>NC_133391.1:26136712-28636712 GCF_047511655.1 Castor canadensis
GGTGCAAAAGATATTTTATTTCTTTCCATTATGAAATGATAAAACATTTTATTGTGTGCTATTTTCTAGATCATTACAGTAACTATTTTCAGGTACCCATAGCAAGTAGGATTTTTTTAAAAGATACCTTTTTCTCAGACATTCTTTCCTTCCACTCCTGTTCTAGCCATGTATAGTTTCGCATCATTTACTTTAATGTGCTACCTGAAAAACATAATCATAGCTGTAACTATGGATAGGGCTACAAAGTGTGTGTACCTCTGTAGTTTTTGACTATTTAAATGGCTTGTTCATAAACATTCTTTTAATAATAATGGACAACCTTTTAGTAACTAGATGTCAAAGAATACTGAGTCACTCAAATGGGTTTCATTTCCAACTGAAATGCTTAATTTATAGCATTAAGCTCAAAGTTACATTGCTTTTGTATTTACTGTATACTCTAACAAGTGGAAGATTTTTGCAGTGCATTCACCCTGCTGGCTTCTGTTTGCTGTAGATATGTAAGCTTCCTAATGTACTTGCCTTTTCCTTCACTTTTCAAATGAGATGCGATTTTCATCAAGAGAGGTCAATGGATGATGCATTGCAGAAGAATATTTATGTATTCACCTCGGATAAAACTCAGTTGTGTGTACACCATGAGACATTGTGTATGGTAGCTTTACAGGGTATACTAGTGTTCTCTTCTAGTAATCTATGAGATTTCCCTGAGTTAAAAAAATGTCCATTGTTCTAGGCTTTTTGGCGTAACAGGAAACTGTGCTGCGTGTAGTAAGCTCATCCCTGCCTTTGAGATGGTGATGCGTGCCAAGGACAACGTTTACCACCTGGACTGCTTTGCTTGTCAGCTTTGTAATCAGAGGTAAGCAGATTTCATTCTGGCTTCTCAAAACTGGTAAACCTCTCTGAGCTAGCTATTGACTTAATAAGTAGGAATGATCATGGCATACTTTGTGAAAGCAATTCATCTCAGTATTTGTGTTTTCTGCAAACATGCATTCAATGCTAGAAGCAAACCACTGAAGAGAGAAATCTTAAGACTAACTTAAAAGAAATGTATATGATGAGTGTGGAGACACTCCTATTACCTTTTAGACTTATTGTTCATTTTTCTCCTTATTGGTTTTTTTTTGTCTCTTAATAAGTTGGTTTAAAATATCTTTACTTTTTTGTGCAACTTCTGTGAACAAACAAATTGGGACAAGGAAAATGTGTAGGAATTGGTAGTGGGTATTTTGTTTTCATCTTATTTATTATAGTTATAGTGTTCCTATGTCTTGATTTCTTATCTTGAATTTTAACCTTCTTCTGTATGTACTTTACAAGCATGCTGAAATCTCTTTAAGGATGAAGCCAGATATAGCTAATAGCTAATCAATTATCAGCATTGGAGAGGTAGCACTGGAAAGAATATTGCACAGGGAATCTGGAAACCCAGATTCTAGTCTGGGCTCTACTACAAATTGACTGTGCAGTCTTAAGCCAACCACCTACCTCTCTGGACCTCAGTTTTCTCATTTGTCATGTAAGGAATCTATATTACTCAATTTTAGAACTCTTTTAAGTCAACAGTATGACAGCTTACTCCCACTTTTCCTTATTGAAAGTCATACTTTTATTATTGGTGGGACTATATACTACTGGCACCTGTTTCATGTGACAAATGCAAAGAATTCTGGAATATTAAAAATGTACATGTCAAAAATACAGTATTTTGAAAATTAGTATGCTTGATGATTTTTTTTCAGTTTTTTTCTTTTACTTTTATTATATTACTGTTGTACTGGGGGTGCATTGTGACATTTACAAAAGTTCTTACAATATATCACAGTTGAATTCATCCCCTCAATCATTTTCAATTGTAATGACAATAAAATGAGTATCTATGAGAACATATAGACATTATAAATTATCATAAAATACTTTTTCCATCAAATTCTTCACTCTTGTATTGTGCTCTTAAAGTTTCTGTTTGATGAAAAGTCTTCTTTTGAGGTCCAATTGAAAAGTAGAAAGAAAGTTGTTTTTGGTGAGGACTACATTCAATTTCTAGCCCCACCATATAATAGCTCACTGGTTAGTTGTATGATTTGGGGAATGTTACTTGATCTCTCAGAGTTTGGCTTCTATGTGAATAAGATGGAAAAGCTACTACTTGTCTTGGAAAGGCTCAAAATTAAATAAGTTAACTTGTATCAAGTACTAGGAACATGGTAGGATTTCAAAAGTTAGTTCTTCATTTATGATGTATCCAATTGTATCCTGGTAACTTGGTTTTTCTATAAGATGTGTATCTCAGTAGCATCTCTTGCTAAACATTTAGAGTGTGGCCCAATAAACCTTATGATATCACTTTTAACCAAATAATAACTTAAGAAGTCATCTTGCATTATACTTCTTTCCAACGAATGCTTCAAGTCAAGGATGATAATTCAGTCTAAGGTGACATTTAACCAAAAATAGTCAAATACATATATTGTTTGTTGTAAAAATATGAACACACAAACAAAAAATATTTATACTTCCAGTCATGTTTATATGCATGTAAACAACTAAGGTAGATATCTTAAAGTTGTATTTGTATTAACTTTAGAATACTTTTGTTTATTTACCATGCTACTTCACCAATAACAGCTGTCAACAACACACTTTTTCATAAAGTAGTAATTTTTACCACTGTTCAACTTTAAAAAGCTTACATACTTACAAGAGAAAATTTAGAAAATAGAAAATTAGGTAAAGAACAATATTGTCTTACTATTCTAAAAAATTATTTTAATATTTTAGTATGTAATTAGTCATAAGATATGACAAATTATATATAACAACTACTTTATATTATATCCACATTTAATCTTTAAAAATGTAAAGAAATCCAGATATGGTGGTGCATGTCTATAATTCCAGCACTCAGGAGACTGAGGCTTGAGGATCTTGAATAGAGGCCAGCCTTGGCTACATAGTGAGACCCTGTTTCAAATAAATAAATAAATAAATAAATAAAAGGAAGTGACAGGGAAGAATTGTGGTACCTTGATGTTTCTTGTTTAAACTCTTTTAATCCAGATTATGTACCATTTCACCGGCCATTAAAAATTCTTTTAAGGTAGGCCCTGGTGGTTCATGTCTGCAATCCTAGGTACTTGAGAGACTGTGATAGGGAGAGCCAGCCCAGACAAATAATTCAAGAGACCCCATCTCCAAAATAATGAGAGCAAAATGTACTGAAGGTGTGACTCAAGCTGTAGAGCACCTGCTTTGCAAGCATGGAGCCCTTATTTCAAACCCCAGTCCTCAAAAAAAAAAAAAAAAACTTTTAAGATTGTTTAAGCCATTTGTGTTGTTATATAGATAGAGCACCACATATGAAATCAGTCTCCTATCATCTGATATGTAGAATATTTTTTCAAAAGTTTTTTTTTAGCAATAAAATGTAGGCTCTATAAACAAATAACTACTCAGACCTGGATTGAGATAAATTCAAAGGAACATGATTAATTCAACAAAGAATGCAACAATTTAGAGGCTTTTGTTAAATATTGCTAATATGCTCTCCAGAAAAGTTATACCAATTATTCTCACACCAGAAATGTACAAAACGACTCATGCCTATCCATTTGTTCTAATACTGGGAATTATTATTTAAAAAGAAATTCTTGTCACCTTCAGGGATGAGACATGGTACCTCATTATAATTTTTAATTGATACTTATTTGATGACTAGTGGTACCACAGTATTTCTTCTTCCAGGGAAATGCCTATTTATGTCTTTTGTCTATTTTTCTATTAAGGCAGGCTTGCATGTTTTATCTATGTTCTACACAGAAAATGAAAACATCACTCAAGTGCTATGCTCAGCCTAAATTCTATTATGATGCAAAGTAATTGTAGGTGGTTAATGCTATTTACAAATCATATATCAATTTTATTTCACCATTGAAATAAAAAGTTGCATTCGCAATTAAGCCTATCTCCTCAGTGGAACTCAGTCAAGTAAGACAGACGCTCCTAAATTTTGACTCTGAAACTGCTCACATTCTTATTGCTGCAAAATACTTTTCTAGTATCATTATTAAAGTACCTAATATATTTCTGTGCTCGCTTCATTTATTACATGCCATAATGGGGCTGCATATCTTTAGTGCTGGTTCTGCACAATTAGCACTTAGTTATTGTCTTGTCACTTCAGCCCAACAAGACAAACTTCTTTAATGCAGGAAGTCAGCTAATCTTCATCGGTCAAGCAAAGCAGATGAATTTTGTTACCCTGAATACAGAAGGTTTTCTGTATAGGAAATTCTCCTTTTACTTTGGTGTTTGCTTAGGAAATTCCTCTAGTAAAACCATTTTTGGAAGCCTGTGCTTCCAGTAGCCAATCACTGTCAGTATCTACCCATTCACTTCAGCAAACTTCATTGACATCTGAAATGACAGAATTATGAATGTTTGTGAATTTTATTCAGCAGTCATTTTATCCTAACTTTTAATCAGAATATCACTAAGATCCCAAACATTTCCAACTGTTTAAAAAGTACAAATGATAATAACCTTTCAGACTGGGTGGTCTTTTGTACAGATCTTTGCCTTTTTTACACAGGTATGGCTAAAAATGTGAATGGTGGATTAAAAATATGAAAGTTTCTCTAGTTAAAAGGAGATCAGAGGAATGTTGTTTTCAGCCTTTTTTGTGGTACTGGGTTGTTGAACTCAGGGCTTCACACTTGCTAGGCAGGTGCTCTACCATTTGAGCCACTCCACCAGTACTTTTTGCTCTGGTCACTTTTGAGATGATAGGGTCTGGTTTTTTGCCTTGGCTGGCCTGGACTACAGTTCTCCTATTTATGCTTCCCCCAGTAGCTGAGATGACAGTTACATACCACTGAATCTTGCTTTTTGTTGAGATTGGGTCTTGCAAACTTTTTGCCTGGCTGGCCTCCTGATCTCTGCCTCCCAGGTAGCTAAGATTACAGGTGTGAGCCACCTGTGCCCAGCAAAAATGTCAAACATAATTTTTTTTTTTTTTTTTTTGGCAGTACTGGGTGGTTGAACTCAGGGACTCATGCTCGCTAGGCGGGTGCTCTCAGCCCTTTTATGATAAATTGAATCTCATTTAGAATTGGAAAAATCTGTATAATAGATTAATTTATTAAAGATGACTAAGTCCTTCCTTTTTAGAAAATTCAGTAGAAGTAAATAATGGTTTTTGTAACAAAAAGAAACACAAAAGACTGTTTGAAATGAAATCTCCCCAAATAATGTAGAAAACCATGGCATTCTCTTTTTAATTAAAGAGAAAGAACACTGGGCTAGGCTCTGTGGAAGTTGAGGTGAATAAAATCTACTTTCTTTCTTAGATGTATTCAGAGCTGTGGGGGAGACAACACATCAAAGACTTGCAGAAGAGAGTAATCAATGTTAAATAGATCTATACTGAGGGAAGAGAGATCTGTCCTTGAAGTTTAGGGAAGCATCAAAGGGCTAATGTGCTGGGTTTTCAGAAAGAACTTGCTAGAACTGGTTGGAATATAGGCAGTGTGTGTAGTGGGGCTTAGAGAAACTGAAGGGACCAGGGCACAATATGTGAGGATGTTTTAGGAAGATGGCACAACATACCAAGACATATAGTTATGAAAGCATTTGAGGTGTTCAAGAAATGAAAAGTAACACAGAATGCTCAGAGATTCTGAGTCTGTTAGGGACATGGATGAGCAGAGAATAGAGCAAGAACCAGAAGAAGATGAAACTGTAAAAGTAGAATGTCACTGAAAGTCAAAATAAATACAAATTTAAATTAAAATAGATTTGTTCTTTAAAACTGTTGTGTTCTGAAGTGAATCCATCTTAACCAATATTTGTTAGCCACCGACTTTAAATAGTAGAACAATCTACAGTGATGCTGCAAAGGATTCAAAAGAAATATTGCACATGGTCATTTGCCCCAGAACTTCTTTCCAGATTAGAGAACCTTTATACACTCATGGGAAAATATGAAATGTCAGTGAAAATAATGTACCAATAATTGAGTGCTTTGGGGAAGATTGGAAGGTCAGGGAATATTAATGAAGGGATTGGAAAATAAGGAATTTTCATAAATACTAGAAAGTTCTTCAATAGTGCTGATCATACACTGGACACTATTCTTATTGCTTACATGAGCTAAGTCATTTACTACTCAAAAATCACCCATATGTAAGTGCTGATATTCACCTAATTTATAGATAGACAAACTGACTATGCAAAATTTAAGTAACTACCCCAAGACTACATTGGAAGTGGTAAACTCAAGATGTCACCCAGGGAGTTGGGTGTCACTCTCTGGATTCAGGATTATTTCAAAAGGGGTATTTTATTTTCTGACTCAGAGCATATAAATGTGTTAAGTATCACAGAGTTAAGGTAAGTGAGACTTTGAATAATTTATAACAGGGTGGTGTTTCTTGATACAGAAAGGATTATGAGAAATGAAATGTTTAATGGTGACTGGCTTGTCCGTGGGGAAAAGACAGTAAATTTGTTCACAAGGGTATTCTGGTAGAAAAATGTATAATCTGTACCTCTTACTGAAAACATACAGTGTATAAATCACCATCTTCTAATAGCTATGGTTGATGAACAGGAAAGTAGAGATATTAGAAATACCTAGATTATCCCTTCTTTTTAAAGTGTTATAAAAATGAAAATTAGCTATAATTGGCTGTCACTAACCTGTCACTAACCTTGTGGTTAGTGACTAAACTAATGTCTCCATTTCTTAAAAGTAGATTACAAATGGAGACTTTTTCACATAGGCTTTTGATAACCTGTTCAAAACTGCTCCAAGATCGGGATTTTTGTAAAAGAAGGTTCATTAATTATACTTATTTCCAATACTCCTCAAGTCTCTAAGATCATATGAAGTCAGCTAGAGTGATCCCGAAATATCTGGAAATTGGGTGTTTTCTTAATTACAAAACATGGAAGATTAGATAATTTAATAAATATGTGAGCATCTTTTAAAATCCTTAGCATTTTTTAAATAAGAACAAAACTAATTAAACTGACTATATCCAAGCAATTAGGACTAGATTACAAGGAAGATGATCCATTTAGTCTCAGGAGTTTTTTTTTTTTCTTTTATTATTCATATGTGCATACAAGGCTTGGTTCATTTCTCCCCACTGCCCCCACCCCCTCCCTTACCACCCACTCCACCCCCTCCTTCTCCCCCCCCACCCCCTCAATACCCAGCAGAAACTATTTTGCCCTTATTTCTAATTTTGTTGTAGAGAGAGTATAAGCAATAACAGGAAGGGACAAGGGTTTTTGCTGGTTGAGATAAGGATAGCTATACAGGGTATTGACTCACATTGATTTCCTGTGCGTGGGTGTTACCTTCTAGGTTAATTCTTTTTGATCTAACCTTTTCTCTAGTACCTGTTCCCCTTTTCCTATTGACCTCAGTTGCATTTAAGGTATCTGCTTTAGTTTCTCTGCATTAAGGGCAACAAATGCTAGCTAATTTTTTAGGTGTCTTACCTATCCTCACCCCTCCCTTGTGTGCTCTCGCTTTTATCATGTGCTCATAGTCTAATCCCATTGTTGTGTTTGCCCTTGATCTAATGTCCACATATGAGGGAGAACATATGATTTTTGGTCTTTTGGGCCAAGCTAACCTCACTCAGAATGATGTTCTCCAATTCCATCCATTTACCAGTGAATGATAACATTTCATTCTTCTTCATGGCTGCATAAAATTCCATTGTGTATAGATACCACATTTTCTTAATCCATTCGTTGGTGGTGGGGCATCTTGGCTGTTTCCATAACTTGGCTATTGTGAATAGTGCCGCAATAAACATGGGTGTGCAGGTGCCTCTGGAGTAACCTGTGTCACAGTCTTTTGGGTATATCCCCAAGAGTGGTATTGCTGGATCAAATGGTAGATCAATGTCTAGCTTTTTAAGTAGCCTCCAAATTTTTTTCCAGAGTGGTTGTACTAGTTTACATTCCCACCAACAGTGTAAGAGGGTTCCTTTTTCCCCCTGCAGAGGATGCCAATCTTAATTGCATACCAATCATTATCTGCTGTTAACCACAGCTGTCAAGGTTGTTTGAGTTATATGTGTAAGTGTGACATTCCTCACCCATGTTCTATTTCATCTTGACCTTTAAATATAAATTGAAATGCACAAAAAATGTACCTTATCCAGTTGACAAAATATTAGTGATGAAATAGTTCAGGTAGGAATATTTTAGATAAATTCTCTCTCTCTCTCTCTTTCACATACACACACACATACACACACACACACACACACACACACACACACACACACACACACACACACACACACACACACACACTTTTTCTCTGTCTCCCAAAAGAGATGTGAGATATCATTGAATGGTAGGAAGATATTTTTAAAGTTATGCAATAGACTAATAATAATGCAAAAACTTTTATAATTGTTCATTCTTCACATTATACTTGTAGTCCACATGTTTTTCTGCCTCCAAGTAAAAGCATGGGTCTTTCATACAAAGAGACCTGGTGTGTTTTCCTTCCTCTACCACATGCATTCTGGTTATATAGTGTGGGACAGGCTTTCGAAACTCTAGGATAGAGTCTTAGGTTTTTCTTCTCAAAAGGGGAATTGATAATGTTTATTTTCTAAGCTGGAGATAAGGAATAAATGTAATTGTGGATTACATGCTTAGCATTAGCACATAGTAAGTGCTTTACACTTACATCCCAAATGCTGAGGTAAGTCTTTATATATTTCATTTCTACTTTGTTATAAACTCACAAAAGTGACTGATACTCCTGATAAGAAAAACTAATGCTTTAGCTTCAGTTATCACAAATAGAAGGCTAGAATTGAATCCTATTCCCTGCAATACAGCTCTCTGCCTTTCATATGCTTTTCATGTGAACCTTCCTAGAATCTAGTGCTGTCTCTGTGTTTCTCTTACACCCAGGGCATGGAGAAAGGGAAAGTGTGAAATGTACCCCATGCCTTGAATTGAGTAGGTGACAGAGGCAGACTTTAGGCAAGATACCAAGCTGTTAGTTCTATGTTTTTCTTACTGTGATTACCTTGAACTTATTCATCGACAAATTAAAACACTCTAAATTTCAAGGACTCTGAATCATTGACATGATTAGAATGATATGACAGAAACCCATGCTTTCATTTGATGGCTAACAGAATTTTGGGGACTTGATGAGAAATTGAAGCAAAACTGAAGACAATGTAAAGGTGGAAGAATATTTCCAGATAGTTGGTTTTTTGGAAAAAAATGATACAATAGTATTGCACAGTAGTATTTTATTAAATCTATTTAGTTTTGATGTGATATTTTAGTGTTAGCTTATTAGTGAAAATTAATTTCAACAGAAATGCCAAGTGATTCTTTTGAATAGTAATTAAATATGTTCTGTTTTATCTTATCTCATATAAAAAGAAATGTCTCAGTTGCCTACCACATCCAGTCTAAGGAGAAAGATTTCCTTTTTTTTTTAACATATCTCAGGGAACAGGATAGCTACGAAAACAAGTTTATTCAAACATCACCTTTAAATGTAATATTTAAATCATACAGTTTGAAACTAATAAAAAGAAAATATACTTAAAGCCCCAAACTTAATATGCTCATTGTGTCCAATAGCCTTTACCACAAACAAGTCCAGGATTTCAGAATCAGAGCATAGCCTGTACTTTCAATCGGCATCGTCAGCAGGCAGTAATCCTGAGGAAAAAGTAAATTCCACAAATAAACAGACCAATTTTCCTTTAAGAGGAAAGCTAATTCTTTTCAATCTACTTTTTTTATTACACTATTTTCCCCTCTATCTACTTAGCTAGTATAAGGATAAATTTCCAAAGCTACCCAGTTGGAAAATAAATAGGTTCACTGTTTGTCTAGCATTCCAATCTTTGCAAATGTAAATCAGTCCAACTGCTCCTCATTTAAACCTTCAACTTCACAGAACATTAAAGAGTGGCTTTCACAACACAATTTAATCTATCCACTAAGATTTCTGCCTGAACATCATTCGAAATTGACTATCTGATAAAGAGAGACCACTATCAAAGGTCAATAAGGTCAACATGTATAATTACAAGGAGTTTTACTGGGTCAACTTTACCAAACACCACTGTTTGAAGGTTAAATTGTTACAATTAAATATATATACAGATCTCCCCAGAGTTACTTTATTGTTAAATGTACTGGAAACAGCACAGTATTTATTTCTGACCTTAATTGTGTCCAAAGTGTCACCCATTGGGAAATTATACGAAAAGAGCACTTACTAAAAACAGTGCAATCTTGTACATTAAATAATGTTTTATAAAATAAAATGCATAATTAGCTACTGGAAGCTAGTTTTATTTATCACATCAATATTAAGAAGTTCGTTCAATTTACTCTGTTTGGTTTAATTGGAAGGGTTCCAAGAAATTACATCTTCTACTTCTTAGTTGGTAAACTTGCCACAAAGGAAGATAGCTCAGCCTCAGAGTCTGATGCTAAAGCAACTTTCACTTCAGAATGAGCACTTCCAAGTTACTAGCACTTAGTAATATTTTAATAACAAAGTAAAAGGAAGTTGTAAATGGGAGGCTTTGAAATTGGCTATTTTCTAATTCTTTGATTCATTTTAATGCTTTTTACACTTTTGTTCAGTAAATAAATGGCCAGTGATGAAATCTTCTATAGTAACAACAGAGAGGTATTATTAAAGCGCTTTATTTTATTTTACTGAGTGCAAATATAAATCAATTCTTGTCTTCTTGTCAATGTAGTAAGGGAAAGAGAGAAGGAGAGGGAGGGAGGGAGGGAGAGAGAGAGAGAAAAAGAAAAGGAAAAAATAAAAATGATTATCCTTGGTGCCTTGATATTCCTACTTTTACCTTGATAGTCCTACTTTATATATATATGTAGATAGATAGATATAGATATAGATAGATAGATAGATATAAAGGTGCATTTTCAGATATAGTATACAGGGTCTCAATAAATAAACTAAATGGTTTCATTTTAATTTTAAAAACATATTCCTCAGCCAAGGTTTCAGATTCTGAAAAATATCTTGTAAAACTCTTATTAAGAAAATAAATTTCAAATCTGTAGATCTGAGTGAATAATCCTAACATATTATATTTATTTATATTTTAATATTTTCAGATTTTGTGTTGGAGATAAATTTTTCCTAAAGAATAACATGATCCTTTGCCAGACGGACTATGAAGAAGGCTTAATGAAAGAAGGTTATGCACCCCAGGTTCGCTGATCCATCAACATCACCCCGTTAAGAATACAAAGCACTACATTCTTTTATCTTTTTTGCTCCACATGTATATAAGAATTGACACAGGAACCTACTGAATAGCGTAGATATAGGGAAGCAGGATGGTTATATGGAATAAAAGGCGGACTGCATCTGTATGTAGTGACATTGCCCCAGTTCAGAGTTGAATGTTTATTATTAAAGAAAAAAGTAATGTACATATTGCTGGATTTTTTTGCTTGCTATTCCTTTTTTGTGTCACTTGGCATGAGATGTTTATTTTGGACTATTGTATATAATGTAATATTTGAAGCACAAATGTAATACAGTTTTATTGTGTTACCATTTGTGTTCTGTTTGCTTCTTTGTATTGTTGCATTTAGTACAATCAGTGTTTAAACTTAATGTATATTTATGCTTTCTGTATCGACCAGCTATTTTAAATGAGCTGTAACTTTCTAGTAAAGAACTAAAGAACAAATCTCACTAATGATACACAGATAGATAAAGCAAGTCTATCAGCATTGAGAACATTAAAAATACACAGAACATTCTAGTGACATCCACTACTTATTCCACTGTGAGTTAGAGTCTATCAGTGTTCTCATATAACCCCCTATTTTCAGGGGGTTAAAGATCAGCTTTAAAAAAATGCATAAAATTTCATCTTTAAGCACTTTCATTTTATACCAACATGAAAAGTGCCACTTTTAAAATCACTTTAAAGCTTAATAGTTATCCTTTAAATATTCTTTTCTGTGTTCGTTACCTGCACAATAGCTTTACTTTGCTTTTTCTGCCACGCCCCCTATGTGAACTAGTGCCTTTGGGGATCATGTAAAATTTTTCCAAAGGGTTACTTTAAAAAAAATGTGTTGCTACAATAATGAGATAATTTTAAAATGATATGTTGCCCATATCTCTCCATGGGAGATGAGGGTTTAATAACTTTATGGCTTACTGAAAAGATTTGAGTGTGAATCTACTGAAATTATGATAATGTACATTGAAGCTATGATGGTATTTGAGTAGTGAGGTTACTTTTGAACACATCAACATAATGCTTATAGAATCTTCTAGAAGAAAAGAAACAAAGGGATGGATAAAACAATAAGAACAGGTGATTATGTAATTTTTTTTGATAATTACCTGCCACTTTAAGTTTGGTACATCATACTTCCTCATCACTTTCATTAAAGACCAACTCAGAATATGTTACACTTAGGCTACAATTTGTCCTTCCAGTTTTGAAGGTGAGCTATTATTCTCTTATCTAAGTGATAGCTGATGAAAAAGAAAGCTCTAGAAACAGAAATTGTGGAGAATGATTACTTAAATTACAATTAAGGAAATAAAATGAGAACATGGTCCCATCTTCTGGGTTGCCTACACCTTACTTCTTATCTTCTGCTCCCTGAAATGGAACTGCTTCTCATTCTCCAAAGGCATCATGAACCATAGTTGTACCACAGCAAACTTAGTGCTGTGGCTTTCTTTTTCCATTTTTTTCCTTGATCACTTGTATAGAAAACAATATTTCCCAGTGTTATTTGCATACATATTTTGTCCTGCCAATATATGCATTGCAAATGAAAATTAACTGTTATACCTGAATTCTTGATTTGGGGCCAAAATGTTAAACTGAAAATAATGCTGGTGTGGATTTTAATTGTTTTAAAACAAAGTTTTCTTATGAAATGCATGAGAATCTGAATATTGCCTCTTATTTTTAAGAAAATGGTTCTGTAAAAAGTGAATGAGTGAATGATATGTATTTTTACAAATACTTCATGGTTAAGAGTGTTCAAGTTACATTTCCCCCAAATTTGAGATATACTGAAGAAATAATTTCAAAATTAGCCATTTGTGGTCCAAAAAGTGATTATTTTATGCTTAGAACCTTACGCTTGCTTCATGAGGAGATAAGACTTGCATAGCCTAAAACAAACAAAACAAAAATCAGAGTGTAGGGGAAATAAGCCAGAAGTGGTTTTCATAGTGTACCTCCACTCATCTCCCAATAAGAGTCCTTTGAAATTCATGTGGATGTAAAACTTTATCAGTATTTTAGATAAATGCTCTCTTAGATTTAAATCATTTTGCATATTATTTATCAATATGTCAAAAGAACTTCTAAATTGGGAACAAACTTGTCTCTGCTTCTGAAAGCAGTTAACTGTCCTCCCCACCCAAAGAGGAAATAAGATTTTCACAACTTTTGCTTAATTCTTGTTTTGTTTTGTTTTTTAACTCCGAACAAAATTACTCACCTGGATTAAAGATTAAGGCCTTAATCTGTTTAGATTATCTTTAATCTCCATGAAATTGAGAAACAAGACAGGAATAATTTTTCAGCTGTAGGGTGTTTCACAGCTAATTGCCCACAAATCATTGCATTTTTGACCTGAAGTACTAAGGTAATTGTCTGAACTACTCAAAGCCCCTGAATTGTTGTCAACGCTCCTCTTCGTATTGTGTAGCCGTGACGTCATGTCATGTCACTTAGCTTGTTGTCTGATGCTCCAGTAGACACCTGAGATGGAGCTTCAATTCTCAAGCAGTGAAAGCTCCAATCCCAGCAGGCATCTCCTACAGGCTGCTACGGTGAAGGACCGGGCACCTCCATTGCACAGCGTGCTAAATTTAAAAGCTGACCTGTGTTTGTAATTTCACTTTCATCTTGCTTAATAAATATCCACTGGTTTCTTCCATTCATTTTTTTTATATTTGGATTTATGTTTTTAATAAAAAGGGTACTCCACTGATTGATTGCACTTAGTTGGCAAATTTGAAGATGGTATCAAGATAGTATAGATTAAACCCTTGAAAAAAGAAAAAAGTTCTATCCAGACATTTAGTTTCTAAAGGTAAATCACAATAAACAGAGAGAAGGTACCTCAAATACTTTCTCCAAATAGTGTGTTTAGGAGGTATGTAGCTCACTGCTATTTACTTTTGTGGGGAAAAATAAAACCATCAAAAAATGAAGGTAGCAATTGCTGGGTATAATTTTTGTTCATTTCTACAAACTTTAAGTGATCTTTCTGAAAGCAGTTATACTGCTGTTGTCAGACTAAATTTCAGATTTCCTACTTCCTGTATAATGAATTAAAACAAAACAAAAAAGTCAACTATATCCAACATTTGCAACAAAGACATGTTGTGCCTTAATTGGAACAGGGTGGTGAAAATTACACCTGTAGTAAAACACACCATACCCAAAAACAATCACTTTAGGCAAACCACTCTCTAAATAGTCACTTAAACCAATTCATAGAAATGATACAGGCCAAACATGTTTAGTGTTCACTTCAGTAAGTTGCAAAAACAAGCTGCATGTTTATCATAATAGGCCATTAGCACGGAATACAATTTAAGCAAAAGTCTTTTGATCATTACTTTTTCTTAAAAACACCATTACAGATGGTTTTAATGTAATTTTAATGTAAGTTAAAGTAATAGAAAGCAAAGAATTGATATAGCTCTTATTTCCGTTGACATTATTGAGTACCTACTATGTGACAGGCTATATCCTGAGCACCCAGCAACCCATAACACCTGGGGACAGTCGTATGGTACTCCACACATCCCATCATTTTAATGTGTCTTTGCATTGGTTTGTGTTCACCTCAGACCATAATGAACCCACAAATATGAGTACCATCTCCTACCTATTCAGCATGTCATTGGTGTGAAAGCCCAGAAAATATCTCAAGTAATCGATGTGTTAGAGAATTATCTCACACAAATTACTCATTAACTCAATAGCACATAATAAAAAAGAATATCAATTAATTAACGAGTCACCTTCTGATCACTATGATTACATTAGAGCTCTGTTGAAACAGCCATTATAAATGGAGCTGCCTCTCTTTATTCATTGTTTGCAATTGGCCCATTATATGGCTGAAACTGGTGTCATATTTAACATGTGCCTGTAAGTAATTGTGTGATTAGTATCATAAATGAAGAATACAAAAAGCCTACTGCTTGTAAGACCTAAGAAAAATAAACTCCTTTTTTATTATAGCTTTCTTTGAATCCAAGTTGTCAGAAGGCAATCTTTCTAAAAGGTATAGTTTTACATTTATAATAAAGATTTAAGGCTTCTCTTTTAAACATTGCAAGGATTAGCTGCTAAAACACTTAAAGGTAAATTTTGCAATGTTTTTGTGAACATGTGATTTTTTTAGGGGGAGTGAGATTGGAGTTTGAATTCAGGGCTTTGTGCTTACAAAACAGGCACTCTACCTCTTGAGCCACTCCTCCAATCCCAAATGATTTAATTTCAATAACTTCATAGACACTGAAATATGCATGGTCAAAGCCAATCTTATAAATGTTTTGTTACCCCAAAATCACATTTCTTCAGAGATCTGGGTTGGGGAGGGTTTGTAAGATCTGAACCTAAAAGGGGAAGGGACATTTAAAAATACCAAATAAAATACACAGAGTCACCAACTAACCTTTCCCAACTAGCTTGGTAAATGCCATTCTTGTAAGTGTACAGAATAATTATAACAGTTCCCTTAGGTAAGTAAGAAACATCTGTTGGTAACACACAGCAGGTGTTAACAATTACACATACTGAACTTTTAAAAAATGTTTTTAATTAAAAGAATTCTGTTTTCTGAAAAGAAAAAGTATGTTAAATTCAAAGGTCCTCCTGTTTCATATGTCTGGATCACAGAATGCACAGAATTGTACAGCACACAGCATATTGGATCATCCATGTTTGGTGTTTGGAAGTGAATTATTCATTGCACTTTTTACACAATCAGCGTTCTAGGCTAAATACACATGAAATTGTATAGCAGGTCTGATAGCAGAATATTTTGGTTTTATGGGCAAGATGGCTGCCATTAACTGTATCAAATTGAGTAGACGTAGTACAAATTAAAAACTGGAGCAGGACACATTCAGATAATAGATGTATAATTTTTTCACACTGTCCATGCCCAGCCTGTCTATTGAAATGGGTTCTCCCCAACCTTTTGTTTGGCCTCAAAACATGATCCTCCCAATCTCTGCCTCCCAAGTAGCTGAAATTACACATGTGCTGCTGTGCCCAGCCAATGGAGAAGACTTTAAAATAATCAGTCCATTCATAATGTTATTATATGACTCATCTTCAACAGCTTTTAATAATAGTAATTAACATTTACTGAACATTTACAAGTGTCAGGTTTCATCACTAATATAATTTCTCTAATATCCTTGTGACAAAGGTACTATTTTGCCTGCTTTACTGAGTTATTTTTAGTTTTATATTTTCTTGAGACAAGGTCTCACTATATGACTCAGGCTGGTCTTATACTCTCAAGTGATCCTCAGACTTCTGATGGCTGACACTACAGGCACACATCAGCACACCCAGCTGTACTGATTTTAAATAAAATAAAATCACTTGCCCAAGATCAAGTATGGTGTGAACTTGAGGTAGTAGGGAGTAGATGTGTGGCTTAAACACAGGTATACTAATATCATCTATTATACAGCTGTAATTATTATTATCTTTATTATTTTTGTAGTGCCTAGGAGTAGCCAAGAACTCTGAATAGTTATCTATGCTGGAGGGAAAATTCCAAACATTTCAGAGATAAATGTCATCATTAAAGACAAAAGTTTAGAATGAGATTTATCATATTTTGCTGGTTTGGGAATTCATTCTTTCAACCACACCATGAAGGCATTTATTTGAGCCTATAAATCAGAGTACCAAGAGTAGAGGGTCCCTGTTACAGTAGTGTTAAGAATAAGAGGGGGTCAACCTAGATTCAAGAATAAATGGGACAGACTCACCAATACAATCTTATTCTTTCTCTCTCACCATATATGTATGTGTAGATAGATACATATGTATCTACATATACATTTAACTTACAACTCTAGCTTCCACATATGAGGAAAAACATGTAACCTTTGACTTTTTTGGGCTTGGCTTACTTTGCTTAACATGAAGTTCTCCAGTTCCATCCATTTATCTGCAAACAATATAATTTCATTCTTCTTTATGGCTAAATAAAATTCTATGTTTATATATATATATATATATATAATATGTACATATATATGTCAATCACATTTTCTTCATCCATCAGTTGGGGCATCTGGACTGTTTCCAAAGCTTAGGTATTATGAACAGTGCTTCAAGGAACAAAGGTATTCAAGTGTTTCTATGGTATCCTGGAGCACATTTCTTTGCTTATATGCCTAGGAGTGATATCATAGATCATATGGCAGTTCTATTTTTAGTTTGTTGAAGGACCTCCATACTGCTTTCCATAATGGTTGCACTAATTTACATTCCCTCCAACATTATAGGAGTTTTCCTTTCCCCCCACATCCTTCCCAGCATTTGTTGTTGTTTGTGTTATTGATGAGAGCTATTCTGACTGGAGTGAGGGGGAATCTCAAGGTACTTTTGATTCTCATTTCCATGTTGAGCATTTCTTCATAAGTTCATTGGCCTATTAAGGCTGTCTGTTGCTCTTCTTTTGAGAATTGTCTGTTCAGTTAATTTGCATTTGTTCAGTGGGTTGTTGATATCACAGGAGGCAGGAGAAGGAAAATAAAATTAGGGAATGAAAAATATTGAAATGACCCATCTATATATAAGTATAATATAATGAACGTACTGTACAGTAAGCTGTTGAATATTAGGGAATCATGGTGATAGAGAATGAGTAAGTAACAGTGTGGGGAGTTATTTTGATAAAGCATGAAATATACAGGCCTGAAGTACCAAGACTAAACACCCTTGAAATATCAACATACACTTTTTAAAAAATGAAGGGCAGGAGGATAAAATAGTTTTTTTCCAGGGGTAGAAACCTGTGGGAGTGGAGAGGACATAAGGACAGGGTGAATACAGTAGATGCATTTTGTGTTCATTTATGAAAATAGAGGAATGAAACCTGATGAAATTGTTCTACAAAGGGTGGAGGAGGGAAGAAGGAGAACAATGGAGGGGGTAAGTCTAACTAAGACATATTGTAAGCACATATGTAAAAATATCACACACTGTTTTCTCCTGTACAACTACTATATACTAATAAATTTTTAAATAATAGATGGGAACAGAACATGACAATTATCTGTATTGGGATAAACATACTATAGTGAGGAGAGGCTAGGCCAGTCTCAGAAATCAAGGGAACCATTGAGTACATTACGTGTCTTTGACATTGTATAACTTACTTTCATAAGATGAGACCAAGATTAGAGACCCTATACAGCAATCTGTGTCAAGCTTTTTGTTCATGGACTCAACCACACAAGCTCTAGAGGATGCTGAGTCTGGGTCAGGGCTAAACAGCTAAGGACTCTTTTGACTCAGAATTACAACAGCAAGCCACACTGAAATGACAGAGGGTAAAGCATTTATCCTTAACACAGACCACACGAAAATTGTTCACATCCTCACATTCCCACAGAGAAACTTCCCACATATTTCACTGTGACAACTGCCTGCTACCATCACTACAACCACTTACACATGTTGGGGTCATTGTGACCCCACCTTGCTCCAGATTGAACAGTCTTAATGGAAATTTCCACCACATGAGCCTCCCTATATCTTTATTCACACTTGAACTGAAGAATTCAGAGTTCGGGTGATGATGAAGAAACATGGTCAAGTTGGGTTGCATAAAAAATGTTTTATTTTTCAATCTAGCAGGCATAGTGCAAGCCCCAGAATGTTTAGTTGTATGATAGCCTGAGTTAATTATAGCATGACCTACCAAAATATCCTTAAGAACATCTATCTTTTCACAGTAAAAATTAAAACAAGTTGTCTGAAAGTTAACCTGTGTTCTTCTTTGTGTATCTTCAATTTAGTATGAACACTAACAGAGGCTAGGAGAAGCCGCAGAAAGTACATCTCAGGTTGTTACTGACAGATGAGAAGAAAAGATGGGAGAAAAATAAAAACTTCCCCTGTTAGAAAGAGCCAGGTAACTTTGAAAAAAAAAAAAAAGCAGTGGGTGCCTACCATGTTTATAGTCCCATACCAAATATCTTGAATTTTTTTCAGCCTGAGACCTTGGTTCATAAAATATGTTTGTTGCTATTTATTTTTTGTTTAATGCTCAAATGCAACTTTACCAAATGCATTTTCTCTACACCACTTAAAGAGCTAATAAAGCAAAACTTGTAAATTTAATAAATCAGATTCAACCATTTAAACATTTATTAGAATCTTAGTTAAATTCTTCAAAACATTTCAATAAAAATCCCACATAAGTTTAAGTAAGTTAAAAATAGAAATTCTCACAATGAACCAAAACTTGTGTTTAATATGTTTAAAGGTATAAAATATTAATTTAAATTAATATTGCTATATTTTGCTTCTTACCTTTCCCATGTTTCACCAATAGTAAGTAATCCCCTTAGAGAGTTAGAGAACTATTTCAAATAGGTGGAGTTAGAGGATCTGTATTTACTTTAGGAACCTTAGTTGGGGTACTAGAACTATCTGCTCCATCCAAAATTATTCAAATTTGAATGTTAAATTTGACAATAACTTAACAGTCATGCTTCCCTTGTTACATCAGGGGAACTTTTTAAAGTTCAAGTCTTTTCCATGGGTTATAATTTCCTGTAACTCAGTGCTTTTTTCCCAAATTGATATGTGTGTTAACATTACTGGAATCTTACGTATGCCAATTTAATATTTCATTAGAAGCTATAGGACCATTTAGAGATTTATCTCCTAAGAAATAAGGAATTGAACTTATGCAGTCAAATTTCCTATTAGGACATTTGACTAATCCTCTTTCTCACACAAATTATTGGACCCTCTTTGGAACTGATTACCATGCATTGCCACTTTTATTGATTAGCACTTTATGTCCTTATTATGGTTTGACTTCACTGTTCTCTATATTTAATCTTCTCTACTTAAAAAATAGAGACATAATACAAGTTGATACTCTATAAATAAGTATACATATACAAAAGCATAAATAATTATACAGACCACACATACCATTACATTTAATTTTTTTGTATTGTAACTAATTTGTATCTGAACATTAACTTTCCCTTTTTAAGCAAAGTCATATACTCAATGCTTTCATAGACCCAGACGTATTACAGATGGGTTTAATAAAAGGTTATACTTCAAATATTTATGTATGGAAAAGGGTCCTCACACAGTGAGTTCTTATTTAAGGCGTCAAACAAAATGTTTGTTTTGAAAGACATTACCTTAGGAAAACTAGAAAGCCAAAGCCAAAGGGCTTGAGAGAAAAGCAGAATTTGGCCCAAAAAGGTGAGAAAAGGTGAACTGTTCCAGAAAATGGAACTCAACCTGAAACCAGCTCAGCATGAAAACAGCGGTAACAGAAATCAGTTACTTGAACTTCGGGAGAGTGTCAGTTGTGTTCTACATTAGCTGGAAACCAAGGAGATGAGAATAGTAAATCAAGAACTGAGACTGACATCACCATTCATATCAGGAAGAGTTTACTTCATTCTCAAGGATATTTGACAAGGCCGTATTTGTCCTACACTATCATCAGGTTTATGAAGACCTTGGTTATTCTTTTAGGAAAACTTAATTATTGCTTAACTCAAAACACAATTTTATTTACTACTCTTCATTAAGACTTAAAAAGCATTTCACACAATAAATATTGTGATTAGCAGCATCAGCTTTGCCAGGAGGCAGACAATGATCTTGAAAAAATTATTTAGGTCCATTGGTAAGCCTTCTTACCTATCAAATGGAGATGCTGATACCTCTAAATACAAAATGGAGGCTGATGTCTATCGAGAACTAAATAAAACTATCTATGTCAATCACTTACTACAATGCCTGACATATAATCTCAAATCCTCTAAGAACTTCTTATGTGCTACTTATCCCAATGGAGGCTAAATCACCATAGGTTTAACGTTCCAATAGGTAAATTTGGGGCAGATAATAATAATTACAGAAGAGCAAGAAAAGTCAAAAACTCCTTCTAACTGGAATATTGACATTTAAAGAAGAAATTAAACTGAGGGTCTAGGTAATACTCATAGATATTGAATACAAGACTTTTTCATTGACTTTTTTTGGTCTCAAAAAGTTTTTGTTTGGTTGGTTTTTGGATGTACTTGGAGTATGGAACTAGGGGACTCATTCTTGCTAGTCAGGCACTCTACCACTTGAGCCACTCCACCAGCCTTGTTTGTCTGTTTTTGGAGTTGTCATATATATGAGAAGATTTCTGTTGGGGTGGCCTCTGTTTCTAATATTTAGCAAAAATATATTCAATAATCACTGTATTCAAGTAATCAATCACATAGACATTTATTGGGCACTTGTTGCTAGCAAATTCTCTGCCATGTCTCATGAAGAATACAATGAATAAATAGTCCATACCCTTGAGGAAAGACAAACAAACATCTTGGAATGTAGAGATATTTACAAAGTCCTGCAGGAATAGCAATTAGAAAGAGCACCAAGGAAGCTGTGATGCATTCTATCTGGTGCATTAGAAAAAGATTCACAACACAGATTTGCATTTAGTCTTGAAGAGCATTGGAAGGTAGCAAGAATGTCAGTGTTTTACAGAAATTGTCTCTAAGTTCAACAACCATTTAATTTCATAGTGACTCATCTAGGTGATAGAGACCCAACAACAATCTTGAAAAGTAATAAATGCCAAGTTTCAAGAAATTTTACTTCAGCTAAAATGTACATGGTGTTCTGGGGTAAATGGGCTTTGTAAAACCCAAAAAAAGAGGTAAAAGCACCTATACACCATAGTATAATTGAGAATGAAAAGGAGGAAAATAGCCATCAATAAGAAACAATTTTTTTTTTTTTTACCAAATTTGATAGTTTGACTGAATGGACAGGGAAATGGAGAAGATTCAAATGTGACACAGGTTTGTGAACTTGCACCCTAAATTATTATACTTAATTGCAGCAAACAGGGAAAATAAATAAGAAATGTATCCTCTCTGATGACTCCTTGAAACACTGTATTGCATGTGAAAGTACAGAGTTACAGTCCTACTTCAAAAATTCTTTGGGCTTCAAAGAAAAAATGCAATAGAAATAAATGTCATTAATTGGAAGTACAGACTTTTGACAGTTGCCTGTTCAATATCATTTCTTCTATGAATTCTTACTATCATCGTATGGAACAAACCAAGGAAAGATTTAATTTCATAACCTTTTTCTTTTTGCATTCAGGTACGGCCATTTGATACAGTTCTAATAGATGGGAATTAGTTGGAATCAGCAGAGGATTTCTGGGCAACATTTGTCTTTCCTGATGTAAGCACTTCTCCTTCCTCTGTGTAGTTTCCTCCTTCTTGCTTGGAATGCAAATGGGAGCTAGAAGTAGACCAATCCTCTAAAGCACAGACAAAAAAGAGGACAAAATTGTAAACTGAATGAGCCTGGATCACTGATGAAATTGTGTAGCCAGTTGAAGCAAGGAAGGCTTAAGCAACCTTGGCTTTGCATGGCTAGCTTACCTCTTGACATCCTGTCACCATGGCTGGTTTACCCCTTGTCACTGTGGTTGGGTTTCTATCAGATGCAGTCAAGAAAATCCTAACTGATATACTTGGCTCAACAAAATTTGGGAACTTTTATTCATGCATTATGTGATATTTTCAGCCTAGTCTAATTCGGAGAAGGGCAATTTTGAAATGAGTCACTGTTATAAGATGAAAACATCTCTTCCAATTTAACTCCCTCCTGTCACTGGAGAACCCATAATCTTCCAACAAGAAAGCCAATGGTAGAATTTCTGGTGCCTGTGTCTTACCTTTTCTCCGATCTTACAAAACCTAAAACTCTACTCTGCCTGACTTTTCAACATAAAGTTACCATTTCCATTAGAATATTATAATTTATCTAATTTTACATATGGTCAGGGGAAAGCTGAGTTCTTATTATACTGTCATAAAACAATATAGGAAGAGGGATGCAGGGATATAGCAAGGGTATTTTCAAGTAATTAGTTGGAACTACAGACAGATCAAAAGGAAAGCCATTGTGCAAATGTCAGGCCATTCAAGGTTATTTCACCTGGAGGAGATAATGTCAGATTCCTGCTTTGGATATAAAGGAAGTATTGAAAGTCTTCCTGCTTTCCCCAAATCCCTTCTGAAGACCATTCCTGATCTTTGAAGTTTTTCTCTACTCTGCAAGCAAAAATGTAATATTTACATATATCTATGAAAAAACAGTTCCTTAATTTTATACTTTTTTCTGAAAATATGGTGATGTTAGATACCAGGTTTATTTTTTCATTACCTTACTTGAAGAAGGAAACACTACCATTTCATTTTGTTTTCCCTATTACATATATAGACATACATTTCTATGCATTACAAATATGTGAAATCTACTCATTTGATTTTATTTGATTAGAGATCAAACTACTGGTTTCAATCTTTTGCCTCTTAAAGAAAACTTCTCCATTTCACAACTACCTTTCATCATAATCTTACTTTTTACTCTGTCTAGGTTCCAAGTGCTATAAATTTCTGTCTATACAAAAGATATTTTAGTAATAATCCTTACTCCCAAGGGATCATTTTAAGAGTGTTTTCTCCCATGACCTTTCCTTTCCTCCCATCCTTCTAGGAATCCTGATTCAGTGCGTTCTATACACTAATCCCTGTGCGCATCCAGGATCATACAGAGAAAAGAGTAGAAAGGACAGAAGAAAGAGATGCAAAGACTCCAAGATATGCAAGACATATTTCTTAACCTTCAAATAGCTCACAGCCTGTGGAGGAACAGGGAGAACTGACTCCATATTAAGGCAATGTTATCTAAGTATGTACAGGATGTCCCAAGAGCAGAAAGAGTGCCTAACTTTGAGATTATCAGCCACATAGTCTAAGAAACTGAGTCTTGAGAAGTAAGGAGTGCTTCCAGTGCCCTAGAAAAGATAGTAAATTCATCTCAAGGATATAGAAAGAATTCAACGTATAAATGTTTACAGTAGGTTAGAGGAAATGGCATATAAAATAGTTATAGGTTAATATCCAATGGTGTAAGACCTTGTTTATTTATAAAATACTGGTCTCTAAATCTACGAATCTCTTAAGATACTCTATATGTATAGTGCATGTATATAAGTAGTATTCTGTTTTTTGTTACTGTAATGAAATACAGTACTTATTTTAAAAAGAGGTTTTGTCAGCTCACAGTTTAGGAGACTAAAGGCAGCACAGCACAGGCTCTGGTGAGGCTCCAGTGGTGGACAGCATCATGGTGAGTGCCCAAATGTGAAGGAGGTTATATCACAAGACAGGAAGCCAGAGGGAAAGCGAAGGAGCCAGTCTTGTAACCACTCACTAGTTTCAATCTCTGAAAGGAACCACGCTTCAGCAATACCACATTGAGGATCAAACTTCCCACACGGGAACCCTTGGGTGTAAGCCATCTACAAAACAAAGCAATGTATGTGTGTATTGCAGATATCCTTACTCAGTACATACGACAATCTCATTGAATGTGTAGACAACTATGAAAGAAGATGTCTCAAAGCAGGAGAAGGCATGATTAGGTTTATGTTTTAGTAAATTCAGTCTGGTGCCCATTTGAAAGCTGAAGCGGAAGCAACTGAGACCAGAGGTTGGGAAACCAACAGATATAGTTGAGAAACATGAAGATTTGAAAGCAACAGAGGAGAACTGCCAAGGAGATGCACTTCCAAGACACCTATCAAGGAGTCAACTCAGGAGAGGGTGGTAGGTTGACAAAAATGAGTTTTAGATCCATTGCATTTAAATTGCCTGAATACAGAGCTAGGGAATACAAATAATTACATGCTCAAAGAAAATTCATGAGGAGGAACATGAAGAACTTAGATATTTGTTTACCTGGGTACTAAAGGCCATGCCCTTTACTCTTCAAATTGTTTTCCTTAGAAAATAAACTGGAATCATAAGGAAGATTTTAACTTTATAAGTGTAAAAATCTTATTTAAAACATTAAATTTAGTGAGAAGCTCATGAGAAACACAAAAGTTAATGGATGAAAGAAATCAAGTATTAGATTACATATTTTCCTAACCATATTTACTGCAATGAAGGTGTCATTTCAAGATTGCTTTTATACTTAGTACCAATACCAAAATAGAATTCTAACCAGAATTACCAACACTTCTATTTGTCTGATGTGATAGTCAAGAACTACTCTTTATTGTCTTTACTTCTCTCAAAACCATGTCTCCCATTTATCTTTCAAAATGACTATGAGGATATAACTAGAGGAGGATATGGATGATTCTAAGATTTTGGCTTTTCTTTATCCAGTTAGTATTTTTTTTTCGTCACATACAGTGAAGGACATGAAGGACAATGTCAGACTGCAATGCATCAGTGTTACCAATTATGACTGCCTTGCTTTAAAGTCAGGGTATAAAACTACATAGAGGGCTCAGTGGTAAAGAGCTTTCCTAGCATGTGTAAGACCGTGGGTTCAATTCCTAGTACTGCAGGGGGGAAAAAAGACAAAAACTGAAATGGGTTAATTCATTTTAACACTTTTAATTAAATCTCCATAACAGGGAAATAGCTCAATATTCAGACTTCATCCTAATAAGAGGAGCAGCTTGTGTGCCCCTGGCCTTTACGTAAGAGCACATATGCATGGCAAGCTACTGAGGTTCTACCCAGTCCAGAAGGAGACTAAATAACATTTTCCAGTAGTTGACAGCCCTCTTCAGCCAACATTTCTCCTTTCAAATCTAAATCCTTTGTGTTCCACTTTTAGCCTTTAGTGGTAATAATAGAGAAAAAAATGCTTATCAACCATTCTCTGAATAAGAAAGCTGAAAATACTCACAGATCATCTCAAAATCATTCTTCATCCAGAATAATCCCCACTCTTTGACCTTTCCTCAAAGGCCTTATTTTCCAAAACTTAGATAATCTTAGTGGCTTTCCTCAGAACATTTTTGATGTTTCTCACACAGTTTTTTTTGGTTGTAAAGCTCAGAAATGGGCACAATTAGTCTGGTAGGAAGTATATGAAAAGCCTCTCTGCCAATGAGTATCATATTTTATATTATTCCTGCTTTACATATAATATCAATATCATGCTTTATTTTTTAAATAAAAAATGTGACTTTATTAATTCATGGACAAATTGCTTGGTGCCAATATTCAGGTATTTTCCTAAATGTTGCTGAGGAATTCCCATGATGTTCATATAGTCTGATTGTCACTTTTATCACAAGTAAACATGTGTACCCATATCTACAATGTTGAAACTAGATCCAGGACAATTATGAGTGTATCTTTTATGTATAGAAGATTCTTTAGAATTGTTAGACATTTCCACAAATTGCTAAATTTCCCAGGTATGTTTTGCAGTCTTTCTCTTTTGTCAGCCAGCTGTGTATATTAGACATCAAGCCCACAGGTAACTCTTGTGGATGAAATTTGGTAATTGATGATGACCTTCAGGTGTAATTTTGACTTTTGTGTTTACTTGGAGGCATCTGAATGTCATCTTAAGGTGAGTGCTTGGCATAACTGGGGACTAGGTCACTGGCTAAGGCTAATAATAATGGCAAGAGTTATTGAAGGTAGTGGGGAGACAAAAAGAGATGGTTAGAATGGAGATTTTTTAAATGTTGGAAAACAAAATAACTAGAAAGGGAGCTTATAGGAGATGAGAGGCAGGCATTGAATTCAGAGTCAAGGGCTAGGACCCAGGTTATCAAAGAACAATAGAATACAAGTAGGTAAATGGGGTGGAGAGGAGAATAAACACAGTGATTACTCAGGAACAAGTTGTCCCACAGGGAATTTAGGCTTATCTTTATGATCAGACCCATTCAGAGATAGGGAAACCTGACATACAAGGCCTGGGAGAACGAATCAATGCTAGATGGTACAAAAGCATTCTCCAGTTGATGACCTAGTGTGCTTTAATATGATCAAGTGAAAGTTAGGAATGATTATCACTTCTCATTGATTCTACCAATTCTAACATTATCTCTCAAGTCAAAGAGACAGATCATTGTTCAGAAAAATAAAAACTGTAAAATGCTTGCTATTATCCCACAAGTTTGCTTCTGGGATCAAAAATCCTGGCTCATCTACTCTTTGTTATGTGGAGATTATTTTCTGTCTCTTTAAAAAGCCTTCCCTATCCTTGCTATGCACAATATGTAAGAGAACATTTAGCTCCATGTTTCACACGCCATCCCTTACTATATGCAGCTCCCTGGAACACATAATATAAAGTAAATGAAAAGCACCTCTGAAATGCACCTAATGGTGGGAATACAGCCAGCGTTGACTACAGATGTTTTGTTTGAATTGGTGGCACTGAAGGGGAGAAATTCCCATTATGTAAAAGATAGCATTGCCAGAGACTTCTGGGAGGAAAGAACATGTGTTAACAAATACCATCTCTTTTCTCAAATGAGAATGTATGCCTATGAGGTGTATACATTTCATATAATTTTCCACATAACTGTATTTGCTTCATACAGAATACAGATTGTATTCATTTACCTTTTATGACTACTCCTGTGTCTTACTTTATCAAGACTTCTTCATTCCTTACAGTAACAAGCTGAAGATTGTCTCAATTTGTGTTGATATCTCATTGCCTTAAATGAAAAGATTCCACAGTTCAGTCCCTGAAATAATAGACATGGTTTTATCTACCCTTCCAGACTCATCTTCTTCTGCATCCTTCTAATATGCCACATGCTCCAGCCACACAAAACTTTTCCCTTTCCCTCAACAGATATGTCCTATGCTCCTTTCTGTCCATGCTATTCCCTTTGCCTAGGATGTCCCAACTTTTCTTCTTTTCTTGGCAATCATCTATTCACCTGTTCAGTTGCTGCTATAAAGGAATTGCTGGCAGAAATCTCCAATCTTCAAGGCTGAAGTAAATAAAATTTCTGCAGTATTCTTTTATTTCAACATTCACTTTTTTCTATAATTGGTTGTAAACATTTTTTACATCTTTCAGTAGATTATGAATGCCTTAAAAGTTCTCTAGAATCTAAAACAACATATACTTAATAAAAGTTTGATGAGTGGATCAATCAATTGAACAATGTAGTTTACCATTCTGGAGTGTTTACATGATGCATGAATCTGCAGATCAGTAATTCATGGCTAAAGTATCCAAAAATATGACAAAGAGACTGAAGAGCAAGCAAAGAACATTTCAGAAAAAATTAACCTGGAATGAAGCAAGGCTCAATTTATTTTGTGGCTAGAGGGAAAGCAGAGTTTTCTCTTTCAAGGAGTGTGTAGCCTTCCTTTCACATTCAGAAGTTATCAGGGACTGTGCATGCCCTCACGTCTAATGCCTTCCCATGACCCAGAAATACTAGCATGGAGTAGCAGGTTTGACAAAAATTAGAGTCCTTTACCTTTTATATGCCAACTCCTTCTTCATTAAAAGAAACCAAGTAAAGTAAAACTGGAAAATCAGACTTGTTCCTTTAAATATCCATTAAAAAATATAATCAGCCCAACTCAATGGCTTTGTTTTAAAATGGCAGGAAGAAGAGTCCCCATGGAGGCAAAAGTTCCCAGGCTATGGCAACACATTTTCTCTAGCTTCACCTAAGAATCAATAAGAAGTCACATTTCCTATTAGCTTTATTAGTAATTTCTCATGGGATTTGTGGCTGGTCCTAGGTGAACCATATAATATCTTACAACTTTAGTACAAAAGAGGCTCTGAATATTAAGACAAAAGAGACAAGTTTTAGTTCTTTCACTATTCTTCTGTGTACAGAATGTAAAATAAAATGGGCAATGAATTTCATGAAACAGCAGACTTGTCACAATGCTAAGGTAGTATGCAATAGGGAAGGGGGAAAACACTTATCTAAAATACCCTCCAGAAATGGCAGAATTCCAAGCTGTTTGGAATAAGAACCTGTGATCTGTGATGGAGACAAAACCTTTGTGCACCCCTGAATACTCCAACTCAGTGTAGCTGAAATGGCCCTTCTCCCTGATGATAAAATCAACTGTTTATGATTCTGTTTAATAGCTCACAGTTCCCTTTCTTTCTCTGTCAAAAAATCTCCCACATTAATGAACATAAATGAAAAATATTTCTGGCCTAAATTTAAGCCCTATAGCTTTGGCAGATCATTAAACTTCACTTACAAATTCTTTCCTTAGTCCAATCTGAAGTTGTTGTGGTGAGAATGTTAATTTTTTAACTCTCAGCAACCATTTTAGTTCAATTTCTTTGACAGAGACTATGATAGACACAGAGGGAATGAAACAACTTAGCAGGGCTGGCCTTGGTGCTTTTCATGCCCCAAGCAAGCAAAGAATAAGATTACAGTAGCCCTGAATGGAATGAGGAATGGGAGAGAGCTTTTCTCCCTCCACCTGACACTTCTTGAAGAAAAACAACTTTAAGATACAATCTGTATTGGGGAAACCGTTCTATCCCTTCACGTTCTATCCCTGTGATTTTGCTATCCGTCTGGAGAATCAACACCTGAGATAGTGCACCTGAACTTCTGTGTCCTCCTGGACATAAATAACTGCCTTGGTTTGAATTTGGGAAGCTGCAGGCACCCTGCACTCATTGACAGACATACAGGAGATGCCAAGGGCTGCTTTCAATTTTATCCTGAAGTTTTACATTTTAGGAAGACAAATGAACAGCATTACCTGTTTACTTCAATATTGACAAAGGGAAAGCCTGTGGCCCCTTTGCACCTGTTAATACCTGCTCCTTATACTGATGTGACCCATGCAGCTGCTCATTTCAATTAGCCCAGGGCCAGTCTTGGCATTTACCCACAGAAACAATGCTGCACAAAGAAGTGCCTCTGTGTGCTTGCACTGGCATTCTGCCAAGTCACACTCAGCTTCTGAACATTCTACCAAACTGTCTCCCTGAGCACAAGGTCTTGCTGGAACTGTGAGTCCCTCAAAACTAAAGGAATCCTTCTGTTTCATTTCATGTTTCTTTTAAATTTTCCTATGGAAACACAATTCTTCTGTGCATCTCTATTGTTTCATTCTTTTCCTCTCTTTTTCTGGGCAAAGAGATACTCAAAATGGCCCTTGTTTTAGCTCTTTATAGCAGGAACAACAGCAAAGCAACATAAAAGATGGAAGAAAAGGAAAATATTGATGTTAAGAATTCTCCTGATTTGTCAAATTAAAAAAATATATAGCTAAGTAAAGTGGGATTGTCTAGCCTACCTCTTTTGCTTCAGAGTTAAATTTGCTTTTAAAATTAGGTCATGTGTCTGAAACGAGTTGTATATTCTCCCACTGTAAGACACCACTACCATCACCATTTTGGCTTGTGGAGGTGTTGGTTGGAGACAATTGCTTTGTATACAATTTAGTGATGAAAATCTCTATTACAATGTCTTCCCTGACTGCCGCTAAAAGCACCACCATTCTCTGCCTCTTTTTCCTGAATCTATCAGACATTACTTTTCCATGGGCTATAGTGAATGTGCCCTTTTTTGACATGCCAAAGAGATGCTTGGAGAATATTCGTTACTCAGTTTCTAAGTCTTCACTCTTGCTAGTACAAGAAATTTATCATTTCATGGGCAAAGACCATGTTCTTTCCTTAAGCGAAGCTCTAATGTTCCTGGGAGACATTTGATCCATGTCTAATGCTACAAAAGTTCTTTCATTCAGATAAAGAGGGGTGGATACCTTCAAAACTACTTACCTATTATATTACATGTAAGCAGTAAAATTTTTTGTCCTGGCCATGGTAGAGAGTTACTTTCTTTTGGAAGAAAATGAAACAGCTCACTAAGTTTGCCTTGTGTCTATCCAACCATCCAGTACAACATGTGCAAGGATAGACAGACATGTTTGCCATGCCCTCACAGCTCCACAAACTGGGCTCAGTGGGTAACTTCGTTCCCATTTGCCAGGAGATACATCTGCAGGTGCTCTTTATTCAGACTGTTTTCACATTTAGTAAGAAGTGATTCCATAAAACTCCTCTCTCTGTATGTATTTGTTTTGCTGTCAAGTTCCCTGTAGTTTTTATTTAAGGGCTGAGTTTGTAGCAAGTGTTTAGAATAATTAGCTGAAGTAGAGATACCAATGGTGGGCAAAGGATGAAAGAATATAAAACAAAAGCTCAACATTTAAAAAAACAGAGACCCTTAAAAACTTCACTTAACAATTGCAGATCAGAACACACCAGAATAGTCATGTTTAAAGTTTAATCTATTATACTTAAACTTTGAGTATGTGTCTTGGCCGTAAAATATTAAAGTATATACACATCATTTTTAATATTAAGTTATTTATATAATTTTTCATTTTAATTAGCATATATTGATTGTACAAAGGGTTTTCACCATGATATTTCATACATGCATGATATACTTTGGGCAGATTAACCCCTGATCTTTCTTTCTTTTTCCAGCCCCCCTATTTCTAAACAGTTTAATTTGGGTTTAATTTTTGCCATTCATACACACAAGGTACTCTGATATTATCTACTCCCTTCATTCTCTTTCCCTCTGTCCCTCCCTCTCTCCCCCCAAACATTCTCACAACTACGTTCACTTTATAAATATATATATATAATATATGCATATATATTCTACTCAAACCACACTCAGGAAGACTTTTAAAGGTTGGAAAGTGAAGCATGTATCAGATCCTTCTATACAAATGACAGAACCATTTCATTCTGCTGGCTCTGGGTGGGGAAAATGTCCATACAGAGAAAGCAGCCTGGGATGTTTTGAGTGTTTCTGCTATTTGCAGAAAGTTATAATCAGATGGAGAAAGTCTTTGCTTCTGTGTGGGTGACTAAGATAGTTAATTGGAGCTATGCCAAAGAGTCTTTTTCATACCAAAGCAGTTTGGGGAAATTATATTTGTTTGGATAGTTTCACACTTTCAGTTTTGATTTCATTAAAATCAGCATGAATTTACAATTATAGATTTCTAACTTATTCCATAAGCATAAATGCCAACTCATTTATGTTCTAACAAACAACACCAGCCCAAACATTTTGGCTGGAGAAGAACAACAGGTCTCAACTCTCCATTTTTCATCATTTAAAACAAAAATTTCAAATAATTGTTTATACTAATAGTCACCGACCTTGTCCTCAGTGTCAAATACCACTAGATTTTGGGGTTATATTTATGAAGTAGATGTGATATGGCCCCTGGCTGAAGAGTTCCCACTTTGTGAAAGCAAGTACATTAAAATTTATAAAATACAACATAAGAATTGGTAGAGTAACTGTGTACCACTTATTCTCAGATGAAGGAGTATTACTTAATTCTGCTACTAAGGTCATCAATGCCCTTGTTGAAAATGTAACATTTTCAGTAAGTCTTCAAACATCTTTAGACATAAGTCAATACTTTTTCTTTGGGCACTCAAATTAGCAGACTGCCATTGGGTTACTAGTAAACATACCAGGTATCTCTAAAAACACTGAGTATTCTCTGACATGGAAAACACTATCATTGTCACAATGGTCTGGGTATGTTTGGAAAGATGAAAGTCATTTCAAAGAATCAGAGAGTGAAAGAGAAAAAAAGAAAATGAAACACAAAGAAAGAAGTTGTTTATAAAGAAGCTTTAAAGAGGAAAAAGCCAGAACAAAGCTAATAAAAGTATTTTGAAATTAGCAGTCAGATCTAAAATGAATGAGGCTAAGTGGATTAATGAATGGTTTAGAGTTCGGGTCGATTTAGGCCTTTTCTCTTCTCCTGAATCATCAAGACTAAGAGCTCTCACTGACTTTCATCTTCTAAGGAAATAAGTGTAATTATCTGTAAGGACCTAGCCAAGTAGTCAATGATTTCTCACATTGGGCCAGTGTCAGACAGATGTTAAACCAAGACAGCATTCACCCTTCCACTAGGCTTACCCTATTTCTAATCCACATGGACTTTCCTTGGGGCCTCAAACTCCTATTCTTCAAAGCCAACCATCACATTCATTCAAATATAGAAGTCTTCCTGGCCTAATGATGGGCAGACTCACACAACAGGCCTCACTAAGCTTTGTTGACTAGGATATATTGTTAGCACTAAAATGTAAACTCTCGACTATCCTTTTACCTTATGTATCCTGCCTTAGATTTTGCCACTTATCAAACACAATGTGATGATAAAGTAAAATTCATTGTTTATGACTATTAAGCCACTGTAAATTGATAATACTCCCACAAGGGTAGGCAAATGGCTAGAAGCCTAGATGTATGACATTAAGAGAAAGAAAACAACACTTCACAAATACTGGTGATGTTTATGACTGGTGACCATGCTGGGCCCAACCACAAAGGTTGGTTTGATTTCCAGGATTTGTGAGAATGACCACAACAAAAATCCTAAAAGAATCTCTACACCCATTTTAGGATTTATCTCTCTTGGACATATGTCCTAAGACTATTTGTTATTATAACTGCCTTGTTTAATTTATAGTGAAAAAGGAACCCATATTTTTGAACCCAGATACTTTTTTAAAGCCAGATCTTAATATTGAAAGTAAAATCAGGTTTGTAACTTCTTAATGGAAACATATTTAGCATCAATATCTTAACACGTTTATATGTTTTATTTGACTTTTTCCAAGAGAAAATAGCCTTAAAGGTATCTCTAGAAAATTTCTCATGCAATCTGATTTCTTGCAGTGAGAAAATGAATTAATGCCAAAGGACAGTCAATGATATACCCCATGTAACAACTACACTAAGACCCTGGGTGGCAGAGGACAATGACATTCCAATAGTCAGGAGGGCTTTCATATGAGCTATACACATTTCTGAGAACCACTTAGCTTCTTTGGAACTTAGACATTACTTAAAAATGGACCCCATAATCTTTAAATTCTCTTCATTGTTAAATAAATATCATAGATATTTAAATTTGATTTTGGTCAAACAGACCATTACTATTTTTTATGAATAGTGAAATCACCCAAACAAGTTAAACAGATTTGTGTTCCTCCTGACCCAATGTTTGTGTGTGTGTGTGTGTGTGTGTGTGTGTGTGTGTGTCTGTGTGTCTGTCTAATTGGTCAAGACTTAGACTTGAACTGATGTGGTCAATACTACCAGGGAGCTCCACTTTACACATAGAACTGAAAGCCATAACTGCTTGGCCTCGCATATAATTAGCAAGTCCAATTTTCTTATTTAATCCCTACAACTTAAGTATTTTAAGACAAGTTACACTTTGAGAGAATAGAGCCCTTTATTCCAGCTTTTTTCTTTCATTGTCTTGGAAACGTTGTTTTCCTCCTGACAAGTTAACACAAAGCTCTGGACCAAACTATGTTAATATGAGTTATAAAGGTATTAACCTGCACTACTGTTTATAGATACAGATGTTAATTTGTAAATTTTCATTTATGTGTGAAAATGATGTATTCTCCTGTGAAGCAGAAAATTTATTTCTTTTTTTTTTAATGCTAGCTTGTCCCTACCTCCGGTACCAGCCAATAAAGTCCAAACACACTTCTACAAATTTCAATTGATGGATTCTTTAATAGTGACTTAAAGTCTGAACTGAGTAAAGGATTGAAATGTTTACAAGGAAAATATTCAAAGATTAATATCACTTTCTTGCCTGGAAAGATATATGCTATTTGTCTATAAGGAAATAAAACCAATTAACAAAACAATTAAATCAAATTATCAGTTAAAAATAAATTATATCAATAATTATATGTTATTTTTCCAAAGTGTGCACTTCATTAGACAATAGTCTTCACCAAATGAACAGAAAGTTGTTGCCAAAATGAACAGAAAAGCTTTGAAAAGTGAATAGTTATGACACATTAGTGATTCCATTGTGGGCAATGACAAGCACAAAATCTTCACTGAGGAGGAAGAATTTGGGCAAGACCTTACATGGTAGACAGAGATGGATGAACATGTAATATTACAGAGGAATGGGTCACAAGTTATGTATTATACACTTAAAAAATATTACTTTTAAATTATAATTTTACCAATGAAGAAATAGATGGCCAAAGAGATGTGATGAATTTCTCAAGAAATCCAACTAGCTAGCAAACCAGGGGTCAGGGTTACAAACAGTTGGTCCAGGGCTATTTTCATGATAATAAGAGTAATATCTCTCAGCTCAAACAAATCCACAAATGGTTTTGAGGTATAAAATTAGATGGTTTTATTTGCTGAATAGGACTGACATGTTGTATAAAATTCAAATCTGGATTCATTTTGTTAATATCTTTTTGTTTCCCAGTCTATTTTAAAGTACAGCACATATCTTTCAAACTAAGAAAAAGCCCCTTTTCACATTTTATTGATATCTAGCTAATCATGACTATGTTCAGGAAATATGTGGAATGATCCACACTTAATATGCTGTTGCCACCATGGGGTATGCTCAGGTGTCTAGATGAGGTGCTGTCTTCAGATACAACTTGATTTTCTTTTTAAAAAGAAAAGGTCTTATAAGGCCAAGTTTCTCTAGGTGGAAAGCATTTTTCTTACTGCCATCAGCATACTTACAACATCCATATCTTAAATGCAGAAATACAGTTGAAACTGTGAAATCTGCACAGTTCCTATAAAGAATCCCATATATTGAAGTAGATGGAGCATGTCACAAGAAAAAATAATTTCCTCAGCCCATGTTATGAAGGGGTTAATTATGAGACCTGAGATAAGGTGTTCCTACATCCAGCACTTCATCAAGAGAAGGAGTCAGGAAACAAGGGAGAACAGATGAAGGTGCTAGGGATAATAATGATGGCAAGTAATGATTTCCCTAGAGGTGAACTGATCTATGGCCACAAGCAAAGAAAAAGGGCTAGAAAGTACTATAACATTACCTTGGAGTACTTAACAGACTCAAAAGCAGTAACCCTGTGTCAAAAAAAGGCCATCATCCCGCTCATTTTAGCTAAAAGAGTTATATCAAAGTACAAGAGGGGAATGCAAAATTCACATATGAAATTAAACAGCTGAAAGGTATGATTTAACAATGCTCAAAACTCAATAAGCCAAAGATAAACAGCAAATTAGATGACTCAATGTCAGGAGGAAAAAACATCTTCCATCGATCCCATCGTCAAAAATTAATCTGCCTGAGAATGCCCTCTGCTCCAATCCCCGAGCTGATGAAGAGTGGAGGAATAGAGTAAAACCTATGTACGAGCGCTTCACCTTCGGGCTAGACCCTGATTACAATCTCCTGTGAGACATTTCAGCATGAAGCGCCTCTCATGTTGGGACTGCAAAATTAAATTGCGATCAATACTTTACAAAAATAATTGGGGAAAAATGTTCAGAAGTCGGAGCTGCACTGTGTGGCCACAAACATATGAAAGTTATTTTTTTTCTACCTTTCTGGGGGTTATTCTTCAGGATAGATCAGTTCAAAGGTGTCTCTTGACAATAGTGTTCTTGGAATGTTTTCACTCACCTTGTTAGGGAATTTTAAAAGCAAAGGAGCGTTTACAGCCCTCCAAGAATGGTATCATATTGCTGTATTTTCTGCTTCCTTTTTTGGAGTGCTAATCTTGGCTCATAAATTCTTCTTGTCTCTTCTCACTTTGATGTTAATTTAAATATCTTTGTGAATTAATTCTCATCATTAAACAGAAGAGGCAAAAATTATTATATTCCAACAAAATGAAAGAAAACTGCACACTCACATACTTACAAAGATTTGGTAGATATTTTGAAGACTTTGTCTAAGATTTGATTCTGAGTCTCTTAATACATTTAAATGCTGAATTCTGTAGTTAAATTTAGGGTAAAATGTATTGAATCAAATTCTTTACTGCCTTAAGCAATGCTTAGTGTTCAGCTTTTCCTTCTTGTCTGCCTCTGAATAACTTCTTATTTTTGGCAAAGGTTTACTTTTTAATCTGTCAAAAGAGAAGGAAGTGGAAAATGTAAATGCATTTGTGAAATTCTTGCTTCTTCAGTAAGTGGTCATTTTTGGGTTTGTTGTATAGAAAGTTCAAAATATTGTATTTTTATAATTGCATTTTTGGAATTAGTATGGGACTTTCTGGATTTTTATTTGTGGTATGGCTCTTCTGACAAGATGGTCAACTGATTTTCCTCACATGAATCATTTGTTATAACCACAGTCACACAGGCAGGGAAATTAAGCAGCTGCATTAAGAATACACAATCTGAACTATACTGAAGTAGGTGGTATAGAGATCGTCAAAGGAGAGTACCCAAAGAGGGCAATCAATGGCTTACTGTCATCCTGGGGGAAGGGGATATATTGAGTGCTGTCCTGTAGGGCATCAGAACTGGGAGAAGGAATTGAAAGTGTGCTTTGTAAGTGTGAAAATGACAACACTTTTTCCGAGGTTGCAAACACTAAGAATAAAGTGACCTTCACTGACTAAATGGCAGTAGCCTCAGAAACAGAGAGAAAGGGGAGAACTTTATGGGGAATCCTAAATGAAACAGTCAACTTGTACCTCATGATTTAGTTAGGATAAATCTCCAATTTCCAATTGGTTTCTTTCCAGCATTCTAAATGCTATTGGACAACATTTTACACTGTTATTTGAATCAGTAGGTAGAAGGTAGATATTTTAAGATAGGGTAAGCATAATAGAGACAAGGGAGAAAAGAAGGCAACAGGATGGGGAGGAGGAGAGAAGAGCCACACAGACACTTCCAGACAATCTGTGGTACAGTCCCTCTTTGGTTCTCTACATATACCACACTCACACATTTTACCCTTTCTGGTCACTCAGGAACATGCTCATATTAGCAAGTACTTGACCTTACTTACCCAATTCCTAAGTCTCAGTTCAGACATCTAATCTAAAAAAGTTTCTTTGATCTCTTGAACTTCCTAAGTAGGCACCCTAATCCTATACATGCATTTATTATATTACAATTAGTGTTTCCTTCCCAACTAGATTGTGACCTTTAATATTGACACCATTCAAGAAAGCTATGGCAGATGTTACTAGTCTCGACTGACACATGAACATGAAATTCAGAAACAATGGAAAGTCCTGTGTAAGGACACATGTCTAGTAAGTGATGAAGCTAAAAGCAAATCTGGCTTGTTGGTTCCAGAGTCTAAGCTTTTTCTACTATGACATGTTGCCTCCTCCATCCCTAAAATCGAAAGTAACATTGGAATCAGAAAAGATTACTTTGAGTCACTTTGTATAAATCACATACAACTTACCTACCCAACAAGATGCATACAAAAGAATTCCTGATTTAGCTGGGGTTGTGGAATTATCCCCATAGCTGTTCTGATTCAGATATTCCCTAACAAATCAGACATTTGTGACAGCCCCTGGTCTCCAAGTGAGAAACTCACACACCCCCATAATGCTAAACGTCTATTGGCTTTGAGCTAAAGCTCCAGAGAAAGAGGCAAAACTTAAACCACTTTAAAAAACCAAGGTCATTTGTGAGCCCCATGAGACTGTAACCATCTAACCCTCTGATAGGGAACACTCAAGCTATTTAGATAACGTCCAAAATATAGTTATGAAAATCTGTTTGAAAGAAGCTAATTGAATGCTCTATTGATTCAGGAAGTCTTCTGGGGGCTAAGGATATAGCAATGAGCAAGATCCTGCTATCATCAAATATTTATTTTAACGAGGAAAATAGATTTTAAAAGAGGAAAGAAATAAAAGCAATTATTTTTGATGGTAGTAGCTATAATAAATACTTTTTTTCAAAATAAATAAGATGGAGTAGAGTAGAGTAGAGATAAGGGGTTTTATCAGATAAGGTTGTCACAGATAACAGAAGTATTCCCCTTATAAGTTAGGCCTGAGTGGTGACCAGGATGAAGCCACATAAATATTGGTAGAATACATTTTCAGGCAAATGAAATAATAAATGCAAAGGATGCAAGGCAGAGGCAACTTGACAAGTTAGCATAATAGAAAGGAGGGCAATCAGCATTGAGTGACATAAGGGAAAGGCAGAGTCAGAGAAGATGAGGTAGCAGGTAGATGAGGCCATTGGTCATGTGAGAAGTGTGAATTTTACCTTCAGTACAAATGTGAAAACATTGTTTTGAAATCAAGTATTAGAATGACCTGGAGGCACATGGGTGCCTGGTAGTAACACTTCTATTTTGAAGAGCCCATTGAGGCATCCATTACTTTGGTAGACATACCACTGCCTGGTATCTGGTCCTCAGACTTGAAGGATAAAACCTGATTTTTTTTTTCACAACACATGAAAAATACATCTCTCAGGGTTAATCACACACTAACCAAGGACTTAGGGATTCATTTACAAAACCAGAATGTTCAGATACTAATCTCCAACAAAAAGATTACCAGAGAGACCAAAGAACTCAATAGCCATTTTCTATAGCTCTCAGATTTATATCCGTGTTGCTAAGGAATCAGGAATTGTGACAGCCCATTGGTTAAAGTTCTGTCCTTCTGGCTAGCACTCAGATGAATACAAGCCAAGTTTACCTGTGATGTTCTATCATGGCTGCTTTCCACAATTACCTTATCTGCCTTCTAAAGTAAACAGTCTTTGGATCTCGTATATTCGACCTGAAGATTATGAAGTTTGCTGGCCTGGCAGCCATTCTGCTTCTTTCCAATGATTTTGCATATCTCTTCTCAGAGTAGGAATGCCCATTAATAGAAAAACTAAGGTAGTGCTGAAAGTAGTTCCCACACTGATTTCTTTCCCTCCTCTGGAATCTGTTTATCTCAGAATTTGACTGTCTCAACTCTACTGATTAAATCAGCAGGCATGGTCTTGACCTTTTCTAAGGCACACAAGCCCATGGAAGTACAAGGAAGCCATTTCTGATACACATTATTTAAAAATGCAATGTTGTCATTCTGATATCTTAGAACATAGAACCCCCTCTAGATTTATTTGTCTTTTCATTTTCCAGATTATTCAGATGTCAAACCTCATGAGGTGGACTCCTGGAATTTCAGACTGGGAAGCACCTTATAAATTGAGCAGCTCATTCCACAAATTTGAAGATACACAATTGAGAATATGGAAGATTAAGCAACTTGCTTGATTTTGAGACACAATTCACAACAGAGACAGAGCTAGTATCCATGTCTCCTGATACCCAGTTAAAAAGTCATTCTATAATGTCTTGTCAGTGTTACCTACTCGTTTGCAATCTTGCCATACGACTGTATAATGATCGTATTTGTCATAGTCAATTTATTTGAGTTAGACTTATACAGCCAATGATGATTTTATGTTACTTCTCTTGGATAACCTAATGAAAAGAGTAATTCTGGAGACATAATAGGCTAAAGGGACAGTGATTTGGGACAGGATGTTACAGACATGTCAAACTCTTCCTTGTGAAAAGCTCTGGCTTACAACTCATGTTACAGAGTAAGTCAGTGCAAGCCCAGAAACCAAGACTAATTGAGTCAACACAGCCATTCCACCCAAATCCGGTTTGGAACTAATGACAAGGCCTAACACTAGGACTTTGTACCGAGAAATGTAGAGGAATCAGAGAGAGAACTAAACAAAAAAAAATTATGGAAGAACTCCATGCAGATTATGACAAGCCTAGGTTATGGGGGAGCAGGAACTGAGTGAAGTAAGAAAGAAGAAACTGTTAGCAGGCAAGGGATTAAGATTTGTACATGCTTATACACACACACACATGAAAGCATGATTTATGTGATAATGATGCAGAATGAAAATAATATGCAGAATCAAAACCATTGTGTTCTGGAAGGGAGGGGGAGTGAGTCTAAATACTAACTCTGAGGGACACATCCAGTTACTAAACTTGATAACTCTCTGAGTCCTGGCTGTCAGACCAAATGGCTGAATAGCCCATCCCTTGATTTTCATAAGACTACTATTTGTTCCCAAGTGTTTTGTTTTAATATGGCATTATATAAATAACCTTGTCTACTCATTTCTTTATAAAAAAAAACCAGCCAAATCAAAACATAGAGATAACAACCTCTCTCAATGCTGTGCACAAATTGTCCTCACTGGCAAGTGGATATTTTATTGCTGCAACCATTAGTCTTTTGAGGACGTTCAGTGATACTCAGCCCAGCTTTTGCTTACTTCAGTCCATATCCAAGGATCTGACTTGAATGGACTTTATGTTTTGTCTTGTCTATACAAGAATTTCATATTTTCAGATATCAGTGGAACTATATTTTGCAATTCAGCAACACATCCAAATTATGATTATCTAAATATTGTTAAATTCAATCAATGGAGTTTTTTTATTTTTGAAAAATGCCTATTCTTCAGAAATGAGATTATCCTATGGAAGCTATGCTTAACAGAATAATTTACTACCACCAGGTACAGCTCTATTACAAACCCTTCCAACCATCCATTCCCCCATCATTCACCATGTGTACTCAATGTGAAGGCCCATGCAAAGTTTAAGGAAGCAGAACATACATGTCATAGTCAGAGGGAAAAAGAACTAGCAATCTAAAATTATAATCATTATTTTAGGTTCTTGCTGATAAAGTTGTAGATTGTTCTATCTTTTTAAAAAAATAAACTTTGACCTGAAACTCAAGAAAATTCTTGAAATCCAAGGAGCTTTAATTGTTTCTAAATAAAAATTCAGAATGACATAAATATTGAATGGCTCCTGGGCAATGTATCGTAGGTTAAATACGTTTTGCCCTGGAGGCTGTAGTTCATAGAAGATATATAAGAAGAGGAATAGAATTGGTGATTCCACTAGTCCACGGTGCATATTAACATCTACCAACAAACTGTCTCCAAATGTGACCCTATTTGCACTCTCAGTCTCTGTATCCTCAGGAAATTGTTACTAGTGAGAGAAGGGGAAGAAAAAGAAAAACAGAGAGGGTCTGGTAGTAGCAGAATGAGCACATTAATGAGACAGAAAAAGAGAGAACATTCCCTGATCTGTTCTTTTCATTCTTTTATATTTTTAAGAGCAAGGAAGGAAAAAAATTCACCTCCTTTTTTAGCCTAAAGGGAGCATAGAGAACAATGTCCTCTAGGAATGCTAGGACATTTCCATTTTCTTATTTACTATTACTGATATTTTGTTACTACAGAGAGAGAAAAAAGATTGCTGATATTGTATATATTTTTTAATTTTAAAATTCTACATTCTCAATTATTGCCAAATTTAGCTTCTTGAAAGCTAAGTGAAAAGGGAAAAAAAATCAGCACAGGTATTGAAGAAGAGACTAGATGGCAAAAACTCTAATCCTTTAGGAACCAAATGAAATCTATGTTTCTGTACTATTAAGTAGAGTAAAAAAGGCCAAAGTCACAGGCATTAGCCCCATAGGGGCCAGTTAGCTGGGCTCAAATTCAAGGCCACGGAATATGTATCTAACTTAGCTGCTGGCAGTTAATTACATGAATGACCGTCAGAGAATAGAAAGATGTCTTCTCAGTGCCTATTTAAACATTGCCTAATGCATTTTGCTTGACTATTTTGATTTTCAAATTTGATATTAAAAAATGGAAACAATTTTAAAATTAAATCAACTTTGAATATAAACTTACATCCATGAGCAGCTATATAAACATGACATTTGCAGTATACAACTAGGTATCTCTTTTTGCAGATAGGATTTTCATATGTATTTATTCAAAGTTAAGACCAAATAGTCTACTTTTCGCCTCAAAGTTCATACTGAGGCCTTTTCTCATTATAGCATTCTCCATTACAAAAAAGCTTGTAAATGTCATATTAAATAATCATGAGAGTTTTTTTAAATCATAACAATTTGTTTTGTTTCTCTTTTCTAAATTATATGGTTAGCCAAATGCAGTCATTAACTTTCTTAACTAAGTCATTTTTTAGAACCAAGAAGTACCCATCAGCTGTAATTTAATTCTCATTGGTTTGTTTGGTTGGTTGCTTTTTGGTGGTACTGGGGTTTGAACTCAGGGACTCACACTTGCTAGACAGATAGAGTAAGCATTCTATCACTTGAATCACTTTATCAGTCATGTTTTGTGCTTGATATTTTTGTGATAGGATCTCATGACCTATTTGTCCTGGCTAGCCTTGCACCATGATCTTCCTGATCTCTACCTCCTGAGTAGCTAAGATTACAGGCATGAGCCACCAGCACCCAGCTAATCCTCATTGTTTTTGAATAATAAGACAAAATTATTTCATGGTGTTATAGAAAAAACAGTTTCAGGTTTAAACAAATTTGCCATTAAAATATTGTATCAGAAATTTATGTGATTTATAGGGAAATATTTCATATGATTTTTCAAAACCACAAATTCAAAATGGAAAACCAAGTTTCTCATGCTGATAAGATGATGGGTGGCAATACCAACTTTTGAATCAACTGAAATAAAGGTCAACATGACAACATTGCAGTGTGTTAAAACATAGCTTTCTATTTCATCAGCAACTATTTTTGTACCAATTTAAAAACAGTTTGCTCACTAGTATTTAGCTGTGTTCAGTAGACTGTCAGAGATAGTGAAGAAAAGGTATTTCTTTCTTTTTATCTTCTTTCCCTCCTTACCTGCCTTCTTTCTTCCTTATCCTCCCAGCAACCTTCAACACTTAAGGAAGATCAGTTCTCCTGGCAAGCTTGCAAAATAACTCGGGAAGCCCTACTAAACTGAACAGAGTTCCTTGCAAGGAGACAGAACCTTTCCAACTGCTCCACAAATCAGCAAAAGCAGCCAGTGGTATGTGAGCTTTCTTGCAGTGAGTGTGAGAAATAACCAACATTTATTAAGGACATACTATGTGCCAGCATTTTTTGAACCTTTTTACGTAGACAATCCTATTTAATGCTTATAAAACTTCAGCTTACGGAGATGAAGAAATTGAGGCTCGAGAGGAGTATATTAACTTCTCCAGAAGTTTAGATTGATAAAGTCAGGATTTATTTCATACTGTCTCCCTGTGACCAGGTGTGGTCACAAAGATCTGAATCACTCCTACCTAAATGTATGAAGCTAAGAACTCTAAAGAGAAGCTATACAAACTACTTTTATCCTCATTCCATTAAAGATTATGTTGGACATGAGAGATAAACACAGTCAACAAGATTGAACGCAGAAGACTACACGCTCCCGTAAACAGATCGGTAATGGGAGCACACTTAGACATGGACAGATGCATGTAAGAATTTAGTAGGTAAGACCTGACCCACCATCTGTTTACTTTGCCCTCCCTGAACTTGAGGATATGGTTTGGTTGTCAGTTGGAGTCTTCCCAGGTCTTATATCTATCTCAAACATACCTAATGGGGTTCTTCAGCTCCCTAGCTATGAATGACTAAAACTACTTTTTGGAATAAACTGAAAGTTAACTAATCTCTTCTTCTGCCCAATGTTTCAGACTCTGCCCTGGTTTATTTTTAATGTTCAACATCATGAAATCCAAAATTGACGGTGACATTATTACAATGACAATAGGAGGAAAGTTGGCAGAAGAAAAAATATGGCAAAAAAAGAAATATGATGGACTGAAGGTCAGGCTCAAATGGTAGAGAGCTGGCTTTGCAAGCACGAAACTCTGAGTTGAAACTCCAGTCCTACAAAAAAAATAATAATTCATATTAATTCCATTGCATGTGTGTGTGTGTATGTGTAATTTTGGTGGTACTAGGGTTTCAACTCAGGGCCTTCTGTTTGCTAGGCAGGTGCCCCACCACATACATGAGCAAAAACTCCAGTCGTCATGGCTTGTATATTCATAGCACTTCTTTTCTCACCATAGAAGTGGGAAGCAGGATCATAATAATAATGTCATATTTCTTTATTAACACTGTCTTCAGCCATTGAAAAAACTGGCCATATTATGTTCTTTTTTAAACAATCATGCTAAAGGGTTAATCAGCATTTCCTGGGAAGCTAACAATGGTGTTTAGCCAAATGGTCTTAACGCAGACAACAAAAAATAGCTTCAATAATTCATATTAATTCAAGTCCTATGGTTAATGAGGCAAATGGAGTGCTCTCAAAGGGGATAAAAGCACATAGCAGCCATGTTGAGAATCTTCAAACCACTGCTGGCAAAGGATACTGCAAATCCAAAACACCCCCTAACCACCCACTATTCATACTTTACACTCGGGATAAACTTAATATCACTCTAATTTTGCAGATGGTAAGCTAACACAGTGCCTATACAACTACAGCACAAACAAGTCACTGCTTATGCTCTTCTTGTTATTATTGTTTTAAGCCATGAATGCACCTGAAATTTTTACTATCCTAAGCATATACTCCTGTGATCAGTCACAGAAATCATGAGCCTGTGATGGGATCTACACAGCCCAGCAATTAAACTGTTGCCAGGCTAAAGATATATAAAAGTTGAAAACCAAATTATGGATTGGTTTAGCAAACAGAATGATGAATAGTCAGTCTGAATTGTTTATAATGATGATTGATTCAACTGGTAAAATGTAAACACAAGTTTATTTTACTAATATTTACTAGGCAACAGCTATGTACTTTGTATCAGTTACTAGAGATAGAATAAAGAATAAGACTTCCTAAAGAACAGAATAGTGGTTTCCAGAGCCTGGGAAGGGCTTGGGAAAGGCAGAGCATGGAGAAACAATGGTTAATGAATACAGTGCATAGGAAGAATAAATTATTATCCTATAACACAGCAGGATAACTATGCTTGACAACAGTTAATCACATTTCAAAATAATAGAGTGACTTTTGAATGTTTCCAGTCCAAAGAAATAATATATGTTTAAGATGATAGATATATGTACCAATTACTCTGATCTGATTATTACATATTGTGTGCATGTATGGAAATGTCCCACTATACCATTTAAATATGTACAATTATTATGTATCAATTAAAAATATATCCTTAAACAAAAGAATAAAACTTTGTCCATAAGTTCTGAAATTCTCTTGGGGCTGACACAGAGCAATATCTTTTTGCTTCTATTTAATGTAATAAGGTCACCTGCTATAGGAGCACAGGACTATGAAACAAGTAGCAAGAGCACAGAAGGCAAATTCAGTTTCATAAAAAGGAGTTCTTTTGGGGCTGAAACTCAATAAATAAGAAGGAAAGAAGGTGAAATTGCTATGTAATCATTCATTCATTCACCAACTTTGTACTGAGCCTTTATTGAGTATCAACCACTTAGTAAGATTTGGCAAATATAATGATGATAGTGTCTGCCCCCAGGTTGTTTATGGTCTTGTGAACCATATTTGAAACTCCAAGTATGTAAAGAGTTCCACTTTCTCCCATCACACACACCCACACACACACACACACACATACACACACACACACACATGAAAAAACATGCTGAATCAAAGTATGTAAATAATTTGATGTGACAAGAGCACAGAGTTTGTGGACAAATGTGAGTACCTAATCTCATCTCCTCTTCACCTTTCCTTCTGCTCATGGCTCCCCTCATTTCTTATGCTTCATTCTAGTTTCATATTTGAATCAACAACATCCAAACAGATTTTTTTGCTTTCACTATCAGTAACTTGCAAAAAATGCTATGCAATTCTTACTTCAAAGGCTTTCACTGTTCAGGATCAACTCTGCAGCAAGGCATTCAAAGCCTTTCTTAAAGTTATCCCACTCACCCTACTCTCCCCTGCCCCTATTATCCACTCTTGCCTTTCCTATACAGAATGTTTCTTCCTACCAAACACATTGTCTCCATGATGTCTGTCTTCTTCATCAAACTTCTAAAGTCAGTGCCCTCTGCTCCCTATATCTTCAATATTCTTCCCTCTTCCTGCATCCCGAGAATACCCACAAATGTGGGTTCATTTGTTGTAGAGAGAAAATTCTGCATAGCTCTCTCACGTTTCTGCATATCATGTAAACATAGGTACTGACTGCCTCTACTTAACAAAGATATTTGTAACATGAACAAACTTGAAGATAGAGACAGTGTCTCCTTCCAAACAAGCCTACTGTCCATTGTAAAAGGTTCAGGTCCCTAAACTCAGGGTTATTATTTTGCAACATAACCTAATGAATATGCAGGTTAACTCCTGGACCTTTTCATGTCACTCTGTAGAAAATGGTCTTGGGGAATGAGGACACATGCTGACATTGGCTATTATTACCATGAGTAATAAAATCTGTATCTGTCATGTCTTCTACCAAGTCCCATGAAACTATTAAGCTAACTTATTACTTTGCAAGTAGGATAAGAAAACAGACACTTCATAGTTCTTAACAGTTTTTCCTACACCATATTTCAGATAATTAGAGATAATTATTCAATATTAAGGTATTTTACTTTTAAAAATCCCTATTTGGCCTTCTCTTGAGAAATCTATAATTCTAGGAACATTAGTCTTGTATTTCCACAAGGCAACAAATGGCAGTAGCTGAGTGGCAGCTGTCGCTATGATCCTCACAACTCGGAGCTGTTTCCTGACCAGTCATTGTTTCATTGTTTATATTCTTGCCTGTGGCTCCTATGAGCCTTTGAGCTTGTGACCCCACTTCAGGCAATAATGGGTCTACAAATATATTTAAGCATGGAATTGGGTTAGATGTGCATTTTGGAAAGCAGTTCTTTAGAACTGTTGGCAGTATCTAAATGAATTCTAGTGAGGGAAACTAGAGTGAAATGCTGGAAGAGCAGGTAATACTCCAGAAAAACATGTGAATAATACCTGAACTAATATAATGGCAAGCATAAAAGATTGAAAAACATGATGCCGTGGAGTTTTCAGGATTTGGTGTCACATTGCTGTTATCCTATGAGGAAAAGAAGGACACTGAATTATGCAGGGGTTTTTAGCATGGATGATCTATTGGATAGTGATACCTGTAGTTGAGAGTAAATCAGGAGTAACTTGAGAGAGTTTCGATGGACTAGGAGGTCCACAGGGAAGACTAAGGACCTATCAAGCTTGAGGAGACTAAAGAAGACTCAGTGAGATATGTTAGTAAGCAGTTGAGTCTGTAGGTCTGGAACACTTTGACTGTGGATGGGCCTCATTGGGTCCATAAAGCCTGAGACAGTGAATACAAAATTTTCCTGCTTATTGCATGAGTGTCTTACTGGGGAAGTGTTGATTGATTCCTTTCATTAGACTTTCAAAGAACCTGTGGTAACAATAGAGAAGGTACCTGGATTCATACATTTGGAAGTCATCCACCAAATGGTGAGATTACCCTCTGGAATGAGTACATCATCCCTCAGTTGGGACTAGCACCTCCTTCAAATATCAAACCCTATGGATGCTCAAGTTTCTTTTACAAAATGGTATAGCATCTGCATATAACCTATGCACATTCTTCTGGATACTTTAATTTTCAGATTACTTATAATACCTAATAGAATGTAAATGCTACACAAGTAACATTAGATACTTTCTTATAGTGAAAACAATAGTAAAGTTTATTAGGAAAGGAATTTAGCACTATAGGAGAGAAGTAGGGAAATGGGGGGGAAGGAAGAAACATTTTCTGCTATGCATGCAGGAATATAGAGTGAATATTCCAACATTATATTCTTTAGGGAAGTTAGACAAGGCAAACACCCTGCATCTTCTGTAGATATGCAGTTTTTCCAAAATCTTGTCTTGCCTGTAATTGGTTGAACCCACAGATATAGGACCCATGGCTACCAAATGCCAACTGTATATGCTATAAGGACAAGAGAAATGGGCAAAGGAAAAGCTAAAAGAAAAGTATAAACAAAATAACTTGTAGAAACAGAAACAGGAAAAAAATCAATTAGGTTAAGGACTGAAAAGAAGCACACAATATTGACCAGTTACCTATAGCACGTGTGGAAGCCAGTCTTCCATGGGATTTTTTAAGTAAAGATTTGAAAGTAGAGGCAGTCAGCTATTTTCATGAGTTATCTGAGATTGGGATGAAAGGTTAAATCTTAAATGAGTTTGTGAGGATTATTTAAAGAAATGAGAAACAAGAATATGTTTGTAATTAAAAGACTCACAACAAGGAAGATAGGCAATTAAAGGTATTATAATAAGGATAAAATATTAATGTGTGGATATTCAGAGCATCTTTAACCTCCCTTACATATTCAGGAAACTTTAACATTTTTTTTCTCCCTAAGTCATGCCCCCCATATTCTTATCTCCACTCTAGTCTGTCACCCATATTGGGGTTATTTGTGTGTGGAGGGGTATATGTGTGAGAGAATTACATCAAAAAGGGAAGGAAGCTAATTACTGTCAAGAGAACACAGAATCAATTTAAAGGGAGAGAAATGTCCTCATAATAGGCTTTTATACTGGAGAACAGGCAAAAGTATTCCAAAGCATCTAGAGGCATGAGAATTGGTAGAGCAGGAGATATAGTAGAATATAGATTCAAAGTGGAACTGTGAATTTTCCAGATATTTCATGATTTTTGAGAGATGAATGTAAAGATCTGGAAGACTGGTTTCCCACCCTGACTATTGGATTGTTTCACTGAGTAGCACAGAACATTTGGACTAGATTGTTTGGGACTCAAGTATTTATTTGGGTCACAGAGATAAACAAGGAAGCTACAGATCTGAGGAAGATTGGAAAACTTTCTGTCTAGAAATCCCAGTGCAGGATAGCAGCAGTGTTTAGACTGAAGGGGTGGACAATTACAAAGCCCATAGTGGAGAGCAGAAAAAAGTGGTAGTAAGAAAATTTTCATGTCCTTTATCTTTCTCCCTAAAAGCCACGGGAATTAGAGCAAAAGAAAGTGACAGGATGATTGCTTTCTTTGCCCTTTGATTACATGTGTTCTGATCATCACCTCTACCTCCCTCCACCCAAGGTTGGAGAAAGCGAACAATGATTGGAAATGGAAAAGAAAAAGTTTATGAGTGAGCAAAGCTAAGAATGAAGAGCAAAATACGAAAAATGCCATGTGACCCCCAACTCTTCCTTCTTCCTTTTAACCCATCTGCATTTACACTGTCTGTCCAATCTAGACGATTTCAGGGAGTAGCAAGGAAAGAAGAAACCAAAAGGAAAAAGAAAATGAACCCCATCTTCCATCTGATTTTAACTTCTTTCATTTCCATATTCATTCTTACATGACACCACTGACATCCTCAGCCTCACCCTGTATTTTCCACCTTCAGAAATTCTATATTTGACCTGTCATTCGTGTGTCTGTTCTGTATTGTCATACTCCTCTGCCTCACAATCCTGGCATGAGCACCAATGGTTAAGGCTGAAGAAATCACTTTTTCTACTCCCCCATCCTGTAAGAAAGCTTCCAGCATCCATGACTACAATTCATCGAAGGGACATGTCCTTCTCATAGATACCCTAATTTAAAGTTCTGAATTCCTGTTTCTCTACTCACATGGTCCCTGCCTTAAATTCTTTCCAGATTTTAAATAAGCACTTTACCTATATTTAGATAAAATGTAGTATAATGTAAGTGGTACGAGAGGAGCAAGAAAGGGAGAGGCTGCTTCTATTTTGAGGATGTCAGTTTGTGTCCAGCCTTTTAGTAAAACATTGTCTTTGACTACATTAGTTTTTGATACCTACTTACAATTCAGTATTAGCAAAGTACCACTGTGAATTGACTTGTTTTCTCTTTTGCAATTTACCACTCACTGTTTTTTGTTAAGGGATAGGTTCAAGAAGCTATTTTTCACTATATGTTAATGTATATGAACACTATACAAAATAGGAAAATATTGTCTAAATGGACAATAACTATAAAAATGTGTGGGTTAAAATTTCACCATAGAAAAATCTTTGAGGTAAATTTAAGCAGAGTTAAAATCCCACACAACTGTGCTTCGTCACTAGGGACTTGGATAGATAATTTCAAACAAGATCAAAGACTGAAAATTTATAGTCAGCCTAGATATCTAAAAAACTTGCCAATTTAATGGAATGAGTCTGTAAGATGACTTGATCAAACCATTTGCACTTGCCATAAAACCTGCTCCTAACACAACAGAAAAGTTAAGAAGCCATGATCACAAACTCTTTGCTTTCATTTGTCTATGTGTTTCTAATTATTTTCGTGTCTTAGAACGAGTTTGTCTTCGGCAATCATATAAAATAAATAGTAAAACTTGGTTTTTATTTATTCAGATTTGAGCTGTAGACATTACTCCTCAGTATATTAAATAAGTTATTTGATTCACTTCTGTTTAAATATTGATAAAGTTTATTATTTGTACTCCAGATTCTTCCATAACCTAGAATAATTTAGACAATTAATAGAATTTTTGATACATTTTAGAATAATTTAAATTAATATTTAATTCACAGTTCTGTTTGATATCATATAAAGTAATGATAAATGTGAGTATTTGGGCAACTAGTAATTCTTTAATAGCATTCTCTTATGGAGATAAAAATGTTTAAATATTAATTAATTTAGTACTATCAGAACTGCATAGTAATTAGGCATTTCCAAATTTGGAAAAATTTTCATTACTCAGGAACTGGGTAATAAAGAAAGACTAAAAACCCTCCTCTAGTTCTTATAAGGTACAGATCAGATGAAATTTTCTAATAATCTGGAGATGTTTCAAAATTGAACATTTACAAGTCATTTCAGAAATGACAAATATAAAGCTTCATTATTGACTTGGGTTTTCAGACTACATCCACTTCTCTGTCTGTACCAAATAGGTTTTCATTACTCAAGAAACATATGGCAGTAAATGAACCAAAGAAAAAGAACATGTTGCATTATTTTTCCACATTAAGTGCTGACATCTTTGTCACACTGTGTGTGTGGTTTCACGGAAGGAGAACAGTTTGGAGGTGCATGTTCTGTTCTAGTTTGTACCTTTCTGAAGGATCAAGGTGTGAATTACACCCAATCTAATTATCGTGTAGTGCTTTAGAAATTTACTCCTAAATGATTGCCTTTAGCATAAACAAGTCAATTTGCAAGTCACAGTGACATTCAGATTAAAAGAAAATATATAGTGGATTTCTGTATATTTGTGATCTACTGTGCCTATGCTTTTGTGTAAAAAAAGAACAATAAATAGATGTACTGATCTTTCTTCATACAATTTCTGCTTTCGTAATGGCGATGTAAATAGGTAAAGATGGCTTCCATCACCAGACACATAAATTCATTAAGTATCTACCTCGTGTAAACATCATGAGGGCCAAAGGCCTTCAAATCAGATAGGTCTCTGCTCTGGCAAAAACTATTCTATTAATTTTTCCCCAAACCTTTGCAACTGGAAAGGTCTAGAGAAGAAAACACTGCTATCAAATGATAGAGATATCTGGCATACAAAGTCAGTATCTCCTACATTTTGCAATGAAACCTTACAAAATGGACCAAAATTTCAGATTTAATATAATTTAAATTTCTAAATTAATTTAAATAAAAGGATTGAAGCAATCGCATCATGATTGCACAATCATCTCCCAAACTGTTCCTCAATGTTTCAGTATCTGAAAGTTTCATCAAGCTCAAGAAGTAAAAGATAAAGGAGAGTTATAAGCAAAGAATTTTTGTTTTGTTTTGCTTTTTGTTCATTTAGAGATGGGTCTCTCTATGTAGCCTAAGATAGTATTGAACTCTCAATCCTCCTGACTCATATTCCCAAGTGCTATGATTATAGGTATGCACTACCACATTGGTCTATGAGCAAACTTTTAAAAGTAGTAAATAAGGATCCCCAAAAAAATTGAAATGAAATTTGATGGTGACTTAATTTGGGATTGTTCAAAGCAAAGGTTATTCTTTCAGGGAATTTAAATGTAGGCTGTGTGCAGAGAGGACATGTTAAAGTTGAAGGAATATTTCCAAATACAGCAGTAGTCTGATCTTCATTTTTGGAGGTCTTTTCTAGGGAGCAGCATTTTGACTTAGGCTGTGTGTACAAAGCAATCATGTGGATTGAAAGATAACACATTCATTCAAGCAAAAATGAGAGGCTCTTTCTCTGATTCCAAATAATAGCAGTGGTTATTTTCTTTAGTTTTATCATAATTACATAGGCATGCTTCTGGTTCCATCACCAAGGATAGGAATGGTTTTAATTGACAGCTTTCAAAATCAGAAAACTATTATATGCAAAAAAAAACCTTAGAGCTAATTATGACATAAATTTGTAGTTATCATCTTAGGAAAAATATAATAAGAAAAAGCATATATTGGCCAGAAGACCACAGGTTGATACAGGTGGAGGTACAGCATCTAATAACTCAATTCATTTATTCATTCTTTCAATAAATAGTTACATACAGCAACATGCAGTTGTAATTTCCATTGCTAAGAATTAGAAATACACCCATGAACAAACTCCTTCAGGGTGTCTGGTTTACATTCAAAGGCAACACAGTAGAGGGCAAAATAAAGATACTGTCAGTCTTCAGAGAATTCAGCTTCAGGTGATTTCAATAATAGTCAGAAAGAGGGGATAGAGGGCAAGGTGGAAAAAGAAAAATAGAAGGAGAATCTTCACATTCTAAAGGTGAAAAAACAGCTATTGTTATAATGAGAACCTCTTTTTCCAGGTTCTTGCTGTCTCCTAGACATCTTAACCAAATAGCTTATATTTTCCAAGTCTCACTTTACTTAATCTCTGGCATATTATTTTATATCATAATTTTATATTTTGTCATTAAACAAAGTCACTGCTAAAAAATTTAAGCATAAAGCATAGTTTTATGGTACAAGAAGAGTGAATGCTACATTTGGGAAAAAATCTTCTCTGGCAATCATAAAAATTTTAAAGATTATTAATTCTTTACAAATATTTAAACTCCAAATTCACTGTTAAATTATCCCCTGAAGCTCTAAGTTCCCTGAGTTTCCAAAACTATGTTTTACAATGATCAGAAATGACCATCCAAACATTTTTTTCATCTGTTCATTCCTTTTGTATTTATTGTACAAAATAAAACCCTTTTTAAATTTGACACATTTATTAAGAATACCTGTACTACTAAGTGGGGCGGAGGAGGAGATAAGGGATGGGTGGGGGCAATCGTTTTCCGGGAAACCTTAAAAAGAATGTGGTGCCATTGTATTTATGGTTCAATCTGCTGGATCCCATAACCAGGAAAAGATGGGTGTCAGATCTCGACAGAGAGCATCCGGAACAGAAAACGGAGCTGAAGCAAATGAAAACAAGATAAAACTTAAGCCTTTAACTTTATAAAAAAAAAAGTGAATCAAATGGGGTAAGGATGAAAAAAAGGGTTCATTGCTTTCAGGATTTGGATGGAGACACTGATGGCTACAACTATGCTTGTCTCTGTGCTCAGTGCAGATACTGGCAATGAAACGAGAAGAAGGAAGGGGAGAATGCCAGAGAAACTTTTCCTCCTCTAAATCAGATTGAAATGCTAATGGGAGCCACACTTCTACAAAAAATAGGGGGACAGATGGAGACAGAGCACCTGCAGATGCAACTGAAGCTCCCCACTCAATACCAGTGAAATGTTCTGAATCTGATGCTTCTACTGTTTCTAAAAGGAAGAGGGGTGCTGCCTGAAAGACTGAATATTCTTTCATAGAGAAAGATAAGGAAGGGAACGCCTGTCATTTCATCCTATGAGTACCTGTTCTAAGTATGTAATTTTAATATATTTACACACCAAATTCAACATGTAAATTTTGTTTCATCATATTGAAAATAATCACAAATGTTGTCATTGTACCTACCTCAAAGAAAATACTTACACGGAAGGGACCATGTGTCAAAAATTTAAGGCTTCCATAAAATCACTTAATTACTGTGAGCAAGTCAGCCACTTTTGGTGAAGTTATCTCTCTAACAAGTGTTCTCCCTTTAAATGCACATTTTAAGGGGATACTTACAATGTTACTCAGACATATTTTAATTCTACCTCTGAACTTTTTCTGATGACCTTTTGTATCTTAATATAATCCTGTTCTTTCTGTTCTTCTTTTCATCACTTGAATCTTTTGTGTGTGACCGGGGGATAGAGTACTGGAGGTTGAAGTCAGGGTCTTGCGCTTGCCTTAGGTTATTTTTCAGAAAGAGTCTCACACTTTTTGCCCAGGCCAGTCCTTGGACAGTGAACTTCTTACCAATGTTGACTGTGTAGCTGAGATTACAATGTATACCCGCCCCCCCAGCTTGTTTGTTGAGAGGGGCTCACTAACTTTTTGCCCAGGTTGTCCACAAACCTGATTCCTTTCAATTTCTGACTTCCAAGTAGCTGTGATTACAGATATGAGCCACTGTACACAGCCCTTTGAATCTTCTTATAAGTGAAACATGGTTCCAGATCCTAAAATTGCTACTTTAACACATAAACATACTAAAAGACACAATTTGAACTAAAGATGGTCAGTTGTGTTTGCAAATTGCAGATTTGTGCTTTTCTTTCTCCCTTAGTTTGTGCCTGGAGTTGAGTGGCATAATCTATTTATTTAATCACTTGTTTGCTTCTAGACTTTTCTAACATGCCATTTGATTATAAAACATGAGTCTGCTCTCAGAGTATAAGTGTGCTCTTTCTTCAAAGGCCCAGCCTATTTCTTCAAGAAGAACAAGACAATTGGTGTCTCCTTGCTTTCCCTTTCAATGCAGGAGAGAACGCTGCACCTCTCACTTTTCCTGGGGCAACTGGCACCCACTGTCAGGCTTGGCTACATCAACCCACTTAAGAAGGTGGCATTCTGGAAGGCAGGGGTGGCATTGTTTTCAACGTTGTTTCCTGGTGTCACAATAATAATAATCTTTTTCAAAGTCCACACCATCTTAACAAAAGCAGCTTCACCTTCACTGGCAAAGGCTGCACTCTAGCAGCAGGGTGCAGCCAGAGCACCTCCCACTCACAGTGCACAGACCTGCTTCTACTTTGGCTCAGCAAGAGGGCTTTCCTCATCTTGCAATTTTAGATTATAGAAGGTGACTCAAATATAAATGAAGTGATGATAACTCAAAGGTGCATTAGAAGGGGTGTCGCATTTTCTTTGTAAGTACCTGGGGTACTTCACAGTGATATTTTACAGGGGACAAACTACACAGTCACCCATTTTATAGGCTCACAGCCCAGTGTCCCTAACCTTGGCCCACGTGATGACTGTGCATTAAGGATTATGACATTTTCAGTGGTATATTAGATTCTGATGCCAAAGACCAGCCCTTTAGACAAATTCCCTGTAATGTGGTTTGCAAATGCTATCATCTAGATTAGGATTGGCAGAAGCACAGGTTCCCAGGGTCCCATTGCAGAATTTATAATACTAGTCAGCAAGAGAAGTGCTTCTTAACATGTTGCTAAGACAATTTATACAAAAAAGCTCAAAGCTTGAGAACCTCTGCTTTTGAGGTTAACAAATGACAGAAATGACAGCCACCACCACAGCTGCTAGAAATGAGAATGGTGGTTATGGCTAAGAAGCTGAGAACATTGGCCAAGTTTTTCCTCAAAGGTATTACTTCACGCCGAGCTAAATCTTTTTCTGCAAATTTGGAAAGTGGTTAGAAAATTTTGACTGGACTGAGAACTAAAATGTGAGATAAAATTTAAAAATATTGTAACATACTTGTGCATGTAACTGGAGAGACTCTTAATCTTTCCTTCCCTCATCACTTCAGCATGTAGGCAAAGTGAAAATGCTGTGATCTGGCTTCTGCCCTCTCTGGATTTCAGATCAGTCTCCTAAAGGACCCTTATCGCTTGCTGTCTGCTTCTTTCCCATTTGCTATGGAGACAGATTTCCTGAAGTTAGCATTTGATTAACATAATTTGAAGTCTGTAATTTTAAAAGAACAATTACTTATTCCACGACTTTTCTATTTCTTTCAAGGACTGTTGACTTTTATTTTGGGTCAGAAAGCAAAAAGCCTGCCCAGCATGGTGGCAGGCACCTAAATCCCAGCTTCTTAGGAGGTAGAAATTGGGAAGATTGAGACTTGAGGCCATCCCTGGACAACAAATTAGGGAGATCTCAATAAGTAAGCCAGGCATGGTGGTGCACAACTGTTATCTAAGCCACTTGTGTGGCATAGCTAGAAGGATGCTAGCCCACAGCTAGCCTTGGTCAGAAAATGAAGACCCAAACTGAAAAATAACTAAAGCAAAAGGGCTGGGGGCATGACTCAAGTGGTAGAGTGTCTGCCTTGCAAAACCCTGAGTTCAAATCCCAGTACTCCCAAAAATAAAAAGGAAAATAAATTTCAAGACTACCCCTTCACAGACCCCTCCTGACTTACAAAGCATTTGATTTGGAGTGAGGAATGCAGAGTCCTGGGTTCCTACCTGTTGTGTCCTGGCATACACTGGAGTACTGTTTTTTCTCTTCTAAGAACAAAGGTTAATCTTAGATATCAGTTTCTAGGTTATTCACTTTCAGTAATCTGTAACTTCTTCCTCTTTTAGCAGTATCAAGTAATAGGTGCTAGAAATCTCTGAGGTACTTTCAGTGTTTTTGTACTAATATAAATTTGTGGAACTATTGCTTGTATTTTTTTAACTTTTGAGTTTTATTCCTTTCCTATTCACTTTGTAGTGTTTATTAGCATTCTTCATTCCGGTTTTCCTCTTCCTAACAAAGCAACCATTCAAATCAGTTTTATACATATTGCTGTGGCTTTGTGCTCTTTTTGTGTGTGTGTGTGGTAGAAGAAATTGAATCCAGAGCCTTGCACATGCTAGACAAACACTGTGCCACTGAACTACATCCCCAGCCCATTTTATATATGTTCTTAGTAACGTTCATTGCTGTTTCACATGCATGAATTTTTAAGTTACATAAATAACATTGTGTTATGGATTACTGCCATTACCCTTCCACTCAGCGTTATATTTTATGTATCCACACACACTGCTGGATGTCACCTTTTGATCCCATAATCTGAATGTTGTGTTGTACAGCAAGCCTGGTAAGCAAACACATTGAATCTATCCTCTCCCCAAGGGTGGACACCCAGATTGCCTCCAGCTGTCTGCCACTATAGATAACACTGATATTACAACCATTTAAAAATCCCCTTACATGCCTGAGAATTTCTGTAGGCTGCATACCCCAGGGTACAAATGCCAGACCATTGGAGGCACATCTTCAATTGAGCCAAATCTGTCAGATATGCCTCCAGAATGGCTGCCCCAATCCACCCGCGCCACTGTACGTGGGGATTGCTGTACATTCATATCCCCAGATCATTTGGTTTAATTGAGCCTTCTAATTTTATATTTTTGCAATATTAACACGTAAACAGTTTATAAAGGACAGGGGGATATAACTAATCAACAACTCTTGCTAATTAGGACAAATGCTTTGCATTGCAATAGATGCCAAAATTTCAAAGCAAATATCATATTAATTCTGCACCCAAGGAGCAAGCATTATGATGGAAACGAGGTACAGAAAAGAGTGTATTGGAGAAGCTGACAACAGGAGAATGAACACAATGTGGGGGGAACACAAAGGGAGGTGATGAAGCCCAGATGGGCAGAAACCAGGAAATACTAATTCAAAAAAAAGGAGCTTTGAGGCTTGAAGGGGTAAATACACTTACCAGATCCATCACTGAAGAGTGGTCCTCATCTGCTTTAAAAGTTAATGCTCTTTGATTGAAAGCGCATTGCTGGCAATCAAACCCATAGAACTGTATCAACCACAGGCATCAAAGTTCCAGAAATGCTGACATTTTAAAAGACAAGTATGGGTTTGTCATGCTGGACATTGTGAGACACTCAGCAGAGAAGATAACACATTCAAAAGCAGAGGGAAGAGAATATATAAAAACCACAGAGAGCAAACACCAGCGTGGGGAAGTCCCACCTTCTTTATGTGCATGTTCCCATTGATCCAAGGAAGTTTGAGATATGGGTGCTGATCATTTCACTTTACAGTAAAGAAGCAAAGCATGACCAAAGCATATTGCCCAACCCCATACAGCTCAAAAGAACTTGGTACAACCATCATTTTAATTTTTTTTCACTTATTTAATTTTTTGATGATACTGAGGGTTGAACTCAGGGCCTCATGCTTACTGGGCAGGTGCACTATCAGTTGAGTCCTACTGCCAGCCCTTTTATTTTTGGTTATTTTTTAGATAAACTATCCCAGATAGCTGGGATGACAGATGCACACCAGCATTCCTGGCCATTGCTTGAGATGGAGGTCTCATGAACTTTTTGCCAGGGCTGACCTAGAACTACAATCCTCCAGATCTCTGTGTCCCAAGTAGCTAGGATTACAGACATGAGCCACTGCTTCCAGTCACGACCTGGATTTTAACAAAGGTTTGATTGACCTCAAAGTTCATGCTTATTTGTTGTTGTTTTGTTCTTATGTTATGTTTTGCTCTTATCAATTTGATACGGGAATTTTCTATGGAAATTTCTATTTCAGTCACCAGCAATTAATGAAGACTAAGAGCAATCTTTTCACTTTTGATGATGATTTTAACCTTTAACCCTAAATTCCAGACATGATTTTCCTTAAAATACTGATATGTTCTGATGTAACTTTGGAGAGTGTCTGAATTAATGGAAAATGAAACTATGCAATATACCAACTATGCTTAAAATAAGAAGCTGGCTCCCTTCAAGGGCATCCAGGTCACATCACCTGCATGGCCTCTGAGCTGGGGTGACAATGGGTTCATAGTTTGCATAAGGCAACTTCATATGTAATGAACTTCAACTTTCATTAAATATTTCATCAATTCCCTGCAAATAATTTTATACATTAACATTTTGCTGTTCATGAGTTCAGATTTTACAATTAGTAAGTAATTGCTGGTAGTTATACTTAAACTTATGAACTATACAAAGTGTACAATGAGATATTAGTTTTGTAATTAAGGCAATAATTTATAATATTGCAAATATCATGTTTCAAAGTATAAAGCCTCTCAAAAGAAAGTAGGGTGAGAATTCAGTGTTCCAAAATATCAATACACATCACAGAGATGACTAATAAAAAAATACCAAAAGGTAATTCAGTGCTTTCCATTTGGCAAATTCTGTATATATAAACATGGAAAGGATGTTTGTTTTTCTTGTCAGTGATTAAATATTTCTTAGAAGTGTATATTTTGATTTTCTTTATTATTAATCAGAGAACATACTATTGTTTGTACTATTAGCTCAGAAGAGACTTCTGATAGTATTTGTATATTGGTAACACAGTATCCAGAAATAAGCTAGTTGAATAAAGGCTTATAAGAGTAAGAATAACTTACTCTTATGTTAAAGTAAGTTAGAATGATTTGAACCAAAGGTAGAGATATTTAGACTGTGGAACTAAATATTCCCCTTAAGACAATCTATAAAGACTCGCTTCTAAACCAAATATTGAAACTGAAATTAAGCAGGTCTTTTAGTTTAAACAGGATGTGTTCGTGCTGACACAAAGTTTCAGAGAAGGCTCGACTATCTCGCACAACCTTAAAATTCTAGCAATTTGAAGTCCCAGATGGAGAAGATTCTTCAGTGTTTAACACCAAATGACTTGTGCCTCAATTTGGGCTAAGTTGGTACTAGGTTAATCTGATACCATAGATGCCAGATACCTATTGTGAGTCTCCCTTTTCAAAATTAGGTCTCTGACATGGTCAAGTAAGAATACTTTTTCAACCAAATTCTCCCTAATCCATTATTAGTACTGTTACAAAATTCTTTATTTATCACTGCTGTATGAAAACTTCCATTGAAGATGACCATCCACTCAATTCAAAATAACTTAAACTTGTACTCCCTAATGTTTAATGCACAAGGATTACCTGAAGGGCCTGTTAAACTTGGATTCCTGTTCCTATAGGCTGTAATGCAGAAGCCCCAGGTTTGAGCCCCTGAATGAGCACTTCTAACAAGTTCTTAGGAGATATTAATGTTCCCGTCCAAAGATGAAACTTTGAGACTTCTGACTCGAACAAGCAAGTAAGAAGAAAACAAAGGTTTATGTCCTTTTTAAGTCCAAGGATCCACAGATCTATCCCCATTTTGAGCCTTAGTCCTCAGGAAGTAGGATAAGGACTGTAATGAGGGCTCCACCTCTCTTATTACTAAGCTTATTCACTCTGTGTAACATATGGTGGCACTGGCACACTCGCAGTTGTGCTATGCAAGTTCAGTAAACTCTTCTCAAGAGGCATTCTTCCCCTTGGCCTAGTCACATGCTGGTTCTTGCGGAAACAAACTACATTATCATGACTTGGTTAACTGGGAACTATGATTGTGCAGGTGAGACCACTTACAGAAATGCCCATTGGCTTAGAAGAGGTTCCTTCCATAGACTTGGTCATTTTTATTTTCTCTCCTTTGGACTGAATCCAGCTTTGTGAACTTCCTTATTCCCTCATATAAATGTGTCTGAAACCATCCATATCAAGATAAGAAAGATAGTTTAGTTTCCAACCATTGAACCTATTTGGCATATAAATATGGAATTTAAATTACCTTAACTGACAATGGTTTTTTTTTAACCTTTAAGAATATTCTTCCTATGACAGTGGCAAATTTTAAACAGATAGAGTCTCTAGCAATGTTTTTACCAGCCCAGAAAAGGAAGGATTAAAACAATATGAAAAGTGGAGAGTACAAATGAACATGGACTTGTAGCTCAGCAGTTCGACTAATTTCTCTCCTAAGCATAAGGTAAACTCATTCACATTCAGAGGCCCTTTAAATGACATGATTTAATGTGACTAAAAGATGTACAGATGGCACTACACTACCTCTGCTGGGAGGAGAGGTCAGACAGCAATTGGCTCTAACACAAACCACACTAATGTATAGCTACAAGCTGCCACATCAGGGTCCATCTTTCTAAAAGCCTGTTGGGTGAAGTAATCAAGCACTGTGACAGAGCTCCCTGGATGCAGGGAAACATGGTGACAGCAATGCTACTCTGAGCACAGGCTTACATTCACAGGACACCTATTTTGCAGAGCAAGATTTTTAAGAGGATCACTTAATTTATCTGCTTAATAAGAAGCCACGTATCAAAAATAATAGGTAAGAAATATAACTTGAATCCACCATTCTACAAATGATTGAATTTGTTTGTATGACATTGAAGGATGACATTTAAATTGTACCACTTACATACATATTTATACTTTATCAGATACAGTCCATATAATGGCATAATTTAAATTATGAGAATAAGAGAATCAAGCCAATCAAATAATACAAAAGACCATCAATGTAGATAAAAGATAGTGGTACCACCTTGATATTCTAAAATCAAACAAATGTGTGCCCTTATTCTAAAAAATGATTATAGAAAAACTATGGCTTTCAAAATATTAATACACAGGAAAAGGATTTCATCCAAAAGAAAAACTTACTGATCATTCATCTCATGAAAGAATATATACTAAAAATAGGAATGCAAGGGCAAAAAAGACATTCATTAGAAAGAATATGGCTAAATATAATTCTATCTATAAAAAATTTTCATATCATCTTAAACTTGGCAATATGGTGTATATTGGAAATAGCCCAATCTATAGTTGCATTTTCAAAGCTAAATGTATTTACATTTACCAAGTTTAGAAGCAGTTTGATTTCAAGCTAGCAGGCAAAAAGAATTTGTTTTATCCTTTCCTTATTTAAAACAGGAAAATGGACACTGAAATGGTGAATGAGGATCTAAATAACATAAGCGATTTTCTGAGAATAACAAAATATATCAGCAACAGAATCAGAATCAAAATATAGGTCTTGGATTCCAGTCCATATACAACTACACCAGTCCTTTTCCATGTCTCAGCCACCAGACTCTGGGCTAACATAGAAGAATTAATCATCATGCTTAGAGTTATATAATCCTGTCGAGGTCATTTATTTGCAGTTCTCAGTCAATAAGCTATGAAGTATTTTCAGCTCCATTTTGCACATAAGGTAATTGGGATGAGTGTGGTATGTCAGATATTAAACATCTAGTTGGTTTTAAGAGATAAACCATAATCAGATTTCCTTACATTTAGATGACTATGATTCTTACATCTGCCACCTTAAAAATAATTATGCCCCTAGCTGGACTTGAACTAACAACACTTGAAAACAAAACATAAATAATTGCATAGAGCAACTTTTGTTAAATGTCTTATTACAGAAGATGTTCCTGAAAGCATAAATCATGAAGATTCTCTGGACAGCTTGATATCTTCAGTCCAGAACGGTAAATGGATATGGCTCCCATTGTGCTAATCTACCCGTTCAAGTAGTTCATATCCTGAAAGTACTTAGTAAATCATGCCATTTTGCAAAAATACAAAGTACTTTTAAAGACTGAAGTTTGGTCCATTAAAGTATTGGGTCACATGTTTCTTGGGATGAAAGAAAAGATTTTGGTAGAGGAATTAATCACCCCAGTTTAGGTGTCATAAGCCTGATTTTCAATCCTGAATCTATCCTACTCTTTATCTTCAAACCTTTGGTTTCCTCAAATGTAAAATTGGGTGATTATGTCAGCTCCATAGATTTTAACAAAAATTAAATGGTACAATTAGGTAGTATAACACACATGCTTGTAATCATAGCACTCTGAAAGCTGACATAAGATGATTGAAAATTTGAGGCCACCCTGTGCCACCCAAAGAGACCTTGTTGCAAGACAAATTGTTATATTATATGCAAAATATTTAGTATAATGCTTAGCATAGACTAATTGCTAAATTATATAGCATATTAGTCAGCATTTGCTAAGTTATGCTTTACTAACAAATAGTCTACAAATTTTACTGGTTTAGAAATACAAATATTCATTTTGTGTTTATAGTACATATCAGCTACAAGTCAGTTCTACCTTATCTCTATTTCACACCTTCCTCATGCAAGGATCTAAACTGAAAATTTAGCTGATACATGGAACATGCTGTCCTCAGTAGAAGGAAAAGAGCAACGGCCATGACCCATGACTCCTAAAGTTTGTTGTAGGCAGAGAATATGTCACATCCCATCATTATTTTTTGGCAAAGTAGCTCAGAGGGTCAAGGAGAAAAATGCATTCTTCCCACAGGCAGGCAATGGAATTACATAACAATGGCCGCTGACATACAATTCTCTTTCATGGAGGCAGCAAATACTTGGGAACAATAGTTCAGTCCTCTAAAATGAGTGATTCTTTAACAAGAGGTGAAAGAGGAACTGTAAAAAGCACTTTACAAAGAGTAGGAAAAATTGACTCTGTCTGCTCTACCTCTACTAGTTATATGATGATCAACAAGACATTTAATCTTTAAATTTTAGACTCTTCCTCTGTAACAGGACTGTTGCAAAATTAAATGATGTTTTGAAAAACTCAAATGAAGCCCTGTAATGAATTAAGAGAAATAATGAGGAAAAAAAATGCTGTCCCTGAAGAATTTACTATGATGAAAATCCAGAACAGTGATGAATACTTTGGGAAACTGACCAGTTATTGCCATAGATTGTAAACAAGAAAACACGGGCAATTTGGATATCTCATTATGAGCTCTGAGTGGTTATCTATCATGAGGATCAATACTACATACTCAGGGAATATGGAGGCAATATTAAAACTATTTGCTACTAAGAATATTACAAAGATGAAGCCCAACTTGCTGAACTTCAGCAAAAACATGAACTTGAGATCTTAGCATAGAAATAATGAGTACTACTAACATCTTAAAATGAAGGAGGAAACTTTCACTTATATACATTGGTCCAAGGTTGTTTTCTCATCATTCACTATTCAATAAATAAATCATCTATTCATTCAATAACTAATTAATTTTAACAATAAGTTCAAATATTTTGTGCTCAGTTAAGAAACCGGGAAATAATCTCACACACACACACACACACACACTCTTTCCATGATGTTACAGTCCTTACTGTCTAATCAAGGAGACTAATATTAATCAATACTATTAACCACATAATTTTAAAATTTTAAAAAGTGTGCTATGGAGGAAAATGATTCTATGACAGGGTAAGAAATAGAAATATGACAGATGGGGAGGAGGGTGAACAAGGAGACTTCAGAACACAGGATTTTGACCTCAGTCTGAAGAGGAACCACTGTATTTCCCTGGGCTGAGGCTATGGGAGGAGGGAGACTGGATGATGGGGAGCATAGCAAACAGAGAAAACATCAAGAACAAGACTTGGGAGTGGTAGAGAGCAGGACAATTTAAAAAACAAGAAGATCTCTGTGTCTACAGAACAGGAGAAGAGACCTGAGGGTGCACTGAGGGTGAAGGCCAAGTCCTACAGGGTTTTATAAACTCTAAGTACTCAGAATTATTCAAATATCAGTGTGAAACCTTTAACTAAATTTAAACTGGAACTTAGATTTCATTTTTTCAAAGTGTTATATTAGAAGCTAAAAATCAAATCATGCAGAAAGATTAATAAACAATTGTATCCCACCTTAACTTCACACACTTCACACTCTCCAAAGAAATTATGTTTTTAACATTTTACTTTTAATCATTCTGTTGTTTACTCTATATTTCTACGTAAATTGTTCAATATTTCATTTCTTACTCCATTAGCAATTAAATATATTTTTAACTTCCTAGTTCTAAATGTGAGGATTTAATTCACATTATCTACCATTCTTTAGCTTATTCTCCAGCCAATTTTTAAATTATTACTTAAGGGTTTTTATCATTTCCTTTATAATTGTAAATAATCTATTTAAGCCTCCATACTTACACATACACATATATATAATGTCTCTTGGAGTGTCCTTAATATATTAAAATGATATTAGTATTGCATCTTTTTCTTCCTCTTTCCTCTTTATCTCCCTCCCCTCCCCCTACTACTTACCTCCGTTGGCCATCCTTGACTGTGCTATCCTTAACTAGTTTTAATATCAAATATGACCGTCGGATAGAAAACTAGTTGGAGAGTCTTTCTTCCTTTTCTCATCTCTGGAAGAACTTATGTAAAGTTAGAATTACTTATTCCTAGAATATTGTGTAAAATTAAACAATAAAATTATTTCAGTTTGCTGTTTTCTGATTTAATTTCTTTCTGTTTGGGTCCACATGCCCAATCAAGGGTTAATGTCCTAACATCACTCCTACCTTAGTTCTGGAAAAGCCTCTGGAGGACTTCATAGAAGCAGAAGCATAATCCCAGCTGATCCCACCATTTCCAGTGAGTTCTGGAGCAAGGCATAAGAATCGTGCAGAACTGAACATTGAATTCTACACATGAAACTGGCATCCTGTGTGATCCCCACCCTGCATGAGTAAGTTCTTCTCTGGTGCAACCATGGAGGAGGAAACAACAGAAAGACGGGCTCATGAGGGAACACACTGAGGCAGTCAATGGTGATAATTTAAGTCCTATAATTAAAGCATATGAGGAAATGCAACCCTCCTCCCAGTAACTATTTTTAGCTTTCAGGGATTGGGCAACACAGGTTCTTTCTCTGGTTGGAGAACCAAGACTTCATTATCAGCACCATGATGGATTGGCCCACAGTCTCATCAATTACCAGAATTTGTTCAGATCTGGTCATATTAAACACTAGGCTTTGGCCTGATTTCATGAAGTTCTACATGAGACCACATCCTTTCCTGGGACAGAGAGACTGTAGGAAGTCAGTCTTAGACAAATAGTCCCTACTGCTCAGCTTTCTGTTTCGTCTTAAGTCACTTTTTTCTAAATAGCATTTTTAAGGAATATTTGTCATCTAATTTGTCAACTTAATTGGGACAGAATGGTTTGAAATATCTGCATGAGTTTTAAAGTCTTCCTTGTTTAAAAAACAAACCTGCCAATTATTTGTTTTTCAAAGAAAACTTTGGAGGTCTTTTATTATTGTAGTTGGTTTTTACATTCACTTTCCTACCAAATAGATATACTGCATGTACGCTTTTCTAGGAGCTGGAGGAGAAAGTTTAGAAATCTGATCTTATCTGAAAGTTTAGAAATTTCATCTTATCTGATGAAATTTGAATGCTAATGTAACGAGATAAAAAAACATGCAAATGTACATTCCATGTTAAATGTGACATACTCAAAGGGAAAAATATAGCAGAGAAAAGTGTAGGAATAGGGGTGTAATTTAATATTAGGGAAACAAAAGGTCTTTTGCATTATAGAAAAGACCTTAGCAAGAGCAGTGAGTGAACCAGGCTGGTCTCAGGAGGAAAAGCATTGGAGGCAGAGAGGCCAGCCTCTATTGAAATAAGAGAAATACTTGTACCTTTGAAGGCAAATCCTGGGTGACTGGAATTGAGCAAGCAAAAGGAAGTATGTGAATAAGGGTTTTTTTTTTCTTTTGCTTTACTTTATTATTTTTTCTCATAGTTTTTTTTAAATTTATCTGATTGTTATTTATATAATTCCCTCAGTTGACTGTTTAGAACAATAACTTTCAGTTTTCTGTTTTACTAATGTAAATACTTGGGGCTACATATTTCCTGAAAATATATAGCTTCTATATTACACAAATTTTATCATTTGGTTTAATACGACTGTAGTCTAGTGTTCATTTTAACTTTGTCTTAGATCCATAAATTGTTTAGCTAGAAATATATGGGTATATATAAGTTAATTAATAGAGTCCCAGAAGGAAACAATAGTGAGAATTGGCAAAGACAATTCTAAGTATATAACAATTAAAAATTTTATAGAAACATTGAAAGACCATAATCCTCAAATTCAGAAAATTAATGAATCCAAAATGAATTAAAACATAGTATCACAATATGTTCAAATCTTCCATATTCTTACTAATTATTACTCAATGAGGTATAACTGTTGAGCACTTTAAATATACTTAGTACAAACTGAGGAACCAAATTTAAATTTTTATTTAACTTACATAAATATAAATATCCACACGTGGCTAGCAGAGATCTTTTTGAACACCACAGCTACAAAGTAAGGGCCTACGACTAAGCCCTTTAAAGCAGCATTTATGGACCAAGCAAAAGATAAAACTGAAGAGAAACCAAGAAATCATCAGAGGTAAGAACAATACCCATAGAATGTGCTTTCACAGCACTCCAGGGAGGAGAATGTTTTAAGGAGTGGATGGTGTCTACCAGTGTACAATGCTGTTGAGAAAGAACCATAACCTCTGAAGACAAATACAGAATTTAGTTATACATAGAGCATTCTTAACTTTAGCAAGAACAGTTTTGGTGGACATTTGGAAAGATAATAATCCTTGTTCAGGGTAGGCAATAAGGATTCTTCTATCCTGGGGCAACCAGGATTCCACACACCATGTTATAAAATCCCAGCTATACAGTCCAGCTCCTGAACCACGCAATTCCTGCTGCAGTTATAGCAAAAAGAAAAAAAAAAAGGAATGCTTCTTACTTTACCTCTATCCCCAGCTCAGTTTCAAATTAGATTCTTGGATAGTGTTCTTAATCATTGCAAACTAACTCATGGCTGGGACATAGCTGCAAGTGAGTCTGGCAAATGACATTTTTTAACTTGAGAATTCTTTTACTTACAGATGTGGGGCATGTGTATTTACTTTGTTGTTATTGATCTCTAGCTTAGCACATGGTGTACATATTCTCTCTAGCAGTGAGAGAATATGTATACCACGATATTATGCTTTATAAATATGCTGATGCTTGCCTTATGTCTTGAATGTGTCTAGATTTTGCAATTGTTTTGGATGCTCCCAAGAATGTACTGTGATATTATGTATATTACAGTTTGGGAGTGTACATTTCTAAAAATATCCATTGTATTTAGTAGAGAAATTTCTTCCATATTAATTATAATCTAAGAGATTTTCTAAAATTTCCCACTACAAATAATGGAATTTGTCAATTTTCATTCACCAGTTTCTGTTTTTTGTGTATTTTAGAATTATGTTATTGGCACAGATTTGATTAGGATAATTTTATATTCCTGGTAAACCAAAACTAGTGAAAATAAAGGTTTCCTTGATATGGCTGACTTATTTTATTTCTAATAAAATGTTTTGCCTTGATTTCTATTTTGTCCAATATTAATGAAGCTATACTAACTTTCTTTTGGTTAGCGTTTGCCTAGTATAAACTTTTTTGTCCTTATTTTTAAGAGTATTTTCTATAGATAGAACGTAGGTTGCCCTTTTCTTCACACACACACACACACACACACACACATGCCCATTTAACTTGTCTCTCAACTTTTGGTCAACTTACAATAACTATTACTGTTAATACATTTGAAATAATTTTGAACATCTTATTTTGTTCTTCTATTGGGCTTTCTCATTTTCTGACTTAAAGAAAAGTTGTTATATTTAATTCCAAGTATTTTTACACTATTGATTGGAAGCTTTATAGTCTATAAATTTATATGTTTTAGGAAATAGCATTAAAATTTTATCATAAATTATTTAACTTGATGTCTAAAGTAAATTACTGAAAAGATGAGTGATCAATAGCTCTTCCTTTTGTGGGGGGAGAGAGGGGTAAGGAATACCACCAGAAAACAATAAGGCAAATTGGAAGAGAACATTATAAACATGCTAATGACATGCTTTTAGCATGCTGCACCTGTTTATGATAACAAATCTAGAATCTGTCTACATATAGGGCATTACAAAATGTTCTGTTAGCTATGAGCATTAAATGAAGATTAGAACTATCAAGCTATCATTCAGATAGCTTGATAAAGATATATGAGCATAAAATGGGGATTTTTTTCATGATAAAATGGGTCCCTTCTATGAGTAATATAACCACCTACATTACCATTACTTGGAGATCTCATAAGTCATCTGAAACAGAGCACATACCATGAGGCAGGAATAAAGGATCTATGCCTATAGTTCGTGGCATTTCCCTTCTTTCATGCTTGCCTATGTCACTGCTTGTGTCACTGAAATCATTAGTCAAGCTTGATATTCTGTCAGTCTCTTACCAAAGTGTACATGATTTTGCCTTATCTCAATCCTTCTCCAGAATTACACATTTCTCTACAACTACTTTCTTTCTTACATTTCATATGTTGTCTCCTTTTTTACCTCTAAAATCATTCTTTTTCTCTTTTTTCTCATATAACAAACCTATCTTAGATTCACCCACATATTTATGGAAAGCTTTACCCATAAATTTCCCTTGACCTATCACCTGAGGTTATTTTTCTTCTGCCAGAAGTAGAGACTGTGGAGAAGGTATGTTGGTAGTAACAAAGTTTTTGTGGATTTTAGTGAAAATATCTTTATTTTGCTTTGGTTTTTAAAACCAAAAGTACTTGGAAAGCAATTTTATGTCAACCATGATTGTATTTTAAGCACCTTAAGTGTGTTATTTCACATGGTGTAGCTTAGATTGTCAATCCACTTCTCATTCCTTTCTATATAAAATATCTTTTCTCTCTCGCTCTTTTTAAACTCTGACTTGCTTTGAATTTCTGCAATCCTAACCTCATATAACTTTAAATAAGCTTTAATTTTTTTTCCTGCTAGGCATTCATGATACATCCTGAATCATGACTACCTTCTTCAATTATAAAAAATACTCACTATTTGTGAGTATATATTTCTCCCTAGTCTTTTCCTTCTGTATCCATGATTAAATTTTGTGGACTAAATATAACCCATCTCATTCAAATCATCATTTCTCATAACCATTATTTTATATTTTCAATTTTTTCCTCTTTGTGCTGCCTTCTGTGTGTTATTTACTTCTATTTTCTAAATCACTGATTGTTTCTTCAACCATGTCCAATGAACTCCTGGACCCATTCATTAAGTTTCTAATTTCAAGTACTGTAATATTAATTGAGAGAAATTATGTTTGAATATTTCCAAATATGCCCGTTCATCTTTAGTATTTCTTATATTATACAAAACTTAAATTTTTCTTTCTAACATTTTAAAAATCTGATACAAATATAGACACTCAATTATAATTTCCTTTTTTATGTTAAAACATTTATTTAGAGCACATACTTTGCTGCTGCAACTCTAGAAAGGATCCATATATCAGAAATATTTTGCTTTCCTGAGCATCTCTGTCTAATTACTTAAGTTGGATTAGGATTTAGTGGACTATACAGATATTGAATATTTGAAACAAATACATTAAAGGAAAGAGATGTTAAATCTCAACAAGTGTATGTGTGTGGGGGGATCTTGTTTGCTTGTTTAATCTGCTCTCCTTGAAATCTATGCTTTAGGTCAGCAAATTCAGAACTGGCCACAACCTGTTTTTGTGCAGTCCATTACTTAAAAAAATTCCAAGTGTTGTTAAAAATCAAAGGATATATAAGAGAAACTGTACATGACCCACAAAGCATAATATACTTATTATCTGGTCTTTTACAGAAAAAGTTTACCAATCCCTATCTCCTTTTGCAATTACATAGGTCAAGAACTTTCTTTTCAAGTTTCTATTCAACTTTTTAGCTCACTGCTTCTGTTACCATGTTTACTCTTTTATTGTTGACTTGGAAAAGTTATTTATGCATTCTGTGTACAAATCCTTCATCATATATGACTTGCAAATATTTTATCTTTGGCTTATCTTTTGAGTTTTTTAAAGAGCCGGTTTCTATTTTGATAAGATTAAATTTAACATTATTTTATGGTCTGTGATTTTGTGTTCTATCCAAGGGATTGTGTCTAACCCAGTGATAAAGATATATTCTTATATTTTCTTCTAGAAGTGTAATAGTTTTGATTTTTGCCTTTAGTTCATTACCCATTTTGTGATTCTTAATAATTTTTAAGTAATTATGGAGGTTTTTAAATGTTATGGGACAGGGAAATATATAGGAAATCTGTTTTCCTTCTCAATTGAACTTAAATATTCTATAAAAGACAAACTCTTTTAAAACCATTTTTACTATTCACATGTAGAATAGAATATTATCCAAACACAATAAGGAATGATGTATTAATGCATGCTATAATACAGATGAACCACAAAAGCATTACACTCAGATAAATAAGCCAGATACAGAAGGTCACATTGTGTGACTGCATTTATATGAAATATCCAGAATATAGAGCATACAGAGGCAGATGCTGAGTAGTGTTTTCTGGGGGTTAGGAGAACAGAAGCAGAGAGAAACTTTATTTTGGAGCAATGGGAATGTTTTGGAATAAAAAATCTGAATGCACTAAATACCATTTAATTAAACAAATTAATTTCATTGTGTGAATTTTATTTCAATAAATTGTTTAAGTTTCTGAAATAATCAAGAATGAAGTCCTTATAAGCTTGTATTTTTTCTCTTTTTATTTTTGAGAAATCAGAACAAAAAAAATGTTATGTGGTCAAATCTATAAATTCATAAGAATTGTACTTATTTACAATGTTTTACCTTCACAATTTGAAAAAAAGTCACCATTTTTTCCAGTAATTTTGTGGTTTCATCAGTCTGAAATATATTTTGAAATACAATTGTTGAAGCAAAATTACAGGTGATCATTGGTGTGAACCAGCCTTCTGCACTGGACCCCAGTAAACCAAGTCAAAAATTAAAATGGAGTCACTCACACTTAAGTTCTAGGTCATCAAGCTGAAAATAAGAGGTCTGTCGAACTTCCAGGAATCAGAATTAGACAGATGACAACCAGATTTCTCAAACAAGTCAGCTTTAATAAGCCTGATAAGAAAGTTCTCTCTGCCTTCATTTAATCTAAAGTAATCTGAAGTCAACCACTCAGTGATCTTCCTATTGTTTGGTTTTCAAGGCCCTGCTTACAAGGAAAAGAATTTAGAAATGACTAGTCGACTTTTCATTTGTTTCCTTCAGAACTTTCATTGTCTATATCATCCTCTATTAAACTTAATAAACACTTATTCTATCTTATGAAATAAAATGTTGAGCAATTCTATAATTGAATATAAACCCAATCAATACCTGTAAAATAAATTATTGTAATCTTGTCTTTTGATAGAACTTGTATATATCATATACAATGTATACATACATATACACACATATATACACATATATATACACATGCTTACTATCATATATACTGTACAGATATATAATAGGAATATATCTTATATGTTTCTATTAAATGTTTATATAAATATTTATATATAATGACAGAAAAATGTTATTGTAACAACATCATGTAGGTTTGGAAAAATGTTTGGGGATACAAAATATACATACAAGTCTACAAGTTAACAATAATCAAAAAAAAGTTAAACTTTTCCATATTTAAAAAATTTGTTTTATTTAGTTCTATGTTTGTCTTTTAAGTGAACGTAAGGAGAAGTAGACCCCAAAAACATAGAGTGAGGCTATAGCCTGATTTTCAGAAAACATTTGCAAATGAACATTTTTAAAGGACTAAGATATTTAATGCATAGTTTTTATGTATACAATGCTACATTGGTAATCCTTTCCATTTCCACAAGGTATTATTAAACTCAGTTAAACGCTAAAAGGTCTTTAGTGAGGAGTGGATCTGTTGAAAGCAAATAAACAAGAAGAGCTTTATTTAGGAGAAAATACGGTACACAGACAACATGAACAGGATGGCAAATGATTCATGACATAACTTACTCTAGAAGTCACAGAGATCTAGAAACATTTTTCCTGCACTGGACTTTCCTTTGGACATAAAATAGGGAATCAGGTCATCTTCCTTAGGTTTTAAGAGGCATTGAGTTGTCCCCAACAGGTAACTGAGTAGCAGTTGGGTGTGAATAAGAATAAAGAAGTCTCCGTCTACTACTCCACAGCTGAGTAGTACAGAAGATAGTAAGTTTGTCAAAACCATCCTAAAATGTAGGTTCAAAAGAAAGTAATCTATATTAACCTTTAGAGAAACTGCTAAAATCCAAATTAAAGAAGATGCAGTTTATACTACATGGAATGACAAAACAAACCCAGGACTAAGAACTATCTCATGCATTTAACTTGCTTACTTTAACATGAAATTTTATAAATTCATTTGTTATTTTTAGGCTATATGTAAATAAAACACTTTACTTTGGAGAAATGTGTTTTCAAAGAAAATGACCGATAAATCTACTTAGCTGAATCTACTTAGCTGAGGACAGTCATTTTTATCTTATATTCAGAAAAAAAATCAGGAAGACATTTTTATTGATTTTACCAAGCAGCAGGATGAACTTCTAACTAATCTTTCTCTTCTAGCAAAACCACATACAAAAGCGAATGGATATAAAATCTTAAAATAATTCCTTGGATTTGAATAGTCTCTTTCTTCCAAGAGCTCAAAGTAATTTGCTTTATGATCTTATTCAGTCTAGAAATCATTCTGTGAAAATGTGCATTACATTATAGACAAATGTGTATTCTCATTCTCATTCTATGAATAAGGGAATTAAAATATGATAGATTAGGACTGATTGTCTCAAGATTACAAAAATAGACCCAGATTTCCTGACTTCAGGGCCAAGTCTCTTCCTAAGGACTGTGTTTATACCATATGCAAAGCAGAAATGCTCTAATCTCCCACCTCATTTCAGTGAATGACTTTGCCCTCTGTTAGTACAGAAGATGCCATGCTGTCTTCCAAAAATTGGATTCTTTCTTACCTTCATAGTTCTATTTATCTTGAACTATTTATGTTATTTATTCAAATCCTTCTTTAAAGTACCACCTCATCTAAAAATGACTCTCCAAAGAAGCTCAACTGTTGGTTTAACCCATAAAATGATTGCTTTTCACTGGCATTTTTTAACCAATCATGAACATGACTCTGGCATAGCAACATCAACACATTTCAAAACTTACTAGTTTGTCCTTTGAGAGCATTTCTTAGTCACTTTTGTTTAGCTAGTATCTATATCATACTATAAACATGGTGAATACCATCTGCAACGAGACTGATACATATAATCATGTTGATACATCTCCCTTTCTGATATTAGTGGAAATAAATATCATATAAAACAAGAACTATTGTTATATGTTTATATAAACTTAAGTTTAAGTAACAGAGCACAATGCTGATTTTGTTGGTGGCAAATAAAACCTGGCAACAAGAACTATCATTATGTGCCTGCCTTAATATAAATTCAAGTAACAGAGCACAAGGTTGATTTGTGGGTGGTAAATAAAGTGCTTGTTGGCTGGTAAATAAAGCCAACAACCACTGCCGGCTCCCTATTCATGCTGCAAAGTCTTTGATGTCTGTCAGCACCTTATGATGTCCAAAGATGAAAGGAGTCTTTAAGTATGCTTTAACTACCCCCACACCATTCTAAGTCCCCAGCTACAATCCCGGTGGTTATTTTCTTTTCCATCCTTTTGGTTATTCTCCACAAGTTGCTCATATATTATAAACTCCTCGCTGGGTTTGAATCAGGGATATGAGAAAGGAAGCAAGAGCTGGTAGATAACAAAATGGAAAGTACAGAAGCTACTTTCTCCTCCAAATCATGGTTATTTTTTCCCTTTTTCAAATGTCTCCAACTCTTCTCTGAAATATCAGCCAGAACATAGTATTTTAGATGAGTAAGGGGTTTTTGTTTTATTATAGTATATTATTTGTGGACTCCCTAGTTACCTAACAATGAACCAGGCACGTGGTAGATGCTCAATAAATGCTAAATAATTCATCAGCCACCTGGGAAGAGAGTGCAACAAAGACACTTCCAAAATATAAAAAGTGAGAGTCAAAGTGACTGACGTCAATAAGACTTACCATTCATTTCAAGAATCAGCAATAGAATTGCTACTTTCAATAGTTTCGCTAACCACTCAAGCCTAGTCAGCCAACCACACTTCTATGTAGTTCAGTTGCTAACTATTCTGCTCTTCTCTAAGGGCACAAGAAATGCTTTTCAGTTGACAGCAGACTATAAACTTCCTACTTTTCCAGCTTCTTGCTAACTGGAATAAGGAAAACAAAAATGGTATTATTGTTAACAAAGAAACCATGTAAGAGATCTTAAGATCACCAAATCCTATGTGAATCCTATTATTAATAAGGAATCATGTTTTAAAACTAGGTTTTTAAAGGATAGCAGATTCCCCCATAACACAGGGTCTTCAGCACCTGCCTTTTTAAAATTGTGTTCATCGGCTTTCAAACTGAGAACAAATGTATTCTCTGATGCTTCCTTTTGGTTACTCATTAAAAAATGTAAGTATGGTACTATCACCCATTTCTATTAACATTATTTAATATTCACTAAACAATTCATGCATATGTGAGGCTTGTTAGGGATATATAAGAGGTTTTGTGTTTTACATGGGATCGTGCAAAGCCACCTTCCAAGTAAGATTTGCTGCTATTATCTACACAGGATGGTACCCTTTGTTTCACCTTACACCAAAAGCAGCTCTAGCTAAATGCCAAGTTCACTGAGTTACAAATTTAGAATCTCTCTGAGGTGCTTGCTCACATGGTGCATTAGCCTACCACATCAGTTGATTAGCACTGCTCTCTCAGAGAGCTGTATTGACTCCCATGTGCACTTATCATTTATCATACTTATGTTCATTTTATTCTTATCCCAATAATGACAGCTTTCATGTAAAATGAAAGGAGAAAATAAGATTAATATCTACTTAGTACTTATTTAACACCATGCACAAATGCACTGCCTTCTGGACCAAATACCTGTCTTCTCTGAATTTGGATTTTATTATCAGTATTATTATTATTGCTCTCATTCATGAATGATCTGAAGATAAGCATTTGTCATTTTTTCTCAGGAATGGTCAAGAATAAAAGTGGTAGAGGGGAAAGGAAAGTGTGTGTGGGAGGAAGGCTGTATGAATTCGCATGTTTAGTGGGGAGTGGAGTAATGCAATAGAAAATCTGGCCAGCCATCTGGCCAAAACAATGTTCATCCTCAACCCTAGTCATGTGAGAATATATTAGAGATATGTCTTCAGCTTTGGGGTAGAGTAATTTTGAAAGTCTGCTTTGATGTTGATATCCAGGAGCCTTCCTTGACAAGTTTCAATGAAATCCAAGGACAAACATTTTCTATATACAATTCTATCGGTTTAAAATTAACAAGACAGATGATACATGATAATGTACCTTCCCCTCTCAGGAGATTTCAGATTATAAAGCTACCTTGGAATCTTGGGCTACAAAGACAGTTTTGTACGTCTTGTCACTTTAATGACAAAATACCTTCTTGCTATTGTTTATGAAACAGATAAATAGAAGAAAATGTTGAGCAGTTACAGCAATTGGGGTAAGGAAGACAAGTGGATGTTCAGTGGCATTACACAGGGTGTCGTGGTGTTTATATTTGCAGCCTTCTAACTGGAACTCACTCAAGATATGGAGTTTTTTTCCTATCAAAGGTTGCAGAACAAATCTTTCACTCTGTCTCAGGGTGGCACAGAATGTGCAAGTAAGAAACACAGTTGCTGAGCAAGAAAGTCACTGTGGAAGTAAGATGACAAAGATTGCTACTTAAACTTGATTTGAGGTCATTCTATTCCTAGCGACTAGATTTACTTGAAACTGTGAAACAAGGAAATGAACAATCAAAACAAGATGATACAATCAAGAATGGAATAAGAGGCAGAGGAATATCAACAACACCAGAAAATTAAGGAATCAACCAGAAACAAATGGAAGGATTTTTCCTCATTCCTCAGAAAGGAGTACTAAAAATAGGCTTTAGAGGCACAGTACATTATTTTTACCATTGTATATAGCTATGGTTAACTTCCTTCCCAGTGTAGCACATATAATTCTCATTTTAGAGTGTATGGTCAGACATTTTAATACTTTTCCTGGTTGTGTTTCCAATATTTCTCACCTAGAGCTGAATTTTTTAACCTTAGCATTTTGGATCAGATACTTATATGTGTTGGGTGGATTTTCCAGTTCCTTTAGCAGCATCCCAGGCCACTCTGCCCAATATATGTCTACAATATCCCCACAGTGGTGACAATGATATTGTCTCCATATATGGCCAAATGTCCTGGAGACAGGGGGATATGTAGACAAAAATTTCTCCTATTAAAAACAATTGAGTTTGAGGGACAAATCAGTCCTACATTATAACGGAAGTCAAGATTTTGACCAACAGATTTAAAAATTGTCAAGTAATGTTGTGGATGAAATCATGGAGGTGTGTGTTTCTGATAGGTAGGCTACGTGTGAAAGATGGGGATTGGGCTCAGTTGGAAGAAGTGTTCACTCTAAGAAGTTCTTCCATAGAAAAACTACCCTACGAATATGAGGAACGGATACATGATTTTCCAGACACCTTTAGAGCTTGGCTCAAAGTGAAGATTCTTTTATTTTAGTAAGGGGTGAGGTGGATTTCTTTTTTCTTTTTTAAGTTAAAAATAATTTTTTGTCTCTCTTTTTGCTGCCAGTTCGCTACAAAGCCAACTGAAATAGATCATTTGCAACTGCTTACCTATTTAAAGAGCACTTTAAAAACTCATTCACTACCTAAGCATCTCAATTTGGATATCTTCAGTTATCCATGCCCTTGTTTGATTTCATTATTCCTCAATAAGGATAAAACAAATGCTGAAAAAACATCTTCAAAGACACTAGCCATTTCAGGGCAAGAGTTTATTAAATCAGTAGCTCACACACCATCATTCTGGAGGCTGGAAATGTCTTGTAATGCCTAGTATCTAGTCTTCATTACTCACCAGTTTCCAGTTCAAAACTGAAAACATTTTATTGAATTTGAATTCATGAATAGTCACAGAAACAGAAGACATTTCTGTAAAGCCAAAAGTAAGGGCCCACTCTACTGAGTAACCAATTGTGCAGATATTTACCCAAATTATTTTAAACTCTGGACTTACTGTGGGGTTTTTTGGTTTGTTTGTTTGTTTGTTTTGTTTTGAGGGTATTTATTTATTTATTTTGGCAGTACTGAGGTTTAAACTCAGGGCTTCATGCTTATAAGGTAGGTTCTCTACCACTTGAGCCACTCCTCCACTCCTAAACTCTTGATTTCTGAATATTGAGATCTTATTCAAAACAGATGGTCACATCAATATTCATGTTTGCAATTTGGCAGTGCTACTTACTACCAGATTCATTTTGATCCTTAAATCTTTTTTTTTTTCTGGTTACAAAGGAGATAAGGAAAATATAAAGTTGTTTTGTAAGTAGCTTTTATGGGCCAGGTAAGAAATGTCTGAAAGATTAAACAAATTTTATTCACTTATAATTCCTTAAGGACTTACACTAGTAGTCTTACAGAAGAATGTGCATAATTTATGTAATAAAGAAAGTAATTTATATTCACTTAGGTAGAGGTAAGAAAGCAACTGGTAGAGGACAAAGTAGAGGCAAACGATGGGTTCTGGGAAACACTAAGAAGTTTGACATGACTGGAACATTGGATACATGGGTTTAGGATGTGTGTGTGTGTCCATGCAGGTGTGTGTCTGGATGTGTGTTTGAGCTCTACACTTGGCAAATGTTTGGTTCATTTTGGGTACTTATAACTTGAGAGACAGATCAAGAGATGAATCTGTTGCTGCAATATTTTCCCAGTGACATTGGTGAGTTTTCAAGGAAGATAAAAATTTGTAGCCATACATTCTAGCCAACCCATTAATCACCTAATGAGGATTATTTCACTACTATCAATAGTAAATTTAGTATAAAATTAGATAGTGTTAGACTGTCTTCTAGACCTGAACTTTTAGAGTAAAATACATTCTTGTCTATACCTTGAAGTACAAACTATTTGTTTTTCTATACAACTAAATTTGTCCATATTTAAAAATGAAGGCATCAAAACAGCTAGCATTAGTCCAAAGAGACTTTTTTCATATATAGAAATTGCATAAATTATTGAGTATAATTTTAACTGAACTGGTTAGTTTAGTGATTGATAAAATTATTACTAATATAAACAGGTAAGGGTGATTCAATTCTGATAGCCTATTGTGTCAGATTACCAGCTGTGAAAATAATTATTCTCTCCCAGATGGTTTTTGCTCAGATTGCATATTTCTGCTGTTCTCTACTGTCTACAGTGTTGGCTGCTGCCAGAGGCCAGGGTTAGACAAGATAGACTAATGGCCTGATCTAGAATGGCAAATTTTGTTTCCTTAATACAGTCTCCTGGAATGATGGCAGTTATGTATTTTTTAGTCCACTCTTCCATTATGGGGATAAATGGTTATTTAAATACAGTTGAGTTCAAATTACACCAGTGGAAAATACAGCAGGGAAAAGTATCAAAGACAAAGAACTTCTAAATAAATCTCATCTCTCCTCTTGCCATATGAGGTAATATCTATGCCAGATGGCAGATGTTTATGTTGGTACTTAAAAGAAGTAAAAATTAAATTGGTCTCAAAAACTTAATTGTTTTTACTTTTAAAATGCTCTCAAGTAAAAGGAAGTTAGTGGAGATTTCCTTTAAAATGATCTCAGAAACTGAGGATCTTTCTATACAATTGTGTTTGGAAGAATAGTTAACTCTATGTAGTTATTTTTTTCTTTGAGTTCATTAATGATTTTTGTTATTTATTTTCAGGTAATTTGGAAAAATGTCAGAAGTCATTTTTTTCGAGAAGCAATTGCCAAAAATCTTCAAAGAACTGTATTTTAATGTACAATGATTCAGTTAGTTCTTTACAATTGAGCAATAGATGAATTAGAAATTTGTAATCATTGCCAGGTGTGGTAACACATGCCTATAATCCCAAACACTCAGGAGGCTAAGGCATAAAGATGGACAGTTTGAGGGTAGTCAGGGCTATACAGAGTTTGAAGCCAGTCTGGACTATATAGCGAGAGCTTATGTCAAAAAGAAAGATAAAAAATGGAAGAAATCTGTAATCATTACCTTTACCAGTGTAAGTCAGAATAGTTAACCCCCTGAGACTACTTATAATGAAGATCAACACAACACAAATAGCAGGAAAATTTCCCCAAATGAACAACCACTGTGTGGGCAGCCTGTTTACCCAGACCAAATTTATCAACTCATATAAAGTTCCTTGAGTGGCTTTCTATGGGGAGAAAAATTTTGTCATTGTGACATGTAAATTTATTGCTCAACAAAACCAAACTCAACCTAATTGGGATGTGGAGATTCTTCTTTTCAGTTCTGTAAATATTTTATCATTGATCAGAAATAAATCCTGCTTTCTTTATCTAAATTTCAGGATAAAGTTTTTAGCATATACTTATGGAAATACCAACTAAAGGATAGCTTCAAGCCCAAATAACTAATAATTACTTGACTATTTGTAGTTGGAAACTTCTCCAAAACATTACTTTAGTACCACAGCAGTAAAGCAATGACCAATTTTGGAAAAATGACATTTAGATTAAAAAATTATAGTGAAACATATTCCAATTATTAGTTATAAGAACTAGGATATGTATAATAAACTTCTATATTCTGAACGATCAGCTCAACAAACTTCAATTGAGCAGTTAGGATGAGTTAACTGATTAACTGTATAAAGAAATATATCCATGCAAACAAAAATACGAAACAAACACATTTCTCCACTTGTTTACAATTTTTTTCTGTGAAGACATAGAGGCATTTGGAAAAAAAACCAAATAATTAATACAGTCCAGTTTCACTTTTACTTCTTTATAAAATCTAAAAGAATTTTATGTTTCATTTATTTGAAGAAACTAAAAATTATATAACCATCAAAGGTGAATTTATTTTAGTACTCTGTGAAGGTCTGACTTCCTTTTTGTACACGTGGCCTTCCTCACATTGAATCTTCAGCCTTCATGAGTTTTGCTCATATTTTTCTTGAGAGCGTGCATCCTGAACAGAGCGGGAGTCGACTGATTCACCAGGCACAAATGCTCTGAAAGTCGGGCCTAGATGCCTCTCAGATTCTCACAGTTCTACCGGAGGTCACTGAAAGGACCTTTGGAATTCTAGAACAGCATCAGCAGCCAAGAGCATTATCCATTTTAGGTAAGTTTTAGCTATGCTTCAGTAGCAAAGTCATCCCCAAAACAATTGTTCAAATAAAATATCTCTCTAATGAATAGAGCTCAATTTCTCTCACATTTGACAGTGCAGAGGTGGGTAGGAAGTTGGGACATGAAAATAACTTTGCTCCTTCTAGATTTGTTCTGCCTTGTTTTCCTACCATCTGTGAGTTTCTCATCTACCTTGAGCGAAGGTGACTTGCCACCACCCCTGGACAGGTGAAAGAAGTAGATGGCAGGCAGTGTCTTTGTTAAAGAAATAAATAAGATATTGAACATAATGTGTAGCTGTCAGCAAGAGTGAGGTATATATAGTCCTTTGGTAGACAGCTGGAGGCCCTGCTTCAACTGGAGAACACAGTTGGAAATCCTATTTCACGAGAAAGAAAGGGTGAATAAATACTAGGAGGCAATTAGTTTTCAGCATTTAATAAATGGTTTATAACATAATGCTTTTGAATAATCTATCTTCCTGTTAGGTCCCACAAGATAATTCACCTATGTATCTTGAAAATGAGCTATCTTTACTGAAGATGACCATAACAGTAATCATAATGTTGATAATAATGTAATATACCATAGATGTTAAATGAGAGTGTAGAAGATATGTGACATTCATATTCAGTGTAATTTCCTGATAGGAAGATTGAAGAAGAGGTGGCAGCCACTTTGCTTTGGCTCTTCTTTTTCACTTTTTACCCCAAACAAAGAGACATTTCTGCTTTCAAACCATAAGAAAAAAACATAGTTTCTAACTTCAAAAATTATATATAAAGACATAGATACACATGTGTGTACACTTGTGTATCTGCATACGTGTATGTTTACAAAATTGACAAAGCGTGCTTGTCTTTATTCATTTTGACCTAGATGTGCTTATATTCACCTTTTACTTAAATGGCATCCATTCCTATTGTTAGAGAGGTTGAATCAATCAAGTGCATTCTCTAATGATTGAAGCAGATGGAAATAGAATGAGTTTCTGAATCTTCCTCGAGGGCATTGTACAAGATGTTGCACCCTCAACTGAAAATTGCTCAATTTTGCAATAGAGTTGGCCAATGTAGACGTGGTCTTATATTTTCACTAATTTTGAATTAATACTCTAGGAACCAGCAGCTGACAATGAGCCTGAACAGTTGGTTTCACACCTGAGGCCTCTTTTAAAAGACCATTCTCATCACAGTCAGATAACAGGCGGATCTATTAGATGGGAAATGAGTGTATTTTCTCTAAGACTACTTAAGTAGGAGTTTCTCTTGAACTAATTAAGATTCTATTCTATTTCAGAAGCTAATGTCAGAAGCAGATATTCTGTTTGGGAATTATTAATAAACGAAAGCAGAAGGTTCCAGAGCACTTGAAATGATACTTTTTGCCTGGTGGATGCTTGGGGAAAGTGCCTGTAGAAAACAATTAAGTACAGAATAATATTTTCAACATAATAGCAAATGTCCAAGGTGAGCGATTATGGCATATAAAATAATTAATGATATTTAAGGGTTTTTTTAAGTAGAATAAGTGACACTTTTGACTATTAGAAACAAACTTGATCTTCTCAGTATAAGCTTGTAAACTCAGTATTCCTAGATGTCTGTAGGAGTAAGACTTCAGTCGGGTTTTACTTAATTTAGAATATATTTGGTATAATGTGAGATATAATTCTGTTTTGAAGGGAAACATTTAAATATACATGTTAGACTTACATAATAGATGTGATGGTTCAGGCAACCCAATTCAAAAAGAGAAGCTGACCTAAATGAAAATGTGCTAACCTAGTGTGGAGAAAAATATTTTTGCCTGGCAACTTCAATAAGCACACAAAATTTGTCTCAGTTGTACTCTGCATTTTCATATAACAAATTACTCCCTATGTAATCATAGTCCAGAAAGATTCATGTTGTCTTTCAGGCAAAGCACCTTACATGAGCCTTGAAAGTGGTATTACATTTACCTCCTATTAAAAATCACACTAGATGAGGTTAGGGATTGCCAAAAACTCATGGATTTGAATTTCATACCATGAAACAACTCAAAAAAACATTTTTTTTGCAAAAAAAAATCCACCTTGTGGTATTTTCTCTTTATTTTAATAGCTATATAGATATTCCCCAATGCCATCTGTGCCTGCTATAATGTCTTTCACAACTTGCATAGAACTGGGAAAAGATGAAATATTTAGGAAAACAGAGAGGAAATATCAAAGAGTTCAATGTTCATGATTTTTGGGTGAATATACCATTTAGTATCTGACATAAAAAAGAAAGTATGTTAAGAGAATGAAATTAGAGAGTGAATTATTTAACTCCTGCTTTCTCTTTTATTGGTTTCCATCCAGAGGAAAGATATATCTGCTTAGGATTCTTGTAAATTTTCTGCTGTCAATTTCTCTCTCTCTCTCTCTCTCTCTCTCTCTCTCTCTCTCTCTCTCTCTCTCTCTTTCTCTCTCTCTCTCCCCCTCAATGTCAAGAATGGAATCCCAGGCCTCTGAGCACTCTAACACTGAGCTGCTCCCCCAGCCCCTGTCATCTTTTTTTTGTCCCATACTAATACAATGTCCTCTGCATGAACCATTGCAGACCATCCAGACTATCCTTCTTCCTAGTTCATATTTTAACTATCTCAAAAATCCAGTATTTTTTCTTCAGTGTGTGATCAAAACTTTTCTTAAAAATTTTATGAATTACAGACAAGATGACAAGAGTAAGCTACATTATTATCTTTGTCATGGCCAAATTTCAATAATTGTTGCTAAACCAGGCCCATTTCACCTGCCACACAGTCTACTGATCACAGAAACCAAAATATTTATTCACCAGGAGGCCAAGCATGAGGAGACTCAAATCTACTTCCCTAAGGATGGGATAGAGAAGCAGGATGGTCTAAGATGGAGGGGAAAGGTTATTGGAGTTAAGAAAAAGGGAAGGAACTGGTTGTCTGCACATGCTAGACAAACTTCTCGGCTCTTCATAGAACACATGCTCAGAAACAGAGAGCATGCTCTGAGGGTGAAGTTTTGGACCTGTGGTGTCAAAGGTTACCCATCAGATACTTGCACAGGCCCAAGTGAGGGATCAGTGACTGCAACCAATTTGAGCTACTTCCAAATTTCTGAAAAACATCTTAGACAACCATTACCATAGCGACCCATGCATCAGAAATGTCTGTAGCACACTGATGGGAGAATATTGATTTGCTACCTAACATCTAAAATTGATGGTAAAAACAAGTAACTAGGTGGTGTTAAAGGGTTTATTCAGGTTTTTCCCTCTCCATATAAAAGAGTTTCAGCAAAGTCCATCAGCATTCAATAGAATCTTTCATTTTCATCAGAATCATGTTCAACATAGCCGGCTGTTTAAAGATTCCAGAATTTTGTACAAGAAATGAAATAGGCAAAGATTCTGAACCATCACAAATCCACTTCTCCTCTGATACTACATTTACCGGCCTCTTAATGGTTCAATATGGTCATGGAACACTTGTCAAGGAAGGTGAGCAGATATCAGAAATAGTCTTAATGTAATGAATGAGGCATCAATTTATTACACAGATTAACCTTCTCCAACATACAGAAATAACTGAGGTTTTAAATATACACAAATACTAACATTAAGTGAATGTTTCCTCTCACATCCAGATAGGCTAAACATTTGAAAACATAAGAAAAACAGGATCTATTATTCATATCTTAACTGAGAAAACCCATGCAAAGAAGAGCTGGAAGAACAAAGATTGAAAGAACGGGAAAAGTGAAAGAGTTGAGAATAAAGCACTAATATGCCCTATCATGGTGATCAGTAAGCTTAGGCCTTAAAAAGCAAAAACAGGTGGGGCACCAGTGCATCATGCTTATAATCCTAGCTACTTGGAAGTCTGACTGGAAGCATAGCAGTTTGAGGCCAGGCTGGACAAATATTTCACAAGACCCTATCTCCAAAATAACCAGAGCAAAATGGATTGGAGATGTGGCTCAAGCAGTAAAGTGCCTGCTTTGCAAGTGTGAAGCCTTGAGTTCAAACCCCAGTCCCACCAAAAAAAAAAAAGACTCAGAAACAGCCAGGTGATGATAATCACACCTGTCATCCCAAGTTATGTGAGAGGCCAAAATCAGGAAGGGGATTGTGGTTACAAGACAACCTAGGTAAAAAAAAAAGTTGGTGAGATCCCATTTCAATGAGAAAAAGCTAGGAGTTATGGTACCCATCCCAGCTATGGCAGGAACCCTAAGATAGAAGGATAGAAGTTGAGACCAGCCTAGACAAAAAGTGAAACCCTATCTCCAAAATAATAAGAGCCAAAAGGGCACACGGCTTGGCTCAAGCAGTAGAGCACCAGCCTGGCAAGTGCAAAGTCCTAAGTTAAAACTCCAGTACTGCCAAAAGAAAAAAAAAATCAAACAGCAGAAAGCATATAATAACTATTTACAAAGCATTTACATTGTATTGGGGTTTATAAGTCATCTAGAGATAATTTAATGTATGTAGGTGGATATGAACAAGTTATATGTAAATATGACATTACTTTCTACAAGGGACTTGAGCATCTAGAGGTTTTGATATCTTCATGGGGTCTAAAAGCAATCCTTGCTGATACCAAGGACAACTGTTTTCCTAGGGTTGAGTCTGGTTGATTATACTTTCCCATAAAATGTAGGTATTACAAATGAACACAAAAATAGCTTCAGGTTCTTCATTCTGCTTTTCATGATTATTCTGAGTTTAAAATAATTCACTTAATAACATCCCATTTAGGTCAGTGGAGATTTTCTTCACTATCCAAACACACACATCCGCCACCTCTCACTTCACCATTGTCCAAATTTTTGTCCCACACGTACGTTACATCTAAAGAGCTGGCTGCTCACTCACACTTGTCTGTTAAGAGGCTCTTTTAATGCAGAAAGGCAGTAGAGTCAACACTCCATACCCCAGGATTCAACCACTTTTGGATAGAAAATATTCAGAAAAAAATTATCCTTGTACTAAACATGTCCAGACAGTTTTTTTCTTGTCATTGTTACCTAAACTATATGATATAATAACTATTTACAATGTATTTGGTATTATAAGTAATCTAGAAATGTTTTAAAGTATTAGGAGGATGTGCAAAGCTCACATGCAAATACTACACGATTTTCTATAAGGAACTTAAACATCTATACATTTGGGTGCCTTTGGGGATCTTGGAACCAATGCCCTGATGATACCGAGGACAACTATTATTTGTTTGTTGATCCAAGTTTTTACAAGGCAAAGCACAGCTACCCCAGGTAAACATGCACAGGAGAAAAGGAGACATGGGCTCATAGAATGTAGTCAGGTGGAATCAAAAGGAATTTCTCCTTCACAATTCCCCAATCATTATGTGTAGAAATTACCCAATAATTTCTTTCATTATGTCACATACATTAAAATACTATGAAGTCCCAAGGCATGGAGGGGCCATAAGACAGAAGGACTTTAGTTCTCAGAACCACCTATTAAAGTCTTATACCAATTAGAAGCATTGAACAGAGAACACACAACTATTATGTTAAGAAGTACTGAAATTCTGAGGTTGTTTGCTACAGTTATATAGATAATGCCTTTATAACCCCAGGGAACAGTGCCTGGTTCATGAAGTATCCTTTACCTTGCTCTAATATGTAATTCCAACAATTAAAGTTTGTGGGTTGGGCCATACATTTGCCCTTTAGCAAAATATACACAGCTCTTGGCTAATTATTATTATAAGCTCTTAGATTTGAATTTTTAATCAAATTATTATGTGAAATCAAATCACAGAGTGAGAGTGAAAGAACTTACCCTTTCATCAGAAAAGCTACCCATTTTCTTTCAAAGAAGAAAAATAACAGAAAAAAATTACTGTAGTTGCTACCAACTAGAGAGAAGATGAATCTTGGATGTTGTTCCCATTGGTAGGATTAGAGAATGTTAAAGTGGGGACGGGGTAAGGAGGATTTGTACTGGGGAAGATGTTACTTTTTTGTTTATAGAGCATTAAGGGTTTCATGACCACTACTGTTGGACATTCATTGTGTGCCAGGCAATCTGAGGAGTATTTTCATGTAGAGTCTTTTGCATAGTTTTCATTTCTTGTAAACTAGTCTTTCATACCCACCTTACAAATGAATAATTTGCTCCCATTCACAGAGCTAGTAAGTACTGAAACTGGCATTTGAGCCCAGGCAGACTAAGCCTAAACATGGCTCTTAACATCTATGCTCGTGACCTCAGAAGATAAGGACAATTGTGTTCTCATGTATTAAGTCAGAAGAACTTGATATTGATGTGACTTCCTGTTATCACAGAAAAGATGCTTAAACATTAAAGAAAAATATTAAGAATTAACTATAATCTTTAATTTCAATTTGTATTGGGGGGAGCAGAAAGGTGTACTTAGACAATAAAACAGACTTCTTATTGTCTCTACATTACCAGAGAAGAAAAGATGGATACCAATGAAAAGACTCAATATTTATACAGACATTATATAATCAAAGTATAAGGTATTTTTAAGATCAACCTTAGATCACTTATTTTTAAGTTAAACAAAACATGTACTAGCTCATAAAAATGTGGTCCCCCAGGCTTTTAAAAATTACTGGTCCACCACTTTCTTTTATGAAAAGTGTGTATTGTGGTGGGGGAGGAAAAGAGGAAAGAAGAATTAGTCTTCCCATTTTCTGAATTTTCTTATTTGGTTTTGTAGAAACAACACAAAATTAGAAAACAGATCCATGAGTAAAAAGGGAGTGGTGCTCAGCTACCCTTAAATTTTAAAATTAGGTCATTTGAGGGAAATGAAAGGGTGGCGAGAACACATATATGAGTCTAGGAAGATGAGACTTGACAGTTAACTATCAGACACAAAGGAAGTGAAAGAGTGGCTAACCTTAACCCCAAGAAGACTAAAATATAGTCACTCCTACCTCAAATGTAAGAGAAAACAGTGCCAAAACTAAAGCTTCAAGGTGGACCTTGATCTCCAAAAAGTTGTCATTTACCTTTTTTTTCTTGTGGTGGTAGGTGCCATTTTATTTATTTTATGTTATTTGTTTATGTAGCTCAGATTACAGGAGTGTACCACCATACCCAGATATTTTTCCTTTTTTTTTGAGTCTCAGTTTGCTATATTTTAAAATATGATGTCTACCCTGCCACCACATGAAGACCAAAAAAGGTACCTAACAAATAATTAATTAAAAACTATCAGAAACAATTTTTGGTAATACTGTCTTCATTAGCTTAGCAAAAAGTAGGATTTAAGAAAAGAAGAAAAGGACAGGGTTTTGCTCAACTTGTAGTGCCTAGCAAGTGTGAGGCCCTGGGTTCAAATCCCAGTACCACCAAAAAAAAACCCAAAATGGTTTTCATAAAGACACAAAACAGTTCCTTGAATATATTATTTATTTTATTTAATATACATATTTGTGTTACGCAAGACTAAAAATAATGTACTTTGCATATATGGAAAAAATAATAGACTGAGGACTGGAAAGTCTTCAGGGGTCTACCGTGACCTTATAAAAGTCACCCTTTTACTTTCTATGTCTACTATTTTTGTCCCATCTTCAAATGATGAGGACATGAGATGAAGATAGGATATTCACCCTGTTCTTCTAAGAAGGTTGATTGTAACATAAAGAACTGAAATTACGTAAAATACAGTGAAAGCTACAGACATCTAGCAAATTGAAGATCTTCATACTTATACCTATGTGGATGCAGTATTTCAATTTTCTGAAAGCTCGTTTTTAATAATGAAATAAAACTGTAGGTGAGGTGGGAAGCAAAGTGTGACTTGGTGTTGGTCAGAGTTTAGCTTTCCAGCTTTGTAGATCTATAGCTTCATAATTTACCCATGGTGATCAGTCCTTGGAGAAACTGGTTTATCAAAGGTCCCCACATCATATGAAACAAAGCATATCCAGAATTCAGTATAATATTTTATTCTTTGAAAGAGCTATTGCTAACCAAATAATCATCTTGGCAATCCAAATAATGTTAGAAAGTGATTGGATATTACATAGTATAAAAGCAATAATGGTGTCTTTAAGGTCATAGCCACTCAAAACAACCAATTATTTGGGGAAGTTGCTCTGGGCACAGGTTATTTCAATTATTCTGTCAATGTTCTTGTGAGGAAATTGAGACATATATGTTTAATATTCTGTTCTTGCTAATGATTGGAGTGCAAGGAAAGAGCACGATTATCCAAGAACAGCTGAGATTTTTCTCTCACGGCTTCAAAGTTCTTCTCGTAGCTCATGTTCGTATAAAATTAGACTCTACTGTCCAACAAATGTGTTTTTCTTAGAGTTTTTATGTTGTTAACATGACGGTAAAATGTCAGCTGGATGATAAACTGGCATGCTTTAAAATATCAGAGAGGCATGAAGGATCTTCTTTGGCTGGGATGTTTTCGCATAACAAGTGCTTGGAAAACCATCGTGACTGTACACCTGAGAAAATATTTAGAGTGATCAACCTTAGGGCAGTCTTAGAAAAAGAATCCACACGTTAAGTAACAGAGAATAATAATATAAACTGACTTCACAAAAATAATATACTCAAATTCCATTAGCAGTGTAGGGTACCCATGTGGAAAAAGTCACACCTTTAATACCATCCTAGGGTAATCTACAAAGCCTGTGTTTGAACTAGATCAATGTTACAGTGTGTTTTTCTCCTCGGGCACTCTTACAATATTCTTGTTGATTTGAAGAACGCTTATGTTCAGCTAAGTTGCTCCAATGCAATCCTACTTTATTGTCTTGGGGTTTTTTTCTATTATTTTACGCCATCTATTTTGTTTCATTCTTAGTTAATATGATCAACATTCACCTAACTCATTTATCTTACATCTTTCCCTCAATCCTATCCTAAATTCTTTCAACTGCTCAAGAAGCTTAAATAATTACCAATACCATACAGAAAACATCTTGTTTCATTGACAGTCTACTATCAAACCCGAAAGTTACCATTTAAAAGTAGTTTCTAAAGCATGATGTGGTGACAAACACCTGTAGTCCCAGGTACTTGGAGGCTGAGGCAGGAGGATCATTTAAGTCCAGGAATTCAAGATCAGCATGGGGAACATAGCAAGACCCTGTATTGGGGCCTGGGGGAACAATTAACATTAAGGAATTGCATCACCCAATATTTGTTTTAAACATAAATACCCCATAAAGTGTTCATTTATTTAATCACCCAATAAACACTTATTTTAGAAGGCAAAGCTATGGCAATTACAATTTAGATGTGAAGTTGTTTATGATAGAGCATAGAGAATGGGTTAGGAGCAATGAAGCAAGAGGTGACTGTCAATAACGTCCAAATATGAAACATTTCTGCAAAACGCTGACGTGAATTAAATACCCTCACGGGAACCTCAAGCACTGTGAGAATGTGCAGCAAAGGAGAGGGCCTGGGCAGAACAGAGGCCATTCAAAGGGGACCAAGGCCTTAAAAGAAGCTGGGCATCTGAGAGGTCTTTAGCAGCTTCCACCTTGTGGAGCCCTCTCTGTGTTCAGGACAGCCATCTCCTTGCCCTCCATGAATTTCAACCCTGCCACCAAACACAAGAGCCCTAGAATTCTCTTAATTTCTGATTCCTCCAGTTGAAAACTGCTATGCCTACCATGCCCCTCCCTCACCACTGTGTTGAATGGACATTTGGTTTTTTATCCAAAGCATTGCATGAGCCCACTGTTATTAAGAAACCAATGCTGTCCCAGGAAACCCAAATGTACATCATCCTAATAACAAACAGTATTTCAAGCTTATTCTCTGTGGGGCACTGTACTAAAAACTCCTTACATGATCCTTATGTTTCTTATTATCCTGTGCCTCTGAGGAAACTGAGGCATAAGTAACCTTTCCAATCCATTCACCTTTTATTTCTACAAATGACTTTAAAATGTAGAGTTTAGATTTCTAGAATATGCCTTTTCTATAGCTCTATCTGGAACATTATTCTTGTTTAAAATCATTTAAACCAAACCCCGTGTAGGCTTCCCCATAAGAACAGACATAATCCAAAGCCATATTTGAAATATAATTCCTGCCAGTTTTTATGCATGTCATTAAGGTCAGGAGGGCAAAAGATGTTGAGAATCTGAGTATTCTCAGCAGTGTTCTACTAACCCTGCCCCATAATCTGTATCAAATTAGATTCTCTAGCTTATTTCCTGGCTCTTGATCTGACACCCTGTTCCTACCTTGTGGCTATTCCTGACCCCAGTTGAACCAGACAGTGTTCAGTAAGAAAGATCCAAAAATAAAGCCTGCTGTCTGTACTTTGATTAAGTAAATTCTTGGATAATAAGGAACTACAACAATTATGAGGGAGTAGTGTTAACCTATATTAATGAGGGCAATAAAAATTGGACAGAAAGGTTTTTGATTCCATGTTCATACTCATTCACCACATTGCACCAAGGTAGGAATCCCATATAGTAAGTCAGCTGATACTCCAGAACTCACAGGAGTATTAAGAAGTCTCTTGGATGATGGTATTACTTACCCTTGTATTTCTTGAGATTTAAAATTTCCAGGAGGTCAGGAGTCCTCAAGAGTTTACCATATATCATTTGATTAGGAAGTAAAAGGGAAGCAAATGGAAGAAGCAAATAACCAATTAATTTTAGAAAAAAGAAATACTTAGAATAATTTCTTTAATCACCCTGAAAGTTGACAAATCTTATCCCCAATGTCCTATTTGCCATAAAGTTTTAATAGACACTCCTACTGTTTAAATATTTTATAATTTGATAATAATAGGTAAGCCAGAGTTGTTAACAAAGCTCAGTAGTGCTCTGGATATAAAATACTGACCCAAATTGCTTGAAACCATTTGGATTTCTGTTGGAATTCCTAGTCTTCTCTCTCTGGCTCAGCAGGGTAGGCTATCTAGCTTCTCTAACAAGCCACTACTTACCACTGAACATGGAGGCTTCAAGATGTACTTAACCTTGATGGAGGGAAACCTTGTATTAATAAAGAGGAATAAAATCTCTGAATTACTGCAAGGCACTGCAGCAGGCAAGCTGCAATTCCAGTCATATAAAACCTCTGTTTACAGTAAAATGATGATATGAATCACAGTGACTCTCCTATAAGGACTCACTACCTACCTAGTCATATTCTATATACTTATAATATATAATTCCATTTTCATACAAGCTTATTACACATATTAAAGCAATACTTTTCCATGTATGGGCAAGATCCATTGATAAAACAATCAAGTGAACTAACACCCTTCCTAAATAAAGTTTTACCAATAGCACCATATGTTAATGGACCTATTTCATTGTTAATGTGACTGACTTCTTATTGATTCTTGCAGGAATCCAGCAAGGGCTTCAGAGTACAATTTAGTTTGGAGAGCTCTGGGTCCAACATCTATGCTCAATTACAACTTTCAGAAGGGGAGATCAATAAAATTTAAATTGCTTATGGTAATCACAACTTCAAATCATTGCGATCAGCATAAGCAATCTGCTGACCCCAGCCAAGCTCCTAAATTGAAACTTGTAATGAGTGGTCATTTAGTTTGGGTCCATTCATATTATTTTGGAGGCAGGTGATGAACAATTAAAGATCATCCGGCACCTTCTCTGAATAACACTCTCATCTCTATTCCCCAAGTATTAATATGCAGTAACCCTCGGGTTCACGGTTTTGCACTTCTTTAATGGGTATTCTGTATGAATAAGCAATTATATTTTCTATTAAACAATTTCAGTGTAATTGAATTAGCAGTTATAATATTGCTAGGGCAAGCAAAAGCTTTCCTAGGGAAAAATTAAGTGATATTGGGTAGTGCAAATTAATTTATAGAACTGAAAAATGTAACCAATTAAATAGAATTGCCTTAGACTCCCCCTCCTCCAAAATACAATTAAGCAGCACATTGTTTCAAAGAATATGTTTCAGAGCAATTTGTTTTCAATCATAATAGCTGTTTTTCATTCATTATGAAAAGCTGTCTATTATAATGAAAATTTCATAGGCAGTTTTCCTTGACAAAGCAGGTTGCAAGTTTAAACAAAGATAGCCTGCAGATTACTTCCTTGATAAGGAGTCACCTTAGAATTACATTTTAATAAATCATTGAAAATAAATCTCCTGCATTACAGCATGAAGGTTTAGAGGAAGAAAAAAGCAAATAGAGAGAAACTAATCAATGAAAATCTCCTGCTGCCAATATAATAATAGATGGACCAATGCTAATACATAAAGTGTATTACACTCACACACACGGGCAAAAAGAAAAATGTAAGATAAATATCACGGAAGTCAACTGTCACAAATGAGACTTGACTAATAATCCAACCTTTACCATTCATCATTCCTACTGCGCCTCCTCCAAGCACTTTGCTGAATTATAAACTAAGGTATTTAGGCCACATTTTTTTGCAACCTAATAAAGATGGACATCTTTGGACTAATACTAAGGTTTTAGCATACTTTTAAGTTTTTCCAAATAAAATAAAATGTAGATGCATTTTATATAATGAAATGTAAATGTGGATATGTATGCAAGACCTACATAATGTACACATATGTATTTCTACAGGAGTTTAAGACTACTTGGAGCAATTCTAAATATTTAATAAGTAAGCATTAGTAGGTAATTTGTAGCAAACATATCTAGTAAAACCAGTGTTGCTTCTTCTAGTAATGGCAAGATTTGAAAAGACCAGTGCAGAAGCAACATTCTCCATAGTCACTGCACACAAAGGATGGTCCACATGGGCCAGGTGGAGGGCATGGGTGCAGAGAGGATAGGTTGAAAGAAGCAGAGTGGACCAGCCAGAGGGAAAGCTGTAGGACCTCCTTCATTGTTCTTAACTAGAAGGTGGCATTAGAATTAAAGAAGGATGGAAAGGAAAAGAATGAAGGAAATGAATGTCATCAGTTTGTAGAAGTTGAAAGGACAGAATTTCACATTTGATTGGCTGGGGATGCAGAGAAAGAAAGAACTCTGAACAGCTCAAGGTTTCCACTTTACAAAACCATGAAGTTTGATGACGATGTTTAAGAGTTAGAGAATATAAATTAAGATTTATGTCAGGGTGGGGATGTTAATCAAGATATTTCCCTAATCCTGATTTATGTTCCTCTTGGGCCCTCTACCTCTGTTGGATAGTAGTGGTGGAAAAGACGGGGTTTTTTGTAGAAATAGTGACTCATGTTCTTTAGATAAACTTATCTGTATATATTCTCATCTGAGTTTTTTAAGTTTAAAATTTTGATTGACATATGTTAATTGTACATACTAATGGGGTTCAGTGTGATATTTCAATATATGCATGCAGCATACACATCAAATCCATCCTGTGAGCTGGACTCATTGTCTGAGAGGGTACAGCTTCTATACATGGATAGACTTTTTTCGACCTAATAATATAGCTACCTTTGGATTAGAATTGTGATTTAAAAACATACTATCAATTTTTCCAAAACAGAAAGAAATTCCAGGTGTCTTACATTTTTTGATTAAGCCTCTGAAATACAATGAAAAACACCATAAACAACAGTTTGCTGTTGCAGCATAATTACTAGCATTCAGAAAATATTTGACAGAAATTCATGTTCATTTAAAAGAAGTAGAGACTAAATTTCTCCTATAGGGGAAAACAGTGAAGATAAATATTCCTAGGGTTGACTTTTAAAACATTAATGAGCCATAACCAGTATATATAATTTTGCTTTAAAAATATGAAAACAATCTGGAGGCTGATATGATCTCAGCACATAATAGAAACTCAATAAAAGCTAAATATCTATCTACATTTGAAATACAAAGTAAACCATTGCTCATATATTTTAAATATCCACATGTTAAGGAAATTATGTATATTTTTAGTATCCAACAATTTTGATGAAGATATTTTGACATTTAATAATTCAGTAACTCTCCATACTCAAACATGTGTGCACACATACACATACAAACACAGCAAAATAATTCATATATCATCTATTTTATTTCACTAACTTACTGTTGAATTTCTTATGGTCATATAATATTAAAAATTTTGTTTATATTAGAAAATTTTAAAGTAGGTAATTGCAACACATATGAACTTTAGGAATCAGGAACTCTTTCTTTGGGCTTCATGCCATTGTAAACTTAATTCTGAACTTATATATAAACTGAACTTATTATAAACTGATTTCTGAAGTTCAAGACCTGAAGAAGCATTGCAAGAGAGGAAGTATTTCTCTTTTTACACAAAGTTGCCAGGCCCATCCATGTCTTCACTGGATTCTGCTGTTTCCTTTTATTCTTTAGCATCATCTGTTTTATCCTCTGGAGATGCCCCTGTGCTATTTCAACATTTCCATGCACCCAATCCTTAATAAAACATAACTTAAAACTTCAGTTCACTTTATCCAACATTTATTAAATACCTGCCATGTGCTGTGCTAGGTGGGGGAAAAAATGAAATAAATTCCTTCTCATAACATTTTTTTTCTTCTTTGTTGAAATCACTGGTAAAAGTAATGGCATTCATAATCTAATGGACCCTTGTTTTGTAGCTTCTAACCCTCAGTTTCCTCATTTATAAAATGCAGATCAAACCAATACCCACCTTGTAAATTTGATGAGGAAATTAAACACAATGCTATCTATAAACTATTTAAAGCAGTCCCTGAAATATAGCATATGCTCAATTAATATTGGTAATTTTTCTCTCTTAAATAGATCAGTTTTTCAAGTCAGTAGACTGGACTATTATAAAACTATATGTGTTTGGTATACTCATCTCCAATGACTATCTTCAAAACTCTGTGTGGAATGCATTTTATAGTCCATTTCAAAGTTTTCACTCAAACATATTTATACATATTTAATCATTTATTGCAGAACAAGTGCTGGTTATGTGAAATTGAATGAGATTTGTTTTCAAGGTAGAACTTAGTTAAGTACCCCTCTTCCTTCATATTCTTTCTGATGTAAAATGTCCAACACTCCTTTCTTGGTTTTTTATTATTATTTTTACATTTGCTCCAAATTTCACCAACAATTTAGTTTGGATGCCCTGGGTGTCCCCTTCCACACCCTTACCTCAGGGGCATTTGTTGCCATTCTTTCTTTCAATGTTGCTATTTTTTCCAATGGGAAAATCATATTTAAAATGATTTACCTTGACTTCTTCCTCTTAATTTTCATCAAATGTTCTGGGATATCAAAACTAAAGTATGTGAGAAATGTAAGAAATAGTTTAACTTATTGTTATTTAATTTGATATATTGTCCTTAGGAAGCTTCCAGGATTTCACATAAAGTGTATAAAATATATAGTCTTAATCTTAAAAATCTCATTTAATTATCTAACTTACCCACCAGAAAAATAATTTAGTTTCTAATTAAAATCATTTGTACCAGCACACTGTTATTAATAAACCACAGCCTAGGAGATAGGCAGTCTATTATGTTTAGATTTAGGAATCTGACCACTGACTGTGTAATCAATGGGTAAGTCATTTAACTTCTCTAAACTAAGATTTTTCCATTCAGCAGATCTGTGAGTTTCTACAGTTCCTTCCAACTTCAACATTTTCTGATACTAAACATACCCCTTCTTTCAAAGTAAAACTTGTACGAATTATGTCCCCAAAGTTTCACATGATACAGTCTTAACTCACAATATGTCAGCATGTAGTCTTATTTGGAAATAGTGTTTAATTGTTGATGGAATATTCAGATTCAGATGAGATTAGACTGGGATAAAGTGGGCCTCTGATACAACACAAGCAGTTTCTTTATATAGGGAAAATTTGGAGACAGACATGTGTACAGGGAAAATCATTTAAAGATGAAGGTAGAGTTGGGTTGGTGCTTCTACAAGCTAAGGCACAGCAAAGATTTCAGGCAAACCAGCAGAAGCAAGAGTAGAAGCATATTACAGATTCTTCTGCAAGGTCCTGAGAAGAAACCAACCTCCCACCCCTTGATCTTAGACTTCTAGCCTCTAGGAATTTGAGAAAATAAATGTGGTTTCAGCCACTGCTTTTGTGGCACTTGTTATAGCAACCCTTGGAAACTAATACACTTCATTCTGTATTAAGTGCTGAGCTTCTGTTATAAGTAGATGTACTTACATAAGTGTTGATTCATACGTACAAACAATATAAAGTATACTACCAAAATAGTCACTAAATTGACTTATTCCTTCAAAGAGATTGTAAATCCTGAATTCAAAGAGACTTGAAAGTCTCAAGTTGAGAAGAATACATTTTAAGGAAAAGCTGCAAAATTTAACATCTTTATATCAGATAGGTCCCTAAATAGACTCTCTTCCCTTTGAAGCCTAAGAGGACATTGCTGTCTATAAATTATCTCTCTCAGTTTCTAACAACTCCTTAAATTTACTGAGCACGTGGGAAAAGTAAAAGAGGCTTTCATTGTCAGTATTCTTGGTTCACATCTACTGCCTAGTTGCCTCTGTGGGATTTTGATTTTCTTATGAAACTGCTGTTCACATTTGCTTTGCATTTCTTCTTTGTATTTTCTTTTATGAGGATGTGAGTCCTGGAAAGTCAAGGTTCAAAACACTTTCATCAAATTTAAGACATATCTAGTTGGCCAATGCGTAAAAAAAACCTGGCATATATCTTTTCATCCTAAAGAAAGCATAATTGATCATTTAAGTCCTTCTATTCATGAAATCTTCCTCCATAAAACTACAAAAAAGATCACTTTCAACTGAAAAGAGTCCAGTTCAGTTAGAAAATTTTAATGACCTGTTATTCAATGGAATATAAGCATGGCTACTTCTGTTAAGAAAATACCAGGAATGTCTTCTGCAACATTTTTACTGTGTATAAATTTACCATTGTAATTAAGAACATCAACTCTGGAGTTAAAGTAGACTAGGTATGTGTTTAATAATAATACAAAGCTCTCAAGTTGTCATGAGTATTAGTAAAATATATGTTATAAAGTACTTAATACAGCACTTGGAACACACTATAGCCAAGTGTTTAATAAAGGCTGTCTAAGGAGCAATTTTAACAGCATCGACAGGCTTGAATCATTATCAGCAATGGAAAAAATTCTACCTAAGTGATCATAAGGACAACTGAGTTCAATTATTATTTGGTTGCTTCGTTAGAAACATAAACCAACTTGGGCTTCTGAATATGAGGATGTGTTGAGAGTATACACTAGTATATGATGTAGCACTACGGGTACAAGATTCTCTCTGAGAAAGACCAATTTATGACACAGAGATTTAATAGAAAATAAAGATATAAACCGAATAGTTCCTTCTAATTGAATATCATCAAAAGGCAAAGTAAAAAACTTTGCAACTCTCCACAGTTCTCAGGATTTTATACACTGCCCACGTTTAGATCCTCTGTCAGACCTGCCATTTTATGTGTAATATAATACTGCTCAAGGTTATCAATCTTTAAAAAAGTATACCATTGCTGTATAGCCACTCCTGCTTTGCAATACAAATGACATAATTACTTGTTCTGGCTGGAGGGGGTCCAGTTCCTCTAGTTCATTTTTTAAATGCAAATCTTATTAAGTATTTTATCCTAAAATGGCTAATGCAAAAAGGGCAGTCCTGGACTAAGATGGACAGCATGCTGAAAAAATAAATACTAAGCAAGTAATGAAACCTGAATTAAATCAGCGTACTGGAAACCAAATTGATTACTTATTGAAATATGTTAACATGGCGTAATGGGTAACTACCAAATTCAGATATACAATAATATTGCATGAATCAATGTCAGATAATCACAAAGGTTTATAAGAGCACTAAGAAATTTTAAAACCTTTTCTACCAAAATCTAGATGCTCATAAAAAAATTATGGGTAGTGATCTGTGCATTATATAGTCCAATTTAAAAGACCCTTTTATTTTTTATAGTTTCTCTTTTTTTGCACTTCTTCAAAATTCATATGTCTGTTGTCACATAGAATAATGAACAGTTTTTCCATAAAATCTTGCCAGGAACTTTTAAGAATGCTGAATGCATTGTCTCCACTCAATTTATTTTAGGATTTCAGCTGTGGAACAAAGTGTTTTTGAAAATTCTTTTTATGTTAAAATGTGTAATGTATATAAAAGTATATTCTGTATGTTTTTGTGTGGGTACGATATTGTACTGCTACTGCTAAAAGAAGAGTAAAGCAAGCAGGCCTGCATGTTCTACTGTTCTTGCCTAATACACGTGGTTTTCTGTCTTTGGAGCTACCCTGAAGGAACAGTGTCTTTTAAGAGATTGTTTTAATCTTGAAACTACACTGAACATAATGACATTAGATTGTTTGATTACTTTAAGATATAACTTTCTAGAGTTTATCCACTACTCCCTACTTTAAAAAAATTGTTTCAAAGTCCAGTTCAAATAAACAATTTCCCAAATAATTTTGAAAACTGAAATGTAATGCTTATGCATTTGCTCAGTGCTTAGCATTTACAGAGCATTTCACAATTGTTTTTATTCTCCTAGTTACTTGTAATTCTAAAAAGATAATATTCTTAACTATGTTTATTAATTTCCCTGCATTTAAATAATGATAAGGAAAAGCAGCAGCAGAAAACCTTTCCAAATTCTAATAATTATACCGGTTCTGAACTTTAGGTTTAGTACTATATGCTTCTGTTTCATATATATGTATGTGTGTGTGTGTGTGTATACACACAAATATATACTTGAAGAGCACCCTTACAACTTCACAGATTGACAAGATATTTCAGTATTTTGACTGCATGATAAAGAGAGCTCAAAAAAGAAGGAAAAGCCCAGTGACTCATGCTGGGAAGAAAGTGACTTCATTAGCACATCATAGGGGTGCCCCTTTGAAAGTGTGTTAAATTGTGTTAACAGTTTGGTTAAGAGGTAGGAGTGTGACTGGTTTAAACTTGTCTCATTAATAGACTAGTGTGATTCTGAGTTGAATCTTTGCAAGCCTGTTACAGTATTTTCTCACTCCTCTCCCTAGAATTCCTTATGCTTTTTACCTCACAGCTTCTGACTGTTATCAAGGCTCTGTTCTTGAGTGATTTCTAGTCCTAGGACTCTTCTTTTGTTTCAGTCATGAGGAAGTATTAGTGGCTCATTTTCCCAAGCAAGGGCTGTTTCATTGCACTTTGTTGTTTCAGCAGCCCTTTGTCTTCCTCTTCAAGGAGAAAAGAACCACCATGCTTTCCAGAGTTGCAGGCACGGTGGAAGCATATTGCTTTATGTGATGAGAAATGTCGAAAAGACCCAAGTGAGTGGACACACACACACCCTAAGGGTTATCCATGCAACCAATAATTAAGTTCTTAGAGGCTGATTGCTTTCTGTTGCTTAGATGCAAAGCAAACAGAAGTGTTGTACACAGGATAAAAGCCAAAGAGCTGAGTACGTGTAACCCTCTTTTGGAAGATGTATTACATGTCACAATGTGACTATAACTTATTCTCATCTGTCCCTCTTGGCACTTACCAACAGTGATGAAAATGGAGAGTCTTCATTCAGGGAGCTCTTGACTACATTACTATTAAATTATTTGCATATTGGTAGCACAGAGAGATTCTAGGATGGCATTTTTCCAAGTTTCATTACCCTAACCCTCAACACTCAATAAGAGTTCCCACAAATCCAATGAGGTGGAAGAAAACTGTGAAGCTATTTGCCTTCTGAGTATTTCCACTGTTAGCTAATGAAGAATGAAGGTGAATGACAGTAAACAGAAGAAAGAAAGAATGGATGGATGAATGGAAGGACTTGATTGTTTTTTAACAGTGCTAATTGTATGATTCTTTTGGCGGTGGAGGAGTTTAAATAAATGAGTGTAAGTTTACCACAAAGCCACAGAGCCCCCTGTTGGTATTGTAATATAGTTTACCTTGCTTATTGACATTCTATGCCGTTCCACTATGGAGTAGTTAGGTCACAGACAAACAGACAGCCATGTACCTCTCTCCATCCGTGTGCCTCTCACTAACTACAAAGCCTATCCACCGGTATACACATTACCACATACTGCTCTTAACGACTAGACTTACACAGAGTTCAACATCAACTGCTTAATGCTGTTATTCTGCCCATCTTACTATGCTTAAAATTACCGGTATTTCTATGGGGTATTCTTATCCTTCTTAGCTTGGCTTTTAAATATCTAACCTTCCCCCACTCTGCTTACACATGAGGCCTATTTTAAAGTTAATGTTTCCTTTCAAACCAGCTGGAATAATGTTTTCTATATTCCTCTTTCATTTAGAATCTTCCACCCTACTCTTCTACCAACGAATTCATATATTTTATTAGCAGAACCAGGATAGCTTGGTGTAGAGATAGAGGAAACTAAAGGTCCTCCAAAACCTAAGTAACTCCTAAAACTATCCTGAGGTAAGGAATTACACCACTTATTTAAATTAAAAGTAAGTGAGATGTGTTTCAAATCATCAATCTGATCTTATTTTTATTTATCGATAATGCAGACTTCACATTTTAAAAGTGTACTTATAAAGAAATATAATCTCCCCTGAATCTGCTTTTAGCCAGTTTTCCCAGATCTCCATTAATATGAAAGTCTGGAGCCAACAAAGTTTTTGCCTATCCTAATATTTTGGGGAATTGATTTCCTTATATGCATCATAGCAGCAAAGTCTTAATCCTAGTCATGCTACAGTGATGGCTGAATTAACCATAACCTCCAGATCTATCTCATTCCATAAAGCTTTAACCAATTTTGAGTTTTTCTTCAATTCAAAAATCTTTCAAAACTTCTTCTTCATTGAGTTGTGATTTTTGATTCATCCAATCCCTTCCTTGTTAATTATACAAAATATAGAAGAAATTCAGTAAGTATTAATTTGAATCACAATATAGCATTTCTAAATAAAATATTCAAGTTTCTGTCTCTTTTTCAGTCTTTTTCTGAATTATCTTAGTCTATTACCCTTTCAATATTGTTCTTCCCTAATTTTGTTTTTAAATTTTCCCACTGTTTGGCTTTTATAAAATGTTTTTAATAAATCTCAATAACTCGTATACTTCTTTGAAAGTAGTCTTCTTTGAAAGTAGTATTACATATAGATGTCTGAATGCCTACCCATATATTCATCAGGACATACCAGAGGATGCTCAGATAGCAAACTCATTAATCCAGCAATTGTTCATTAAGAGATTTCCAATTTGAGCCATTATAGAGTAGTTAGATTTTAAATTACATTTCTACAACAATTAGAAAATCTGGAGCAATATATAAGGGAATCATTTGTAGGCACTGGATGACAACTGAGTCAGTTTTGTAACCCATGATAAAGGGAAGGCCCATAGGATAGTGTCTTCATCACCCATCAGAACTTTGAGCATCTTCTGAGTTTAACAAGTACCAGAAGAGTATCCAGGATGTCTCACTGAGAACAGCTGCTAGGAAAGAATATAGAATGTAACACCAGAAGTTCATATTACAAAAGTACTGAAGTATTTATTTCTATCAACCAAGATAGAAAAATGGAGATCAAAGAAATAAATAGCTCTGGAACAGAAAAGCAGATGGATAAATATGAGATCATTGGCCACTCAGAACAATTAGACAACATATTGAGGATTTTTTTTCTATTAAAATTAAATGTATGACAAAATGGCAAAACAACAACAAAAAGTGATGAAAAGCATTAAATGGAGTACAAGTGGTCAAAATAGCTTGCATTATTTAGGATGCTGTAAAAATATTAATTTAAGGTAAATTGTAATAAATTAAGGAAACAATTTCTAGAGTAAATACAAAACAATGATATTAAAAGTTTTAGCCACAAATAAATGTAAGAGGAAAATTAGAAAAGTATTTATGCAATTTAACAGAAAATGGAAAGAAAGATTTAAGGAACAATGAGCAAAGAAGATGATGAAAAACAAGAAGCAACATGGTAGACTGAAGCTTAATGATGTTATAAGTACACTACATATAAATCAACTAAATATTCTTGGCAAGACACAAGGCTGTCAGCTAGAATTTTCAGAGATCAAACTGTGTGCTATTTACAGAATGATACTTAAATATAAAAGTAAAGTTTAAAATAAAACAATGGAAAAGGGCGTTTCATATAAACAGCATAAGACACTATTGCTATATTAATGTTAGTTAAAATTGCATGAAAGGCAAGAAGTATGACAATATAGAGACAATTCATGATAAATAATGATTTTTCAAGAAAATATATAAACATAAGCTTATATGAATCTAATAATATAGTTTCAGAATATAAAAAACAAGAGTTAACAGAAAATAAGAGACAACCATTCATAATTATAGTTGGATATTTTTATGTCGTTCTTATTGAGTGTATAAGCAGAAAAATAATAAAGGCATAAAAGATTTGAACTATACAACACAACAAATTGGTTTAATTGACAAAATACTGTAAGATTTTAGCCTAATTCTCTTGGTAAGTGAAAGAACAAGCAGACAAAAAATAAGGAAAATCCAGAATAGCCAAGATTACATTGAAGGAGAACAAAGTCGCAGTACAAATGCTATCAGGTTTTTAAGACTTACTATAAAGATACAGTAATTGAGACAGTGTGATACTGGTGAAAGAATAAACAAAGCTAAACATAATCTTTTTTATTGTTGTGCTGGGTGGGGGTACATCGTGGCATTTACAAATTTCTTACAATATATCATACTTGAATTCACCCATTTCATCATTCTCCTGTATCCCCTTCCCCCATTCCTGGAATAGTTTCAGCAGGTATCATTTTTCCATTTACATACATGTATTTGCACCACATTCACCCTCCTTCACCCTTTCCCCACCTCATCCCCCTCCTTTGGTACCAACCCCACCCCCAGGCAGGCAATCACTCTTCTTGGTCTTTACCTAAAGAACTTGACTTCAAAAGTATGTCATACAAATATCTGCATATGGAAGTTTATAAGAGCTTTATTCATAATTGTCCAAACTTGGAAGCAGTCAAGATGAACTTCAGTGAGTAAATAGGTAAATGAATTGTTCTATACAAAGCAATGGAATATTATTCAGCACTAAAATGAAATAAGCTGGGCTGGAGGTGTGGCTCAAGAGATAGAGTGGGTGTTTTGCAAGCACAAAGCCCTGAGTTTAAACTCTAGTCCCCCTAAAAAAATAGAAAGAAAAAAGAAAAGAAGCTGTCAGTTCATAGAAATGCATGAAGTAAGCTTGAATGTCTATTAGAAAAATGAAAGAAACCCATCTGAAAATGTTATAGCTGTATGAGTCCAACTATAGAACATTTTGGAAAAGCCAAAACTGTAGAGACAGTAAAACATTTAGTGGTTGCCAGGAGTTGAGGTGAGGTGGGGATGAATGAGATGAGCACAGAGAATTTGGGAAACAACAAAAGTATTTTGTATGGTACTATGACAGTAGATACATGTCATCATGCCTTTGTCAAAAACTATAGAATACACACCACTAAGAATGAATGGTAATATAAGCTACAGACATTGGGTGATCATGACCAGTCAATGTAGGTTCATCAATTATGATAAATGTACTGCTCTGGTGTGGGATGTTGATAAATGGGGAGGCTGTATGTATGTGGGGGTAGAAGACATAAGGGAATTTTTGTACTTTCTACTACACTTTTCTGTGAACTTAAAATTTATTTTAAAATAAAACCTATTAAAGATAAGAATGGTAATTTGAAACTTAGAAATATTTGCAGTACATATGCCTGACAAAAAAATTATATCTAAATATATAGAGAACTCCAGCACATCAATAGGGATAACTCAATAAAATTTATGCATAATAACCAAAGAAGTAGTTTTTAAAGATGATATCCAGTCAGATGTGATGGCATGCACCTGTCATCCCAGCTACTGAGGAGATATCACAGTCTGAGGTTGGTTCTGAGTAATAATGCAGGACCCTACCTGAAAAATAACTGAAGAAAAGAAAGGACTGAAGATGTGGCTCCAGTGGTAGAGTGTCTGCCTAGCAAGCATAGGTCCTGAGTGCAAACCACAGTACCACTTCCCTCCCTCAAAGGATGACATCTAAATTATAGATAAGTACACAAAAATACAATCAAGAAGATGAACCAAACAAGGGTACATTGCGTGCACATATGGAAATGTCATAATGTACCCCCTGTATAACTATTATGTACTAATAAAAGTATTTTAAAAAGCTGACTTAAAAATTTAATCGGCATTATTTCTCATTAAGGAAATGTCATTTTATTTTCATTGAGGAGCTAATATACTACAAAAAAAATTAATGGATGACAATGGCAAGTTTGGGTGAGGATATAGACCAAGTAGAATTCTTAGTAGGTTTTGAGTGTGTAAATTGGCCTAGTTGTTTTTAGTAAATAAAACCTATTCTATAACTCACCAACCCAATTTTAGGCATATACTCAAGAAAAATAGCATAAAAGTTCACAAAAAATAGGCACAAAAATGTTAATAGGAAATTTATATGAATAAAGGTATATATGAATATACATACTTTAGATGAATAAAGGAATTAAAAGCTATAAGTTATACATATGCATATAAAGAAAAAAATGGATAAGTGAGTCACAGCATATTTATAAAGTGGAATTCTTCACTGCAATACAAAACAATGAACCACCACACATGCAACAACGTGGATGAAGCTCAAAACTATTATACTGAATGACAGAAGCCAGACACAAAAGAATAAATATGCTCTCTGATTCCATTTATGGAGTCCATATGGACTTCAAGACAACAAAGTTAATTTATTTCATAAAAGTCAGAATAGAAGTTACTTCTGGTGCTGAGCAGAAGCTATTGGCTAAAAAGAAGCAGGAAGGAATCTCTGAGAAGTTGGAATTGTTCCATACCTTCATCTGAGTGGTGATTACTTGTGCTATTGAGTTCTAAACTTGTTTCGCATATTTGTATTGTGGGGTAACTGTGCTCACTGATTCATCACCATTGTATTTGAATTTGGTATTATATTTGAATTAGAATTTACAAAACTGGATAAGGATACTAGGCCACAATCTGGTGGTGGTGAAGTTAAGAAAAGAACTATTTAAAAACACAAAATTAAAATGCAGTATAAATGAACTTTCATAGTTAACATTGTATTGCTGTGAAAATATCTAGGGTAAGAAAATTGCATCTTTTTGGAGTTAATGACAAAGCTTAAACCAAACAACCAATTTTGAAAGTTCAGATATAGTGGCTCAGACTTATAATCCTAGATACTTAGGAAGCAGAGATGGAGATGATCTCAGTTCAAGGCCAGCCTGTGCAAAAAGTTTCTGAGACCCCCTTCTTAACCAATAATTGTGCATGGTGGCACATGCCAGTCATCCCAGCTACACAGGAAGGATAGGTAGAAGGACTGGGGTACAACCCAGCCTGGGCATAAATATGAGACCTAATCCCCAAAGCAAAAAGGGCTGAGGGTGTGACTCAAGTGGTAGAGTGCCTGACTTAAGGCCCTGAGGTCAACCCCCATACCATCAAAACAAATTTCTTATTGAGTTTGATATTTAAAATGAAATGGTAGTGTGTTGGGGAAAGAATGAAATAGAGTGCCTATTAGAATAATATATTAAAGATGACATTCAGAAAATATAAGGGGAGTTCATAAGTACTGATGCAATTAATGAAGTAAATCACAGCCAGATCACAGCAGTAAATAATTAAAAAAACAAATGATTCCTAGCACAAGTTGGAAAATGTGGAGCATTTCAAAATCATCTTGGAGGTTTCTCTAAAACACACAAAGTAGTCTAGAAGTTCTCTTGCACATTCTACCCTTCTACTACCATAGGTAGGCAACATGTCAATCAGGTCCTACCAGTGTTTTAAAGCAGAAAGGAATATTGAGAATCATTGTTTTGGGTCAAGACTGTGGTGAGCCCAGAAAGGAAAGATAAAGGACTCATCAAAGGCAAAGGCAGAATTCTCAAGCAGTATCTGAATGGATGAAAGAGAGAAGTGGAAGGGGTGAATTCAAATATGATATATTTGACACATTGTAAGAACTTTTGTATATACTCCAATATACCCCACCCAGCACAATAATAATAAAAATGCAAAAAATAAAAAAATAAACCTAATAGGACTTAGAGTTGGAAGTGCAAGATAAATCAACACTGACAAACACAAGAACTATTTCTTTCTGAGTCTTGCATATTTCTGAGTCTCTATCCTGTTACCACATTAGAATAAACATTTCCAGATATACTTCCTTCTTAATAAAAACATTGCTACTTTAATTATCAATGTAATGAAAATCTTTCTCAAAGTGTATATTTGTATTGTTCACCATGTCATCCTTTGTACCCAATAAATGCAACTCTGTCACAGTCCTCTCGTCCCATGGCAGGGTTCCATGCAATCAGAACAGAATATACATAGTTTTCTATCTTTTTTTACAAGTCTTACTTTTTCCATACAATTTATATTACAGTGAGAAGTTGGAGATTCCTCACCTTTCATCCACAGAAATATTCTCTGTTGTCAGACTCTTTGAGCAGTACATTTGACAGACTTTCATGTTCCACCTTTCCCATTAAAAATCTGCACCATGAATAAATACTGCCCCCAGTAGTTAGTTAAAATAGCATCCTGGCACCTCTCACCCCTTTTGCTGGCAAAGTAATCTAAACCTAGCACATTAAGGGAGAGATCAAAGTGATGATGCTGTTTTATGTACACTAGGTGCAGCCAGCTCATTTGTGAGTCACCCCTCTCTAGGGCAGAGATAAGGCATGCAAACAGTTAGCAGTGGCCTTTCACCCACAAAATCAAGTTCATAGTGAAATATGTGTGATGCACAAAAGAGATAAATAAGAAGTGATGGAGAAATCAACATGAAGGAAAAGAAGCAGAAACTAGACAAGATATAAACATTTCTTAGACATTAAAATGTCACAGTATTTATAATGAATAATTATGATAGAATTTAGATGTGTTTATATGTGCAACCACGGGGAACAGACCATATTATCTCTGTCCAACAAACACAGGATACACAGACAAAACGTAATGTAACCTTATTCATAGGTTAACCCTTAAAATCACCCTGCTGAGCAGCCTCTGAAACCCCTTTTCTAAATCTGAATTGGATTTGTCTCCAAAGTTTTGAGTTGCATTGCTACAGAGTCTAGTTTCATCATCAAACATTGTTCTTAGAAGTAAGGAAATAACTCCCCCACTGTCAATGTAATTTTATCCCAGTGGCTAAGGATCACATTTTCCATTGTTGAGTACATTTTGCCATTTCTTTTGTCTTCCTCTCCTTTTATAGAAAATCACACTAACACCAACCAGGATGTAGGATGTGCAAGTCCAGCCATTTCAGTAAAATTCCATCACGGATGACTGATGCAGGCTATGTCCTTTTCTTGCCATATTTCTTTTGAGGACATCTCCAGTTTTGTGGCACACAGTTGATTTTACATGATGTGGAACCTTCACTATAGTTACCATGATATTGTCTTCTAAGAGCAGATAAAAGCTTCTTAAAAACAATTTTTTGTTCTATCAGAGAAGTAGACCCAGGAAACCACAGGAAAGATACTTTTCTATGAAATACTTGTAAATATCAGAGTTAGTATTTTGACATTCTAACTAATAAACTACCAACAAGTTATCTGACAATAAAACTTATGGATAAATCCATCCATAGGGAAATCATTTCTGTTTATTCTACCTGTAGATTTCACCTTCCCTCATTCTTCCACTCATTTCTCTTTTCCAAATATCTTTATTACCCCTTGCCTCAAAGCATGTTTGTAACAGGAAGAAAAGATGTCTTCCCTCCTTTTAAAAATATCTACTGTTTTTCAAAGGAATCATACTTAGTAACCCAGACAGGTAGAGAGAAGGGTGATTTGCCTTTAAGAATGACCAGAAGAAAATGAAGGTGTTTGTCTTAGGCTGAGAAGAAGTTAGGGTCTCCAGAATATAAAGAGCTAGAAAACCAACTTGTGCCAGCCAGCACTCATGGAGATGATAAGACTGCAGTGTGTTGGGCTTTTTCGGGGAGAAATTTCTGGAAGTCACTGAGCTCTGGGCACAGGGGCTCCCAGTTTTGCCAAAGATCCAAGTGCCACAGATCTGAAGAATCAACATGGACCAAATCTTCATCTTGCCATACAGGAACCTCTTCCATATTCTTGTCACTGCAGACAATCAGGTCTATAATTATCTTCAGAACACAGCCTTATGGTCAATAGACCAAAGACTCTACTTTGCTTCATAATGTCTTCTTTCTGGGACAATCTTTCTAACTGTCTTAATCTAACCAAGCTTCTCGGGACTAACATAAGTTCTTCTTCCCTCAGGAAGTCTTCCTGAGGTTTTATTCACCTCCTCTTTCTTTAATTGACTCATTTCTGACACTGTTCATTTCAAGATTTGTACCAATAGCTTTATAGTTAGTGTAGGTATCGCCTCTTAGCTAATTAAATAACCCAAACTTATAAAACTTTCCTGATAGAGTTTAAGCTCTAAAGATAGAGATTATGCCAAGTCATTATTCATATTATCCACAGTGCTTTGAGAAACATGTGAAAGCCTGATTTCCTGGGATCAAGTTCCTTCCTCAATCATAGCTTAACTGCATGACCTTGCACAAAATACTTAACAATTTTAAGCCTAATTTTCCTCTTCTGTATAACATAAGCATAATGATAGTAATTTCAATACAGTTCTGAAAATTGAATGAGACAATACCCTTAAACACTTTAAAACAATAGCTAATAAATGTTAGTTATAATAATTATTATCATTATTTTTCCATTATTTGTTCACATTTTTCCTGGAATAGCTTCCTTTATTGTTTTATGTGGGTTCACATTATTTTAGAAAACTGTTTTTTAGTTTCGATTGAGTGCAGCATGCAACATGGAGATAGAAGCACATGCAACATATTTCTCTCAGTGAACTGAGAATATGAACTATACTTTTTGGGCACCATACAGCTCCTTGATCAAGTGTTTCTGGAAAGCCTATCTACATTGTAAAATATTTGAGGACAGGATCTGCCTTATTGTCCATTTTACCACTTGCAGTGTCTACCAGGATGCTTTCCAAATTGTAAGCACTGGAGGAATATTTGATTGATTTACCTTTATGTGAAATACAAGTCAAATGCAGAAAACCAAGTAGTTAATTCTATTAGAAATGCCTTCTTATTCAAAGACATTGAGTTTCCATGATGTTGATATTTCCAGGTCAACTGGCTAGGATCTTCAATAGTTTTAGTGCAAGTCAAGAAATCATAGTCAATTACAAAAAGGGCAATTATGTGTATTTGTATGTATGCCTGCTATCCTAGATACATGACAAACCATATATAGGAGGACTCTAGTCCAGGCCAGCCTGGGCATAAAGTGAAACCCTATCTTAAAAATAACCAAAGAAAACAGGGATGGTGGCATAGTTCAAGAGATACAGAACCGGCCTAGCAAGTGCAAAGCCCTGAGTTTGACCTCCAGGACTACACACACATACACACACAAAAAACCTGTTGAATGTTGAATGGATGGAAACTCTTCTGTGAATACACAGAGAGGTGAAGAAGAGAAAACTTACTTGATGAAAGTGTTTTCAACACAAACTTCATAGCAAAATTTGATCGAAAGAACATATGTTTAGCTATGAATTGAAGAAAATAATTTGGGATAGAAAATTTAGGATACAAATTTGTTTTATTCATATTTTTCCCCTGGAATTACCAAAAAAATCAAAATTCTTAGTACTAATATTGCAAAAGTATTGCTGATAAGGTAAAAGTACAAATCTGGGGAAATTATGAACAATGCTTTATGAATTTATTCAAGCTGTTTTAATATAAGTTCATTTCTATTTTATTCTTGTATCTCACTACTCTCTAAGTTTTCATGCAAATGGGACACAGAAATAAAATTAATTAAGGCTACATAAATACCAGGAACATGCTATCAAATGTTTTGATGTTAACTATATCCCCTGATCCAAGAATAGTACTGGGCACATTGGCATATAGTAGGTACTCAATAAATATGAGTTAAATATCTTCAAACAGTGAACTACTTGGTAAAAGATGGGTATCTTTTCATTATACATATTTGAAAGGTGATCGCAGATCAGTTTTAAAATAAACAATGAAAGAGTTAAATATACCAGGTTTAATAAACTAAAAACATCACATCTTCAACATTCATTACTTACGTTATTTCATCATAAGAAAATTGTTTTCTAAACCAAACTAATATCAAATGTGATCTCTGCTCATGAGAAAACCACATGGCAAAAGCTATCAAAATTGGGTTTGATTCACGTTCTGTCAAATAGTTTTACTATATGAGTTCTTGGAAGTCAAGCATGCTGGATAATTTCCCAATGAGAACTGAATTCTCCATAAACAATTCAGAACTCCCCCTCTTCCCTATTAAAAAGAAAAAACAGAGTGGAAGGAGAGCACAGAAGGTGGGGAGATGAAGAAAAAGAAGAATGGCTGTTCAATTAAGGTGGCAATAAATCTTTGAATCATCCAGGGACTTAGCAAGTCATAAAATAATTTCTTAACAGACTTTTCCAGTATCCAGCCCATAGACACTAGCCAAATCTAGTTGAAGTTTGTTAAAACTTGAACATAAGCCTTACATATGCAGACCTACTCACAAACTGAAATGAAATAAGTGAGAATTTCTTAGGACTATAATGAGACATAACAAGCAATCGCAATCACCAGCAATTTCTGTCATTTAATCTTGTGGTTTAAAACTACAAAGTCTTACAATCCTTCACAGCTATCTCTATGACTTTCTAGCACCATTCACACATTTCTTTCTCATTTGCATAGTGTTTCATGCTTTCTGCATTAAAGATTGATCTCAATGATTATTCCATTCACCCATTCATTATTCATTCACTTATCTATTCACCCCATAAACATTTACCATGCACCTCTATGTGGAATATTCTAATTGGTCCAGATAGAGTAGAAATAAGTACATCATGTATACAAGGTACAGCTCTTTAATTGGTCAGTGAAATAGGCAATGTAATGGGGACTGAGAAAAGAGATGGACACAATACATATTAGTTTGGGAGAAGAAAAGCAATTTTCTCTGGTGCAAGAGAAAATGCTGGTGGCAATATAAATAATCTAGAATTTGTGACTAGAAGATCCCTGATAAGATAGAAAATTAGCATGAGCCACTTTCTTCCTCTTTCAAAATTAACCCTGTAGATATAGAAAAAAAAAAGAGATATATAGCTATAAGAACCCAACATAAAGCCTAACTGAAAGCCTTTGGGAGCATTGAAGGCTGACTTGAGTTGGGAGTTCTGTGCTTGCATCATGGTTAATTTTATGTGTCAGCTTGAGTAAGCCTCAGAATGCCCAGACATCAGGTCAAATGTTATTTCTGGATATTTTTGTGAGCATGGCTTTAGATGGGAATTACAATTAAACCTATAGACTGAGCAAAGTAAATTGTCCTTCCTAATGTGAATAGGCCTCATTCAATCAGTTGAAGGCCTAAGTAGCACAAAAATGCTGATAATACCCTGAGTGGGAAGAATTCTCTGTCTGACCTAACTATGTTTGAACTGAGACAAAGGTTTTTCTTGACTTCAAACTTTAGCAGAAACTTGAACATTCTTCAGTCACAAGCTTGCTGGTCTGCATTTATTTTCCTGGTTCTCAGACCTTCAGACTCAGTCTAATACTACACTATTGATTGTCCTGGAGCTGGCTGATTCACTCTACAGGTCTTGGGACTTGTCAGCCTCCATTCTCAATGAGTCAATTCCTTATAATAAATTTATCTATCTGTTTGCATGTCTATTGATTTTCTTCCTCTATAGAACTTTGGCTAATCTTGTGTGTACATGTGAGTGTGTGTGCATGTGTACACGCATGTGTATGTGCAAGCATGTGTATGTGTGTGTATGTTGTGTGAGAGTGAAAGAGGAGATAGAGGCTAAGACAGAGAGGAAAGATTTGGAAGTGAGAATACAGCATTATGGTGACAAAAGTGGAAGAATGGCATGTCACATCACTTTTAAGCTTCCCTCTTGTCTCCATTTGTTCTTGAGTCATTACTTGACCTATCATTACCACAAAAGCAGAAATCAGTGCTGGCAGAGTTGCATAAGTTGTAAGAGTGCATGACTAGCAAGCATGAGGGCATGAATTCAAGCCCCAGTGCTGAAAAAAGAAAAGAAAAGAAAAAAGCAGAGATCAATAGGAAAACAGTTCAACCACTCAAGATAGAATATGTTTTACATTATCAGAGATTTTCTGGGATCAGATATAGACAGGAATAGATTTTACCTGTTGACCAGAAGCATTTCCTTATTTATTTCTAATGTTCAAATCCTAGCTGGCTATGAATTTTTGTGCTGAGCGGCTGGTCTACTCCCAGAGATACTCTTTCAAACTGATTAAGGTAGCATCCTTTATTTGAGGTATTGCTAGGTAGAATGGCATCAAATAATGAAGTAGGCACTCTAAGGAGATTTGTTATGTGGCACAATCCCTCATCTCCAGTACTCTCACAGACTTACCACAGAATGTGTACCCATAATACAGAATTCTGATATTTGTAACACTATGAAGTCACATGTGATGTAACTAGCTATGTAATGGGAAGAATAACAAATGAAATACATTGGCCATATCAAGTAGTATTTTTTAAATGAATGATGAAATTTGTGGAAAAAAAATCAAAATAAAATTCTCAAATGAATTAGAGAAGTTTTATAAATGCTGTAGGAATAATAAAGAGTTTTAATCACCCAAAAAATATTATTGAGTACTTGGTCTATGTACTCAATCTGTGTGATTTCTTGACAATATTCAATTCAATTACAGACAATTCCCCACTTATGGTGGCTCAACTTAATGATTTTTTACTTTTCAATGGACTTATGAGCACTAACCCCATCACACATCAACAATGGACTTGCAATGATTCAACTTACAATCGTCTGACTTAACAATGTTTGTCAGTTTTTGCATTCATTTTCAAGTTATGTTATTTTTGATTGACAATGGGTTTATCAGAATATATCCCATCATAAGTGGAAGACCATTTGTACATTATATTACATGCATTTGTTGGATGCTAAATCTAGGAAATGCATAAGGCTTGGTCATATTGTAGCTATAAAAGTGAACAAAACAGAATTAAATTCATTCATTCATTGAATACATGTTCATTATTTTGTGATAAACATTGAACCAATTATAGGGAATACCCCATTGATATAACAATGTAGACTATGGCAAGGAAAACCTTAAAATTTGCATATGTTATACCATTCAGGAAAAGTTTGTGTTATGAGAAATGTTTTTAGGAAGGTCAACATACTTTGGGGGCTCAATGAAGTCTTCCAAGAAGGACGAGGTGTTTAAACTGCAATCTAGGAGTTACCTAAACAGAAGATGAAGGATGGAGACAAAGAGATGAAATGATTTGACTCTGCCCTGACAATGTTTTATCAACAGAGCAGGTAACAACAGGCATTTAGATCATTATTAAACTTATTTCATATAAGTAAGAGAAAAATAATTAAAAGGACACAGAAGGAAGAAGAGTTTAATTCTAACTGGAAGAATCAAAACAAATTGTCATTTGAGTTTTGCCAGGAAAAATAAATAGGATTTCTGACACAGAAAAGTAAAATGGATGGGCATTTCAATCAAAATGAACAGGTGTTACAAATCCAGGGAAGCATGGAAGTATCATACATATTTTGGCAAGAACTAGTATAACCAAAAGGCAAAGTGAGTGAAGACCTGCAATGAAAAGTAAGAGCTCAAGGTGTAACTCAAGTTTATAATTTATGGAATCTTGAGAGCAGAAGGAAAATTTTATTACATACAGTTCAACTCTCAACTAATTGTTAGTTTCAGGTCATAATGAATACCATGCTATGAAATTTTAATTTTATTATAATGTCAACGAGGCATTACTGTTTTGTTGAGCAGGAAATAAAGTTATTTCATATCCCTTTAAAGAGAAAAATCTGTTGGGAATGGAAAGTTACTGGTCAGGAGAGGAGACTGGAAACAAGGAGTCAATGAGGAGTCTCTTGCAATAATCCAGGCAAGAGATGCAAGAGGGACCGTGACAGTGACAGTGAAAATGTGATGGGAAAGGCAAGTGAATGAGAGTGGGAACTCAGAAATAAGATGGGCTTGATAACTCACTAGTCTGAAAAAAGGGTTTGAAAACCTGTTCTTGGTTTTTTACTTGAGTGAATAGAAAAATACAAAACCAAGAAGGACTTTGCAGAAAAAGACATAGGGGCTCTGAGATTCTTCTACGTGTGCTTGAGTAACTTGCTCTCAATCCTCTTCTTGTCATCAGGTGAAGAGAAGTTCTTTATTGACACTATAGTTTAAGAATTAATGATTTGGGACCAAAGGGATATTCTATTTAATAGTCAACATTGCTAGCATAAAGGCAAGATATTTATAATAAATGACACCAAATGTTAGCTCATGTTTAAATATAAAACAAACCATATAATATAAAATAAAAGCAAAAAATTAAGAAAATCAAATCTATGTTCCAAAATAGATTTAGTTTTACATTGCTTACCTTCTTAGTCCTTTTATATCAAGATTTTGTGTCTATTTCATTGTCTTTGGCTGGATCTATTCATCTTATTGTCTTTAAGTAGGTAATACATAAAATGTATCAAAATTAAAAGACCATGATTTCTTGAGGTAGAAGATAATTAATTCTAGTCCTAAATTCCTCCTACCAGACTCAATTAGAGCAAGATATGTTAAGTTTTAGAAATACCACTGAAAAATGGTTGTGTGGATCAAATTTTATCACTTCCTATAGATTAATTATATTGCTCAGCCCTAAACATGTCTGCTGTATTTCTTTGTTGACACATACACAGATGAAGCCAGCTAAAGAAAAAGCGTCACTTTGGGGAGCATGTGACTCATGTAGACTTGACTGGTATGAGTAGGGTAATAAAATAGACAAAAATACATTCTGTTTTTCAAGTCTGGGAAGATGATTCTCATTTTAATGATGGTGGAAAAGTGACAAGGTGACAGTTTAAAAGGTGAGGAGTTCAATTTGTGCCAGATTTAGCTTTGATGGCAGTGCATGGATGTGCTCATGTCACTCAAACAGAAGTCAATATAAAACCAGAGCACAGCAGAAAATTAGACCTTGGAATAAAGATTCGGGAAGCATCTTCATACACATGGTTGAAGCCATTCTTCCAGAGAGTAAATAGAGAAGTAACAGGGCACAAATTCCAGTCTCTGGATATAGAAAAAGAAACAATTTGTTAGAAGAAAAGATAAAAATATCAACTCAAATATCCAGTTTCTAGTTTCTAAGAAGTTTCTAAGTTACATTTTGTAATGGCAACTTACAGAGTTGAGAAATTTTATACCAATAGATATCTCAGAGAAAATTGGAGGTTTTTGTAAAGTGACATATGGAAAACTTTATTCTCAAATGCTTTTGAATAGAAAATACCATCTTCTCAAAAATTCTCATGAGGACTTGTGGGGAAGTGCACATGTGTAATTCCAGGGAGGCACAGATTGAATGATCATGGCTTGAGGCCAGCTCGGGCAAAACTGTTACCAAAACCCTATCTCAAAGGTAAACATGCCCGGCATGGTGATGCACCCCTATGGTTCCAGCTATGCAGGAGGCATAGGAAGGAGGATCACAGTCTGAGGCCAGCCCCAGGCAAAAATCATTAAACCCTATCTGAAAAATAAACTACCATGGAAATTTACTCAGCTACAAAGAAGAATGAAATTATGTCATTCATAGGTAAATGGATGACACTGAAGAACACCATCTTAAGTGAAGGTAGCCAGGCTCAGAACACCAAAAGCTTCATGTTCTCCCTCATATGCAGAATATAGACCTCATACAAATATAGCAATATTATGAAAAACAGGTCACGCTAAGGGGAGGTCACACACAACAGGGGGAAGGTAGAAGAAGGAAACTAAGAAGTTTAATATGGTTGAGGTACTCTCTACACAAGAATAAATACAGAATTCTTAAACCAGTTGCAACTACCATAAGAATGGAACTAAGGTAGAATGAAGAAAATTAGAGTTGATGAACCAGTTGGAGTTATAATACATACATACATGGAAATATCACAGGGAAACACCCTTTGTAGCTACATTTATCTCAAACAAGAAAAATGTCATTTTTTTTCTTTTTCTTCTCCAAAAGTAGAGAAGAGGAGGGTGTAACATGTCCTACCCGGGGTGGGGGGAATTGGTACCAGTGAGGGGGGAACTGGAGGGAAAAAGGGTAGAAAGGGTGAATATGGTACAAATAGTGTGTACACACATATGTAAATGCAAAAATGATACCTGTTGAAACCACTCCAGGAATAGGGGGAGAGAGGATAAAGGACAGCAGTGGAGAGGGTGAATTAAAGTACATGTTTGATACAGTATAAGAACCTTTGTAAATGCCACAATGTACCCCCACCCAGGACAACAGTTTTTTTTTTTAAAGAAGGGTAACTGTTATTTTCATTTGGGGGCTATTATGAAGTTACCAGGACATTGGTTGTCACGCTTTTGGGTGAAGATACGTGCTCATAAAACAAAACAACTTAAGCAGAAATGGCAGGGGCATGGATAAAGTGGTAGAGCAATTGTCTAGCAAGTCCAAGACCCTGAGTACTACAGAAAGAAAGAAGAGGCAGGAAAGAAGGAAGGAAGGAAGGAAAAGATTGTGACATGTTTATGTAAGTAAACAATATATCCTTCACAATAAATCTACTAAAAACATCCGTTGGTTGAGTTAAGCATGGTGGCACACGTCTGTAATTCCAGTTACTCTGGAGGTAGAAGTAGGAGGATCGGTCTGATGCTGACCAGTCCAAGTGCGAGATTCTATCTGAAAAATAAACAAAAACTGAAACAAATAGCTGGTGGCATGGAGTCAAGTGGTAGAGCACTTGTTTAGCAATCATGAGGCCATGAGTTCAACCCCCCATACTGAAAAGAGAAAGTTGATTAAATTGCATGAGACATGTATTTAACACCTGCAATATTTGTAGTCCTGAAGAAAGCACAAAGATTAGTGTCACTCATAGCTCTAGCTCTCCACTGGCTCACAGTCTATTAGCAGAGAGAAATGCATATAACCATAATGCAAAGCTGGATATTTAGTTTTACTGAGGGTAAGCAAAGGAAATGTACCCAATATGTGTGACAGAAATGGAAATATGTTGGATGGATTGAGAGTGCTCAGAATTGATAAGAAGCTAAAGAATTAGGCTTGACCACTGACACCCACCATGGCAAGACAGGAAGTTATGATGCCACCATAAAGGAGTCATAGTAGAAAGGGTCTTTTCTTAGGATGTGCCTGCCAATGGGGAATGATCATTTTCTGCCCCAGGAGGGTGCACACAATCAGCCTACTTTGGGTCAGGTACCCTTTGATATGTCAGGAAATACAGTTTCACCTACCAATGTTAAAACCAAGAAACCAACTTCACAGAAAAGGAGGCATGGAAGTGAGGCTATAGTATGGGCCCATTCCATACTGCATCACCTAGAAACCACTGTGTTGAGAGTGATGAAACAGTCTTTTAAAAACACAAGTGATGTAACAATTAAGAGATGAATCTATGCATAGATAGAGCAATATCCTTCACTCACAGCATGTATTCTGAATCTACAACAATTATATTGTGTAGCATCTTCAATGAAGAGACTACATGAATCTAGAAACCACAAACTAGAAATAGAAGTGGCCTCACTAGAAAATATTTGCTTTCCATTCCTGCAGCTGTGGGCTCTGTAGGTTTAGTGGTCTAGTTTCCAACAGAAGGTAAGGCTCTCAAACAATGGGGCATACGTTTGGTATACAGGCTATTCCTGGAGTGTCTCTTGTTAATAATTTGTCCGAATTTATTGATAAATGAACATGTGCAAAAGCCATGGGTCTATTAACCTTCTCAGGATGACAGTTTGGATCATTTCATCAACTTAAGTATTCTAGACCAAAAGAGATGCTAGCTGAGGTTTGTAGGGAATCAGCAGCAGAGTAATAGAGGAAGGAAATAAATCAACTGTAGTCTTGAGACCAATTGCAGAGACAGAGCTGTAATGCATCTCGTTAACTTTTCTCAGCCAATTTTCCTCCTAAAAAGCGATCAGTTGGAATCCTGAAGGATCTGTTTCCAAAACTTATCATGCAAAACAAATGGACCTAAGAAACTCCATGAGTGGACTGTAATGCCTGCCTAGGTGCTTATTTCTTCAACTGCTAAGAGTCTAAGATATTGGTTAAAGGGGCTCCGTTGAGTCCTCTGGCCATTGTTCTCAGTAGACAAGAGCATTCTCATCCCAGGTGACCTTCCCCTCCCATGGATAACCATACCCAACCACTTTTGATGAGTAGGAATCAAAGTCCAGTTCTGAAGAACCATCCAGTTGCAGAGCTCTTCTTAGGATCTGATGAGAGTTGTTGTTGTTGCATCACAATCCCTCTCCTCCCTTTGCCCACTCTCCTCCCTCTACTCCATCACTGAGTTTATCTTGCTGCACTCACCAGCAAGCCTGCATAGAAACCTTAACTTATATTTTATTTCCCAGGAAACCCAAATTAGCATAGTTTCCTATTTAGTTTCAAAAATATGAAAAGTATTAGTTATATTGTGAACAATTTTATGAGAATAAACTCTATGTGTTTTTCATGACAAGTAAGGTAAATTTTCTATGGATTACGAAAGTCTTCAAGGTTGCAGAATCAAGAGGCAATTGGCTTTTTGATCAAAAGGTGTGAGTCTGCAATTAGGATATTTTGCCCCAGGACTTTGTGCTTGCTAGGGAAGTGCTCTATCACTTGAGCTATGTCTGCAACAGCCCTTTTTGCTTTAGTTGTTTTTCAGATAGGGTCTCACATTTTTGCCTAAGGCTGGCCTTAGACAGTGATCCTTCAACCTCTGACCCTCCATAGCTAAGATTACAGACATGTCCCACCATACCTGGCTTGTTTGGAAAGATAGGGTTCACTAAGATTTTGCTTAGGCTGGACTTGAACCACAATTCCCCTAATCACCTTGAACCACCTCCCAAGTAGCTATATCTGATCCCTCAAAGTGGACATGTTGATGATGTAATCTGAGCAACCAAAACTCTTCCAAGTGTGATTTTTTAAAATATAATTTGAAGTCACACATGAGAAGAGAAAATTCCTTTTACGTGATTCTTAAAGCCCATCTATAGAGTCAAATTTTAAAGAAAATAAAATTAACAGAGAAGTTGCTAATTATTTCCTTCTAAATTACCCTTAATTTTTACACTAGTCTCAAACTGTTTTCGGCATTTATATACTTTGTTTTTCACCGAAATGCCTCTGGACAGCCTTCATCAGCTACCAATATGTCTCCATCACATACTCAAGTGGTCTGTTCACTCTGATTAGTCTGTTGGAGCTAATTTAGAGAATGGCTTTTGCAGGCCTAGAGCAACCTAATCAGCTAGAAGGACTTTTGACATCCAGGCATCTGATCCAGCTCCGTGTCACTGCACCAGAATGACAAAGATTATGGCCATAAAAGTATATCTTTAGGCTGAGTTATAACTGTCCAAATTAGTTCTTAGTTAAAATTGTCATGATTTAATCATTGCAAGGATATTCAAATTTCTGATAGAAATTCCTGGAAGCTCAGAGGTGTTGACCATGTCTCATTTCCCTAACTAGAGGGTAAGTTCTTTGATGGAATAGATCATACTCTTTTCAGTATTCCCTAGAGTATCGCAGGTTGGCCTGGTTTAATTCATACTTTTGTAGAAAGATTATTTATTGAAAAAGTTCATTGATACTTTGAGATTTTCTCCTTCTTTCTGAAGCAATCTCAGTATTGAAAGCACCTTCTCTACCTGGTAAGGGTAGACCAGAGTGTGTTTCTATAAATCTGGAATCTGCCTTACACCATTCCGAACCTCTGGTAAACAAAGACACTTTCTCCAGAGCCAGACAAGAGAATAGGCCAGACAAAGTTTGACTATCTTAAATATAATAAGCAAAGAGACTGAGTTTTCTGAGAAGAAGGATGTAGAATTTTGAGGAGGGAATGGTTCAACTCAAAATGTGTGGTTATATCACAAGAGCCAGAAGACAGATTTTGGTTTCTGAGACTGGCAATGATCTGAACCTAATGTAATGAATAGTAGAAACTTGAGTAGAAATGGCTGCAATTTAGGGTGTGCTGGAAAGCCATGGAGAATAAGCCTAACCAGAGGAGTAGAGTGGCCATCTATGAATGGGTTCCATGAGCCTGGACATCATAAATGATCCTTCTCTAATTGAAGAATGATGAACTCTAAATATATATATGCTCTAAATGGTAGGATTGAGATCTCCAAATTGGTCAATGAACTACTAGCAATCCTTCAACTGAATGAAACTTACTTTACAATGTAAAGGTATGTGTGAATATATTTGCTTGAAAAAGTAGTAGAAAAACTAACCTTTGGTGAACATTTCCTATGAACTGGATACTGTATTAAGTTCTTAGTATTATCATTTCATTTAATTCTCAAAAGTTTAGAAGTTAGGAATTAGTATTACTAGCATCTCCATTGAGGCAACCAAGGTACAAGAAGGTTAAATAATTTGTCTGTGTACATCTAATTGGTGACAAGAGTGGAATTTAAACATAGTCTGTCTACCTTCAGAGCCCAAGATTTCATCTTCCTAGCCCTCAATGAATGTAGAACATCTCAGAAGATTTTCTAGAGTTTTAGGATTTGCTCCTAGGTACAGTACAAGCGAAAGAACTAAACCTGGTTGTTGATGCCACTTCTTAAAAAGTGATTTTTGATCAGATGGGTTTTTTTCTTTATTCATTTATTCATATGTTCATACACTGTTTGGGCTATTTCTCCCCTCCCTTCCCTCCCAGTCCCTTCCCTCTTGCCCCACCATAATGGGCAAGATAATGGCAATAATAAGAAAGACATAGCGTTTTTGCTACTTCAGATAAAGATAGCTATACAGAGAGATTCTTAGCATTGTTTCCATGCACAAGTGTATTACAATCCGAATTGATTCATCTCTATCTGACCTCTTCACTACTTCCTTGTCACCTTACTGTATTAGTTTCTCTGCAGTGGGGACACCAAACACTTTCAAGTTTGGGGTTTCCTACCCATCCTTATTCCTCTGTATGTACTCTCCCCTAATCGTGTGACCCAAATCCAACAACATTACTGCCTTTGTCCTAGAACTAATATCTGCATGTGAGGGAGAACATACAATTTTTGGTCTTCTGAGCCTGGCTAACCTCACTCAGGATGATGTTCTCCAGTTTCATCCATTCACTTGTGAATGATAAGGTTTCATTTTCCTTCATGGCTGAGTAAAATTCCATTGTGTATAAATACCATATTTTCTTAATCCATTCATCAGTAGTAGGACATCTTGACTGTTTCCATAACTTGGCTATTGTGAATAGCGCTGCAATAAACATGGGTGTGCAGGTGCCTCTAGAGTAACCTGAGTCGCATTTCTTTGGGTATAACCCTAGGAGTGGAATTACTGGATCATATGGCAGATCTACGTTTAGATTTTTAAGAAGCCTCCATATTATTTTCCAGAGTGGTTGCACTAGCTTGCCTTCCTACCAGCAGTGTATGAGAGTTCCTTTTTCCCCACATCCTTGCCAACACCTGTTGTTGGTGGTGTTTTGGTGATAGCTATTTTAATAGGAGGAAGGTGGAATCTTAGTGTGGTTTTTGATTTGCATTTCCTTTATGGCCAGAGATGGTGAGCATTTTTTCATGTGTTTTTTGACCATTTGAATTTCTTCTTTTGAAAATGTTCTGTTTAGTTCAGTTGCCCATTTCTTTATTGGTTCATTGATTTGGGGAGAGTTTAGTTTTTTGAGCTCCCTGTATATTCTGGTTATCAATCCTTTGTCTGATGTATGGCTGGCAAATGTTTTCTCCCACTCTGTGGGTGGTCTTTTCAGTTTAGAGACCATTTCTTTTGTTGTGCAGAAGCTTTTTAATTTTATGTAGTCCCATTTGTCCACCCTTTCTCTTAGTTGCTGAGATGCTGGGGTTCTATTGAGGAAGTCCTTGCCTATACCTATTGCTTCCAGAGTATTCCCTACTGTTTCCTGTACTAACTTTAGAGTTTCAGGTCTGATATCAGTGTCCTTAATCCATTTTGAGTTAATACTCATACAGGGTAATAAACATAATCTAGCTTCAGTTTTCTGCAGACAAATAACCACTTTTCCCAGCAACATTTGTTGAAAAGGCTGTCTTTTCTTCATCATATGTCTTTGGTGCCTTTGTCAAAAATAAGATGGGCATACTTGTATTGATTCATATCCAAGTCCTCGATTCTGTTCCACTGGCCTTCATATTTGTTTTTGTGCCAGTACCATGCTGTTTTTATTGCTACTGCTTTGTAATACAGTTTGAAGTTGGGCATTGTGATACCTCCAGCACTATTCTTTTTGCTGAGTATTGCCTTGGCTATTCGCGGTCTCTTGTATTTCCAAATGAACTTTAAGGTAGATTTTTTCAATCTTTCTGATGAATGTCATTGGGATTTTGATTGGAATTGCATTAAACATGTAGATTGCTTTTGGTAGTATAGCCATTTTTACTATGTTGATTCTACCAATCCATGAGCACAGGAGATCTTTTCACCTTCTGTAGTCTTCTTCAATCTCTTTCTTCAGAGGTTTGTAGTTCTCCCTGTAGAGGTCATTCACATCCTTTGTTAAGTTTACTCCTAGGTATTTGATTTTTGTTGAGGCTATTGTAAATGAAATTGTTTCCATATATTCTATCTCAATTTCTTCATTGTTGGTGTATAGAAAGCCAAGGAATTTTGTAAGATGATTTTGTATCTTGCCACCTTACCAAAGCTGTTTATGGTGTCTAGGAATTTTGGGGTAGAGTTTTGGGGTCTTTAAGATATAGGATCATGTACTCTGCAAATAGAGATATTTTGACAGTTTCTTTACCCATTTCTATTCCTTTTATTTCTTCTTCTTGCCTAATTGCTCTGGCTAGGAATTCCAGGACTGTATTGAGTAGGAGGGGAAATAGTGGGCACCCTTGTCTCATTCCTGATTAGGGGAAATGCTTTCAGTTTTTCTCCATTAAGTATGATGTTGGCTATAGGTGTGTCATATATAGAAGGTACATTCCTTCTATTTCTAGTTTTCTTACAGCTTTTATCACGAAGTGATGTTGGATTTTATCAAAGACTTTTTCTGCATCTATTGAGATGATCAAGTGGTTTACATTTAAACCATTGAGCCACCCATGCATCCCTGGGATGAAACCGACTTGGTCACAGTGAATGATCTTTATGATATGTTGTTGGATTCAGTCTGCCATTATTTTATTGAGGATTTTTGCATCAGTGTTCATTAAGGAGATTGGCCTATAGTTCTCCTTTTTGGAGGTGTCTTTAGTTTTGGGATGAGTGCAATACTGGCTTCATAAAATGAGGTAGGCAGTGTTCTTTCCCTTTTTATTTCATGGAAAAGTTTAAGGAGGGTTGATATTAGTTCTTCTTTAAGTGTCTGATAGAATTCAGCAGTGAATCCATCAGATCCTGAACTTTTCTTTTTTGGGAGACTCTTTATTTCTATTACAATTTCATTTCGTGTTATAGATCTATTTAGGTGGTTAATATCCTCTTGGTTCAATTTTGAATGGTCATAATTATCTACAAATTTGTCCATTTCTTCAAGATTTTCAAATTTATTGGAATATAGGTTCTCAAAGTAGTCTCTGATGACTCCCTGGATTTCCATGTTGTTTGTTGTTATCTCTCCTTTTGCATTTCTAATTTTACTGATTTGGGCTTTTTCTCTCCTCATTTTAGTCAGATTTGCCAGGGGTCTGTCAATCTTGTTTATTTTTTCAATGAACCTGCTTTTTGTTTAGTTGGTTCTTTGTATGGTTTTTTTGTTGTTTCTATTCCATTAATTTTGGTCATTATTTTTGTTATTTTTCTTCTGCTGCTTGTTTCAGGTTTTGCTTGTTCTTGTTTTTCTAGCAGTTTGAGATGAAACATTAGGTCATTGATTTGAGATCTTTCTGTCCTTTTAATATATGCACTCATGGCTATAAACTTTCCTCCTAGGACTGCCTTTGCTGTGCACCATAGGTTCTGGTAGGTCATGTTTTCAATTTCATTAACTTCCAAGAACCTTTTAATTTCCTCTTTTATTTTATCAATGATCCACTGATCATTGAGCAATGTGTTGTTCAACTTCCAATTGTTTGCATATTTTCTGCTATTGTTTTTGTTGTTGAGTTCTAATTTAATACATTGTGGTCAGGTAGAATGCATGGGATTATTTCTATTTTCTTAAATTTGCTGAGGTTTGCTTTGTGCCCTAAGAAATGATCAATTTTGGAGAAAGTTCCATAGGCTTCTGGAAGAATGTATATTGTACAGATGTTGGATGAAATACTCTGTAGACATCAGCTAGGTCCATTTGATCTATGGTGTGATTTAGTTCTAGGATTTCTTTATTGATTTTTTGTTTGGATGATCTATCTATTCGTGATGAGGGGTATTAAAGTCTGCCACTACCACTGTATTGGAGCCTATATGTGCTTTTAAGTCCTTTAAAATATGTTTGATGAAATTGGGTGCACTGAAATTGAGTGCATATAGGTTGATAATTGTTATTTCCTTTTGGTGTACTTCCCATTTTATTAGTATCTTTTTTAATCAATGTAAATTTGAAGTTTACTTTGCCTGAGATAAGAATTGCTACTCCTGCCTGTTTTGGGGGGGCATTGGCTTGGTAAATCTTCTTCCAGCCTTTTACCCTAAGCCAGTGATTGTTTTTGTCAATGAGATGGGTCTCCTTGTAAACAACAGATTGTTGGATCTTCCTTTTTAATCCAGTTTGCCAAAGGGTATCTTTTGATGGGGGAGTTGAGTCTGTTGACATTCAGTGTTAATATTGATAGATATGTGATGATTCCCATCATTTAGTTGTTTTTGTTGTTTAAGGATTTGATTGTGTGCAGTTGAATCAATGCTACTCCCTGATTCCTTGTCTTTTCTTCTCCTGTGCCTGTCCTTTCATAGTTTTGTTTGCTTTCATTTTGTGTGAAGAATTCCTTGGAGAATCTTTTGTAGTGGTGGCTTGGTGGTCATATATTGTTTTAGTTTCTGCTTATCATGGAAGACTTTTATTGCTCCAACTATTTTGAATGATAGTGTTGCTGGGTAGTGTATCCTAGGGTTGAAGTTATTTTCATTCAGTCCCCAGCTGTAATTTTGATGGTTTTACCTTTGTATGTTATTTGTTTTTTCTCTCTTACAGCCTTCAATATTCTTTCTCTATTCTCTGTTTGTTGTTTTAATGATAACATGTCATGGGGAAGTTTTATTTTGGTCAAGTCTGTTTGGTATCCTGGAGGCTTCCTGTACCTGAATGGGCATAACTTTCTCTAGATTTGGAAATTTTTCTGTTATTTTATTGAATATATTATGAATCCCTTTTGCTTGGACCTCTTCTCCTTCCTCAATGCCCATGATTCTCAGGTTTGGTCTTTGGATGGAGTCAGTGAGTTCTTGCATATTCCTTTCTCAGGAATTGAGTTGTTTGACTCAAGTTTTTCCTTTACTTTCAGTTATCTTCAAGTGCTGAAATTCTGTCTTCCACTTGTTCTAATCTGCTGGAGTGGCCTTTCACTATGTTTTGTTTTTTTGTTTCATGCTTTTTTCTGAGGTTTTCCATATTATTGGTCACTTCCTCTTTAATATTGTCTATTGTCATCTTTAATTCATTTAACTTTCTATTTATAGTGTTATCTGTTTCACTTTGGTGTTTATTTAGGGGTCCTATGTGTTCACTTATTTGTTTCTGTGCCTTCTCATTTACTGTATTTTTGGTGTCTTGAAATTTCTTGAGTGCCTCTTGTACATTTTGGTTAACCATGTCTAGTATCTTCTGCATGAAATTCTCAGTGATTTCTTGCAGGATTTCTTCTTTGAGGATGTTCTTGTGGTCATCATTACATTCCTTGGTGTCATTTACCTTTGTTTTGTTGGAATACAGAACTGGGTATCTGTTTTTTTCATTTCCCTCTGAATCCTGTATTAAATTATTTTTGGGGGGAAGAATAGTTTCCATCCCTTTTTCTCCTTCCCATCACTCCACTTGGTACTGTGCAACTATGTTCTTGATAGGCTAGTTGGTGGTTTCAGTCACCTGTTTTCTTTCCCTTGATTTAATTTTTGTTTTGTAGCTGTCTTGGGTTTTTAGCTAAGATTACCATGGTGTGCTGTTTTTGTCCCTAGTAATTTAGTACTAACTAATTCACAGGTTTAATACCCAACCATTAGTTTATGTGTTATATAGAACATCCCTTGGTGGTAATATCTATAAGCAGTGGGAGTTGGGGGGGTTAAAGTTTGTATTGCTAGCTATAAAAATTTGGAGAGTTGGTTAGGGTGGCACTAAAGGTGGAGATGGCAAATGGGGTGGGTGAGTGGAGAAGCATTGTGGGGGGCTACTGTTTTTGTGGTCCTTGTGTGTGTTTTGGTATATTTCTGTTGTTGTAGAAGTGGGTGTTTTTGTTAGGGATTGCAGGGGGTTGGGGTTGTGTAAAGTTGGTATAGTAGGTTGTTCAGTGGGTGATGAATGTGAAGGAAGGAGGGGTAGTCTGGTAACAGGTTAGGGGAGAATGGGAGGAAAAGGTGAGGTCTGGAGGAAGAAAGTGGGTTAGAGGGGCAGAACAAGTTGATGGAGAGGGGAGCAATGGGAGCACAGGAGAAGAATGGAGAGTGAAGGGGGTGAGAGTAGGGATGAGAGGATGATGATGGTTAAGTTGATAATATAGAAAGAGAAAAGAAAAAAAAGATAATAGGAGTAAAAGTAAAAATAGAAAACACAATAATAAAACTAACAACAGCACCAAAAAAAAGCCCAAAGAAATCAACAGGGAGAGATGAACAAACAAACAAACAACAAACAAACAAAAAACTTCAGGTTCAAGAACAATAGAATTTCAGTCTTAGTTTAAGTTCTGGTGTTACTCCTCCAGTACCCAGTCCTTGTGTTGGTATTTAAGCAGAAGCTCTGTTGTAGCCTCACCAGGTGGTTGGTTTGTGGGTAGTGTTTTTTTCTTCTGTCTTTCAGCAGCAGCTGCTTAGTCAGCTCCTCCCTTGGTGAGGTATAGCAGTTAAAGTTTGCATGTTGTCCTCAGGTTCAGGAGATCATCTCTGTAGTCCATCAGCTGTTCTGCTTTGGAGGTGGCTTTTAGGTGTGCTTGTTTTTTTTTGCAGAGCCGTTTGACTTTGGGTGTTGCTCACTGGCTCAGGAAATGAGCTTTGTGGACCACTACCTGCCTTGCTTTAGGCAGTGGCTTATCACCCATCTGCTGTTGGCTTTCCTACCTTTCCAGTGTTTGTTTACTGATAGTTCACAGAAATTAGCTCCTTGATCTTTCCCCCTTCTCTGGTGCACTTTCAGCCATCCCACCCCTTCCACTGTGTGTTAGTTTTCAGCTCATTGTTTATTGTTCAGCTTTTTTTTTTCTGCAGGTAGGGGGGATGTCAGTCTGCCCAGGGGGCTATGCTGGTTTATCCCTGGGGGTTGGCTGGGGGAATGCTGCATGATGCTTGGCGCTCACCTGTTTGGTCTGCCAAATGTCTTGCCTGGCAGGTTTGGAGCTAGCAGTGGCAGTGGCGATGGCAGCAGCAGTGACAGACTACCTGTCTTCTCAGTGTAACGTGGCATGGAGAAGCTTTCTACAGGCTAGGGGTGCAGGGTGTCAAAGTCTTGATTCTCCTTGGTGCTTTATTTCCACCAAGTGTGCTCCAGTGTCTCAGCAAGGTTTGGAGTCACAGAGCTCATGCTGTCTGGTTCTGCACCCTAGTCACCATCTTGGATCCTTGGGTCAGATAGTTTTTAACCCAGACCTTTTGTTGATAAATCTGTTAATTGAATGAAAATCTCAATGATAAACTTTTCCCACTTTCATCATCTCTGTTTTGCCATCAGATCTATTTTCTCATTCAAATCTTGCTCCAATTCTTGAAGATGGCACTATATGTTGCAAAGAACATAAACCTTAGAATTAGATCTGCCTTGTTCAATTTCTGACTATACCATTTACAAAGATACAAAGTACTAAAATATATGAACTTAGTTTTCAGTGAAATGAAGACAATAACATCCACCATACATGGTTGTTTCCATGATTAAAAGGCATGACACACATAAAACTCAGGGCCCATGGATGATACTCAATAATTGAGGGTTCCCTTTGCCCTCCTTTAGCTATTTTATTTTCAAGATGAAAGGACACAGGTGCAATCAGCCACCAAGTTTTAAACAGCTCTCCCTACAGCAAAGAGCAGGAAGAGCTGTTCAAGCTGGAAATTACGAATTTCCTATTCCCCGTATATAGATGTGCTTTAATTAAGTAATTAAGACAGGACCTCAATTACATTTAACTACTTATCTTGACACTTTAAATACTTACTTTAGTGTTTTTGTATTTAAAAAATCAACATCTTTGAAGTTTTAGTATTTATGTTTGGAGATGTTTCTTAGATTTAGAATTTGATCTATACTGTGGGAAATTTATAGCCCATTTTCTCAGATGCTCCAACTTCATTTTTAATAGTCGAAAATACCTAGATACTTAGTAACTTACCATAACTTATAGGCACAGACTTACCTGCCTTATTGTTAAGCATTTTCTGTTTGTGGTATTGAGCAGATTTTTAAACTTTAGAGGTAATATACTTTCTTTCAAAGAGAGCTAAATGAGGAATCTTAACACCTGGATTCTCACATTGACTCTGGTACTTTCTATAAGCACTGACCTTGGGCAAATAGCTCTCTGAGATCCCTGAGGACTATGCTGTCACCATTTCTTATTCATTCTTGTTTCAGATTCCAGCACTGTTCATTGAACAAAGTAAAAACTACAAAAAAGTTTGTGGAATCAAATAATTTTAATTAATTAGAAAAGTAATCAGGCTAAGTAACTTGGTTTATATTCAACTGGTTACCTGTGATATTTTTGGGCTATGCTGTGGATCTGAAAATATTATAGGAGGTAAGATAAGGAATACTAATTCTGAAAATTATTAACTTTAATTTTCAACAATAAACTGTTGAGATTTTTCAAACACATCACTCTGGTCTTTGAGAATTGTATCTATATGGTTTTTCTTCACCAAAATCTTTCTAGTCTATAATAAGGGCTTTTTTTTATATAACATCAATACCCTTAGTCATTTTATTTCTCTTTGTTATAGATTGCATGGTTGTTTCCCTCCAAAATTCATGTTGCAGTTTGAATCCCCTCTAGGATGGTATTTGGAGTTAGGGCTTTTATGAGATAATTAGGTCATGAAGGTGTGATTTGTGCCCTTATAAGAAAAGACATGAGAAAACAAGAGAGTTTACTCCCTCCTCCCCTGCCTATTCCCATCCTATCATGTGAAGAAACCAGGAATAGGATTGTCAACAGAACCCAACCATGCTGACATCCTGCTATTGTACTTTTAAGGTTGAGTACTCTCAAAAATAAATTTCTGTTGTATAAGCCTCTCAGGCATGGCATCTTTCTTTAGCAGTCCAAAATGATCAGTTTCTAGCCCTCACCAACAGCACTACAGTGCAATTCATTGTTGAGTTATACATTTTTAAATTCCCTTTCAAGGCTTAGTGTATGGATCCAGCTTAACACAACTACAGCCATCTTAAGTCATCACCTCCATGATTGCCCCTCAATAACCCTGATTACCTGGGAAAACTATATAGTTTCCAAGAATGCTGTAAATAGATAAAACTATTAGAGAGATACGTAGAGTTTTATGACCAATCCCTGGAACCAGGAATGACTCTTTGATATTAGCTTAAGATAAATGAGATACATTTTGGCAAGGATGAAGTCACTTTTGTTCTGAAGCACCATATTAATAAGAGTGGAGAGAGTGGACATCCTTGTCTCATTCCTTTAGAAGAAATGGTTTCAATTTTCCCCAATTAGTACAATGTTGTCTATAAGATTGCCACTTATGCTAAACTTTACTGTGTTTAGGTATGTTCCTTATATTCCTAGTTTATTCAGAGCATTTATCAGGAAGTGATACTGAATTTTACAAAAGGCTTTTCTGCATTTACTGAAATAATTGTGTGATTTTGTCCTTTATTCTGTTTATGTGCAATATTATATTAATTGATTTGTATATGTTGAACCATCCTTGCATCCCAGAAATGAAATCAACTAAATCGTGGTGCATGATCTTTTTAATGTGTGTTGAATTTGGATTGCAATTATTTTGTTGAGATATTTAGCATAGAAGAAATTGGTCTATAATTTATATTTTTGGTCTTGTGCTTTTCACCTGTTATGGTACAGGACAATACTGACATTATAGAATGAGTTTGGTAGCATTCCTTCCCTTTCTGTTTTATGGAATAGTTTGAGGAGGATTTGGTGTTAGTACTTAAAAGTCAATTAGAATTCAGTAATGAATCCATCCAATCCTGGGATTTTCTCTTTTGGGAAACTTTTATTATTGCTTCAGTCTCATTGCTCATGAAGTATTCCCTAATGGTCCACTGCATTTCATTGGTCTTTGTTGTAATATCTCCGTTTACATCTCTAATTTCATTAATTTGGATTTTCCCCCTCTTTTGTTTGGTTAACTTGGCTTAGGGTATGTCAATCTTGCTTATCTTTTCAAAGAACCAACTTTTTGTCTCACTGACTTTTTATATTGTCTTTTAAGTGTCCATTTCATTAATTGTGCACAAATATTATTGTTTCTTTCTGCCTACTAATTTCCTGTTTGGCTTGTGCTTATTTTTCTAAGAGTTTGAGGTATATCGATAGGCTTTTTATTTGGAATCTCATTTTTTAAATGTAGCCTCCCATAGCTATTAATTTTCCTCTTCATACTGACCTTCTGTCTCCAAAGGTTCTCAGTAGTTGTGTTTTCATTTTCATTTGATGGGTTGGGGCACACCCCACAGAGTATGGCCCCTCCCATGGCTCCACATGTGCCTGGTGTACTTTGCCCTAGATGGAAGACTCAAACTCCTTTTGTTTCCAGGATGACTGAGGAGGAGTTTGCTGTCTTTCCTCTATATGTGGGGCCAGAACTAAACTTCTGTTTACAATGCATTCATTGGCACACTGCTGTATCTCACCACACAAATACACACATGGTAGGTCCAGGGATGGAGCAGGTTAGGTCATGTTTCACAGAGTTTGCCCACTCTCAAGATAGTAGGGGAGACTCAGAATGTGAGGCCCTGCTGGACTGCACAATGACACTTTCTTTTTGTTTCTTTTATAGGTCAAAAGTTCAATATTTCTTGATTTCCCCTGGTCTTTTTTTCTTTTACTGGTGCTCGCCTCTGCTTTTCTAAATAGCCCACCATTCATTGTAGCCATGTAATGATACTTTTCTTTCAGGTACATGGAGTATGGTGGCTATTTCTAATCTGCCATATTGTCTTCCCTTCAAGTTTTTAAAATAAAGTTATAAGTTGACTTCATAACTAAATAAATTTGTAATTACAAAGCTTTTTATTTTCTATCAGGAAAACAGAATGGTCATAATAACCTCAAAAAAGTAAAAATACCTAGGAATAAATCTAACCAAATGTTTGAAAGACTTCTATGATGAAAACCATAAAATAAAGAACATCAATGAAGTTGAAAAAGACACTAGAAGGTGAAAACATCACCTCATGATTGGTAAAATTAATATTGTGAAAATGGCCATACTACCAAAAGCTATCTAAAGATTCAATGCGATCCCATCAAAATTCCAGTGACATTTTTCACACAAATAAGAAAAACAATTCTAAAATCCATATGGAAACACAAAAGGCCCTGAATAACCAAAGCAGTCCTGGGGGGAAAAAAGAATTCATGACTGGAGGTATCATAACATCAACTTAAATTATACATAGAGAAATAATAACAAAAACAACATGATACTAGAACAGAAACAGACACATAAACCAGTGGAATAAATCAAAGACCTAGAAATAAATCCATGAAGCAATAGCCATCTGATTTTTGACAAAAATACCAAAAATATATGTTGGAGAAAAGAAAGACTTTTTAATAAGGAATGCTGAGAAAACTGGATATTCACATGTAGAAGATTGAAATTTTATCCAACCTCTTATCTTGTACAAGTCAACTCAAATTCAGGTCTTACCTAATGTAAGACCTAAAAATGAAATATTATGTATACATGTATGAAACTGAAAAATGAGACTTGTTGAAACTATTCCAGGAACAGGAAAGTGGAGGATAAGTTTAATGATGGAGGGGGTCAACTCAACTATGATATATTTTAGGAAGTTTTGTAAATGTCACAATGTATGCCCAGTACAGTAATAATTTTTAAAAGAAAGAATTTTTGAAACCACCAGAGGAAAAAAATACATGGAAAACACCTCAAGATACAGGAATAGGCAATGACTTCTAAATTGGATTCCAATAGCTCAGGAAATAGTAATGAGAATTGAAAAATAAGATTGCATCAAATTAAAAAACTTCTGCACCTTAAAGGAAACAATTACCAAAGTGAGAAAACAGTCTACACAATGGAAGAAAATCTTTGATAACTTTTCATCTGACAGGGGGCTGATATCCAAAATATACAAAGAACTCAAAAGTATAAACATCAAAAGAACAAATAATATATCAAAAAATGAGCAAGTGAACTGAACAAACATTTTTAAAAAAAAGAGATACAAATGGTGAAAAAAATGTTCATCTTTAGCCATCAGGAAAGCACAAATCAAAACAACATTGAGATTCCCTCTGACCCCAATCAGATTAACTATCATTGAGAAAACAAACAACAACAAAAATAAAAACATAAGAAATGGTGGTGAGGATGTTAAAAAAAGAGGAACCCTTACACACTTGTAGTGGGAATGTGAATTAGTGAAGTCACTATGGAAGTTAGTATTTAGGTTCCTCAAAAAACTAAAAAATAGAACTAGGGTATGATCCAGCCATACTACTCCTGGTTATATGCCTGAAGGAGTCAAAGTCAGCACATGATAGTGATACCTATATACCCATGGCATACCCACTGCACCATTTGTAATTAGTAAGTTATGGAATCAGCTTATATGCCCATTGATGGAAGAATGGATAAAGAAAATGTGTACATGTACACATGGAGTATTCCTCATCTAAAAAGAAGAAATTATGCCATTTACAGGAAAATTAATAGAACTATAAATATGTTAAGCAAGAAACACAAGTATCACATGCTTTGTGTCACATGTGAAATCTTAAAGAAAAAAGACATGAAACTAGAAGGACGACTATTAGGGAAGAGTAAGGGGACAAGTGGGAGGTAGAAGGAGTCATAAATGGGGGTAATAAGGGGACAAAGTACATTATATGCATGTAGAGAATATTATAACAAACCCATTATTTTGTTCACTTAATATACAATAATAAAAAGTTCTGTCCTTGGAGTCTCATTTCACATCTTGTTATCTGATGAGTAAATTATCAAATGAGAATTATAGTTCCAGCTGGCCCTATGTTATCTCATAAAGGCAATTATTCAGTTATTGCAGTAATTCCTGTATCTGTGTGTTCTGTATCTATGGATTCATCCAACTACAGATCCAAAATATTTTGAAAGTCTAGAGCTATATCTCAGTGGTAGAGTACTTGCCTAACATGCACAGCATCCTCAGTTCCAATCTCCAGCACCACAAGAAACCCAACTGCATCTGTACTGAACATGTACAGACTGTTTTTCATATCATTATTCATAAACAGTACATAAACAACTATTTACATAACATTTATGTTGTGCCAGGTATTCTAGAGAATCTTAAGATGACTTAAAGTGTGCAAGAGAATGTGAGCAGGTTCCTATGCAAATACTATGCCATTTTACATAAGGGCCAAAGCACCTACAGATTTTGACATCTGCAGAGTCATCCAAGGGATGACTGTGTTCGCAAATACATGTGGAAAGAACTACTAACCATGAATTATTCCTTTGCAAAGATCTTTGTACATGAAATGTATTTACAGGTCATTCCTAGAATATAGCTACAAATATTTATAAAAGAAGCTGTAGACTTTCATCTGTGAGTTTTCTACTATTGATGTTTGAAGATAAACAAGCAAGCCATTTGTGCCATTGAGAATTTTGACTTTGCCTCACTTCTGTGGTCAGATATATTTTATTCATGCCCAAGGAAATCTGGCGAGTAAATAAGAGAAGGTCCTCAGATCAGTATCATTTGGAATGCACTCTTCCTCTCTATGGAAATTAATACATTGTGAAAGAAACCATATAAACTCCAAATGTTACTGAGCAAAGTTCTTTTATGTGTATTCTAAGCATAAAGATGGCAAGAAATACAAGAAGAGTAGAATATCTAAATCTTAATGTGAAATTTCAGGAAAATGTACATAACTATGAGAGGCAAATGTGTTTTTTAAATATTTCAGCCCCTCATATAAATGTTTTATCTTACCATACATAAATGCTAAAGAATAGTGATAATCAAAAATATTTTTTAAATAACTATCTTGAGGCCAAAAAAATGATCAGGTAATGTGGAGGAAGACATGAATCTTTTTCGTCAGCTAATAGTTTAAACCAAAATAAATTGTTTACTTATTGATTGCAAGATCCTTACCTATAGGTACATATTTAAGGCTAGAAAACCATAAGTCTGAATACTTAAAAGAGTAGCTAGAAAAATTACCATTCCAAAAAAAAAGAAGAGAACATAAAAGCTCCAAGACTACTTGACATCTTGGGCTTCAATATTACTTTTCTTGGTAGAACTAGTAATCTATCTTCTCCTGCCTGAAATGCTGTTCTCAAGTTAATCAGAACATTCTTTTTCTCGTTATTTGGACAATAAAAAGCATTAACACCTACTATCTTTCAGAGACTTTGAAATCTAGAAGAGAAAGCTAGAAATGAAGAAACACAATAACACACAATACAAAATATACAATAAAAAAATTTGAATCATAGTTTACAATTTATAAGAACTTCTCAACCTTCCATTTAATAAAATATACACTTAAATGTTGAGTTCTATATTACAGGCTTTATCGATTCAGAAGCTGGGAACAAAAACATTAGTATGATTGGTAATAGCTGTGAAAACCTTCATTCGGAGCAAGTTTTTAAGTGGGTATTGGAAAATGACAAGAGGATAGTGGTGAGCTAGAATATTTGCTGCCTCTCAAATGGCTCAACACTGGTGGAAACATCTTTTTAAATATCTATTTAGGCATCAAAGATTCAATGTCTGCAATTATAAAGACTTTCATTTTCACCACCTTTGTAGTCCATTGGCTGTGTAAAAACATCCTCAATAATAGAAGAGACACAGTGTATCCATGTTACCTTGAATAGTAAGCTTGCATCTGTATAGAGTATCAGAATCCATGTGGGAACTTTAAAAACTACAGGTCACTCCTCCAACCTACTGGAAAAAAAATGTTCAAAGAGGTGAAGAATTTGTATTTTTACCAGCCCCAGGTAATTTTTGGGAGTTGACCAAGTTTGAGAAGAACTAGATTTGAGGTTAATGTACATATTTACTATTTGTCAATACTTTCTTAAATCTGACAATAAACAATAAAATGCCAACTAACAATTTTGCTGAGATTTGCTGAACCTGACAGCAGTGCTTTCTCACCACTGAACTCACTCTGGGCTGCTCATGGACCTCCAGGAATCTGTAGGGAGGAGGCAAATCTCAGTGTTTCCCTGGCAGAGGAGATGTTGGCACTGTGTTTGTGAGGGTTATTGGAAAGGTGAACTTTGGTTCTAGGAAGGAGGACATAAGTATTTGAATAAGAATAATAAGAACAGCCTCTACTTCAATATTATGATTTCCTTTAAAAAACCAATACTTTTATTAATAAAAGAGTTGCAAATGGTGTGATTTTTAAAGCAATTATATAAACATTTTTATCTAATTGCACTCTAAACCAAGTATTAGTAAATAACAAGGTTGAACTTACAACTCTCAAAATTGATGTTGAAACATCCGGCTGTCTCCACTTTAGCCGCTTTGCACCCTGGCTACTGATAAGAACTTTCTTGCCTTTGAATCTTGCCATTATTTAATATGTGAAATGTGGGCATGGTATAATTTCAGGTATCCTAAAGATTGGAGTGAAGGATATTCACTCAAAAAGAGGTTTCAAAAACTCAGGCATTGTTGACTCACATCTGTAATCCTACCTATTTGGGAGGCTGAGATCAGGAGGATCACAGTTCCAGGCTAACCTGGGCAAAAAAGTTTGATGAGACCCCATCGCAGAGGAATAAAGCTGCATGTGGTGGTGTGCACCTGTCATTCCAGTAATAGCAGGAAACATAAAGTAGGAGGACAGTAGTCCAGGTCAGCCTGGCCAAAAAGTGGGACCATGTCTCTAAAATAACAGAATGAAAAAGACTGGAGGTATGGCTCAAGTGGTAGGGCACCTGCCTAGCAAGCATAAAGCCTTGAGTTTAAACCCCAGTGCACCAAAAGAAAAAAAAAGAGGCTTCCATAGGTACAGTAAAAAATTACAACACAAAGGAAATGTCTTTTTTTTTAATGTAAGACCAGATGGGTACAAATCTTACCAGGAAAATATCATAACATTTAGCAATTGATCCTACAATTTCCAGAAAATTCATATTCTGTGATTAAAGAATTCTGCAGAGAGTAAGCCTTAATATGATGTTTTCAAAAAACAGGGATAATATAATATTCAGATATAATATATATTCATTCATTTGGCAATTACTAAGAGTCTTCTATGTGCCAGGAATTATATGCTGGAGATGCCAAGATTAAATAACACTATTAATTGCATAGTCTAGAAATGAAAACAAATGTATATAAATATTGGCAACATAACTATGACAAGTGCTAGAACAAAAGATGTGGTAGTTTACCCAAAAGGGAGGGGGTAATCAACACTTCCTTGGGAATGTGTAGAAGAATTAAGAGTCAAGGAGACGATTGAAATTTGTCTAAAAGGTTAAGTAGGAATTACTAGATCTGGGGAGGGGATAAAAGGTGATATCACCACTGTCTTTTCCACCCAGATACTGGTGGTAAGAGAGTTCTCCCTGATCAAACTCCACACTATCACTTCCCTGCTAGTCCCAAAAGTCACAAAATGCTTGAGCCATTAAAAAATGGGTAGTTGCTTTACAATGGGGTTACTTAGATGAAAGTCAGCAAACTTGAACAATGAATAGACATCTCCTTTGTTGAAGAAAGAAGAATCCACGGATGACATATTGGCAGCAGTAAATGTTAGACTCCTCCTTGACAGGGACATGGGCATCAGCAGTCACATAGCACCATAACATTAGTGACCTGTGGTGACCACCATTTGGCAACACCACATCTTCAGGTATCAGTTTAGCTTCTGCACAGAAACCTGGGGTTGAAGAAGGACAATGACTGGGTTCTCTTGATACTCATTTGCTAGACTCATCCACTCTCCTCCCTCCTTTCTTTTTAAGTGGCATACATTGTGCTCTGCATTAACCACCACCCCTACCACCAATGGCGAGTAGACTAATGAGTTCCTTACTCTCCTCCCAGCTTAGTATTAGGCCAGATACTCTATGGTCTGCTTCTTTCAGTGTTGTCCTTTTGAATCTTAAAAGCCTTTTTTCTCTCCATAAAAAGTAGGCTCTTCCAAATAAAAAATGTTTTAGAAATTAGAATTTTTGAGAACTCCAAAAGCTTATTTTGTATGTCAAAAAATGAAATATTGGTCATTTCTTTCTCTAAATGCTTGCTATCTACAATTATAATTCACTTTGAAGAAGTCAGTGCCTCTGACCAATTTCCATTAGACAGAGATTTGTATTTCAAAATAGTTTTTCAGTATATTTTGCCGTATACAAAAATAGGAAAAGAGGGGACCTACAAGATCTAATTGGAGAACTTACATTGTCTACTATATTTGGTAAGCATAAAACAACCATCTGAGATAGTTGTCATTGTCCCCTACATTACAGATGTAGTAGGAAAGATTCAGGTTGTGCCCATAGTCAGTTAGTGGGTTGACCTAAATCTAAGTCTTCTCTCATCAAGTCTAATGTGCTTAAAGTTTGATTTATAAAAGTAATGTAACCAGAAGTAATATAGCTCCAATTTCCATATTGCAAGTATATGACCTGTTGGTTTAAAAATTAAAATTTGTCACCTGGTCAATAAATAATGGACTTTATTAGTAGTTTGTTATTTATCAGATACTGGTCAACATATTTTATATGATTTATGTTATCCTTACAACAACCTTATGAGGTTGGTATTATTATCTCCATTTGGCATTTGAGTCAGCTGGGGCTTATGAAACTTAATTCTCTGAAGACAATAAAACTGATGAACGCCTGAACCTGAATATGAAATCCCACCCGTTTCACAAGCCTATGCTCTTCATAATTTTTCTACACTATCTTTAGAGCTAAAAAGATTAAAATCATTTTGTATCTAGTAAGTTTGTTTAAATGTCTTACTAATGCAATATATTATTTTGGACTTTCCTTTTGCCTATGACTTAAGATTTCTTTCAGTCCAACCAGATATTTGTAAATTTTTCTTGTTCAGCTTTTTATGACTACAACTTCTATTTTTGTTTGTTCTCTTCATTATATGCATATTTTCTACGTTGTCAAATTTCTGCTCTTATGCTATCCCCTTTCTTCTACTTTCTTGGGACTATGTTTTCTATTTCTTTAAATTTATTTTAAATGATTATATTTTATATGGATATATGGCTCAATAATTTGTTTCCTTTCAACTATCTAACATAAATATTTAAGGCTATTTGTTACATAAAAGTGCACACTAAGAGTTTCAACATGTAGGATTTTTATTCATTGAGTTAAAAATGCCTAAAATATTCATTACAATACCTTCTTTGGCCCATAGATTTTATCACAGTGTGTTTATTAAATACTAAACATGCGAAGTTATCTGCTCTTTTTTCTTTGTTTTGTTGTTTTTAGTTTCTGGCTTAAGTACACTGAGGCTAGGAGACATGCCTTGTATGATTTTCAATCCTTTGACAATTGTTCAAATTTCTTCATGGGCCACTCTATAATTAATTTAACAAATATTTTGTCTGTTTGAAAAGAATGTGTATTTTTCAGTTTAATGTGATGTTTTTTCTTTATGTCAAAGTGTAATTATACTGTAAAATTTTGTCCTATTTTTAAATACCAATTATAAGAAACTTGTGTTGAAATCTGCCATAATGATTGTACAGTTATCCTCTTCTTATAACTTCGAAACTTAGATTGATTTTGAGAATTGTGTTCCTCTGGTTTGAAGTATAACTCATAGAAATGCTTCATTTAGCATCTACTAATGGCAAACTCTGTTTTTGTCTTTTGAAAAATAACTTGATTGCACTATGACTCTTGACAATTATTTCAGTGAATGTAGAATTATTGTGTCAGTGTTTCTGTTTCTACACATTTCAGCTCTCATCTACTACCCCCTGACTTCCATTAATGCTACTTGGGTAAGAGCTGTTCCAAATATTCCTCCTTTAAAATTATTCTTTGCCTCTGACTACATTTTCAGTCTTCTCTTTTATTTTGCCTTTCTGCAGTTTCATTATGAATTTCTTATTCTATTTTGGATTTGTGAAGATTTTTGTATTTGTGTTTTAGTATCTTCTTCACTACTGGAAAATTCTTAGCTATGGTATCTCTTCTTCCTTCTCCCTTTTACTACTTCTGAACTTCTAATTTAATTCATGTGTCAGATATTCTCCCTCTCTCTTCCATATTTCCTCATCTCTTTTTCATATTTACTAACTATTTGATAACTTGTGCAGCTCTCTGGAAAATTTCCCTTGACCTGTTCTTGTTTCATAAATTCTCTTTGCTGCTGAATCTAATCTGCTCTAAAATGCATTCAGTTTTAAATTTTGGTTATTCCATTTCTCATTTTTTAGAAGTCTGATTTTTCTCCTGCAGATCTACTTTTTCATTTTCTAAAGTTTCTATTCTCTGAACAGTTCAGGTTTATCACTTATTTTTTTAATACAAATAGACATTACTATTTTATATTCTGTGGCTTTAATTTAAACATATGAACTCTGTGGATATGATTTTTCTGAGTTCTTATTTGTATGCCCACTTTCCTTGAGCAGTTCACAAAGAAATGTGTGCCCAGATTATTTTCCTAGAAATTTGTTTGTAGCAATTACTTGAGACTTGTAATTAAGATGATATGTACGTATGACATGTCATATATATTGCTAGATCATACATTCACACATATATAATAAATTATAGCCACATGAATATATTTTAACAGTAATCTTTGTATATAAACAGACCACTTGCTACTCTGCTGGCTACTCAGATGAGACGTTTATATCCCTAAGTTCAGAGAAATTCCACTTCTCCACTGCCTAGCCAGAGAAAGAAGAAACAAGCCTCTTGCATCAGAAATTGAAACAGGAACTTCAAGAGTTTGGAGCTGAGTATGCAATGTCCTTGCAATTCTGATTTGAGCTGATCCATGGAATCAGAGAAGAGAAATATATAGTTTAATTTTTTTCTACTACTGTCCTATTTAAATGTCTTCCTGAGAGTATACAGGACTCTTAGCCACCATTCTCTACATAGTTATTATATAAATTGTGCTCTTAAATTACAAATAACTAGCTTAATAAATGACTATTGGGACACAAACTGTTGCTACATTGAGTAAACAAACTATTTCTTTTCAGTTTGTAAAGCTTCAAAATAATTCCCTTCCACGATACTATAATTGGAGCTGGTTGCTGGGTCACCCATCATACATCATCACCTAGGAGTCACTATGGCTAATTATTAAAACGAATCCAAGGACATGATATTTACTATTCCTAAGCTACCTTTATCTGTTCAAATGTACAAAGTGGCATTTTAAAAGATTCACTTAATTTCCTCTAGAAGGCTTAGAAACAGCAAGAACTCTCATTCCCTCTCCACTGCTCTTGCTTCCTGGGATGGCTTATTGTTTTCTGTTTAAAGTACCCTTCATCAGAAATTCAGTGCAGTGCCTCAGCAGAAAGTATAGGTGTAGCCAAGAAAAACAGAGAGCACAGCCTTCCACATTGCAGGACTCTCCTCAAGCTTCCTTGAGCCTCTCTGGTTCCTCAAGGTCAGCTAGCTTTCATTCAAGGATGTAGACTTCATCCTCTTGATGATGCCTCTCAAACTGTAACCCTCAGACCAGTGTTAATCCACAAACCTGTCAATCTATAGCAAAATAAATACTGAAATTGTAAGTACTCATTAGAAAATATTTATAGTCAGTTGATATTTTTGAAATATCCAAGTATATACTCAGTGAGATGATTTTGTTAATCAGGAAACACTCAATTTAGGATGTTATTGAGCCCATATGAGTTACATGTGATGTAAATTGAATACTAGTCATATACAATAAGGCCATCTACTAATCTGCAAGAAATCAAAAGGACTAAGTACTTTGTTCCAAGCTAGTTCTTCAGGCTAGATGATGCTAGAAGCTTTGGTCTAGGCTATCAAGAATGGGCTGGGCAGACAGGGAAAGTTTGATGAATGCAAGGTGGAAAATTCCCTGGATCTCTTCAGATTTTGTCCTGGTGTCCTGAAGTCCAGAGTAAATTTCTGCATTGCTTGTCTTTGTTCTTTAAATCCTTGCACTAGGACTATGTGGTGTTGAGTTGCAGCTTGCATGGCATCCCACTGTAAACTGCTTCTCCAGAGCCTGCAGAGCACTTTCCTTTTATCCAGCACAGCAGAAATAACTTGCCATGAGTACAGTGCTGATGTCCAAAAGAAAAGCCACACAGGGACATCTAGTGGCAATGGGAAATCACCGATCTACTCCAAAGGAGCTCAAGAATTTCCACACTATGAGCTACCTGAGTGCTTTAGATTTATTTATTGAAGTTTATGTCACACCCTAGCAAATTAATCACTGCATTTGAAGGCAGGCAGGCATCAGAGGAAGCCAAAAGAGAGTTGTCACCCTGGTCAAAGAACCACTCCTAACAAATCTCTGTGTAGCCAAACAAAGCAGAGTGCCGGGGCAAGAGGCAGGGTCTTCAGGCAAGAGTGCTGAGGAGAGGGTGCACACAAGACGCCCTTATTTCTCAGGCAATTATTTCAATACTCTCTTTCTAATTGACTGCAAAACAGACCTGACCCTTGAGAGGTAAAAAAGGATGTGAAGCAACAAAACAAATGGAATACATTAAAAACGGCCCTCCAAGCTTGCTTATCTATCAATTAGCATCCACAGAACTCTTAATGAGCATTATTTGTGCCAAACCCAAATCAGATCCAGCCACCCAGACTGATAAATCAAAGCTCTTCAAAAAGAGACAGGGCTTTGATGATAGAAATGGAGCTAACATAGATATAGTTACAACAGATTTTCATTGTCTGAACTTGACTCTTTCACAAGCAGACAGATGTGCAAATGAGTTAAGTCTAAATTAGCTGGCAAAAAATCATAGTGAATTTTATTTAAGAAAAATATTGAAAGTCCATAACAACTAATTTGGGCATTTCTGTGTGTAGCAAGGTCAGACATATACTACAGTTCATACCCACAAATGTAGTTTTTAAGAAATTTTCTTGGTGACACTGAGCATTGAACGCAAGGCTTTGTGCTTGCTCCCACCTGAGCCATTCCACCAGGCTTTTTGTGTTGGTTATTTTTGAGATAGGGTCTGGCTTTATGCTCAGGGTGACCTGGAATGCAGCCCTCCTGTTTGTACTTTCCCACATAGCTATGATGAAAAGCACAAACTACTGTGCCCAGCCATTGGTTGGGATGGGGGGGTGGTCTCATGACCTTTTTGCCAGGGCTGTTCTTAAATCATGATCCTCCTAATCTCTGCCTAGTGAGTAGCTAGGATTATAGGTATGAGCCACATCGATCAGCTCTTTAAGAAATTTTCTAATTCATGGAATTTTAAAGTCCTACTTTCAACCCCCTAATCCCTACTCCATCTAATGACAGAAAATTCTTGAATTTGTCCATTAAACACTAGTTAAGTTACTACTTGATTATAATTGACTATTATAGTCAAATTATTATTGCAATTCGAAGTATTTATTTGAATAATTTCTGTTCAAGGTTCTCTTCCTTCTCAAATGAAGAGGAAGTTTGTCCTGGGGACATGGTCTCTAGTTGTCATGTCATATTTCTTCCCTGGCTTTTACTCCACTAAGTGAGCTTATACTAGTTTCTCCTGGTCACTGACCTGAACTTTTGTCCTATCTAAATCCACTCTAATAAGATCAGAGCTGGGGAAATCATTGGCCTGTTCTTTTTGCATATTTAGTGCCTGGTAATTTCTCTGCTTTCTTAACTAACCCCCGTTCCTTCTCTAGTCTCTTTACTGTCCACCTCCAGCTATGATCTTACCTTCACTTGAGTCAGGCAGAGCCTCTGTGATAGGTCCACTGGTCCCTAGCCACTACCAGGAGTATGGCAAGACTCAAGGAAGCCATCCAAGACTGACAGCCAAGAGGGACTTAGGAGCCCTATCTCTGCATCTTGTCCTTTTAAACAACCTGACACTGACATTACTATTCCTTTGGACATTTATTGCATATGTAAACCTTGTGAGATGATTTCTCCCGGAGTTTGCTATGAGAAGTAAGACATATTCATCTCCTGGGGCTGTCAGCAAATGACCACCAGCATAGTGACTTAAAGAAGAAATTTATTATCTCCCAGTTCTGAAGCCTCAAACCAAGTTGTCAGCAGGGTTTATTGCCTCTGCAGGACCTGAGGGAGGATCTAGTCCATTCCTCTCTCCCACCTTCTGGCTGCCTTCAACCTTTGGCATTCCTTGACTTGAGACTCTAACTCCAATCCACCTCCATCTTCACATGGCCAACTCTCTGTGTCTCTATGTCTGTTTCACCTTCTTTTCTCTTTTAAAGATTTGTCATTAACTTCATAGCTCACTATATCTTTAATTACAACTGCTAACATCCTTTTTCTGGAAAGGAGTGGTGTTGCATGCCTGTTATCCCAGTTACTCAGGAAGTAGAGGCAGGAGAACCACATTCTGAAAACAACAGGGATGAAAGTACAAGATCCTATTTGAAAAAAAACTAAAAGTAAAGCAAAAAGTACTGGAGACATGCTCAAGATGAAGAATGCTTGCCTAGAAACCATGAGTTCAATTCCCAGTACTACAAAAAAAGTCCACCTTTCTCTACAGAAGGTTCCAGGAATTAGAATTTGGATACATGGGGGAATACAATTATTAAAGCAATTATATAGGGCATATACCTCAGTCACAAAGGTCAGGGATGGGTAAGTCTCTAGTGGAGTACAGAAGCATCCCATACTAGATCCATTCTCTCTGGGACCCTCTCTCTTGTACCAGGGGGTTTCTATATCTTGTCCTTTTCCGATGAAGAGTATGTCATGTCCCATCTGCATTAGTTCCTGTTTGTAGACTTTTTGATACTAGAAAGTGCCTATTCTCCTCCTCCATTGGGTGATTAAAGTCTCAGATCACAGCATTAATGGCAGATGTTATAATAATAACCTGTGTGATTCAAGGGAGCAATTATATTATTTGTGAAAACATTTCAAAAACATGACCTCCATTATACATGTGCAGACACATACTGTATTTTACATATGGTATTTACCCTGCATAACAACATCTTCACATCAACTTTAAGAGAGAAGTGAATCTTGGAAAAATATATAAAGCTTCACTATGTATAAAAATGGTAATCACAAGCACCAACTGAAATCAACTCAAACTTACATGAAACCTTCCTCTATAGAGTACAAAGTTATTTATAAATATTAGTCTAACCACCAGTTAGATTTTGATAAATTATAGTACTAGGTCTTAGGAGGATTTACTTATCTCTATATTTTAACTTTTTTGTTTTAGAACATTTCAAGCATAAATAAAAGCACAGTAGAGAATATAACAATTTTCCATGTACCAACCACTCAGTGTCAACAAAGAACAAATCAAGACTAACCTCATTTCCATTACAGTGACACTGTGTCCCTCTCCACCCCACCTGTGGATCTTGGAGCTGTCTCATACCTTATATCATCTGTAAGCACTCCAGGAGCGTTTCTAAAACATAAAGACCCTTTTTACATACTCAATACCTTTATCACCATGAAAATATTTAAATAATTGTTTAATATTAAATATTTAGTACTTGTTCATATTTCATAGTTGCTTACCATTTTGCCTTGTTTTTTGAATGAGAATTCAAACATGCATCACAACTAAATGATGATGAATCACTTATTTAACCCTTTTACTCTTCCCCTTCTCTCTCTCTTCAGTCTTTTATTGAAGAAATGAGTTGTTCATCCTGTAGTATATTTTTCAATCTAAATCTTTCTTTTCTTTTTCTATGAAATTATTTATTTATTTATTACTTTGGTGGTGCTGGTGGAACTCAGGGCATTATGTTTGCTAGACACACACTCCACCACTGGAGCCACGCTTCAATCAACACTTAATTTGAGTTTTTCTGAATTCATTTTCATAGTGCTATTTTCCTTTGTATTTCCTATAAATTCTTATTCAAAATTGGAATCTACTGGAGACTCTCCTTGGCTTTTTTTATCTATACAACTTTATAAATGGAATTGTGTGCTTTCCTCGGGAATAAATAATTTCTCTTTGTCTTCTTTTTGTGATGTGAACAGTTATTGATAATCTGTGCTTAAATCCATTTTCCCATTAGGTCTTGAAAAGATAAATTATTAATTCAATTATTAGCTGGTTTGCTTCTATAAAGAGGCATTTCCCCCTCATCAACTATTGCTGATGCTGAAGTGTAATTTGTAAAGGAAAGGCAAGATAAATGCTTGGAGGTTTTTTGTTGGTTTCTAAACAGTTTTCAAAAAGAACTAGATCCCTAACATCCTTCAAGGAAGACAAATATTATGTATGTTCATATACATACTTACATAAATAAAATACATGTGTACACACATATGTGTATTTAGGTATACATGCATATATGTGTATATGTATGGATATATATGTGTATATATGTTTATATATTTGTGTATCTTATGAGCCTATGGGTTTAAGCATCTTTGATATCTTACAAACTATTGGCCTGGCAGTCTATTCATTTAATTTGAAGTCCTTTTGACATGACACTAATAATGTTGAATAGCATCCTTATTTTCTGATATGAGAAGTTATATTCCAGGTTCATCTCCTATTTCTTACATCTGACTGCTAGCTTTCTTCTTTAGTGGATGTAGATTTTAAAAATACATACACATCATTGTTTTGTTTTAGATAAAACACATCAGTTCAAACTAATAATTCCAATTCAAATTCAGACGTACTGAGGTTTTACTTAACCTAATGGATTTAATATCTGTACCTCATTTCTGCCCTATCTGGAATCCTGGTGTTTAATGACACCAACATCATTTCTCACTTCTTTTATCCCACACCATATATACTGCAGTCACCGAATAATATCTATACTACCATCAATGATATCATTCCTGGTGGAAAAGGGTTTCCTTTTCTTAAATTTTTTGTGCCACTAGGGATGCATGTTTTGACTCATCACTTGAGACTGTTTCTTTGAAAGGGTCATCAACAGATTGAGGTTTCTTTGTATTTAATTTCCAAAAGTCATATGTGTTTCCAAAAGTCATATATTCAAAACAAGACATTAAAAAATCAAATTTCTATCCTCTCCTGCAGACTATTCCCTTCTTCTCCCTATAGTTATCAATGTTTCTAGACTTTATGCTTTGTATTTTCATTGGTTTTGAAATATCACAAATACACACATATTAAACTATATATATATATATGTAGTTTTCTATTGGGGAATTTTTAATTACTTACAGTAGTTACTATTATAATTGGTGCTTCAATGAATACCCTTGTTTTCAGGTACTTTCATATTATTGTCTGGTTTTTCTTTAGGATAGATTCCTAAAAACAGGAATCTACATATAAAACTTCATATTTTAAAATATCTCTAAAAACTCCAAGTCAAGATCCTAGACATAATGGTTATTGTTTTTGTTTTTGGTAAAGAGATTTGGGTTTGGTTTTGAATTAGTGGATTTAAAATTTGTTTTTGTGGTAGAGCAATGAGAAGTCATGATGCTCCTAGTGGAACAATATGTTATCTCTCTATAAAACAGTAATAAATTTAAATCCATCAGAGAAACAAGGAGCAATTTTAAAAGCAATAACCATGACTATATTATATGTATGCAATATAAAATCACCACCATGAGCATAAATGTCCCAGGAAAAAAACAAAGATGTTAAATTAGACATCATCAGCTGTTTCTGAATTTTCTGCTCAGTATCATTTGGCCATAACATGTTCTGCTCTCTGTTAGTGTAAACTACTTGGCATTGGATATGAAGTGATTAAACATTAATGGTTTTAACTACCATTTCTGAGAAGTGAGTGATTTAATAACATTACACTGGAAGTGTCATGATTTCTATATATCTACTTCAAGCTAAAAGAGACTTTTCCAGTCAAAGGAGATTTAAAATTTCAATTTCCATCACAGTAACATCAAGAGAACTGATCTAAGAAAGAAAGCTCAGTTACCAGAGAGAGCACATCAAACTCCAAACATGTTGGTAAAAAGCCATGTTTTCAAAGAAGATAATTGATGATATCTGAATTGTTTAATAATTGGGCAAATATTTTAAAGCTTATGAAATAGCCCAGAATTTACCATCCCAGGTAGTATGTAATCATTTAGAGTAGAAATAGATGATTCAGGTTGAAATAGATGAGGATAAATATTGAAATAAAATAATTTTCTTAGTCACTTTGATTAAATACTGACACCAGTTAGTCAGCGAGAAAGAACTACAGAAATAACAGCATCCATTTATCTCCTTTTTATTCAGTTGTGTTTATCAGAGGTTGACAACTTTTGTAAAGAGTCAGAGTAAATATTTTGGACTTTTGCAAGCAAAATTGAGTATGTCATATAGGTACCTATAAAATGAGTGAGAAAACAACAGTGATGCTGAATTTTGTTTTGTTTTGTAATTCAGATCTACTAATGAGAAGAATAGAGTTTTTATCCAGAGGATAACATTTTGCTTAATTTGAGTTCAAGTTTAGTGTTTATAACCATCAAATTAATTGCAAATGTTCATATTTAATAAAACACATTTTTTAGTCTGTGGTCTATATAGAAACATGACAAACCAACTGTGGTCCACAGACCATGATGGACTGACATCTGGCATAAATAATTCCCATTAGAGTTTGTGTTTTGTCATTTCAACAAACTCATTTGCTTTCTTTACAGACCCCAACTTGAAATATCCCCACTAAAATGCCAATTCTACAAAGCAGGCACATTTATCTGTTCAATATTGTAACAGTGCCTGGCACAAAGGAGGCCCTTAGTAAATACTCTGTGAAGAAATTACCACTTATTGCTATTTCATGTGCATCTGTTTGGACTAGGAAGAACCTAACTAACTCTCAAGGTCAAGATTTTGGTCACACAGAATGAATAAGACCACAGAATCCTATTTTATTTGTTTTTGGTCAGTCTACTTGTCCAACCACCAATCCCAAGTAGCAGTGACTCTGTGATAGCATACTCCATGTCTGTAGAAAATTGACAGAAGAAAGTCTTAAAATGGAATAGTTCAATGCATTTATTTAATTTTTCTGAAAATTAACAATGCTTATTTTGTTTGGTTAACATCACAAAACTATGATAAAGATTACCAATTCTAAGATATTAAACTCACAAAATGTTATTTAACTCCCCAATTTAGCTTTGACCTCACTAATACAGGCTACAAGTTTTCTACAGTAATTATTCCCAGGTGTTGATATTCATATTTTATTACTGAGGAATGAGTAGACCAACACCTACTTCCAGAACAAAGAGAGATTTCAGAGTCACAGGATAATTCAAAGGATTTGTTAATCCAGTATCTTCATTTTAAATGTGAAGCAACAAAAACAGCATGAGAAGGGAGTTGATTGTGTTTTCCAGGTATGCCAGTGGCAACCCTGTCATTAGAATAAATTCATGGATCCTACCTGTAAATATATTGCTATGTATAGGTTATAAAGAAAACAAACTACATTTCATTAGTTATCAAGTTTATAGATTAAGTAGCACAAACAAGGACTTGGTAATTCTTTGTTTTCATGATAAATATAACTCATAGAGGATAATATACAGTTATTTCAGCAAACACTAACAGTAACTTCATATTGAGGCCAGCAATATTCTCTGGTCTACACTGAATATGCCAATAGTTAGAAACAGATTAAATTTGATGAAACACTTGGTTGGGAGAAGGGTGCAAATGATCATTTCAAGAGAACAGACTGGGCACAGTTTGGGAACCAACCTGGTTATAGAGGCGATAAGGCTATCCAAATATTTGTTCCTTGTCCCATCTGTCTTCCTAAGATAGCACATTCCAAATGGGAGAGAGAAGGCCAAGTTCACATACCCAGTATTGGATTGTTTCTATTTAGTTACAACTATTATTACTAATATGACACAGATTGAACATTAATCTGATAAAATAATGACACGTTAGAATAAATGTTTTAATTACATTATGGCATAAGGTTTATAAAGTGCTTTTACATGTGTCTGGATTGAACCACAAAGGGGGCACTTGTGATTGGTTGCTTAAAGGAATGAAATCCTTCATCCTTCTGTGCATCCATATGCCTGTGCCATGTAACTTTGCAGTTTCTGACATGGAGAAAGTTGAGTCTACTCCCCAGCAGTTTAATTCTAAATCAGTCATGTGACTTCCTTTCATGTAAGTGAGTGTGATGCATGCAGACTCTTTTTTTTTATTGTTTTATTATTCATATGTGCATACAATGCTTGGGTCATTTCTCTCCCCTGCCCCCACCCTCTCCCTAACCACCCACCCTACCCCCTCCCTCTCCCACCCACCCCCTCACTACCCAGCAGAAACTATTTTGCCTTTATCTCTAATTTGTTGAAGAGAGAGTAGAAGCAATAATAGGAAGGAACAAGGGTTTTTGCTAGTTGAGATAAGGATAGCTATACAGCGCATTGACTCACATTGATTTCCTGTGTGTGTGTGTTACCTTCTAGGTTAATTCTTCTTGATCTAACCTTTTCTCTAGTTCCTGGTCCCCTTCTCCTATTGGCCTCAGTTGCTTTTAAGGTATCTGCTTTAGTTTCTCTGCATTAAGGGCAACAATAGCCAAGTTATGGAAACAGTCAAGATGCTCCACCACGGACGAATGGATTAAGAAAATGTGGTATCTATACACAATGGAATTTTATGCAGCCATGAAGAGGAGCGAAATGTTATCATTCGCTGGTAAATGGATGGAATTGGAGAACATCATTCTGAGTGAGGTTAGCCTGGCCCAAAAGACCAAAAATCGTATGTTCTCCCTCATATGCGGACATTAGATCAAGGGCATGCAGACTCTTGAACGGTGGCTTACACCATTCCATTTTCTTCTTGCGCCTTTGCCATGGCCAGAATAATACACTCAGTTTAGCTTACTGAAACAAGAGTTGACTTCTCTTTAAAAGATCAGATAATAACTATTTTTGGTTTGGAGAGCCAAGCTGTTTCCACCATAACTACTCAACTACTCAATTCTGCCATTGTGACATGAAAGTAGTCACAGAAAACCTGAAAATAAATGAGTAGCAGTTGTTTTCCAAGAAAATATCATCTATAAAAACTGTTCATAGAAACTGGAGAACATCATTCTGAGCAAGGTTAGCCAGGCTCAGAAGACCAAAAATCATATGTTCTCCCTAATATGGACACTTTAGATCTAGGGCAAATGCAGCAATGTGGTTGGACTTGGATCACATGACAAGGGGAGAGCACATACGGGAAGTATAGGAATAGGCAGAAAAACCAAAACATGAAAGCGTTTGATGTCCCCATTCTAGAGGAACTAATACAGACACCTTAAAGCAACAGAGGTTAACATGAGAAGGGGATCAGGAACCAGTGTAAAGATCAGTTAGAGATGAATCATCTTGGGTTGTAACACATTTGTACATGAAAGCAATGCTAGGAATCTTTCTGTATAGCTATCCTTAACTCAACTTGCAAAAGCACTTTGTCTTTCTTATTATGCTTATGTCTTCTCTTCAACAAAATTAGAGATAAGGGCAGAACAGGTTCTGCCTGAAAGTGGCGGGGAGAGGTTTGGGGAGGGGGCAGGGGGGAGAAATGACCCAAACAATGTACGCACATGTGAATAAATGAATAATAAAAAAATTAAAAACTGTCCATAGATTGTATTTGGCCCAGAGTCAATAGTGAGTACTGGAGGATGAGACACGTAGAATAGGTTGAATTACTTTAATAATCCTAGTTTAGATCTTTCTGAATCAGTCAAGCTTCAGAGAATTCCCAGAAATGTAGAACAGCCCAGACACACTTGCAGCAGAACTGCCTGGCTAAATTGTGACGTATAGAAGACACAGGAACAGACCCAGCCATGATTGGCTCAACCCTGAAGAACCATTAACAAAGCCTTCCAGTCAAGATGCTGTGTTTTGCAGAATGATTGTGGCAATAGACCACTAGTACAGTCAACAAAGCATTAATTTTGCTACTTTAGAATTAAAGATGGAACTTAATGGCAGTTCAATGCCTTGGTAATATCTCAGGCAGCCAGGAAGTCTCAGAGCCAAGTCTTAGATACAGGTGTTATTCAAACCCAGTATTCTATTCACTACACCAAATTGTTTCAGTCCTTAACTTTTTCTTTATTTTGGCTGGCTTTGTTTCTATGTTGCTATAGACACACATGATTAAGGCTAAAACGTGAATAATTTTAGGCAGCTTCTAACTCTCCACTATTTCCCCCTTTTAACTTTTAAGTCATTAAGAATCATGCTGCCCTGCCTTAAAGTTTGGAATATTTTCTTTAGGCTACTAATGCAGATCTCTTCATGATGTATCAGAGTCTGTATTGTCCTGGTTTATATTTTCTAAAACTTCAGTAAAAGGAAATAACTTAAATGGCCTACTCTTGCACACAGCTCCAATCTCTCACTTTACAGCTCACATTTTATGCACAGCTGTCAGGGCTTTCTGAATTAAATGTGACTTAGGGCCTGTGCTTGCTGACTGAGGAGACTCACAGGTCCTATAGCTCATCCACAATCTTGTACTTGAGCTGTCAAGGATGAGAGATTGGTGCCAAATTCAACCCAACATATCCCCTTCCCAGCAGTCTGCCTTCGACAACTCCTCCTTGTCAAATCCAACAGTTTACATAGAATATATAGTGAATAAAGTACCCTGAAAGATACAAATGTGGAGGTGCTGCTTCAGCTGATAGCAAGAACACCTATCAGCCTCCCACAGGGCTGACATTTCAGGATGGCAGGGGGAAACAGATCATAGGATTTTTGTAGTGATGGTTCTAAATGGATAGTAGAGCCTCTCAAGGCAAATCACCATTCTTCTCACTATCTACTCCCACCCCCAGGACTCAGTGTCATGCAAAAAACTCAAAACACTTTTTTTGTATTTATAAAGTAGAACCCTTGCGTGAATGGTTTTTAGAACCAAACACGATCCCTTAGGACTGGTCTTTGCTATGTTTAAGTTTCATGCTTTGGGTGTCAGAACTCCATGCCCTTCTCCTCATGCCTAGAGAAACTTCTAGGCTTGGAACCATCAAATGTTGGATCAGGAAGACAGCTGCTAACAGTGTCCAGGTGTTTTGAGAGGACCCTTACTATTCCTTGGACAGTTGACTTCCTAGCCAACCACAGCATGAAGATGTCAAATCACTGGCTTTCTGGCTACTAAGATCCAAGAGGAGTCCTTATTTTAATATGTGCCAAAAGGAAGAATGTTTCAGTCAGAAGAGCTTGTAAGTTTATAAATGTTATTAATTTTATGTTTACATATTTACATTTTATAGAAAAATAAAATTTTGTGTCACTGAGTACTAAACCTATTTGGTGAAAATTTATAGGGGGGAGGATATGTACACAAATCTCAAATTATTAACTCATGTGTGCGGATAAAGATAAAAAGCTCTTTAGAACAAGCAAATCTGGTTAATACTACTTTACTAAACTGATCATTTTAATCACTAATAATGGAGAATAATGGTGTCATATACTCATTGATATATTGCAGTGTGAGGCAAACATCACCAGAAATGCTTACTATGAATCTAAGAATGACAAATAATAGGTAAAGCAAATCCAGATTAAGGGCCATTCTGTAAAATAACTGTCTTAAACTCTTCAAAAACATGTCGATTTTATAAAAGACAACCACAACAGAGTGGAGAAGCTCTTCCATTTTAATGAAGACAACATAAAAACAATTAACAGAAGGCAATGTGTGGTCTGTTTGATTCCTAGATCAAAAATAAAGCAGTTATAACTGTGCATTGTGACTCACACTTGTAACCCCAGTTACTTGGGAGGATCATTGTTTGAAAACAGCCTAGGGAAAAAGCTAGCAAGACCCCATCTCAACTAATAAGAAGCTGAGTGCAATGATACACACCTATCATCCCAGCTATGTGGGAGATGTAAATAGGAGGATCATGGTCCAGGTCATAAACACAAGACCATAAATGAAAAATAAGTAAAACAAAAGAAACTGTAGTCATGGCTCAGGTGGTAGAGCAACTGCGTAGTAAGCATAAGGCCCTGAGTTCAAACCCCACTACTGCAAATTAAATAAATAAATAAATAAAGCAGCTATAAAGATTATTATTGGGGAAATTAGAAAAAGTTCTACATTTATTAAATAATATCATTGAGTCAGTGTTACGTTTCTTGGGTGTGATATGATACTGTGGTTGTTTTGGAGATTATCTTCTTCAGAAGAGGAACATGTCAAAGCTTTAAAGAGTTATGATCTCTGCAACTTTTCAAGTTATTCTGAAAAACCAGTAATGAGATAATGTGAGATGATGAGGTAATAAGAATGTGTCAAAATGTTCACAACCGCTGAGTCCAGATGAAGGGTATACAGAGATCCACTGGCCTGTTTTTCAACTTTCCCATAGGTTAGAAATTTTTAAAAACAAATAGTAGGAAAAAAACAAAACGAAGCAAATGTATTCTTTAAATTCTTTATTCTGCATGCCTGTTTCAGCAGTGTTGAAATGCAGGTTCCTCACACATGCAAATGTGCTCTTCTTTATAGATTCACAACATAAACTGTTGATAAGTGTCACAAATCAAAACATAGTCAAAATTTACAGCAGAGTATTTTAAAAATCAGACAAAAGACTTAAGAATTATTATGTCATGTTTTTAGTGCAAATACAACACAAGCAAAGAGGATATTAATCATGCCAGACTTTAAAACAGGTTTTCCCTGATTCTTAATTTCTCTGTTCCCCTCCTCCCCAAAACCTATGAAATTATCCATTCTATCCTAGAGGTATGGAATCCTTAAAAGCCAGTAGGATGACGTGCTGTATCGATCTCCTCACAGGTACAATCTACTCTTCAGTAATCTGTAGGCCATTGAAAAGGTAACTCCAAATCCAACAAAAAAAGCCAACCCTCTATTTGGCTGTGGAAAGGGTGTCAGATAGGCAATTGTGTGGTAGATCCGTGCTCCAACAAAGAGTCTGAAGTGCAGGAGGGCTGTAGAGAGATCTGGACCACTCAAGGAATACAACAGGCCGATCCCAAGAAATGGAACAATGTTTTCAAGGTCATTCAGGTGGGCTCTGTGGGAAAATATGACCATTAAAATTTCAAAATCAGTATGCATTCTTCCCTCTCTTCTAAAATTAAATATAAATGTCAACGGATACTTCTGATTTGGGACAGGGTCTCATTACCTAGCCCAGGCTGGCCCTGAATTCAAGGTTCTTCTGCCTTAGCCTCCCAAATGCTGGGATTGTAATCATGCACCCTCATGCCCTTCAATGTTAACAGATTTTTTAATTGCAAAGTAAGAGTCTTTTTTTTTTTCCTCTCAAACTTCTGAGCTTCCTTCCTTGCTTGACCTTTATTTAAAACATCTCATTTTTGTTTTGGTTTTATTTTTAGTGTATCTTTAGAAGGCATTTGGTTGTTTCTAGAATATCAACACTGCATCCATCTAGGAAAACTCACTTTGCTTTTGCAGATATGAAATCCTTTTTGCAATTAAAGTTTCTCCTTACAAAAACTCTTCTTCCCAAAGGAAGAAATTTATTTTGATTGTGATTGGTCCTAAGAGTTTTCCTTTACTGGGTGTCGTGGTGCATGCCTGTAACCCCAGCTTCTTGAAAGGTGGAGGTAGGAGGGTCATGAGTGTGAAATCAGTCCTCACAAAATTAGCAAAACCCTGTCTCAAAAACAAAAATAAACAAAAAGACTGGAGGTGTGGCTCCAGTGGTACAGCCCAATGCCTAGCATGCATGAGGTCCTGGGTTCAACCACCAGTGCATAGGAGACGAAGATTCCTCCTGCACTTCTGCTACCCTTCAAAATGGCTACTGAGAAAATCCTCACCCATTTACCCAAACCACTAGGTTGTTTGGTAAAGAACCAATCTACCAACTTAATACCAAGAATCTCAAGCTCTTTAACATACAAGTAACAGAACATATAACTAGCCCCCTGGATATGGGTAAAATTTTATCTATTCTATCTTCAAATCACAAAGGGAATTAGTTAATAATGATGCAAAAAAAATGAAAGCTATACACAAAAGACTATGAGAGAGACAGAGGTTTCCTGAAGTTTATCTTTCTATCACCACTAAAAGAAAACAGAAACCATGGTTTAGTAAGAAATATTCCTCCCATTCATACCATCTGGTTAGGATTGTGAATAAAAGAAACATTTATCATTGACTTGACTTTTGAAAAAGTGCTTAACTTCTAAATCTAATGCTCCTTTTTAACTGCACAGAATTAAAGTTACTTTATAATCTAGATTATGAATAGAGACTTTGATCAGGTTTATCAGCTATTGATATACATTTCAAGATAAAAAGGCTTTCTGGTTTAGTCTACTCTGTTCTATTACGGCATAAAATATAATTATGACATATTGTCAGCTTGGTGCTCATCAGTATCCTTTCTTTCTTGCCTTTCTCCCATTTTCCTTAAGATCTCTAAGCTTCCCTGACCAAGATGACAACATGAAGATATGAAGAATGCAGCAACAACCTACGTAAACTAGTGGTTTAAAAGTTTAAAGAGCTACAGTAAGCTGGCCATATCTGCAGATTTAAAACCAAGTTTTGACCAAGTTCAGTAAAAAAAAAAAAAACCCAATCAATAAAATCAAAAGCAATTTCCAAAACAAAATTCTTAAATCCCCACATGCATAATGCAGTTCTGTTGATGCAAAGTTCTCAGTCAGACCCATGTTGATTTGCCAAGTGTTTCCCTGACCTTCATTTTGTACAAATCTGCCTCCCAAAAGCAAATGATGCACAAAAAGAAAGTGAATGTGCTTCATTTAAGTGATACATGAAAATTTGAGGTTTGTCAAAAGGTGGCCTGTTTTAAGTCGAAGCTGGGCAGTGTTGTGGGGAAAATGAAACAAGCATGTGTGGTATAGCTCTGAACTCTATGTCTCCTGGGCATTCGTGGTGTTTCCTCAATGGTGGCCTCCTTGGAACTAAACACCCACCCACACTAAGGGTCTACTGGACCTGCCCCTGAACAAGGGCAAAGACAGAATGGACTGAGTGTTTTTGTCCCCTCTTTTGAGATTCAACCAAAGGGCTACTAAGGATAAGGTAGGGTGGGCAAGCTAGGACAGAAATCCTATTTTCACTATAAAAGGGCCTGCTTCATCAATTAGACTGCATTCTAACCCTGCCCAGACATGCTAGCCCAGCACCTGCTATAGCTCAATGTCACGCTTCCCTTTGCCACTTCCCTCCTTCCCAGAATGACAACTTCTTCAGTCTAGAGCCATCTATAGACAGCCGCTAGAATCTATTACCAGGTGGCTATCAGACTTCAGGAGTGATCACTTTCTACCTGGTTTATCCTATCAGTCTGTGTTCCCATTCTTTCTCCTTTAGACAGATGACCATGACAGAAATTTGCTCAGTGACAGACCTTCTCACCAGCTCTGTGCTATGATGCCACCATTACACCTCATTCCCTCACATCAGAATCACTTGGACCCAGCAATCACCTCAACTGTACTAGAGTTGCTACATGAATTTAAAATGAATTGTCAAGTGCAAGTTTGGGGGTTCATGCCTGTAATCCCAGTTACTCAGGAGGTGGCAACTGGGAAGACGGTGGTTAGAGGCCTGTCCAGGGATAAAAGCCAGACCCCATCTCTACACCTAACCAGGCTGGATGGTGTATGCTTCTAGCTACATGGGAGGATCATGGACTGAGACTGATCCAGGACAAAACGTGGGACACTATCTGAAAAATAACTAAGACAAAAGTTCTGGGGGTGTGAGTCAAATGATAAAGTGACTGCCTAACAACCTCAAGGCTCTGAGTTTAAACCCCAGAGCCATCTTTTTATGTCAAGAGATAGCCAGCTACAAAAGAAGCTCCAACCACACCTTTTCTGACTCCTTTGGCTCAGCCAAAGCTCTCACTTCAACACATGGCAATGTGTCCAAATTCCCACAAAGGAATTTCTCAAATTCACCTGATTTCTCTTCTCTTCCTTGTTCTCAATTGTAATGTTCTCCAAGTTCCTCCATCGTGAACTATTCCAAGTTCCCGACTACTTTTACCCACCATTTGCCTCTAGAACATCTAATGGAACACTGCATCATGTTATCCTGTAAGTGCTATATGCATTTGATCTTATATGCAAGGGAGCAGTATAAACTTCTGGGAGGCAGAACCCCAGTCTTACAGTTTTTGACAGCAAGAAGATAGGATAAGGCAAATGCCAGGTGCTCACGACTGTAATCCTAGCTCCTCTGGAGGCTGAGATGAGGAGGATCACACTCCAAGGCCAGCCCAGGCCAAACAATGTTTGTGAGATTCCCACCTCAATGGGAAAAAAAATGGGTATCGTGGTGCACACTTGTCACACTAGCAATGGCAGGAAGCACAAAATAGAAGAATCACAATCTAGGCCAGCCTGAAGGCACGGCTCAAATGGTATAGCACCTGCCTAGGAAATGTGAAGCCCTGAGTTCAAACCCCAGTCAGACATGATAGTGATACATACACAGCAATCTCAATAAATGTCTTGTTCATGCACTGGGGACACAAGAGGAGTTCTCCAACTCAGCCTTAGCCCATGCTTCAGTCTCATGACAGAATCCCCACTAAGCACCACTCTTGGTGCATGGGGCACTCTCTACTTAGAAGGCAGTATATATTCTAAATGCATCTCCTTTTCCTAAGGACGAAGCCCAAGTGCTTTTCAATGACTCCTTTTATTTCTCTAGCTATCCTGCAAGCCTTCCAACTTTCATCTGTCTTGTGGCATTGAACATACATATATATCCCATATCTATATATCCCATATATATTGAATTCCTCCTACAACAAAGTGAGCTAGGTTAGATAAACATGCAAAGCACTTTCTTTCTATCACTGATTTCTGTCTTTCCAAAACTCAAATAACTGACTTTAAGCCACAAATCATAACATTTCAGCACATATTATTGTAAGCTTTTAATTAATTGTTCCATAGGTGTATTATTAATTTACTCAGTATTGTGGACCTTTCACTTCATTTGTAACCTCACTCAGTCCCTGCCATTGGAATATGCAAATAGTAATGAGTTTATAATTACATGCTGAAGTAATTAAGAGGGGAAAAAAGCCTAGGTTAAAAATGCAAAAGGGAGATTCTGGAAAGTTTTTACTATGAAAATTATTTCCAAAGTGTGTTATTAGGAACTTTTTTGATAGGGCCAATATATATATTGGGCGCCTTGTCCTTGTAGGATACAATCCCCTTACCACCCTGAAATGCCAGCATCTGGTCACCAGGGGGCGCTGTGCACAAGGTCACAGCACCTCAAGGCCAGCCCTTTCAGAACCAGGGTCAATTGCTTACTAAAATGTATTTGCAGCCTCTCTAGAGGATCAGCCTAAATTGTGGCTTTCTCCTCTGGAAGTACAATTCCAGGGGCATAGGAGGTAGGTGAAAGAGGTGGGAAAGGATCTAAATTCCCCAAATAAAACCTCGTGTTACGCTTTCACATACTAGAGTTGGATCTGAACCTTGGTGAGGTTCTAACCACCATCACTTTCTGGACAACTCTATAAATATAGGGCCATGATTAATATCATGCATGTGGCTGCCTGCTTTAAAGGGAACCACAAAAGTGACAAAATAAAGCTTTAAACTGTTTATATCTCCAAAGCTTCACTCACTTTTCTAATTTTTTTTTCTTTTCCATCACAACACCTAAGACTTTTCTTCTGAAACTGTGAGGTGCTCACAATGATTCTTTAGTTCTGAAACTCTTTAAGATCCATATTTCTTAGCACAGCCCATTTTCAAGAGTGACTGATTTAGGACGACTGCTGAATTAGCCAGTATATAAATGAAACAGAAGTGAAAATTTTGTATTTAGTATCTAGCACACATTTTCTCTTTGGACAAAAACACTCTTGGTTAATAAGGATATGTTTGGGGGTACAATTGTTTTGAATAAGCAAGATGAATTTAATATTAGGCAGAAGAGTGCAGGGGGCAAAAGAGGAGCCTGGGAAGGAGTGCAATATAGAGAATTGTGGTGCACAGCTCCCAGGGGACACTGAAGACACTTCATATACAGGGTCTTTCATGCAATCTGAAATGTTTGTGTAAGTTCAATTTTATCCATATTATTTCAGTTCCTTTGACAAGGGAATTAAAAGAAGGGATGAGTTTACATCCAGAATAACAAAATGCAAAATACAGAAATGTGTACAAATGCATGAACCCAGGGCCAGACTTAATCTTGAGACCATGTATCTTAAACCACAAATATAAATCTGCAGGAATCTTATGAGTGGCTTCAGACTGTCTCAGGGAATGAAGAGAAGAATAATGCAAACATGATCTAGAGACTACAGCTGCATCCCCCTTCTGTAACCTATATTATGGAAGAAAATTCTTTTCTCTGTCTCCAGTTCACTATTCATACCAAACTGAAGAACTATGTTCAAATATATCCTCATATTTGCTATCTTAGTTCTTCATATTTAAATATGCCTGTAGAATTTTTCTCTGGTGCTTTAATTTTAGAACACTTTATTTACTCATTATCACTACTAGAACAATAGTAGATCCTCAGTAACTGCAGGTACCTGGTTCTAAGCAGCCCACCATGGAGGAACAACCATGCATGTCAGGTTGTAGAGCAGGCTTGATTCACTTTGCCCGTAACACCACTCAGCTTTCACTGGAGAAAAGTGCCTTTCAACAAATCTCAAAATTTTTCACTTTATCACTTCAATTTAGACATATTCACCTTTACCTTGCTTTGGGGGCACCATTTACTTGAGGGGAGGCAGATTTCACAAAATGAGGGGCAGAGAAACACTCAGCAGATCACACAGTGACTTAGATACAACTGATCATAGCACAGGAGTGACTGACTGAAAGCATCTCTACATCCACTGAGAGAAATGGGTTCGAGAATTTAAAAATCACGGTTTTTGAAATTTATTTTCATTTTATTTTTCTTTTGACTGTGCTTGGTCAAAACTGTGTGTAATAAATCCATGAATAAGGCAGGCTTATTGTATACCAGTTTAGATGAGCATTAGAAAATATCAGGTGAGAAGCTGTCATGTAACTTTGATCATTCACACGTTAGAAAAAGGTGACCAATGGGTTGGAAGTAAAATCTCAGTATAAAACATTTTTTCAAACTGCATGCCTTTATGACAACAATTAAAAAAAACACCCCCAGATCTGGAATTAGAGGCTCTTTCAAAATAAATATCTAGACTGAATTATTAGGAGACTATGTAGATGATGCTTTGACTTACTGCTTTTTATTGCCCACTGAACTCCCAGCATATTAGACACATTACCTACAAAGAAGAGAAAGAAAAAGAAAGACAGAGACAGAAAGATTTCCCTACTTCTCTGAAGAACGTCAACTTCCATATTTTAAATCTTATGCAAAAACACTAGCTCTTCAACTTTTTACATGAGTTGAATATTCTCTAGGAATACAAGAAACTACAAGAGTCCATTGACCCTATTTTACCTCTTATACCCATCATTACTTTTGATATGTCCTTATACAGAGCAGTTATCAGCCCCAAAAAGCCCATTTAAAAGTATAACAAAGCTGGGAATAGGTGTAATTTCAGTGATACTTAGACACTTCTAGATCCTTAATTTTCTGTATTTATTATATGGAACAAATATAATGACTGACTTTTTCGCATCTTCTCCAAAACTCCAACATCTTTACTGAACTCCTTGACCAAAACTTTTTGAGAGAGTAAGTTCCAGAGACAATGGGTTACCTTCGTACGCGTTCCACCCTGTCATCTGTTTGAAGATATTTCTTGGCATTCTCTTCCTTACCAAAGGCTGCATAGTCTTCTGGGTTGGCAAAAACCTATCCCCAAAACCAAAGCAAAAGCTTATGGCGAATACCAAACAAGTTGATTACAGGTTAATGGAAGAAATACAGGCATCTAAGTTGGCCATGGTAGAAAAAATAAATTAGAGCAATAAATCAAACACTGGATGAGGGAAGGCAGCCAGAGTCTGAACCAGAATCTTTATTAACATTGCAAACATTTTTAAAGGAAACGTAAATACAAACTTGAATAAAAGCCAGCACATCAAAATTGTGAAAAGGAAGTAAAAATGGAAAAGGGGTATAAGTCTAAGTAATCAGCGACTTGTGGCACCTGGCATTTTTTTCACAGTGATGTTGACACACGTTCCCTCAACTGTTAACATTTTCAAGGGACTGGCTTGCCCAAAAGTAAAGTGTTGACTACACAATGATGTTGGAGAATGGGCAAGAAACATAAAACAGTGAGGGATGGGAAAGGTGCTCTGTACTGTGTTAGAATAGGTATGCTTCTTTTCCTGCTCTGAACTGTACAAAATTTTGATTGTTGAAGAAAGTTTGATTTGTTGATTATATAGTGAAGTAGCATTCTTATGAATAACAAGGGCACATTTAGTGCATGTGTTCATATATTCCGTTCTGCAATTATTCTACTGTTTGAAATGGTTTCCCCATCTCTTGAAACTTGAAATATGCATTTTAAAAATATTTAAGTATGTCCCACTGGTTAATCATTTACAATAAAGAAAAGTACAGACTGTAAAATTAGTTTAAGCCTGAAAATGTTATAAATATTACACTAGTTTATTTTAAAATATGATGTGAGCATTCCAGATAAAGATATTGAGGAGACCTGATGAGCACGGACATCATAAAGTATCAGCTCTTGAAGTCAGACCTACCTGTCTTGTCCATCGTAGTGTCCCCTAAATAAATGCCTGGCACACATTGTGTTTAATATACACATTCTGAATAAAGACACAAATGTGTTACAATGACAAGTGCATGAGATTTGGGGTTAAACCAATCTGAACTTTCATCTCAGCCTTACCTTTCACTGACCACCTCTATTCATTGATTGAAAGTCTGTGTCTTCACAGGATTTGTTAATTGAAGACTAATCCCTAGTGTGATAGTGTTTGGATACAGGGCATTTAGGAAGTGTCAAGTTCATATGGGTGGACCCAGATGAATGGGATTCATGCCCTTATAATAAGACAGATAAAAGCTAGCCTCTCTTACTCTCTCTCTCTCTCTCTCTCTGCTCTGCCTGAGTAAGGATAGAGAAGCAGAGCAGGATTCCAGCCGTCACTAGACACTGGATCTGCAGGCAGTTGACCTTGAACTTGCTAATCGCCAGATCAATGAGGAAAAAACATTTGTTATCTAAGACACCCAGTCTGTGATGTTCTGTAACAGCAGCCCAAACTGACTCAGACAGCTGCTTGACATTTCTGTTTTTCAGTTCCTATTTATAAAATTCAGAGACAAACCCTCATCTCACCTGATAGTGCTAATGATAAGAGACAATGACCCAGGGATCTGCCACATGCAAAACTGTATAGACTCCTGGCACTCCACAAATCTGAGTTCTAGCCTTCTCTTACAAGGTAAATGTCCTGTGCCATTCTAGAGGAGAGTTTTTACCCTGTGGCAGGCAGCCACTTTGTGCCTGTTACTCCAACACCAGTTTCCTATCACTGACAAATATAAGGGAATGGTCCCCATTAAAATACAAATAGTCTTGAAACACCTAAGAGATTGTGACCTCTAGATAAAAGTAAGGCTCTTAAGACAAAAATCAGGACAGGCACTAAGAAAGAAATAGGTGGTTTACAGAAAGAGGTTGTTGGATCCAACACCATTTCATGATAAAAGCTCTAAGAAAACTCGGAATAGAAGGAAAGTACTTCAACATTATAAAAGCTATATAAGACAAACTACAGCCAGCATTATACTCAACAGAGAAAAACTGAAACCATTCCCTCTAAAATCAGAAACTAGACAAGGATGCCCACTATCTCCACTCCTATTGAACATAGTACTGGAATTCCTATCCAGAGCAATTAGGCAAGAAGAAGGAATAAAAGGAATACAAATAGGTAAAGAAACTGTCAAAATATCCCTATTTGCAGACAATATGATCCTATACCTTAAAGACCCAAAAAACTCTACTCAAAAGCTCCTAGACACCATCAACAGCTATAGCAAGGTAGCAGGATATAAAATCAACATAGAAAAATCATTAGCATTTCTATACACTAATAATGAACAAACTGAAAAAGAATATATGAAAACAATTCCATTTACAATAGCCTCAAAAAAATCAAATACCTAGGTGTAAACCTAACAAAGGATATGAACGACCTCTACAAGGAAAACTATAAACTTCTGAAGAAAGAGATTGAGGAAGACTATAGAAAGTGGAGAGATCTCCCATGCTCATGGATTGGTAGAATCAACATAGTAAAAATGTCTATACTCCCAAAAGTAATCTACATGTGTAATGCAATTCCCATCAAAATTCCAATGACATTCATTAAAGAGATTGAAAAATCTACTGTTAAATTTATATGGAAACACAAGAGGCCACAAATAGCCAAGACAATACTCAGTGAGAAGAACAATGCTGGAGGCATCACAATACCTGACTTCAAACTATATTACAAAGCAATAACAATAAAAACAGCATGGTACTGGCACAAAAACAGACATGAAGATCAGTGGAACAGAATAGAGGACCCAGATATGAAGCCACACAACTATAACCAATTTGTCTTTGACAAAGGAGAGAAAATATACAATGGAGAAAAGACAGCCTCTTCAACAAAAACTGCTGGGAAAACTGGTTAGCAGTCTGCAAAAAACTGAAACTAGATCCATGTATATCACCCTATACCAATATTAACTCAAAATGGATCAAGGATCTTAATATCAGACCACAAACTCTAAAGTTGATACAGGAAAGTGTAGGAAATACTCTGGAATTAGTACGTATAGGTAAGAACTGTCTCAATGGAACCCCAGCAGCTCAGCAACTAAGAGATAGCATAGATAAATGGGACTTCATAAAACTAAAAAGCTTCTGCTCAACAAAAGCAATGGTCTCTAAACTGAAGAGACCACCCACAGAGTGGGAGAAAATATTTGCCAGCTACACATCAGACAAAGGACTGATAACCAGAATATATAGGGAACTTAAAAAACTAAATTCTCCCAAAACTAATGAACCAATAAAGAAATGGGCAAGTGAACTAAACAGAACTTTCTCAAAAGAAGAAATTCAAATGGCCAGAAAACACATGAAAAAATGCTCACCATTTCTAGCAATAAAGGAAATGCAGCCATGAAGAAGAACGAAATGCTACCATTCGCTGGTAAATGGATGGAATTGGAGAACATCATTCTGAGTGAGGTTAGCCTGGCCCAAAAGACCAAAAATCGTATGTTCTCCCTCATATGTGGACCTTAGATCAAGGGCAAACACAACAAGGAGATTGGACTTTGATCACAAGATAAAGCGAGAGCACACAAGGGAGGGGTGAGGATAGGTAAGACACCTAAAAAATTAGATAGCATTTGTTGCCTTCAATGCAGAGAAACTAAAGCAGATACCTTAAAAGCAACTGAGGCCAATAGGAGAAGGGGACCAGGAACTAGAGAAAAGTTTAGTTCAAGAAGAATTAACTTAGAAGGTAACACACACGCACAGGAAATCAATGTGAGTCAACTCCCTGTATAGCTATCCTTATCTCAACTAGCAAAAACCCTGTTCCTTCCTATTATGGCTTATACTCTCTCTTCAACAAAATTAGAGATAAGGGCAAAATAGTTTCTGCTGGGTAGTGAGGGGGTGGGGGGGAGAGGGAGGGGGCAGGATGGGTGGTTAGGGAGAGGGTTGTGCATTGTATGCACATATGAATAAATTAAAAAAAAGGTTGTTGGATATGCAAAGAGACCACAACAATGAAAAACTTTAAACTTCACCAAGCAGCCTTGCTCTGCACCCCTCACTGTGCTAGAATATTGAAGTGGGCTTCAAAATCTTTCTATCACCTTGCTTATGTCTCCAGGTTTTTAAAAAGTCATCATTATAGGACTGAGGGTGTTGATTAAAAGTGCTTGCCCAGCAAGCATGAGGCCCTGGGTTCAATTTTCAATATCACACACACAAAAAAGAAGTCAGCATTATAAAACTGGGTAAAAATATTATCTATTTAAAAAGTCGGAAATACATCAAATTCTGTGATTGGCTTATCCCAATCACAAGAGACTCTAAAGTGGGAATAAACACTTTAATTATCAGCCTTCTTTCTTTCTTCTTTTTTCTTCAATCTATTTTCCTCTTCCATCCTCCCTCAAAATATATCCCACCATTTAACTATCTAAAAAATGAATATTTTCTAAACTCTAACTGACAAATTGAATTCTGAAATTATACAGTTTCCTTACAGTGAAACTTACTATGAGTAAAACCCTACCATTCCAGGAATCTCATCCTCTAGCCATAATAACAAAGGGTAAAAGTCACAAAGAAAAAACCATTTAGTAGTTTCTGCATGAAAGCGATTGCCTATAAATATATTAGATTTATCTAAATCAATTGATTACATACTTGCAGCATAACATAATACTGTGTGCTCTTTATTAAGCTTTGTTTAAAAAAAAAAGGTGGGGGAGATTAAGAAAAATGCTTTCCAGAATTATATCTCTTCAAAATGAGAAAACTTTACCTCCAAATTTCTTACCTTCCTTTTTAGTCTGTAGAATGCAGTTGCAGTGCTCATAAACATCATTTTTGTAAGAATAATTGTTGCGTAAGAGGTAAAGGCCATGAAGACTTCATTTTCCAACAGCTGGTTGAGATGAGCCATTTTTTCAATTTTGATCTGGAATCTTAAAAAGATTTTGGACAAAAAGGGGAAAAACAAGCACAAATACCATTGTCTCTTAATGAGTTTATATTGCAGCATTAAACACATTGCTCTTAAAAATGTCTTGGGCTGTTTGCAAAGGAAATGGTCATTTCTTCTTAAAACTTTCAAAATAAGCAAGATTATGCCTTCTCTAGTTGTATATCACTAAGGTTAAGGACAGCAAACAAGTACTAAATGATAATACAGGGGATATTATAGGAAAAACAAAACAGCCAAGATGCCTGGCCTAAAGATTGACTAAAATAATTTATTAGCACCTAGATGGACCACAGATTGAATGCAAAGACCAGAGGTCATGGATCAATCTCTTTAGAATTATCAAACCATACATAGCAGTACCACTGATGCTTCATTGGAAAGTCCTCAATTCTAACACATGTCTTTCTTTAGAAACTCAACTTACTGCTTTTTATCACTTCAGTAGGACTCAAGACCTCAGGCTCCCACAATTGGGCCATTATCCTCACTTGAGGAATTTAGGTTCTCTGAGACTAAATGTCTTCATTTATAAGATAGGAATAGTAATGGTTCCTAACATTGAGTTATTGTGAGATTTGATTTAGCTACTATGTAAGATATAGCACAGTGGCTAACCATGAACAACTCTCAAAAGTTTTATGATAACCTGATCACTTCAACATGATCAATGTGATCATTAGTACAGACAATGGAAATATCCAAATAGCAGGCTTGCAAACACATGGCAGGGAAATGGCACACATGGTACTTCGATAAAACAAATAAGGGAGAGAAGACTGGCTTCATATTTCATATTCATAAACACCTAAAACCTGCCAAGAGTAAATTGAATGTAACTGAGTCTGTAGTTGAAAGTATAACCAGGAAGATTTTCAGGAGCAAAGGTAAGGTACACTAGTAACACTGAGGTCAAAGTGGGTAGGAATTTACTCCTCACCCTATCAGCTAGTGGTTCATTGTCACCTCCTCCTGTTCTTTTATCATCTCTGCTATCTGCTTTTATCTTTTCCACATAAAAATACACCTTTTCTCCTACTCAACTTAGGTGCTATTTAACCCATTTTGCATGTAGGACTATCTCTTCTCAATGATGTCAGTTCCTGCCCTCAAACATCAACCTTTGCCTGTAACCATAAAGGATTGGCATCTATCAGTCTCTGGCCCTTCAATCCATCCACTAATAATCTATAAATCTACATAAATATTCCTGTATTTTCTTAGTGGTCATAGAGTTGTTCATGTGTGATATAAACATGCAAATGTAATTTTAAAAGAATTGTTTATGAGTCCAACTATGCTATATACTTTATGTGCAATACCTTACATAATTTTAGTAACTATACTATTTCACAGATAAAGAAAATAGAAATTGGAGACATTAAGTAGGCGGGCTGGGACACAAACCCAGGCCTCTGTTATCACATCCTGTGTGCTAATATATTAGAATGCCTCCTTCAAGAAACGTGTTAAACTCAGCTTTCAACTATAATTCTGATTCAACTAAAATTGATCAAATGTCTACTCTGCAGCTGGCATGGCTGGGCACCCCTTACACCCATCATCTTCTTTCCTCTTCCTATTGTGCTATGAGGTAGGGGTCACCATTTCCATTTTGTGGATAAAGAAACCAGATTCCTGATTTTTGTTTCTATAGGCTAAAAATGCATTCCTTGGATTTAGGCAAACAAAAACCATATATAAATGCATATGTCTCTAGGTGTGGCCCAGGACCCTCCCATGGATGCTAAATCTAAAGGTGTTTGAGTCCTTTGTATATAATTGTGTCATATTTGCATATAAGTCATGCAATCCTCCCACATGTCCTCCCATATTTTGTCACCTCTCTATGATTTATGACACAAGGCCAATGCTACACAAATAGTTGTTACGCTGTATTATTTTGGGTTTAGTGACAAGAAAAAAGGTCTGCTATATATTCAGCACACATTTTTTCCTAATATTTTAGATCTATGGTTGGCCAAAACCAACCGCAGATGAATGGAGGACTGACTCTATTCTAGATTAAACAACAACAAAAAAGAATCCCACATATATTGGCAAATTAACTCACAATCCACCTCCGTGAATTCATAGTCTTCAAAGCACAGTATTTTAGATTAGTTCTCAGTAACATTAAAGTTTCTGCTTTTATTGTATTGAAGAGGTAAAAGTCATGGGTAAACTACACTATCCTTCAGAGCTCACATAAAGGTAATTAGCTTAATATAGGATCCCTAAGGCCTACGCCTCTGGACACAGATCAAAAGAAACACAGCAAGGTTGTTCAATTTTTTTTTAAATTAGGAAGGTTATTAAGCAGGAAATGTTGCTATGTAACACCTTTAAAACTAAAACAGTCTCTGCCATTGTTCCCAGAATGAACTTAGAGATAGAACAGAAGTCCACAGAGAATTTTTTTTCTTTGCCTCAGTGAAAATCAGTACTAAAAGAGTGAAGAAAAAGGGGAAGCCTTCTAGAGTTGTTTGTGGGAAAAGAACCCTCAGACGTCAGCAGTTGGGGAAAAGGGAAATGGGAGTTTTTTTCTTTCAAAGTGAACAACAAAGAAAGCACATTTCACATAGAATTTCTCAATCACCAGGAATGCAGCTGAACTCCTGAAGCATGCAGCTTTGGGAGATGGGCCAAGCCAGGTCCATGGCATTGCATGGTACGGTCTCATAACCCATCTCAGCCAGACAACACTTCCCAGGCATCAGAGGGCCATGTGACTAAAAAATAGGAGTAATCAATAGCATGAATTAAGGAGATGCTAGTCTGGACCTTTCAAAGCCTATTTGCCCATAAATTGCCTTGACCTGAACCATGATTGTGGCTAAGATGAGAACAAAGTTACTGAAAGCTTTCTGCCAGGGAAAGTCTTTGGGAAGGTGGAGAACAGAAAGTACTGATTAAAAAAAAAAGAAAAATAAGAGAATAAAGTGCTAGTGACTTGAGTATTCTAGGAATGAGGTAGAAATGATCTAAGAAAAGGAAACCTAGAAAAATCAGGACACTTGGTTACTAATTATGCAAATAAGTGACTAATATGGTGAATTATATTGGATAATATAATATATATTGGATATATAGTGGTTTGTTCATTTTACTATCCATCTATTTGCTGCCCAAAGACCAGTTCTCAGTTCCCTGATGTGGAGGTAACTGTCCTATGAGAAAGCATGGGGTAGGATGTTGAGGACACAAATTTTAGAAGTCGACTGGAGTCCAGGTAGATCACTACACTGCAATTTAACTTTTCTAGAATCTACCTTACCTAGAAAACAAGGTTTTCTTTACTTTCCCCCTTTCTTTTCCTTTCTTCTTTCTGCTTTTGTTTTTCTTTTCTTTCTTCTTTCTTTTGTCACCTTCTCCTTTTTCTTTTCCTTACTGTAAAAAAATACTTTGAGACAGGTCTCATTATGAAGTCCATGCTGGCTTTGAATTCATGGTCTTTCTGCCTCAACCTCCTAAGTACTAGGATTACAGATGTGGACCCTAACACCCTAAAACAAGGTCAGAGTGCTTTAAAAAGCCCTGAGAGCTAGTAAGCACCACGTGAGTGTCTGACAGATAAATATGCTCCAACTTTAGCACTAGTATAAGCACTGAGAATACAATTTCAGAGTTTCCAAAAAGCCTTCACATACTTTATCACACTTCATCTGAAAAATTCTAAGGTAGTAAAAAGTGAATAGTATCTTCTCTACTTTTCATATATAAAAAAACTGAGGCACAGAGAGGTAGAGTGAGAAATAAGACCAGTGCACCATGGGGAGCCCGTTTCCTCAGTTATGTAACTCATGGGCAATCTGCCATCAAAGCTAAGAACTCTAGAATGCTCTGGATGCCTTTCATATAAATCCCACTCCATCTTGTTTTTCTTTCCCACAGTATCTATCACTGAAGATAGATTGAGGAATACACCCTTTCCCCTTATAGGTTCTTGGCCAAAGAGAGCAAAGTTCTTTTCTTCTCCAGATTATTTTGCTTCTATATCAATATTGTGTAACACTGAAAACCTGGGCACATAGCCCAAAGGCCATGACTCTTCAATTTTATACTGTCTGGGACTGACAAACTATACATGGGTTACAGAAAATGATAACTCAGTGACCATGTACTGTTCGTCAGTTCTACAATTTCCTGAAGGAACTGCAGTGGCTGTAACTCAGCCTTCAGAGAGGCTTCAGGAAAAGGAGGTTTCAGAAACCACCCTAAAGCTGGTGGTTTTGTGGGGGTGTAGTGGGTAAGACATTCTTTAGGGACTATGCATATTTACCTTTCCAGCTCAGGGATTAAAAACTCCCACACTGAAATAAACCCTTAGAAAAAGTTTACTCCTCTGCCACAGAGAGTAATATTCAAACTTAGACCAATTTGTCCTTCTAAAAAGTAACTAAAGGTGATCACCACACATAAGTCATCTTACCTTGGAAACTGCAGAAGACAACAACGTGCAATAATACCATGACTCCCAGGAGGGGAGCCTACAGGGCATGCAAAATGTGGTGCTAGCCTGGGGCTCCCAGGACTTGAGGGTCTGAAGGCCCAAGGACTCTAAGCTGAAAGATTCTTAAGCTGAAAGACTCTAAGCTGAAGTTCTGGGGCATTTCCATCCTGTCCCAGGACCACAGCAATGCTTGACAACACCCCTTTGGCACTCCTTGGAGAGAAAACAAGGAGAAGAAAACGGACAAAAGAAATGTGCTCAGACTAGCAAGAAGCTTTGGGACTCCATAAAGGGAAGCAGAGAGATGGGAAAACTTGCATGTTCTTTTCCCCACCACCCTGGTCCAGCCATAGCCATATCTGAGGCCTTAAGCCCCAAAGAATACCTCCCTTCTCTTTTCCTTCTGGGCCCGGTGGCTTCTTCCTCCAGATTGGGATGCAGAGCCGCACACAACATACCGCGCCCCCCTCAAGGGCTATACTGTCACACAATAAGAGAACAACCTAACCCTGTCCCCTTTTCATCAATATCTAAAGTTATCATTATTTCAAAAATGTTCTGCCCATCAAAAATGAATCCAGAAACTCCGATTCTGTTTCTCAACAGACACAAAGTCTCTTATCTTCCTTCCCTCAGACGTTTGTGGAATTTGCACTGTTGGAATGAACAGAAGTAGCTTAAAGCACAGCGAGTCCCTATGTTGCCACAACTTGCATGGACTTTTCCCTTCACCAAAGAGCAAGGGACCCTTTCAAAAGAGATGCTACTTTAGCTTGAAAATAAAAACTGCCGAAATCATCACTTAACACCTAAAAAGACTCATTCTCTCTAGTTTCATTTTTGTAGCTTGAGAAATAGGATAACATAACCAACGTAGGAAGTGAAACCCAATTGCACAAGTGATTGCGAAGTGAACGTTCACCCAGAAAAGAAGTTTCAGACTGGCAGAAATGTGCCCAGCCTTACCCCGACACCAACCTGTCCCTTGTGCCCACCACCCTGTCCCTGCCCGCCCGCAGCATCCGCGCCCCGCAAATTCCGCGCCCCGCAAATTCCGCGCCCCGCACCTGCGGTGAGTCCCCGCGGAGATCGCAGCACCTGTCCCGCGCCGGCCGCGCGCACTGCGGAGGGCTACACAGGAGGGCGGGGCGCAGGCGGGGCGCAGGCGGGGCGCAGGCGGGGCCCCCTCGTAGGCTGATTGACTATTAATGAGCTCCCAGCGCCCAAAGTCTTGCTTTCCACCCCGCCAAGCCCCTAAATCGTCCGATGTCCCTCCCACCCCGCCCCCGCCCACCTCATCCTTGATTTCTAACCTGTTTGGCTTTGGTATGGGTAAAAATTGTGGTTTCCTCTCTTGGATGGGCAGGGGACACTCGTGGTGTAGGAACTTTGTATACTCAAACTTTTCAGGACTGGGAAAGGGAAAGGAAGGAGAAGGCTTTGAACCTTTATTTAGCTGGAAAAAAAAAAAGATGTTCATGTTGAATTTTGAAAGCTTAAAACATTTTATAGGACATGGGTTACACGTTAAGGGGAGAACACATATAGGAGGAATAGGGATAGGTAGGAAACCCAAAACTTGAAAGTGTTTGATATGCCCATTGTAGAGGAGCTAATACAGAAACCTTAAAATGACAGAGTTCACTATGGGAAGGTGACAAGGAAGTAGTAAAGAGCTCAGGTAGAAGTGAATCAATTCAGATTGTAACACACTTGTGCATGGAAGCAATACTAGGAATCTCTCTGTACAGCTATCCTTGTCTCAAACTAGCAAAAACACTATGTGTTTCTTATTATTGCTATGTCTTCTCTTCAGCAAAATTGAAGAAGAGGACAGAACAAGTTCTACCTGGAAGCAAGGGAGTGGGAGGGAAAAGGAGAGGGCAGGGAGCAGGGGGGAGAAATGGCCCAAACAATAAATGAATAATAAATAAATAAATAACCGTTAACATTAAAAAAAAAGAAGAAGAAGAAGAAAATTAAAATCTAGAAGGACGGGGTAAAAAACTGATCAGAAATCATGGACAAAATCACCTGCCCTCAAACTTCACCTTCCTAGCACCTATGTGGCAAGGCTTGCTTAAAGGGTGAACAGGTAACTTTTAGGAAAGGTTGCTATAAGTGATCTTTATATTACAAATGTTCCAAATCCTTAAAAGGAGACCACTTGCTTTGTCACTGTGTTGCCCCATGCTAAGGGTCCAAAGGAGAATCTTAAGAGAGAGCCTGTATGTAAGGAGCTCATTACACAAACCACTCCCTGTGTTTTCAAAAGGGACATTCAGAGAAGGGTTTTCATAACATCAATATCCAGATTAGGGATGTTCCAAGCTTCCTACAATCCTCATAATATTTATGGATCTATTTTCCGTGGGTTTCTCTGAAAAGTTTTTTTTTTCTTTTATTTATATGTGCATACAATGTTTGGGTCATTTCTCCCTCTTTCCCCCCGCCCCCTCACTCTCCTCCTCACCCCCTCACTACCAGGTAGAAACTATTTTGCCCTTATCTCTAATTTTGTTGTGGAGAGAGTATAAGCAACAATAGGAAGGAACAAGGGTTTTTGCTAGTTGAGATAAGGATAGCTACACAGGGGGTTGACTCGCATTGATTTCCTGTGCATGGATGTTACCTTCTAGGTTAATTCTTTTTGATCTAACCTTTTCTCTAGTTCCTGGTCCCCTTCTCCTATTGGCCTCAGTTGCTTTAAAGTATCTGCATTAGTTTCTCTGCATTGAGGGCAACAAATGCTATCTAGTTTTTTGGGTGTCTTACCTATCCTCATACCTCCCAAATGTGCTCTTCCTTTATCATTTTATCAAAGTCCAATCCCCTTGTTGTGTTTGCCCTTGATCTAATGTCCGAATAGAGGGAGAACATACGATTTTTGGTCTTTTGGGCCAGGCTAACCTCATTCAGAATTATGTTCTCCAGTTCCATCCATTTACCTGCAAATGATAAGATTTCATTCTTTTTCATGGCTGCATAAAACTCCATTGTGAATAAATACCACATTTTCTTAATCCATTCATCAGTGGTGGGGCTTCTTGGCTGTTTCCATAACTTGGCTATTGTGAATAGTGCCGCAATAAACATGGTTGTGCAGGTGCCTCTGGAGTAACCTGTGTCACAGTCTTTTGGGTATATCCCCAAGAGTGGTATTGCTGGATCATATGGCAGATCTATGTTTAGATTTTTAAGAAGCCTCCAATTTTTTTTTCCAGAGTGGTTGTACTAGATTGCATTCCCACCAGCAGTGTAAAAGGGTTCCTTTTTCCCCACCCCCTCACCAACACCTGTTGTTAGTGGTGTTGCTAATAATGGCTATTCTAGCAGGGGTGAGGTGGAATCTTAGTGTGGTTTTAATTTGCATTTCCTTTATGGCTAGAGATGGTGAGCATTTTTTCATGTGTTTTTTGGCCATTTGAATTTCTTCTTTTGAGAAAGTTCTGTTTAGTTCACTTGCCCATTTCTTTATTGGTTCTTAATTTTGTGAGAATTTAGATTTTTTTGAATTCCCTATATATTCTGTTTATCAGTCCTTTGTCTGATGTGTAGCTGGCAAACATTTTCTCCCACTTTGTGGGTGTTCTCTTCAGTTTAGAGACCATTTCTTTTGTTGAGCAGAAGCTTTTTAGTTTTATGAAGTCCCATTTATCTATATTATCTCTTAGTTGCTGAGCTGCTGGGGTTCCACTGAGAAATTCTTTGCCTATACCTATTAGTTCCAAAGTATTTCCTACTCTTTCCTTTACCAACTTTAGAGTTTGGGGTCTGATATTAAGATCCTTGATCAATTTGAGTTAATATTAGTATAAGATGATAAACATGGATCTAGTTTCAGTTTTTTGCAGACTGCTAAGCAGTTTTCCCAGCAGTTTTTGTTGAAGAGGCTGCTATTTCTCCATTGTATATTTTTAGCACCTTTGTCAAAAACAAATTGGTTATAGTTGTGTGGCTTCATATCCGGGTCCTCTATTCTGTTCCACTGGTCTTCATGTCTGGTTTTATTGCCAGTACCATGCTGTTTTTATTGTTGTTGCTTTGTAATATAGTTTGAAGTCGGGTATTATGATACCTCCAGCATTGTTCTTTTGACTGAGTATTGCCTTGGCTATTCATGGCCTCTTGTGTTTCCATATAAATTTAACAGTAGATTTTTCAATCTCTGTGGTGAATGTCATTGGGATTTTGATGGGAATTGCATTAAACATGTAGATTACTTTTGGGAGTATAGACATTTTTACTATGTTGATTCTACCAATCCATGAGCATGGGAGATCTCTCCACTTTCTATAGTCTTCCACAATCTCTTTCTTCAGAAGTTTATAGTTTTCCTTGTAGAGGTCATTCACATCCTTTGTTAAGTTTACACCTCGGTATTTGATTTTTTTGAGGCTATTGTAAATGGAATTGTTTTCATATGTTCTTTCTCAGTTTGTTCATTATTAGTGTATAGAAATGCTAATGATTTTTCTATATTGATTTTGTATCCTGCTACCTTGCTATATGTTGATGGTGTCTAGGAGCTTTTGAGTAGAGTTTTTTGGGTCTTTAAGGTATAGGATCATGTCATCTACAAATAGGGATATTTTGACAGTTTCTTTACCTATTTGTATTCCTTTTATTCCTTCTTCTTGCCTAATTGCTCTGGCTAGGAATTCCAGTACTATGTTGAATAGGAGTGGAGATAGTGGGCATCCTTGTCTCGTTCCTGATTTTAGAGAGAATGGTTTCAGTTTTTCACTGTTAAGTATAATGCTGGCTGTAGGTTTGTCATATATAGCTTTCATGATGTTGAGATACTGTCCTTCTATTCCTAGTTTTCTTAGAACTTTTATTATGAAATGGTGTTGGATCTTATCAAAGGCTTTTTTTGCATCTATTGAGATGATCAAGTGGTTTTTGTCTTTGCTTCTGTTAATGTGGTTTATTACGTTTATTGATTTTTGTATGTTGAACCACCCCTGCATTCCTGGGATGAAGCCTAGTTGGTCATGGTGAATAATCTTTTTGATGTGTTGTTGAATTTGGTTTGCCATTATTTTATTGAGGATTTTTGTGTCAATGTTCATTAAGGAGATTGGCCTATAGTTCTCCTTTTTGGAGGTGTCTTTGCCTGGTTTTGGGATAAGTATAATACTGGCTTCATAAAATGTGTTAGGCAAGTGTTCCTTCCCTTTCTATTTCGTGGAACAGTTTAAGGAGTGTTGGTATCAGTTCTTCCTTAAAGGTCTGATAGAATTCAGCAGAGAGTCCATCAGGTCTTGGACTTTTCTTTTTTGGGAGACTCTTGATTGCTGCTTCAATATCATTTTGTGTTGTAGATCTATTCAGGTGATTAATTTCCTCTTGGTTCAGTTTTGGATGATCATAAGTATCTAGAAATCTGTCCATTTCTTTAAGATTTTCAAATTTATTTAAATATAGGTTTCAAAGTAGTCTCTGATGATTTCCTGGACTTCCATGGTGTTTGTTGTTATTTCCCCTTTTGCATTCCTGATTCTACTAATTTGGGTTTGTTCTCTCCCATTTTAGTCAGGTTTACCAGGGGTCTATTGATCTTGTTTATTTTTTCAAAGAACCAACTTTTTGTTTCATTAATTCTTTGTATGGTTTCTTTGGTTTCTATTTCATTGATTTCAGCTCTCATTTTTATTATTTCTCTCCTTCTATTTGTTTTAGGATTTGCTTGTTCTTGTTTTTCTAGGAGTTTGAGATGTATCATTAGGTCACTGATTTGAGACATTTCAGTCTTTTTAATATATGCACTCATGGCTATAAACTTTCTTCTCAGGATTGCCTTTGCTGTGTCCCATAGGTTCTGGAGGTTGTGTTTTCATTTTCATTGACTTCCAGGAACCTTTTAATTTCCTCTTTTATTTCATCAATGACCCATTGTTCATTAAGCAATGAGTTACTCAGTTTCCAGCTGTTTGCATGTTTTTTGTCTTTACTTTTGTTGTTGAGTTCTAGTTTTATTGCATTGTGATCAGATAGAATGCATAGTATAATTTCTATTTTCTTATATTTGCTGAGGCTTGCTTTGTGCCCTAGGATATGATCTATTTTGGAGAAGGTTCTGTGAGCTGCTGAGAAGAATGTGTATTGTGTAGAAGTTGGATGAAATGTTCTGTAGACATCAAGTAGGTCCATTCGATCTATGGTATATTTTAGATCTTGCATTTCTTTATTGATTTTTTTGTTTGGATGACCTATCTATTGGTGATAGTGGAGTGTTAAAGTCTCCCATGACCACTGCATTGGAGTTAATATATGCTTTTAAAGGTTCTTCAGGGTATGTTTGATGAAATTGGGTGTGTTGACATTGGGTACATATAAGTTGATAATTGTTATCCTTTTGGTCTATTTCCCCTTTTATTAGTATGGAATGTCCTTCTTTATCTCATTTGATCAATGTAGGTTTGAAGTCTACTTTGTCAGAGATAAATATTGCTACTTCTGCCTGTTTTCAGGGGCCATTGGCTTGGTAAATTTTCTTCCAGCCTGTCATCCTAAGCCTATGCTTATTTCTATCGATGAGATGGGTCTCCTGTAAGCAACAGATTGTTGGACCTTCCTTTTTAATCCAGTTTGTCAGATGGTGCTTTTTGATGGGGGAATTAAGTCTGTTAACATAAGTATAAGTATTGACAGGTATGTGGTGATTCCTGTCATTTAGTTGTCTTAGTTGTTTGAAGGTTTGATTGTGTGTACCTAAGTTGAGGTTACTCTCTACTTTCTTGCTTTTTCTTTTCCTGTAGTTTGGTGCTGCCTCCCCTTTCATGGTTATGTTGGGTTTCACTTGCTGTGTGCAAAATCCCTTGAAGAATCTTTTGTAGTGGTGGTTTGTGGTCACATATTGTTTTAGTTTCTGCTTATCATGGAAGACTTTTATTTCTCCATCTATTTTGAATGATAGTTTTGCTGGGTAGAGTATCCTAGGGTTGAAGTTATTTTCATTCAGTGCCCGGAAGACCTGACCCCAAGCTCTTCTTGGTTTTAATGTTTCTGTTGAGAAGTCTGCTGTGATTTTGATGGATTTACTTTTGTATGTTATTTGTTTTTTCTCTCTTACAGTCTTCAATATTCTTTCTCTAGTCTCTGTACTTGTTGTTTTAATGATAATGTGCTATGGGGTAGTTCTATTTTGGTCAAGTCTGTTTGGTGTTCTTTAGGCTTCCTGCACCTGTGTGGGCATAGATTTCTCTCGATTTGGGAAATTTTCTGTAATTATTTTGTTGAATATATTACACCTTCCTTTTGCTTGCACCTCTTCTCCTTCTTCAATGCCCATGATTCTCTGGTTTGGTCTTTTGATGAAATCAGTAAGTCCTTGCATTTTTTTTGACAGGTCTTGAGTTTTTTAACTAATAGTTCTTTGGTTTTTCCTTTAATTACCATTTTGTGTTCATGTTCTGATATTCTGTCTTCTGCTTGTTCTATTCTGCTGGATTGACCTTCTATTTTGTTTTGCATTTCTGTTTCATTCTTTTTTCTGAGGTTTTCAATATCCTGAGTTTCTTCCTCTTTGATATTGTATATTTTCATTCTGAGTTCATTTATCTCTTTATTAATCATGTTCTTTGTTTCATTTTGGTGTTTATACAGTGCTTCTATAGTTTCTTTTATTTGGTCTTGTGCTTTCTCAAGTTCTCTATTTTTGTTGTCTTGAAATTTCTTGAGTGTCTCCTGCACATTTTGGTTGACCCTATCCAATATCATCTCTGTAAAATTCTCTTTGATTACTTGCAGGATTTCTTCTTTGAGGTGTTCTTGCAAGCTTCATTGGGTTCTTTGGCATAGTTTATCTTTGTTTTGTTAGAGTTTGGATCTGGGTATCTGTTTTCTTCATTTCCCTCTGGTTCCTGTACTGATTATTAGGGGGAAAGTGGTTTCCCTCTTTTTTCTGTTTTCCCATCATTGCCCTTGGTATTATTACTGTCCCTGTACTGTGTGTAATTCTGTATTATCCAGCTTGTAATAATAACAATAGTGATTTCTGGTGGTCTGCATCTTCCCAAGTAGTCTGGGAGCCAGCGTCTGATGGCGCAGGAGCCCTCCTGGTTTCCCCATTTATCATAGAGTGGGATGCTATGCATGGGCTGGGTTGTGGAGGAGTCTTAGTTTTGCCTCTTCTTGTTGGTTTTTCCTGCCAGGCATATCTCCAGCATCTCTCCAAGATTTTACTTGAAGAAGCACACTTTCTGCTTCCTCCCTCTAGTCACCATCTTGGAATCCTCTCTCTGAAAAGTTTTGAGAATTTATGCTTTCAATCTATATTACTTCCCTTACATTAATAGATTTCACATATATATATGTACTTTGAGGAGGGGGTTCTAATATCACCCTCTTCAGCTTTTAAGGGTTACCCTCAGCTCTAGCTTTCTATGATTTGATGGCTAACTTCATGTTCTACCAAAAAAAAGGAATTGAGAACAACCAGTTTACTGTTGGAAAGAAATTATCATGGGCAGGTCTAAGAATCTACCATCAGAAGACATGAGTGCTTCATTTAAATGTCTGTATCTTTTGAAACTGTTTCTATTAACCCATCTCTCCTTGACATACTCTGGAACCTGGATGAAACACTATGCAGAACAGGGCAGAACTTAAAATGTGATAAACCTATTCTGAATTCCCTCCAAGAGTTTAGTACTACAACTATTTTAAAGACTTCATTTATAATGAGATAAGAGAACTCATATCTTATGGATAAGTTTGCAGAAAAGGTACAGGAGAGCTCTGATTTAAATCAATTTATCTGCAAAATGCTAGTGAATAGTTCTATATTTTTTTTTAAAGAAAGGAGCTCCTGGTTCACCCAATAATCCAAGTCCAGAATGTGTTGAAACTATTAACTCAATAAATATTGAGTTCATTCTACAGTAAGTCTTTTTTTTTTTTCTTTATTTTATTGTTGTGCTGGGCAAGGGTACACTGTGGTATTTACAAATGTTTTTACAATGTGTCAAATATATCATTCTTGAGTTTACTCCCTCTGTCATTCTCCTTTATCCCCTTCCCATTCCTGGAACAGTTTCAACAGGTCTCATTTTTCCATTTATATACATGTATACACAGAATTTGCACCATATTCACCCTCCTGAACCCTTTCCCAACCTCCTCCCCATCCCACTGCTATCAACCTCCCAGGCAGGACCTTGTTCCACCCTCCTGTTATGATAAGTCTTAACAACTATTGCCTATCTTATATGTGTGACATCTTTATGTCACTGTCTTTTAGTATGAAATCAGCACTTGACTGCAATAAATTTAATTCAATAAACCATTTATTAAGTGAATGTAAGGTACTTGGTTTCATGCTAAAACCTAAAAACTGAGATAAATAACATCAAATAATTATACTTAAATGTTATAATGTAGTATACACAAAGGCCAAAAAAAATTTAAGTTGCTTTTAAACATTTGAAAGAAAACATCTCAATTTAGAAAAAAAATAGTAACTACAGCAGAAAAAAGGTTGTGATAGAATTGACCATTTATATCCACTTCAATATATGGGCTTAGGTGAGGGTTATTATTGAGTGTGTTTTAGTTTGGGTAAAAAGAACAATTCAGATTTTCAACCCTTCTCACCACCATTTTAATCCTGGAATAAAATCTTTCAGAGAAACTCAATCCAAGTTTCAAGACAAGTACTTCCCTCATAAATATTAAAACAGTTTAAAAGGTTATTGACTTGGGGGTAGGGAGAGCAGAGGTCATTCAACTAAGAGTACCTGCCATAATAAAGAAAAACAGCTGCCTATCAGAGACAGCAAATCAGAAATACCTGGAGGATCAATGTAGTAGAAGTCCAGTGGCTCTGACCTTTTAAAACAAGCAAAGGGGAAATACCCGGGAAGGACTAACATCACCTCTAGACTAGGCCTCCTGAAAATGGGCGAAAAACAGGTCCCTATGATCCCTTTCACATATATTGGATCTTTGTTTTTTCCTAAGTCCACAGGAGCCTGAGTGCAGAACTTACTTGGGTGTTTCAGTAAACTTGCATAAGAATATATCTTAAATTTTTGAAGTAAGCTAAAGAAATAAAAAAGCAACATTCCAACATGCAAATGTTATTGTAGAATTATAATGTACTTTAGAAACATAGAGTGTCTATTTTTCCCAACAACACTATAAGGGAATTCTTATTTTTTCCTATTATGTAGCTGGACCCCTAACACTGAAAGTCAGAGCAGCTTGAAAGTTGCATGAACTTCTAAAACAAACTTTGAAATTTAAATCTGCAAAAGGCAAAAGTAGCTACAATGAGAGACAGAACAGAAAATTATCAAATTCTTCATACTAATCAAGAAAACAGTTTAAGGGTGTGTAAGCATGCAGAAGTGGTTCAAATGAACAGGCTAGAATCCAAAATCAAAGCATACTGAATTGGTCAACTGATTATCAACAAAGGCTCCAAAGCAATTCAAGGGAGAAAGGAAAGCTTTCAACAAAGTGGGCAGGGAAGTCTGAGTACCCACAGAAAAAATGAACTTTGACCCCATCTTACACCATGCTCAGAAATTAATTCAAAATATATCACAGATTTAAAACTTCTAAAAGGAAAGCACAGATTGCTTTCATGACTTTGGAATGAGCAGAGAGAGAGATGTTTCAAACAGGACACCAAAAGTATTATGTAAAAAAACAAACAAAAAGGATAAATTAGACATCACCAAAATTAATAGCTTCTTCTCCACAAGCCGAGGGTAGTGGTAAACACCTGCAATTCCAGCACTGGAGAGGCTGAGTCAGGAGAATCGCAAGTTCAAGTCCAGCCTAGATTACATAGTAAATTCCAGTCTAGACTGAGCAACATATCAAAATCCTTCCTTAAAAATAAAATTAATATCTTCTGCTCATTAAAATACATCATTCAGAAAATGAATAGATAAGCCAGCTAGAAGAAAAGATTCCCAGTACATTTATTTGAAAAAGAACTTGTGTGAAAAAGAATAAGTATAACAATATTAAGATACAAAAATATATCATTAAAAATAGAAAATATCCAAAGTATTTGGGCACTTTAGAAAAGAAGATATGTGGATGACTAAAAAGCACATGAACATTTAATGCCATTGGTCTTCAGAGATATGCAAATCAAGACCCACTAATTTAATCTATCTGTCCAACCATTGCAATAGGGGTGGAAGAGACTGCCATAGCAGTTATGGTTAGTGTTAGACCAGTCTGCTTTGCCATCTAAAAGTACAGTAGTTTTGTTTTGTTTTTAATTTTAGTTAATTTATTTATTTTGGCAGTCCTGGTATTTGAACTCAGAGCCTTTCTCTTGCTAGGCAAGTGCTCTACCACTTGAGCCATGTCCCAAGCCTAAAGGTAGCATAGACTTGAGAGTACAGATTTGGCTTTACAATTACAGAACTGTCTGTGGCTTACTGGGGAAAATTTTGTACCATGCTTACTTCCAAATTCTAGAAAAAGATTCCAGTCTTCCCCCAAATTAAAAATATTTTCATTGATACTGTTTAGCTTTGGATGAGTGGCTGGTGATGAAAGAAACAAAAGCACTTGAATGGTTGGTGGTAAATATTAAAGTACATACCAGGTATTGTAATTCTCTAGCCAGACACTACTGGTTTTCTATTTCATCCACCTCTGCATCTCTTGTTTTTATTGTGAATTGCTTGGGCATGACATTCTCTGGAGATTTCATGATTAACTCAGACTTTTGGAGCTACTTGTACTATCTACAAATTAATTTTGTATGCATTAGAAGGAAAGAATACAAAGACAAACAAAATCAAATATTAACAAGAGTACAGAGTCAATTGAAGTCTGATACCATGGAAAACCAACTAGGAGAACTGTCTCATTGTTTCTTACAAAGGTAAACACAGATCTAGTCTACACTTGTATTTCTAGATAAAATTCACCCAAGGGAAATAAGCATATAGAGCCACGAAAAAGGTTGCTTCTTAGTAGCTGTATTCACAACTACCAAATACTAAAAGCAAAAATCAACATCCATCAGCAGAAGAGCAATAAAACAAATTATGGTATATTTGTAGAAAGTTATACTAACTACATCACAATAAAAAAAAGTACTCATGATCATGGCAACATGAATGATTCTCAATATTATGCTGAGCAAACAAAACCAGAAGAAGCAACTGGGTGTCTGTGACTCACACCTGTGATTCTACCTACTTGGGAGGCTGAGATCAAGAGGATCACCATTTGAGGCCAGCCCTGGCAAGTAGTTCACAAGAGCCTGTGTTCAAAATAACCAGAGCAAAATGGACTGAAGATGGCTCAAGAGGTAGAGCATCTACTTTGCAAGCATGAAACCCTGAATTCAAACCCCAGCCCCACCAAAAAAAGAAAAAAAGAGATATACGAGGCAAAAGAGCATGATTTCATTTATATGAAATCTGAAGGTAAAAAAGCAACTAATTTATGCTAACAGAAATGAAAAAAGTAGTTTTTTCTAGTGGAGAGAGAGTGGTGATTGGCTGAAAAGAAGAACGTCTCAGTTTACTACTGTAATAAAATTTCTTAGGTAAGGTTACAATGGGTACTTAGAAACTTAAACTTAGTACTTAAAAAGCACTGACTCTTCATTTAGGCCTGCAAATGTCCCAAGGGAAACTAAAAGCAAGATAAATGCTTAGCATCTTTGACTCCATTTTGTATTTGTGTCCTTTGCTCTGAGCTGTTCTCACCTATGATCAGCTTGCAGCCACCTTGGAATCCAGGAAGGACAAGACTGAGGGATAAACACCTTGTTAGAAGAGTCAAAGCTACCCTCCAGGCAACAATGACTTTCTTATCAAGAACAGACCCTACCTGACCAATCCTGAGATGGTGATCACCTGGACCATACCTCTGACCACTGGACCACACTTGTGACCTGTATGTACGATATAACCATACCTTTCACCCCTGCCCCGATTCTTCCTCTACTTAAACTTAAAGCTCACTATCTTTACCCCAAATTTGGCTGATGTGTTGGCTTTGTAATAAATGTCCCTTCTCCGTCCTTACCTTTATTTCTCTATTTGGTCTGAAGGGATAAGTGGCTAGACCTGACATACTGGAACTCCTGCCCTAGAACTCGTGCTACAGAGTGATTTATAACAACAGAAATCTATTGCTTCTAGTTCTGAAGCCTGGGAAGTTCTAGACCACAGCACCAGCAGACTTAGTGTCTGGTGAGGGCTGCTCTCTGCTTTTTAGGTGGCACCTTCTTACTGCAGTCCACACTGGAGGAAGGTGAAGGCACCTCCCTGCAACCTTTCATAAGGTTACTAATCCTCTTCAGGACTCAATCACTTCCCAAATATCACCACAATGCGGATTCAGTTTTGATATGAATTTTGGAGACCCAAACTTTCAGACTATAGCAGAACATTAAAGAAGCTTCTGGAGTGGTACAAATGTTCAGATCATTGGTTACATGATGTACCCTTATGTCAAAATTCCTTGACCTACGCACTCAATATCTGTGAGTTTCACTGTATACACTGTATATCATAAAACAAATTAACTTTAAAAAGTCATGCACTTCACAAAAGATGGCACTAAACTAAGACTAAAAGAGTTGCAAATTCATCTTTAATGAACCTTAATATTAGATTGAAAGCAATGAAGGGAAAGTTAGATGAATTAGTCATGGAAGAGTCTGTGAGATAGAGCCTAATAAATTTCTGTTTCTGCCTCTTCTAAGGAAACCATAGATATTGTTGTTTGCTCCCTGTTTTTCCCAGAAGGGAGATGTTCTTAAGTGCAATTGTCTTCAAGAGTTCAGCAGAGATTATCTTTTTCATTCAAGTAGTCAAGCTGAGACACCCGATCTTGCCCACATTTCCTGACAAACGTTTTGGGACAAATAGAGACATAATTATCATTTGTGGGATTGGGGTTGACTTTTCCAGGATCCACTGATCCACTGACTCATGGATCCTATTAAGTATTAAAGGTAGGGAAAGCATCCTGCAGCTCTAGTCTCAAACCATATATATAGGCTCCAGTCCCAAAGCATAGCATACATACATATATAATATGCTTTGTATGTATGTATGTAGATAGGTATGCATATATTCGCATAAAACAACATACATGTGAATTTAATCTGTGCCTTCAGTATAATTTGATAGCTTTAAAATACTGAATTCACAGAGGCAAACATGAAGCTATTATTTCCAGTTTAAAAAACATGCACAGTCCACTATTTGCTATCTCTATAATGGCTTTCCTTTCTTTGACATCACTTAAGATTACTGACTACCATTACCAAAATGTACTAATAAAAGTTAGCATCATTTCTACATGGAGCTTCTTTTAGAGAAATTAGAGCCGAGCCGTCTGTGGGTGGAAAGGAATCACTAGGCAAATCCTGTAGAACCTGTTTTCCTTTCTTTTTCTTTCTTTCTTTCTTTCTTTTTTTTTTTTTTTTTTGCTGCCAAACTTGTTTAAAATTCTTTTTTTCAGTTTTGATTTAGTAACTTTAGATCTCTGCATTATGTTGTGTTTTGCAGTAAGTTATTGACTTCGGCTGAGGAACCGTGAACAGTAATTATTTTGCATGACTAAGCTCTGGTACACCATTGTCAGACAGGCACTTTACCACTAGTACCACTAGTTTCAAAATTTAGAACAGAACTGTCAAACAAGCAAATGCCTACACCAAAAGCTTCTAGTTTCCAGCTATAGGCACGAGCTCTATGATGTACAACAACAGAGTGAATCTTTGTGTTCTTGTGAGCACTCCTGATTTGACAGTCCTGGAAATGCAAGCCTGTTTCTTTCTAGAACAGATACATCAGTGGTTGCAACAGTACAGACTTTCAAGTGCAGCTGAGGTATGGCATTCAGGCTAGGAAGCAATGACTTCGGCATGCAGATTATTAAATATTATTAAGAAGAATTTGTGAGGGTGTCTGTGGTGAGCAGAGGACAACTTGTTCCAAGCTGACAGCATCTAGTTTGGCACATCTCAGTTGGACATCTTTCCAAGCATTCAAGAAAGCTTCTATAAAGTTATCAATTTATCCTCAATTTAATATTTTATCCTAGAAACATACATTGAATGCTAGTGTTTCCAAACACTAATAAAAAAAAAAAAGCCTAAAAGTGAAGCCCCTACTTCCTATATTAATAGGGAGGGATAGGTGTTTGATGTAAGTTAAACGTCTTTTCACTTTCCAACACTACCATGCACAGCCCACTCCAGAATATAGGGTCAAATAATTTCTTACCCAAAGTTGACCTTTTAATCCCTTTAAAATTTTAACTCTTCATTTTTTCCCCAGGTGTTTTCTGATCTGTTTTGTTGTTGTTATTGTTTTGTTTTTTTGAGCTTTAAAAACAACAAGTATTATCTCCTTTCATAGATTAGAAAACTGAAGATCAGAGATGATATGACCTTGAGATGTAATATGGTAATTAAAAAATAAAGGGAAGGTGGGAAACATGGCTGACTAGAAAGTGGTACTGTAAAATAACCTGGTCCCAGTATATAAGAACCGGCTCAAAAGTTCTGAGAAACTGAAGAAGAGGCAGACAGATTCAGGAGTCACAGAGTACAATTTATTGAGGTCTTGCTCACAGAAGCACAGTCCTGGGTAAGATCAGGTGGACCCTTGCAATTTGTGTCAGAGACAGAGGCTTTTAAAGTGATAAGGACAAAGTTACTTTGTCCAAGCTGGAATTTATATGATTTATCTCAAGTTAATATCAGAGAGTCAGGGTCAGCTATGAAGCTCTGTGTACCACTCTAATGGTTTTGCCTATTTAGGGATATTGGAAAACTATGTGTAGTAAACTGGCCAGAGGTCCTTAGGGGCTATCATGATGGTTACTACTGAAGATGGCTATAGTTGTGTGGGTGGGCTACAAATACTGATCCCCCAGACATCTCTGTCTTTAAGTACAAAAATATGTTAAATATTTTAAATGTTTTCAGGCAATTGTTCTGGCTTTCTAGAATGAATTCATACTAATCTACTTATTATTACCAATTTATAAACCAGAATTCCAGTTTTATAAGGTGGTATAAAAAGGAGTTCTGTTTTCCATTCTTCAGACAACTCTTATCTAAATTGTAAAGAACTCCTATCTTAAGTAGAAAATTAACTAGGATGAAGGGAATACTTTATCTGGACTATAGTAGAATTTGGAAAATTATCTCACATTCTCTTCAAAGGATGCATCCTATTGAGTAACCATAGAAATATTACCCAAACTTCCTAACTGGATTTTCCACTTTTAACCTCCCTCCCCACCAGTGTAGCCTACCCCAGCACTGTCAGTTTGAACTTTCCAATCACAGCTTGAATGAAGTCACTGCTCCCTTACAATCCTTTGGTCTGCAGTTTAAGAAACTGAATGATTTCCAGCCTGTTTCCCTTTCCAATTGTATCTCTAGCATGTGCCATATTGCAGTATAAAGTCAAGTATTTAGGAAATGGAACAGGGGTTCTTATATAGTTGGGTAAGCTGAGTTATTGAAATCATGATTGTAATAGCCAAGATGCCCCCGTTCTCAGTTACGACAGTATTGAAAGAGTTGTTATTCAAGTTTCTTTGTTTGAAGTGAGAAGGAAGGGTTTGTAGAGAATTACTAAGCAGATGTTCTGAAAATACACATTATTTCTTAGTATTCATATGGAAAAATTCCAAATTTCCATTTTGAAATCCTACTAATTTGCAAGTTCCTGGCACCCTCAAAAGAATGTGGATACTAAAAAAAGAGAGAATTTAAACAGGTCTATTGAGATAGAAGAAAGATTAAGAAATTGGAAGGTTATGGGAGCAGAAACTTTACAAGGCAGTCAAAAAGTCTTTGGGAAAAGCTGCGGAGAGGGTTGAGCAAGAGTGAGGTAGCTGGAGAATAAGATGGACTTCAGGTGAAACACAGATGAGACTAATGGAGACCTTCAAGAAGTTTTCAGACATAGCATGGAATGTAACCCTCCTCTTCTCTTTCCATGCACTCTCCAGGGAAGTTTTCAACTCTTTCTAAAGTCTTAGGGAATTGATTTTCCTTCTGTAAATCAGGAGAAATGTTGAATTGGGATTCAACAAACCTGACAAGCAGAGAGGGGGCTTTGTAGCACAGCCACATCTTGGCTAAACGATTAGTATTACCCCTAACACATAACAGGCTCTGATTACAGATTCACTTCCTTTTTGGGAAGAAGCAATTGATAATTTGATTCAAGACCTCAGTAATTTGTTATAACTTGATTGGGAGTTCATTTTTCTCTTGTGTATACTCCTCTATCTTTGTCTAGCAAAACCAACACTACACCATGCCGAGGAAGGAAGTTTATGTGTGGAAATCTATATGGAATTCTACGGAAAGGCTTTTTTATAATGTGATCTTTATTTTCATTTATTTACTTATTTTTTTATGATCCTGGTGTTTGAACTCAAGGCACTGCACTTGATTACCAAGCACTGTGTCCTTAAGCCACAACCCCAGCTCTTTTTGCTTTCAGTATATTTTTCAGCTAGGGTCTCCACTTTTGTCTGGGGCTGGCCTTGTACTACAATCCTCCTACATCTGTCTCCCAGGTAACTGGAATTGCAGGTACAAACCACCATGCCTGGCCTCAGTATGATCTTTAAATGCTGACTTGTGGCAGACAATAACGTTCTCTTTATCTGCCACCTCTTTATATTATCAATATCCTTCTATACTCTTACTCTCAAGGGATGAGAAAGTAGGAATGGGGCTTAAAGCCCTCATCCTATCAGGAAGAGTTACTCCCTGCTTTAAATGAGATATGAAATAGGTTACTCCACATTAACAGAGATGCATCCTGTTAACAAAATAAAGCTTCCCACCCTCACAATCCCTGTCAGTAATACCTTAAAAATGGCAAAATAGTTATTAGTTATTCACTTTAGTTATGTGAAAATTATTGATAGCTTGCCTACACTCAAAATTCCTGATAATGTAGAGCAGAGTCTCGATGTATTATTAGTCTGGAGTATATTCTAATTGTCCTATCTGAAAGTGTCTTCTTTCTCTCATCAAACTAAAAATCTATGTAGCCAAACCTAGCTCCCATTGCTTCTTAAGTCTGAAGCTCTTCCCCAGTTGAAAGAGATTTCACTCTTGGCTACAGCAAATTTTATTTACCTCTTTAATGAACTGTGATGTGATCTTAAAATCTGATTACTTTTGTAACTTGAACATTCCTTCCAGACAATCCTAACTCATTTTCATATAAAGTATGACCCTAAGTTTTTTTAAACACTATATATGTATATATATATATGAATATCCACACATATGCACATATGTATATGAGTATACTCATATTCTTCCTCATACTAATCCATTTCTGAAAATGTTCATTATAGTATTATTATTTACAATACTAAATATAATAAATATATTTGATCAGGAATTTACATATTTTATTTTATACTTCACCAATAGTACTTCAGGTACTTTGTTCAAAATATCCTCTCAAGTGTTATCAACAAAACTACCTGTCACTTACCACTTAGGGTATTTACTAGAAAGATAGCACCATTTTCTTGTCCCTAAAGCATGTCGATAAAATGAGTTCAATTCTCTCATTCTACCAGAAAGAAAACTGAAGCACAGAGAGGTCATGACAACTCATCCAAGATCACTCAGCTAGTAACTACAGCATACACTGTTTTAGTCTACTTAGTTTCTGGCTATTTTTTCTTACTGACCTAATTATTGTTTATGAATGTTATATTCCTTTGACCTAACTCCAGGCTGTGTCACACATCTAATTGAATCCTAGAGCCTCTGCCCTCTAGGGAGGCTTGTCTTCAATGTCTGCAGTCTTGCTTTCATTCCAGACCCTAGAGAAGGGTTCCCTTCCAAGAATCTCTGTCACCCAATGGCTACATTCACGACCTCTCCAGGGCATGTCCTCAACACCTGGCCTGATATCTGGCCTTGGCCATGGGCTTATAAATGACATTGTTCTCTGCTACACTTTTTCTGGAGAGTTCCCCAAGGAACCATGTGTTAAAGGCTTATTTATCAGCCTGTGGCCACACTAGGAGGGGATGAACCCTTTAGAAGAACAGGTCTGGTGGCAGTTAGATCTTTGGGGTGTGCCCGTGAAGAGGACAACGGACTCTGGCCCCTTTATTTATTTCCCAGACACCATGAGGAAGACAGCTTTCCTCTGCTCTGAGCCCCCACTACCATGGTGTACTATGCCACCAAAGTCCCAAAGCAACTAGCTAAGTAACTATAGACTAAAATCTCCGAAACCATAAGCCAAAAGAAACCTTTCTTCCTCAAAAGTTGTTTATCTCAGATGTTTTATCACAGCATTGGAAAGCTGACTAACACATTGTCCTTAGACAACAAAGATTTGTTTGAACCTGAAGTTATTTCTGTTTCTTATGTCTGTTCCACACTTGGTTCCCTAAGATGACTCTTTCTATTTTGGTTCCCTAAGAATTAGCTGTGATGAGGCCAGGCACAGTGACTCATGCCTGTAATTCCAGCTACTTGGCAGGCAGAGATTATGATCATGGTCCAAGGACAGTCTAGACAAAAAGTTACAGAAATCCTACCTCAATCAATTAAAGCAAGGCAAGATGATGCAAGCCTGTCATCCCAGCTAAGTGGGAAGTCTTAGCAGGAAGATTGTGGTCCAGGCCAGCCCAGGTACAAATGCAAGACCCTATTCCCCCCCCAAAAAAGAAAAAAACTTTAAGCTATGAGGGCTAGGTGTATGGCTCAAGCAATAGAGTACCTGTGTGACAAGTACAGGGTCCTGAGTTCAAACTGCATTTACACAAAAAAATAAAATGTACTAACATCTAGCAACTTTCTGACTCTTTGCTATCTCTTTTTTGTTAATTTCTGGAACCAAGTGACTGAGTTTGAATTTCAGTTCTGTCAATTCTTAAATGTATAATCTTGACTAAGTTACTAGTTCCCCCTTTTGTAAACTAACCTAAAATGATACCTATCTCTTGGACTCTTAGAGTTGTTGCAATGATTAAATAAATAAATAGTACTTTTAAAAGACCTGACACATAGAAATTATACCACATTGGATTATGCAATTATTATTATTATTATATTTATTTCCCATTTGTTGAGTTCCCAGTTTTTTCAAATTGCCTTGTTGAGAGTTCTTATTCTGAACTTCCCTAGTCTAACTTTTCCGGGTTTCTCTGGGGATGAACTCATGTTAGACACTGAGATATCATCTCAACCCTCATGGTTGCTTCCTTATCACTTACTCATGCTACCCAGGAAGGGTAGCTCAAGCCTATAATTCTGGCTATTCAGGAGGCAGAGATCAGAAGGATTTCAGTTCAGGGGAAGCTAGGACAAAAAGTTTATGAGACCTCATCTTAACCAATGGCTGGTACAGTGGTGCCTACCTGTCATTCCAGCTACAGGAAGACATAACCAGGAGGATCACAGTCCAGGCCAGCCTGGGCATAAATGTGAGACCCTATTCATAAAATACATAAAGCAAAAAGGGCTGATGGCATGGTTGAAGTGGTAGAGCACTTGCCTGGTAAATATAAAGCCCCAAGTTTAAACCCTTATACTACCAAAAACAATTTACTCATGCCAATAGGATTTTTTGTCAGTTCATTCTTTATATAACTTACAAAGCTTACCAGAAAACCTAGAATCATAGATTTCTAGAACTTGTAGGAGTTATGGATATCATCTAATCAAGTGTTTTCCAAAGTAAGGCAGACCAGAAACGATCCATTCAGTCAAGGGAAAAATCATTTAAATAGATATTTCTGTGTATATTTTAGCATAAAAATTAAGAAAAAAATAAGTTGGTTATTTGGTGAATGTATTAAAATAATAAATAGATATGACCCAAACTAAGCATATACTGGAGGGTATATGCCCAAAGACATTTTTATAACTAATTAAAAAGAGTATAATCAAAAAGTTGAGAGACCCACAATGTCATCTACTCCTCTTTACTGTACAGAGGAGGCAAGTGACCCAGGGAAAGAAAACAACTGATCCAAGATCTCAGATGTGAGTGGAAAAACCCAGCTCTCAAAGACACCTAAAAAACTAGCTAGGATTTGTTGCCCTTAACACAGAGAAACTAAAGGAGATACCTTAAAAGCAACTGAGGCCAATAGGAAAAGGGGACCAGGAACTAGAGAAAAGGTTAGATCAAAAAGAATTAACCTAGAAGGTAACACACACGCACAGGAAATCAATGTGAGTCAATGCCCTGTATAGCTATCCTTATCTCAACCAGCAAAAACCCTTGTTCCTTCCTATTATAGCTTATACTCTCTCTACAACAAAATTAGAAACAAGGGCAAAATAGTTTCTGCTGGGTATTGAGGGGGTTGGGGGAGAGGGAGGGGGTGGAGTGGGTGGAAAGGGAGGGGGTGGGAGCAGGGGGGAGAAATGACCCAAGCCTTGTATGCACATATGAATAATAAAAGAAAAAAAATGGAAGTCAATGTAAAATTACCTCAGTGAAATCATTCTATTCTACTGGGTGTCAATTTCCCCATCTTTAAAGACAGAATAATAAGCCCTATCAACTAGGATTGTTTTGAATATTAAATGAAGACTTACTTATAAAGGGTACTACAGTATGCTGCACAAGTTAAGGATTCAATTAATATTAGTTCTTGTCCATTTGTGCCTAAGATAAATGACTATACATTGAATATTACCCTTCAAAAACTAGAACTATTTGGAGCTGATAAAATTATATGTTGCTAAGTAAAATTTTTTACAACTTAAAACAAGTTTTAATGGATGAATGCATAAGAGTAAAATATACAAATTCAAGTGCCACAGTAGACTAGTGCCTGACATATAGGGGCAAACGTCCTCTTTGTGATCTCCCCTCCCCTCCAAATCAACAGGAGAGTGCCAACACTAATGTTAGTCTAAAAGGCAGATGTAATCCTAGCTGCTCAGATAGCAGAGATCAGGAGGATAGAGGTTCAAAGCCAGTCCCAGGCAAACAGGTCTCAAGATCTTATCTTGAAAACATACAACACATCAATCATATTCACCTTCTTAAAAGAAGGAAGAAGTTAAGAAAGTGAATATGGTTGATGTACTTTCTATACAACAATGAATATAGAATTTTTAAACTTGTTGAAAAATAGAGGGGATGAACCAGTTCAGGATATAATATATGTATGCATAGAAATATCATAATGAAACTCCCCGTATAGCTATCTTAAACAAACAGAAATGTCTTTTTTCAAAAGTGAAGGGCAGGCAGGTAAAACAGGTCCTGTCTGGGGAGATTGGTACAGTGGGAGGAGGAGAGGATTAAAAGGAAGGGGGGAGGATGGTGAATATGGAAATATTATCTACTCTTGTATGAAAACGAAAAAATGAGACTTGTTGAAACTATTCCAGGAATGGCGGGGGGCAGGGGGAATTAAGGAGAATGATGGAGGGGATGAATTCACATATGATATACTGTAAGAACTTTTGCAAATGTCACAATGTACCCCTAATACAATAATAAAAAAATTTAAAAATAAAATACCCAACAACAAAAAAAAGGGGCTGGTGGAGTATCGCCAGTGGTAGAGTGCCTGCCTAATAAGCGTGAAGCCCTGAGTTCACAAAAATAAGCCCTAGTATCACAAAAATAAATAAATAAATAAATAAAAGAAGAAAGAATTCTCTTTTGAAGTAACATAGGTACAATGTTCTGTTTGGGAAAAAAACAAAACAGGGACTTGTCTTAGAGCTGGTTGCATAACAAATGGACTGTTTTCTTAAACATACATTTATTTAGAGTACTGCTTTTAAGTGAGTATGTCTCTTGCCTACCCTCCTCGACACTCCCCCACCAGCCATCCCTGGTTACTGCCACTGATTATCAAATGTGTCTGCACTCCTTCCCTAGTCGTCTTTCCATTCCTTCTCAAAAATCCTATGCAAACAATAATAAATCTCCTTCATATTCATATGTGCTCTAAATAGCCACCACGCAATGTGAATGGTTTGCTTTCAACTTAATAAGTCTTCCCATTCCTAAATCAAAACTAATTAGCTTTGTTTTTCAAATTGCTGACACTGAGGGTCTTCACTATAACAAACCTGTGTGTGATTAGTGATATAACGGCTGGCGCTGAGCTTGGGCAAATATTTATAGAGTAATCATATTGGATAGGGTTGAATAACCTCTTGGATTAAGTGTGAGCTTCTCCCAGGCAATGCTGCAAAATTGTGCTAGTTTAATGGCACAGTCCATTGTTCCGTCTGCTCATACAACCTCTGAAGACATTGATACAAACATAATCAGGGACATTATGGCACAGTGTCGCTCCTTTATTGGCACTCCTGCCAGTAATGCACCAGAAGAATCCAAATATCACTTTGTAAATATAAATTATGTGGTAGGTAAATGGAAGTTCATGCAGAGAGAAGATCAAATATATACACCCAGGGATGAGCCTAAAGTAAGTAGTCACTGGATAAACAGTTGTTAGGTTATTAGTATATTAGATATGAGAAGAAGATTCTGCTTTTATTTACTTTCAGGAAAAGTAAACAGATTTTAATTAGGCAAGTCAGTTTTAGTGTTAAGGGAGGATTTCTTCTATGTCAAGCTGTATTGATATTAACTCTGGCTTTTCACAGAGATATACCAAGTAAATCTGAAAATAGAGAGTTAATTCTTTGTTTTGGTTGTTGTTGTATTAGGGATCAAACCCAGGGCTTCATGCATGCAAGGCAAACAACCTACCTCTTAGACGAACCCCTACACCCTGGTTAATTTAGTATTTAGTTTTTAAACCTGTAGAATGAAAGGAGACTCAGCCTTTGGGAACGAATTGATGAAAGCAGTAGTTTTTTCACAGAGGATACAGTTAAGCAATGGAAAATGGAGGTTGGATCTCAGCTTCACACACCCTGCCCAGCACTTGCTCCATCGGGTTATAGGGATGTAGGAAAGTAAAACATGATAGCATTAATAGACAAATGATTTTAAGAATCTGGGTCATTTCCTTACACATACTCCTTACTCATACTGTTGCATAATTTTCAATTCAATAAAGATTATGTGTTTGATACATAGAGACAAAAAAAGAGCTTGAACTTCTTATTTGCATTGATTAATTGCAATTGCACCATCTTTCAAATGCAGCTTAGCTATCTGTCTTAGACACTCCAACCAGTTAGCTATATTTAGATGTGAGGAGGAGGCAGAGTAACTCTTAAAGAGTTCTATGTTTCTTACAACTGACTTGACTGACAGCCCTTAAGTGCTATTTCTTTCAAAGCAAATATGACTCACAGCCCTTAGGTAGAGTGTGTGCACAGGCTAGAAATATTGATCTGTCCATATCCTAGAAATGTTAAAACACAATAAAAAAGAATTTTTAACTTAATTCTGAATAATGCAATAGCAAAAGCATATGAATAGTACACAATCGACAATGGTAATGTACCTGTAATATTTTATAATGTCAAGGATTTCATTTAAACTTGAGAAACAGAAACTGTCTTTCCAGTGCAGACTCACCCTCTTCAGTTTCAGTGACAGTTCTATGAACAGAAGGTGCCTAAGAAACTTATTTAATGATATAAATAAATATGCATTATTTAAATCACTGAGTACAAGGTACCAACCTTGTATGTAACACTAGTCACCAGCTTAAAATTGAGAAATAAGAGCAACTGGGAGACAGTTTGGCAAGACTTCCTTTGGGCATTTACTGATATGCAATGAGGAAAGGCCTGTGCATTACTCCACATCAACAGTGGCAAGAGCATATGGAGTAAGACAGGTTGCAAAGGCCACCTGGGAACTAGAAGTCCCAGTCTATGGATGCCCTCTTCCCTTATGTTCAGAGATATTAAGAAACCCCTTTTTCTAGTTGCCCCTGGACTTCCTTCTTGCTCCAATTATTTCTAGTTCCCACAGAAGGCAACAGAGAATAATCAATACTGCTATGGGTTACAAAACACGAAGTTTTCTCAATTTTGGCTCTGATGGCTCTCAACCCCTCAGAGGTGCCAGCAGTGGTTCAGTAACAGGTTTGCTGATTCTACTGCTGTCACTATATTAATGCATAATGTTTTCTATTTTTTATCAAAAAGTTAAGTTTTCTCCCATTATCTCTGTTTCCATTTAATAAGTGCATATAATCCTTTCCTAGGGCAATGCAGATATGCTTCCACATAGTTACTTTACAGGGGAGCAGATGTCAGTGGATGAGAAAGAAATGGGCTAAAGGACGAGAGAGCTGGTGAGAGTGAGAATGGTAAGAGTGGCATGTCACCAAAGGGCATTTTTCATGGCAGCTGACTTCTGTTTCCCAGTTGTGCATCCTGCACATCAATGCTTTAGTTGCTCCCCACCTCCTTTCTGAGTATCTCTCTGGAGTTTGCTTGGCTTCTCCCATCTATAGCAGCATATGGACTGGGGACTGGGGGGAAATGTCTGCTTTGCCTTTGTCTATAGGCTAAAATTTGCCCACTATAGTCCAGCCCTTGGCATAAGTAATTTAAGAGCTCATATTTAAGAAGTTTTATCTATATATTAATTCAAAGTATTTATTATTATAACACTTGCTTAATATAACCAAGTTTCCCCAAGACTGGGTTACTGCTCTTGAGTCCTGTTTCTTACCTGGGATCTTACATAGTACCATGGACTTAATGCTCCTGTCCCACCCAAATTCATATGTCAAAGCCTAATCTTCAGTATGATTACATTGGGGATGGAGATCATTAGGTCCAGAGGGTAGAACTCTCATGAGTGGTGCCTTGACAAGAAGACACATAAGAGAGATTATTTCTCATTCCACCATGTGAGGATATAGCAAGAAAGCATGCATCTGTAAGCCAGGACGAAGGCCCAAACCATGGACTTCCAAAGTGATGAAACTCCCAGCCTCCACACCTATGAGAAATTAAGTTCTGATGTTTAAGTCACCCAGGCCATTCTACATTTGTTAGAGAAATACAAACTGATTAAGACATCTAATTTGTACTCCATGCCTATATCTGGGTTCTTGACAGCTACTGAATATCTGCCTCTTTGGATCACTACGAGTTGCACAAAATGTGCACTCTGCATGCCTGTAATATCCGCTCCATCTCTACTTAAGATGACATAAGACTCTCTCTAAAATTGGTTTATGTCCTACTTGTTCTTGCCCCTTTGAATCATCTTCTGATTTCAGATTCTTTTTCTGTATTCCTATCCTCATTCCTCACAGCCAGATTAATACTCTGGTTACAGAGTCTTGTACTCTTGTTTCAGAGTCTGTCTTCAGAGATTATTCTCTTTCCCTTTTAGTAAATAGCTTTTTAGAAGCAGAGAAGTGTTTTTCAAACTTGTCTGGTAGTAAGAGTAAGTGTTTTGTCAAAATTACCCCTTCCTGTGCCCCTCCTTCTGAAGATTGTGATCCAAACTAACCTACTTCAAGCCTACAATCAATATTTTTAAGAAGGTGAGCTCTACTGTTAAACAAGCTTTGGAAATACTACACTAGAACATTTTTTTCCAGAGTAGAACTTGAAACAGAGAAGAAAATATGCAATACCTCCATGTTTTAAGTGAACAAGTAAAGACTTTATCACAATTCCTGAATTGTAGAACACATTTTTGACCAGAATGGGATATACCTTCCAGGAAATAAACTACTTACTTACTAATTTAGATGTTATGGTGCAATTCAAAAATAGAATCATTACAATTCCAGCTATATCGGAGGTGGAGATCAGGAGGATTGATGTTTGAGACCAGCCTGGGTGAAGTGCTAGCAAGACCCCCATCTCAACAATTAGACCAGGCATGTGGTACTTGCCTGAAATCCCATGTATCACGGAAGGCATAGGTAGGAGGATCACAATGGAGATCAGCCCTGGGAAAAAGCACAAGACCCTATCTGAAAAACAATTTAAAGCAGAAAGGATTGGAGACATGGCTCAAGTAGTAGAGTGCTTGCCTAGCAAATGTAGAGCCCTGTGTTCAAACTCCAGTACCACCACCAAAAAAAAAAAAAAAAGTAGAAATCTTCTTTGATAGGTATGGAACATCATTAATGAGAATCTGTGATTGAAATGAAGCAAGATCACAGTTTAGAAATAGGTCAAATGAAAAAGGACATAGAGTGAAAGCTGAAATAAAAAATAATTCCATGAAATCCAGAAAGAGAGCACTGAGTTGACTAAAAGAAAATGTTCTGATTCTAAAAGTATTAATTTCCACAAATAACACTGTAGGATAGGCTTTTCAGAGCAACAGCCTGTGAATAAAGAGTTTAAAGGGAGTTAGGTATATTGCGTTATTAGGTAGCTGCTGGTACTTTTTGCCCTGCAAATTGCCTCCGTTCTGCAGCAGTGTTTTCTCTGTTCATATTTGACAATATGGTTGATCACATAAAGCCTTTCAGTAGTTTCTCTCTCCTCACATTTCTCTCCCACTTCTGATGTTAGAAAAAGCTAATCATGAAATACAAAAAGTTGTTCAGAAAAAGGCAAGCATCCCATATTAATTGCACACAGCAGGTTTATGATGCAATTTTCTTTTGCATGAAAGGGCTCAGAAAAAAAAAACAGGGAGAAAAAGAACAAAATAGAGAAGCAATTGTCTATAATCTGGTCTTACAACAGGAGTTGCTTCATGCAATAATTCTTTGGACAGCAGACCCATCTCACTGAATAGCACCTCCTAGATGCCCTTCCTGACACATAAATCATCCATGAGCAGAAGAAATTCACAATGGAGCTGAAATTTGCTACCACAGGACATGGCCCAAGCTGGGTTGGTGCTCTTCCAAGAAACAAGCCCTGCCAAACACTTAAACACCTGCAGCAGTTATCAGTATGAATATTCCCTTAGACAACTGAGAACAACTCACTACACAAACCAGTAAGTAAAGCAAAGTGCCAAATACACCCTCCTAGAGGCTGATCAAATAAAACATTTAAACAAATTTAGCTGAATATTTCCAAATGGCACACCTGATAATGTAGAGAACACATAATTGTGAGAGCCTGAAAGAGAAAAACAATATATAATTCTAAAAAGCCAAAACCCATCTCCAACAGCACCCTTGTCATCTCCATCCAACCTAAACTGAAGAAAAATCAGACAAAATTAAACAACAGCAACAATAAAACACCTTTAAATTCCTTGGTACAAGGGACCATCCTCCTTTATTTATTTAGGTGAAGACTGAGGCATTTGTTCAATTACTTATTAGGTTTCTTTTCTTCTTCCAGTGCTTAACACCTGAATGAAAGTCCCCAACTTAAGAGGTAGAGCTTAGCTAATGAGCTCTGTCAACACAATTGGAAGCCCATTTCTGAATGAAAATTGCCCAGTACTGTGAGCACAATCCCTCCAGATTGAAGAGGGCATTTGTGGAGTAGCAGGGGCAGGAGCCATGCTTTCTCTTTGGGAAGGGACCTGTGGGGTTACCACAGCTGGGAGAAAAGAGGCTGACCTAGTGCTAAGGGTCAACGTGATAATTCTTCAAATTAGTCGTGTTTCTCCAGGTTACCTTCACAGATCGTGAGTCAAGGCAAATATAATCCCTTTCCTAATTGTGAACCAGCGCCAGCCTAATTATATTCCCATTTACCCCAGATATGCTAAAATCATAGGCTTTCTGTTTGCTAATTCCTCTTATTCATGGTTTTATGACTCCAGAGGAGGCTTTGGGGAGTATGAATTGAAAAACAGTGCAGTGAGTTAGTTCCACATAGACATTAACTATGAAAAAGTAATGACATGGAGGAGAAAAGGGGGTGGAAAGAAAAAAGCCTCACATTTAGTGTAGACTGACTTCAGTCAGGGCTGGAGGAGTATTGGAGTTCTTGCATTACAAGCACTGGGGTCAAAGGCATACTTGTAAGTACACAGCAGGGTTATAGCCATCCAGACTATCTATCCAATAGAACTATTCTGCAATAAACTCCAGTCCCCTCATCCTAGAACATCTGTACCCTAGTTCATACTTAAGATCCATTTTATTTTTGAATATTTACCTGCCAGTTTATTAACACCAACCTGAGAAGAGATCCATGCACCAAAGCTTATTAGGTAATGTTGAAGATCATCTGATGTTAGGAACTGAAAGTAAGACAAAGGGCTCAGAATGCTGTTAGCTCTATGTTCCTTTTGCTCATCCTCACTCCACATGATGTGTGTGTGTGTTTCTAGTCTGTGTTTGGGGAAAGGTAATATAAGAGATTATGTAATGATAGGCTGGGAGAAGGCAGTGTGCATATATGCATGTGTGCATGTATGTGTGTGTGCGTGTAAGAGACAGAGGGGAAGAGATATCAAGCTACATAATTCTTGATTCAAAATGGTCTTAAAAGAGGTTTGAAATGTATTTTTTCCCCGTGACTTTGCAATATCATTAAATCATACTTCATTTGAGATACTGCCAAGATGCACAGCCTTTGCCTCTTAAATTTTCCCAAGACCACACCAAAATGGGGGATTATTGTACCAATATCATGATAGCACTACCATGAAAGGCAGGCATTCTCTCATCTTTAGTTATCCACTGCTGACTCACCAGGTCATCACCAGTTCACAAGACAGGGGAGGAGCAGGAATTAAAGTCAACAGGTGCCAAGCCAGCAAGTTTCTGAAAGAGAAGAGTTCAGCCCTTCTTGGAAATGTGGACATTTCAGGTGGAGGTGCACCTCCACAGCAATGTGTGCTCAGGCTGTGACCCTCCTCTGTTACAGGTCAAGGGCGTTAATGGCTAACTTTTCCATCTTGAGGTCCACATTTTACTAAACCAATACAGTGTCATCTTACAACCAAACTGAAAACAGAAAAGGTGCTTCATTCGTTTCTGTGCTGCCTTATCAGCCCTGAACAGTGTGCACAGATTAAATACACAAGCAACATTACTTGAATTGGCAAGAGAGATCAAATTTAATAATTTTCCATGAAGATTCCTATTTTAAAGGAGAAAGGTTGTTTGTATTTTGGTTTATTGTTTCTGGTGCTTCCTTATCCAGGTCAGGAAACACTGAGAAATTGAATTTAAATTTGAAGGTTGCTTGGTAAATATGGAATCAGAGAAATGGAAATTGCATGGTCTCAAGAGATGATATTTTCATCTAACTGTGACGCCTGGTGAGTCCTTCCTCACTACTGAAGGGTTATGTTTGCCAATTTAATCATAAATTTGTGCTCCCTTGTCAAGCTACCCTCTTGCTTTTGAATGTACTCTTTCCAAACACATTCATTCTTACCCTACTTTTTATTTTTTAAATGGATTTTAAAGTTTTTTTTTGTGTTTGTCAGCATGGTTCTCATTGTTATTTTAATCTTTATCATTTTTCTCCTGCCAATCTCTAGTACATTCTCTCAACTAACTTGTTGGTTTTAATTTCCAGCTTTTCCTACTCTGTTGACATCCTCAGGGACTTCAGTATCTCACACAATTTGATACACAACAATCACAAGTAAGGCAATGGAGTAAGTGCTAAGTGAACACAAAAATTTATAAGATATTGTCCTTGTTATTCTCATCTAGCATCAAGGACTACAGCATCAAGTGTACAGGCTCTGACACCAGATCACTTGGATTCCACCTGTCCTGACATGTCAAGCAACAACTTACTTAACTCCATTGTGACTACTTCCTCACTATAAAATAAGAATGATAATAATTGCTTCTCCTTTGTTAGGTGGTAGAGAGAATGAAATGAATTAATATGGTTAAATTTCTTGCAATAACTTTTGACAAACAAAGTCCAATATTTTTGCTATTATTTTTTTTAATTTTTAATTAGCATATTATCGTTGTACTGAAGGTGCATTGTGACATTTACCAAAGTTCTTACAATATGTAATAGTTGAATTCACTACCTCCGTCATTCTCCTTATCCCCCCACTTCTTACAACAGTTTCAGCAGGTCTCATTGTTCCATTTTCATACACACGTACATAGTATTTTCACCATACACACCCTCCTACACCTCTCCTTATGTCCCCCCACCCCACTGGTGCCATCTCCCAAACAGGACCTGTTTTACCTTACTGTACTTCATTTTTGCAAAAAGACATTTTTATTTGTTCAAGGCAGTTATGCAGGGAGTTTTATTATGACATTTCCATGTATATATGTAGATATCCTGAATTGGTTCATCCCTTCCGTTTTTCTCCTTTCTACCTTAGTCCCCTTCTTAAGGTGATTTCAGCAGGCTTAATCATTCTTGCATAGAAAGTACACCAACCACATTTTTGCTATTATTATACACTGCTTTTCTACTATTAAAACCTTTATATTTTCTTTTTATTCAGTTTTCCAAAGGCTCACAGACATCTTGCCTATTATCATTATGTGTATGGTCATTGCTCATTCTCTGTTAATTATAGAGGTATTTATTGATTCATTCAATAATCAGATATTTATTGACTGCCTACTCTGTGCCAGGTTCTTTTAGCATTGGGGTATAAAGGAAAACAAGATAGGAAGATGGCACCAGGCCTCATGTAGCTCATGAAGAGAGACACATACACAAATACCATAATAAAAGATCATTAAAATTATGATACTATAAACCAAGCAACGTCCACTCATTTTCTCATTTACTCTACACAACAGACCAGTGGGTATTTATGATGATTCTGCCCAATTTTATACATATAACGAAGTTGAATCTCAGGAATTAAATTTTCTAAGGTGGTGGAGGTGAAGCAGGGAGCCCACATCTGTGAAGTCAGGTTGCTAGCACAAGAGCCTGGTTCACAACTCCTACTTGGAACATTATTCTGTTTTTCACTGTTGAGGCAGCCCCTAACACTCTCTTTCTCTCTCTCTCTCTCTCTCTCTCTCTCTCTCTCTCTCACACACACAAACATACACACAAACACACACACACACACACACACACATGTACACACACACATTCATCTCTCCTTACAGTCAAATCCTTCCCTCAGGGAGAATATTACTCTCAATCCCTCCAAACACACAAATGATGTAGAGTTTTGATGAATTGCATCTTCCATTTCAACAGCAGAACTACTAATTGTGAAAATGGAGCTTAAACAAGGCAGTAGAAGTGATACTTTCTGAGCTGGAGCTGCCTTACTGGTACCTCTGATAGCACATCATAGCCAGCCCTGTGGATAAATGTGGCCTTAGCCAGGAAAGGATAAATGATAGATGATTTGGAAGAAATAAATGACAGGGTTGTTAAAATGTTTTAGGGCAAGGGACATTCAAATAAATGCTATTGGATGATTTATTTTCCAAAAGATGTTATAGTCACTGCTGAAACACACCTACATGTCTGCCAGAAATGTGGCTGTAAAAATTCTGTGTATAAAAAATTTACACTGTAGCGAGCTGACCCCAACCTTTCATTTACTAAAGTCTCCACCTTCACTCCAAGCATGCATTTCCAGCTTCTTTCTAGACTTCAACACCTGGAAATCCCACAGCTACCTCAAGGAGGGAAAATTCAAAATTTAGTTCATTGCCTTCTCTCCAAATGTTAAATATTTGAAATCTCAGTTGATGTGTCACTTCAACAATTGCCAGTATGCTATAAGCTTCTCAGTTTTCGTACCTTCCTTTCTTGCCTTTGCTTGACTCTCCAATTCCAATCCCTCTCCATAGCAAATATGGAAAATTCTTCTCCTGCCCCTCTTTGCCATGTGTGTTTCTCCTACAGTTCAAGTCTTCACCATGACACAAACACAATACCTCAACACAAGTGTTGAAGACTTGAAGGTAAACCATAAGTGCTGACACTTTATTTAGGGGAAAAGTGAGAGGGAAGAAGAGTGAGGCAGCGGAGAGGGAAAGAAAATATGAGGATCTGTTACTAAACTGGTCACAGCTTTGAAAGGAAACACAGGCAATGACTGTTCCACAAGGCAGAATGAAACACCACTAGGAAAACTCCATAGGAGAGGAAAGGAGAGATCTGCTAATCCTGTCTTCTGTCTCTCATTGGCACAATAAAGCAATTAGGGTTTTATTTTCCCACACTTCCATTGTAGGTCTGGTGTTCCCCCTAAATAGTCACTAAGGAAATTGGCAGCTCCAGGTGTCCACTCAAAGCAGGACCTAAGCACTCAGCAACTGTGGCTTTCCTATCAACTGCAGCAGTATGAGGACCCTGTTCCTGATGCCTAGCTATAAACACCTTGGGGAGGGGGAAGCTAATTGGAGGTATTAGGACATGGATGGTTAAATTGTTTCTAAGAACAATTTAGACAGAAAGCAAGACAAATGGCTAAGTGTGGGCTGGGGAGACAAGGGGGGCAAACCAATGTAGGATGACACACAAACTGTGTCTAGTAAGGTCACTAAATGCTGCTCAGTCTTGCTCACAACCTGTAATTGTATATAAATCTCCTTTGTGAGCAAGATGCCCTCATTTGTTCCCCAGTGGGGAGGCACAAACACAGTCTTCCAAGACTGTGCATGCTGTCATCTTCTGAAACATACAAAGGGGGTAGCCACCCAAAGTAGATTCCCAACCCTTTTATATGATTCTACTGTCATATTGACACTTATCATCTCTCTCTTCCTCTGTCCATTCTAGATTTCCCTCACCCTTGTCCAGAACTCCAGCTGACTTGGTTTTCTGAGTGGAATGACTCAGATCTTCATTCTAAAAAGGTCTGAGATTTTATATTCTCTACTCTTGTCTAGCTAATTGCTATAATTGTCTGTTTACAGTTATTTTAACACACCAAAGCCCAAGAAAAACCCAGTGGACTCCCTCAGTTCCAGACATGCTCCTTCTGGTCCCCATTGTACTGTAAAAGTCCTAGTTCCTGATAGAAATCACAGTCCATTGCTTAGGCTTTTAAAGTAACTCTTTCTTGCTTGATGATCAGCTGACATGGAAATCTCAAAGGAGACAAATAGTATTTACAGCTTTCAATCCAACATAGCAGAGCTTAAGTTTTCGAGGAAAGAGGCAATTGGGAGAATGTAGTAAGAGTCAAACAATCCCACTTCTGTCCCTCATTCTTTCTATCAGGGACAAAGCTCCATATACTAGTTGTAGATGTAGCACACATGCTGGACTAACCTGTCTCAAAGCTGTTCCTACCTGGTGCCTTAGCTGAGCCTTCAATAGACTGCCCCATGTTATCAAGCTCTCTACTTATGAATGATGAGGAACACATATGAATTCCATAGGAATGAGTCCAATCTTACACTTCCTTTGGATCTCTTTGTCCAAGGCAGTGTTGTGTGGCATATTTTGTTAATGGATTGGAGTTTCCATAAATTAATATATAATGCTGGCATAGGCAGTGAAGGCAGGAAAACAGCCCACTAAATTTTTATTCTAGTGCAGCTATGACAAGTTGTTACAATTCAGTGGTTTAAAAGAACACAAATTAATTATCTTACAGTTATGTAGATCAAAAGACCAACAAAGATTTCACTTAGTCAATATAAAGGTGGTGGCAGTGTATATACCTTTCTGAAATACTCCAGAAAGAAAAATATGTTTTCTTTCTCCTTCCATTTTTTTAAAGATTGGCCATATTCCTTGACTTTTGGCCCCTTTCCTTCATCTTCAAAGTCATCAGTGTTGAGCTGAGCCTTTTTCACACAGCCATCTTTTTTTTTTCCCCTTCCAATTCTCTCTTTCACTTTTAAGGCCACAATAGTTGGGCCCAGTTGAAAAATATAAGATATTCTCCCTGTCTTAAAGTCATCAGATTAGAAACTTTAATTCTCTCTACAGTTATTTTTGTGTATAGCCTAACAACTTCACGTTTCAGTGACAGGCATGTAGATAAATATGATTAGGGGAGAAGGAAGTTTTATTATGCCTGCCACACCTATATACAAAATAATGTACTTGGATGAACCACATAAAATTGTCATTTATGCAGGATAAAAGTGACTAAATGTTGACAAGTTCATATGTTTGCTTTCATTTTTGACTCTGATGAGAATGGGTTGTAGCCTCCTCCAAGATGGAAGGGTATGATGTAATTGACCTGCCACCAGTTGGGTGACTTTTCCCTCCCCAAAATGGTGCTAATCCAGAGCTAAGTGTCAATCACTGCTATTAACAAATTATATAGTCCACAGTGCCAGTTGCTAGATTAGCCTTGGTAAGAACAAGGTCTTGTTGTTAAATTCATTTTTAGATTCCATGTCTGCTCCATTGCCACTTTATGTATAGGCCCACTAGAGAAGTACTGAGGTTTTAAGTTTAGTCCTGTATGACAGCCACAAAATGGGGCCTGGGTCTTTATGGCCTGTATGGAGGTAGATGCATGCTGGTGAATATTCACATGAGAACAAAGGTTTACTCACTCTGTTCCACTCTCAGAGATCTACCCGCAAATATCTTATCCCTTTCTTTCTAGTATTTTTTCTTTCCAAGACTTTGATCTACTGAATAATTCCAGTGACCACCGGCTAGAAGATGCTGAACACTCGACATAATCTACCTTCTCCAAAGTGGACAACCATGTGAACTGCTCTTTTTCTGTCCACTGTGAAGGTTGGCTACCAAAATCACACCTAAGAGTGTTTAATGCCAAAGCAATCTATTTTTGGATATCCACAATATAACTTACCAACCCATCTATGAAATAAAACAAAGTTTTCACTATTTTAACTGGTCATAAGGAAGGCTCATGGTACATTAAATGTAAGTGACTTGGGAGTCTGTGCCCTTTGTATTTCACTTGTGCATTTGAATCTACTTAGTTCCGATCTTGGATGTACAGTTTCTTTCCTACAATGACTTCTGCTATACCCACTTTTCATTATGATGCTTAAGGTGCAGAAAATTTTAATCCATAATGGGTAGCTCTAGTCTCATTCTCATTTGGTATCTCATATTCATTCACTCAGTCTCTATTGGAGCTTTAGAACACATTGAGAGTTACTTATTTTTTGTTTTTATTTGATGGTACAGGGGTTTGAACTCAGACCCTTGTGCTTGCAAGATAGATACTCTACCACTCAAACCACACCTCCAGCCTTCACTGGGAATTATTTTTAAAAAGAATAAATAGTCTTGCTCCAGAACCCTAAATATCTGCCCCAAGACATGCCTGGGGTATCTTTTTTCAACATGATTATTACCACCAGCACTATTGGAACTTCTGGGTCATGTGGTCCAGCTGACAGAGTAACTTGTAATACAGCTTGCACTTGTTGACAAGAATCATTCCTACACTGTACCCAATTATACACTGGCAGTTTTCTAAATAAGTAATATATGCTGTCTTCCAAAAACCTAAAAAGGGCTACCAAGTACTGGGCATCTTTCCTGGTGATAAAAGGTGCAAGGTACATCCTTCTTAATGATTAAAAAATGAAAGTCAGAGAGGAGGACATGGTTTGAGGCCAGCCCTGGCAAAAAGTTAGTGAGACCCTGTCTCAAAAAACAAGTCAGCAGTAATCTTACCTACTGTACTTAAGAGGTAAAAGTTAGAGAATCCTGTTAACATATTAGAGGATCCTGGTTCCACTTTTGAATAACAAACTAAAGAAAAAAGTCTTAGAGTGTGGCTCAAGTAGTAGAGTACTTGCTTAGCAAGTGGGAGGCCCTGAGTTCAAAGTTCACACCATCAGGAAGAAGAAGAAGGAGGAGGAGGAGGAGGAGGAAAGGAGGAAGGGAAGAGGAGGAAAAGAAGAGGAGAACAAGGAAAGAGAGAAGGAGAGGGATGGGGAGGGGGAAGAAGATCTTGATTACATTCCATCTCTTACTAGGTCTAGTTGGCATGATGTCACAAACACAGATGATCAATGTGACAATGTGAATAATGGCAAGATGATCTGGGCCCCCAAGTTATAGAAGGAAGCAGAAGAGTTGTTTAACCCTGTGCAAAACAGTGAGGGAATCTAAGAAAGCATTCATCAAATCGAGTTGTATACCAAGTACCTGAGGCTTTGCTCACCTACTGAAATAAGAACTATATATGATATAGCCACTAAGATTGGGGATCCAAATTTATGACAACCCTGTCCTGTGATCTTATCATGATCAGGTCATTGCTAAGGGCAATAGGGTGAATTGAGCAAGGATAGAATAGAAACCACTCTCTCCATATCCTTCAAGTTTTTAATAAAGGTGCTAATCTCCGAAATCCCTGTAGGAATGCAATATTGCTGCTAATCCACAGTATTATCTAAAGGATGGGGCAGTTATAGGAACTTCCTATTTACCCTTCCTAACATGATGGAATTTGCCCCACTGGTAAGAAAAACAGTGATAGAGTTCTGCTAGCAGCTTATGAGATCTATCTCAAGTATATCTTCAAGGAATAGAAAAATATCACAGGTTGGAAACAAGGATCCACAGGACCCACTATGCCCAGTCTTGCACCAGCAATCTACTTATCACCTGCCTTCCATATGCCCTCATTCTACCTGAGTGACTTGACAGCATTCCATGTAAGGTTACAAATTTCATATGTTTGAAACAATTTTGTATTCCCCTTTCATTCTCTGGTAAATGGGCACATGTCCTTTGTTGAAGGCCTTGAGTAATATTTACTGGATATACTGTGGTAATATTGTAGGGTCTTTCCTCAAGGTAATCCAGCTTCCCATTCAATCAACGGGATCTATATCTATAAACTGGCTTAGATTTGTAAACTGAAAGAGAGTCCCCGATTTTCCGTTATAGTAACTAACTTCTATTTGCCAGCTCTGTTTTTATATTTAGACAAAAATTGAATAATACCTTAATGAGTCACTCCTATATATCACTCTTAGGAATACCATGACATATTAGCCATTGCCCTAGATTCCTACAAGTAAAGGAACCCTGATTATCAAAATTGCTTTGCTACCTTTACTTCCAATTCTGTGGTTAAATCCATGTAATCTCTGATTGATAAGTACTGTCAATTGGCCCCTGACATTATAGAATCCCAATATCCCTAAAAACAATAGAAAGTCTCCTTCTATGGCATATCCTACTCTTAACCACAACCTGCAGCAAACAACCATCAGTAAGTGTCTGAAAGATTTTTGTGTCTTCCTCTCCAGTGTCTTCCTTATTGCCTTAGTGGAGCTAGAGTCCTTCATTTTATTTCCCTGAGGCCCTCTCTGGGACTATAGCTAAATGGTGGGTCTTAGTTAGCAAAACTATATTAGTGTTCTCACAACTATGAGCCTTCTCTCACCTTCCTCAATGACATCCCAAGAATGTTCTGTTCTCTTTACTTTTTACAACTATTGTCATTTCAAGCCTCTAAGCCAGTCCAATAAAATACCACAAGCATGAATGTCTGCCAAAACATTGAACCCTGAGTTTGTAGAGTGCTTGTCATGTCAATGAATATTTTTCTTTCATGTTCAGATGTCTCTTCCTCATCCCCAGGCAAATACCTCAAGATCCACCATCCAAAATACTCAGCTAATTTCTGTTGGCACTTAATAATAAATTCCAAAATTTCTTCTTTTTATAGGCTTTTCCTTCTTAAAAGGGGGTTTTTAATTCTCCCACTGAGGCTGCGTTGAGACCCAATCCTAATATTGGGCTTCAGGAATTAGAGAAGTGGTGGTGGCACATCTTTAGAAGAACGAACATCATTTTACAAGGCATCTTCTCAGATGAGATAATTGAATAGCATTCAGTTGCTATGTTCTGAATTGTTTGGTCCCTACCGCCAAATTGTATTTGAAATATAATCATCAGTGTATTGTTGTTAAGAGGTGGGGTTTTGGGAGAGGATTAGGTCATGAGGCAGAGACTTCTTGAATGGTATTAATGTCCTTATAAAAGAAACATCAGAGAGCTACCTCTCCCCTTCTAGTGTGCTTCTAGAGTGCTGACACAGATACAAGGTGCCATCTATGGACCCAAAAGGTTATCCTCACCAGGATTCAAACATGCCGTGACACTGACTTCAGATTTTCCAGCCTCCAGAACCATGAGAAGAGAGTTTCTATTGTTTATAAGCATCCAGTCTATAGTATTATGTATCGAAGACAAGACTCAGATAAATGGAAGCCATTCTTCTCTAACAAAGGCAGAGGATATCCATGAGGAATTTTGAGGTTTACTATTCTCAGACTTGTCTACTCAAATTTCCAACATTTCTAACTATTACCCATGAGATATAAAATTTAGGCATAAGACTCTGATGAGACTGTGCTTTCAGACTTTTCTGCTGCATCACTTTATAAAAGACCCTATGCCTGATTTCCAGCACACCCTGCCAAGTGGCTGTATGAGATAAGAATCTCCTTCAAATCTATGGCTTCGACAGAGCATTTTCGCTTGGTAAGTAAGTACCTAAGGCCTATGGTTTTCTTTAACCAAGGCCTCCAGTGCTGTCAAAAGTAGCTATCATACAAAAAATCCTTTTAATTATCCATGCCCCCATTCTGATCAAGTGCAGTAGCCACTTTCTTTCCCAACATTTTGTCTTGCACATGCATACTTCTCCTAATTAAAAATAAACTGTATAAAAACTCTTTATTAAGGTAGGATTATCATGTAGAAATCCGTGCATACGAAGTGTATACAACAGGAGTTTTAGTGAATATAGCCATGAAACTTTTATCACCAACAGTACTGTAAACATATACATCACTTAGCAGGAAAAAACTTCAATAATTGTGTTGTCACTGCATGATGGGGATCCTTATCCAGTTAAGTGGCACTTAACAATGGGCATATGTTCTAAAAAATGCATCACTGTATGAACATTATAGAACATATACAAACCTGAGTGGTAAGACCCAATACACGTCTAGGTTATGTAGCACTGTCCATTTTTTCTGCTTTTAATCTCTTTTGATAAAAACTAAGACACACACAGTAGCCTAGGACTATCTAGAATCAGGACCATCAATATCATGGTCTTCTGCTGACATATATTAATCCCACTGGAGGATCTTCAGGGGCAATGACAAGTATGCAGCTGTCATCCCTTATGATGACAGTGCCTTCTTCTGGAACATCTCCTGAAGGACCTGCCCAAGGCTCTTTCACAGTTAACTTTTTAACAAGTAGAAGGAATACACTCTAAAATAGCAATGAAAAGTATAGCACAGTACATAAAAAGATTATCAACATAGTCATTTATTATTATTATCAGATATCATGAACCTAATTAATTATATTTGACATATTTTTATACAACTAACAGAAAAGTAGATTTATTTACACCAGCATCATCACAAATACAAGTAAGGCATTTGCTATGACTTTACGGTAACTATCATGTCACTAAGCCATATGAATTTTTCAACTCCATTATAAACTTACCTTATAGATGCATGCTGCCATTGACTGAAACATCACTGTCAGGCTGTACCTTCAGACCATAGGTAATATAACTTCAAAACACCATTTGGAGAGTCTGATTTCAGGATCATTCTTCATATAGTTGTCACAGTGTATCCCAGAGATGGAAGCAAAAGATACATGCTGGTGCTTTATTTTGTTTTTAGGGGGTGAGGAAAGCTAGTCTTAGGAAAGTAGGAGGGAAGGAAAAGCAAATGAAGCAGAGAAGAAACAAAAATAATGGAAGTTGGTTACAATATCTAATAAAAAACAAAAACTCACAAGTGATTGGTAATAATAAATAGTACCTCTTCTTAGAACTCATCCAAAACAGGAAGCTATGCATCTGCTGACTGCTGACTATAATCCTATTAGTTGGTTCCCATATACTTCTGCATTATATTACCTGGTTCCTGTGGGCAATTGCTGAGAAAATCAAAGTTTTCATGCACAGTTGGTTCCCACTATATAGATGCTATGGAAGTTGTAGCAGAGGAAGTCTTTGCTCCAGAGAAGGCTGAGCCGATTGGTGATATTGTATACTAGTGACTGGCTGTGGCAGAGAATCAATGGTTTGGTAAAACACATTGTTGGAGCTTCTCTGGCCAAGAGGAAAGGCAAGTAGTGGAGATCTGGGTTGGGGCACAGGTGAAACGAAGTGGACCTGGTTTAGAATAATAATCATCATAACGAAGTTAATAACTTCCATTAACTTCCATTCAAGCCCATCCTGTTATCAGAATTGTTTTTTCTAAGATAATATCATTCTAGTACATGGCTTCATCATGATGCCCAAATCCAAGAATAAGAAGAATGTTTCCTTAGCCAAAATGGCCAAGAAAACTTGGAACTGAAACAGAACCTGATAGAAGAGCTTTGGAAGTATGTGGACACATACAAGTAGTTTTTCATCCTCTCTGTGGCCAATGTGAGGAACAACACACTGAAGGATATCAAGAACTCTTGGCAGCAACAAATGACTCTGTTTGGCCAAAGCAAGATAATAATGGTAACTTGGGGCTCCAGTCCAAGGCATAAAGTACAAAGACAACCTGAACCAGCCAGATCAGCAAGAAGTCTAGGAGTGGAGTTAGTCTAGCTTTGACCAACCGCATTAAGGAGGAAATGAATGAGTAGTTCATGAAATACTTGGAAATGGATTGCACCAGAGATGCAGACAAAGAAACTTTCACTTTGAGCCTGGCTCCTGGGCTCGTGAAGCAGTTCCCGAACTCCATGGAGACACAGTTAAGGCAGCGAGGCCTGTACACTGCTCTTAAGAGAGGTGTAGTGACCCTACTATAGACTACAAAGTATGTAAGGACCATGTGCTGACCTCAGAGCATGCCTGTGACCTGGGGTATGAGATTCCTGAGTTCAAGGTGACCATCAAATATTTGAGGGATGCATGATTGGGAAGATGACTTGACAAAGATTCTATCCAAGTAGCAGAAGAATCAGAAGAGGACAATGATGACTGACTCAGGGATTCAAGCCTGAAGGCTTTCCAGCACCTTCTGGGTGTCAGTGTGTTCTGAGAGTTGAATTTTGACCCTCTGACATCAAAAGGTAATGCATTGTACATTTTCTCAGGCCGAAGTGAAGGATTGGTGGATTCAAACCTGTTTGAACTACCTCTAAGTTCCTTAAAAGCAGGGTAGGCAAATGTTTCCATCATGAGCCATATGTCAGTGGTAATCTGGAATAAACCTAATGGGATTATACTGTTTATCTATGTGACCTCTAAAATTCATGATGAAAGCAAGTACCTGAAAGCCTGTGAAGTTAGAGGGTTCCTGTTTCCCCTCAGTTTCACTGGTAATTAAACTTTGTGAAATATTTGTATAATAAATTATAAATACATATTTACTGAGCACATATATGTGCCTAGGATCATGCATTAGCAGCCCTAAGGAAAACCCAAACAATGTATTAAACATTTGGGTTTCTACTGGCCCACACAGGACTACTGCAAACCCACTGGAGGGAGCAGTTTTTTATTTTCTAAGATAAGAAAGGGTGATGGGGATTGACTGAGTTTCTTCTATAAAGAATAACACTTTGTCAGTAGAGTATCTTCCTGTAGACAATAGACTTTCTTACAAAAATATAAATAATAATGGAAATCCCCCATGAGTTTTTCTAACATTTCAAAAGCTCTCCATCCTTTCTGGCCTATTCAGAACTTTTCCCCAAGCTATCTACTTCTCTGTAATCTTTTTTTTCTAATCAACAGTCCTACCTTTTTCCTATTTTGATTATAGGATAAGTTGTTCTTTATACCTAGAATTCCTCCTCCTAATCAAGTCTGTAACAGACAAACATTTAACTCTTTGATCATGGCCTCTAACAAATAATAGCTTCCAGATAGAACTTTCTGTGATGTCATGGCAGATATCATGTTATCTTGTGGGTCTGCCAATAACTTTGCCTCAGGAGCCTATGCCTTAATACCCAAGTCAAACCACCATGTATTCAGAAAATGCAGCTGTAGCATAGGAGCAAGAAAAAGGATTTCAGTGATCTGGGTTGGAAGCTGTATTCATTTACCATGGCAGTCATAACAAAATATCATAAATGAGCAATTTATAAAAGAGAAATTCATTGTCTCACAGTTAGGGAGTCTAGGAATCCAAGATCAAGGTGTTGGCAAGGCCAGTCACTTCTGAGAGCCTTAAAGAAGAATCTGTTCTGCCTTTTCCCTAATTTCTGGTGTTTTGCTGGCAATCTTTAATATTCCCTAGTTTGTAAGAAGGCCACCCTAATCTCTGTTTTCATCTTCATTTGACCTTTTCCATGTGACGTGTCTGTGTCCAAACTTCCCCCTTTTAGAAGAACACCAGCCATAGAGCATTAAGTATAATGTCCTCCCAACCAGTTACATCCATAATGACCTTGTTTCCAAATAAGATCTCTTCTGAAGTTAGGGCTACAACAAAAGAATCTGGAAGGAGCAGGAACACAAGCCAACCAGTATTGGAATCCCAGTGACTTTGAGCACATCTCAAAAATTGGGGGGTGGGGCTCATTCTTTTAATCACAGAAATAATAATAACAGTAGTAGTCATAATATTATATCTAGATTAGTAATTTAAGACCTCAATTAAAGGGAGATCAATACCAATATTGTAAAGTTTCTAGATGGATAACTAGAAGAGGAGAGATCAAACAAAAGCTAACTTACCTAAACTATGAGATAAGACCATCTCTATTTGAAGAAATCAGTATTTTAGAATAGTATCTGAGGCCAAAACAATGGAATAGAGCAAGAGTGTGAACTATGGAAAGAGTACACAGTAATGAATTCCTCATTTACTAAGTTTTTCTTTCTATGGCTAGGGAAGAGAGCACAAGTTATAGGAAGAAAGAAACTAAAAGCCTATTTATTTGATCGTTATGGGCCTCATTTTCCACATTTGAAAAATGCTTACCTACTGCAAGTATGAAGAAAACACCTTGAGTGGTCAACTGACTATAGCCAGAAATATATTAGCAAATGCAGATCAGCACCATTGATTTGAAATAATGTGCAGTTTTATTTCATGCGCATCTTTGTAATTTTTCGAACTTATCTTTCATGATACTGTGCACATTCAGATTTTCTCCCTGTATCCTTCTGCTCTTCTCTCAAATAATTTTATTTTTTAAAAATATACTATTCCTTCATTAAAACTTTATTAGGCAAGTAGGGAACAAAAATCTTCAGTATCTTATTCATTCTCAGAGAGTGATCACATTGAAACTACTTTTTATTCATTAATTAAAACTGTTGGGACAATTGCGTATTGGAATGCTCAACAAAAGCATTTGCAGTATTGTTTAAATGAGGCTGTCAATCTCATTACAAAATAAATAAGGAGGATGTAACAGTTTTGCATAGTCACAGCTATTAACGCATTTAGGGAAGACCTCCTAATTTCCATTTAAATAGTAACACAACTCAAAACCTCTACTGTGTTTCCATCTTGGATCTTCAAGTCTCTCACTACCAACTCCATCAGTACTCAATTTTGTTCTTTATAATTATATTTTATAGTGTTACATCATGGTAGTTGCTATGAATAAGAGAATTTAGAAGAGAGACAAATATTGGGTGCAATAAGAATCTCTTATAATCAAGGAGTTTGAAAACATAGATGTGTAAAAATGAGTGTAATATAAGAAACTACAGCCTAGAAAGAAAGAAATTATAGGTGCATATTCAGGTGAGGAAGAACTCACACACTGTGGGAGAGGTTGAAAGAGGACCAGCAGGAACTTGCTACAGCAACAATATTAGAAAAAAGTCTTTTACCAGTTAGCAGAATTTTTTTTTAAAGATAAAGAGACAATAAAGAAGTCAAGGTTTACTAGAATTAAATATATCTCTGGAAGAGTAGAGAGAAACAAAGTAATTATTTGAAGTACAGATAAATGCTATTTTTGGGGTCAAAGTTATATGTTGAGGCCAAACCGTAGAAAATCTCTAAAGTCAGAATAAGGAGCCTAAATAATCCAGAGACTTTTAAGAGCAGGGCAAAAGATGCACTGTTTTCTAAAGATTCATTTGCTAAGTATGGACTCATACTGAAAATAGGAAGAGCTCATGGAAGGTCTTGCAATATGGCTACCAACCAAGTCCTCAAATCTCTGCTAAACAAGGCTACATCTACTTCCTGTCTCTTGTATATTCTTATTGATCGAACATATTTCACTAAATCATTTCACCTCACCTCCTATCATTATCTAGACATAAAGATTCTCAACTCTCCACCTTGAACAACCAAATCCCAGTTCAGCAGGTCAAGATTCAGGTTCAGTCAAGCTAACCTTGCAGTACCAATAATTGTAATGGTAATAGCACTTTTCATAATATTTGTGTGCATGTCTTTTTCTCCCCCCTGCCTTTGATCATGATCTTCTAAAGGGCTTTATGGATGTGCCTAGAGCCCAACAGGGCATCTGGCATACCTCAGGTAATAAATAAATACTAGTTCAGTGAGTAAAATTCCTACCTTAGTAACCCAGTAAAAAAATTTATTAAAACCTTCCCTGACCTATTCAACTTCCCGAAAGCATGCAATTAGTGATCCTATGGTGTGGGCTTTCTACACTAGCTGCAAACTAAACTAGTTTAAAATGATCTAAAATTACTGAATCCCCTTGGTATTTGTTTCTTTCAGTTTTCCTTAGGGCTCACCATGCACAATGGTGGGCACATGTATGTGTTCAATAAATATATGTTTATTGATTGATTGGAAAAACATTTCAGAAATTTTAATTACCAATCAACCAAATCACATTATTCAAACAATGTGTCCTATTTGGTTTCAAAAATTATCACTCTATATATAGTTCATTCCACATAAATGGACACTTAAATATATACTGTCATGTTTCTTTCAACATTGCTGTAATTTGAATGTAACCAGTTCTTGTTTTTAAGACAAGTCTATGCTCTTTCAAAGGTCCCAACAAAATCCTTGAAAAGATGTATTTTTAAGTGAGGATTTCTTAGAAAAATGAAGAGGTTGTTTATATATTACTGAGTAGGAGTTTCTAAAATTTTCATTAAGTATCTTGGACTCTAAAGATCCATTCCACAGAGGAATTTCAGTCTTTCTTTACTTCCCCATCCCTGACCCTCTCATAAAAACTCATTGCCTTCTAGCTTTTCTTATGTCATTCTCTGACCACGTTTTCTAGCCTCCCGTTTCTCTGCTAGAAACTTCTTTTGCAGGAATTTACCCTGTTCTTAAAGTAACTTGGCTACTCTCAGTTTACCCAATGTTCTTCCCTAGAATTAACTGAACAACAAAATGGATTCCCTACTGGAGTGGTTGAAAGTAAAAATGGGAATTTCAAATATACATGTAATGATTTTCCTATGTTTCTGCCCTCTACTGGCAGGTTATACATTGTTTGTGTCCTCCTAAGGGCTGATCATTGACAATCCTAAGAATATCTAAGTGCTCAGTAAATATATACTTACTGATTTATTAGATAAATGTTTCAGAAAATTTAATTATCAGTGAAAACAAAGGAAAACCAGAACCCTCTAGCTTCACTAGCTTTCAGTTACTTGCTTTCATCATGAATTTTAGAGGTCCCATAGCTACTACCCTTTGATACATGGATCACAATGGTAAAGGTTATCTGGCCTAATTTTCAGGAACTTGGAGGTAGTTTGAACAGGTTTGAAACAACATGGGCCTGCACAAGTGTCCAGTAGCTTACCTTTTGATGTTAGAGGGTCAAAACTCCACCTCTGGAGCATGTTAACACCACTGTTTTTGAGCATATGCCCTGTGAAGCCATGAAGTTTAATTACACATGCACAGACTCTTTACATTTCCTTACTTCTAATCACTTTTCCCCATGCCTCAGACCACCCTGTTTCTTTATCCCATAAGCAGTCTTAAACCTTGTCCTCAGGACTGACCACCTCAAGTTAAACCTTCTCTTCTGCAAATCTTGTTTTACAGTGATTGGCATACTGGGAAGAAGAGGTCTGGCTCAGTAACAGCAGTCTCTCAGAATTATTTTATAACATTTGTCTCAACAAAACCAATGGAGGCCTACTGTGTGAGTATGACACTTTACTAGATGAGAACTGCATAGCCTTAGGCAGGATGAGGAGTGGGCCAGAATCCAAAAGAGGTACTTGGTCATTTGCATATCCAAATAAAACTTGAAAATTGACCTGATAAGGTGATCAAAATGTCTCTTTAGGCTCATAATTTTCCAAGGCTCATTATACAATTTTACATTAGAGTTTCTAGGTCTTTTGATCAAAAAGTAATAGACCAAAAACAAACTAAGAATATAAGCAATATTTAGATTGCTGTAGAAGACTCATCCCCCTATCAGCTAATTGACTGAACCAGAAAGCCTAATTAGTGCTGTAAGTACTTCGCACTAGAAAGCTTTCACTGTACATTAGAACAAACTAATGTTAACTAACACTGTGCATTAAACTTAATCATGTTCACTAGCAAGGAAATCATTTTTTAATGGAAAGAATTCAGTTTTAATGTTCTGTAATGGGCCATTTATTAGTATACAAGGGGGTCAGACGAACTAATTGGAGACTTTGAGCAAGTGTAAGCAAGTTTTCCCAGGTTGGCAATTGGGATTCCAAATCCCAAAACAGAATTCTTAGATGCAGATATACTATCAGATTTTATATGCCTGTGGGATTATTTGAGTGGCCCAAAGCTCAATTTAAATACCAGGTTGTGAAATTTTGCTTCAGTAAAGTAGGTTTAGGTCACATTTGTCCTTTTGATTTTTATAGATCTGAGCAACTATAGGTTTAGTTTTTTTTTAAAAATTAGCTCTACTACATTCTTTTTTAACTTTATGTACTTCAGTATAAATGCTGAAAAGCAAAATCTTTCTCTCTCTCTCTGTCTCTCTGTCTCTCTCTCTCTACCGCTTAGCATTCATGACAGTAATTATCTGGATTGCTTAATTCCTGATTTCTTCCTGTTCACATGTAACACACTTCACCAAAAACTTCCTCAATGTGAGACCACCCTAACTGTTTCTTTTTTTCAGCAGTTTGAGGAAAGCTGTCTGAGGAGAGGGAGTAATTTTGGATTTGATAGCAAGGCCCTTGAGGATATGAAAACTAGCTCAAAATGCATTGTACCATTACCTCAGGCAAGTAAGGTATACCCCAGCTATGAACATCTGGCTTGCAACTATTATTTACATAATGAACTCATTCCTTCCCACCCTCAATGTTTACCTCAAGATCTTCTGCTCTCTCCCTCGGGGAATGTTCCAGAATGCAACTGAGCCATCCCAACCCAATCTGGGCCAGCCGGCAGCCAGCAGCCTCTAGCTCCTCACCACACTCAAGCAGATCAGGCACAGGCCTGCTTCTCAAGTTGAACTTTTTTGACTTTTACTTTCCATCCAAAGTTTTTTCCCTCAATGTCTAGAATGTATAAATGTACCCTTTAAGCAACAATACAAACCTTTTTCTTCCCCCTTCAGTTGTGAGGATCAAAACCAGAGCCTCCTGCATGTTAGGCCAGCACTCCACCACTGAGCTAGACCCTCAGCCTCCTCTTGTATAAACAGCTCTTTCCCAATTACGTCTTTCCTTACTTTCTATGTTTAACGCTGAACCAAAATTACAAGGAATATAAAAATAGCAAAGTGTAAAGTCAGATTTATGATAAACATGCAAAAGTAGATTTAAAAACCAATGAGAACCGGGCACCGGTGACTCACGCCTGTACTCAGGAGACAGAGATCTGGAGGATCACGGTTTGAAGACAGCCCAGGCAAATATTTCCAGAGACATGTCTCAAAAAACCCTTCACAAAAGAAAAGTCTGGTGGAGTGGCTCAAGATAAAGGCCCTGAGTTCAATCCCCAGTACCTCCAAAAAAAAAAAAAAAAAAACAATGAGAGCTAGTGCCAAAATTGTCCCCCAAATTGGTCTACAAAAAGCAATGGAACAATATGACAATGTGCTTCTGAAGTTAAAATAGAATAGAAAGAAAATTATAATCTCTAATAAGAAAAAGAAGGAAACCAGGCATGGTGATGCAGGCCTGTAATTCCAGCACTGGGAGGCTGAAGCAAGAGGATCTCAAGTTGGAGACTAGTCTGAGCTACATAGTGAGACCCTGTCTCAAAAACAAAAAGCAAAACCAAAACCTAAATACAAATGCAAAATAAAAAGAGGAAGGAAGGAAGGAAGGGATAGAGGGAAGGAGAAAGGAAAGGAAAGAGAGGAAAGGAGGAAGGGAGGGAGGGAGGGAGAGAGAGAAAAGGAAGGAAGGAAGAGAGAGAGAAAGAAAGAAAGAAAAAGAAAGAAAGAAAGAAAGAAAGAAAGAAAGAAAGAAAGAAAGAAAGAGAAGAACAAGGAATGGGAGATTTGTCCTACCTAATAGTATGGTATTTGCATGGGGTAACTAAAGTAAGAGGGATATTGTTACATTAAAAATAAAAACTGTATTCATGACAAAATATAAGGAGGTAAAAAGAGAAATCACAGAATGAGAATTTTGTTATACATATTACTGTCAAATGATACAAATGTAGAATCAATAAGAAAAACAACACAGTTGTAAAAATAGACATTTCAGAGTAATGGCAACACAAATAAATGACCCTGTGTATGTGAAAAAATGCCTACCCTTATAGATAATCAGAAAAAATACAAATTAAATCCACATTGAGCAACAAGTAGTTGCTGGTGATAGTGTAAATTATTATAGCCCCTTGGGAAACAAGGTCATCCTGATGTTACTAAGGAAAACTGTACATTGGCATATCTTATGATCCAGAAATTCCCATTCATAAATATAAATACAGCACACAGAAACTCTACTCTATGACAGAAGGGGTATTATACAAAGATGTTCTTAAAAGTCCTATACAGAGAAGGATCAATCTCATTCTCCAACAGCAGTAAAATGAATAAGTTGATATAGTCACACAATAAAATAAGACATAGAAGTGAGAACTAATGAATTATTATGACTTGCCTCAATACATGCACAGAATGGTTGTATTACTTAGACAGTATATATTACTTGGGTTGGTGAGAATGAGAGCAGCCCGATCAAGATGGCGCCATGAGAAGTTTCTGAATCACCCATAGCATGCCATTTCTTATTCTGTGCCTTTATTATTTAAACTGTCCACATGAGTTTTATACACTTCTACGTGCATGATATATTTCACAGTAATCAAACACCATTTTTTTTATTATTCATATGTGCATACAAGGCTTGGGTCATTTCTCCCCCCGACCCCACCCCCTCCCTTACCACCCACTTCGCCCCCTCCCTCTCCCCCCTACCCCCTCAATACCCAGCAGAAACTATTTTGCCCTTATTTCTAATTTTGTTGAAGAGAGAGTATAAGCAATAATAGGAAGGAACAAGGGTGTTTGCTGGTTGAGATAAGGATAGCTATACAGGGAATTGACTCACATTAATTTCCTGTGCATGTGTGTTACCTTCTAGGTTAATTCTTTTTGATCTAACCTTTTCTCTAGTTCCTGGTCCTCTTTTCCTATTGGTCTCAGTTGCTTTTAAGGCATCTGCTTTAGTTTCTCTGCGTTAAGGGCAACAAATGCTAGCTAGTTTTTTAGGTGTCTTACCTATCCTCACCCCTCCCTTGTGTGCTCTCGCTTTTATCATGTGCTCAAAGTCCAATCCCCTTGTTGTGTTTGCCCTTGATCTAATGTCCACATATGAGGGAGAACATATGATTTTTGGTCTTTTGGGCCAGGCTAACCTCACTCAGAGTGATGTTCTCCAATTCCATCCATTTACCAGCGAATGATAACATTTCGTTCTTCTTCATGGCAGCATAAAATTCCATTGTGTATAGATACCACATTTTCTTAATCCATTCGTCAGTAGGGGGCATCTTGACTGTTTCCATAACTTGGCTATTGTGAATAGTGCCACAGTAAACATGGGTGTGCAGGTGCCTCTGGAGTAACCTGTGTCACATTCTTTTGGGTATATCCCCAAGAGTGGTATTGCTGGATCAAATGGTAGATCAATGTCAAACACCATTTTTAAAGAATCAAAGCAAACTTTAAAATTCTTGAAAGTTCCCAGAAGTCCTCTTCAAAACCTTTGTTCAAATTGTTTTGATTAGGTGGAGAGTCATTTGAAATCACTGCCTTTCTGCAATATTCCTTCAACACAAATGAGGTGTAAAATAAAAACACAGAGGCTACTCAACAGCAAGTTCAAATCCAGAGATCTCAGGAGCAAAATTATGCTCCACAGGTCATCACCACATCAGCGTTGTTTCACCACTGGATCCCTAATAACAATGTAGATGCTCAATAGTATTTGTTGGATGAATGAATGAAAGTGACATATCATGGAACACTATAAGACTGGACCCATTCAGGCTGTCCTCTGGCGCTGAGCTTTAAGACTGGGCTGCCAGCAGTTTATCCATATTCTAGAGCACTTGAGAGAGATGAACAAAAAATTAGAAGGACAAGCTATTTCCTCTAAGAAAGAAGTGGGGAGTCATACAACTTTTGTTTTCTTTTTGTTTTTTAAGACAGGGTTTCACTAGGCAACCAGTCTAACTTTGAACTTGAGATCCTCCTACATCTGTCCCCCAAGTGCTGGGATTATAGGCATACATCACCATGCCCCATTTATATACATCACTTTTAATCATATTGCCATAATAAGAATTTAGTCACATGACCATATATAGCTGCAAGGGAAACTGGAAATCCTAATCTCTAGGTAGGTGGTCATGTGCTTTTTAAAACTCAGGTGACATTTCCTGTTCCCACAGAGAAGAAAGGGAGTAATACAAAATTGCAGATAGAAATGTAGCCTCTTCCAGCCACCTCTACCCAACTGCATTCCCTTCATTCCCTCCCTGAAGACAGGATCTATCCTGAATTTGCTGTTTATCATTTCTATTCATCTATAGTTTTCTATGAAAATTATTGGCTATTCTAGTTTTGAACCTTTCAGTGGATGGTATCATGTTAAATGTATCATTCTGTAAATTTTCTTTCCGTTCAAGTGTATGTTTTTGATACTTTTTCGTCGTTAATACATGTAGGTCTATCTTACTTCAATTGACCTGTTCTATAGTGCCCATTATGTGAATGTCACACAAGCTCTTTATCATTGCTTCCAAGTTTTCTTGAAAGTTCCGAGTGAGAGAAAAAGTATTAGTTCCTGATGGAGAAGGTCATTGTCTGAGCCAAGGTCTGTACTATAAAAATTAAAGCATATTAGGGAGAAGAAAATTTTTTTCAACCCCTTTACAAATAATCCTTCCTCTTAAGTTTTCATTTTGTCTTTTTCTTGTTCTGCATTCTCTCCTTGGAGAGAATGAATCACGGTACATGGTCAGCCCCTAGAGTAATTCAGGCTTCCTTCCTCCTTCACTCGATCTTCTTTCCCTTCTCTGTGAATCTCTTTCAAAATGAATCCCTCCCCCCACCATTTACTCACAAAAGCAATTCAGGTCCTTCTACTCCCTTCTTCCACATTTAATTCTGCATCTTGTTTTTTGAGACTGGGACATATGCAAAATCTGAGGTTTGATAAAGTTTGATTTTTGTTATTTGTGATGCATTTGTGTGGGGAGGGGTGCGGAATGGAATGGTCAGGTTTCCGGTTACAGGTGTGAATGTGTCTATAGGCAACATCCTCCTTTGTGTATGTGTGTCTGAAAACTTGCCTATCTGTCTCCTCTAAGCATGAATAATCACTGATTGATTGAAGTACTTGTGTGTTTCAGCCACTTTCATGCTTTGAATCTCAGGCTTGAATACAGTTGACAGAGGTAAAACTAATTAATTAATAATACTTAATTTTGCATTCCTGGAGTAGGGCCTCATGGATATTAATGCAGATTTATGTAAAAATAACCAAATTAATACTGCTCTGGTACTTCTTTTAATGGGACCAGTGCCCAGTTCTAAATGGAAACAAGTTAAAGTATACACCTGCCTATAGGAACTATTTTCTTCAACCAGAGTTGATTTTGATCCATCTCACAGAGCTGTTAAAAATTAGAAATATTGTAAAATATAATATGCAAGTAAAATAAGGCAATGAGAAACTTTTTTCTTCTTTATGAAAATAAATTAGCTAAAAAAGGGTTGGGTTTTTTTCACTGAATCACAACATAGTTTGAAACACATCTAGAAATCCTTGTTAAAACCAGTGTTTTTATAGGCGTTCTACAAAGTACTACAATCCACAAAGCCTTCATCCTCTCCCCAGCTCCCTACAGGACCTTTATTAAGCTGACTTCCTGCAGGCTTGACTAGTGCTAGCCAGAAATCCAGATTGTCAGAAACTTTGACTCTCCTGTCCATATCAGGTAGCACATGCCACATACCACATCCTAAATCCTATAACTCCATTATCATTTCTTATTTGAGCAACAAGGAGAGGTACAAAACAAATAGTGAATTATGGAGACTCAAAAATCATCCTGGAAAATGGGAGCATGGGAGGCTGAACCTAGTCGAATGGCTTTATGCTATCACTTTTTGCTCAACAATTATACCTCACAAACATGTATAGTGAAAACATAATTTGTATTATTAACCAATTAATTTCAAATAATATAACAGATACTTAGAAACTGGTTTCGCTAAATAGCACTGACTCCTTACTTAGACCCACACGTTAACTATAAGCAGGAGAAAAAGTTGGCATCCCTGCCTCCATTTTACACTTATCTTCTTTACTCTGAGTCTCTCTTCCCTGAAATCACCTTGGGTTCCAGAGAGGACAAGACTATGTGATAACATCTGTATGATGAGGGACAGAAATTACCCCTAAGGAAATGATCGACAGACCTTTTAGGACAGACCACCACACACACACACATGAAGACAATTACCTATAATGATGAGGCTGTACCTGGAGCAGAAGTAATCATCTCATGGGAACCAGATTGCTCCCCTCAAGTGATGACAGCAATACCAACTTCCCAAGAACCCCTCAGAGAAAAAGAACTGAGATAATGGTCAACCAGGTCACACTTTGTCAGGGATTGTTTATGCATCTCTCTCTCCTCCTGCCAAATTCTCCCTCTGTTTACATTTAAGATCATGGCTGTACCCCAAAGATAGGCTGAATTGCTTATTTTTGCTCTTCCCATAGCCCACCAGTGCCACATAATAAATCTCCTTTCTCTGAACTTCACCACATCTTGGCTCTTTATTTGGTGTACTGGGGCAAGTGACCAAACCTAACATGTGGAACCCCAGTGAGGCCTCTGACTTAGAAACCCCAGTTACAGTAAGAGAGGGGGAAAGGTCTCCAGAGTATCAAAAAGAGCATGATATATACTGTCTTATGGTTTTTAGGATGGTACACTTACATACTCTGTATACAAATAGGCAAGACTGAGATACCCAAATAATACATGAGAGTATAGCTCAATACATTAGAGAAAAAGGTTAAAGGATTTCATAGGTCCAGAGGGTCTACTGCAGGATGTGACTGAACAGTAAGTGGGTAATAATATTAGCTGTAGCATCTTGAACTTACATGGCACTTTCTATTTAGTGTCATTTGTGGTAATTTATTAATAATTAAATATAAAGTATACCTTGGTTTCCTATCGTCATAAAATGCATGTTAAACTTATCCCAGATGTTCATGCCCTCATCAGTTTGTGCAGTAGAATCTTCTTAGTAAAAAAGGAAAAGGAAAAGAAATTTAAGTTTTATTGAGTGTCTACCTTGTGCCAACACAATACATACCTTGCATCATTTATCTCCACAAATATCATACTACAGTTCACAATTTACAAATGAGAAATCAAGATTTGAAAATACCAAACATTTTTTCAATATCTCACAACTAGAAGGTAAAAGAGTCAGTATATGAATTGCAGTCCATGTGACTCCAAAATCCCAGCAAGCTTTCTTTTCTTTGTGTTGAAATTCTGCCTAATGAATGTTATATGTCACTGTGAAGAGGTAGAATGGGAAGAATTTTCCTTATGCCCCGATGTAACCTTGAGGGTTTATCTTAATGGGGAATAGTGACATCAATCCTGATAGCAAAACCTGCTGGTGATCAAGACCTCTGGGGAAACTCCCTGAAATACCCTGTAAGTAGTTAGCAGTGTGGCTTTGGCTCCTACTACTAAGTCATTCACAGGCAAAGTCTTCCCCTAAAATGCTGCTGATTGCAAGTGACTTCCAAATCCAAACAAACATTTTAAGTCTATTTAATAGATCAATACAGTAATTCGCTTCTGGGCCCCTGAAATCATTTGTTTGGACCTGATGTCTATGCAGTCAGATTGCGGTGTACACATTAGCATGGGCAGGGAATTACACAAGTAACTCGCACTGAAAGATGTTAAGCCAATTTAGATTGTGGGAAGGAGGGAGTAGTTAACTCATTTCCAACTGACTGGGATTAAATGGGTCATTATAAGGCAATGTCTTCAGTGAGTATCACAAAGGAAAATAAACCTTTCCACCAAAAGATGCACTCCATCATGTACAGGCTCTTAGGAATCCAACTAAGCAGAGATCAGAAGGAAAACAGTAAAGAAAACCTAATATAAGTTTAAGGAGGTTTTTTTCCTTGTTTCTTTTTTAAATCACTTCTATTTGACAGTGAAAAAATCTCCCAAGGGAAATAGTACAGGATCTGTTGCTTGATTCATTTAAACTCAGTGGACAAAACACTAGAGGAACAATTTTGCCTTAACCCCTTGAGGAATAGACTCTATGGGAAACTAATAATAATTTTCTATCTCTAATTTTGATGACACAAAAAAACAGAGGTTTGTACTGATTTGATCCAGTGTTGGACTGGATTCTAGCAGCAATATTTCATACCAACTGAAGTCTTCTAATTACATGTACTGGACATCAGCCAAGAGACCATTACAATAGTTCAAAGGGAATGTAAAAGTTTTAGCATGAATCCTTCCATCAGAAACAGAGACTTGGCACCATATGGGAAATTTCATTACAGCTGAGACATGACTCATTTGTCATGTGTAGAAGCAAAAGAGGATACTCCATGGCAATGGGAGGATGCTTTTGGGAAGAAAAACAGGGGGCCCCTTGCTGACGGATGAATGACTTGATGTGCCCAGATAATGCTGATCACAGTAAAGTGCTGTAAATAACCATTTGTTCATGTATTCAACCATCCAAGCAACAGTGTTTTATCACCAACTACTTTGTCAGTGCAGAGAGAAGTAAGACTCAGTTCACATAGGCAACTCAGGAAGGCAAAGTAGAAAAAAGAGATAACACTAGGCACTTATGATGTGGTGTCATGAAGCACAATGTTGGGAACACCAAGGAAGAACATTTCACCTGCCACTGACTTGGGTATAGAGACATCTTGGGCACTGGAGGACAGGACACTGGCAATTAATCTTGAGATGTGAATAAATTACATCCAGCAATAACTGTGAAACAGGAGACAGAATAAGACAAAAGAAGGTTAGAGTTGTCATGAGAACCACAGTAGCTCAGAGATGATGAAGCAGAAAATGTTGTGGAAGGAGAGGACAGACGAAGGTGGGCAGTGGGAGTCTTCCCCAGGAGCATGGACTTTGCTCTGGAGAGCACCATGGTACATAAAAGACCATGGCAGCTCAGTAGAGAAGAGCTTTTGATGACAAAGCATGGAGGCAAGGTCAACAGTAGATTCATGATAATTATGGAAAGAGATAATGAGGGCCTTAATAAAGGTAGAAAAGAGGCAATAGTCTGAAAATTATTTGAAGGTAAAACAGATGAGGTCTAGTGATTGATTGGATGTTGAGGATAGCAAGGGTGGACAAATATCTGAACTTCAGATTTTTTAAATGAGAAAGGAGAAGGAAGGTAATGAAAAATAATCACGCTTGACCCTAGAGCCAGTACGTAACTTAAACTGTGTTAAAAACAAGGAAAGAAAGAGGTTTGCCTAAGTAATCCTGGGAAAATCATGTCACTTACCTGGCCTGGGTCATCGTTTTTACTAGATTAGATGCTGCCAAATAGCATATCCATATCATAAAACATAAACAGAAAATAACATAGTTGTTTTCTGCTATTCTTATAGTTAGTAACTCATATCTGTATGCCATATATAAGTGACTATGTACATTTTGGCAAATTGAACTTCAATCTAAATCTGCTAATTCTGACTGTGCCGTGCCTACATTGCAGTCAGTCGCTAAGCTAGTTCTGTAATTCTCTTTTGGGCCCCTTCTCTTTATTTTTCTGTCAGTGTCTCGAACAGACTGAGGCACAATTGAAAGTTTCTGTCCAATCCAATCATCCTGCTGCACAATTCTGATATGAATCAGCATTTTCATTATATAAATCTCAATTTTTCTGTTCAAACTACTAGTGTATAAGATATTATATTTCCTGCCATTTGGAATCTCTGACTCATTCAGTTTACCTATGAGCATGAGTTAGGAAAATGATAAGATCAAAACATAATTTTGGTAGCTATTTGGACAGATGGAACAATGTCAACATGGCCTTTCTATTCTCATTTTTTACTAATCTGCCCTGACATATAGATTTTCTCCATTCCCTTAACAAATACTCATTGAGCACTATTTTGGGGCCTTAGAAATACTTCTACACCTCTAATGGGAGGAAAAATAGCAAGAATGCCTACATAATGGAACTTAATATAGTATAGAAAAATATTCAGTTAAATGTGCTTAGGGGAGGGGGAGACATAAGGAAAGGGTGTGGGAGGGTGAATATAATGGAAATATTATGTACTTATGTATGAAAATGGAAAAATAAGACCTGCTGAAACTATTCCAAGAATGAGGGGGGAGGAGAGAATGGAAGGAGGGAGTGAATTCAAGTATGATATATCGTAAGAATTTTGGTAAATGTCACAATGTACCCTCACTACAACAATAAGAAAAAAGAAAAAAAATGTGTATGAGGAAGGGAGAGTGGGTGGATAGATGGAAAGATGAATGAATAGATAGATGATAGATGGATATTGATTGATAGATAGACAGATAGATGATAGACAATTTTTGGCAGCTAAAGGATTTTAGACTGAGTCCAGTGAAGTTACTGGGTGTACGACTTTCACTGTTAAAACCAGAAAAGTCCCATGAAAACTATGACAAGTCATACAGGCTAGAGTGTGGAGTGGAGAAGTGTAAGGTATTTTAAAGTGGAAGTTCACTGTAGACCTACTTAATGAGATGTTATCTAAGTCAAGTCTTGAGGGTACCTGACTAAAGTCTTAAGGAAGTTACATGTGAATAACTGGTAGAAAAGAATTCTGGACAGAGAGAACTAGAGAAAATGCCCTAGGGTGGAGAGGCTTGGTATATACACTGGTGAAAGTATGTATTACAGATGAATTCTGCAATCTTCTTCTACCCAATTTTCTGATACTGGACCTCACCAAATTTAGGGTTATAATTTTACATAAGTATAATTATAAATATGAGAAATAATAAAACAACAGGTGTGAATAGTTAGTGAATGGAAAAGGACTGATAAAATTGCATTTGGAATGAATCAAAAAACCAAAAGAACTTGGACCCAAAATTCACTGTGCTTTTTCTTCAATATCTTTTCAGTCATTTAGATTTTGTCAATATAAATAAACCCAATATAAAACCAATCAATACATTTTCTTCTATGCATTTCTGGCATTTAGTTTCTGTGATGCCTTAATGGTAAAATATGGACCTAAAACACTCAATAAATATTTTCTATGACCTTAATAACCCCAACTTTAATTTGTACCAAGACTAAGTCAGAATTTCACAGAAAAAATACAAACTTGCAGTTTCTCATTACTTTAATTCTATTGACAGCTTATCTGGATAATTCACACCAAAGAAAATCTTTAGCTGAAAGGGACTCTAGAAGAATTAGTTTGAGCTATTGTTTAGTAAACCACACAATTGTATTAAGTTTCATTTCATTTTCCATGTTTAGAAAGAGTTTAGTTGTTCAGCTAGTGTGAATACTTCAAATAAAACCAAATTTGTAAAGTTCCAAATATTTTCTTCCTGGTCATTTTCTACTCAAGGATACATTTTGGCCTAACATATACCAAATCACAATGGAAGTCCCTTTCTTTTCATTTTTTATAACTACATCCTAAGCAATTCCTCCAAGGACTTCCTCAGAGTTATCTTCAGATGGGAAAGGCAATTCACAGTGCAATAAAATTTATAGCTCATAAAATTATGAATAAGCCAAACCTTAAAAAAGAAAAGTTAAACTAGGTTCAAAATGATTTTTATAATATCAACTACATGAATTGACACAGAAAATGAATTGCAAATGCAAGAGAATGCAACAACTAAATGCTCTGTGCTGAGTGTTAAATAGAGACTGTCAGCACAGCACAAAGACTCAGGAAATAGTCATTGATTTCTCTCAATAACTATAGAGGTGGCCAAAGTAAGGACCAAAGTAGATTTTTTTTTAAAGTACATTAACAGGAGCTGACTAGAAGTACATAAGCCAAGGAAAAGGAAGTACCTGGAGACTAAATGATTAAATGAGTCATTCTAAATCATCATTGTGACTTTTATGTAAGAAAAATAAAATAAAGCAAATAAAGAATTTTTAAAAATCTAAACTATCTCTTTTAACAGTTATAGAAGTTTTAAGTGTTACAATAAATAGTAACATTAGAATAGCTTCACTTTTCCATGTTACTTACCTACTTACTATGCTTCTGTAACTGTTAATCAACTTTCTAAAACTGTGACAAAGTATCTGAGAAACACAAGGAAGAAAGGTTTGTTGTGGCTCATGATTTAAAGATTTTAGTCCATGGTCATCTAGAATCATTGCTTTGGGCATTAAGTAAGGTAAAACTTCATGTCATTAGGAGAATGTGGTGGAGGAGGTAGAGCAAGAGAAAAACAGAGGGAGAGGGAGAGATTGGAAACAAGATGCGCCATTCAAAGGCATGCCCCCAGTGATCTACTTCCTCCCACTAGATCCCAGCTCCCAATCACACATTCAGTTACAAATTCATCAGTGTAATTGGGGAGGTTCCTGCCCTTATGATCCAATCACATCTTCATTACACTGCCAGCTAGAGACTAAGCCTTCAAGATGTGAGCCTGTGGGGGATACTGAATACCAAACCTAAAACCATGGGTACCCTTAGCCACAGTGTCATCAGAATCTGGAAGGGTGAGTAATGAAAACAGATATTATAAATATCTAATCCAGAACTTTTGGGTTTCTCTCAGGTTTTATCTTTGATGGTCTTCTTTTCTTACCACACACACCATTCTGGGATGACCTCATCTATTCCATTGGCTGTAGTAATTATCTACACTCATGATTACCAAATAGGCATCATTATTGCTCACATTCCTGTGCCCAAGCCTATATTTCCATCGGGTCCATATTTCCATCATTAGCTGAGCTGTTCTCAATAACTTTGACCAGTATGCCTCAAATCAAACTAATTACCCAACTCCATCCTGCTTTTTTCTCTAAATTCTCCATTCCACTTACATATCATGCATTTAAATGTATGTAGGGTTAGGCAGAAGGAAAATGAAAGTCACCACTCATTCATCCCTCTGGCTCCAGTATTTCAATATTTCAATGATTGGGTCCATCTCAATTAATTAACATATTTAGACATCAACACCTGTGATATGTCTACTGAGTTTATCTCTTTCTGTTAATTTCCAGTATTACTTTCTTTCAGGTTCATTCCTGGCCTTTTCCTGCTCTGTTCTCTATCTCTGATTGATGGCTTCCTAAGATTCTGTTTCTGAAGCTCCCTTACCCATTGGTTTCTACCTCATGCTGATCAACATGTGGAAAACTGGAGGCCTGGGTAAGACAGATTACCAGGTTACATCCAGTCACATAGCAACCCAAATATTTTATGTTTAATAGCATCTAGATTTTTCCTATGATGTCCCTCTGGATGAAATTCACTTTTTTTTCTTTTTGGCAGTACTGGGATTAAACTTTCTAGGCAAGCACTCTACCACTTGAGTCATACCCCCAACCCTTTTATGCTTTACTTATTTTTCAGTTAGTATTTTATGCTTTTGTCCAGGATTGGCAGACCTTGAACCACAATCCCCCCCAATATCTGCTTCCAGAGTAGTTGGTATTACAGGCATGTGTCACCAAGCTTGGCCATTGGAATTCACTTTTCTTTTTTTTTTTTTTTACTTTTTTCACATAACAGATTCCCATGTTCTTCATGTCCAGCTCAAGCATCATCTGACTATCTCTTCATATCAAGGGAATTAACCCCTTCCTCTTCCTGAGAACTTTGAAAACGCTTTCAATATAGCACTTAATGTACCAATAAAATTGTTCACCTAACAAGTATATCAATGTCTTGGTTATTATTAAATCAAATAGGTAGTACATTTTAGTTCTTATCAACTTAACAGTGACTATTTAGTTATTCCTAAATCTACCAGGCAATCCCACCTCTGTCACACTTATTTTTTTCCTCCCAGACTCTCACATAAGCAACTCCTTTTCTGTCTTAACCACTGAAATACTCTAAGTTGCCTGGTTTTATCCTTGTCTCACTCCCCCTTTGCCCCCATTGAGTGGCCTGAGCCACTCCCATGGCTCTTTCTACCATCCATAAACAGATGACTCAATCTGTATCTCTGGCCCAGCTTTGTTCAGTGTTGGATGTAAATATTTGGGGTATCTCTTTCTGTATGTCCCGTGGTTTCTCAAAAGCAATGTATCAAACCTAGTTCGTTATCTAGCTCACTCCCATCCAGTCCTCCACAACCAAACCTCTGCACTAATTTGCCTCAGGGACTAGCGCTGTCACATTTCATCAGCCAGAAATCTGAGGCCAAGACTGATTTCTCCTCCTCAGCCAGGGGAAGATGACCTCCTCTTCATCCTTCCCATTGCTAGTGGGAAAATGTTCTTCTTACTCTCTAGAATGTAATTCTGACCCCATCAATCCTCTATGTAAAACTTCTAATGTATTTCCACTGAGTTCGGAACAAAATCTAAATTCATTGTGACATACCAGGTTGTCCTCAATCTTGCCCCACCTAGCTGATCTATCATCACATAACACCCCCGTACTATCAGAAATACCTGAAGTTCTCAAACTTTATTTGGTTTTAAGTATAATGACCCTCTCCCATCTGTTTCCAAAGTATACTTCCCTACTGTGTTAGTCTGAGAGTATCACAGTATCTCAGGTGTTGTGATAAAAATACCTGAGATAATCAACTTCTGAGGAAGGAAAGCTTCCTTTGGCTCATGGTTTCAGAAGTTCCAGTTAATTGTTGGTGGGACCATTGATTTTGGGCCTGTGACAAAGCAGTGTATCATGGTGGCAAGATGTGGCAGAGTAAGGTGTTTATATCATGGCAGCTAGGAAGTAAAAGAATGAGAAAGGAAGGGTCTAGGGTCCCTACATCCCATTCAGGTTCATGCCCCCAGTGACCTAACTTCCTCTCACCTCCTAATAAAGATTCCACCATCTCCTAATAGCGCCAGAGGCCAGAAGCCAAGCCTTCAACACATGGTCTTTGGGGAACATTCAAGACCCAACTATAGCACTTCCTTGTTTGCCTAGACAACCCTTCATTCCTCATCTACATTTCACTCAGACATTATTTTCTGCAGAAAGTACTGTGCAATTTCATTAAGGTACACCTCATCCATTACCACAGTGCTCTGCATGTGCCTCGCTGAGAACAATTGTCACTGTTTATATGTACTTATTTCTGTCTCTACCCTCAGAATAAAGGGAGGGCTTCCTCCCATTTAGGTGATCCTGGTTTACTACAGTTTCCTAGTACACAATAGGTCATAAATAAATATTTCTCAAGTGAACAAGGTAATCATATCACATATGACATACATATGGCATACATATGACATATGTAATGTGTATAATATGCATATTGGCCTAAAATGACAGCTAAAGATCAAGTCACCTTTCAATCCTTACCATCAAGCAGAATGCCTGATGTATAACAAGTGCACATCGAATTTTCAAGGGTTCTGAATGGTCTAGATTGAGCGATTTAATGCCAAGTTTATTGGACAATCATACCAGCCCTTGGCTCTCTTATCCTATGCCAAACTATTGCATAGATCAGTCTGTTAGTTATTTGAGGACCTATTTAGGACAGAGCACTATGTAAAGCTCAAAAGTGGCACAAGGCTTGATCTTTGTCCTCTTAGAATTTTATAATCTAAATATGCATACAAATACAAGGGTAAACTCACTATTAGAGTACATCGTGTGGCCAGGCAGACAGGACCTCACTAGTCCTATAACACAGCTCCCCATCCCCCCAACCCCCTCAATTACAGATAACAATATTTCCCTTTGTGCATGCTGCTTTCCAATACAGAAACTTTTCTAACACATCTCAAGAGCTAGGAAATGAGTTAGAAAAAGACATCTCACTCTATGTGATAACTTGATCTAATTTCCTCATTAGTGAAAACGACATTATCATAAAGAATATCTGCCAACAATCTGATATAAAAATCTACATGCATCATGAAAAATAATTGCTGTTCAATTACTACCGAATTATAAAGCCGTCATACAGGTGCAATAATGCAAAAGCCTTGAAAGTATGCAAAACTGCTTAGCTTAGGTAATTACATGTGTTTGAATAAGGTCCCTAGAATAAAATTTGCAGAGTTTGAAGAAACAATGAAATCAAAACCAAAGAGCTATTTATTTATAACAATGTATTTTTTTAATTTTTCTGGGTTTTTTCTCCTGTATATATTTTTGAAAAGCTAGGGGTAATTGTTTAACTCTGGAGCCCAGGGAGAGAAACAAAGATGCAATAGTTCTTTCTTTTACTTTCTACTGTCCCCACTTTTCGGGTTGGATCTGCAGTGACAGGACTACAAAGACAGAAATCCAGCTATAATTGCATCTTTTAAAATAGTTAAATCTTACTTATGCCCTGTGCACAGTTTACATAAATGAGAGCTATAATTTATAGAAGGATGATTCTATTACTACTGTGGAAAGGATATATTTCCAGAGTCTTTAGCAAGTGAAATTAGACTCAGAGAACCAGAAAGAGTTTGAAATATCATCTAATACAAAGCCTTTAGTCACTGCATAAGAAACTGACATCCAAAAAAAGTTTAGCTTACTGCTTAAATTTATGAAAATAGTAGAGTAGGGCCTAAAACAGCATTTCTTCAATATTTTAAGTCTGACTAAGCATAAACTCTATGGGCCCAACTGAATTTCCACTTCTCAAGATGCTCAACCTTCAAAGTCCTAGGAGAGATTTTTTTTCCTAATTGCAATGTTGTAAAATTATAAGTAAAGTAACATTGGATTGGCACAGGGATATGGACTTTATTGTAGGAAAAGATACTAATTAGTTAAATTAGCTTAGACCAGTCACTTGACTGCTCAGATCGTTAGTCAAAATGCTTTCTTCCCAATCGAAAGTTTGTATAAGTTTAAAATTATCAGACAATTGGTCTGACCTGATGAATTTTAAAGCCAGAGCCAATAGTCTTAACTATTGACCATCACCAACCCTTCCACCCCGCATGGTAAGATGCTTTGCTTAAGGGAGCTATCTCCTTATAACATGTCTGTTATCCATATTCTAAGCAAATGTCTAGTTTTAAAGTGAGGATTTTAGCATTCATCAATACTTCAAATTTTCTGAATATGTCACAATGGCACCATCGCGTTAAGCCCCTAGACATGCAATGAACTAACTGGAACACCCAAGCACTGTGCTAGGCAGAGGAGAAATAAAGATGAGTGAAATTTCCCCACCTTTCAAAGAACTCATGGTTAGCAAGGAAAATGTAATCTAATTAATACAACATTCATTAAGGAGAAAGAGAGAGATGACACAGTGTTTTAAGAACATAGAGAAGACTATCTTTAAGAATCAAAGCAACCATTACTGAAGATGTCAGTCTTATACTGAGGCTTAAAGAATGAAGAAAGGTTCCCAGAGTGAATGAAAAATAAAGTATCTGAAGCAGAAGAAATAGCTCGTGAATGAAGCATGAAAGGTAAAAAAGCCTGGCACAGCCACAGGGCCATGATTGCATTATCCCGCTCTGTGGCAAGATAGGAAGAGAGGACTCATCACAAGGCAAGAGCTTGATCAGAGACTGCCTGTGTGTCTGGCAAAAACAGTTTTTTAACTTGATCCCAAAGTTTAAAGGAGTTGTTCACAGACTTTCAAAGGGAGAACAAATTGAATGAATTCTCTGGAGGTTTAGAGAGGATTAAGTAGAAGAATGTTCCCCAGGATTTGGAAATTGAGATGGTTTTAGATGACATGTGGGATAGCTAGATATTGTGGAATCCCGCAGTGAAAGTGGTTGTTTATACATTATCTTTCAATCATTTGTATTACAGGAAAGAAAAGCATCTGTGAAGTGTGGGCTTGGGAATCGGGCCACCTAACTTTAAGTCATTGCTCTGCGGTAACATTTAAGATAAATGATCTTACTTATTACTTACTTAAACTGTGCCTCTGTTTCCAGATTGGTAAAATGGGGCTCATAAAAATCATGTCTTGGTCAGGAGAGGTGGCTCAGGTCTATAATCCCAGCTACTCAAGAGATAGAGATCAGAAGGATCACAGTTCAAAAGCAGCCCAGGCAAAAAGTTTTTGAGGCCACATCTCAACCAATGGCTGGGTGTGGTAGTTCACAGCTGTCATACTAGCTATGTGGGGAAGCACAAATAGAAGGATCACTGTGCCCAAGCATAAAGTGAGACCCTATCTCAAAAGTAACCAACACAAAAGGGGTGGCAGCCTGGGTCAAGTGGTAGAGCTTGGGCAAGGGTCTGAATTCCACCTCCAGTACTGCTGAAAGAAAGAAAAGAAAGAGAGGAAGGAAAGAAGGAAAGGAGGGAGGGAGGGAGGGAGGGAAAGTGGAAGGTGACAGAGGTCTGGCATATAAGAAAGTGATAGCAGAGGAGCTGACACAAGGGAGAAATGTCATAGGGTTCAAACTGAGATTAGAGCGGAGAAGGGATGAAAAAAATGAATTTATGAAATATTTACAAAGTTGAATTGACAATATATTTCCATCCCAACATCTAAGATAGTGACTAGCACAGGTTAGGCACTTTCTGGGGAAAAAAAGTAGAAGACAATAAAGCAAGAAGTGGAGAAAGGATCTCACAGGTGTTTGGTTTTTGTTTGTTTGTTTGTTTTGCTTTTTGAGGCAGGGTCTCACTATGTCCAATCTAGCCTGGAGCTTGTGGTCCTCCTGTCTCAACCACAAGGGTTGGAATTATAGACCTATACAACCATAGCCAGCCATCTCACTGTGGTGAACATTTGGGTGACGTTGTAAACCATAAATAAAGCAGGGAAATGGCAGCAAGGATATGAAAGTAGATAATGAGCTAAGCTTAGGGTATGAGTTTGAATTTTCAATGAGAAAGCTAGAGAGACAATTAAGCAGGAACTGAGGAGAGGCGTCTAAGATAAACACAAAGACTGGGAACCTCTCTGCTCCATGTAAAGCCTATAGTTCTTTTTCTTTTGTGATGAAACAGAAAAGAAAGAAAAATAGGAGCAATTCAAATGGTATCTTTATTAGCAGGGTTCTTCAGAGAAACAACTAATATGGTGTGCATTGTAAGAAGGAGTATATTCTAAGGATTGGCTCATGAGATTGTGGAGGCTTGGCAAGTCCAAAACCTGAGGGGGATAGCTGGCAGGTTGGAGGACCAGGAAAGAGTGGCAGTTTGAGTCCAAAGGCAGTCTGCTGGAGAATTTTGTCTTGCTCAACAAAGGCCCACTTTTTATTCTAGTCACACCTTCAGTTGACTGAATGAGACAATCTGACTTACTCAAACCCATTGATTAAATATAAATCTCACCCCAAAACACCCTCACAGAAACATCCAGAATAATATTTGTCCAAATACAGGACACTGTTGCTCAGCCAAGTGTTTTTTTCCCTTTAAATTTTTTTATTAGGCTATATTCGTTGTACAGGGGGGATTCATTGTGACAATTCCAAATAGACTTGTATTGTACATTGGTTAGGTTGCCCCCGCTGTCTCTCCCCCTCTACCTCCTCCCTGTCCCACTTAAAACTATTGCAAGAGGTTCCTCTGTTTTATTTCATACAAGAAGTCCATCAACCATATTCCTTCACCTGAATCTCCTTCGTTCACCCTCCTCCCTCTCACAAATACCACTCCCCTCAGACACTGTACTATTTTACAGTCCTGTCTTTCATTTTTAGTATCTAAGTCAATGTTCAAAAGGGTTTCTCAATGTGTCCCTGCTGTGAGTCCACTTTACCTTGGTTCGTTCAACCCTTCTATTGCTCTCCTTTACCCCTTTATCTCCCTCTCTCCATTTTCAACTTCCAAGTTGACATAGATCATAACTCATTTGTACCTTATTTTCTTTATACATACATAACTTCTATGTAGAATTCAACACAATAGCAGTCATCACATGGCGTAGAAGAAGAACCCTATAGAATACAATAGATTTGACACTTGGTTGGCCCCAGAAAAATGGAGGAAACATGCCAAATAAGAGAAGAGTTATGAAGCTGGAGCTATAAGAGGTACATCTCTCTTTCACACTGGACAGAAGGATCAGGGTGTAGATAGTGTATAATTTCCAGAGCCTATTTAAAATGGAAGAGTATAGATTTACACAGAGAGTATCTCTTCCACAAAATCACTAAATCTGGGGTAGTTGATGTTGGGACTCCCTCTCTGCTGCTGCCAGGCTGATATAAGTCTGGCCTCCCTCCCTCCCACCAAATCCCTGCATGCAGCTAGCCCCAGACTGAGATGGAGCATGAGGCAGACAAGCTGAGCCAGTTCCAGGTTACACACCAGCTCACCTTGGCGAGATCCCTATAGGTGAAGAGGTGGTGTGTGGTCTTTTTCCATTCTGATGAGTTTGGATAATGTATGTCCTTACACACCAAACATAAACCATGTGGTGTGATCATTGTGACTGACAAATTATGAGATCTGACCATCTCAAACAACACGTAAGGGTTCATCAGCACACGTCAAGCCCCCCAGAGCCTCAGGCCAACAGCGGACAGAACAGGGTCTTCCTGTTCCTGCTTTTCAGTTCAACCTCCTCTTTCCTTCATTTTGGTTTCTCTATCCCAGATTGTGCTGCCTCTGATCAGCACATCTCTTTAGCAGGTATAGGGTTAGATGAAGACCCAGGAAAATTGGGAGGCAGTCAAGAAGCCCAAATGAAGCTCTGGGCCTATCAGGGATTCCTTAAAACTGAAAGCATTTTGTGGCTGTCCTTGACTTGCTACATAATATCCAAGTTCTTTACCTTGGATTCCCCCAGTTTCCAGAGCTAGAATATGTTCAAACTCTGAATTTACCAGTTATTAGCCATGTGACCCTTGGGGTAGGGCTTTTTTTTGTTTTTTTTTTTTTTATCACTGTGCCTTGTTTTCTCTTCTGGAACATGAAAAGGCAGCAGTAGACTGGATTGGACATGCCATGTGTACCACATCAGATGCTGCCTGACACTCACCATCCACAGGCCCAGAATTTCAGTCTTTTCCCAATACTTCCAGACTTAGATAAAATAGCCCAGGGCATGTGGCTACTAGCAACTTTAAAGTGTGGAGGAATTGATACTCATGAAGTAAAATTTAACTATTTGCAAACAGGAGACAGTAGAAAACCAGGCAGACAAGTTCTGTTTTCTTCTCTCCAAAATAGTATAGCCCATGGGTGACCTTCCAAGTAGCTCTTAGAGACACCTGCTGTGCCTTCTCAAGGCTTCTCACAAAACAGTGCACAGCTGAGAAGTGCATCACCTTGTATTACTTCCTCTTCTTTTCTACCTCATTTCTACTTTCTCAGTCCTAATGGGTTGGGTTCATATCCCACTAATAAGACATTAGGACTTAGCTCTTATTTTAGCCTTCTATGTGGCTCAAGGGTAGGAGAGAAGGAAACTAGATTGGAACAGAAAAGGATTAACCCCACTGTGACTTCTCCTCCTCACACCAAGCTCAGGTACCTGGTTATTCAGAGGCCTATCCTGCCCTGCTCTTCACGGGGCCGAAGAATAATGACTGTCTTGGCAACTCAGCCAGGTAGTTTAGAAACCCATTTCTGGAGCCAGCAGGCAATTTCACTAACCAGCAATTTAATAGTGAGAAAAGAACTTTGCCAAGCTATTTATGGCAGGCCAACACAGACAAGCCTTCCCAGAAGTGGGTGTCTTTCCTACGAGATAGTACTGTCTACAGTACCAAACACTACCAATTGATGGCCACAGAGAGGTGAGTGAGGTCTGATTCCAAAGGGGACCATCTTAGTCTAGAGGCACAAAGGTCCTCCGAGGTGCAGTGACCTTGGGGGGAGAGGAGCCATGAAGGAGGAAGGTCAGAAAGGGATGAAGTGACCTTTGTGGAAATAAAAGTGAATGAAGAGGAAAGAGTATTCCAGGAGAGAGACAATACTGGCAAGTGCTTGGGAAAGTCAGCCTGTGCGCTGTACAACACAGAGCCCTCCCAGGCTGGGAGCACCTGAGAAGGAGCACAGAGACAGCTACAGATGTGTCAGGGAAGAACAACTTCTCAAGGAAGTGCCTGAGTCAGACCTGCACAACTCATGCAGGGTGAGTGCTTCCCATTTCGGGGACATACACCTCCATCATGCCATGTGCTAGACACTAAGGGGTCAGAGGCACACAACAGAACCTGCCTCTGTTGTGGAGCAGAAAAAATGATGAACAAAAATTCTGAATGTGTCAGTGCTGTTGAGAGAGGAGCTGGACAAGCAGCTCTAGGGAAGCCCCACAGCTGGCCCCTGCCCTTCTTCCCTACTCTGATCCCATCTTGCATAACTGCCTTGGTCCCTCCTGCTAGTGGCCATAATGTCCCTGGGGTGGGCACCTAAGTGCACTTCCTTCAAACTGAGAGTAGTGGACATGATTTTTTAAAAAAGAAAAGAAAAATGACAGAGGGAGGAGGGGCTCATTTGTGACCCAACCATAGACTCCAGGAACTGAGTTCCAGAGGGCTGAGTCTCTCATTGCCACCTGGGCACCAGGTCCCTTCTAGAGAGCAGGCTATCTTGGGTCCAATGGATCATGCTGGTCTCTCAGCCTCATACCCCAACTAGCTCATGCATATCTCTGTAGGTGGGGGTTCTAGTTAATGACCTACAACTTTTGCTGAGGAATGGATATGGGGAGGAACCAGTGGGCAAGAGTGAGTGATGTGTACAACAATGGTGACAAAAATAGCCCTGTGTTTGTGGAGGTCATGATCTAGTGGTACAAGGATGCTGTTAGAAATGTAACTGGTAATGGCTTGTGTTACAAATGACAGAAAAGTGGAAGAACAGGTGTCCATGGCTCATGCCTGCAATCCTAGCTACTTAGGCAAAAAACTCATGAGGCCCTATCTCAAGAAGGTGTTGCTGGTCATGGTGGCATCCCAACAAGGATAGGAAGCATAAATAGAAGGATTTTGATCTGGGCTGGCCTGGGCAAAAAGTGAGATCCCCATCTCCAAAATAACCAGAGCAAAAAGGGCTGAAGGCTTGGCTCACGTAGAAGAGCACCTTCTTAGCATGTAGAAAAGCCCTGGGTTCAAACCCAGTACCACAAAAGTAGAAGACCTTCATTAACTAATTCTTAGTTCATTACGATAGCTATCGTATATGCAAACAATTTTGTATTGAGACTTTTATTTCTCCTAAAAGACTTACAAGATCTGATGCTTGTGTGGTCAATAAAAAAACACAGATGATCGTTAGTTCATTAAACGAGCTTCTCACTAATTTTCCAATATATACAAGTGTGGTCATTACTCTTCATGTTTGAATTATGGTTTTTGTCTTTTCAATGAAGAACTGGAGTGATCAGTAGAGTCTCTGTTTTCCTGAGCTACATAGGCTTTCTAATTTTAAAAAATCCTAAAATTTGTACTGTAATTTGGCATTCTATATTAAGAAGCTTAAAACCTTTCTCATATTTTTGGCCAGTAAAGTTGCATGAGAAAAATTAGCCTAAGGATATAATGTGGTAATGGGATTTTTTTTTGGTGGTACAAGAGTTTGAACTCAGGACCTTGCACTTGCTAGGCAGGCACTCTAGCACTTCTGACACACCTCCAGCCCTTTTTTGCCTTAGTATTTTTTCAGATAGGGTCTCATGCTTTTTTCCCAGAGCTGACTTTGGACCATGATCTTCCTATCAATGCCTACCACATAGCTACGATTACAGACACCACCATGTCTAGCTTTTATTTGTGATGTGGTCTTGCTAACTTTACTTGGGATGGCCCTGAGTTGTGATCCTACCAATCTCCACCTCCCAAGTAACTAGGATTCTAGGCGTCACCACCACACCCGCTGGGAAGGGGAGAAATTTTATGCACAGATATTGATTCCAGCAGTGTTTATTAAAATACCTTACTTTTAATTATGAGTTCATGGTCAAAAGTTAAAGAAACATAACAAAACCACAATGGAAGAATAATAAGTATCTACAGTCATGTGTTGCATAATGACAGGGATCACTTCTGAAAAATGTGGCCATAGGTGATTCTGTCATCGTGTGAACATCTTAGTGTACTTACACAAACCATGAAAGCTATGGCATCCTAAGTGACCTCATCTCATGGGGCCGCTGCTATCCGTGACACCCAGTGTTGATGGAGACACTGTTACTAACCACATGACTACATCTATTAATGCAACCATTGAAACTATGTTATCAAACAGTTCATAATAACACGTTAAAGTGCTTATAACACGCCCAAGAGCAGGGACTCACATATGTAATCCCAGCTACTCAGGAGGTGGAGATTGGGAGGATCATGGTTTGAGGCTAATCCAGGTATAAACAAGTCTCCATCTGGACCTGCCTTCTGGGTGTGGTGGTAGGTATCCATAATACCAGCTACACGGAGGTATAGGTAGGAGGATTGTAATCAGAGGCCAGCCCCAGGCAAAAACCAAGATCCTATCTGAAAAATAACCTAAAACAAAAACAGCTGAGGATGTGGCTCAAGTAGTAGAGTGCTCAAGTGCAAAGCCCTGAGTTCAAACCCCAGTGACATCCCTCACCCAAATAAAGTAAAATAAAATAAAATAACACCTATAATCCTAGCTACTCAGGAGGCAGAGATCAGGAGGATCACAGTTCAAAGCCAGCCCAGATAAATAATTCACAAGACCCTATCACACACACACACACACACACACAAAATCCCTTCATAAAAAAGGACTGGTGGAGTGGCTCAAGGTGTAAGCTCTGAGTTCAAACCCCAATAATGCAAAAAATAAACAGATAAAATAAAATGCTTATAACAGAATGTGCATACAAGGATAAAAAGTGTTATCCAATTATTATACACAATTATACAATTTCAGTGTTTTAAATTCCTAAAAAAATAAAACTATTATTTTTTATTTTCATTTTGAAGTTCTGGGAGGTCAAAAAGAATGCTCCAGACATCTTGCTATTTCCTTTTTCTTCTATTTTAGATATTTTTCAATATGGATCCATTGCACATTCATTGCCTCTAAAATGAAAGAAAAACATCACTTCATTACACAGAGAGGTGGACAGGAAATAGAAAAGGACTGGGGTTGGGGAGAAGGACTCAGGTCCGTGGTAAAGATGAGGACACTCATCTCCCATGCCAGGTGTGACTCTCCAGAGGACATAACCCTCATCCTGTGAGCTCACTCTGAGCTTGGCATTGAACATTGGTAGAGGAGAGACAAACCAGGTGTTTTCTCATTGCTTCAACTCCACTCAGCAGACATAACCCAGCCCTCCTACCTTCCATACCTTCTGTCTTTTGTGCAAACGGGAATTTGGAGTGGGTTCCATGATTTTTCTCTATGATTCATTGGTTAAAGTACCTAGAAGATTCAGAGCAAGTAATAACACAGGCATTTCTATGTAAGATCCTTTCATCAGCCACTTTGCACAGTCTGCCTCAGAAGTGAACTTCCCATGTAGGCTTTACTCTGTAAAAGAAATTTTCCATAAGTAACAAAGGAACAGGAACAACTCAGTTCTTCTGCTCCCAATTCAATGAATGGGAGCTAATTATTTTGTCCCTATCATAATATTGTTGTCAGCTATTTCCCATACACAGCTAACTCTAATAGCTTTATTTCTGAGTAAGTGACTCTCTTGAGTTACCAAAAGTCCCCCCAAGCAAGCACACACAGGTGGCTTCATTGCTTCAAATGCCCCCCAAACCACAGGTTCCACAGCCTAGAGCCTGTTCTTAGGCAAAAAATTCAAACATGGTCACCATCATGCCCTGCTTGTGAATGACACTGTAGTAACCAACTGCCTGGGGCTGATTGTGTCACAAGTGAGCACCCCCTCCATCTGGACCAAGAAAAAACTTAGGAAAACTTAATCAAACCAAAGATTGTCTGCCATGACGTAAGTCTTTTACGGAAGGATGAAATTATCATGGCTCCTGAAAGGCAGGAGCCACAGAGCTACCATGTTCTCCTTCGGGGCCTCATGGATACTCCCTTCTGGGTATTGCTATCTGAGTGATTCAGCTTCCAGTATGTGAGTCATTCCACACATGTTAAAATTGCAAAGGAAAACCTGGGCATGGTGGTACACACCTATAATCCCAGTTATGTAGGAAGCATAGAGTAGGATGACTGCAGTCTGATACTGGCCCTGGGGCAAAAACATAGACCCTATCTAAAAAGTAACCAAAAACAAAAAAGGGGGGATCTGGGGACATGGCTCAAGTGGTAAAATGCAAGATTTGAGTTGAAACTCCAGTACTGCCAAAAAAGAAAGAAAATACAGAGGAAAAAAGTAAAAGGACTACCTTAGACCAGGTGTAGACCCCTCAGGCAAAAGAAAGGGGTACTCTGATGAACGGCCCAATCATGCTCTCAGGTGAGCCTCATTCCCCAAAGGTAAGTTGAGTACATTTTGGAGTTTAGAAAGTGCTCGTGTATGCCCATTTTTCAGGAATAACTATAAATAACATCACTGTTCATACTAAACTGCATGATCACTCTACAAAGGTGAAAAAAGGGTATTATTGCCAAACAGGGAAGAAATAATCCTGATCAGATACAAGTAGCTCTCTGTACAAATAAACTATTAGAGGGTATCAACAGGACAGGATTTCTGTCCAATCTCTAAGTCCAAAAGATAAGAATCAAAGTCTAAACTCTTTATCAGCCTTTGAATTTTAACTTCGACGTGACAGTAATATTCCTGAACTCCTGTGTTAAATTATTATGGCTTTGATCCAATAGTGTCACTAGCCAGCTTCCTATACCCTTGCATCTAAACCTCTAAATGTTGAGACGTTCTCTTTCTCTGCCGCTTTCTTAGCTTAATTGGTGCCCTCTTGCTTTCCAAAATAGAATGCTAGCCTTGTTCACCCAGCTGGAGGGTCAAGGTGATACCAGATCCAATATTCCCCAAAGCTTGTGGAGGCTGGTTGCTGTATTCCTGATTATGGATTAATAAAGAAGGAGTCAAATGGCGCCTTTGATTCTGATTTCCTCTGAGAGGCTGTTGAACAAGCAGAGGTCAACATAAAGGAAGCAGAATTTTGTTTAATATTTCCTCTGTTCATTAGTGCACTTAAAATTAGTTTCTTGTAAACTCTGCTTGTTACCTAAATGTACTAGCACTTTTGTTACCTAATTAACTTTCTTATCAGAATTCCAACCAAAAATAACAAGAAATGTAATAATGATAAGGTACTCTGCCCCTCCAAACAGATTTCTTTTTACACTTTATCTCTTGGTACTGTTCTGGCTTGTTTAATTAAAATATCAGAAATTATTAGTCTCAAATTATTTCTTGATCTAGTGCTCAAATTCCCCTAAAAAAATGTTTCTTCTACCTCAGTATTTAAGCCTTTATCAGTGTGAGCAGACAAGTTTCCTTACATATACAAGTAGATTCATGTATTTCAATATAATTCAGGAGGAAGAGCCTAATTTTAGTCTCTAATTAAACAAACACGTCAGATTTGGCTATGTTAAACAACGAATGTTCAAATACTCGTGTCTTCTCTCCTGTGCTCCTGGTTCATCAAAATGAAGAACATTAATGTGGAAAAAAAAACTTAAGAATTTTTAGCATGGACATGTGAAATTCAAAGCATCATACTTATTTTTTCATTAAAGGAGGGAGGGGAAAGTCACAAGTCCGAACCACTAACCTAAGCAGGATTCCAGGAAGGTAGTCATGTCTGTTACAGACTTTGCAATAAATGAGGAGAAAGTAGCCTTAAGTCACTGTGTTGAGAAGGAGAAAACCGTAAGACACAGTGCTTATTTTTTGCCATCATACTCTGTGAACAAACTTCACTTTGGAATCTGCTTGCTTCTGGTGGAGCTGTGTGAGAGGTTTACCTTCTTCGAGGTCGTCTGCCACACAATTCCCTTTTGCACGGTGAAGCTCGGCTATCACAATTACCAGGCAGCCATTGTGAACTTGTGTTTTATTGGAACTTCCAATCTTACCCCTGTGTTTGTGGGATGGCTTGCTCGTGTCTACATAGGAAGAAAGAAACTGGTGTATATTTGCTTATTTCTACATTTCCTAGGTGAGTGTGCCCCTCTGACTGGATTATTTGCCACTTAGCTAAATAAGTTTTTTTGCCAGAATTCTTAGTTTATGTTATTCCCACCCTGATGAACAGAGTAAGAATGGTATTTCAATTGATTTCATTCTGTATATTATTTAAGATGTTAGTAAATATCTGTGTGCTTTGATACTATGTCACTACATTTATTATATTTTATAATAATTATTTATTTACATGTTTATCTTCTATTCTTCTTAGAATACCCTTCCCTTTTTACCCCAAGCCCAAATTCTTAACAAAATTCTATGCAAAACATGAAATTAATTTGCTTCACAACTAAGATGAAATGTGCTAAAAAGGTTTTTAAAGTTCATGTAGAATAATTAAGAAATGTTTTTATCAAAAGGTGTTTTTTAATTATCATATAGTAATTAAGACAGCCTGTAAAGGCATGACTTCTATATTTTTAACTATGGTAATGTGCTTTAAAAATGAGTGAATTTAGACATGGGAAAATGACTATATCTAAGATGTTTGGAAGTGAAGTGATTGTGAGAAGTGCTGGGGAAACATGAAGATAATTTGGTAAGAAAGCAAGTTGATGAATAGTCTAGAATTTGAAGCTGAAGCACTCAAGAGATTCTTCTTAGATAAGAAGTCACTGAAGATATAAAAATCACATTTGAGAAAAATGTTTTTCAATAAACAGGGTAGAAAAACACAGTGACAGCTTAAACTGGAGAAGAAAAGTCTCAGAAAGATGGTCTAAGTAATGGAGTGCCAATTCAGGAAAGAACATGTGAACACTTAATAAAATCTTGGTGTCTAAATAAAAGCATAGATATGATGGGAAACCAAAATTACCTCCAGGGTTCTGAGCTGAAGAATATGGGAATGGAGTATGGTAAGGCAAATGAGGAAGGGATGGATGGATCTTGAGTGCTCTGTAGATCACAAAATTTCAGTCAGTGTTAAATTACCATTCAAACTGATTAGAGTATAATGTACACTTGTAAACCTCACTGTCTAAGTTCTGTGAAATAAAGACTCGCCACATGCCAAATATTCATTCAACCTTCAGGAGGTGTTTATTTATTTATTTACTTTACTTGTTTGTTTCTTTATTTATTTTAGTAGTATTGGGATTTGAACTCAGTACCTTGCACTTGCTAGGCAGGTACTCTACCATTTGAACCATGCCACTAGTCTTTTTTACTTTTAGTTTTCTTTTCAGATAAGAGCTTATGTTTTTGCCTACACTGTCCTTCAATGGTGATCATCCTACATCCTACATCTGCCTCTTGAGTAGATGGAATTACAGGTGTGCACCATCACACCTGGCCTTAACAAGTATTTCTTATTGACTACTCTTCACCAGGCATTGATCCATGATCCAGGAATACAGTAGAGGGGAAAGATAGTCTGTTGCTGCTAAGTTGACTTTTAAGCAAAGGGAGACAGAAAGTAAAGAGACACCGTGCCATGTGGTTATAAATGTTATGACAAAAAATAGGACTGGGTAAGGGAATGGAATGGAATAGACAGTGCTATTTTGTGTGAAGGAATGCTTCTGATAAGGAGACATTAAACAAAAAACAAGCAGTTTATTGTCTGTGACTTGGTAGCAGACCACCTTGGAGTATTTGGTAACTTCTTGCCTGACATGGTCATTCCTATCAATGTAAATTCCAAGGCAAGTCACCAGACCAGGACAGCAATCTTAACTTTGGGATTTGCCAAACAAAAAGCTAAATAATCAACTCCTTGACCACTAATTTTCTGTCTTTTTTCTGTCTTTTTTTGATGGCACAAGATTTGAACTCAGGACTTTGAACTTGCAAAGCAGGTGCTGTACTGCTGAGCCATGCCTCCAATCCATTTTGTTCTCATTATTTTGGTGATGGGATCTTTTGAACTATTTGCACTGCTGGCCTCAATCCATGATTCTCCCTCTGTCAGCCTCCCAAGTAACTAGGATTACAAGCATGAGCCACTAACACCCAATTTCCATTCATTTTCTTATTACAAGTTATTTCCTTACATCCTCACTCATGACTGCCAGCAAATTCCAACTTGTCACTAAATATCAAAGATTCTATCAGAAATGTGTCTTTGGTCTGAATTGCCACAAACTTAGCTCAAAATAGTTTTTTTTTCTTCTTGTCACGGCCTAGTTACTGGGCTAGTACTCATCAGTCTGCCTCCAGTCCTACACGCCATTCTCCCACCTACCTTGACTTCTTAAAAAAATAAACCTGTGTTGGCTCTAAAAAACAAAACCCAAATTTATTAATTTAGACTATAAGAAAGAGCCTTTATAATGTATACCAAATTTACCTCTACAGACCTGTCCAACCATGCTGAACTCCTCCTTGACAGCTTCCTGGCTTTTCTCATCTTGCATGTTCCTCTCTCTGACATTGCTACTATTCTGATCTTTTCTCCCATATCCAAATTTGGAAAACCCTGCTGCACTTTCAAGACCCATTCATTGTTAGCTTCCTGTGTTCAACCTCACTTGATCATACCTGGTTGATTGCACTTACCACTTTAGAATGTCCACCTGCATGTCTGATTTTTTTATGGACTCATTTGCATCTAGAGAGAAGACAGGGACCACAGCCACCCCACCCACTGAACAGAGGATATGACATATCATGATATTTTGTAAAAAGTGAACAGATGCAGCAGGCCTGTTCACACAGGACACAAGAGTACACTCAAATGCAAGATGTTTTTATCAAACATGTCAAAGGCTTGTATTTTTACTACATCAATTTTACAGCAGATAGAAATAAAGTTTTGATCTAACAAAATCAATATATTATGACATTTTCTCACAAGACAGAAGTGGACTGCCTTTCTCATTCACACAAAGGTAACATATGGACTGAAAGTATGGTGTCCTTAAATAAAGAGTTGGGGTGTGAAGTAATTTCTCTGACCATTCTGTTTAAAGAACCCTTTGCCTAGCCAGGCCTCGCATCCCCAGAGGGAGGACTGAACGGTGGAGAAAGAACACTTCCATACCTGCCTAACCTCGAAGTGAACATTCCAGACTTAATAGTTTAAAGGGCCCACTGGTAAAGTGATCTGTTATGAATAACAGTTGAGTACATATGCTCTTCACATTGTAAATTAGGAAAGACAGAAACATTGTTCCCATCTTTCAACTATACAGGATTTATAATCTATGTTAAGAAAACTGAGCACATAGACAACTATGTAAAAATTCATACCAAATTAGTGTCTAATTATTAAAACAGAGAACAAAACGAATGTGGAGAAGCCAATTTTTACTAGTCAAATTGGCAAAATAACAACAGTAATAATAATAATGGGGCTGGAGATGTAGCTCAGGGGTTAGGTGCATGGTTAACATATGCAAGGCTCTGGGTTCAATATACTGTCTAAACAAAAAGAAAAAATGAGTTGTGATAGCTAGTATTAATGAAAGTCATCATATACAATGATGTGGGAGAAATTATGACTTTTCTAAATGACATTTGTTAGTGGCAACTCATGCCTGTAATCCCAGCTAATCTGGAGCTTGAGATCAGGAGGATCATGGTCACAAGCCAGCCTGGGGAAAAAAGTTCTCAAGACCTCAGCTCAACCAAAATAAGCTGGGTGTGGTGGTACACACCTGTCATCCTAGCTACTGTAGGAAGTGTAAATAGGAGGATCGAAGTCCAGGCCAGCGCAGACATAAAAAAAGAAACCCTATCTCAAAAATAACCAGAGCAAAAAAGGGTTGGGAGTGTGGCTGAAGTGCTAGAGCACCTGCCTGGCAAGGATGAAGCCCTGAATTCAAACCCCAGTACCACATCCTCGCCCCCAGAAAAAAAGCTATAAAAATATGAATGTCATTGACTATAAACTCAGGCTCAGGAAATAATCAAAGATTATACAAAATTTTTGTGCCCCAATGTTCTTACAGCATTCATTCACAAAAGTGAAAAGGGATTTTTAAAACAAATAATGGTTAGAATTTCATGTCATGTTTAGAAAGCATGTTGAAAAAAAATGCACACATAAATCATATAATACATGCATAAAACATTAATAATAAAAGTAATATAAATGAAATAGAAATACATTAATATTTCCTCATATTTTTTGGTTATATTAAAAGAATCAGCAGCATAATCTCAATTTGTTATTTAAATAAAATATATTCATAAACATAAAATTAATGCTAAAGATTATCTCTGGACCATGAGATTATGGGAGTTTTGTATTATTTTGGGTGCTTAGCTGCATTGCTTAAACTTTCTTCTTTTTTTATTGAAAAAAATATATTTTTTATTCATATGTGCATACAATGTTTGGGTCATTTCTCCCCCTGCTTAAATTTTCTGAACTAAGAAATATTGCTTTTCTAATCTGGTGTGGAGAAAATGTTATTTCAAAGAAAATTGATGGTCTGACCATTTGATGACAGGAAGTCCAAGAAGAGAGAGATTACATCTGGACCACCCTGCAACAACACTGGGCAGGTCATTAAAATCACTGCCTGTGTTTCTTTTTTGAAAAACGGAAGTAGGAAAATCTGTCCTCTGACATCACAAATTTTTGTAAGAGGAAACAATATGGAACATGAACATGCTTTGCAAAATGTGAAGGTCTTGCCAAAATGCATGGAATTGCACTGTAATTTTTATCAGTCAAGGAAACTCATCCAATGTGGTCCCTGTGGGGTGGAAGTCAGAAGGATGCTCAGTGCTCCTCTCTCACTTTATGTCTCCCTCCTTTCAACCAGTTCTGCATGGCCCAGGTCCCACTTCTGTGTGCCCAGCCTTCACCCTGTGCTTCAGGAAGGCTCCATCCCGCTACATGGGAAATTAATGTAAGAAGGACACAAATGAAGAAAGAGAAGTAGGAATGGAAGAACCAAGCTGTGCTTCCCTCTACTACATGCGCTTCTTAGAAATATTTAACAGATATCTGAGATCATCATGTTTTCTGTCACTTTATGAACAAATAACCCTTGTTAATAGTGACTGTCTTGCAGGAGATATGGGACAGATACCTTAGTTTCTTATGTGACTCATTTCTGAATTATTTTCATTTTGTTAGAAATAGACCAAATTTGCTTATACATTCTGAAGAGAAAAAGATGGTTTCGGCTTGAAAGGGAATAAAAAAGACCAAAATTCTGGATTAGTTAAGATGCATAATAAAAGAAATTTTCACTCAGAAAAATCAGGCTATCCCCAAAGTTGTGAGGATTAACGTAAATATTTTAGCAAGACAATCACATAATGATGCCACTGTCAGAGGAGAAACCTTATTTATGATGTGATTTGGTGAGTCTGTGGGTCTGTGCTATATGCTCTCTCCTGTTCTTTCCTTTTTTCTCTGCCAACAGGCACTGCTTTGCTATCTGTGATTACATTTCCCTCGGAAGATTTCTACTTAGGTGCTTATCACGTGGTTAACAACATTCCCACAAAGGAGCAGAATGGACTGTTCTACACAGCACTCCTGACCATTGCCCTGGGCACTGGAGGAGTAAGAGCCATCATCTGTCCACTAGGTACCTACGGCTTCCAAGAGTATGGATCCAAGGAACGCATATCTTTTTTTAACTGGTAGGTAGCACTGGTAAGAAGAGAAAACAGGCTCTTGATATGCCTTTGCTTTGTATTTTCTCATGGTTTGCTCTCTGGTTCCATTTTGATAGCAGTAGTTTGGTCTTTGTCATTGCCTGGACTGGGTAAGTGACAATGTGATGACATCTGTGACAGTGATTCAGTCAATAATCATGGCCAGATACAGATCACTGTGACTTACCAACACCTTCGCAAGACAAGTAATTAATTCATTCTCCAACTATAATGATGTGAAGTGCTTTGTTGTGTTGAATAGAAGATAGCTTTGGAGCTAAACAGGCTTGGTGGAAATCTCAACTCTACTTAACACAAGCTGTCTGACCTTGACCAAGTCATTTTTTCTCTACTCTTAGTTTATTCATTTCTGAAGGCAACAATACTTCTCTGGTTTTATTATTGCCACCAGAAAACTGTGTACATCAAAGGTGATCAGAAAATGGTAGCTGTTACTAGTTATGTCTACATTCTAATACACTAATTTGGCAAGAATTATAACTTCATAGACCAATGGAAAGAGTTGGTAAAAAAAAGAAAAGTATTTTATGCTTTGTTAAAACACCAGCCAGCACCTTTGCTTCACATATGCTTCACTGAACACTAGAAAGCTTATATTTCATGAAAACCAAGATGCCTTTCTCTGAATCTTTGTCTTCTTCAATGAATCCTTATAGTTCATCAGTTTATGTGTGTTTAAAGGAACTGATTTTTATTACAAAGTAGAAACTCAAGAAAAATGTGAAATTTAGATCTTAAGGAAAAGCAGTTCAGAATTTAGTATATAGTTTTTTTCACCAGTGGATGTCAAGTAGATATGAGATACTGTTATTGTTTGGATCTAAAATGTGGCCCAAAGTCTTACAGGCTTGGTCTCCAGCCTGTAGCATCTTTAGGAAGTGGGGCCTTATGGAAAGAAGTGAAGTCATGGGGGGTTAATGGGATTCCAGCTCTTTCCTTTCCTTCTGTTTGCTTCCTAGCCACCATAAAGTAAGGACCTTTGTTCCTCCCCTTTCCCCTCATCATGATGCACTGCCTCACCATAAACCCCAAAACTATGATCCAGCCTGCCATGGACTAAAATCTCTGAAACTGAGCCAAAACAAGCCTTTCCTCTTTTTAAGTTCATTATTTGCAGTATTTTGTCATATAACTGAAAGCTGACTCATACGAACCCACTTTTTATTCCTTTTTTTATTGTGAAATGGAATGCCAACATTTTTCTAAGATATTTTCTTGTTATCATTGTTAGCATTGGATAAAAACAATGTACAGAACACATCAAACAAAATGGTTAAAGAAAAATCATTTTAAAGCATCCAATGAAAAAAAGTTATAGTAAATATTATCTAAGTATATTTAGCTATCCAAGTTAGTTCTTCTTCCTCTGTCCCTTGTCTTTCTCTCAGCCTCTCCCTGTGGAGAGGCTGATATATATTATAAATACAGGAAAATAATGGAAATATTACCAAAAGCTCGGGCCATTCCAAATTGAGCCCCAAAGTCAGAACAATGCAGCTAACCAAAGGGAGAAGATACTCTTTAATTTCTTATAGTAAATTCTGCCTCCTTGACCTGCCCAAAGGAGAAGGAAAAATTCTCTTTTTTTAATTCTTTTCAGAAGTTTTAATCCTTAATTAGCAATATCATTTTGATTAAATAACTCTCTAGAGGATTAAGACTGGAGAGCAATCAGTTGTTCTGAAAGATAGCTCTGGAGAATTTATTGTAGTGTGGTCTGAGTCATTCAGAGTTATGTTTAATCAAAGTGACATTTCTCAGTGTTGATTACAAAGGAGATATTATATGAATGAAATATTTCCTTTGGGAAACAGAGGGCTCCCCATGGACTTGTGCTCCAGGGCTTTGGGAGGGCAGATGGGGAATAGGATGAGGATAGGGATCAGGGTGAAGATAAGTTTCCACAGCTGTGAGATGCCAGGCCAAATTAGGAAGAACACATGTAGATTGTTTAAAATTATTTTCTAATTTTATTTAAATCTCTGATAAAAACAATCATGCTGTCTTTCAAAAAACCAAAAGTTTTTTTTTCCGCCCCCTCCCTCTCCCAAAAAAACAAAAGTTAAGCATGTAGCAATGTATATAAAGAACCAGTGTTACTCTTTTTTTTTTTTTCTTGTTATACTGGGGTTTGAACTCAGAGCCTTGTGCTCTACCATTTGAGCCATGCCCCAGCCCTTTTGGCTTTGGTTATTTTTGAGGTAGGGTGTCTTTTCTTCTTGGGCTAGTCTAGACTATGATCCTCTTATTTGTGCTGCATGGCTGGGATGACAAGTCACGCCACAGCACCTACCAATTAGTTGAGATGGGATCTAGTTAACATTTTGCCCAGGCTGGCTTCAAACCACTGTTTCTGATCTCTGCCTCCCAAGCAGCTAGGTTTACAGGTATGAGCCACTGTGCCCAGCCAGAGTGCTATTCTTTAGTGTGATTAGTATAGTGGCTGGCTGAGTGGCTCAAATGGTAGAATACCTGCCTAGCAAGTGTGAAGCCCAGAGTTCAAACCCCAGTACTACCTTGAAGACTGGATGTAGTTACATCTTTTTAAAACGTTTTTCCCAGTATAAATACTAAACTACAGTACAACTTTTATATACAAACTAAAGTACAGTACAACTGCATCCACTTACCACAGTTTATAGATATGAATGCTGTGAGTGATAAATCTGTTCCAGAACACACTGCAGGAGTTGGGGGCAAGATGGACAGAGACTCCACTGGACAGCTGGCAGAACCTGGCTTGGTTACTTAGGAGTCATATGACCTCCAGCAAGTTCCTTGACTGCCCAGAGACAAAAATGGGAATACTTTGGAGGGCTGTTGCATTGTTTGTATACAACTGTCCTCAGAAGTATTCAAATTCTGATAGCTACTTTTATTGTTATTATCAAATAATGAGTAAGTCCAGCTAAAATCATTACCTTAATGCTGGGGAAGAGGAACCCATCTAATAGAAGGTCATCTTTAAAATGGACATTAATTCATAATGATCTGTTTCTCAAAGTCAAAAGAGCCCTAAAAATTACAAGTCTAGAAAACATGACAGATTTCCATAATCCTTTAAAAGACAACTCACCATTCAAATCTGCAACCATGGAAGTTCGTGTTCAGTCCTGCTTCCAGCACAGATGTCAGATGTTCATAGCTGTGAGACCTTTAGTGAGATGTGTCATTGCATCTCCACCACGTAAAGCTCCCAGTGATCATGCTAAGCAAATAGACTGGAAGTTTCAGGCACCGAAAGCACCACTTCCGAGTAAGACTGCCAAATGTAGTGAGAAACCCACTTCTAGCCAGCAGTACCATCTGGTACTGAATCTCTCTACTATGTATATCATTGAAAGCATAAAGCGATACTCCCTGAAATTAGGAAGCACAATTATGTGCCAATATCCTTGTGTCATATCCAGATCAGAATCTGGCCCTTCCAACATTTTCCAAAATCTTAGGTGTACAATTATGAGCCACCACACTGGAGATAATTTAGGGAAATACACCTGTGCAGGTTCTTTTCTGGAAGCAAAAAGATGGTGGGTAATTAAGTCTGTTCATGGCCATAATTTTAAATTCTACCACAATTAACCTCCAATCTCGCTTCACATTTCTCTACTTACTTCACCTGGTAATTTGCATCCTATCTGCATATCACAGTCTGTTGCTGAGGGATTACTAGAATGAATTACACATGATTAAAAGCCTAAATAAAATATTGGCAAAGTTTGTCTGAAGACAAACATTCCATCTCAGAAATTGACCCTACATGATATCTGTCCCATACTGAAAAGTCCTGATTTTAATACTTACTCAAATACATGTTTTATCTAAAGGACACACTAGAGGTAAAATTGTACTATCACACAACATTTTCCAGAGCTGTTTCCAGTGATTTTTCTCAACCCTAGACACACATTAAAGTCCGCTGAGTATTCTTTAAAAATGTACCTGTACCTGACACCTACCACCAGATGTTTGAGGTGAGAACCAGGGAACAGAATATTTTTAAACTGCTTAAATAAAGTTGAGAACCATTGTTCTAAAATAGTGTTGCTGATTCTAATTCCTCTAAGGACCTGTTAAAAATGATTCCTAGACCCTACCCCAAACCTCCTGGATCAGAATCTCCTATGTGGACCATTAGGAATGCACAATTTACAAAAATGCTGTTATAGGCTCTTCAAACTCTTCTGACTGCTGTAACAAATTACCGTGGGTGGAGTAGTTTATAAGCAAAAGAAATGTACTTCTAAAGGACAGGGTGAAGTTATGGTGAAAGCCCACTTCTGGGCTGCAGATTTTTCAACTTCTGGTTGTGGCATAGGATATGAAGGCAACAAAAGAATTTTGGAGGCCTCTTTTGTAAGGGATCTAATCAGGAGGGCTCCTCTCCATACAAGAATCCCCACCTCCCAAAGTCATTACCTTGGGGGTTAAGAGTTTAATACAGGAATTTGGGGTAGACAGAAACTTTCAGACCACATAATGTACTTCAAGTGATTGAGCAATTTTGGAAAACCATTTCATAACCATAAAGACAGGGAATTGCAGGCTCATTCTAGAGTTTCCTTCAAAAAGAAATGGAACTAAACTTTGATTGAATACCAACTGTGTGCTGGGTTCATAGCAATTTTCACCTGATTTTCATTGGGTAGATTTCTAAATGTGAAATCTACTCAATTGAGAAATTCTACATAACTCTTAAGAAGAGAAATAAAATTAAAAATCTCTATATATTCCTCATGCTAGACACTGGAGGCTCATGGCTATAATCCTAGGTAGTTGGGAAGCTGAAAATCAGGAAGATTGAAGTTCCAGGCCAGTCCAAGCAAAAGAGTTCACAAGACCCCATCTCAACAGAAAAAAAAAAAAAAAGCTCAGCTTAGTGGCATATACCTGTCATCCCAGCAATGAAGTGTAAAATTGGAAGATTGTAGTCCAGACTGGCCTGGGCAAAAAGCAAGACCCCACTCCCAAAATAACTAGAGAAAAAAGGGCTGGAGGCATGACTCAAGTGGTACAGCACTTGCCCAGCAAGCATGAAACCCTGCGTTCAAACTCCAGTACCGCAAAAGAAATAAAATCTACATATATTCTTCAATACCAAAAATCATAATTTACAAGGTACATTTTACCCAACTAGATGAAAATGGGTCATAGAATAATCTTATTAATACTCAAAATAACCTCCCAGTTGTATCCTAAGAAGTAGCCTGTAAATAGATTTGAAAAAAATCACTGGAACTTCAAATATGCTGTTTGTGCTGGTACTAGGAACGTTAACAAATGCCCCCTACCACCCAAGTAACAACAGGTACTTCCTCCTCAACCTGTGCCAAACTATAAGCTTTCTGCACATGCACTCAGAATTCTTCTCCAAACACAGATAACTGTGGAAACCAAACAATAGTGACAAAAAGAAACATAAAATACTTCTGTTTCTCATTGCCTCCTGTTTTGCTTAAGCCCTGCTTGGTCTCTCTTAAACCTGGTAGGTACATGAGTCAGAATTTACTTATATCAGTAAATTAATGTAGCTCAGAGATCAAATACAAGACAGAGGAAATGACCCATGGAAACATTGTTCAAATTAGGGTGTTAGCAAAAGGAGGAACAATGAGATAACGGGAATAAAAACAGGGAAAAGGGGAGTAAGGCAAAGTAAAAAGCACAAGAAAAAGAGGGAAGCAGTTCCAACAGTTCTCTATTAGAATATAACTTCTATGCCCAGGCATGGTGATACATGCCTATAATCCCAGCTACTCAGAAAGAAGAGATAGAAGAATTACAGTCCCAGGCCAGCCCCTCTCTGAAAAAAAAAACAAGCCGAGAATGGTAGTGCAGACCTGTGATCTGAGCTCTTTGGAAGATGGAGGTAGAAGGATCATGGTCCAAGGATGCCCCTGGGCAAAAGCATGACCTTATGTGACAAATAAACTAAAGCAAAAAGGGGTGTGGCTTAAGTGGTAGAGCACAAGCCTAGGGAGTGCAAGACCCTGAGATCAATCCCCAGTACCTCCACAAAAAAAAATGTGTATATACAGCTGCTACTTCAACCTCCCTGATTATTCATGAAGTCCAATGATCTTTTGTTCAATTGACATTTCTTTAACAGTTCTGCTGGGGGAAAATGACAGATAAAAAGGAAGAAATCCAAAATTTCCTTTTACTCCTTGTTTGCTGTATATATTTACATTGCTGCCAGAATATTCTTTGAAGTATTTCACTGGGATCACAGTTATGCTAAAAGAAGCATAACTTCCTTACACCATGAAATCAGCACCCAAGTGTTTCATTGTCTCTCTGAAACAGTTCAGTTTTATCCCATTCATGACTCACAAATCTCATCAGGGAATTACCTTAATATTGTTCAATGCAGAATAAAATACTCACTCTGGAGTCTTTAAACTGTTCACTAATGTTATGAAAACCAGAAACTGCAGAAAGTATACTTCCCTTTCTTGATGTTAGGAAGACCATTTTAAGGTATTTCTCTTAAAATCTCTTAAAATACTTCTGCGTCATTTCAAAATTGTTCAGTCTAAGAAATGACCAAATACACGAGTGACTTTATAATTTTATTCAATAAATTAAATGAAAGTTTGAGAGGGTTGCTCAATTTTTTTCTATTTGTATTCAACGCCATAGAATCATAAGGACAAAAAAATTACCACATATACACTTCCAGTTATTTCCAGTTCCCTGTCTGTATTTAAAAGCAGACTAAAGAAACATATTTTTACTGCTGCTTTCAATTTCCCTTAATCACCGGTATTTGTTTTGCTTTAGTGCTTTGCTCTCTGACTTTCTGTGTGAGAGGTGCTTTATATATTCAATTTGCTAGTGAGCTATGAGTTGAAAGGAGTCTTAATGGTGAGCTCAAAGCCTGTGGATTTTTTCTTTCTTCTTTTTTTTTAAACAAATGATACATATGTAATTTCACCCTTAATTATCTATGGCTTGTCCTGTCCATGGATCAACAAAGACACATATAAAACAAGCCTGTGCAAAGCAATTCTTTCAGAAAATTACACAATCAAATAGCTTGGTGACATTTGCTAAAGTACATTTAGTACTTTATGTGAAATCCCTTCCTATACACAGATATTCAGCACTATAATTCTTTGGTTTCTAACTACCTTTTGCAAGATTTAAGTCTCAGAGTAATTGTGATTTTCCCTGACCCTCTTGGGAACAGGTCAGTTTACATCATCATGCCCTGTGCTGAAGAGTCACAGGGATTTTCTCAACAATGCTTAAGATTAAAAAGTGGGGAGGAGGCTCCTAAAGATTCAAAGAAATAGACTATAGCTTTCAGCTTCAGTTGCTTCTGCCATAATTCAGGTTAGGGCTTGAAATAGCATGAAAGTGAAACCTGAGACTGGATGCAGGGGCTCTACCCAATTGTTCTAAAAAATTCTAAACTTGGTATCTCACCTATATTGTAATAAGGAAGCTCCAGCTAGTGGATTACTGTCAGTTTGCTCAGTAAAGCTACCTTTGGCATTTTGTTACTTTCCCGTGTCGATCACGAAGAGTTTTTCATGTTTGTTTGAATGAAATGCCATTAATCGATGAGTCACTTACTATCCATTAATTGTGGACCTAGTACTGTGCTAGGTCCTGTGAAGTTGAAGAAGTAGAGGTAAAGAAAAATTGTTGTTCTCAGTAATCTATAAGTGAGAAGCCAGAGTGACAAAAGTGGAATTGGAAAATGAACATTTGCTTTAAAACAAGAAGATTATTCAAGAGAATAGTGAATGAAAGAAAAGAGACTTGGTATGGAACTTTGAGAGTAAGACAGGGCAAACCAAGGAACATGAAAAGTTAGACAAAAATGAGTGGGTATGTTTCTGGGATGGTGAAGAGTCTAGTCTAATTTGACCCATCTCCTTCCTAAGCCTTTATCATTTTTCCATCATTTTTATCCCTTTCCTTTGCTACTTTTGGCCCAGTACACTCTTAGCTGTCATCCAGATATTTACAATAGCTATGATTGGTCCTCTTACCATGCCTCATCTACAGTTCATAGAGCTGATACAATAATCATTTTTTTCTTTTTCCACCTAAAATCAGATTTTATCAGGCTCCTGCTCATTCCCTTCTAAATACATCCCAATACACTAAGAATAAAATACAGACTCCTTACCATGAACTCCAGGCCCCAAATTATCTGGGCCTTACATACATACCTACTTGATCCTCAAACCTTTCTTCCCCTGCTCACTAGACTTCAACTCCACTGAGCTTTTTGTTTCTGGAATCAGAATTGGAGAATAAAGGAACAATGACATTTGTCTAGGACTATACAGCTATAGTCTGTATTTTTTCCATCCAATTCTTAACAAAAAAAACAAAAAACAACTTTGTTTAGAAGATATGATTCTCATTTTTACCTTGAATTCCAGAAAGTGTAAGGTCAGATAATTATCAGAGTTGTAACTCAAACTCATGTCTTCTGACCACCATTTCAAAGAGGGAGGACAATATTTATAATTAATGATATATAAAACATAATGAGAAGAATGAGTGAAAGGTAATTTCAAATGTTAAATCCTGGATTAATAAGGAAATAATAGTGTCATAAAATTGATAATGACAAGTTCAGGAAAGATGTACAGAAAGGACATTGGCACAGTTTGTCCCTCCTTGGAAGCTGGACCAGGCCAGGCAACTTCTGAAACACAAATGTGTGTTTTGATGAGTCAGTTCAATTCTCCATCTCTCAGATTTCTTCTCGGGGAAACAGGGGGGAAAGTTTTGTAAGCTCAAATTAAGCAAAGAGTTCTTAGAAACAACTCTAAAAGCATTATCTATGAAAGACAAGAACTGATAGTTGGATGTCACCAAAATTTAGAATGTTTGTTCTTCAAAAGAAACTGTTACGAGAATGAAAAACAAGCCCTGCACTGTGAGGGAATAGTTCAAATTACATAATTGATAAAGGATTTGTATACAGAATATATAAAGAACTCTCAGAACTCAATAATAAGAAAACAAATAATCATTTTTATTAAATGGACAAAATGTTTGAAGTGAAACTCTACCAAAGAAGATAAACAGATGGCCAACACATACATGTCAAATGCTGGACATCATGAATCTTTTTCTTTTCATTTTTATTAGGGTGTATTCATGGTATAGGGGGCATTCATTGTGATAATTCTGAATAGTTTCACATTGTACATTGGTTAGATCGCCCCCGCCATCTCCCCACTTCAGTCCCCTATCCACTCTACTAAAAGCAATTGCAAGAGGTTTCATCATTCTATTTCATGTATGTATAGGAAGCCCATCAACCATATTCCCTCACCTTCATCTCCTGCATTCACTCCCCTCCATACACAAGTACTCCCCCACACTGTACCTATTTTACAGTCCTGTCTTCTATTATTAATTCTAAATTTAATGTTCAAAGGGGTTTCTCAATGTATCCCCACTATTAGTATATTTTACTTTGGTCAGTTTACCCCCTTCCACTGCTCTCCCTTACCCTTTTATCTCCCAACCCCCATTATTCAACAGTTTTCAATACACATCCTTATTTCCTTCACAGGCATTATGTTTTACAACATTGCTGATGCTCTATCATCCTCTTTTCTTTTCCCTCCTTCCCCGAGTTCCATAGTGTAGTTCCACTATTACAATATGTTCTACATATAAGTTTGTGAATAGTCATGTTTTGTTGTGTGTACATGTTTATCTTTTAGCTCTGTCTTCCACATATGAGAGAAAACATGTGCCCTTTGTCCTTCTGAGCCTGGCTAACTTCACTTAACTCGATGGACGCCATTGGTCTTTAGGGAGGTCTAAACTGTAGCCATGATGAGAAGCTGATAGATGCCCCCATACTTGGCGGTTACCAAGATGTAGAGAGATCAGAATTCTGCACATGTGGTAATAATGCAAAATGTTACAACTCCTTAGAAATTTCTTAAAATATCAAATATACACCTACCATACCTCCATACCATTTCATGTCTAGGGTTTTACCCAAGAAAAATGAATGTCTATGTCTATACAAAAACTTACACATGAAAGCTCATAATAACGTTATTCATAATACCAAAGAGCTAGAAAAAATGTCTGTCGACAGATAAATGAATAAACAAATAACATACATTTGCATAAAGGAATAGTACTCAGCAGTAGAAAAGAATGAACTGCTGATAAGTGCAACAACATCGATGGATCTCAAAATAATTATTCTAAGTGAAAGAAGCTAGATAAAAAAATGTGGACAATTCAATTTACAAAAAATGTCTGAATTGCCATCTAATTATAGTAGCAGAATAAAGGTCAGTGGTTGCCTGCGATGGGGAGGAGATGGTGAGAAGAGGCAGGATGAAGTCTACAAAGAGGCAGGATGAGGAAACTTTTAGGAGTGATTGAATGAGTTCATTGTCTTTTTTTGTGTGTGGTACTGAGAATCTGGGCCCTCTCACATGCTAGGCAAGTGCTCTACTACTTGAAGCATTCCCCCAGCCAGCCCTTTTATTTTTATTTTGTTTGTGAGATAGGGCCTCACTAACTTTGCCTGGGCTGGTCTTGAACTTTAGATTCTCCCGTCTTTGCCTTCTTAGTAGTTGGGATAAAAGGCATGCACCATCATTATCTTTAATGTGATGATGAATTCATGGGTGCATATAGATTCAAAGCTTATCAAATTCCACATTTTAGAGGGGCTGGAGGTGTGGCTCAAAGGATAGAGTGCGTGCTTGCCTAACAAGCATGAAGACCTGAGTTCAAACCCCAGTACTCCTCCCCAAATTGCACACTTTAAATAATGCAGTTCATTGTGTCTTAATTATATCTCATTCAAGCTGTTAAAACAAAAGAAAGTTATAGTAAACAAAACAATATAGCATTGGCATAAGGATAGATTGATTAGTGGAATAGAATTGAGTTTGAAAGTAGACTCAATTCAGGTGGCTTGATGGTTTTCATTGAAGATGTCAAAAACCAATGAGATAAAAACCATCAATAAGTCCATCAATAACTGAATATCTGTATAGAAAAAAATTAATCTTGATACCCTCCTGAGAAATTAATTCAACATGAATTGTTTATCTTATATAAGATCTAAAATTATAAAACTAAGAAAATACTTATTATCTACATTTGGAAAGTATTCTTCACATCAAATACAAAAAAAACTTATCAAGAAAAAACTATGAATTTTAATTGTTAAAATTAAAAATGTTTGCTTGTCAAAAGTTATCGTTAAGAAAATGAGCCGGGCGCCAGTTGCTCACGCCTGTAAACCTAGCTACTCAGGAAGCAGAGATCAGGAGGATTGTGGTTCGAAGCCAGCCTGGGAAAAATAGTTCCCGAGACCCTATCTCAAAAAAAAAAAAAAATCACAAAAAGGGCTGGTGGAGTGGCTCAAGGTGAAGGCCCTGAGTTCAAACCCCAGGACTGCAAAAAAAGAGAAAGAAAATGAAAAGGTAAGCCACAGATTGTAAGAAAACATTTGTAGAAAAGACGTACACCCAAAACATATGAAACATTTTATAAACCAATAATAAGAAAATAAACTATACAATTAAAACATGGAGGATTTCCAGTACAGGCCAAGAGAGAGCAGTCCCATTCCTTGCAGGTACTCTTACAACTAAACAGTCCAAGACATGACACAGCAAACATAGAATAATTCTGGGAGGTAGAGAGAGAACAGTTGCTGCCTAGGGACCTTTGAATTTAGGAAGGGACAGTTATGAGTTTTCTGGGTTTTGTTTTTGCTTTCAGTTCAGGCAGTAGAGAAGCCCAGAACCTGGACCTGCCAACAGGCACTGACACAGGGGCAGGATTTGGAGGTGGATGGGGTGGATGAGGAGTACTAAGACAAGCCACTTCCTCTAGCCAAAGGATAGCTTACCACAGGAGAAGCTTTTTCACAATCCCTGCCCTAATTCAGCCAAACACTGTGAAAATCTTCCCCTGAAAACCTCATTGCTGGCCCCATAGTTTTAGCAAAGATGAGCAGAATCTAATATTTGAGACACACACACACCAGCAGAAGCAGGCAGGACACTCTGACTCCCACCTGACCTGGTGTTGGTGGGACCCAGTGAGGTGCTGATTTTCTGTCTCCTGCTCAGCAGACACAGGCAGAACTCCAATGTTTCAGCCTGGTGGTGCCAGATGGGCACAGCAGGGTGCTGAACCCTCCCTCCATCCATCAAGTAGAACGAGATAGGATAAAGTCGGGCTAGTCTTCAATTGTAGCCATCCAACTCCACATCTTTGATTCCTAGCCTCTTTTCCTTTCACTTTGTGGCACTGTCCTATGTGACAGAAGAAATAATCTTGGTTAAAATTCAACTCTTTACCCATTCCATTATTGTCCTCACAAAGTCAAAAAAACCTGGAGGAAAATGCAAAGCCTCTGACTGTGTCCACATTAAATTCATGACCTATCCAAATGGCCCTTATCGTGGGCTACCAAGTGTTCAATGTGCCATCAATCTCTCTCCACCTTTCTACGACAATTTCCAAGCTGTTCCTTTCTTCTCAAACTGTCTCATAGAACTCTCTCTACAAAAGGATTGGAAATAAGGGCAAAATAGTTTCTGCTGGGGATTGAGGGGGTGGAGGGGAGAGGGAGGGGGCGGAGTGGGTGGTAAGGGAGGGGGTGGGGGCAGGGATGAGAAATGACCCAAGCCTTGTATGCACATATGAATAATAAAAGAAAAAAAAACTGTCTCATAGACAGTTTTTCCTGTTGACTTTATGTCTTTCACCTAGTAAAAAAGAAAGAAAGAAAAACAAGGAAGGAAAGGGAACAGAGGGAGGGAGGGGAGGAGAAAGAAAGGAAGGAAAAGAAGGAAGGGAGGGAAAGAAGAAGGAAGGAGAAAGGGAAGGAGATAGGAAAGCAAAGATTAATTGGAAGATGTGGTAGACAAGCCACAGGATAAACCCCTAGAATCACACTTTTGTATTGGCACACCCTCCTGAGTTTGAGTACAATCTATAACTCGCAGCAAGGATGAAAGGATATCCCTCCCCTGATTATGCTATACAGCAAAGGAAGGATTTTGCAGACATAATCGATGGTCCTAATCAGTTGATTAGGGGTTAATCAAAGATGAAAGTATCCTGGATGGGCCTGATATAACCAAGTAAGCCCTTTAAATTTTGGTTATGAAGTAAGTGTATGAAAACTTGAATCTATTGGTGAAGTACTGCCTGTGGCTTTACCACAACACCGAGAAGTAACTGCTGAAGAAATCATGTGACCTATAAATTCAGGCCCATTGGAGAAAAAAAGATTGTTGACCTTGGATTTAAATAAAAGACAGCACACTGTTACTGCATCTATTCTAAATAATAATGAAAAAATGATGAACTGGTTAAGGTACAGCTGTGAGTATACATTTATTGAGAAATCTAATAAAAATTTGCAAAATCTGGTTTGGGTAACATGGTACCAACTCATATCTTACATTTGAATAAAAACATAAAAATTTGTGATTGTTATCTAAAATAATCAATGGTATGTTTACTTTTGTCTACTGTATACCCCAGGTTTTACTGGCTCATGAACCTAAATGCAACTGCTGTCTTTCTCGGAATATCTTACATCCAGCACTCAGGAGCCTGGGTCTTTGTTTTACTTATTCCTCTTATGTCTACACTTATGGCTCTGATTACCCTTCATATGACATACTATGACCTGATCTACCAGCCAGAGAAATGTAAGTAAAGCATACCTTACATTAATATTTTGCCTTTTAATCTTTTCTTCCTATAACTCCTTTGTTTCTCTGTGGCTTTTTTCAACTCACAGAACCTGAAGTCTGCCAATCATCCCAGTTGTTAGCAACAGAGTCTTCAAGGATATCCTTCATCACTATCTTTTCTTTTCCTCTTATTTAAGAAGTTTCAGTGGTAGCATATCTTAAGTATAAACAAAAGTAGAAAAAAAATCATAGCATGGTCCTCACCTACCTACCTCTTGGCTCTTGCTGTTATCACCTCATCTCCACTCAATTTTTCTCCATTCCACCCTAATAATTTCGAAATAAAAGCCAAATATAGAATTTCATTAGTGTAATTAAACATAGACCTGCCATATGATCCAGCAATGCCAGTCCTGGGGATATACCTGAAGGAATGCAACTCAGGTTATTCCAAAGGCACTTGCACACCCATGTTTATTGCAGCACTATTCACAATAGCCAAGCTCTGGAAACAGCCAAGATGCCCCACTACCAACAAATGGATTAAGAAGAATAAAATTTTGTCATTTGCAAGTAAATGGATGGAACTGGAGAACATCATCTTAAGCAAAGTTAGCCAGGTTCAGAAAGCCAAAAATCATATGTTCTCCCTCATATGCACTTTATAGACCCAAAACAAATGCAATAATATTATTGGACATGGGTCACACACCAAGGGGAGAACACATACAGGAAGAATAGGGAAAGGGAAGGTAACCAAAAACTTGAATGTGTTTGATGTACTCACTTTAGAGGAGCAACTATAGTAATCTTAAACTGGCAGAGGCCACTATGGGAAGGGGACTAGGAAGTAGTGAAGAGGTCAGGTAGAGATGAACCAGTGTAGGTTGCAATGCACATGTGCATGGAAGCAACGCTAGGAATCTCTCTGTATAGCTATCTTTATCTCAAACTATCAAAAATACTATGTCTTTCTTATTGTCTCATGTTTTCTCTTCAACAAAATTGGACAACAAGAGGGCAGGCAGAGGGCGGAACAGGCGATGGCAGGAGGTGTCACAAACAATGTATACACATGTGAGTAAATATAAAAATGATAAAATAAAAGGAGGAAAAAAACAACAACAAAAAAAGAAGATGCCCCAGGGAAAGAATTTCATTAGTGTATTTAGTTACATATGTATATATATATTATGTGACTATATTGAATATACTATGTGAATGTATGCATACATAAACATTAAATGCTCTTGAAAAAACATGATCACAATGTCATTATCATTCATACACACAAACACACAGAAGTGTTTGTAGAGAAAGAGAATTTATTTTTAATTAGTTTATTTATTTTGGTGGTACTGGTGTTCGAACTCAGGAACTACATTCGCTAAGTGAGCTGTCTACCACTTGAGTCATGCCTACAGCCCTCTTTTCCTTAATTTAAATTAAAATTTATTTGGTTTCTGAGACAGGGTCTTACTATGTAGCCAAGGCTGGCCTCAAATTTATGATCTTCCTGCTTCCACCTCTTGTGTGCTGGAATTACAGGTATATACCTCCACACCTAATCACTAAATTTGTTTTTTAACTGATACATAAAACAAAAATTCTACTTATTTATGGGGTACCATATGACATTTCAGTGTGTATATATTGTGTATGTTTAAATTTGGTTAAACATGCCTATCTTCTCAAATATTTATCATTCCTTTATGGTGAAAACACTAAATCCTTCTTCTAGATTTTTAAATGTGTAGTACATTACTGCTATCTGCAGCCACCCTGCTGTGAAAAAGTACAGCAGAACTTCTTATTCCTATATAAGTGCAACTTAGCACCTATTGAGCAACCTTCCTCCATGCCTCCCTCCCTCTACTCTCCCAAGCCTCTAAGAATAGCCATTCTACTCTCAACATCTGTGAAATCAACTCTTGGACTCCACAGATGAGTGAGATCATGTGGTATTTGTCTTTTTTGTGCCTGTATTCTTTCATTTACAGTGATCTCCTGTTTCATCTATATTGTTTAAGATGGCAGAATTTCATCCTTTCCTGTGGCCGAATAGTGTTCTGTGGTGTATATATACCACATTGTCTTTATATATTCATTAGTTAATGGACACATAGTTTCTTTTCAATAGTGGCCATCCTTATGAGAGTGGCACAGTACCTCGTGGTTTTGATTTCCATTTCCCTACTGATTAGTGGAACAAGTCTTCATGTGCTTATAAGTCATGGTTCTATGTTCCCTGATGAAGTGTCCATTTAAGTTCTCTGTCCACTTAAAAAGCAGGTTATTTAGGTTTTTGTTGTTGTCATTAAATTGTAGAAGTTCATGATATATTCTGGGCATAAATATATGATTTACAAAAATATTCTTCTGTCTTTCTACTATGTTAATTATTTCCTTTGGCACACGGAAGATTTTATTGTTGGTGTAATCCCACTTACTTATATTTCAATTTTGTTTTCTGTGCTTTGGTGCTATATCCAAGAAATTATTGCTAAATCCAATGTGAAAACTTTTTACCTTTTGTTTTCTTCTAGGAGTTTAAACATTTTAAATCTTACTTTAAGATGTTTAATCCATTTTGAGTTAATGTTGGTATATGGTAAGGGTCCAATTTCATTTTTTGCATGTGGATATCCAGTTTTCCCAACATATTTGTTGAAGGGTCTGTTCTTTCCCCTTGTGTAGTCTTAGCACCCTGTTGGAAATCATTTGGCCACTTACACAAAGGCGTATTTCTGTGCTCTCTATTCTGTTCCATGGGCCCTAATGTCTGTCTTATGTCAGAGAGTCTCAGAGACAGTCTCAACTACTACTGCTATTGCCTATGGTGTTTTTGGAAGTCAGGGAGTGCAAAGCATCCAACTCTTTTTTTCTTTTTTTAAGGTTGTTTTATTTAGATCTTCTTCAATTTCAGCAAAATTTTGTAGATTCCAGCTTAGAAATCACATCTCCTTGGTTAAATTTATTCCTAACTATACCTCATCTTGATACTATAGCAAATGTTACTGTATGTCCTTAATTCTCTTTGAAGACCAGTCATTGTCAGCATATGGAAATGCAATTGATATGTGTGAGAGTGAGTGAGTGTGTGTGTGCGTGCGTGCGTGCGTGTGTGTGTGTATGTGTGTGTGTGTGTTGGGGATTTCTTATAGTTTGAAATGTCCTCATTTTGTTAATGTGATGTATTATGTTGATTTTTGTATGGTGAGCTACCTTTGCATTTTAGATACAAATTCCACTCGGTTGTAGCGTATGATCCCTTTAATATGCTGTTGAATTTGATTTGATGGTACTTCACTTAAGATTTTTGCATCAATATAAATCAGGGAAACTGATCTGGAGTGATTTTTTTTCCTTATATATTTTCTTTTAGAATGAAGTCAATGCTGGTCTCAGAATATTTGAAGAGTTCTGTCTTTTTAGATTCTTTGGAAGAGTTTAAGAAAGAAGAGTGTTAATTCTTCTTTTATTTGGGTAGAAATACCTATTGATGCCATCTAGTCTTGGGCTTTTCTTTATCGTGAGGTTATTGATTAAAGCCTTAATTTCATTACTTACAGCTATTTCCAGTTTTTTTTTTATTTCTTCACAATTCAATCTTAATTGGTTGTATTTTTCTAGGAATTGACCCATTTTTTTTCCAGAGTAAACAATTTGTTGCATAATTGCTCATAGCATTCTTTTTTATCCTTTTTTTTGTGTGACATCAATTGTAATGCCACTTTTCACTTCTGATTTTAACTATTTGAGTGTTCTCTCTCTTCTTTTCCTTAATCTCATAAAGGTTTGTTAATTTTTGTTGATCTTAAGAAATTTGGCTTCATGGTGTTTTTTTCTATTCTCTCTCTCTCTCTCTCTCTCTCTCTCTCTCTCTCTCTCTCGTGCTTCTCTTCTTCCTCCCTACTCATGACTTTGAGTTTAGTTTTTCTTTAGTTCCTTAAGGTGTAAATTTAAGAAGTTGATTTAAGATCTTTCTTCTTTCATAAGGTGAAAATTTATCACTATAAACTTCCCTCTTAGTATATTAGTGCTTCTGTTGTATTTCTTAAGTTTTGTTATGTGTGCTTTTAATTTTATCTCTAGATAGTCTTTAAATTCCCTTATGATTTATTCTTTGACCCAGTAGATGTTTAAGAGTGAGTTGTTTGGGGTCTCTGTCTTGTCACTTTCTAGATTTTTTTATTTAAGGGAAATTTGACTTTTTTTATAATGAAGTTTGCAAATATCATTCCTCCTTTTTCAAATAACTTTTAAATTTGATTCTCATATTTTCCATAAACAAGTTTTTTACATTTTTGTGCTGTCTTTTCATGGAATATATGTTTGTAATAAAATTTATCATTCCTTTCCCTTATTGCTTCTACATTTGGAATCATGGTGGAAAAAGTTTACTCACTTTTAGGATACAAAAGAATTCATTCATATTTTCTTTTAGTATTAATAGTTTTCCTATATTTTTACCTCTGACACATTGGAGATTATATTAGAATAGGTTTTAAGAATAAACCCAACTACTTGCTGGACATGGTGGAACAAGGCTGTGATCCTAGTACTTTGGAGGCTAAAGCAAGAGGACTGCAAATTTGAGGCCAGCATGGGCTACATAATGAGACCCTAACTCCAAAAACAACAAACAAAAAGAATAAACCTAACTGTATCTTTCTTTCACATTAATATCAAGTTATTTCAATCTCATTTATGAGAAAGGCCATGTTTTTCTCATTGATTTGAGATGCCACCTTCATTATAAACATCATTTGCTTTTCTGGAATTTCTATTGTTCCTTTGACTAGTCCCTTTCTATTCATCTTATTTAATTCTACCCTTAATTTCCAACCATTTTCCCTTTTATTACTACCACTGTCTCTACTACTTATTTGTATGTGCAATTACCACCAGCATCAATGCATTAAGTTATGTTGTTTCCCAATAGCATTCAACAATATCACTTTATATCTACCACATACCTCTGAGGCAAGTGGGAAGGACAGCGTTGTATCCTGTTGCAGATTAAACCCCGTATGTGACCCCTCTGCTCCTGGACCACCCTAAACTTACCTTTTCCATTTCACTTATGACACATGTTGAAATTACTATTTAGGAATGTAATTAGAAGTCCTATGTCTTATAAATAAGTGGAGTATGGTAAATGGTCAGTTTGTTATTATCAAATTGAATGCAGAAATGGAGATAAAAATTAGCTACAATGCAACCACAGCTCAAGCCTTACTCTTCTTGGGCTTGAATCATGCTATTACACTAGATACTGAGGCCATGAAGCGCATTTGAAAATATTACCACAGAAGCCTCTATCCAATTTTGGTGAGCTCTGTGGTCTCTGGGTCACCATTTTTCAGTACATGACCTCATGGTAGTAGGTACAATGGAGTCAATATTCCAGAAGTTGTCTCTGTCAGTCCTGAACAGCAAAAAAAGAGAGAAAAGTAAAGTATATGCCTTTCATTGAAAAGCTGCTGTGGTGTTTTCTACATTTTCTGGAGTGTCTGATTATCAAGTAATTTGGGGATATTGTGAACATACATGCACACACATATGGCTGCAGATGTAGCTCAGTGGTAGAATGCTTGCTAGAGGACAGGAGGCCCTGGCTTCAGTCCCTAGCACTGGAGAGAGAAAGAGAGAGAGAGAGACCATACATTCCCTAAATCTATTCATCAGAATAAATAAACATAATTCTCCAAGAAATACAGATCTATGTATCAACTCTGTTTTCTGCCAGTCTATCGTGCTCCTCAGTGGATTAACCTGCACAAGACTGCACAATGAGTATTTTGGAATTGTTGCTTTTGTTTTTCATTTTAATTATTTTGTCTAGGATTTTCAAGTTACCAGAACACCCAACTCTGATGAAGTAAAACTGTCTTTCCTCCAGCAAAGTACATGATCCTTATTTTGGCTTCTTCCTTTCTGACTAAATTGGAAATTCCTCAAGGCTGTAATTCAAAGCCATAGGTGACCTTAAAGAAATGATTTTTTATATGCTACCTTTTATTTTAAGGTAACTTTTCAAATGTGTACCATGCATTCCATTATGTTTGGCTGTCAAGCACAGCCTTCATTTGCATTTCTTCCCACTGCTATAATTTTGAGAACTGGCAGGTGACCAAAGGAGAAAAAATGTGCGTCTACCATCTAGAGTACAATGTAGGCTTTTTTATTATAATTAAGTAGCATAGATATTCATGATTAGATCAAGGTCAGAGGAGCAGAACATCAGAGCCAAGGACTGAAAAGCACAAAGAATAGAAAAATTGCTTTCTAAATGTTTTTTTTAATAGTAATAGCTACAATCTTTAAATGTTTTGCAATAAAACATTTAAAATAGCTCATCTGTTTTATTTTCAACTGTGCACATTTAAACAAGAGCTTGAAGTCTCAGCTGAATTATTTCAGATTTTTTTTCAACTTCCCTTTTTTTTTTTTTTGCTCTCGGTGCACAGAAACAATTTGAGAATTATAATGACAATGCATTTTTTAAGGTTAAGTTCACATGACACCCAAAATTATTTGGATAACAGGCATGCGTTTTCTATTAAGTCTAACAGATTAATCCGAGGAGGTGGTGTGGTGGTCAGGTGTAGGTGATTTGAGCTGAATATTCAACCTAAAATTCAGGGATAACTCAGTTATGGGAGACAGCTGCCATTCGCCTTGGCAGACTTGTATAGCTGTTTTTCTTGCCTGTTCTACCTGGCTTATTGGCTCTAGTTGATTGATTTACTTTTATTTCTTCACTGCTTTCTTTCCCTCTTATAACCCACCAACAACATTGTATACCTCTTCTCAGTCTTTCAACTACTTTTATCCTTTGGTAAGCTCCTAACTGATAAGAAGACCCAGAATTCATTTCAGGAGCATGTCTCCTATCCACCTACCTTCTTCCCATAGGTGATCTCTACACTCATGGCTTTAATGCCATCCTTACACAAAAAAAGCAATTTCATATTAACCTCTCTCCTCACCTTGAAAAGAACACATTCTACTTTTTATTTGACTTTTTTTCTTCATGGTGCTGAGGTTTGAACTCAGGGCCATGTGCTTGCTAAGCAAGTTCTCTACCCCTTGAGCCACAGCTCCAGCCCTTATTTAACATTTTGACTTTATTATCTAATAATTTTTCAAATAGAACCCAACCCAAACTCAAGTCCTGATTCACCCAATTACAAACCACTTTCTTTCTTATTTTCCCCATCTCCATGTAAGTTATAATACTCAGTTGTTTAAGGGGAAAAAGTATTCTCATATCTTCTCATTTTTCACTCTATCAGAAAATTCTATGGATTGTTGAAAACCTATTCCCTTCTGTTCATGTCTCTTCATTGCTACTTTTGCACAAGTCCACATCGTTACTGTTTTTTGCTGGTCTCCCAAGTTTCCTTAAACCCAACATCCACACAATTATCAGGATTTCAAAATAACTTTTTATTTTGCTTCTCTTTCTTTTATTATTATTTTTGGAGGTGGTTCTATGAAAGGAAGCCAGGGACTCACAAACATGAGGCAAGCACTCTACCACTGAGCTACATCCAAGACACCAGAGTATTTTGTTAAAATATACATTATACAATATCTCTGTTCTTATGACTTCTTAATGGTTTCCCATAACACTGAAGTAAATTTCAAGCTTCTTAAATTGATCAGGATGGTTTGACCCCTGACCACCTCTTAGACCACTCCTTCTCCCTGTCTTCTCACTATCAGAGCTAATCACTGCCCTTCACTGTTGCTGAACCTCTCCCAGCTCATTTCGACATCAGGATACACCTGGCATGTTTCCTCCAGATCTTTTTGCCTTTGTCTAGTCATTTATTCTTCAGTTCACATATCAAATCCTTAGCAGGCCTCCTCTCTCCAATGGGTTGCTACCATAGCACACATTTTGTCTTCATGATAGAACTTTTCTCGTATCTTCCTGTTAGCAATGTCTCCCGCCTCTACAAAGAAGACTGAGGAAATTGTTAAGTTTTGTTTGCTGCTATACTATCAGGGCCAAGATTAATCCCTGACTCACAGAGAAAATGGAATAGACATTTTGAATGAGTAAGTAATCACATTCACATTTCTTTTGCATCCATTATGCACTTGCTATGTTAGCTAGAATTTTAGATCTCATTCATACTTAATCATCTCTTGTTTCTTGATCATTTTGTTTAATCATTTCTTATTTCTTGATTATTTTGCTTCATCTCACTGTATCAGATACAATCTTTGTTTACATAAATTTATTTTTCAAGGTGTGTACTCAATTGACTCCAGTGCTACTCACAACCTAATCCATGGGGCAGTGATGATCTATGAAAAAAATAAATATAGGCAATAGGAGAATACACATAGAAATATTGGTGGAATGTTACATTTTATGCATGTTGAATCTAACAATAAAAGATCAGGGCTTAAGTTTTTAATGTCTTCATTTTATTATTTTTAGGTATCTCATTTTACTGTATTTCACAAATGCATTGATAATGATACTTGAGAAATTTTTTTAAAACAGTTTCAGCACTATTTGAGAAACCACAATCTAAGCTATCCTTCTTTGGAAATAATATGATAGCGATATTTAATTGTTTAGTAAGATTATAGGTATCAATTTATTGTGCATTAGGAACAGATCCAAATTTATCTTCCAATAAATAGTAGGGCTTTTTATACAAAAAAAAAGTGAATAGTGAGTTTAAGTATATATGTCCAGTACAAAACCTTAAATTTAAAAAGTTGGGGGAAATTTTTGAGAAAATACCTTAAGAAAAAGACTTTCCTCCTACAAATAATTATTTAATAACTTTGAACACATAGAGTAATTTGAATTGATGCTGATCATAACTTTACTATCTATGTAGCACTATTTTTGTAAGAGTTGAACAGAGAACAGGTTGATGAGCAACAGATAAGATTGTAAGGAAATGTCAGGAAGCTAAGCCTCCTAGCTCAGGCCTGCTCACATTCAGTTTGTAGACTGTTCATCAACACATCCTCAGTTCTCATCTTACTTAAACCTTAGGTAAACTAATTGAAATAGCAGGGATAGTCTCATAATACAGCAGTACTTTCCACAGCAATAAAGAGCTTTCCCTATTACTTCTTTCCCAAGAGACACAAATCTTGGCCACTCACAGGTGCTTCTACCCCATTGGCCTTATCAAACCCCAGACCTTCATCCATGTCTGGCAATAGTAGCAAAGAAGAGGCAGTAATGACTGTAGATATAGGCCTATCTCCTGTCAGCAATTATCCCAGCATACTTCCACATGACCTAAACACACTTCACAAAGGCCACCAAAAAGCCACAACTGTAATCATTCTTGGTCACTACCAATTTGGGCTGGATTTGATTCAGTGACTCAGAGGTGAAAGGCTCCATATTCAATTACCAGGCCCCCAGCTTCCTCAATTAATCAAAGGCTGACATAATGGGCCTATTACAACTTTTTTTTTAAATAAAAGACCAGATCAAATCAATACACCAATTTTATAACCATAAAAAGAACTATTAATAAATATTCTTTATTTAAATATAAAAACCATCTCTATGGTATTTAATTGAATTCGGTTAGAGTTCATTTTATCCAGAATTTCATTATATGAAATTTGAACAACATCAAATAACAATCAAACTATATTTTGTATTTCTATAGCCAACATCTTTGGAGAAACTCAAATGTTGTCACATTTATTATACCATTTATCCTGCAACAATGTTTGGTGTCTTTATAATTTATGGAGGGATTTATCTGGTCAAAGGGAATGCTATGAAAAATTGTGACAATCATGATGACTCAGTTGAACTGCTCACTGTCCAGGGGTCTCTTATTTGTCATTGTATCAGGAAGCCCTAATGAAGTCAAATAAAAGGTAGAATCTGAAAGATCAAAAAAGAAGCAACAGTGAGGTTGCAAATCACTAGTGGTAAGTGACTGCTAACATCTGAAGCAATAAAATGTTTTTGATGCTAAAATGACAACTATATAAACCCAGAAGAAACTAGTGGAAAAGTCAAAAGCCAACTAATCCAATCTGAACTTTCAGTAATACTATCAACATTCATAAAGTCATTTCAAGAGTTCAAAGTTTAACCTTTTGTCTGAAATTCAAGGATAAAGTCAAAGCAAAGAATATATTTCCCTTTATCTCTATGTCAAAATAAGAAAGCACCCTCCACCTGCCAAGTTAAATGAGGATTTATTTATATAATGATTTATATTTTAAAAAATAGTGCTGGTTCTTTGTGTTCAGGATGTAAAAGAAAGTTCAGGCTCTCTTACTCATTAATGAGTAAAAGTTAGAGACTTCTGAGAGATTGTGAAATTCTTTCTTTGGTGTTTTATTTTGTCACCTTTCTTCCTTTTTTAATATGTTCCATTGATCTTACCTTTTTCATTTTTTACATCAGCTGTCAGGCACCACCCTGTGCTGGTCATCAGCATGCTAGAATCCTTGTCAGGAGCTTGCTTCTTTGAATCTAACCCCTTGAGTGCTAAAACCTTCTCAGTCACTTTACTATCCTTCATCCCTGCAATTGTCATTTTTCTGATTCACAATTGGGGATACTGAGGAGCAATTCCCACACTAATACATAATATCTCCAATTATCTGCAGCTTGCTCATCCCTGGCCGCCTTTGGGGTATTTGTTAATGTAGTGAAAACGTGCTGCCTGCAATATTGCCATCTTGGAAGAGTTGTGACAAGCTGGTTAGACCACACCAAACTAAAAAATGGTGGCTGCTTCAATGAGCTCCATGTGGAAGACATAAAAAATTTCTTCAGCCTTCTTCCTCTGTTCACTTTCCAGCTCCTATACAGAGTGTGTGTTATGCAGGTAAGGAAGGACAAACAACCACAATAACACAAAGTGACTGTACATTAACATGACAAGTAGACATGTGTATGCACCCCACCGAGTGCTTTTTCATACACTACATTCAATAGTAACCCCCCAAATCTTCTAATCACTACAGGCTCTGATTTCAAGAGGCAAGCAGGTCAGGCTGAAGTTTCACACTCTGAGCAGGTGCTTGTCTGTAGGACTGTAGCTGTCTATCAGTAGGTGTGGACAATACCTCAGAGTGCACAGTCACAAGGCATGGGGGCTGCCATGACAGTGCCAGATCCATAGGCAATTACCAAACCTGCCTCCAGCCAAAGCTTTGACCTTCCTCCCTCGTTAAACCTTTAAACAGTGGTACTAACAAGTAGTTAAACTCACTGATCTCAGTTTCACCTCCACTGAACTCTTAAGTGTGAGAACTAATGAGCAAGCTACTCTTTCCCAACTCACCCTATTAGCTCCTAGGGGAATGAGTTCCTATGCTGTGAGGAACTCAGAGGGAATCACTAAGCCCAAAGGATCTTTTATACATCTAAGTGATTTTTAAAAAATTTTTTAATGTAGTTATGGACAAAGGCTAAATTATTTATTGAGAAAGTAGATGATTATAAAAGTCTTTGAATTTAGGACTTTCTTCATTGCTACTCCCCAACTTGAAATTTAAAAGGCTAAGAAGTAAGCTATATGTATCTATTATAGAACAATAGAGCTGAAAAGGAATTTAGAGGTTAATTTACTAGGAGCTTCATTTGTTAAGGAGGAAACAGGTTCAGAAAAATTAAGAGACTGGGGCGGGGGACTTGGGGTGGTAGCTCACAGTTAATAGTAGTGAAAGGAAAAACAGTTGGGCCTTCTGACTCTCAGAACAAAGTCTGCTCTTCTGAACTTGGGTTAGCAAAGTACTTCTTCCAGGCTAAATTCAGCCCATAATCTGTTTTTTCTAATGTCCTGTCAGCTTAAGAAGAGTTTTGTATATTATGTGGTTGGAAAAAATCGGAAGAAGAATACTTTTTAGCACATGAAAATTATACATAATTTGAAAGTCAGTGTCCATAAATAAAGTTTTATCAGAACATGGCTACATTCATTGATTTGTTATATGTATCTCTGCTCAAGCATAAAAACAGCAGAATTGGGTACGTGCCAAAGAACCCATATGTGGTCGTATTGACCATCTGGTCCTTTACAGAAAAGTTTGCTGACCCTTGGTCCAAACAATGCATGGAAGCTAATCTGATTTAGGAGATTCAACCACTCTCCTCATTCTACAAATAGAAGCAGGCACAAAAACAGACTATAGCAGCAATATTATCCATAGGTACAAGTGTTCATATGAAAATGCCTCACAAGAAGACATTAATAACGAAAACAAAGTTACTAAGTAGTCCTTTGCTACCTCAGAATCTTTGTAAATAACACTAACTACTAATTCATTATCTTCGTAAGGCAATCACAGCTGATGTTTCTTTTCACTAAGTTTGAGCCTTGTCTATAAAGTGATATGTGTATATATGTATATACTTGTGTGTATATATGTATATACATGTGTGTATGTATATGTATATACGTTGGGTATATGTATATTCTTGTGTTTATATATATATATATGACACTAATTTGACATAAATTTGGCATCTCACCAAATTTAGATTCCCTGTTTATTGCAAAGAACAAATGCTAAAGTTTATTGGTCACCTATTATTTGCCATAGCTTCTAAGAGATGGGTTCTTAGTGTCTGATTTCATCTTCATAGTCAACATAGAGGTGACACTCTCTTCACAAGTCTGAGGCCCAGAGACATTCAACAACTTGTTGGTGTATAGAGGAATAGTTGTCCTAAATCAGGGCTGGTATCAAAGTCTATTCCTTGCTATCACCCACAATGTCTCTCTTGCACTGGGTGAAAAATCCTTGATGCAAACTCTATAGATTCAAAAACTGTACTCAGTAAACTAGAAACTAGCAACTTCAAAGAAAATGTTAGACCACACTCCTCCAGGGAGGCAGAGGAAACTTCTATCAGGATAGGCTGAGATGAGGTTTTACCCCCAGATGAAATAATCACCAGTACAAAGGCAATCAAAGTACCAAGAATAAAACATCTTAGAATTCCATCATTTAAATTTAGTAGCCATTATTGACCTTCAGTCCCAAGACATACATTTAAAATATGTTGATATTAAAGCCAATGAAGTTGCCATTTGACATTACTGGCCACTCAAAGGTGAAAATGAATCTCTATTGACAACAATTATTTCTGAATACTCAGAGGCTTGTATGAAATAAAAGTATTTAAATTTTTAAAAGGGGATGATTTCAGAACTTGAGGCAGAAGCAGAAATGATTTCAAGCTTTCAAGACGCTGGAGCCTTTTCTTAGATTAGGCAATATATTAATATTGCTCCACTAAAGATTAATAGTACATTTGCCACATTATTAAGTTAACAGGTTTCTGTGTCTGTGATTCATGCTGATAATAACTTTATTCCCATTAACAATAATTCTCATTTGAAATCGGTAACAGAAACTTCCAAGTTATGCTGGGAGCCTTTCAGTCTTAGAGTTATTCGGCTGCCAGGATTTTTTTTTTAAACACATCATTCATTTCCCTCTGATTGGGGGATATGTGCTTAATAATTTTATTGAAGTAAAACAGAACTAGCTAATGTGCCCTTCACTCTTGCCATCTGTACCCAGTCACAACAATTCTTGTTTATTAGCCTCAAAGGATCAAATTAGAGAATGGAAGATACATTATCACCAGAACATGTTTTATGTGGTTAGGAAGATGCTCAGTGAAAGTGTGGTCCTGTCCGGTGTCTGGAAAGAGAGACTCATTTTACAAATCCTGAGCTTATTAATGGGTGCACTGACTGTTGATTCTCCTTATAGCATCTCAAATTGTACAACTGATTAGAGAGAAGGCACTAGTGAATGCTTCAAATAAGAAGTTATGATCTGAAGTTTTGAGCAGGGCTGTTCTACCAAGAGAACAGTAAATAAGAATCTAAAGTATTTTCTAGCCTTGTAAGAAAAAGTTTGTAAAATCCATTCCTCAAGTAGAAGGCTTGGATGCCTTTTCTCCATGCCTCTCAGTTGCTTTGTGTACCACTGAGAATTTAAGATTTGCCATGTGCTACTAGTGATAAGGAGGACATGATGACTGTTAGAAAGCTCATGAACTAGAAAAGGGAGGAGTTGCCCCTTTCACATGACATGGGTCCTCACAGATACCATAACCTACCTTAAGGCTTGGCACACAGGGAGAGTCAGCATCAAGACCTTAGCTAGCATTGGGAGTATTTTAAAAATTAAAAAAAAAATTCACAATGCATCAAGGGCTTGGGATGTAGACAGAGATTTTTTAAACATCTCTTATCTGTTATATAATTATATAGACTCTGTGCAGCTCCTTTCATCATCCACTAGGATCACACAATTAGTTTAAAAGGAAGTCACAAATACAAGAATGTTTCTTTCTTTTTTATTCTCAGGTTACTTGGTTCTTCACAGAAGTAAGACCAATCCAGGGAGTCCAGAAAGACAGCCTGCAAAACATAATATGTGTCCATATTGGTTCTTTCTTCTTAGGAAAACATTCCTCATCTATTTTGCTACCAAACTAGATGTTATTTAAAAATCTATTCTAATTCCCATTTTGTTTTCATTAGGGTGAAAAATAGACAACCCTAACACTTTCTACTGATTCTTGCTTCAATATGCATGAAAAACATCACTTTTGCTTATGTGTAGAGCTTAAGTGATTTAACTTCTTATATGTCATCCTGAGCACAAAATTAGGGCCACCAATACTTTCCATGGGAAAATTAAGAAGGTAAACCAAGTGACAAGAGTCCTCCCAAAAGAATCAGTAGTATTGTCAATGGACTAAATTGAGCTCCTACTGTCACAGATGAAGACCCTTTATCAGCTCATAATTGGGACCTAGAAAAGTCAAGGAACATGCAGCCTCTCATGGAGTACATGTGAGGGGGAAGGCATCTGACAGAGTACACGGTTATCAAAGTTAAGCCACTGTCTTAATGCATGACTGCTTCCTCCCTTGGATGCAGATTCCTTCAGGATATTATCTACAGACCATGAATTCCAACCTGAATTTGGATGGATTTCTTCTGCCAATTGCAGTAATGAATGCCATCAGCATCCTGCCATTATTAATTCTGCCTCCTTTTATGGAGTACCTCAACACCTGCCTGTCTCTCTCTAAGAAAGATGGACCATTTCTGTCGGCATGCATTAGTAAGTATAACTTAACATTGCAAGTGATTTATTTGTAACTTTGTTTTTAAAAAAAAGGAAAAGATACTCTGCTAAGATCTAAACTAGCTATGTGCTCATGAGTAGTTATATTTCTCACAAACTGGAAGGATAGTGAATTTGTCAGTGACAATATCCAGCTTCCAAAATTCCAACCTGGACATCAATGTTGCCTCTTCTAACCATCCTTTTATGCCTCCTTAGGAGTCACAACTGAGAGGGTGGGCAAGGTGGCTCACTTCTATAATCGCAGTTACCCAGGAGGCAGAGATTACAGGATCACAGTTCAAGACAAGCCTGGTCAATAAAGTTAGCAAAAATCTAGGCATGGAGCATGCCTATCATCTCAGCTACACAGGAGGTATACATAGAAGAATCACAGTCAAGGTTGGCCCAGGTATAAATGCCAGACCCCATTCAAAAACTAACTAAAGCTAAAAGGAGTGGGGGTGTGGCTTTAGTGGTAGAGTGCCTGGAAAGCACAAGCCCTGAACTCAAACCCTAATAGTGAGAAAGAAAAAACAGAAGCATCACTAAGAGGTCTATTTTTCTTCAACAAGGCACTCCTTATTCCTAAGTTAATGTCAAAAAATGCTCTTAAAAATGAACACAGACAGTGAATCCTGTAAATCATTTTGATTCTGAACCAGTAGCAAAATTTATTAAAAATTAGTACTGTGGGGCTAGACTGGAGATATAGTTCAGTGGTAGAGTATTTACTTAGCGTGAATGAGACCCTAGGTTCAATTCCTAGCACTGCAAAAAAAATAAATAAAGTGTATAGTATGTGTGTGTATTGTAATCCACAGCTTCAATGTAATACTTCTTCAAATAGTAAGGACACAGTCAATATGCCATAAAATAAAATTTCTCTGATTATAATGGGGAAGAAGACATGAAGTCCTTCTGATCATGCTGTCCTCTGCCTAACCACGTTCCCATGGGTACTGTCAGAACAGAAGATGAGTGCTGTCCATTAAAACCGAAATCAGGGCCCCAAGACTTAGACCCAGCTCTGCTTACTGGGTAACTTTGAAAATCCACCTAACTTCTGCTATGGTTTGCTCTTTTTTTTGTTGTTTTGGTTTTTGTCTTTCTAGTGTATAACCTAGATAAATCTTGGGTCCGTTTGTTCTCTAGGACTTTTGAAAGCACTTAGGATAACATCAGAGGGTATAAACAGAAAGCAAAGGAAGTTTGAAACTCTTGGGAAGCATCATGCAATGATAACCGAATGTCTTATCTTCTACTTAAAAAATAATTCCACTGAAATAGTCAAGGTACCATATGTAGAAGATGCTCTTCTGATTAAACTGTTCTTCATCTCTCCTTCTTAAAGATAAGTGGAGACCACACAGTCTTCTAGCTATGCATACTTCTTGCTGTTTTCTGTTTACTGAAGGTGCATGGTGTATGTACATTCTGGTTATTTATCAAAGTCATTCAACAAGATTATTCCAGATCGCCCCACAGGTTGGGTTTGTTTGGAGTTATACTCAAAGTGATTAAATGCACCTTAGTTTATTTTATCTTCAATTATAGCGGCCTGTAGTACACAGCTTTTCAAAATGTATTTCTTATCCAATAACCCCATTTTTATTTATTGTCATAGGGTTTAATAAACTACAAATCTTAATAAATTTTGAAAATCTCTAAATTTTAAGAAGTGCTTTTTTTGGTCTTCCAATGAGGAAATTCCCAAACCAGTGTGTATTTAGTGAATGTCTGGCATTGCATTGGCCTAAAGATATAAAATTCAAGTAAAACCTTGTATGTATAAGCCCTCAGTAAGTTGACTTCTGAAACGGAACAAATGTAAAACCAAATTGGGGTGCATTCATATTTAGAAATGTCAAAAATCTTGGCAGTATTTTCAGTATCTGAAATATCCCAGCCTAAGCTACAAAATTATGCATAGTTACACAAAGATTTAGAATATAGGCTGCTTTAGAAAATGTACTATACAACATGGCTGTAAGAATTACAATAGAAACTCTTCCTTAGGATAAAAGATCTTAAGTTCACTTTAACTTGAGAAGCTATCTTGAGACGGTTTACCACTTCTGCATATTTTAAATCATGTCTACTCTTTAAAAAGGTTGTGTTTCTTGTGGCTAGAGCTAGGCAGAGTTATCTAGAATATTGTTTGATATAGTTGATGAACTAAATATGGCCCTTCAAAATTGGTAATAAGACCTGTTACAGGAAAACTAGACTCACTTCAAAAGAAACCAAGCTATGTTCCCCTGGGTACAGAGTTCTGAATTCAGTTGTTTCTAAACCAGACTCATTCATTCATTCATTTGCATATGTGTTCATTTATTTGCATAATATTTTGTTACAGGAATATAAAATAATATATTTTTATAAAATATATTTATATATTATAAATATATATATTATATATAATATATAATATATTATATATATTATATAATATATAATATATTTTTATAAAATATATTTAAAATATATAAAAGGTGTGATAATATGCACCTTTTAAACTAGATACTTGCTTAAGTTTTCCATATTCTGGCTATGGTTATGAGGCAAGTTTTATCAGGACATAAAAGTACAAACCTAGGGTACCTTTTAATACTCATTTACGTAATTGAATGACTCTAGTACTAAAATTTCCTTTCACTTTGAACTCAAGTACCTGAAGATGTGAATGAAGTACATAGGTATATCAATTATGAATGGATGTATAATCATGAGTTCTTCGTTTGAACCTAGGACCTTCATATACCCATTACATTTGTACACATGTTACCCTCTGGACAAAGAGTGAGAAAGATAATTTCATTTGAATCGAGGTATTCTAAGACATTTTATAATTATTATTATCATCATAATCATTTTTATTGGAATTATTCCACTTATCAACTATACATAGTTGTTAGATTATAAAAGTTAAATTATTAGAGCTAACTTGGAATCTTTACTATTTCCAAGTAGCACTTTGAAGTAAATTAAAACCCTTTGTCACCACAACAGGCAGTTACTCCTTACAACTGTTCCACTCCCTTCCATCTTCATTCACCCCCATTCCAGGGACTGTCATATTTAAAGGAAGCATGTAATAAGGCAAATGGATAACGTTTAACATGCAAAATCACAACTTGAGAGATGGGAATTCTCACCCCGCTGGTCAAATTAGAAATTGTAAAAAGTCAAAAATAATACTTGTGGCACACACCTCTAATCCTAGCTATGCAGAAGGCATAGGTAGGATGATTGTGGTTCAAAGCCAATGCTGAGTTCAAACCCCAGTATCACTGCAAAAAATAAATTAAAAAATACCAACTTTAATTCACCAAAAGTCTAGAGTTAGTGACATCATTGTGATTAATCCTCTGTCATAACTGGCCATGATTCATTTTATCCTTTCATGATTCAACATATTTACATCATATATAATTCCTTTCCTTAGCATTAATTAAAATCCTGTAGCATGTGACATTCAGTAGTTAGTGCAGACACATACAACTATTAATCTGACTAAAATTAGCCTAATTAAGATTGTTAAGTCTTACAAAAAAAATAAGGGTACAACCATTAGGAATTAATTTATCTTACTTTTAGATATCATTTAAATTAAAATGCAGATTAAATATATTCAAATATCTGCAAGACCATCTTTAAAATAACCTCAAAATTCAAATTCTAACTAAAAGTCTTTTATGATGCAGGTTAACCAAGGTGCTGGTACCTCTATACGTAACCAGTACTTTCTACTAGTGCTAAAAAAAAATTGGCTATCACATGAAGTTTTGTTTTTGGTTGGAAACAAAGTGATTGATAAACTAAAATCTGAGTTAGGGGTCTAGGCATTTTCATTGAAAGTAGGACTATCTCAGGTAAAATTACTTTTTTCTGTACAGTTTTGAAATGGACAAATTTTCCCAAAAAACATTATAGCATATACCCATTGCAAAACACCTCATAGAAGGAGCTATGCAATAACAAAATCCCAAATAAGTTTCTCATTTCAGTTGTTCATTTGTTTAATGAAAATATGTTGATGTTCTCAGTTGTTAAAATTAGCATCAAATTGGATTTAAATTTGAGGTGACGGAGACATACTTAGTATACTACGTGAAGCAATCCTTGATGCATTGTAGAGAGACATTTGTACATCTGATTGATCTTTGAGTAAATGAGTTACCACTTCTATAATAAAGAATTAAAGCAAACTGAAGCTAAATCTCCTGAAATGAGTTCCAATGGTCTAAAAAAAAATAAAACAGAGAAGATATATGTTAGCTCAGATCAAATATGAAAACACACAAATAATAGCAGAAACAATGAAAATAAACAACATATGTCATTCTAATAGTGAATGAGATATATCTTCCCTGAAGGCAGCAAGTACATGGCAATAAAATCATGGCTGCCTCCACAGACTGGCTCATGGACACCAGTACGCTCTCACATGAATAAATTTCCTATTTCGGAAATTTGCCAAAATTATGTATCTAAGGGGAATTTCTTAAGATCTAACTAGAATTTCAATTCTTATGGTCATGAGCTTATATATCAGAGGCCATACATCAGACTACCCATAGAAACTCCCTAGTTTTGTCAGGGAATAAATCTAGCCAGCAACTAAAAAAAATCTTAATGTATCCATTTTTTAGTATTAGATATTGCTTCAATATGAGATGGCAAGTGCAACCTTAATGTTTGAATAAACTCTGACTTTCTTTTCTTTTATTGTAATCTAATTTGGAAAATTATTACATGGTAGGATAATAGAATAAACTATAACAGCTTTAAATATCTTATAGATTTATCTGCAATCACATAGCCAATACTAAAACATATGTTATATATTTGAATATAATATCTTCTTTGGAGCCATTGTGCATTATCTTGTAAAAACAGATCAGTAAGAGGTTTAAAGTGTGTGCATTCTGATCACAGTACTGTGCTTTGGAAACTTTGTGATCTCATACAAGTTAAGAATTAAAAATGGAAGGGAATAAATTTAGATTGGAATAAAACTTTGAATTTTAAAAAAGTCATTTTTCATTAGCACAAAAGTATAATAGCAAATTAAAAGAAAACATAGTTATCTAGATCCTGCAGAAACAATATGCTTTATACTAAAACATCTAGGCAAATGAGTGATATGGTTTGAATGTTTTTGTCTGCTCCAAAATTCTTGGTGAAGCATAAATTCCTAAGGCAACAGATTTTGAAAGTGCACCCTTTGGGAGGTGATTGAGTCATGGATGGGAATGGGTGCCACCTTTTATAAAGGCTTGATGGAGGGAGCTTGTTCATTTTTTCCTTTGGCTTCTGCCTTGTGAGGACCTAGCATTCCTCCCATTAGAAGGATGCAGTGTCCAAGGTGCCACCTTGGAAGTAGAGAGCAGACTTGCCAAACAAGTGAACCTGCCAGAGCCTTGATCTTGGACTTTCTAACCTGTGAAAGTGTGAGAAAATAAATTTCTATTCTTTATAAATTACTCAGTCACAGGTATTTTGTTTGAGCAGCACAAATGGCCTAAACCAATTTAATTTGTATCTTTCATTGGATTTTGCTACATCATGTCTATGCTAATACAGTGTGTCTCAAAGTTTAATGGGTAGAGGAATCATTGAGGGCTCTAACTTAAATTCATATTCTGATTCAGTTGTTCTGGGGTGGAGAGCCTAAGATCAGCATGTCTAATGAGCTTTCAGGAGAAACCGACAGCACTGGTAAGTCAGGACACTGCGAGTGTCAAGGACAGAGGAATAGGCCACGACAGTGCTCTCTAAGGTTTTGTTCATGTATACAAGCAGCAGTAGTCTGGGTAAAAAGCCACAGTTTGCTATCAGGTCAGAACTAAAGCTGATGATGAAGCTAGTGGTTAGTCAACCACTGCAAATTATGGATCAGTCAGGTCTGCCATCTTTTTTTGTGTGATGTATAAACTAAAAATGATTTTCAAAGAGGAACATTTGCAATTTACTTGATGATAAGAAACTTTAACTCTGAACTTCAATTAAATGAAATTGCATTACTTCCCTTACCGAAATTATTTTGAATTTAATTCATTAAAAATTTGGAAGAAATTATTTTCTCTCACTATGTAAATACCTGCATATCTTCTATTTTGCCTTCTGGTCTACAAGATCTAAAATATTGATTACTCGCCTTTCTCAGAGAACAAAAACTACAAACTCTAAACTATTAATATAAAGCTTTTTATATAGCAAAGGTGAAAGCTCATGGAATTCAAATTCTAAAAGAAGCATCCTGATTGAACCCAGGGCCTCACACATGCTAAGCACATGCTCTACCAGTGAGCAACATGTTCATCCCTCAAGTTCTAAAAGGGGAATCAAAGAAAGAAACTTGAATTCTTTTGAGAAGTCCAGTGTTCTTCTGATACTCATTCCCATTTTTATGACCTCTTCCCCTTGCTGGAAGGCTCTCTTCTATATTCATGATGTTCTCAAATTATATGTCGTTATGTCTTGATAAAGACCTTTTTCAATCATTGTACTGTTGACCCAGGTGAACTATTCCAATCATAAAAAGAATTCTATTACTTTTAAAAAATAATTTCCTCCCTTCTGTTTTCTCTATCATTCTGAACTCCAGTTGATCAGATGTTGGACCTTTCTAAAATAATCCAATAAGTTTCTTAAAATTTTCTCTTGGAATGTTTACAATTTTGTGGAGATTTTCGTTTGCCTGTTTGATTGATTGGCTGGTGGGTTTATAGGCTAGTTAGTTGGTTTTTGCTGCTGGTATTGTTTATATTACTTTTTTATTCTTTTTCATTTTTGCTCTCATTTCTTGGAGATATCTTTAGCTTGATCCTCTAACTGATCTATCAACCTTTGAATCATAGCAAACATATTTGGTATTTTTATCATTCATTTTTCATAGGAACTTATTCACATTTTGTGGATCAATGGTTTCCCTCATCTCTCTGATGATATTAACTACAGATTACCTCTACCTCCTGTTTTCTTATCTTTTCCATATTGAGAATTCTTCTCAAATGTTTGGTGATTTTCATTTGTGCATTTATGCAGGACATGCAGGACTGACGATAGTATGACTATGGGGACATAACAGTACTACTGTGGATACTATGTCTTCATAGGAGGAAGTTATCAAAATGTGAGATGCCATGTAAAATAATTTTGCATGGAACCAGTCATGTTATTGTGAGGAGTCCCCTCATTGAAATAGTATATGGAAAATACTTTTAATGAAGTCATTCAGCTTTTTGAGAAACTGGTTCTTTCAATTTTCTGCTTTGAGGATATCCCTGGTGCTAAGAGTAAAGTGGGTATGTGTTGGGAAGGGGTGCCTCACTATTCAGAATCCTAATTTTTACCACTTTCCCATTTTCAGCATCACCCTAACTCCTTGAGTCTAATGTCATCACTGTTTAAATTCTACACAGGGCTGGGGGCATGGTTCAAGTGGTAGAGCAACTTCCTAGCAAATGCAAGTTCAAACTCATTGTGCACAGTAATCAGTCTCTTGCAGAGACTGGAGGTAGAAGTGGAGATTTGAGAATTTCACTGCTCAGTATACAGAATTTCAATCATCTTCCCACTTTTCTTAAGAGTCTTAGCCTCACCCTCCAGGATACCTGGTGCCCCCAAGTCATACACTACTAAAAGATTCTTGAAATGACTAAAGTCATATTTCATAAGTCTCTCCTTCATCAGTAGTTTGGGTTGTAATTCCCGCTTTTGTTGCTAAATCAGGTACCAATTCTCTTTCTAATTTCCAAGCATTTTTTCAGTCTCTTGTCCACAGCATTTCTTTTCTCTCCCTTCTCCTCTCTTTCCCCTCTCCCCTCTCTCCCCTCTCTCCCCTCTCTTCCCTCTCTTCTCTCTTCTCTTTCTCCTCTCTCTCTTTTCCCTCTCTCTTTTTACCTTTTTAATGTTTTTCCCATCCTTTAAATGGAATCAGAGGAAAAAGATAAAGTTATATAGTGAATCAGACTTCTTAAATGGAAGTTTTCATACTCTTTTTTTATATTGGAACACAGATAAATATCTACTTTTATTGTAGACCAGGTCCTTGAAGCTATCATATGCTTGTATAGTTCTTACAAAGAACTTTCACCTTTACATATATTAGCTGATAACAAATACCACCATATTAGGTAATACCATCTTCACATATTAACTTGCAATGAACTTTAACCTTTACATGCTAGCTAGTGTCAAATTTTGTGTAAGGTAAATGGGACTCCTTAAGGTAAAGTGACTTGTCCACAATTCCATAGCTAATATGAGTCATCCTCAGCTCTGATGGTAGAGACTTTTCAATTAGAAAGATAATTTTAGGCTCGTAATTCTAATTAATCATGAATTGAAGAATGCAATTGTTAAAGAATTTTTGCAATTTTTATTAAAAATGAAAATGCTCCAACATCTTGTTCTCTCTCTTAAATTCTCTAAACAAAATTGAATAGTTGAATATTACTCTAATTATGTATCAATTACCAAAACCACATATAACGGGAAAAGTACTGAGTTATCTGCCCATTATCTGAGATAGTTCAGATTTGCACTGTAAGGCAGAAATGGGACCAATAACATTAGCTGCAAATCATATCCTCCAACTCCAATTTCACCATGGACTCTCATCTTTAGTTAAGCCCATCAGCAGAAGTTGTTGAGACTTCTCCCTTCTGGTTCTCTCCATTTTATACCCATACACTCACTCTCCATAAGTAACTATTCTCTAATTTGCAAGATTAAGATCATATAGTATGTATCACCTCACATTCAGTTTTCTCTTCCTCAACATTCTCTGTATTCTAAACATTTTGTACATTTCTTTTCTTTTAAGAATGATTTTTTTCCATTGTTTGCTGTGATTATACATTTTGGACCCTCAATCCTTTCCCCTCTCTCATCTACTTTAGGACATTTCCATATTTACTTCTTGTTCTTAGATCTTCAGTTTTTCCTATCTGTCTTTGCTACTTTCCTCTGCACAGAAACGTGAACAAGTCTTCCACATCTTACAAATCAGTGTCTTCTGATCCTGCTAACTTCTTAAGCAAATTGTTTAACTTTCTCCTTTTCTTTACATCAAACTTCTTAGAAGATTATATGACACTACACATACTCACCACTTACTGATGCTCCAACCCCTTGCTTTCTGGTTTTGCCATGGGAGTTCTTTTGAAAGCAATAGGTAACTGATATTCCATTATCAATACAGTTGACTTGTCACATGTTTCATTATCTTCTATCCCACAAAATGTTTAATTCTGAGATTATTTACTGATATATGCATCCATATGTGTTTGTGTGTTGCTTACTGTGAACCTGGACAGTTGTCTTGGTAGTAAAGAGCAAAAAAATTTCATTCCAGTTCTCATGAACTTTATAGTCAAGTAAATGAAACTAGTATGAGACAAATGAACATACCAAAAGTATTTTATTTCAAATATTTGTAAGTCATTACTGACGAAGACCAATAGTTGTAAGTATGGTGCAAATATGAGTAAAGGCTGGATGCAGTGGCTCAGACACGTAATCCCAGCTACTTGGGAGGTGGAAATTGGGAGGATTTCATTTCAAGGCCAGCTGGAGCAAAAGTTAGTGAGATCCCACCTCAGCAAATAAACCATGTATGATGGCACACATCTGTAATCTCAGCTGCCCTGGAGGATCATGGTCTGAAGCCAGCCCAAGCAAAATGTGCAAGATCCTATCTGAGAAATAACTAAAACAAAAAATGTCACAAGTGTGGCTCAAATTATAGATCACTTGCCTAGCAAAAGCAAACACAAGGTCCTAAGTTCAAACCCTAATACTGCCAAAAAAAATGATGAGAGTGACATGGTTTTGATGGCTTAGAATGAAGGCAGTCACTACAGAGGGAGACAGATTAGTTTATATTTTGGAAATAGAATCTGCAGAACTGTGTGGAGATAAGGAGAAAGACAAGGGATCTTATCTCCAAATCTGAGGAATTTGAAAAAGATAGGTAAAAGTGGAGGAGAAAAATTTAAGGAAAAGATCCAAAGATCAGTTTTGTCTTCCTCCTTGAAGCCTTCACTTGGACACTACCTATCTTTCCATCCTTATTTCAGTAGTTTTCACTTATTTTTCATACCCCCAATGTAGTCACATTTGAAGGCATCACTTCAACATTCTTTTCTCTTCTTTTTCAATCCGCTTCCAATTTAACCTGACCCCAACATCCCACTCTACATAGATGAGTCATTAGTGTTAATCTCCTGAGCTATGATTCATATTTTCAATTTTTTTTCTGAGCAGTTTTATTTAGATGACCCCTTTCCACTTCCAATTCAACCTAAAACTAAGTTCTTATTTTTCTGTATCTACTTATGGATCTCCTTTATATTATTGTCACTACCATCTTTCCAGTCACCTGGACTTATATCAGCATTCACATCTGCCACCTCCTTTGCTTCATTTGCTATGGTGCTATCAGTGGATTCTATCACATCCTGTATTCCTACCTTCTTTATATTTCCTTGAAGTGGTATTCCTGATTGTAACTCAAGCCCCCATATACTTTACCAAGAAAATTCTTATGAATTCCTAAATTGCTACCTCCTCATCCAGCACATCAACTACCATATGACCTTGAGAGTAATTATCCTAAATGGCAATAGTAGTCATTTCACTCGTGTCCAAAATCTTCAATGATCCCATTCACCAGTAATTCTCAAATTCCTTCAAAGTGTATTGAATGTTTCTTATGATCAGACCCCAATCTAACTTCTTCTCTGATTTCCAAATAACTTGAGTTTCTCACCATTCTAAAAATTCATCTGATTTTTCTCACCGCTCTATGTCTTTGCCAATGTCTCTGCCTTTTCATACTGGAACTCTTCTCTCTTTAAAGTATAAGATGATGTCTCTCACCTCTCTATCTAGAAATAAGCCTTTGTTTTTTATATTTCCCAAATAAGATATGAATTTTCAATGACTGAGAACAGACACTCACCTTTTTTTCCCCACTGAACCAAGCATACTATGTTGGGTATAGCAGGAACAGAGTAAACATTAAATTGAATTGACATATTAGTACTATTTATGATTTGCTTATAACATGCTAAATAATCTAGGTAAATGCAAATTTGTGATGAATTTTATCTTAAAGACAGATAACATATGAAATTCCTACTTTTATATGAGCTGCTCACAGAACCATAACTCTCTACTTCACTATGAATGGGCCTTTATTGAACTAAATTTAAAATACTAATAAATAAGAAATCCCTCTAAGTTTTGAAGTGTTATTCAGGCTTCCTCTTTTTCTAAACCTTCCATTTCTTGGGAACCAGTAAAGAACAGTCTCATGGATACATTTAAATGCTGAGATACAATCAAAAAATTTACCTACCAGTTTCTCTATCAACCAAAACAAACACGAAGCTATTTAAACATGAGATTGATTTTTCTGAATTGAAAGCCTTGCCTTATCTAAAATTTTATGCAAGTTAGCAAAATGTGACTATCTCTAAATTTCAAGTAAATTCCATCAAGCCAAAGTTTGCCTCTGCTCCAATAGGATTAAGTCCAGTCATATGAATGATAAATTGAGAAATAAAATGGTCATAGTAGGTACAAACTCTGTAACAAAATTCCTACTCATCTGCGACCAAATTATTGCATAAAGTGAAAAAGCTTGACCACTATGTCAGTAATTACTGGCATGTATACTCTCACTTTTCTAATTTACCTCTTCAAATTTCTTTCTCCTAACAAAAGTTTTCTAGTTCATCTAATAGCTGCTATACTTTTTCACAAAGATCAGAAAAATGACAAAAAAAAAACTAAAGATTGATAATGCCTTCAAGTCATTTCAAAATCATTTTTAAATAATTTAAACTGTATGACAATTTTGTTTTAAATTTCCCCAAAATCATTTTTGATTTGAATGTATCTTTTTTAAAAGTTATCTAGAGTGATATATTTTGTCTAGGGATAAAATTTTAAGCCCATTGCTTTCTCTTCAATAATAATCCCTTCTACTTGCTACTAGGAATCCTTAGAATAATAACAGGCTGCTATCTTATTTAATTCTCACAAGCACCCTACAAAATAAGCATCATTGTCCCGTCCTAGAGTTCAGAAAAGTGGTAATCAACTAAAGCAACGAGTACAAGATCACAGAGCCAGTGAGTCAAGCAACGGGGAGTGAATTCAGGCCTTTCTGAAGCCCAGCCTCTGGGTGGCCACACAGCACAGTTAGCTGGCATCTGGATATTGCAAAGGGAGAAAAATTGTTGTGGACACAACCCCTGGTGCCAATGTACAAGAAATGCTGTGGCTTATTTCACTGATTTCTAACTCTTCCTTGATTTTGTTTTTCTTTTGCATTCTTTTCCTTTAGTTGCTGGAAATGTTTGTGCGGCATTGTCTGTGACCCTTGCTGGCTTCCTTGAGATACACAGAAAGCACTTCCCACTGGTGGAGCAGCCTCTTTCAGGCCAAGTTGACACTGCATCTTCCATGCCCTGTTTACACCTCGTTCCTCAATACGTTTTACTTGGAGTGGCTGAAACTCTGGTAAACCCAGCCTGTGAGTAACAATTTTATCAAGTAATGTTAGAAAACACTGAAGCTTCACACAGAGCACACCACCTGAGCAGGAACAATTAACGTGACAGGTGATCTGTTCACTATGGGTATTACCCAGAGTGCTTTAAAGAAGTCTATGTATTACCATCATTTAAAAAAAAATGTTTCTTTTCTTGTTACTCCTCTATCAGCTATACAAAACAATCATAAATTCTGCCTGGGTGTAGGTGGAAGGAAAGATCTACTGACCTGATTAGAGGCAGTAACCATTTAGTCTAATACAGGACAGAAGGAAAAAATAACTTGGCTAAAATCTAGAAGACAACTCAACACACTTAGGTGAAAACTTGTCTTATCTCCTCTATTCCTCCCTCCCTCTCACTCAGAGATAAACTCATACACACACTCCCTCCACAAATGACATGTAAAGTACTTTGACAGTGTATCAACATGCAAATGAAATGAAAATCTGACCTGATTTTCCTGACAACTCAATGTCTTTAAATTAAATTATACTAGATTAAATGTGATCACTAGTATTTCATAAGATTCCAATTAAGTTTATTAAATATCAAGGTTTCTGGATAATCTAGATTACTTATATTAATTAAACATACAACTTTAAAATTGATCACAATATTTCAGTAGCTTCCTGTAATCAGTAATGTTTGGGTATATGTGTACAGACATTATCAGTGCCATCAGTCACATTTTATGTCTCTACCCTCCTTGTATATCCCTACGATGGGAGTCCTAATTGTAACTCAAGGCATCATTATACTTTGCTGAGAATATTTTTATAACCTCTAACTACTTCACACTTCGAATACCATCCCCATTCTCTCAACCAGCACATAATCTTGAGTAATCATGCTAAATAACAATTCTAATCATTGTATTTGTGCCTAAAATCTTCAATGACTCAACGTTTTCTCCAAATTCCTTAAGAATATATTTAATAAATATGTACTTACACGCATACATATGCACATATATGATACCAAAACAATTCATTTAAAAAGTCAAAATAAAGTTGTACCATTATATGTAAATGTGCATCATGCATATTTTTCATTATGTTAAATAATGTCATAATGGTTTTTCATGAGCTCATGAATAAGGTTTTTCATGAGCTTTTTATCATGGTCAGATTACTACATGAAATATAAAAGAAGTATAAACAAATGCTACTATGCAAGTGTTCGTGATTTTTCCTCATGTTGTTTTTAGAAAATTCTTGGAAGTAGTCAGCCAAAATTTTCTGGGAACATGTGGAGTAAGTAATGAGTAAATATATTAAGGAAAGTCCTAGCCAGCTTTGCAATAGTGGTTCAACATCCAGAAACCAGCCATTTGCCATTAAAAAGACAAAGCATGTGCTATAAACCACTCAGTCCACCCCTTTTTTATTACCCATCAGAAAACTGAGTCTAACTGAGTCAAATATTATCAGCTAAAGAGGTCATGGGCCAGAGACTAGACTTTGGTTTGATTTCCAGCCTTTCGCTTACTATGTGACTTTGGAAACTCATTTATCTTCCACCTTTCTGATCTTTAAAACGGAGATAATTACCATTCTTCCTTATATTACAGCATTAAGGTAAGAGTCAATGGGAACAGGAATGAGAGGCCATTACTTGAAAGTGAAGTGATATGAATTGTGAATGGGCATTTTGCCTGATAAAATCAAGTCTTCCTCTTGTAGGAGGCAGTGCAGCATGACAGTTGGGCTCTTTGGTCTTAAAGTTGTTCAGTACTGAGTTCAAATCTAGCTCTGCCACTGAGGAGCAGTGTGATCTTGGGGAAGCTATTCTGTGTTTCTGGACCTTTCTTATCACTTATAAAATGAGAAAGAGTTGTTTAAAGGACCCAGTGAGATAAAGCAAAAAGCTTTATCTAGTATACAGACAGCACCCAATAGTTAGTAGCTGTCATGTTAGCTGTTGATATCATCTTTTGCATGAATTGATAGTACTATACTCAGAACTCAGCACAGATCTGCTCCCTGCTTTTTCTACCATAAGCAACTTAGACACCTGCAGACCTAATAGTGTGAACAGAATTGTCTTTCTCACATAAGTTATCCTGGACCCTTCTCTTCCTTGCTGGTCTCCTCCAATCCAACAGTAAGGCTTAGTCTTTCCTCTGAAATAAGACCCAAGCCTTCCCATGTCTCACTGTCCCTTTGTCACTATCTTCCTGGTCTATAACACCATCATTTGTAGCCTTGATTCTTCCATAGTCTCCTAATTTGTCCCCCTGCTTCCTCTCCCTGCCTCACGAGTCCATTCTCTTCAAAATAGCTATTGTCATCTTTCCTAAACATAAATCTTAGTATTCCCCTGTTTATAGATGCACAATAGAGTTATGGAGAGAGAATCTCATTCCCTAAGGTAAGGTAACATAAGTTTTATTCACCTTGCCTTGGTGAAACCTCCATGTGATCCTCTGTCAACTACTTCAGCTACATTTTGTTATATTCTGTTCCTTGACCACTTCAGTAAAAATGTATATGTGCTTCTAGGGTGGCACACATAATTCTATGCCAAGGCCATTGCATTTGTTCTTCTCTTTATCTGGTTTTCCCTGTCCTCTGTTTTGAAAACCTGGCTTCTTTTCACTGAGATCTCAACAGTCATCTATTTGGAGGTGCCTCTCCTATCATCTTATCACTTCTCATTCTACAGCCCTACCCCTTCCATCTTCTTTTTTCCTTGCAGCACCAGTCAGAATCTGAAATTATCTTATTTATCTTTGTGTACATGTTGCATGCTTCTCACCAAAAGGACATGTGCTCCCTGAAGTATATTTTTCTTTTTTTTTTATTCCTGGTTCATCCATCAGTTCTCTGTGTTCTTCTTTCCTGAAAGGTGCACATACAGAGTATGTTATCAATAAATATATTTTGCTATAATCCCAGTTACTAGGGTGGTGGAAGGAATAGAATAGTGATCTATTCTATTTGCCTGCTAGTTCAGGCAAAATCATTAGACCCTATGTGAAAAACAAACTAATAGCAAAAATAGGAGTGGGGGCAGGGCTCAAGTGGTAGAGCACTTCCCTAGAAAGTGCAAGGCCCTGAGTTCAATCCCCCAAAACTATAAAAAGAAAAATGCATACTTTTTGAATCAATAAACAAATATTTCTACCTTACTAAGCCATGTGTAAATGAACAAAAGTAAAACATTTTTCAAACTATGTTTTAATAACAGCAGTGCATACTCCAGCTGTCTCATTACCTACACTTGTTTATTCAAAAAATTTTATGTAGGTGTCTACAATGTACCCAACACTGTTTGGGGAGCTTTAGACAGAAGAAGGAAGGGAAGGAAGTGAAGGAAGGAAGGAGGGAGGAGGCAGGAAGGAAGGAAGGAAGGAAGGAAGGAAGGAAGGAAGGAGGGGGAGGAAGGAGAGGGATGAAGGAAAGGGAAGAAAGAAGGAAGGAAAGGGAGGGAAAGGGAGAGGGGGAGGGAAGAAGGAAGAAGGGAAGGAAGAAAGAAAAGGAGGGAGGGAGGGAAAGAGGGAGGGAAGAGGGAAAGAGGGAGGAAGACAGAAATTTCTGTCATTGTAGAACTTACAGTTGAGTAGTTTAATAGTGGAGAATAGGTTAGAAAGATGGAAAGTGATAGTCAGAGGGATGCACAAGGCTGAGATTATGGAATGGTGGCAGTTTTGATTCAATACATGGTTGGAAAACCATTTGTTGAAGTGACAGATTATAAACAGATTTGACAGACCAGTTTTTTAAAAAATTATTCAGCTTTGTCATCACAGTGCAAATCAAGTCATAGACAATGCATATATAATGAATGGGCTTGGTTGTGTTCCAATAAAACTTTATGAAAATAGGTGGTGAGCCAGACTTTTTGTGTCCATATTGGCCTACTTCTAGTTTGGGGTATATAAGATACAGGCTGTGACTATGGATGGACATGAATTGAGTAGAAGCTGAGGTAGAGTGAAAGGCAAGGACATTGGAGGTCAAGGAAGGGTGGAAAGTTAGAAGGACGAACAACATGTGTGTAAAAACTACTGCCAAAAATTAATGCAGGACCAGTACTATAAAGTGTATGAAGGAAAAAGAAATTCCTAATTTAAAGAAATAGAGGACAAAAGAGAGGTAATGGGTAATATAGACTGATAACACAAGATTCGAAGCTTTTAGGAACAAGGATGGAATAATGGTCTGAAAATGAAGACAGGAAAAAGTTCTATTTTCTGGGCTTGTGGTACTTTTCCACTTGTTCAAAATAGCTCCTCACCAAATGCAGTAAACACACCTTAATAGTTTAAGAACAACTGGACTAAAAAGGAGTTCCAGCAATGAGTCCCCAGTACCAGGTGCCTTAGGAAGGTGGTTATGACCCCATCTTTTGTAGATTCTTCATATCCTGCGATGTGGCATCCTTGCAATCGATAACCAGCCACTATCTGGAGGCACACTTTAGCTCTCATTGGCAGGAAGACTGGCTTTCTCCTATACTTGGAGTACTTTTTATTGTGTCTTCAGAGTATAATGAGAATTTTAGAACAGTGAGTGACTTGCTAATAACATCTAGACTATCATGAGCTACTAGAAGTGTCTTGAAGCCTAAAAAATCAAGTTGATGATCACTAAAGTTGAAAAAGATCAGAACACACTAGTACATGCCTAAAAATGGAGATTTGAAAACTTGAAAAACTAACTCCTATAAAAGGGAACTGGAAGCTTTCAAAAACGACTAAAATGACACTAAAGAGAGATTAACCAGCAGGCAGAGAGCTGGCAAAGTGTGTTCATGAATTATACAGGGCACCAGAAGTTCTAGCAAGAGAAAAGCATAGGATTAATAATTAACCAGCAGAGTAATAATGGGCTTGTAGTTCTGCTTTTTCACAGAGAAAGAAATAGGCCTACTTACTCTTTATGCCCATTGTTTGTCTCCTTGTATTTATGGAGAGGAGTGTTCATAGCCAAATCCTTCCTATAACTGTGAATCAATTCTTCCCAAAGCATCTCCACTGTTAGCTTCACACTCTCCTGTGGGCCTTCCTAAGAATACTGGAAGATTTGGCCTCAGGCTCTGGCTGGTGATTTACACTACGCCAAAAAGCTGTGTTACCTGGCCACCACTGTTAGAAGCGCTTCTCTGTGGTGTTTTATTTATCACCGTTATTATCCTCACCTCCAATCAGTATTTGTGATGCTGAGAGCCTGGTTGAGCATTGCTCTGAGTAATGTACATATTTCTGCTCTCTGCCCTTCCAGAGCTTTAAATCTGGGAAAGATAAACTGATACCTGTTCCCACCCTTAGCCCAGCACCAGCACTCAGCACATTTTCTAGAGCACAACTAGTGACTTCCCTAAATGTTTATTGGTTGAAAATAAAACCATGTGGAGAATATGCAAAATATGTTGTATTAATGCAGGAAGGGACATTAATACATTTTCCTTATGGATTAGTAAGCTCATTAGGTGTGCTAGACAAATGCAACTCCCTGAAGTAAAGTACAAGTAAACCAGGATGAAATATTCCTGAGAAGGAGGGAGGAGATAATAACCTTTCTTTCTTCTTGTAGACAAGGAAATGAAAGGTTTAGTTTTTATAGTACATCTGCTTTTTATTATCCTCTCTTTTAGAAATGAGCTTCAATATTTATTTACTTATGATCCTATTGTTGAAAAATTTGCAAAGCACTAAGGAGTAACAAGAAAATTAGATATCCAATGATTTACCGGCTCAAAACAAAGATGTTAATGTTATTTAAAGTATTTCTTTATAATTTTTGCTACATATATGCAATAGAGAGAAATTAATAAACTCTGATGTATCCATCTTCCATTTTTAACCATTTCAAATCATGGTCAAATATGCCTCATCTCGACCCTCATTTTAATAACCTCTTTTTCCCTCTTGTGTGATTTTGAAGCAATTCCCAGATATCATAGTATAATAAATATCAAATATTTTGACTTGTAACCCTAAAATTGTCATGTATATTTTAATATGGTTTTATTAATGTGGTATGTACAAAATCACATGTACTTATTCTCACCTATTACTGATCTCAAAAAAGATTATTTCTAACTAAAAATTTTTTTTTAATTTCTTCCATGGTATTCTTTCAACATGTTTCCACCATCATTTCTAGTACCCCAACAATGACTTGGGAGGAAGAGATACCATTTCAGAGACCCAATGCTACAGCTATTGCCTCTCTCTAAGTACAGTGTCCTTAAATAGGGTATCACATATAAAGGACTTTGCACAGTGCCTTGCACAAGTAGGAGCTATTGCATTTGGCAAGAATCAAGTCAGGTGTGGCGGTCTACACCTGCAGTCCCAATACTCAGAAGGGTGAGGCAGGAGGATTGAGAGCTCCAAGGCAGTTTGGGTTACAAATTGAGTTCAAGACCAGTCTAGGATACACAGCCTATTTTTAAATAAACAAATAAAATAGCTAAATATTTCTAAATACCTATAAGCCAGTGTTGCACTAACTCCCTTACCTATAAGATAGCAGGAATGTGTCATAGAACCTCTGCAAGTGAGTAATTTATTTTTTCCCACTCCACTGAAGAGGACAGCAAGGCTTGGAAAGTTTAGTCAATTTACCTAAAAGTCACAGAGATAGTAAATGACAGTCATGAGATTTTAGTGCATTCTTGTTTAACTCCAGAGCCCATACTTTAACTGTATGCAAATTTTATATGATAAATTCAAGTTTTCCACAGGAAACCTAATGATTTACATGGAATCACAGAATCATAGATCTCACTGATAGATTGTCATGATATTATCTAGTACAGGCCTTACTTCAATCTGAAATTTATCAGAAATATTCAAATAGGTGTGAAATATATTAGAACATTCAACTGCCAAGCAATCAAATTCCTCTTGTAGCTGTACAGGGGTATATTTTTGCCAGATTTTATTCCTTGAAGATAACTATAAATTGCATCAGAAAGTATCCTTACAGTGCTCTTAACAAAATCCAACCCAAATTTTGATCTTATTAGCAAATTTTCTTTGATGCATGCTCAACATTAATTTGAACAGTATCTATGAAAGTGTTCTGGGGAGAATTTTCTAAATTCTGACCTCCTCTTTTTCTCTCAGTCTCTGTAATAGCATATAGATTTGCTCCAAGCAATATCAGAGGAACTTCTACGAATTGTTTGACACTATACCATGGATTTGCCTGTTTCACAGGGGCACTGCTGGTTGAGTTGGTTTATCTCATCTCAGAAGGTAAAAATTGGTTCATGTTATACTTATATATATTGATTTGATGGCTGGGAACTGGGAGACAAAGCCTTAGGAGAGGGGCTTTGCCCATGTAACCTCTTTTTTTAATTGATCCACTTTTGCAATTAAGATAGAATTAAGATAGGAAATAGACTCTTGCTGTATTCATTAATTTCTAGGAATTGTTTTTCTTTTGATAGGAAGAGGTAATTACAGAATGTCACTGCTCATGAGACCCTGTCTACCGTCTTTTTTAAGTGTATTTCAAAGCAAACTGGTCATCATATTCTCATTAGGTCTTTTAATGAGCCCATATTCAATAATACCTCATAGCTGGCACAGCAATGTGTAGAAGAATTAGCACCTGTGTGTGTGAAGGAGGATGAAGTACCTATATGATCTATTTTCCTCTTGATTTGCCACAAATCTTGTCTATGAAACCCAAGAGAAACCGTGAGTTGAATAACAAATGACCTGGGAAAATTTTCCTAGCACAAGTTTTGAACAGAGAAACAATGAATCTGAAAAATTCAGTTGCAAATATTGAAGTATTACTCTTAAGTTCCATGTGTGGGTGAAAAATTAGATGGGATGACAATAATGACTAGCGGTCACAGTTAAATGACTTTGGCTATATTTTAAATCCATTGACATATTTTTGAAAACACTGTTCTAACATGTCACTGTAGCTTAAATTTTATTTTAATTTACTTTTTATTTATTTTATGGGAAATACCACAGACTTATACTTCTCTACTTTCAAAAATGTTTGTGGTTATGCACTGAGAGAGCATGTTAGTGTGTATTCTCTTAAAATAAATTCAATTTGCCTGCCTTTGCATTATGAAGAAAATAATGTCTATGAATGAAAACTCATCTAACATTAAGACTACACTCAAAAACTATTTATCAAGAACCCACTGAGGGCCAGCTACAGTGGCCCATGTTTGTAATCCAGCTACTCTAGAGACAGAGATCAAGAGGGTGACAGTTTGAGACCAGTCAGGCAAAAGTTAGCAAGACCGCCATCTTAACAAATAATGCTGGGCATGGGGTATGCACCTGCTATCCCAGCTAGCAGGAGGCATAAATAGAAGATCACAGAGTCCAGAGCCAGAGTCAAAGCATGAAACCCTATTTGAAAAATAACTAAAACAAAAAGGACTAGGGGGACAGCTCAAGTGGTAAGAGTGCCTGCCTAGCAAGCATGAGACCGTGGGCTCAAATCCCAGTATCACCACCAAAAAAGGTAAAAAGGAACCACTCTATTCCAGGAACCACCACACTGAGCATTGGGGGGGGGTATCCTGCAAGCAAAATAAATACTGCCAAAACCCTTACAAAGTTTTCAGGGTGCAAGGAAGCAATAAAACTAAGAGTGATGAATATGGTAGGTCTGGCAAAGTTCTAGGAAAGAAACCTACTAATGTTGATTGATGCCTTTTTCTTCATTATGAGAGGAAGTTAAATAAAAACATATATTGGATATTTCCTATGTGCCAAGTCCTGTACAACATAGACTTGTGGAAAATATGGTTGCAATTCTCAAAGAAACTCATGTCCACACACTGCCAGAACTAGCCGGGTAAACCTTAGCAAGTTGCTGATGTCTGGTGATCAGATTGTCTTTATATAAACAAGAGAAAAGGCACTGGCATGATTTTATAAAATAACTGGGAAAAGTCTCACCTCTCTCTGTATCTAAAACACTTCAGGTATTGAACATGTTTCCTTAACTTCATATTACTCCATGAAGTTAGTTGGTTTAAAAAGTTTTCTTCAGTCAAATCACATTTGACATATACCAAAAGAACAGAGTCAAATATTATTACCAGTTTGCCTCTTACAAACTTCTGATGGTTCACATGTGTGTTTAAGCAACTTACCCCAGAGTTTCATACTTCAGAGGTTAATTTCTCCCCAAAACTGCCCTCACTTTAGCCATTAACCACAAATTTGGAGATTCCCAGTGTTACTGAACCCAAATTCATTGACTCACAGCTGCTCCAAAATGGCTCGATGAATGGGACCAAGCTGGTGGGACAATGAAAAAGATTTATTCAGTAAGTCAGCAAAGCTGAGAAGATAGGTAGACTAGCATCCTGAAAAACCACCTAACCCAGGCTCCAAGCTGCTTCTGTCTTCAGAAAAAAATGATTGCGAAAACCTGGCACCTGATAATGTGCTGCTCCCTATCACTCATGAAGTGAGTGCAGAGACAGGGAAGTCTGGAGCACATCTACCCTGGGCTGCTACTTTACAAGATCACTGAAGGTTATGTGCTCAGGGAGGCACAGGTTTTTTCTAGTGAAGAATAACCACAAGTGTGGCCACACCAGGGCTGTCATCACTTCTAACAAGCTGGTTATAAATTTGGAGTTCCCCCACCGATCCCCTCAGGTTTGATAATTTGCTAGAATTCACAGAATTCAAGAAAGCACAATACTTGTGATGATAGCTTTATTATAGCCGAAAAAAATACAAATTAGAATGAGCCACAGCGAGAACTACAAAGTTCAAGACCTGGGAGGCTCCCACAGTGAAGGGATTTCCTTCTCAGGAATACAGTGCCCTCTGGACTCAGCGGTGTGTGACACTAGGAAAGCTCAGAGAGCTATCTTGCCCAGTGTCTTTATTGGGGCTTTATTACATAGGCATGGTTGATTGAATAATTGACCATGTGGGTGAACACAATCTCATCCTTCCTTACCTTCCCAGAAGTTGCATTCAAAAGTCCCAGCCCTCTGCTCAATGATTGGGCTTCCTGGCTGGCCAGCTCCCATCGTGAGGCACTCATTCACATAAACTAAGTAAAGCCCCCACCATGAGTGATTCCATTTATGGTAATCATAACCTAAATTAATAGGTAGGGCCTGAGTGGCCCACCATGGATAACAAAGGCATTCTAATCTCTCAAGAAATTCAAAATATTTCACATTTATAATCCCCCTGGAACCAGATCAGGCAAATTCCTTATTACACACAGTTGTTCTTGCAAAAATATTTCATTGTAAACCTAAATTGTTATTGAGAATCTGTACAGTATGGTGTGAGCTTTTCCATGCATTATTACATTTATTACAATAATTTTGTGAAGGAAATATTGCCATCCTTCTTGTATTTGCTGGTACTAGAATTTGAACTCATTGCCTCACACTTGCTAGGCAGGCATTCTACCACTTGACACATGCCCCCAGACTTTTTGCTTTAGTTATTTTTTAGATAGGGTCTCACGCTTTTTGCCTGTATGGCCTCCTACGGTGCTCTTCCTATCTCCACCTCCCAATAGCTCCAATTATACATGGGACCCACAGAGCCTTGCCTTGGTTTTTAAGTGTCAGAATTAAGGCAGAATAAATAAGGGGAAGTGCTCCAGTAATCAAACTTGCATCTGATAGAGATCTGACTCTCTCAGTATAACTAGACCAATTCCAACATTGATTTCAATATACCCAGTAACTAATAGGAGTCCTTAAATGTAAGGACTTTATAGTGACATTGGTTATTTCTATAATATAACCTCCTTTGGTAGAAGAATGCATATGAAATAATATTGCTACTATTCTAGATGTAGTACAAAGATAAAGAAACAAAAGTTTATATAACTTTGGCAAAGTTTGGTGCTCACGAATCGAAGGTAACTATAGATTCACAGTGAAGACATCTTACGAAAACGGGATGTGGAGTGGAGCATTTTCTAAACTTGTGCTCAAGACGACATCATTTAAATAGTCATTAATTGATTTAATTTAATTCTTTTATGGTTTTTGTTTTGTGTTCATAGTAAAATCATGTAACATCAAATCACATTCCAGAATATTAGAATCTTACAATCAGATATTGCCTCTGAGCTCATCTTAACTTTGTACCAGAAAATAGATGTATCGTCTTTCAGTCTTCCAGAAAAATTCTCTGCTTTGAGGTATAACCTTAGTCTGCCCTTCTGTTGATAACTGCATTCCACAGTACAAACCTAATTTTTCAACCACATAGCAACTCTTCAAACATTTGAGAAATGATGTGGTATAGTGGCTACAAGGTTCTGGAGTCCAGTCTCCTCCATCTAAATCCAGATATGTGGGCTTTGTGTTCTCAGTGTCATATCAGTAATGATAAGTGATTCATTATGTAGTTTTGAAAATTAATTAATTAATACCCACAATAATTGTCCAATAAAGTTTGCAATCCTTATCCCTTCTATTTTACAGAAAGTGACCCCTTTTGCTTTCACATTGTATGGGTCCATGAATTTTCATTACCAAGGCTCTTCTATCCAGTAAGCAAACAACAGTTTGTCAGTATCTTTCTTAAAATGTGATTTCCTAAATCCAGTGTAAGACCATGCAGGATAGATATGTTACTTTTATTAGCCTTGTATTTTCCTTCTCTCTCTCTCTTTCCCTCTCCTCTCCTTCTCAGTACCAACAGAGATTGTGTTGACTATTTCTGGATTGCATCATGTTTATGGTCAATTAAAACCCGAAACTTTTCTACTATTTTTTGCAGTTGCTCTCAGTTCAGCTCCCCTCATCACAATTTTTTCCTAATTAAATGCAGGACTTTATCTTTCTCCTTAATAAATGTCAACCCATCATCCTAAATAATAGACATTTTTGGAACTTGATTCTGTCATCCAGTGAATTACCAATCTTTATTCTTTTCTAACTTTGTGTTGTCTGCAAATTTAGTAAGCAAGTTCCTACACTTCTTCCAGGTAATTGATAAAATTGTTGAGTTGGACAGGACTGAAAATAGAACCTTATGGAAAATTCCTACAGACCTTATTGCAAGTTAATGACAATCAATTAATCCTCCCTTTTTGGATGTAATCAGCTCCCCATTCACCTAATTACTCTCATTCAGCCCACACACTTCTCTGTTACTCCCTAAATGCTATCACAGGAGACTTTGTCATATGTTTTTCTGGGAATAGGATATTTCTGTGTTTGTGACAGTCTCTTTAGCCATCAGAATATCATTCTTCAAGTAAGGAAATAAGGTTCATTTACACGATCTGGCTTACTCTGACTAATTAGGGTTCCCAAGAGTGGCCCTTTGACCATAAGCATCACTTTGGGTAGGACATTATCTCACTAAGACTGTTTCCTTTTAATTAAAAATGGAGATGATGCAGTTCACTTTTCAGTGATGATGAGAAGATAAAGAACTTCAAAATTTCAATACCAGAGGTTATCTTTAAATAAAATGAAGCGTATACATTGTAATGGCCCATTCACTTAAAGTCAAGTCAACACAGTCTAACAATTAGACCAATTTTTGCATGAAACTGGCCATAATGAAACCAACACTGCAAATGCATATATTTAGATGCCCCACACCCTGCAGCATTCCATTTAGCATTTAGGATATTTTTCATATAGATCAATTATTTTTTATTGTTGTGCTGAGTGGGGGCACATTGTGGCATTGACAAAAATTCTTACAATCTATCAAATATATCATACTTGAGTTCACCCCCTCCACCATTCTCCAGCATTTAGGATATTTTCAACCTTTAAGGATTCATGTCAGCTGAGTATGTGTGCATGTGAGTGTAGACCAGCTCTCACAGGCTCCCAGTATCCAAGCTGCATTAGTCATTTTTAGCACCATGATGGAGAATGGTGTGAATGCAGTAAATTCAAAAGGTTTCACAAAACTTGACTGTGCAGACAGATAACTGTTAGAGTGACATTTTCAGTACAAGTGAGAAAACTGATCCTTCTGGGATCACTAACTCTGAGTGCTTTAAAGGAGAAGATACAAGACTAAACCCATCCTCCTACACTAATCATTTCAGGAATAGTTTATCTAAAAGTAGCAACGCTAATATAAGGGAGTGCAGAAGTCAGTCAATCTGCTTATTTCGACTACATCCCATTAGCAACAAGATCAATTTTCTCACGCTCATGACTCCGAACTTACCTTTTCACAAAAATAACAAAACAGAATTCAGTGAAAAATGACATCTTAGTTATGGACGTGAAGGTGATAGGAAGAATCAAAGCATAATGTCTAGGAGAAAAAGTATAATTGGGCAGAATCAAGAGGTCAATCTGCACATCTTCCTGCCCTTACTAGTGCCTCTTCCTTAGAATTCAGGAAAGGTACAAAGAATTTAGCTGTTAAATTCAAATCAAGATCATTTTAAATTAAAGATGAGATCTTTAAAATTCTCATTTAAATATCTATGAGTATTGAGGCCACTGACAGCCATGTCAGCATGAATCACTGAGCTGCTCTTGAAACAGAAAATTTGCAGTTTCAGTAAACTTAAAAGACGAAAATATTTATGCATCTGGAAAAGTATTCAACTAGATATCATGGGCCCATGACTATTTTCTACAAAATATGTTTCTTCTAATTCAGATCTATGACTGAAGTCCAACTTCTTATGGGTTTTAAGTTTACAGATTTCAAGACCCAGAGGGAAAACAAGTCACCTGCTGCCCTATAATCCACATTTAGCTGGGACTATGACTAACTGGACAGGCCCCAAAGAGCTCCTCTAGGCAACTTCTCGTGATCCTCAGTCAGAATTAGATGCAGGGTCCCCTTCACACAATGGTGTTATGAAACCCACATTCAATTTATTCTACACCCTCAACATTAGACTCCCTCCACAGAAATCTCTGGAGCTACATAGGGTATTTGGGTTCATAACAATATAAAGGAAGAACCCAAATTATTGGTTGGACTATATAAAGTAGCTAATCATTTGTGGTGGTTTACAAAAGTAGGAGATTCAAAGATACCTATGATGTCTTGACCATGTCTCTTAATCTTTCTAAGCCTCAGCTTCTCCTCTACAATAGTGTCACTAATAACTTACTTGCCAAGATTTTTATGAGAACTAGAAGAAATAAACATAAATCACCAAAAAATTGTAGGTGCACAAAGACAATAATTTGAAATATTGTGGTTACTATAATTTGAGTGAGATCTTAATATACCCCAAGTGGGTCAAGACCATCATGGAGATGATTTTTTACTATGATACCTCAATAATTCTTCATTAGAGAATGCATACCATAAATGCAAAGCTCAGTTGTCACACTCAATTTCAATTCCAGGGCCAGATTGAAATGACATGAAATAAAAACAGTGCTTCATGAACTCATGTCATTAATGAAGTCTCCTTTGTGTGGCAAATTTGTAAGTCTAAGTAGAGTTAGAGACACATGCATATTCATAATAAAAATACCTGGAAATGGCATTGAAGCTGTAACTACAAGGATATGTGGTATTTAGCCTGGTGAGAGTAAGAATGATGTGTTTCTGATAGAGAACATATGACAAGTCCCAGAAGTAGACAAGTGCTACTTAAGAGGATCCCAGAAAAGGCTGGTAAGGTGAAAATATTCAGAAACAGAAAGAATGGCTTGAAGAGAATCTAGGGAGTTAGAATTAAAGGTCATACATGACCTTTATCTTACCAGTATTTTTAAAAACTTGAATGTAATAAGAAATCATAGAGGAAAAAGTGAGTGGCAGGTTCTACTGGTGTTTTAAGATGACTGTGGAGGCAGTGTAATTTTGAAGGGAAAAAGAATTATTTAGGAGAACCATGAAGGATACAACCTAAGTAATCCAGGAAAATCTAAAGTGATGACAGGAAGTAGGCAGTGGGAGAGATGTGAATGAGGACAAGCTCCATTTTAGAGGTAGAATCATAGTGCTTAGTGGCGGTTTTAATAGGATGGAGTAGGATGCAAGAGAGAGGAAGTGACATTACAGAAACATCTCAGCTGCCCTAAGTACTTAACCTGATGGGCAAAGATTCCCTTTACTAAATGAAAAAGACTTGAGAGAAAAACTGATTTTCAAATTTGTCACTCATTCACTTTTTACACATGAAGTTTGGCATAATCATAAGATAACTAAATAGAAATAGCTGAAGCACAAAAAAGACATTGGATAGATACATAAATATGAAAACCTTTGACACAAAAATAACACTTGAAACCAGTCAACAAAATGGAATTACCTAGGGCAACTACTAAGAATGAGGAGAAAACACATTCCATGGTTCTATACTTAAACAGATGTAATATGTGTGTGTCTAGGTATGTATTCACATAGTGAATGCATGTGTGTGTGTGTATTCACATAGTGAATGCATGTGTGTGTATGCATTCACTGAACATAAGAGAAGCTTGTTACAAGCAGGGAATAGTATAGTGCTACTGTGAAATCAAGCAGAATAAATAAAGTGACTGTAAGATCTAGCCACATGGTGGCCACTGTAACTTTAATAGGAGCCATTTCAGTGGTGAGATGTGAATGAAAACCAAATTGTCACAGGGTGAGGAATATCTAGTAACTAAGGAAATTAAGACATCACATTTAGGTAAGTCTTTTGAAGAACTTAGGACTGGACAAGATTTAAGGGGTAAGTGATGCCTGGAAGGGAATATAGGCAGAGTTACCAGATTTAGAAAATAAAAATACAGGCTGTGCATTTAAATATGAATTTCAGAAAATAATGAATAGTTTTTTTAGTATGTAAGTATGTCCCGTGCAATAGTGGGGGTGTAAATACACAAAATATTATTCATACACTGTTTTAGATAGGCTTATCCTAAAAAAAAAAAGATTCATGATGTTCTTCTGTACTTTCTGTACTTTTATCTGGGAACCTTAGGTATGGGTTCAAGACACTTTGTTTTTGATTCTTGAGGTATGTTTGTGTGTATTTAACTGCTGAGAAAACCTGGTATAGATGGAGAAGTAAAAAATGCAAGAGAAAGAAGGGAGAGCTGATAAAGCTAAGGCCCTGAATGAAGGAGTAGTGTTCAGTTGGGAGCCAGCCCAGAGAGATGGGCTTCTTATTGGGGAAAAGATACTTTTTTCCTAGACTGGAATAAAGTCTATGTGTCTGTTTGCAAACAGACACATAGTTCTGGTATTGGAAGGAAGCTTGAGCCTTCATTTGAAGCATCCCCCCACACACATACCTTGTGAAGTGTACAGCAAGCCATCCCTTGAGAGCAAAGATTAGGATGAGAATGGGGAGAGCAGGCAGACATGGACTTGTTACTGTGAGGGCAAGGACAAACAATTTGGAAGCCAAGTGTTAAGACAGCTGGCAGTGTTGAAAGCCCAGTTGGTGTTGATCATCATGAAGAGTGATACCAGGTACCCAACGCTTGACTGTGCTCAGTGATATTCAGATGCTCAATGCAGGCAAGGTGCCTGGTAGATTTTAAAATAGTTTAAAGTCCACAGCCAAGGGGTGAAAGCTACAAACCCCACCTTAAATTAAAGTAATTAGGGGTAAATGCTTTTCTCCCCCAAATATGCAAATGATGAGAAAGCCTTTCTTCTAAAATTCTGAGATTAATAAATCTATACCATTACCTAAACTGAGTTGTAAAGAATAAACTGCACAAACAAGCAGCTGCTAGGCAAAAAAATTGATCTTTGTTATATCCATGAATTATTTAAATTTAAATTTTTTGCCATTTTAAATAACTCCTCTCAAAAACTGAGTTATTATTTCAATCCACAAATACATAATGGGCTCCTACTATGTGCAAGCACTGCCTAGATACTGAATTAATAATAGCAAGGCTGATGTTTAATTAACAAGAAGAACCTTACAGAAATATTTGACACTCAAATTAATATCAGATATATTCATTTGACTAATGCTATTACAATTACAGTTCATAGCTAATGGCATTATCAGGCTATTATCACAAAGCATTACCTCTCTTCAAAAACTCATTTCCATGATAATTCATTGAAATCATCATGAGAACACACTATCTTGATGGGTTTTTCCCTCCCAATGCTCTTGAAAAGAATGAACTCACCCTTACAAGAAATCATGTTATGCCAAATATCATCCACTCCTGTTCAATCTGCAGTGCAGGTGAACAATGCCTAGTGATTTCTCTACGATTTTGAAAGACAGTGTCCCCTCCTGGAAACAGCAACCTGACTTCATTTTTATCCATAATTCCCAAGAAATGGAAATGCAAATTGAAGTTGCAATTGCAAGCTTTATGATCCAATGCAAAGTCTTGAGTGTGTGTGTTCCTGGGGCCCAATCTCAGTTCATTTGCTCATTCAACAAATATTTATTCTTAATCGACTTCAGGCAAATAGTTCAGCCGCTCTGTGCCTCTATTTCCTTTTCTGAAAATTAAAGGTAATAATAATTTGAGTTCTTATTAGATAAATATGAAAAAAATCACAGAAAAGTCAAAGTTAGAATACAGTTGTTAGGTATTATTTCCTTCAGGTATCATGAAAATTAATGTGTTTTAAAAATTAACTCAAGAAGAAGAGCTGTGAATCTCAAATGAAGCATTTAAATCAGGTTACTGAAAGGAGGAAGGAAAGAAATTAACATTTATTAAGTGTCAGTTATGCAGACTTTGCTATATGCATTTCACAAAGATATTATTTCATTAAATCTTCACAATTCTTTGGGGGCAGATATTTGCAGCCCCAAAATATATGAGGAAAATGAGCTCAGACAGTTATATAACTTGCCAGGATCTTATAGCAATGGTGGGTTTCTGGTTCCAATGCTCTTTTCACTATCCTGGATTTATTTCCCGTGATGCAGAAGCATATCCACCTTGGAAAATGATTGGTGCATCTTTTTAATTGCACTCTTCTTTACTTTCAAGTAAAAACTATATAGTGCTCTTTGCACACAGTGAAAGGTGTGCCTAAAGCAGGCAAGGTTTAAAAAAATTCATTTTGTGTCAGAAATCTCATAATTGGCTAGGTCACCAGCAATACCAAATGATGTTTTTTTTTAAAAAATCTAATGAAATCTAAGAGAAAAAATTACCTCACTGTGTCTAGCTATCATTTGAAAATATTCCAAAAGTCATATGTTGAGATTTTTTCAAAGTTCTATTGCATTCAAAATGAAACAGTAGTTAGGAAAAAGGGGGAAATAGTGCATCTTCTACCAAAAAAGTGAAACACCTGTTTTGAATCGAAAGCAATATGGAGTAGCACTGAATGCTCTGCATACTTTAGGTGCTTAGTAAATCTGTGATTTCTACATCATGGTGTCTAGCTAAATTCAGTGAATTGTAGGGTTCAAGATCGTTTCAGGTATTAGGATTTCTGAAATAACATCTTAGGACAGTTTCATAACTAACATATATCTTCCAAAGTATAGTATCAAGACTGTTCTCCAGCACTTCAGTGCTGACAGACAGGTGGTGTCTAGAAACCACCCTTCTCAGTCATTTTATAATTAACCAGAAATGAGTTTAGAAAGTCAGATTTCTCTGGTATAGTTGATGAAATGATTTTAAAATGTCATTTTTAAGTCATTTAACTGTTTAGTTAAATAAATCCAAATGATAAAGAAAGAAAAAATGATTTTAAAAATATCATGGCCAAAATATTATTTGGGCAAATTTGCTTTCGATATTTTTCTATTTGTGTACATGTGCACTTAGGCAGATATTAAATTTATATTTGTTTAAGCAAAATTAGGGTTTAGAGAAACCTTACTAAGTGTTCAATCAGCAAATTTTTATCAGGTACCCGCCTTTCCTTCTTCCCTTAAATAATATTGTCAGCATATCTCCATATCATTTGAATGGCAAAAATAAATAATCTCACTTTTTTATTATTATTATTGTCATACTTGAGGTACATTATAATATAAACCAAGGTTCTTACAATACATCTGATAGTTGAATGCACCCCCCTCCATCATTCTTCTTTATCTCCCCTTCTCCAGTTTCTGGAATACTTTCAGCAGGTCTCATTTTCTCATTTTCATACATGAGTTTATAATTTTTCCACCATATGCACCCTCCTGCACCCTTTCCTTATATCCTTCCCCCTCCCACTGATACCACCCCCCCAGACAGTACCTATTTTACCTTCCTGCTCTCCTTTTTTTTTAAAAAAAGGCATTTTTGTTTGTATAAGATAGCTATTCAGGGAGTTTCATTGTGACATTTATATATATATATATATATGGAAATATATATATATGGAATATATATATATTTTACAATTACCTAGTACATTTCACCACATAGATATGTATCAGTATGCCTTTCCCTTCCTATGGAATATTTACATTGTTTCCATTTTTGTTATAAATATTACGAAGGAGAGCATTTTTTTTGTGTGTAGTCTTTAAGTGCATCACTCATTTTCTCCTTAGAACAGAATCTTAGAAATGGGATTTTCATTTATTGAAGCTAAATATTTTAGCTATTTTTCTGTGAAGCAAAGTTGTTTTCTAAAAGACTGTATAAAGTATGTTGCATTGTCATAGGATGATACTTGTTCCAAAAGTGCTCATTTCAGCTGAGCAAAATATTTTGATCTTTGTCAATCTGATTGGCAAAAATTATATTCCACTGTTACTTTAATTTGTATTTTTAGGCTGTAAAATTGAAACTTTTCATATTTATAGAATACTATTGTCATTTCTCTTTCATTTTCTCTTTAGTCATGTCTTTTCTCAGTTCTTTTGGTCTATCATGATTTTCCTTATTGATTTATACACGTACCTTAAACTTTAGAATACTGTCATTTAGACATATTTATTGCTAGTGTTCTCCTAGTTTTGACTCAATATTTCGATTTTACAGGTGAGTTTTTTTACACAAATGTTGCTGGTGTATGTAATCAAGTCTATCAGTCTTTTTCACTGCGATTAATTTTATTGCATTTATCTATGGTTATGGAATTTAATGGCCTCACATTTTGAGTTTAGTTTTCTCATCCACATGAATTTTATTTTAATGTTAAGTAAAGAAAGTACTTATTTGCTTCACAAGATAACTTTGTCACAAAAAGTTGGTTAAACCATAACTATCTCATAGCTATAGTATAAATTGAATTAAACTAATCAATTAGTTTAATTCATATTTAGCATGTTCTTAGGTGATCTTGGAACTATTTCAGGGCTATTCTTCTGTCTTGGTCCTTTTCGTGATCCCTTGATTTTAGCTTAGTGTCACCCTCCTTTTAATTATTTCAATTTTATGATGAGTATTTCATATCAGATATTCCTAATAATACTTCTTTTCATGGTTATTCTTCATTTGTTAACACAATCTTTTCTATGGTTTATTCTTCCAAATAAATTTTAGAAGTATTTTTAAAACTTTACCCAGTCCTACTTTAATTTTAATAAGGCTAGTAAAATAATATAATTTTAGAAAAAAATGCTCTATATATGAGGATAACATAGCTCTTTTTTCCTTTTGAAATGTTGGAGGAGCCCAGGGCCTTGTGCATGCTAGGCAAGCACTATACCACTGAGCTACATCCTCAGACCACATAGCTTTTTTATTTACTTAATATTCTAAAATTTAGTTCAATAATATTTTTTCTTCATATATATTCTGGACATTTCCTGTTGGAGGTATTGTAAAATGTTATGTTCTTTTGTTTTTCCTTTTCCTATTATAAATTGAATCATTTTCCTCATTTCAACATACTGAGAATAATCCCTTTAAATTTTCAACAGAATTATCTTAGGTTTAAATAAAAATAATTATCCTTATTTCCAATATTTACTCCTCTATCTTGCATCTTTATCAGGAACTTCCTGGGCAATATTGACACCAGAAGTCACATTTCATCTTTCTTATGATCTTAACATGGATCTCATAAAGTTCTATTAGGTTTTTTTTTAAGTATATTTAAGTGTATATCATTTTCTCATCATTGAGTAGTTTGAGTTCTTTATGTATTTTAGATATTAACCCCTTATTCAATGTATTGTTTGCAAATATTTTCTCCCAATCTGTGGGTCTGTGGGTTGCCTCTCCATTGTTTTGGAGAGGGCTTCAGTTGAGTTTTTAGGTTAGACATTTAGTTTTTACTTCGATGAAATACCATTTCTCTATGTTATTTTTGTTGCCTGTGCTTTTAAAAAGGTCATATCCAAGAAATTCATGCCAAAACCAGCATCGTGGAGTTTTTCCGCTATATTTTCTTCTGGTAATTTTATAGTTTCAGGACTCATGTTTAAGTCCTTAATCTATATTGAACTGGTTTTTGTATGTGAAATATAACTAGTTTCATTCTTCTGCATTTGGTTATTCAGTTTTCACAATACAACTTATTGAAGAGGTTATCCTTTCCCTTTTGTGTGTTCTTGACACCTTTGTTGAAAATCAATTCGTTATAAGTGTGTGGATTTATTAGTGGGCTCTCTATGCTGTTCCACTGACCCAGGTATCTGTTTTCATGCCCATACCATGGTGATTTTATTACAATAGCTTTATCGTATATTTTGAGGGTAAGTATTGTAATGTCTGTATTTATTCTTTTAGCTCAAGACTGCTCTGGCTATTTAAGGCTTTTTGTATCTAAATTTTAAGAACTTTGTTTTCCATTTCTGTGAAAGATGTCATTGGAATTTTGATAGAGATCTTAATGTCTTTGTTGAAGGTCATTCTTTGTAACTTTTCTTCATTACTATTGTTCATTAAGTATTTTCATTTTTTCTTGGTTTAATTTTAGTAATTAATGTCTTCCCAAATCGTTACTCCATTTCCATAAAATTTTGTCATTGATATAACATAACTAAATGATCTCTTGTCCTCTGTGTCTTTTGTTGAACATCCCTACTGGATTTTCCAGTTTTACTTATTTTTGTTATATTTTCTTCCAACGAATCATCAGCATTTAGAACTATTAAATCTGCCACATTTTACTACATTGACTTCCTGTTTTCATCTTTATTTCTTTCTTTCTACTTCCCTTAGGTTTGTATTATTAATTTTCCAATTTTTAACCTTGAGAGTTTTGTTCTTTTTTTTACTTTAAAAATGAAAACCTGTGCACCTTTAAATGTACCACTGAGTAGAATTTATATCTGTATCCCTAAATTTATAAATGCAATTTTTAAATTTTCTTCATTTTCCAGATCTTTTGTGGTTGTGGGTTTTATTTGCTTTTTACCATTTCATTATTTAAGAGCCATATCTTCAATTTCTAGGAAGTTTGATTTGTTTTTGATGTTATTTAAACTTTTGTAAAAGGCTATGTTCTTTATACTAAGAAATTTTTACTGAGCAATGTTGTGATCTTTATTAAACTTATCAGTCATGTTATTCTAATTCTCCACATTAGTATTTTACGTATTCTATCAAAAACTGACAAAATGTGGTAGAATCACTTACAACTGTTTATCTACTGCTTTTTTCTGTGTTTCTAAAAAAAAAAAAAACTTTTTGCTATATTTTCATTACTTAAAGTATGTTAATTGGCCTGTCTTCAGTCTGGATTGTGCTTTGTGCATTTTATCAATATAAAAAGCTCCTCAATGTCTCTTTAAATGCTTCTTCCTTTGAATTCAACTTTGCCTAAAATTAGTATTCTTTTTTTTATCTTACAATTTCCTCTTCTATATTACCATGATTATTATTTTAAATTTTTTAATTCTAAGTTAGGGGTATTTCTTATTTTAAAAAAGTAGTGATATCTATTATATTCACTTTTTTTTCCTATGTTGGCCTTTTTTTCTATTTAGTCATCTTCAAAAGAAGAGATTTACTGAGAGGCAGAGTTTACCAACTGAGAGTATGTATGGATATTTTTGCTAAAGTCTGTAGTTAAAGTGCCCCATAAAAACCCAAGTTGCTGCAACAGCAGACTGTTGGACTGAAGTGCAACCTTTATCTGCACCATTTCCAGGTTCTGAAACACTCTGATCACATGAGATAATCAGCTCCATGCTCACACATCCATCTGGTCTATGCAGAACTTATACTCACCCCTATTTTACTTCTGGGAATGACACTTCCTGGATGTAATGTGCCCCACCTGTGTTCTGTTCCCACTGCTTCTTGCCCTATGATTTGGTGGGGCTTGCTCTCCCTGGTGTAGTTAGAAGCCAGAATACTTGGTAATAGATAGTAGTACAGAGGGATATTCTGGAGGACTCTTTCTTCCTTTTTCTCATAAAAACAAAAAACACCACTGATTATGTACTTGCGAAATATATCCTATGTAGAACTGATCTTGAATTCTGTGATGGACACAGATTCTGATCACCTGCTATTCATTCCATTGGTGAGGAAAGGGCTCCCTGCCTCCTCCCCAAGATGGCTAAATACAGGCACCTGACACTGGACGTATGAGAATGACAGCAGTTTCTCAGTCACATACACTCACAGCCTGGAAAGCAGGATGTAACTGTGCAGGGCGACATGGGGAATGCACTCAGAATAAAGTGGTCTGTTGGGCACCGGCCTTGTAGTAATTGATGGGTATGATGAACCCTGGTTCCCGCAGAAGAACAACGTGATTGATCTGTCTGAATAATGTTAAGGGCTGACAAGAAAGTGAAATATGTTAGGTGGGAGGCCTGGATAACCTTTTCCTGTAGGTAACGAGCCTATCTAATAGGGACTGGAAAGGACAGGGCTCATCCTTTTGTAGCTGGGATGAAGGCATATTCCACAATGCTCAACTTTTATTGGTTGAGATGAGGTCTCACAAACTTTCCCAGGGCTGGCCTTGAACCAGCATCTTTCTGATCTCCACCTCCCGAGTAGCTAGGACTACAATTATAAGGCACCATGCCCAGCCTCATCCAGACATTTTTAAAGTGCTGAGAAGTTGTCAAGGAACATCATAATATTGGTACTTCCATTGGCACCAACCGGGAATAATCATGATGAGTTAGTTGTAAGGGTCAGAAAAAAAGGGCTCTGTGCAGTGGTTTTGCAACTTTACCTGTCAGTGCCTTCACACTTTCATCTATAAAATAAGAGAGCTAGTTTAGAGGATTTGGCAATCCAAAAGTACTCTAAAATGGCGATAGTTTACAACAAACAGAAACTTTTTATTTGGTATCTATGAGGTCTAATACTCCAAGTAATTACCATTTACATGTCTTGTAGTAATCTATGAACTTCTCTTAAGCAACTTGGAATGCCCAGTTCCTGATACATGAAATTTTCTAAATGTTAATTTTCTTTTTTTTTTATTACTCATTTTTTCACATGTGCATGCATTATTTGGGTCATTTCTCCCTCCTGCCCCCGCTAATTTTCATTGAACAAATAAATTGAGCAGAGCAAGAGCCATCTGGGGAAATTCTGAAGAATGACAAATATTTTGTGAGTGCTCTATGACATCTGCAGACTAATACTCATTGCTAATTAGCTACATCTACTACTAAAGATAACCCTAAGGTTCACGTGAGCATTTACAATGACATGTATGGATGAGCCACCAGACTCTTTATGTGGCACATTCTTTCTCAAGTTTTTAACCTCTCTGTCCATGTAAGCTGAGTTCTGGAAAAGTTTAGTTAGCCCCATTCTAGACCTAAAGTCTTCACTTTGTCTCCTTTTGCAAGAGATGCTCCTGATTTCAATCAGCTACTAGAAATGTCAGATGAAAAATGGCACAAATGTGAATTATGACAATAAAAGTTTATAAGCTACTAAAATAAAGTTATAGTACCTAAGAGCTGAGTCAACTGACAATGTTAAATGGAACATTTTACAACCAGTCCTGGGATAATGATAAAAAAAAAAAATAGGCACACAGAACATGAAGAAATATCTGACAGAAAATGAGCCCAAGATCAAACTCAGGGTACCTGATTTTTGTGTAAGCTACTACTAAAGGGGATAGGGGAGGTGATAATTTAATGTTTATAGAGTGTCTCCTTGTGTCCAACTCTCTCCAGCCATTGTCTCTTTGATATTCAGTGAGGGAGGTATGGTTGTCATCATTTCAGAGGAGAAACAGGCTCAAATGGTCCAATTATTTGCCCAGTAATAAAACTTTAAAACTAGAGGCAAGATTTCACTTAAAAAGTCTGTCTGCCCCAAAGTCCATTCTCTTTGTGTATCTTCTTATGCCCAGTGCCCTCTTTATGTAGAAAGATAATCTCTACTAGATGAAATAAGGTTTAGGTTTCATGAAGAATTTCTTCGTTCAATTTGATGCTACTGTTTGTCCCAGGCTATCAAGTCAGGCCATGGCTCTCGTTGCCACAGAGCTCAGCATGAAAGTCAACTCAAAAAAGTCAGAATTAAAAAGGCAAAAAATATGGGACTAACATGAAAATCAGTATTATAAAAAAACTGAACACTAAAAATGACATCTATGAAGGAATGCAGGAGCATTATCAGGAATTTGGTAATCCGTTGTCTTGGTTTTTTTAAACTAACCCTACTGACAATATGTTTTGGGCATACCTTCAAATTTCCTCTACCTTCCTCTAACCTTCCTAGCATGACAATCTCCTGGCCTGTCACCCCATACTCCCTTATATGAAGTCACAATGTTTCTCATTTGTGCCTGACACAGAATCCCTGGTGACAGAGGCAGGAATGCTGGCATGCCCAGGGGATCTGGTACTGTCTCCCAAAAGGCTGGTATTTGTTTTAATTGCACAATCTCTTAGAAATATTATGTTTTACCTTTAAAGATCTTATAAAATTTATATTCTTCTTTCTCATCTGATTTCATTATAATATAAAGACAGTCTTTTCAATTACTTATTATTAACAAAAATTCATGCTCCAAAAAGAATTAATGTCATGTTAATTCTGAGGCTTCACATGATTTTTGAAAACTCCTCTTACTTTAGCCAGAGAAACACGGTGATAAAATGGTATAGTTGCATGACATGCAAAGTGCTGATGTGAAATGAAAAGGACAGAAATATGACTGGGATATTAATTCAAGAAAATAGGACTATTTGAATAGGCTTAGCAGGATGGCTTTGTTCTTCCTGGAAGTAAGTGGAATGTCATCTCACCTTATCATGACCTTCAGTCCACTTCTCCCCCATTCAAGTACACCCAGATGTTTAGTTCCTGCACACACACAACACATACAAACAGGGCTGCACAATACTCACTTCACAGACATGTAGAGAAATCCTCAGCAAAACTAGTTCCATAAATGCCATAGATGAAAGCATCATGTCAATACAGCAACCAAATGTCCTTTGTAATGGTACACAAATTAATAAAACGGGGAAGTGGAACTTACAAAACAACTCTAAACTCAGTACAACTTTTATTTATGGATCCCAGACTAGAATGGCACAAGCTAATTTTCATGGTTGATCCATAATGCTGGTCATTGGGAAGTTAAATGATAAAAGAAAAACAGTTTTCAATGGGAAATGGCATAATTAATCACAGCTTTCCTACTTATGCACTTGCTGACTATCAACCTTGAACAGAGAATTTAATTCAAGTCCAATTTGAAAGTATGCATTGCCAAAGGAGAGAAAAGGAAACATTTTCTAGTTCAAGAAGCAACCCACAACCTATGTGCCAATGATAGCATCAAACATCAATTTTGTTGGCACACAGACTGCTTGCTGTGGTCCCAAAATCCTCTTCACCACCCATTTTAGGAGCTGTTTCTTTTAAAACACATAGAATGCCAAAACATTGGCATTTGAATATTCAACAATGATCAGCTCCTGCTCTCATAGTGCATAACATTTTTAGAAATATTCTACCCATTCGTAACTACAATTGAATTGAGTTCTTTCTGTTAATACATAACTTTTTTGCTGTTAAACATTCTATAATAGTGTATACCAGTAATATATCTGGTAATACTAGATTGCATGTCTTTTTGAAATATTGCCTAAAAGTAAGTGTTGCATATATAATATGTGCAGTACATTATAATTTATATAAAATATTGAATAATAATGCTCAAAGCCCATTGAGGAAAAACTGAGTGTGTGCATAGATTGATACAGATATTAATATAGGTGTGAAAAAAGAGAAAATTACTGCCAAGATCAAAAGCAAAAGTCAAAACTTAGGATCAAATTAAAGCACTTGCCTTAAATCCTTAATAATTTATATATATCCAGTCTGACATCATAAGAAAGTAAGGATCCCTTATTTGGGGTTATTTAATTGGAGAAATTATTCATCAAATCAAAAGAAAACTTCCTTGTCAGTCAGGACTCAAGTAATTTGACCAATAGGGCCATTGACATTACCATAAAATAACCATAGATTCATCTAAGCTGTCAAAATAACGTAATATCTATTATCTACATGCATTATCTCACTTGTCTTACCATTTGCATATGCAAAAGACTACCTGAGCATGAAAAATATTTTTATGGATTCAATGAGTATTTACTGACAATCCCCAAGTGCCAGGCACAGTTCTAGATGCCAGAAATATAAGGATAAATAAAAGAAACCTGGTTCCTGAAAATTAATAGCATAATTAGAATTACCCTAACAACCCAGGTAAAGTTTTTCTCAACCTGAAATTATTTGGGTGCTTAGCTTATTATTTTACTGTTAATTACAAATTTAACTGAATTTTGACAATGAAGTTTTAGATGAGCTTTTTTTGCTTTGTAGATATTATTGAAGCGAATAAAGCTTTATGAATTGTGGAGTGATTAAATATTCACAGAAACTTACAACTCTGCAGTTGAATAACAATTACATTTGTTCCAAACAGGCAGTTGGTTTCCAAACACATTAAGCAAAGGCAATTTAGAAAGCTTCTTCTTCTTGCTGGCATCATTAGCGTTGTTGAACGTCCTGGGATTCTGGAGTATTTCACAAAGGTAAGGAAGTGTGTGGTGAAATGAGCAGTTTCTAAGTCCATGAAATATTGGTCTGGGAACCATCTGTGGGCCAACAGGAATCCTGTATGCCATGACTGGAAAAATTAGCATACTATAGAAATTTAATAGATTATTCAGAGCAAGAAATTTCACTTTAGACTTCACTTTTCCATTGATCCTCATGATAAAATAGTGTTTTATTCAATTCTAAAACATATTATAAAACAAGATTTTTCCTCCACTATCTAGTACCACCTTAAAATTACAAATAACCATTTGATAATAAGAATGAATGAGTCATTACCATTAGAATCAAATATCATTGAACAAATAGCTAGAAATGTAATGATGCTTGAGATTTGGATCCCATTCAGGCCTTTAAATCAACAGTGACCATTTCAAAGTCAATAGAAAACTGAAAAATTCCTTAAATAGTTACTCTAGACTATTCAGTGGCTAAATATGTATTATCTATCACCCATCTATTACTGTTCCATATTCTTCTCTCTCTCTCTCTCTCTCTCTCTCTCTCTCTCTCTCTCTCTCTCTCTTTCTCTCTCTTCCCCTCTCTCTGGTTATATGCTTTTGAGCAAGCTTTCTAACCTCTCTAGATCTCTGTTTTCACACATATATAATAAAAACGGTAACACTAAACATGGTTTTCCGGGAGGTGAATTTCTGCTACATAACAAGCATAAACAGAATTTAATTTTCTTCACTTTCCTCCATTTATCTCTTTAGTCATATTCTCACCCTTTGCCACTTCTCCCTTGCCTTAATCGATCTTTTCTTCTTTTACCAAATCTCGTTAGGAATATCAGCTATGTGATAGGTAATGTAGCAAATCAGAGTTCAGTAAGTCAGCAAGTGTTCAGTCAGTGCCATCTCTGCTTCTACTCTCATGCAACTCATGGTTCACTAAGAGAGGCACTTAAACCCCTCAAAGTGGAAGTGATAACAAAACTAAAAGCCTTCATGGCTCCCTGAATATGTACATTTCTTACTTTTCAAGGCATATAAGTTATCAGAATGATCATTCACAATATATACTTTCCCTAAATGCTTGTCCCATTCTTAGGTTGAAAATGAAATTAGAAAATTAGACAATCTTGCAGAAAGACCCAATAGGAATTTCTTCAGCTTTGTAACAAAACAAATTCAGTCATGAAGATCGAACCTGATGGTCGTTCTCTTTCCCCTCCATCCACTGGCTCCAACCATGAAAGTGGTACCCATCTGCAAATTTGCACAAACCTGTACTCAATTTTTATTTTTATCCTATTGTGAGGTTTGATCCTTGTCCTTCCTAAAGTAACATAAAAGTCACTCTCTACACTCTGCAAGTATAAACATCAGCTATTTAGCCTTGGTTTCTTCATTTGTAAAATGGAAATAGTAAGAATAGCAATTCAGAGTTATTTTGGGGATGAGTAGATGTTCAGAAATGTCAGCCATAATAACAATGAGAGTCTCAGACTTAGCCTAATGTCCCTTCTTCTCTTGTTTTATTCTTCTCTTGGACTTATGCTGAGGTACAGCCAAGGTGACCATGATTATGACTGACTTCAAGTAGGACTTATACTACAACCAGACTCTGTTAGCTCAGGGATTTCCTTACTCATTCACACCTTCAACCAACATGCTAAGGATTGTTCCAGGCAGGAGGGAAATAAGAGTTGAAACAAGCAACTCTGAGTTAGTCTGTGTAGAGCTAATATTGGTGTTCAAATTAGAATATTCAAGTGTGAATATTTTTGACTGTTGAGCAAGTAAGTCACTATGAAGAGGTGAGGGATACTGTGCAGAGAATGAGGTGAGAATAAAAATAAACAGGGCACCAGAGTTTGGAAGACCAAGAGAAGGGACTACACATTAACCTAGGGTTTATTCAGAAATAAATGTAATTGTTTGCGAATCTTCCCATCTTTTCTCCATTTTCTTTTCTCCTACATATTTTTAGGGAAAGAAAAGAGAGGAAGAAATAAAGCAGGAAGGAAAGAAATTAATTTTCCATGTGTTGAGTATCCTGTGTCTTATGAAATATGGTACACACAATCTTGTTTCATCTCCAACACCTGCCTGTTACGTAGATTTTTATCACTCCATTTAATAAGAAAACCAAAATAAATAGCTAGTTAATTAATTTGACTAGCTTCAACTAATAACTAGGATTCAAACTCAAATTTAGTTGTCTGCAAACTAAATACCTTGTGTTGCAGAGAATAACACTCTTTGGTCTACAATAGTCCTTAACTCTGGAGGGTTGGGTGAAACTCGTTCCTTCAGATAAAGTAACTATAACCACTACCATTGTTGCTCAGCAACCCCACAAGAAAAGAATGGTTATCATATATCAGAAGAAAAAATGGGTTTGGAAATTTTGCCTCCAGAGATTAAGAAGCTAGAAGCAACTACATCAGTGCCAAAGCACACATTGCCTTAGTGACCTATTGGCCATCAGGATTAGACAGGCCACATCAGAAGAATTAGGGAAGAAATCTATAGCACTGAAGGGAGTAAGATCAGTGTCTGTAGCAAGGAGTACATGATACCAATTATTATTGTCAAACACTAGTGAACTGTAACTATGCAAAGAAACAGGACAAAGCACCTGTGTCCCGGGGTCAATATTTTTGAAGCTTCTTATTTATAAGTCAAATAGTATTTGATATCACTACACATTCTAACACAATCCAATTTTTATCAAATCCAAATGCTTATGTGTTCAGAATCAGGTAATTGTGGCAAATCTATCAAAAACAGGCCAGTCCTGATATCCTCAGGATCTTGAAGAGAGTGGATTAATTATGAAACAGTATCCTTACCAATGCACAGGTAACATTAGATCTGTGTTAACACTCAACTGCACCCCCACCACCAGCTTCTATTAGTGAGATACAAACCTAGTGTGAAATCCTAGAACCAAGTTAATCTTGTCAAGGTCACTGTAACTTCACCTCCAATCCCCAGTTGTATACAGTTGGGAATTATTCATTTATGTCAGACCAGACTTACCTCTTACATGCACCAAAAAACATCCCCCCTACCTCTGTCTGTATTGGTGTCCTCCTAAATCAAATTTGAAATAGTACGATGGTGACATGTTATGCCTGAGACTCTCCAGTTTAGGGGTGAAGTGAGCAGATGAAATGTCTCTTCCTTCTTAAAAGTGTTAGATAAATATGTCTACATTGCTTAATATAAAGAGTATCCCATATTGGATGCCAAAAAAAAGGAGAAATTGTAGGTGTTTTAGGGTTGAGGGCAAGAAAGGTTGTTTTGTAACTTAACACCACTGTCCCTCTACTGTTATAAAACACGTCTTACAGTGTTGCTTTCATTGCATTTATTTTGCCAAAGATACCAGTAATTTTTTGTGCAGAGCCTATAACAATTACTGAAAGTGACACAAATCAGAGACAAATGACCAGATTTATTCAGACAGCATTGTTACTCATAGTTATTTTTAGCAATTTATTGAAAACAAAAAGAAGGTAAAAATAGCTTTTGAAACCTTCACAAACCAAAAATAGTTAACCTAAGAGACTCATGTGTATTTGATAAAATTGGATCTACAGCTCACATTCCTTTGCTCATTCAACAAATACCCATCATCTTCTAGGAATCAGGCACTGGCCTGCACACTAAGAACACAGTAGTGAAAAAGCAGTCTAAAAATGCCTGTCTGCCTAGAGCTTACCCCGAAGTGTTGAGGAAAATAATTTGCTTTTAGAGTCAGCATTACCATCAAGAAAAAAGACCAGGGGTTCAGAGTAATTGAGTCCTGGTTCCAAAGCCAGGCTCTGCCAACTATTATTTATATTAACCCTGAGAAAGTTATTTAACTCTTGGAACTTCATTCTTTCAATCTGTGAAATGGGAGTAATTTCATCCCATTAGTGTAGTGCCTGGTAAGACACTCAGAAGACAGAAAAGGCAAGGTTTTTTGAGACTGGGAGTAGATTCTAGAACTATGGATTCCTTCTTTGACAATGGTCTTGGCACCAAATTTACAAATCCCCAGTGCATCTGATAAGCCTTCATGAGTCCAGAGGGCATGAAATCTGCAAAGTCCAGAGGGTTCCACAGTCTCACCAGCAGCATGGAAGCAAGAGCAAGTTGTAAAAGAGCACCATCTAAAGGTCCTTAGGAGAGCCTGAACTTGTACTAAACTTGTACAAAACTCCTTTGTCCTTGTATAAAGACCATTCTGGTGAGCAGTGCTCTTAAATAATCATCACTGTTGTGCCAGTGTCTCCGTGCCCATCATAATAAGTACACAAGCACAGGAGAAAAGCAAATGATTTATCAATTCATCTACATCTGGTCCTAAGGAGAGCTTTCTTTCTTTCTTTTTTAGATATTGTAATCTAAATCATTTTAATGCCCAGAACACCAGTGGAAGCAATCTTGAAGAAACACTTCTCCATGAAAAGTCTCTGAAATTTTATGGCAGTACACAGGAAATTTCTTCAAGTATTGATCTCTGGGAGACAGCCCTATGAAACTATATTTGACTCTACCTAGCTTATGAGCATGGTATTCATTGTTTTCTTCTGTTGAAAACGTCATGCATTTTAGTGTAAGAATCAATACATAAGGGAGTGACTTTATGAATATTATCTGTGTACTTTATTTACAAAGACCAATTATGGCCCTTCTAGTAAGCTTCTATACTTTTTTGCATTAATATGTTATGCTCTAGAGTTAACAAAGTAATTTCAAAGTTTAGGTGATTATTCTATGGTCAGAAAAATGACAATTTCCTATACACCAGTAATATTTTATCACTTTTTACAGTGGGTCAGCCATTAAACACAATATATTCTTACAGTTTTAATAAGTTGAAGCAAAGTAACAGTATGTTAGTATTCTCTTTTAGTAAATTTATTGAGCCATTATTCCATTCCAGGCATTGTGAACACATGATATATATGTCTGTGTAAACAATAAATACATATAGGTGATCTTGCTGTATTTGATCCTGATATTATACTATCAAGATATGACTTGGTTAATTAAATTTTCTCTGAATTCAAAAGCAATGTTACTAAAATAGAGACTTTAACAAAGAGAATATCTGCATACTGAAAAAGTTGACAAATAAATGTAAACAATGGAATTGTTGAGATTAAAGAAGGAAGAGGCCAGGTGCCAGGATCATACCTGTGATCAGGAGGATCTCATCTCAGTAGTGGAGTTTGCAAGATCCACTACTACCAATTCAAATGCATTTGGAAAAGTCATATACCAAGAGTTTCTTCCTTTGTAAGGAAAGAAATCTGGAATTCATTTTTAATTGAGTAAAACTAATGTCCTATACCTTTGTCCCAATGTCTGTTAAAGTTTGGTTCAGGGCTACCTGTACCAGATGAATCCATCTTACCTCTGCACAGACTACCATGAGCTGAACCCAAACATTTTAAGAGGCTGATGTCCAGACATTGATGGTTTTAACAAGCCCCCTCTAATCATTTGTATGCTCCCTAAAGTCTTAAAAGCTGCTATCTAGTACAGTTCATGCTGGATTGGGTAGGAGGGTTGATCAGCTGATTGCAAATGATTCTGCAATTAGGCACCTCCCTTGTGTACACATAAAATATTTTAGATTTGTAGAATAAAAGATTTATTCAACTTGATTAGGTTATGATATGCATTTTTAATTGCAAAAGAGCAGCTGTAAAGCACCAGGTGTTTCTCTTACTTAAACTATTTATTATTTGCTTGTTTGTTTTGAGGACAAGTGAAAAAACTAGCTCTTACAGACATAAATTCTTTCCCCACAACTTTTCAAACCTTTCTTTGGTTAGCATTCAGTCCCTGGCAAAACAATGGGTAGACCCTACTGTACCTTAGAAATTTTCCTTGCTGCAAAAGATTAAATGCCAAGTTTGCAATTTGAATTTAATGAACACCCCCAAAATCAAGAAACCTTTAACCATCTCATCTTGGTGTAAATGGGAACCTTTAATGCTCTCTCTCACTGTTAGAAAAAGGATTTGCCTTATTTTGCTGCCCCTCCCCCAAATTTGCCTTCATCTCCTTAATTTCCACATTATAATAGAAAAAAGGTGTCCATTATGCTTTCACTCATCCTTTGAGATAAAAGATCTACAGAATTATAAAGTTGACCCAAAGCAAACACGCAAAGAGCTTCGAATTCTCCTGTTGGAGTTGACACTTGTGATTAGCTAAATTGCAGTAACTATGCCTGCTTCTATTCAGAACAGGGTGCATTCACACAGCAGTTTCTTCTCTAGCACTTAGCAACATTATCATTGAGCACCTGGAATAGTTTAGGCATTAAGTGTAATTGGTTTTGCTTTACATAAATCTGTAGCTTTGTAAATAAGCCGAGCATTTCAGCTTCTATATAACACCAATTAACTTAAAGGGATGCATGGTTTGCAGAAGCCTGCTGGGTTCCGTACTGTATTTCTCCAGTAATGTGCTCAGTGGCGGTAAAGTTCTGGGTCCCTGCAGTGTTCCATTTACTCCAGCCACTTGGTGCCAAGGGTCTATACCAGTCACTCAGTCACTCCAGTTTTCAGTAGTGCCGAAAGGTTGGAAAAATGCAGTCTTCCCTAAGAGGTACCTTTTGTGCTCTATTTCTGTCTGTGATTGAGACCTGAAAGGTAAGGTATTTGAAAATGTTTTCTGTGACTGCAGAGTACAGGTCTGACCCCATCTGATTCTGTCCACAGCTGACAGTGACATCTCTTTCCTCTCCCTTTTTTCTCTTTTAATACTTCTATCCAGTGAAGCCAAAAGTCACTGCATTGAGCCTGGGCACAAAATTATGAAAAACATTCTTGTGACATGAATTTACAAGTAAAAATGTTTCTGTGAGAGTGATTTTTAATAGCACAAAGTAACACTCAGAAATCAGTTCCTGGGAGGTGGTAGATTTTTTTTTTTTCTCAAGCTTTTTGGATATTTTCCCTTATTATCTCTTTTCAGCTTAATCCCTTATCTCTCATATCCCCTTTAGGTAATCTTGATTTATAGCATTCATTCCACCCTGGTCAACCTCTAATTCTCTTCATTTCTGAAAGTGTTTTATCAACTATCAGAGTAACAGTATCACCAAATAACTGCTCGTGATTCTAAAAAGTTTCCTACTATTTTTGTGATTTACAAATTGGAGTGAGAATAACCTCCTCTGAAAATGTTGGGACGCTTTCCTTGCTCGACAAGAACAGAGATTCCATGTTGATATCCTGAATCAGTCCAGCAATGTGAATATACCATCTTTACTGCAAGAGAAGCCCATATATGACTATCAGTGACAGGCTTATGAGCAAAACCCTCTAATAAAATCAACAGCCAAGTGATGACAGCACACAGGTGCTGCTAAAATTCAGGTCTGCTTGAAGAGAGCAAGGAAATTAAAGGAATCACTAATAATAACAACTTATAGCTCTGTTGCCCTTTACAGTTTACAAGTCGCTGTCACACACATATTATCACATTTGATTAGCACCGGCATTCTGGGAGGCAAGCATATCTAACCATGCCCATTTTGTAGAGGAGAAATTACAACTCTGAGACTTTAGTGATTTATCAAGAATTACAAAGAAAATAAATAGGTGGCACAGACAGGACTTGGACCTTGGTCTGTCAGTCTCTGAGATGCCAGTTCCTTCTACAAACAGTGCTCATAGTGTCACCAATACTGGATCATCCTCAATCACATAGAAAATCCTCTCCATCATCAAAAAGGAGCAAAAATGAAAAGAAAGACCATGTCATGATTAACGACCCCAACAAAATGATTATCAAAAAAAAAAATCTTCCTAACACCTTTTATCCTCTCAGCTGTCCCTATGGAGACATGAGCAATTCTCAAGTAGTTTCATGCATCCTACTGAAAGACACACCCACCTGACCACATTGGGAGAGAGGGGGATCTCAAACTCAAAGTCCTTTCAGTTCTCCTTTCATCAAAACAACATGGATAGGCCATAGTAGGTTCCCAACTGGCTTAGAAAAGAGCAATTTGAAAGAAATAACTTTATCCCAAAGTATAATTGATAGTTGTGATGAATTCTGCACTACTTGCTAAGTGCAAAACACTATTCTATTATTTTTGGCATGGTAGCTCCTTTAGCCATCACAATGGCCCTGTGAGTTAAGAATAACTGTTAGCCCCATCTTACAAGTAAGAAACATGAGGCACAGAGGAGTGAGTAACTTTCCAGAGGAAATGCAGGCAGTATGGATAGAGTCAAAATGTGGACCAGATGACATAGTTATAAAATCTAGGTGCTAGTCTTCTCTACATAGCTGCCTTTCAGTTTAGCTGCTATCTGTACGAGGCTTTTAATATATTCTCAGGAAAATTCTAAGGAAGACAATGCTTTAGCCCAATGGATTCAGTCCTTTTCTCTCACAAGACATAAGATTATGACTTCCTCATCAGCAATTTCTAGGCTGAGATAACAATGGTTCTCAACATCCATACTCATGCTCCTCCCTCCTCTTTCACAAATAATGACCCCGTCTCTTGCTTACACCCAAAGATATGACTCCAAGGGATGAATTTCATACTCTATGACAATGAGTGGGTACATTTATTTAAGAATTTTTGTGTGTGTATTTTTCCAGCGTCTCACAGATCACAATATAAGCCATCTGTTCCTTATAGAAAACAGTCATAGTTAGATTAGGGTGGAGACCAGAAGCCAATTAGGCTCTCTGCTTCCTTAGCATTTACACAGACACTGCCTGGGATCCCTTCAGCCCTGTTCTCTGAGTATAAAATTATCAAGGATAATCAAGGAACATGATGATAGGACCTACTCTCTCTCTGTCTCTGGTTTTGTATTCCACCAAAGTAATCTAGTTGACAACCAGATGATATACTGTCAACTAGTCCACTCAGAGACTTTACTAAGTATTAAATAATAATCACACCCAAACCCTAATCTATCATCCATCACAGACAGGTTTAAATCCATCTACTAGCAGGCCATCAGGTTGTCCCTTAAGCCTGCTAAACCACATGTAACCAAATCCCATATAAATATAGTAATGACTTAATAGCCTATGACAAGTGTCTGTTAGAATAGTAGCAGCAAGTCAGAAACACATTTAATGGCACTTACACAAAGAGCAAAACAACAGTTCTGTGATTCTACCAGGAATAAAAAATGAAGAAGAATGAAACCAACAGGAGGCAGAGATTTGACAAGAATAATAATAGGGAAGCATCTTTCTATCTAAAATATTATGAAGAAAAAAGACACATCATTGTGGACAGTTTTCATTTCCCCACAGCAATGTACTGAAGCAAAAGGAGAAAGACAATGGAGAGGACATGCTCAGTATTGAAATAAGGGAGCAGACTCTCTATCAGAAATGCCAGAGGGGAAAGTGCAATCTTCAGACCTCAGATCAGTGAGTGGCCATCTGGAAACATGCATTTCAATGTTGGCACAATCCCTTGCACATAGTAGGTGGCTTGACGCATATGAATTGACTATGACCCCCTTGTGCACACCAGACTGTTTTTTTTTTTACTATTTCCCAAGCTTTTCTTACACGAGTGGTAACCTTTCTGACCCCTTTCTACTGTGCCTCCAGAAATGCAGACTTTTGTTCCTCATGCAGCCTGTGCAGCTCTGTGTTGTTTCATTGCAGCCAACCATGACTGAAAGACAGGAGCAAACAAGATGGACAAGTGTGGCAGTGAATGAACCATTTTACTGCAATTAGAAGTTCACGGAGAATAAATTATCCTCCAGTTCAAGCTGTCCAGCAGTAACTCTCATTAATAATAATGCTTCAACAACAGTCTGCTTTCCACAACGGCAGTGAGTGCTAGAAACCTGATCATTAGTCTTGAAGTAGGAGTCACATCCCAGACGGCTGGCCCAGATTGCCATATGTACCACACAAGGGGAGGCTTAAATTACAAAGGACTCAGATGTATAACTGGCCATAAAGTTCACTGGCTAGATGAGCAGGTGGAAAAATTCAAAAGGATTCTTTCCTTCAAGCTTTCTCTTCTAATTCATGCTAAATGGTAAATGAGTTTTCACACTAGTAAGTTTGTCTAACAGAATACTTTCCTAAAGTCGCTTCTAGCCTCATCAAAGACAACTCTTTCACTATAATATAGTCATTTCCTACATAGGACCTCAAGGTTATAGAGAATATGTAGTTCATGAAGGCAGAGATTTTTGTGGAAATATAGAGACAGATGGAGATAGAGAGATAAACACATATGCAGATAAATAGACACATACCAACATAGATACATATATAAATGGATGCACACACACACGCAAATACACACACATATATACCAAAGATGGAGTCTCAGCCAGAAGTTGATGCTGGCTATCAACTAGGAGACACTCTATATGGGACTCTTCATGTTGTCTCTCTACGTGAGGCTACTTTGAGCTTCTTCAGAATATGGTACCTGGTATCCATGGGTAAACATCCCCAAAAGACAGACAACCTATTCTGTCCATACCCTAACTCAGAGAAACACAGAATCACTGAACTACATTCTAGTTTAGATGGCCATAAAGCTCTAGCTAATGGAAAGTAATAGACTATAGTTCTTCTTGAGAAATAGCAAGATTCTAGAACTTCATCTGGAGCCCAAAATGTTGGTTTAGACATTTTAATTTAAAGATGGGTAGATATCTGCTAGTCAAAACAAAGAGCAGGGATAAAAGCATTCCAGGTACCCTCAGGAAGTAGCATAAGCAACATACCAAAGTGTGAAACAAACAGCACAGTTTATTCTGGCAATGGCAGGTCATTTGGTGTGAGCAGTATGGAGAAGTATGGCAGGTTTGTGTTTCACAGTCAAAAATGTAAAGGATAATCTAGCAGGGACTAGACACAAATAAGAGAGCCTGGTTAGGTGACTGCTTTAATATTAGTTAGAGATAGTAAGTTCTGGGGATAGGACAGTAATACTTAGAATGGAGACAAGAGGAAATACCCAAGCAATTCAATTGTAGACTAATAGGAAGATGAGAGGTGTAAGTAGGAGGATCACAGTCAAGGCTGGCCCAGGAAAAAACTATGAGACCCTATCTGAAAAACAATTAAAAGCAAAGAAGGCTAGAGGTGTGGCTCAAGTGGTAGAGGACTTGACTAGCAGGCACAAGGCCCTGAGCTCAAGCCCCAGTACTGCCAAAAGAAAGAAAAAGAAGAAATCATTTATTGGCTTTCCCTGTGCATTTAGTTATTTCAATTTCAGTAATAAATCTATGATTTTTAATTATTAGCCTCATATTATATATAAGAAAATGGAAACATAGAGATGTCAAGCTACTTGTCCAAGCCAAGCCATGATTGCTAGACTCCAACACGGAGTCCACACATTTAATCATGAAGCTGTACTAATCGGACATGTTAGTGATAAAGGAAAAGGAGACCAGGAACATTATCAAGTTTCTGATTTTAGCAACTAAATGACTATAAATACCACTTAACTAGATAGAGAAATACAGGAGGATATAGCAGTAGAAAGTATAAGAATATCTTTGCACATAGTGAATTTGAGATGTCTAAAGGAAAGAAAGTGATTTCCTACACCCTACCACTGACCTATATAAGACATGGTAAGCTTTGTTTGTATAGAAATGAATTAGAGTCACCAAGCATTGATATTTAAAAAGGACCTTAGGGAACATCCAGACAAATTTTTATTTTATTTTGTAAAAATTTTATTTTAAATCTAGGTCCAAATAGTATATCTGACATCCATAGGCAAATGCCTATGTACTTGGTAAAACTTCAAGAACTTCTGACATTCAGTCCAGCCCAGTAAAATATACTTCCTATTAGGAAAGAACAAAAGTATCAATATTCAAATGCTAAATTTATCAAATTTAATTTAGTTTGATTTCTATAAGGTTTCTCAAAAGCTTTATTATGTGCATTGTAAATTGTTCAAAGTTATATCTAGAGCTTTCTAAATTGATAGGGATACTTCTCAGCTATGGTCTTTTTCAGCAGACCCCTTAGAAATGGTTGTTTAGTAGAAAGTGCCTAAGCTTGAGAATTGAACAAGACAGGATTTGAACTAAGTCTTTACATTCTAGTGGACAGACTTTGACATGTTACTTAATCTCACTGAAACTTAATCTCTAAATCTATTTCCAATTTTCAGGCTAGAAGAATTGAAGAAGCATAAATCTCATTTATCAGAATAAAAAGTCCCTGTTGATTTATCATAACAAGTTTTCACTCCAGGGAAATTGAAATTTCTCCAGATATACAATTAGCAGGTCTTCCTCCTTTCTACTCATAATTGAATTGTAGATGGAGTTAGAGCATCACACAGATAATCACATATAAGATGTAATGAAACAAGTAGGATCTTGATTCCACATTAAATATTTACATAAGAGTTGTTCTTTAAAAGAGTGCAGGCCTTGGTAAAGCTATTTTCCTCTTTAATGAACAGTAGTTGTTAAATTTACAGGTCCTCCTACCTAAATATCTTAATAAAAAGTAAAGGCAGGTATTTGCTATGTTGGCTAATGGTTATGTCCTACATTCTTGTTTGGAAGGCAGAGAGCAAGTCAATAAACAATTTACAGACCACCTACTATGAGTCCAGCCTTGGAAAAGGCAGTACACTGTATATGTCAGGTGCCAAACTCACTCTAAAAGCACTTAAAATCTCTTTTGGCAGACAGGATATTTGCTGATGAATTAAAAGAAAAATAAGATGTATAATAAGGTATCAAATGTATAGTATACAAAAAAAAGAAAAAAATACTGCACATTAATTGTTATCTGACACTCATGGATTGGTAGAATCAACATTGTGAAAATGGCCATACTACCAAAAGCAAGCTACATGTTCAACTCAATTCCAATGACTTGCTGCACAGAAGTAGAAAAATTAATCATGAAATACATATGGAAACACAAAAGACCTTGAACAGCCAAAGCAATTCTGAGCAAAAATTCTGATGCTGGAGGCATCACAATACCAGACTTCAAACTATACTACAGAGCCATAACAATAAAAACAGCATGGTATTGGCACAAGATAGGAAGACAAATGGGTCAGAATAGAAGATCCAGACATAAAACCATGCTGATCTGATCTTCAACAAAGGAGCCCAAAACACACGATGGAGAAAAGACAGGCTCTGGGAAAACTGGATATCCACATGTAGAAGACTGAAACTAGATCCCTGTCTTTCACCCTGTACCAAAATCAACTCAAAGTGAATCAAAGACCTTAATATAAGGCCTGAAACTTTGAAACAACTCCAGGAAGCAGTAGGAAATACACTGCAACATATAGTTATAGGGAATGACTTCCTAAACAGAACTCAAAAGACTCAGCATCTAAGAGAAAGAATGAACAAATAGGACTGCATCAAACTAAAGAGCGTCTGCACAGAAAATGAAACAGTCACCAGACTCAAGATACAGCCCACAGAATGGGAGAAAACCTTTGCCAGCTACTCATCTGATAAAGGACTAATATTCAGAATCTACAGGAAACTGAAAAAACTCAGCTCCCAAATGATCAAACTCCAATGAAGAAATGGGCACAAGAATTAAACTGGGAATTCACAAAAGAAGAGATATAAATGGCCAGTAAGTATGTGAAGAAGTAACTTCCCTTGTTATAAAAGAGATGCAAGTCAAAATAACATTTAGATTTCATTACATCACATCACATAACATTTAGATTTCATCACATTTAGATTTCATCACATCACATCCTTGATTATGGCCATAATCAAGGATAATAACAACAACAAATGCTGGTGAGGATGTGGCAAAACAGGAACTGTTAAACACTGTTGGTGGGAATGCAAATTAGTACAACCATTATGGAAAGCAGTATGAAGATTCCTCAAAAAGCTAAAGATAGAACTGCCATGTGATCCAATAATACTCCTGGACATCCATCCAAAGGAGCATAAGACGGGATACAGTAGAAACACCTGTACACGAATGTTCACTGCAGCACTATTCACAAATAGCCATGCTTTGAAAAACAATGCAGGTGACATACTACTGATGAATGCATCAAGAAAATGTGGTATATATACACAATGAAGTATTACTCAGCCATAAAGAATAATGACATGTGGTTTGAAGATAAATGGATGCAATTGGAGGACATTGTGTTAAGTGAAGTAAGCCAGGATCCAAAACACAACAGCTCCATGTTTTCTTTCAAACGTTTAAGATAGATCCAATGTAAACATATACACAAAAACAAGAATTATATACAAACTCAGATGTAAAACATGTTTGTAATAGTGGAACTACTCTATGAACCTCAGGGAAAGAGGGAAAGGAAAAGACAATGATAGAGCATCAGTAATGTCACATAACATAGAATGTGAAGGTAGAGGATATAAGCATGTGTATTGAAAGCTGTTGAAAAATCAGGGGGGTAGAAAGAAAAGGGGTAAGGGAGAGTAATGGAAGGGGTTGAACAGACCAAAGTAAAGTGCACCCACGGTGGGCACACATTGATACACCCCTTGGAACATCAACTTAAATATTAATAATGAAAACCAGGACTGTAAAAGAGGTACGGTGAGGGAAGGTACTATTGGGTGGGGGAGGGTGAAGGGAGGAGATTAAGGGGACGGTATGAAACAGAACTAAGAAACATCTTGCAATTGCTTTAAGTGGGGTGGGGAGGGGGTTGAGGGGAAGAGTTGATGGAGGCAATGTAACTAATGTACAATATAAACATAATCAGAATTGCCACTATGAATCCCCCATATAATGAATACATCCTAATAAAAATTATGTGAAAATTGTTACCTGACAGATACACACATTAATTATTAAGCCTCTGGATCTAACTACAGAAAGCACAGAGGATGTAGGAACACGTTAAATGACACCATGGGGATGAAATCAGCAAAGTCAGGATTCAAGCATACTAACAGGATGAAAAACTCAATTTCTGCCACAAATATGTGGAAAGAAAAAAAGAGAGAGGTGATCTTTAGATGACAAGAAAGTTAAAAATCCTATCAACCAATTCCAATATTTGAACTCATTTAGATATCAAATCAATAAACAAATGTCTAAAATGGGGCTAATTTGAACACTGACAATATTTAATAAAACTAATAAATTATTGTTAAAGTTTAGATGTAATAATGACAAGGTATTTATTTTTAACAAAAGCAAATCTTTATCTTTTAGGATAGAAATACTGATGACTAAAACATCATGATTTCTAAGATTTGTTTCAAAATTGTTTAATATGTTACCAACAAGGAACAGGTTGAAAAAGAAATGAGGAAAACAATTCCATTTACAATAGACTCAAAAATGACCTAGGAATAAGGCTAACTAAACAGATGAAAGACTTTTAAAACAAAAGCTCAGGATTCCAAGATGGTGGCTAGAGGGAAGAAGCAGAAAGCGAGCCTCCTGAAGTAAAATCTTGGAGAGATGCTGGAGACACACCTTGCAGGCAAAACCACCGAGAAGAGGCAAAACTTTGACCCCTCCACACCTCCAGCCTGCGCAGAGCATCTCCACTTCACATTAAATGGAGAAACCAGGAGGGCCCCAGGGCCACCACCAGACGCCTGTGCCCAGATGGCTTGGGAAGATGCAGACCACAAGGTGAGCTAAGTGGCATGCAGTATTCTCACAGACAACTGTGGGCCAGATCAGCATAGCCCCCTGGACAGACCGATCCCCACCCAGGGAAAAAAAGAGAAACTGAGTAATAAGCAATAAGAACAATAAAGACATGTAGCAAAGAGGACAGGGTGCCCTGAGTGCCACAGAGTGGGGGAGGGGAATCCTTCCCGGAACTGTAAATAAACAAGCCTGGAGAAGGCAGGAGCGGCGGCAAACACCCAGCAGCCAGGAGTGGGAAAGCTTGTAAGAGTGGCAGAGGGAGGAAAACTCCACAGGAGAGGGGGGATGACCCACCTCCCATGTGAGCTGTAAACAAACACACCAGCCAGCAGGAGCAGCAGCACTGCCCAGCAACCAGGAGCGGGAAAGCTTGTAAAAGCAGCAGTGGGAGGAAAACTCCACAGGAGAGGGAGGAAGACTCACTTCCTATGTGAACTGTAAATAAACATGCAGGCCAGAGAAAGCAGGTGCAGTGTCACCTCCCCCAGTGTCCTTAGAAAGGGGAAAGCTTGTAGCAGAGGCATCACACACAGGAGAACTCTGAGTAAACAAAGCCTACAGGGCCAGGTGAGTGCTAAGCTCACCCCTGAGATCTGCATAAATAAAGCCTCCAGAAACAGCAGGCTGACAGCAGCGGGCAGGCAAGCCACAGCCACAGATAGCCATTCACAGACCTGTCTCCAGCCTCTTTTTTTTCTCTCTCCCTACCTTTGCTGAGAAAACAACCGAACTACACCTGCATGCTGAAAAACTTACTGAAACTGTATTGCATTTGAACTTGGGACACTTTGTGGGTTTTTCTTTCTTGTTTTGTGCGATTGTGTTCTATTTTATGTTACCCCTTTGATGAGACAACTACAGAACAACATCTGAGGCACCATCTCCAGGATTGGAGGCTGAGGGATGAACACCAAAATTATTAAGACTGAAACTTTATTGCATTTGAACTTGGAGATTTATATATATATATATATAAAAGATATATATATATATCTTTTTCTTTTATTTATTTTTTTATGTTTTTATTTTTTATTTTCCATCCTCTCTCTGTCTCTCTAATGACTTTTCAGCTTATGGTTGATTAGTACACTGTCTCTCCCTGTTTATATCTTTGAAACATTTTTGTTTGATTCTTTGTTTTGTTTTTGCTACTTGTTTATTTGTTTTTCCCTTTTCTTTTAACTTCTTTGCTTTCCATCCCCTCTCACCTTTCCATTCTAAATATCACTAGTGCTATTATTACAAGCCAGAAAATACTTAATTGCACACAGTACAGGGACAATAACAACACCAAGGTCAATAACGGGAAGACAGAAAAAACAGGGAAACCAGTTTTCCCACAGCAAAAAAATTAGTACAGGAACCAGAGGGAAATGAAGAAAGCAGATATTCAGACCCAGACTCAAACAAAATGAAGATAAACTGTGCCAAAGAACCCAATGAAACCCACAAGAATAATCTAAAAGAAGACATACTACAGGTACTCAATGAGAATTTTATAGAGATGATACTGGATAGGGTCAACCAAAATGTACAGGAGACACTCAAGAAATTCCAAGACAACAAAAATAGAGAATTTGAAAAAGCACAAGAAGAAATAAAGGAAACCATAGAAGCACTGTATAAACACCAAAGTGAAACAAAGAACACGATTAATAAAGAGATAAATGAACTCAGGACAAAAATAGACAACATTAAAGAGGAAACCACCCAGGATATGGAAAACCTCAGAAAAAACAACGAAACAGAATTGCAAAACAAAACAGAAGGCCAATCCAGCAGAATAGAACAAACAGAAGTCAGAATCTCAGAACTTGAAGATGAAATGGTAATTAAAGGAAAAACTGAAGAACTATTAATTAAACAACTCAAGACCTGTGAAAAGAAAATGCAAGAACTCACCGACTCCATCAAAAGAACAAACCTGAGAATCATGGCCATCGAAGAAGGAGAAGAGGTGCAAGCAAAGGGAATGTGTAATATATTCAACAAAATAATAACAGAAAATTTCCCAAATCTAGAGAAAGCTATTCCCATACAGATGTGAGTGGCCTCCAGAACACCAAACAGACCACATCAAAATAGAACTACCCCAAGGCATATCATCACTAAAACAACAAGTTCAGAAACTAGGGAAAGAATATTGAAGGCTGTAAGGGAGAAAAAAAAATAAAATACAAAGGTAAACCCATCAAAATCACAGCAGACTTCTCAATAGAAACATTAAAAGCAAGAACAGCTTGGGAAAAGATCTTCCAGGCACTGAATGAAAATAACTTCAACCCCAGGATACTCTACCCAGCAAAACTATCATTCAAAACACATGGAGCAATAAAAGTCTTCCATGATAAGCAGAAACTAAAACAATATGTGAACACAAAGCCACAACTACAAAAGATTCTTTAAGGGATTCTGCACACAGAAAGTGAAACCCAACATAACCATGAAAGGACAGGCAGCACCAAACTACAGGAAAAGTAAAAGCAAGAAAGTAGAGAGTAACCTCAACTTAGGTACACACAATCAAACCTTCAAACAACTAAGACAACAAAATGACAGGAATCACCACATACATATCAGTACTAACACTTAATGTTAACGGAATTAATTCACCCATTAAAAGGCACTTTAGGACGAACTGGATTAAAAAGGAAAATCCAACAATTTGTTGCTTACAGGAAACCCATCTCACTGACAGAAATAAGCTTAGGCTTAGGATGAAAGGCTGGAAGAAGATTTACCAAGCCAATGGCCCCTGAAAACAGGCAGGAGTAGCAATACTTATCTCTGAAAAGTAGACTTCAAACCTACATTGATCAAACAAGATAAAGGACATTCCATACTAATAAAAGGGGAAATAGACCAAAAGGAAATAACAATTATCAACCTATATGCACCCCAATTTCATCAAACATACCCTGAAAGACCTAAAAGCATATATTAACTCCAACACAGTGGTTGTGGGAGACTTCAACACCCCATTATCATCAATAGATAGGACATCCAAACAAAAAAATCCATAAAGACATTCAAGATCTAAAATATACAATAGATCAAATGGACCTACTTGATGTCTACAGAACATTTCATCCAACTTCTACACAAAATACATTCTTCTCAGCAGCCCATGGAATCTTCTCCAAAATAGATCATATCCTAAAGCACAAAGCAAACCTCAGCAAATATAAGAAAATAGAAATTATACCATGCATACTATCTGATAACAATGCAGTAAAAGTAGAACTCAACAACAAAAGTAAAGACAAAAAACAGGCAAACAGCTGGAAATTTAATAACTCATTACTTAATGAACAATGGGTCATTGAAGAAATAAAAGAGGAAATTAAAAAGTTCCTGGAAGTTAATGAAAATGAAAACACAACCTACCGGAACCTATGGGACACAGCAAAGGCAGTCCTGAGAGGAAAGTTTATAGCCATGAGTACATATATTAAAAAGACTGAAAGATCCCAAATCAATGACCTAATGATACATCTCAAGCTCCTAGAAAAACAAGAACAAGCAAATCCCAAAACAAATAGAAGGAGAGAAATAATAAAAATAAGAGCTGAAATCAACGAAATAGAAACCAAAAAAACCATACAAAGAATTAATGAAACAAAAAGTTGGTTCTTTGAAAAAATAATCAAGATCGACAGACCCCTGGCAAACCTGAGTAAAATGAGGAGAGAAAAAACCCAAATTAGTAGAATCAGGAATGCAAAAGGGGAGATAACAACAAACACCATGGAAGTCCAGGAAATCATCAGAGACTACTTTGAGAACCTATATTCAAATAAATTTGAAAATCTAAAAGAAATGGACAGATTTCTAGATACATATGATCATCCAAAACTGAACCAAGAGGAAATTAATCACCTGAATAGACCTATAACACAAAATGAAATTGAAGCAGCAATCAAGAGTCTCCCCAAAAAGAAAAGTCCAGGACCTGATGGATTCTCTGCTGAATTCTATCAGACCTTTAAAGAAGAACTGATACCAACCCTCCTTAAACTGTTCCATGAAATAGAAAGGGAAGGAAAACTGCCTAACACATTTTATGAAGCCAGTATTACACTTATCCCAAAACCAGGCAAAGACACCTCCAAAAAGGAGAACTATAGGCCAATCTCCTTAATGAACATTGATGCAAAAATCCTCAACAAAATAATGGCAAACCGAATTCAGCAACACATCAAAAAGATTATTCACCACCACCAGGTAGGCTTCATCCCAGGGATGCAGGGGTGGTTCAACATACGAAAATCAATAAACGTAATAAACCACATTAACAGAAGCAAAGACAAAAACCACTTGATCATCTCAATAGATGCAGAAAAAGCCTTTGATAAGCTCCAACATCATTTCATGATAAAAGCGCTAAGAAAACTAGGAATAGAAGGAAAGTACCTCAACATTATAAAAGCTATATATGACAAACCTACAGCCAGCACTATACTTAATGGAGAAAAATTAAAACCATTCCCTCTAAAATCAGGAACCAGACAAGGATGCCCACTATCTCCACTCCTATTCAACATAGTACTGGAATTCCTAGCCAGAGCAATTAGGCAAGAAGAAGGAATAAAAGGAATACAAATAGGTAAAGAAACTGTCAAAATATCTTTATTTGCAGACGACATGATCCTATACCTTAAAGACCCAAAAAACTCTACTCAGAAGCTTCTAGACATCATCAGTAGCTATAGCAAAGTAGCAGGATATAAAATCAACATAGAAAAATCATTAGCATTTCTATACACTAACAATGAGCAAACGGAAAAAGAATGTATGAAAACAATTCCATTTACAATAGCCTCAAAAAAAATCAAATACCTAGGTGTAAACCTAACAAAAGATGTGAAAGACCTCTACAAGGAAAACTATACACTTCTGAAGAAAGAGATTGAGGAAGACTACAGAAAGTGGAGAGATCTCCCATGCTCATGGATTGGTAGAATCAACATAGTAAAAATGTTGATACCCCCCCAAAGTAATCTACATGTTTAATGCAATTCCCATCAAAATTCCAATGACATTCATTAAAGAGATTGAAAAATCTACTGTGAAATTTATATGGAAACACAAGAGGCCACGAATAGCCAAGGCAATACTCAGTCAAAAGAACAATGCAGGAGGTATCACAATACCTGACTTCAAACTATATTACAAAGCAATAACAATAAAAACAGCATGGTACTGGCACAAAAACAGACATGAAGACCAGTGGAACAGAATAGAGGATCCAGATATGAAGCCACACAACTATGAGCAACTTATCTTTGATAAAGGAGCTAAAAATATACGATGGAGAAATAGCAGCCTCTTCAAAAAAAACTGCTGGGAAAACTGGTTAGCAGTCTGCAAAAAACTGAAACTAGATCCATGTATATCACCCTATACCAAGATTAACTCAAAATGGATCAAGGATCTTAATATCAGACCCCAAACTCTTAAGTTGATACAAGAAAGAGTAGGAAATACTCTGGAGTTAGTAGGTATAGGTAAGAACTTTCTCAATGAAACCCCAGCAGCACAGCAACTAAGAGATAGCATAGATAAATGGGACCTCATAAAACTAAAAAGCTTCTGTTCATCAAAAGAAATGGTCTCTAAACTGAAGAGAACACCCACAGAGTGGGAGAAAATATTTGCCAATTATACATCAGACAAAGGACTGATAACCAGAATATACAGGGAACTTAAAAAACTAAATTCTCCCAAAACTAATGAACCAATAAGGAAATGGGCACGTGAACTAAACAGAACTTTCTCAAAAGAAGAAATTCAAATGGCCAGAAAACACATGAAAAAATGCTCACCATCTCTAGCAATAAAGGAAATGCAAATTAAAACCACACTAAGATTCCACCTCACCCCTGTTAGAACAGCCATCATTAGCAACACCACCACCAACAGGGGTTGGCGAGGATGCGGGGAAAAAGGAACCCTCTTACACTGCTGGTGGGAATGTAAACTAGTACAACCACTCTGGAAAAAAATTTGGAGGCTACTTAAAAAGCTGGACATCGATCTACCATTTGATCCAGCAATACCACTCTTGGGGATATACCCAAAAGACTGTTAACTCCAGAGGCACCTGCACATCCATGTTTATTGCAGCACTATTCACAATAGCCAAGTTATGGAAACAGCCAAGATGCCCCACCACTGACAAATGGATTAAGAAAATGTGGTATCTATACACAATGGAATTTTATGCAGCCATGAAGAAGAACGAAATGTTATCATTCGCTGGTAAATGGATGGAATTGGAGAACATCATTCTGAGTGAGGTTAGCCTGGCTCAAAAGACCAAAAATTGTATGTTCTCCCTCATATGTGGACATTAGATCAAGGGCAAACACAACAAGGGGATTGGACTATGAGCACATGATAAAAGCGAGAGCACACAAGGGAGGGGTGAGGATAGGTAAGACACCTAAAAAACTAGCTAGCATTTGTTGCCCTTAATGCAGAGAAACTAAAGCAGATACCTTAAAGCAACTGAGGCCAATAGGAAAAGGGGACCAGGAACTAGAGAAAAGGTTAGATCAAAAAGAATTAACCTAGAAGGTAACACCCACGCACAGGAAATCAATGTGAGTCAATGCCCTGTATAGCTATCCTTATCTCAACCAGCAAAACCCCTTGTTCCTTCCTATTATTGCTTATACTCTCTCTACAACAAAATTAGAGATAAGGGCAAAATAGTTTCTGCTGGGTATTGAGGGGGGGAGCGGGAGGGGGTGGAGTGGGTGGTAAGGGAGGGGGTGGGGGCAGGGGGGAGAAATGAACCAAGCCTTGTATGCACATATGAATAATAAAAGAAAAATGAAAAAAAAAAATAAATAAAAAAATAAACAAGATCGACAGACCCCTGGCAAACCTGACTAAAATGAGGAGAAAAAACCCAAATTAGTAGAATCAGGAATGCAAAAGGGGAGATAACAACAAACACCATGGAAGTCCAGGAAATCATCAGAGACTACTTCGAGAACCTATATTCAAATAAATTTGAAAATCTTAAAGAAATGGACAGATTTCTAGATACATATGATCATCCAAAACTGAACCAAGAGGATAAAAATCATCTGAACAGATCTATAACACAAAATGAAATTGAAGCAGCAATCAAGAGTCTCCCCAAAAAGAAAAGTCCAGGACCTGATGGATTCTCTGCTGAATTCTATCAGACCTGTAAAGAAGAACTGATACCATCCCTCCTTAAACTGTTCCACGAAATAGAAAGGGAAGGAAAACTGCCTAACACATTTTATGAAGCCAGTATTACACTTATCCCCAAACCAGGCAAAGACACCTCCAAAAAGGAGAACTATAGGCCAATCTGCTTAATGAACATTGACACAAAAATCCTCAACAAAATAATGGCAAACCGAATTCAACAACACATCAAAAAGATTATTCACCACGACCAAGTAGTTTTCATCCCAGGAATGCAGGAGTGGTTCAACATACAAAAATCAATAAATGTAATAAACCACATTAACAGAAGCAAAGACAAAAACCACTTGATCATCTCAAGAGATGCAGAAAAAGCCTTTGATAAGATCCAACACCATTTCATGATAAAAGCTCTAAGAAAACTCAGAATAGAAGGAAAGTACCTCAACATTATAAAAGCTATATATGACAAACTTACAGCCAGCATTATAACGGAGAAAAACTGAATCCATTCCCTCTAAAATCAGGAACCAGACAAGGATGCCCACTATCTCCACTCCTATTCAACATAGTACTGGAATTCCTAGCCAGAGCAATTAGGCAAGAAGAAGGAATAAAAGGAATACAAATAGGTAAAGAAACTGTCAAAATATCCCTATTTGCAGATGACATGATCCTATACCTTAAAGACCCAAACACTCTACTCAGAAGCTCCTAGACATCATCAATAGCTATAGCAAGGTAGTAGGATATAAAATCAACATAGAAACATCATTAGCATTTCTATACACTAATAATGAACAAACTGAAAAAGAATATATGAAAACAATTCCATTTACAATAGCCTCAAAAAAAAATCAAATACCTAGGTGTAAATCTAACAAAGGATGTGAATGACCTTTACAAGGAAAACTATAAACTTCTGAACAAAGAGATTGAGGAAGACTATAGAAAGTGGAGAGATCTCCCATGCTCATGGATTGGTAGAATCAAAATAGTAAAAATGTCTATACTCCCAAAAGTAATCTACATGTTTAATGCAATTCCCATCAAAATTCCAATGACATTCATTAAAGAGATTGAAAAATCCACCGTGAAATTTATATGGAAACACAAGAGGCCACAAATAGCCAAGGCAATACTCAGTCAAAAGAACAATGCTGGAGGTATCACAATACCTGACTTCAAACTATATTACAAAGCAACAACAATAAAAACAGCATGGTACTGGCACAAAAACAGACATGAAGACCAGTGGAACAGAATAGAGGATCCAGATATGAAGCCACACAACTATAAGCAACTTCTTTGACAAAGGCACTAAAAATATACAATGGAGAAAAAGCAGCCTCTTCAAAAAAAACTGCTGGGAAAACTGGTTAGCAGTCTGCAAAAAACTGAAACTAGATCCATGTATATCACCCTATACCAATATTAACTCAAAGTGGATCAAGGATCTTAATATCAGACCACAAACTCTTAAGTTGATACAGGAAAGAGTAGGAAATACTCTGGAGTTAGTAGGTATAGGTAAGAACTTTCTCAATGGAACCCCGGCAGCACAGCAACTAAGAGATAGCATAGATAAATGGGACCTCATAAAACTAAAAAGCTTCTGTTCATCAAAAGAAGTGGTCTCTAAACTGAAGAGAACACCCACAGAGTGGGAGAAAATATTTGCCAGCTACACATCAGACAAATGACTGATAACCAGAATATATAGGGAACTTAAAAAACTAAATGCTCCTAAAACTAATGAACCAATAAAGAAATGGACAAGTGAACTAAACAGAACTTTCTCAAAAGAAGAAATTCAAATGGCCAAAAAACACATGAAAAAATGCTCACCATCTCTAGCAATAAAGGAAATGCAAATTAAAACCACACTAAGATTCCACCTCACCCCTGTTAGAACAGCCATCATTAGCAACACCACCACCAACAGGTGTTGGCGAGGATGCGGGGAAAAAGGAACCCTCTTACACTGCTGGTGGGAATGTAAACTAGTACAACCACTCTGGAAAAAAATTTGGAGGCTACTTAAAAAGCTAAACATTGATCTACCATTTGATCCAGCAATACCACTCTTGGGGATATACCCAAAAGACTGTGACACAGGTTACTCCAGAGGCACCTGCACACCCATGTTTATTGCGGCACTATTCACAATAGCCAAGTTATGGAAACAGCCAAGATGCCCCACTACTGATGAATGGATTAAGAAAATGTGGTATCTATACACAATGGAATTTTATGCAGCCATGAAAAAGAATGAAATGTTATCATTCGCTGGTAAATGGATGGAATTAGAGAACATCATTCTGAGGGAGGTTAGTCTGGCCCAAAAGACCAAAAATCGTATGTTCTCCCTCATATGCGGACATTAGATCAAGGGCAAACACAACAAGGGGATTGGACTTTGAGCACAAGATAAAAGCGAGAGCACACAAGGGAGATATGAAGATAGCATTTGTTGCCCTCAATGCAGAGAAACTAAAGCAGATACCTTTAAAGTAACTGAGGCCAATAGGAGAAGGGGACCAGGAACTAGAGAAAAGTTTAGTTCAAGAAGAATTAACCTAGAAGGTAACACACATGCACAGGAAATTAATGTGAGTCAATTTCCTGTATAGCTATCCTTATCTAAGCTAGCAAAAACCCTTGTTCCTTCCTATTATTGCTTATATTCTCTCTTCAACAAAATTAGAGATAAGGGTAAAACAGTTTCTGCCAGGTATCAAGGGGGTGGGGGAGAGAGGGAGAGGGTAGGGTAGGTGGTAAGGGAGGGGTGAGGGGCAAGGGGGAGAAATGACCCAAGCCTTGTATGCACATATGAATAAGAAAGAAAAAGAAGAAAGAAAGAAAGAAAGAAAGAAAGAAAGAAAGAAAGAAAGAAAGAAAGAAAGAAAGAAAGAAAGAAAGAAAGAGAAAGAAAGAAAGAAAGAAGAAAGAAAGAAAGAAAGAAAGAAAGAAAGAAAGAAAGAAAGAAAGAAAGAAAGAAAGAAAGAAAGAAAGAAAGAAAGAAAGAGCTATAGGGTCTTGAAAAAAGAAATTGAAGAAAATCACAGAAGATAGAAAGACCTCCCAAATTCATGGATTGGCAGAGTTAAAATTGTAAAAATGGCTACACTACTGAAAGCAATCCATAGATTCAATGAGATCCCCATCAAAATGCCAATGTCATTCTTCACAGATGTAGACAAATCAATCCTAAACTTCATATGGGAGCACAAAAGACCCTGAAGAGCCAAAGCAATCTTGAACAAAGAGAGCAATTGTGGAGGTATATCAATACCAGACTTCAAATTACACTACAGAGTCATAGTAACAAAAACAGCTTGACAATGGCACAAAAACAGACACAATGACCCAATGAGCAGAATAGAAGACCCCCAATAAACCCACACAGCTACAACCATTTGATCTTTGAAAAAGGAGTCCAAAACATACTTTGAAGAAAAGATAGTCTCTTCAACAAATTGTATTGGAAAACTGATTATCTATGTGCAAAAGACTGAAACTAGACTGCATCTCTGACCCTTTACCAAAATCAATTCAAAATGGATCAAAGACCTCAACGTAAGACCTTAAACTTTGAAACCACTACAGGAAAACTCTTACAAACAGAGGCATAGGCAGGTATTTTCTGAATAAGACTCCAATTGCCCAGGAAATGAGAACAAGAATTGACAAACAGGACTGCAACAAATTATAAAATCTTCTGCACATCAAAGGAAAAAATTTATCAGGATGAAGAGACAACCCACAGAATAGGAGAAAATGTTTGCCTGCTATTCTTCAAAGAAAGGATTAATATCCAGAATATACAGAGTTCAAAAAAAATAAACACCAAAAGAACAGATAATCCAATTAATGGTGAAATAAATTGAACAGGCAGTTCTCAGAAGAAGAAATACAAAACTAATATATACATGAAGAAATGTTCAACATCCTTAACCACAAAGACATGTGAATCAAAACTACACTGACTTTCCATCTCATCCCAGATGAATAGCTATGATCAAGAAGACAACAAATACTGAGAAGCAAGCAGGGAAAAGAAACCCTCGTACACTGTTGTTGGGAATGTAAAGTAGTCCAGCCACTATGGAAATAAGTATGGTGATTCATCAAAAAGCTAAAAAGAGACCAACTTTATGACCCTGCTGTACCACTCTTGACACAAGGGACTATAAATTAACATACAAGAGAGATACATGGACACCCAGGCTGATCACACCATTCACAATAGCCAGGCACTGAAATCAGCCTAGATGCCCAAAAATTGATGACTGGATAAAGGAAATATGGTATATACACACAACCGAGTATTACTTGGCCATAAAGAAAAATGAAATTATGCTGTTTGAACGAAAATAGATGGAAGTGGAGATCATAATACTGAGTGAAATAAGTCAAGCTCAAAAAAGCTAAATAGCACATGTTTTTCCCTCATTTGTGGACTCTAGGTCAAAATGATAAAAATTACAATAATAATGGGACTTGAATGCAAAAAGGACACTGTGGGAGAGGGTTCAATGTGAGGGGGAGGGAAAATGGAGATGATACCAGGGGGTGAAGAAGATCCAAGTATGTTACTTACACATGCACTTATGTATAGAGATACCATTCAGAAACCTACCAAATATTGTTTTTTAAAGGGAGGGATAAAGAAGGAGAGTTAAAGGAATATAATAGAGGGGGAAGACTTGCTCAAAATACACTGGATACATATGTGGGATTTTCGTATGAAACCCCCTTGCACTACTAATGAAGCTTACATTTTACAAAATGATAATTTAGCATGAGAAGACATGGATGAGAATTTAGATAAGTCCAGAATGACTATGAGTTGGCAAATGTGGAAGCTAGAACCCGAGCACTTAGGAGCTCATCATACCATCCTCATGATGTTTGGGTGTATTTCAGATACTCCACAATAAAAAAAATTTAATGTGTAGTAAATTCCACATAGTTACATATGCAGTTAGTTGCATAATTGATGCTTCTTGGTAATCCAGTTTTCTCATCTGTTTAGAAGTTCCTATTTCAAAACTCAGGAAGGGAAGAAAGATGCAAAAAAAACACATTAGGTATATGCTCTTGCCCCATGAAAGAAGTGCCAGATTTTAAAACTATAGTTAAGCAGCCTGCCCAAATCTAAGAAAAAGAACACACACACACGATGCTTTAGTTATTTTTCAGGTAGGGGCTCACATTTTTTTGCCCAGGACCAGCCTCTGACTGCGATCCTCCTACCTATGCCTCCTGTGAAGTCACCACACCCAGCTTGTTGGTTAAAATGGCATTTCACTAACCTTTTGCCTGAACTGGCTTCGAACCATGTTGTTTTCCAATCAACTCTCACATAGCTGAATTTACAGGCATACACAGCTGCACCCAGCCATGAGTTATTTTCTAACTCCCTCCCTTCCAATTAGCTGTCCTGCCTTCCTGTAATGAACTCAAGTCAGAAAAGATCAAATAGTGCATGCACTTGGTGAATTTTTGTCTTGACTCTGAGGACATATAGTGACTTTCTATTTTAGTGTTGGATGAAAGGAAACATGAATCCCACATGAAGTCCCAGACTAGTATCTTTCATGGATTTTATTCTTCATTTCTAAAAAAATATAGCTTCTATGTACAGCTGACCTGGATAAGAATGAGGCTTAAGTAGGTAGGAATAAGCATTTTTCTCATCCTCTTATGAGCCAATCATTAGCAGAATTCCTTCTTTCCAAATCTAGCTAACAAGGTTAAAAACATGCTGAAATTTAATAAGAAAAACAGAAAGAAGAAAATGGAGGGCAGGAAGGTGGAAAGGAGGAAGAAAGGGAGGGAGGAGGGGAAAGGTGGCCTTATCAGAATGCAGACCATTTCAATTTAGTAAGTTTGGTGCAGCTGTTCTCATAAACCCATGAAGAATAGACCCAATTGTCCATTAAAGATTTACCAGCCATTCCTAATCTTCACTCTGCAAAGTGTGCATTGGAGATTTCCCTGTACTCATTTGTGAGGTGTATTCATCCTTTCAAAGTCATTTATGGTCACTGAGGAATCTGAACTGTAAGAAATGGATTGTTGGTTATAGGACAAAAAATTCACATATGATTACTGAGTTTGTTAGACTTCACTTGTTTCAAAGCACTCTAACAGGACCTTAAATATGTACAAAATACTTGTTTAAAGAAACTATCTGAAAAGTTATGTAAATGATGTCTTAAAACCAGATCATCTTCCCAACTTTTGAGCTGCATAAAAGATATTTACTTGAGAATTTTAGCACTTCCCTCTTAATCCACCATCTTCAGGTTTGCACAGACACAGCTAGTACTAAAACAGTAATGTATTCTTTTGAGACAACTTAACTATCAAAATCTTGAAAACGCAGGGTCTGGACGTGTGGTTCAAGTAGTAGAGTACCTGCCTAGCAAGTGCAAAGCCCTGAGTTCAAGCCCCAGTACTGCCAAAAAAAAAAAAGAAAAAAGAAAAAGAACACATAATACTCAGAAATGTCAAAATCGCCTATCTGCCTATCTCAAATAGTTCAATTATTCACAATCACATTATGTCAGAGATATTAACCATTTCAGAGCTATGTGTTGACTACTACCTGACAGACCAAATATAATTCTTGGAAATTCAAAGGTGAAGAGGACAGAAAAGATTCTTCATGGGGTCTAGAGAGAAATCAAGCCGCAGGTCTCATGTGATACCTCTAAAATGAGTATAATTTAACCAAACAAGGTGGGACACTTGGCGGCCTCCTCAAGTGACTATGTTACTATATGAAGTCCTCAGAGATTTGAAATTATTCTTGCATTCTCTTAGAAGAGGACTTCTCCTCTTTTTGCCATTCCCATCCAAGAGTTTCAAGGACAGACAAGAAAAGGGAATCCTTGTATAATTTGGGGAATCAAAAAGAAGAAAAATCAAACCTCTACTGTTGTAGAACTCTGGGGAACAGCATCTACTGATCAATAAATACTTACTGAGATCCTGCTCTGTGCCTACTCTGGCTTTATAGAGTTGAGGGGTTTTTTCCATACAATTGAAGCAAGGCAGCAATAGAGCCAAATGGCTTCATGAAATGTCTTGGGCAGAGGGCCCAAGATTTCTCCAAGTTTCCAGCACCTCCAAAAGGTGTAGGAAACACATTTTAATGACACAGGAGGAAGAAAGGGGACAGGGAGGATGAGAATGGAGCAGGAACAAGGAAGAGGGACAACAAGTGTCCTTGCATGATACGTACAGCCATATAACAAGAATCAACGTGAAGGACCAAGAGGAAGAATTGCAAATCTCAGGAGAGACAGTTCAGGGAAGGTGAAGGTTAAGAATTGAGCCCCATTACACCTCTTCACTACTGTGTGAGACTGTGATGACCTCATAGTTTAGATTAGGAAAAAGAAAAATTTATGACTTGATGGAGATTAGGCTAAAAACAGAAATTCCAGAATTGACTAGGTTGTGTTGTTTATAGCCTTGGAACAATGGTATCTCTGAAAGTCTGTTTAGTTTAACTATATAAAACAAAATTACATTTTTTACACAACTAAGATACTTGTAAGTACTATGACCCATATACAAGTTCTGTGTGAGTGTGTTTTCAAACATGTGTGTGTGTATGTGTGTGTGTATGTGTGTGTGTGTGTGTGTGTGTGTGTGTGTGTGTATGTTACAAACAACCGAATGTACTTGAATACTGGAGTCACCAAAACAGTTCTGTTGGGAAGAGACTCTATTTATGATGTTATAATTGTTCAAACTCTCTCTTAAGCTATCAGCATCATTTTATTAACCATGTAATAAAATTGATTCTATATTTATATCTGAATCTCCATTTTGGTTACTAACAGTGGAAAGAAGGAAGGGAGGGAGGAAGGAAGGAATAAAGAAAAGGAAGGATAAAGAGAAAGACGGGAAGGGAAGCAGAGAGAGAGGGAGGACTGAGTGACACTTCTGCCTTAGAGAAGTTGCCCTCTGTAATTACTGATTGTGTCATACATTCTGTAATTGAAGTCACAGCTACAAAGATCTTAGTGTAGACTGTAACATTAGTGAAGGAAGGGGGGAGACAGAGAGAAAAAAAGGGGGAAAGGAAGAGAGAAAAGGAAAACATTCACTTAAATTATGACTTTATCCACCAAAGCTGGCACTTGCTGGCTTCTGGCAATTTCTGAAACCCAACAGACAAACACTCATTAGCTCTGAATATATTAAGAGAATACAGCAATCCCCAAAGTGTTTTAAGTGATGTGTTGCAATACCTGTATTGTCGAGGTGACAATTTTGATTGAAAACATTCATTTTAATATATTGGTATATTTGTGGAAAATAATAAATACCTCAAACAGAGCCACATTACTTTGCAGTCGGGTGTATTTAGGGCAGCAACAAATACCTCATCTCTGGGGTACTGGTCATTTTCCTTGGAGATTCATGCTACCTGCCACTGCCTCTATCTCCATGGTGCCTTATATTTCTCCACACTTTGAAAACAGCCATTTCCAAGGGACCCAGCATTGGTGTTGTCATGCAAGAAGAAAGGAGAACTTAAGAGAGCCTGGGTCATGCAGTCTGTCTTTCAAGCAGCTATCTTTGCATTTTTATAGGCATTACTCTTAATCTCATTTTTCATTCCCATCTTGCAACGTTATGCCTTCCTATTGATCTTAGTTCTGCTGCTTAGAGACACCAATGAGAAATGCTGAGAATATTCAATAAATAAAAAATATCCATCTACCCTGTACGTGATTCCTCCTTACAAAACTGTGCAAGTAGAATAGTGTTGTTTCTTGAGACCAGATTCTATGACCTGCATGTAGAACTAAATTCAAGGGAAGGTTGGAGGGTGTTCTAAATTTCAAATCCCAATCCTGAGGTCCATTATTGCCTTAGAGAGGTTACCTTCTGTAATTATTGATTACCTGATACATACTGTAATTGAAGTCACCTCTACAAAGATATCAGTTTAAATTGTAGCATTTGTGATTTTTCCTGAATGAGAAATGCATTTATTTGTATTGCTTCAATTTTTAAACATATGTTTAAATGAGAAAGAACTTCTCTAAGGAACTTTTTTGCTAACTAGAACATAGTTAGGCATCTTGATATATTGTTGTATATTTTATTCAAATGATCATTTGTTTAAAAAATACATAAAGGCACCCTGAGAGATGAGTATTTATCAAACAGGTGAACCAATCTAAGGGTCCAAATTATGCCCTTTATCTCTGTACTGTGGAAAATTGAGGTAAGTAGCATGAAGCAGGGTGGAAAGAATTCTGATGCAGCTGTCAGAGGCTGTGGGTTCTCATATTTGCTTCCCACATTATATGGATTTAATTTGTCTTCTCCAAGTCTTCATCCTATTAGCTGTGGAAATGAAGGCGCTGGTACCTGATCTCCATTAGCACTAATATTTTCTATGTTTCATAGATGAAGTGTAAAGACACGTTTTCTCAAGCATCTGATTCCATTTCATGACTTTAGCTGTCTCTTTCCTTTCATTTTCAATTTACTTAAGAGCATTAAAAATATTCTGTCCACTGGGAGCAGAATACTGAGTAGATATTGAGAATATGCACTGGGAAGCTGTCTTAGACTCTTTCATGTTCTAGGTGACAAAAAACCTCCAACCAACTTAACATAACATAAAGAGAAAAGGAATTTATTGACTCATACCATTGGAAAGTACCATTGTAGGTCAAATTGCATCCCACCCCTTAAAATTTACATAGTGTTCTTCCTTTATCCATAGTGTCACTTCCCATGGCTCCACCATGGTCTAAAATTTTTAAATGAAAAAAATCACAGAAGTAGACAATTCATAAGTTTTAAGTTAGCTGCAATTTTGAGATAAATGATGAAATCTTGCACCATCCCATTCTACCCCACCAAGGGCGTATCCAGCGTATCCATTCTATATTTGCTACCTGCCTATTAGTCACATAGTACCCACCTCAGGTGTCAGTTCAGCTATTACAGCATCACAGTACTTGTTTTCAAGTGATCTTTGTTTTATTTGAAATGACCCAAAACGCAAAAGTAGTGATGCTGGCAGTTTGGATATGAGAAAAAAAATACCATAAAGAAGTTCCTTTAGATGAACACGTGAAAGTTTTGATTTAAAGAGAAAAACTGTTGTATGCTGAAGTTGCTAATATCAATAGTAAGAAGGAGTCTTCTGTCCATGACATCGAGGAGAAGGAGAAAAAATCAAATTAATTTTACTGTTTCACCTCAAATTGCAAAACTTATACACCCAGTGAAAAATAGGTGCCTAATTAAAATGGAAAAAGGCATTAAATTATAGAATTTAATACTATGCATGGTTTCAGACACTCACTGGAGTCTTGGAACACATCCTCTGGGGATAAGGGGAGACTGTAGTATGTTGAGTCCCTAAACCAGTACCTCAGAATGGCCTTTTAAAGACTTAAGGTTAAATGAGATCATACCAGTGGATCCAATCCAATCTGACTACTATCCATAGGTAAGAGGAAATTTTATCACACACAAAGAGAAATCAGGGGCATGTATGCACAGAGGAGCCACAAGCAAAAAGGAAGCCAAGGAAAGAGGCCCCAGAGGAAACTACCCAGGCCAGCACCCTCATCTTGCACCTCCCAGCCTCCAGGTGTGTGGCATTTATTTTCTTATGACATTCCTAGCAAACTAATACAAGCCCTTCCTAGGGATGGCTATATAATTTGTAGAATCAAGTGAGATTAACACTGTGGTTCACCTAGTTCAAAAGGCAGGGGGAAAGTATCACTAATGATATGTGGGTTTTTATTTTCCTTCTTCTGTGGTAGCTTTCTGATTTGTGATAGTGGTTTTGTTGTTTGTGGGGGGTTTTTTGGGTGGGGTTCCTGTTTTCACTTTTATTTCTTTTTTTTATTTAAATTAAAATTTTGAATTATTTCAATGAATTTTACCACTGATCTCTATATCATGCAAGGACACCTTTAAATGCAAATATAAGAGTACTGCATAGAGAACAACAAATTAGTTCATATGTGCATCTGTACATATATGTGTTATTCTTACCAAAAGAGTTGAAACCCTGTAAAACCTAGGTGAGCTTTCTATTTCATTCTTGATAATGCCCATTCTACCAACACTCTTAGATTTATTGACAACAAGGTACAGCAACTATGGGTTATCCTTCCTTTCTTTGTCCTTCTATGTCATTGTTTTTAGTGAAAATGGTTGACTAATAAAAGGAAATAACATACAAGAAAGACTGCTAACAGGGTTCTTTGGTTGAGTTTCTTAGAATGCTATTGTCTTTTTTCTGCATTTAAAGCAAATTCTGATTGAGAAGGAAATCCTGGTTCTTTGGGCTGTCAGCACCCACTTACTCAGTCGTGTACATATCAGGTTTTCTTTCTACTCACTTTGTGTCACTAAATCTGGACACATGGTGGGGTCCACTGGAACTCTGTACTCATAGATACTCATGAATGCTGTATGCAAATAGTGTGGCAAGGAATGGCAGACATGCCTATCACAGGTACTCCTCTGTTTACATGCACAATCCACTGGTTTATTGGTGCTCACTTGAAAAACCTAAGTTCAAAATAAAATGTATTAATATTTTCAACATGTTAATAGCACAACCTTAAACCAAGTATTTGGCCCTTCTGTTCATGAGCCCTCATGCAACTACACAGGAGATATGCCCATAAAACCAGTCTTGGTCTCTTGATATGATGTTATGGAAAGCTAACTATAAGGTCAGAACAGTCCAGTGCCTCCTTTCCCTTTATCTTCCTCTATTCCCCTCCATATTATTTTTACTCTGATTTCATGGTCACCAAATGACTGCATAAAGTAAAATAGATGGAGCTTTTTTCTCAGAAGTTTCACAGAGTACCTCCTTGTATCTCATTGATGACAGTGGGTCATGTGATCTCTTCTGAACCAATCACTGTGACCGAAGCAATGTCATTCTCTAATTACCCAGGACACTGTCTTACAGCTTATCTCTAAAGCTACAGATGGAGATGACTCTGTAGGAATAAATCATTGACTAGAAAGCTTGGAACAAAGCAGTCTACCAGAATAAAATCTGAACACGGCTATCAAAAGTAGGGTAAACGGATCACAAGAAACAAAAAGAAGATAAATGTTGGAGACATTTATGTCAGGATAGGAAGCTTAATGTAACCTAGAAATTATACTTGGAGCTAGAAAAGTCATAGAACTAATGCTCACTATTTTTCCATTTGAAGCGAGCACCATATGTAAAAATTCCACCCTAAAATAATCCACTTGGATGCTTCTTTTGACAGTTTTCTCCACATTCTAGCCATTATCATCCCAAACTTGCCACCAAAATTTCCCCTCCCATATCATTCCTAACTTTTATAGAATAATGGCTATCAAACATTGCAGTGTCCAGTGCCACAAATGGTTTAGCTCTGTCCTGTTCAGACTTCCTGTGATATTTCTCCTCTGACTGTGTGTATTTCAGGATACCAGCTTGGGGACAAGAGTGATTATCAGGAGGAGATTGGGGTTAAGGCATTAGAAGAGAAAGAAGGAAGACTGAAAGCATGAGGCCACATTTGCATTTTATTAGGCTGATCTGATCCTTCTCTTTATCTGCTATTTATGAGGATTTCTTCATTGTGTGCTCTACTCTGACACACAAACACCAAACCAAAGCAGAGTAACCCAGGTGCTCTCAGGTCTTGTGGAGGCACTCGTGGGAACAAGAAAATAGAAACAGTGGACACCCCTATGGATTAAAGTCTCTTGACTACCAAGACTAGTAGTTAGAGCAAACGTGGGTGGCTAGCATCTCTACTCCAAGAATTTCTTCTCTGAACACGGAATACATGAAGTTGACAGGGCTCTTGTGTAAACAGACTTCTGATGGTTGACTTCACTGGCTTGGTTTTGCAAAGGGAGAAGGTGTGCCCAATTGTCTGGGATGACATCCATTTATGTTCAGGCTTAGAACTCAGCAATAAATTAAGTTTGATGATGAAAGTGGCCAGAATAATATCTGACTGGCAATGTTTTTCAGGATGGAAGAATGTCAGGGCTGCAGATCACAGGAGTATTACTTTATTCGTCACAAAAACTTCTGTCATAGAATGTTGCTTTAGATTGAATTTAGTGCTATTTGAAACATCAGAGCTGAGTTTACAAGAGCAATTCAGAATGGGAACTTAAATGTCATTTCGTTCAATCCCTTCTTCTTGGCATAGGGGAAAAGTTTTATTCAACTAGTGAGTGAAAAAGCTGGAACCAGAATCCAGATCATTCTTTCTTCTCTCTCCTTAGGGAAAAAATCCAAAGAACAACACAGCACACTTATAGGTTTGGCATCTGCCACATTTTTCCTGAATTATTGAAAATTTACCCTCATACCATCCAAACTACTTGCTATTCTGTACTCTCATGAGAAAGATCAGAGAGAACCTGTCAAAATCCCGTGAACTTTGATTGACATCTATTCCCTAGGTCTATATGACAAAGTCAAAGTCTGATCAATGCACATCTTATTTTCCATAGCGGGAAGGACTTTCTTACACCCATTCTGTTTCCCCTACAAACTAAGATATAAGTCTAGAAAGCTAATGAACTGATTTCTCTTTAAATTTCACAGCTCTCTCTCTCTCTCTGATGTTGGCCTCACTTCCAAACGTAGTTCTCCAAGGGTATGGAGGGGTTTTCACAGAACAAGAAACAATAAAGCTTTGGGTCATTTTAAAAATAGAGAAACTGAAGAAAAGTCAAGTGAGAGTCACACAAAGACACTCCAGGGACACATGTGATCTTGTCCACAGGCTACCAGACAGACCTATATATTATTCAAAGAATAATCTTGCTAGCCCTATGATCTCTGTCTATAATTAGGTAGAGGTCAAATTCCTCTTGAGAGAAATGTGTGTGTGTGTGTGGGTGTGGGTGTGTGTGTGTGGTGTGTGTGTGTGTGTGTGTGTGTGTGTGTGTGTGTGTATGTGTGTGTACCAAATAAATATTTGGTAATATCTTATAACAATTGTAATGCTTCCTAAAAACTAACTTCCTAATGTTATTCAATTCTGGCCTCCCTTTTACTTACTCATGTGACTAAATGAGAACCTGTGAGACTAGTCCCCCAGGTCACCACCAAGAGTGATTTAGTTGTCAGCCTTTCTACTTAAGCTGCCTACCTGGCTCTCAATTAGTGCTAATTATTATACGGACTCCATCACCCAAGTGAGGAAATGTCTCCCCTGATAAAGTCTATGCTACAGAAAAAGAAATTTAAATTTGCCTGCCTCTTAATCAAACATCTACATTTTAAATGACCCCAATGCCTGATCCATGAGAAGTGGTAAGAATCAGCACAGTAGGAGGATACCACTGTAGCATCAAGTTATGAAGACCTCAAGACAGTGTTGATGGGAGCCTCTCCACAAATAATTATTGCCAATGGCAATGATAGGAAGCCCTGGCTACTATTAAAGGAACAGCCCAAAAGCAAAGGAGGGTATCCATCTCACTTTTCTTTGGTTCTACCACATCTCCCAAGAAGGGCACAAAGCTGCAGGGATTCTGCAAATGTAACAAACAGGAAGACAACATGTGGATATGGGGAAACAGTCTGGATAACAAGCTTATTCAAAAACTTGGAAACTAATTTCAACTGCATCTTTTTTATTCCCAGTGGGCAATATTTTTCCCATTCCAGTTATTTACAGCAGAATTTCTCAACCTCAACACTACTGACATTTTAGACTGGATAATTCTTTGCTAGAGGTGGCTGCCCTATGTATTATAGTGTATTTTACAGCATTCTTGACCTCTACCCAATAGACACCAATAGCACAACTTAGTTGTAATAACCAAAACTATCTCAGGACATTGTCAAATGTTCCTAGAGGAGGAAGAGGAGATAAAACTGCCCTTGGATGAACACCATTTCTCTGGGGTCATAGCAACAGATGATCTGAGGATGGTTTTTAACCTTTTGGTGTCTCAGGACTCTTAGAAAACTTGGGGAAAAATTTTAACCTGCAATCTATAAATGCCAATAGTCAAAATTTTACCTCAGAGACCCCTGAAACCCAAGGATGAGTGTTCTGTGCATTAATTCATTTATATCAATGCTGGATTTTTTCACATAAGTTTTCCCAAGAAGCAAAAAAAGAAAAAAAATACAAAACAAAAACAGAAAATGTACAAGTTCACATATGGACACATTCAAAAATATCTTAAAGTAACAAGGTCTATCCACAGAATACCTTGGTACCGCTTAAGGGCTCATAAGCTCTATGTGTGTTTTGTTTTTTTTTTTTTAATGCTGAGTGAGTCCATCTCACTGCTTCATATTCTAGCACCACCTATCAACTTCTTGCCAGAAAAGCACTGAATGAGAGGTAGGAGTAACAACAGGCAACCTTTCCCTAATACTTACTAAGACAGGCACCATACTGAACACATATATTCAACTATTATTATTCTCATTTTAGAAAATGAGGAAACAGAGGCACTCAGAGATTCAGTAACTTTGCTAGGTCACACAGCTGATAAATGGCAAAGCCAAGAGTCAAACTTATAGCCCATGCTTGGCCTCTGTAGCATCTAAACCATGTGGTTGTCCATAGACCAAAGTGGACAATGAGTGGTATCTATGTAATGATGGAAGAAATTTTTTCATATATTCCCAAAATCTGTGATTATAGCAGTGAACACTATAAACATCTAACCAACTTAGTTTCCTCTCTGCCTCCCTCTACCCCAATTTCCCTGCCACTTATCACCTCTCTTCCCTTAGGAGGAAGGTGAAGCTTTGTTACCTCACAGCATTGTAATAAGTCTCCTCCTGTGAATTCAAATACCTTAGCATCATTCACCAACATTTCTCAAAGTTTAGTCCAATAACCATGTGAATATGAATCACTAGGAAAACTTATTTAAAATATAGATTCTTCCCAACACAAAGAAATGATAAATGCCTGAGGGGCTAGTAGTGCCAATTACTCATTGTATACACATTGGTTATTACATATCATGTACATGTATCAAATGTCACATTATACCTCTATGTGTCTACTAAAAGATTTTTTAAAATAAATATTCTTGATTCTGCCATAGACCTGCTGAATAAAAATCTCTAGAAATGGGGCCCAAATCGAATTCCTCTTCAATTTTTCTTGGCAGTTCTATTCCTACCCTTTCCTTACTTGCTTAGCTACCTGCCAAACTACAAACAGTGAGACAACATGGGGACATGGGAGACAGTTTGGCTAGATAAAGTCAAGATTATTACCAAAACTGGAAAACCAGTTTCAACTACATTGTTTTTATTCTCAATGGGTAATTTTTTTCCGTTGGCATTTATTGAGTGAGTATAAGTGCTTAACTTATAAGTGAAATAGGTGTCCAAAAGTCTATCTCTTAGGTCAAAGATCATAAAGGCAGCAGAGCCTGTACTTTACTGTATGCAGTCTTGTGTAGTTCCACTATGGGTTTCTGCTTACAAAATATGGTCAATAAAACTTTTTGATTGGCTAGCCAAAACCAATTTGCAAGAATTATATCTTGACCTCGAACCCTAACTGAATACCTTCTTCAACTACCAAACCTCTCAGCAGTTTAGAATCAACCAAGGTAAACATAATAGGAGCCTTTGACTCATTTCTAGTCATTCCATTCAAAAAGGGCCTGAGTTAGTTTTTACTTGAGCAGAAGTACTATTTGATATTTATTTATTTATGCTAAGCTATTTAGAGGAATTGAGTCTGTTGTAGAAAAAACATGGCCAAAAAGTAAAGTGAGCTTCCTCCTCTGAGAAATACTAATTAGGGGCTGGGTAGTCAGCACTGAGAGGGAACAGAAATACTCTCCCAGTGGATGAGCTCCAGAGCTGTTTTCCCAGCAGGAACCATGTGCAGGGACTGCTCCTTAGTTACAAGTGAGTTTTATTGTTTTCCCTAAGTGGAAATAAAATAGTGGAGTTGTAGAATGAAATTAGAGGAATGAGACTTCATTTGAGAGCCTGATCAAACCTATTCGGAAAAGGAATTCTTCAGTTTTCCATATCCTTCAAATCCTCCTTGAAGAACAAATGTCATAAATTCTACTCACTGTATTCCCTCAACTTGACTTCTACACTTGCCTTGTGATTGATGGCACAAGGTCACTTTGCTTTAACTTTGCCCAGAGCTTCAGCTACTCATCAAGACAGAAACTCGTTTCATTTACACTCCCCTTCCTTCTCCATAAATTCTAAGAATTAACTAAGCATCTATGGTGCTTTTGTTTTGAAAAGGTTCCACTTTCCAAATCTTTGTGGCTATTTTTAGGTGAGGCATTCACTAGCTATGTGTAATTCTCCTGTTCAGACATTCGCAAAGAAGAAGCTGAAGTAGTCAAATAATTTTCATTAACTCTGAGTGGATAATAAAATATAAGCAATACTAAATCCTTCTATTTTCCATTTTTAACTACACCAAAGTCTTTTGAAGAATTTAAATCCTTTACAACTTTTCATTGTCTCCCAAATTCTGAACTAATTTGATATTTTTTTCCTATAACCACTAGGTCCTAGGCTTTTTCATATATAAAATATCACTTAAGCAAACAAATCTAAGGATAACAGATTATCCTATATTACAAACAAGTGCTTGAGTCAGAAACACAATACATGTTAGTTCAATGTCATGGAGAAAGTAAATAATAAAAATAAAACTTAAATTCTGGTCTCTTCTAACTACTCTTCAGATCAAGTTTCAGTCAGCTGCTGCACTGGTATTGTCTGCTTAGAAACAACTGCCTAAAATAAATAAGTGATTAAAATTCAGACTTCCTCATGCTAAAGAACATCATATGTTTTTATATCCTTTGCTCCCATGAGGCAACTTTCCCTATATTATGCAAAGGTGGCCCTCTCATTCTCCCACATCTTGACTCTTTCCAATTCAGACTTGTTTCACCTCCAGTAACTTAAAGCAGTAATCTTCAGACTTACTTCCCTTTTAGAGCTTTTTAGAAAAATCGAGCATAGGAGAGAATTATGGAGGTAAATATTCCATGATACAAAATGACGTGACCCAAAGAATTCCTCTAACTCAACTCGGTCTCTTAAGTCACCCATTTCCAATCCATCCTGCTGTTACCAGGGACAGGCCAAGCTGCTAAACACACCCAGAACTCTTGCAGGATCTTGCTAAAGGTTTCTTGCAAAATACATTGTTTTTGTAACTGCCAGTTAAATGATGCCACTGCTGCATTTGAGGAAGAGTGGGGACATCCAGTGGCCATGGAGGTTGATAACAACTGAATTATGAGCACAAAGATATTTGGATTTTGATGGAGACATGCTAAAAAGGGTCTTTAAAAGTTTCTGGTTCTGGTAACTTTGCAAATTATTGTAATTATGACCCTCTAGTAGTCATCACATTTGCATCTGCAATGTCATTGGCAAGTATAACCTCTTAGAGAATCTTATTTGTAAATACCTGGATCATTCATTGTCCACTGCTCGAAATGACCCACCATATTAAAGCAAAGTATGTGATGACCTTAACTTCTTCAAAAGAAAAATCTAAATATAATAAACTGTTTGACTTCATCTGGCTCATGTGCAGAATACACCAATATTTAAAAAAATAATAAAAGTCTTCCTTAGAGCAGTAAAAATGAAAAAGGTTGAAGGGTTAAGAGGTCTCATTGACTAGCTAGCACAATATGAGAACTGAAATCTTTCAGTGAAAAAAGAATACATGTGTCTTTAAATTTCCCTTGACTCAATTATTTTGAAAGTTGGTGGTGCTGTGATATGAGATGAAATCATTTGCCCAGTATAGAATAGTCTGTTAAGGTGCATCTCCTAGAACTTTGTTTAATTATAATTTAATTATAATTTTTCTTCCCATCACGTGAAAAAATTAAGACTCAACATTCAACTCTATTCAGACAAATGTAAAGGACAAGCTATACAGATTAAGGACAAGGAAACTCTGAGAATGAAATCTTTATCTCCCTCCAAGCTGTGTGATACACAGGCAGCCACCCTCACACAAGTTGTAAATACATGCTTGTGGCTTTGAGGGGCTTTCTCAGCTATCCTTGCTTTTCACAACACTCATGACAGGATCTGACACACTTGCGCCATGAGCCATTTCCCAGTCTTCCTTAACCTTTCAACCAGTCACCAAAACTCAACAGTTGTGTACGATCACATGACCTTGTTCCCAATGACGTGTTCCTAATCAGAAAAGAATTGATGAAACTTTTGAAACTACAGGGCAAAGGGCAGATGCTGATTCAGTGATACTGCTTCAGAGGATTTTCCCCTTAATTGAAGACAATGCCTTACCGCATTAAAATAACTTGCCTTATTGGAATTTCTCTTGTAACGGCAGGTGTTCGAGCTGTTAGAGTTCTGCTGATCCCATCATGTAGACACTCAGCTACTAATAAAACTGAACCCATACATTGAAAGTAATAAGAAGAAAGAAGCCCTGCTTTCTGACATCCTCATAAAACCCTAGATTTTTGCTTGAAACTAGTATTTTGAGGTACATAGGTTTTTCCATACCCAACTGTCACCCACACTCATCTTGAGTACAAAGCTCATGTGGACAATTTAACAGCCAATGATTTTTCTCAAATGTATTTCCTTTTTTTGAGGTCTGCCATCTCCATTTTGAGTAACAAATGTATTCTCGTGTTGCTTTGAACAAACTGAGGACCCAAGACCAGTCTTCCAGCTCTGACTCTCCCACTCATCGACCATCTAACACCATGCTAGTCAATGCACATTTCATGCTTGGCTTTCTTGCCCGGAAATGAGTAAATTAGGTAACCTGTAAGGATCTACATTATAAAATATTCTCTCATCTCTGTACCTTCTTTGAAATTGATCTATCCGAACAGCATGATGACTGTACAAAAGTCATGAGACACCTTGAGGTAGGAGAATCTCTTCTTCCAAGATACAGAATTATGAAAGTATCACTTAGGAAATTATACACTAATATTTAGGCTGGCTATATGCAGCATAGACATGCCTCATGGTAATTCCTCTGCAAGCTCCCGAAGTGCCATATTACACCTCCTATCTTCTGTGAGATAAAGAGAAGGGGAGAATGAAATAAGAATCCAGGAATTGCAACCTCACTCCCTACTATAAACATCAATTATAGTTCTTTCAGAATGAAGCAGGAAAAAAGAGCAGTGATACTGTTCATGCCATGGATCTCAGCAGTTTGCCATAATATGCATTTGAAGATTTTTCTTATTTCCTCACTGCCAACACAGGAATAGGAGGAAGAGCAGCAATGAGGAATATTGCAAGAATTTGCTTTCCCTGTCTTAAGAACAGCCATTGCATTTCTTGCCCGAAGTTTAACTTGATTATGCATTCATTAAAGAGGAGTGATGGCAATGATTAAACAAAAACATCTTTAAAATGCAGAGTTCATTTCAGCCCATTTGGTTTTGTTACACACAAATTGGATTTGCATTGCATCCTGCACAGCAGGTACTCCACTTGAAATCAAAGACAGATGCTTTTATGGGATTAAAAAGAAAACCAAGGGGGAGGGGGAGAAGGTTTGAGATTGAGATATTTTGCATTTCAGTAGTAATGGTTCCAGAATGAAATAGGGATCATATTGCTGCTTTGTCTGTGTATAAGTGTTTGGGGTATAATTAAAAGGAAACAAGAGCCCCCATCATAACTTGAATAATTGTCAAAGAACAACATTTAATTTGCAGGAGTAAAAATGATTTTCCCATAAATGTCTAATAATACCTTAGCATATTTGAAATTTAATCATAAGTGGCTTAGAATTAAACCATTTGAATTATTACTGAAACATTTCAAGTAGTGACATTAAATGCTTTGTTTGAAATTAACCATTAATTCAAAAAGTCTTCTCCAGAGCTGCTATGAGAATTTAACTCCTTGTCTATAAACAGAAGTCCCTTCATATCTCTAGAACACTACTCACATTGCTGGCTATTTACTGTGGTACCTTCGGTTAAATGATTCTGAACACTAAAATCTTATAATTGATATCATCTGCTGTTTTGAAATGTTTGTACATTTGTCAGATTATTGGCCATCTGTTGGGAATATTTCCTAAGTGAAAAATAAATAAATAAATATAAGGTGAGAAGTGACAGAAACCAAGTTTGACCCATCTTTCCATTATCTTTGGAAGCTTATGTACTAGATATGGCTCTCCCCTCTTGAAATGCCTTTCTTACATTGTCTCTGACTCTACTATAAGGTGATATTAGCATTTCTCATCCATTTGATGATTCTATCTTGTAGTAGATTGATTCCACTGATGACTCTGATTATTGGCCTGCCTCCATCACTTATTCTCTTTACAATACTAATTTTTCAGTCTTTTCATAAAGAGTAGAGTCTATTTCTTCACCTCATGAATCTAAGTTTGCCTTATAACTTACTTTGGGCCACAATCTTTGATGAAAAGGATGGCATACAAGTTCCAAGTCTAGGCTCTGGAGGCTTTATACTTCCAGTTCTTTCTCTTGAACTTCCACTCTGCAATGAAAACAACACAGTTTAGCCTGATGGAAAAATGAGATTTGTGTGATCTAACCACCATAACTCCTCCTAATCTCCAACCTACCTGTAGGACAACCATCCAGCAAAGGTGTAGCTGACCACAACCAAACCCAGGAGAACTGCCTGGCTGAGTCCAACACGCAAAAAAAATGTTAATTTGGGAGGTGCTTTGCTACACAGAAGTGAAAAATGACATATCTGGATCAGGTTTTTTATATAGTATTTTATTTGGACTTTCATGAGTGTGATTTCCAATGTTTAACAAATATACATGTTCAATAAATACTTATTGCTATGTAGTTAGGTAGGCAGATTTATTTATCTATTTTAGACTGTTATTCAACATGTTCTAATAAAACTCCCATAGTATGTGACTGTGTCTTCCATGCCTTAGTACAATGCTTAGGAAAAAAGCAGAAAAGGACATTGTGTGCTACCCTTTTTCTCACTGATAATGTCTCACATGAAAGGTGACCAGAAATATGGACAAAGGATTTGCTAGAAAGTAAAGTCAGTTCACCCTCACATCTTTTGAATGACCTGGAAATGCATGTGAAATCATTCCTACATGAAGCATAACATTTCAAAATCTGAGTGGGAGATAATTCCACAACTGAAGCTTGATATTACCTTTCAATGATCTCCAAATAGGTAAAAAGAAGAATGTTTCTCACTATGCTACCCCTACTGAAACACAAAAATCGATGACATTTTAGAAATAATCGGACCATCCCCTCATTTCACACAGAAATCTCCACTTTGACCCTCCTGAAAGGTAAAAATTGTAATTAGTAGCTAATATTGAATGTGTCCTTATGAATTACTACATCTTATTCTGGGTATCCTCTATGTATTAGTTCCTCAAAAAGAATCTTAAGGTAAATATCATTATAAAGTTAGGGAAAATTCACTCAGAGAATTTAAGCAACGTGTCTTGAGTCATGTAGCTAGTTCTTCACAGGGATAGAATTCAAACTCTAGAGTCTACTCTCTTAACTATGGCATGGCTTCTATTGGTTAACATTTAGAGCTAATCATTGAAAAATCCACCTACCATATGATAAGGTGCGTTCTTTCCCTTCTTCATTTACTCCTGCAGAGGCAAAATACCTGAAAACCCATATAATATGATGTTTTAAACCTGAGGCTCCCATACTGCAATCTCTACCCAGTGAATTTGTCTCTAGACTTCAGAGCTACACAGAAAACTTCTGTTCTCACATATGACAGACTTTCAAATATTTGAACCTTCATTCATTTTTCATCTAACATGGTTTTCATTTTCTTCACTATCCTCATCGGAATCCTAACAAATTTCCAGAGCTTGCCACTACCTACCTCATCATCTCAGAGCAGATAACAGCTTCTTTGCAGCCTAAGACAGCATCTGGCTTTTAAGTGTGGTTAGTTGGTTGGTTGATTAGCTGTTCTGTAATAGAAAAAAAATCAACTCAGAAACTTAAAATTTGACTCACACATTACTTTACTAAAATCACAAATCTTTTCAAATCATCCTATAAACATGCAACTTTATATTTTTGTTCCTTACCTCAGTATAAGCTCTAGTTCATGCTTGAAAGGATACATGAGTCAGGTACATTACCAGATTCAACACAGTTTTATTGTGAGCCTATCATAAACATACAGAGCCCATGAAATGGTAGACATCTATTTTTTTCCAGTTGCCTTTCAGTTTATTAAGAATCTTCCAAGTGTCCAGCATCATTTCTCTCTGATAGGCTATTCCCAAGGCTCCACCATCTTCTGGGTGGTGTGTCCATGTCCTCAAGTCCTAGGCCTATGCTTTTAGTGTGGGTGTAGCACCAATGACAAGGCATCTTTCAGATACTTGAAGATGAAGCATCTAAAAGACCATCAAGCCTTTCCCTTGCTAACATTGAACTACTGTTATTGAAAAGCTTAAATGATCATTACGCTACAAAATATCTTTCTCATTTCTCTCTTTCAAAAGTTTTTTAACAAATTCTCTCTACAAACTATTGGCTCTTGGTAATGCTCATAGCTTACATTCTTTATTTCATTCATTTATATTTGATTTCTTAATTGTATTTCATCCTATCTTTTATGCACACAATATCAGACTACCAGTGAGATCTCAAATTAGCCCAATATATCTTTAATTTTGTATTTTTTAAAGTTTGCATTTAAGTGTTTCTTGAATTTTGTGCAGTTTAACCAAAATTTAACTGGTGAGCCTACACACTGCCGTATTTTTGAGAGAACAAGATATTCAAAGAGGTTATGTAATTCTTCCAAAGTCACAGTGTGACTTCAAAGACTGTGTTCTTAATCACTATACCAGCTATTCTTAGAGCAAAGATAGGCAGAGAATAGTGAACCAATGAGAAAGATTTCAAATCTCACATGCCCATTGACCTCCCAGATATTCTCATATCTCATATGGGGCGGACAAGTGGGCCCTGAGACTTTGAAATGCCCACAAGGTGTTTTGGTTATAACCTTCTGATTGAGAACTGCTAGGTGGAGATCTTTTGTAGTCAGAATCCTATATAACATATTTTTATACCCCACCCTTTAAAGCCCCTGCCTGCTGCTTTCTAAAATGACCAGGCCTGAGAGAAAGAGTTTAACATGACAAAGAGAGGCAGAAGTAGCTTCACACTCACTTTCAGGTCTCAGCTAGGCTCCCACTCTGAGTAAGTTTGTAGTCTAATTGTTCAAGATGAGGTTTATGCTAATTAATTTGGAATACAAATAAAATATTACAGTTCAACATTTATTTAACATTTTTTCTGCACTTATTCTACTTCAGCCTATTTTCTTCTTCCTTCCATCTCCCCTTCTTTCAATAAACTGAATCAAAAATTTAATTTTAAAGAATGGAGGCCAGGAGCTGTGGCTCAAGCCTGTAATCCTAACTACTTGGGAGGCAGAGATTGAGAGGATTATGGTTGGAGGTCATCCTGGGCAAAAAGTTTGAGAGACTCCATCTAAATCAATGCCTCAGCTTGATGGTACACATTCTGTAATCTCAGCTACACAGAGAAGCACAACTAGGAGGATCATAGTCTAAGCAAGCCTGGGCATAAAGTGAGACCCTGTCTCAAATATAACCAACACATGAAGGGCTGGTGTTGTGCTCAAGTGGTAGAGCACTTGCCTGATAAGTGCAAGGCCCTGAGTTTAACCTCATTACAAAAAAAAAAAAAAAAAAATGGAGAGAAGAAGAAGAAAAAAGTGATAAATTATATTGCAAATTAAGAGTTGAGTTTGAACGCTTTCTTAATTGATGGCTGCTTTCAGGCCAACTATGGACATATAAAAACTTTACTCACTAGATACTTGTTTCTAACATTCATCATCTTGGGAAGCATGCAAACAAGAGGTATGCACAGGAATTGTCCTGCCTGAAGATGCCCACCATGCTGTGCTGGCTGTGAGAGCAACCGAGCAGCATGGGTGTGGAAATAAGAAGGGGTTGGTGATGAATTCTGTGCATGTGAGATAGAGAGGCAAGGACAGCTAGCAGTTCACAAACAAGCTCTGTGAATGGACTGCAAAGTTTTAATGGAAACTTATTACAATACTAATAATTGCTAAGTCTTACTTATCCAGGCTTACTAGGTATATCTACTGCCCTTGGAGTTGTATAGAATTAAAAAGAAAAAGACTGTGTTTGCTGCTCTCAAGGAGTTTTCAGTTCATAAGAGAAAAAGATAAAACAAACAAAACTGTAGAAACGATCCTGTAGCAAATATTGTTGCCTTCCCAGGGATAATTTCTGTTGACCTGGTCCACTCTGCACGACACCCCAGCATCCAGGCTTTTACAGAATAAATAGCAGTGGATCTGAATTCACAAGAGCTGAGCCAATTTACTCGCAATATGGCCCTAGACAAATCACCAAATGCATCTGAATACAACCTTTCATTTGTAAAATAGAGTTAACATAAATGCTTTACAAGATTCTCGTATTAATAGAAATAATGGAGAATGTTTGCTAAACTATCAACATGAAATTGTTGGTGGCAGTAGCAGGATAATTGTCATCCGTGTCATCTAGCCCACTATGTATAAGCTCCCCCTCATTTCAATTACTTCTGTTTTCACATATTTTAACAACCTCCATGATACCCTTTTATAAAAAAAAAAAAATCCAGGTCTTAGCTCCCACTCAACAAAGTTCTGAATATTGTTAGAATACCACAACCAGGATTTCAGTTGTGTCTGAGTAGTGATTGCTGGGACAATAAATTGGCCATGGAACAAGTTTACCTTGATGCAGTTGGATTCACAATGCTGTTCCTTCAGGTACTACTACACAGGAGCTAGGCTATGGCCAAATCAAAGCACTGCCAGTCTCTTTGAAGAGGCCCATCTATATACAGCCTTCCATCTTGGCTAGGTACCTGGCATCCTGCCAAGACTAACACTCTTGATTTATCCGTTCTCTAAAGGATATACTGCTGTACTACTAATAGGGCCACTTCCCTTTAAATGCTGCACTATAATGTCGAATATGAAGATGATTAACATCTAGATGGTGCTTTATATCAGAAAGCATTTTCCAGTTCAGACTCATACAACCCCATAAGACAAATACTATTTTATCCTCAAGATGACAAATCTAATACTGGGAACTGAACACAAATTTTCCATTGTCATATTAGTCTATTCAAGCTAAGACTCAAAGCCAGGGCTTCTGACTTCAGAACCAATGGTTCTATCATGCCTAAACTTATACTTGGTAAAAAAAATCTCTATTTGCCAAGTTGACCAAAATATGCGTTCAAATATTCACCCAGGGGCAGACAGTAAGTAGCTATACACTACCTTCATGTTTGCCCTCAAAGATGTTCACAGTCTAATAAGAATCCAATCCTGTAAACACAGGAACAATGTCATACTCATCTTTGAATTTCCTGACAGTCTCTGCCACAAAGCATATTTGTTGAATGAATGATGGTATATGAATGACTGTATTAAAAACCAAATCACCTTTTAGGATAATGCTAACACAATGAGAAATTATTCTGAAAAGCATAAAGTACTGAATACATTTTAAGCATTATAACTGCATTCAATTTTAGGTGAAATTTTAATTTCAAATTGAATGCCAAAGTAAGTTCTTAGGTAATCTTAAAAGTGTACTTTTTTTTTTTCACATTTTCTCCTTCTTATTTGACATACCATCAGTAGGAAGACTGTTTTTAAGTTCTTATTTCAGGGTTCTTTAATCCCCTGACCTGATTACAGTCACTCCAGCAAATTCACCCACACCCTGATTCTGTCATTGCCAAAATTCCCATATGGATGGGGAGAAGCCTTCTCAGAGGACTTGGCACAAATCCTTATAATAGCACTTATCTCACTTTATTGTAATTATCTGTTGACATGTCTTTTTCCTCCTCAAATCAATGCCAGTTGATAATTCACCTACTGAAAGTTCTCAAGATCTCATAATTCATGAGTTTTTCAGTAAAATTTTCTTCCTAAAAAGTTAACCCAAAATAACGTTCCTTTATATTTACTAAAATACTTAACAATGCTTCCACTGTTGGGTTCAATTTCCTTAATAACATGCCTTCACTAAAGTCCTAAATCAATACGTAAAATCCTAAGATGAATATTCAGTTTGGAAAACATACAAGCTAATTAGAGTTTTTGAACTAAGAAGGTCCTCTGTTTTCATTTGATAGTGACATGCATAGGCTAATTCATTTCATACTAAAAGGTCTTTCTACTCAGTCATTACTAACTTGTTAGCTGAAAGCGGTGTCAAAGCACTTTGAGACGGAAGTCATGCACCTTATATTGCTATTGTACATAAGATAAAGTAGCTATTTTACTTTAAGAAAATATTTAAAGATTGTGTAATCTGTCTTAATAACAGATGGTCATTGCTTCAAATTCATTTTCATATGTGTTAAATTTGCTTATCGTTTTGTGTGATATTTGTATACACATGCTCAAGAATCCAAATTTAGTTAGGGTCTGATCACCACCAATTCCTCAGAGAAAGAAATAATGGATTTTTGGAAGCTTGGTCTCTGAAAGAGTTGGAATCCTTCCTAGAGTGATCTGTAACTGAGACCTTCAGAAGGCCAAGATTTTTCTGCTTTGCCTAACTATGCCTCAAGCAGATGTTAGAGTTTGTACTGTATACCAGCATCACCAGACACTTGGATTTGCTTCTGGTTTGTGACAGGGATAAGACCAGAAACGATATTTGACTCTCAGAATTAAGCTAAATAAGGGTAGGTAATAAATTTTAAGTATAAATAGGATACTATGTAACATTTATTTCTGCACGCTGTACTACCTATTTGCTATTTCTTCGTATAAATTCTAAAACCATTCAATTTTATTACATCTCAAAGTTTTTTTTTTTCTCAGAAAGTAATTCCAGACAATGATGTTCAGAGAGTTGATTTTTTTTCTTTTTGGTGGTACTGGAGTTTGAACTCGGGGCTTTGCACTTGCTAGGAAGGTGCTTTACCACTTTAGTCACACTCCCAGTTCTTTTTGCTCTGTTTATTTTGCAGATCGGGTCTCACTTTTTTCCGGGCTGACCTGGACCATGATCCTTCTGTTTTATACTTCTGCTATTGCTGGGATGACAGGTGTGCCTCAACACTCCCAAGCTTCTTTTCAATGAGATGGGGTCTCGTGGACTTTTTTGTTCAGGCTGGCCAGGAATCCTGATTTTAGCCTCCTGTGTAGCTTAGGATGGCAGGAGCCCACCACTGTGCCCAGTGGTTGGTTGAGATGGCATCTCACAAACTTTTTGCCCAGGCTAGCCTCAAATTGTAATCCTTCCTATCTCAGCCTCCCAAATAGGATTATAGGTGTGAGTCACGGGCACCCAGCTCAGAAAGTTAATTTTAATTTTAAATACAGTCATAGAGGGAAAAGGCTCACAAACAAGTTATACAAAATTTACAGTAGGAATATTCTGTCAAGAGAATTCCAACTACATTGGCAATAGCTCTGTAACAGCAGTTACTCCTGATAGTCTGCTGTGGAAGGCAGAGATGATGGAAAATGACTGACACATTTCATCAAAGCCTCCACTCAGCCGCCTTAGCCAACTGTCGCTGGTAAATGACTTAACCTTTGGTAAACTTTCATGCAGGAAAAGCAGAGCAGTTGAAATGCACCCACATATAGACCTGAAAATCTAATGAGATCATTTGACATTCTGATTGATAGGAAATCTACATTGTGTTTTGACTTGCCTGCCACCATTGATAGGGTGTATTCCCAGTTTGAAAGGTTCCAAAGTGATAGTTATTTTACAATACACCCTCACTATAACGGAGAATGAAGAAATGGGAGAGGCGGGTGAACGAGTTAACTGCAAGCTATTTGTTGCAAGGTAAATTTTTAATCACATTTTATATGTATTTTTTTCCTTTGGGAAAGTAATTGGTCAAGAAGACAGAGGGACATAAATATTTTATGTGATCTTCCAAAAATAAAGAGAGTTGCGTGGGTTCTTCATGAATGTGTGTTTATATGCCTTAGGTTGAGGGAATGTACTCATGAACACTGAAGGGCACGATGATACTAGCTGCTACAACTGCCTAAGTCAGTGGTAGATAAGCAGCCTCCACCCTGAGACACCCATAACTTTCTTACTAGAACTTCAGTTTGGTTTGGATTTTATGGTAAACTCACACTTTTCAAAAGTGTTAGTATGTATGCCTGGGACTTTTTCTCCTTACTGCTGATAATTTCTACAAACCTGTACAGTCTGTGAACAGGAGTAGAAATCAGAAAGGATTACAGGAGTCTCCACCATACTGTTCTGCTAAGTAAGGTAATTCTCATTAGTGCATTACACAGGAGGTGGGCAGAGAGGTCCAGCATCTGCATTAGTGTACATTGCTCCGTTTCTACCATCTTGGAAAGGACAAATTGCTATTACCAGGAGAGTTGGGAGGAAAATATTTTACTTATATCATCAACAGTTTCTTTACCAGGGGAAATTGACCTATACTTGTTAGTTACCCAACCTGCTAAGGCTGTGTGATCACAGGTGATAGCCCCCAAACTGTATTCTGTCACTCATTGTTTCCCTTTGTCTTCCTTCCCACCTCCAAAGAAGACACCAGTCCATTTGTTTCTGCTTCTACACAATAAACTCTATATATTGGGTCTTCAGTCTCTCTCGCTCTCTCTCTCTCTTTGTCCCCTTCTTTCCTTCTCTCTTTCCTCTCTGTCTCTCTGCCTCTGCTTCTGTCTCTCTTTTTCTTTCTTAGAATTTTAAGAACTGATTGTCTTAAAAAATTTAAGTAGAAAATTTTATCTTGCCAGCAATCAGAGCTCAAATACAGACATGTACAAGTTTCAGTCAACATTTTTAATACGTAAAATTTGAATTGCTTCTAAATTTGGCAAAATGCCTTGCTTTCTCCAAATTCATAAGACAGATGAGACACAAAAGTGAGATAAATGATGGCGTCCTGCTATTTCAAATGCCATATTGATATAGTCATTATTTGTGCCAATAAGGCTCACTGTCATCTAATTTTAACCTGCTCTATTAATTATGTTAATACTTTTCATTCCTCTCTTTTGATATCTTATGTTCTTCACTTCACACAGTCTAAGCATGTGAAAAAATGGACATTTTAAATAATTTATTAAGGGTTAATTAAATGAAAAAACACTGTACTTTTTCTCTTGGGCCAAAGGTTAGGTAGTATGAAAATATGAACCAAATATGCCTGGCACATAATATGGACCCAATAAAATATTTAAAGGAAGGAAAGGTAGAAAAAAGGCAGCAGAAAAGAGGGAGGAAGAAAAGATAAAAGTTTAGTAATCCATTCATCATTCTGTATTAATGTCTTTAGAGCAATGTTATTGCCTATTTTCATGTTTACTTGTGGGCTCATTATCTTAAGCCTTATCTAAAACATAAGGACCATGACAGTTGCTCAGAACTATGAAAAATTATTTTTACTGGAACCTAGAGAATATCAAGGAAATATTTAAATTATAGAATGCAGCTGGATGCATGGTTCAACTAGTTGACTATCTGCCTAGCAAGAGTGAGAACCTGAGTTCAAACCCCAGTACTGCCACAAAAAAATAAAAGAGTAGAATACAGTAATGGATAAATAGGTGGATGAATGAATGAATGATTGAATAAATGAATGAATTCTCAAAACTTAGAAGGGTAAAAACATTTTTCCACTTTTCACATTCACACCAAAGTACATACAGCACCTTCCTTCTAGAATCTTTACTCCCACAACAGTTAGGGAGCCTGCTCTGAGTGTATTTCTCTGATCCAATAATCAATTCCTATATGTAAAAAAAAAGTAGAAGTTGAACTTTTTCCCCCTTAGTAAAGAATTCTCTAATAATATCCAGGCTGGAATTGGATTCTTTTTGAAAAACCTTTATCCCGCAGATTAAATGTATCTGTACAGATTTTTTTGTAGCCCTGCTTCTCCATCTATCCCTCCAATCTCACATTTATTCAAATTTTTCTTTTAATTCTTCTCCATGTAGTCTCCAAAAGTTCTCTTACATTTTCCTGTCTCATGAATTCTTCTAGCTGCTTTCTTACAGTCTTCTCTCTCTTATTTCCCATTATTATATGCTTTTTTAAAAATACACATTCGACTTACCACAAACAGTAATCTATTTCCCCCTGGGAAAAGTTTGGTTGCCTTAGAGGACACACTGCTAAAATAATGGAAGGTTCAGAGTTAATTATTTGTATTTAATTATAGTATAAGTACCCATGAAATATTCTTTATTCCTTTTTGCAATTAGGTGTAGTGATTAGGAAACCTTGTATATCATTCTCCAGTTATTTTTAAAAGCCTTTCTCTCTTTGATGGTGGTGCAATTGGCTCTTAATTTTATATTGTATAGGTAGATTAAAAAGAGGCAGCTTACCCTTGAGTAAGCTGGATGACTAGGTTAAAATAGTAAATTTTATGTTATATATGTCTTATTATAACGAAAAAAAAACAGTTCGAGAAAGAGAAAAACAATAACAGAATTAAGACTGCATAACCTCTCACCACAAATGGGTCTGGAGGCCTTCTATTGACTGATAAACTAACAACTCAAAACCACACTTAAGCTAATAGCTTCAGCAGTGTTCCTGACTCTACAAATACATTAACTACAGCTTCATTTGTAGTCCTATAAGGAAAAATAACTATTATTGTTTTTTTTTTCACTTAAGCTGGATCCCATACCTTCCTGAAGACTGTCATTTTGTGAAAATGTTGCCGTAGGGTGGGCCTCTCCAAAGAAATGTAAGATGTGCAACTCACACATCCTTGTGAAATGCAAGTACCTGTGAACTCTGACAGGCTGTAATTACTGGCGGGCAGAGCTGCCTGTCAGTTCCTAGTATGACTTTAGTGGGGTAAAATGCTTCAAGCCTGAGACATCGTCCTATGTGGCCTCTAGCTGATACCTAAAGTTTTCCTAAAATACATTTTTATATTTGAGTCTGTTCTCAGGAGGGCGGGAGGAAGGAAAGAAGCATGAAGGAGAAGGGGAATAGGAGAATCTTCATGTAGTTTGAGAAACATATTTTAAATTGCTTATCATGCAAATTACTGGAATTAAATCTCTTAGCTTTTATCATTGTTAGCTTAAAAAATAAGGTGGAGCCAGGTGTGCAAGCCTAATTCCAACATTCGGGAGGCTGAGGTAGAAGGATCCTGAGTTTGAGGCCAGCCTGGACTACACAGAAATATCCTCTGTCAAATTTTAAAAACAAACAAAAAAAGTGTAAAAACACTGCACAATACCTAAATTTTAGGATGTTAAAGTGAATAAATTTCACTTTAGGTAAAATTTGCCTTCTCTATGGTCTTTACAGAAACTGAAAATGCCTTTGTAAGGATTAGTTTACTTACTTTCTTCAATAGGATCAATCTCTTTGAAAACTAGCAAAGCAAATCAGATTTGTTCATGCCTGGAACCCTCCTCCAACATTTCGCGGATCCCAGACCAGGTCCATCAGTGGATTCCGGACATTAGCCCACAGTTGTTCAGCAATGATTCCTTAACTGCCTCTCACCTTCTTTTTCTCTCCTTCCCTCCTTATTCAGATAAGACTGCATGATTGATTATTACAATAACTCTCCCATCACTGCCTCACTTTTCTCGTTTCCTCTGTCCACCTTATGTTCACTGGTTGCTCCAGATGTTGAGTTTTTCTGTTGAGTTTTTGCCTTCCAGCTCAAGCCCATCCTTCTTTGCCCTGCATTGAGATACTGTAGTTAGATTCTACAGACATTTCTCCAGGACAATCTCTTCTCATAGAGATCTTTGGAGGAAGAACACAAGACTGGAACAAAGAAAAGAGATGTTCTTCCTTTGGAGTTCTGTTTACCCTACACAGCAAGTGGATTAGACTGTAGGCATACAGCCACTTTGCAATTGCTATCTCCGTATACCTTAAAGTTCTCTTCTTTCACTAGGTAGCTACCTTTCAACCTTTCATCTACTTATTATTGCTTACTGGCATAGTTTCTGTTTCTGACTGATTCACCTAACTAAACCCCACTGTGGGTTAAAACAACACTGTTTCCCCTCTACTTACAACCTCAAAGCTAAACAAAGCTGGAGGGGAGCACGTTGTTCTTTTTTTTCCCCCTTTATTGTTGTGCTGTGTGGGGGTGCATTGTGGCATATACATTTACAAAGGTTCTTACAATGTATCAAATATATCATATTTGAATTTACCCCTCCACCACTTTCCTTCATCCCCTCTCCCGCAATTCCTGGAATAGTTTTAACAGGTATCGTTTTTGCATTTACATACATGTGTACACATTATTTGTACCGTATTCATCCTCCTGCCCCCACCCATCCTCACCCCACCCCCCACGGAATCTGTTCCACCCTCCCCTTGTCCAATTTTGTAGAAGTAAAAAGACAAAAGATAAAAAGAAAAACATGATGTTTTTGCTAGTTTGAGATAAAGATGGCTACACAGGGAGTTTCCATGCATGCATGTATTACAACCCCAATTGGTTCATCTCCAATTCCAGTCCTCTTCATTGCTCCATAGTCCCCTTCCCATGGTGGCCCTGGCCAATCTAAGATTTCTGTATTCATTCCTGCACAGTGAGTACATCAACCACATTCAAGTTTTTGGTTTCCGTCCCTTGCCCTATCCCTCCTGTGCATGGCCTCCCCTTAGTGTGACCCACATCCCATAAAATTGCTGCATTTGTTTTAGGTCTATAATCTCATATGAGGGAGAACATGTGATTTTTGGCCTTCTGAGCCTGGCTAACTTCACTTAAGATGATGTTCTCCAGTTCCATCCATTTACCTGCGAATGACACAATTCCATTCAAGATCCATAATCACAGATATCAAGCAACCATTAACATCTGCTTGTCACATTCACCCTCCTCTTCTTGGCCATAATGCCACATCTTCTCATCTCTCCTCAACCCTCCAATACCATTCTCCCAGTCTTTACTGTAAGCTGGCAACCTTGCCTCCTATGTCATTGACTAAGTAGAAGTCATCAGGAGCAAATATCACGTACTTTGAATCACATCTATTAATTAGCTTGCTTTTTATTCACTTGCCCTTCCTTTCCTCATTTCAATGGATAAGATATCATTGTCATGTTAAGACCAAGATCCAAATCAGGCACAGTGGCTCACACCTATAATCCTACCTACTCAGGAGGTAGAAACCAGGAGGGTCATGGTTCAAGGCCAGCCCAGGCAAAAAGTTCACAAGACCCCATCTCAACCAATAATTGGGTATGGTACCACACACCTGTCATCTCAGCTATGTGGGAAGTGTAAATAGGAGGGTAGTAGTCTGGGCCAGACTAGACAAAAAGGGTGAGACCTTATCCCAAAAATAACTACAGCAAAAAGGGCTGGGTATGTGGCTTAAGTGGTAGACTGTCTGCTTGGCGAGCACAAGTCCCACTCCAGCTCCAGTACTACACACACACACACACACACACACACACACACAAACACACACCCCAAGACCAAGATCCACACTTAAGTGCTAGATCTTACCTCTAAGGGCCACTCAAACAATTGTCTCTTCCTCTTAGAGAACATGGAATTTTCCTTTTTCTACTGGATTGTCCCTATCAGTATAAACCTGTTTTAATATATCTCACATTAAAGACCCTCTTCTGTTCCTATGGTCCCACTCAAATCTCTACTCATTTCATCTCTCCTCCATAAACACAAACTCCTCTAAAATGTGGTCATGTATTATCTTTACAGGAAATTCCTCTTTTCAATTCTCTTCACCTTGCCCCAGTACAACTCAGTGAAAGTCACCAGTGGTCTCCACATTATTGGTTGGTTATTATTTTCAACTTCAGTGAAATACTCACAACATTTGACTTGATCTGCCAGTTCTCCCTCCCTGTAATACTTTCTTCTCTTATATTCAGGGAAACTTTATCTTTTAGCTCTCCCCTTATCTCCCTCGACAACCCTTCCTGATCTTTGTTGTTTTCTTCTTGTCTCCTTGACTTCTAGGCACTGGAGTGACCCAAAACTCAATTTCACAGGCACCTTAACTTTTGTAACTTCACTCATCCTCTGTATGTTACCATCCATCTACACGCTGATGGCTTCTAAACTCCCAATTCATACATGCAACTCTTCATATGACCTATTCACTTGAATGCCTTATCAGTCCAAAATCTAACACATGATTTGCCCCATCTCAATCCTTGAGACCAACAGTCTTTCCCAAGTCAGCATATGTCACTACTCAGTCGCACACATCAAAAGTCTTAACATTATCTCCATTCATACCCCTGTCCAGCTCTTCAGCAAACTGTTTGGTTTTCAAAACATATTTAAAATCCAACTACTTCTCAACACTTTCCAAAACATGATCACCACATACCATGTTCATTGAAGCAACCTCTTAACTGGTTTTCTTGTGTCTAGCTTGGCCCCCTATAAGAGAGACTTCTAGCTATCTAACATAACTAATTTTCACTTTCTCCAAAACAATAGAACTGAAGCTTTGTGTGCAGCAGCTCATCCACACTCCATTTTTCCATATTCCCTTTCAGTGAGATGTGCTGTATTTATATCATGAAAATATGGGCCCAAGTTGTAGAGCACTTCCCTGGCCCTGCGTACAAATCCCAATACCAACAAAAACTAAATAAAATAAAGTGTGAGGTCAACTCATTCCTTGGCTGGAATACTTCACACTTTGCTCCACAGAAAACAAAACCTTGCAATGCAATGCCCTGATTGGATCTCGCTCCATCTATGATGACTTTTGACCTCACCTTCTCCCATGATGTCCTTGTTTCTTCCACTCCATCTGCAAGAGATCCTTACTATTCTTTACACATACACACACTTACCTCCCTACTCACTTCTATTCTGTATGTTTATTCTCATTTTACTCCATTGTCCATGTTGCTGGCTTCTTCACTTCCTTGAATTCTTTGGTCAAACACTTTTTTTATTAAAAGAAACCCTCTATGATTACTCTAAAGAAATCAGCAACTCCACACTACCAGCTCTGTACCTTACATGTTTTACTTATTTATTAATCCATATATTGTTTCTTTGTGCCCATTAAAATATAAACCGTATGGGAGCAGAACCTTTGCTTTGCTTACTGTTGTATTCTCGGCACCTAAAACAGATCTAGCACATAGTCGGCTTAAAATTCAGACACATGGAATGCTTCTTGAATAAATGCAAGAGTATGAGAATGGTAATCTATGGAAGACAGATAAGACATGTAAAGAGGTCAGCAGGAGTCATTTTGTAACAGGTACTTAAGCTGCTTTTGCTGAAAAGCACTGACTCCTTACTTAAATGAAGTAAATCAAATAAAAGCAAGGGGAAATCTTGGCATCCTTGCTTCCATTTTGCATCTGTATCCTTTTCTATAAGCTGAATTCATCTTTCAGCCACCTTAGAATCCAGGAAGGACAGGACTGACCATAACATGTTTACAAGGAGGGATGGAGGAAGCTGTCCCCAAGGAAAGGAACAAGAGAGCCTCCCAAGGACCTGCAGAGGATAACTCACTGGAACACCTCTCAAAATAGGTCATAAATAATGATCAACCAGGCCACACCTGTGACTGAGACTATTTAACCATGCATACCTTTCAATCCCTGTCCCTAATTCATTTTCTATTTAAACCAAAAGCTCATGTCTGCATCCTGGAAGATGGCTAGCAATGGGCTGAAGTGCTTTCTTCATAGGGCTGCCCATGCTAGGTAATAAATATCCTTTCTCTGTCCTTCACCATGTCTCTTTATTTGGTATATATGAGTGAGTGGCTGGACCTGAGATATGGAACCCCTGGAGTTTGGACCTGGTGCCTAAATTCCAGTATTGACCTGGGGCAGGAGATTCTCTAAAGTAACTCACAAAGAGTCTCTAAACTTTATAGCTTGGACTGAGTCAATGAGGATTATATGATAAACCAAGATCTAGACACAGGAGGTAGAGAAGGACTTGAGATAGTGAGTCCAATATTGAATAAAATGGGTTTGGGATGCCAGTAAGAATTGAAAGTTTAGGTGTAGGAAATGAATCTTACCTGAAGAATAGCACATGTAACTATATGTAAAGTCTTGAAAGTAAATGTTTACCCTCTAAAAAAAAAAGTGTCACAAGAAGAGCAAGAGAACACCAGGTACAGTGGCTCATGCCTATAATCCTAGCTACTCAAGAGGTAGAGGTAGGTGTATCATGATCTGAGGTCAGCTTGGGCAAAAGTGCAAAACCATTTCTGAAAAAACAACTAAAATAAAAAATGACTAGGGTGTGGCTCAAGTGGACAGTACTTGCCTAGGAAGCTTGAGGCCCTGGGTTCAAACCCCAGTACCACACACACACACACACAAAAAATGAAGACCAAAAGAAGGCCTCAAGAATTCCATCTGCTTACTGATAATGGTGCCAAATTCATGGCATTTGTTATGTCCAAAAATATCTTGATGAGAGTATAACTTTTATCTTAGATCCAACTCTGACTCTGGAACCCTGATAATTCCCTCCACAGACAACATCCTAAACATCAAGTAAATATCAGTAAGCTGATAGCAGGCTGTCAATTTTTATACTGGCTGCGAAACAAAAAAGATAGTTATATTAGAAAAATTATAGTTTCGTAGTGTATTTCTTTGTTGGTCAGCAGCCCACTTCTCATAGGAGAACTTTCTCTTTTCCAAGGCACTGGCAAGAAAAGGTGATGTCCTCCAATTGTTTTCATGAGGCACAGAACACTAGGTCTTCCAGTGACCATAGGTTTTCTAATTACTATTCCATCTGGATCTGAGTGTTCAGTCTTTGGAAGGAAATGGGCTTCATGATCTGTTTAGTAAGCACACAGAATTATGAACTAGACTTTTGTGGCCATTTGGCCATGAACCATTGTGTTACCTTTCTATCACTATGACAAGATACTGAGATAATCAGCTTAAAAAGAGGAAAGGTTTATTTTTGACTCACAGTTTCAGAAGTCTCAGTTCATGACTGATTGGCCCATTGCTTTGGGGCCTGCGGTGAGACAGTGCATCATGGTGGGATCATGTGGCAGAGGAGGCCTATTCACTTCATGGTGGCCAAGAAGCAAAGACAGAGAACAAGGTGGCAGGCTCCAGTATCCCCTTCAAGGCCACACACACATTAGCCTGACATCCTCCCAGTAAATTCCACCTCCTAAATATTCCATCACTTTCCAACAGTACCATGGGCTGCAGATCAAGCCTTAAATACATGGGTCTTTAGGGGCATTTCAAATCCAAACTCCAGCAGCCTTCCACTGTCCCTTGTGGTGTGGTATCAATGCCTCTTACATTTCCTGTGCTCTACCAGCCCTTCTGCACTCTCTTGGTATGGAGTTCTGGAGGGGTTGGCACCACCTCTAGCTCCAGGAGTGAGTATGTGACTCAAAACTGCACAAGAACACAGTTTCATCCTCCTGGCCACAGTGATTCATTGGGAGATGAACCCTTGACCACCTCATCTGTACTAATGATAGTTAATGCCAAATCTTATGTCTAAATTTCTTAGTGAGAAGGAATCTATTTCACTGCGAGCCACAGACCTTAGAGGATATTGGACTAGAGTTAAAGTTGCCCAGTTCCTCCAAACTGAGATGTGAATGAAGCCAATAACAAAGACAGAACGAGGCATGGAAGAGAATTGGTCCCAGAGGTATCAGTTAGCTCAAGATGAAGGCATGCCTACAGTTAGTTCTACTTGACATTTTGCAGTTCCCCAAACCCATAAACTCATTTTCTGCCTAAGCAGTTGGAGTTCAGATTCTGTCATTTGCAAACCAAAAAATCTAACTAATACAGAGAAGATCTCAGAGTTAGGAAAACCTTATGAAAAAATATTCCAGACCACAATATGAAGGTGAGCTGTGAGGAGAAAACCCCACCATTTTATTTTATAATTCCACATGTCAGGACAATCCAGGAACTATGAATCTGGCTCTCCATTTCTTTAGGATAGTGTTGGTGGAAGAAGTATATTTTATTGTTTTCATGGTACTTTTCTTTTCTTTCCTTTATTGTTGTGCTGCATGTGGGTGCACTGTGGCATTTACAAATGTTCTTACAATGTATCAAATATATCATCCATGAATTCACCTCCTCCACCATTCTCCTTCATCCCCCACCCCCAATTACTGGAGTAGTTTCAACAGGTATCATTTTTGCATTTACATACATGTGCACACATTTCTTGCACTGTATTCACCCTTCTACCCCCTTTCCCCAACACCTCCTCTCTCCTCTCTGGGCAGGACTGGTTCTGTCTTCCTGTTTTCTGATTTTGTAGAAGAAAAAAGAGAAAAAAGTGGTACTTTTAAATCTGCTCCCATCTAGTAAAAGTGAGATTTATCTAGGTGTCACAATCCCAGAGAGGACAAAGTCAGGATTTCCTTGGAGACTGTAAAATAATTTGAGTCAGGTTGTCCAGCTAGGTCCTGCAACTTAGAATAAATTTTAGCTATAAGTAACTCCTCTGCCATTCCAAGACCCAGGTTTATTTCAGCAAACCCACTGAACTTGTCCCCTGGGCTCTTGTTTTCCAGCTTGGGATTTGATTGGTGTCATAACCAATTTATCAATGATCTGTGATCAAAGGGACTCTGATCTCAATATTTGTCCCCTTGCCCTTTCCATTTAGGCAGAATCTTAATGAAACATGTTTGTCAACTGAGCTTCTAAAATAATTCTATTATCTTTTTACACAAGTCAATGAATAGCAGGTCAACTGAAATCTTACTACATCCACACAGCAAACACCTGGAAGAGGTAACATTTTGTTGTTTGTTTGGTTTGGGGTTTTTTTAAGGAAATAGGAGTTCTCAGTGCCTACATAAACCTTGTTCTTTTCATCCTCTGACAAAGATTCCCAAAGGAAGATCCTTTGGGACATTATCTGTCCCAGCAGGAAAACAAACAAAAGCGCATTCTGCTTTTGAAGTTTATCACTTTTAAAATATTGCTATTATGATGATAAGCCCTTATGAGATTGACTTTTTTCATGGATATTCTGATAGTGTTCAAATCAGAAATAAAACAAAGTCACCTCTGAGTTTCTTTTGTGTCTGTGTGTGTGAAGTATACTTCACTGAATACTGAACATCTTATTAGTATGGAAAGAGGGAATCAACTCAGGAGACTGGTATTTAGCTCCAAAGTCTGGTGTACCTGGGAAGAATTGGGCAAACTCCACAGTGCAGGCTGTCCAAACTTGGGATAACATTAAACAGAGTCCCAGACCTGGTTTTATCGGACTTCCAGTGCTTTTCCTCTATCCCTACACTCTGCAAAACTACATTCTATATAGGTCAGCATGTGCAGAAAACATTCATTTTTATCTCTGAACCCATATGGACCCATTTGGAGCTAAGAGACACTGCTTCTCAGGGGTGATGATTAATTTTAGGTGTCAACTTAACTGGATTAAGTAATAATGAGAGAACTAGTAAAGTATTACTTGTAGGTGTGTCTGTGGAAGTATTTCCAGAAGAGATTAGCAAGTGAGGGATAGACAGAGTAAGGAAGATCTACCCTCACTGTGGACAGACACCATCCAATCAGTCAAGGACCAGATAGCACACACACACAAAAACAAATCAAAGATTTCTCTTCTCTCTCTCTCTCTCTCTCTCTCTCTCTCTCTCTCTCTCTCTCTCTCTCTCTCTCTCTCTCTCTCCTCAGAGCTGGGACACTTTCCTCCCCTGCCCCTGGACCTCAGAATCCTAGGTTCTCTGGCCTTGGCACTCACACCAGCAATCACCTATGCTCTCTAGCCTTTGATGTTAGACTGAGAATGACACAGCTTCTCTGGTTCTGAGACATTTGGACTAGGACTAAGTCACACTACCAGCATTCCAGATCTCTGACTTTCAGATAGCATGTGGTGGGACTTTTTAGCATGTATAAACACGAGTCAATTCCCCCAATAAGACCCCTCATCCATCTATTTATCTATCCACCTATTATCTATCTTTTTATCTCATTCTGCTTATCTACATCTTACTGAATACATATCTTATTCATTCTGTCTCTCTGGAGAACTCTGACTAATACGTAGAGGAAACAGTCAGAGAAGAAATTACTTGCTACCATTTGAGTATAAATGGGATATCCTAGATTTCTCCCAGCAAGGAGCATTCAGCAGAATCTAGGTAGTCCTCTTACACACTCAACAAACCATTGTTGGAGACCTTCAGTGGTATAGTTATTCTTTAGTCCTGTTTTCAAGGAAGACCATGTAGAATTTTGTTATTGGCTGAATAGTTTACCATAAAAAAGATTAGTTCTTGATGTGAAAGAAATCGCTTTGTCCTATTTCAGTCTAGCCCAGATACGTATTCCCAAATAAAATGTGAATACAAATAGCAAAGGATCTAAATAGACTATTCACAGAAGAAACATTTTTTTTCTCCCACTCCATGTCTGCCCGTTCAGAACACAGACCATGCACAAGGCCTTGGTAAGGTGTTTATGGGGCGGGTTTACTTTCCCTCCTCTTTCTATACAGTCAGTATAAGAACACAGTCTGTGATAAGCACCAGGAGGCCACACAGAGAAATACTGAATAAGCAAAAAAATTAAAAGCCATATGAAAAAGATGTTCAGCCTCTTAACTAGAAAATCTCCAACTTTAAATATCAATGAAATATAACCTAATTTAGTCTTCACAGAGGAAAGTCTAAATCCTTCCTAATGCTTTGAAGTTCTTCTGCGTCACTAATAATTCTTTCTAAATCTTCTTCCACTCTGGGTCCATGAGTTCAGTGCATGGATGGAACATCCTGCCATTTCAAGATGAAATGTCTTTTTACAAATCATGTACCACAGACATAAAATGTAGCCCTTCCTTATTGTTCACAGAAAAAAATAGACTGAACCAAGTTTATGGTGACAGAGAGGCTTTAATTCACTATTTTCCTAAGTTCTACTTTCTTTAGAGACTGTTTGCTTTTCTGTTTTCACAGCTTCTCTCCCCAGGCTTGCTTCTACCACCACTGCCCCCAGGCTTATAGCTGCATCAAAACTCCACTTCCTTCATTTTATAGTACAGTCTCCACACACTTATTGACTCAAAGCATCCAGAATCACTGATATTTTCCACTAAACAATAAATCTCTGTTTTGTGCCCCACTTTCAGCATAAAAAACTGGACTGACAGAAAATTTTATAATTCTTGTTTTGCTATTCTGTTATCCTCAGAAGTTTCTCTAAAAACAATGGAATGGTTTAGGTATTTGTTTTCTCATTGTTTTGAATCATGCTACCTCCTTTAAAAAGCAGAGACTGCTGCAATTATTTTTGGCTTTAAGTAACACTTTTTTCTCCTTTATACTCAACTAAGAGTTTCACAATAATAATATTCAACACCAATTAGGGTATACTGAGATAAGGAGGGAAAATTGATGAAAATGTGCTGGAAAGCAATATAAAAGTAGCATTAAAGTTAAGATATCAGCCAGGTATAGTGGCACACATCTGTAACCCTAGCTACTTGAGAAGTTGAGGCAGGAAGCTCACAAGTTTGAGGCTAGCATGGACCTGTCTTAAAACAATTAAGATATTTTAAGGAACTCATACTTTTGAGCCCAACTATTCTACTTCTAGAAATTTAAGCTAGAAATGTCAGTTTATGAATTAAATTTTGCATGCAGGATGTTCCTGCAATATTATTTATGATAAGGGATTAATTACAAGAGAAAAATAGGGTAAAATCATGGTCTATTCATACAACATGCAACCATTAGAAAATATTTTGTGGAAGTTATAAGGCACATAAAAATGTGTTACTCCTATTACTAATCTTTAATCTCTCTAAAAGCATGATTACTTGATGATGAATTTATATTTGAACCTCCCAAAGTCCTAGCACAGTGTCTGCCATCTAGTAAGCATGAAATAAGTAATTGCGGAACGATGAGAGAATGAATGAATTAACAAGTAGCTTTGTAGAATGAGTTCCCTTCCATTTCCCGAAATGCTTTAGGATTCTATGTGGCCTCTTCTCTTTCAAAACATACAATTTAGATGGAAAAACATGATAAAAACACATGTAGCAATCATGAACAAAACAAGGAAAACTGAAGAATGTTCACTCTATGGAAAAAGAAGAGAAACTGTGCATGTTTTGGTAAGAACTCATAAACCCATCTCCTCTGTTTGCATAAACAGCCTTGGCTGTATTGCATATTCCTTCCAACAGTTATACAGCACAGTGTTCATACTCAGAGGACACCACATCTTTCCAAAATTGCAATAACCATCTCCCACCCACACCCTTACTCTCTCCAATAGTTTGAGGAAACAGATAAATAATCCATGAAGATTTAGGATTTATACCAACAAGCCTACACTCACTTTTTTGTTTGTTCATTTGACTGTCACTCTTGAAACCAAGTTTCTGACAAAGCAAAGCACATCTAAAATTACCTAGCTAAATATCCTCCAAAATAATACATGCAACCAAAAAAAATCTTCAATGGTTAAAGTTGCCTGTTACAAGGGGAGAATGAACTAAAAGACAGAGACTGTATATCCATGTACTGTTGCCCATTGGGGGGCCATAAACCATAATGATATCTAATAATTTTTGCTTCTCCCCCCTAGAACAAACTTTTCTCCCTATTGACAGTGTTGGCTCCATTGAAATGAATTGTCTGCATTATTGTTAATAAGGAAGAACAATTTAAAATGTGATATTCTTAAAGTGTGCTGCTAGCTCAGCACCATTATCATTGTTTCATGGAATATATAAAAGGAAGCACGTTATTTTCTTAAGCATTTGCTTCAACCAGGCTTGTTTTCCTAATTGTCCCTATTTCATTGGAAACTTGGAGGTGGGGATGAGAAGTAAAACAAAAGAAACAAAACTTTGATAACAGAAAAGCGACAAAGGATTTAAATTAGAGATAAAATTCATCATCTGTTCTAGTACTCTTGACATTCCTTTGATAGATTGCTATTGGCAATTCTATACATAGCAGCTTGCATCTCTCTCCTTCCCCTCCTCCCCATTCTCTTTCAATCATTCATTCTGCATATAACATATACAGCCACATATCTATATCACTGAGAAAGAATCAATCATTTTTCTACTATGCTGCTGAGACATACAATATTTATCACAGGTTATAGAAGAGAAGAAAAGAAAATCTAAGAATATTCCCTTCAGCTGTATTTCTGTTGTAGAACCAGGAGCATCACAATCCTCCTCAGTTTTGCTTGGTTGTCAGCTTAACCCGGCACAATCTGTATCACAACAAGGCTGATAAAGTTAGGTACCCACTGGCCATTGCAAAGAAAAACAGACTTGGTTATTGGTGATCTTCCTCGCTATATTAAACACAATTCCCATTAGGCAAACTCCCTTCCATTTCTTTAAACCTCTCAATACCTTGTAAATCAAATATTTATCAACTGAGAACCTCTTTTCTAGCTGTCTGATGTTTCAGCTCTGACAAAGTTGGCCACTAGCCAGTTGGTGAAGAAACCAACAAAAGGAAATCAGCCACAAGAAAAAAGAAAACTCTATTTCATTTTTATTTCACAGGAACAAAGTGCCAACAAACCTTTACCCCAGCCCACCTCTTTTTTTAAACTTGGCTGTGTGAAAATGCTTGCATGGAGTGAGGAGACTTGGCCACTCATTTAGTGAACAAATGTTTATTGTACAGTCATCATTTGGATCCATATGTCTTCAGGCCTTTGTAATCCATGTTAAAAATTGTTGAACTGCTATTAAGATAGACATTGTGATTAATAAGTAACTCATAGAAGGGTATGCATAAAACACTGCAATTTGGAAAGGTGAGCCTCGAGTAGTTTGACAAACCATGTTCTTACTGAAGAGTTGACTCGGCTGTTATGGAAAGCTTGCTGAAGGAGACAAGCCCTGAACCCTGACTTAAAACAGGAGAAGGACTCCATATGGTGAGTGGGCAGAGGAGGTGACAAATCTATTTGAAGGCTCAATTGGCATATTTCCAGGAAAATAAATTATTCCAACAGAATTACTAAGTGGATGGACCACATCTAAAATAAGTCAGAACCATTTTTGTAACTGTTCTATAGTCAAACAGATAGGCAGTAGCCAGAAGTAACACTATTGATTATCTGAAGAATATCATCAGTCAAGAAAATTAAATACCATGCATAATTTTGCAGCTGCTGTAGTTACTGACTTATTGAGTTTCAAAAGAACATATTCAACACACTGAACAGATTCCTACTTTGTGCTAGTCTCTGGTACACAATAGAATGACAAGTGATGAGTCTGAGCCCTGTACATGTCCAGAGCCCATCACTGGAGGTTCTGATTCAGTGGATCCAGTGGTAGACCCAGGGCATCAATGTTTTCCCAAAACTTTACAGGTGATCCTAACTTTCACTACACTTGCGAAGTATGGATCAGCACAGTTTCTTATTGCAGCCAAATTCTCAAAATTACTGGAATCAGCTTGTTACGTTAGCATGTCTACTTACTGTTTTGAAAGATGGATCTTTAGCTTACCACACATTTTCTACTTTCAGAATATATATTTCCACTTTGGAAAAAGGAAAAATAGTGACCATTCCACCTCCAGATCCCACAACTAATAAATTTTGCATGTTCATATTAGCCTCATACATGTAACAGAAATACAAGAACTCCTATGTGGACTAAGGGCAACATGGTTTGTAAAAACCTAATGGCTGTCACAAGATAGAAAATTTAGAGCAAACAATGGTGCTGGTTTGTATCAGAGGTGTGTGTGTGTGTGTGTGTGTGTGTGTGTGTGTGCAGCTAAACAGGAACAGAGAAAAGTTGAAGATCTGATCCCAGTTCTTGTATCAAGTGCCTTCACTGTACCAGGCATCTCAATGCAGCACTGGGTACACAATGGCAAGGGTCACACCACCAACCTTTCCTTCATGAATTTCAAAGTGTAACAGAAAATGCAGAAAATGAATCAGTAAGAATAAAGCACACTGTGACTTGTATATTTAGTTCTGGGAAGAAAATCAAGTGTAGTGACAGAGGAAAGGAAAAGATTCTTTCCAGATTGGCAAGTTCAGAAAAGGTCTTAGTAAAGTCTGACATTTAACATTTAAGACTGTTGATGACCATATGAAGAAGGAGGAAGAAAACATGTCAAGTATGTGAGAAAACTCAGGGCTGGAAAGATCTTAGTCATCCTGAGCCATGTGCAAAATGATGAAATCAGAGGAGGCAGAGATCAGGAGAATTGCAGTGTGAGGACCCTGGGAAAAAAATTAACAAGACCCTATCTCAAAAAACAAGCCAGGCAGGGCAGCACATGTCTGTGCTTACAGCTACCCAGGAGGCATAGGTAGGAGGATCACAATCCCAGGCCTACCTGAGCAAAAACCTGGAGACCCCATCTGAAAAATAACTAAAGCAACAAGGCCTGGAGGCATGGCTCATGTAACAGAGCACCTGTCTACCAAGAATGAGGGCTTGAGTTCAAACCCTAGAAATGCCAAAAAATATCATTTAATTTAATTTAAAAAGTGATGAAATTGGGCTACGTGGTTTCAAATGATACTTCCTGCTCTAACATTCTATAAAGAAGGACCCAATAAACCACTGAGTAAGAAACAGATGACAAGCATAAGTAAATCATTTTTCCCAGTTTGATTCTCTAACTAAAGTTAGAGGTGGAAAAGAATTGTTTGCCTAATTCCAATTCTACCATTGAGTTTAATGACCCAGAAATAAGGTGACTCACCCATTTATATTTGCATAACCAGGAATGTCACTTACAGGTCATTTATATGGTACTTCTTGAAAACATCACTCTAAAAGGGAAAGCTTAATGGATAAAACTATGTACATGTATAATATAAAGAGAAGACAGGAATCACCTGTTCTCATTAGTCAAGAAGACAGAACAAGAACTAATGGCTTTTAAGGTATAGCAGGAAAACCCAGGTTAAATAGAGCCAGGCATCATAAACTCCCACTTCAATAATTTCCAAACCCTATAATTTCCAGTAAGAAAACTGGTAGTCATACCACACTTCAGGAAGTATTTAACAACACAAAGGTAAAACGAGTTTTCATGAATAGAACCTATCACATTACTCTTTAAAGTAGAGTTCCATGTAATATTAAAAACAAAATAAAAGTTCTTTATCAAAACTGATAAGCTAAGTACAAATTTGGCTACAGCAGTCTTTTTTCCTTATGCAACTTTCCCTTTCAGTAGAACTCTTATTCTCAAATATCAATAAATCATGGGGAGGTCCACATTGTATTGTTATTTAAAAATCAGACATCAAAGCATTCCTTTTCCATCAGGAAGGATGATTTGTTTCATAAACATTCCCATTATGTTTATTTTAAATTGATACATGTATCACACAGAAAGATGAAAAATGCCCAACAATAACATCATTTCTACATATTCAAAATACAAAAAAATGATGTCATGTTTTCTGCTTTCACATTTAAGAAGCCCGCCATTTGTCCTCTAGTTTAGAAACCAATGACTAGGGCTATTCAACAATGGATCAGTTCCTCTACCACATATGGATGGGCTACAAACCCACCATGGGCAGATTAGCAATGTCTGGTCCAAGTGTAAAATGTACCTGTGTTACAGCTGAAGATAGATACTGCTGTGTGATAGCCAGTGTCTTGTAAGATAAAATGCTATAGAACGAGTGCTACAGTTTTCTGGAAATAGAACAATAAAAAAGCATACCACAAAAGCAAAGTACATAATGCCAAATAAATAGTACTTTAATATTAGCCAGCATTCACTGAGCAATCAGTAAATGCTGGATACTCTTGGGAAACTTTATTACTTCTTTTAATCTTCAAAACATGCCTCAAGGGAAGTGCTGTTATTATTCTTATTTTCAAGACCAGAAAAATAGAGACTCATACAAATTAAGTAACTTTCCCAGTTTCAAACAGTCAGTGACAGAACTGGGATTTCAACCCAAGAAATCTCACTCCAAACCCCAGTATTTTAACTAATGCACTATAATCCAAGTGAGTAATGTGTTTTGTGATATCAAACTAATCTATTTGTTTATCATTAGTTATTCTTAATTAAAAGACACCTTAAGGCTCCCGTACCAAACCTATATCTAGAAGACTCAAACCATAGAATTCCTTCCAAACAGAAAAGGGAACACCCCTGCTTCTAGGATGATCTGCCAGTGAGGCTTGTTGATCAAAGGTAGGAGACTCATTTAACAAAGAGGAAAAGTAGTTCCACCCCTTTCAGCCCAAGGGATTGGGGGGCGGGGGTAAAGATGGAAGACAGAGGCAGAAAAAGAAGGTAGATATCAGTGTCCTTAATTATTATTTTCTCCTCCTTACTTATCTCAGGTGAACCTGTGGAAGTAGAGATGGTTGGATAGTAGGAAAGATGGAGGAACCTATAATTAGATTTGGAAGAGCCAAAGGGCAAAGAGGCTTTTACTCTGCCTCCTGCCCACAACTCTAGGAAGGGTTGTTTTATGCATTAAAGGAGGATTCTGGTCCAAGGCAGGTCCCAGCAAAAAGCACAAGACTTTATCTGAAAAATAACTAAAACCAGAGTAGGGCTGGAGATGTGGCTCATATGGTAAAGCAACTGCCTAGCAAGTGTGAGACGCTTAGTTCAAACCCCAGTATTATCAATATAAATAAATAAATAAATAAAGGACCTCAGTCATTAAATTTTGGCCCCACCCTAATCCAGAATAACCTCATCTTAACTTGATTATATATGCAAAGACTCTGTTTCCAAAAACATCATATTCACGGTACAAAGATTAGGATTTTAACATATCTTTGGGGAGGGCACAGTTTAACCTTCAATGTGGTTATAAGTGTTATGGATGTTCCATAGATACTAGTAGCTATAAAGGTAACATGTTCCCCCTCACAGAACCTCCCCTTCCCAAAGCCATACAAGTCCCCTAAAGCTCAGCCTCAGCTCCAGAGGAAAGAGATTAGACCTCAAATTGACTGGCATTTAGTGTCAGTAGCCTTGGGATAATGGGATCTTAAAACATAATTTGAAGTGTAGCATGGTTGTATCTTTTGCTCTCATAGGTTATAAAGTAAAATTAAACGAAGTGAAATACATTGAGAAAGTGTGTGCAGAATATTTGGGGAACACAGCAAAGATCAGGTAAATCAGATAGGTCAGGAGGGCTGGAGATGTTCACTAGAATAGTGACCAAGCTAAGCCTTTTAGAAAGAGGAAAAATTAAATACTTCCAGATCTCCAGATCCTTGGTTTCCACACCTGTGACTTCAAATAACTGCAGATCAAAAATATTCAGGAAAAAAATTATACTGAATATGTAGAATTTTTTTGTCTTTATTCCCTAAACAATACAGTCTAACAACTATTTACCTAGCATTTACCTGGTATTATGAATTATAAGTAATCTAGAGATGATTTAAGGCTTAAAGATGCAAATTTTATGCAAAAACTACACCATTTTATATAAAGGAATTACGATGACAGATTTTAGTATCTGTTGGGGGTCCTGAAACAAATTCCCCTCAGACATCAAGAAATGACTGTGCTCAGCAACAAGGAATAAGAAAACTGCAAAGGCCTTCCAGGAAGTAAGAAAACATGAGTTCTGAAAGAAACAAGAAAGAATGTTCAGGACATAGGAATTCTAGCACATGTACCAGCAGCTAAGCACAGGAGAGTGACATAGTCACCAATGAAGACAGTGATGGTTTGGATGGTACTGCAATAATATCACAGAAACACTGGAAACATGGATGAAGAAAGTAGAGGGACGGATAGAAAGGAAGCATTTAATCAGAGGAGAAAGTAGATGTCATCCCCAGGTTTCTCAGCTGGATTACAGAAAGCAGAAGCTTTCAAAAATGTTTTGCTGTGATCCACATTAATGGACATTTTACATGGAAACCCAGTGTGCACACATGCATGCCTTATACTTGCCTATGCACCTACACATAGCTAAGATTAAACTTTCATTAAATAATTAACCTTACAGGCACAAAAACAGACATGAAGACCAGTGAAATGGAATAGAGCACTCGGATATGAATCCATACAGCTATGCACACCTTATTTTTGACAAAGATGCCAAAAACATACGATGAAGAAAAGACAGCCTCTTCAACAAATGTTGCTGGGAAAAGTGGTTATCTGCCTGCAGAAAACTGACACTAGATCCATGCCTGTCACCCTGTACCAGTATCAACTCAAAAGTGGTTAAAGGACCTTAATATCAGACCCCAAACCTTGCAGTTAGTACAGGAAAGAGCAGGAACTACCCTGGAAACAAGGTATAGGCAAGGACTGCTTCAGTAGAACTCCAGCAGCCCAGCAACTAAGAGAAAGGATGGACAAATGGGACTTCATAAAATTAAAAAGCTTCTGCACAACAAAAGAAATGGTCTCTAAACTAAAGAGATCACCCAGAGTGGGAGAAAATATTTGCTAGCTATACATCAGACAAAGGACTGATAACCAGGGAGCTCAAAACTCAAAAAACTAAACTCCCCCAAAATTTATGAACCAATAAAGAAGTGGGAAACGGAACTAAACAGAACTTTTTCAAAGGAAGAAGTCCAAATGGCCAAAAAAACGCATGAAAAAATGTTCACCATCCCTGGCCATAAAGGAAATGCACATCAAAACCACACTAAGATTTCACCTCACTCCTGTTAGAATAGCTATCATCAAGAACACCACAAACAAATGTTGGTGAGGATGAGGGGAAAAAGGAACCCTCATACACTGCTGGTGGGAATGTAAGCTAGTACAACCACTTTGGAAAACAATATGGAAGTGTCTTAAAAAACTAAACATAAATCTGCCATATGATCCAGCAATACCACTCCTAGGGATATACCTGAAGGAATGTGACTCAGGTTATTACAAAAGCACCTGCACACCCATGTTTATTGCAGCCCTATTCACAATAGCCAAGCTATGGTAACAGCCAAGATGCCCCACTACTGATGAATGGATTAAGAAAATGTAGTATTTATATACAATGGAATTTTACTCAGCCACAAAAGAAGAGCAAAATTTTGTTATTCACAAGTAAATAAATGGAACTGGAGAACATCATCTTAAGTGAAGTTAACCAGGCTCAGAAGGCCAAAAATCACATGTTCTCCCTCATTTGCAGATTATAGACCCAAAACAAATGCAGTAATATTATTGGACATGGGTTACACACTATGGGGGGAATGCGCATGGAAAGAATAGGGAAAGGAAAGGAAATCTAAAACTTGAATGTGGTTGATGTGCTCACTGTAAAGGAATGAATGACGTAATCTTAAACTGACAGAGGCCACTATGGTAAGGGGACTAGGAAGTAGTGAAGAGGTCTGGTAGAGATGAACCAATGTGGGTTGCAATACACATGTGCATGGAAGCAATGTCAGGAATCTCTCTATAGCTATCTTTATCTCAAACTAGCAAAAACGCTATGTCTTTCTTATTATCTCTTATGTTCTCTCTTCAACAAAATTGGAGAACAAGAGGGTGGAACAAGTTCTGCCCGGAAGTTGGGGGTGAGGTGGCCCAAACAATCTATACATATAAGTAAATGTAAAAACGGTAAAATAAAAGAAAAAAGAAAAAAATAACCTTACAATGTGCAATGTACTTGGATATCTTCTATTCTATTTTTGTTTTGTTTTTGGCTGTACTGGAGTTTGAATTCAGGGCCCCACACTTGCTAGGCAGGCCACTCTACAACTTGAACCATGCCCCAGTCCTTTTTGTGGTAGTTATTTTTCCAAATAGGGTCTCAAATTTCTGTCCAGGCCAACCTAGACCATGATCCTCTTCTTTACAATTTTCGCATAGCTGGGGTGATATTTGTGCACCACAATGCCCAGCTCCTATTGGTTGAGACAAGGTCTCATGAACTCTTTGCCTGAACTGGCCTTGAACCACAATCCTCCAGATCTCTGCTCCATGAACAGCTAGGATTACAATGTTTACGTTTTTAAATGATGATCACAGCTCATTACATTGATTTTATAACCCATGTGTGTCACAGTTTAGAAAATACTTAGGAAAACACTTATTCAGGGAGCTTGATGATGCTGTGCCAAAAGAATTATGTACAGAAGTTTCAGAGAAGGAGGGAAAAGGAAGAATTAAGGTTTAGACATGTTGCTTCCAACCAAAGCTTGTGTAGGCTATTTTTGTTCAGGAGATTCAGTCTCCTAAAGATCAAAGTGCTTGCTAGGATTGGATATGACTTGAGTGTGCCCCCACAAAGATTCAAATGACGGGAGCTTCTTCCCCAGTGTGAAGGTCACCTCTAAGACATGGGTCCTAGACTGATAAGGTGATTAGGTCAAGGTGACAACTCCTCTGAAAGGATTAATGTTGGTCTTGTGGAGTGAGTTCTCTCAAAGGCAGGTTTTAATAAAAGGAGGCTCCCGCTTGCACTTAGCCCTCTGTGCATTGCCAGTGCCAGTTCCCTTTCTGCTTCTCCACCATGTTGTGATGTGTCCAAGAGGCCCCTTGTCAAGATGCCAGCACCATGGTGTTTGCACCCTCTGGCCATCAGAATCATGACCAAAATAAAGTTCTTCATAAAGTAAGTAGCCTCAGGTAGTTTGTTCCAGCAACACACAGCAGACTAATACAATATCTTTTTTCTCCTAGAGCAACTTTCCTGAGGAGCTCTCTGGTGAAATCTGTACTGGATCTGCAAGAGGCAATGCCCCACTTTGAGGTACCTCTTGCTTTGTGACTCCATTTCCCAGCAAGAGGAGGAAACAACTTTCCCTGACTCTGTACATATTTAAATAAACATTTAGTAAAAACTGAAGTCAATAAATGTTTGATTTAAAAAAAAAAAACTTAAAAATCCATAAGTGAATTTAAGGAAGAATAGTCACCTCATATTTTGTATTTTGTACTTTTGTGATTTTAATCATATTGTTGACAGTGACAAATGTTTGACATACAATTGTAAACTTCTTCATAATATTTTTACTAGGCAAATTATATGTATAGCCAAAGAATCAACTGTATAATTAGTTATTTCTAGAACATATTTTCATACACAATATTAGTTTTAGAAACATCTGCTGATGACAAAGGGATACACCCTAAATATTCTGTAGCTTAATCTTTGCCTTCACATGTACACACATACACACACACAAATCTTTATGCAGTCTTGCATTCTGAAAGGTTTCTTGTCTTTCCCCAATCATTACTAATCAGACCTTCCATTCCATAGTATAATTTATGAAGATGTATTTATTTTCCTGGTATAGACCAAGAGGTTTCTGTTTCAACTCCAGTAGGGTATCCTGCATCCTGGTGGAAATTTTCTTGTTCTCATATTCTTTTGCCATCAATGCTACCAGAACTTGGTGTTCCCTTTACCATCCTGCCCTAGATATCTTTCCCGCTCTGTATGTACCGCTTTCCCCTGAGAAATTTTATTTGCTTTCATAGTGTATTTCACAGTGGTTTATACCTAGATGAGCAAAAAAATCCACCTTCAGCCCATACTTCTCTTTCGAGTCTAGGAACGATTTAAGTTTTATCTGTAGGTAAGTCCATTAATAGATAACTTAGCAGTCAATATATCCAAACTTCAGTTTTAATATGCCCAAACAAAATTCATTGTTCCTGCCCCTCTTTCAACTTATCCTTCACCTAACCTGTCCCATCTCTTGCATTCTTGATCTTAGTTAATAGGGGAAGGTCTTTTCAAAGTAAGAGAGTCAAAATAACAGCTGCCCAGAATTCCACTGCTTTAACAAAAGCTCATCACTCTTATGCAAGAAGGGATGATGTAGGATTTTCTTTCCAGAAAACTGGTCTTAGCAGAGACTTTCAATAGCAGACTGGGTAGCCCATCATCTGGAGAAAAATATCCTTTGGACCGACAAATTCAGCTTGATCTCTCTCCACCCCTCTCTGATTTTTACCCTATCATCGTCTATGAATTCAGGCAGGCCAGCAAAGTCAAGGAAAACCTGTCCTAAAAAGAAAGGTTTCACTAAAGATTTCAAATCTCTTTAGCTCAGAGACAGGACTCAAACACACACACACACACACACACAAAGGAAAGAAAGAAAAACAAAAAGAAAATAAGCAAGTATTTCATCAACCCAGGAAAAAAAATCCGATCTGTAACCCCAACGCGGTAACCTAAAATGCAGGTGCTCATTTTCAGTTATCTGTGTTCTCCACAAAACACCTTCTAGGCAGACACTTAGGAAGCTTTTGTCTGACTGCCACAGTCTGATTAGATAAGATGCATCTAGTCTGTTAATTGGTCTCTAGTCTTTATTCATCTATCTCTTATCACACTAAACTTGCTGTTCTAAAGAAACACAGGAAAACTCTTAGCAGCTGGAAAGGAGCTTCATCAAGACTTTCAGCATCTGTCAGAGCCTAGGGTACCTGAGGAGTAGAAAAGCATTTAGGAATGAGAGATTTTGTCATGTGTATTTAATACGGAAAGAATATTTCCTTTTCCCCATCCAAAAATGCCACTTGACTCAGAAAAGTAAAAAGTCATTTTTTAATTATTGCTACTTAATCTGAAAACATATTAACCTCACATATCCAATAATCATTGAAATAGGCAAAGAAAGTACCAGACAAATGGCTTCACTCCCTAAATTGTAAAATGCTTGATGCTGTGTTTGACACATTGCAGGTGGCAATAAAAGTTCCCGTTTTTTTTTTTTCTCCCTCTTGTCCCTTCCTTCTCTGCCTCTTTACTTCCCGTTCCATCTGTCTCTACTCTCTCTTCCCGTATACGATTAGAGCACAGAGAGAAGAGTATCTTCTGGATACTATTACTTTAGCTCAGTAAGATGAGAGATCATATTCAAGACAAATACTTCAACTCTTCTTAAGGAGGTCTTAAAAGTCTAAAGAGAGAGACATGGATTTCTGGCCAAATAACTTTTGGTAAACCTATAGGATAAAATATTTCTAGGTCTCCTCTTGGTACCATGCCCAAAATCTGAATATTCCAAGGTCACTATTTTTCCTTCTTTAAATGGAGTGTAACTAGCCCTGTCTGCTAAAGTCTAAGCAAAATTTGAAGTGAGAGTAACTAACATTTCACCATTTTGGCCCCTTTCTTACAGTGCCCCTGACCAGAATCTCTAGGAGCCTCATCTTACACTTTCCTCTGCAGAAAATGGTAATCATCCCCTCCCCACTGGTCTATGAGACTCCTGATGTTTGTCCTCAGACTAGCTTTACATTATTGTATCAGGCTGGTGTCTGACATGTACCACCATTAGGCCTCACAACTGTGAAACCCAAATAAAGCAGTTGTCATCTACACTTAATGAACAGATTAAGAAGAAGCTCAAGCCTTGTTCAAGGTCACACAGCCCCAAAGTGAAAGCAGTGCACATGGCAACTCTCTTAGCAAAGGTCTCTATCGAACTATAGGGAAAGAATGAGTCATGAGTCCAAGATGAACATTCTACTCTAACATCTGGGCCTTCCTGTTGACCTACACAGCACTAACAGAGTGGAGTCTAAAAATCAAAAGAATGCTCCAAAAATAGACTAGTCTTTGATTTAAGCTGAGTACTTGGACTTGTTTCACTAGAATGTCTTCTCATGTTTCCCGAGGCTCATGCCCAGACTCTTTAACTTGAGGGAGTTAAGGGAATAGATAAAATAATTATAGTGGCTATTCAGAATGAAGTAATTCACACATACCCTGACCTCCTCAGTCTCAATAATCTAGACTTGGTAGCTGATCTCTAGAAAACTCAAAGGTACTGATGCACACATATCTTCAATATGGCAGACTTCAAATTACTCAAATAATGACTAGAAAGTACTAGAATGTGGGTGGTTGCCGTATGTGACCTTAGAGCTAAGGGAACATGTGTAACTTCAATCTATTACATAAATTGTTATTTCCCAAGCTGTCCCACACATCATGCAAGAAAAAAATGAAAGAAAGAAGAAAGGAATGGAAGAAGGAGGAAGAAAGAAAGGAAGGAAGGGAGGGAAGGAGAGAGGGAAGAAGGGAAGGAAGGAAAGAAGGAAGGAAGGAAAGATGGGAAGCATTTCCTTCTCAGTATTAAATAAGTCATTTTGAGAACAAGACAGCAGAGTCAAATTGCCTTTTTGAGTCTTGAAGTAAATTATCAGCCTAGTACAGACCCAGGCTAAGACAGATATCGCATTTAACTTCACGGGTGGCTGTAATTTCTAGATTTGTGAAAGAGTGATTCCTGCTCAGTATATTCCAAAAAGGACATGAAGTTTCTTAAAGGCCCTGTATAAATCAATTCACAATCATACTGAGGTAGTTTGACTGTGACTCCAAAATGTCTGAGTTTCATTTTCTCCCTGTTAAAGATGAAACCACTGACATTCATTTTTTATGGACATTGCCAGCTAAAGACATTTTTTTTTTTTTGGTAAGTTAAAATTTGAAGAGCATGAAAGAGAAATTATTCTGATTTATGATGACTTCCAATCAGGACCAATTAAGAGAAAATGAACCAGGGAAATTGGAGTGGGGAAGGGAAATAAGACCCGGCAAAGTAAAAAGCGTTTAAAGTGAAGTTTTTCTTCTCTTGCCATTTCCTGGGTAGAATGGAGCAAAGGCAGCTGTAGAATGGAGGATCCCGTGCCCCAGGCCTCACCCACACCCAGCATCTTCACCCCTAGTCTTGCTTTAGGCACATTCACTGCCCACACCCCAGAGTCTATCAGAGCAACAGAACTGCTCATCCTTTATTACAATATTCAAGTATAAATGTAAAGTGAATTCTAATATTACCATTATGCTCATTCCTGACTTGATTCCCAACTAAACAACTTCTGGTTTCAAGTTGGAAGCCCAAAGCCTCAAATTTCACATATTTTTTAAGGTACATATATCAATACAGCCCTTACATCTGAACACAAGAGGCCTTTGTGCTGAGCTGGGGCTTTGAGGGATTCCCCACAGTGCATGCACACATGCACTCGCACAGATAAATTCATTAAAGATTGTATTTGTGCCTCTGTCATATTCCAAACATCCACCCTCATGCCCAGCAGGGAAACACTCTTCATTCTAACACAGAAAGCAACTTCATTCAGTTGTGAAAGTTTGTGGGCTGTGCCACTCCTGATGAATGGGCCCTACTTTGGAATAGAAGGATCTCAACACAGAGGCACTTAAGAGACAAGATAAATTCATTAACTTGTCCAACTTTTTCTCCTAGGAAGCACGAACACAATGAATTACTGTATACCAAAGTATTGTTTCCCAGTGATGCTAAATGTTTTCTTATTTTTCTTTGTGTTCCAATTCATGGTTCCAGAGGTCCTCACAAATTCATACAATATATGCAACCATTGAACATGGTGGCTGAGGAGCATTTTACAATCTTTAACTATTCATATTTCGCTCCCATTTGTGTGTATGTGTATATTTCTCAACTGCTAAGCTATTTACACTTAAAGTAGGATAATTCTTTGTTGAGAGGGCTGTCCTGTAAGATATTTAGTGACATTTAGTGAATTTCTATTCACTAGATTCCTGTAGTATTTTTCCAACATCCCCCTTTTCCTTACCACTCATGGCAACCAAAAATATCTCTAGGCATCACCAAATCTCCCCTAGCTGCCCAAATCACCACTGGTCCACTGGTTGAAGACCATTAGGCTAGATATAACATGAAGCAAGATATTATTTGTTTTTACACTGGAAACCTGATGGATATTGAAAAGGTCAATGTAATAGAACATTCAATAGGTCGATCTTCATAAAAATACTAATAAAATTTAATTAAATATTTTAAAATAAATTTAAAACACATCCATTTAAATAATATTTAAACATATTCATTTATTAAAATTAATTAGTTAATTTTGTCTTTTCATTTGGATGGATTGCTTTGAATACTTAGCAGGAAATAACTTGTCACAAACATATAAAAATTTAATTTTTATTTTTTGCATTCACGGCATCCTTGCATTAACTAACACATTCTTTTCATCTTATGATTTCCCTTCACAGGAATGCACTGGAGCCAAGGGTATAATCACTGTCACTCAAGCTTGTCAGTAACTCAGGCTTTGGGAGGGAGAGTGAGAGTAGGGAGCAGGGCTCTGGAAGACAGGGGAGTGAAGGCAATCACTAATTGTCTGGAATGCACCTCAACTAGCAACCCTGCAGGAAGCACTCAGGGATTTCTATTGAAATACTTAACACATACCCAACCCTTCTCTACCTTCCCCAGGGGACAGAAAAAAATGGCCTCTATCTCAATTCTGGTCCTAACAGGCATCTTACCACTAACAAAGAATGATATAGTCAGAAATTAGAAGGGGAGCCATTTCAAATCACACATGTATGCTCAATAACACTAAATGCTTCTATTATCTCAACAGCAAACATCAAAAAATAGTAAACTCCAGCGGGAGAAGGAAGGTATTTTCCAAAAATAATTATATTCTTATAACCAATTAAACTCATTGTAGTTGAATATTCTAACAATTCTCACTAATGTACATTTCAAGTTATCACTTCAGCACAGTTTGTTTACAGTTGTCGGGGTTACAAATGACCTTCCAAATCAGTTCTGGGGGAGGTCTGACAAAGTTTTCTAGCAAGCAAATACTAACCCAGCAGTCCAATTTCCTGTCTGGTCCCAGAACACTATAGGAAACAAACTTCCAAATTACAGCTACTATCTGACCTATACGTGCCTTTTAAGTGATATATAAACTGCCATTTCCACACTGGACCGCCTAATCTAAGGTTACTTAATCTTGTCTCCCTCCACCTTTTTTTATATATAAAAAAAGGCAATCATTGATCTTTGATAAATTGGGAAAAAAAATCTTCCCACTCTAAAACAGACAAAAAGCTATCTATTTCTAAAGGCTTGATATTATGCAGAATTTATTTTCATTATGACTACAATTCTCCATTGCTCCCCCTAACCAAGCCTAATTTCTTTATTGGTTTGGAAGGTTTGCTTGTTTAGCAGCCATCCACATGTATTGAGTGATGGCTGTTGATGAGAACTGCTTCAAATGCTTTGTTTCACATGCATTGTCATTTATGCTGAGCACACTATGAAGAATTCCCACTTTACAGACAAGGAGACTGAGCATGAATGAGCTGAATAATTTGCCCAAGGTAGCCCGAAGAAGATGAAGACCCAGTATTCAAACTCAGGTCTGAATCTTCTGGTACCTAAACAATTATGCAATATTACAAATGCAGGATTTGCTGCTTTAATCAAATGTGTGTGTGTGTGCGAGTATGTGTGTACACACATATATGTACTGAATTTCAGGCACATCATGGATTAAATAAATTTTTGAAGACTTGCCAAGAAAACTTTCAGCCATGCTTTAATTTTTAAAGTAAAATGTATTGTGGAGGCATGGCTCAAGCAGTAAAGCACCTGCCTCACAAGTGCAAAGCCCTGAGTTCAAACCTCAATACCATCAAAAGAAATAAATGCTGAGTTAGATATGAAAGCTCAAAAGGCCAAATATATGTTCTCGCTCATTTGTGGAATGTAGACATAAAATGATAATGATAATAATAATAATGGGACATGAATATAAAAGGGAACTGTCTTGGGGAAGTTTAGGGGAGAGGGGAGGGGGAAGAAAAGGATACTGAGGGATGAAGAAGATGCAAGTATTCTACATATACACATGCATGTGAAGATAGCATAACAAAACCCACAAACAGTATCTGGAAGGAGGAGAAAGGGAGGAGTGTGAATATAATGTAGGGGCAAATTTGTTCAGACACACTGCACGTATGGAATTATCACAATAAAATCCCCTTGTATTATTAATGTAGGATTATTTCAAAATAAAATTTAGAAAAGATGAAATAAAATATATTGACTGTTTCATTTTAAAGTTAATATATACCCATTAGAGAAATTTGGGGTCATGCACGAAAGACCAGAAAAGAAAAAAAATCGACCAAATTATTATGCTCAAAGATAAATACTTAAGCCTAAAATAGGAGGATCAGGCAAGCCCAGGCAAAAAACAAGACCCTATCTCCAAAATAACCAAAGCAAAAGGGACTGGAGGCATGGCTCAAACACTGGAGTGCCTGCTTGAAAGCACAAAGCCCAGAGTTCAAACCCCAGGGGAAAAATACATTTTAATATTTTCTTAAACATGAATTACAATATTTTGATTAGAAAACATTCTGTGGCAATGTCTATTTTAAATTTTTGAAGAGCTGCTGAATTTTAAAATACTTTTGTCATAAAGATTAGCACACTCAGGGGTCAATCAGACATAGGTTCAAATCCCAGCTCTTCCCTTTAAGAAATTATTTGGCCTCTTGAACCTGAGATTCCTTCTGTGTCAAAGAAAAATGGTAATTATTCCCAACCCACTGAGATGTTGTGAAATTGAATTGGACAATATTTGTAGAGTGCTTGGCAAATACTTGGTTCTCAGGAGAAAATGGTGGCAGAGGACATGGTGTGTATATATCTATATTAATATTTATTTATTTGAATCTCTACATTAAACAAAGCAATTAGATGGCAAACCAAAATTTCATGAAAATTTCATGAAATTTCATTTCCCCCTGCATTTTTCAGGGGGAAAAACACATGGCATTGGGGATTGAACCCTGGACCTCATCCTTCTTAGGCATATGCTCTACCACTTGAGTACACTCCTAGACCGTTTTTTGTTTTTTTTTTTTTTTTTGCTCCACTGGCCTTGAACTCATGATCCTCCTCAATCTACCTCCTGAGTAACTTGGATTACAGGCAAGCACCACTATGTCCAATTTAGATTTAGTTACAAACCTCAAAACATGAACTGGTGAGGACAAACCACCAACAGCCACAAGGACAAAATAGTGTCAAGGTCTGCACAGAAGAAAGCAGAAAAGAAACAAAGACAAGATGCTGTGTGCCCATCTGAGACTAGAAAGGAGAAAGAGAAGGTCTCATCTTGAGCAAGTGCTCCCTGGAGCTGCTGGAGGAACTGCAGACAGAGCACTCCTGGGCTTTCTTCCACGACAGGCCTCCCTGTTAGAAAAGGGTCCTGCACTGAGGAGAAGCTGCTGGAGCCAGAATTGAGCAGAATTGGCCTAGTATAGACAAACATCCAGATTAGAAAAAAAAAAAAGTAGAGGGAAAGAGTAGAGCCAGTTTTCAATTGGAAAACAAGCAGAAAGGGAACACCCCGAAATTATCAAAGCTACCTGAACCAGCTCTAAAACTTCAGAAAACCGACTTCCCATAAAATGAGTAACACACAAGTCTTGACGTCAAGTCCTATGCAAAGTTATTATAAGATAAAAGAGAATACAGAGCACAGTAACTTCACTAAGGATAATAAAAGTGTATCAGAAAGAGACAGATCAAAACTGTAACCTTTTTCAAAATGAGCTAAAAGACATTATGAAAATGAAACAAAATGTAAGAGAACAGCATAAATCAGAATTGGAAAAACTCAAAAATCAGGTGACAGACACAGCAAAGAATTATAAATAAATGAAAAACTCACTTCAGAAATGAAAACCCAACTAGAAGGAACACAAAAGCAAAAAATGTACCAAATATCCCTTAAGAGGATAGAAGGTGAAAATGAGAAATCTTTTAAAAATCAAAAAGAAGTAAAAAGGATTAAAGAGAAATTGACAAAAAAGAAAGTAGGCAAAAACAAAACAAAACAAAAAAAACCCTGAGCTGCATAATCTAGGAAGAAAAGAAAGAGAACAAATGTTAAAAGTAGTAAATCAGCTGTGCACAGTGGCTAACACCTATAATCCTAGTCACTTGGGAGGCAGAGATCCATAGGCTTACCATTCTAGGCCAGCCTGGGCAAAAAACTCAGAAGTTTAGAAGACTCCAGTTCAAACAATGGTGGAACACGGACGTAAGTGCCTGTCATCCCAGCTTCATGGGGAAGCACAAACAGGAAGACCGTGGTCCAGGCTGGCCCAGGCATAAAGTGAGACCCTATCTCTAAAGTTACCAAAGCAAAACTGGGTTGGCGGCATGGCCTAAGTGGTAGAACATCTGCCTAGCAAGCAAAGGTCCTGAGTTCAACCCTCACTACCGCCAAAATAAATATATAAATAAAAATCAGCTCCGAATGTTGAGCACCAAGGCATATTCATATAAAAATCATTGGATTTTAAAGAACCAAAAAAACAAAAATGGTACTTCAAGCACCTAAGGAAAAAAAAAGGGAAAAATTAGGTTTCCATGAGATGCTACAACAGCAGTGTTTTATGACAGATGAAAACAGAGTAACCTAATTAATATACTTAAGGAAAGAAATGTCTAAAGGAAATATAAAGAAAAGGACTTTTTAATCCAGCAAAACTGACTTTTAAGATATAAAGAACATAAACAAACAGTAATCAACATGCAAGAACTCAGGAATATATTCCCATGAGCCGTTCCTGGGGATTATATTAAAAATGAGCTTCAGAGAAACAAAATCACTAGAGAGACATAGACCCAAGCAAAACTGACGGTGAGAACTTAATATATCAAACATGTAGTTATTAGAGAGCTAAGATCAAATGAGCTTTCAAAGGGAAAAGTGTTAATCTATATGCTTAGAGAATGTATAGTACAGCCATAAAAACTAAGGGGAGAATGGAGACGTATATACCAAAAAATTACTTATTTTCAGTAACTGTATTACTAGCAGCAGTATTAGTATTGTTTGAATGTGTAATACTGGAACTGAATAAATAAGGAATCATGCAACATGCTAATTCTATCATGAACTATGTCCTTGAGACTTAGGATTTTGGTATTTAAGGAAAGAATGTAATACAAAAGTTAAGTAGAGGGCTACAGAGGTAGCTCAGTGGTAGAGAGCTTGCCTATCATGCACAATGTCCTGGTTTTGATTCCCAGCACAGAAAAAAACCTATATAAAATCCCTGTGTTTCTGAATTTAAATTAGAGCTATTGGTATGAACTCATGAAGTAATTTCATCCATTGAAGAGTCCTAGAAACAATGGCCATCACTAGCATGCAGATGGCAGTTTTGAAACACTTCAGGATCTTCTTCCCCTCAAAACACTCAGGCTACTCAGGAGGCAGAAATCAGGAGGATCTCAGTTCGAAGCCAGCCTGGGGAAATTCACGAGACCCTATCTCGAAAAACCCTTCACAAAAAAAGGGCTGGTGGAGTAGCTCAAGGTATAGGCCCTGAGTTTAAACCCCAGTACCAGAAGAAAAAAAAAAATCCAGGGCTTTTTGGAGAAGTGGCTACTTTCACCTCTGAGGCAAGAAACGTACAAGGTGAGCCTAGAAAACCTTGTCATGCCAAATAACAAAGGATCATGTTACAAGGACTCAGGAGCCAAAGAAAATCCCACTAGTTAGATTGAGGACAATTTGAGCTTCAACAACAATATCTGAATGGATCCAGTGGGGATTGATCCTGTGCAAAGGTTCAAACATGAGTCTGGTCCAGTGCCTGGGTCCAGCTGCCAAGTTGTAGGGAATACAGAAGACAAGAGAAACTGTTAAAGTGAAAGATCCAGACTTTAGGAAAGTGTAGATCAAATCCCTTGGGTTCTTTAACAGATAATTTGTAAGGAAAAGAAAGCGATAAAGGAGGAAACTGATTAAAGGAAAAATGAAAGACTTAAAATTTTAAAATAGGCAAGATGAATTGCACTGTATAGGAATAAATATATTTGATGCAACTATGAGGAAATGCCAAAAAGTGGCTATTACAAATCGGGAGACTTGTTACCCGGAGGGAAGGAGGAGGCAAGAGGGTGGGATGAAGGAGAAGGAGGGGTTTCCAGGATAGAAGGGAAAGTTCTATGTCTAAACCTGGATAGTGGTTACAACTAATGCCAGTTCATTAATCTACAGTGTCTGTGTGACTTTCTATATCTGCATTTTATTTTATAATAGATACATCAAATAAGTGATAAGCAAATATTAATTATACTTAAAATTAAACTGAAAATGTCTTCAATGTCCTCACATACTAATGTCAAAATGAAGACATTCTAAGAAAAAGTTAGGAAACACCTAGATTTGTCATTAATCTTGGGACCAAATGAAGATATGAAATAAAGAGCTTGGATTGTTTCCCAGGTATGAAGTGGAAGTTACCTATCTTCTCAGAATGTCAGCTTTTAAAACAGAGATGGGGGATGGGGGGAGGGAGGGAAGAAGAAAAGAGAGGGAGAAAGGGAGAGAGGGAGGGAGGGAGAGAGGGAGGGAGGAAGGAAGGAAGGAAGGAAAGAGAAAGGAAGAATGGAAAGAAAGAAAGAAAGAAAGAAAGGCAGGCTCCTGTAAGGTCCTGGGACAAAGGAAATGAAAGGCACATAGCACCAATGATGATAAACTCAAAACCCTAGCAAGGAGATCTGGTCGGTGAACCAGGGTACCTCTCAGAGAGCAGTTCAGCCATTTGACTTCTCTTCAGTCAATCTATGCACCAAGCATACTCAGTGTTTACAAGCCTGTGTTTCACCTAGCCCTTTTTGAACTTTTGAGCCATTGCTCTGAAGAAAAGTTTTACTTCAAACTTTCAAAGAGGACTACTGATTTGTCCTTTAAAAGATTTTCTATGCATATCAAAACTCAGATGAAAACTTGCAATGTGTTACTAATATCATAACATTCTCATTCACTCATTCAACCAATATTTATTGTTTTCTAGGTCCAACCACTGAGGGCAAAGCAGTAGAAACACCCTGGTGAACAAACAGTCCATTTTGGCTACAGATTACTGCCTCTTGTTTATCATCTATGATTGCTCAATTCTGCATAATGACATTCTGCCTGTGGTCAGTCAGCTCCTGGGGATGAATGCTACAGGATATCACTATGCCACTCTTGAAAAAATCTGGAACACTTCAAGATTTTTCTGTGACATTTCTTCTCTGTGCTAAGTGGTTTCTGTAACTTGATATCTCATTAAGATTGTTGCCAAAAGAATTAGGGAGAAACTTGAGATAGCAATTCAAGAAACTGTTCCTGATGCCTTCACACTCTGTGTTTGAAATCATTGTATGTCACTTACCTTTTGGGTTTTTTTTTACATAAATGCATAGGACACATGTTGGAATTTAATTTTCTCTGAGTCTTTCACATTTCTGCAGGTTTAAACATAACATTCAGACAATGGAAATGGAACATACTTCTCAGGTTTTTATTTGTTTGGTTGTTTGGTGGTACTGGGGGTTGGACTCAGGGTCTTATGCTTGTTAGGTGGGCCCTCTACCACTTGAGCCACTCTGCCTGCTCTTTTTTGCTTTGGTTATTTTTGAGGTAGGGTTCACTTCATGGCTGGGCTGGCCTGAACTGTGATCTTCCTGTTTGTGTTTCCTATTACCTGGGATGACAGGCATGTACCACCACACCCAGACATTGGTTGAGATGAGGTCTCATGAACTTTTTGCCTTGGCTTGCCTCAGACAGTGATCCTCCTTATCTCTGCCTCCCAAGCAGTTAGGATTACACGATTGAGCTACCATACCTAGTCCATACTTCTCAATTTTTAGTATTTCTTATTATTAATAATATTATTCATACCATTCTGTAGCTCTTTTATCACAATTGGTTTACATGCTGGTATCCCCCATGCTATTAGGAACTCCATAGTAGGAGATCACATTGTAGGTATCTTTTTGTCTTCAGCCACAGCATAGCCCCTTAGATATAGAGAGGGATTCAATAAACATGTTAACCAAGTATCTTACAGTGAATTAAGCTTGAGGACATGAACTACAATATGATTTATGCATGGCATTAAAACTTTAACCCAGTTCACCTTAAAGCTGCTGTTTTACATTTCTACCAGAGTAGAGTGCATTGAGTAGAAATGAACTGAAAATTTCACATTTAAATTTCACTAGCTTCAATTTTCCAGTAGTAAAATCTAGGATTAAGAAAAAAGAAACTTTCCCATCTAAATTGTTTCCTGTTTTCATGAGAGCAATCTTGCAATAACTCTAAATTTTTATAATGTGTGGATACTACTATTTATGTCCCTTAAGAAATTATCTCCCCTTAAAAAAAATCTTAAATTACACGAATATATTCCAAAAATGTTTGAGTGTTTTCTTTGCTGTCTTTAATGCTTCCTGGAAACTTGGGTGGTTAAGATTATCTTTAGTCACTGCATGTGTCTACTTTAGAGAACATATTCAGTAGAGAAAAAGGGGCCCCATCATTCCTGAAATTTTTTACTCCCTAAACTCAAAAAGAAACAAAATAAAGCAGAATTTGAGCCCTGAAAAAAAGGATTGGGTATTTTAACTCAGGTTACCCCTGGCTTTTAGTTGTTATGAATTCACAGAGATTTTAGGAATAGGTGTAGATTTTTAATAATTACTTAAGTGAATACATACAGATGGAGTTTTGAAGCATGTTTTAGTCCATTCTGATTTGGCTTTTATATCTGACAACATTTGTTCCCTTCAATAAGCAGCAGAAATTCTATCAAATTTTGTAAAAAATAACGAAATGCAAGAATTCACAGATCAATGTTCTATGATGCCACTTTATAAGAGCATGGTGACAGGGAATTACAGGTCAGGACTCCCTAGATAGCAAGAGTCAGAAGATTTGGAGAAGTAGAGGACAAGCTGGGAATCCCTTCTTGATGGAGATGGCACCTGGGTGATTGCGTCTATTCTCCAGCCGTCATAGATCCGTAGACAGGGGATCGGCAAAGGTCTCCTAAGAGCTACTGAACAGTCAGTCATTCTATCCTCCTGTCTTCTACCCTGATGAGTGCCTACAGGCTGCCTCTAAACATCCTTGAATTTGAGGCAAGCTACCCTGTGTATCAACCCCAATCTCTACTGCCAGATTCCACCCCTGTAACAGGTACTTTTGCTGCAAAACACTGACTCCTTCATAGGACACATAAATTAACTAACATAATTTAACATAAATTAACAGGAGAAAAGCTTGGCTTCTCCATCTCCATTTTCATCTTTGCTCTGAGTCGTGCACCTTGCAGTCACCTTGGAATTAAGGCAGGATAGGACTGATCTACAACATCTTTACAAAGAGGGATGGAGGTGACTGACCCAAGGAAAGAAATGGCAGACTCCTCAGGACAGACCACCCTCTAGACCACAATGACTTGTTCATCCTCACCAGATTGCTCCCCTCAAATGATGACAATGATAACAATTTATCTAGAACCCCTCAATAATGATCAACCAGGTTATACTTTGACCCGGACTGTTAATAATTATACAGACCTTTTGCACCCTGCTCCAAATTCTTTCTCTATTTAATCCTGGGGCTTGTTCCTACTTTACTTCTTCCTATATGTCAGTGCTGCTTAACAACCCTCCTTTTCCTGCCCTTCACCATTTGTCTCTTTATTTGGCATACAGGAGCAAGTGGCCAGACCTAATATATGCAAACTCGGAGTTTGAACCTGGGGCCTAAAACTCTGGTTTCACCCCCACCACAAACACTTACTTCCAGGCCCACTCTGCACCAGAGTCCACATCTGTTCACCCTCTGCTCCAATGCCCCAGAGGCAAGGCCTGGCCCTGAGGGAGAGAAGGTGCTATAGAGCTTGAAAGTTATCAGCTGCATGCAGATGAAAAAGGATAAGTAGGAGACCATCGGTGGTCTCACTTAATAATACTAAATTGGTCCAAATTTGAAAATAGCTTTCTGTTGCAGAGAAGTAAAATTCTTCTAAAGGGTTTATTTCAGAACAGTGCTAATTAATCCCCAGAGCTAGACAAGGGTGTTGTTTCATGCTGTTCCTGAGAAAGAGCCTCTCTAGGGGCACCAATGTTTTTTTCCCCGGCCTCCAACACTCCCAAGTTCTTGGGAGGAGGCGGGCACAGTTGCACTCTGGCTGTCGCCCTTGGCAGAGCCTGAAGAAGCTTCCTCTCCACTCTTCATCAACAGCTCAGCAGAGTCCAGAAAATGAATAGGATGTATGTAGGGGCAGAATGAGTTGCTGAGAGAACATTTCAGGAACCTCTGGATTTGATAAAAACTGAAGTATATGGGATCTGAATAATTCGATACAGATACATGTATAACTTCAAGCCCCTTTGTGCTTTATTCCATGGTAGGAAAGGTGCAAAACTTTGGAGGCATAGCCTTGAGGATAAGTGCCCAAACGTCCCTTGAGTTTCACAATATAGAACTACAGAGGCCACTTTAGCTGTAGAAATATTAAACTGTATTTTGACCAAGGGCTTCTTTAGGGAAAGCTATTGTGGGGAAAAGAGAAGAGAGTATGATGGAGCCTCAGGAAGAAAAATGATCAAGTCATGCAACCAACATTATTTATAGGTCAGGCAAAGAGGAATTGGCTTTGGTGCTGAATTTGGAAAACTGGATAGGTGCTGAGATAAGGAAGGGCATGGGGCCATACAGAAGAGCATGAAAGGTGAATGACCAAGCATAGTTAGGAAATCAGAGCACAGATACTGATGAAAGGGTATAGTTAAGCTGAGATTGAGGCCAAACATCAGCATGGGCCAACCATGTAGGGTCTTTTACCATATTGAGGACTTTGGACTTGTCATAGACTCAAGCAGTCAATACCACCATGTGCTGAGATGTAAACAGTAGGAACAGGAGTAGAAAGGTACAGCATGTGCTACAACCAAGCCAGAGACAGCTGTATCCTTGCAAGGGAACATACAAAGCTACCTACTCCTGCCCTATAACCAGCCTGGAGCCCAGAGCTTCCAGTCCCAGCACAGACACTGATTTACTATGTGAGCAAGGTGAGGAGTCTCTCTGACACTCATGTTTCCATCCTTGACAGTAGAGAGACTTCTATTTCAGAGAGCCAATGGGTTACTAATGATATACATTATACAGAAATGGAAGCATAAAGTATGGTGCCTGGTGTGTAAATACTCAGCAAATGCTATTTTCTTTTCTTCTTTTGGAAACCTATTGGTTTCTTTTCTTCTATTGGAGGTTGGGGGCATGGCTTAAGTGGTAGAACACCTGCCTTGAAAACATGAGGCCCTAAGTTCAGATCCCAGTACCACCAAAAAATTTTTTAAAAAATTATACATAATCCTACTGGAATGACTTTCTATCCCTTCTACCTATTCAAATCTGACTTGATTTGTTTATTCATTAGTCCATTTTTCCAGTGATGGTTACTAAGTGCTTGTCATGTACCAGGAAATATGATAGGGCTGAAGATGGATATTAGCAGTGCTTACCCTATTGGAAAGGAGAAATAAATAAATACACAAAGGCAATGCGGAAAGAATATGAAATTCCCTTGACTGCTCCAGTTGTACCTGATCAATCACCTCTGATTCTTTATGCCACTTTCATCACTTACGGCAAAATTACTTTGACATGCAGTTAAGTTTTCAAGTGGCTCTGATTCATCTCCCCAACCAGATGTAAGTTCCGTAAGGATGAGTACCATAGCTCATAATTTTTGCATTCATCTCGGTGTCCCAAGAATTCAATAAATACATATTAATGATTGTGATGAGATGGAGAGGCAGGTCCTTATTCACTCACACACTTGTGCAGATAAACTCCTATTATTAATATGCTCATACTCTTGTTATTATTAATGTCCCTCCCCTCAACACACACCATTTGGGATTATTAGCAATAATTGTTAATATTAATGATTATCATTAATATCAGAAGAAACAGGGCAAACACTTTAAGTTTTCCATAAGCCTACTGTGCCTTTTCTCATTCCCTACAAATAACCCTAAACTTAAACCATTCTCAAGCCTCTAACCTTACCTATGCTCCTCTTAAATTCTGCAGGCGTGGGGGCAAACTTTTCTCTTACAGAAAAGTAAAACGCTTTGGATGAACCTTTCTTAGCCTTTTTCTCTCTGGTCCCTCACCTAAACACTGACTCCTTCCCCTTCTCATCTTCATTCTTACCTAACATTACAGACTTCAACTCTCTTCTCAGTTTAATTTTCTTCCAAATCCAAATGAATCTTAATTTTTCACTCATTCTTCTCAAAGCCATTCCCCAACACCCAGTATTTTAAGCTTGTTTTGTTTTTTACTGGCTATTTCATTGTAACAAATAAACATGTTCAAATGTCTCCAAAGAAAGAAGAAAAAATAGCAGAAATAGCATTTTGAGCAAGTGCCCTTCACTACCTGCCTGTTCTCTGCCCTGTCTTCACAGCTAAGTCTAGTTTGGGTACAGATGGCCTCGCTAATGAATTTTCCCCAAAATAAAAAATTCCTACAGTTTCAAAGCAGAAGTCTTAGAATACATATTTCACAGGCATTTTTCATGTCTATATATATCCTTTAGCATAATTTTAAGGGCAATTTTTTTCATCATATACCCGAATCACAAATTACTTAATCAACATCTTAGATTTGAACTTTAAGCTTGTTTCCAGTTTTTTATCATTATAAACAATGTTGTAATGAGTACCCACATATGCACTTCTATCAGGCATTTTTCTGATAACTTCCTTAATAAAAAAATATTCAATTTCTTGACCAGAAACTACATTTTGAAGAGTTTAATACATTTGCAACTAACCTGCCTAGGCCAGGTGCAGTGGCTGATGCCTGTAATCCCAGCTATTTGAGAGGCACAGATCAGGAGAATTACAGTGTGAGGCCCACCTCAGCAAGAGGCTAGGAAGTCTCCATCTCAACAAATAAGCTTGGCATAATGGTGCACACCTGTAATCCCAGGTAGGAGCACTGCAGACTGAGGCCAGTCCCAGGCAAAAGCATGAGACACTGTCTGAAAAATAAGTAAAGCAGAAAAAGGCTGGGGGCATGGTTCAAGAGATAGAGCACCTGCCTACCAAGTTCTAGGTCTCAAATTCAACCCCTAGTACCGCCACAAAAGAAGAAATGAATAAAGGAAGGGACAGAAGGAGAGAAGGAAGGAAGGAGGAAGGAAGGTAGAGGAAGGAAAGAAAGAGAAAACAAGGAAAGAAGGAAGGTAGGAAGGTAGTGAGTGAATATTGGGTCTGGGAAGCTAAAGGACAGATGAGTGAGTATCCCATCCCCCATGTAGAGCACTATGAGCCCTGCACCCTGAGAAGGAGTTATAAATCTGCATTACTGCACCTTGAGGAGGAGATGCAGGGTCTCATAGATTTGCCACGGGGCTGATAAGCAAAATACTCTCAAGGTTGCCCACCCCCTCAATAAGGGGCAAACAGACTAGCTCATCTAAGAGATCCCACACACACAAACCCACTGCCAATAGAAAAAAACCCACCTAACTGATACCCTAAGCCAGAGTTACAACATCCACAAAAAGCCCCGGCCTTCACCTAAGCAGGGAGCCAACAGTTTCAGGTCTCTGCTGCATACTCTAGCTGTAGCCTTTTCTTTCTCTCTAATAAATCCTACTTTGTGTACTGGTCTTGGCTCACAAGTCAATCAGCTGCCTCATGAGCCAGTTCTCTGGCCAGTGAAGGCAAGGACCCTTGACACCAGCCTACAACATTTCACACCGGCACACATTTCTGGCAATTGCACTAGGGGACATCTCTCCTGGACCAAGGTCAGTATGACTTGAGCACCAAACCAGCAAGAGCTTGCCTAAGGTGCCGCTGTAAGCCCCTGCTGTCCTGCTGGATACTCCTGCTGGGGGAAACACCCTGCTGAGGACTAGCCCAAAGCAGACTTCCCTGTGCTGCTCCCCGTTTCTCTCCCTGTTCCTGTCTTCCTGAGGGACTTTCCTGTCTTGTATCGAACCAAAAGTTCCTAGCTAACTTTGGCCACATGGTGATTCCAGCTCAGAGGGTGCTTTCTCCTCCCACCCTACAGGCCAAGACCAAGCCTGAGGTTTATTCAGGTATGCCTTATGCTATGTTGGGGGAGACATGATTGGTTTTGGCACCTGGCGATCTTTGTCTTCTCCCACCTGTCAATACCCCCTTCTGCTGGAGACAGCAGCCTGAGAATGGAGATTTTGTGTGGCTTACAATGCCACACCTAATCGTTAATCCCTCAGGCATGTGTCCTGTATGTCAGCTCTGCTTGCCCTCCCCCTCCTAGGATATCAGGTTGCCTCTTCTGTCCCCGCCAGAAGCAGCAATTATACTTTTACTCACATGCTCCCTCCCCAGTCCCGCTGTCTAGTCCTTCATCTCTGTCTGTCTTCCCCTCCCTGTGCTTACTGGGACCCTGGCCTCACAGGGAAAACTCATACCATAGTACCTTATGACTTTCTTGAATTACTCCCACACCTAGTTGTCATGCCTCTTGGTCAATTCCAGCTTTAAATAGGCTGCTAGGTGCCTCACAAAACCATGGCCTAAGGGGCAGACCCAGCAGGGGTGAGGACCAACATGGGCCTCCCGCCATGCCATACACACACCCTAACTCCACCCCAACAAGGGGAGGAGGGAAAACAAACAGGTGGGTGCATGCACAGGGACACCTGTCTGTCCCACTGGACTTCCCAGGCACAGTGGTGATGCCTGCCGCAGCTAAGGCAATCCATAAAATGGGCTGGCACGCATCCAAAGCTGTCAGCCATAGGCAGCCACTGCAACCCTCCACCACTCCCCCAAAAAAGGATAAGAAGGAAAATAAACATGCACAGGTAAGCGTACACAGGAGGAGGGGCAACAGGCCACAGGAGTGGGACTGGACAGACAGGGTTGCTCATCTGAGGCATGGGGGAGGGCAGCAGCACCTTGCACAAGCCCTGCTCCCACCCCACCTCATGCCCAAGCCTGACCAACCCAGCCCTTGGAGCCAATCCTTATCTCAAAGTTATGGTCCCCAAGAAGCACTAACATAACCTTCCAGGAACAGCCAAAAAAAAGGGGTGTTGATATGGTCTCTAGACTTCTCATTTAAAACTTCTCACACATTTGGCCTCAGCATAGAAAAATTTTCCTCCAAATGTTGACACTAGTTGTCCCTTTGTGGCACTGTGATTGCCCTGGGAGTCCCTCTGAGTGCCCTTCTCTAACTTTACAGGCACTTCTCCAGGTGACGCATCCCTTTGTTAAGGAGGTAGCCTTTGTTAAAGAGGCTGCCTGTTTTTGGTAATATAAGGCTAAAGGCAGGATCCTAGAGTTTTTCTCACTGTGTCGGTAAGGGTGGCCTAGTCCAACCAGTCACTGCATTTTCTTTGGTTCTGGCCACAGATAGTGGAAGGAAATCATGAGACAGGGACACTCGTTCTCATTAGGTCAATCCCCAGTTGGGATGCCAACAAGATGGGAACTGACCCAGTTTTTGTTGTCATGGTTCTTCTAGATGGGAACTGCCCCCTCCAATCTTCAGGCCTCAGGCCTCAGTACTCAAGCAGTCTCTGCTGTCCTATCTACTGAAACATTGGAAGGACCTGACCCTATTAATCTCAAGAAAAAAACCTTCATCTTTTTTTGCACTGAGGCCTGGCCTCAATATCTCTTGGGTGAAGAGAAGTGGCCTTCAGAGGGCTCCATAAATTATAACACCATACTACAATTAGACCTTTTCTGTACAAGGGAGGAAAAGTAGACTGAGGTCCCATATATACAGCTTTTCTTTTATCTCCAGGACCACCCAGAATGGCTCCATAATTGCTATCTAGATACTCAGACACTGGCCATTCTTTGTAAGCCACAAAATAAACATGAGGAAGGAGAACCAGAAAAGCTCTTACCAATGAAAGTCCCCCATCCCTAGCTTCACCCTCTGCCCTACCCTCTAAGCCACCCCAATATTCAGAACCTCCGAATGGATGTTTCCTTCTTCAACAGGCATTGGTAGGAAGAGGGAAAGTCTATATCCCCTTCCAATTATCAGATTTAAGGGCAATTAAAAAGGATCTGGGTAGCTATACTGATGTCCCAGACCAATATATCCAGCCCTTTATTTCTGTGATCCAAACCTTTGAATTGGCATGAAGGACATCATGCTTCTCCTGGACCAGACTCTTTCTCCTTAGAAAAGCAATGGGTCCTGGTCCAGGCCACTCAAGTGCCTGTGGCACTTGGAAATGAGGGAATAAATATGCCTCCTGCCCAAGGGGGCACAGGCAGACCCCTTGGCAGATCTACATTGGGATCAAAATCATGAGGAGGATGAATGGCATTGACGCCACTTCATCCATCTTATAATAAAAGGGTTAAAAGGGCCAAAGTCAAACCTCTAAACTATTCCCAGGTGACTGTACTACAACAAGGTCCTGATGAAAACACCCTTACCTTTCCACAGCATCTTAAAGACGCTATCCAAAAGCATACCACAGTGGAACCAGAGTCACAGGTGGGAGGGGTTCTCCTCAAAGATAAATTTCTAACTCAGTCAACTCCAGATATCTGTAGAAAACTCCAAAAGTCTGTGGCTGAAGGAGAAAAGTCATTGGACCAACTAATGCAATTAGCCACGTCTGTATACTGTAACAGGGATGTTACTAAAAAGAGAGAAAAGGATAAAAAAACTCTTGACCTAATTGCAACTCTCTCAGGGAGTGCCCACCCAACAGGGACCTACATCCCAAGCCTGCTACCATTGTGGACAGCAGGGGCACTTCCACAGGGAATGCCCAAAAGGGGGACAGCCTGGGGGGACAGCCTGAGATACAGCTCCAGCCCCCACCGGGACCTTGCCCTCTCTGCAAAGGTAATCATTAGAATCTAAGTGCCTGCATGTCTAGGTGGAAGGCAGGGTGTCACCTCCTATGGATTAATGGGTTCTGGGGCCTCCTGTGCAGGCTCCACTTCTTAACATTAATGTTGAGGAGCCTTAGGTAACCATAATAGTAGAGAAGCAAACAGTCAACTTCCTGCTAGACAGTGGAGCCCATTTCTCTGTCTTACCATTCTCTCCTGGTCCCCAGTCCAATAACATGGTTATCGTTTGTGGTATATCTAGCCATCCCCTAGAGCGCTATTTTACTCAGCCTCTGTCCTGCTCTTGGGGAGACCTCCACTTCTGTCACTCTTTTCTCATAGTCCCTGATGGTCCAGTGCCCCTGCTGGAACAGGATTTACTATCTCAATTAAAGACTCAAATCCTACTGCCCTCCCCCCACCCCAGTGACAATCTCTGTTGCCCCCTTCTTCAGGAGCAAGTAGATCCCACAGTGTGGACTGAAGGAATGACTGTAGGGCAAGCTAAAATGGCCCTCCCAATTCAAACAAAACTCAGAGATCCCTCACAGTTTCCACATCAAAAACTGTATCCCCTTCAAGCCTGAAGGACAACAAGGCCTCTTACCTATCTTAAATTCCTTAAAAAAACAAGGGCTACTCCAGTCCCTACAATACTCCTATTCTTGCTGTCCACAAGGGGCCAAATAAATGGAAGTTGGTTCAAGACCTCCAGCTCATTAATGAAGCAGTCATTCCCCTCTACACAATTGTTCCCAATCCCTATACTCTATTGGCTCAAACACACTCAAAAGCCCAATATTACTCTGTACTAGATTTAAAGGATGCTCTCTTTGCATTCCTCTGCATCCTGACAGTCAGCCTCTGCTTGCCTTTAAAGACCCCACTAACCCCTTTCAACAGCAAGCTAGCCAATTCGTGGTCCTTCTAAAACAACATATGGAGCTGGTCTCCTTGGGCACTTACCTCTGCTGGCCCCCTTTTTATGCTCCTACTAATATTCCTATTTGGGCCTTGTATAATAAATGCTGTCTCCAGATTCATATCTCAACATGTCGGCAGATCAAATTCCAGCTCTTAGTCAAGGAATACTCACCTCTGCCCACCCATGAGCCCTCTATCCAGTTCTATTGGGGGCCTCTGGAGACTACATGGGTCAACCCGAGAGAAGTGCCACCACCCCTACCCTGGTCACCCCATTGCCATCATGAAGCAGCTAGACAAGTTATCACCTCTCTGCCCAACAGCACTTGGGTATTTGTCTCAGAAGGAGGACTTGTGTGGTCTGGGAACCTAAAGGACAGATGAGTGAGTATCCCATCCCCCATGGAGAGCACTATGAGCCCTGCACCCTGAGAAGGAGTTATAAATCTGCATTCCTGCACCCTGAGGAAAAGATACAGGGTCTCATAGATCTGCCACAGGGCTGATAAGCAAAATGCTCTCAAGGTTGTTCCCCTCACCACCACCAATAAGGGGCAAACAGACCAGCTCATCTAAGAGATCCTGTGCATGCAAACACACTGCCAATAGAAAAAACCCACCTAACTGATACCTTAACCCAGAGTTAAAGCATCCATAAAAAACCCCAGCCTTTACCTAAGCAGGGAGCCACCAGTTTCTGGGCTCTGCTGCACTACTCTAGCTGTAGCCTTTCCTTTCTCTCTAATAAATCCTACTTCATGCACCAGCCTTTGCTCACAAGTCAATCAGCTGCCTCACAAGCCAGTTCTCTGGCTGGTGAAGGCAAGGACCCTTGACACAGGCCTACAACATTTCACACCAGCATGTAACAGGAGAGAGAGAGAGACAGAGAGACAGAAGAAAGAAAAGAAAAAGGGAAGCAAGGAAGGAAGGAAGGAAGGAAGGAAAGAAGAAAGGAAGAGTTCACATAACATCTACATTTCTTTCCCTGACACAAGCCACTGAACTCCTGCTCCTGCTGTCATCATGTTTCTGAGTGTTTGAGTTATCCCCCAGTGTCCAGTTTCTAGACTGGTTTAACTACTTCCGTAAAGCATTTAGCACCATTGACAATCCCTTCTCACCCCATGACCTGTTTGTTCTTTTGGGATCTGTTATATCACTGTCCCTTGGTTTCATTCTTGTTCTTGTGTGCTCCCCCTCCAGTCAGTTTTTTCCACATTGTTGTGTTTCCCATTAAAGTTGTTATTCTGTCCTCAACCTTTCATTTCAGTGTATTTGATCTTTCAGGGCAATCCATCAACAACATATTAAACCCACCACCTAAGAACAGACAAGTCTGACTCCTCAGTTCAGGCCAGGACAACCACCAATTGGATCTTGTCTTCAAACTCATTATTTCCAAAACTGAACTCATTATCTTCCTCCCAAATTTGTTCGTTTGCCTTCCTTTTATTTTTATAGAGTCATCAGTTCTGATGACTCTAAGGTAGATCTTAGTTGTCTGAGCTAGAAATTTTAGAGCCAGTCTAGTACTCAGTACCAGTGATTCATCAAGTTCAACTCCCATTTTTTCTTAGAAACTGATCTTTAATAACCTGTGTTATGTTCATTATATAATACTTTATACTTAGAATGATGGTTGGCCTTTAATATTTTTCTATAGTACATTATTCCATGGCATTTTGGTCTGTGTCATGTCTACAGTGGTAACTGGGTTTTTGCCTCTTAGTTTGTAGTATAAAAAACCTTCTGGCAGGAAGATATATATGTTAATTGCTTATTTGTTTACACTCAATACATGTTTGCTGAATGAATGGTGAAGTCATGCTCCTTGGCAAAATTCTGAAGTAAAAGGTATATCTTTTTTATTTAATTAAAATTTTTATTATCATACATTAATAGTATGGGGGGGTGGTGATAATTCCATAGAATGTACTTTGAACAAGTTCAACCCCTCTGTTATATCCCTGTAACCTTCCTCTCTCCAGCTCCCCTTTTACATAAGACATTTGATGGGTATTATGTGTGTATGTAAAGTGTACTTCAATCCAGTACATTTTCTTTGGTTCCTGCCTTCTTCTTCTTCCACATCTATCCTCTTACTGTTCCTCTCACAAGGCTGTCTGGGCTTTGATTTTGACCAATTGACAAAGAAAAAAATACTGGGAGATGTGTGACAGGTTTTCCAGGAATATTTGCAAACTGTGAGGTCAACAAGGGAGCACAATTTAACCAAAACCAATGAATGACATGTGGACGACAATTTGAGATTTACCTGAGTATGTTGGTAACCATCTCACACTACCTGTATGCAGGAGAAATCTATTTGCATATGATACAGTAGTAATTAAACTTATTTTGACTTGAAAATACAGGGTGCATGACAGATTCCAGTATCCATCATCCCCGATGTGGAAACCAAGGTCTTAACTCGTGTTCTTGGTTGGTGCTCAATGACACAGGCTCTGTTTTGGAGGTCATGGAGGGGAAGGAAGGGAAGAAACTCCATAAGAGGAAAAAAACAAAGCTATATTCCCAGGGCCTCAGATGACCCTTGTAGTACCTGACTTAATTATGTCAATAATGTCACATATCTCAATCTCAGAAGCTATCACTTCCCTTATCCAATACCTTAAAAGAGGAGGAAAAAAAATTCCTCAGACATGCTAATTCTGTGCACAGTTCTTGCAATAAGTCATTACAATCCCTCTTCAAAGCTTTGCAGGTACTTAAGTGGATTTAAAAGAAAAGGGAAGGACAGTTTGTATTTCAGGAATTATGCAACATTCAAACAGCTCAGTCCATGTTCTTCTCTTTTCAAAGTCACAGGGGCCTCCGGCTCTATGCCGAGTATGATGTGCTCACAGTAATGCCAGTAGGCATAGTGGTCTCCCATCTTTTCATGCCACAGGACTCCTCATTACACACAGCTAAGATAATGTTCTACACTGACACACTGGGCTCTCCCCAAATATCACTACATTCATGCAACACGCTGCTTCACTGGTAAGAAAAGAAGAAATTTCAGGGTGGGATCAGGCAGCAAGAGACAGGCCTTTGAAATGCTATGACATTATTTCATAAACTGTGTGTCTCAATCCAAAGATATTTTATCCTGTAGATGCTATGAATTTCATTCCACCTTTTTTTTGTAGAATCTGCTGAAATGTATTTTCTTTTATTCCTGTGAAGACATTAGCATGAAAAATTAAAGTGTTCCCATCCTCCCAAAGAGTAGTGCTTCATTTCACTGGCATCCACATCTGACGCTATTGCTCTTTTAAAGCAGCAATATCTGGCAAGTGACACTACTGAACATTTTCTTATCCCCACCAGCAAGATGCAGTTTGAAGAAGGTAATTCTACAATCCTGCTTGTCCTCCTTCCTTGTACTTCTCCTCAGAAGTATCTCCTCCAAACACAGTACTTCCCTTATTAATCCACGTAACATTTATCATCAACTGTGTGCAGGGAATTTCTATGCTACACCATTATTTGTACCCTTCGCAGAATTCTGTGTCAGAGCATTTTAAAAGGACAGGTATATCTACCTCCAGCCAATTTGAATCACCTTGCCTAAAACAACTAAAAACACACACTGTATGTGAAAAACAACGGTTTTCATGACATTGGACATCAGAAAATGAGGGCAATGATGACTGAGGGACACAGGAGAGCCTTATGCAAGTCCCATCTTACTTACTACAGAGTTTTCTAGGGTGTAGGACAGGAAAAGAAAAGCACAGAGGTGTCCCTGAGTTGAAACAGCTGAAAGTCTCAATGGGCTACGGCAGCTAGAATTCACAATGCAGAGTACCAGAAAGGAGTACACTTCAGACAGCTCTGGAGACCTTCAGTGGGACTCCCTGGAGTATGAAAGAATCACACCCCATCATACAGTTCTGCCCAGAAATAACTTAGGTGATAGATTAGAAGACAAGAATAAAGAGTTACTATAACTGTATTCCATGTGTTCACTAAAGTATACAAAAGATTATTAAGTAGAGCTAATACAAATATATGAAAGATGGAAGTAAAACTTCCAGAGATGAAAAGGATATTGTATGAGAATAACAAGAGATTCTATTCTATACACAAATACTAGTGAATTTTCAGACCCAGAACTAGAAACTATTCCAAAAGAAACACAGAAAACAAAAAGAGTGTAGGAAAAATGGATGGGGCTTCCATGAGCTGTGAGACAACTTCCAGGGGCTTAATACACATGTAACTGGTGCTCACAAAAGAGAAGAGATGGATAAAAGATTTTAAAGATATGATCTTCAAACTTTTTTTCAAATTTCATAAAAGCTATTACTCACAAATCCTAAAAGCTCAGCAAACTCAAATCACAAGAAAAATGAAGAAAACTATGCCATAACTACCTTGTCAATGAGTCATAAAAAGAAAAAAGTAAAGGAGAGAAGGGCAAAGATACATTATGTACAGAAGAACAAGGATAAGGTTTATAGAAAAAGACATTATAGCAGCATCTTTTAGTTACTATAAGAATAAAATTGTCAATCTAGCATTTTATACCCAGAAAAATATTTTTCAAAAATGAAGGCAAAATACATTTTAAAATGCACAGAGCTGAAAGAAGACATAAGACATTATTTGGATAAATATAAGCTTCATTATTTAAATCTCCCTAGAAGATAATTAGCATTTAAATCAAAAATAAAATGTATTGAATAGATCTTATACATGGTTAGTAGTTACAGAAATACAAAGTTAAATCACAGTGAAATACCACTACATACTTACTTAAAAATATCTAAAATTATAAACACTAAGAACTCATTCACTGCTAAAAGGAATTTAAAGTGGCTATAACCACTCTGAAAAACAGCATAACAACTTCTTAAATTAAACATACACCTATTAGTCTTTCCATTCCTAGTGCCTACCTAGGAGAAAGGAAAGTCTGAACCCACACAACTTTGACCCAAATGTTCACAACAGCTTTACTTGTTAAAGCCAGCAAATGGAAACAATCCAAACATATGTCAGCAAATAAATAAACAGATAATGTGATATATCTTTTCCAGGGAGTTCTACTCAACAATGAAAAAGATTTAACTACTGATACATGCACCAACATGGATGGATAGAAAAGTAACTATATTAAGAAAAAAGAACATGGACAAAAAACAGTACACATAAATAAAATTCCAGAAAATACAAACTAATCCATATTTATGAAAAACAGATCAGTTATTGCTTGGGGACTGAATAGAGAGGGGAAAGCGCAGTTTTACACACACTAAATTATATTGCTTTAAATGAAGTTAAATAATATACTTTGAATATATGCAATTAATGTATGTTAACTATATTTCTAAAGCTCTTAAAATACAGAAGAATGGCATTAAAACATAAGCTCTGTAAGTTAGGAATTTAAAAAACTAAATTTATTTATTTATTTATTTATCTGCTGTACTGGGACTTGAACTCAATACCTCGAGCCATTCCACCAGCCCTTTTTTGTGACAGGTTTTTTTGAGATAGGGGCTCAAGAACTATTTGCCCAGGCTAGCTTCGAACCTTGATCATCCTGATCTCTGCCTCCTAAATAGCTAGGAGCCTCTGGTGCCTGGCTAATCTTTTTATTTTTGAAAGTTTTACACCTACAGAAAAGTTGTAAGTATAGCATAAAACACGTATAACCTAAGTTTACTAGTTGTTAGCATTTAGTTATCGATCTCTAAAATAGATGATAGATAACAGAAAGATAGATAGATGATTGATAGAGGATAGATCAATCGATAGATAATAGATGGTTAAATCATTAGAGAGCATCTCATTTTTGTACATAAAAGTGAAAATTTTATCCATTTCTAAGCCTTTTCCTTTAGTTTTAATTAATCGTACAAGACATTGGGTTTTATTATGACATTTCCATACTTGCATACTATGTGCTTTGATTCACCCCACCACGCTTATTGTCCCCCTCCCTTCTGCTCACCCATCATCCTCAGTAGTCTTCCTTATATTTTCATATCTTTTAAAAATAGAGATTGTTCATGGAGAGAAAACATTGGTATTGTCTTTCTGAGTCTGCCTTATTTAGCTTAACATGAAGATCTCTAGTTCTACCCATTTTTCTCAAACAATATGATTTCATTCTTCTTTATGGCTGAATAATACTCCTTTATGTATACATACCACATTTTTTTTATCCATTCATCTATTGATGGGCACCTAGGCTGATTCCACATCTTGGCTATTGTGAATATTGCTGATACAAACATAGGTGTGCAGGTGTCTCTATTGCATGTTGACTTTGATTCCTTCAGATATGTACACAGAAGCAATATAACTTGCAGCTTCATTTTTAGTTTTTGGCATCTCATTTTTTAAAATTTCACCACCCATACCCCCACAAATAAAGCCATTATGCTACATAACCTACTATTCTCACACTTAAGAAAATCAACATCAATCTGTTATACCTAATAGAATACTCATATTTAATTTCTTCATTACTATTATGCAAAAATGACCTTGATACACTTTTAAGGAGTATTCAAACAAGTTTCACTCATTACATTTGATTGACTATCTCTTTCATTTCTTTTAGTGTAGGACCTTACCCCTACTTACTTTTCTCCCTATGACATTTTCTTTTTGGAAAATCCAGACCACATGCTGAATTTTTAGGATATCCCACACTGTGGATTTGTCTGCTCTTTGTGGCATCACTTAACTTGTTCCCTCTGTCACTTGTATGAGGCTTGTCGAATCTAGGTTAAGCATAGGGGACAAGAATACTTCCTAGAAGGATGCGCTTCCTGTACACCTATTCGACACACCTTCATAGTCATTCTCACAAAACATCTTCCCAATTCTCTGAGGCCATTTCCAAGAATGGCAACAGGTAACAACCCAGGAACCCTTCACTGAAACCCAAGAGGTTAAGAGAAAATAAGAAGCAAGAGAACCTTGTCCTGTGCAGATGTCAGTTTGACTTGGTTGGCATCACTTTCTTTCATTGTTATTTTTTCAGCATTGGAGATCAAACACGGGGCTAGGCCTGTGCTCTTACTACTGAGCCTCCAAAGACCCTCTACATTGAGGTCCTAGTTCCCTGAATGCCCGGATTGGCTGCCATATTCTGAATGTTTGTGTGCCCTTCAGCTTCATGTATTGAAACTGTACCCACCACACCCACCCCTAAGTGGATGGCAACTAGGAGGTGGGGGCCTTCGGTAGGTGATTAGGTCAAGAGGATAAATCCCTCATAAATGAAATTAGCATCCTTATTAAAGAGACCACAGAGCCCTCTACACCCCTTCCATATGTGGGTTTCAGTGAGAAGGTGGCTGTCTATGAGGAAGGAGTCCCATACCAGACCCCAAATCTGCCAGTGCCTATACCTTGGACTTCCTAGCCTTTGGAATTGTGTGAAATAAAATTCTGCTTTTCACAAAACACCCAGTAGAAGGTGTTTGATTATAACAGCCCAAATGCACTAAAACGACAGAACAGAATGTTTAATTCCACGTAAGAAGGACAACATGCTTATTACTCTTCCTTTTCAAAGAGATGTAGCCAAGCCTGTCCTGCAGTTACCATTTATTGAAGACAAATATCTCTTTGGTGCATTGCATATCTATTGGCTCAATAAAGCCAGGAAAAGTGAAATGAAACTATCAGTACAAAGACAAAGATAGTATCAGAAAGGTGGCTTTCAAAATTCTTACGCCGCAATTTACAACCAAGTATACACAAGTACACATAAACAGAAATAAACATGTCATAAAAGCATACATGTGAAGAAAACCTGACAGTTTTTGTTTTTGTTTTGGGTTTTTTTGGTGGGATTAGGGTTTGAATTTAGGGCTTTACTCTTGCAAAGCAGGTGCTCTACTGCTTGAACCACACCTCCAATCCATTTTGTTCTGGGTGTTTTGGAGATGGGGTCTTGCTCTTTGCCCAAGGTGACCGTGAACTGCTGTCCTCCCAATGTCAGCCTCCACAAAATTTCCATAAAATGTTTATAACTCCTAAAGTTTTATAACCTAGAGCTGGGAGATAAAATGCATTAGCTGGTTAGGCTGTTTACCAGGGAAACAAAGAATTAAAGTAATAGCACACCTAAGTAAAGAATTACCTATTATATTTTAAGCATTTAAACTAGTTTTCTCTTTAAGCTCTAGCATCATAGAGGACCAACTGGACTCAAACACTGGAGTCCAAATTTGCATTCCCCCCCAACACACACACACTTGCCTTAATTATTTTGAAGTGGATGACCTTGGACATGTCTTACATTGGGATTGCATTCTTTCATTGTGAGGCATCTCTGTGCCAACAAGTTCATGCTGATGTTCACAGAGAGGTTAAAAGAAAAAGGAAAAATGAAACAGCCTAGTACAATACAAGTGAATGCTGCTCCTTGTGTTCAGGCTGTGAGTTCTGAAGCACAGTACACCTTCCTTTTCTTTTGCTGAAAGAAAGCATAGTGAGTGAACTTGGTGAGGGTGTTTCCTCATGCACTTCAAAATGTGCACCATGGCCCTGACAAACCACCATTGCTGGTATGTCAGGCAATCTGGGAGAAGAGAAGGTTGGGCAGTAAGAAGCATTGGGCATAAGAAGAACTTGGGACATAGCTATCCCTCTCAATGTAGCATGATTCTTGGGTAAGAACCAGGGGAAACTGGGAAAATGACCAGCTCAGATTATATCAGTGTTCTGCCATGAAAACAGTAACGAAAACCACTGAAACACTTTAAGTTTGTGCTGGTTTATTCATGTAAGCGGCTGTGTCTCACTTATCATTTGTTTTAATTATTACTGATGTGTTGCCTATCACATCCTGAGCTTCTTCAAAGGGAAAGGAATAAGCAGTTGTCATAACAACAAAGCTTTTCATTACCCTGGGAATCTTCGACAGCTTTATTTAAAATGAAGGAGAAAAAAGAACCCTAACCAATTAGCTTTATCAGTCTGATTCATGTTCTTCCTAAACTGATAACAGTGTTTCCTGAAGAACTTACAATTTGATGGAGAATGTGTCATGAATATTTATGGTAACATAAAACTTGAGAAAAATTGGCAAGCTAATTATCACTTGGAAGGTGTTTCTGGTCAAATTCTTGCTCAGTGATCCATTTGATTTTTTTTAAATGACTTTTATTCAACAAATCAAAGAATTAGTGGGACTTGTGCCAATATCTATCTATTGGTTCAAGAACAGCAATGAGATCTATTTGGGTCTCAACTTTAAAGCCATGACTTCACTCTCACTAATTTGATTTGGGTTAACTTTTCATTCAGTTATACCGGAAACGTACTTGCCTGCCTTCTACCCTTCCTTCTCTGTGCCAGGGATACAGTGGAAGTCCCTAGACAGTTTTAATTCTACCATTCTCTGCAGAATTACAAAAGCAGATGTTTTCTTCTGGCTGCAGGAGATAAGACTAAGAAATAATTATTGTCTTGGTCCCAAATCCCACAGATGTTTTCATTCCTGCCCTGCGACCACAGAAAAAATAAATAGTAAACCTGAAAGGGTCTAGTTGGTGTACTCTTCAAGTTCAGACTTGAAGTCATGTTTCTTGCAAGTGAAAAACTACATAGGAGTCAGCAAATGATTTCTGTGAAAAGACAGCTATTAAATATTTCTGACTTTGCAGGACATAGGGCTTTATGAAAGCTCAGGTCTCTGCCATTGTTGTGTGAAGTAGCTACAGACAAGGTATAAATCAGTGGGTTTTGCCAGATTTGAACCAGACACAGACTGCTTACTTCAAAGGGCTCCCAAGAAATTAAATATCTCTCACCAAAGAAACAAGCACATAAGTTATTTAAATGAATAATTGTGACTAGAACAGCATTTTCATGAAGAGTTTTCAGCTATATTATTTTATTTAATCCTGAAATAAGGTTACTCCAAGAAGTAGACAGTCTCACTTTATTATTTTATACATGAGAAAACTAGAATTGAAGTGCTCAGGTAACTTTCTTACTTTTTAAGGTCAAACAGGTGACCTCTTGGTTGCAGTTTCAGAGCTCTTTGTACCACACACCCAGCTGGCTCACAAACACTTTATATAGAGCAAACCGAAAGGAATATAAATAATAATTCTGATAGGTGGAATTGGTACTCAATAGAGTGTGGGGGCAGGGAATCCATGAACAATCTCAAGACCTGTTGAATCCTCCATGACACTAATTCAACCTTTAGACCAAGCTGAGTAATCAGGAAGTTGGAAAATTCTGTGTCCGGGTCCCAAGGTGGTTTCAGAAATCAGTTACATAGATCTTCACTCTAAAATGCCTGTTTTCTCAAACTGAAACCAACAAGGACTTTGGCAGTTGTTTCAGGGTCAATAAAGGAACTCTTTCCAGACCTACTTCACACTGAATCAAATTCAGAAGTAGGTAGGGATCAGACCTGGAACACTTGTAGAGCTTACAAACAGTCACCAAAGATTGTGCAGGCAGCTATTACTTAATTCTGACAACTCTACACAGTCAGGATATTGCATTAGGAAACACAGATGCACCGTCTGTTAAGGAACATAATTTAACTGATTTTTTTTTCACTACACTAGAGCCCTGTAAAAATTAACTGTATATTGTTCAGTTGAAACAAAGTCCATGAAAATACTGTTGATGAGGTTATCTGTGAGAGGTATTCTCCATGTACAATTCTATTCAGTTCTACAAGCATTTACTGAATGACCTTTCAGCGTCAGGCATAGTAAAATAATCTCTACCTTCAGAGGACTTATACTTTTAGCAGTAAGACTAAAACATCTACATAAATGAGTAAGATACAAGGCAGAATTTGGCTTAGAAAAAGAGTTAACAAGCCATAGATCCAGACAAAGAAGACATCTAGAGAGACAAGGGATGAAGAATGGTATCTTTGGTCCATTCATGTTGCTATAACAAAATACTATAGACTGGGTGGCTTACAAACAACAGTTTATTTCTTACCATTCTGGACCCTGGAAAGTTCAAGATCAAGGGTGCCGTAAGATTGAATGTCTGGTGAGGGCCCACTTCCTCACTGAAGCCTTCTTACCATAACTTTGCACGCAGCTCTCTGGGGACTCTTGTATAAGGGCACAGATCTATCCACAAAGACTCCACCCTCATGACCTAATCACTTTGCAAAGACCTCACCTCTCTTGAGGGTTAGGATTTCAACATATGAACTGAAGAGGGCACAAACGTTCAGACAATAGCAAAGGTTCCAGGAGAAGTCTAAGGAAGAGTGTCTTGAACAAAAAAGAGAGGAAAGGCAGCTGTCCTGGCCTACAAATTTGCATAAAGAGACTGAGGCAGAAAACTGAACTTTAGAGCCAGAGTTTAATTAACTTATAGTTGGCCCCAGAGGCTAAAAGTAGAAGTCTTCAAACCATATTGACCTTGGAAAGCTTCTTTTCTTTTTCAGCTTACACAGTTTGTTGTTTTTCTAAATTTTTGGGTTGGGGATGTAGCTCAGTGGTAAAGTACTTGCTTACCATGCACAAAATTCTGGTTCAATCTCCAATACTGAAAAAAACAAACTACATATACATGGAGAGAGAGAAAGAGAGAGAGAGAGTAAGTTTTAATTGCCAACATTCAAAAGTTGGAAGATTAAATGTAAGAGACTTCTGGCTTTTATTATTTTATTTTCTATTAGCATAAATTAATTATACAAAGAAGTTTCATTGTTATGTTTACATATATGCATATAACGTACTTTAATAAAACTCATCCCTCTATTACTCTTTCTTAGCCCTCTCTCTCTTGCTTCCCCCACATTTAAACAGATTTTAGTGGGGTTCATTATGCTATTTTCACCCATCCATATAATGTACTTTGATCATATTCACCCCTCCCACATCATCCTCTCTTTTCCCCCTCCCCTTCCCACTGTTGATCCTCTTAACATTCCACTTTTACAGTCATGTCATATATTTTTAGGTCTAGATTCCACATATGAGCACAAATAGGCAATATTTGTCTTTCTGAGCTTGACTTTTCTCATTCAACATAATGATCTCCAGTTCCATCCGTTTTCCTGTAAATGACATAATTTCATTCTTCATTATCCATTCCCTGGTTGTTGGGTATCTAGACTGATGCCACAGCTTGGCTATTGTGAGTAATGCTGTGATAAACGTGGGTGTGCAGGTGTCTCTACTGTATGTTTGACTACATTCCTTTGGATAGATGCCCAGGGATGGTAAAGCAGGGTCATATGGTAGCTCTATTTTTAGTTTTTTGATGAACTTCCACACTTCATAGTGGCTGGACTACTTTACATTCCCACCAACAGTATATGACGGCTCCTCCCCCACCCCAACCTTCCCAGCATTTCTTACTGTTAGTTTTCCTGATGATTGCCATTCTGACTAGTGTGAGAGGGAATCTGTCATTTTGATTTGCATGCCTTTATGACTAAGAATACAGAACACTTCTTCATGCATTTATTTGCCATTTGTACTTCTTCTGAGAACTACTGCCCATTTATTAATTGGATTACTTATTGGTTTTTTTGAGCTTTTTATATATTCTGCATAGTAATTGTTTGTCCAGTGAATAGCTCGCCAAGATCTCCTTCCATTCTGTGATTGTCCCTTTATTTTGATAGTTGCTTCCTTTGATTTGCAGAAGCTTTTAATTGGATAGAATCCCATTTGTTGGATTTTCTTAAAGAATTGGAAGATCTAGCAATCAGGCGTACCATTACTGCATGTTAAATCAACTATTAGAGATGTATAACCTCTTAGGGGATGACATCTTCCTTTTTTCTGGTCCTTCTGGACCCGCTGTACTCATTTTTCTTACCTACATGGCCTCCATAGACATTTAAGTTTACAACAACTAGCTGCAAAAGAAACATATGAGCTATATTGCAATGTAAGGTAAGCAAACTTGAAGCAATTTGAATATGATTAGGAAGGTAAAATCACCCTGTTCATTTCAAAAATAAGTGACCAAGTATGAAGTTATAACCCATGAATTAATGAAATAGGAAAAGAAGATTGAATCATCTACATTAAAGAGAAAACAACTGAGTCACCTAAAAGCTTCAAGTTATAAATTTGAATCAGTAAACAATGGTGAACAATCAAAGGTTTGTACACAGAGGAGTGATATAATGGAGTTAATTTTGGCTATCTCAAAAGATGTTAATTCTGACTAAAAAAAAAACCTTTAAATTTATATGCTTTGTTTCAGCAAGGAAACTGGTTATTTTATGAACTATATTGGAACTAAATGTACTGTGAAGTACATTTGTGTTTTGATTTATAACTTGGTTGACCTCAATTTGAATCATTTGTGTTATAACTTCTTTTCAGTACTCTGCATGAATTTCAAAACACTTCCCATAAACTCAAGCATAATGTATGTGGAACCACAATCACTAAAATACTTTAGTTTCATAAGTTGTGTGTTTGCTATAACTTTTCTTTGTGCCACTTATAGGCAATTATTTCCAAATGGAAAATGTCTCATGCTGAATTTATTCTAAAGTCCATTTATAAACAGAAAGCTATCATTTTTGAAATATATATTCTAAAACTCTTCACATTTTCTGTTGAGGTTTTTTTGAAGTTCACTATAAAACGCCAAAATGTCAGTTAACTACAATAAGGAACTTTTTTCATAACACTTATATATGCATAGTCAGCCTTTTTTGAGTAAACAGTGTCTCTAACAAGACTATTTTGTTATATATTTAAAATATTTTTTTTCCTTTGAATTTTCATATAACAATTTCAGTAATGTATGGCTCACAACATAACACCTACCTTTTTAAAGTGAACACGTAACATGTGTTTTGGTGAGAATGACAGTCGGACTGAGGGTCACAAGCATGCTGGGCAGGCTCTCTACCTGTTGAGCCATGCTCCTGAAACTCTTGTTTGTATTTTGTTTCTGAAACAGGGTTAACTTTGCTCCTGGCTAACTTTGCCTGGGTTGGCCTCAAATTCAAGATCCTCTTGTCTCTGCCTCCCAAGCCCCTGGGATTATAGACGTATACTACCCTGCCTGGTTCATGAACGAGATAATTTTAAGCACCTTCTTAACTATAATTAAATCAGTTCAAACTGTTTTACGTTTTCTAAGAAACAAAGTCTTAAATGGACACAACTTACTTTGTAGTCCTTTAAAACCTTTTCTCCCAGCCTATTGCATTTCTCTTCTAAGATTTTAATCATATCTCTCTGTATAATATTAGTATATTCATAAAATTTCAAGCACTACACTTGGGCAATTGACCAAGAATAGTTCCACAAACAACTACTAATTATCTATCAGCTAAAGTTATCTTTCATGTTTATCACTGCAATGCCACGAGAACCATTTGTTTGTAGAACTACAGTCTCTTTAGTTCATTATGAGTAAGCTTGAATTAGACAATTGTCTGAGAATTGCATGCATTCTTATGTCTTGAATAAGGCCTGCCTCATGACAAATTTCAAAATAATTCTTCAAGGCAACAGATCTTACTTAAGTCAAAAAAGGCTTGTCCCTCACAATAGAACTACAAGGCAAACTATAATTATTTTGATAATCCCTGGTTGTCTGTAAGAGATACAAACATATGCATCTTTATGTGGTGGTTGTACCATTCATACCTCATAAATCAATCTGGCAGGTCCTTCTAATCGCTTGTGCTCTTTATGCCGGAATCTTTGTTTTCATGGGTATAATTTCAAAAGTGTTTTCACAAGGAGATTGAAATAGACTTGCCTATATTCTGCTTGATCTACAGTGTGATTTCTTGTTAGTCTACTTAAAAGTCACATTCACTTTTTTTTTCCTGCACCACTTGAGTTGTGTGCTCATATGAATTTGCTGCTGTCATCCCAGTTCACTTAACATTACTTCTTTCCAAGTTTTCCCTACTCTCTGAGATGGAAAATGTTTTCCCAAATGTATTTGCTCCCTTTACCAAAACACCACTATTTGGAATGATCATTTGAATTTCTGATGTCAGCAAATTTGCTTTTCATAATTAATCCTCAAGCATACTAAGAATTTGGTGACGATTTTTCAGTCAATCCCCAGATATGGTATTGATAATGAGTTTCCTTTGCATAGTCATTTGTATCTCTGACATATTCTTGATGGAGGTATTAAAGTAACTTTGGAATTAGGTAACTTACATCATGATCTGTACAGTAATGCTATCTACATGGGAAAGAAAAACCCCAAAATGCTAAATTATGCACAGAAGAGATTGTGATAATGTTAAAAAAAAAAAAAGAACACTGATTGTTTGTCACCAATGGTGTTGGGACACAACTTTCAACAGGGTCTTGTCTTGCATTCACTATTCAGGTTTTTGAGCTTTGTCTCCTCAAACAGATTCTAGCTGTGTATGTATATGTATCGCACTCCTTGGGATTTTCCACAGCTTCTATCACTATACAGTATACATATGAGGAGCTTAAATATATATGAAGAGGGGAAGGGGGGATGGAAAAAAGGAGAAATAGGCAAAAGTAATTACCAACTTACTTGTCACTGAAATTTCTACAGCAAAGGGGATGGCAGTGGAAGAAGTAGTTCAATCATATACTGTTCAGGCTTTTTGGAAGAAAAAAATTCAGAGAAAAAAATTATATCTTTCAGAGGCTGAGATAAACATGAAATATAAAATATGGTTGAATAGCTATCATTGGATATTTAGCACATTTTCACAGTCACTCAGTACACAGCAGGGACTCAATGTATGTTTTCAGGATCTATTAATAGCATCGTTTCAGTATTCCTATCATCCTGATCATATGCCAATCATGGTATAAAGGGCTTTATGTAGATTGCCTATTTTTAAAAGCTCATTAAATTTATATAAATGGGTAACCAATTCATTTGCATAAATAATTAATGTGTATGACTCACCTTATCAAATTCTTGCTACAGCTCTGTGTGGTAAGTACTATTCTAATTCCCATCTGTATAATTATAGAGAGGAAGAAATGTAGGCTTAAAATGATAACCCCAGGTTTTATAGCTAACTAGTAAGTGACTGGGTAGGGTTCAAACTCAGGCACTTTAACCTCAAAACTATTAATGAACCCTAGAACTCTAGGGACTCTGCTGCATAAATGTGTCTTGTTAAGACAAAATTGTGCAATTCTGTTTGCATGCTCGGAACCACGCATGCTAGGTGACATGTCAATTCTAATAGTGTACATAGAGAAACTCAAAACAAGGATGTGACTTTGTTATTTCATTCAGAAATGTGTGACAAATGCTTGAATCCATACACAAGAATGAGAGCTACATACATTTTCTCGGTTTTTAGGGCTAACGAATGAATAGACAACAGATATTAAATACTGTACAGTGGTAACCACATGTCAACTCCCTTTTGGATCCTTTAGCTAATCTCTCCTTTGCTCTGGCCTCAACTCTTCTCCGTGTACTATTCCAGTCCTTCTATACCTTGTGCTATACAATAGTCTTTTCTTCATTTTGGGGTCTCTACCACAAATGCCTAAGGTTGTCTCTCAGCACTGTTTCATGGGGGCTTTCTCTTTCTCCAATGTGTAGAGTTGGTTTTTGCTCAGAGGTATCTGTCCTGCTAGGCGTTCTCTGCCAAGTACTCAGAGAATCAAAGTAGAAAACTTTAAAGTCCATACTCACTGGCACCAAGAATGGCTTCCTAGTTTGAGTAGAGAGATTTCCTAGTGTATACATTCTGTTGGGAGCAATGGTTCAGAGACATTACAGTGAAATTAGTTCATATCCTGTATTGTGTGAGCACCAAATCTACTTTGTGAGCCACATTCTCAAATCCTATTCTTGTGATCCTTCAGACTTTAGCCTACGTCAGAGTTCTTTGTTCTTTTCCCTTCATTTGAGATTTCTTAATAGTGTGGTCTTGGACAAAAACCAAACATATAAGATAAGCTAAATTCCAGCCTAAGGCACACTGTTCATCTCTGATGTGAACGATCGAATGAATCTGAACCGGTTCTGATCCTTTCATTCACACTTGGATCATCTTTCATTAATCCTTTGCATACTGCAAAAATATGAAGTACTCCAAAGGCTCTATTCTCAAACGGGAGTAAGAGTATTTGTGATCTGAACTGTTTTCTTTTTAACAACTAGAGAACTGGTAGTGAACACTCATGGAATGTGCATTCAATGACTTTGTCATTAGTTAATAATATTATCAACTACAATCAGTGTGGAAAACATATGTATGGTGGCATGGGACAGCCAATAAATAACATCATTCTGTCCCAACTGAATCAAAACAAATTTAACGTTAGAAATGATAGACAGATGGAGATCGAATCAACAGTTTTATGACTATTAAAGTTGATTGGAGAATGTGGCTTTAGATCTGCCTTTAACCACTGAACTTTAAAGACTTTTTTCTTTATTCACTTATGCAGTTTGACAGCTACAGTCCATTCCCCCTAGAAACAGAGCCCCTACCACAAGGCAGAGGGTTGACAAGAATGCAAGAATCCTGCAGACATGTTCACACTGAAAAGGAAAAGTCTAGATAGAAAGGAGTAAGTCCAACATGTTCAGTTTCTTCTCTCAAATTTACAAATCAAATGAGAAGCTAGGAACATCATTCTAGCAGAAATTCCATTACATGGAAACTGGAGACCAGATTGATTACACAAATAATAGAAAATCTGAATACATAGTCAAGCCAGGGAAAACTTACTTGGTTTTGAAATGCTAAAGATTTACAGAGACTTAAGAAAACTCTATAAAAGCCATGGGTCCACATGTCCCTCCAACCTACCACAACACACAGGCTAACAGTGACTTTAGAGAGTGTGTGATATTCAGGGGTTTTGGTAAATGGTTATAATACTGATGGTGAATTTTTATTTGGAAAGCAAAAATTGCAGGTGAAGAAAGATATGGAGATCAGGAGTTGCAAGCTTTCCATTCATATCTGAATTAAAATAAATAGCAATTTAAAATACAGTCTATAAAACAGTGAAGAGTAATTATGCCAGAAATTGGGGGAAATAGTTTTAATGAAGCATTACATGTAGAGACAAGTTATTTAAATAAGCTTCCTGTTGAAAATTCAGTATCATCTTTTTGCAGGCTAGGATTTACAAGCTATTTTCCAATATAATCTAAGAAGAAACAAATGGTTTTCAACCATAACACCTAGAGTAATCACCAATAAGACCTCAAGTAATGTTGGATGAGGAGGTCTCACTCTGGAGGCTGCTGCAAACACAAGAGTCATCCTGTTCCAAAGCTGTTGCTTGTTCCTAAGAGATCAGGTCATACTGTTGAGTCCCCCAATTTATTTAAATCTGTCATTTTATTTCAAGTGCTAATTGTCTCCCACAACAAACAGAGACTCCTCTCTGCTACAATTATTGGCATTACAATAGATAATCAACAGGAAAGCCTGAATGCTGAGCAGGAAGAGTTGCCTTGGTTACAAACCTGAGATGCTCTGGTATTATAGTTCTAACCATATTTCTAAATTTCCCAACACCCCCCAAGAGCAAAGGGTAATATTATTTTTTCTTTTCTTCCTTGTGGCCCATCCAAATTAGTTTAAATGAATAGAGAGACTGAGTCTTATGTGAATATTTTTAGGAGGTCTTTTCAGTAAGTAACCCTGCAAAACAGGGCTTTCGTTTAGAACATTTGTATATACCTGTTCGTGGACTTTTAGAACAATGAGAAGGAATCAGTTATTGTTTTGTACTGTAAGCAGCACGTTATTATATTTGCTCTCTCCACAATCATACAATGCCACCATTACTCTGTATTATACTCTTATATTGCCTTAAAAGCAAATAGAAAACAAATCACCTTATGACCCTTCTCCAGCCCAGTCCCCAAAATGGTATGTTTCTCTCTTGAGTGCAGATTGAGTAGGGTTAGTGGTGCAGGTCAGAAGATAGACTCCGTACTAAGTGCAGCTAGTGATTGCCTTGTTTTGTTGCCTCTTCATCCACTTAGTAAATTGCGGTTTAAAAATTAAGTTGATTATTCAGATAATGATCTATTAATATAACTAGTAATTTAGAAAGCAGATAAGAAAAGCCAAGCTATGCTTCACAGACTATCTTAAGCTTTATCAGGCTGCATTAGCAACTACAGTGATTTCTCCCTCACTCATTAATCTTGTTACAGGAGATTTTTTGTTTAGTTTCAGACTGTCAGGTTTATTACCCTCCCCCCACCATGACTCAACATTTCACCTACCTCAGTGACAATATTCAGAAGTATAAATAACTACTATTTATTAAAGCTTTAATACAAAAAAAACCTGTATTAAAACTGTGAACAAATATTGTACTGAAACCAGAGTTTTGGACCTCAGGCCCAAATTCCTGGGCTTCCAACATGTCACCTTTGCCTACTCACCCTGAAACTCCAAATAAAGCAACATAATGGAAAACATAGAAAGCAGGTTTTTTCTATGGTCCAGGCAATGGCTTGGAAAGAGGTAAAATAAGTACTCAGTGTATTGTTAGCCATTGTCAAAGTACAGACATGAACTTTAGCTTTAAATAGACAATTAATTAGGGTAAGGGACAAAAGGTATGCATAGTTAAACGGTCCCAGTCATAGGTATGGCCTATATCTTAGTCCTTGTTCTTTGAAGTTTCCACTGAAGTTGCTATGGCTATCATCACTTGAGGGGAGTGCTCTGTTCCGATGACACGATTGCTTCTACTCCAGAGTGCACTCCCATTATTTTAGGTAATTGATCTCATTTGGATAGATGGTCTGTCCTGCCAGGCTCTGCTGTTCCTTAGACATAGTTTCAGTACTTTGTCATAAAGACATTATCAATCATTCCTCTCCTTCCTTGATTCCAAGGTGGCTGTAGGAGAGAATGGCTCAGAGCAAAGGACAAGAGGTACAAAATGGAGCAGAGATGCTAAGCTTTTCTCCTGTTTTTAGTCAATTTTGTAGGCTCAAGTAAGGAGTTAGTGCTTTTCATCAAAAGCAGTTTAAGCATCTCTTATAATTCCCCCTTATGTTTGAATAAGGGAATTAGAGCATTTGCCAATTTGGCATTGCAAATTTCTTGGCCGGTGATAACTTAGTACAAGAGAAGGGGACAAGTAGCTGAAGTATAAAGTCAAGGTACTTGTTGCTGAGGCCTAAAACTAGAAATACCATTATAAAGCATAATACAGAGGGAGTAAAAGTCAGAAGACATACAATTAAATAAATTGTGTAGGGGATCCTCTTAAAATTACTTCATAAAAATAGACCCCTAAAAGATATGTTTGGAGTCAGAAGAAATAATCATCTTTTCTCTATTTAACTAGAAGACTTTGATCAAAAATATGAGTTTGCCTTCTGTCCATGGTGGTGCCTAGAAGGGCTTTAGAGTGCAGTTGCCTGTACAAGAACACATCTTTAAAACCTCTTGGTTTCAGTAACTTTTGCATGGTCTGACACAAATGACTCTGAGACAAGCTAGAATTAGAGGAAATTTGGAGGCTCATGTAGGTTGCCCAGAGATGGCCCAGACCACCCACACCTGGCTGGGAACTGCCCATTCCCCTCCCCACTCGTTCATTATTGGGTGAGAATCTCCTGGGTCTGCCCTCCCCATGGGTTAGTGTAGGTTTTAAAAGCACCTGAAAAAGAAAAGCATGCTCTCTTTGCTGGTGGACTCCACTTGCACCCCTCCCACATGTTCCCTTTGTATTTCCTTTCCTAACTTTTAATAAATCCCATTTATACCCACATGTTCTGCTTGGATTCTTCCATGTAGAAACACAAGGACCGAGGTCTTCTGAAAACATCATTTTGCTATCAACAACTCCACTTGGATTTTGACAACTTCTCCCCTTTTTTGAGTAGTTTTTCTCCAAACTGTTTGTCTCTGAACAGTTTTCTCTAAGGATTTTACCAATTTTGAAAGTGAAAGTCCCTTGTGTCTGGGATTAGCTTTCTTCCTAGATGGTTTAGTCTGATCCCATGTGGGAATCAATGCCAATAAGACCCTTTCAGCCAAATTTAAACAACAAAGAGGTTTAGCAGGAATGGCTCTTAGGCTGGGTTTACCTGCAGTCCATTTGCAAATCTAATTCTGTCTGTCCTACAGATGGTGTCTTAAAAATGCTTCAGAATATCAAAGAAAACAGTTATAAAGTTTTTACAATGAAAATTTTAAACAAGGCTAACAAAAGCAAATGCTTAAAAGACAACTTGTTTGAAAATAAGTACCTGTTAGAGTCATTTTTTACAGGCTCAATTGCAAATACTCTGGAAAAGGACCCAGATTACAAATAACAAGACTCAGAATAACCAGGGTTAAAATTTTGAAAAACAGTTTAGTAACTATCAGAATAGCCTAATTATTTTCATTTCATACATCATTTTATGATAATTATTATCGACAGCATTATATCAGAACCGTTAAGTGTTCCTTGTTGCAATTAGGAACTCATGGACACAAACCTACAGAAGGCTAGCATCACCATTAATTTTAACTTGAAAAGACACCTGCTTAGTACAGTTTATTCCTAAGATTTGCATCTCAGAAGGCTTATATATTTGGAGAACATAAATATATTTAACATATAAGGGATCAAGCAACAATTAGCATCACAGCTACACAGATGTCATATATACATATTAATTTAGCTTTTTCCCTTGGAGGAAAATTTAGAATCTTTGGCTAGGTAGTATAATAGGTGTGTGGCACTGACAAAAGTCAAAATTTTAGATTTCTTAAAAGTAAAGGGACAGTACCAGGGATCCCAAATAGCCAATATTTACTAATTTACAAGTGCAATCTCAGATTTATAACATTCATTTGATTAAGACAAATAATTGTGGGCCAGGTTTTAAACAGCAGGATGGACCAAGTGGCAGGTTTTTTTCTTTCCTGGATGCTACTGATTACAAATAGCAGAAATGCCAAATGTTTCATTGATCATTTTTATATGCCAAAGGTTTAGATGTAATAATGCATTGTGAATTAGAGAACATTAGCTAGTCATTTTGCATGTTCTAAACTGACACACTTTCAATTTTGTGTTTGCACAATATTTAGATAAAATTTACACACATAATTCTACATACTCCTAGTCACAGACAAATAATCCTTATTTGTTTCACACAGTTATAAAGTGGTCTTTAAAAGACTTACATGGATAAAAATAGGTGTAGTGTGGAGCGGCTATTAGTGAGAGGGGGGAGGTGAAGGAAGGAGATTAAGGTGACGGTATATGGCAGATGGACTTCATATACCTATATGAAACAGAACTAAGAAACCTCTTGCAATTGTTTTAAGTGATGGGGGCAAGGTAAATAATGCACAATGTAAGTCTAATCAGAACTGTCACTATGAATCCCCACTATATAATATCCTAATAAAAACTTATTAAAAATAAGTAAATAAATACTTAAATAAATGACTTTTACATGGTCAGGCACTTAAATGAGTTTAGTTTAGTTTTCCAAGTAATCAAAAGCTTGGTCAACAGAAAATGCAAGCCATTTTCTTAATAAAATATAAATTCTTTCCTTAGGTCAGTTTTTTGTAAATATTACTATGATTAGAAAAATATTAAGAGAGCCTTGTTATTATAGACATAGAGAATTAGGTTCTAGTTTTACATCAGTAGATTAAATTTTGACCTTAGAAAATTCTTTAAACAATTTTGAAATGAGAGCTAACAAAAACACAACATAAATTTCTGATAAGCTTCATCTTTTATATATTTTTAAGATCTACTCATACATTTTGCATAATTGTCCAAGCCTTCTGTTTTCTTGTCTTAGCCCTCTTTTGTTTAATTTTGGAATAATTCTTTAGGATAAAATTTACTTTACAAAATCCTTTTTTATTTAAATTAATTTCCTTTTTTCCTCTAACCTTTTTTCCCCTCAAAACTTGTCCTTAATACCTTCTTATATCTTTCCTACTAGCTGATTCTTTTCTTTTTTTCTTTCTAATATGCATTTTAAATAACTTTTGCAAAATTTTGTATTTATAAAAAATTGTTTTCAATAAAATAAAATACTCTTATTAGCCTTATATTTTAATGAAGACCCAAGGGAAAAAGCAATCTTAAACTGTTTCTCTATAAACTAGCAATTTACAACAATATATTTGTTAATTATTAAAGAGTTGAATATAAATAACATGACAGAATGAAATATTAATATTTCTGCCCACAAATCCTTTTCCTTCAGGATAATTTTTGAATACCTGCATTTTAGTTAGAACTTGTTGAGATTAACTTTGGAAGACTGGTTATCTTTTAATTTTTTTTATTGTTATGTTGGGTGGGGGTACATTGTGGTATTTACAAAAGATTTTACAATATATCAAACATATCATACTTGAATTCACTACCTCCACCACTCTCCTTTATCCCCCCTTTCCCCATTCCTGGATTAGTTTCAACAGGTATTATTTTCCATTTACATACAAGTGTACACAATATTTGTACCATATTTACCCTCCTTCACCATTCCCACACCTCCTCCCTGCTCTCACTGATACCAACCCTTCCAGGCAGGAGCTATTCCACCTTCCTGTTCTACCCTCCTGTTCTCTGATTTTGTATAAGAAAAAGAAGAAGAAGAAAAAAATGACATTTTTGGTTGTTTAAGATAGCTACACTGGGAATTTCCTTGTGGCATTTCCATGTATATATGTATTATAACCCAAATTGGTCCATCGTTTCTATTTTTCTTCTTTCTATCTTAGTCCCTTTCTTATGGTGGTTTCAACCATTTAAAAAATTTTTTTTTTCATTTTTCTTTTATTATTCATATGTGCATACAAGGCTTGGTTCATTTCTCCCCCCTGCCCCCACCCCCTCCCTTACCATCCACTCCTTCCCCTCCCTCTCCCCCCCCTCAATACCCAGCAGAAACTATTTTGCCCTTATTTCTAATTTTGTTGTAGAGAGAGTATAAGCAATAATAGGAAGGAACAAGGGTTTTTGCTGGTTGAGATAAGGATAGCTATACAGGGAGTTGACTCACATTAATTTCCTGTGCGTGTGTGTTACCTTCTAGGTTAATTCTTTTTGATCTAACCTTTTCTCTAGTACCTGTTCCCCTTTTCCTATTGGCCTCAGTTGCTTTAAGGTATCTGCTTTAGTTTCTCTGTGTTAAGGGCAACAAATGCTAGCTAGTTTTTTAGGTGTCTTACCTATCCTCACCCCTTCCTTGTGTGCTCTCGCTTTTATCATGTGCTCATAGTCCAATCCCCTTGTTGTGTTTGCCCTTGATCTAATGTCCACATATGAGGGAGAACATACGATTTTTGGTCTTTTGGGCCAGGCTAACCTCACTCAGAATGATGTTCTCCAATTCCATCCATTTACCAGCGAATGATAACATTTCGTTCTTCTTCATGGCTGCATAAAATTCCATTGTGTATAGATACCACATTTTCTTAATCCATTCGTCAGTGCTGGGGCATCTTGGCTGTTTCCATAACTTGGCTATTGTAAATAGTGCTGCAATAAACATGGGTGTGCAGGTGCCTCTGGAGTAACCTGTGTCACAGTCTTTTGGGTATATCCCCAAGAGTGGTATTGCTGGATCAAATGGTAGATCAATGTTCAGCTTTTTAAGTAGCCTCCAAATTTTTTTCCAGGGTGGTTGTACTAGTCTACATTCCCACCAACAGTGTAAGAGGGTTCCTTTTTCCCCGCATCCTCGCCAACATCTGTTGTTGGTGGTGTTGCTGATGATGGCTATTCTAACAGGGGTGAGGTGGAATCTTAGCGTGGTTTTAATTTGCATTTCCTTTATTGCTAGAGATGGTGAGCATTTTTTCATGTGTTTTCTGGCCATCTGAATTTCTTCTTTTGAGAAAGTTCTGTTTAGTTCACTTGCCCATTTCTTTATTGGTTCATTAGTTCTATTATCCCCCTCTCATATGTGAACTTCTCTGAGTGTGACCTGTTTTTCATAGAATTGCTGTATTTGTATAAGATCTATATTTCACACATGAAGAAAACATGAGAATTTTGGCCTTCTGTACCTGGCAAACTTTACTTAAGATGATGTTCTACAGTTCCATCAATTTACTTGCAAATGACAAAATTTCATTGGAAGACTGATTTTCTTAAAAGTAGCAACAGCAAAACAGATGGGAGAAAGAAAAGAGAGAATTGAAGCAACAGTTCCTGTACGTGAACTCTACAATAAGAATCATCCTAAAGAAGTTCACATACACATATGCAAAAAAGTTTTCAATTAGGCATGCCATAAACATTAATATAAGAACGCATAGGCTCAAGAGCTCAAGAAAATGCATAAAATTAATTTAGTGGCCACAAAAACATTGGTCATTTATTTCTAGGAATTCCAGGAGCAGAATGAGTTGTGCCCAGCGCTGTCCTTTTAGTACTCATTTTGGGAGGTGTCTCTTGACAGCTGAATCAAGAGTCAATGCTAGGGAAGTGTTTTAGGTCAGTCACCAATAAGCCATGGCCACCAGAATTTGGCTCTCATCAAGCCAATCATTATAGACATAGACGAATAAACATATACAAAATACACACAATGATATACAAAACCAATTATATTAGTTCAGAATGCCCTCTTAGACATTGCCTCCTTTTTAAATTTGACTTTTTTTGTAGACTAGTCAGGTAGAATTCTCTCTAGGAGGCAAGGGAGACTTGGTACCTTTCATTCTTAAGTAACTCATGACAGAGATCTCCAACATCAACACCCTGGTTTCCCTGTGTACCTTACATTCCTTCCTTGCTAGTTGCCAGCACCCAGTTTTCAAATGAATCCATATGCTCAGAAAAGTCTCTGAACAAGGAATCCAAATTTCGTTGTCAGACAAACAGCAAAAGCCTAATAGTTCAGACGAACCCCAAATGGCCCATAAGAGACTCCAGACACCAAGGAAAATGAAGGTGTCCAAGGTGTAGCAAATATGGAGAACGCATCAGGCCAAACTTCAGGGCCCCCACAGTCCAGATGTTCATTTCACTGCCTCATGAAATGATGGCAGAAAGTAGTCGATGCTGGCCAGAGTGGTAAGATGAGAAAAGGTACTTAAAATAAAAGTAATTCCGGCAGCTATAGGGAACCAATTCCATCCTCTTCATCGAGGATTGACCAACTACAAGCGGTTAGTGCTTAAAGGATGCATTTTTCTCTTGGTATGGTTCACCAAAGTTGAAACCAGAATTCTGGACTCCAGGTCTGAACTTCCAAATGTGAGAGCTGGTCACTTGTCTCTACATACCAAATAAAGAGACATGGTGAAGGGCAGAGAAAGGAGATTTATATCATGGTACAGGACATGCTGTGGGAAGAGGCAAAGTAAGCACTCAGCCTGTCTTCAACCATCTTCAAGGTACAGACATGAGCTTTAGTTTTAAATAGAAAATGAATTAGAGCAGAAGATAAAAGGTATGCATAGTTAAACAGTCCCAGTCACAGGTGTGGCCTAGTTAGTCATTATCTCACTCCTTGTTTTTTGAAGTTGTTACGGCAATCATCACTTTAGGGGAGTGCTCTGATTCTCATGACATGGTGACTCCTGCTCCAGCCTCATCATTTTAAATAACTGTTCTCACTTGGATGGGTGGTCTGTCCTGCAAGGCTCTGCTGTTCCTGACAGGTAGTTTCAGTACCTTGTCATAGGGTGATGTTATCAATCACCCTGTTCTTCCTTGATTCCAAAGTGGCTATAGGAGAGAATGGCTCAGAGCAAAGGACAAGAGGTACAAAATGGAGCAGAGATGCTAAGCTTTTCTATAACGTGATTTGTGGCCCAAGTAAAGAGTCAGAGCTTCAACAAAAGATATGGTCTCTTAATTGAAGAGCCCATCCACAGAGTGGGAGAAGTTATTTGCTAGCTATGCATCAGACAAAGGACTGATAACTATGATATACAGGGAGCTCAAAAAACTAGATTCCTCAAAAACCAAAGAATCAATAAAGAAGTGGGAAACTGAACTAAACAGAACTTTTTCAAAGGAAGAAGTCCAAATGGCCAAAAAAACACATGAAAAAATGTTCACCATCACTGGCCATAAAGGAAATGCACATCAAAACCACACTAAGATTTCACCTCACTCCTGTTAGAATAGCTATCATCAAGAACACCACAAACAAATGTTGGTGAGGATGCAGGGAAAAAGAAACACTCATACACTGCTGGTGGGAATGTAAGCTAATACAACCACTTTGGAAAACAATATGGAAGCGTCTTAAAAAACTAAACATAAATCTGCCATATGATCCAGCAATACCACTCCTAGGGATATACCTGAAGGAATGTGACTCAGGTTATCACAAAAACACCTGTACACCCATATTTATTGCAGCATTATTCATAGTAGCCAAATTAGGGAAACAGCCAAGATGCCCCACTACTGATGAATGAATTTAAAAAATGTAGTATTTATATACAATGGAATTTTATTCAACCACAAAGAAGAATGAAATTTTGTCATTCACAAGTAAAGGGATGGAACTGAACAACATCATCTTGAGCAAAGTTAGCCAGGCTCAGAAGGCCAAAAATCACATGTCCTCCCTGATATGTCTATTATAGATCTTAAAAAAATGCAGTAATATTATTGGACGTGGGTCACACACTAAGGGGAGAATGCACACAGAAGGAATAGGGAAAGGGAAGGAAATCTAAAACTTGAATGTGGTTGATGTGCTCACTGTAGAGGAGCAAATGATGTAATCTTAAACTGACAGAGGCCACTATGGGAAGGGGACTAGGAAGTAGTGAAGAGGTGTGGAAGAGAAGAACCAATGTGTGTTGTAATACACATGTGCATGGAAGCAATGCTAGGAATCTCTCTGTATAGCTATCTTTACCTCAAGCTAGAAAAAATGCTGTATCTTTCTTATTATCTCTTATGTTTTCCCTTCAGCAAAATCGGAGAACAAGAGGGTGGAATAGGTTCTGCCAGGGGGTGGGGGAGGGTGGGCAAACAATATGTACACGTGAGTAAATGTAAAAATGATAAAAAAAAAAGTCAGTGCTTCTCATCAAAAGTAGTTTAAGCACCTCCTACCTATCATCTACAAGGTACAGCACTGCAATATAATATCCCCAATGTACAACAATCTTATGTTGCTCAGGAACTGTTATCCCTATTAAGAGGTAAGGAAACTAAGGGTTCAAAATGATTTGAGGAGCTTTTTCAAAAATCCAGAATGTTTTTTTTACTAACAGTGTAGAGTTTAAGATCCAGACGAGCTGAATTAAAATCTTAGACCTGCCACTTGGAGCTGTGTGATAACTGGCAAATTCACTAATTTCTCTCTGTCATAGTTTCTTTATCTATAAAATGAGGGAAATAGCAAAATAGGATTACAGAGAGAACTATGAATTAAGACATGTAAAACATTTACAACAATTCTAGATACATGGTAATTATCCAATGTCAACTCTTTAAATCCTTGAAATATTATATAATTTCTCAATGTGATAATTTGTTAACATTTTAATTATGTTAGTAAAGTTAATAAGCTTAATTATTATTGTCTGAGTCACTAAAGATTATAAAATATTATTGAATATAAAGGGTATATTTGTTGACTTTCAAAATATCATGTGTATCCCGATAACTTACCTACCTCAGTTGAAGATATTCAAAAGTATAACTACCACTTATTAAGGCCTTAATCCATGACAAAATATGTATTAAAACTTTTAACAAATATTGTACCATTTACAATGTATACCACACAGTATTACATTACTCATTTTTAATATACTAGTATATACTGAACACATAATACTGGGTATGAAGTATTTCTGTAACACGCTCAGCATAATTGGATAGGCCACACAGATTTTAAATATAAAGCATATTGTGATTTTGTTTTTGTATATTTACTAATATTTGTAACTAGCCTTAGTCTTTTTTGTTAACATTATTATCTAGAGGGACTAAATAGCCCAAAGTTGACACTCTGCAAGAGTATCTCCCTGTTCTATTGCCCACCCTCATAACCTCACTCACGTGCCTCTCCAGTTCCAATAGGTTTTCTTCTCTGTCAAAACCAGCTTTCAAATCTTTCCATTCATAATAAGTACGTGGTGATTAAGCTGCCATCATTCAGAAGGAAATGTGTGTCCCTCTACCCTGATACTCTAGCTAAGACTGGGCAAATGTATTTCTCCTTTACCTGTTAGGCTAAGACCCACAGAAGGCAGTAGAGGGAGAGTGAGGGTTTGCTTTCTCTGTGCCTGTTGTCCCTGTGTTGCCAGCTGGCTAGTGACCAATGGTCCTAGTCTCTATCTTTGTTCAATACTCCTTAGAGGCATCAGGTAGCAAGTTCCCCACCTCAGGGCTCTGAGTGCTCAATCCACGGGGCAGGTCACCCCTCTAACACTCTGAGATGCCAGAAACAACTGAACAGCTCTCCTCCTGGAAGTGTGAATTCCAGCTCTGCAGGACCTGTTTTCTAAACTTCTAGGAAAACAACTCCAGGCTCTTTCCTTTGTTCTCCATGTGCTAGGTGGTGGTGACTTCTTGTAAATCCTATCTCTCTGTCACCCAATGTTCACTTTTTGCCTTTTCATTCTTCCAACATTTGTTTAAGCAATACTCTTTTAAAAATCACCTTACTGAAAAACCTAATGTGATTTCTGATTTCCTGTTTAGAGTCTAAATGATCTAAACATACTATAAATAACTGAGATGTTATAATTTGGAAGTTTTGGAAATACATTAAGGAAAAAAAAAGGATAAATGAGAATTTTAGGCACCTTTCTGCAGACAGAAAAAAAAAATTTGTGGGAGAAGAGTTTTCTCTGCACCCTAATCCATCTCCCCCAAATTAATTACACTTTCTGCCAGTTCTGCCTGGCAGAAACTGTTTAAGATTAAAAATTTTCTAACATCCACCTTATGGAAGAACAATAAAGAAATATATTAGTTAGGGCTTTATTGTGTATTTATTCTAAAGAATTAGCCAGTCATTAGAATGTGACTTTTATGATAATGCTTTTGAATTTTCATAACTTAGCTTTTATTCAAATTCTGTGAACACTATTACTTTCTAGTAACTATATTCACTTTAGGCTTTCAGTTAAGATAACATCTTCTGTTATTATTTATTTTAAAGGCCCAACAATCATTTCTAACTGCTCTGTTTTGTGGCCCTGCCTTTCAAAATTGAATTTCAGACTGTGTTCCCACTCTACTTGGTTTTAACTCCATCCCTTACCTCTTCTTTCTGTGCATCCCATGCTCTGGGCATTCATTCTGTTTTCCTTAATGAGATTTTTGGGTATTTATTCTCCCTTTGGGGAGTCCCTAAAAATTACCACTTTCTCCCCTATCTGTGAGTCTAATCTCATTTTCCCATTCTCAAAAAACCCCTTCATGATTCTATACTGGAATCTCCAGGTTTCTAGTGCTCACGTTTGTCCTTTTGTACACTGTAATAATCTGTCCCATTGTTAATTCCAATGGAAACATACCTCCTGCCTTTCTGGAATCTGTATTGGTCTTGTGACCCACTGGCAACAAAATGTGATAGAAGTAACTCTGCCAGTTCTCAGTCTAAACTTTAAGAAAGGCTGACTGCTTCCACTCTTGCCTTGCAACTACAAAAAGAGACAAAATTTGAGCTGCCCCTACTAAATCCAGCTTCAAGATACTCTGCTGAGTACAACCATATAAGTAACCACTGGCAGCACTGGTGCCAGACCACCCAGGTAAGCCCAACCATCTTGCTGAAACATTATCACATATGCCACCAAGTTTCAGATGACCTGTCACAGCAATGAATAACTGAACCAACAGGTTGTCTTCATTTCCCCCTTTGTCTTTCTAACTGACTCTGACCTGACCCACTGCTGTCTACAATCCATTACTGATACCTTTGCAGCAACCCAGACACTGCACACATACTTCTTTATCCATACATATTAACTTATTTTACCACTTGGAATTTTGTATTTTGTTGTATCCTTTGCTAATTTTCAATTTTGTCAGCAGTTTGAGATTTTCATCATTCTTGCTTATTTGTCTGCTCTCTACTGCCACTCAGTCCTCCTCCATTGCTGTACTTGTTAGGATTCTCCAGAGAATCAGAACATAAACATACCACACGCAGTTAGGACATATATATTGGTTCTCTTTGTCTGGAGAACACTGATGAGTAAAGCAAGAAAAGGGGGGAAGAACACCAAGAGAGACTTATTTTTTTGGTTTTAATTTTTTATGATTCTATTAGCATATAATTGTTGTACAGGGAGATACATTGTGATATTTACATATGTGTTTAAAATATTTCTTAGTTGAATTTACCCCCTCCATTGTTGTCACTCTTCCTCCCTCCTCCCCACCTTAGATCAATTTCTATTTTCATATATGTATACAAAGTACATCCACCATATATACCCTCATTCCTCCTTTGCCCACCTGCCTCCCACTGATATCCTCCTCCTGAAAAGATTTATTTTTCCCTCCTGCCCTTTGTTTTCTAAAAGTGTTCATTGATAGTCCAAGGTGTTTCTCTTTGGTACTTCAGGTGTGTATATATCATGCTTTTATCAAATTAACCCCTTCTCCTCCTTAGTTACTCATTCTCTATTACTATGCTCCCCTAATACTCAATAGCTTACTATACAGTGCATTATATTATATTTACATATAGATGGGTTGTTTCAACATTTTTTATTCTCTAAATTTTCTTTCAAAGAGAAACTTATCAAAAATTGGCCCCATGTGATTATGGAAATCTGTAGGATAAGTCTGCAAGCTGGAGACCCAGGAAGAACAGATGCTGTAGTTCAAGTTTGCAGGAAGAATTATGTCTTACTCGGGGGATGGTGCCTGGGTTTTGTCCTGCACTATGCCCCCCACCTTATGAACTCCACTATGTCCTTCCTTTACAGGAGGCTTTGCAGGGCTCCCTGAGTCTTTCTATGTAGGTCAAGGGCTCCGAAGAGCCTTTCAAGGGACCTTTGTAGGGGATGAGTAGTGTGAATCAGTAGCAAAGCATCAAGAAAGACTGCAGGGAACTGCAAGAAAGAATGTGTCTTGGTCACAGTGGATTAAACACAGAGATGCAAGGTAATCTAACACATACATACATATATACACACATATATATTATATGTATCCTTTTTTAAAAAATGGACAATGAATTTCTAAGGTCACATTATCTTTTCCCTAAGAGCTGTAATAGTTCATTTAGAGATTTCTGGGAAAACTTACAACAAGAATCAGCAAAAAGATTTCCTCTTAGCTATGAGATTTTTTTTTTTTGATGACTCTTCCCTTTGTTATCTGCATCGTGTCAATAGAAAGTAAAACACAAGGTCTAGTAGTACACCAAATTTTAAATTATTCAGAGACTGATTATATAGCTTGTGAATTACTGTATCTCCTTTTATATCTTATGCTTCCCACATGCATTAGCATCTCCAATAACTGTGGCTTTGAAAAGTGAAATTCATAATGAGAACATTTCAGCCTGAAGGAAGAGTCAGAGGCTAACTGGGCCTCCTCCTTGACCCTGTGGCTTAACCAACTGCCTTAAGAAGGGAAAGCAACCCCTTCCCCCTTATACTATTAATATATGCTAATACTTTTTTTTGGAAAGGCCCATGAAAGTGGATTTGTGGCAGAGAGACAACAGAGTTAAAATTGGCACATCCAGCTAGAAAGTAGTCTTTTCTACTATGCCCACCATAAAAGAATGCCTTTTCTAGAGTCTCACAAGGGCACTACTTACTGCTTTAGTGCCTTGTTTAGAGTCATGAGAACACAGTTTGATGTACCTGGTGTTCAACAGTTCTTGTTCTGGTTTGCGCTTAGACTGCTCTGCTCAGATGTCCTCTTCTCAGAGACAGGGCTTATATGTCCTCTTAGTATTTCTCTGATCATTGCCTTTAAAGTGAACTCAGTATGTGAATCTCTTGAAGGAGTAAGCTCACATGTGGTTCAGCTGATTTCCTACCCTAGAGGCTCCCTTTCCCTTGACACAGCAGCCTGATGCTCTGAGCACTAATGTCCACAAAACTCCCGGAAACCCAGTGATTACACATGTGGTACTTGCAACAGATGCTGTGTACATCAAATAAGTGTGACAGATATAAAAAGCAAAAGCTTTCCAACATTGCATCGGGTAAGGATTCAGGACTTGGTCATTTGAGGATGACTGGCTGGTCAAAGGAGTTTGGGTTAATCTCTGTCAGAAGAGGTAATGTTTTGTGACATGAAATCACAGTATTATCTTCACCAACAGGGACACATTAGTAATAGAAACTTGCTTAATTACTCAACACAAAACTCTGGCTTGTCATATCTTCCTATTTGCATTATTTTCTATAAAATGAAATGACAGCACTGTAAGCACCTAGCTAGCAGTCTCTGTTTATCCCACTGCTCTGAAGAAACATGCTGATAGCATGTTGAAGGAAAATATTCCATTTCTAACATATTAAAGGAATAATTAATTTCAGCTAATTCGGTCAACATTTTTGGTTTTGGCGGTACTGGAGTTTGAACTCAGGCCCTCATGCTTGGAGGCACATGCTTTACCACTTTGAACCACTCCGCCAGCACTCCGTTGTCAGCACTTATTGAGTGGGAGATTACAAAGGAAGCAGAACATCCTTGCTCTAAAGTAATATGCACCACAGTATGTCCTGTCCAGGTTCTCTGCTGGATTCCTCACAGTGACCTTTGTATAAACATGATTTCTCTTGTGTTCTCTGATACTTTCATACCAAAAAAAGCAGAAAACCAGAAGAGTTGTCCCATACAGCCACTGGGATTTTAGTGAGCGCCACTACAAACAGCCCATAAGGAGATGCACGTTCTCAATTGCTAAAGAATGGTAGACAAAACAAATAGCAGGAAAGCAAATTCAAATCTGGTCCTATTAAATGTCTTTGCTCATCAATTCTTTATATTCTAGAAAAGTAGCACACAAAAGTCTACAGAGGACTTTTAAGTAGTTTTCTACACTTCTTGGAGACATACAGAAAAAAAAATTCAAGCAAGTATAGAAGACCTAACAACAATTACTTTTAAGAAAGGAAAAACAGAGCTACTATAAATCAAATTCACTCACCAATGATGTCTTTGCACAGAATGTAAAAAACAAGCTTGGTTGGTACCAATCCAAAGAATATAGTAACAATGCCCTGAGAAAGGAAAGGAGTCAGAAGTGTAATGATGATAGTAAAAATAATCACTCATGCTAGCTAGCATTCTCTGAACTCTTTTGGTGAGCCAACGAGGTGGCAGAAGTTATTATCAGCTAGGATGACTCCACTCTTAGCCAATTATTCCACTGCATGTCTCACCAACTAAAATAGACACACAGTTTAACATGCATTATCAATGGAAGAGCGTAAGAGTGCCATAGGCAAAATCTATAAAATATAGAGCCAATACTTGCCATATTTTACTGAATAAGAGGAAAATAAAAGAAACATTTTTTTTTTTGGCAGTACTGGAATTTTAATTCAGGGTCTTGTGCTTGCTCGTCAGGCTTTCTGCCACTTGAGCCACATCTGCAGTCCTTTTTCTTTTAGTTATTTTTCAGATAGGTCTCACATTTTTACCTAGCTAGTCCTTGGAGCATGATCCTCCTACTTCTGCCTCCCTCATAACTGGGACCACGGACATGCATCACCACTTCCAGCTTATCGAGTGAGATGAAGTCATGAAATTTTTTTTTGCCTGGGCTGATCTTAAACGTAGTCCTCCTAATCTCCACCTCCCAAGTAACTAGGATTACAGGTGTGAGCCACTACACCTGTTCTAAAAGAAACATTGTTTAAGAGACAATGTGCTCAACACTTGTCGTGGGGAACTAACTATTGACTAACTTGTGAAAACTCATTCCTAGTCTTGTCTGTGGGTAGTAAGCAGTACGTGGCGTCTTTATTTTTCCCCATTGGCAGTCCTGCCTTCTGATATGATTGTCAAGACTGGGGGCTGGGGTGTAAGTATTTTGGAAGTCTATGAATGTTGAATAACTATCCAGAGTGGTTTGGGGTGAAGCAGAGTAGAAGCCCCTGGAAGAAGAATCGGTTTCCTTAAGAATCACTTGATTGTAATAGGCACTTAGTCAAACATGGTCAAGAAAAAATAAAAACGGTTTTCATGTAAGGCCATACAAGTTTTCCCACAGACAGCAGTTGCAATAAGTCTGTGCAGCTCTCCTGCAGCCAAGAACTGTGGAAGAGAATACTGACAACAGAGTTTGCTCTTTCCTTCTCTCCAAGGTCACCTGGTCCCTGGTGTCACTGGAAGCAATGACTACAGTCATTCCTTCCTGTGTCCCACTTCTGTATGCTCAGAGACCTGTAAGACACTCCAAACTTAAGTCCAGTGGCCTAGGCAGAAAGGAAATGTTCAGTCCAGTCCAGTCTAAGTGTACAATTTACACTTAGATCTAACTATTTGATGCTGGAGGAGAAAATTCAGAGTCAGGAAGTATAAAAGTGGGGCTATAGTGGCTCAGAGTAGGACTAGTGAGTGTGTGGGGGCAGAGACCAGGGAGCCTGAAGGTTTTAAAGGAAAATTGACTAATTTCTAGTCTACCTCAATAATAAAAGAAGGCAACTGCTACATAATTGCTCAAGGAACTTTGAGTAAGATGCTCAACCAGTCTGTGCCTCAATTCCCTTATCTGTGGAATGGGGATAGTAAGTTTGTGTGTGTGTAAGGATTATATGATGTAATTCATATGCCCTACTTAGAATACAATCTATCACCTGGGGTCCATCCGATAGTATAGCAACCTAGAATATTTGAAGAGACTCACCCTCTTATTGTACTGGATATTTTGTATTTCTTACATGAAAAATTTAGTATTTCAACATCATTTTAGGTCACACACACCTTTTCTGCACTCTTTAGGCATAAATAAAAAACTTTTTGTGCTTGAAGAACAATGGAAAGTTTTTGGATTCTAAGGAGGAGCCTACAGAAACCTGAGCCTTGGGCACTGGCCTTGAGGCAGTGAACTTCTGTAATGGAACTGATTCCAGTAGGTATTCCTCAGACTTTTTTTTTTTTGTTTAATTGACTGGCTACTTGACCATCCTAGAAATGCTCTGGAATGTAGGCATTATTGAACAAGACAAAGTGCTGCACTAAAATAGATTGCAATAAAAGAAACAAGACTCTCCTGGAATCTAGCTTTAAATATACTGCCCCAGTTTATTTAATGGCTTTCTTTTCAAGTCTTCATGATCTGGAGTTAATTTGTGGTTTTTGGAGTAGACATACTTTTGTCACCACTCTCTATCCCCAGAAACAATTCTGTCCTCCATTTCTAATCTTTTGTGTAGGTTGGTTGACAATTAGTCTCATTCTAGTCAGTCTCTGGATTTTTATTCCTTCCCTGAAATCTGACACTATGCCGTATGATTTAAGGATTCAGATAATTTCCTAGTTTGTCCTATGAAAAGGAAAAACTGCTTCTTCTTCTTCTCTTGCTAGAGTGGTGCTCTACTCTGTCACCTCCCTGTACTAAATTATCATTCACTTTGAACTGCTTTCTCTTTTGTCAAAAAAGGAAGGGGGCAGGTAGCTATTTTTTAAGTTCTTTTCCCCTGCACTGTCAGTTCAGATTCACAGTTGCTTAGTATTCCAGAAGCCCACTAGAGGGACTTTCTCATGGTGTGGTCTACAAACTCTGAAATAACACCCACCAGCAGAAGTACCATATGCTCCAGAGTTACACAGTAAACTGACAAAAGCATTTCATTTGTCATTTGAAATTCAGAAAATGTCAGCAGTGTTCATCCCTTGCAATTACCTAAATGCCTCTCTGGTTAGCAAGGAGTAACATTTACTCTAAATGCACAGGAAATTATGAAATTTTATATTGTGATTCTAGAGGAATAAAAATAGCAAAGCTGGATTTAAGACTGACACAACTCAATGAGCATATGGACAGACAGATCAAGCTTTTAGACTTACTTTATACCCTTCCTGTATTTCATTGTGAAGTCCTTTTAAAGTCTGAACTAATAGGTAGTTTGGCCACACTTACCAGATTTGAAATCATTAATTTTTTGGTACTGTAATAACATTGATTTAGATGAACTTTTATAACATAGGAGGTATATGGTATTTAGGAGTAATTAACATCCTTTAAATAGGAAGAATTGCCAAGCAGTTCTCTTTCTTGGCTCTGTTAGAGCTAGTGCAGCTGGATGAAATTTAATCACAAAGGAAACAGCTTGTGTTGTATGTTAAATTTGCCTTCAATGGATTAAAAATGTCCTTTGGTATTATATTTTATCATAAAAGGAACATTTGAATCACCAGTGCTACAGAAAGTGAATAGTCCAAATGCCATAAATCTTATGGAAAACCTTTCACCCAGACATGTATATATACAGCATAAATTATAGAGACTGTATCTGTCTGTCCATGTGCTCATTGAGTTGGGTAGATCCTAATTCTGGCTGTTTTCTTATTTGATACAATAGTCCTTCAAGGTAAATACAAATACCCTTTTTAGAGCATGAGCAGTTTGAGGCTCAGAAATAAAAGTTGCCAAGTTTGCCCAATTGGTAAGTGCCAGAGCTGTACTTAAAACCCAGTCTCTGTGACTTCAATACATGTTCTTTCCACTAAATCATGATCCTTGCCCCAGAAAGGAAATTTAAGAAAACTTCACTTTGCTTTATGAACCAATATTCTTCCTTCCCCATCACTTGTCCACAAGTCCTACTATATTTTATTTCAGTTTGGGTTCAAGAGATAGCTTATTGCCTTAGTTCATTTGTGCTTTGCTGTGTTTTGTGTCCTGGAGGCTTGGTCTTCAGTGTGTTGATGCTGAGGTGATGGAACCTTTAAGATGTGGGGCTTCCACAAGAAACAGTGCAATCATGTCATTTTCAGGAAAATGGACAAAACTGCAGACCATCATGATGCGTGAGATAAGCTAAGCTCAAAAAGCTACATACTGCATTTTTTAAATTCATATAGACATAAAGTGATGACGACGATGATGGAACATAAGCTGGATGGTACTGAGGCAGCTGGATCACAGGGGCACCATCTTCAGAAGGGATTAGTACTGGTTGTGCAGAGTTAGTCCTCATGAAAGCATGCTGTTCTGAAGCAAGGTGGCACACTTAGTCCCTTCTGCACACAGCTGTTTCCCGTCTGCTTCTCTGCTATGTTATAATGAAGCCATAAGGCCTTCACCAGAGGATGAACACATGAGGCCACCCCATCTTGTACTTGAAACTTACAAAAACAGTGAGCTAAATAAACTTCTTTTCTTCAAAAGGTACCCCGTGTCTGGTATTCCATTAGAGCAATACGAAATGAGCTAAGACATGCTGCCATAATGAAATGCCTGAAACTAGATAATTTATAAATAACAGAAATTTGTTTCTCACAGTTCTGGAGACTGGGAACTCGAAGATCAAGGCGCTGGCAGATTCAGTGTCTGGTGAGGGCTGACTTTCTCAGATAGCACTTTGTTGCCAAATCCTCAGATGGCAGACAGCAGAAGGGCAAAAAGCATCAAATAGCAACCTCACATTTCTTTTTTAAGGTCACTAATCCACTCACAAGGACAGGGCCCTCCTAAAAGCCCCACTTCATAATACTATCATATTGTCAATTAACCATCAACTCATGAATTCTGAGGAACACATTCAGAACAACAGTACTTTAGAAAGGAGGAGCTCCTGCCTTCCTTTTTCCTTTTGAAAAGAAGAGCTCCTGCCATTGATGAGAAGAGTAACCTACAGAAGCCACTTCATGACTCTGAGCCTGTTTCCTCACCAACAACTCTCATAAGGTTGTGGAAATTATCAAATGAGATTAATGTATCAGGAAACAATGCATATAGAAAAAATTAAAAATTGCAATACAAGGCAGGGGATGTTAGTGAGGTTTTGTGTGGGAGAATATCTAGTCAGGGAGAGAAATTTGGACTTCTTATAGCATACAGACTGATACTATAATCAGCCAATGATTACAGACCATTGTACAGCTGAGTTACTACTGCACTGAGTAGTTAGGAGGGTAAACTCTGATATCAGATAGAGCAGAGTTCAGGTCCAGACTCCTCCAGTTGCTATTTGTTTGGGCGTAAGCTATTTTAACCGGCCATCTATCAGTGCGTCATCTGAAAAACGGTATTAAAGTACTGACTCCCACATAACCAAGGCTTCAAGCATGTGCTGCCTGTGTAGTCACAAGACCTTGTACTCCAAAGGACACTACATTTGGTTGAGTTTTCTGCTGCCACTGGCTTTCTTAAGTTTTTCTTTGAACTTGTGTTGTGTAAGTGAAATCCAATGTGACAATGGAGCATGCACACAGCAGATGTGCAGTGTTTGTGCATCTACCTTGATTCACTGCTGTCCAACAACACAAAGCACTAAGGATGCTCCCTCCCCACCGCCATAAGCATCCAATTCCAGTGGACCTCCACAGCTGGGAGTTTCGTGAGATGTGAAGTAAGATGTGACATGTGACTAGTAAGTGGGACAAGGACTGATAGCCTGAGAAGTCACTGTTTCCCTTGGAACAGCAATTTGCTCAAAATAGAGAAAGAAGGTAGTTGCATTCAAAGAAACACAGATAACTAAGGAAGCCTGTCAGATCCTTCTTGACTTTCATGTTACTTATGCTGAAAGTAACGATACTGAAGGAAACAGAATGACAGGGCAACTCATATTTTCTTTCCAGTCCTTCCTTACTTATCACTCTTTCAAATATAGAGAGCACTGGAAAGAACATACACTTCTCAAGAAGTCAACTAAGGTCGAGCATGCTAGTGCATGCCTGTAAGTCCAGTTACTCAGAAGGTGGAGGTAGGAGGATCGCAGTCTGAGGCTGGCCTGGGTAAAAGCATGAGACCCTATCTGAAAAAAAAGTTAAAAAAAGCAAAATGAAGGCTGACAGAATGGCTCAAGTGGTAGAGCACCTGCCTAGCAAGCATGAAGCCCTGAGTTCAAACTCCAGAACTGCCAAAAAAATTATCTATCAGAAAACAAAATAAATGGGAAACTCAAGTAGTAGAGAGCATCTGAAGCCCTAATTTCAATCTCCAGTAATGCACCGCCCAAAAACATCAAATAAAAACACGAGTTAATTTTGTGACGCACTTGGGAAAGACTGGCTATTATGATTGTGGTTACCCTGAAGTTTTACACCACTAAAAGTTTTTAAAAGGTGCAGAAGAGGGCAGGTGTTAAGAATGCATGCTTTTCCCAAAACTAATGAACCAATAAAGAAATGGGCAAGTGAACTAAACAGAAATTTCTCAAAAGAAGAAATTCAAATGGCCAAAAAACACATCTCTAGCCATAGAGGAAATGCACATTAAAACCACACTAAGATTCTACCTCACCCCTGTTAGAATAGCCATCATTAGCAACACCACTAACAACAGGTGTTGGCAAGAACGCGGGGAAAAAGGAACCCTCTTACACTGCTGGGTGGGAATGTAAACTAGTACAACCATCCTGGAAAAAAACTTGGAGGCTACTTAAAAAGCTAAACATAGATCTACCATATGATCCAGCAATACCACTCTTGGGGATATACCCAAAAGACTGTGATACAGGTTACTCCAGAGGCACCTGCACACCAATGTTTATTGCGGCACTATTCACAATAGCCAAGTTATGGAAACAGCCAAGATGCCCCACTACTGACGAATGGATTAAGAAAATGTGGTATTTATACACAATGGGATTTTATGTAGCCATGAAGAAGAACGAAATGTTATCATTCGCTGGTAAATGGATGGAATTGGAGAACATCATTCTGAGTGAGGTTAGCCTGGCCCAAAAGACCAAAAATCATATGTTCACCCTCATATGCGGACATTAGATCAAGGGCAAACACAACAAGGGGATTGGACTTTGAGCACATGATAAAAGCGAGAGCACACAAGGGAGGGGTGAAGATAGGTAAGACACCTAAAAAATTAGTTAGCATTTGTTGCCCTTAACACAGAGAAACTAAAGCAGATACTTTAAGCAACTGAGGCCAATAGGAGAAGGGGACCAGGAACTAGAGAAAAGGTTAGATCAAGAAGAATTAAGAATCAAGGTAACACACATGGGCAGGAAATCAATGCAAGTCAACTCCCTGTATAGTTATCCTTATCTCAACTAGCAAAATCCCTTGGTCCTTCCTATTACTGCTTATACTCTCTCTTCAACAAAATTAGAGATAAGGGCAAAATAGTTTCTGCCGGATATTGAGGGGGTGGGAAGAGGGGGGGCAGGAGGGTGTAAGGGAGGCGGTAGGGGAAGGGGGGAGAAATGACCCAAACATTGTATGCACATATGAATAAAAAAAAAGAATGCATGCTTTTAACCTGTGTCTAGGTTAAATCACTGAACTATCCTGGGCCTCAGAAAAATCACAGAACAACCACAGGATGGCTGTAGGATCAGTAAGCCCATGTACCTAGACCCAGGTCTACTTAACTAGTAGGTGTTCACTGGATTTTTGCAGCTATTAACTTTGTTGTTGTTCCTATTGTTGAAATACAGAGGAGGAAACATTTGAGCAGTTAGTGGATCTGAAAAGTTACCATATGGCCATCTGGAAAGGGCCTGCACCATTCACCAACTTTGATGACCACACTCATCAGAACCATCTCCAACCTTTCAAATAACTTGTAAAACTATTTTGGCTAGCATGCTGTTCTCTTTACGTGTTGATTTATGCTCTTAAGAAGACCATCATAAGAAAAAAATAGGAATTCCAAGATGGCAGCTAGAGGTAGGAAGCAGAAAGCTACCCTCCTATAGTGAAATCTTGGAGAGACGCTGGAGACACACTTTGCAGGCATAATCACCGAGAAAAGGCATAACTTTGACCCCTCCACATCTCCAGCCGGTGCAGAGAATCTCCACTTCACGTTAAACGGAGAAACGAGGAGGGCCCCCGGGGCCGCCAGTGGCCGGCGCCCATACGGCTTGGGAAGATGCGGACAAGGCCTGACAACGCGGGGGCAGTGTCACCTTTCCCAGTGCTTGGAAAGGGGAAAGCCTGTAGCAGAGGATCCCGCACAGGAGAACTCTGAGCAAACAAAGCCTGTGGGACCAGGTGAGTGCTAGCTCACCCCAGAGGTCTGCATAAATAACGCCACCAGCTACAGGCTGAGAGCAGCAGGCAGGCAAGCCACAGTTGCAGATACCATTCTCAGAACTGTCTCCAGACACTTTTTTTTCTTTTTCTCCCTACCTTTGATGAGAGAACAACCGAACTACACCTGCAAGCCGAAAAACTTACTGAAACTGTATTGCATTTGAACTGGGGACACTTGGTGGGGCTTTTTTTTTTTTTCTTTTGTGTGTGTGTGTGTGTGTGTGTGTAGTTTTGTTCTACTTTATGCATCCCCTTTGATGAGACAACTACAGAACAACATCTGAGGCACCAACTCCAGGACTGGAGATTGAGACGGACATCCAAATTATTAAGACTGAAACTACATTGCATATAAACTTGGAAGTTTTTTGGTTTTTTTTTTTTATTTTTTTTAATTTTCTATTTTCCATTTTATTTTAATTCATTTTTATATATAGATATTACTTTCATTTACTTACTTTTTATTTTTTTTAATCTTTGATTTTCAATCCTCTCTCTGTCTCTCTATTGTCTGTTCAGCTTACTGTCGATTAGTACACTAACACTCCCTGTTTATACCTTTGAAACTCTCTTGTCTGATACCTTGTTCTGCTTTCTCCCTCTTGTCTATATATTTGTTTTCCCCTTTTCTTTAACTTCTTGCTTTCCATCTCAGCTCACTCTTCCATTCTAAATATTACCATTGTTATTATTACAAGCTAGAAAATACTTAATTACACACAGTACAGGGACAGTAACAACACCAAGGACAATGACAGGAAGACAGAAAAAACAGGGAAACCAGTTTCCCCACAGCAAAAAATTAGTACAGGAACCAGAGGGGAATGAAGAGAACAGAAACTCAGATCCAGACTCCAACAAAATGAAGATAAACTATGCCAAAGGACCCAATGAAGCCCACAAGAATAATTTAAAAGAAGACATACTACAAGTACTCAATGAGAATTTTATAGAGATGATACTGGATAGGGTCAACCAAAATGTACAGGAGACACTCAAGAAATTCCAAGACAATAAAAATAGAGAATTTGAAAAAGCAAAAGAAGAAATAAAGGAAACCATAGAAGCACTGTATAAACACCAAAGTGAAAGAGAGAACACAATGAATAAATGGATAAATGAACTCAGGACAAAAATAGACAACAATAAAGAAGAAAACTGCCAGGAAATGGAAAACCTCAGAAAAAAGAACGAATCAGAACTGCAAAACAAAATGGAAGGCCAATCCAGCAGAATAGAACAAACAGAAGACAGAATCTCAGAACTTGAAGATGAAATGGTAATTAAAGGAAAAACTGAAGAACTATTAATTAAACAACTCAAGACCTGTGAAAAGAAAATGCAAGAACTCACTGACTCCATCAAAAGACCAAACTTGAGAATCATGGGCATCGAAGGAGAAGAGGTGCAAGCGAAGGGAATGCATAATATATTCAACAAAATAATAACGGAAAATTTCCCAAATCTAGAGAAAGATATTCCCACACAGATGCAAGAGGCCTCCAGGACACCAAACAGACCAGATCAAAATAGAACTACTCCACGACATATCATCATTAAAACAACAAGTTCAGAAACTAAGGAAAGAATATTGAAGGCTGTAAGAGAGAAAAAACAAGTAACATACAAAGGTAAACCCATCAAAATCACAGCAGACTTCTCAACAGAAACATTAAAAGCAAGAAGAGCGTGGGGAGAGATCTTCCGGGCACTGAATGAAAATAACTTCAACCCCAGGATACTCTACCCAGCAAAGCTATCATTCAAAATAGATGGAGCAATAAAAGTCTTCCATGATAAGCAGAAACTAAAACAATATGTGACCACAAAGCCACCATTACAAAAGATTCTGCAAGGGATCCTGCACACAGAAAGTGACACCCAACTTAACCATGAAAAGGCAGGCAGCACCAAACCACAGGATAAGAAAAAGCAAGACAGTAGAGAGTAACATCAAGCTAGGTACACACAATCAAACCTTCAAACAACTAAGATAACTAAATGGCAGGAATCACCACATACCTATCAGTACTAATGCTTAATGTTAATGGACTTAATTCACCCATCAAAAGACACCGTTTGACAAAATGGATCAAAAAAGAAGATCCAACAATTTGTTGCTTACAGGAGACTCATCTCACCGACAGAAATAAGCATATACTTAAGATGAAAGGCTGGAAGAAGATTTACCAAGCCAATGGCCCCTGAAAACAAGCAGGAGTAGCAATACTTATCTCTGACAAAGTAGACTTCAAACCTACATTGATCAAACGAGATAAAGAAGGACATTCCATACTAATAAAAGGGGAAATAGACCAAAAGGAAATAATAATCATCAATCTGTATGCCCCCAATATCAACGCACCCAATTTCATCAAACATACCCTGAAAGACCTAAAAGCATATATAAACGCCAACACAGTGATTGTGGGAGACTTTAACACTCCATTATCATCAATAGATAGGTCATCCAAACAAAAACTCAATAAAGAAATCCAAGATCTAAAATATGCAATAGATCAAGTGGACCTAGTAGATGTCTACAGAACATTTCATCCAACCTCTACACAATATACATTCTTCTCAGCAGCCCATGGAACCTTCTCCAAAATAGATCATATCCTAGGGCACAAAGCAAGCCTCAGCAAATATAAGAAAATAGAAATAATACCGTGCATACTATCTGACCACAATGCAGTAAAAGTAGAACTCAACAACAAAAGTAAAGACAAAAAACATGCAAACAGCTGGAAACTAAATAACTCATTACTTAATGAAGAATGGATCATCGATGCAATAAAAGAGGAAATTAAAAAGTTCCTGGAAGTCAATGAAAATGAAAACACAACCTACCGGAACCTATGGGACACAGCTAAGGCAGTCTTGAGAGGAAAGTTTATAGCCATGAGTGCATATATTAAAAAGATTGAAAGATCCCAAATCAATGACCTAATGATACATCTCAAACTCCTAGAAAAACAAGAACAAGCAAATCCCAAAACAAATAGAAGGAGAGAAATAATAAAAATAAGAGCTGAAATCAACGAAATAGAAACCAAAAAAACCATACAAAGAATTAATGAAACAAAAAGTTGGTTCTTTGAAAAAATAAACAAGATCAATAGACCCCTGGCAAACCTGACTAAAATGAGGAGAGAAAAAACCCAAATTAGTAGAATTAGGAATGCAAAAGGGGAGATAACAACAAACACCATGGAAGTCCAGGAAATCATCAGAGACTACTTTGAGAACCTATATTCAAATAAATTTGAAAATCTAAAAGAAATGGACAGATTTCTAGATACATATGATCATCCAAAACTGAACCAAGAGGAAATTAATCACCTGAATAGACCTATAATACAAAATGAAATTGAAGCAGCAATCAAGAGTCTCCCCAAAAAGAAAAGTCCAGGACCTGATGGATTCTCTGCTGAATTCTATCAGACCTTTAAAGAAGAACTGATACCAACCCTCCTTAAACTGTTCCATGAAATAGAAAGGGAAGGAAAACTGCCAAACACATTTTATGAAGCCAGTATTACACTTATCTCAAAACCGGGCAAAGACACCTCCAAAAAGGAGAACTATAGGCCAATCTCCTTAATGAACATTGATGCAAAAATCCTCAACAAAATAATGGCAAACCGAATTCAGCAACACATCAAAAAGATTATTCACCACGACCAGGTAGGCTTCATCCCAGGGATGCAGGGGTGGTTCAACATATGAAAATCAATAAACGTAATAAACCACATTAACAGAAGCAAAGACAAAAACCACTTGATCATCTCAATAGATGCAGAAAAAGCCTTTGATAAGATCCAACATCATTTCATGATAAAAGCTCTAAGAAAACTAGGAATAGAAGGAAAGTACCTCAACATTATAAAAGCTATATATGACAAACCTACAGCCAGCATTATACTTAACGGAGAAAAATTAAAACCATTCCCTCTAAAATCAGGAACCAGACAAGGAGCCCACTATCTCCACTCCTATTCAACATAGTACTGGAATTCCTAGCCAGAGCAATTAGGCAAGAAGAAGGAATAAAAGGAATACAAATAGATAAAGAAACTGTCAAAATATCCCTATTTGCAGACGACATGATCCTATACCTTAAAGACCCAAAAAACTCTACTCAGAAGCTTCTAGACATCATCAATAGCTATAGCAAGGTAGCAGGATATAAAATCAACATAGAAAAATCATTAGCATTTCTATACACTAACAATGAGCAAACGGAAAAAGAATGCATGAAAATAATTCCATTTACAATAGCCTCAAACAAAATCAAATACCTAGGTGTAAACCTAACAAAAGATGTGAAAGACCTCTACAAGGAAAACTATACACTTCTGAAGAAAGAGATTGAGGAAGACTATAGAAAGTGGAGAGATCTCCCATGCTCATGGATTGGTAGAATCAACATAGTAAAAATGTCGATACCCCCCAAAGTAATCTACATGTTTAATGCAATTCCCATCAAAATTCCAATGACATTCATTAAAGAGATTGAAAAATCTACTGTGAAATTTATATGGAAACACAAGAGGCCACAAATAGCCAAGGCAATACTCAGTCAAAAGAACAATGCAGGAGGTATCACAATACCTGACTTCAAACTATATTACAAAGCAATAACAATAAAAACAGCATGGTACTGGCACAAAAACAGACATGAAGACCAGTGGAACAGAATAGAGGATCCAGATATGAAGCCACACAACTATGAGCAACTTATCTTTGACAAAGGAGCTAAAAATATACGATGGAGAAATAGCAGCCTCTTCAACAAAAACTGCTGGGAAAACTGGTTAGCAGTCTGCAAAAAACTGAAACTAGATCCATGTACATCACCCTATACCAAGATTAACTCAAAATGGATCAAGGATCTTAATATCAGACCCCAAACTCTTAAGTTGATACAAGAAAGAGTAGGAAATACTCTGGAGTTAGTAGGTATAGGTAAGAACTTTCTCAAGGAAACCCCAGCAGCACAGCAACTAAGAGATAGCATAGATAAATGGGACCTCATAAAACTAAAAAGCTTCTGTTCATCAAAAGAAATGGTCTCTAAACTGAAGAGAACACCCACACAGTGGGAGAAAATATTTGCCAATTATACATCAGACAAAGGACTGATAACCAGAATATACAGGGAACTTAAAAAACTAAATTCTCCCAAAACTAATGAACCAATAAAGAAATGGGCATGTGAACTAAACAGAACTTTCTCAAAAGAAGAAATTCAAATGGCCAGAAAACACATGAAAAAATGCTCACCATCTCTAGCAATAAAGGAAATGCAAATTAAAACCACACTAAGATTCCACCTCACCCCTGTTAGAATAGCCATCATCAGCAACACCACCACCAACAGGTGTTGGTGAGGATGCGGGGAAAAAGGAACCCTCTTACACTGTTGGTGGGAATGTAGACTAGTACAACTACTCTGGAAAAAAATTTGGAGGCTACTTAAAATGCTGGACATTGATCTACCATTTGATCCAGCAATACCACTCTTGGGGATATACCCAAAAGACTGTTACTCCAGAGGCACCTGCACATCCATGTTTATTGCGGCACTATTCACAATAGCCAAGTTATGGAAACAGCCAAGATGCCCCAGCACTGACGAATGGATTAAGAAAATGTGGTATCTATACACAATGGAATTTTATGGAGCCATGAAGAAGAACGAAATGTTATAATTCGCTGGTAAATGGATGGAATTGGAGAACATCATTCTGAGTGAGGTTAGTCTGGCTCAAAAAACCAGAAATCGTATGTTCTCCCTCATATGTGGACATTAGATCAAGGGCAAACACAACAAGGGGATTGGACTATGAGCACATGATAAAAGCGAGAGCACACAAGGGAGGGGTGAGGATAGGTAAGACACCTAAAAAACTAGCTAGCATTTGTTGCCCTTAACACAGAGAAACTAAAGCAGATACCTTAAAGCAACTGAGGCCAATAGGAAAAGGGGACCAGGAACTAGAGAAAAGGTTAGATCAAAAAGAATTAACCTAGAAGGTAACACCCACGCACAGGAAATCAATGTGAGTCAATGCCCTGTATAGCTATCCTTATCTCAACCAGCAAAACCCCTTGTTCCTTCCTATTATTGCTTATACTCTCTCTACAACAAAATTAGAGATAAGGGCAAAATAGTTTCTGCTGGGTATTGAGGGGGGGGAGAGGGAGAGGGCGGAGTGGGTGGTAAGGAGGGGGTGGGGGCAGGGGGGAGAAATGAACCAAGCCTTGTATGCACATATGAATAATAAAAGAAAAATGCAAAAAAAAAAAGAAGAGGAAGAAGAAATAGAACCCAAACCAAAAAAAAAAGAAAAAAGAAAAAAATAGAACTTTAAAAACACATGGTTGACAGAAACAATCCAAGATCCCCTCCCTGGAAGACTGCATAAGAGAACCTCTTAGCAGAATGAAATTGCCCTAATGCACAGGCATGCACAGGAATCAATCAGCCCTTTCCTGCAGCTCTTGTCTGTTCATTTTATATAGTTGCCCACTTTGACAAGAAATCCAGAGAAGGGCTGAGAAATGTTGTCAGCATAAAGATGGGAGAGAGGTGATGTACTAGGCTAATAAAAGGACTCACAAAGGTCCCCGAAGTCATAAATCCTTCTTGCAGCTTTTAAAATCTGTTTCCTTTGTAGGATTGCTATGATGGGGCTTTGACAGAGTGCCCTTTCTATCCTCTCCCTGCATGTTGGAAACCCTGAGCTGAGTGCATGGAGGGAAGGCAAAATGCAGTATAACTTCCTGTCTTTACTCTTCCCCACTTCCCTCCATGAGGGGATGCTCCAGCCTTTGTGATTGAGTGAAGGGCAGTGCTGCCTGGACCTCCTGACCCCTCCTGCTGGGACTGACCTGCCCTCCCCATCAGTTCTGGTGATTACCTCCTTCCCATCTGTGCTTGGAGAACTACCAGGTTCTCTTCTGCATTCCTCTAAATCCTGGCACTACCCCTTGGAATTTTTATTAAATGGGTGGGTTTCTTTTTCTCTTTAAGTCAAATTCGTAGGTGAATCTAGCATGAGAAGTACTGCAAATGGTGCACTGTATTTTGATGTTAGCCAACATATTTCACAAACAGGTCATCTTGCAGCATTAGCAACGACCATATACACAGTGAGCTTTCTTATTCCTGTTTCCTATAATCTGCTTTCCCATGCTTGAGAAAACAAATTCATTTTTATATTAATTCAGGCAAAATGCAGTTAGGAAAATAAATTCCTAAATGCCAGTATCAAAATGTATGACCACAAAGATAATACTAATGCATTTTTATTATTGCATTTACACAAAAATTACTTTTCCTTATACAGTTTCAATATTTGAAATTTGTTAGAGATATGTCAAAGTGCCCTCCCCCTACTAAAGATGTTGAAAACAAAGCTTTAAAAAAGTAGTTTTTTTGATTGTTTGTTTGATTTGGTGTGTTTTGAAACACAGCCTCGTTATGTAGCCCAGGTTGACTTCAAACTCACAATCTTCCTGACTCAGGCTCCTGAGTGCTGGGATTACAGATGCATATACTACCATACCTGGTCTCAAAATACAGCTATTTAACAAAAAAAATCTAAATTAGTTTTCCCTTCAACCACCTATGGCAAGTAGCGTGTTTATTCCTGCTCTTACATCAGTGCTCAAGGAAGTTTGTGTGTGGTTCAGTATATGTCACTTTTCTCAATCAGGACATGAATCCCACCATTGTGAGACCCAGAGTTAAGATGATGTGAAGCACAGCCACGGCTGACACGGCTAGGGGATGGGGGTAAGGCATGACCTCCAGCGCTCCCTCCTCTACAGTCAGTGATCCAATGTAGCATTTAGACCTAGAGGAAAAATCCAGTCTCACTCCTTTATAGCCACTATTTCCCACTTTATTTTCCTTACACAGCTTGAGTCTTCATGCCACTCACTAGATTTGATACCAAATGACTTTGGGCTACTCCAACAAGTTAGTTTTGCTCTTAAAAGATGATAATCACTGCCACTAAGCCATTAGCCACGACTCACAGGGATGACAGGCACAGTGGGTACAGTCATACATCCAGGAGGTTGGGCCATATAATTGTTCCAGGTGTCAGACTGTACCAAGAAGGGATTTACCTACTGTGGCCTGTAGCATATTGAGCAGAAGAAAAAAGATCAGGATTATGGCCTAGAAGAAAAGTGAAGATTCCAGGTAAAATCATGCAGCTGATGGTCATGGTGAATTATGAGACACAAGGGAGCTTAAGTACTGTATTCAAACAATAGGGAAACAGAAACAGGTACCAAAATACCTGGAGGAATGAGTACTAGTGCTCTGCAGCACAGAAGAGTGACTATAGTCCACAACAACATATTACACATTTTATAAAGAACTAGAAGGGAGGACTCTGAAGGTTCCCAACACAGAGACATGTTTAAGGAGATGGAAATACAAATTACCCTATTTGATCATTACACACTGTATATATGAGTCAGATTACCACATCATACCCTATAAATATGTACAAGTATTATGGGTTAATGAAAAACAAAAATGAAAATGATGGTAGCTGAACTGGACAGAGATGTGGAGTAAAAAGAGATGGAGAATAAGGAGCCCAGGATTGAAGGCAATGAAATGGTGAAGGCATATTTGTACCTTTATTTCATTGAGCTACAAATCCTAAAGTTAGTCAAAAGAATGTTCCTAAGGCTCTGAGGGCAATTCCAAAAATGTTTTTTTATCATTGACAAAGTGACATTGAAGTAGGTGTATAACATCCCAAGATGCCTCCTTTGAGGGAAAAAAGCACCTATTCGGCAATGTGGATTCTGACATATTTGTTAAACATCAGACGTATTACTTTAGAGTACTCTTTAAATATGCAATATGTTCAGAAGCAGAAAAAGCCAACCATGAACATTGGTGGGCTTTATTTCTTTGTTGCTAGAGGTCCTATCCTTACCTTTGTTGTGTCTCTCAAAACACCGAGTCTTCTTAGTTGAAAATATTTATATGTGCATGAGAGGAGAGATTTTGTGCAATGTCCTTTGCAACTTTTTTTACATTACTGAATTCTCACACATCTTTTTCTGTGGGGCAGAATGACTGTTTTTCTTTATAACCATCAATGCACAAATCCACTGGGACTCTACACAGCACAGCTCATGATAACTTTTTAGTTCTGAAAGATTTGAGGGGGGGACAACCATATTAACTTTATACCAGCAGATGAAGCTACTCAACTTTTTTTGAAAACTTTATCACATTGTAAGAAGAGGTAACTTGGTTTACTAGGTCATAGTCAGTCTGGTCACATAGCCAATAACTGTGATTCAAGTGACAGGCTAAATTTCACTGCCTTACTTTGAGATTTGGGCTAAGTCACTTCACCTTCGGGAATTTCAGTTTCTTCTCCCAGTGAGTGCTTCTTCCCCACTTAGCAGAGATGTTATGAAATTAACTTCAAAGATGTGAGCACTCATGAAGAAAACATGCTCCAAAGATGGCATTAAGTAATCTGAAAGGCTCTACTTCATGATACATAGAACTTTTCATGAAGATTTTAAATACAGAGTAGTTACTTTGTGCTAAGTCCAACTAAGAAATGGGAGAAAACCATTGCAGGAAAGCAACAGAATGTACTAACGGTGTAAATGCAATTGAACTTCTACTGAGTGGGAATAAAGATCAATCAAGTGAACTGTTTGTAGCAGGTGTTTTTTTGCTGCGGGTGTGCTTGGTTATAAATTACAGCATTCCCATTTACTCATGCACATGAGAGGTGAGTGCATAGGATAAATTAATGGCAAATTGCTTGGCATCACCAGTCAGAAGAATAAAAATTAAGTAGGAGGTAAGTACAGACCCAGAAGAATAGGTAAAATGACAAAAAGCCTCACATTACCAAGGGCTGGTGACAATATGATGCAAGGAGAGCACAAATAAATTGCTGGTGGAGTGTGAAGTGGCACAGCTGTTTTGGAAATCCATGTGGTAGGTGATCATAAATCACCCTACAATGCCATGTTTAGGTGTTTACTCAAGAAAAATGGTAACACTGAAGCAGGTTTATATAGGAAGGTTTCCAGCAGATTGATTCATAAAAGCCTGAGACTGGCAATAATTCAAATGTCCATTAACAGGTGAATGGATAAACAAATTGTGATATTTTACACAATTGAATACTACTCAACAACATAAAGGAGCAAAGCCAGGCAACCAGCACACGTGTAATCTCAGCTACTGGGAGGCTTAGGTGGGAGGACCATGGTCCAAGGCTGGTCCCACACAAAAATGTGAGACCCCATCTGAAAAATAACTAAAGCAAAAAAGGGCTAGGAGCATGGCTCAAGTGGCAGAGCACCTGCCTAACAAGCTCAAGGTCCTGAGTTCAAACCCCAGTACTGGCAAATAATAATAAACAACTGAACAACAAAAAAAAAGCCAAAGAGAAGCAAATTCCTGATACATCTACAATATGGACACATCTAATAGCCATTACTTGAGGGAAAGAAATCATAAATAGTAAGTCGGACAATGGAAAATTTAAAATATGCTTGAAATCATTCAATCTAAAGATGACTGATCCTGTTGTGCTGACACACTGGAAAACAATATTCTGGAGTTTTTCCACACTTACATATATAGATAGGTAAGTTGGTTTTTACTGACCAAGTCAAGGCTCACAGTGTTATACCATGCTCACATCCTTCCAAGATAGAGGCTTGCTAACTTTTTTGGTTTGGGCTGGCCTCAAATATGATCCTCCTATTTCCACCTTCCAAGCAGCTGGGATTACAGGCATGAGCCAAAATACCCAGGAACTTCTGTCTCCTGAAATGCTGAATTCTCTACATTTCTAGTCCTCCCAGTGGAACCTAAGAACACTTATTTCTCACATTTTTGCCAGCACTGGGTGCTGCCATTCTTTGTAACTTTTATGTAATTAGTTCTGTAATACATTAATTGTGCTGATTCCCGACTGTGAAACCTCTAAAGGCTAACCATTGTCCATGGCAGCCATCTAACTTTTTGACATGAAGATCCCTGCAAGGTCTTAACAATTATTCTGTGTAGTTAATTTGTTAATATTTAATTTATTAAAAAGTAATATATTTCATAAATTTATGCAAATGTCAATTTAAAATAGATATTTAATTAACTAAAAATAAATCTATTACATATTAACAAAGATAATGTTTTGTGAAAGATAACTATTTCTAAAAAAAATTCACTAGTGAAGCATATGGCATTACTTTTTTTGCATATCTTTTCAGCAGCTGACTTATAAGAAGACGCTCCATTATGATAGGAGCTGAAATCCTCTATCTCCTGCATTCAATCTGTTGAAATCATGCAGCCTCCAGAAAACTCCCCTGTACACTCATGAGAGAACAAGAGCCAAGAAAGAAAACAATGTCTTAGTACTATTTCAATAGAGGTTTTGCTTCATGAACCCCCTGGACGGTTCTTGGATCCTCCAACAGTTCCTGGTCTCTAAGAACCATGAAGTCTAGAGAAAAGAAAAAATCTAATTCTTAAGCATGTCATTTAAGTCCTTTTGCGATTCAATCCTAAATCTTACTCATCCTCTCTGGTATATTCCTTCTTCAAACCATACAGAATTCTGACTCCTTCCCACATACATTAGGAATTTTCAGTTCAATATGCTTTTCACATACTATTTTCTCTTCTAAAAATATCTGTCCCTAGATTCTCTCTTGGGGCTGGAGGGGTTATCTAGCCAATGCTAACATGCTCCAAATTCTGGATAAATTTAGACAGAATAAAATCAGAGACAGACAAGCCAGACAGAACCAAGCATCACTTTTATTGCCACAAGTTGATTTTGAAAAATGTAGTTTGCTACGTAACAGTGGGCTTCCTAATCGTCAGCCCTACAACTCTATAGACCCACTTATGCAGGTGCAGGCAGCACTGGACAAGCCTCCACAAACATAGTCCCATTATTAAATCTTGGTAATGAAGATGGATCCATTCTCAAGAGGAAGGAAGAGAAAAGGAGTACAGAAGCAGCACATCTTCCATCCATCACCCCTGTGCCCACATTCTCCACCTGCAAAATCCCTAGTCATACTCAAGCACTACCTCTTGAATGAAACATATTTAACTTCCTGACTTAGTCTCCCTTCTGCCATGTGGCAATTTTTACATGAAACAAATTCAAATTATATTAACATTTATTATACACTAGGCACTAAGGATAAAATAAATACAAATAAGATTCTACTACCACCTTTAAAAACTTGGTGAAAAGATACCTGGGATTTTTCTCTCACAACATTTATTCTTTCAACAAATTCAGAAGTTCCAGGCACACAGGCATCCTTATTCCACTAACATAATAATTTGCATATGCCATCACGTCCTCTGAAATCTGTCTACATCATTTGACCTTCACAAATCTCCCCAACTTTCACCCTGCTCTGAAGTCTTTCCAAACTACTCCCATTTCCTATCAAGAGCTAGCCAGACCAATGTCACCAAACTCAATTCATTATTTCATTATTTCCCCAACCTCAATTCATTTTTATCTTTCCTATTTCCCCTATTTTATACATGGATGGATGCCTTTGTGGTTGTTGTATGTTTTATATGTATAGCTATAATGGCAGAAACCTGCTATCACAGCTCATTATATAAGGATTTGGAAATAACATGGGACAAATCCCAGATCCTAAAACCAGCAGTAAATATAATAAAGCCTCCTATAACATGTTTAACCTGAAGGAGGGCACTCTTGTGTCCCTCAACAGCTCATTACAGAGGCTCTGCTGCACTGTGGTCTCTCCCCTTCTCCATGGCAGGATGAAGACTGTGGAAGAACATGATTATTGGCTGGGCAGTTATATTAACTGACTTTGGGGAGGGGGATATTTTCACCCCCTGAAAGACTTAGAAGTATGACACAAAGGCTTCATTTGCCTGAACACCTGGCTTGTAGTCACTGGAACCACAGCAAATGGCCTCAAATCCCAGCTCTATGTGTGGCCTTAAGACAAATCACTTTAATTTTTCTATGCTTCCATCCATCAACTCCTCTGCAAAATGACAATAACCACAGCCATCACTTAGGCTTGTTGTTGGAACAGTTACTATACAAAGGCACCTAGAACAGTGCCCACCACATACTGTATGCATAATAAACTATCAATTACTAATTAGCAAAAAGGGGTCCAAGGAATTCTACCATCCTTGAACTCCCAGTAACTTGAAATACACAGTTAATAGGCAGCACTCAGGAAACACTGGACACTGCGTGGGTATGAGTTTTATGGACCTTATCCAAACCTTTTAAATTTTCTCTCTCATCAAAGCAAAAAGGGCTTTCAAGCTAGAAAAGTAGTTAGTCTTTCTTGAAAACTAATTCCTAGCATAAATACCAAGCATATACATATTGAACTTACCAACTAAAATCCTATTATCAGACCATGTTTGCATAATTCTATTATATCCAAAAATATTCATATCTATTCTTAAAGCTCAAATAAAGCATTTACAAAAATGTAATATCTCTTTGCAAAACCTTGCTGCAGGTATGTCAAATGCTGTAATCAGTCCACCATATAGATCGATTGCAGTTTAAAAGACATAATCTAGTAACATATTTAGTAGTTCCATAAAGCTTGGGAAGTGAAACTAACTTTCAACCTTGGAATGGCTTAAGCAGTGAGTAAATTTGGCACATTAGCTTTTAAGTCATTTAAAAAAGCATTAGAACATATTTCAAAGATTTCAAACATACAATTACTTTTGCGTCCATTCAAAACTTGTAATAAACATTACTTTAAAAAAGATATGTGCTTTCTTGTCTATCAAAACAAACAGCTTAATGAATAAAAATTGTTTTCCCAAGCAATTTTTCATACACTTGCAACTCATCCAGCAAATTTCAGCAATCTGAAATTAGAAAAGTCATTGGTAAAATCTACCATTTCCCATCTCATTCCCCAAAATAAAATCTCAAACTTCAGCTGTGGCTATTTTATGAAAACCTGCTATTTGGAACTTAATTCACTAGCAGTGCTATAGTCTGTTTACTTGTGTGGCACTGGTTTTTATGTTTATCTTGTGGACTGGTCTCATTCTATAATCATCTGTATTTATCCAAAGTGGTAATTATAGTTCAAATTAATTTTTTATTGTTATTCTGGGGGGGGGGTTACATTGTGGCACTTACAAAAGTTCTTAGATTGCATCAAATATATCATACTTGCATACTTGAATTCACCCCCTCCACTGCTCTCCTTCATCTTCCCTCCCCCCATTCCTGGAATAGTTTCAACTGGTATCATTTTGTTCATGTACATACATGTGTACACAGTTTTTGCAATGTTTGACAAATAAATCAGGAGCACATTCTCTGTAAGGTGCTGCATGGGAGACGACAATAGGTTTGTTTAAAGCTGGCTACAACAGGCTTGCCTTTTGAAACTCTCTCACTTGAGGTGGACAGAAAACCATGCAGACAAACCAAATACAAGACTAGCTGCTCGGTTGCCCCTTTACAAATCCCAGGCCTTGGGTGCTGTCATGAAGGGAGGATACACAGGCCGAGTAAACCAACCTAGCCTCCCCCAGCCCCCATCATTTATTTGTCCCTGGTCCTGATTTCTTATTCCAGCTTCAGCTCTGGATCCTTCCATCCACCCCAGTCTTATGCCTCTGCTGATGTGTTGACAGCCTCTTACTCACAGATTTCTCCCTACTTGGCTTTTGAGTCTGAGACACGTAAAGATACAGGTTAAAGAAGATTCCCCCTGCCAGTCTGTTTATTGAGGCTGATCCGATTTAGCCCAAAAGCCTCCCCACTCTGGGCTTCCCCCTACCTCTGCAACCTGCCTGCTATTGAAGTGGAATCAGGAAAAGACATGAGGCAATATAGTTTTATTATAAGAATGATGTAAAGAGTGATGGAGTTGTTACAGTAAGTCAGAAAAGTGAGAAATGGCTTCTGATTTGGAGCGTTCTTTTCTGATGTTGCTTAGTGACAGAAAAGCTTAAAGGATGCCCAGTAGGTAGAACTGGAGCAGAAGGCATAGGTTTACAAAGAAATTAGATTTTATCACTATTTTTTACATGCCTGATTTTCCACTTTTTTTTTTTTTTGGAGTGACATCATGGCGGTAGAGAATAACTGAGACGTTTAACATGCCAGGCACTTCCCAAAATTCGTTTTATTTATTATTCCCCTCCACATTCGAATGGGGAAGGTAAGTTTTATCTGAGGGTGAGATACTGAATAATAACAGATGCCTCAGGCACTGCAGCTTCAACTCCGCTTCTTAGCACTTTTGGTTTTAGAGTTGCTGCTGCTTCTGCTATTTCAAAGTGAATTGGAATTTATATTCATTCCAAACATAACAACTCTTCCTATTCAAATATTACACTATACAATTTCCCACTCCTTGGCCTCAAAGGCAGCAGATCAAAGTAGGTGGTGCACACTAGGAAGAAGAATCCAGGTGTTTTATGGATAGGTCCATGGGATGGCAGCAAAGTTTCCCTGGGCTCAGCCCAGGAGAGGTGAAGAAGGTATAAGAAAAATCACATTGCAAACCCCTCTCTGCAGGAATGGCCTGTTGTTCAGGATGACACTATGCTGCTGATCTCTGGTGGCTAGGGAGAGTAAAGCCCCAAAGAATGTACTCAAGCACACAATTCTGTGTCGTAAGGTACTTAAGTGTTTGCAAGTAGCAAACGTTCCTGTTCGCTTGGATCATGCATGAGACACATCTCCACAAAACTTCCTGCTGATAGCTGCTCCAGAAAGAAACTTATTCAAAAATGAGCTTCTACTCAAAGCTACAAGGAAATAAAAGAAACAAACAGAAAAGAATGGAAAAAAGAATACTTACCAAGAAAGAAGTGTTCAAAGAGCAGATAAAAATTTGAATCAAACATATTGCCACAAACTTAAAAATGAAAATCTAAACAAAGTTACCTTACCTATAAAGCAAGAGTTCATACCAAATATACAAGGGCTCAGGGAAGATACTGTAAGACAACAGGAAATGAAACATGATTTGGTAGAGCCTAGAAACAAACATTAAACTGGCACCAACCAGACTGTGGTGAAAACACGGAAAGTAACAAGGATGACAGGGATAGAAAAAGAGTGCAAAACACAGTAGAAAAAAATTTTTTAAATAGAGAAAATAGTATCTAAACAGGACAGAAAAATAACTAGCTTCCTGAAGAAGAGATTAAAAATAGTAATAAACAGGAAAAAGGTTAAAAGTATACTTCAAAGTAACCTTTCAGAAACCTAAGTCATGAAAATATAGACTTGAGAGAGCATGTTGAACCCCAGCAAAAACTGACTCAAACATTCAACCTTGAATCAGGTTTTAGTACGACTACTGGAATTAAGAGAAAAATTGGTTGTGCCCCCAGGCACAAGGTTTTTCAGAATATTAGTCTCTGCAGGAATGTTCAAAACTACAGGGCAGTAAGGCAACAGAACAAGTCCTCAGGGGAAAAACAGTATGTGATCCAAGCAATGTGCACCACCCAAGACAATAAATATTTTTGAATTTGCAAAAGCTGACAGAATATATCCCCCAAGTCCTTCTTGAGGAAACTACTACAGACCAAACTTTGAATATCAAAGAGAAATGGAGTATTGGTCATGGGTACTGACCCCATTTAACTTTAGGGCTAAGAATGAACATTTATGGATACTGTGGTTACAGGACAGACATTTAAATGTTATAAGCTCTAGTGATGTAGAAACAGGATACAAAGGTTTGGAGGGTAAAAGTGGGGGCAGAGAAAACAAGCTGGGGAGTGAGTATGGATTCTTTCTCATCTGGTAAAGCAGAGGATAAAAAGATTTTTAAAGCTGATAAATCATATAATACAGCTATAAATACATTTCAAGTCTAAAGAATATTACACTAAAATAACCATCAAGAGTCAGAAGAATTTAGGAGGAACATGAGGGAAGGAATCATAGAAAAAACTGATCATTACTCTTGGCAGGAAGTCAACAGAGAGCTATCTAAACAAACAGAAGTTTACTGCTGGTAAGTCCACTCAAGCAGGACTCTATAGGATTTCTCTGGACCTACTGTATAGGACCAAGAGAAGAGGGGCTTTTTTTGCAGAGGTCAGATTTAGGGACTAGTTGAAAATGCAAATTCGGCTGAAGGGCACTGAGTCCCTTCCTACCAAAAAGAATTAAGATTTCTCTCCAGTACCAGTCTGTTATATCATAGTTGACAACTGTTGTATTCATGACCATCCAATATCTTTTGGATTATTTTTGACTCCTTTTCCCAGCCTCCTTAGCAGCCGGGATACAGGCATGTGACCAAGGCCCTAATGGTCATACTGCACAGGAATTTGATATTTGACCTTCTATATTCTGTAACATACTCAACAAACTTTAAAAATCAGTATATTTTCTTATAGAGTTTTGTTGTTTAGAACTAAGAACTATGCCTATATATAGTACTGGCAGAGGTCACACTTAAAAAGCAAAAGACAACATTAAAATATCTGAGTGTTGAAAAGACTAAGGAACTAACATTTTCATTAGCTCTAGCGGGTCTCTTCACAGAACCTTCAAACTAAGAGGCAAGTATCTGTGAAATGTGCCTTTCCCTAGAGCATCCATCTACTGCAAATTAAGTTAAAGAATGGGCTTTTAAAGTAGGTTTTGGATTTAAGTACACTATTATACTTTAATCACCAAAAGTTGATGCCTTCCAAATTGGTAAAGTTAAATACAATTGAATCTTACTATCTTGGTTTGCTGAAATCCTTTGGAGATTTTATGGATAATGATTCTAAACTTGTCTAAAGTGTTTTCTAGGCTCCAAAGCTTGTTTTTAAGCCCAAAGGAGAATCAAGTTCATTGTCAACTGTTACAAGATTAAGGGATAATGTCATTTTCATTGTTTCCTTTCCTACTCTTGGCTATGAAGAGCAGTAAAATATACACATTTATTCTGGAGTTTCATGATACAATACTACAGATGGAGGGTATACTGCTTTATGTATACATGACTTTAGAATTTATGAGTGGAGTAAAAGGCTTTCTTGTCCAGTGTGTCCCAAAGTGTGATTCACGGATTACAGCATCAACATCACCCAGGGAACATGTTGGAAATACAAACCTTGGGCCCCATAGGCAAAATGTGGAATGGCAAACTCTTCAGATAGGGCCAGGATCCTGTTTTGTAAAACTCTCTCCTGTAAGTCTGATGTACACTAATGCATGAGAACCAGTTTCTTTGACAGCAAAACTACACCTCTCCAATCAAAGGAGAAACTACCTTATAGAAATAGTAAGATGTACCTTCTTAATAACATGTCAGAGCACTAAAGGAGTTCTTCCCCAGGACTCACCCAATTTTGCATGTGTCCTGAACCCACTGATGGAGGGGTTGTGGTAGGATTACTGAGTTTGAACTTAGGGCCTTAAGCATGCTAGACAGCGTGAACTATACCTCCAACCCATTTTGCATTACTTGTTTTTAGGGTCTTGCTTTATGACCTGGCCTGCCTGGACCCTGATCCTATTTGCGCGTCCCCAAGTACTGTTGAGATGGGGTCTCATGAGATTTTTGCCCAGCTGGCTTCAAACTGCGATCATCCTGATCTCTGCTTCCAGAGAAGCTAAGATTATAGGCGTGAGTCACCACACCCAGCCATTCATTTCTTCTTCTGCAGAGTAAATATGAATCTTGCTTACTAAAAATCTAATACAGCAGTAACTTTTCCTGGGATCATCAGGTATTTCTTATTTTTTTAGCATCATATTATTGTTGTGCTGGGGGTACATTTTGACATTTACAAGTTCTTATACTATACCATCGTTGAATTCACCCCCTCCATCATTCTCCTTTACCCTCCTCCACTCCCACTCCCTCCTGGAACACTTTCAACATGCCTCATTTTTCCATTTTCATACATGAGTACATAGTATTTCCGCTACATTTACCCTCCTTTCCTTATATCCTCCCCTCTCCCACTGGTACCAACCTTCAAACAAGACCTGTTTTACCTTCCTGATCTCTGTTTATGAAAACAAGGCATTTTTGTTTATTTAAGATAGCTATACAGGGAGTTTTATTGTGACATTTCCATGTATATATGTATTATAACCTGAATTAGTTCACCCCTCGTATTTTTCTTTTTCTACCTTAGTTCCCTTCTTATGGTGATTTCAACAGGTTTAAAAATTCTATATTCATAAGAGCAAAATAGTTTCTGCTGGGTATTGAGGGGATGGGGGGAGAGGGAGGGGGTGGAGTGGGTGGTAAGGTGGGGGGCAAGGGGGAGAACTGACCCAAGCCTTGTATGCACATATGAATAATAAAACAATAAAAAAAATTCTATATTCATTAAGGGAGGTCACTAACAGGAGACGAAAGGTAAAAGAAGGAAGTTAAGAAGGTGAATATGGTTGATGTACTTTCTATACAAGGATCATCAGATATTAAGTACCTTTCAGTCTTCTCCTCAGGCTAAACAATCCCAGTTCCTTTTACTTCTACTTGTAGACACTTTTTAAAACTCTTCCTCATCCCTCTCAACCTCTAGAATAAAGTATAAACTCATTTTAATCTTCAAATGAATTTAAAACATTCCCTGCCATTGAACCAGAGAAACTAAAACTAAACTAAGACTAGGTTTTTAAAAATATTCTACCTATGTTTTACAATACAATAAGTACTTCTTTAGGAAAAAAAAAAACATTTTAGGTGTGTCCTTTCTAGATACTCTGATCCCTCCTTCTCACCTGTTGTTTTCACAAAAAAAAAAAAAAAAGTTTTAGTTCATTGTAAGGTCACAAAGTATCTCACATATATTGCATTAAGCATTCTGATCCTCATCTGCCCTATTAAATAAGAATTGACCAGATGGATATTCCTCTGCTTTCTCTCCTGAGCAGGTTTTAGTTAATTAAAAATGATTATTTTTACTACATATTTTATATATCAGCCAGATGTTACTGGTGGTCATTTCTGGAAGGGATTACATGGTGGTAGTTATAAAATACATATTTTCCTTTGGGAGGCAAGACTCCTGAGTACAGTCAGGAGAATAAATGTAAAAACTGATTTCACCTTATACATTTTTTTCCTCCTGCCAAAATGGATGTAACATTTCACTCTCTTTGCAAGCAAGAACTCCTCAAATTCCTCCTTCTTTATAACTCTGCACTCCAGCCCTGTTCATGTGTTAAAAAACAAAAACCAAAAAACCTGTCAGGTTGATGGAAGAAAAATTAACATTGGTTTCCCTCTGTACTACAAGGGTAAAGTTGATCTTTCTGAAGGAAGAGATTTGGGGTTTTTTTATTTGATTTCTGTAAGTCATCTATGTATTCATGACACAACAAACTGTCCCACTCAGATGGGAGCTACATTGCACAACTATGAGGATTCTCTCACAGACATTGGCAATAGTTCACACCCTTGCATAGGTCTCCTTTGAAGCTTTTTTCATGTGAACTAATTCATCTGAATTTCTCATTAGTGCTGAAATATTTCAGGATGAGGCAAAGAATATGTAATTATAAAATTGCTTTGTGATTACACAGTCATTTTCTCCCCAGGTGGACACAAATCTAAAAATGTCTCTTTTTTTTTACCTAAAACAAAATAATATCCAACCTTAAAAAAATTCAGATCTAGAAGTCACCCCAGATTATGAATTCTAACAGAAGAAATCAACCACACTATCATCACTTGGGCTGAGATGAAACAGTTGGTCTTCTCCGAAACACCACCTAGAGGCAAATGCTGCATGCTATCAAACACACTCACGCATGGCAGGGTTCATAAACAAGCAAGGAATTTTCAATTCCAAAGGCCTGGCTATGTCTTGTAGTGCATTTCATCTTGTGGTAGGTATGTGGGTTCTGCCATCAGTTCTGACCATCTACGTGACCTTGAATAAGTGACTTCTCTACTCTGAGTTTCTTTTTCCATGTCAAAAACAATGACAGGGAGGAGCTAGATACTCACTAAGTCCTTTTAAGTCCCCAAATTATATGATAGATTGTTTCAAAAATAACTTTAAAACCTAATATTCTTTATTGAACAATTGTAACAATTTTTTTGGGGGGGGGCAAGGTGGCTTCTATTAACTTACAGCTTTAAACACAGAGCCAGCAATTCATTTTCTGATTGTATAAAGCATCTGCTCTCATGTTCTGAAGTACACAAATGTGCTTGTAGTAAATCATAGTCACCTCAGAAATGACCTCTTCCTCTTATGTTTTAATAGCAATCAACATCAACTAGGATGTTCTCATTAAAGTCATCTGTGGTACATCTGATTTTAAGAGCCAGGTAAGAAGGGGCAGACATTCCTGATGAAAAGCCCCCTAGTCCTTGGAATAAACTAACCCTCAAAATATAACATTACTTACCTTTGGATCAGGCCATGCTCATCAGCCTCTAATAGGTTTGAGGGATTCACCAGTCTTAATTTCCTACATGCATCTATAATTGTCCACAGAGGTCAATTTCAGTGGATGCCTCATATAAATTAAAATTGAAGATAATGATGTCTTTCACTTGATCAACTAAAATGACCAGCTGGGTTTAATGGGAGGAAAACAGAAACCCCAGTGAAATTAGAATAGCTTCAAAGGTGATAGAATGTAATTATTTTTCTGTAACGTTTCTTCTCCAAAGGTGACTGGTCATTGCACTGGGGTACCAGGGTCAGCATATGATGAAGCTGGATATGCTTGCTGTTCGGAGCCATGGACCATATCCAAACCACAAATCAAGAGTCATTGCTGAGACATTGGGGGAAAACAGGATTTCTTTTCTGTTCTTATTTTAGTTGTTTCCTTTACAGCTAGAAAGGCGCTTTGAGGGACTTGCTTAATTGACTCCCGAGAGGCAAATTCTAATTTAGATTGGTACAAAATGTATTCCCATTCTAGCCATAAAACATTTTCTTGGATTTGTTCTAACTATCCTTGGGGCAAAATAATTTTAGGTATGAAAGAAACTTGATATCACCTGTCCTCAACCCCTTTATTTCACAGATGAAGAAACAGAGGTCAAGAGATGTGAACAGACTAGACCAAGGTCCCTGAGCTAGGAAGAGGAAAGGGCTGGGTTAGAACTCACAGATGAGAAAATGAAACCTAAACCTACTCTCAATTCAGAGTGTTTGCTTATGACTAACTGGAGAGTCGTTCAGGGAAAAAAAGACTCTTGATGAAAATTATCATTTATGAAACTTAGGTTCCATAATGTGCAGAGGTGCTTGCAAAAAAACTGGAGGTGGGAGGAAGGGTGTGACAGAGAGCAAGGAAGTACCAGAGCACAAAGTATATCACCAGTCCCCATGACTGACAGTAAATTCTGTTCATGTGCACCTGTGTGACAGTGACCCACAGGGGAAACCACAGAGTCGGCAGTCAGCTTCCCACCTCACCTTGATTTATTTTATTTAATTAATTATTATTATTCTTTTTTGCAGAGCTGAGCATTGAACCTTGGCCTTGCACAAGCTAGGCAGGAGCTCTAACCACTGAACTATACCTCTAGCCCTTGGGCTAATTTTGAGCAACCTTTGGCAGGGTGCTTAAGTTCTGGTCCTCTGTCTCTCATCTGTAGAAAAGGATGCTAATATCAGTACTTTCTATTGTAAGGATTAAAAACCTTACTGTACTTACCTTGGTATTACAGAGATTAATCGAACTAAACAAATTGATAGAAGTACAGAGCTTAACACACAGTGTTATGTTGGTGTTTGCTATTTTCCCTTAATTCACTATATCAGAAAACCTTAAGGGTTTCAGAATATATGCAAAAGTGGTATTCATTAATAATGTACCGAAATGCTTTATCTGAGATATATACCTGAGGAATTTACTTGAGAGATTCAGAAAGTTAGTGATAAAACCTTTTTATGTTTAATGGATTAACTTGTCAATATGTAGTGCTACAATTTAAATTGGTTTTTAAAAAATTAAACAACTATGCCAGGCATGGTGCCACGCGCCAGTAATCCTAGCACTCGGGAGGCTGAGGCAGGAGGATCACAGGTTTGAGGCCAGCTTGTGCTACACAAAGAGCCCTTGTCTCAAAAAACTAACTAACCAACCAACCAAACAAACAAACAAACACAGCCTTTTGTGTATAAGAAATTCAATGATATTCATAGTTCCATGTAACAATGTCAGAAATTTCATTTGTAAAGTGATTAATAAAAGAGACCATCCATCTTCAAAACTAAAGATAGCTTTCCATCGGGGATATCAGTGCCAAATCAGTGTCTCCTGAAGCTGTTACAGCAGCAGCTCAAGGAGGTGACTTTTTTTTTTCTCCCAAAAGTAGACTTCTTGGGCAGGTCAACATTTTTTTTCCCCTTAGAATGTGATGTTGTTCAAGCTTCTGTGAACATTTTACTGAGTTTTTAGGGGCATCTTCACAAAATTAATAATGCCATGCAGTGATTAAAAGCATCTCGGAGGTGTTGATGAGCACCAGATGGATCAGGTGCTTTTGCTGTTATTTCCTATTCCGTTCTTTGGGTTAAATTCAGTGGAAATATCACAGGAAAAAGTCAGTTACCTACTCCCCTATTTTGAAATGATGCATCTTAGCAATTCTGTAGAAAAATCATTGTTGAAGACTGCTGCAAGGAACTTCTCTGGGTTGGCTGCTGATTCAAGACATTGGAAGATCATGATAAGCCGCATACCTTCCAGTCACATGATGGTAAATCTGAGGAAAATCCATTTCATTCATTAGTAATTACTATTTAATCACACCCATCAGTTAACAGTTAGATGATCACATAGTAAGTAATCATTTTAAAATTTTACTACTATGTGTCTCAGCAGAATCTCCAGTGACCTACTTCAGATGGAGGCTTGGGTATGAGGTGGTAAACCAGATTGAGTATTCATCTTTAGTTCTCAGATCTCAAAATCCCTTGCACACTGGATTATTACTCACCTGCCTCTCGATGTCTGAAAGCAAAGCACTGGCCCCTATTCGAAAGAGCTCCGGCTTTAGCCACTCATCTCCTAGTTCCTCCTTTATGAGAGAGAGCCACGCAAGAGAGTCCTTGGCAGTGCGGATGCCTCCTGCGGGTTTAAAGCCTACCTAAAAAAAAGGAGAGACAACAAAACAATGGCTATTGCTGTTTGGCTGCTTTTCAAAATGACACTGTGTTTATAGGTCTCGATTCTCTCCTTTTTTAAAAATCTTTTTCACTTCACCCAGCAAAAGCACTTACACCATTGACTCATGCTCATTGACACTACAAAACAACTTTTCAAGATGAAATGGGAACAACATCTCTCTTCTGTGAGACACTAATGAGGGCTAATAACCCACTTTAACATTTCACTTGTTGGAAAGTCATAAACTTCAACCTCTAGACAGTATCTACTAACTTGGAAGAGACAAGAAAGGTATCAGTACACAGGAAAATACATCACACAAAGACTCACTCTAGATTTCTACAAGTAAGTCTGCACAGTCACATTTCAGACTTCATCATGAGATTCAAAAGCAGATGTGCATTTAAAGTAGGAGAATAGAACCTGAGAGGCCACAAGTTTACCTTAGCTAAAGCAGAAGCTATTCTGCAAGGAGAGTTGACAATAGTTTTAATTGATTTAACTGCAGGGACTTCTTTTTTTTTCTGAGGTTGTTAAACAACACAGAGTTCTATAAAACAGGAAAACCAGTGGTACAAGCCTAGTGGGTAAAGATAGTACAGAGGCTCTTCATACTTCGAAGTTTTTAAAAATTGACTCAAATAGCCAAATTCAGCCAATATGTAATGTTTATAAATGATATCCTGTATTCATTCGGAAAGGAAAAGTATGTTCCATACTGATCATATAGACATACTTGTTCCAGGAGGTTGTCTATCCAAATAAGCAGAGTCTATATAGATGGGAGCCTTCACATCACATCCCATAGCCCAAGAACTAAAGCATTTGCATTTTATCACTAGGGCTTTTCTTGGTAGATAGCATCAGACTGCTAGAGAAGGGAAACAAAAGATGAATGGTCCTATTCTAAACCCAAGCCAGAAACCTCACAGTGAATCTGGATTCTACCATTCCCTGGGCACATCACACCTATTTGGTAGTCAAGTCCTGTCAGTCCTCTCGCTTTGCCTTCTGGATGTCTGTATATAACCTTTCCTTTCTACTCTCACTTGGACAGTTCAGTCTAGACCTTCACCACTTCTCACAAGGAAAATCAGTAACAGTCTCCTAACTGTTTCTCCACCTCCATCATATATCACACAACTATTCAGAAGCAGTGCAGCACTTCTAACCATAGAAAATCAATTAGCTGATATTAGCATGCATGTTAATCATAGGAGCTTTCCTGTCAATCAGCCAGTGCTTCATATAGATTTTCTACATAGTTCAGTTGGCATCAGCAACTCTGTTGGGCAATGTTTCCAAAGAGAGGCTCTTGCATAAGCTAATCTTTTTTTTAAAGGGAGAGAATATGGAAAACATAAATCTGTAATGAAATCAGTTATGAAATATTAAACCTCTGCTTCTCAGGAGTGACACTAATCATGGTCTGGAAGGCAGCCTATCACGTTGGCAAATGCCACTTAAATCAATGCATTAGAAACTTTACAGTATGAAGGCTGACCGTGCATGTTGCCAGCAATCTAAAGGCTGTAACTGGTTTACTGGTACATACACAGATCCTCTTTGTTTGAAATCGAATGTGATTAAATGTATGTGATTTGACCTGTACTTGTCCTCTCCTTAAAACTGAGTTGGACTTTATTAACTGAGGGAAGAACTGATACAATCAAAAAGAAAGGATGAGAGATAGCAAAATGTCCCTCTGAAATATGGTTTGGAACACTAAGCACTTAAAACTTTCTCTGACATTATTTTCTTATTTAAGAGCTCTCTTGTAAGGGGTATGTTCATTTTTTGCATTCCTAGTATTAACATGGTACACAGTTAACTACTCAATAGAAGTGTCTTTGGTCTCCAATGGCATGTTTCAGCCCTAACGTTGGAGTTATCAAACAGATACCAGAGAAGTTCTTCAGACCCGGGACTGCCAGGGATGGGAGCCCAGGCATCCACACAGATAACATTTCACATCTGATTTTGTTCTTTGGCTGAGAATGAGAACCACTGGCCCAATGAGTGGTGGCAGTTTCAACTGAAGGACTAAAGATAGATTCATTTTTACAGCTTTTCTTTAAAAAATGGTTTTTTAAAGAAAAAAACACAGGAAGACTACTGAGTGCCTCAAGTCGGATCAGCTGTCGTATGTAAGTCACAATAGATATTTTTCTTATTTGTACTTAACATGTGAGGTTATTCTCTTTATTTTTTATTTTTCTTTGGCCATGCCGAGGTTTAAACTCAGGGCCTCACACTTCTAAGCAGAGACTCTATCACTTGAGTCACACCCTCAGTCATTTTACTTTATTTATTTTTTGGATAGGGTCTTGTGTTTTTGCCTAGTCTTCCCCGGCCATCATCCTCCTCCTAATGTCTCCCGTGTACGTGGAATTACAGGCATAAAATACTGTGTCTAGCCAAAATGTCAGGTTATTCTGAAGGAGAAAATTCTAGAAGGCATTTATTTCCCCTCACAATCAGTACATTTCAAAAAAGTCTCCAATTCCAAAATAAACTGAATCTATATAGTCACATATAAAGTCATCGCACCTATTAGGAAAAGGATTAAAGATCTTTTGTAGGTTCACCTTTGCAGAAATCTACTGGTTTTTAAAAGATGTCTCTCAGGAAGAGAAAGTCTCATTAAACACAGACATATACACACAGATACACACCCCCCTTTCTCTCCAATGATGTAAAAATTCCTTTGAGATCATTTGCAACTAGACAAGCAACTTGAAATGAAAAGGAAAATTCAAACTCATTTTATAAAAACACTGGATATACATTTTTTCCTTTTAACTTCATGTTTCGAAAAATATGTATTATTTTTGAAAAAGCTGACAAAAGCTAGCATACACCCTCCTCAGCTTAAGTCTTCCAAAAAGCACATCCAACTGCCATAAAACGCAAAAATGGATATTTAATTCAAGAGCTATATAACGTCTAGCTACCTTTTCCCTGCTGTTTCACAGCATTTCATTATTTTGTTTAATAAGTTCATCTCCTCAAGAATTTTCTCTTCACCTCATATTATTAAAAGTAATAAGTTTTTCTGGACCGGGGGTTTCCCCAACAGAAAAACCAATTTATGTGTGTCCTTCAATAATGACAGGAAAAGATTATTTCCCATTATATTGCATACTTTTCATATCACCACCACAGCTTATCATTCAATAAATGTTACTCTGCAATTCTTTCCATTCCTCAAGGAAGTTTAATTTCACATTAACCTGTTTTCACTGGCCAACACCTTGCCAGAAAGCCTCTGTGTCACAGCAGAATTAGTTCGTTAAAGAACCCATTTAGGAATCTCTTGTCAGTGATAAAATTGTCTTCGGTTAATAAAAAGACATAAAGTGAGTTTACATCTTGATGAAACATACTTACTCCCACACTCACACTCACTTTTCTCCATAAGCGTGTTCTCTTATAATGAAAGGTAAATTAAACATTTATCTTAATAAAGGTAACTCATTCGCACCTTCTGCATATAAAGACAGTTATCATGGTGGCTATAAGGAGCACTATAAATAACATCTTTATGCTGAAGAAAGATTTGCTGGCAATAATATACCTTGTTTCCAGTTTTCCAAAAGAAGTCTCTAATGGCCCGTAGCATTACTACAGCTACTGAGAAGGTGGCATTTACTGTTTCTTTTCCTGTAGAGGTCTTAATAAAATCTGATCCTAAAACAAAAGCAAGAAAAACTCCCGGGTTAATTAAAAATTCATTGTTTTACATGTAAGTCAATGAAAGAAATGAGTTGTGCAAATTTCCCCCAGAGGTACACAACTTTTCATTAATTTGAAAAACTAAAATGTAATCTAGTTTAAAATAATCTCACCCATCCTTTCTTCTCTCCTTATAATCAGATGAATTAAATTATGTGTCCAATGGGTGCTCATATGGGCCTCTGGTACTCACGCCTCCATATTCACACATCACCAATTAAAATCAAGCTGGCTTATTTAATGCATGACTGAGATGAATAAAAACAATTTTATGCCCTGTGCTCAATATCATGTTTCAAAACATTTTACTTGAAAACTGAAGTGCCTACTCATTTTCTTCTCATTTTTCTCAGGCATGCTAGAAAGTCCACAGTACAGTTGTGGCAACACAAGAAAAATTGCCAGGATTTCTATTGCACTGTTCATTAGTGAAAGCACTATGTCTTCTAACCAGATTAGGATTTTCATGAAACCATGTTATTTCATACTTTGCAAATATTTTCACCAACTTCCTTTTCTCAAATATATCTTAAGCTTATCTGAATAGTTTAAGAGAGTAGGAGGAAACAAAAAAAATGGTAACAGTAAAAATGCAGTGAGTATCAAGCTCTGCGTTACAAATCCAGGTAATTAGTGACTAAGTACTAATGGCATCTTCATCTTTAAACAGGCACAGAAAAGTGGCTTGCTTGAGGTCACAAAGGACAAGTGTGCGTGCGTGTGTGTGTGTGTGCAATTTTAGCCAAGGCAATCTAGCTTAACCCCATATGTTAGTGTTGTGTCTAAGAAACTTACCCAGGGCCACACAGCCAGCTAAATACAGAATCCATCTTTCATGTGGTTACTTAGCCCCATAACACTCAAAATATGAACGTTTTATAAGCAGCATGGGACCACCAGAGATGGCACAGGGAGGGGGAAAGGTCAAAAGGTACTAAGTTACAGTTGGAGAAGAGAAATAATTTCTGGTGTTCTATTACATCATAGGCTGACACAGATCACAATAATGTACTTACTATATGTATTCTTTTTAAAAGCTAGCGTTTGAAAGGTTTTGAATGTTTCACCACTATGCACTGATAAATGTTTAAGGAGACAGGTATGTTTATCCAGGTTTGAATACTGCCCAATGTATACATGTACTGAAACATCATATGATTCCCCATAACTAGGACAATTTTATATGTCAATTTAAATAAATTAATTTTTTAATGAAAAAACAGGCAGGCTTTCAGAGTATACACCAGCCCAAATGAATCATAATCTAATATAAACAAGGTTCTTAGGTGATTTGTGTACAAGGTTACAGTAACCAGCCCACTCAATCTCTAGAACCATACCTAAAACTAATCTGAGAGTCTCCAAACTCCATTAAAGAAATGGAAGATAGAATGTGAAGAGAAGGAAGAAGGAAGAGGTAAACCTTCCCCTCTAGTTTCAATTGGAAAAGATACTTCCACACCTATTCCATGGATGGGAAAGTTCAAATAGCCACACTTTATTAAACACGCTGCAAGTAAGCATGTGGAAAATATGAAACTAAATTACTCAAGGCTTGCCCTCTAAGTGCAGTTGGGGAAGAAGCATGAACTCTAGGATTCACTTGATGAGCCAGAAGTCAGGAGATCTGGTTTCAGTTCTGGCTTTTATGGTTGCCTTGAAAATTCAATCTCCTAAACTCCTCATTTGTAAAATAGGTCTAAAAAGTTCTTTCTTGCTTCAAAGAGCTGCACAAGGCATCAAAAGAGATCATCTAGGTGAAAGCACTTTGAAACTGTCAAGTATTATATGAATGTAAATGAAGACCAGTAAACAAAACAAAGTTCTTGCCCTAGTGAAGTAAGGTATAGAATAATACCTAGGGAGGAAAAGCTACTTTTAGGAGTCATCTTGACAGCATCTCTGCCTCATGATTGAAGGGAATCTGGAAAACAGTGTTACAAGCAAGGAACGAGTACAAAGGTCTCAGTATAGGCATGTGCTGAGTCTACTACCAATGAATGAATGGTGGAATACAGAACTGATGCCTGGTCCCTACAATGCAGAAATAAGACCATCAAAGACAAGAGAGTAAAGCCTCCACAAAGACATAAGCAAGTGAATTCTCAAAAGAATTCACAGTGAGACCGGAATGTGTGTGCCTAATACGTGACATTATCTTCTGATTTACTTAAAAGTTTTTTGGGATAACACTGAATATTATCTAAATTCTTTTAAGCATGTTAGATTAAGACAAAGAACCAAGGCCACAATTGCAGGTCTAAAAACAATCACTTTTGTTAAAAATCACAGCATCTAAAATTAATCAAAAGAGCCAACCTCCTTTGGAAGAGTTCAGAGGCAGGGTAATGATGGAGACTCTTCCTAGTATGTTTGGGAGGAGCAAAGCATAGTGCCTACCATGGTAGGATCAGTGGCCCCCAAACTTATTTACTTCTTTGTTCCCCTTTTATGACTGCATTGTAACCATGTTTGGGGTCACATGCTATAACTTTCATATATACTTCTATATCCCCAGAGCATGACACACAGGAGAAATTCAACAAATAATTTTAGAATGGATGGATGGCCAGCCATAGCTATCAAGGAAAAACAAACTACAGGATTTTCCACCTTTAGCTGACTAATAAGGAAGGGAAAACAATTTTGTGTTTCAGTTCAGTTCCAGTAATAAAACTGGGCAGGGGTGTTAGAATAAAAATTGTTTTACTAAGTAGATTAATTACATTTAGATAAACTTGACTTTAGGACAGATTTAGATTTATAGAGAAATTACAGAGGTGGTACAATTCCCAGATACCCTATACCAGTTTCCCTTATTATTACCATCTTACAATAGGATGTATATTACTAATTGTTAGAAGAAGGGAACCAATGCTGATCTTATTCACCAAAGTCCATGCTTTTGATTTCCTTCCTTTTATTCAGTATCCAATTCCATCCAGGGTACTACATTTGTCATGTTTCTATAGATTCCTCTTGGCTGTGATAGTTTCTTAGATTTTCCTTACTTTGATGACTTTGACAGTTTTGAAAGTACTAGTCAGGTGTTTTGTACAATGTCTCTTGATTGGGACTTGTCTGATATTTTTCTCATGATTAGACTGGGGTAGTAGGTCCTGGAAGGAAGATCATAGAGGTAAAGTGCCATTTTTATCACATCATATCAAAGGTACATACTATCACCATGATCACTTGATCAGTTGAAACTGACCTCAAGCACTTGGTGGGGGTAGTGCTTGCCTGGTTTCTCCACTATTGCAGTGTCTCATCATTAAGTATGTTGGTTGAAGTTTGCTTGCAGATATTTTATAGTAAGTTGAGGATATTCCCTACCATTCATCATTTGTTGAGAGTTTTTATTAAAAATGGGTACTGGAATTTGCCAAACAATTTTTATGTGTTAAATGATAAAATGACATGATTTTTCTTCCTCAGTTTATTGATATGGTGGGTTACATTATCTTAAATCAGAATTGCATACCTGGAGTAAATTGTATTTGATCATGGTATATAATTCTTGTTATTCATGGTCAAAGCAGTTTTGTTAATAATTTGTAGAAAACTTTTATTTTTATTATTTTTTAATTATATTATTATTGTACTGGGGGTATATTATGACATTCACAAAAGTTCTTATATAATAGTTGTTCGTGAAAGATATCAATCTATAGTTTTTCTTTCTTGTACTGTCTTTTATTAGGTTTTGGTATCTGGGTAATGATGGTCTCATAAAACGAGTATCTCTGTTCTACTTTCTAGAAGAGATTGTGGAAAAGTATTATTTCTTACTTAATGTTTGAAATAGTTCACCAGTGAAGCTATCTATAGCTACTGTTTTCTTTTAGAAGGTTATAATTACTACCCTTTAATAATTTGCTAAATTATTAAATAAAATACATTATGTGAATATTTTATAAAATTCAATTAAAATTAAAATCATTTCTAGCCAGATAAAGGCCCATTCAGATTATTTCTCTTTGTGAGTTTGGTTGTTTATGTCTTTCAGGGAATTGATCCACCCAAGTTATCAAATTTGTGGGCAGAAAGGTGTTCAGACATGCCTATATGATATTTTTAATGTCCACCCCTCTTTCATTCCCAATAAGAGTAATTTGTGTTTTCTCTTTTCTTCTTGTTAGCCTCACTAGAGGTTTATTAATTTCACTGATCTTTTCAAAGAAGCAGCATTTAGGTTGTTAAGTATTTATCACTACTGTTTTTGTTGTCAATTTCATTGGCTTCTGTTCCAACTTCTATTTCTTTTCTTCCGTTCTCTTTAGGCTTAAATTTCTCTTCTTTCCTAAGGTGAAAGCTTCCATTATTCATTATAGACAATTCTTCCTAATATATTTAACACTATAAATTTTCCTCATGTACTGCTTTTATAGCTACAAATTATAATCATTTCAATAATTTTATTTCTCATGAGTTCAGAGACAGCCCATGTGCTCCATGACTCCTATTACACTGGACTCATGTGGGTCTGACGGCGATGGGTGAGGGAGACAAAGTATTATACAACCTTAGGTCTATTGTTTCAGTGTTTTAGTCAGCCGGTGTCCCTGGGCTACAGCTTTCACAAATATTCTGTAGCTTTTCTTCCTACTTCTGTGGGGCAGGAAGATTAGAGGGAAAATGCCCTTATGCCAAGTGGAAGAAGACTGGTAAAGACTTTTGCCCTGGAAAATGGGCTTTGCTATACAGAATATTCTGGGCATATTTCACAATAACCATCTTGCCCTTCCCCTGCCACAGCCAAAAGGAACCTTTTCACTTTGACAGCCTAGGGGGTTTTCAGAGGTAGAATCCACAAAACTACAGAGACCACACTCAGCCTCCAAAAACTGTCATAATGATTGCTTATGCATCCCTACCAGTTTCTGCTCCATGTACACAGATCTCTGTTGTGACCAGGATTTTACTATCTTTACCGAATGAGAGATGGTGGTTTGCTTTGGAACCTCAGTTCTTTGTTGCCTCTGAGAAAAGTCACTGATTTTTAGTTTCTTCAGCTTTTTCTTGCTCTGTGAACAGGAGTGAAACTTGCAAGCTCTTTGTATGTCAAAGCTGGACCTGGAAGTCCTTAAGTATCAAGGCAAGTCTTACTGTCTAGAAATCAAGTGTGGACTGAAATAAGTGGTGTTCTAGCATGTAAGGTATTCTGGACCTGTGCTAAGTAAGTACTGTCATGGTCAATAAGAATAAGAAAGGATCAAGGAATCCATGTCAGCTACAATAATACAGAAAGGCTTTAAAGAACAGGTGGGGTTTGTTATAGACCTTGAAGGAGAAATAAAATGTGAAGATGAGATGGCAAATGGAAGAAACTCACTATTAGAAAAAAACAGCAAAAGTCCAAAAGGAGAAGGCACATCTAAACAATAAGGAGCACATGCACACGTCAGGAAGCTGTTGTGGGAGGTGAAGTATGTTTCCAAAAATGCCCTTTTATTAAAATGTTACAGATGGCTTTGAACCTGCAAATATTGCTTGACCTCTGTCCTTTAGGCAACATGAGGTCTGAACACCTGAATTCAGTGTTTTAAGATTGACAGTCTGCATTCAATTTGTTGAGGAAGAACAATAGTCAGAAAGCACATAGTTCCAGCATGTAGGCACTGCCTATTTCTTTAAATCCAGGGAAAAGATCTAGGTTTAATTCCACAAAATATTTTAGAAAGTACACTAGTACTTTACTACTATCAAAAGAACAATGGATTTTCTGGTGGGACTAAGTAGGCATGCACTTTTGTTTTACTTCTCATTTTAATATTGCTTCCCTTGCCCCTCTGCTAAAGCAAAATTACCTTAGAGAAATAAATGCTACCTTCCAAATTACCAACACCACGGAGCACTATAGTCTCTCCTCAGAGCACATGTAAATCCAACATTAACCAAGCTTACCTCTGCTCAGCTTGGGGGACAAAACCTTATGAGAAAATATCTCACAGTTAAAATAAGCTATACATATGATGCTCCTTCATCAGTGCTCACAAGTTCAAAGAAATGATTAAACTAGGAGATGAAAGGCCTCAAGAAGTCAAAACTAACTCACTCAAGAGACTAAAATTCAACTGCGATTAGGTGAAATTAAAATTAATAAGTTTATAGCATTATATTAAATTATATTTTCTTATTTTCTTAATTTGAAATCTTTAGCACAATACTTTTTTGTGGTCTAAAGCTACTCAAAGCTTTTCTAAGGCCTATAATTACAAGTCTCCATGGTACAGTTTCATTAAAAACTTTCATTAAACAACAGCTGCCCTTGTATATGGTCTTCTAATCAATTTGGTCAAACAGAATGACTTCTAATCAGCTGTTGATAAAAATAGAAGATGAAATTTTAATTCTAATAGATTAACCACAAACTCAAGACAGTCTTCAAAATCCATCTAGCTCTATTCTCCAGTGGATTTAATGACTATTCAGCAACTCATTACTAAATAGAACAAGATGAACATTTTCCAGTTCATTAAAGAAATGTACTATGTATTTTTGCATTGTCCTCATGATTCGTTACAGGGAGTCTTAATTACAAGATAATGGATAATGGTTATTAAATGCAGACTGCAGTAATGAAGCTCTATTCATTTACGAACCTCAGAGACTGCAAAGAGAGGAAAATAAAATTACTAGCTTCAAAAGATTAACGGATCAAATTATTATTCAATTTTGAAAATCCCATTCAGACTTCATAGAAACAAGAAGAGATTAAAAACTAGTATTAAGACCAAAGTAGTACATTTAAAAAAATAATATCTTAAGGCTATTACTGTATAATAAGTTTCAGATGTGATTATTAGAAAAACATATAGCTAACAATAGGAAAACACACATTTTTATTTCCTGAACAAATCCTATTTATGATATAGGAAGTTATTTAGTAAGTTCTTGAAAACAGTCTTGGTGAACATGGAAGCTTTTTGCTGCTATGTTACAAAAGAACAACACAATGGACAGTGTTATTAACATTTTATACTTTACTAATGAAACATAAGATTTAAAATCAACTGCTGCTTGAGAAAGCTTGTCATTAAGTAGAATTCATGCCAACCCTGTAATAAGAGCTTCTGGGCACATTATTCATTAGCCCCATGTTTTCTAGCACCCTCTAAGAAATTACCGATTAAAGTTAGCAAGAGAGTTTTGTTCAGTAATTCTGACACTAATTTATACTTGCAATCTGCAATGAGACACTTTTTTCTAATAAACAGAGTATATAAAAATGTGAAGCCCCAAATTAAAACAGAATCTTCAAATACTACATTCATTTGCTCAGTATAGGTTTGAAAATAATTTGGGGTGAGATATAAAGATCCAGTTTTATGCTTGAAGAACTGACCACAGTAAAGAAGGAAGCCAGAAGCCCCTGTGAAGGAAGCAATATGACTCCACTCTTCAATCTGGAGACAATCATTCCACAAAGATATGCTTACATCATCCAGGGATAACAGCTATCCATGTGAGAAAGGGAGGAGATGTTTTCTGAGAGACATGCAAAGAAGAAAAGCATAAGGAAAGAAAACAAAACAAAACAAAAACGCCTGCTCTCTCCAGTTGTTTCCTTCAACCTGAATAGGGAGTTACAGAAATACTTCTCCATGGGTCTAGTCCACCATGCAAGCAAGGCAACAGAGCACCATAATTAAGCAGTGAGGTATGTTCAAACAGAATGGCAATCGGAATGCAATCACAGTTTCAGGGTTAGAAAATATTCCCAATACCCCAGGAGTAAGTTTAGCTCATGATAACCAAATTCCTTGCAGTGGGCCTCTCCTCAATGAAAAAAAAGATGTGGGCATTTAAAATAAGACAATGGTCTATAAGAATTGAAATAAGACTACAAGGTAGGGACTCTGACTTGACAATCCTTGGTAACTGAGAGTAATGTCACCAGCAGAATATTCTAAAAACAATTATGCTAGCCATTCAAAGATATGTGGTTTGCTTTAGATCAAAATAAGAATCCTTCAGTTATACCTTAGATGACAGGAGTCACCTTTCACTTTTAAAATTAAGGTTGTTCAAAGTGAACTTCAGAACTGTAGCAATGCTGGAAGGGAGTTACTAATGAATGGAAATAACTTAAATAAGAGTGTATTTAAACTAATCTTGCAAGCAACTTGTTTTTTTGTATGTTTTGTTTTTTACAAATTTGGAAAAAAAAGATTCTTTAATTCAAGTGTTTATAAGGCCATTTGCCAGTATTTTGAACCAAGAAAATAACAAAATGTCTCCTTAGTTCTCACCTCTCTCTTTCTCTGCATGCTTCTGAATCAGGTTGTCTAAGAAGGAGCTGTAGGCAAATGAACCTAAACAAAGGCTCCTGGAATTTGACAGTGGTGACTGCTGCAATTTGTGAATATGTTAAAAAAACCCAAAAAACCCTGAAATGTACAAATTAAAGGATATACTTTATTGTGCATGAATTATACCTCAATTAAAAAAAAAAGGGAATGTGTTCACAAGGAAGAAAGGAGACAAAAAAAATAAAAAAACCTACCCAGTAAAATGAACTCCAAGTAAAATGACCAATTATCTGATAATCATTGCTACCTTAACCCTCTTCCTGAACTCAAATTTTAAGGCTGCTTCTAGTCTTCTCTTAAGTCATTTCTTATTAGCTACCAAATATAACATGCATAATCCAGGCCTTCTTTCTAATCATCGAAATGTAGCCCATTACTGAGCACATATCTTTGACATGGTTATCTATCAAAGTTAATTTACTCAGCAGATAAGAACAGTCAAATGAACAGCACTTATATTCAAGCATTAAACTACCTAAAACATTAATTTTGAAGAAAAATACTTCAACTCATTTATAATCACTGCTTCTGAATAAACCTTTTAAAGAGTGGTATCAGGACTAGGAATTTCACGCTTTGGTTAAAGGGTCTTTGAGGACCACTCAGTAATGCAGGCTGGCTCTAGCCTGTGAATGACAAGGCTGCATGGTCTCTTGTAGTGGTCACTCGCCATATAGGGTTACTGAGCAACTGACATGTGGTTATTCCAAATTGAGATGTGTTATAAGTGTCAAACACACACGGAGCTTTGAAGATTTAGTACAAAAAATGAATTGTAAGATATCTCTACAATTTTTAAATGAATTACACCTGAAATGACAGTGTGGACTCACTGGGTTAAATAATAGGTATTGTTATAATTATTATTATAACTGTTTCTTTTTACCTGTAGCTAATAAAAAAATTCTGATTTACTAAAAAAAAAAAAAATGTAGCTACTAAAACAATTTAAGCTGCAAATCTCTATGAGACAACAGTGCTCTGCGCTCCGGGGCTTCAAAGAGACACCTAAAGAAGTAATCAGTCTGTGTAAGCTAATGATTTGATACACTTTAAAGACAACATCCTTTAAATATGGGTTTAAAATTTACTAAGAAGGCCAGCAAGAGACCTGTAACAGTAGATGACTATTCTCTTGTCCATCCAATTTGACTTTGCCTCCAAATATGAATATTTCACTTAGCAAAACAACAACTCTGTAATTAGCTGAACAGACCTTCCAGAGAGAGCTGAGAACAACTGTTTGGTTAATATGTGGGCAAGGCCCTGGAATGCCTACAACTAGGCCCAATTCATAGACAGCAAAGGATTCTAATAAATACCAGGTTCTCTGTCTTAAACATTTTCAGTGGTTTCCATGCCTCTTAGAGATTAGCACACTGGAAAAATGCCCAACTGGCTGGCCCCTTAATCTTGTTCTGGAACTGACCTGACTTCAGCTTTCAGACACACAGGAGTAACTCTAAAACTATACTTACAAACTCATGTCACAGTGTTCACACATTTGTGCTCAACTCAGCCCAACCTCTTTCCAACCATTAAACATCTATGCTACTAATAATTACTGAGCACTTATGATGTACTAGACTTCCAGGAAATGGGGAAACAAAGGTGCACATAAGGCTTCCCTGTGGGACTCTGCCCACTATAGAGGGCACTGATTTAATTATCCAAATTATGTATTTTCTCTTGGTCTGGCCACCTAATTTAGAAAAAAATATTTATCTGTCACCATCATATTATCTGTCCCCCATGTTTTTCAGAGAGTCAGTGGCACTGCTGAAAAGAAAAAAAAAATAAGGTTCATGGCAATCAGGTCAAAACCTGATAAAAATAGTCACAGACATTATTATTATGCATAATTATAATGTATACTATATACATAACAGTTTAGATAAAATATTAAAGTGTTTTAGACTCTTTATAGAATAAAAACACTGATCTATCAACCAAATTACTGATGCCTCAAAATCAAAATGCTTTTCCCTTTTGGCCAGCCCCTATGGATGGACTTACTGATGCAGGGATTTACCATATTAGGCAAATGTCCTCTATTGATAAGGGAGTTTCAAAGATCTCTTATCTTAAAATAACAGGACATACCTAACACATCCCTTTCTCCTTCACTTGTGTGGTAAGATAAGAGGGAAACTGAAACTGAATATAAGATAAATTATGATTTGGTATCATTATACTTTGGGAAAGAAGAATAAAATGAAGAAACGTTTTTTAACAAAGTAACAAGCAAGGTATGCTTTAAACAACTGAATTTCATTTTGATTGTGCTTTCTATTGTCACCAGCAACTTTGGAATATGTAATATATGCTAACACTAAAAGTCAGGTATGCTTGTATGGAATCTATTAACTTGAGAGAAAATTACTCAAATTGAAGAAATCACTGCTTAAAATGGATTTAGAAATACATTTTACTGAACAAAGCAAGCTACAAAATTAGGCTACTTTATCAGGATTAGAAAGTGCTATGAATTTTAAACACAAAGCTTTTAAAAACAATGCAGAACATATTTGAGATTATCATACCTCAATGTCATCATAAATCTTTTTTCCCCCAACAATTGATGATAAGTATGTAAAGTTACTTTTTACAGTGACCTGTCTTTCACAAAAGAATTTGTGTTAATTTTTCTGAGGGGAGCTTTATCTCCAGGTGATTGTTTCACAGCAGTGAAGAACTCCATGTTTCCTATTAGTAGATCTACAGATGGGTGAACCTTGAAAAGGGTCTGAATGGAAGGCATTTACCATGGGGAGTTCGTGGGTTGGCCGTCTGGGTTCCTGTAATCCCACTTCCCTCCCACTACCCTTCCATCTAGAAAGACAATGTTGCCTCTCTCTTGTTCCACAAACAATTTTCAAGTTTAAATCCTGTCTCTATTTCTCAACTAGTCACACCTTCATTTTTATCTTTATTTCTTTTTACTCAGCTACCACCAGTGACCTTGATGCCTCAACAAAAGAAATATATATGCTGGCAAAAGAGGAAGCTTACAAAATCCAAAAAACTTCAACTGGAAGAAAGGTACACTCAGGAAAAAAAAAAAAAAGGTACGCCATAAACTTTCACAGGTTGCATTATGTATCATCACTGGTATGAAGTAATTCACAAATTCCTTAAGACACATGAGGCAAGGAGAAAAGAGGAATAAAAAGAAATCTGTGAACAGGGCAGGAGGAAAGGTCCTGAACTAGACACCACAGGAGTCATGAATGAATACTGACCAGGCCCGCAAGCTGTACCTACTTTGCATGTAGGATCTCCCTGGTTGTCACATACTCTTTTTTCCTAAGGCACTCCTTGTCCATGAAAAAAATATGAACATACATACATATATACATATACATATATATTTTTTTTATCTACAGACATATATATATATATATATATGTTCATACCTATATTTCCCTTATAGCAGAAGGGCTATAAGCTCCTTCTCTAGAACTTCCAAATAGAAATTGTATATAATCAGACAGTAATTGTGTGTATTTCAGACAAATAACTTATACTATATATTTAATACAGAGGCTTGATATGTCTCTCATGGAACTTCTTATTACAAAAGTAATAGGTTTGATTAAAGGCCATTTATTTTTGAGAAGACTTTCATTACCAGAGCACAGAATAAAAGTACTTTCTTAACATGTCTACTGTTAGTTTTGGTTTTGTTTGTTTGTTCTTGGCAGTACTGAAGCTTGAACTCAGGGCCTCGCACTTGCTAGGCAGGCACTTTACCACTTATGCAGCTTTTACTGTGTGCTGACACATGTCAAAAAATAAAGCAGTTACATGATACTTCAGGTTCCTATTAAAGAGGCCTTGCTGAGGAGACCTGGAAACACCATAGGAGGAAAGTGTATTTTAAGGCTAAAGGAACCAAGAAGGAATCTTCAGAAATCCGTAATGGCAGTTCAGGCATATACTTCCCAGCTTTTGGGATCTTTCCTCACCTCCTTTGGCTGGCCTTCTTGAGATGTTTGTAACTACTGAGTTCTAGGCTGCTGCTTGACAATGATAAATAAGCCTCTGCCCTGGGCTGGGTGCTACTCCTTACAGAGAGAGGCAGACAAATGTGCTAAAAGATGAGGACAATGAGCTGGGGAAGACAGGAGGCACAAGCAGGAGGCCATGACAGGTTTGGAATCCATGAGGGGTATGGTCTGAAGGGAACAAAGGCCACCCTAACCTAGGGCTGCACATTGACTGACAGGCAAAGTTCTGACTCCATATTTCTAATTTTAGTTCTAATTCCAGTCAGTTTAAATGAACAAATCTGTGTTAAATTTCTTCAGCTCTCAGGACCAGGCATGGAAAGCATACCTGTAATCCCTACTTGGGAGGCAGAGATCAGGAAATCACAGTTAAGAGGCTAGCCCAGACAAAAAGTTTGAGAGACCTCATCTCAAAAAACAAATCGATGTAGTGGCACAAGCATGTGATCCTAGCTACATGGACAGCTTAAGTAGGAGGATCACCATGTAAGGCTGACCCTGGCAGAAACCCTACCTGAAAAATAACTAATGCAAAAAAGGGTTGGGGGCATGGCTCAGGTAGTACAGCACCTGCCTAACTAGCATGCAGACTTGAATTCAAACCCCAGTACTTTCCTCAAATTTTATTTTCGTCTGGTTTCCTTTTATTTTTTTCAGCATTATCACAAAATATCTTGATTGGCAACACTGTTTTTGGCCTCAAGAGAAATTCTCTCTATTTTTGAAGAGTTTCTGATTCTAGTTGGACAAGTCCCTGACTTCATTTCTCTGGCAGGAGAATGGGGCAAGGAGAGAAAAAGGACTGTAACCTGTGGTTTCACTGGCTTTTTTTTTTAATTGAATAATTTCACGGAGTCCACATCTACTTCTATCTACCTACTTAACTAGTTTTCTACAAATAATGCTGCACATTGCCAAACATGTTGCTTTCTTCAAACAGATTTAAAGTTGAACAGACTTAAACTCAAGTGTAAGGATCTAACAAGCAGGATTTCCAACATTAGCCACAGGAATAGAGAGGGAATGCTGTGTACAGAGATTGCATGGGAGGTTTTCTAAGACTGGACCACATATATGTTTCTATATCTGTGCTCACTGTAATCTTGTCAGCTTAAAAATTTATACTTCCACACAGCATAATCTCCATGTCTACAGGACCTGACAGAGCCTACTAAGTATTCACTCTATGTTTGGGGATTCGATATTAATAATGACACAAGAGGAACTTTGCCAGACTTAAATTCGGTATGATGGGCTTAATCGAAAGTACATTTTGCTGGAAGTGAGGGGGGTGGGGAAGAGAAGAAGGGGACTGGGAGCAGGGGGAGGAGATGGCCCAAACAAACTATGCACAGGTGAATAAGTGAATAAACAATAAAAAAAGAATATCTTCACAACTAAAAAAAAAAAAAGTGCATGAATTTCCTTTTTGCAAACCTTCAGGCATTTTCTAAATCTGTAGGCCCCAAAAGTGACCACGCGGAGAGGAGTGATCTGGCCAAGAGATTCTTTATTGCTGGGTGGGAGAGGCAGAGAGCTGATGGGGGGGGGGCGGCGGCAAGGGCTTAAATACCCTCAGTGAGACTTGGCATGATCTGATTGGTTAGGATCTTATGTTTCATGCTGATTGGAGGTTGGGGCATAAGGAGAATTTGAGCTTTTAATTGAGATAGTAAGTCCCAGCAGGGACACTGGAGTTTTAGGTACTATGAGGAAAGAGTGACAGAAGAGGAGGTCTCCCCAAGAGCAGGCCAGAGGCCAGGTAAACTAGCGCTCTAGGGGCTGGCCAGATTTGCCCTGAACGATGACTTTTGTCATTGGACCGGGGACCAGGAGAAAAAGGTAAAATAGAGAAACAGGTTCCACTGTCTAGGAGGAAAATGACCTTTTGTTTTTCTGCCATTATGGCTCCTCAACATTGATGCCAAGAAGTGGAGTATGGACAGGAAGCTGGGACCCATCACCCATCAACCCATAGGAGGAGGCACCTTGCCTTCCATTGGTGATGGGGGCACTTAGCCCTCCAGTGGTTACCCTTGCAGAGGGCAGGGTCCCGGTTCGGGGACGGGGCTGTCTCCCAGGCTGTCCCCTCTTAAGCATTCTCTGCAGAAGTGCCCCTCCTGTCCACCATTGTAGCAAGTTCAGGATACAGGCCCCAGTTGGGTGAGGCCCTCTCTGAGAGCAGCAATGAGGCCATGGTGTCTCTTACCTTTTTCTCTCCTGTTAGGAAGGTCCCGGACACACAGACATAGCCGTAAATACAGACATGGCTAGCCGTATTACTTAGTTCAATGACTTTTCCCTTCAGCCAGGGTCTGAATTTTTTACAAATATCTGGGGCTGACTGTTAGAAATTTATCTTTGAGGAGAACCTCTCTCACCTGTGACTCTGAGTCCACCGTGGTATGCTTTCTGATAGCATCCTTAAGATGCTGTAGAAAGGTAAGAGGATTGTTTTTTTTTTTTTTTTTTGGTTGTTGCTGTATAGTAAAGTTGTTATTTTACATTGACACCTGACACTCTGGAGAGCAAGTCTCTGAACTGTTCTGGGCCTCAGTTTCCTCACTTGAAAAATGAGGGAACTAGTCTAGGTTAAACTACGTTTTTCTACTATGAGATGGCTGAAGTGACATTAATGCCACTTATCTTCTTTACCATTTTTTTATTTTTTTAGTAACACTGGGGAATTGAACCCAGGGCTTTGCACATGCTGGGCAGACATTCTCCCATTGAGCTACTTCCTCAGCCCCAAATTTTATTATTATTATTACTTACTTTGGCTGTACTGGGCTTGGACTAAGGACTTTATGCTTGTAAAGCGGCACTCTACTGCTTGAGCCATATAATCATTTCCAACCTGAGTGGCCTGGGCCAGAACCCATTGCTTTTCTAATGAGGAAAGAGTCTGGTCTAGTAGAAGCATAATATCCTTTCATGTCAGTTGAAAGTTTTGGATCACAGAGATAAAGGCTTGGATGTATTTGTCTGGGCATCAGTACAGCTGTTTAGATGTTTTAAAATTTCCCTTAGATCTGATAACTGGAAGGGGACATACGACTTGCCCTCTTCCTACCATTGACTGTTGAAGAGGGAAGCACTCGTTAAGAGGTTCTGAGTACTGGAGTGGCTTAGAAGGTAGAAATTTGTATAGAGGACCTCAGTTTACTTTTTTACTTTTATAGAAAAGGTCTAATTGGAGTATGGTATTGTAATTTAAGGAACCCTGTGAAGGCCACTTCTCTTGGTCACCCAAGGCATACTGAGGCCAGGCCTCAGTACAAAGCTTCTAACATCTACCAGCCAGAAGACTGGAAGGTGCAGGTCCCATCTAGAAGGAACAAAACGTTAGGATAGCTAACAGCAGGCAGCCTCTTTAATAAGGCTACCTTTTTAACAAATAAATCATTTGTAAAGTTAGAGAAGGGCATTCAGAGGACATTTCAGGCCAATAACTACCATACGGGACAACAAGTGTTAATATTTGGAGGGAAAAATTTATGTTGAGGCCAAAGGTATAGAAAATTCTAAATGAGAAGTTTAGAGACCACAGTAATGTCTATTTTGTTATTTCTGGAACTATAACCTTGAGCTAACAATTGGCTTACAAGGGCTGGGTATGATGCCCTGAGGTGTGAGGTGGGGCTAGGAGCAGGACTTGTGCAAGGCCACTCCCTCCACACACACCTGGGACAAATGACCCTGACTGCCTAGGCCTGATCCTGCGGCCTGTCACCCCTCCCCCCTTCCTGTGTACTGTGCACACATTTTATTCTAGGGGAAGTGGTGGCAGGCTGCAGCCATCACCACATGTGGCTGGCGGCCCAGGATGTACTGGGTCCTCTCTATGGATTTCCTTAGCTATGGCAGGCGTCTTTGCTGTGTCCAGAAGCCAGCATCCTGTGCACAGGTGTGCCTGTTTGCTTTCCTCCTCCCCTTGTGGGGACGAAGTTACAGCGTGAGCATGGCAGCTGCAGTTTTTTGTAAGCATTTTTGTAAAGCAGCTGACTTAAAGTTACTTTAGACTGAGAGGCCTGGCAAACTAGTTGGAATAACTTAAGTCATAAGGTACCATGTTACAAGTTTTTCATGGGAGGCAGGGTCCCAGTAAGCCCAGGGAGGGGAAGGCAGACAGAGACAAAGGACACATGGTGAGACCATAGAGGAGGCAGAAAAGGTGCACTGACATCTTAGGTAAGGGAGGGGAAGGCAGAGCCTGGAGGCATGACACACGCCTGAGGGATTAGCCATCACCTGTGTCTCTAGGTTGCTCCCATTGATTGGTATTGGCATGCTTTCAGCAAAACGAAACCTCCACTCTCCGGTTGCCGAATAAATCCGGGGCTTGGTCTCAGCCCACAGGAAGGGAGCATGAGATCTTCCAGAGCTGGAATTGCCTTGAGGCCAGAGTTGGCAAGGAGTGGCTTGCTTAACTCCATGATGGGGAAAGTTTTTCGAGAAGACAGGAGGAGATAGGTATGGTAAGCAGTGCAAGAAGTCTGCTTACATGGGGAAGGAGGAGGTTTGGAGAGGAACTGGCTGATTTAGAAACTGGTTTACAGGCTGATAGAATCTGCGCAGGGGAGCAGAAAGTACAGAGGGAGGGTTTGAAGTACATGTTTAGGTTTGCAAGTGGTGCAGAGAGCCAGATTTAGACAGAGGTATGAAAAGCTTGGACATAATGGAATCTTTCCCCATCATCCTGGTCACTCACAGTAGTTATATAGGTCCTGCAGGAGATTGCGATCTAAAGACCCGAAGAGGGGCAGTGACTTTGATTGTCTAAAAGATAAGTGGACCAGATTTGAGTGCAAAATCTGATCAAATTTTTGGTTTTATATCTGGGGTCAAACCCAAGGTGTCTAAATTATTGAGGAGGCATCTCAGTGGGGAGTCAGACGGCTAAGAGAACGCAGTGGCTCCCATTGTGGGACCCGGTCCCAGAGGGCTATAATGGGAGGATATTATGAATCGTGGGGTGTCCCCACACGACTCAAATACCCAAGAACAGCACAAGGCCCACGAGAATCAGTCATCACTGAGTTCTAGTGGCGTGCAAGGCCAAAGGGCCTGGGGCTATGGGTCACCTGGCACTAGGCTTTTTGGATGGGGGAGTCTCCAAGACCCACAACAATAGACCCAAGACAGATGAGAGGGAAGGGAACCCCTCTACCATCTGAGTCCCAGAGATAGCCAAACAGGGGAAATGCTCAAACCCCAGAGGCACTGATGGGAGAGACCACAAAGGGAGCCCAAGAAAGGTATGTGGACTCACCAAAGGATGTCTGGTGTTGGATGTGAGCAAGGGCGATTGGGAGGATGAGTCCTGGCCAGTCATGTCCTCAGGGTGGTCGTGGGATGAGTCAGAATCGGGGTCCCACCAGAATTAGTGGGGAGACCCGATCCAAGTCAAGGCACCAAATGTAGGCCCCAAAAGTGACCACGTGGAGAGGAATGATCTGGCCAAGAGATTCTTTATTGCCAGGTGGGAAAGGGAGACAGCCGAGGTGGAGAGGGGAGAGAGAGAGAGAGAGAGAGAGAGAGAGAGAGTGGGAAGGAGGGAGAGAGAGAGGCAAGGGCTTAAATACCCTCAGTGAGACTCAGCATGATCTGATTGGTTAGGATCTTATGGTTCATGCTGATTGGAGGTTGGGGCAGAAGGAGAATTCAAGCTAGACTTGAGGCAGGACCGTGACCCTGGAAACAGAAGCCTAAGGGTGCAGTAAGAACCCATTATTGCCAACAAAATCCACATGCACAATGGCTTAAAGGGGTGTATGGTATGCGGCATGCCCCAAAGTTCTCTGACCATGAGATCCCTTTGTCAGAGATTTTCATGGAAATACTGTCTACCAAAACACCAATTCATAAATCATATAGTTCCAAAACACACAATCTTTCTTTCTTTGCTTGGCTGGAGGCAATCTGGTCTTCAGAGTACCCTCTTCACTTCTGACACTACTTTTCCAGTACTCCAAATCATGCAAGGGCATTTGCTGCTGAGTTCATTATGGCGACTAGCTAACGAAAACGTGTTTTGAAGTAGATGGCATGAAAAGAAAGAAAACTTAATCTTTTATATTTCTAAACTGTCTTTTAGCAAAATTTAATTTGAACTCTATAGGTCATGAAACCAAATCCTCAGTTGCTCTATTTCTTTTTTATCTAGTTACTCAGACTCTGATTCTTAAAACAAGTTCATGAATCCCATTAAATTATCAAAAGTTTTCTAACCCCTTGCACTAAGAAACACACACACCATGATCTTTATAAATCAATGGTTGCTAGCATGATTTTGGAAACTCCCAAGGCATCTCTATCTTAATTTATATTAGGGTTTCCCTAATTCTTAAAAAAAAATAAGAAGCATAATCTGCCTTAATCTTATAGGAATGTTACAAAGAAGGAAAGTCCTAATAAGTCATTTACTGTCACTGTACAATGGATATATTTGCAAGCACCCTCTTGTTTAAAGAGCTTATATAATTTAATAAGTCAAAGTGAACACTGATAAAAATTCTAGAAGGTATCCAGTACTTTTCTTTCCTATGTCAGAAAATACTAGGAAGCATACCTTTTCCTCATTAGCTTCCTTAAAAAAACTTTTTTAAAAGCATTAACAAAATTTTGAAAAATATGTCACCTATTATTAAGGATTTCAGGAAACAGACTTGTAGATTTATAAATTAAAGACACAACTTCCTTCTTTTACCCTCCCTCTCCTGTTAGTGACCTCTCCTTAGTGTGACCTGTTTTCATAATATTGCTTGTATTTGTATTGGGTCTATTATTTCACATATGAGAGAAAACATGTGGCCTTTGGTTTTCTGAACCTGGCTATCTGCACTTAAGATGATGTTCTCTAGTTCCATCCATTTACTTACAAACAACAAAATTTCATTCTTCTTTATAGCTGAATAAAATTCCATTGTATATAAATACCACATTTTCTTAATCCATTTATCAGTTGTGAGACATTTGGGCTGTTTCCATAGCTTAACTATTATGAATAATGCTGCAATAAACATGGGTGTACAGGTGTCTTTATTGTAATCTGACTTATGTTCCTTCAGGTATATCTCTAGGAGTGGTATTACTAGATCATATAGTTCTAATTTTAGTGTTTTAAGAAGCCTCCATACTATTTTCCAAAGTAGTTGTACTAATTTACATTCCCACCAGCAGTGTATGAATGTTCCCTTTTCACCACATCCTTGCCAACATTTGTTGGTGGTGGTGTTCTTGATGATAGCCATCTAACAGGAGTGAGGTAGAATCTTAAGGTGGTTTTGATTTGTATTTCCTTTATGCCAGGGATGGTGAGCATTCTTCATGTGTAAAAAGCTAGGAATAATAAATTAAAGAAATAAAATTTGGTAGGGAACCAAGGTCATCACTGAACAGAGAAGGCCTTTCTTATTTTGTTTTCTGTAAGGGTTCCCTTTGTCTTACGTAGGGTCTATGGGGGGAACTGTATGTGCTTTTGATTTTTTTTTTCTATCTAGTTGTATTTTGAATGCTTGGTTTTAGACTCAGATTCAAATAATCTGCTTATATTAATCTGCTAGTTGACTATAAAGATAAACCAGTTATATTTTCTACCTTTATTTAATGGAACAGTTTACTAATGTAATTCTCCAACCTAGAAATGGATTATGTTTCAAAAGTTTCTAAATTCATAGCTGGCTGAAAATCAAATGTATTTCTCAAGTTTTAATATGGCAGTAAGTTCCAGACCAGCCTAGAGCAAGTTTTACCTTTAGTGTATAGTCCTCCTAGCCTTCCTAGGCCCTCTGCATAACAATGTTTTGTTAGGACACAGGAAGTCCAGGACACATCTGACCTTCCATAGCCATAAACTCATCACAACTCTACCATCTTCCAGATTCCTCTCCACTACTACTTTATGGCTGTGTTTAGCTGGCATCTAGCCTACATCAGTAGAGCAATATAATCTTGAAGCTTCTCTCTTACCTACAAAAAGCCCTCAGCCCTTAGGTACATGAGCCAAAAGATTCTTCCTAAATTCTTAATTTGCTTTCCTCGCTTTGAACTCATTTGTTATGATGGGTTGAATGATATTCACCCCAATTCATAAGGTGAAGTCCTAACCCCCAGCATGGCTAAAGATGACCTTATTTGGGAAAACAGGCTCACTACAGATGTAATTAGTTAAGATGAAATCATAGTGGAGGAGGGTGGGCCCCCATCCAATATACCTAATGTCCTAATAAAAGGAATGCCTTGTGATAGAGACCACACTCAGGGAGAACATTATGTGAACATGAAGGCAGAAATCAGTCATACATCCACCAGTCAAGAAATGCCAAAGATGGCCAGCAAACCATCAGAAGTCAAGAGAAACATGAACAGATTCTCTCTCACAGCCCTCAAAAGGAACAAACCCTGTCCACACCTTGAGCTCAGACTTCCTGCCTCCAGAACTGTGTGGGAGATAAGGTGGGTTATGAACAGTTCACATACTGAAGTCAGGCCCTTTATATTACATAGTAAAGCCAAACTCATCTCTCTAGGGTACTGTACAACAGAGGTGGGGCAAGGTGGGGACAAGGTGAAGAACTAGTAAATAAATGAAATGAGGGCTGGGGGTGTAGCTCAGTGGTAGAGCCCATGCCTAGCAAACATGAGGCCCTGGGTTCCATTACCAGCACCACAAAAGTGGTGGGGGTTGGGGTAACGAAGGAGGGTGCAGCCAAGAGCCAAGAAACTACTACAGGACCTAGGAGAGCAAGGTCTATAGGAAAGAAAAGAAAAATACTGCACAATTGCCCATCCAAGAAAGGTAGTATTAGAGTAAAGAGTTAGAGAATAGTTATAGACAACACCTAGCATAGGAAATAAGAGAAGGAGATATATAGCATGGTAACTACAATTAATTTTATTATTATACACTTGAAATTTGTGGTAAGTAGGCCTTATGTGTATTCAAGACACATACAGACAAAGCCACTGTAGAAGATAGGTATGGTAACCAACTTGACTGTAGTAATTATTTCATGATGTTTATCAAAGCACACTATAAACCTTCAATATACAAAATTTTTCTAAGTAAAAAGTAAAATTTTTTAAAAAGAAAAGAAATGGGAAAACTGTATAAGGCAGCACTGAGGAGCAAGCGGCATTCCCAAGTTTTCTGTCAAAGCCTTAAGTAGTTCCTGGTCAAGGACAAGAGTGACATCTGTATATATTGGGTCTTACTTGGCACCTCTTTCTACATTTGTAATTTCTCCAGGAAACAATTTAGAGTTGAAAAATAATCCAGCTGCTACAATTAGTACCATTATACTAATTTTATCTGAACATTATTTGGGGCACTGGGAAAAGCATTATGTCTGAACTCATACAATAAGTCTCCAACAAAATGCCTCCTCCTCTGGCATGCCATCCACTGCTAACTCTGAAAAACAGGAAATAACATGTTCAAACTTAATATTCTCCCAACTTGTAACCTCACCCTCCTCAGCAAACTCTTCCTTCAATGCCATTTAGTTTCTGCTTATCCATCCTCCTACTAACAGACATAAATTTAAGCCAGTCTTTCAGAAATTGGTGGGGCCCAAGAATCCCACATGTCTAGTTACTAAAGTGCCGAACGCCCTGAAGACCATCAAATGACTCACACAAGACCGCTGGACTGTGGCTTCACAAACATGTGTCTTTCTCTTTGTTACTGAGCATGAATCTTTGTCTGGTCTCAGGGTGAGCTGCTGTTCTCTCTAAGTCACTTGAGTAAAAAAACTGAACTTTTCCACTCTAGCCCTGAAGGACACCAACCAAAAAAAACCACTCAGTGGAAAGGGGCAGGTTTATTAGAAAAGTATATTCTATTATAGGAAAGAGCCTGATCACCTCATGGGAACCTGAATTTTGAAAAGCAAGGCAAGAAGAAGCAGTATGAGTTGTGTCTAAGTATATGCTGTTAGAGAGAAAATGAAATGAGAAAGGTACTTCAAAAATAATTCCAGCATAAAAATATATTTAATAACCACTCAATTTAGGAAATACCAACTATACTGGAAATACCCCAAAGCAGTTTTAAGCATTTTGTTTTATAATTTTGAAAGGCACTATAGTATCAAATACTGTAAAATTAGATGGTAGAGTGATACAAAGAACACCTGCTTTTGAATTTTCTAAGTCATCTGGTCCACAATTCTAGTAAAAACCTCAATGTCTGATATATGCAACTACAGGTATCATTACAAACTCTGAGGTAACTTACATGCTTTTCCTTTTTATTAAAAAATAAACAGGCACGTTTTAATTATTCACTAGAATGTTAATATCAAACCAGTGTGAGAGCAGCTAACAGTCTACAAACAGCTTTTTGCTGGCTTTGTGTGACATGGATGATCTAAGTTCTTCCCAATTTCATCCACTATTCAGTGCCTCCTCTGTTGTCCCTGCCCAATTTAGCAGCTTCTTAGCATAGCAGACTTACTTTCCATGCCCCAGTTGGTGATGAATTTTTTACAAAAAGCATACTACTACTAGCCCTCATTCCGGGGTCACCAAAAAGAAAGGCATCAGGGTGATCATTTAAGGAAAAGCTTGGATTTCCTTTTCCTCCTCAGTCATCACTCTAAGAGCACAGGCTCTTCATTCTTGGTAATGTTTTCTAAACAGAAAAATGGCCTTTTACTTTATAACCTTAATCAGATTTGCTTAAGAATGTTACTGTTTTTCTCTTATTACAGAAACAGAAAAGTAGAGAGGTGGTGAGACCATGCTGCGTTGGTTCTATAATAAACCTATAAGAGAATGAACAGGTGAGAGTTTATAAAGGGAAGTAGAGGCTCTGGTCCTGGGGCTGGGAAAAACATCTCTTAAATTCCCTGTGCTGACAAGTGGCACCATTACGAGTTAGTCCTTCCTCTCCCTCCCCTGCTGAGCAAGTTGTGGGCATTCTTGCTATTATTTTGCCCTCATACATGTCCCTTTGCTGCCTTCCTGCCCACTGAAAGGCCTGTTCAACTCCAGGCCAGCCAGACTGTTATCACAGGCTCCTCCTGGTTCCCCTGCTCTAGCTGAAACACACTAACCAAAGCTTGTGCCCCTATGATCAAAAATCAATCACTGCTCCACAATTGCAAAGTGTCTGAAGGGTGTCATGATAATCTTTGTCTTCCATGTCTGGCACACAGCAGATATCCTATAAACTCTGTGGCTGAATGAGTAAATGGGTAGGAATTACTCACAGCTCAGGTTGAAGATGTTCCAGACCCCAAACAAGGAAGCCCAGATTCTTTAGATGGCACTAAGCTCAGAGCTATTTATCAGCTTCATTCCCCCACCTTTCCTGCTAGGTCTCCATCTATTCCCCACCCAACCAGAGCAGCTTGCGCACCATGACAAGGTCATGCATGTCTCTGTAAAAAAGAGAAAGTGATTTTTCTGTCTGAAATGCCTTTCTTCACAGCTGCCCCTAACAACTGTCACTTGCTTTGTGAATTCTTCTATGACTTCTCTAGACGGGGTGAGCTGTGTTTCCATGGGGCTTGGAAAAGGTGTCTCTATAGTTCCTTCATTCCCCCAGGGCAATTATATACTCAATTTTTTTCTCATCAAACTAAGAGACAGGTCACTTTTTAAATGCCAGTAATTATACCATACTTATTTTTCTCTCTCCAGTCTCCTAAGCCTTCTCCAATGCCTAGAGTCTGGTAAATAGTGTATGTTCATTAAATATGTGCTGGGTGAGTGTATTGAAGGGGAAGAAATATCCCCAAATGTTTAGATGGCAGAAACCCTGACCCTCTCTTCTACTTTGGTCCTGTCTTCACTCTAGTCCTTATCACCCCTCAATTCTTCATTTCCTTCCTCTCCTCACCACAGTTTGGAATTGGGCAAGTCCCCTCAAATCTTAAACCTCATACACTGAAGATGGAAGAAGAAACCTTGGTGCTGCTTTCATGGCAGTGAAGAACAATGAATGTTCTTAGAGACCTAAGTTAGAAACATAAATCCATGTCCTTACAAAAACACTGTTATATGTGCTGGGTAGGACCTACAGAACTACTGATGCAGGGCTAACCTCTGGGCTGGCCTAGAGACTAAATTACCATGTATAATTTGGTTTCTCTGTCAACAGAGGTTCAGCATATCAAACAAGCAACTTGGAAAGTAAATAACTACTAGAACAATTTGGTTTGTTAGTTGTGGGCTGTCCATGCCTAAGATTTCCCTCAGAATCTGGCATTCTGTTTTTAAGTCATTTCTAAGCTACAAGTGTGAGTTGAACATGGGAAACCCAGATTCTACATTAGCAGTTCTCACTCCTGCCCACACAACAGAAGCACTCAGGGAAAATTTATGAAGCATTTTTCAAAAAGTACAAATTCCTTGGGCTTCACTCAAGACCAGTTAAAACCAGAATCTCTGGTGGTTGGATGTTTCCAACCATTTATTTACGAAGCCCTACAGGAAATGTTGATGTACAATTGGATGGAGACGCTTGTTCTAAGCTATTTGACTTTAGTTCCTTGTTTTAGTTTATGTATTGGCCTATTTATTTAGTTCCTTGTGAATGTGACCTTTCTGGATCTTGATTTCTCACCTACAAAATGAAAGATTTGAGGTTAATAAATCTTTTTAATATACTTTATACCCTTAATAGTTTTCTAAACATTCCAACTTTTATAAGTTAAATTTTTTCCTGTAGTGCTGGGTATTGAACACTACACATGCTAGGCCAGTGCTCTACCTCTATACTACTTCCTCAGGCCCCACAAGTTAACTTTGGGACATCATTTGGTCTATTTCTTACGTAGATAACAGGGAAACAGAGATGAAATTGTAAAGACATTTTAGTGACTTAGACAAAAGGAGTTGGAGGTTAAATTACAATTTGAAAAGTGTATTTCCCACACACTTAACTAGTTCCTGGGAAGACAAAAATTACATGTGCAATCACTGAACTTTATAGATTTTTTTCAAAGTCATGTTAAAATTGAAAAAGAAAAGGGAAAAGTTCCATACAGTATTTCACTCCCTTGGATATGTAGTTTCATCATTCTAACAATGACTTTTTGTATATGCTTCCATTAAAGTCATGACTGCAGAATAAGCTGATGGTTTCAATACCGCCCCCTCACTTCTTAAGTCTTTTTACTGAAAAGCTTGCTGAGCAATTTAACACACAGGGTCCCTCAGTTCTTTATACTTGAAATGGCAATATAACCTTTCTCTTGCTTCAACCAATTTTTCCTTCAGTTAACAATCTTTCCAACTTAAAAAAATTTCCTTTTATTTGGCATATAAAGTAAAACCTAGAAACCTGACATTTTTTTAAAAAGTAAATAAAGAAATATTCACCCGTGCAGAAGAAAAGAGAACACAGGAGAATAGCTTGCTGCACTTTATAATATTATGGTACATTGTGTAGTCTTGTGTCAGTATTTATTATCAGTCATTTAGTTTATGATCGAGAATAACTTTTGATTACTGATGCTTGTAGCATTACTCACTCTGTCTTGGACTGTTTGAAGATCTGTATTTTTATTACAAAGTCCAATAAAAATAAAGTGAAAAACCCACAGGTCCCAAAACTGATTCCTGGCTTGTGCTGTATGTCACTCCTTTCCAATCTAAAAAGTATTTCCTGCTACCGTTAGTCTCTGTCTCCTGCTCATAAGCAAATTTATCTCCTAATGCCTCATTCTTTATTTTAGCCATTAATCTCCCATTGAGAACCTTACCAAATGCCTTTTGCAGATAAAAATATTTAATATCTACTAGATTTCCCCAATCCACAAAACCATACAGCACTGCTTAGAGGGAAAAAATCAATCTTTTGTACCTGAATTCAAGTTTCCTGCCTTGACTCTAACTTCTTCAGGTCTTTATACAAAAATAATAGAACCAGAAACAAGAATCTTACTACTCTTTTTGCTATGGGTTAAATTTTATCCCCCTACCCCAAAAGATATATCAAAACTCCAACTCCCACTACTGCAGAAAGTGACCTTATTTGGAAACAGGGTTCCTGCAAATGTAATTAGTTAAAATGAAGTCATACTAAGAGTAAGGTGAACCATTATTTTAAAAAAGGGAAGAGACACCCACCGACAGAGACAGACAAAGAGGCCATGTGATGACAGAGGTAGAGATTGGAGCAATGCATTTACAAGCCAAGGGAGACCAAGCATTGCTAGCAAACCCCAGAAGGTAGAAGAGGCAGGGAAGGATTCTTCCAGGCAGGTTTTGAAGGGAGCCTGGCCCTGCCTACCCTTGATGGGGGCTGCTACTCTCCAGAACTGTAAGAATAATTTCTCTTGTTTTAGGCAATCCAGTTTGTAGTACTTTGTTACAGTATGCCCAAGAAACAAATACATTCATTCCTTTCTTCCCATTATTTCTGCATTTTCAGACACATATTACTGAATTGTGATCCATATGCTAACATTTATTACACACAGACACACTTGTATCTGTATGTATAAAATGTTTTCTCTTCTGCAGAGGATCACAATGACTATGATACAGAAGGCAACTCCACTGACTTCTAAGTATGCTATGCCTAGCAATAGCTTGGAACCATCATTAGTCAGCATATGCTTGAACTTCCTCTTATCTCCTCATATGAGTCATTCTGTTTCTAAATAACTTGAACTTCAACAAAATTCTTCTCATAATAATTAGACCCAAATCCATCTTCCTAGTACTTACACAATTTGTCCTATCATCTTGGGTAATAGAGAAAAAAAGTCCTTCTTTTTCAGGAAAGTCTTACAAGCACTTGAACATAGCTCACAACCCAATGATTTTTCTCTTCCTTCATTAGATGTCCACTTTCTTTTCAACTCAACTGTCTTCATGGGAAGGTTTTAATTTCCCTCATCCTATGCTAAGATTTCTCTCTAAATATGCTCCTCTATTATTACTATTCTCCCAGACACTTCCATCTGATCTATTCTGTTCCTTCCCACTTGTCCTGTAAGCATTTCTAACACATGTTCTGCAACTTCATTAGGTGGAATAGAGATCTACTTTCACTATCTATCCCTAGCTATTCTCTTAGACCCTAGACAAGGGAATCTGCAAACAAACAAAAACTGTAGTACAGAACCCAAGTGGAAATTGTAAGTCAGGACCCTGCTAATTTTCTAGGTCCATCATTACAGGGTCATGAGCAGAGCAGATAATGTAAAACACAGTGGAAGCTGTCTGAGGGTGGACCCTTCTGCTTTGGGCACCCTTCCTTTTCATTCCAATAAGTGTTTACTATGGACATATGGGCTTTAATTTTGCTCATTCATTTTTTTGTATCCACCAGCCCCTTTACTTTTTCTCCAAACAACGTGCCTTTCTGTTGTTTCCCTTCTCTTGTCCTCAATAGGAAAGCACAGGGCAACATAGAAATCTCATCCAAGGACTCTAGATGTGCCCAGAAAGGTTCAACAGAGCTTACAGTAACATCCTACAGACAAATCAACTGCAGGGTGGAAAAGAGAAGGGCTGCACAATAATAAAACCCTGGAATTTGGAGCCAACTAGGGGTCTACCACTCACTCCATGTGACTTTGGTCCAGTCACTCTTGAGCTTCAGATGATGATGAAGGTGGTAACAAAAGATGATAAAAAGATACCTTTTCTACCTTTCTCTTGGCATTATTATGAAAAGAACTTAAAACCTACCAACTTCACATGGTTTATTTAGTTTCATTCATTTAACAAATGTATGTATTCATTCAAAAAATGTGTACAGTGGACTAAGGGATCCATTTAGGATTCCAATTTCCCAGCATTTTGAGTTTGTGAACAGGTCAATAACATCCTAGCACATGTAATTTAGTGTTAGGAATGAGACAAAAGAATAACAGAATCTGCAATGCATACACAAGGCCTAAAACTCTATATCATGAACCAGAATGACACTTAGAAAAAAAAATCCCTTCATGTTTCTTTTAATGAGAAATCATGGCTTTTTAAAGAATTGATTTTTATATGTGTTGTTTATAAAGATATCTGACACAGCCTCTGCACATACGCCTGACAGGTAAATCTATCAACAAGCACTTCCTAGGTCTTATGTGTGCTTGCCCCCTTCCAGGCAAGTTAGGCCTGGAGAAAGCAGTTTTGTGGTTTTGGAGTAAGCTGGGTTGCCTTTTTAAAAAATTTTATACAGTAAAATTTTACACAGACTAATGTACACCACATAAAAAACAAAGATTACAAGTCCTTTCCCTTTTCTTTACTCCCCCAGAAGTCCACCATGAAAAAGCAAAGATGCTTTATGTTCAAGTGTATGCCATCCAGGTAACCTTTTCCTTAACATGATAGGCACACACTAAAATGCTCAGTAGTTCCTGTTCAGCTGGGATGCCAGAGAACTGCTAACTTCTTTCCTCTCTAGAGCTCTTTATTTCACACTCGACAAAGGATGGTGAGAGGTGGGTAGGAGGTAAACTTCCTGAAACTTTTGCTTGGGGCCTGAACTTAAATTTCTTCCATGGATGAGATAGCAAGTCAATTAGTTTTCCCCCATAAGTTGCTTTCATTTCCAGGTCTAGTTTAAGAAACTATAAATAAAGCTATATTTTAAATCATTTAAACTCTTAACCAAACACACTTCTATATTCTTATGTTTTCTCCAGTGAGGAACCTTCAATTGTAGTACAACTTTTCATAAACTACTTTTCTTATGAAAGGCAAGATATTATTAAAAAAAACAACAGGCTGAAACACCATAGGGGTATAGATGTGCCATCTGGATCAATACTCCTTGAGTACAGAAAGATTTGCAGCAGAAGACAAAAGACTCAGTGTGAGTTGTGCAACTCTTCAGAAAATATATCTTCCATGTTATTTTACTATTTCATTCACATTGAAATTTTTAAAAAATTGTAGATGTTAACTTGCTCTTAGTCACTAAATGCTTTTATTCTTGAAAAGTTTCCTATAGTCAAAGCAAATTTTCTACTATTTCCCCCTTTATTGTATCATTCAATGACTTCCCTTATATTTCCTCTTACTTCTCTGTTTCATCTCATTGTCTTTGTACTACTTTGATCTTATTAGGTTGAATTTTGAATATTCCCTCCCCCTGGTTCCTACATTTTTTTTCATTTTGATTTCCCATGCATTGCAAAATTCTGGCCAAGTTTGAACCTCATTTTGCATTCCTTCAAGGCTTGCTGTTCTCAAGCCCTGTATTTTTGTGTTAGTGCTCTTCCCACAGATCTTCATCAGCAGTTCAAACCTGATGACATTATGATTGCATCTTTAGTGCTTTTCTACTTCAACCTTATTTATCATGCCTGTATTATTTTCAAAGATAAGGTCTAGAATAACTTCGGAGCAGAGCTTGTTAACTGTTGCGTGTGTGAGAACAGTCCACAGCTACTGAAAGATAAAGCCACTTTTGTACATTCTGGCATTATTCTTAATGTGTGCACCTACTGGACTGAAATCTCTTAGCAGTCAATTGACCTGCTTTAGACTTCTCTTTTCTCGAAGCATGTTTCTCTATCTTGTTTCCTATCACCTTTTTCTTGGATTGCTCGATGAAAAAAGGATGGCTTTCATTTTTCTCCCTTGATTATGTTCCCTTCAAACTGTTGACTCCTTGCTTTCCTCCTTTGGTTGTATTTCTATCACCATTATTTCCACTAACCCAAATGGAAGTTCCATTTTTCTTTGAGCAAAAAAACAAAGCAAAAGGTTCTCTCTCCCTCAATCTCCTGTACCTCTAGAATCACCTCTGAATTTTTACAAGCCTTTTTTCTTTTTTTTACTGGTGGAGGCCGGTACTGGGATTTGAATTCAGGGCCTCAAGCTTGTAGGCACTCTACCACTTAAGCCATACCCCTAGCAAAAAAAAAAAAAAAATCCTTTTAATTGATTTTCTTATTTTTTATCACATAAGAGTATTACTCCATAGCATTATTATGAAGATTAACTGTAAAAATGCATGAAGCCTTGAAAATAGGTCCTGGCAAAAGAGTAAATATGAAATTTTAGCTATTATTGTTGTATTGTAGACTATATTACATATTTGTCATCTACTCAGAATATTTTCATTTTTTTGTCTGCTTCCTGGTTTGTTTCTACATACTTGTAACAGCTGTGTGATTTGCAGTGAGATATTTTATTTGGCTACATGTCTGAAAACCTAGTATGACCGCTATAGCTCTCAAGGTATAAAAACTGGGAGAGAGGGCAGATAAAAATGGCTGAGAATATGCCATAAAAATACAATTAACTGGACCACACCTAATTATAGGTCTCAATCAAATTTTTATACTTTTTTATAAGTTCATACCTAAGATTCATTAAATAATCTCACTAATATAGTAAGCTTTGGAACCAGTATGAAAGAAATCCAGTTCCAATCATGTATCTCAACAGCTATGCCAAATGGTTTGAAAAGTGAGGCTCTGAATATAACTTGTAATAGTCTAGAAAAAAAGATTCCATTATATTTCCTTTTTTTCTCTGATGTAGGATGGGATAGAAGGTATGCTGATATTTTTAATAACTTGCAAGGAACTTAATGTATAGTTTACAATGCATCCATAAACCCTATTTCATTTGTTTGATAGTCATATTAACACATTTGTTCAAGGTCACAAAATGTGCACAACAGAATAAGAGCCCAGGTCTTGTTATTTCTGACTGCTCCTTTCCCTAAAACGTTCTGAAAGACCAATAAAAAAGACTAAAACAAAAGCAGACTGCTAAGCATTTGGTTGACTCTTTTAGTCCACTTTCTGCAGCTATAACAGAGTACCACAGACTGGGAAACTATAAATAATAAACGTTAATTTGCCTCAAAGTTCTGGAGACTGGGAACTGGAAGAACAAGGTTTGGCATCTGACAAGGGTCTCTGTGCTGCACCATAACATGACAGAAGATCAAGCAAGTGTAGGAGATCAGGAGATGGAGCCAAATGTATTACAAACACACAGTCACTGTAATTAATCCATTCCTTTTGTGAGGACAGACCTAAATGCCTCTCAATGGTTCCACCTCTTACTACTTTTACACTGGGGAATAAGTTTCAACATGAGTTCTGGAGGGGACATTCAAACCATAGCACTGACCAAAAATGCAAATGCTTTCTTTAAGTTTTCACTTACAATGATGTATAACACCATACTAATGTAATTAGGTATGTCTACCTATTCCTTCTCGAAAAGAATTATTTTTGCAACAATCTAAATGGTTATCAAAATTACAAAATAAATTACGACTAATGTAAATGATAAAACTCCTTTTACTTTTGAGAATTTGATTTAAAATAAATGGAAAACCACAAGTATTGATGAAGAATTCCAGACATAACAGAATGTTATCAGACTTGTCTTCCTGCTACAAATAACAATAAAGCTGAATGGAATAGTTCCAGGCACTGGAAAACTTGTAGCTCAAGACATAAATCCTGACATAATTCAGATGTACCCATTAGCAGCTAAGGACTTTAAATTATTATAAATATGTTCAAAGATTTATATGAAAACATGATGATCAACGAGTAAAAAAATGGGGACTTCTCAGCAGAGAAACAAAAATGAAACAAAATCAAATGGAAATTTTAAACTAAAAATGTGCAATAGCATAAATTTCACTGGAGAGAATAAAAAGCAGACTACAAAATAAAGGCCAGTGGAAGATCCAAGTAAATTAGCCAGTTCTATTGATGCAAAAATCCTCAACAAAATAATGGCAAACCGAATTCAGCAACACATCAAAAAGATTATTCACACACGATCAAGTAGGCTTCATCACAGGGATGCAGGGGTGGTTCAACATTCGAAAATCAATAAACGTAATAAACCACATTAACAGAAGCAAAGACAAAACCCACTTAATCATCTCAATAGATGCAGAAAAAGCCTTTGATAAGATCCAACATCATTTCATGATAAAAGCTCTAAGAAAACTAGGAATAGAAGGAAAGTTCCTCAACATTATAAAAGCTATATATGACAAACCTACAGCCAGCATTATACTTAACGGAGAAAAATTAAAACCATTCCCTCTAAAATCAGGAACCAGACAAGGATGCCCACTATCTCCACTCCTATTCAACATAGTACTGGAATTCCTAGCCAGAGCAATTAGGCAAGAAGAAGGAATAAAAGGAATACAAATAGGTAAAGAAACTGTCAAAATATCCCTATTTGCAGACGACATGATCCTATACCTTAAAGACCCAAAAAACTCTACTCAGAAGCTTCTAGACATCATCAATAGCTATAGCAAGGTAGTAGGATATAAAATCAACATAGAAAAATCATTAGCATTTCTATACACTAATAATGAACAAACTGAGAAAGAATATATGAAAACAATTCCATTTACAATAGCCTCAAACAAAATCAAATACCTAGGTGTAAACCTAACAAAAGATGTGAAAGACCTCTACAAGGAAAACTATACACTTCTGAAGAAAGAGATTGAGGAAGACTATAGAAAGTGGAGAGATCTCCCATGCTCATGGATTGGTAGAATCAACATAGTAAAAAATGTCGATACTCCCCAAAGTAATCTGCATGTTTAATGCAATTCCCATCAAAATTCCAATGACATTCATTAAAGAGATTGAAAAATCTACTGTTAAATTTATGTGGAAGCACAAGAGGCCACGAATAGCCAAGGCAATACTCAGTCAAAAGAACAATGCAGGAGGTGTCACAATACCTGACTTCAAACTATATTACAAAGCAATAACAATAAAAACAGCATGGTACTGGCACAAAAACAGACATGAAGACCAGTGGAACAGAATAGAAGATCCAGATATGAAGCCACACAACTATAAGCAACTTATCTTTGACAAAGGAGCTAAAAATATACGATGAAGAAATAGCAGCCTCTTCAACAAAAACTGCTGGGAAAACTGGTTAGCAGTCTGCAAAAAACTGAAACTAAATCCATGTATATCACCCTATACCAAGATTAACTCAAAATGGATCAAGGATCTTAATATCAGACCCCAAACTCTTAAGTTGATACAAGAAAGAGTAGGAAATACTCTGGAGTTAGTAGGTATAGGTAAGAACTTTCTCAATAAAACCCCAGCAGCACAGCAACTAAGAGATAGCATAGATAAATGGGACCTCATAAAATTAAAAAGCTTCTGTTCATCAAAAGAAATGGTCTCTAAACTGAAGAGAACACCCATAGAGTGGGAGAAAATATTTGCCAACTATACATCAGACAAAGGACTGATAACCAGAATATACAGAGAACTTAAAAAACTAAATTCTCCCAAAACTAATGAACCAATAAAGAAATGGGCACGTGAACTAAACAGAACTTTCTCAAAAGAAGAAATTCAAATGGCCAGAAAACACATGAAAAAATGCTCACCATCTCTAGCAATAAAAGAAATGCAAATTAAAACCACGCTAAGATTCCACCTCACCCCTGTTAGAATAGCCATCATCAGCAACACCACCAACAACAGGTGTTGGTGAGGATGCGGGGAAAAAGGAACCCTCTTACACTGTTGGTGGGAATGTAGACTAGTACAACCACTCTGGAAAAAAATCTGGAGGCTACTTAAAAAGCTGGACATCGATCTACCATTTGATCCAGCAATACCACTCTTGGGGATATACCCAAAAGACTGTTACTCCAGAGGCACCTGCACATCCATGTTTATTGCAGCACTATTCACAATAGCCAAGTTATGGAAACAGCCAAGATGTCCCACCACTGACGAATGGATTAAGAAAATGTGGTATCTATACACAATGGAATTTTATGGAGCCATGAAGAAGAACGAAATGTTATAATTCGCTGGTAAATGGATGGAATTGGAGAACATCATTCTGAGTGAGGTTAGCCTGGCTCAAAAAACCAGAAATCGTATGTTCTCCCTCATATGTGGACATTAGATCAAGGGCAAACACAACAAGGGGATTGGACTATGAGCACATGATAAAAGCGAGAGCACACAAGGGAGGGGTGAGGATAGGTAAGACATCTAAAAAACTAGCTAGCATTTGTTGCCCTTAACGCAGAGAAACTAAAGCAGAAACCTTAAAGCAACTGAGGCCAATAGGAAAAGGGGACCAGGAACTAGAGAAAAGGTTAGATCAAAAAGAATTAACCTAGAAGGTAACACCCACGCACAGGAAATCAATGTGAGTCAATGTCCTGTATAGCTATCCTTATCTCAACCAGCAAAAAACCCTTGTTCCTTCCTATTATTGCTTATACTCTCTCTACAACAAAATTAGAAATAAGGGCAAAATAGTTTCTGCTGGGTATTGAGGTGGGGGGAGAGGGAGGGGGCGGAGTGGGTGGTAAGGGAGGGGGTGGGGGCAGGGGGGAGAAATGAACCAATCCTTGTATGCACATATGAATAATAAAAGAAAAATGAAAAAAAAATAAATAAATTAGCCAGTTCTAAGAACAAAGGGAAAGAGAAAAGATTAAAATAAGCAGGATTTGAGTAACCTATGGGACAAAAGAAGCAGTCTAATATTGACATACTCATGGTACTGGAAGGAAAGACTGATAGAAAGGGAGAGAAAACTACATTTGACAAAAACAGTTCTCAGCTGGGCATGGTGGCACCCGCCACAATCTCAGCACTTGGGAGGCTGAGACAGGAGAATCTCAAGTTTGAGGCCAGCCTGGACTGAGACCCTGTCTCAGAAAACAAACAAATGAATAAAAACATTTGGTTTATAAAGTCTTCAACTGGAGGAAAACTTCAACTTACAGATCATGAAGTGACAAACTCCATGCAATGTAAATACACAGAAAATAGGATTTTGGCACATCATGGTTGAGCTTGTGAAAAAGAAAGATAAGCAGACTATGCTCCTTGACCACACTCAAGGTAAGATGAGACTTTACATGCAGGGAAAGAAGAAATGGAATGAAATAATCTGCCCACTCAGATTTCTACATCCAGCAAACTATCCTTGAAATATAGTGTTGAAATGAAGACATTTTTCAGATGAGCAAAACCTGAAAGAATTCATCACCAGCAAACTTGTGCTACAAAAAATGTCCATGGAAGACTTCCAGGTTAAATCACACAAGATGGAAACTTAGAGCTACAGAAAGAAACAAAGGTAAGAAGAAATGATATACACATAAGGAAATTTTGAAAAACAGCTTAGCTTAGTTTTTTTCTTTTTTTAATTAACTTAACATATATGACTGTTAAATTCTATCACTGTTGTCACCAGGAGCAGTGACTCATGCCTGTAATCCCAGCTATACTTGGGAGACAGATATTAGAAAGGTCATGGTTCGAGGCCAGCCTGAACAAAAAGTTACCAGGATCCCTTCTTAACAAATAAGCCAGGCAGGGTGGCATGTGCCTGTGGTCCAAGCTATACAGGAGGCAGAGGCTGGAGGATAGCATTCTGAGGCTGGCCCTATGCAAAAATGTCAGCCCCTATCCAAAATTAACTAAAACAAAAAAGGCTGAAGGCATGGCTCATGTGTTAGGATGTCTGCCTATAGCAAATGCAAGGCCCTGAGTTCAAACTCCAGTACCACCACCACCAAAAAAAAAAAAAAAAATTCCCTCACTGTAATGTGGAGTCTATAATATATGTAGAAGAAAATTAAAATAACTCAAAAAGGACTGATGAAGATGCAAATTAAAGTACTGTGAACAGGTCTCATAATTGTGACATAATTCTAAAGTGGAACAACATTCATTCTAAATAGACTGGGATAAATTATGGATGCAAATTATACTTGCTGGGGCAATCACTTAAAATATTAAGAGATTACAGGTAAGGGTCCAATAGAAGAAATAAAAAGAAGTGCCATAAACATCTGGTGAACCCAAAAGATAATGAGAAAAGAGGAACAAAAAGTAAATTAAAAACCAATAGGAAGCGGGGAGAGGGTGGGGGAGGGGTCAGAAGGGGAGAAATGACCCAAACAATGTATGCACATGTGAATAAATGAATAATTAAAAAAAATACATACACACACAGGCACACACACATGCACACACACACAAAAAATAGAAAATAACTTCCAAAATGACAGGCTTAAATTATAACTCATATGGGATATAACTTACATTTCAATAAATATATGGAATACAAACATACAGTTCACTCTAGCTAAAAAGCAGAGATCATCACCATAAATTTTTAAAAAGATCCTTAAGATAGATACTTTTTTTTTCACATTAAACTTATTTTAACTGATTCATAAAAACATAAAAATTATACATATTAATGGGGTAATAAGAAATATTCTGATACATATATACACTGTATAATGCTTAAATTTGATTAAACATATCTTCTACAAAATTATCCTCTCTTAATAGTACAAGTTTTCAAAATCTTTCCTTCTAGCTTTTTGAAATGTTATCTATAGTGACCTTAGTGGCCTACAGCACCTCAGAATTGTTTGCTTCTATTCACTATAACTTAGTTCCTGCCAATCAACCTTTCTCATGGCTCTTTCCCTCCTTACTCTCTCCAGCCACCATTCTACTCTCAACTCTTAGATCCATGTATGAGTGAGGTCATGTAGTACCTGTCTCTATGCCTGGCTTATTTGACTTAACATACTGATCTCTAGCTCCATTCATGCTATTGGAAATCAGGATTTCCAATATATACCCACAGATTATATATATATATAATATATATATATTTAAATATATACCCACAGATATATATCATTTTAGGTGCTAAGCACAAGAAACTGGCATGGCTGGATTATTACATGAAGTGGACATTCAGACAAGGACTAGTACCTGAGATAAAGACAAACACTTCATAATAAAGAACTTGCTGATTCAACAGGTAAACAAAACAATCCTAAAAGTATATATACCCAGAGCTCCAAAATATGTGGGAAAAAAAAAAACTGATGCTTTCAAGAAACATACATGTGGAGACGAATCCACAATCAGAGTTGGAGATTTTAATGCCCTCCCTGTAGTAAATAGAACCACCTGAAAAGCAGGTGTAGTAAAAAGCACCTGAAAAAGCATCAACTAACCTGACCTGATGTCTTGGTGGCATTGACATTTACACCAAGATCTGCAAATCCACATTCTTTTAAGGGTACTTGAAGCATATACACAAAGGTACCCTAAAATGAGCTATAAAACAACTCATTAATTTTGAAAGACAGGAGTCTTACAATAGGTATTCTGAGCATAATAAAATTCTAAATTCTAAATAAAAATAAAAATCCAGAAAAGCACTAAATATTTGGAAATTAAACATCTCAATATAAATAACACTTTTTTTTTTTTTTTTTTTTGCTGGCACTGGGGGTTTGAACTCAGGGCCTCCTGCTTGCTAAGCAGGCGTTCTACCACTTGAGCCACTCCACCAGCCCTAAATAACACTTTTAATAACATTTTAAATCACAAGAGAACTCAAAAAGGAAATTAGAAAATACCTGACAATGAAAAAGTAAAAGTAAAAAGTTGGGTCCTTGAAAAAAATTAACAAAATTGGAAAACTCCTTGTAAGATTCTTTTTGGAAGGAAAAGAAGGGAAGAGTGGAAGAGAATAAAAACAATAAGAAAAAATAATAACCAACATCAAGAAGAAAGAATGAGATATAACTACAGATCCTACAGATGTCAGACTCAGACTAAGACTATTACAAACAACTCTATACCAGTAAGTTCAGCAATTCAGTATATTTATATTATATAATACTTATAATACTTATAAAGTAAACTTTTTAAGATCTCACAGCTATTAATCTTATGCAAGTATGAGGGTGGGAAAGCATAAAATCACATATGTGATTATGTGATGATCTACAATCAACAAAGCTGATGTGTGGTGATAGAATCGGATCAGAGGTTGCACGGGGGGCAGCAGGTGAACAGCGTGGAGATGACTATGGGGCACACAAGATATTTCTGGGATGACAGAAATGTTCTATTTGATGGAAATAGTGGTTATAGGTGTATACATACATTTAACATCTCAATTTACTGAGTTCAAATTTACCTCAATTTTTAAAAAAATCAAAGAAAACAATGACAGCAGGAAACAACGTGAATTTAGACAGAAAATTTTAAATTATTTTCTTTGGAGATTATCTTGTGTGCTACTATAAAATTAAAACAAGAATATAAACTTTTTTATTAAAAAATTCTCCAAAAATGCTTCCATTCTATTCTATATCCCAACAGAATTAACTATGGACCATGATACTTTCATATATTATACTGCTCAAAGATGGTATCTTTTATTCATATAAAATAAGATCTAGCATGTAAGATCTAGCATGATGCCTCGGGAAACTGCTGTTGTAAGTGAAAAAGCAAAAACCCTGGAGTCCGAGGACCTGGGTTCAAATGATCACTCTGTATGATTTATTAACTTTGTGACTTAGTCTCAGGTTTCTTCATCAACTCCAGGACTAATGTGAAGATTAAGGAATGTGAAAGGCATCTGATAAAGCATACCACAGGCATGTCACTCAAGGTGCTCTGATCAGATGACAAAGAGGAAGCACACAGACAGCATGGACAGTGAAACAAGCAGACAGGAGTGGGAGAAGTAGCATGCTTCCCTGCGTGTGGATCAGTGGAGGAGAACAGAGGCTTCCAAAGGACAATGGCCTAATGTCACACGCCCATCATGAGCAGCAGACACAATGGGTAGACAGGACTGACTGACCTCTCAGCCTTTCCTTGCAGCCTGTGCTACAGTTAAGGTAACAGATGCCTCAACACTGACTCAGTTGTGGCCCTGATAAGTGCCTCAGCCTCACTTGCAAACCAGCAGTGCAGTGACCATGTGTACAGTAAGTGGCTGTTGGTATCTGTTTAAAACGGTCATCTGCTGCCTGGGCTAATGATCCCTTGTCCTGGCAAGCACGAAAGGGAAGCTACGTGTCTACCTAAAGCTCCAAGGGCTTTACCTAGGTTCCTCAGCATAGCAGTGAGTCTTCTACTACTGTGGACCTTTGCATGCCAACATCCCTAATGAATCACTGTTCGAAGTGTTCATAGATGTGGCTCTAAATAAGACAACCAGAGCAGATATTTTCTGGATCCAGAAGCAGGGACCAGGGCAATAGCACCATTAATACCTCATAGATTCAGCAGAGTACTGGGGAATGATCTACCTAGGCCTGACAGAGTATTCAAAAAATACACAAGAAGGCTGGTGTAGTGGCTCAAGTGGTAGAGGCCTGCCTACAGGCATGAGGCCGTGAGTTCAAACCTCAGTATCACTCCCCACTCTCCCAAAAATGCAAAAAAATACACGAGTATAAAAAATTAGAGTGTGATTGCCATGGGTGTCCCAGATTTAAGATCAGAAAAGCCAAGTATTATTATCCAAATGTGGGGTCCCTAGTAGAGTACCTGGAAATCCAGAACCCAATCACAGCACACTATGATGTTATCCAACACAGATTTTAACAGAATGATCTGGGGTACAGAGGTGAGAAAATATGCCAAGTGGTGAGGGAGGAAGTGGTGCTGTGAAATAGTCCTAAACAGGGAGAAGTAATATTGAAAATATTCCTCTAGTCTCTTTGGCAAAAGGCATCCTAGGCAGGGGGCACAGCATGCACAAAGGCACAAAGGGGGTTGTATGGTACCACCTGCAGGAAACTGTAAGCAACTCTGTATGTCTGGAACCTATTGGGTAAAGGAAAAATGGTGTCAAAGGCAGACAGGGTGGGTCCTAGAAGACTTTTTCAAAATAAGGATTAAGGAATTTACACTCTGCCTGGAAAAGGAAGAGAAGTGATTAAATGATTTTAAGTAAGCAGCACCATAATCAAATTAGCATTTTTAAAAGATTTTGCAAAAAGGTAGAAAACACATGAGATAGGCCAAAGTAGGAACAGGAAATGACCTAAAGTAATGCGCAAGGCGATGGTGGTCGCAGACAGCAGAGCTCAGAATGGAGAGATGTAGTAGGCATGGTAAAGAAGCAGCACTCTCAGGATTTGTTCACTGACGTATGTGAAGGTGAGGAAAGAGTCAGGCATGACTACCAGGTTTCAAGTCTGAATGTCTGAAAGGACAGACCATGGAGCTAAGGAATAAGTCAACTTATGTTTGAAAGTGTTATAAAAATAGCACACTATTTTTTTTAACACAGGCAAAAGTAGAGGCTGCCTCGGATAGAATGGATACACATCTCTGAGAAAAACCCAAAGCTTAAATTCACAGAAAAAAGTCAGAGCTAAAGAAATTCCTGTCTAACAAATGTTGATGTATGAATAATCAAATAACACAAAAGGTAATTCACTAACAAGAGAGCCATCTACTGCCTTGTAAGGATAGTGCAACAATGAAATATCATAAAAAATGTGGAAGTCTAGAGTTTTTGACCATTTCATATTGAACAGGTATTCAAAAAATACCTCACTTCCCCCTCAAAACCCCCCCCAACTGGTTGGCACGTTCAATAATAGCCAAATGTTTTCATTTACTTATTTCTCCTAAAAATATTAATCCAGTCCAAAACATTACTTGAATATAAAATGCTTACCTGCCATCATTGCTATCATACTGGCTTTGTAGACATTAGTAAGAGAGCCGAGTTCTCCTGTTGCTAAGATGGTTTTGAGATGAGCCTCCCCACAGGCCTTGCGAAACTGACGAACCTCATCATACAGGGCTGAGGAAGAAAATAATTGAGGCAGTTACAGAGCAAACAAGTGATAACATAATTTGGCAGCTGTGTGGGGCTGGTAGAACCCACTTCAGACTTAGGAAACATAAAACATTTGTCACTTGCTAAGCATCACCACAACCTAATGTTGCCTAGAGCATTCTGTTGCAGTTAAAAGGAATGCCTACAATGAAACTATTTCCAAGCCCTGGCCTAAGGTCCAGAGTCAGAGAGCTTTTTAAATATCATTACAATGATATGCAAATTATAAATAATTTCTACCTTTTCTATATGATGGTGACAGAAGAAAGAAACAAACTTATTTACCATACATACAGTAGTATACCACTTTGAAAACTAAAGAAAAAAAAAACTCCTCAGTTCCCTAATAATTCTACAACTTGTAGGTAATAGGTTCTCTTGTTGGAATATAAAGCAGAACTTTCCCAAGCGCTCTGCTAATGACAACTCAGACAGAACCATGTGCCCCACTCTCTACCAGAGTATACATTTATTTACATAGGCATTGAGCCTGGCCAAGTAGTATCAGATTGATGAGCATAAAGCTATTAGTAGTGGTGTTCAGTGACATATCCTTTAATCTATTTATCCTGATCCCATGCGACATTCGCCTTTCTACAGCTCCATGTACCACCCAGAAAGCAGATTGATTTTTTTTTAAAATATGGAACACTTCACAAATTTGCGTGTCATCCTTGTGCAAGGGCCATGCTAATCTTCTCTGTATCATTCCAATTTTAGTGTATGTGCTGCTGAAGCAAGCACCAGATTGATTTTTTTTTTTATAAAACTGACTTAAAGCACACATACACAATCACCAAGAAAAGTATATATAACAACAATGAGGAAAAGGTGGTAGAATTTTAGTAAACAAAACCAATATAATGAGTATTAAATTTTTGAAAAGTTATTTAACCTCTTGTCAATGATTCTACATTTTGGCTTTTATTCTGTATCAGCCCATGCACCTTCATTTCCTGAACTCATGCTGTTGTCACACTATTAGAACCAAGATGGAGTGCTTATTTTATTTGTGGGGTGGGTGGGTGGGTGGGGGTGTGTGTGGGTGTGTGTGTGTGTCTCATATGAAGTTATATAAGCAGATTAACTAAGCTGAGCACAATAAGGGTCAGGGATAGCATTCTTAATGCTGTGTTGACAGTTCCATAGTTCATAGAAAAGCACATGCAAAAGACTGACTAAAAATTAGTCTCAAGTCAGCAAACTCAGTCAAAACCCTAAAAGTTATAACAAAATGAACAAAACTTGCTTCCTTAATCCTAGCAAACCTGAACCTAACTTGAAGCTTAAAAGTGAAAATTGATACAATAAGAGCAAATATTCTAGAAGTTTGTTAACACCAGGAGATAGTACCCACAGACTTTTCAAGAAAGGATTGGGTATTTCCTGAAATTCTTAATAGTAAGTTTCAGGTGCTAGAGAAAACTTGAGATGCAATGCCACCTACATTACATTACCCTCCCACTTGCCCTAACCTGTGATAAAATCGTCCGACCTATGTATTCTAACATGACACCTTGTGTACGAATGTCACAAGCAGCAAGAGCCTAGGTAGCAATAACAATTTACATTCTCTTAACTCAGAAAGTGAATCTTGGCGGGAATGATATTTCTCAAGTTACTGAATCTAAAAGCAGAAAATTGTTCTCTGAGAACAAGTGACAAGGTAATTTCCTGACCTAACAACTCAAGAACACTAATCCAAAGTTAACTTATGATTTAATGATTCCCTTCTGCAAAAAAGTATTGCCATTGCAAGTAGATGTTAAAACCAGACAACATGCATTTAAAACCTAGATGCATCACTTCTGTGGGATCTTAGGCAAGATATTTCTCTCAGTCTCAGTTCCATCCTTAACATGTCAATAATATTTACTTCACAACATTTATCACGAGGATTAAAAAAGAAGATATGTATGAAGTACTTTGCATACTGTCTGATGTACTGTAAACATTCAAAAAGTTTATTCATTATTATTAAGTTCAGAATTCTAGTAAAATGAGTTTCTATTAAGTGATGTGTATAAAAGTCAAATCTTATTTTATGGCCTGACCCAACTCCCTGTGTAGAGTACAGTGAGCTATCAGATAAGGCTCAAAAATATGTTATTACAGCATTTGTTAAAGTGAATTTTGGCCTATGTAACAAATTCTTAAAACACTGAGCATGACATTTATGAACAAAACCACCATTCTTTTTAAAAAAGTGCTACCTTTTAAAAACCAGTAGGTTTATTTATCTATACTTAAAACTAACCAGAAAAACACCTATTTTGTGCCATTTGGGAGTTATGCTCTATAATCCACGACCCACAAGGCATGAGCCAGGTCTACACAACCAGCATGCTTCCGTTCTTTAGCTGCCCATTTCTCAAGTCATTTTAATTCACCACATGGCAGTGGTGAATAGGGCCTTTGAAACTTGAATGATGCAAAGATTAAAGAATAGTTAGAGTGTTTATTATGTAGCACCAGCAACAGTAGATCCCAGGGCCCACAGGTTGTGCGGCCCACCAGCCACCACCAGCAGTGAGGTGCCAGCAATGACCAGGAACAGAAGTACCAGCAATGGTGCTGTGACCAGACATTTCCCAGGGTACAAGCTGGCTGTACTCTCTGTTCCCCAGTCTTCTGTGGTTCTGCCTGTTCTGCAAGCCTGGTTCTCCAGGCTTCTTATTCAGAGAGCTTCTAGGTCCTCCTAATCAATTCATTTTCAGCTTAACTTACTCATAATTGGTTTCACTCATTTTCAACTCATATCTCCATTATTAAAAATATTTACTGAGGAAGCACAGCATAATGCTACTCCTTAGCTCTACAACTAATTTGTTTGGTTTGGACAAGTTACTTAGCTCTCAACCTTTGTGCTAGGTTCCTCATCTATAAAATGGGGGTAAACGGAGTTCATACCCCTCATTGAAGTTTTTCTGACCACTAAATACATTAATACATATAAAACAGTGAGGACATGGGAAAGTCAGCTACTTGTTTTCTATTGTTGGTAATGGTGTTGTTACTGATGTTGCTGACACCTTATTAAGTTCAGTGTATAGTCTCTAGTACCCATGTGCTAGCGATTCCAGCACAAATCAAGAAAGCCATAAAGAAGTATTATTAGTGTTTAGGAAGTTTTACGCACTTTGACATTAGTGATAGAAACTAGACAGTCAAAAAAAGAAGAGGGCACTGTCATTTATATTTCTTAAACATGAAATTTCACCACTTTAGGGTACTAGGAAAGCAGTACGGGCAGAGTTTACTATATATTGCAATTTTTTTTTTAACTCAGGACCCAAACTCCTTTGAATAGAACAGACAGGTAAGACAGTTATTGCTACCTGCCAGGTATGTAAGCACATAGAAATTACTCAATTTCTCTAAGCCTAATTAGTTAGGGGGACTAAGTATGCACACATTATCACTGAGAAGATTAAATAATACATGTGACTAGTCGCTAAAGCAAAGCCAGGCATTTAGTAAGCATTTCTTCCTTTATAGTAGTTGTCTGTATTTTTCTCATATACTTCCAGAAATATTTTATATTTAAAATAACTTCAAAGAATAAAATCAAGCACTGCCCTGAAATTTATGAAAACACAATTAGAGTTTGTAGATATTACATATAAGAAAAAAGAAAACATTTTATTCCAACACAAGCCAATGAAGCCACAAAGAAGCATTATTGGTATTTAGATGGTTTTGTACACCTTGACATTAGTGATAGACACCTTGAAACCTGACAGATGGTATATGCAAATCAAAGCAACTTGAAGGATGAAATGTAACCTAGTCAAGCTCAAATTATGTCTCTTACCATATTCAACTGATGTGTTCCTTTCAATATAAATGAGCTTAACAATAGGAAAATTAATGGATGAATTTTCTCCTAAATTAGCAGGAAAAGAGAAGAGTGTGAATTTACTATATTTGCTACTGAACTATACAAGTGGAGGAAATTGAAAGTGAAGTAATGAGTTAAAGAGATCCTAATTCCAAAAAATTCTAAATGAGAAATAATTACTCAAAGGAATGAGAAAGCCTCTAAGTTTTCAAAACATCTTCTCTTTAAAATGCTCAGTTTTCTACTCATCATTTCAACATTCTCTGAGAAGTAGTTATTTTGGATGTGAAATGAAAGGTACAGACATGGATGCTTGCCCAAAATCTCATCTCTAGTCCATAGAAGGATAGATGTCAGAATTCCTGTCTTCTAATGCTGAAAAAGATTTTATTCCTCAAATGTTTCTGCTTCTGTCCCAGCACACACACATGCATACATGGGCATACACATTGTAGAAATACTCTGAAGTACTTCATGTAATAGAATAACCAAAACCTAGAACCTAAAGGGAGGTCAACTCCCATCTAGTTCAAACCATTCACTTGACACTTGGGCATCATAATACTAAAACCTGATTTTCATTCTCAGAAAAAGAAGGAAAAGTTCCAAGTTCATTGAGAAACATATACTTACCTTTGTATGATTTAATATACTAAAAACAATTTATAAATTGCCCTGTTAGCCTTCTAGATAGAAACAGAAAAGGGTGTTGGATTACAGAGTTTATAGGTTTGAATCATGGCTTTTCAGCATCTGGCTGGTCACTAATTAGTTGTGTTACTTGGGAAAGTAACTGAGCCTCTACAAGCATCATTTTTCTTCCCAAGACTGGATAGGAGAGCTTCACTTTCACAGCTAAAACAATTCTCAAATAGCAAAACTATTTATTCAAGTGATTATGAAGGTGATCAGTTAATTATGCTTCAGATCTACTTTTAATAATAAGCACATATGTGTAAAATGAAGATAAACTTTAATTTACTCTGAAAGCTTAAGCTGTTTTAACTATGACCAAATTGCCTCATTACTGGCTTAGACAATTCTGAGTCATTTTGTGTATGGTGTCAGCAGGAGAGAGGCGGGGATATGCTTAGCTGGTCACTGCCATGAAAGTCAAGGAAAACAGGGACTGGCATGTCACCAGGACCTAGGGACACTCTTGGCTTTCATATTGCCAGCTCAGAAGCTAGGACAGGGTGAGGAGGTACTTGCAATTCACTTTGTCAGGGAAAATGAGGGTTACATTTTCTCACTTACTAATGAGGATTGGGAATTCTGGGTAGGGGAAGTCTTGGTGAGTGCAGCCAGAAGTACTAGGCCAGGCGTAAAGCCCACGGGGTCTAGAGACTGTCATATGCAGCACAACTGATCAGGTTAATACTGATCAAATAGGCTAGTGCATTGAAGATAGTGGGAGCAAGATTTCTCACTGACAAGAAAGAAGGGCCAAAACCTGGAAAGGAGGAATTGAGAATAATCCTGGGTGATACTGTGTTGTAATGGAGGTTTATCAGTGTGACCTCATGGGTTTTAAGATAGATAGATAGAGAGATAGGACAGAGAAAGAGAGATAGGAGTGAGAAAGAGAGAAAGAGAGAGATGAATGGAGCTACAATGTATGTGTTTGTGTGCTATGTATATACGTACAAACAGGTATTTCCTACATCTGACCAATGAGAGCCTAGAAACAATAACATCCTGATACCGATGCGTACACTCAGCACCCATATTTTGAATTCTTCGATGACAGGAATCAGAGCTCTTTGGAGAAATGGCTGATTGTGGAGCTGAGACAGAGATAGTCAAAGACAGTCATGAACCATCTTTCACAAGAAAGCAGGAAAGTTCTTACAAAATCATGGCAGTAGGAGCCAGTTTAAAGCAAACTGGCCAAATGTGGGACCATGTAAGCATCAAAAAATGATAGAAAAGGATTACAGTCAATTGAAGAGGAATCTCTGAGCATACAAACAGGAAAGGAAGAAAAAAGAGAAGGAAGAGAAGCAAGGTAAAGCTAACTAATAAGTATAGAAGAAATGAAAGAAGTAGAAAATCATCATTTGGCAACCATTCTAGTAATAACTGAAGAATTATCAATGCTAAAATAGTGAATAAAAATTAGATAAGAAACAGGATATTAACATCTCTCAAAATATCTCGATTCATCATCTGTATTAACTACTTATTAAAATACAAAATGTTACTAATTTTACAATGGAGAAACTTGGCAGAAACAATCTTAGCCAAGTAAAAATGTAACATCATAAGTAACTGGACAAATTAGCATCTTATGACTCCCAAAATAATGAAAACAGAAATACCAAGCAAACACAACTTGAGGCAGGTGTCACAAAATAATATGTCTATAATCTTCAAAAACAAGGAAAGACTGAAGACTATCCAGACTAAAAAAGGCGAAAGAGACATCTAAAGGGATTCCAGACCTTGTAAAGAACGCTACTGGGACAATACACTAAATCCAGTGTGTATTTCACAGTAGTATTTGATGCGGTATTGGGGCTTAGTACAAGAGTGTCCTTGTTTTCAGGAAATATACACCAAAATATTTAAGAGTAATGAGCCAAAAGATTTGCAGCGTATTTTCAGACAGTTCGGAAAAACATATTCAGTGCACATATACCCACAAAAAAAGAATACAAGTAAGGCAAAAAGGTAAATAACATGGAATTTTATAATTGGGGAATCTAAATAATAAGCAAAGTAGAGTTTTGTGTATTTATTTTTTACAACTTTTCTCTAAGTTTAAAATTGTTCAAAAATAAGAACTACAAAGATATGTTACAATTTGTTTAGCATCTAGGAATTTTTCTTATGAGAGGGCTTTTGAGACTATCAAATATTCCATGGTTCTTAAAAGTATAAAAAAATACTTATATATGGAACATATTACTTTCATAATCTTTTTCCCCTTCAATATATTATACATGTCTTTATATTATACATATCTTTCCATATTTATAAATACAGGTCTCTAGCACAATTTTTAAGGCCAATCTTTTATCACAGACATAAAAATTTATTCAATCATTTCCTATTATTAGATGCTTGAGGTTCTAGATTTTTTGCTATTTTTATACTTTAGTAAAGTCCTTATACTTAAATCTTTGCATACATCATGACTCTATCCCCAGGAGTCTTTATTTTTCTGCTCACACACTTACATGTAATATATGTTCATTATTAAAAATTCAAATATTACAAACTTGAAAATTCCTCATTTCAAAAGAGAAATTTTTTAAAAAAGAACTGGAGATGTGGCTCAAGTGGTAGAGCATCTGCTTTGCAAGTACGAATCCCTGAGTTCAAGTCCCAGTACCACCAAAAAAAAAAAAAAAGAACAGAACAATTCTTGCCACATAGCAGAAAAATAATAATTTGGAAAACTATTATCAAAGATGACTGACAAATGAAAATAAATTCAAATACCACATCCAAATTAGTCAGAATAATGCAAACTTTAACAAAACACATACACTAGAAAGGTGGCAGGCATAGTGCCACCTTACAAACCTGACAATAACGAGGTCTTCAGGAGCAGTGAAAGTGGGTACACTAGAAACCAGCATATATTACTCTGCAGATGCTCAATCAATATTCTCACCCATTTTGCAGGAGCTGTCTTGTGTCTGTCCCCCTCGGTCGTTCCACTACCATCACACTGATGAGAATGGAAGTCAGAACCTGACCTCTGCTCATCATTCCAGTTGAAAAACACGTGAGGCTGTTGACAGTGGGGTGTTCACAACAGAAATCTGAGAACCCAGTCCCTCTACAAAGGCCTGTGTGCATCGGAGTACAGATCCAAGGGGTCGGCAAGGAGCAAAGGGTTCTATTGCATCTGTTTCTTTTGTTTTGTCTTAATTTATTTTTAACTGATACATAAGTTATAAAAATCATACATCTTAAGCCAGGAGCTGGTGGCTTATCTTGTAATCACAGCTACTGAGGAGGCAGAGATCAAAAGAATAGCAGTTCAAAGCCAGCCCGGGCAAATAGTTCAAGAGACCTATCTCGAAAATACCCAACACAAAACAGGCCTGGCTGAGGATTCAAGTGGTACAGTGCCTCCCTAGCAAGCATGAGGCCCTGAGTTCAAACCCTAGTACCACTCAAAACAAAACTACATGTTAACAGGTACTATGTGATATTTGATGCATGTATACATGATACAATGTTTAAAGCAGAGTAAACAAACCTACCTCCTCATATATTTGTCATTTCTTTCTGGTGAAAATGTCCAAAATTCTTTCTTCTAGCTCTTTGAAATATGCAGTAAATAATTGTTCTATCACTCCACTGTGCAACAGCATACCAGAAATTCTTACTCCTAACTTCAACCCATCCATCAACCTTTTCCTCAGCATCCAAAACAGGCTGGCAAACAGGCTCTATGCTCTGCAACACTGCCCCCAGTTGCCAGCAGGAACTATTGCATTTTATTTTTCTCTGAAGTTATCTTGTTTCTCTCCATCTTCCATCTAAAAGGAAAGTCTATTCTTAATCTTGATGCTGCTGGAATTACATTTTTAGAAAAGCACTGCTACAGACACACAAAACCAAGTTAGTAAAACTTGTATGTATGGAATTGTTACTTAAGAATCCAAGTGTTTAGAGACTATGTCTCCTATCTAAAGTCATAAATTCCTTTTATATTTCAGGCTATTCAAAGGCAGTTAAAAAATAGTTACTAACGAACATATCTTAGCAATTATTTTTGAGTACCAGAAAGATGTTCAACACTATACAAGAATGGCCTGAAAATAACTCTTAAGATAATTATATGTACAGTAAAACACTTAATATAAAATTGTTCAGCAACCTTTTATACTAAAAAAGTCACAAAATGTTCAAGAACACAGTTTCATCCACCAAAGCAACTAATTAAACTTTTAAGACTAAAACAGAGATGGGCTAAATCACCGAGCAGTAAAACACCTATAAGAAATAAAACTCACACATTTTTGTCAATAGTATTTGAAGTTTTGAAAAATCATAGCATAAAAACAAAAACCATAAAAGCATACAGCTGCCATAAGTATCTCCAGAATTTCTGTTATAAACAACCCGCAAAACAGAGAAACTACAGATTATAGATTATGTGATTCCTCCCCTAAAAAGTGCCTATAGATTTTGAAATGGTTTTTCTGATGAGCTTTTATTATTAACAGCTCTATAAAAGAAAGAAAAATAATTTATTTTCTGAGGTGTTCTGTCTACTGTTCTTCTGTAAAAATAAACAAATAGGAAAAAAACCAAACTATTTACTGGATTTGAGTTTTAGGACCTACTTCATATAGGAAAATGAAGGATAGATGCTGCTGTGGCTTTGACCCTGGAATTTCATTCTCTTGCCCTAAAACTCTTAATAATGGCAGGGGGAGGGGCTATCCATTCCACAAATCAAGTTTAGGTGAGCAACTCAGGGGTGAACAACTGAAAGAGTTGAAAATGCATGTGGCTGGGGATACAGGTGTCAGATACCTCCTCCAACTGCTACACCGAGCACATTATGCTGAGAAAATGTTACAGACAGCCTCAGTCACCTTGGGAGCCATGTCTGCTAGTGCTCCAGTACAGACTGAGTCCCCAGAGCCAGTAGAGCTAACTCGAGGTCCTGAGCTAAGCAAGTTAGATTCCTGATAGCGTTTCCATGTCACATTAGGTACATATATGTACAGAGAGAGGTCATGAGAAAAGTGAAAAGAGTATCTCTTTCTAGATAATTTTCAAAACCTGCTCAATAAGGTTTGTAAGATGATGAGCAACTTCTGGCAAAGGCTTTCTTCAAGGAGAAGAAATGCAACTTCAATGTCAACTTTAACAGCACCATAAAAAAGTATTGCATTACACATACCAATCCTAGGAGGAGTACTTACTTATGAGGAGGATGCCAAGTATCTGTGCAGGGATTGTCATTCTAACAATCTAGGAGTCTCTGTTCACTCACACCCAACCCTCCATTCTGACATTTCACATGCCTGGGGCATGTGCGGGATTCTGTAAGAAGAGCTGTACTTTGAAAATGTTTGTCAAGTTACTCTGAGAACCAACAGTAACCTCCTCATCCCATCCAGTTAAAACTACCATCCCAAGTGAGAAGTACAGGTATGCATTTCTGTATCCATATGGAAAGGCTCAAGAGAGGTACTAGCAGGAAAGGATAGCATGCCATAGAGCTACATATAACCTGGCAGAAAAAAGCTTAACAGCAATGTATCAGGCTAAAAGAACCAGGATAATACCAAATAAAAAGGCCTATACATCAAAAAGCACAGCAGTCTGGACTGTCAACTGTGGGGTGAATCATCTTAGGATTTCCAGAGAAAGCATCACCATATTCCAGGATAATACAACCACTGACAAATATTTCTGAATAATCAAGAAAATATTATGTGTTTAATAAAAATTATCAATAAAGGGAAATATAGATATTTTAATAGGCTTCTTTCTAAAATGGGTGGATTCTCTAACCTTAATAGGATTCACTGATTTTTAGATGTGTACTTCCATGAAAATGATGGATGAAAAGCATCATGGTTTAGTGGGAAAATGGAATAAGTTAGGAGCTGGGCAGACCCAGGTTCTGGTGTTCAGAGGCCTGTTAGCCTTGGTCAGAGGGAGTGTAACTGAAATTGGCTTTCTAAGGAATAGTAAGCAGAGTGTGAGGAGAGGTCATGCTGGAACAGAACACATCAGGAAGGACAGGAATGACAGAGGAGAGGAGCTTGCAAGCAAGAAGCAAGAGAAATCAGAAACAGAAAGTAAATTCTCAGGGATATAAAGTCACAAAGTCATGACAACACACAGTTTCCAGGAGGAAAAAAAAGTTCAATCTGCCAAACAGTGATGAATAAAGTAAAACAAACAACTGAAGGACATCCCTTGGGTCTAGTGAGATGAGAAGTTACTATTATCTTGGTTAGAATTCATCAAAACAAAGAAGTACAACTCATAAGAACTTCAGTCATGAAGAGGAGTAAAGGATATAAAAGGGAATGTTGGCATGTGAGGTGTTTTTAATGGATAAAAGTATAATTGTGCTTAAACACTTGATGGGAATGAATCACAAGAAAGAAGATGGAGGTATGGGAGAAGAACAATAACCAGTATGTGGAGTAAGACTCAAAAGATGCAGAAGAGCCATTGAGTTAGGGGAAAAAAATAAAGGCAGGAGGCAAAGCACTGACAGTCTCTGAGGAGCAACCATCTGATGGTGCTCACTGCCCCGAGAAGTAGCAGGCAGGGCATCTGGCAACAATGAAGGAACTGCAGGTGGTTGAAGAGTTAGATGTCTGAGGAAAGCAGAGACATCCAATGGTCACCAAGGAGAACCCAAAGAAAGGAAGGCAAGCCCTTCTCCACTTTCCTCCCTGAGCTCAGACCCTTCACTGTGGCCTATGTGGCCAAGAGACATGTTTAGAAGGCACTCTAAATGGTTAGGCCTAAAAGATGTAATTCTTTCTACTATGCTTTACAAAGCATCCTACAAACCCAGTGGCAGGTCAAAAGACCCTAGATTTGAAAATGTAACAACATGACAGGCATTTTCATCAGTATACCCTAAAATGTTAATTTTAGATCCCTATTTTAGAAAACACCTAATGTTAAAACATGACACTGAAAAATACAACATGCAATCAAATTGATAATTAAAATTAAGACAAAATACTTCAGTGAAGAAAGACCTAAGTCACTGCAGGTTTCTATTTAGAAATAAATTTCTAGTATTAAATGTTGCTTTTCAATTTGTTTTGGGTAAGAGGCTGTTAACACTATTAAAAAAGTTAATAGAAAAGTATGCTCTTGAACAAAAATGTAGTAGTATATTTTATATGAATGTCTATTACTGGACAATTACCGTTTTTTTTAAAAAAAACCATTCCTAGTTCATTAGGGAACAGCCAATTACATCAAAACCCACCTCCTGTTATATTTTATTTTCTAATTAGTAGTATTCAAGAGACAAGAGCACAAGTTATAATATAAACTATACACCTACACTTACATGTGCTAACAAAAAGACATAAAGGCACACAGGTTTTAGTCCAACTAAATCAGTATATTTCCAGATTTCTTTTAAATATTATGTGTAGTCACCTTTCCTTCTTACTCTAAATCTTAACTGAAATCTGCAACTAAAAGCAGATATAGCAGAATTAATACATTGGGACAAGGATACCTATAATCCTTTTAAGAATGATTGTAACTGTCCAAATCACACAAGAAATGGAACTCAAACAAAAGGAACAAAAATATATGTGTGAACTTCAAGAATTCAAATCTGGTGAAGATTAAACAAGTTGGTAAATATAGATGCGGGAAGGGTAAGACAACAGGAATAAGAATATATGGAAACTTAGATAACATTCCAAGTTAAAAAACACATTTATCAACTTCACTTGCAACCAATCATAGTAGCCACAATTATAACTCAGTTCAGGTCAATAGGATATAAATGAGTATTGCAAAAGACATTCAGATGGGACATCTCACCTCCCCTACTGCCATCTTTACACCCAAGGGTGTAAAAGTTGGACTTTCAGAAGCTCTCTTAGACAATGAAGTGCCCTGCATATGACAAGATGTCATGTGCTTTGGAACTGGGAAATGAAATTAGCCAAGGTATCCAAGAACTCTGTGGGGTTACCATAATACTCTGGAAATACCTCCCCCGGACTTCAAATAAGAGAATAAATACTTGAGCGTTTAAACCACTGCCTAAATCTTTACTACTTCCTAACAAAAAAGCAATTCATAATTGATAAACAATAGAATTAGGATTCACAGATAAAGCGTTTACAGATAAATACAGGAGTCTTCTCTCTTGTGTATAATTTTACTTTTTGCAGTTTCAGTTACCAGGAGTTAACAATGGCCTAAAAATGTTAACTAGGAAATTCCAGAAATAAACAATTCAAGTTTTCAATTGCCCCTCATTCTGAGCAAGGTAATGAGATCTCGTGCTGCCCAACTGCTCCAACCAGGATGTGCTCCTCTCTGTTCAGCACATTCACACTACGTATGCTACCTGCCTCTTAGTGACTTAGTAGCCACTCAGTTATCAAATTCACACTTACGATGGCAGTGTTCATGTTCAAGAAACCCTTAGATAGCTGTAGCCTAGCCCTCGTCATAATGCCTTCAACACTCATCTAACTTCGTATCATCAGATAGGCATTCTATCCTCACATTACCACAAGACTGATTACAGGGCAATAGTGCACGAAGATATTTTGCAAGAATCAATATCACTTTTAAAAATGAAGAAAAGGAAGGTAGAACAGGTCCTGTCCAGGGGCAGGTACCAGTGAGAAGGAGGATGGTAAACCGACAGGGTGTAAGAGGGCGAATATGGTGGGTGTACTTTGTGTATGTGCATGAAAACGAAGCGATGAAACCTGTGAAATTGTTCTAAGAAGGGGAAGAGGAGGAGATGAGAGAAAATGATGGAGAAGATCAATCTAAAATACATTGTAAGCACATATGCAAATATCAAAATGAATTCCCCCCTGTGTAACTATTATATGCTAATAAAAAAAGGTATTTTGAAAGACATGGAGACAATGAATGTGTGAAAGAGAAAGACCACAGTCACTTAATTTTTACTACATATATTATTCTAATTATGCTATTTTATTATTAATATTAGTGTGCCTAATTTACATATTAAGCCATCATAGGTACATATGTATAAGAAAAAACATTGTATATATAGTATTTGTAGATGCTATCTGGGCATCTATTGAGGGGGGTCATAGAAAAATACCCTGTGCATAAGGGACTACTGCATACATGGACCGAGCACAAAAGATATTCATGAGGTATTGGCAAGTCCAATAAGCAGGTTAAGGAAAAATATATTAACTATAATTTTTAAATTTTAAAAAAAATAGAGGTGGCTGACGTGTACATACAAAGAGAAAAGAGCTAGAAAGTTACTGACGTGTAGAACTTCTATAATTACACAAAAACATGTGTTTTGCTTGGCATATAGGTATCAAAAGAAAAAATATCATTAGCTTCAACTTGTGGTTTCATTAAAACAATGTGATTACTCATTATAATTACTTTTTTCAAAGAAAACTGCATTTATTTTAGTCATCAATGTCCTCATCTTTAGTATACAAAATAATTTGATTATAAAAAATATCTTGTTACTAGAATGGGCAATATCTTATTTTAATCTAGTATGAGAGCAAATCATTAATCTCAAAGATGAATATGAAATAATATTTATAGGAGCTATGCATCAGAATGCCAGAGGTAAACAAGGACTTAGTAAACTTACTAATAATACCACATCCTCAAAGTTCACAAATAAAAACATAAAAAAGGATGCTTTCCCTACCATACTAAACTTTGCATAAGAGATTTTCCTGTAATGATTTATGTATGGAGTAATAAAGAAGTACAGAATAGTAGTAACTATCCCCTTCTAAAAGAAAAGCATATTAATAAAATAAATCTTTAAAAAAAGTTTATGAATCTACTGCATGGAAATAACCACTCACATGAGCACCCAAAGGGAGAAATGAGGCTCATGCAGACAGGCAACCACCTAGATTTGTAATAGGCACCAGGATGAGCAATCTCACCATGCTTCTGTTCACATGACTCACTGATCAGATAACATGTCACCCAGAAGAGATTCAAACCAAGCTGCCTCTGACCAGATCCCCACCCAATTCACCAGGAAGATGCTGGCCCATGCACCCACCTTCCCATTGGCCTGTCAGCACCAAGGTCCTGTTAATTACCACATCAATCTCCTTAGCTCCATCTTCCACAGCCAGTCTGATCTCTTCTAACCGTGTCTTTAAATGAGTCTGTCCAGCTGGAAAGCCAGTGGCCACTAGTAGAAGTTAAAAAGAAGGATGAAATGAGGGAGGGGGAAGAGAGGGAAGAAAAACAAATTTCAATGGTCAGTAGCTCAACAAAGCATTTCGGAGCCCCTCTATATAAAACTGCACAGAAACCAAAGTATTAATGGCCTTAACATCACTTACATTATGTACAACACATGTGTGAAGTAACAGCATGTTATCTCCTATTATATTAGTTTTAGGACAAATATTAACTTTATATTATCTGGAAGACCTGAAATTAAATTGCTGCAGAGAAGTTTATGAAGTATATTAAGTAACGATCAATTAAGAAAATTTGTTATTCCTGGGTGCTGGTGGCTCATGCCTATAATCCTAACTACTCAGGTAGGTGAGAACAGAAGTTCCAGGCCAGCCCAGGCAAACAGTTTGTGAGACTCCCATCTGAACCAATAGTTGGGCATGGTGGCATGTGCCTATCATACCAGCAGAGTGGGAAGCTTAAAACAGAAGGATTGCAGTCCAGGCCAGACTGGACAAAAAAGCAAGACCCTATTTCCAAAATAACAAGAGCAAAAATGTCTGGTAGCTCAAGTGGTACAGTGCCTGCTTTGTAAGTGCAAAGCCCTGAGTTCAAACCCTAGTACCACTGGAAAAAAATGTTATCATCACAGTGACAGCCAAAAAATAATGGGTGTAGCCTTGTCTGACTCTGGATCCTACTTTTGGTAAGCTGGCCATCTTGATTTACTCACAAATGAACTTCTTTAGCTGTACTAATCAGATTGTAATATAGGTTCTTCCCATGGCCTATCTTAAAACAAGCAGCAAAGGAGAATAAAGGGGTGTGAGAGGGAAAAGCGCCTAATCAGTGTCAGTGCAGAGCAGAGCTAGAAGAGGAGAGCCAAGAATAAATTAAAGGAAAATGAAGCTATAGTTGAAGTTTTGAAAAAGTGTCACCAACATTTTTATGTGCATACCATTCATTCCATCCCTGTTTTAAACATAATTGTCTTTCCTTGATGTTATTAAATTCCTTGGGTCTGCTACCTTAGGGAAAGCACACCCCTCTGTTATATAGAGGAAGATCTGAACTGAGTGTGCCTGATAGAAAATTAAAGTCTAAAGACGTAGCTGCCAAATACTTTGGGAACCCTCACAAATGGAGATGCAGATAAATATAGTATGTCATGTTTCTTTTGAAGCTTCCTTAATAAGACAAGTTAGTGATCTTCATATGCTGCTCTTTTAAAGCACCAGAATTTTCTTCTATCCTTTTTAAAAACTACACTCTAATTATGTATCTGCACATCCCTCCATCCATCCATTCGTCTGTTCACAGACACATATTTCACTAAACTGGAGCTTTAAAAAATTTCCATGGCTTCATATCAAATCCATGTACCCTTTTCCTAAATAATTAAAAAAATACTAAAATCATGAATCAATACAATTAGTATACAATTAGTTTAAGTCATACCATAAAACTATGTATAAAATCCCCCACTGACTGGGTTAAAAAAACTGACAACTTGTTGAAAGACAACAACAAACCTTACCTGATGCCACAGGGATGTCACAACCCGCAGCCTTCAGTGCTTCGACAGCGTCACACACCCGGGCAGGGTAGACACACACGGCAGCTGTAGTGATATCTGTGAGAGAAGAAATCACAGCAGCCCACTTCATATGAAGTTCAACTCACATGGTATGCTTTCAATTATTATTTATACTACAACTCTAGCAGAAATCAAAATGAGAGAAAAAAATAATTCCCTACAATGCTACAACAAATCAAAAGGGTTTTACTTTCCATATTTCCTTCTAATTCTGAAAACATGGATCATTTGCTGATCATTATAATCATAGAAACAACTCTGACAAACTGATCCTTGAAGTTAACATGATACTGAATTTTTTTAAATTCCTAAATAATAGACTTGGTCATCATGACTCAACAAAAATATTTTATTTCTTGTAAATAACAAAGTCTGGGTTTGTATGGCATCCAAACAGCTATGGATGAAGAAAAATGTAAGTGAAATTTACAGAGTAGTACAGTAAAATGACATTTAACTAAACCTCCTCTCTCTTCTGTAAGAAATTGGAGCCCTCATTTTAAGGTACAAGCTCTTAAATTTAAAAAAAAATTAAATAGTTACTTATACTTAGAGTTCATACAAAGTTGTTTCATTTAAGTGTCACTTTATTCTGTTTTTTTTTTTTTTCTTTGTGATGCTGGAGACTGAACATAGGGAATTTGTACTCTACCACTAAGAAACATCTCCAGTACCAATAAGGTGGTACTTTCCAAAGCTGCAAGCTGGTTAGGTGTGCTAGTATTCTACCAATGATTTGTGGTACCTGCACTGGGCTTGTCCACTCTCTCTAATGGCATTAGAACAGAAGGGCACTCTGGACCCATGAGGCATCCTCCCATGGAGAGGGGATCCAGCATTTAACACCAGTCCAGAAAGGAATAAGACATCTTAGAAATCTCCCTCAGCCTTCCATATCTTGGTCTTGTCACTTAGAAAAACAGGGTATTGGCTCTCAAAGTCTCCATTTCTAAAATGTTTAAGGTTCTAAACTTCTGGCAACTTTACAAAGTTCTTTCTCTTGTGTATACTAAGGAAGTGAATATGACTTTTTCTGAAACATCTAGCCTAATATATAAGCATGCAATATTTCCCATTTGCATTTTATTCTCAAAAGTATTTCATTTACTCACCAAATACTTTATGTATGAGATGTAATTATTAAGTAATGAGACTGGCTCTTTCACATGTGACTAGGGAATCAGAATCAGTGGTTTACAGTCACTAGATAGAAAATTTCCGAAACTGAAGAATTGAAAAGAAATATAAGGAAACTCTCAACCAGCAACTTCAATCCATAGATACAAAGAACTAACCTAAAAACAAGATGCAGATTCTCTTTCTTGTGATTTTCAAAGAACAATCTCAATTATTTGTCTGTATACACGACCAGAGTTTATATCACCTGTTTTATCACTACTATTATATTAGCAGCTGAATCTTAAGTCCCCTTACATTAGTAATCAGTATTATAAGCAGATAACTCCATATGCATTATACATTACCTCTGTCATGCACATTTAAAGCTTTTAAGAGATCTTCTCTGATTGGGTATTTGGCTTTATAACAGAGCCTTTGAATATTGGAAGATGTGCCATCACCTGAAAGTGTAGTAAGATCTATAAAAGTAACAGCTTTCAGGAGCCAAGCAGCCTGTTGGGAAAAAAAGTAAAAACAAAGGAAATAAAAAACAAAATTAATCTCCACCATAGCTGTTAATAGGGAATCACTAGACAAATATGAGCACTCGTAGCTGAGATCTACGACATCTCAGGCATACTCTGACACAGGACAAAAACTAGCTCAAGTGACTAACAAGATGAATGTTACCCAGAATATTACAAAACAAAGAACAAAATCAAACAGAATAAAAAGAAACAACAAGAAAGAAGAATGGCCTCAATTTTTTTTTTTCCTCCACAGATATACAAAGTTGAAACCCCAACTAGAACAAGACTCCCCACACATCACTGTTCCATCTTAAACGAAACTTAGGAAGGTTTCTAACTTACTTTCATCTCCTGCCCTGGTATCAGAGAGGAAATATTATTGTAAATTTTTTTCTAAGTTTCTTGGTTTTTTTTCCCAATTTAATCCAACTGCATTTTCAAAACAATATTCATATTTCACAACAGAGTTTGATGATTTTCTTTTCATCTTTTCAATCAGCATATTTCAAAGGATGACCAAAATGTGAAATGCCACTGAAAAGGATTTCATTTCCCCCTTGTGAAATGAATTTCTTTTAGTCTTTGGCTGCTACACTGAGGAATATGCTGACGACAAGTACTCTGTGCAACATCATTTTTGGAATTTTGAAAAATGATTTATGAAAATAGTATAGTAAACATGATGGCCAAAAGTCAACTACGAAACCTCAGGGTCTCACCCTGAGGACACATCAGGTGTAGATGTTATGGTTTTAAAATTAAAATAGAAGATGACCAAAGAAGGCATGTCTAAAAAAACTGAATAAATGTGTTGAGAAAATATGCTATTTAATTCACTCATGAATAAAGATGCCTCAAATTCATTTGCAGTTTTGCCACTCAAGAGTAATAAGATTTTTAACTTGTTTGGATAAATGTGTTATCTTTCTCCAACCCATCATCATCATGTATGAATTATTAAAATAAGTCATGGACAGCTGCAATCTTTTAAGTTTAGATGCATCTTGAGTGAAATTCAATATTGCGGCCTTGAGGAAAGAGACCATGCATTGTGAAATACAAGGACAGAACGCTCAAGAAGAACCCTTACCTGCCACTCCTTTTTCACCATTCTGCGAGCCTGGATTTGTTCTGCCCGCCTCAGGACGGCTGGCTGATTCACTTGTATTTTGGAGATCCAGCTAAGGTCTAGAGGGGAAAGAACAACACTTTTTGAAAGTGAAAAGTTTTATTAAATACAATCACCTCTAGTTACAGGGTCCTTGAAAGGATATATTCATCATTTGATATCAATGCTCTTTCAAAACTTAAGATTCTTTTTCACACACAACAAATAAATAAAGTTGAAGGACGCCAGTCACCACAAGGCACACTTCATGCAAAGTCAAGTACATCCAAACTAGAAGAACCTGTATTGATCCACTACAGACAATAGCAATGGGGGTGCTGTGTTCCTCCTGTCATGTTCTTCCCTTCTGACAGCAAAGACTTACTTGTGAGTGTCCAGTCCAGGAGAGCAAATGATTAATAAAAAGTTACATGAATTAATGCTGGGGTTTCAGGGTATCCCTGATCACTGCCCCCTTGCTGAAAAGATTAATATCTACTAGATGCTGATATGATACAGACCATTAAAGGAGAATTTTTCAAAATGCATTAGAAATCACAGCATTCATATACCAGAAGCTAAAAAAAGGGAAAGAAAAAAGCCACTCAAAGTTCCAGGAGACAACTCTGCTGCTTCTGTTCCAAAATGCTCTCCTACCTCACTCTACTCTTTCTTCCATTTGACTGTAACCAGCCTAATGTTACCTTTGGTGAAAACACAACCAGCAATCTAGACAGCACTAACATTTGGATGTGCCTCTTCCATGGAACTTGTATGTAATTCATCGGAGGGTTGTGGTAGAATTGTTTCTTGTACTAACTGTAATGTGAGTCACAATCTTATATATCTTTGAAAGTCTCACACCAAACAGCATCTGGTGCATGTGTATTTCAACTTCACACATGGACTCAGTAACAGGTAGCCTCATAGTAAATTAGGCATGTGCCCACTTCAGTTCTGTAACTAATCTCATTTCTATATTCCTCTAGGTACTCCTGATTTTGAAGAATCATTTTCTTTCTTTTCTGAAGGTACTGGGGTTTGGACTCAGGACTTGCACTTGCTAGGCAGGCACTCTACCGTTTGGTCATGACCCCAGCCCTGAAGAATCATTTTCTTAGAAGATTCTTAAAAGACTACTATGGGGAAAGTTATTAATTAGAGAGAAAAAAAAAGTTTAATTATACAACTCTCTAATGTAATGGAGAAAACTTCTAATCACATACTTTTACTTGGTTAACAACACAAATAATTATAAAGTATTCACATCCACTACAAAGATGAAACCACCAAGAAAACCAGTATTTACAAAAGACATTTTCCCATTTCTATTTGCTTCTTCTTAAAGGTATCAATATTAATAGTGTGGAATAATGATATTCTAATTTCAGTATCACTAAAGAAATGTCGGAGTTTGGGTGGTTTCTTTTTTTTTCTTATTAAATTATTTTGTTAGCTGCAATCATTTAATAAAACAGATTTTTAACATTTCAGTCCATCTGCTCCTGCTCCAAAAAATACCATATGCTTTCCTGCTTGTTTGCTGAGCCAACTCCACAAAGAAAATGAGAGCCTGGGTCAAGCTGACTTCTGTCTCTTCCTCCCACCCAAAGACTGAGTTGGTTCTAAGAGAACCCAAAGGCATAAGATCAACTGGACACAGGAGACTCATTCCATTTGTCTGAGACCTAGAAGAAACTACCTCCACCCAATCATAAGGGAGGCTCTTTTTTATTTTTTTTGACCACCCAAACAAAATACAAATGGCTCAAATGATAAAGCACTTGCCTAGCAAACACAAGGCACTAGGTTCAGTCCCGAGAACTAAAAAAAACAAAACTCAAAAGTTTCTCCCCTCCTCAAGCCCCACTATTGCCACCGCTGGAAGTTTTGCTGTTAGAGAAAAATCTCAGCAAACCCAGGGCACTCCCCATCTCTTGGTCCTCTTCTTCTCCTTTCTCTAACTCCAGGGTCCAGTGTGCCTAAATAACTGAGGTTCCTTGACACATTATATTAATTCTCTCTCTGTTTGCCCTTCTGTCTATGATGCCCTTCCTTATCTTGTCTAAAGAATGAACTCCTACTTACTCAGTAAGATTCACTTCAAAAGTTAGCCTCACTGGGAGCCTTCCCTAAGCCTCACAGGTTGAGTGTTCCTTTGCTTCCATGCAGCTTTGCAGTCCTTTCACTTGGAATGACACTGATGTGTCAAACTGTTCATACACCCAACAGATTTTTAAAACTCCAAACAAAGTACCTGACACATGGGTGGCATTCAATAAATAAGATGAATGGTTTTCAAAGCCTGAGAAATGATCTGATTCTGGGTGATGTCTTTCTCAACTGCTCCTGACTGGAAAGGCCTTTTGGACCCCACAACAAAAGATAGAATGAAAGCACGAATGGGATGCCTGGGTACACTCACCTCAGAAAACTCATTTTTAGTACAATTCCCACCTAAGGTTAGAACCCACGAGGCCTGCTCTCACACTTCTCAGATACTACTTGCCTCAAGTCCCGGCGAGCCAACTACTGAAGAATGTAATAGGACTGCTTCTCTCACAGTATCAGCTTCCCTGCTAAAAATGTCATTAATGGTCATAAAATTATCCAGCCCCATATTTAATTCAGGCACAGAATTTGCCTCTGTGACCTCCCATGGCAATGAATTATATAAGTGACTATCTCATTTTATTAGCACTTAATTTGCTACTCTTTAATTTCATCAAATAACCCTTGTTCTCATATTATGGGGTCTGGGGAAAAGAAAGGACTGATTGGCCTTTGTTATGTCCTTCATAACTTTTAATATTTCATTCAAGTACCCTTTAGTGTCTCCTTTCTAGGAGAACTGATTCTAATACACACAATCTCATCGGGACCATAGAATCTTCTTCTTATGGGGCCAGAAGGGGTTTCAAGTACACATACCTTTAGGGAGAATAGACATGAAACCATAATTGGAAGGTAATAATACTTTTTTAACACTCCTCAATGAAGAAAATCCCACCGTTTCTCTTAGCATGCCATTATGGTGGTTTTCTCTTTTTTGAAATTTTTTCATTAGGATATGTTCATTGTACAGTGGGACTTTGAAAATTCCAAATAGGCTTATGTTGTTCTTGGTTAGATCGCCCCACCATCTTTCCCCTCAACCCCCCACCTACTCTGCTTCAAGCAATCCCAAGAGATTTCATTGTTCTTTTTCATATAGGTATATGAAGTCATTATGGTGGGTTCCAAACCCTCTATCAGATAAATTTTTCTCAAATAAGTGTCCCATATTTATTATTATTTTTTCCATTCAGCTTTCAGTAGAGCCAGAGTTCATTTTCTAGAATGAGTATGAAAACAAAAAAATGAAACTTTCAAGAAAGGGGTAGAGAGATGTGCGGAAGTGATAGAAAGAGTGAATTTAATTGAGATATATTGTATGCATGTATGAAAATACCACAGTAAAACTCCTTTATACAACTAATGTATCCTAATAAAAAAGAAAACAGTTGATCAATATACATCTGTGCCCTTTCCATAGTGGTATATTTATTTTTTATATCAGATATTCAAAGTAGCAAAATATCACTCGATCATGTCTAACTCTCAACCTTAACCTTGGACAGGATTACATTGGTTAGAACAAAAAGATTCCATGATTTCAACGCATGCCTGATCTAGTCAGGCTCATTAGACATTCACTTTACACAGGGCATGAACAGACTTAGCCTTTCCCAGCTCCTAGCTCAAAAATAGAAAACAGAAACTATCCTGAGACTCTCCATCCTTATCTGAGAGCACACAGGGTCTAGAAATAGTCTTCTTCTCAAAATCTAACATCCCTAGGAATCTCCCTCTATAGCTATCCTTATCTCAACTAGCAAAAATGCTTTGTTTTTCTTATTATTGTTTACACTCTCTCTTCAACAAAATTAGAGATAAGAACAGTTTCTGCCTGGAAGCAAGGAGGTGGAGGGGAGAGGGAGCGGACAGGGAGGGGGTGGGGGGGTAGGGGGAAGAAATGACCCAAACATTGTATGCACATGACTAAACAAAAAAAAAAAATCTAACATCCAACAAACCCTGAGTGACTACTTTAGGCATCTATGCCCCTGCTGGACACTCCCCAGCTCTTCGAAGGTTCTGCTGGGTAAGTCAATCCTGAGAACCCAAATGGATATTCAACAAACCAAGACTCCAAAAATCTGACAACAATGCCACAGGCCACATGGCCTTGCTATAATGACACAGCTCCTCACTTCTACTCTGTCCCTAATTTCTAACCCCCTTCCCACATACATTCACTCACCAGACCATACTTTAGGGTATTAATCCAAGTCCAAGTGAGAAATGAACTTACTACATCCCCTGAAAAGCTATAATTTAGATGGTTGGCCACAAGCCAAAAGCCAACTTGACCTCTGTACATCTCATCTGCTCTCTTACACTTTTCCTCCATTTAGCTTTCATTTCCCACGTCTTGTATCCATAGCCAAATGGATTATAACACTTTCAGAATATATCATCACAGTGAAAAACACTGTGGCTCCATATTACAAGGTACATGTATTTTCCTACCTTTAAAGAGTAGTATTACAAGATGGTTTGTAAAATGTTACTACTTTCCTTTATTCTTCATCTATCCTGGAGACAGTAGCCATTTCCCAACTATTGCTACTCTTTAGAAATCAATTGCTCATTTCTGCAAATAATACTTCTCAATTCATCAGCTATTGCTAGTAGGGTTAATGCTGGCATTAAAAGATTCAAGTCTTGGTCCAGGGATGTAGCTCAGTGGTTGAGTGTTGCTTGGTATGCACAAGGCCCTGGGTTCGATCCCCAGTACCACAAACACACACACACACACACACACACACACACACACACACACACAGCCAAAAAAATATCCATATCTTATGGTGGATTAGAATCAAGCAGCACTTTCTGCTTTCATAGAGACTCAAACTCAAAGAACCAGAAAATGGCTTTTTTCAAGGTGGGTTACTGAGGGGATGCAATGAAGTTCAATACTGGACAAACAAAGAATTCGTAAAACCCATAGACTCTGGTTATTAGAACAGAGCTTGTTGACCCACCCTCTGTGTGAGCTTCACAGAGTACCTGAGATCCAGATGTGACACAGAAGATCTCAGTGTCAGCCCAGCCCTGGGGGGTACATGAAATTACTCAGTCTGGAGTAAACTCCAGTGTAGGGGACTTTGGTTCTGTCCTAACTTACATTAGTGAGCAGAGAAACAAAGTTATTCCAACAAAACCCAACTGAAAATATATTCAACACTTAACACCAATTCAATATTCTAGGACATATATCATCAAGGTAAGGCTATTCCTAAAAAGTTCCTTATGTAAAAGTGAGAGAGATATCCACAACAATGCATACTCAAAATTCAACACAGAAATACAGAAAATATGAAAAAGCAAGGCAACATGACTCCTTATGATTGTTTGATCATAATTCTCTAACAATGGACTCCAAAGATACTGAAGTAGATGAAATACCAGATAATTAATTCAAAAGAATGATTCTTAAAAAGATAATGAATGCCAAGAAAATATAGAAAAACAATTAAATGAATTAAGGAAAACAATACAGGATAGTAGTGAGAAGTTCAACAAAGAGAGAAATTTAAAAAAAAAAAAAGCAGAAATCTCATAAATAAAAATCTCAGTAAGTCAAATAAAAAGCTCAGTTGAAAGCTTCATCACAGACTAAACCAAGCAGAAGAATTTCAGAGTTTGAAAACAAGGCTGAAAATTATCACACTCAGACAATAAAGAAATTCTGAACAAAACATGCAAAACATCTAAGACATGATTATAACGCCAAACATATATTTTTGGTGTAAAAGAATGTGATGTAACACAAACTAAACACACTGAAAACCTATGAAATGGTAGAAAATTTCTCAAATCTTGGTAAAGATATGGACATCCAGGTAACAGAAGACATTTAGAACCCCCAGGTAGACAGTACTAGGAAAAAAAAACCAAAAAAACAAAAAAAACTCATGCCATATTATAGTTAAAGTGGCAAGAAATAACAAAGAAAGAATATTGAAAGTTGTGAGACAGAAGCATCAACACATTTATAAAGGCAAACCCATTAGCAGATTTCTCAACAGAAACTCTAAAAGACCAGGAAAGGAATAATGCATTTCAAGCCCCCAAAGAAAATAACTGCCACCCTAAAGTACTATATCCAACAAAGTTATCCTTCAGAATGAAAAGATACATAAGATAAGCATAAAGGAATTCATGATCATTACATCAGGAATGCAGATTATACTTAAAGAATCCTACACACCGAAGAGGAAAATAAACACAACCATAAAAGTACAGGAAGGAGTAAATCCCACTAGAATATTACATAAACAAGTGAGTATTAGGAAAGACTCAAACATTAGAAAAACAACATGACAGGAATTCATTCATACATTCCTTGAAAACATAACCCTCAATATAAATGGTTTTAATTCCTCAATTAAAAAACACAGACTGACAATTTGGTTTAAAAAAACAAGATCAAACTGTTTGCTGTCTGCAAGAAACAGATCTCAGTGGCAATGACAGACACACACTGGAAGTGAAAGGTCAGAAAGTGGTATTCCAAGCAAACAGAATCTGGAAACATGAAGGAGTAGCTTATTAAATAAAGTAGACTTGAAGCCGAAATTTGTCAGAAGAGACAAAGAAGGTCATTAGGTATTGATAAAGGGAATAGTAAGCCAAGACTATAGAACAATTGTTTATACATATATGTATATAATGCACCAAATGCTGGTGCATCTAATTTCATAAAAAACAAATGCTACTGAACACAGAGAGACAGACAGGATTCAATACAATAATAGTAGATGTTATCAATACTCCACACTCACCAACAGAAAGATCACCCAGACAAATATCAACAGAAACTCTAATAAATAGGTCACCCAGATAAAACTCAACAAAGTTCAGAGTTAAACTAATCTATAAATCAAATAGATTTAACAGTCATCTACAGACTACTCATTCTTTTTAGCAGCTGGTGGAATTTTCTCAAAAACAGAACATATTTTAGGCCAAAAAGCAAATGAGAACTAACACAAAAAATACTGTAATTTCTTACATCTTATCAGATCATAATGGAATGAAACTGGAAATCAGTAACAAAAGAAACTATATAAATACATGGATATAGAAAAATGCATTTTTGAACAATATGTGAGTTGCTGAAGAAATCAAGGAGGAAATATAAAAATTCCTAGAATCAAATGAAAATGGAAATACAATATATCAGAATCTGTGGGATATAGCAAAGACAGTTCTAAGAAGGAAGTTATAGCTATGAGTGCCTATCTTAAAAAATTAAAAACATTTCAAATAAATAACATAATGATATATCCCAAGATCTTAGAAAAACAAGAATAAACCAAACTCCAAAACTATCAATAAAGAAATAATAAACAAATACAACTGAATTGAAATTAATGAAATAGAGACTAAAAGAACAAAATGAAACAAAGAATTGGTTCCTTGAATATTCACAAAACTGAAAAATGCTTAGGAAAACTAACCAAACCAAAGAGAGGCTCTAAATTAAGAGATTTAAAGATGAAAAGGGACATACCACCACAGACACCAATGAGATCCAAATGATCGTTAGGAATTTTTTGGAAAATTTAGAATTGAAAAGTCTAGAATAAATTTCTAGACACATATTACCTACCAAAACTGAACCAAGATACAAAAAACCTAATCAGATCAATAATAATTAATGGGATTTGATGCAAATAGAAGTCTCTCAACAAAGAAAAGTCCAAGAGCAAACAGATTTACTGCTGAATTCTACCAGATCTCTACAGAAAAACTAACACCAATGCTCCTCAAACTAAGAATGAATACATCTAAACTCATTCTATGAGGCCACTATTGCACTGATACCAATCCTAGCTAAGGACACAAACAAAATGTAACAGAAACTTAGCATTTTTTGGTTCTCCAGCAACCAGAAAAATCTATTCTCTCAATGTTGGGCAATCTGCTGGTCTGCAGACTGGGTTGGAGACACCAGAGAGGATCAATAAAAAATAAATCCCATTTAAAAACTCTTGCCAGGTATGGTGGAGCACACCTGCAATCCCAGCAGTTGGGAGGCTAATGCAGGAAGACTGAAAGTCTGAGGCAAGCCTGCTCTAAGTAACGAGTTTCAGGCCACCTTTGGGTAACACGATGAGACCCTGTTTCAAAACCAAATAACAATAAGAAAGCCTGTTAAATTTTCTTTTATCTACATGTCTCAAACTTTTTGGATCATGAAAGGCTTTTCCATATAACTTATATGGAATACTAAATCAATACTGGCTGAATACTAAATCAAGTTTAGAGGAAGGCTAGGTCACAGTCGGCTTGCCAAGGTGGATAAGTAGAGATCTGAGGCTGACTTGAAGCACTGGTTCTCAGTCTAGCATCATTTCTGGTAGTCACAGCTGAGGGTCTACAGAGATGTGACACTTCCATCTAATGGACAGAGGCCAGGAATGCTGCACAACATTCTACAAAGCATGGGACATTCTCCCACAACAAAATTCTCCCCAAAAACTCAACAGTGCCAGGGTTGAGAAACCCTGACCAAAGAACAGGCAAGTTTCAGGAAAATAGGGAAGTGCTACAGGTTTATGGGATTCAGAGCTGTCAGAAGCAAAAGCATAATGGCTAAGTTATTGACAGTGACTCATTTGTAGAAAACCTTCAGTATTAGATGTCCACACCTGTACTATCCAGTCAGTAGCCATGGGACCCATGTGCCTATAGAGAACTTGAAATTATGGATAATCCAAATTAGCATATACTTGAAGTATAAAATACATAGATTTCAAAGATTTATTACAAAAAGAATACAAAATGTCTCTTTAATTATGTTGTAATATTGATTACATAGTAAAATCATAATATTTGGGATGATTGAATAAACTGTTATGAAAATATTTCCACCTATTTCCTTGTTTTATAATGTATCTATGGGAAAAATTGAAATTACTTTGTGACATACTATTATAGGTTTATGAGACAGCCTTGGTCTACACTTTATCCTACTAGGGATTAGGGGGTCACTAAAATTTTCTAAACATGGTTGTAGTGTTTTCTTAAAAAAAAAATCAACATTCATAGTATGTTCCATAAAAATACTAACATTGGCTATGCAAATGTAGATTCTAAGAGATGATTATGGTAGTACTGTCAAGATCCACACCCAGGTTCAATAAAATACAGCAAACATATAGTATGAAATACAATGCAGCCATTAAAAAAAATTAGGGACATCACTATGTACTATCATGGAGAACTGATTAGGACACATGACCCAGTGAAATTAAGTAATCTGCATAACCATGTGATTTTTTAATGTTTTAAAAGATAACATAATACAAAGAATATCTGTTGGTATATGTTGAAAAAATAACAATATATACCTAATTGATAGAAGTATTTCTCCTCAGAAATAAGATTTATATTTCATTAACACTTAAAATTTGCACAAAGTGCATGAGATTTCTTACTGAGTAAAGAAAACAAAATATAGTTCAGAGAACTGGCAAGTAGTGGTCTACAGGACAGGTGGAAAGCAGGCAGACTAGAAGAGGTGAACCAGCAAAGCAACTGTGCTGCAGTCTAGACACTAGCAACACCTCCCTGGGGTATCTTCCCCGCCTTCATGACCAATCTTGGACAGCTGAGCAATACCACAAAGTCAGCCTGACACAGCCACACAACCTCAGACACAATTGAAAAGGTCAGAATGTCTCTAGTACTGTTCACATAGAAAACATGTTCACATGTCAGCAGCACAGGCCACCAGACAAAACTGACTTTATATTACTCTTATGAGATCACAACATTCAACCTGGTTAAGATGGGCCCATCCTTTAGAGCCTGTTCTGGCCCACCCACAGATGTGCCCTTTCCCATGAGGGCAAAGCCTGTGGGGTCGCAGATACAGACCTTCTCTGGACCAGATTCTCTTCCAGTCCATGCCTAAGTTGCACAGGATCCCAGCATTCCTAGAGCAAATGACTACAAGCTTGGTTACAGAGACTACAGGTAACTCCACCCAAAATCAATAATCTAAAATTAAAATATGGGACAGATAAGGGACAGAGAACCTCCTGATAAATGCAATTCCGACTACAATTTACATTCATTCATTCAGCTAACATAAAAGGGGGTACCCAAGGTAGTGCCAGACACTTCTGTAAGCTCTGAGGACTGAGCTCTAAGAACTCTAATAGTTCTCCCAAGAGATTTGATGCCAGGAGTACATCGAAAGTTAAGAGTCCCAAATACCTTCTAAAATTCTCTAAGCTCCATCCTGCTGTTTCATCTTTTCCCTCTAATGTAGAAATTTCATTAGAATGTAGACTATTACATTCCTTAACAAAACAAAACAAAAACACAAAAACGCTTCTCCTTTCTTATAGACCATGAAGACATTATGGACACTTAGATTATGACTATGATCTCACTGCCTTCCACACCCTTTGCTTTTTCAGGATGGGAAAAAACACTTCCAAAGCTAGAAGATAAAAAGGCCTTTCAGTTTCTTTTATACTCTACCTAGTCTTCCTCTGTCTTTATGAAATGGGCTCATTCTGTTAGCCAACTTAAGTAAAGGCTCTGCATCCTCTACCTAAGCCTGTTCCTGTGCCAGAGATAGCAAGTTAGGAATCCTTATGTGTTCATGCATGCTTGTTCAGTTCAGAAAGGACACACCTGCACACCCCTGAACACACAAACACCCACCAATGCTGTGAGTTCAAGTTAATCCTTGAATTAATAATACTCCTAAAACCTATTACCCTAAAAATTAATCTCTTTCCTACTTTGCATCTTACATAAATTTGTGAACAGACAAAAGTTCCCATATCACAAGACATTTCATTGTCAAGAGCTTGATTTTTAATACTGTAATGCTCTCATGAAGACCTAACATTAGAACCACACTTCTTTTTTTCCCAAATATGTAGTCTTTTGGGGAGGGGGGACAAACTGAGGATCAAATCAAGAGTCTTGAGCATGCTAGGGAAGTGCTCTAGCACTGAGCTACCTCCCTAGTCCAAATATGTAGTCTTCCTATTTAATGTGGTCTCTGAAAACGTCTGATTAGATTTCTCTACGGCACTAATGTGCCCAGTGTTCCAAAAGGGTCGTTAGGGCACAAAGAAATTCATCAGAAAGCTGGAAAATTTGGCCCCCTGTTGTGTAAAGATTCACTTATCAGTCCTTTGAAAAGATTTGCTCAATTGTTCTAGGAGCCAAGAGCTTCAGAGAAAACCTGAGAACTCTTCCTTCTCAGTGAATGACTTCTCTCTCAATGAAAGACTTAACAAATGACATTCCTAAATTAAAAATGTAGAATGTCAAAAATGCCATCAGCCAAGAGATATTATTAATAAAGCTGCTACCTCTGCTGGATGTTGTTGCAAGGAGACTTAACATACTAACACAACTTGCACAAAATTAATCCTATAAAAATATCACAAATATTATTTTAATGCTCTAGAATAGATCAAACTAAGAATAATAATAAAATTATTCCATTTAAACTTAAGCAAAATGAGGAGCTCCACAATTTCCACAATATATTTGTGGAAATTAAAGATTACATAAGAGAGGATCCAAAATGGCGACTGGGACACAGACGCAGACCGCATGAGCTCCAGGAATCAGGGACCTTGCTGAGAAGCTGGAGACACATTTGCTTGAGGTAAAGCACCAGGGAGAGCTGAAACTTTGGCACCCTGAACCCCTAGCACGTGGAAGGCTTCTCCACATCAAGATACACTGAAAGAACAGGCCCACACCACCACCGCCTGCCTGCCCGCCAGGTCTCCACCCTGCAGGTCCACCAGGTCAGCACCCACCATAGGAGGGCTCTAGCACCACCAGATGGTGGCTCCAAACCTGCCTAGGAGACACAGACAAACAGAACTGGACACTAAAGGAGTAACACCAGAACTACTAAGACTGAAATTCTACTGTTCCTGAACCGGGGATTTTTTTTTTCTCTTTTTTCTTTTCCTTAAGTGTTTGTTTATCTTGTTCACTGTTAGATTGTACACCATCTCTCCTCGTTGATTTCTTTGGTTCTTTTTTTCTTTCTTTTTAAAAAATTTTTTTTCTCCTTCTTTCTTGGTTTTCTTAGTTTTACTATTGTAAGTTAGCTGATACTAAGTTACACATAGACCAGGGACAGAAACAGTACCAAGTGGAATGATGGGAAGATGAAAAAGGGATGGAAACCATTCTCCCCCCCAAAATAAATTAGTACAGGACTCAGAGGGAAATGAAGAAAACAGAAACCCAGATCCAGTCTCCAACAAAACAAAGATAAACTATACCAAGGAACCCAACGAAGCCCACAAGAACACTCTGAAAGAAGAAATTCTGCAAGTAATCAGTGAGAACTTCATAGAGATGTTACCAGACATGGTCAACCAAAACATACAGGAGGCACTGAAGAAATTTCAAGACAACAAAAATAAAGAATATAAGAAAACAAAAAAACAAATAAATGAAATCATAGGAGCCCTAAATAAACACCAAAGTGAAACAGAAAACAACATAAATAGAGAGACAAATGAATTAAGGATAAAAACTGACAATATTAAAGAGGAAGTGACCCATAATATGGGAAACCTCAGAAAAAAAGAATGAAACAGAAATACAAAACAAAATGGAAGGCCACTCAAGCAGAATAGAACAAGCAGAAGACAGAATCTCAGAACTTGAAGATGAAATGGTAATTAAAGGAAAAACTGAAGAACTATTAGTGAGACAGCTCAAGTCCTGTGAAAGGAATATGCAAGAACTCATTGACTTCATCAAAACACCAAACCTGAGAATCATGGGCATTGAAGAAGGAGAAGAGGTACAAGCAAAAGGAATTCATAATATATTCAACAAAATAGTAACAGAAATTTTCCCAAATCTAGAAACCACTATGCCTATTCAGGTACAGGAAGCCTCCAGGACACCAAATGGATTTGACCAAAATAGAACTACCCCATAACATGTTATTATAATTAAAACAACAAGCACAGAGAATAGAGAAAGAATATTGAAGGTTGTATGAGAGAAAAAACAAATAACATACAAAGGTAAACCCACCAAAATCACAGATTTCTCAACAGAAACCTTAAAAGCAAGAAGAGCATGGAGTGAGGTCCTCAGGGAACTGAATGAAAATAACTTCAACCCTAAGATACTCTACCCAGCAAAAACTATCATTCAAAAAAGACAGAACAATAAAAGTTTTCCATGATAAGCAGAAACTAAAACAATATATGACCACCAAGCCACCACTACAAAACATTCTTCAAGGAATTCTGCACACGGAAAGTGAAAGCAAACAAAACCATGAAATGGCAGGCAGTACCAAACCACAGGAGAAGAAAAGTCAAGAAAGTAGAGAGTAACAATGATTCAGCTACACACAATCAAGCCCTTAAACAACAAAGACAACTACATGACAGGGATCACCACATACCTATCAATACTAACACTGAATGTTAATGGATTAAATTTCCCCATCAAAAGATACCGCTTGGCAAACTGAATTAAATAGGAAGATCCAACAATCTCCTGCATACAGGAGACCCACCTCATCAACAGAACCAAGCACTGGCTGAGGGTGAAAGGCTGGAAAAAGATTTACCAGGAAATGGCCCCTGAAAACAGGCAGGGGTAGCAATTTTACCTCAGACAAAATAGACTTCAAACTTACATTGGTCAAACAAGATAAAGAAGGACACTACATACTAATAAAAGGGGAAATACACCAAAAGGAAATAATTATCAACCTATATGCACCTAACATCAATGCACCCAGTTTCATCAAACATACTCTAAAGGACCTAAAAACATGTATAGACTCCAACACAGTGGTAGTGGGAGACTTTAATACCCCCCATCACTAATAGCTAGGTCATCCAAACAAAAAATCAATAAAGAAATTCTAGAACTAAATCACATCATAGATCAAATGGACCTAGCTGATGCCTACAGAATATTTCATCTAACTTCTACACAATATACATTCTTCTCAGTAGCTCATGGAACCTTCTCCAAAATTGATTGAACCTTAGGGCAAAAATCAAGGCTCAGCAAATATAAGAAAATAGAAATAATCCCATGCATTCTATCTGATCATAATACATTAAAACTACAAATCAACAACAAAAACAACAGTAAAAAAACATGCAAACAACTGGAAGCTGAACAACACATTGTTCAATAATCAATGCGTCATTGATGAAATAAAAAAGGAAATGACAATGTTTCTGGAAGTTAATGAAAATGAAAACACAACCTACCAGAACCTACAAGACACAGCAAAGGCAGTCCAAAGAGGAAAGTTTATAGTCATGAGTGCATATATTAAAAGGTCAGAAAGATCTCAAATCAATGACCTAATGCTACATCTCAAACTCCTAGAAAAACAAGAACAAGCAAATCCCAAAAAAAGCAGAAGGAGAGAAATAATAAAAGGGCTGAAATCAATGAAATAGAAACAACAACAAAAAAAAAAACATAAAAAGAATCAATGAAACAAAAAGCTAGTTCTTTGAAAAAATAAATAAGATTGACAGACCTCTGGCAAACCTGACTAAAATGAGGAGAGAAAAAACCAAAACCAGTAAAATCAGAAATGCAAGAGGGGAGATAACAACACACACCATGGAAATCCAGGAAATCATCAGAGACTACTTTGAAAATCTGTATTCTAATAAATTTGAAAATCTTGAAGAAATGGACAGATTTCGAGATACCTACAACCATCCAAAACTGAACCAAGTGGATACTAATCACCTGAATAGAACTATAACACAAAATGAAATTGAAGCAGCAGTCAAGAGTCTCCCAAAAAAGAAAAGTCCAGGACTTGATGGATTCCCTGCTGAGTTCTATCAGACGTTTAAAGAAGAACTAATACCAACCTTCCTTAAACTGTTCCATAAAATAGAAAGGGAAGGAACACTGCCTAACCCATTTTATGAAGCCAATATTACTCTCATCCCAAAACCAGACAAAGATACCTCCAAAAAGGAGAACTACAGGCCAATTTCCTTAATGAACATCGATGCAAAAATCCTCAATAAAATAATGGCAAACTGAATCCAACAACACATCAAAAAGATCACCCACCATGACCAAGACTGCTTCATCCCAGGAATGCAGGGGTGGTTCAACATACACAAATCTATAAATGTAATACAGCACATTAATAGAAGCAAAGACAAAAACCACTTGATCATCTCAACAGATTCAGAAAAAGCCTTCAACAAGATCCCACACCACTTAATGATAAAAGCTCTAAGAAAACTAGGAATAGAAGGAATGTACCTAAACATTGTAAAGGCTATATATGAAAAACCTACAGCCAACATCATACTTAATGGTGAAAAACTAAAACCATTTCCCCTAAAATAAGGACTGAGACAAGGGTGCCCAATATCCCCACTCCTATTCAACATAGTACTGGAATTCCTAGCCAAAGCAACTAGGCAAGAAGAAGAAATAAAAGGAATACAATTAGGTAAAAGAAACTGTCAAAATATCCCTATTTGCAGACAATATGATCTTATACCTTAAAGACCCAAAAAACTCTACCCAAAAACTCCTAGATACCATAAACAGCTATAGCAAAGTGGCAGGATACAAAATCAACTTAGAAAAATCATTAGCTTTTCTATACACCAACAACGAACAAAGAGAAGGAATATATGGAAACAATTCTATTCACAATAGCCTCAAAAAAAAAAATCAAATACCTAGGAGTAAACTTAACAAAGGATGTGAATGACCTCTATAAGGAGAACTACAAACCCTTGAAGAAAGAGATCAAGGAAAACTACAGAAGATGGAAAGATCTCCCTTGCTCATGGATTGGTAGAATCAACATAGTAAAAATGGCTATACTACCAAAAGCAATCTACATGTTTAATACAATTCCCATCAAAATCCCAACAACATTCATCACAGAGATTGAAAAATCTACCCTAAAGTTCATTTGGAAACATAAGAGACCATGAATAGCCAAGGCAATACTCAGCAAAAAGAGCAATGCTGGAGGTATCACAATACCCGACTTCAAAATATATTACAAAGCAATAGCAATAAAAACAGCATGGTACTGGCACAAAAACAGACATGAAGACCAGTGGAACAGAACAGAGAACCCGGATATGAATCCACACAACTATACTCACCTCATTTTTGACAAAGGTGCCAAAAATATATGATGGAGAAAAGACAGTCTCTTCAACAAATGTTGCTGGGAAAAGTGGTATCTGTCTGCAAGAAACTGAAACTAGATCCATGTTTATCACCCTGTATTAGAATCAACTCAAAATGGATCAAGGACCTTAATGTCAGACCTGAAACTCTGAAGTTAGTATAGGAAGGAGCAGGAAACACTCTGGAAGCAATAGGTATAGGCAAGGACTTCCTCAGTAGAACCCCAGCAACTCAGCAACTAAGAGAAAGAATGGACAAATGGGACTTCATAAAATTAAAAAGCTTCTGCACAACAAAAGAAATGGTCTCTAAACTGAAGAGACCACCCACAGAGTGGGAGAAAATATTTGCCAGCTACACATCAGACAAAGGACTGATAACCAGAATATACAGCGAACTTAAGCAACTAAACTCCCCCAAAATCAATGAACCAATAAAAATAAGGATAACTGAACTAAACAGAACTTTCTTAAAAGAAGAAATTCAAATGGCCAAAAAACACATGAAAAAATGCTCACCATCTCTAGCCATAAAGGAAATGCAAATCAAAACCACACTAATATTCCACCTCACCCTTGTTACTATAGCCGTCATCAAAAACACCGCCAACAATAGGTATTGGCGAGGATGTGGAGAAAAAGGAACCCTAGTATACTGCTGATGGGAATGCGAGCTAGTGTGACCACTCTGAAAAAAAATTTGGAGGCTTCTTAAAAATCTAAACATAGATCTGCCATATGATCCAGCAATCCCACTCCTGGGGATATACCCAAAGGAATGCAACACAGGTTACTCCAGAGGCACCTGCACACCCATGTTTATTGCAGCACTATTCACAATAGTCAAGTTATGGAAACAACCAAGATGCCCCACTACTGACAAATGGAGTAAGAAAATTTGGTATTTATACACAATGGAATTTTACTCAGCCATGAAGACAGATGAAATTTTATCATTCACAACTAAATGGGTGGAACTGAAGAACATCATTCTCAGCGAGGTTAGCCAGGCTCAGAAGACCAAAAATCGCATGTTCTCCCTCATTTGCAGACTTTAGATCTAGGGCAAATACTGCAATGTTGTTGCACTTGGGTGACATGACAAGGGGAGAGCACAAATGGAAGGTATGGAGATAGGTAGAAAATGCAAAACATGAAAGTGTTTGATGTCCCCACTGCAAAGGAACTAATACAGAAACCTTAAAGTGACAGAGGCCAACATGAAAAGGGGATCAGGAACTAGCATAAAGATCAGTTAGAGATGAATCAATTCAGGTTGTAACACATTTGTACATGGAAGCATTGCTAGGAATCTCTCTGTATAGCTATCCTTAACTCAACTAGCAAAAACGCTTTGTCTTTCTTATTATGCTATGTCTTCTCTTCAATAAAATTAGAGATAAGGGCAGAACAGGTTCTGCCTGGAAGTGAGGAGGGCACAGGGGAGAGAAATGACCCAAAGAATGTATGCACATGTGAATAAATGAATAAAAAATAAAAGATTACATAATATCTGTGCCTACTTTTGCCGAAACCTATTCATTCCCCTATTACCAACTGCCCAGCAACTCAATGTCCTAATATCAGCATATACTATCCCCTGAAAACCTCACTTCAGGAAAAATCTATTACATTTACCATGGATGTGAGGTAATTCATTATGTCTCCAAGGACCAATTACTTTTAAGTTTTATCTCTAAGGTAAGGTATAATAAGTTATGAATAACATGTTTTATGAAGGTGTTAACTTTCATTTTCTAACATCTGTGACTTTATATTATTCCTCCTTTTTCATCAAATATTTCTGAAATGACCTACTGAGAATCACTTCCATTTTTATTAAAATGTGTATGTTTGAATTTTGAAGCAATGTCTATTTTGGTCCCCCAAAATTGTCCTTCTCAACCAATTGTGCATGCACATTTCTCCCTGATTATTCATGTTAAAGGTTATAATACGTCACGAATGAGTCTTATTGAATTAACACACTATTGTCTGGATATTGACTAAGTTTTGAAGTGGCTGATCAAGATAAGTACCAGAAAAATAAAAGAACCTGGGATGTATAACTTCTCAGAGGAGGGCAGGAGACCCAATGATAACCACTTTTAATCACATTTCCATTGAAGGAAAGCAAATCCATGTAAACATATTGAATACACATCTAATTTCAACTCCCACTGCATCCCAGCATACTCTGGGCCTACGACCCCAGACCCTCTGAATTTCTCCCTCACCAACTCCCTGTTCTATTTTCTGTCAGCAAACACCATATTGCTTATTCTTTACCTTAATTTTAAGGCCAGCACTTTCCAATATTTTGTGTAAAGCAAAGGGTAAGTAGTTCCTGTTGTGACTTACTACCTTCCAGTCACCATGCCAGTTGTTCTACACATACCACACTTAATCTTCACAACTACTCTAATATAAAAACTCAAAAATCATAGGTAGGAAAATTAGGATTTGAGCCGGGCACCCATGGTTCACGCCTCTAATCCTAGCTACTGAAGAGGCAGAAATCAGGAGCATCGTTGTTTGAAGCCAGCCCGGGAAAACAGTTCAAGAGACCCTTTGTCAAAAAAACCTTCACAAAAATGGCTGGTGGAGTGGCTTAAGGTGTAGGCCCTGAGTTCAAACACCAGTACTGCAAAAAAAAAAAGAATTAGGATTTGAATTCATCTGACTTCAAAGTCCAATCTCCTTTCCTAAAAGGGGCTACATTTAATTTTAATTAAGCAAGTGGTAAAGCACCTGCCTAGCAAGTGTGAGGCCCTAAGTTCAAACCTCAGTACCACAAACACACACATACAAAAAAAAAAGAGTAACCGCTCCAATGTTTATATTTCTTCACAGAAGTGGGCAGTGTTGAACTAAATAATCAAATTCCCAAGTTGGGATAAGAGGTCATCCTTTGAAACTGAAGTGAGCTGTTTGCAATGACAAAGAAAGAAAATATATTTATTGTGTAGCTACTATACATATTCCATATGTCTTATATCAGTTTCTCAGTACCCTTTGATTTTCAGAAAAAGTCAAATGCTCTCCATATTCCTACCTACCAGCTTCATGCTCTCCAGGAGTGCCTTTATCTGTGATTAAATATGTATTTAAGCACATGCATAGGCAGAAGGATCTTAGACTGTAGGTGTACCCCTCCAACAGCAGGCACATACCATGCACTAAAACCCTCTGACTGTAAGCAGACAGGGCTTGAGTGGATACTGTCTCCCACAACAAACAAACAAACCCCCGTTCACTCCATTATGGAGCACAGTGACTGCCAACATTGCCTGGAATATCTGTTCCAAGCAGAATTAGAGTGGAAATCACCACCTGCTGGGCACTGATTCAAAACACTGCTTCCCACAGCACCTGATCTCCAGCAATTTCTCCTCAAGAAGTTCTTTTGTGCCACAGGTTTTGACAAGGTAGCTGATTTTTCCCACTGCGTTCAGATGCTCTGTGACAAGTCATCAAAAAATGAGAAAGCACCCCTCTCCTCTAAAAGCAAAGTCATTAGATGTGCCCACTCAGAAGTTTGAGTTAGTGCAGCAATAATTCTGTGGCATCCTCCCTTGCACTGCATGGCAAGAACACAGGCTCCCTGCAGCCTGCTCCAGAGACCCAGGTGAACCCCAAGCTGTGTGGAAGTCACATGATCAGGTGAGCTCTCTAAAGGAGTTGGGTCATGTTTGACCCTCACAGAGAAACCTGCTCTTGTCTGCAGGGCAGGATTTAACAACTGCAAAACCAGAAAGCTGAACAAAGTCCTTAAGGTCAGGTGTACAAAAAAACAGAGTGAACAGAAGCCAAAGGGGCAAGATTTCTGAGACAGCAAACAGACCACCTATAGCCCAATACTACCTGTAGTTAAATATTTTAAATTGCACAATTAAAATGTCATTCCTGGGTACCTATTAAGGTTCCTTTTCCAGGAAAAACAGCTTTTTATAGCATCAGTCTTTCACACTTTAGTGGGAACTGAATTTTCTGTTCTAAGAAAAGAAATTCAGATACCTAGTGGGGAAAGCATGTAACAAGAGGCTGGCGTTTCAGAGACAAAATTCTCCCTACCTGCCAAGGGCTATTCCTGACATCAGTTGACTCTCAATTACTCAGGACAAAGGGTACAAACAGGCTGAGCCAGGCCCTGGTTCCTGTTCTTCTCACTACCTGCCTCTGAAATGTCCACCACACACTCCAAAAGACAAATATAGGAACAGGTGTACTTTAAAGTAATTTGTTGTTGTTGTTGTTGCTTCTCATTTTTAAACCTCTGTAGCTAGTGGTAAATTACTTGTCCAGCATGCCCAAGATCCTGGGTTTAATTCCAAGCACAACCAAAACAAAAGGAGTAAGAAAAGGGTTCATGAAAGTGGTGGGACTTAAGGTTAACATCTAAGGCCAGAGATAATTTCCAATAGCAGAGGAGGTAATGTCCACGGGCTTCCAAATGGAAGCAACAGCCCCAAAGAACAAGATCAAAGACCAAGCTCTGCCAAGAGTAAAGTGGATGTACAGGGGCGGAGAGGAGGAAAGGGGTAATAACAGGAAATGGGTAAAATGACCAAAATTTGCAATAAAACAGAGCAAAGTGTATGGCCTGGTGTGCCACACAGCTAAAAGGCCACTATAAATTCCTAGAAAAAACAGCAATGTTTTGTTCATTGAGTTAATACTAATAAAAATTACCTATGTCATGAAAATACTATTCTGAATGATGTGAGAGATACAGAGGCCTAACAAACACAGCTCCTGCCCTCAAGAAGAGTAAGCCATCACTATTACAAACATGGCTGGAATTAGTAGGTTCCATAAGAGAAAGCCAAGTACTTCACAAGATTGGGGGGGTGAAAAGTCCAGCAGAAGAGACCAAAGAGGAGGTGAAATAATGAAAGCCACTATTTCACCAAGACAATATAGGAGCAGTTGGAATTACTGAATAATGGCTACCATTTGCTGATCACTCATCAAACTAAGGGGACTTACATTTCTCATATAATAGTCACACTCATTCTGCAAGGTGGGGATTAGGAGCACTTTACAGATTGAGGAAAATGAAGCTCAGAGACTAAATGACATGTTCAAAGTTACACAGTACTGTCAGAGCTATAATGGAAACAGCTCTCTATGATTCCCAAATTATTTCTAGAATGCTGTATATATAATCTCCAAAGTGAAAATCATATTAACTTAATTATTTTACTTACAATTTTATCAGAATTTATCAGACATTTATATTTCTAGTCTTGAGAATTCCCATCTGGTTAACCTCATTCATGTACTTCCTCACAACATTATTTGGCTATCCCTATTAACTCAACTATTTCCTCTGATATAGTCTTTGAAGACAAAGACTATATCTATCTTACTAAGTAAGATTATCTACTTTAAGTGAAATGGAAGTATATTATAAAGGAACCAAATAATCAAAAAAAGCAAATCTAAGAAGGTAAACATAACTTGTTCTACTTGAACAAACACCACCAAAAAAAGGTTTAATATGGATTTTCCTAGGGTCAATAATACGGCCCAGAGGTAGAGAAACCACTCACCATGCTACCATTGTCATTTCTGTGTGATAGAATGAGCTTATTTAGGAATAGAAGAGGAAGATATGAATCCACCAAGATATTTTCATGGAAGAAACATCAGGACTATAACCAGTACTCTGTCATACACATGAATAAATACAAAACAGAGGTTCTATTCTCATAAAGACTTAAAAAGTCAATGTGCACATTCATAAGCCATCTAAAAGAGAAGGAAAATATATACTATGTCCAGTCACACTCAATCAAAAAAAAAGGGGGGTGGGGATATTAACTGCAGTCTTCAAAGCCAGGGAGGATGGTGCTGATCAGAGACCAAGGGAAAGGTCTAAACTCCAAGCCTAGGAAACACCACTGACCTACAACTCCACTGCATGGTACTTCAAATAATAATCAGAACACTTGAGGAAATTCAGAACTGGAAGCATTCTCAGAGATCATATGTCTGTTTTTTGTTTTGTTTCATTTTCTTTTTAAGACAACTTTTAGAGCCGTTTTAGATTTGCAGAAAAACTGAGGAATGTTCAGAGGTTTCTTACATGTCCCCTTGTCTACACACATTCATAGCCTCCCCCATTATCAACTTCCACCCTCAAAGTGGCACGTATGTTATATTCATGTCATGTGTTTGAAAAGTACCAGCCAGTGCACTGAAGTCCCTGTTCAAAGTCAATGGCCAGATACTACCAGAACTAGGAGCAAAGTGCCTGGGTCCCAATCCTGTATCCTTCCCGGATGAACAAGAATGCATTCAAGGAAACATACATGCCCAAGTGCAGATTCTCTGACACTCATTCCACAGGACACCTAACTTCACCTTTACCAGTAAGAAACTTAACTATTCTCAAGCACTAAAATGATGCAACTTTATGACGTAGAGAGAACTCCAGTTTTCTTTAAGACACTCTTCAGCATCATCAGCACCAATGCTTATTTTCTGGATTCTACATGGCAATCACTGCAGCCCACAACTTCAGAGTATTATGTAATTACGAGCGTAATACTACATATTAGTCAAAGACAACATTCATTTGTAATCCAAAATTACAATTCTTTCTTCGTCCTGAAGACAGATCTGTAGTCGCATTTTCACTGATAAAACCCCTATTAGAGGTGAATGCAGTGTCATGTGCCTATAGCTACTTGAGAGGCTGAGGCAGGAGGATTACTTGAGCCTAGGAATTGGGAGCCAGCCTGCACCAGAGTGAAGCCCCATCTCAGAAAAAAAGAAAAGAAAAGAAAGAAAAAAAAATCCTATTAGGTCTTTGCCTAGTTCAGGTTTCCCATGGTACTATATAGACCCCACTATCCACAAATTCACATTCCATGCTTTCAGTTACCTTCAGTCAACCAAGATCCAAAAATACTAAATGAAAAATTCCAGAAATAAACAAGTTTTAAATTTCTTGCCATTCTGAATAGCGTAATAAAATCTTGTACCATCCCAGTGAATCACACCTGAGACATCAATCCCTTTGTCCACACTGTATATGCTTGCCCATTAGTCACTAAGTAGCCACTTTATTGACTTTATTACCGTCTTGAGATCAACTGTCTCTGCATTGCAGTACTTATGTTCAAGTAACACATATTTTACTTAAAATGGTCCCAAAGCAGAGTGTGGTGGTTCATATCTATAATTCCAGCATTTGGGAAGCTGAGGCAGGAAGACTGTGAATGAGAGGCCAACCTGGGCTACACAGTGAGATGTATATACAAATAGTCCAAATTAAATAAAAGTAAAAAATCTAGAACACTTCATCTCCTAAGTATTTGGATAAGGTTACTTAACCTGCATTATAATCTCCAGCTCACTCATTCAACACATACATGCAAACTAACTACTGTGAGCTCACACTATTTTCTTTCTATTGAAGATTCAAAAGCAATAGAAGTTGGGGAACCTACTTTAGAGGCCCTTCCTTTCCTCTAATTAAGTATCACTGAGAAGCACACTGCATTATTTCCTGTCAAGGAATGCAAATTGGCCCATCTTCAGGATATACAGATGCCCTATTTGAAATGATTGATGAGTCAACATTGTATTTATTAACTCCTGACTCATCAGCTAAAAGTACAATAGTTCCCCCTTATTCTGGGATGCCTGACCTGAAACCTAGCACGGTATTGAAACAGATACTGTGCTTTTGCGTATGTATACATACATCCCTATGATGAAGTTTAACTCAGAAATTAAGCACAGTAGGAGATTAAGAACAGTAGGCATGTGAGCTGAACACTAGTCAACACAAGTGTGATGACTAGGAGTCATCACAGTGAGGACTATGCAGCATCCAACATTCTGCTCACTGATATATCAGGGGTTCAAAAAACTACACTAGGCAAAGAACTTGCAGCAAGATCAAGATTGAAGTACATTTCTTGTGGGTGATTTAGCTAGAGAAGGGGAGTTATGTGGTGAGTATGATGAAGAGTATGATTATCCCATTTGAGAGAAGAGTAGTTGATGAGTTAAAGAACAGATGAGAGAAGGCGGTGTTACTGTTGATCACCATGGGCATGATTTCTTCCTCACATTCTGGTTTCATGTGGTTTCCGTATTGAGAACAGATAACAGCATACTGAACAAAAAGACTTGAACCAAGGGGTTGTAATAAGAAGATAATATTCAGCGTAAGAATTTTTCAAGTTCTTTATGAATAAGCCACAGCATCCTACAAAGAAGAAATTGTGCCATCAGCTGCCCAGTAATAAACCAGAAGAGCTACAGGGTAATATAAATCAGATCTTGAAATGATTGAGCAGTGGATCAAAGACCAAAATTCCTGTCTTATAGGACTGGACTTGTTGACTATTTCTCTGTCCACTTCTTAGCAATGGCTCAAGTATCAGTAAAAACAATATTATTAAAATTGTGCTACAGGCCTAGCAGGCAGATAATGTAAAGGTTTATGCCTGGGTTTCTTTTTCTCCATGAGAAAGCTAAATAACTTCAAATATAATGAATACAATGTTAAAGTTTGGGAGTAAAAACTGTTATCATTTAATGCTTCATTTGCTAAATAATAAACAATTCTGATCAAATGTGTACATTTTTAAGTTCATTACAAAAATGCAGATGATCTCTTAACATAAAAACTGAAGATAAAAAACAAAATAATAAAAGGAACAATTATAACAAGCTGTAAGAAAAGTTACATGAATGTGGTATTTTTCTCAACACATCTCATTGTATTATACTCACTCTTTTTAAGATGATAGGAGATGACACTTAAGCACTTTGTGGCTTCTCTTTGCCAGGTCTGCATTGCCACCATCCCTACTCCTGGGTTTTTTGTTTTTTTTTTTGAGACAGGATCTCACTATGTAGCCTAGCTTGGCCTTGAACTCTGGATCTTCCTGCCTCAGGAGTCAAAATTTTTTTGAAAGGGCGAGGGGAACAAAATAATAAAAATACAAAACTAAAATAAATTTCTTCTTTGGAAAATTAAGCACTTAAGTATCTTCATACATACTAACAGGGAAAAAAGTCCCTTACAAGAGCTTGAGCTCCTTTACCACATACAATGAGGACTGTGACAACCTTCTCTCCCTCCAAATCCACAATACAAACACAACTCATACTCACCAAGGAAAATGAAAATTTTTTCCACCAAATAGACAATCTCACATCTTCAGCTAGTGGGAGATCTTTAACAGTTCTCCCTCCAGTCTCAGAGACTACAGAAACCATCCTGTCATGTCAATTTCCAAAATCATCATTAAAACACTGACCATATTTTCCCACCAGCCACTGGCATCATATGAATAAAAGACACTATGTACCCCTCACACAGACGCACTTCTACTACCTCACCTTCCTGAGTTTTCTGACATGCCTTCACATTCATTTTATTGCATTTCTTTACTTACTTCAGGCTAACTTCTCCCCATATTTGCCTCTAAAAACTTTGCTTATCAAATACAAAATTATATCATATATAAAGATATTAAGAGAAAGGGAAGAGTGACAAGATTGGCCAAAAAATAATACTAAGTAAAGATGGGAGTCTCTCATTCATCTGGGTCTACTCCACAAATTACTGTGGGCTCTGAACATGCAGTGCTCATCTGGGAGCTTATGGACAAGCAGATTCCTGGCGTTCTCCCTACAATGCAGAACATCAAAGCCATCTGGGGGCTCAGGAAGCTGCATTTTTAATCAGCATCTCGGGTGACTGATACCAGGAGCAGACAGCTAGCAGATGCATGTACTGAGATGAATCACAGAGCCTGAGCTTGGCTCCCGAGGGTCTCTAGGCAGCCATGAGACCACAGTTTAACTTCCCAGGTCTCAGTTTACTCACTTATAACACTGGATGTTGGGCTGAAAGCTAAAATGGCTTCCTTCTAAGAAATTCTGTGATACACTTTTTTTTAAAGTTAGCCTTATACATATGGGCACTCTTAAAATTTTCTTACAGTATTTGAAATATTTTAAGTAATAATCTTTATTCAAGGATTTCTACATCAAAGATAAGGACTCACTATAGTTTAGGCATGCCAGATTCCTAGTTCAAGTCAAACTGTAGAAATTTGAATGAAATTGTACTTACTGTCTCTCTCATACACACACACACACGCACATCTTGTGTGGACAAAAGTGTGTTCCATTGAAAAGCATATTGGATTCAGGGTTATGAGCAATTAATCTGGATATTTTTCCAGAGTGAAGACCACAATCTTAACATCATTAATTACATTCTAAAAGAAACTCAGTACCAATTGAGTGCCATCTTTTTAAGAAGTAATTACCGGTAGCTACTTTTATCTCAGGCAATGCTTTGGGGAAGGAAGGCTTGACTATGCAAAGAGAGCCAGAACTTGCCACCCGAGTGTCTCAACATTTTAAAAATCTGTAGAGTTTGCTGGAGCTGAGATTAAACATTTATCCTTCTTTTGCAACCACTTTAGTTTCCAGGGAACTGACTGCTGCAGCTGAGGCAGGTGGAGGAGAGGTACATCCACAGACACACACGACACACGCCAAAGTTGACTGAAAATTTCAAAGTGTCTTTTTATGCCTTTAACTCAAAGATGAACACATTTCAAGGTGACCCAATCCTCAAGTGACAGACAGTGTTTTAAAAGGGCCAGAACTCTCCACTTAAACAATTTCTAGTGACATGTTTAAATCGCATCCTCCAGGGCTCTGTCGCTGTCTCATTTACCAGTCTTTCTCTCCTGGCAGAGGCATCCCATTTTCAATGAGTGCTTGAAGTTTGTCTTCCTTCCAAATAATTAAAGTCCACAGGGCTGAGATGCTTTAAAAAAATTTTTTTTTAACTTAGCAGGTACCAGAGGACTTTTAATTATTGAATTATACAACAAACTCAAATTGTTACTTTATTCATCAAAACAGTATCAGAAGAATAAAAAACAGCTTTATCATTTATGCTTACAAGCATAAGGTAAAAGATACAAAGGCAGAATAAAAGTAAGCATTCATAAAAGGAGGCTCCATTTAAAATCTAAAAATGTATAGAATCACCACATTGGCTCTGTATTTCATACAGAGAATATCGTTCTTTTTTTTCACTAAAATATTACTCTTACCCATTACAGTATAATGAGAAGACTGCACTACAAATCTGAAAATTGGGGCTTGGCGTAATGGAGCATACTTGTAATCCTAGGTACTCAAAAGACAGATATTGAGAGGAAAACAGTTTGAGTCCAGCCCAGGAAAAAAGTTGGGAAGACCCATCTCAACAAACAAGCTGGGCGTGGTGGTGCGTATCTGTCATCCCAGCTACAAGGAGACATAGACAGGAGGATAGCGATCCAAGGACATACCAGGGTTGAGGGGGAGGGGTGGAACACAAGACCCTATCAAAACAATTACTAAAGAAAAAAAAAAAAAAAAAGGATGTGGCTTGAGTAGTAGAGCACCTGCCTAGCAAGTAGAAGGCTCTGAGTTCAAACCCCAGTACCACCAAAAGAAGAAAACAAAAAGGAGAAAAGAAGAAAGGAAAGGAAGGAAAAGGGAAAGAGGAAGGGGAAAGGAGAAGATGAGGAGAGGGGAAGGAAAGAGAAGGGAAGGAAAAGGAAAATGACTAGGACAAGGAAAAGGAGATCTGAAAATTGGGTTCCTGTGTTTAATGAAACGCATCAGGCTGTTTTTGCTCAATGTCTTTGTAGACACTATTCCATCAGAAACACCCTTTTCAAAACCATCTCCCCTGGACTGCCTGTGAATTTATCTTTACCTGTCCACTACGTTCTGGTGTTCATCTTGTCATGGTGCATGATCTGCAACAGCGGAGTCCAGGTCAGGCTCCCTTGGTAACCATTACCATGAGCAGCAAGTACACATGCCAGAAGAGCACGCACTCCACATGATATTCTTATGTGGAGTACAAAAATAAGTTAAAAATGCACTCTGGTCCCCTTCCCCTTCTCTTTTTCTTTCTAAACTACTGTCATTAACCACTGGGGCAGAGATGGGGAGGAGTAAACGAGATAGGTATTTGGACCCACCCATTTGGATGGGCAACCCAATATCCAGAGTAGGGGATGCCCGCCCAAACAGGTACCTGTTTGGTGACGCAGGGGGTCACCCAGAGTCCAGGCATGAGGAAAAAATCTGCACAAATGGTAGGCAGACATGGAGAGCTGCAGAAGCACAAGCGGGATATGGGGGGGGGGTTGTCTCCATTGAGAGGCAGCCTGGCCCGGGGGGGGGGGGGGGGGGGCACATGACAACTACAAGGGTAATGGACATATCCCAAGGAAGCTGGAGCCTGCTGCAGGGAACTGGAGCACAGGCAAGATGGGGAAGGCGCCCTCATGGGAGAGCTGCTCAACTTAGGGGTCAAACCCTAAGAAAGTTGAGAAGAAACATTTACTGGGGGTCAGGGAAGTAGGGCCCCCCACATAGAGTCTTTCAACTATGAAAATATACCCTGTGCTGTAAGGAGGGCTGGAGGTATCAGTGTGGACCCTTACTTTCCACGTATAGTGAGATACAGATAGATAGATATAGAAGTGTACGTGTGTGCACAATGAAAGGGATTAGGAACAGAGACATTCTAGGCACCCATGAGCACACCCAGTGCTCAAATCTTGGATTCTAAATGTCATGAGGAAAAAATGCTCCTTGAAGAACAGGCTGACTCCTGCGCAGGGACAGCAAAATTATAAGATACACCAGAAATGCCTTGTTGAATCAGACAGTATAGAAATATTTTTTTAGATTATTGGAGGAAGAAGCATGTAGAAAAGAGAAACCGGCTTGAAGGGGCTACTGTTAGCAAAACCTGAAGAAGTAACAATTATAACTCATTTGGGCAAACTGGAAACCTCAAATACATACTAACACAAATAAGTAAACAAGTAAATTGAAAGTTTGCCAAGAATAGGAACACTTAAGTAGTTTCAAAGTACATATTAAATCCGCAAAGGTTAATAAGTAAGTTTATAGTAAAGATGCCTGACAGGCACCATTTTAATTGAATGATCAAAATATCAACAAATGAGACAAATCAAAATCATAAGCTATCAACAGATGCAATGAGAATACAGTAACATTCCTGTGGCATTCATACCAAAGACAAAGCTACAAGTTACGTCTAACCATGAAAAAATATGTCAATAGAAGCTGAGGAACATTCTATGAAATCACTGGCCTGTATGTTGCAAAAGTATAAAGACTGCAAGTTAATGAAAGACCGAGCAATTATTCTAGAACAGAAGTCTAAAGAGACATGACAACTAAAGGCAATGTGTGATTCTGAAATGAATCTTTCTGAAGTAAAGGACATTATTTGGGCAACTGGTAAATGTCAACCCTGTGGATTAGGCAGCAGTGAGGTGTCAAGGCTACTGTTCTCATTTTGACAACACAGTGGTGCAGCTACTGAGGAAAATTCCCCACGTGTAGACACACTAAAGTATCCAGGGGTGGTGGGCATGATGTCAGTCACCCATTTTCTTCAAATGGCTTCAAATGGTTCTCAGGGCCCTTCATCTATTAGGCAGGCACCCTACCACTTGAACCACACCACACTTCCAACCTGGGAAATTTTCTTTGTACTGCACTCAAAACTTTCCTAAAAGTTTGAGATATTTTTCAAAGTTTAAAAAACAAAAAGTATACCCAAAAAAATGTTTATGTTGGCTAATAGTCAAAACTTCATGAACGGATAAAAATCCCATCATAATAAATATTATAATTGAATAAAAATACTGTTTTCTTCCCTACTACATGGTAAATAAAATATTTCTCTACACAGAGTATTACATGCACAAAGGCCTTTCTTTCTCATGTGTGCTCCAGAACCAGTCAGGAGTTGAGAAGTCTCAGAATGCTGGGCCCCATCTCCTAACACTGAAAGTAGAGGGTTCAATTCCTATTTGGAAAACCTCTCACACATGTCCAAATGTCATGCCAAAAGAACTTTGCTTTTGCAGGGTTTTATCATAACGATCAGGTTTAGTCTCACGAGAAATCTATTTAAAAAAAAAAGTCCACGAACTAACCTGAATGTGTAGCTCAGTGGTACAGCATTTGCCTAGCATGTGTAAGGTCTTGGGTTGGATCCCCAGTACCAGGGAAAAAACAGTTTATGAACTAGAAATATATATAGTACACTAAAACAAGTAACAATGACTGGATTCTATAATCTTTTTTTGTGCTAACTGTATTTTCTAGATAATACAAGACCCCGTTGGGGTGTGGGGGAAGAAAAAAGTTTAAAACTTTTAGGTTTGTGAATAATTATGATATATCCAATGTGCATAGTTACATCCCTGGAAACAACAGGGTAAGGTCAACACCCCAACTGTATTCCCTACCAGCCATCTTCAATGATCCTCCAATCTAGGGTATACTCATTTATTGCTAAAGTTTGTGTTCCAGAGATAAAACTCCAGTTTAAAATATAATTTGCTAGAGGGAGTTACCTAAAATGGATCGTTATGTGTACACAGGATTTAGGACAGTTCAACTGTACTGCTTGTGGCTATGGGTGATTTTGTTCTTTGCTTCATGTGTTTGTTTCCTGTAATGCACATGTTAACTTAATAAAGGTTATTTTAAAAACCAAATAATAATAATAATAATAATAATAATAATTTGCTAGAGGGCAATGACCAAAATAGAATGACTTGGTGAGGAAACTGTCAAAACAAACTTTCTAACCATTCAGCAAAAATTCCAACAGCTCAAGTCTAGAGTGTTTAATTAGAACAGTCACATTTAAAGGGGAAAAAATAACAGTGTGTGTTTCACATGACTGCTAGTTTTCTCAAAATTAGCCCCTAAAACCAGAATCTTCTGCACATTAATATAAACACTTACTGAATATTTAGGAGGGACCCACAATGGATCAAACATGTAGCCTCTCACTTAATCCCCAAACCACCTTATGCGGGAAGCACCTGTGTAATAACTATTTTCCTGCTGAAGGTCACCACAGAGTGCGCAAGGACCTTGTCCCAAATTACAGAGCTATGAAGTTAAAGATTCAGGACATAAAGACAAACGTAATTCTGAAGCCGTTAACTTTGGGCTATGTCGTAGTTTTGCTACGTCTTAACTAAAAATTCTTACATCTTGAGAAATCTGAAGGTTCCTTACCAGTAATATCTGAACTACTAACAAGCTGAAAAATCTAAAAATCACACAGAATCTGCAATGTTACACTTTTTGCACAGAGCCACAACTTGTCCAGCAGCACGGCCACTTTGGGGACATAGTTGGGTTACAAGTATCTACGGAAATCCAGCCTTAAATGGCACAAGTATGTTATTAACGGGGGAGGGAAGGTTTTTAGCCAGTTTTGCCTCGGGTTTTGTGGTGTTTGCAACCAGAGATCGAGAAAGTGAGCGCACAGAAGCAAGCAAGCAATGAAGCTGGCTGCGCCTTCCGCCTCTCGAGAGGAGTTAGCGCGCGCCACGGGGAAGCCCCAGCTCCGGCCTGCCTCAGGGTCTTTCGCGAGCCCGGGACCCGCAGCCCAGCACGCGGTGGGGACACGGGACAGAAGGGGAGGACGACCGCGAGCCCTTACCGAACTCGGTACCCGGATTGTGCGCGGCCATGGCGCGTCAGGACTTCCTCCTTCCGGCCGCGCGCGCCGCGCTCGCCCCGCCCCCCGCCGGGGCCACTCCGCCACGCCCCTGACACGCCGCGCTAGCCACGCCCCTCCCTCGCCCCTCCCGCCACTGAGTCCCTGGCGGTTTCCACGTAGCCCGGACCTCTAGGGGATGTGCTGCCAACTTCTCCCCATTCAAGGTGCGGCACTGGAGTTCTACTAGCGCCCGAAAGTAACGCGCCAAAGCCGTTTAAAAATGCTTACATTAAGCCGGGCGCTGTGCAACACATTTGTAATCCCTGCTGGAGGTAGGAGTATGGGGTCCAGGTCAGTCTGGGCAAATACATGACCATATGGGAAAAATAACCAAAGCAGAAAGGGCTCTTGGCATGGCTCCAGTGGTATGAGCACAACTGCAGGATCGAGCTCAAACCTTAGAACCGCCAAAAAAAATTTTTTTTAAGTAAAGGACATTTGTCTTTAAAGTATTAAGGATTTCTTTTTAAGTAAATGCCTTTAAAGGATTAAGGATGTTTTATTCACATGTATTTTGCATGCCACTCCTGTTTATGGATTTTTTAATATGAAGTTGCTAGGTAAATTGTTTTCCCACCCACATTCCTCTACCACTAAAATGAAAACTCTGGAATGTGTAATACATTTATCTTAAAACTTCTAAGAAATCTACCTGCTTTGGAGATAGAATTAATCTACATTTTAAGTTCCACAGGGTCTAGAAGGGTAATTGACACACACTAGGCTATGAATATTTGCAGTGAAGGAATTTAGATTGCACTGTATATAAAAAAAATCTAGGGTGTGTGTGTGTGTGTGTGTGTGTGTGTGCAGGTATAATCTATCCTTTTATCCAGTCCAATTTCATTTGATACAGTATCAATTCTATGGTTTTGGTAAAATAAGAAAAATAGCGTATATATTGACTCTTTCATGAAGCTAAATTTATTCCAAGTGAAAACGTTCTTTATTCTGAGACTGTATATATTGACTCACGAAGATAGATTTATTCCATTTAAAAAAAAAGTCCTTCATCCTGAGACTGATGTTAACCACCAATTTGGATTTTTTTAAATGTTCTTTCTTTGATGAAGATGATGCTAATTTTTTTCTATTTTAATAGGCACACTTGGCAAGAAAAGACCATTCTAACTTGCCTTTCTTCTTTTTAAAAAGATCTGTTGGCCATGAAATCCTAAAGTCTAAGAATTATTGACAGACTATATAATGCTAGCAATATTAGGTGCTTCCTATGAGTTAATCATTTTATATTATTTGATATTTCAAAAAATAAATTTAGGAGATATTTCTTCTAATAGTCTATGGGTGAAAACTGTTATCTTCTTGTACAGGTAAAGAAGCTGAGGCTTAGAGAGATTGGTCTGTAAGTGCAAAAGAATAGCTTAAATCTCAGGCAGTCAAACTTATTAGCCATTTAACCTTTCTAAAATTCAGATTTCCCACATATAAAGAGTGGATATTACCAACTCATTGGGTTACTGGAAAATATGGAATAGTAAAAGATAATTTAACACAAACTGACATAAGGTACATCCTATTACTTCCAAACTCATCCTTAAACTAAAATCAATCATTTTCTCCTCAACCAAGCTCCTTTCTACCACTGAAGTGATTCCCCCTAAGAAGTATTATGAGATCAGCTATCACTTAGATGCAAACTTAGGCTGTTTCTAGATAAACCTGTTACAGGAATTTTATTGGTCTTAAGTGTTTAGGTGACACTGTCATACTGATAAATGTGCATTCCTATAGAGAGCAAACAAAAGCTAAGTCTCTGAGAGTGTAGTTTTTGTTCAGGTAACCCCTTACTGTGAGACACCAACACACAAGGTATTTTATATGGTAATGCAAAAGGAATCACTTTTTGTTTTAAAATATTAATCTCCCAGGTGCCAAAACATAAGCAAGGGACCTACTAGAGAAATACTTCTTCTTGGTGTATCCTATAGTTTGAATATATCCTCTCCAAAATGCTAGTCTTACCAATGTGACAGTAGTAAAATGTTTTCATTAAGAGGTGATTAGACCATGAGGGCTCCTGCCTTGAGAATGGAATTAAGGCCCCTATAAAAAAGGTTAAGTGATCTTGTTCTTCCCCCCTTCAACCATGTGATGACACTGTTCCTCTCCTCTGGAGGATGCAGCCCTTATCCAGAAAACCAATTCCATCTTGGACTTAGCCTCCACAACGTGAGAAAACAAGTTTGTTATTTGTAATGACCCACCCTCGGGTATTTTGTTACAGCAGGACAATCTCCATTCTTGATGTCTCTTTTTGTTGCTGTCTTCTGAAAAATTACATTAATTTTTTTCAACCTTGGTCTCAAAGAAGAAAAGGTGACTAAAACTTCCACTGAACCTGAACAACTAAAAAGATAACCTATCAGTTATTACACAACATGGAACATCTTTACTAATTTGTAACTGTTAAAAAAATGTATAACCTTGTTTACTGGCATGAAATATGCTCCAAAGAATTGACTGACTACATCCCATCCTGGTTTCCTGGAAGAAATCTCTGGAGGACACTAAAACTAAGAAATGATTCCCAGGAAAGTAAATTATGAAAATTAGCCAGTAAGTTAGGATACCATGACTTATTGGACAGTATATCCTAGAGGAGGCCACAGAGGGAGAATGGAACTGGAAGCACCATGGACAGAGATTATCAGATGAGCTGCACTAGGCCCGTCCTGAGGGCCAAAGTCTCTCATCAGCAGAAGCCATACATGGGTCACTGGACAGGCAAGGGCTATGAGTTCCTGTCCCATTCAACTCTTCAGTGGAGTTGATGGTGTGCCACATGCATGTGGAACAATTAGAAAACAGTCATTCTGGTCTGATCTGATTTGGTGTTAATGTGGTGATTTTTTTTTTTTTAAGCAACTATTGAGCACTTACAACATACCAGCCACCTTTCTAGGCAAAAAGAGTAAAATTGGTGAAGATGAAAACATACAAAGTAATTCCATCTGTGCTAGCACTAAATAGGGTAAAAGAGCAAGTGACAAGAGAAAGGATACTGAAGGACTTGAGAACTGAATCATAAAGGGTAGCTGTACAGTAGGTAAAAAGTAAACCAAGTGGCATAAAGAGCAAGTGAAAAGGGCTTGTGACAGAAATGAGACCACTGTGGCTAGTGCAGAGCAAGGAATAAAAACATCACAGAAAGCAGGAGCCAGGTAATAAAAATGCTGTGTAGTCAGAAAACTGTTACAGGTTTAAACAATTCACTCAAGTCTTAAAAGCATTAACCTTTCCCACTGTGTACAATGTGGGTGGGATGAGAGCCAGGTAGGGGTAAGAAGGAGCAGCTGGGAAAATACTACACCCATTTAAGTAAGAGGCAGCTTGGCCTAGGTTGGTCATGAAAACAAGGCAAAGGACAGACTCAAGAGAGCCCAGAGGACTTGCACATATACAAGACACAAGGATAAGAATGCACAATGGACTCTCAAGAATGGAGTCAGGGATCTTCGCATCTTTTAATTTGAACAAGCTTAAGGTACTGCCAGTTCCTGGAAAACAAATTGAGGGAGAAAAGAAATTTGGTTTGAAAAATTAAGGTTTGTGTTAGACAGGTTAAGTCTGAGATGCTTATTAAGTGGAGCATTCAACTATCACACTAAACTCTGAAGCTCAGAGTAGCAGGCTGGATACAATTTGGAAGGTATCAGAACACAGCCAGATGTATTGGCAAGAAAGAAAGAACTGACACATACAGGCATTAAAAAAAAAAAAAGAAAAAGAAAAAAACCAGCAGTACAGTTTCATGGAAACAGGAAACAAAATACTCCAAAAACAAGGTAGAGGACAACTATCAAATGCTGCTCAAGATTTAAGTCAAGAACAAAAAAGAAATATATAGGATTGAGATTCTGGTAAGAGCAAATTTAGGAGATACCTGAACATTTTGTTAAATTCTATTGTAGGATTCTATCATTACAAAGTGTAGTAGGCAAAACAACAGTCCTCCAAAAGTGACCATATCTTAATACCCCAAATATGGAAATACATTACTTTATATATCAAAGGGAACTTTGCAGCTATGATTAAGTTGATGACTAGGAAATAGGAAGACTGTCTTACATTTCCAGGTAGGCCCCATGTAATCACAAATGTCCATGTAAGTGAAACAGAACAGCAGGAGACTCATCAGTTTAGAGGATGCTCCAATGCTAGGGACCATTAGAAGATGCTACAGTGCTAGCGACCATGAGCCAAGGGATGAAGCTGGCTTCTAGAAGCTACAAAAGGCATGAAAATTGACTACCCCTAGAGCATCCAGAAGGAACACATGGATTTTATCCCAGCAAGACTTCTATGAGTTGTAGGACCCACTGACTATAAAATGTGTTGTCTCATGCCACAAATTTCCAGAAATTTGTTACAACAGCAAAAGGTAACCAATACACAAGGAGCTGTATCTGTACAGATCTTTACTTCATGACATCAAAGTAGAAGAAATTCCCTTTGTTCACTGATTTTATAAACACCAAGCAACTTCGGGTCCAATGTAGTGCATATAAATCTCTGCTTTATGTAGGATCAAGTCAAACTCTGGTAAGTCTGAGTAACTCTTGATACATTAATAATACTGCTACAAAGCAGAGAATCAGGCATGTAACAAGCAGACAAAAATACTGTGAGCCCTAGGTGCCTCATCAATCAGCTCTGCCTCTGACAGAACCCAGCTTACAAAGGCTGACAGTGCCTTCTTATGGCTATCACAAATCCTCACAAATAAACCCTAATCTTTGGTTAGTTTTTCATTTCTGGAAAAGTTATCAAAGGTTTTCAAAAGACCAATTAGGAAAGAAAAAGCAACTGGCAGATGTTATTGGTATGAAATTTCTAATTTAACATTCCCTCGGTATTTTAAAAAAGTAAATAAATTACCAGTCTAAAATTCAGTTGATCCAATTTATTAGATGGTTGGTAAAAAGGCTCTTTGAATATGACCCAAACTTAAAGGATGAAGTAAAGTAAAATTTGATACATTTTAAAATAAACATTGCCATCAACAGCTACCCTGTTTTCATAAAATTATTTGTATCTATTATACATACACACAGAGAGGCACTACTGTGCATTGGCAGTCAACTTTATACATTTTTTGGAGACTGATGGAATTTTAAGTGAGTTTTCTGCTATTTCTAATTGCTTTAAAGTTTTTTTTCTGATACCTAGCATGCATCATTTAAAAAGGCAGGTCAAGCATTTCTATCCAATCTGGAAGGAGAGGTAAATGTAACTCCAGCAAAGAACATAAAAATTTCAAAAGTTAGTAAGTAACTGGATTTCAAAATTAGGAAATGTTTACTACAGATTCTATAATCAAATTGCCTTTTACTATGACATAGAAAAACTTTCTTGCTACTTCTGTTTATAAAATTCAAATCTTATCATTGTCCCAAAGAAACAAAACATTGTTTTCTTTTAGAGACATTTTATTTAGACAACTAAAAATAATTAGATATTCAGAAGCCTTGTACAAAGAAAGACAAATCAAACCATTTACTTTATTATGTATTCCCTCTTCTTTACAACTAAAGCAAAGAAAAAAAAAAGGCATTCTGCTTTAAGGGAAAAGTCAGAAAAATAAGCCAATATATTTTTCTTCTCCATAATAACATAAACAGTTAGAAGAAATTTAATTATAGTAAGAAATTGGATGTTGGCTTGCACATATTCATTAAAAACACAACAGGCTGTTGTACTACGAGAGCTTGACTCCACTTGTCTTCATCTGACACTGAGTTTTCACTCACAGGCAACACCAAGTTAGTTGTTGGAGCACTGGAGCTAATCCATATTCCCCATTATTTACTGCCAGGTTTGCTGTAAGCAGAGAGTAACTCTGGAAGGCTGATGCTTTTCTCTGCTTGTTTATTTAGTCCATAAGTTATATACTATCTGTGGCACATGCTTGATGCTCAGGCCTTAACTTCAGGAGTTGACGAATAGATGGAATCTGAATTCTCTGAAGCAATTTCTTCTACAATTAAAAAACAAAACTATAATCAATTTACTAAAGAAAAGAAGCAAATCTGTTTCCATGTAATGAAGGAATTAAAGGCTTTGGGTTTTTTTGTTTGTTTTCTTTAAGAACAGTTTTGTGAGGGAGTAGAAATGGAAAGCAATTTGCACATACCATTAATGACTGGACTCATGCCACCAAAAGAACCAGCGGGAAAGAGTTCATGTATCTCATCCATTAACTTGTCTACTCCATAATGTAACCAAATGTTCTATTTTTCTAAGCTAAATTTCTACTGACACCAAGTATCCAATAAGCACTGAATTCAAATTATGCTTTTGTAAGATCTGGCCCATTCTTTTAGTGATTTAAATCCTAGTATTAATGCCACTCAATCAAAACATTAATAATCAAACATGAAGTTTTTTTTTTTATTTTGCAAAAAAGCTGATAAACAGAAAAAAGTTATTAAGCAATCTAATTGAGTAAATGGCAAACACATTCCTAATTTTCCCAATCATTGTTTCCAGTTTCTCATGACAGCAATCTGAAATTTGCTTCTTATGCCCTATCTTCTAGCTGAAGACAACTGTCAAGTATTGCCAGGACTTCTTCTACATACAATAAAGACAACTGCTCTCGTCACCATTCTCTTATTCAAAATCACATGACTGTTCATCTACACTAAAATGACTCCAGTCTAATTCCTTCTCCACTCTACAGCCTAACAATCTTTAAAAACTTAAATCGAAATTTATTATTATTCCTGTTTGAAATGCAAAGGTTTCTTATTGTCTCAATACAAAGCTGTCCAAGTTCTAACACAGCAGTTGAGTGAGGCCCTTAACAAAGCTTCTCCAGCCTCATTTTGCCCTTGCTCTTATCAAAGAGACACAGTGAAGTTTTTCTGGTTCCTCATATCTTGTGCTCCTGATTGGTTTTGAGCCTTAATGTTTTGTTTCTTCTGTTTTCCTGTTAACGAACTCTTCCATCCTGTCCTTACCAGCCTCCATCTCATAACTAACCCTTCACTACTGTTCATCCTCAGGTTGCAGTTTAAATGTCACTTTTCCAGAAAGCCTTTCTTGATTCCCCTTACAATTACTTTATCTAAGTAATTTGCTAAAGCAGAATCTGTCTCCTACGTTAGAATCTGAAATTCTGTACAGTAACCACATTAGTCACACCCATACTACACCTCAGCACCCATTACTCTGCAGCAGGCACCTCAATGTTTATGCACATACACCTCAGTTTTAAATCCACCGGGACTCTTACAGAAGTCAATTCATTTGCGTTTACCTAGCTCCTCTTCTGTTGTCTCTGGAAAATTCATCTTTGGCTTTGCCAGCTCACCACTATCTTCTTCTATGAAAGAAATAAAAAAGCAATGATGATTGACTAGTGAATACATTATCACAAGTAATTGCTATTTAATAAGCTAGAAGAATAAGACAATTCCAAGCAACAAGCTGTAATAGAAATAATTCCCTTTTTGAAACATTGTGATTCTAAAACATTATGTCTTTCTTCAAAAATTAGTTTTAAGATTTATACTTCAATTGCTCAGATTAGTAACTAGTTTTTTTAATTAAAAATATACCTGCTCTGTTAGTAAAGATTCAATAGTATTATTGAAAGATTATATATACATTGCTTGTAAATTCTTCATACTCCTATCTAACAAATTTGAATAAAATTCATTCTATTCACCAAATGAGCTAAAGTTTTAGAATTAAAACAGACTGACAAAAAAAAAAATTAAACCAATGAAACACAGTAGCCAATTTATAATTCTGGCTTCTCTGTTTAAACTATATTATTTTATAAAACTCTGGGAAATGGAAACATTTAAATGGAATTAACAATAAAAAAATACAAATCATGCATTTTAATTTGATAAGCAGGAGTAAAATTCTTACCAGGAAGCACACATTTCCAAAGGCCATAGGTTTTTCCTACCACAGTTTGCCATAGTCTCAAAGTTCCATCTTCAGAACCACTGGCATAGAGTTCTCCATCAGGACTAAATCTCACACAGTGAATGGGACCAAAATGTCCTTTGTAGGATTCTGCAAAAGAAGATGAAGATGAGGGTTACTAGATTTCAATAATTAATTGTTAGGTTAAGCTTTGATATAGTAAAGAAAAAACTCTCCATATTATTGGAGAGATACAAAACTCATCGGAGCAAATACAAAGAACTGTATTTAATTAAAAATGAAGTAGAGGGTATAACAGTAAACACCTATAATCCCAGCTACTTGGGAGTCAGAGGCAGAAGGATGGGTATAAGATCCAGATCCTCCTGTCCAGCATAATTAGAGACCCTATTAATAGCCCAAGTGGAAGGGCACTTGCCTAGCAAATATGAGGCCCTAGATTCAACTGCCAGTACAACAAAAAAAAAAAAAGAGAAAGCAGCAATTCTCATCATAAAGTGCTATATCATGTCTATCATTTTTCCCTAAGATTATCCCCTTCCCAAACACAGCACACATCATAGTGTCAAACTGTCTTTCAAAAAAGAAAATGAAGCTTCATATCCCATTAAGAGTGGAAGGGTTAATAAAAAATGCCATAGTCTACACAACACAGATCTAAAGTGTATCAGTTCAATCCCAATTTCCACATCTTAAACTCACTATTTACTGGGGACCAATTCTTATTATGACTACAGAGAGCCACCAGATGGAGCTCTTTTCCACATTCTGCCTATTCATTTTCTACCAGGATATCGAGATTCCACTAATCATCATTCTGCTACCAAAACACTGAGAAGTAGGATCAAAAAACTGGTCCTTAAAATTTTAATCTGGAATCTATGAGATAATGTACAGATGAGGAGTGTCTTCTATTTAAGTCATGCTCCTATTTATGAACCTCCCTCATTTATGTTCTAATGCCTCAACACCTTATTAGCCCTCACAGCTCTCTACTAGATCAACATTCCTGGTTTTCCCCAGAAGGAAAAAGAAAGTTGTAAGAGTAGAGAGACTGGGGGTATAGCTCAGTGGTAGCATGCATTCCTAGCATATGCAAGGCACTGAGTTCAGTCCCCAGCTCACAATAAAAAGAACATTTGGTTGCAAAATTAGAATGGCTAGGTCCAAGTCCAAAATTCATCAACTGTGACCTCAGATCTCAGGCAAATAATTCAATTCAGTTTTCTCTTCCTCTCCCTCCTCTTCCCCTCACTCTCCAGCCCCGCTCTCTTTTGGTGCTGGGAATGAGGACCAGGGCCTTGGGAATGCTAGACCATGCTCTACCACTATGCTACATCTCCAACCCATTTGCTCATCTTCACAAAGAATGTAACATGTGACCAAAACATATCTACGCAAACCAAATACATCAGTTTTTCCCAAGAAACAAGACATAAAGTTGCCTTTTGTTCTTAGCAGATAATTCTGCAAACTTAGCAGTATGGGTGGTAAAGAAGGACAGCTGGAAACAGATAACAAAAAAAAGTGGCAACTTACAGACAAAAAAATTACAAAAAACAAATTATTTTGAACTAAAAGCAAAAACTATTTGGGAAGGGTAGAAGTAGATACTAAAATAGTACCACTAAAATAAGCCATAGTAACTCCCCCATACACGCTATTCTCCATAGAATTATGGGGACACCTAGTTGGCAAAAAATGAAGGGGAGCTGGGTAGATGGGGTATGCACCTACACTATACTTTAGGATGAACGAATTCTCTTGTATCTATTTAGTACATATCTTTAACAAGACTGTCCCCTCCCAATAAAGTTTGAAAATCACTGCAAAATAATATAAAACATCAGCATATAGATGAACTTCAATTAAAAGGTAAATCGAGTTAAGAATAAAATGGATAAAACACCTTTATTTCTGCATTTATAAGGACCAAGTTTTCAACATGCTAGAAATGAGATGTTTGGTGTTCTTTCCTGGAACTCAACATCTGACGAATATAACCACAACATTTTACAGGAGGAATATGCGAAGAACTCACCTAACTCTTCCCCACTATTATAATCATACTTATAAAGTTTAAAATCTTCACCACCTGCAACAAGGAATTCTTTCTCAGGATGAAGGGATGCAGAATTGATGGTTGCAGGAGCTTCAAAGGATTTAATTGGCTCCAAACTGGAAAAAAAAATGAAAATGTTTACAAATTTTAAAATAATTATACTTAAAACTGTTTCTAAACTCTGAAACCAAAGGAACCATTAACCATTAATATTCAGTCAAATATAAACAGTGATATGAAAAAAAAGAATTCTAACATGAGCAGAACAATTCAGAAGGATGTTACATCCAAGTGGGAGGAACACGAAGACATTTCAATAGGGGGATAGCCACATGGTAAGCAGTAGATGGTTCCTGGAAATCAGTATCTTGGCTAATTAAAATAATTTGGACAATATACTGGGATTTTTTTTTTTATTTTTTGAGATAGAGTTTCCTTATGTAGCCCAGGGTCTTGAACTCACAATCCTTCTTCCTCAGAAGCTTCTGAAGTGCTGGAATTATAGTTATGTGACATCACACCCAGCTGGGATTTTTTTTCTTTTTAATGTTTAAAAACTTTCATTTGGTATTTCTTAATTTCTCTATGACAACAACCACCTTAGTAAACATAAAAAGGCTTGTAGGCTAGGTATGGTGGTACCACATGGTGGTACTCCCCAGCCTTGGGGAGGAAACAGGAGGATCATGGGTCCAGGCCAGCCTGAGCTACACAGGAAGAGCCTGTCTCAGTGAAACCAAGGGCTGGGGATAGAGTTCAGTGGTAGGTGTTTGCCTACCACATGCAAAGCCCTGAGTTCAACCCACAGCACCACCTAACAAAACAAACAAATAAAAAAACTACCAACAAAAAAAGTTACCAGTAAGTAAGTATTTTCACATAAAGGACTATTTGTATGTTTTCTCAGTTGTTGAGGATTTTAGACTTCTGAAACAAGAAAATGGCACAAAATCTGAAATTCCTATAAACATGTTTTTACTACCAGACAGCAAAAGATTAATTAAATCTGAGACTGTAATTATATAAAAAAATTCATGTTTAACAATAACTCCATCTGAAAATCAATTACAGTTTGGACATTGGCTCTTTTTCAGTTCAACATTGAAAACTATGAAACGCTTGTAACATTCTAGCCTCTACATATTGTCACCTATTCCCAACACACAACATAAAGCATGAAAATTAAAGTTAGCCATGAGTTATGAAGTGTAACTGAAGAGCAACTTGCTGGCTCGGATGTTCAAATATTAAGCAGGCCAGCAAATCTCAGCTACCAGTGAGATTTGAGGCAACAGTCTATAGCAGGGTTGCCTGCCAAACTCCAGGAATAAGCAGTAGTATAGTTGTACAATTTGAAGGCTCCAGGCAAAATGTATCCTAGTATCAATTCACTATGCATATATATGAAATCCTCAACTTTTTAAAAAATTTCCAATTCTATTCTTTTTTTCTCCCATTCAGTTAAGATTAGCTGTGCCAGTAGCCCTTTAGACAAAACATTAAGACTGAGGTCAGAATGTAATATGGTATAATCTTCATAGATATCAATCAGGTATCATGCATAAATAAGAACTTTGGCCAAGTATGGAAGCTCATGCCTGTGATCCCAGCTACTCCTTAGTGAGATATGGAGGATCAAGATTTGAAACCAGCCCCAGCAAAAGTTAGGAAGACCCATTTCAACCAATAAAAAGCTTGTCATGGTGGTAGGCTACCTGTCATCCAGTTACATGACAGGTGCAAAGAGGAGGATCACCATCCAGGCAAAAAACATGATACCTTATTTGAAAAATAACTGAAGCAATACAAAGCAGGGGAGTGGCTGAAGTTGTAGAGTACTAGGTACAAGGCCCTGAGTTGAAACCCCCAGTATCACAAAAACAAAAACATTTCTTCCCTTTGTAAAACTGGTAATTCTACTCATAGGACAGAGACGTACCACAGCACACACTGCACTGCTAAAGCACAGGAACTAATACACAATTCAGTACAAGCTATAATGTAACATAGTTAATAAAAGTGTTTTCAAAGTGTTTGGCTAACATTTTTTTAAACGTTCTTAGGTATTTTTCATGTTTTCATTTTTTTAGTAAGCTAACTGTCCTTTGTTACCCAAAAACAGAGAATGAAAGAATTTCTTGGCCATACCTTACTGCACTATGAAAAGCAATAGATCGTCCATAAGTAATAACCAGGATCTGTCCCTCAGGAATATATTCCATACTGCTAACAGACATATTAAAATTGAGAGATTTCACTTCTGTCATCGTAGCATGATCCCAAAGGCTGCAAAAAGGAAACAGGAAAATACGGTAATATTTACACACTTAAGAAAAAAGGGTTAAATTCTAATTACATCTGAAGATAGAATAATCTGTCCATGATAGGATAATCACAATTGTTGTAAAATAACTTTCATTACAAATCATGAATTACAGACAAGAGAAATCGAGTTTCTACAAAATGCCAAAATCTTTTGGTAGCTTGCTTGTGAAATCAACTTAAAACCTAAATTCATCTTCCAAACAACTTAGCAAAACTGTGCTATTAAAACACTTAAGTCCTAACATAATCAATTCTACCATTTTCCTAAATCATGATGAACACTGTTTTTGGCCACATGATGATGATTACAAATCTTTCCATAGAAAAATGCATCAAGTGTTAACACACACAGTTTTTCATATAGAAGTTTAAGGGCTCCATGAGCCCTACATAGCCAGCCTGTCCACAGTCCTAGCTTAAGAACACCTGCTTATATGGGTGTCAGTAGTTTAACTAAGCTTCTTCCGAATTCAACACTATGTATGTAAGAGTAAACAGGCCAAATGAAAGTGGCCTATGTATAACATAAATTTCAATGTTCAGACAATTTTTCTGTTTGATAATGATAAAAACGATACTTATAAGCTCTAAGGTAAAAGACTTTTCAAACTTTAAAGAAAAATTACATACCGAACAGTTTTATCATCAGCTGAAAGAATCTGCTTATCCTCACTGCACCACAGGGCTTTTTTAATACCAGAAGTATGGCCACTGATTTCCTTGGGTTCTTTAGATGAAATAATTTGAAATATATTTAACATCTACTTTCTAAATTGGGCAATATGAAAACAATTTAAATATAAAAAGGGAAAATACATCTTAAATTAGACTGCAGCTTTTCAAACCCCAGCACAATTCAAACTTGATGTTTATGAGAACACATATTCATGTTCCTATATTGGAACAAAAAATTGTCATTTACCAAAAGACCCTAACACTAACCTATACCTTTACAGAACATAATTTCATGGAAAAAACTTTACCATACTAAATTTTTAAATGGTAAAAAGCTTACCCAAGAGTAATGTAACAAACAAACCAACATTAAAATGGGTATCTGCTAAAAAATTTTTTTAATAAAAAAGACTAGGAGGGTATAAGCCAAAAACTAAAGATAATTAAGAGCAATTAATATTGGACGATGTTTTATTTTTCTTCTTTGTGGTCAGTTTTTATATTCCATATTTATATACTCCTTTGTTATTTAAATGAAAACAAACTGACACATAAATTATGCTTACCTGCTTCAGGTTTATTCAAGTCATATATGCGTAACAGTTTATCCTGTCCCCCAGTTAACAAATAATTACTATCCTGAAAACACAAGAAAGTAAAATAGTAATAAGCCACTTTAATAGTTATTTCTCCTTGATACTTCAATATCAAAGAATATCCAAATATGCTACAAAGGTCACAAAGATGCTACAGTACAGAAGTGATTCCCTGTGAGAAGACACTGGGGAACAGGTGCCCTTTTCAAAAGCACCAAGGACTGAGTTCCCGGCTCAGATATACTACCCTACACCACCTGCCACATGAGTTTTCCCTCTGCCTTGATTCTGCTACACTTCCTCCTCAGAAGCATGTCTTTGATCCCAAGTTTAAGTTCTACCTTCCTGGAGTGTCAAGACAGGTTATTTGGGGTTTTTAGATGGTTGCTATTCCTATTGCTGGAGAATTGACACAAGAGTTCCAGGGTATCTAAGAACTTCACAGAATTAACCAAGAAGAAAAAATTTGTAAAGCTTAATATATAACCAAAGCAACTATAAACCAACATATGCCAAATATTCCACAAAAAATAGATAACAAACACATAAAACAAATATAAATCATTACCATATTATATAACAGAAATTTAAGTCACTGAAATAAATTTCATTTTCTTTCTCTTCCTCCCTCCCACTACCTCTTTCTCTTTCATTGTTTCTTTTTCCTTGCTGGGAATGGAACCCAGAGCCCTACACATGCAAGCACCCTATCGCTGAGCTACATCCCCAACTCAAATTCCCCTCCTGATACCTGTGTGAAATCCACACTCTTGACAATGTGTTTATGAGCTAGGGTCATCAGTTCATCTCCTGAGACAGCATCCCACACTTTGCTAAAAATGAAGAAAAGAAATTAAGAGAACATTATACAGCATTCATATATTAAAAGGATAAAATTGTAATCTTGACTACCAAATAAGTCAGATATGTGAACTTATATGTAAACGCATTATAAATCTCCTTTGTCTACTATCTTTCATTGTTAGAATTGAGAAAATATTTTTAAATTTCTCCTTAAAAGCCTTACAATCCTAATTTTTTTGACAGTGAAAAAGATCTGAAGGATTTAAGCAGATGAAATTCATGAACCAACCCAATCTTACTTTTATTTTGACCTATAGCTACAATTAATACCCTTTTACTAAGCCTGAAAAATATTTTAAAGAATTTTTACTTTTGCCATGCCATTTCTGTATTTTCTACTCACATGCAGGTGCAAAACAAAAATTAAAAAAGAAGGAATTCTTTTCAGATTCACCAGCAAGGGCTGGGAGAATGGCTCAAGTGGGAAAGCACCTGCCCTAGCAAGCACAAGACCCTAAGTTTAGCACCACAAAAAAAAAAAAAAAAAAAATTACTGAAGAATGAAAGACCTTGACCAGGTTACATAAAATTTTAAGTCCAAATAGTGGAGAACCAGTCATGGTGGCATATATCTATAGTCCCAGCACACAGGAGGCTGAAATAGTATGACATCATGAGTTCCAGGCCAGCCTAGGCTACATAGTGAAATCTTGTATCAAAAAACAAAAGAAAGGGGGTGGGGGCAGGGGGGAAGAAATGAACCAAGCCTTGTATGCACATATGAATAATAAAAGAAAACAAAAAATGCTGCAGAGATTTCTACTTTAAGGTATATGACATTTACTTTTAGGAACAAAGTGGGATGTGAGATGGTAGAGAGAAATAAAAAAAAGCAGAAAAGGGCAAAGGCATTCTTTTCTGTTGTTTAACCATAAACACAATATAAATATGGCAAACATATTAAATTATTCTAGACTCTGTGTTAAGGGTACAAATGAGAGAGAAAACAAATTCCATAGAATTTCTTGTTCAATAGCGCTTTAACTGGAAACATATGCATTAAATAACGTTTAATAAATGTGTTCTATATGGCTATAAAACACAGAAAAAAATACACTGCTAATTATTCCAGAAAACCTAAGGAGCAGAGCTAGCAGTCTTAAGGAGAAACACACAGGGGAAAAAGAAGGAAAAGACTATTGTGGACCACCATTAATAGCACATAACTGATTCAGTGTCAAACCCTGTACATTATAAACTGGGGTCATGTGAGGGAGTAGAAATATATGTTCCAAGAGAAACCATGGCAAACTCTGAATAGTACTACCACACTGCCAAGTATCCATTTCTCTTTGCACAGGAAACCAGCTCAATTCCTCCTATTCCAGTTTAACTCTCCAGCCCCAACCTCATTTTGGATTATTTTCCTGAATTTGCCACACCAGATTATCAATCATTCCTCAAACAAGCCATGCATTTTCTTCCAGGCCAGCTGTGTTCCACTTCATATTCTTAAGTCTGTATTTTATTTTCTCAGCTATGAATGCCCTACTCATCCACAGAGCTCATTTCAAATGCTATCTTTCCACACAATTTTCTATCTGTACCTCCAATAATTAACCATTCCTTTCAGTTTGTCCACAGAACTCAGCTTACATTGATTACTGTGCTTAATTTTGTTCGGCTTTTTGTTTCAGTATATGTTCAGTATATGTTCACTCTTAACTGCACTGAAAATACTGTATAGCTACAGTAAGAGTTGACATGGATTAGGATGACAGAGGCATCAAAAGTGACGAAAATGTCAAATGTTTCTGCAATTTCTACCCTAGTTTTCCACATGCATCTGAAGAGAACTCAGGGCAATATCCTCTGAAATACTAATTTCTTCTTCCAAAAACTACTTAAAATCTTAAGCTATTGGACTAATGGCATGGCTGAAGTGGTAGAGCACCTGCCTGGCAAGCATCAGATTCTGAGTTCAAGCCCCAATAATACCAAAAAGAAAAAAATCTTAAGCTCCTGCTTAGACCATGTGCATTCACTAGTGAGGAGAAAAGAGACCACTGGAGTGACCAAAGTACTAACAACCAAGGGCTAATATACCAAGAGTCTGTTCCTACTATTTAGAAGCTGTACTACCTACCATATAGGTATGACATTCTCTCACAGATCATGTTCCAGTCACTTGTAACTCTAACATATCTCCATTACTCACAGAAAGAGTCCTAAAAATGGTTTATAATACTAAAAAGAATCTGGGATAATACACGTTTTCCAATGTATTATTCAGTTTTCAGGCAAGAAAGTGACATAAACAAGCTGGCTGCAGGACTCAAACTCTAAGATAGAATGCAGCACCATTAGAAATCTTTCATCATTTAATTCACAGCATTTATTTTCTGCATAACACAGGAAGTACTCATCATCTCCCTAAACTATTGACATATACACACATATGTGTATATATATAAACTCAGTTTCTTGCACATAATACTTAATGCTATCTGTTTGATTCTTTTCCTAACCTGAGAACAGACCTACTGTAAGTTTCAAAAGAGAAGATGCCTAACTCACTTATTTGAAGCTTTAACAAGCTATCTTAGAGGGAAAAAAAAGTGCCCCATTACCTTAACATGTTGACCAAATTATCAACAAAGTGATAACATTTTTGACTTATCAAAAGCCTTATTCAGGACTGGGGTTGTGGCTCAAGTCGTAGAGCACATGCTTAGCACAAGGCCCTGGCACTAATAATAATAACAATAATATACAACTTGATCACTGCTGTAATCTGTTGCTATACCAAATAACCTGAGGCCAGGAACTACAGGTTGGATCTGGCATGCCTCCAAGAGCCTATTTTAAAGACTTGGTCCCCATTTTGGTGTTACTGGGAAGGGGTGGAGGGGTCTAATGGAGGCTTTTAGGTCAATGAGGGCATGCCCTAGAAGGGGACTGACTATGCAACCCTGAACTCTTTAATTCCAGGCCATAAAGTACAAAACTCGTTGCTCTACCACATGCTCCTGTCATTATGTGTTGCCACAAGTACAAGGCAACAAGTTCAATCGACCATAGACTGACAACTCTAAAACTGAGCCAAAATAAACCTTTTTCCTCTGAAAGCTGATCACCTGAGGTATTTGTTACAGTGACAGAAATTCAACTAACACACTGGGTAATTTATAAAGAAAAAAGGGTTGTTTTGGTTCATGGTTATTGAAATCCTTGCTTCCAGTGAGGACCTCACGCTGCATCCTATCATGGCAGAAGTCAGGAAGTGGAAGAGAGTGCACATGGAAGGACAGCATGTATGAAAGACCAAAGGGAGGTGGGCAGGCCTGCTTTGTAACAAGCCACTCCTGCCGAGAACTAATTCAGTCTCTGGAAAAAGACATTAACCCATTTGTGAGGGCAATACCCCCAAGACCTAATTAGCTCTAAAATGTCACACCACCTCTCAACACCATTACATTGGAGACCAATGAATTTCAGTGGGGACAAAACATAGGCGTTTTCTATGAACTCCTGTGCCAATGCTACATCTATATAAGCACTGAATGGAGCAGAGAGAGGATCTTTACTTTGATGGTCTCCACCCATGACTTTGAGGAGAGGAAAGGTGGAGGTATATAGAAGAGGATCACATAAGGCTAACATTAGCTTTATAAGTGAAAAAATTAAAAAAAAAACCAAAGACGATAGTGTTTCACTAGACTCAAGTGCCAGACTTACTTCAAGACAGCATTCTAAACTGACTCACAGACCTGTTCTCTTAATATAATTTCTCCAAAAATAATAGGAACAAAATTTCCCCTGTAGATAATCGTAACCTAGATGCGTTTTCTAAGAAACAGAAGAATTGGGGGAAAGATGTTCCTAAAAATAATTTGCACCAACTAGGACCAATTAGGCAAGTTGTGAGGAGCTTCTCTAGCTGGTCAAGTTCTATCAAAGCAAACCCCATGCAAGTTGTTACAAGGGGAGAATAAACACACATGAACACACACTTCCACATCTCACAGCAGACAAAAAAAAGAGGGAACAAGTCTTAGCGACCATTTACTAAGTACTTACTATGTAACAGACACTATGCTACATCCTAAAGATAAAGATTTCCCCCATCCCTCAATAACCTCAATGTTCTTCGCATCATTTTACAGAAATAAAAAAAAAACCTAAACTCAAACTGAAAATGAATAACATAACTAGCACAAGATCTTAACACCTAGTTAACTGGCCTACTTAGTGCCAATACTTATTACATCTTTTCCACTATCAAAGAGAAAATAACAATAACAAAAAACTTCCCTAATGTTTGAATCTATTCTACTTTGCTTGAATGAAGTCAAATCGATTTGATGTAAATGTCCAGCACTTCAAATAACATCCATAATTTTGGTCTAGAAGGGGTGGTAACTTATCAGATTTGGGACAATGTTCAAAGTTTTTTAAAACATTAATTTACCTAATATCTACAGCCAACCTAGGAGAGAGGAACCAGTTACTATTTTAGTTTTTCAAATGACAATACTCAGAAAGAGATTAGATGAGTCCCTGACATCACACAGCCATTAAATGACAGAGCCAGGATTCAAACACAATACAACCCATCTGCCTCCAGAGTTCATGCACTATTTAGTACCACTCATAAATACAAACACTAAGGTTCGAAATGTTAAGAAAGCACAAAACAACACTATCCACAGGCACATCCTCAAATGTATACTTCTGTTTAATTAGCAATGTTCTCTAAGTGACCTAAACAAAGAAAATTGCTCCTCTCCCAGCAAGATAAAAGTCTTAAGTTTTCAAGATTCTGTTCAGTAGTTAAAAATGTCATTTTTTCACACTTTTCTCTCCCCAGTTCAAAGTAATTATCATGGGCTTACAAATTTCTGTCTCTTGCTTTTTGTTTTTTTCCTGAGGATGGCAATAAATATAATATGGTCAGATTACAAAGCAAGAGTCTTCATGGATTTAACCATGAAACAAGCATTCTTCCTTAACAACCTTTGCACAACAGAAAATCAGAATAAGATCATGAAGCAGGAGGAGAAAAAGCATTCTACTTATGTTATTAACATTGTTAGGGCCAGATTACTAATACTAACGGAATTGAGGATAACAAAAATTTTTCTAGAACTGCAAATCAAAACTTCATCTCTTTAAACACTATTATTTGCAATGTCTAGACTTATAACTTTATTATATTTAAAATAGCAATTTATTAACCATTTGCATATTACTAACACATTGTGGCCTAATTATAATAATGATTCTTCTTTTCCTTGAGACCTCATTATGGTATCCCGGACTTTTGGTCCTCCTATCTCAGCCTCCTGTGTGCTGGGAATACTGGAATTACAGGCATGTCACCATGACAGATCTGTAACGAAAACTTTAAAACCTACTCACCAAATACCTGAAATCTAGAGTGGTATATGTTAATCCAATTCTCTACGTTCATTATAAAGCCAACAAAATTCATCCCCAATGACTATGTTCATATTAAACTGAATGAAAAACAAACTTTGAAGTAGTAAAGAAAAAAAGTACTAAACTTATGGCAATTATAGACACAAATGTTCCAGAAGCAATATCAAGATCTATAATTCATTAATCCTCTGTACTTCAAATTACTTATTTGGCAAATATAAAGTGGTAATAAACCAGGGATACTAAACATGACCTCTAACAATAAGAACCAATGGCAGATTAAGAGAAAATAATAGTAAGTACTGTAAAACTGCCTAAGTTTCAACAGGGGTACAGTATGAGCACACAGAAGGGAGTAGATACCATAATTTTAAGTTCCAGAGTTCCACAGCAAGACATCCCTATCAGAGAATCACTTTTACTTCATATTTTCACCTCTTATGGCTAATGATCACAAGTGCTTTGTCATGTAAGTCGCCTAAAACAGCTATTTGCCTGAAAATATTGACATGGAAAGATTCATATGAAGCCAAAAAGTTTATCAGAATTATGTAACATCAAAACAGGGCAGAGCATAAAAGCCTTAGGACAGCTATGCATGACATAATACGGTTGTACATAATGACATAATAGCTATTTATTCATTGGAGGCACAGAAATAAATTTCAAACTGTATTTATAACTTTTCTTACTGACCTAATTAAATCTCCAAGTTAATACTGTTTTAAAGCTTTAAATTCATTTTAAAATTCAGATGAAGTAATATTCACTGTGTACCACTGTGTCCTGTACAACAGGACTGAGTTTCAACAAGTGCACAAAGCCAATTAATCCACCTTCATTTTTTCTTTCTAAACTTGGTATGTTTAATTTGCTTAAAACAAAGTGGCAAGACATTTTTAATTGCTCTGCAGTGTGAAATTCTGTTCAAAAAAAAAAACTCAACACTTTTACTCTCCAGGCTCTTAAGTCAAAGTCTGTGTGTGTACAACAGCTCTTGACGTTGCCTGCCTTAGTTTAAACACAACAGTAGGACCTAGAGATACCAAAATTATATAAAATATATGACATGTGCCCAAAGGAGGAAAGAGGCTCACTGCAAGTGGGCTTAATATACATGCAAACCAAAAGTTAGAATGGTTAAAGTGCGTTCTGCAACGGTGAGTTTAGTGCCGCTAAGACTGTAGGGTTTACAATGTGCTGAGCCAAAATGTGATGTGATGAACGAGGACCAGGCCAAAATGTAAGTGCCAACAACTAAAATGGGTCTGTTAGGCCAGTACTTGAAAGGCTGCACCTCAACCAAGATGAACATTCTGGAAGGGAAAAAAATCAACAAATGGGGATCCCATCCCCAGACCAACTAAATCAGAATTTCTAGGGCTCACTTATTTGAGTATTTTAAAAACTTTCCTGAGTATGGTATCTACACCCAGAATGACAAGCCACTAAAATAGCAAAGGGAAGACAAGAAGAAATGATGAAATTTGTTTTTTGGAAGACAATTAGCAGCGATATAGAATACACAAAGAAGAAATCCCTAGTGGTGATAGTTAAAAATGATCCTGAACAGTGGCAGACACATGCAGAAACACTGTAGTCAGGAGATATTCCACTGGTAGGATGAAAAGAGGTGATAATCTGTATGTCAGGAAACTCAAGAATGATTTAGATTTCCACCTCAGAAAATGTGGGACATACAGGATAGTTAAGTTTAAGATGCAGGTTAAAATATGTTGAAAGGCAGTTAGTATTTAAGAGGAAAAAAATCTGGGGTTTATTGTTATGTATCACCAAAGCATATATAGAGAAATACTTGTAAATGACTTCACCAACATTCATCATTTGGACTGCTATTAGTAATAATGCAGATTCCTGGTTAGAAATCACAGACATAAAAAACAAGTCATTTAAACCTCTGAAAATTTTCAGAATCGTCCAAGACAAAGAAGTACACAGGACCAGGATGGAGTCCTGGTGAGATCAAACACCATGTTCTATATGGCAGCTGTTGATTGAACATTAATTATTTCAGGAAATAATCCACAGAATACAAAATTAGTCATTTTGATTACTTACGCTGTGAAATCTGCAGCTGCTGTTGCGGCTTTGGTGGCATCTTTATTCAATGTTGCACCCCAAACAGCACCTTTATGACCCAAAAATGTTCCAATCCAGTCTCCAGTATCTCCCTGGCGTAACATGGGTTTACCATCTAGAAAATATTTTAAAATAGATATGGCTTCTAAGTACAAATTACTAGAAATCTAAGACCCTAATGATTTTATTGAATAACAAAGTGGAAAATGTTTTTGTTTATTCCCACTCACTGGGGTCACCAAGGAATATCCAGAAACACATGAACTTGAGAGCTGAACCCGCCATTCTCTCTGAGAAGCATTTGCGATTCGGTAGGACTACTCATCAGCGTCAAAACAACCTAGATGCGAGTCTTTTTGTTGGACAAACTAACCTTAAAACACATTTTCCTATTTGAAAGGCGAATGCTACAAAGGAATATCTAACGAGGTTAGGAGCGAACGTCTTGGTAAAGCATTGCTCGGCCTGGCCTAATTTCTCCTTTCCCTAAATCCCTGAAAGATATTTACAGTGTTTGTTGCTCGGAGTATCTAGAAAGGTGCAAGTCCAGCTTCCCCTCAAAAAACAATTAAAAACGAGAAGAAGCGTTGGTTGGGAGTAGAAAGAGGCCGCTGGGCTCCGGCAGCGGATCCCAAACACTACATCAGACCAGCGCTGGCCCTCACTTTAATCGAAGGTTCATTCTGATCCCAACCACCCATAAATCACGAGGCCTCGCTCCCTTCCGTCCAGTCCCAGTCGTCAGGGACCCATCAGCCGCCCAGCTCACCTTTGCAAGCGCTGATTAAGAAATAGCCATAAGGCGTGATGCCGCTGAAGGCCAAATCAACCACGGGCCGCGTGTGGCCTGAGCAGGTGAGCGGCGTCTGCCTCATTGCCATGGCGGCGGCGAACCCGTCGATCCGGCTAGTGAGCCGAGGGTGGTCGTTGTCCTTTTTCTCCTCTGCAGCGCCTCAGGCTCCACAAGGCCCCCCGCCCTGACACTGGGACTGGGCCGGAAAACAGGAAAGGGAGGCCAATCGGGTGGCACCGAGTCAGGACGGGGTTAGGGAAGGGCCAGGAGTCAGCCACGGCCCATCGACAGCCGCCGAGGGAGGGAAAGGGAGGGAGGGAGGAAAGTAGGGGAGGGGGAGAACAGGAGAACCGGCCCAGCGGCGATCCGCACCGTCCACACCGGTATCGGCAGGATGTGACGACACAGATGACGTAGTGCGTCCGCCGGAAGTGACGATCCGGCGGGAAGGCGGGTTCGCCTGGCAGGCGAAAGGCAGGAGCGCGCAGGCGCGCGCTCAGCGTACGTTTGCACGTGACGCTGACGTCACGCCGTCCGTGTTCGGCGTTTGGCGGCGCTGGGGGACTGCAGGGTGGTGTCAGGACTCTTAGCTCTAGTGTTCGCGCTTACTGTCCCTGGGCCGGGTAGAGCTGGCGAGGTCCAAAAGCTATTTTCTCTCGCGTGCTGGATCTCGCGACCCTTGTGGTCTCCACACGAAGCGGTCCAACTGTGTGCTTGGCTTCCGAATATCACACCAAAGCCATGCTCCCAGGCGGCCCAAACCAGCACACAGTGCCTAGCAACTTTTATTTTTCTTGTTTAAAACTATATAGGCAGCTCCTCTGGGATTGTGTGCAAATAAGACGCTTGAGAAAAGTAATTTACCCAGCCATCCCTTCTGTATAACTTCCCTTTATTGCTAGTGTTTTAGAAATGGGTGTTAATGTGGCTTTATATACACTTAAATTCAAGGATTTTTTTTTTTTTTTTGTCATTGAAGGAGTAGGGTAGTAAACCTCCAATGACTGCTTGCATCAGTTAATCTTGAGCTTATACTCCCGGTATATAGATAAAAATTGGAAGTTACATGCATGTACGTTATAAAACAGACAAAAATAGAAATATTAGAAGTACTTTTAAGTAAATATAAATAGAAACTCTGGTCTTTCTGCAGGCAGCCCAATGCAAACTGTGCAGTGATTACTTATAAGTTTTCCTAAGCAGGAAAGCACTTTTTCTGGGCAAGTTTTCTCCTTTCTTAATTTTAGAATTTAAGCCAAAAATAGATATTTACGTTTTATTCATTACTTTATCTCCAAGGCTATGACATGTTGGTGTGTATGTATGTGTGTATAGATAACATATATATAAATAATATGCCAATAAATATTTAATCATTTGAATTTAATCATTTGAATTTAATCATTCACATACATTTGCATGTCTGGATGTTTCATCATTTTGTGTCAAATTTCTTGGATCTTGTTTTGAGATTCAAATCAAGTATTTGAATGGCCACTTGAACTAGGTCTTCATTCTATTTTCTTTGCACTTTCTTCATGTATTTACAGTACAGCACCTACTATATATGTTTCTCATTTTTATTTCTCCTTTGCACCAACCTCACCCCACAGTTAATTCTACCATTCTCATTCATATTCTCTCTCCCTCCTCTTCCCTCCCTTCCCCTCCTCTTCTCCCTTCTTTCCTCTCTCTTCCCCTCCCCTCCCCTCCTTTCTCACACACATCATTTAATTGTACTCCCTAATGGCAATGGTTATGACTTCCTCATTTGTACTCTATTGCCAGAAAATTTAATGACATTTAATAAATGCTCAACAAATGATTATTTACTAATTAAATGGATTGCTGCATTACTAATAAAGGTAAATAAAGATGCATTTAAGTTAAAATAACAACTGGTCATTAAATATGTATTTCTGTTTAAGATTTTAATGGGTTTCATTATGTCATTTTCATATATTCATGGAATGTATTTTGATCAAAATAAATACTTTTAATAAGAGCTTCCCAGACTCCCAAGTGATTCATAAAACCCATAATAAACTCCAAAATTACTAGCCATTTTAAGCAGCAGAAAAAAAGTGAAGAATACTTAAAAGAAAAACAATCAATGCAAAACTACCCAGAGATGGCCCAGATACTAGAATCATCAGAAAAGACTTTAAAACAGAGGTTATAACCACAAATAAGGCCTTGAGGGAAATACACACGCAATGAATATACAAAGAAAAAATCTCAGCAGAGCAATAGAAATCATTAAAAGGAATCAAATTGAAATTCTAAAACTAAAAATTACTGCAACTGAACTAAAAACTTACTGGATATGTCTATTTGCATCTTCTGAAGAGCAGATACCAAGAAGGAATTAGAAATTCAAGAGATAGGGCTATGCATAGTGGTTTGTGCCTGTAATACCAGAACAAAAGAGCCAGGTGTCGTGTTTCACATCTGTAATCCCAGATACACAGGAGGCACAGGTAGGAGGATCAGGGTCTAAGGCCAGATCCTAACAAAAAGCAGGAGACCCTATCTGGGATAGGGGGCATGGTTCAAGTGGTAGAGCTCCTACATAGCAAGTACAAGGCCCTGGGCTCAAACGCCAATACTACCAAAAAAGGCGGGGGGGGGGGGGGGTCAAGTGGGGAAAAAGTGCAAGAGGTAGATGCAGTAGAGAAAATACCTGTAGTTGAAGAGAAAAGAGGAGCAGGGAAGGTCCTGAAGGACCATAATGCTGTCCTGACACTTAGAAGAGGGAAAGGAAGATTAGACAGAAAGATACTCAGACTGCAATACAAATCTGAAAGTCTTATCTACAAGAACCCTGTATACATCACTTCCATTCAGATTTCATAGATAAGAATTTAAGTCACTATACATAGCCACAAGGTGGGCTGGGAAATACAGGTTATCGGAGCACTCATGTACTCAAGAAGATAGAAAGATTTTTCTTTCTTGGTGCTATAGATTTGCTAGGCAGGTACTCTTACCATTGAACCAAGTCCTCAAGCCCTAGAAGAATAAATTTGAGTATGTCAAAAACTCAGTTGTTTCTAATTATTTCTTTTCTTTGTTCCAATCACATATTTGAGACAAGGTGTCGTTCTGTAGTTCAGGCTGGCCTTGAACTCCTGGGCTTAAGTTGATCCTCCTGCCTCTGCCTCCATACTACCTGGGACTATAGCATACACCACCATGCCTGGCCATTTCTTCTCTTGAGTTACATCTTTTCCACTGCCCTTGGTGGGATGTGGTTTTTCCATTTCGTGGGCTCTGTCTTGAGGAAGTTTTTTCTAACTACTTCAAATGTGGTTTTTGAAGCCATTAATAACTTTTTAAATTTTTATTTATTAGCATATAATGGTTATACAGGATGATACATTGTGACATTTACATATGTAATAACAATATAACTTAATTAGATTCACTTCCTCCATCATTGGCCCTTATTCCCCTTACCCCAATTCTTGGCACAATTTCAAAAAGGTTTCATTGTTCTATTTTCATACACATATGCAAAGTACATCCTCCCTCCCACTGTAACCACCCCCAGACAGGACCTGTTTACCTGTTTTATTTTTCCTTTTTTTTTTTTTTTTTGGTGGTGTGGAGATTTGAACTCAGGGCTTCACACTTGCAAAGCAGGTGCTCTACCACTTGAGCCACACCTCCAGTCCATTTTGCTCTGGTTATTTTGGAAATAGAGTCTTGTGCACTATTTGCCCAGACTGGCCTCAAACCTCGAACTTCCCAATGTCAGTCTCCCAAGTAGCTAGGATTACAGGTGTGAGCCACTGGTGCCCAGCAAGACCCAGTATCTTTACCGGAGCTTAGAAGAGGGTAAACAGAAAATACACCCTAAGTGTACATGCTACTGGTGATGAAACTAAAGGTCAATAGAATCCTCTGAATCACCTTCTACACATATCCATCTGTTGTCTTTCCTGCTGACACCACTATTTATCAAAATATCATTAGAGAATGATTCTTGATCGTTTTATATTTCATATCTTGTGATTATCAAACTGTGTCAGTTATACCCCTTAAATAACTTCACTACACACCCTGTTACTCAGTTTAAGCACACATGTATTTGTCAGTTTCATCTTTCTTTAGTTTAGTGATTTGTACATCAAGCAGCATAATAGGATCATCTAAGAAACTTTGAAAAATATGTCATTCCTGAAGATCTTGGTTTAATTCACTTGGACTGGGATCTGGGAATCATCATTTTAAAAAACTCCCTATGTGGTTCTAAAGTGTAGTCAGCTTTGACAGCTACTCTATTAATCTGTCCTCTACATCAGTATATCAAATTATTTTTGTTATAATTTTGTGGTGTATAAATCCAATGATGTCAGTCCGTTACCCCAAATTCCTCAATGGTTATCCACATCGACAGATAATGTAGCTAGCTGGTATGCCCATGGTTCTTTCTGATCTGATCTCCACGCCCTGCTAACTCTTCTCCATACCATTCTCACTTAGCTGTGAACTTCTAACTTCATTTTCCAACAGCACTGACCTACTTGCAATTTCCTGAACAAAAGATACTGTTGCCTATCCATGAATATGCATCTTTTATTATCTCCCATTTTAAAAATTTCACTCAAAATAGAGCAAACTTTAGTCACATATTTAAAACACATAATGTGACATTGTTTTTTCCTTTCCTTTTTTTTCTATTTTTCCTTTTTTTCGGTGCTGGGAACTGAACTCAGTGCCTTGGAATTTGCCAGGCAAGCACCCTTCCACTGAGGTAAATCCCGAACCCCATGACATTGTATTTTAAACACTACTTAAAACTGAATACTTTCTATGATATTGATTACATGAAAAAAGTCTGAAAGCATAGGAAAAGGATTGAAGAAAATTCATTCAGATGTCAACTGTGGTGACTCTAGGTGACAGGGTTATAAATTTTATTTTCTTCTCTGTATTTTCTGTGGTTTAGAAATTTTCTGCAATGGCATACATTATACTTCTAAACAGAAAAGGTGATGTAACTTATTTGAAGAAATATTTACACATTTAAAAAACACCAGATATTCCTATATCTTAATTTACTTGATTCCTAATTAAGATAATATGCTTGATTATTTAATAGCCCAGTGAGGAATGTAATTGGCTTAAACAAATTTTTACCATCCTGCATAAAAATGCATTTTTCTCTTAGCCACTAGATGGCAAACTCTTCACACGTATTACACTAATTTGCTGATGTACTTCTGTAGGATTGAGCATAATTTCCATAAATATTTTTATTTTTCAACTAACAAGTTGTAATATTGTTTATATTTAGAAGGTATTTTAATACACATTAATAAAACTGTAGTTTTAATTATCTAGAATTCAAATCAATTTTCTTATTACATTTCTTGTTTATTGGTATCATCTCAACCACTTCTGTTCCAATTAGCCCCGGCCACCACATGAAAGGAAATTCACCTTTGAATTTCCTTTTGCTTTTATTCTTGGTTTAAACCTTGAGACGTGAAGTTGATACCCACAGAAAGTAAAACGTAGTCTAACTAGGGTTATTGAAGACTTGGGGAATTTCCACTCTTCTATGTATACAACTCCATATCAGAAGAGACCTAAAACTTGACAATCACAGGGGTCAATTTGAGCCAAACATCCAAAGGTTAGAGGGTGATGGGAAGAGAGATTTTCCTTTGGGAAATGTCCTAATGGTACATACCTGTGACAAAATGATTCTAAATCTTGACTGAAATAATGTATTCAGGGATATTAATGAATATTCCTAAGATTTGAGAGGATAATAGATCCTTTGGCAAGATTTAAAACAACAAAAAACTCCTCCTTCTATTTTCCACCACTGTTTGCATTTGGCATGTTATAAGCATGAAAGAAATCTCCTGTTCTCCCAGGGTTGTTTTCTCTTTCTGTAGTCCTTCATTTTCAAAGCTTGATTGCTTGTCAAAAATGATTCCTCTTTATGTTTCACTTTACTTGGATGATGATGTATCTGCCTGGCATTACATTTCCAATTTACAATAAATAGTGCTCAGGAAATGAGTCAAGTCTGGTGGATTCAGAGCTGTTTTTATACAAGATCAACCTGCTTTTGAACACGTGAAGTACATTTCTAATGTCTAAACTTTAGGACTGAATATTATATTCAGGGGTAATTAGTAGATTAGGGAAAAATATATAAACCCATAGCAATTTTTAATTTTTTTCTGATCACAAATACATATTCTATACACAATTTTGGAGTACTTTAAAAGTTAAAAAAAGAAAAGCTAAAATCACTTGTAATTTCCCCACCTAGGGAAAGTAACCTAGAAATGGCTATAAAACCAATTTTAAGCATAGTTTCCTTTCTGGTTTGTTGGTTGTTTAGCGTGCCTGGGATTGACCCCAAGACCTCCTGCCTAGGCACCTTTGCTGTCACTAAGCTACACCATCAGCCCTGATTTTAAAAGTTTGTATTAGAGAATTCTAGTATCGCTCCATTCTCTTCATTTTCCCAACTGAAATTTTGTTATTTAGAATTTTATGGCTATTCTGAATGATTTTAAAGATAGAAACAAAAAATTCAATGCATTTTGGCCTTAAATATTAGTCTACATTTATGAACAATTCACTTTTGTAAATTATTGATTTATTTTCTTTGTGTCATGTTTAAGGCTAAATATTTTTTAAATGTGTGTCAATACTTAGAGTCCCAAATGAACTCAGAAACAGGAATTTGTAGCTATTTGATGAAATCAATGTTTCTTAGGATAATAGAAACTCGAACTGCTGTTCCTACTCTCCCACAATTTTCTGTGGGGCCTCAGCGAGTTAATTATCTTCTTTGTTCACTTAATCCTCTTAAAGTGCAGGCTTTCTCACTTCTGTCCTCCACGCCATTCTATGTGGATGAATGTTTTTCTTTTTCCTTTGTACGTAGAAACAGAAAAAATAAAATAAGAGAATGCAAAGACGAAGTTTTGAATGAGGCTAAGCAATATGAGTTCAATAGTTAGAGAGCTAATGGTCTGCTTCACTCAGTACATTTCAGAGCATAATTTTAATTTTAAAATAAGAAGATTAGAAGTCAATATTCACCATGAACATTGTTTGCTTTTTAATTATGATTATTTTCTTCATCTAGTCAAGCAAGCAGGCTTAAAAATAACACCATCTGTGCCATTAATTGCTACTTGGTGTGTACAACATGAATTTCAAAATAACAACTGAAACTATAGATTTCTTTTCAAAACATTTCAATTAATTCATTTGAAGAACATTAGTGGGGCACTCAGATGAGAAGACACAGTCTTAGAATCTAGAGAAAGAGCCAAAGAAGTAGCAGTTATAATGTATTGAAAAATTATTTACTGAGCGCTACTGTATTCTGGGCAGTATTTTTGGAGATTAGGAAGAAAACTGTGAACAAAACAGAAAAGTTTCTGCTTTCATGGAACTTACATTTCAGTGGGGGCAGACATACAGTAAATTAATAATTGAATAATACATGGGTTGTAGAACATTGTGATAAAACTGTGGAGAAAAATAACGGAATTGTGGGTATCAATGATATGTTAAATGTCACATTTTAACAAATTCCTGAAGGAAATGAAGGAGTAAGCCATTAGGATATTTGCATGAAGAACTTTTGAAGGAAGACAGGAGAAAGACAGTCACCTGAGTGGAGTGTTGGAGGAAAAGGATAGGAGACAAAATGAGTGCAGTAACAAGGTTAATGATGTCAACATTCGTGAACATAGTAAGGACTTTTGCCATTACTTAGGGTGAGATGAGAAGCCAACCACAAAGTTTTGAACAAAAGACTGAGATGATCTGAGATTGACTCAGCAACACAGGAGGCTATTAAGCATTGTAGGACAAATGATGGAAATTTGGATCAAAATAATAGCAGGGGAGGTGGTGAGAAAGAGTCAGGATCTGACAAAATATGCTGATGGATTGAATGTAGACTTTGAGAGAGTCAAGATTTTTATTTTAACAAGAAATTAAATTGATACTTTCATACTATGACATAACCCATGTAATTTCTTTAACAATGAGGTCACGGTTTTATGCCAAAAATGATTTACTTCCTGGCTAAACCTTGATATATGCCGTACTTGATATCATTGGTGGAGATGCCTATAATCTCCAAGCTGTAAAAGAACAAGAAACTCTTCTTCTGTGGAGATTATCAGGTTATGTCTACCACAGACTGTATAGATCTTTTGGATCAGTTTCAAGGCACGAGGTCATTCGTCAGACTCGGAGACATATTTGGGAATAAGCCAAGTGGAAGACTATCTCCTGTATTATATCCCATAAAGTTAATTCAAATGTTTGTTTGCATCATTCAAAAGTTGTGTTTTCCTTGCTATTTTCTAGTGAGCCAGACCTAATCTTTCATTATGTTTAGTAAGAAGCAGTGCATCCCTGGGGCACATTATTTAACAGACCCCCTCCATGTAAGCAGAATTTGTTGAAAACCATCCAGGTAGACTGAAGGCTCCCTAGCTCTTTTTCGATCCTGGCTTCAGCAGCTGCTTAAGGCTTTCCTTCCTCCTGACATGATTAGTTTGGAAATTCATTTGGGCTTATGTCTGCAGTCAGGGCTCTCTGGCATGGTAATCTGCAATGGCACAGGCAAAGGATGTAAGAAAGGGACTGTGTTTATTAAATAATTTCCAAACATGGACTGTGAAAGAAATAAAACAATAAGTTCACAGAGTTACTTTCTGGAAGGGGTAGGGAAGCTGTTTTAGACCACCTTAGCAGAGAAGTGACTTTTGACATGAGCCTTGAAGGATGAGAATGAGCCTGTCTCTTTAACTTAAACATTCATTTCAAGTCCAGTGTGTACAAACACGACATTAGGTTTTGGGAAATGTGCTGAAGAAGACACAAGATGCAGACAAAATGTCCCTGCCCTCAAAAGCCCACTCTTGTGCTTGTGGAATGGCCCAAGTGGTAGAGCACCTGCCTAGCAAGCATGAGGCCCGAGTTCAAACCCCAGTACCACCAAGAAAAAAAAGAAGCCCAGTCTTCAATGAAAAAGACATAGTTATATACCAAGCAAAATCCATAACAGACACATTGTAAGGGAGGTATGAACAAAGTGTTGAAGTGTTACCGAAAGAAAAGGACAGTTTTTCCTGAAATATTTGGAAAGATTTGGGAGACTGGCTTCAAGAGGAAGTGGTAGTTGAACTTGACAGTAATAACAATGAGTCATAGCCACCAAGTCCTGTTTAATGCCAGCACTGTGCAAACAGGATTTAAAGGAATTCTTTCATTTAATTCTGCCAACTCTACAAGGTAGATATTTTTAAACATTCTCATTTCACAATGAGAATCCTAGGTAAGCTAGGATTTGAACCCACTGCATCTAAGTATGGAACTCATGTACCTAAGTAAGATAATCAGTTTACTGGCAGTGTTTTTCAGTGTCCAACTCATTTTTTGTGTGCTGTATATCAAGTAAACAACTCTCACCACATAATTCGTATTCGTAGTATTGTTCCCAAAATACCTGCACATAATAAAAACATTTAAATCTATGAGAGAAATCTTATAGCTCACAAACTTAAGAGTGTATAAAGTTTAGGATAAAGTACATCATAAATATCTTGGCTTACCATTTGAAGAATTTTATTTGATTTGTTTTCTCTAAAATTGGTATCATGGAGTAAATGCATACTGAAACAAAAAAAGGGAAGCAAAGTGGTTTTTAAATTATTTCCCTAGACCACCAAGCTAAAAACAGCAAGTCCCTAAACTCACAGAGCCATCAAAGGATCCACAACCCAGGCAGCTGGACTTAGTGGGAACCTGATTGTGTGAGTTTTAGTCACTGAATACTTTTTTGGGAAAAAACAAAATGATATTTTAAATAATTTGTATTTGGAAGAGAATAGCAAAATAACATGTTTTCCTTTCTTTTGTCTTTTATGAAACAGTAAAATTTTTGTGACCCTGGGAATGTCTCATGTTGATTTGTTATTTTCTGCCTGTTATAGATGATCCTGAAAACTGTATTCCGCTGGATTTTGGTAGTCATGCTGAGTTCAAGATAAAGCTACACCCAATTTTGAGAAGGAAACATTGTGTATTAATTTTTAAGCGTCACTGGTTCTTGATTCAATAGTTGCTGATGGTAATTCTTTCTAATATTTTAAAACTTACTCTTCAACAGAATAAACTGAGGAGCACAGTTCATATTCTAGGAAATTGATACCCACTTCTAAAAACTGATCACCTCATGGAAAGAACGTAAACTGAGTAAGATTATCTATTTGACCATCTCACTTATATAGTATTCATTCTCTGAAGTCATGTTGGAGAATTTTTGTTTGCTTGCTTCTTCAAAAACTGTAGGGAAAATGACATACTGATTGACTAACAGGGGCATAGATTTGATTTTCAATGAGAATTTACCCAAAATGAGTATACGTATAGATACATATGTATGAGTATATATACTTATTAATGCAGTACATTTGCTATTCTTATGTAGAAAATCAAAGTAATTTTCTATTACCATTAAACATCTGGGGAGAGATGGACAAAAAATTGCTCTGACTAGAACTGAAGAGGCATGTGACTTGCCTTTTGGATCATGCAATGATCCAGAATTAACCTATAGATAGTGACTTGGTGCTTTAGTCACTGAAGGAGATTGTGGTTTTTAAAAGGCAGCTGCAGTGGGATCTCTTATCCATATGTTCTTCTACAACCTTGCCACCACCCAAGAGGTAGTGTTCCCTTGAGCCCACACAAGCCATTGTGACTGCTTCAAGTAAGAGAAGGCCATAAAAACAGCATGCACGGTGGTTTGTTGTTTTGGAAAGTTTAGTATTAGAACAGTGACTGGGATGATGCCTAAGAAGTCAATGGAGCAACCTTGTAAAAAGGGACTGAGTCCCCTGACCCCAGTGATACTGATCTCCCACTCAATGGCCAGTATCAACTTGCCAGGCATATATATGATCCGTATTGAAAGTGGACCCTCTATCCTCCAATTGAACCACCCAGCAGAGATAAGCCATCTACCTAAGCACATTTATGTGCAAAATAAGTGATTGCTATTGTTTAAAGTCCCCATGTTGTGGCATGGTTTCTGTGAGGCAATAGATAACTTATACAATGACCTATTAATTACATCGAAGCATTACTTTAGAAAAGAGCTCTCCTGAAAGTGGTAGCCAGTGAATATAAAGGAATTAAACATTTCCTGTGCAGATATTACCAGAATTCTAACACTTTTGACAGTGTTAAAGTATTAAGGAATTTTCAGCCATGTTTTGAAATTTGTACATTCATGTACAAGATAATAAAAGCTACAAGAGAAGAAAAACTGTCTCAAGCAAGAAGAGTATGTGAACAAAGAAAACTTAGAAAAGTTTCCAAGGAGCCTTGGTATTTGAGGATTGCATAGGAGAGATGTCATCAAAATTGACATAAAAGAAATTGTGAAAAAACAGGACGAGATGAATATGAAGTACCTAAGAATACAGGGGAAGAGAAGAAATTAAGAAGGAGGTATCTGTCTATGTTGATAAGATTTTATTTTTGTTAGATGTGAGGAGCAAAAGGAGATGAGCTAGGGCTGGTGGAGTGGCTCAAGTGGTAGAGTGCTTGCCTAGTAAGTATGAGGCCCTGAGTTCAAATCCCAGTACTACAAGAGAGAGAGAGAGAGAGAAAGAGAGAGAGAAGAGTTGCTAATTACAGTGGTACACACCTGGAATTCTAGCTCCTCAGAAGGCTGAGGCAGGAGGATAGAGAGTTTAACAAAATAAGACCCCCATCTCAAAGAAAAATAGAAATGTAGAAATAATATATATTATCAGAATAAAAATAAAATCAAATTGGTTTTATATGTGTGTACTATAAAAATCCAACATATATAACTTTTTTGGTAGTACTGAGGAAGGAATTCAGGACCTCATACTTGCTAGGCAAGTGCTCTAGCACTTGAGCCAAGTCACAGTCTTATACTATCTTTTAAAAGTTCACAACTATAGTGAGAAATAAATTATATGCATAACAGCACAGCAGCAACACACTGAGAATATAATTAGATCTAACAATAGCTCAAAAACTTATCTAACCCTTAGCATGATTGAGGTTTGTTGGCATTTCATGTTTCTCTTCCAGGTGGACCTCTGAATGCATGCATGGACTCATTGCCTGAAGTCCACTTCCTTCTTATCTTACCTTCATGATCCAACATCATAATGGTTTAATTCACAGAGCTGACGTGAGGACTGTGAACTTGGATAAATCCCATATTTCAGTAGAATAGGCAAAAGGAGATGCTACAAAATACAAGGGAATTGGCTTTGATGCCAAGGTTGCCATAGATCCAGAGCTCTCTCAGCTCCTTCCCTGACATGCAAAAGAAAATCTGCAACAAAACTAAATCATCTAGAAACAAAGCCAGATCAGCCAACTCCAAAATTCCTACTCCAAAAGATCTTTCATCAGAACAAGATATATTCCAAAAACTGAGACTGAGAAAATATGTAGCCTTGGAAATTTACACTTGAGAAAAACTGGGAAAAGATAGGTGAGGCCAAGGGCAGAAAGTATGTTATAATGCACATAGTGATTACAAATGTAACACATGTGACAATCTTCATCAAAGTCAAAATTTATGATCAAAGATATATCACATTCATTCACAAATGTAATGAATGTGGTAAAACATTCAACCTCTTCTCAAATATCACTAAACATCAGAAAATTCATACGGGAAAAAACTTTAGAAAAATTGGAATGTCTTTAGTCAACTCTAAATAAACACTAGGTAATTCATACTGGGGAGAAACCTTTGAAGAGCAGAACACACGGCAAAACATTTAATGAGTCTTTCCATCTTATTCAATATCAGAACATCATGGTAAAGAGAAGCCCTACAAGTGTAAAGAATGTGACTGTGCCTTTAAATAGTGCTCATGTATTATTCAACATGACAGTGTTTCTACTGGGAAAAAACCCCTACAAATGAAGATGATGTGTCAAAACCTTTAATAAGTGTTCAAACCTTCTTTAGCATCAGAAAAATCATAATGGAGAAAACAAGTTACACATTTAAACAATATGGGAAATTCTTTAACAAGTGGTCAAATCTTCATCAAAATAAGAGAATCCCCACTGAAGAGAAACCCTACAAATATAAAGGACACAGCAGTCTTTCACCAGTACTCAAGCATCAAAAAATTCATAAAGAACAGAAGTTCTACAACATAATGACTATAAAAAGAACTCTATTAAAACATGAAGTCTGAAAGTCACGTGAGTCTTCATATTAGAGAACAAAATTCACATATGTTCGAGCAGCGCACTGTCTTTCTTATACCACAGACCTTGCTGTATATAGGAGAATGTATACTAGGAAAAGACCCTGTGAAGAACACCTACACCTTTAGCTGCATTCAAACTTTATTTAACACTAAAGAGTACAAATGTAATGAATGTGGAAAGATCTTAGTCCAAAATAAACACCTTGGAAAACACCAGAGAGTTTGTAATGAAAAAATTACAGATGGAATGAGTGTGAAAAGTTACTTCATCGAAAATGAGGTCTTCCACATGTGGTGGATCATGACTGTAATTCAAGTTCTCATGAGGCTGAGGCATGAGGATCATAAGTTCAAGAGCAGCCTGGACAAAAAGAGATTTTGAGGCCAGCAAGGGGTTACATAGACCCTGTCTCAAAAAACAAACAAATAAACAAAATAGTTTTCTTATTATTGGTGGCACTTTTGCTTTTAGTTTGTTTTCACATAGGATTTGATACTTTTTCCCAGGCTAGCCTCAACCCACGATCCTCTTATCTCCACCTCCTGAGTAGTGGGGACTATATATGTGTGTATATACATATACATATATGGTGTCACGCTTAGCTTGATTTTGAGAGAGCTTCTTGCTAACATTGCCCAGCTGTCCTCAAACCATGATCTTTCTTTCTCTGCCTCCCAAGTAGCTGGATTACAGATGTGAACCGCAGTACCCTGCCCTCCCCTAATGAGGTCTTAATGAATATCACAGGATTCATAATAGAAACTAGCAAGACACTTACTCTTTAGACATTACTCAGAGTATTTTATAGAGAAAAACCCAAAGTCAAAATAATGACGTCATTTACTTATACATTTAAAATGAGCAGGAGATTAAATTGGAGAGGTATATTATATTCAATGTGTGCTTTTTTGCATTCTTTATTCCTACTGATTCTGTGATAGCTTGTGACTAGTTGTGGCTTAATCAGGTCTATGAGAGGACCTTCTGTGTGACGTCAGCATCATTCATATCAGCTCTTCCATGGTGGACTAAGGACAATGAAGTGTGGTTGACATATAACAGTGTGGCAAGTCACACAGTTGTTCAGGGTGATACTCTTATGCAGTAGAGTAGAAACAAAGGAACATCTTGAATTTTTCAATAAATTACTTTACAAATTATACATTAAGGAGAAAGATAATGCCCATTTATTAGTACTGATGATCTTCATAGCATCAATGTTTAGAAGCCTTTTGGCAGGGGGGTTATGGTATTAGGGTTTGAACTCAGGGCTTTGTGTTTGCTAGGTAAGTATGTTACCATTTGATCCACACCCCCATCCCTTTCGTTTTAGTTTGCTTTTCAGATAGGGTCTTGTGGTTTTTCTCAGGGCCAACCTTGGACCACTTTCATTCCACCTCTGCCTCTCACATGGCTGGGATTACAGGTTTGCCTTACCTCACATGGTTAATAGTTAAAAGTCTTGTTTAATATGACAGAAATAAAGAAATCTTTACAGATTTCTGAGAAAATGTCAAAACTCCTCCCTGAAACAACATAAGTTTATTATAAATCCATATTTGCTAGATGATCAGCCTCAGTCTTAAACATTGAAAAAAAGCACACCTCCCACATACATCATTACATCAGGTAGCAAAAAACTGTATCTTGAATGTCTTTAATGTGAATTTTGACCAGTGAGCATACTAAAAACATAGAATTGTTTTATTCAAACTATAGATGAACTCTGTTTCAATGAATAAAGCTGATTTTTTTAATATATTAAAAAGAATTGTCTAAGTAAGTGGTTGGGGTAAGTTTTGGGATATAGGAGTTAGAATGGCAGAGAGCAAGACAGAAACAGAAGAATGAATGGGCACATGAAATACATACAGACAGATCGAAGCTGTGGGAGCAATTACTATCAACAAATCAATATAACAGCACAAGGAATCAAAATTTTCAGGGAATTGAAGAGTCAGTGGGAAACTTTTGAAGACTTCTGATTGAGTCACCAAAGGAATAAGACAAACCAGAAAAGAACTGAAATGCGAAATGTTACAGAGAGGGAATCCTCAATATCCAAAGGTTGTCTGAACTAGTGAGGGATGCATTATTTCTAAAAGCAGTTAAAAGTTTCACTATCAAATATGTTTATATGTTCTATAGCTAGTGAACCATCATGTTTGAGCAGTACCAGAATAAATAGTCTTTTCTCCAGTCAGTTTTATATGATCCAAGCCTTTCACAAAATAATTCATTCTTTTATTTTTATTACACATATGTCATTTTAGACCTTTCTAGCTAGCCATAATCCTAACTTTCTATTCACTTTAACTGTAAAAAAAATTAGACAATATTAATTTTTCTAAGTCTCGCATTTCCCCATGTGTTCCATTTGAGATGTCAGAACTAATCTCTTTGTCTTTAAGTTTAGTCCCGGACTAGGCTCCAATCCCATGACTTGTCTGGCCAAGGGAACTCCACATCATTGGCTGCCTTTCAAAAGATCCACAGATGTTCCTGCTAACATTGTTTGTTAGTCTCCTGAGTGAAAGGCATCCAATGGAGGCAGAGTTAACAACATATTAGGTTTCTAAACCACAGCCTAATAAAAAAAAGAAAGTAAACAATCCCCAGGAATGGAAAGAAACGCAAGTCCTTTGAGTGAAGTTTTTTCCATACAATTTTTTTCTTTAATGATAAATTCTAACCTCTGAAGACATACCCTACCATATCTCTAGCAGCAAAGCAAAAGTTCTTGCCTTTACATTGAATTTTAGAAAACTCATGTCAATAAACTTGAAAACTATAATTGCTTGAATGATTCAGATGATAGTCTAATACTGATTAAGCCATTTTGTTCTGATGGATTCTAAGTTATACCTTTTTAGAGAGCATGAATTTTCTTTTGTAACAATGAAGTAAGAGAAATCTTAAAAGTGTTTTCTGCCAACAATAAAAGGAGTAGTGTTGGCTCAATTTATTGCAATATGCTATAATGGGTAGTCAGTCAGATAGTGGGTTTTGTTGTTTTTATATGTATCAGCAGAATTTATTATTATTATTGCCATGCTGGGGTTGACCATTGAACATGGTAGGCAAATGCTATACCACTGAGCTACATCCCGAGCTCCAGAATTTATTTTTAAATACTGGAACTATTAATGTTTAAAGTCTTAAAGACTAGTTGACGAGTGCCAAAGAACAGCCCACATCTTTCTGAGGAGCTGGAAAATGAAAGATAGTGTTTGCTTTATAGATTTTTACATTGTGTTATGGTCACTCTTATCTGTAATTCCAACTCAATGTTTCTTAACTCTGAATATTTACTGGAGGTTAAATATATCTATCCACTAGTATTTCTTATAACTTTCCAAATATTTCATTTAAAGTAACCTTTTAAACATACACGAAAAACATTCTCACTTAAAGACATACTCTACTAAACCTGATTTTATAATGTATGATCAAATTCAGTACTCTAACTGCTTTAATGATTCAAGATTGATTTTGAATATTAATTCCAATACACAAAACGGCATATGGAATATTGATCACCTCTTTTCAAATAACTCTTGTGTGAATCTAGGTGCTGTGCAAAGTGGAAACTAAGACAGCATTAAATGATTTTATGGCTGATATGGAATGGCTATGATTTTTTTAAAAATGGAGAGTAGCTAGAGACAACTGAGAGATAGGTAAGTCTGAACCCAAGTGAAGTAGATAATAAGAAAAGATTGGATAAAAGAGAGGTTGGGCACCTGTGGTTCATACCTGCAATCCTAGCTACTTGAGAGGCTGAGATCTGGAGAAAGGAGAATTGTAATTTCATTTCCCTCCCAGCCTAGGGAGGGAGTTTTCGAAACTCCATCTCAATGGAAAAAACTGGTCATGGTGGAGCTCGCCCATCATCCCAGCAACAGCAGGAAGTATAAAGTAGGAGGGTCATAGTTTTGCCCGGGGCAGCTTGGACAAAAAGTGAGACCCTATGTCCAGAGTAACCAGAGCAAAAAGGACTGGAGTGTGGCTCAAGTGTTAGCATGCCTGCCTAATAAGCATGCAGTCTTGAGTTCAAACCTCAGTATCACCAAAAACAGGAGGACCAGAAGAGGGGGAAGAGGAGAAAGAGAAAGGTTGGATGGAAGTCTGCTAAACTGCAGTATGGTCAGCAGGAGGTTCAGCAGGGGTACTGGTGAGTCTTGCAGCTGAAGTTGACCAGCAGCAAATTTCTTTGTCTGCTTGGGAAATGATCAGCATTAGTATTCCACTGCAAGTAGTCAGGGCAAGAAGCTGTCTGTAGTTTCACATCCTCAGCTGAAAAAGCTAAGGTGAGTTTAAAGTCCAATGCCTGGGGCTCTCAGTTAATTCCTTGCTCTGGAGCAGGAAGTTTGTTTGTTAGGCACATGCACGTGGCTGCCACAACCACTAAATCACATTTCCAGACTTGGCCTCCTTCTTGATTTCTGCTCCTAAACTCTGAATGGCCTACTCGAGAGTTCAATCTGTGTATCAGCTGACACCCCACCTCAAGTGATGGCGTGCATCTGAAAGGATGTGCCCTTTGCCCCAGAGGATCCCCATAGCAGAAACCAGTAAAGCCAGCACAGGATGCCCCGTGCAGGATAAGATAAACAGGATGGGGGCAGGTAGAATGTGAGGAATGTGAGCAGATTGCGAAAGATGACTAGAAGTACGTGCAAGATGTGTCCTGCTTGCTTGCTAAATGTAACCGTGTGCGCGAATACTGACCCTTGAATCTATAGGCTAAGAAGTAATGTACTCTTAAATGGATAGGCTGGAAATGTATGTGGTGTTACAAACTCATTGGCTATGTACTGTGCGGGCTTTTGCTGTAACGGCTGGTAGGGGCCTATATAAGATCTTCCCTAAAGAGGCTCGGGGTCTTGTCTGCCCAATCGGACCTGTGTGTCTGCGTGGGAGCTTGACCCTGGCTTGCCAGCTCAATAAACTCTGCTTTGTTGATTGCATTCACGTGTGACTCTCTGTCTCTCAGAGGAATAGGATTCTCGGACCCTAACATTTGGAGGTTCCACCAAGATCCCCTTTTTCGAGAAGGCAGACCGTCCACGAGAAAGCAGAGGTGATTCCAAGTCCTAGGCATTGGGAGAGTCCGAGATTCTCATTTGGAGGGAACTAATTGGTAGATGATTGTTCCCGTTTGGGCCGTGGTGGGGATTTGGCCAATCCCCGGGGAGATTCATTCTGGGAATCTCGTTAAGGGGACCACGAGGTCCTGCTGGGAGAGGCTTTCCTCTCATTTGGGCTCGAGCATTTCAGGAATCCTGGCACCAGGTGAAGAACTAATTGAACTAGTCGACCGACCACCCGTCAAGTGGACGCCTTTTGGCCTGATATCCAAATTGGATGGTGAGGAGATTGAATGGGGTGCACACCAGCGTGAGAGAAGGACTGGTCCAAGTGAGTGGTGGAGAGTGTTCTGTGTGTGTGCAGTTATTGTTGCTTTCACCCTTTTTGTTCTATCTCTCCTGGTGGTTGCTTCTCATCCCACAATGGGACAGGGACAAGCAACCCCAAAGTCTTTGATTCTCTCTCCCTTTCCAGAAGTCAAAAAAAGGCATTAAATGCGGGTCTGGTCATTAAGAAAGGTAAGTTCGACACCCTTTGTTCTGCAGAATGGCCCACCTTCGGAGTCGGATGGCCCATTCAAGGTTCCCTCTCCCTAGACCTGATCACTAAGGTCAAGGCTGTCGTTTTCCGACCAGGCAATCAAGGCCACCCAGATCAGGTCCCCTACATTTTGGTTTGGGAAGATTTAGTGGGGAACCCTCCCCCTTGGTTAACAGCTTTTCTGACTCACCCCTCCAGTTCGGCTCCCGGGGCTAAAACCCCAGTCACGCCTGCCTTGGTCATAAAAGAGGAAGAGAAACCTCCCCTTCCCTCCCTGGCCAGTCCTCAAAATAGGACACCCTCTTTACCACCCCCGGTCTTACCAGAGAGTTTCCCCCTTTATCCATCCCTCGCGGGGGTAGAGGAAGATCGGCTGCCCCCATACATGACTCCCCCTGGTCAGGCCAGTGCTCCAGAGGAGGAAATTTCCTCATCCTCCTCAACAGGACCGACAGCCGGAGGAGGAATGGGTTAAAGACTCCGCCCCCGAGGGGTACGGAAAAGGGAGGGAGAAGATGGGCCCTCCTCATCAACACATGGGGAGGAAACTGTCCCCACATTTCCAGTCCAGACGGTAGGCCAAGGAGGACCGGGAGTGGGGGCAACAGTTTCAGTACTGGCCCTTCTCCTCCAGTGATCTATATAACTGGAGGACACAAAACCCACCCTTTTCAGAAGACCCTAAGTGTCTCATAGATCTCCTGGAGTCCGTCATGCATACACACCGCCCCACATGGGACGACTGTCACCAGCTGCTCAATACTCTTTTTACGACGGAGGAGCGGGAGCGCATCCTCCACGAAGCTAAAAAGAACGTCTTGGGGGACAACGGGAGACCCACACCCTCCAACCGGCCATAGACTGGGCCTTCCCCCTACGCCACCCTGATTGGGATTTCGGGACCGCAGAAGGTAGGGAGCGTCTCCAAATCTACCGCCAGACTCTTATGGCAGGTCTCCGAGCGGCCGCTAGGAGGCCCACCAACTTTGCAAAGGTAAAGGCAGTTGTCCAAGGGGAAAATAAAAGCCTGGCCAGTTTCTTAGAGCGCCTCTATGAGGCATACCATCAGTACACCCCTATTGACCCCGAGGCGGAGATCCACCGGTCTGCTGTGGTATTCTCATTCATTAATCAGGCAGCTCCAGACATTAGGAGAAAACTCAATAAACAGAAAAACTTAGGGGAGATAACCATTAGGAAAATGTTACAGATAACAGAGAAGGTCTTTACCACAAGGAAAACTCCAAAAAAAAGGGAGTGAGAGAGTTCCTTGGCTCCACAGGGTTCTGTAGACTCTGGATTCCGGGATTTGCGGAGATAGCCAGACCCCTATATGAGGCCACCAAAGAGGCTCCGGATTGGAGGTGGGGAGAGGAACAACAGCGGGCCTTTGACCAGCTAAAGGCCGCCCTTCTCCAGGCCCCTGCCTTGACCCTACCAGACCCCACAAAATTGTTCACTCTGTTTGTTGATAAAAAAAAGGGGGTAGCCAAAGGAGTCCTGGCCCAACAGTTAGGTCCCTGGAAGAGACCCGTGGCATATCTTTCCAAAAAATTAGATGCAGTAGCATCAGGATGGCCCCCCTGCCTCCGCATCATAGCGGCCGTTGCCATGTTAGTGAGAGAAGCAGACAAATTAACCTTTAGACAGGCCCTCCGGGTCACGGCCCCTCACCCGGTGGAGGGAGTCCTTAAACAACCCCCTGGGAAATGGATGATGAATGCCAGGCTCACCCACTACCAGGGGCTCTTGCTGGATTCCCCTCGGATCACCTTCACAGATCCCGTAACTCTGAACCCTGCCACCCTGTTGCCCAACCCGGAACTACAGACACCTGTCCATGACTGCAAGGAGTTCCTCTCCGAAGTTACCCAGGTATGGGTTGATCTAAAGGACACCCCACTGTCCGGCTGTAAATTAAACTTGTACACTGATGAAAGCAGTTTTGTCCAAAATAGAGTCCGAAGGGCAGGGGCAGCAGTGGTCGACCAAAAAAAAAAACACGGTATGGAGCAGCGCCCTCCCACCTGGAACCTCAGCCCAAAAGGCAAAATTAATTGCCTTGGCCGAGGCCCTGGAAAGGGCCAAAAAAAAGAACAAGTCAATATCTACACCGATAGCCGCTATGCTTTCGGTACCATCCACGTCCACGGAGCCATCTATCGTGAAAGGGGATTTTGCACAGCAGAAGGAAAAGGCTTAAAAAACCTGGCCGAAGTCCAGCGTCTATTAATAGCACTGAAAAAAACCAAAGGCAGTGGCAGTGATGTATGTCCCAGGCCATCAGTCTGCCAAGACTCTGGAAGCTGTCGGTAACAACAGGGCGGATCAAAAAGCTAGGAGAACAGCAATGGTGAGTCCCTCCATGGTTGCGGCTATAGATGTGCCTGTCCCCGAGCTCCCTTCGCTACCTCCCCAACCAGAGTACTCCTCAGAGGATTTCACTTGGATGAGAGCCCACTCCCTCACTAAAAAAAGGGAGGATAAATGGAAAAGCGACTTAAAAGGCAAGCTAATCCTGCCCAAAAAACTCAGCCGATTCCTGTTAGCTAACTTACATAAGTCCACCCACTTGGGGCGGAGAAAGTTGCTAGACTTACTGACATCTGCACAACTCCGATTTCCGAACCAGACCGCGGCCATCCGTCAAATTGTGGAGGATTGTGCTAGCTGTACAGCTATAAAACCAGGACGAAGGGAGGGACACCACACAGGTATTCGGGAACGGGGGAGGGCCCCGAAAAAAAGCTGGAAAGTAAATTTTACCGAAGTAAAACCTGAGAAGTTTGGGTACAAATATTTGCTAGTGTTCATAGATACCTTTTCAGGCTGGGTGGAGGTATTTCCTACAAAGAGGGAGACGAGTCAGGTAGTGGCAAAAGCCTTACTAGAAAAAATCATACCCAGGTACGGGGTGCCTGAGGCAATTGGGTCAGATAACAGTCCGGCTTTCGTTAGTAAAGTCCTGCAGGGACTAGCCCAGGCTATGGGGGCCAATTGAAAACTACATTGTGAATATAACCCCCAGAGCTCAGGGCAAATAAAAAGGATGAATAGGACACTAAAGGAGACTTTAGCCAAATTGGCCCTGGAGACTGGCGGTGATTGGGTGACACTCCTTCCCTTGGCCATCTTCTGAGTCCGAAACTCCCCTTATGTCCACGGGCTAACCCCCTTTGAGATCCTTTATGGGGCTCCACTCCCCATCATTCAAAGGACCTTAAGCCTGGGACTAGGTAATCTGGCCCCAAATTACCTGACTATGCTACAGGCTCTAGCTAAGGTGCAACAACAAATATGGCCCTTAATTCAAGCGTACCATACTACTGAGAGGGTCCCAACTCCGGAACATGGCATAGTCCCGGGTAACATGGTATGGGTTAAAAGGCATCAGTCCAAAACCCTAGAGCCTAGATAAAAGGACCTTAATGTTGTACTGCTTACTACCCCCACCGCCCTCAAGGTCAATGGAATTGCACCATGGGTACACCACTCCCATGTGAGACGGGCATGTCCTCAGGAGGAGCAGGGAAATTAGACTGCACAACAGCATCCCACAAATCCACTCAAGCTCCGGCTGATACGGGATGCTCCGAAAACAAAAACACCCCAGATGCTCCACAGCCCTCCTAGAATGGGATCATCACCTGGGTCCACTACACCCACATCAGACTGGCGGACCCGGTAGCTGTGAAGGAAGACTTCCTGCCAACAAGAAGGGTGTCCCACCACAAGGACAATTCCTTCAAACTCAAACTTCAGCAAACTGGACCTCGGTAACCTTATTCAGTTAAGTAGAGTCTCTCAATCTGGTATTACATACCACCAACCTAGACCTATAAATAAGGGATGCCCAACTCCCCCCAATTGTAATCCCATTATGATAAATTTCACTGATTTAGAAAAAAAGGCGACAAATTGGAAATTGGGTAAATCCTGGGGAGTCAGACTCTACAAAACAAATCATCCAGGAGCCCTTTTTACCTTGCGGCGTGTGCGACAATCAGTCTCTACTCTAACAATAGGACCTTGTATTCTAAACCAACTTGTGACTTTCATCAAAAACTGAATTAACACTGTCCAACTTCTGGTCCTTCACCAACAATGCCAGGCTCTTCATCCCCTTGAGAATAATTCCTCAATATAGCCCAAAGAAAACTGGGGAATGAAAGGATGTGCCCTTTGCCCCAGCAGATCCCCATAGCAGAAACCAGTAAAGCCAGCACAGGATGCCCCGTGCAGGATAAGATAAACAGGATGGGGGCAGGTAGAATGTAAGGAATGTGAGCAGATTGCGAAAGACGACTAGAAGTACGTGCAAGATGTGCCCTGCTTGCTTGCTAAATATAACCGTGTGCATGAATACTGACCCTTGAATCTATAGGCTAAGAAGTAATGTACTCTTAAATGGATAGGCTGGAAATGTATGTGGTGTTACAAACTCATTGGCTATGTACTGTGCGGGCTTTTGCTGTAACGGCCAGTAGGGGCCTATATAAGATCTTCCCTAAAGAGGCTCGGGGTCTTGTCTGCCCAATCGGACCTGTGTGTCTGTGTGGGAGCTTGACCCTGGCTTGCCAGCTCAATAAACTCTGCTTTGTTGATTACATTCACGCGTGACTCTCTGTCTCTTGGAGGAATAGGATTCTCGGACCCTAACACATCCTGAAGTGGACATACTCATTCTGTCCTAATGCACAGGTCACCATTCTCTCCAGTACAAGGCCACGGTTTATCTCTTCTCTCCTTTGCCTTCCAGATCCAAATAACTAAAAAATTCTGTTGACTCCATTTCTGCCCATCTTTTCCTTCTGCTCCTCCTGTGTGCTATCAGTGCAACTGCTCTATTTAGATTCTCATGTCCTTTATGGTACATTGTCTGCACTGCTGACCTCTCTGCGGGAGTCTTCCACCTCCAGCTCTCTCCTAATTCATTTAAAATTCTGTTGCCAGGTTAATCTTTTTTGAAGGGCGACTTTGGTGATATTATTTCTATTCTGTAAAAAAAAAAAAAAAAAAAAAAAAAAAAAAAAGCTCTGTAGCTCTGAATTTTCTTTTTACAAAATAAACTTCTATATCCATAGTCTGTCGTTCAGGACCTCCATGACCTTACTCCAATAGAGCTTTTCAGTTTTATCACCCAAAATTCTTTTTATACACAGATTGTAGCCTTCCTGAATTGCAGCAGGTACACAATTATGCTCTGAACTTTCCTGCCTTCATGAAATTTCCTCACAGACCTATCTTTCCTCACTCAGTCCTATCTGTGTTACTTAAAATCATCCATCATAGTCCAACTCAACTGTAAAGTTAGGATTTAGCCCTAATCCCCTAAATGGAAGAATTCTATTAGCTGACATTTGCTGGTGTAGAAAATATATCTTCTGTTTTTAATGAAATTTGTGTAATGGAAGTAGGGATGAAGGCACATTATCAAACATGTGTTGAAATTGGCCATGTGAGGGAAAATGTACTATTTGATTCATGTAAATACACCAGAGGGCTGGACGGAGCTTTTTCTCGCTCCTGGTTATTACTGAACCTAACTGGGGCTAACTAGGCAGAGACGGGAGATGCAGAGAGGACACAGGATAGACAGACAGACAGAAAGTGGGATCAGGTATGTTGGGCACTCGGGTGGAGATGCACAACACTCACTTAATCCTTTTCTCTATTATTCTCTTCATTTACTCTGCTTCTTTTCTCTATCTTTATTCTTTAAGGCTTTACTCCTTTACAGTTCTTCAAAACCTTGCTTCTAAAGTCTTTCCTTAAAACCTTGCTTTTAAAGTCTTCTTTTCTGTTCTTTATAGTCTCTTTCCTTAGACTCGCTCTGTCCCATGTTTTCTCTTAGCTTTTCTTTAGCATTATCTCTCTTAAAGTATTTGCCCCAGACTTGCACTGTCCCATGTTCTCTCTTTACCTTTCTTAAAATCTTGGCCCTCAGACTTGCTAGCAATTCCCCTTCAGCAATTCATTTTCCCTTCAGCAATCCTTTTCCCCTCAGAAATCCTTTTCCCTTCAGCAATCCTTTTCCCTTCCAAAGCCTCCCACATCAAAAAGCCAAAAGCCAAAAGCCAAAAAGAACCCCTCGCATCCTCCTTCAGCAGGTCTTTTATATACAGTGGTAAACAGGGTGGAGTGGCAGTTCTTGGGGAGGGGCGTGACATTGTAACAGGAGAAACTTGCGTTCTCTGAACATAAATAACTTCCTGTAGCCTGTTTCTGTGGCTGGGACTGTGCCAAACTCAGCCTACAGAACATTGTGAAGAGTGTCTTGTGTCCAGTCCTCATAGGCTTCTCATAATCTGCTCCCCACAGAGGGCATATATTTTGAACATGAAAAGCTTTTAACCTTTAGCCTTGACAAATGAAAATTACAAATATCAAAAGAAATGTCCTCTTGTCACTGAATACTGATATGTAACAGGCAACTATTCAGAAATTAATTGGAGATCTCACAATGCGGTACAGCAAATGCCACCATAGACTTCAGTGAGTACTTTAAAAACCATGCCACAATATGAAATAAATGTGGCTGACTTATTGAAGAAGCAGGGCATGGTGACACAAGCCTGTAATCCTAGCTACTTGGGAGGCAGCGATTGAGGTCAGACTGGGCAAAAGAGTTCATGAGACCCCATCTCCACTAATAAACTGGACATGGTGACATAAGCCTGTCATCCCAGCTATATAATGGGAAGTGTGAATAGGAGGACAGCAATCCAGACTGACCAGGGCAAAAACACACAACATGCTATTTAAAAAATAATGAAAGTAAAAAGGGCTGGGGCTATGGCTCTGGTAGGTGGCTACCTTGTGGCAAGCACATGGTTCCTAGTTCAAACTCCAGTACTTTGAAAGAAAGGGAAGGAAGGAAGGAAGCAAAGAAGGAAAGAATGAATCAGAACAAAATATAAAACACATAAATTTTAACATTATGTTTATACATGAAGCCAGTACTTACTGAATACTAATACCCAGCAAAAAACAGTGAAGGAGTAAATAAATACAGTCACTTATCCATGCTGTAACAAGGACTAAGTAAACAATACTGTTATGTTTATAGTATTAATACATTTAAATACAGATGTTCAAGGAGTAGCTTAAGTATTATATTGGGTCAGCTCTGTGGTCTGTAGTTTTTCATTTTTTCTAAGAAAACCACTGTTACAGCAGATGCAATGCATAAACCCTAGTTTTGCTTCCCTCTCTGAACCCCCACAGCACAGTCCCATACAACTCTTGCTTGCTTTACATTCAAATGCAACCTGCTCTTACACCCCTCTGAACTCCACTGGGTTGCAGGATTCCTGAGGGCAGGCTCTGTATTTTCACATTAATTTGCAGATGGATGAGGGAAAGAAATGGGATTGACAGAACAAAAAGAAGGAAAAGTAGAGATGGAACAGACAAGGGAGAAAAGGTAACAGAGGCTAAGAGAAAAGTTTATAGGAAAGTCATCCAAGTATGGAACAAGAAGCTAGTGGAGCCTGTAGAAGTCAAATCAGGAACACTTTTCATGTCGTGCAAAAGACTTCAGATTTTGTTTTTACGATGGGAAATCACTCAAGGAAATGGAAAGATAAGACTTGAATTTTAGATCATCTGGCAGAATGGAAACTGGTGGGAGTATGGGGAGGGAAGGCATTTGGATGGTAGGGGCAGGGAGATCAATTAGAGGAGGCTGTTCAGTGTTTCAGACAAGATGGATTAGAGTTTGTCCTAAAGCCAGTGGTAATGAAGCGAGGGGGGAGGGATCTGTCAAGTGTCTGGAAGCTTCCAGCAATAGAATTTGGTGATTGACTGCCCACAGGCAGGGAGAGAGAGGGAGCTCCAGGTTGCTCTGGATAGTTAAAGGGTGGTGCTTTAGAGAAGATAATAAATTCTGTTTGCTGATCTGAGAGGTAGAAAAGTAATGAGACTTACAAAGCAAATAGAAGAAATTCAATTTAAGAGATAATTGGAGAACCCAGGGAGGCTTGTTTTTAATACTTTAACTGGGTTTATCTTTTCATAGCTTGAGTCATCATTCTTCTCTTCCAGTCATTTCTTTTGAGCTTTCAGAATCTCTTAACTGTCATACTATACATGGAGGAGCTTTTCCAGAATCTTCTATTTTTCCAATATATAAAGTCTCTTGATGCAGTGTAAGTTCCATATTTTGCTGATTGTACAAAACTCATATACATCCCTCTAGAATTAGAGAGTGGTCTTGGGGACCAATAGGTCATCCTAACAGGAAATGATTTCTCAGAATTGGAACCCCCCCAACCCTCCCAACCCCCCCAAACCCCCCAACGGCAAGAGTTTTCTTATATTCTCTGTATCGAAGTATGAACTAGCTTTTTGGGGCAGGCATTGGTATAAAATGTTCAGTTTGTAAACTGAGTTTAGTACAGGACCAGTCACAATCTGAAGATAAAATTTTTTTAAAGCAAGAAACTGAATCTTCACCTTTCTGAAGCAGAATAATGCCTTGCAGAACAGAGAGGAACTTCTAAAGGCAGAACTAGAGATTTGAATGGCAAATGCAGTTGATCTTTAAAAGTAAAAAAAGAAAAAAGGTAGATAACATTTGTTTGATATTATCTGAATACCAAACTGTTTGTTTTTCCATTCAAGGCGAATGTATCTGCTTACAAAAATTAAATTTGAATTATGATAAGTTCACAATCTAAAACAGGCCACTGCTTCAGAAATTTACTTTATTTTATAAAGTGCAAGTTTATCTCCATAGAAAACATAAAAATTTTTTTTTCATGAGTAAGAGTTCTGGAACATTCTACCTTACCTTGCCTCTTTCTAGCACAAACTTAAACTTGATAAAGTCCCTTTGTTCATTGCTATAATGTGCTCCTGAAAAAAAAAAAGGACTCTTTCCTACATAAAGTACCTTTCTTTCATGCTCAAATGTCAGTTGTAACTCTGATGAAATCAGCCTGTAGTATGCTGGCTCTTTCTCTGCTCTCAAAAATTAAATTTAAATATACTCAGTTCAGTCATAATACTTGGGATTTGAAATGGTCAAGATCAGCTAAAAATTTCAAGAACCATGGGACTAATCATTTCCTGTTAGACCTACTGGTCTATAAAATCACTGTAATTGTAAAAGGATGGGGATGGGTTGTGTAGAATCAATAAAACACATAGACCATTAAGCATGTGTGCAAAAATCATTTATTTTCACAAATAATGTGAAACCATCTCCAGGGTCAAACACATTTCAAATTGTATCAATTTGATGCATGACTTCTTTAAAGCTGAAAGTAAGAAGCTTTAAACTGCAGGAGGATTTCTAAATTTCAGACGAGACACACCTTGGAATGTATCCCAAAACCTTGGAGCTGATGCTGAAATTATCTGTGACACACAGGCCAAAATTTAAGCATTTGAATTCTCCACCCAGAAATCACGTTATATACATGACAGATTCACAGCTGCCAAGTTTTATGACTCAGTTATGAGACAATTTGTTGAAACCTTTCCCATGATCTCATTATTCTTGCACTTTAGTAAGTGAAAGGCTGGGAAGCTGAAGAAATAACAATATTGTAGAATCATTTAAAATATTGCAGGATACAATTGAAATGTTAAATTTCTGTCATTCACAAGCCAAGCTGGTAACTTCAGTTCTTTTCACTCCTGTTCTAAGACATGCTGATAAAGCTGAATTACTTTTCTGTTTTGATTCCTGAATTCTCATACATGAGCAATAAAACATTTGTGTTCTAGTTTAATAGATTACTTAGACTACTGCATAGTATTTTTCACTTGTCTTGAATGTGAATATTTTTACCTACAAATGTCACTTAATCAGTTTGACAATGATAGAAGCAATTCTGTGTTGCAGAGGCTCAGTAGGAAACAAGTCCCACAAATATTTAGTATCTTTTAGATTCCAGGCTCTATACTGGGTACTTTCACTTTTATTTCATTGAAATGGTAGCCTATGTCAATTACAAATGTGAAAAGTGTATTCATTTTCTACGGCTGTGAAAAACCAAATAATGTACCCCAAACTTAGCAACTGGAAACAGCACCTACTTATTACCTCATTAGACCAAAGTCTGCACACAGTGTGACTGGATTCTGTGTTCAGGATCTCAAATAGCTAAAATCAAGGTGCCAACCAGCTTTTTGTGTGTGTTGGACCTCAAGGTCCTTTGCCTAGCAGAGCCTCATTCCTGTAGTTATAAAAGTGAGAGCTGTGTTTCCATGCAGGCTGCCCTCAGCTCATAGAGACTTCTTGCATTCTTCATCACACAACCTCCACTACCTTCAAGCCAGCAATGATGAATCTCCCTTGTGTCAAATATTCCTCACATTTCCTATCCCTCAAGGAATGCCCCAGTCATTCCTTCCATAGGTTCTCCTTGAGGGAAGATTTGTGTTTACTAGAGGGTGAGACTCTTGGGGAGCATCTTAGAATTTTCCCTCTCAACAGTCACATAAGTCTTCAAGGCATCCAAGAGGCTGTTTTCATATGGCTTGACTGGGGGAGAATTTGCTTCCAAACTCATCTAAGTCATTAGCAATGATTGCAAGCTATGTATTTTTGTTGGTTGTTGGTTGAAAGCCACTCACCTGTCTAGGGCAAGTACAGCTCCCTGCCATATAACCCTCTTGAGAGGAAGTTCATAGCATAGTTGCTTGTCTCTGAAGGCCAGAAAGAGAGTCCTTCTCCAGTCTGCTCAGACTGAATCTAAATGCCACATAAGCTGATCAGAGCATGGCATTCTCACCCCTTTGCCATACTCTCTTGGCCACTAAGAAGTTCCAGTTTCCTTCCCATATTCAATGGAAAGGGTTTATACAAGCATGTCACTAACTAGGGGCATCTTATAATATGTCTGCTGTAAAAAGAAATGTGGAAGAATTTAGTTCAGAGTGGTTTTCAGTGAGTTATAGCTTTGTGAGTTGGACATTGCCTGGGCAATCTTATGGATGCTGAATGAGCAGTAGCTACCACCAAATTGTTAACACAATGATTAAGAGAGTAGCCTGAGCTGGGCAGGTTGGCACACATCTTTGATCCCAGTACTTGAGGGGCTGAGGCAGGAAGACTGTGAGCTTAAGGCCTGCTTGGGCTATATGGTGAGATCCTGTCTTAAACAAACAAACAAGGAATATCATGTCTTCAAACTCCAGAGCTCATACCAGGTTGCTTAAGTTTGACTCCTAGCTCTGTCATGGACTAACTGTGCACCTTTACCTTTCTGTGCTTCAGTTTCCTCCTCTGTAAAATGAAAATGATTCTACTACAGGAAAGGGTAAACATGAGGATTAAGGTGACATCATTTAAAATGAAGCCTGCCAGCTCCTCCTCCTCTTCACTGAGCGGCCCGCAGGGGCTGGACCGAGGTGGCAGCGAGGAGGCGTAATGGAAAGCCCTGGCTGGGGATGGCTGCGGCTCGCAGTCAGAGTGGCCGAGCAGCGGCCGGGTAAACTGGGAAGCAGGATCTTGAGTTCAGAGTCTGTAGCTTCTGCATTTTAAGAAGCACTTCATACAGGTGGTGCTCTTCTGAAGTTACCCCTTGAGACTTCTCAGCATAGCTCAGATATTGTTGGCCATTTCCAGTATCACTGTGTCATACTGGTGAGAAACAGAAGGGACCTCAGTGAGACTATCAAGGTTTAAAAAGAAAAAGCGAGGTTTTTTTCCAAGATGGTGGCTAGAGGGAGGAAGCAGAAAGTGTGCCTCCTATGTGAACTCTTGGAGAGACACTGGAGACACACCTTGCAGGCAAAACCACCGAGAAGACGCAAAACTTTGACCCCTCCACACCTCCAGCCAGCATAGAGCATCTCCAATTCAAGTTAACGGAGAAACCAGGAGGGCCCCCGGGCCTCCAGTCACCCGTGCCCAGACAGCTTGGGAAGACGCGGACAAGCTTACTGTCGATTAGTACACTAATGCTCCCTGTTTATACTTTTGTAACTTTCTTGTTTGATTCCTTGTTTCGTTTTCTCCTACTTGTCTGTTTATGTGTTTTTCCCTTTTCTTTAACTTCTTGCTTTCCATCTCCTCTTACCCTTCCATTCTAAATCTTACCACTGTTATTATTACAAGCTAGAAAATACTTAATTGCACACAGTCCAGGGACAGTAACAACACCAAGGACAATGACAGGAAGACAGAAAAAACAGGGAAACCAGTTTCCCCACAGCAAAAAATTAGTACAAGAACCAGAGGGAAATGAAGAAAACAGATACTCAGATCCAGACTCCAAGAAAATGAAGATAAACTATGCCAAAGAACCCAATGATGCCCACAAGAATAATTTAAAAGAAGACATACTACAAGTACTCAATGAGAATTTTATAGAGATGATACTGGATAGGGTCAACCAAAATGTACAGGAGACACTCAAGAAATTCCAAGACAACAGAAATAGAGAATTTGAAAAAGCAAAAGAAGAAATAAAGGAAACCATAGAAGCACTGTATAAACACCAAAGTGAAACAGAGAACACAATGAATTAACAGATAAATGAACTTAAGACAAAAATAGACAGCATTAAAGAGGAAACCACCTAGGATATGGATAACCTCAGAAAAAAGAACGAAACAGAACTGCAAAACAAAACGGAAGGCCAATCCAGCAGAATAGAACAAACGGAAGGCAGAATCTCAGAACATGAAGATGAAATGGTAATCAAAGGAAAAACCGAAGAACTATTAATTAAACAACTCAAGACCTGTGAAAAGAAAATGCAAGAACTCACCGACTCCATCAAAAGACCAAACTTGAGAATCATGGGCATCGAAGAAGGAGAAGAGGTGCAAGCAAAGGGAATGTGTAATATATTCAACAAAATAATAACAGAAAATTTCCCAAATCTAGAGAAAGATATTCCCATACAGATGCAAGAGGCCTCCAGGACACCAAACAGACCAGATCAAAATAGAACTACCCCACAGCATATTATCATTAAAACAACAAGCTCAGAAACTAGGGAAAGAATATTGAAGGCTGTAAGAGAGAAAAAACAAGTAACATACAAAGGTAAACCCATTAAAATCACAGCAGACTTCTCAACAGAAACATTAAAAGCAAGAAGAGCGTGGGGTGAGATCTTCCGGGCACTGAATGAAAATAACTTCAACCCCAGGATACTCTACCCAGCAAAGCTATCATTCAAAATAGATGGAGCAATAAAAGTCTTCCATGATAAGCAGAAACTAAAACAATATGTGACCACAAAGCCACCACTACAAAAGATTCTTCAAGGGATTCTGCACGTAGAAAGTGAAACCCAACTTAACCATGAAAAGACAGGCATCACCAAACCACAGGAAAAGAAAAAGCAAGAAAGTACAGAGTAACCTCAACTTAGGTACACACAATCAAACCTTCAAACAACTAAGACAACTAAATGACAGGAATCACCACATATCTATCAGTACTAACACTTAATATTAACGGACTTAATTCACCCATCAAAAGGCACCGTTTGACGAAATGGATTAAAAAGGAAGATCCAACAATTTGTTGCTTACAGGAGACCCATCACACTGACAGAAATAAGCATAGGCTTAGGATGAAAGGTTGGAAGAAGATTTGTCAAGCCAATAGCCCCCGAAAACAGGCAGGAGTAGCAATACTTATCTCTGACACAAAGTAGACTTCAAACCTACATTGATCAAACGAGATAAAGAAGGACATTCCATACTAATAAAAGGGGAAATAGACCAAAAGGAAATAATAATCATCAACCTGTATGCACCCAATGTCAACACACCCAATTTCATCAAACATACCCTGAAAGACCTAAAAACATATATTAACGCCAACACAGTGGTTGTGGGAGACTTTAACACCCCATTATCATCAATAGATAGGTCATCCAAACAAAAAATCCATAAAGAAATCCAAGATCTAAAATATGCCATAGATCAAATGGACCTACTTGATGTCTACAGAACATTTCATCCAACTTCTACACAATATACATTCTTCTTAGCAGCCCATGGAACATTCTCCAAAATAGATCATATCCTAGGGCACAAAGCAAGCCTCAGCAAATATAAGAAAATAGAAATTATACTGTGCATACTATCTGATCACAATGCAGTAAAAGTAGAACTCAACAACAAAAGTAAAGACAAAAAACATGCAAAGAGCTGGAAACTAAATTCATTACTTAATGAACAATGGATCATCAATTAAATAAAAGAGGAAATTAAAAAGTTCCTGGAAGTCAATGAAAATGAAAACACAACCTACTGGAACCTATGGGACACAGCTAAGGCAGTCCTGAGAGGAAAGTTTATAGCCATGAGTGCATATATTACAAAGACTGAAAGATCCCAACTCAGTCACCTAATGATACATCTCAAACTCCTAGAAAAACAAGAACAAGCAAATCCCAAAACAAATAGAAGGAGAGAAATAATAAAAATAAGAGCTGAAATCAATGAAATAGAAACCAAAAAAACCATACAAAGAATTAATGAAACAAAAAGTTGGTTCTTTGAAAAAATAAACAAGATCGATAGACCCCTGGCAAACCTGACTAAAATGAGGAGAGAAACAACCCAAATTAGTAGAATCAGAAATGCAAAAGGGAAGATAATAACAAACACCATGGAAGTCCAGGAAATCATCAGAGACTACTTCGAGAACCTATATTCAAATAAATTTGAAAATCTTAAAGAAATGAACAGATTTCTAGATACATATGATCATCCAAAACTGAACCAAGAGGAAATTAATCACCTGAATAGATCTATAACACAAAATGAAATTGAAGCAGCAATCAAGAGTCTCCCCAAAAAGAAAAGTCCAGGACCTGATGGATTCTCTGCTGAATTCTATCAGACCTTTAAAGAAGAACTGATACCAACCCTCCTTAAACTGTTCCACAAAATAGAAAGGGAAGGAAAACTGCCAAACACATTTTATGAAGCCAGTATTACACTTATCCCAAAACCAGGCAAAGACACCTCCAAAAAGGAGAACTATAGGCCAATCTCCTTAATGAACATTGATGCAAAAATCCTCAACAAAATAATGGCAAACAGAATTCAACAACACATCAAAAAGATTATTCACCACGACCAAGTAGGCTTCATCCCAGGAATGCAGGGGTGGTTCAACATATGAAAACCAATAAACGTAATAAACCACATTAACAGAAGCAAAGACAAAAACCACTTGATCATCTCAATAGATGCAGAAAAAGCCTTTGAAAAGATCCAACACCATTTCATGATAAAAGCTCTAAGAAAACTAGGAATAGAAGGAAAGTACCTCAACATTATAAAAGCTATATATGACAAACCTACAGCCAGCATTATACTTAACAGAGAAAAACTGAAACCATTCCCTCTAAAATCAGGAACCAGACAAGGATGCCCACTATCTCCACTCCTATTCAACATAGTACTGGAATTCCTAGCCAGAGCAATTAGGCAAGAAGAAGGAATAAAAGGAATACAAATAGGTAAAGAAACTGTCAAAATATCCCTATTTGCAGATGACATCATCCTATACCTTAAAGACCCAAAAAAACTCTACTCAGAAGCTTCTAGACATCATCAATAGCTCTAGCAAGGTAGCAGAATATAAAATCAACATAGAAAAATCATTAGCATTTCTATACACTAACAATGAGCAAACGAAAAAAGCATGTATGAAAACAATTCCAGTTACAATAGCCTCAAAAAAAAAATCAAATACCTAGGTGTAAACCTAACAGAAGATGTGAATGACCTCTACAAGGAAAACTATAAACTTCTGAAGAAAGAGATTGAGGAAGACTATAGAAAGTGGAGAGATCTCCCATGCTCATGGATTGGTAGAATCAACATAGTAAAAATGTCGATACTCCCCAAAGTAATCTACATATTTAATGCAATTCCCATCAAAATTCCAATGACATTCATTAAAGAGATTGAAAAATCTACTGTGAAATTCATATGGAAACACAAGAGGCCATGAATAGCCAAGATAATACTCAGTCAAAAGAACAAGGCTGGAGGTATCACAATACCTGACTTCAAACTGTATTACAAAGCAATAACGATAAAAACAGCATGGTACTGGCACAAAAACAGACATGAAGACCAGTGGAACAGAATAAAGGACCCAGATATGAAGCCACACAACTATAACCAACTTGTCTTTGACAAAGGAGCTAAAAGTATACGATGGAGAAATAGCAGCCTCTTCAACAAAAACTGCTGGGAAAACTGGTTAGCAGTCTGCAAAAAACTGAAACTAGATCCATGTATATCACCCTATACCAATATTATCTCAAAGCGGATCAAGGATCTTAATATCAGACCACAAACTCTAAAGTTGATAGAGGAAAGAGTAAGAAATACTCTGGAGTTAGTAGGTATAGGTAAGAATTTTCTCAACGAAACCCCAGCAGCACAGCAACTAAGAGATAGCATAGATAAATGGGACCTCATAAAACTAAAAAGTTTCTGTTCATCAAAAGAAATGGTCTCTAAACTGAAGAGAAACCCACAGAGTGGGAGAAAATATTTGCCAGCTACACATCAGACAAAGGACTGATAACCAGAATATATAGGGAACTTAAAAAACTAAATTCTCCTAAAACAAATGAACCAATAAAGAAATGGGCAAGTGAACTAAACAGAACTTTCTCAAAAGAAGAAATTCAAATGGCCAGAAAACACATGAAAAAATGCTCACCATCTCTAGCAATAAAGGAAATGCAAATTAAAACCACACTAAGATTCCACCTCACCCCTGTTAGAATAACCATCATTAGCAACACCACGAACAACAGGTGTTGGCGAGGATGCAGGGAAAAAGGAACTCTCATACACTGTTGGTGGGAATGTAAACTAGTACAACCACTCTGAAATAAAATTTGGAGGCTACTTAAAAAGCTAAACATTGATCTACCATTTGATCCAGCAATACCACTCTTGGGGATATACCCAAAAGAATGTGACACAGGTTACTCCAGAGGCACCTGCACACCCATGTTTATTGCGGCACTATTCACAGTAGCCAAGTTATGGAAACAGCCAAGATGCCCCACTACTGACGAATGGATCAAGAAAATGTGGTATCTATACACAATGGAATTTTATGCTGCCATGAAGAAGAATGAAATGTTATCATTTGCTGGTAAATGGATGGAATTGGAGAACATCATTCTGAGTGAGGTTAGCCTGGCCCAAAAGACCAAAAATCATATGTTCTCTCTCATACTTGGACATTAGATCAAGGGCAAACACAACAAGGGGATTGGACATTGAGCACATGATAAAAGCGAGAGCACACAAAGGAGATATGAGGATAGGTATACACCTAAAAAATTAGTTAGCATTTGTTGCCCTTAACACAGAGAAACTAAAGCAGGTACCTTAAAAGCAACTGAGGCCAATCGGAGAAGGGGTCCAGGAACTAGAGAAAAGGTTAGATCAAAAAGAATTAACCTAGAAGGTAACACACACGCACAGGAAATTAATGTGAGTCAACTCCCTGTATAGCTATCCTTATCTAAGCTAGCAAAAACCCTTGTTCCTTCCTATTATTGCTTATACTCTCTCTTCAACAAAATTAGAGATAAGGGCAAAATAGTTTCTGCTGGGTATTGAGGGGGTGGGAGGCAGAGGGAGGGGACGGAGTGGGTGGTAAGAGAGGGGGTGGGGGCAGGGGGGAGAAATGACCCAAACCTTGTATGCACATATGAATAATGAAACAAGTAAAAAAAAATAAAATGAAGGCTGCCATATAGACATTGTTTTTACTATATATTATTAACTTCATGGTGATCCATGTTTCATCTGTTATTCATAAATTTATATCATCTGTACTTAATCCTGTGTGTCATTCTATTTTTTTTCTTTTTTTATATGCTTCTAATGACTGTATTGAGGTATAATTGAGATTTTAAAAAGCTACATGTTTAATGTATTCAATCTGATGAGTTTGTACATTTCTATACACCTGGAATTCCATGACTACAGTAAAAGTACAAAATATAGCTATCATCTACAAAAGTTTTTCTGTCTTTTCGTGTGTATTTTAAAAGTAATTATTGACTGGAGGTGTGGCTCAAGTGACAGAGTGCCTACTTTGTAAGCACAAAGCCCTGAGTTCAAATCCAAGTCTCCCCCAAAATAAGATAATAATTATCAGGAAATCTACTCTCTTAACAAATTTTTAAGTGCAAAATGCCATCTCGTTAGTTATAGGCACTACATTGTACAGCAGATCTCTAGAATTTACTCATCTTGCATAACTGAAACTTGATTCCCACAGAGCAACAGGTCCCCATTTTCCCCTCCCCCAGGCCCTTCCAACCATCATTCTACTCTTTGCTACTATGAGTTGACCATTTTACATACCTCTTATAAGTGAAATCATCTAGCATATGCCCTTCTATGCCTCGCTTATTTAACCTCACACAATGTCCTCCAGATATGATTTTTTCTTAATGTGAAGATTTGTGATAGGCATCCAGTCTCTTCAACTTCAAGAGCTTCATGTTCCTTTTCATGGATTTGGTGAAGCAGTCCATAATTAGTCTGTGTTCACACATCTTGGTGCTGGCTATACTTTCTCAAACACTTAATTTCCTGCCCAGTAATAATCAGTTTCTTGAGGAAAGTGAATCATAATTAAATTTCCTTTGACACATTTTAATTATATGTATCTCCTTCTTTAGCTGAGGTTGAGTGGTAGACTATGGTTAAGGGATGATCAAATCTAGTAAGTGGTGACATGATATATGTATATGTTTTGTAGTGGTAGAAGAGAAATGACATCCTGGGAACTTACCCCATTGTATGTTGGAGGGAAAGGGACTCAAATTTGCTGAATTAAATTGAGTAGCACCAATTCTCTGCTTAGCTCTACCCAAGCTCTATACAGGAACAAAACGTGATAAGGCTCATTTCCTATCTGAGATTTATAGAATTGACAGGGAAACAAGGCTCAGACATATTAGACAACATAGGATAGGATGACATCAAAATTAAGTAAACAACGTGTATGAGAATTCAAAGGAGAGAGGACAGATTGGGAACACGGGAAGACTAGTCAGAGAGGCTGGAGCTAGGTTTGAATTAGAGGTAGTATTTGATGAGGTAGAGAGAACACCAAAAGACACATCCAAGAATGGGAAATATTTTGAGCACAAATTTGCTTTTAGGACTTATCTTAATCTAGTCACAAGATAGAATGGAGAACAAAATGAAGGATCTGTATTAGGAAGAGAGTAGCAAAGAATTTGTTCAATCTAGTAATTATGAGGTTATTGTTCTCATTTGTCTAATAGATGTTAAGGTAATAGAGATTAAGCCATTTGAAACATAGAGGGGAAATGCCAACATGTGAAGTGTGATCAATGTCATAGCATAACATAAAACCCTAACATGAATTTTTTCAGTAGTTTACAACCTAAAAAAATGTGGGTAGGTTTACATATAATTGCAAATGAGTATCACAGACAACAATACAGAATAACAATTTTCCATGTAGTTAAACAATGTCATAAAATATAAAATGCTTTACCTTATCTGACAACTATGAATGCTGAAAAGTACATTTGATTCCTACTATTGTGAGTACAAAGCATTGTTTATATGTAGCTGCATCCTATTTTATAACCTTCCTACAAAGTCATATTTTACTATGTGTAACAGGAGAATATATTTTAAATGACTATTTATAAATTGAATTAAATCATACAAGCCAATATTATTAGTTGAGAAAGTCAGTAATTGAATTTTGTAATTCAATATTTATGACATTATCATCTTTCAGAGTTTCTCAATACCAGCTTTCTATAACCAGCTAGCTATTAGAGTGAGTTGAAGGATAGAAATTCTTACAAGCTGAAATCTACCTCCCCAAACTATAAATTCTTTATCTAGTAAATTCAGGCTCATCTGTGTGCATAAATTAGGGAACTATACTTCTTTTCAGCTATTTTAGTACATCTTGAATGTGTTTCCTTAATAATGACAACATAATTGTACTCATAAATTTTCCTTGAACTCCTGAAAACCATAGTCAACACAGCCTACGGAGAATCTGTTCTTTGGATAATGCTGGGACCAGTATTGATTGAGACGTTAAATAAATGGATTTGATCTTTTTAAACACTCAAGGCTACAACTAATGCAATCTCAAGAAAACAAGAGAAATAGGCAGGGGAATAGTGAATCCAGACTTATATCTTTTTGCACCAGAAAATAGACTAGAAATATCCCTTGAATTCTCTGTCTGTCCTCTTGTTAGTCTGGAGAGAAGGATGATCCATTCACATATTCACTTTAAATCTAGCTAGATTTCCTAAACCTGAGGGCTTCCTGGCTTTTAGGTGATTGAGGAGAAAGGTCAATTCATACTTAGCTTGCTGATTTGTATGCCTATCAGAGCCTGTGTATGAATGAAGAAATTTCATTAGTCCATTCTCTGTAACTGTAACAAATACCTGAGATAATAACTTAAAAGGATCAAAGTTTTATCTTGACTCACAGTTTGGGGGGTTTTCAGCCCATGATCAATTGACCCTGTTATTTTGGGGGTATGGGGGCATATTATGGTGGAATGTGTGGTATGGTGTGGTAGAACAAAACCACTTACATCATAGTCAGGAAGTAAAGAAGAGGAAGAAGAAGGGGCTGGGGCCCACTATTCCCGTCAAAGACAAGAAGACCTTCCAGTAGGCCCCACCTCTTAAAGTTTTTACCACCTCCCAACAGCACAAAGCTGAGGTCTAAGCTTTTAATACCTGGATCTTTGGGGGACATTTCAGATCCAAACTAAACCAAGTATCTTTTTCTCACTCACAAAAAGGCTCTATATGGACTGGCTGTGTCCCTATGAAAAAGACCACACTGCTGCCTTCCAAAGTCACTGCATTGGCTGTATCTGCTGGGTTTTGAATCACGGTGATAAATGTCTTTATTTTGCCTATTCTAGTTACAAGTGTGCCTTACTTTTCTCTGTAAAAACCCTATAAAGAAGAAATGTCTCAATGTATGTTGAGTTGAAGACAATTCTCACTCAACTCTTTTCAAGAGGGAAGAAAAGAGAAATTATTCCAACTTTATAAAGGCTATTGTTTATGTTAATTCTTCTTTTTTGTCATGAAATTTAAATAGATATTTAGCTCCAAGACAAACATAATGTCAGTAGTTCTTTGAATGAATCCTTATCACCTGCTAAAAATTGTATGACTCCCAAACATACTTTGTAATTCCATAGTTGACATTTTTTTTCAAACTCACAAAGCTCTCCTTTATAAAACTTCTCTGCCTTTAAAAACTTACTCCCCCTGCCTTTTTTTCAAAGCTCAAGGCAAATTCTACCTTATTTAAAAAACATTTCATTTTTCCTTCCTTAATGCTATGATATTCCTCTACCCTGTCTGTTCACCTCTGTAGCACACAGTTGGATTGAAACAATCCATGACCATAGCTGGGATGAAAAGGGCCTTAGGAGTGTAGTGGGGGTGACAGTAGCAGCAGGAAGAAATTGGCACAGCAACAATGTCAGGGCAATGCCAAGGAGAAGAGAGCATGCGCACTTGCTTTAGTCTTTAGGCTTCCGGTAGTAGAGCAGTCCATGGACCAACATAGCATGCCACCCCCAAGGCATTTTTTGCTTTATTTCACTATACATTTACTCTCTTTTCCATCTCCAAACTCCCCTTTTCTGGCACAATATTATTCCTTTTCCCTAATGTCAGGATTGGTCTTTGAGTATAAAGATAATGTTGGTTCAGTGGGTTTACTTGTGAGTAGAATAAGAAGCTGGAAACCAAATAGACCTAAGCACAAATTACTCTATCCTATCTTTCTGCCCTTAGGTTTTCTCTCATGTCTTTACTCATATGAGTTCCTGTACTTTAATTTTCCCACTCTATTGAACTATTAAAGTCAAATTCATTCTTTAACATTTAAATCAATTCTTTTGTAAAGTATTTCATGAAATTTGATTTTTTAGCTTTCTCTTAACATGCGTCTTCCAAATTTAAAAGCAACTTGAGGTAGCTTGGGAGCATAGAAGGCAACCAGGATGCCAGAGTCCTGGGATCACAAGTTAGAGCCCAGAGGTAAGAGAAATACATAGTCTACCTCTCCATGTTAAATCCAAAGATGGTAAAGCAAATGAGAAAGGAGGTCATGGGCCAATAATTGTGCCACAATTTTGTATGTAATTAGGGAATTGAGGCCAATGGTGAAGAACCAATGGATGATTCTGGAGTAAACATGGAGCAAAAATATACTAAAGAATTTCTTTTGAAGCTCATATCTTGCTCAAGATGAAACCTTCAAGCTTCCCAAAGAGTTAGTGCCTGTACGATAGTTCCAATCTTTCAGTCCTCCCTAGGTTATAATTTGTAAGTGTTCTCTTCTTTTCCTGGTCTGTAAACTTTGTGATGACAAAGACCAATTCACTTCTGTACATAGCACTGGCATTGCCTAGTCCAGTGCTTTGTACATAGAGGTGTTCAGCAAATACCTTTTAAATTTGCTGTATTTCAAAGATGAGCTGAATTTGAGAATTTAATTTTATGCATGTTGCAATAATGAACTTGTAGAGAATCCAAAGAGGAATATCCAGCAATCTGTTGGAGCTGAACAATCCAAGATCCAGAGGGAGTGGATGGGTGACAGATATAATTGAATGAAAGCCAAAGAAGTAGGTATAGTGGTAAAAGAGCTCTAAGTTGAGGATTGAATATAAGGGGCTACTAATTTACTTATCCAAACTACATTTATTAGTAATTTAAAATGTTCTAAGAACTTAAGCAAAATTATACAAAGATGGGTGCTTCTTGACTTATGATGTGATTATGTCACAATAAACCCATTGCTACTTAAAAATAACAAAAGTTGGAAATGCATTTAATACACCTAACTTACTATCTTGGACCATTTTTTGTTGTTGTTATAACAGAATACCTGAGATTGGTTACTTTACTTTTAAAAAAAAAAAAGAGATTTATTTTGGCTCCTGATTCTGGAGTCTGGGAAGTCTTACCTCAGGTGGCCACATCTGGTGAGGGCCTCAAGGTGCTTCAACTCATGGAGGAAAACGGAAAAGCAGGTGGATGTGTGCAGAGAGGAAAAAACCATGAAAGATGACCTCACTTTATAATAATCTCTCCCAGTAACTTATCCAGTCCTATGACAACCCAGATTACTCAGAAAACAAAATTGTTAATACATTCAGAAGAGTTCAACCCCTCTGATCTAATCACCTGTCACTAAGCCTCACCTCCTAATGCCATCATATTGGGGATTAGGAGTACAACACATAAAGTTTGGGAGCACATATTCAAACCATAGCACCTACCCAACATTATACTTAGCAGCACATTGCACTGTGTTGTTTCTCCTGGGGATCCCATGGCTGACTAAGGGCTGCAGCTTGAGATGCTACCCAGAATCATGGGAGACTATGGTACCAACTATAGCTAGCCTGGAAAAAAAATCAAAATTCAAAGAGTAGTTTCTACTGAATGCATATTGCTTTTTCAAACCATCAGGGATGGTAGATCAGGGATGCTCTGTTTACTTAAAGAATAAGAAACAGAGCTGGGATTATAGTTCAGTGGTAGAGAATTTGCCTCTCATATGTGTGGCTCTGGGGCTTCATCCACAGCACTGCACAAAACATCATAAAATAAAATGAATACCATCAAGGATCTGATTCAGTCCACCAGTGTCCACTGGAGACAGACTAGTGAAGAGATGATTACAATGAATTCTAAATGTAGAAAGAATATTCAAGAAAGCAGGTGTGACTACCAATCGTATAACATGCTTTAAAAATGAAGACAAAGAAAGACAATTTTATTTGCTTGTCGTGAGATCATTGATCATCTTTGAAAAAATTCTGTTTCAGAGCTTAAGTGAGGCAAATCTGCATAATGGTTGTTAAATTGGTTATGTGATGGCATAAGATATACATGTAAGAAGTCTTGCATTGTTATTGGATGCTAGAAATATTTATATATCTCTATGTTTCTTTTTCTTCTTCAAAGGACATTTTTTAAGCCTAATGTAATGATTTGAATAATTTAAATGGCTTCTTTGACACTCATTTATAAAGATGAGATTTTAATGGCTGTAATAGTCTTAAATCCTAAGGCCCCAGAATCCTGTGTGAGTTGAATTGTTTGGAGAAAGACTAGTGGTAAAAAGTGTAATGAGGTTATCTACAGGGTCCCATTTTGCTCTCTTTGTAATAAAGTACTTTTCATCTTTAATACAGTTTGACATCTGGAGAATATTATTCACTAAGATCATTTTAAGGCAATCATCATTTTTAAAGATTTAGATTAACCACTGACGATCCATTTTGCTCACAGAAGTTTTGCTCCTGTGTTATGCCACTGCTGGAACCTTACAGTTTTACATTGTTTGAAATGAAGAAGTTCTCTATTTCAGTTAAACAAATTTAAAACCTGTCACCAGGAAAAAAAAAAGAAAAAGGTTAACCTTCCCACAAATTACTCAGTATTTAGAAAGGTATGGAACCCACATGCAAAAAAGGATGACATATTGAGAAAAACACAATGAGCTAGTTACAAGGACTTAACACTGGCCCTGTGTTGCTAAGAGATTATGTATCATCATTTCTGTGGAAAGATATAGCATGCAGCCTGGTGCACAAAACTCATCCTTCAAATGACGTTTCAAGTCTAAAATGTTTTATCTTTTAGTGTATATATGGATAATGATTCTGTTAAAAGGTATCACTAATCAGAGTTTATTTGTCCTATTGGTAAATCAATTGCAAACACAAGTGAGAGATGAAATTGAGGTTTCCTCAGAACTTTTGAGGTTTCACCAAAACTCAGAACCTCAGAAGGGATCAATGCCTTCCCTAGAATGAAGGAGAAAATTGAGTTCCTTATTTTCCCAAGGTCTCTGGCCTGGATCCTGTTCTGAGTACACTGAAAAATTAATGGTGAGACATCTTTTTTCATTCTTTTATTAATTACTATTCACTATGTGGCTAGCTTTGATATTATACACATGAAATAAAAACATTATATGTAGCACAAGATTTTGTAGCTTTTTCTTAAATAGTCTATGAAACTTATTGACATCTGATTTGATGAATGTTTAGACATCATTAGAAGCATTTCTTGATGGAAATCTCATTAATTCTATTTTATTTGTTTGAGCAGTGGACATCCAGCACAAGCTTTTAATAGGTAATATATGATATGACTTGTGATTGAACTAATTTGGTGATCATAAATGAAGTTAACAGTAAGGTAAACCAAATTCAAATATTTTTTAAAGTAAGGAATGCATTTAGCAAATTGAGTGATCCTTCTTTGCAGCATACTGTTGTGAGTTCTAGGGACAGAGCTGGTATGGGGTGAATGGTATAGTATTTTAACTCTACTTTTAAGCTAATGGTGACCCTCTTGCTATCATGGATGCTGGCAAAAGATACAGGACTTGAGTCAGAGACAAAGGGCTTTGTCACTTGTGACCTAACAGGCAGCATGAGTTTCATGTTTGCTTATGCCAGCTTTCCCACAAATCCTAAAATCTGTGAGGATAACAAAGGGAGGCCTATATGGATACCCACACACACACTGGAGACAGGAACACTGTGCTTGAGGAATTTGATACTTTCAGAGTCAAGAGTGACAAAGCTGTTCTTTATTCAGGAGAAGACATTACCTCATCACTCCAAGGTTGCTTGATGCATACATAACTGTGAAAAATAGACCAAGTAAAGACCAGTAAGGACCATGTTCTCCTTCTTCTCCTCCTTCTTTTGTGGTACTGAAGATTGAACTGAGGGCCCTGCTCTTGCTAGTCAAGTAATCTACCACTTAAGCCAAGACCCCATCTCATTTTTAGTTTGTTTTTGAGATAGGGTCTTGCTAACTTTGCCTGGGTTGGCTTTGCATCATGGTTCTCCTACCTCTGCCTCCAAAAGTAGCTGAGATTACAGGCATGAGCCAACATACCCTGCTAGCTTTGCAGGGACTCTTCAGACCTATTAGCAGACTGCCTCTCTAGCAAGAGCCCTAGGTTGTGGCTCTGAGATTAGGATTCTTCTTGGTTGTGGGATTTCATTTTAGGTTGTTTTACTCCTTCTGAACCACTGTCAATATTACTTTGAAGTTGACAATGCTCTTGTCCACATTTTCATTTTATACTCTATCTTTCCATTGTTATTCATATCTTCTTTATTAATATCTCATTTATTATTCAGATTTTGCCTATATCCCGGGAGCTATACTGCTGGCATAAAGGCAGACTGAGTTTTTCAAAACATCACAGGCAATTGACTCCCTTTCAGGGATCTTTCTTGTCCCATTTAGGCATGAAAACACAAGGCCAGTCAGTTTTGCCAGGGGACTATGTAGCCTGAGTTACCTTGGACAGGGTTTGATGACTCTGGAGATGTTCATCTTTCATATACAGGTAGCTTTAATATATTTGTGGTAGGAGATGGTTGTATGGCTTCTTTATTTCTATCTTCAGCTCTAGTTCTTTTGTTTTTTAGAGGGTTTTTTTGTGCTTACTAGTCTGGTGCTCTACCACTTGACCCATGCCTCTAGCAGTTCTAGTTCTTTACAGCATGATTGTGTATTGAAATTTTGCTTTGAGAGGTTTACTTGTCTTGTACTTGCTTTGCTGTAAAGCTTCTTAAATAGCCAAGCCTATTTCCAGGAGGGATTGTAAGGAGCTATCAAGTTACTTGTGCTTTCTCAAGAGAGAGCAAGCATGTCATGAAGAGAGTAGAGCATTACCAAGGAATAAAAAAATAAAAAAGAATTGAGTATTCTTAGAAGAAAGAGGACTTTCTGAAAACAATATAAGCCTTATTCTATATCAAGCGAGATAACATCCTATAAAAGAATAATTTGCACTGTTCTGTAAGTTGCAGTTCTGTTCATTATGGTAAAACACTGAATCCATATGCTGTTGAAGATACTGTTGGGCACAATAATCAATAACGCAGTGTGCCAGGGTCCCGATGGTGATAACCACGATTAAGAAGGAGAGAGAAGAGGGAGAGAGATTGTGAGAAAATAGAGATGCAAGAAATTGTGGCTGTGTAGCAATAGTTAATTTATATGTCTGACTGTGGCTATATCCATATACAATGCATGGCTTAAGGATGGTAATGCATTTTTATGGAGATAGATAGATAGACAGATAGATAGATAGATAGATTTTATAGAAATAACTGGCTAGCAGTATATTAGGTCCAAGATATAATCATGGTTTTTGAATTTTGAGACCATAATTTTCTTAACCAGTTTTATAATGTCACATAGGAATGTATGTTCTGAGTGAGCAAGAAAAACATTGACAAGGCAAAGGAATTTGTATGAGAAAGATACAGGATGTTTGAAAAATTTTTTAAATATATGACTAAGAAAGAAGAGTGAATGATATTTCTAATACAGTGCCCTTATCAGGTTATATTTGAGAAAAGGTATGTCACGAATCAGCCAAAGAAGGAGGCATCTGCATACTCTGACAGTTGCTGCAATATGTACGTGGAAATAAATTTAAAAATGGAGGAAAAAAGAAAAGAGAAAACTAGAAAAGAAAAAGCTATAAAAAGAGAATAACATTAGAAGGATTTAAGTACTTAGCTACATATAACAATTCTTGAAATTACTGTGTTCGATTTTCACTCTGAGACATCAGACCAAGATTTAAGGTTCCCTTGGGATTAAAATCGTTACCCCAGACAGAAGCCAAGCGCTCACCTCCATCATAACAACTCTGCTATTGGTATCCTGTAATGTAGAAGTGCAAACTTATCATACAGAAATCCTTCTGATTTCAGAATACAATGATAAAGTTATGGAGTCCCCCATGGATATGATGGTGTAGTCAGAACTGCAAATATTGGCTGAATAGTTGGTTTGGACACATTTTCAGGCAAAGAATCCAACTAAATACTATTGTGAGTTAGTTAAAGAACTCTGTAAGTTTCTCATAAGGTGTAATCAATTTTTAGATTACTTTCTATTACCCTTAATGGGGCAGGGATGTAGCTTAGTGGTAGAATGCTTGCCTGGCATGAGCAATGCCCTGAGTTAGAGTCCCAGCATGAATGAAAGAAAGAAAGAGAGAGAAAGGAAAGAAAGACATAAAGAAAGAAAAAAGAAGAAAGAGGGAGGGAAGGAGGAAGGAAGGAACAGAAGAAGGAAGGAACAGAGGAAGAAATGGGGAGGGAAGGAGGGAGAGGGAAGAGAGAGGGAGAGAGAGAGAAAGACAAACATTGCTTTCCTGGATAATGAGTCACTTCTTGAATTCATTCAAGGCCACTGTCTTGCTATGCTAAGCTGCCTGCCCTGGACATATGGTTGTGACTGTACAGTTAGCAATGAAGTTGGCTTTGGACTGCTAGTAGGAGAAGAGCCTTCCCAGAAACAAGAGAAATTCAAGATGGATGAGTCATGTTTGGCACATACCAAAAATGTGCTGCTAAGAAGGCTGGCTTTGAAAGCCAAGAAATGAGGGAGATGAGGTGAGAGTCTACATGGTCCAACATCAGGGAATAATTTAGCTAACATATACTGAACCCAAGTGGGCTTTAAGTAAACATGTGACTGATGAGTTCATTGATTAAATTCTCATTAAAAATTTGACATCCTTATGAATTGTGAAAGCTGAAACTCGATTTGGGATGTTAATCTTGTTATCATTTGTGTATTGCAACACAGAGCAAACAAGTGAGTAGCTTTTGTTGTCAAGACATAAAAGTTTTCCTAAGTGATGGGGGATAAATAGAAATATCAGAAATGACTGTCATTAAGGGCTCATGAGAAACAGAGAGAGGGGAGAAGGAAGGAAGGAGGGAAGGAAAGAAGGGGGGAGGGAGGGAGGGAGGGAAGAAAGAAAGACATAACCACAAATGGAGAACTAATAATGCAGTAGTACTGGGTCAGTTCTAAGCATATTCATTTTCTACTTCCTCCAGAAACTTGAAAGGCAAAGCTTTACCCCTTTGAACAAGTTGTTCTTTTCCCTTATGTCTCTTCTATTGTTCCTTTACCATCCTCAATCCTGTAAATTCTCATGATAATGTTTGTTTCTTTTTTTAAGACCAAGTTTGAGACTGGCCTCAAACTCAATCTGGTTGCCTCAGCCTCTCAAGTGCTGAGATTACAGGGATGTGTCACCATGTCTGGCAGTTCTTGTGATGATTTAATTTGAAAAACCAAATGTAGGCAGTGATTGTAGGGGAGAAGTAAGACAGCACAGGCAGTGGCAGGTACTTGGCCTCTTACAAAAAAATGCAGGGCTCTGATAACTAAATAAGAGTGGGGTGAATATTAGAGGAAAGAAGAAGACTGAACAGAATGTGTGTGAGGTATGAACAAGAAGACATGCTTTGCTGATGTGAGGAGGAAATTCTGGCAAAGAAAAAAGTGTCACAGAAACATGAGGCAGTGTCAAAGTTGTAAAAGGTCTTTTGTAGAAACTTATTTAATTTCTAAGCAATAAAAAGCCAATGCGAGCTTCTCTGTAACAGTGTGATTTATACCATGCAGATTTTAAGAATTCTGGATTGATGTATAGGATGGATTGAAGATTTGCAGAAGTAAAAAGCAGATTATGCAATGGACATAACAATATCTAAAATGTAATTTAATAGTCATCTTGTTCATTTGCTCCATTTCTGATTGTGTGTGTGTGTGTGTGCGTGTATCCAGAGAGGAGGATAAAGAAAGTCGGCAGGCAGATTTCCTGAGTTTATAAACTAATTAATAGCAGAGGCAGATTAAAAGAAAGGTCTCCTGATGTATGATATAAAACTATATCCTTAATTCTTAGGAATCTATTATAACATCCAGGAGCTAACAAATGAAGATCCAAACTAGATACTGCCTTTTGAAGTAGAGATGAAGAAGACAAGTGAGAGTTAGTGTAAAGTATGAACAATGAAGATATGATGAGTGATTGTATTGTATTTAGTCTCCTGTAGTTGCTTTAACAAATTGCCACAAACTTGATGGTTTAGAACAATGAAAATATGTTATCTTTCCATGCTGGATGGTCAGAAGTTCACTGGGCTAAAATCAAGTTGTCTCGATTCAGCTGTCTTCCTTCTAGAGACTGTAGGGGAGGATCTGCTTCCTTGCTCTTAGGCTGCACCATTCCTCAGTTCACGGGTCTATTTCATCTTCATAGCCAGAAATACCTTGTTGAGTCTTTCTGAAGCTGCATCACTCTCACACCGACTTCTGTCTCTATCTTCCTCACATAAAGGACCTTTGTCACTACATTGGGCCAACTCATACATCTAGAATAATTTCCTTATTTTAAGACCAGTTGTTTGACAACTGTAATTCCCCTTTGCTATATAACATAGCATCTTTATAGGTTCTGGGATGTCTTTGGGGTAGGGAGTCATTGTACAACAGATAGAGTTCTAGAGGTAAAAGAAATCATGATAACAAGACTTTGAAACTGGAAAAATATAAAGACAATTGTACATATGACAGAAATAAGGAATCTCAAAAGGGAAATTCACATGGGAAAATCATCTTGAGAAATGTTAGGCTTTAATTAATGATGTAGTATTCATATGAAATTTTCCCATAGACAATTTTCAAGAACTCAGGAGTAGGGCAGATGGAGTGACTCAAGTGGTACAGCACCTGCCTAGCAAGCAAAAGGCCCTGAGTTCAAACACCAATGCTACAAACAAAACAAAACAAAAAAGAACTCAGGGGTAAAATGTTCAATGTAACTGATTCTAATTAGTAGTTAAGATTTTCTCATGTCCTTAATTTTTCTATTTGTGTATTTCAGTCTATTTTATTTTGTTTGTAATGCTGGAATGGGACATAGGGACTCCAGCATGGTAGGCAAACCCACTGAGCTATATCTCTGGCTCCTTATTCAGAGATGTTTTGTGGAAACACTTAAAGGTAGAAAATATTTGCATGTTTAAGGACTGGTGGAATGACTCAAGTGGTAAGAGTGCCTGCCTAGCAAACTTCAGGCCCTGAGTTCAAATCCTAGTACCACCCACCCCACCCAAAAAAAAGTAACCCAATGATAACATTTTCTACTTGCCAAGAATCCAAGAAGAAATTCCTGTCTCATAGAAATATATCCATGTTTACTATATACCATAGATATTCATATTATAATTAATTTGTGCTAGTATCTTAGAATTGAATTTTGCCTTTAAATTCTTTTTGCATGGATATACCATTTTATATTATATCTAAAAGCCTGAAAAAGGGTTCCATGTGTCTCTCATAGCACATGTGTTTTAATGGAGTTGTGTGCAACTCCAGATGAAAATCTCTCTACCTAGTAGATATGGTAAAATCCAGTTAATTTTCTCTGTAAACTCAAATCATAGCCACTGTCCATTTTCCAAACATTTTTAGATAGCTACACATATCGCTAACAGGTACTACTGTGAATTAATCCAAATAACATTCCAGAGTCAACGCCAACATCTTATCATCTTGAGAAATTTATTTCTCCAAGTATTCTGCCTCAAAAATGCTTGGTCAATGCAATAGTGATAGGGTACAAAAATAGCAAGCTAGAGGCTCGTATGATATAGTAATAGAACATTATTATATTAACATAAGAAAAGACAAATAGATTAAGGGTGAAGAATAAATAATGCAGAAATAGACAAAAGTTCACACAGGAGACTTTATATATAAATAGTTATAAACCACTAGGGAATGTGTTCTGAGACAAGTAGCCTGCCTTTTTTTTTTTGGCACTGCTGGGGTTTGAACTCAGGGGTTTGTGTTTGCAAGATAGATACTCTCAAGCCACACCTCCAGCCATTTTTTTCTTTTATTCATATGTGCATACAATGTTTGGGTCATTTCTACCCCCTTCCCCCCTCCCATTCCCTCTCCCCCCCAACCCCCTCGCTACCAGGCAGAAAGTATTTTGCCCTTATCTCTAATTTTGTTGAAGAGAGAGTATAAGCAATAATAGGAAGGAACAAGGGTTTTTGCTGGTTGAGATAAGGATAGCTATACAGGGAGTTGACTTGCATTGATTTCCTGTGCATGTTTGTTACCTTCTAAGTTAATTCTTCCCGAACTAACATTTTCTCTAGTTCCTGGTCCCCTTTTCCTATTGGCCTCTGTCGCTTTGAAGTATCTGCTTTAGTTTCTCTGCATTAAAGGCAACAAATGCTATCTAGTTTTTTGGGTGTCTTACCTATCCTCATACCTTCCAAGTTTGCTCTTGCTTTATCATGTGATCAAAGTCCAATCCGCTTGTGTTTGCCCTTGATCTAATGTCCTCATATGAGGGAGAACATACAATTTTTGGTCTTTTGGGCCAGGCTAACCTCACTCAGAATGATGTTCTCCAATTCCATCCATTTACCAGCAAATGATAACATTTCGTTCTTCTTCATGGCTGCATAAAATTCCATTGTGTATAAATACCACATTTTCTTAATTCATTTGTCAGCCTCCAGCCATTTTTGCTTTGTTTATTTTGGAGACAAGGACTTGCTTTTGGCTCTAACCAGCCTAGACTCCGAACTTCTTATTTTAAGCTTCCCACCATAGCCAGGGTGACAGCTGCACACTGCACCCAGCTACTGGTTGAGATAGGGTCTTGCTAACTTTTTGGCATGGGTTGGCTTGGGATTGTGATCTTCTGGATCCCAGACTCTCAAGTAGCTAGGATTACAAGTCACAGGTGCCCAGCTAAGAATGGCCATTTGAAGAAAAGGATAAAAATATTTCTCTATGTCAAACAATAACAAAATCAGTAGATTAAGGTCTATATGTGATAATCAAAACCTTAAAATGTTTAGAAATATAGAGCAGAGTATGTTCATGTCACTAAAAGCACTGGCAATCAGGAAATGCATTGAGTTTAATGACATAAAAACTTACAGTCTGAATCTGATAAAGATGTTATTTAAAAACTCAATTATAAAGCAAAATTGGGAAAGGCTGTTAAAACACATATAAGTAACAAAGGATTATTGTGTGGAATATATGAAGAATCCTTGAAAAGATAAGGGGGAGAAAACTACACAAAGAATACTCAAAAACCAATCAATACATGAAAAGGCAATCTCACTTGAATTCAAGAAAATAAAATTAAAATGTGATATTATTTCACCATCATCAGATTGACAAAAATTTGAAATGATGATACAAAGAGATGACCAGGGTGGAAGGAGATAGCATTCCCAAACATGTTTTGTAATTAAACTTAAACTTTATTTAAATTAATCGTAACTTCTAACCCAGAAATATTCAATTTCAGGTGTATACTTTAGATAAGTATTTGCAGATGTGCCCTTCAAAACATGTCCAGGGAATATTTTCCCAGTATTTTGTAAGTAATGAAAGTTTGGAAAGGACATAAATTTTCATCACTACTATAATAGATATTAATTGTGTACTTTTAGTTCAATGGAATACTATACAGAATTTAAGTAGATAAACTAAATCTATGTGTGTTTCCATGGACAAATTTAAACATTTTAAATACCATGCAAAGTATAAAAAGCAAGCTGTGAATGCTATTTTTTCATTATAGCATATTATGGTTTAGGTGTTAAATGTCCCCTAAAAGTTATGTGTTGAAGGGCTTGGTCCCCAGCTGGTGGTACTACTGGGAGGTGGTGGAAACTTTAGGAGGTGGGACTAGTTGGAGGAGGTAGGTCATCGGGGCGTGGCCTTGAAGAGTACATTGAGATGCTGGCCCCTTCTTCTCTCCTCCCTTCTCTGCTCCCCAGTGATCACAAGGTGAGAATATTTACTCCATCATGCACACCCCACCTCAACATACTGCCTTGTCATAGGCCCAAAGCAAAAGGGCCAAGCAACCAGGAAACCTTGGAAACAGTAAGCCAAAATATATTTTTCCTCCTTAAAGGCAGAACAACATGTTTTCTGTTAGTGCATAATAATTGTACAGGGTAAGGGTTTTCACTATGACATTTCCATCCATGCATATAATGTACTCTAATCATATTCATCCCCTCTATTTTCTTTCTTATCCTCTCTTCCATATTCCAAATAGTCCTACTTTTACTCTCTTGTTCCCCCCCTCCATTCCACATATGAGAGAAACATGGAATACTTGTCTTTGTGAGACTGGCTTCTATTTCTAAACTTGAAGGCATTTTAATGGGCGTCTGCTACACACACCTTACATAATTATGTAGAGAAACCTCGGAGATATTTTAATGAGTGTCTGCTACATATTCTTTATATAATGAAGCAGTGGTTTTTTTTTAATTTTTCCTTTTATTTTTCAGCAGTTTTATTGAAATATAGTTCACATAGCATACATATTCCCCAATTTAAATAGTAAAGTTCAATAGGTTTTAGTATATTCATGAATTTGTACAACTCTCACCAAAATTCATTGCAGAACAGTTTCGTTATCCTGAAAGGAAACCTCGCACATACCCACCAACAGTCCTATCCAGTTTCTTGTAACACTATACAACCCCAAGCAACTATTCATCTACTTTCTGTCTCTGTGGATCTACCTAGTTTGGGCTGTTTATATAAATGGAGTCATACGACATGAGGTTTTTCTTGATGGGCTTCTTTCACCTAACATAATGCTTTCAGGATTGATCCGTGTCGTAGCATGTATCAATACAGAGTTCCTTTTTCACCAAAATAATATTACAGTTTTTGATACATTATTTTATTTATTCATTCATCAGTTGATGGATGTTTGGATTGTTCCACTTTTGGCTATTATAAACAGTGCTGCTATGAATAGTTGTGTACAAGTTCTTTTGTTTACATATGTTTACATCACTTAGAAGTAGAGTAACTAGATCACCTGATGACTCAAAGTGTAACATTTTGAGGATCTGCCAAACTGTTTTACAAAATAGGAGCATCATTTTACATTTTCATGAATAATATGAAGGGTTCTAAATTCTTCACGTCTTCACCAACAAGCGTTACTGTCTGTCTTTTTGGTTACAGACATCCTATTGAGTAGGAAGTGTTCTTCATTGTGGGTTTTGATTTACATTTCTCTGATGACTAATGATATGCTTGTTTTCATATGATAATCACCTCTACGCCTTCTCAAATGTATGAAATATTTTACAATGAAAAAGAAAAATCTTAAAACAACCATTCCAAATTAAATATTAATATGGAGTCTGATGTCATACAAAGTCTATTAACACTGACATGAGTGAATGTTAAAAAAAAAGAATAATAATGTAATAGTTTTTCAGATACAGATTTGGTGTAAAAGTGCAGCAAGACTATTTATTCGATTAGTGGTAAAGAGAAAATTGTTATAAGATTGTTAATGTAGCTACATAAAACATCATTTTGAATTAGAAGGAAAGGGTGTGGAAGTACATGATTGATGAGCCATCCATAATCATTATTATGCAGAGAAATACTAGCAGAACAGTAGAATTGGATACAACAGACAAAGTGGTGAGTATTTTCCCTTGATAATTTAAACCCAATCTCTACTACAGAGTGCTATAATTCAAATTTGTTTAAAGGTTGATGAAATTTCATAATTAAGTTAAGGATCACTTCAATACATTCTTTATCTCCAAAGATAGAATGACAGTTCTAGAAACTTACATGACCCTGAAAGACCTATTTATAAAGAGCTGTGTTGAGGACACCATCAGTATGAAGTGGAAAACTAATCAAATCTGTTTCCTGAAGTACTCTCATTCAGCCTTATTTTAATTAAGGGGAAAGTGCACTTTGTTTTTTTGAGCAGGAGATAAGGTGGGGGGGCAGGGAGAACACCTGGATCAGAGTTCTAGCGTAAGATGGCAGAACGGAAGTATCCTTCCAGAAACTCTGCAAATGAGAAGAGTTAGGGCAACAATGAGAAAATATATTCCTGTATATCCGAGGAGAGGAAGAGCTCTGGGAATCAAAAAAGTGGTCATGAGAACCCTACAAAGCATGGAGAAGCAGAAAGGCAATTCACAGAAAAGTAGGAAGCAGGGCAGAAGCTCTACCCTGGCTCTCCAGGGGTGGTCGAACAGGATGGTGTCAGGACCAGGAGAGTGCAAGCAACCTCAAAGGCAACAACAGACCAGCAGGTCCAGCTGCAGGAGATTTAAATCCAGTATGAGGATTTGGTCTGAAAGTGACTCCTCCGACTTGCACATGATGTTATGCTACTGTTAGAAAACTCTAAAGACTTCACCAAAAGACCTTAGAACTGATAAACCAATTCAGGAAAATAGCAGGATATAAAATCAACATACAAAATCAGTAGGTTTCCTTTATACCAATCATGAACTCACTGAAAAAGAAACCAGGAAAACCACTGGATTCACAATAGCCTAAAAAAAAAAAAAAAACTTAGAAATACAACTAAGGAGTTGAAAGACCTCTATAATGAAAATTATAAAACACTGAAGAAAGTAATTGAATAAGACACTCAAAAATGGAAAGACCTCCTGTGTTCATGGATAGGGAGAATTAATATTGTTAAAATGGCCATACTACTGAAAGTGATCTTCAGATCAATGCAGTGCCATCAAAATACCAATGACATTCTTTATAGAGCTAAGAAAAACAATCCACGTTCATAAGGAGGCACAAAAGACCCAGAATAAGCAAAGCAATCCTGAGCAAAAAGAGCAATGCTGGAGGTATCACAATATTTGACTTCAAATTATACTACAGAACCATAGTCACAATAACAGCATTGTATTGGCCCAAAAGCAGACATGAAAACTAATAGAATAAAGCAAATAGAGGACACAGAAATAACCTGTAATCTATAGCCAATGGATTCCACATCAAGGTACCATAAACATATGTTGAAGAAAAGATAACCTCTAACAAATGGTGCTGGGAAAACTGAATATCCACATGTAGAAAACTAAAACTAAATTCCTTTTGCTCACCTTGTACAAAAATCAATTCCAAATGGATCTTAGAGCTTATGTAAGACCTGAAAGTTTGAAAATACTCCAGGAAAGAGTAGGGGAAATATTTATAGGGATCAGTAAAGACTTTCTGAATAGGGCTCTATTAACTCAGGAAGTAAAAGCAAGAATGAACATATGGATTATACCAAGTTGAAAAGCTTCTGCACAGCAAAGGAAGTGATCAACAGAGTGAAAAGAAAGCCTACAAAATGGGAGAGAATCTTTGTCAGCCATATATTTGACAGAGGACCAATGTTCCAGAATATTTCAAGAATTCAAAAAAGTTAACAAAAAAAAGAATAAGTAATCCTGTCAATAAATGGACAAATGACCTGAATAGACACTTTTCAAAAGAACAAATCCAAATGCCCAATAAATATGCAATAAAATGTTCAACATCTTTAGCTATCAGAGAAATCCAAATCAAATCTACACTGAAATTCCATCTTACACTAGTCAGATGGCTATTAACAAAAAATTAAGCCAGGCAAAGAGACTCAGGTTTATAATCCCAGTTACTCAGGAGGTAGGCATCAGAAGTATTTTGGTTCAAAGCTATCCCAGGCAAAAAGTTAGGGAACTCCCATCTCAGCAAATAAGCTGGGTATGATGGTGCACATCTGAAATCATAGCTACATAGAGGCGTAGGTAGGAGGAGTGCTATCTGAGGCCTTCCTGGGCAAAATATGTGAGACCTTATCTGATGAGATCGGGTGCGTTCAGGGTGGTATGGCTGTAGACATGAGACCTTATCTGAAAAACAACTTAAAAGTAAAAAGGGCTGGTGGTCTGGCTCAAGCAGTAGAGAACTTTCCTAACAAGCACAAGGCCCTGAATTCAAAAGCTAGTACCATTGAAAAAAAAAAAAAAGAAAGAAAGAAAAAAACTCAAAACGACAAATGCTTGTGTGGAGCAAGGAAGCTTTACACGTTGTTGGTAGGAATGTAAATTACTACAGACCTAGGGAAACAGTACAGAGCTTCCTCAGAAAACTAGAAAGAACTACCATATGGTCCAACTATTCCACTCGGGTATATACTCAAAGTATATACTCAAAAGTCAGCATTCAGCAGAGACACCTGCACATCCATGTTTATCACTTCACTGTTCATAATAGCAATCTGTGGGATCAGCCTAGGTGCTTGTCAACTGATGAACAGACATTGAAAAGATGGTATATATACCTAATGGAGTATTATTCAGCCACACTGAAGAATAAAATTACGTTATTTGTAGGAAAATGAATCGAACTAGAGGCTATTACATTGAGTGAAATAAGTCAAATGCAGAAAGTATCCTGTGTTTTCACTTGTATGTGGAAACTAGAATTAAAAAAATAAAGACCTGCAAGTGTAGAGTGATTGAGTGATTACTAGGGAATGATATCAGGTCCAGAGGGGGAAAGGGGAAAGAGGGGAATGTAAGAGAGAGTAGTTAGAAGGGTGGATACGACCAAAGCAATATACATGCATGCATAGAAATGTCACGCTGAAACCCATTAATACATACAATTAATAGGCATTAATAATTGTAATTTAAAAAGAGAAAAAAAGCAGCACCGGAAATGTTTCATTTTAAGAAAATCGGTAAACATGTGAAAATAAATATTCTTTAATACATGTTGGAAACAACAAATGTCATCTCTATAAGGGTGATTGATTTAATTCATATCATACATGAAAGGATCAGTAATAACGTGAATGAATGTAACTGAGGAAGGAAAATAACATATTATCAAATTTTTCTTCTTAAGTCTTTTCTGCTGGCCTTGCTAATTGCAATTTTAATCGAATTGGCTTGCAAATTATTGGAAGACCTAGCCTCCAGCATACATGGCTTCTCACAAAAGAAAAATCACATGTGAATCTCCTAAAACCACAGCAGGGGGAGCCAGAGGAAAGGAGGGGGTGGGGCAGAAGACTAGTGAGAGAGGACAAGGCAATGGGGCCTTTCACGAATGGCCTTGTTTGTAACGTGCAAAAAAATTGGAGCTTCCTTTTGAAGACATCAAGGAGATACAAAACCAATCCATTAATACAAGTAATGTGATTTGGTGATCTAAATCTCAACATCCTGTGACAGTAGGGTTATATTTATTCACAATGATCAACTTATGTCCACCATAATTACAAACATTTATATGCCATGGTCTGTGTGGCAGCTGTTCTCAAATGCATCATTTATTAATTGATTGAATCCAGCCTTCTCTACTTTGTATCTACAGCACTGTTCTGTTGCCATCAACTCTCAAGAGACATCTGCTTTGCAGGGCATAGTTGCCTTCCCTGTTCACTGTTTTATTACCTCCATACCTTTCCTCCTCTTTTGCTCTGCCCTAAGCAAGACCATAGACTTGTTTCTAATTCCTTTTAACTCCTCGCCAAGCTGGTAAAAGCAGACTGTAACTTTTACTGGGATCTCACTGAAATTTCTTAACTTGTAGAAGGAGTATACAACCCTGAGAATTAATGACAGCTTCTTCCTATACTCCTATTCCAGTCCCCTTCTTTGGTCAGGCAGATGCCTTGACTAAATCTATGTACCAAGGGCAATTTATCAATTCCACCAAAACCATTTCAAGTGTTCCTTTATTGGGAGACAAAAATCAGCCACTTCCTAGTCCAAGAGATAAAAGAACTTATCTCTTCTCCTGTCTCTAACTATGGCTTGTTGACCATTCTCAGATGTGGACCTGAGGTTTGTTGAGTGGATTGATGATCAAGAGGGGAAACACATTTCCCAGGAAAACACCACTCCCACCTGTTGGATTCATGATCCCAAGAGTATAGTTGCAAAATTTAGTCTCATTCAACTATTATAATTACTATAATAGTTTACTATTATAATTACTATTATATGGAGTTTGGTTTTTGATGTGACCCCTAATTTGTCTTTACTGGAGAAATACAGTTAGGAACTGTCTGTTTCAGTGTAATATATAAGAACATCTCCTCCCAACTCAAACCTTGCAACCTGGTTCAGTCACTTACCAGACTATATGACCTTGACAATTTAATTAAATTAACCCTTATAAGATTTAAACTCATCATCTGTAAAGTGGGATAAATAGTAATAGTATCTAACTGCAAGATTATTGTGAGGACAGAATGAAGTAATTAATATATAGAGAGTTCCAGCACAGGGCCTGGACACTTCTAGTGTCACTGCTAATATTATAATCTATAATTTTGGCTCATCTTCTCCTACTGGGTTATTTTCTTTGTTTCACATAGTTCTGTATTACTATTTTATGAGTATTGAGCTTGTATACCATGGCAAACAATTTGCTGTGTCTCCTGCCTCTACAATTGTTTGGAATATCGATTATTTTGGTTTTCGTTTTTTCCAGAACATTTTTTCCTGCAAGTTTCTAGCTTTAATTGTTATGTAGGGTAGCATCTGGCACTGAGCATTAAAACCCAGTAGACAAGTTTTGTTTTTACTGTGAATGGATTTCCAATTACTACTTTTACTAGATATTTGAATTTAAGCCTTTTCTCTGTCAAGAGTATCCTGTGATTCTTACATTCTAAACATAATTTTAGAAATTAACAAGCATTCTATATTTAATGTAGCTTATTTTCACGTTTTTCTTTCAGTTATTCTACACAGCTTCATCAGCAGGTTTTTGTGGAGGGTCCTGCAAGTAGATGTTCCTGGTAAGTAAGTCATGGTGTCTGCTCTCGAAACACTCATTCTTTTCTACAAAAGAAAGACATATAAAGGATAATTATTGTTAGTGCAATTACAAAAGTTTTGTTTGATTTAGGCACAATTCCTAGCACAATGCAGGGAGCAATCAACCTGGCAGCAGAGTAGGAAAGGTGAGAGCTTCAAAGAGAAGGTCATGTTTGCACTAGATCTTGGCAAGCAGAGACTCTCTATACCAATGAATAGAAGAGAAAGCAGTTCACTTAAGAGGTATGTATGTGCAACGAGCAAAATATGGATCTTTCAGGAAATTATGAATCATTTCAGGGAATCAGTGGAGGAAGATAACAATAAAGATGAAAGCAACCATCACATCATGGAGAGTTTATTACTCTCAAGCCAATGAAGGCTGACACTTGATCAGTGTCATCTTACACCATCTTATTAGTATTTTTGGTTCAGACATTTGGCATCTTAGGGATGGCTCAGAATTAAGCTGCCAGTGATTCAACATGAAAAGAGAACTTTACACAACCTGGAGGAGGAGCTAAGAGCAGGCCTGAACTATCTTAGTGGTGATGAAGATGAAAGGATGGGCAAACAGGAGGATATGTCAAGGTGGAATTGATGAGGCACAGGCACTTAATGGAGAGAGGTGAAGGGGAGCCACTCTCAATGAGTTAGGAAGAATGGTGATTCTAATTTGGGGGTTGAGGAGTTTGTCATTCCTACAGAATACATAGGGAGAAAGTTGGCTTAAAGGTATGGAACTCAGTGAGAAGTTTTCTGTGTTTTTTTTTTTTTTTCAGTGTTGACAGTTGAACACACAAGTGCTCTACCACTTGAGTCACATCTCTAGTCCTTTTGTTTTTATCTTGTTTTGCACCTAGCTACTTTTGGCCAGGCTGGTTTGGAACTTTCCATCCTCCTGCCTCTGCCTCCCAAATAGTTGGGATTACAGTGTGATCCACCATGCCTGGCTCTCAGTGAGAAGTTTTGACCAGAGATACAAATAGTAAGAACCATAACCAGGAAATGTAGACTTACAGTAAAATTATGATAATGTAGAATTATAACAGGAGCCACATGCTACAGAGCACCTGTACTCTCTTGGTAGAAAGAGGACATAAGAGCGTGAGAAGGTGAAGAAGTCATTGGATAGATAAAATAAAGGCTAGGTAGAAAACCAAATGGTGTCGTTAGAACCTTTGAGGAGGAAGTAGCCCTCTAGCTGATGGCACCAGGAACTCTGACTAGCTCGTAGGTGGAAGGACAGACACCAGCACTGCTGGGGTATCCTCTCACTTCATTGCCTTGACTGTTCTTGCCTAACCTTGCACACTGTTGCCGAACAGTAACTGACAAGCAATATTAATGATGCCTGTAAAACTAGAGAACACAGAGTTTCCTCACAAATCAAAGAAATCAACTGGCTTCCTCCTTTTCAGCAGCATAATGATAAATAGAAAACCCCATAAGATTTGTCATTTGCGGTAGCATGAAATCTTTCAATTTCTATAAAATCCAAGCACATCATCCTCATAAAATGAAGCTAATTGAAAACTATCTTAGTGTGTCTTATATATTGAGTTAGTACTAGTCTCTCTCTGTATAATAAAAACTCTTATTTCTTTATTCCCAGAAGTTATCTTCTATGTTCCATTGAACTCTATAAAGAAAAATTCCCTATTCTAGTTTACTTTTATGCTACATTTTCAAAACACAATCTAAGGCTATTTAGCAGATGGAGAATTAAAATTCTGCTTTTGAAAAAGAAAACACCAATTGCTAATTAAGAATAATTTAATCAAAATGAAGAACTATAGCAAAGAACATTTCTTTATTGCCTTATTAAATATGACGCCAGTATTGTTTCCTGGGGAGAATTTGTTCTGGCCAGCTTTCTGAGTTGAAAAACATGAGTTAAACACTAAACTTCAGTCATGACTCTGTTGCTAATATCTTCAGTAATCATGAAAAAAATTATTTACCATACCAAGACTTTGTTGTCCATAAAAGTGTGATAAAATATCTTTCTCAGTATAAGGGTAAAGTGATATCATAAAAAAAGACTTAGAAAAATTATTGTTCTATAATTAGAATTTGTTATTAATCTCAGAACCCAAACAGAAAAGCATTCCAATTAACCTTAAAGACAAATAAGTCAAGTTATGACTTTCTGATACCTAAATCCTAAATGAAATAAATAGCGAAAATAATATGCAACACTCACATTTATAAAATGTAAAGTATTAAATTTAGCTTTAGGCAGTACTGATGTTTCTAATTAAGGCTTTCATCTAGAACATTTGCAAGGATGAAAATTATTTTAATGTTTATCCTTGAACTCTGATATACTTTCATTGAGGTTTTGACTTACAAAACTGGTAAGGTTCAGGATTTGGCTGTATTATATTATGAAAACACAGCATTTCCATTGGAATAAACTTTGAAAATAGAACCAAATCTTCTTTTCGCCTGTGGAGATTAAATATTGCCAAATTTTTGTGACACTCTTCTCAAGCAAAGGAGGAATTCATGTCTATTTGTTTAAGTCTGGACAGGGTCTACCTGACTGCTCAACTGAGAATATTAGCAGGATTGATGCTGTGATAAGTTCTGGGCCCAAGCCTGAAGACCCTGATGCTTTCATCTTCCTATTGGAATACATGCTTCTGGAACCAACTGCCATATTGTGAGGCAACCCAAGCATGCTTGTGGTGAGGTTCATGTGAAGAAGCTTACGGGGTGGGGAAAGAGCCAAGTACCCAGCCAACAGCCCTGGCTGAGTTTGCAACTCATGAGCTACTATGGACTGAATGTTTGAGTCCTCCCACCCCCAATCCATATCTTAGAGTCCCAACCCCAATGTGATGATTTGGAGATGGAGTCTTTGGGACATTAGGTTATGAGGATGGAGCCTCACGATGGGATTTGTACATTGATGAGAAGGGAAGAGTTTGGTGTCTTTCTCTCTACTGTGTAAAGATAGAAGAGGGCAGATATCTGTTAACCAGGGAGAGGGCCTTTGCCGTGAACCTGACATGCTGGCCCTCTGATCTCAGACTTGTAGTCTTCAGAACTATGAGAAATACATGTTAGAACCATCCAATCTGTGATGTTTTTGTTATAGTAGCCCAACTGATTAAGAAACTAACTATGTCAAATGTCAGTGAGCCCTCGAGGAAGTGGAGCTGCCTTAAATGATGCTGTGGAGGAAGTGACATTCGCCTCCCCTACCAAGCATTGCTCAAATCGCAGATTCATGAGCAAAATAAATGACTACTGTTGTTTAAAGTTACTAAGTTTTGGGTGGTTTGTAGTGGGGTAGAAGTTGATTGAAATATAGTTTCAGAAATATCACAGTGTAAATGAAGAACTTTAAATAAAATATTTGTATTAAGATTTCAGTGGTCCCAAAATAACATAAAAACAATTTTTTTATACTTTTTAATTATTAAAATAGTTCTCTTGGCTGGGTATAGTGGCTCAAGCCTGCTATCCTATCTACTTGGGAGGCAGAGATCTGGAGGATGACAGTTCAAGGCCTGCCTGAGCAAAAAGTTAGCAAAACCCCATCCCTACAAAAAAATTGTGTGTGTTGGTACAGGCCTGTAATCCCAACTATGAGGGAAGCATAGGTAGGAAGATCTCAGTCCAAGGCCATCCCTGGGCAAAAATGCAAGACCCAACTAAAGCAAAAGGGGATAGGTGTGTTATCCAAGTGGTAGAGCACCTGCCTAGAAAAAACAAAACAAAACAGTTCTCTCATAACACATAGAAAATGATAGAGTTACCTCTTTAATGTCTGGTCTTAGTCAAGTGAAAGTTAGACTCTGGGTGTAAAGATAACAGTATAAGAAATTGCAACTATATATATATATATATATATATATACAATATATATCTATTGTAACAGATAATAGTATGAGAAATTACCACTATATATATATATATATATATATGCATATATATATACACACACATACACAATATATATCTATTGTAATCTATTGTAATCTATCTATATAGTGATATATATATATATATATATATTACAATAGAGTTTTATTCAGCCATAAGGAAAAATGATGCCATGTAGTTTGACGGTAAATGGATGGAATTGGAGGACATCATGTTAAGCCAGGTTCAGAAAGACAAAGGCCACATGTTTTCTTTCATACATGGAAGAGAGATCCAAAAGACAAATGTATACACAAAAGCACACATGATTGGACACACATCTATGGGCAGAGTATGTAAGCAATAGTGGAAGCACACTATGGAACTCCATGGAGGAGGGAAAAGAAAAGAGAATGATAGAGCATCAATAAAATTGAAATACTTCCCATCTGCACAGGTAGAGAACATAGAGGTCTGTATTGAAAGCTGATGAACAATGTGGGGTGGGAGAGAAGGGGTAAGGGAGAGTCAGAGACGGGGGTGAACTGACCAAAGTAAAGCATACTCACAGCTGGGATACAGTGAGAAACCCCTTTGAACCTTGACTTTGAAATTAATAATGAAAGACAGGACTGTAAAATAGGTACAGTGGTGGAACGGAGGGGGGGAGATACTTGTGGGAAGGAGGGGGGTGAATGGAGGAGACAAAGATGAAGCAATAGGATGGGCTTCATCTACATAAAGGAACTAGAAAGGTGAAACCTGTTGTAATTGCATTACGTGGGGTGGGGGGAGGGAAAAACTACAAAAGAAGAAATTACCACAGTAAATACAAATTGAGTGCTACATTGACTGTACATGTTTTCAGAGGCTGGGGTGTTAATTTAATTCCACTGTTGGTGAACTTTGATCTGACACCCCAGTAATGATGTCATGTGGGCTAGTTTTCATTCTGGAGTTCCCATTTGGAACCCACTGACTCAGCAAAATTTTAGGATCACAGATGGAGCCAAACAACAAGGAATCAAAGCACAACATTACCTTAGTTAATCACTGTTTCCTTCTATGAAATGCTTATTGTTTCTTGGCCTCCAACATAAGATTAAGATAGCTTTTGGATGAGACTTTGGTCATCCACTGACAAATAGAAAATTATTTTGGTCATCGCTGACAAATAGAAAATTATTGTAATAGTTGTGCAGGAAGTGGTAATTTGAAACTTCTGTCATCAATGCAAGCATACTGCTTATTTATATCGAGGTCTTGGGGGATAGTGAGGATCAGTGTCTGCCATGGTCACCATAGAGGAGAGGGGCAATCCTACTTCCCACCATTATTGATTATTCCAGGTACTGGTGTGTGAATCAAATCTGGTGAGAGAGACTTGGGGAAATTAGCTGGGGACATTTGGAAATGATTTCCTTCCTTGTAACAGGGAAAGACTCCTGAAGAGAATAGCTCCTTTACCTTTTTTGGAGTTTTTGTATGAGTACCAGATTGTAGATGTGATCATGAAAGTGGCAAAAGGAAATTGTGGGAAAAATCTCTGTCTTTTATGAGATTGCCACACCCTTTTCCTTACTCATGAAATGCCTATCTTCGGACATCTTTTGGAGTGAAATATCTCACTATTGTTTAAACAAGTTGTAATAGAGTATTTTGACGCAGAAAAAAGCAATTAGAATCCATTTTACCATGCTATAAACAGCCTACACAGTGCCTGAACAAACCACATGGATTTGGTTATTGTTTCTGTAAGTAAAATATAGGATTAAATATAAGCATTAATATGTCAAAATTATCATTAATGCTCCAGTTACTCATAGTCTTTCTCTATTCTGATAGCTTGAAATATCTTTTTATTTTTGACAACATCTCATACACTTTAACTTTTAATCATTTATATAAATGATTATAATCTCTATACTATCAGTAGCCTTCTATTCAGTAGATAATAACTGTTTGTTTAATGAGTTAATTATTAAGTCAAAGTATGTAAGCTACAGAAGTGTAGACATTATAATTTCCAAGGAAGATTATATCTTTGGTGCATGTATGAATAGACAATAATAATTAACTTACTTTTCATGTTTGGACCCTACCATTCATTATAGTAATAATTCTGGCTTCAACATAGAAATTAATGTAAGAAAAACTTGAAGCCATTTGTTTACCTTAACTGAGATTAATCTTAGAAAGTACAGGTGAGGCAGCATAGCCCAGGGCACTCTGATTGGAAGTGGACACCAGATTCCTACTGAGAAGTTGCCCCATGCTTCTGTTTCAGTCCAAGCCTTTTGATGACATTAGGTGAAGAGATGTTTTGCCCATAAAATTGTGGATAGGTATTTCTTTGAGATTCTTTTGGCTTTTCAGTGTTAGGGGAAAGTAGTTAGCTAATCAAAAGAAAACTCAAGAATTATGTAGCAACAAGATGCAAGATTTGATGAAGGGAGAATCAGAATTTAGTGTGGCTTGAGGATATCTAGTTATACATCCTGGATGAGAGAGGTGTCCAAAGTAGAGCTTCTGTAAGTGTTTGACCACCAAAAGTTAGGTTTGGAGGGAAAATTGAAGATTTACTGAAGATCCATTTTATTTTAAAGTTTTCCTTAGAAGTAGTCACAATGGAGAAAAATGGGAAAGAAAGGAGTTAGAATGGCTTATGTTTATCTTTCATGTTATTTATTTGTTTAGCTTTGGAGCTAAATAATTAATAACCTTTTACCTATGTAAATTTATCTAAATTATTTCTCTTCCTCCCTCCCTCCCTGAATTTCTGTTTTGTCAATTGTAATATGGAGGTAATAATAGCTACTACATAGAGTTCTTGAGATTTCATAAAATAAACATAAATATATGCTATTTTACATATCTACCTGTATTAACTTAGCACAGTTCCTGGGACACAATGCTCCTCAAATCCAAGCAAATGTGAGACTTTTGTAATAAATGAGAATTAAATGCATGACAAGTTTTCTATTTTAGGCACAGGTAATAACAAAGGAAAACAGGATGTAATCTACAAAAGTGTACTTATTAAAAATGATTGACCAACTTTAGCATCTAAAGGAACAAATTCTTGGTGTTTAGGAACTTATGTCAAATAGAAAAATATACAAAAGTCTGGAAAATAATCATAAGGAGAGTACACCAGGCACTTTAATGCATAATAGTCTTGCTTTGTTCTATTTAGAATTTCCTTTTCAAACATCCATTTTTCTGGATCAGAGTAGACATGGGAATATGATCTCCTTATGATGGTGTAAGGAAGGAGGGGGAAGTTTGAGCAGAACACTTGAGCTATGGGGACATAGCTCAGTGGTGGACTGTCAAGCATGTACAAGGCCCAAGACCTGATACCCAGCACCACAAACCAATCAAATAAACCATAAACAGAACAAAAACATAGAAGGTTTAGATCTAAACAGGTTGGACTAAAGCTCACATAGTGAAATCAGCAGGTGTAGTAAGGCAGAAAAAAAGATATGATGCATTATTTGGCAGGTGACCCTAAAAGAACAAAATTAAAATAGTCTTTAAATTAAGGAAATGAACAATAATAACAAAACAGCAAGAGAGAATCACTAGGAAGAAATAGCTAGAGTAGAAACTAGAAGTTGGCATGATTGAAAAAAAAAGTGTATAAAGTAATTTTCATGCTATTTGGAGTCCTTAAAAAAAAAAAAGAAGAAGAATTATATATGGGCTGGGTATGCTTATATACTGCTGGAGCACTATTTAATTTAAATTAATGAAAAAGCTGGGAAAATAACCAATGAGCATAAATCACCCATATGTAGCAGTTATTTATGCTAAGAAGATTAGGAGTAATTTTCTATTAACATTGTATCCCCTTCCAACAGACTGTGTATACATATCTGTACACATGCTTTAGAAAGACAAGAATCTGTGGAATACCATTAATCCAAGGCCATCTTAAAATATTTAGGTGTTACAGACTGGTTAAGATAAATATTACTACTTGCATTTATGTCGCAGACCTATGTGTTTTTGTAGCAAATCAATTTTGAGCTAGAGCAGATCAGAAAGGATGCAATTGTTTAGAGTTTTCTAAACATCTGGAAAGTTACTCTGTTAAAGTAGAATCAGGTCCATCAGCAAAACAGATGTTTTCCACCTTAGCGGGAAAACATGGTTTTCTTATGTCTATTGCATACAGTCCAAATCCATTTCTAGAAAATTCTGCATTTCTTGAAGTGCTTTGGGAACAGTTCCCTAGAGGATTATGCCAAAAACAGCATGGCTAAAGCCATTTAAATGTTTGAATGTCAATATTTTATAATAATCTTTTTATCTTGTGTTTTATAAAGCAAGAGAAAGAAGTTTTAAAAGTCTAGGGTGCCTTCCAAGTCCTCAGATAAAAAGTTGAAGTTGGATTAAAACCAGTTGGTAATCTTTGGCAGGACTCCTGGGAGTTAAGAGTGGGGAAGGACAGGAGGTCAGGATGGAGCAGGGCAGCCTGAGAGTCATTCTGGCTTTTTTGCTCAAAAAAAAATAAAGGGAAGTTTCTTCCCACTGACCATTTGGAAAGAGTCTCAAAGGCTCTAGGAGATAAGTCTTGTCAAAAAACTAGAAACTATTGTGCCCCAGGAATACAGGAAATGGTTCTATTCAAAACTCAGTAAAGAAAAATTTCCTTTTACAAATGAATCTCACATACAGACGAATTTAACTATTAGATGGCATAAGCTACATATTCTAGCTTTTTTTAGTCTTCATAAAATAGATATAATTTTATTTCTGTTATTTAGATGCACAGTCATTATGTTGCCTTAGATGGCCCTAACCTCCCCCCGGCCAAGTGATTTTTCCTCAGCCTCTCCATCAACGGGGACTACAGGTGTGAAATACCACATCTGGCTTGAACAGAGACCTGTTAATAGACAAAAAGTTTGCATTAGTCAATGAATTATTTTAAGCAAAATTTTCCATATTTGATAGGACTAATTTCTTGAAAATTGAAAACTTTTCCAATGAAACATCTTTCTAGTTTAAAACAGAGATGATTTCTTATTGTAACAAATAATGTAAAAATAATTTTCCCAAAAGCGAAATGGAGGAATGCTTACTTGATAATCATCAGAGTTGTCAATATTTGAAAACTGAAGATGTAGGCTGCTTCAGAACACTGCTGAGTGTCTGAAATGTTTTATGGTTTTAAAAGCACATCCTGTGAAGATGAAGGCGCAAATCATTATTTTGATTTGGAGATATCGAGGCTTCTGCTACGTCTAGGGAAGTATCTGCTGGCACAAAATGTTTTAGGTCTCTTTCTAATGAGGTGTTATCCTGGTATGGGTCTGTTCCTTGCAGCTTGGCACACATGTCTGCTGAAATAACTGTGATTATGAATGCTGGGATTTTGATTCACACGTGTGAGGGAAAATGTGAATAGAATCAATTATTGATATGAGGTAGACACATCTTATTTTCAACTCTTATTCACATTAGAACCTGATCCACTTAACGATATCGTCGCCATTTCTGTGTATTCATTCTTGTCTGAAGTTAGCTCATCAGGAATTTTAAAAAAGAATGCCTTTGAACTTGAATCATTTTAATTATCACTCTGCTATAGGAAATTGTGAGCTAGAAAGATACAATACTTTAGAGAAGAAAATAAAGCTCTTTCCATGACAATTATTTGCATTTATCTAAGAGATAATGGTATTTGTCTACAATGTGGAGGACTGCCCAAAACAGAAATGTACATGGAGTAAAGATTTGCCAAGTGAGGAGCTTTCTAATTTCTTTTGAGACATATCTTCCAAGTGTAACTTCCAGAATTGGGTTTATGCCAATTTATGCCAATTCTGGTAAGTATGAAAATATACCCCAAAGCTAGGAAAAAAAAAAAAAGAGTTCTCTCTGTCTCTCTCTGTCTCTCTGTCTCTGTCTGTCTGTCTCTCTCTGCCAATTTTACCCCATCCTAAGTCCTACTGATGGATATTTGAAAATTGACATTGTGTGGCTTGGAAAAGGAACAGCTGGAAAGAGAGATGTGCAAAAACATGAAAAATACATGGAATTGGAGGATGTATGCTGGGAAAGGGCTTCTCACAGTGCTGTAGAAGGAAAAATGTAGTTCCGGTGGAATTTCCGAGAGTGACGCATCTGTTGCAGTTGCTTATAGGACAAGGAGGAATGAAGTTTAGCATAAGGGGAAGATTTCAGGTTAGAAGAAATGCTGATGTCTTTCAAACCATACTAAGATAATTTCAGGAAGCAGCACAAGTGATTTTATTAGTTTAGGACATATCCTGAAAGAAACATGGTGACTTTTTATTACTCCCTGCACTTAATTTTTCTCCCTCTGTGAAAGGAGGGGCAGATTACAGAGGGCAAAAGGCAATGGAGAAAAGGAATATAAACCCAGATCACTTTGACATCCCCCTTTTTTTTTTGGTTGTACTGGGTTTTTTTAACTCAGGGCTTGCTAAGCAGGTACTCTACCACTTGAGCCACACCCCCAGCCATCTTTTGCTTAGTTATATTTCAGGTAGGGTCTCCTGGTTTTTGCCTGGGGCCAGCCTTGAACATGGTCATCCTACCTATGCTTCCCTCATAGCTGGGATTATAGGCATGAGCTACTGTGAGACCTTGACACCTTTCCTCCTCACTTGAGAAAGGAAAGCAGAAATGAGTCATTAGGCCAAGTCTAAAGACAATAAAAAACTTCAGATTTCTCTAAGGATAAAAAAATGTTACAGAACAGAATGGGAAGGCATTAAAAGCTCATGAATTTTAAAGGAATTAGAATCAATAGGCCCTTAGGTTTCTATTTAAAAGTGCTCTGAATGATTTTTTTCTCCAGCTCATTTTATCAAGTGCAACCTTCCATCTGGCTCCCCTGAGCAAGAATTTCTAAGTTGTAGAGTAGTGGAATCTGTGTTGGAAGGAACTTGCATATCTTTTCATCCAACCCTCTGGTTTTTCCTTAGCAATTCTGGAGTGTGATGTAAACAGAATCTATTCGGTCCACATCCTCCAGACTTGCTCATTAAAAACACAAACAGCTTCTGTCACTCCTCTCCTTCCAGCCACTCCTCCATCCTCTCTTCTCAGAGAGGATCCTTGGGCCTGTATTCTACATTGGTTCTCTCCACTTTTTTCTCCCCTTCCCTTCACCTTCTGGCCTCAGCGTGCTGCCACTCACCTGGCTCTGGCCAGCTCCCTCACAAAACATAGTCATTCCTCTGCACTAACAAGGGCTTTGAAGCAGGGTGGCTGGGCTGTAAAATCTTGCTTCTTTCATTGACTTCCTGTGTAACCCTGACACAGCATGATCCCCTCTTTGTGCCTCATTTTCTCATCTGTAAAGTGGGGATGCTAATAACAACCCTTCCTTTGCTGAGTTGTTGTGAAAATTGAATAATATATGCCATGTAAAATCAATTATAATCCCCTAATAAGGGGCAGTTTGAATTCTTTGTGTTATCTTTCTTGATATCTTTGTAATGTTACTGTTAGTCATTTCCAAGTTTCCTTCTGTTCCTCCCTCTTTCCTTCCCTCCTTCCTTCCTTCTTTCTTTCTTTCCCTCTCTCTTTTTCTTTCTTTCTCCTTCCTTCTTTCTTTCTCTAATTCCTTTTGGTTCTTTTTTTTTGTGATAGCACTGGGGTTTCAAACTCAGGGCTTCACACTTGGTAAGCAGGTACTCTACCACTCGAGCCACTCTGCCAGCCCTCCTAATTCCGTTTTATTTACAAGAATTTGAGTCACTGCTATGTGCCAGGACACTGGGGCTTCCATGGTGAGCAAGATGCATGGTGTGTGTTATGGGACTCACATATCCTCTTTTCCTCTTATTGTTACTGGTGGTGGTTCCAGAAGACCTCGGTCCTTAGCATCCCAAACAAAGAACTGGATGAAGATGCATGGATTGCAAAGTAATAGCAGAGTTTTGCTGAGAGTGAGAGAGTGAAAGCAGGGAAGTACACTCCCCAAGGAAGGGAGCGAGTGGGCTCTGAGTAGGGTGGCTTAAGAGCAGCATTTATAGCTCAACAGTGCTGGTACCTTGGTTTGGATGGATATTTATACAGCAAGGGGAGGAGATTTGGGTGGTTCGTAGATGTGGTTTTTGGTAACTGACTGCACATGTGCCTTATGCACCTGCCCCAGTTTGGGTCCAGATGAAAATGCTATTTCAAAAGGGGCATTTTCGGGCAGTTCTCAGTAGAACTAGTTCACCTATTCCCTGTGAGCTGCTCTGTTAGGAGGCCACCTGTTCTGCATGACCTGGCTTGGGTACTTTCCCTATTACTAACTTGCTTCATTATCACCCTATTAGCTACTTTTTAGTTTTCTGTACAATTTCCTTTTTCCCGCTCTGCTCTTGGCTTCTTAAATGGGCTTGGCATTTTTGTCTTCTTATTTTTATATATAATTTTGAAGAGAAGGCATCTGGACTATTCCAATCCTATCTTCTGTCTTGACTTTTTGCTAGGTCTACACCTTCAGCTATCTTTGAATTTTCTGTGCCTATAACAAAAGTCCTTCCATCCACAAATGTCCCACATGGGGTGGATGATCTGCCTACTGCAGCCCAGTTTCACCAAACCTGGTGTGACCCCATACTCAATGCCCTGTCACCCATCTGGATTCTCAGATCAGCATCCTCTTCCAACATTGACTCCTGCACATTCTGTCAGGTGGCAAGTCTACGGGCTTCTCACACGTGCCTTCTCTCTTTCCACCTTCCCAGTTCAGGCCAAAGTGATTTTCTCTCTATGAAACACTAACTTCTAAAGTTGTTTCTACTCCTATCTTCCATTTCCAAAGCACAATCCTGATCATCAATTCAAGCATTTATTCACTCATTCACTTACTTATTTCATAACATTTTACTTAAATCCACTGTGTGCCAGGTACAGATCATTTCATTTCCCTCTTTAAATTCCTTTAAAGTTGCCTTGGATTTTTTTAAATCCCTGTGCCTCTGTACATCTGTGCCCATCCCTGCCCCCTGCTCATTCCCTTGACAAACTGCTACATAACTTGGCTCAAATTTCCCCTCATTCATTCATTGATTCACTCAGCTCTGCCCAGCACTGGGGATATAATAATAAATAACACTGACAAATCGCTGCTCTCACAGAATTTACATGAGGGAAACAGGCAATACATTATTATACAAGATGTGTGGATTGTGATAAGTGCTGTGGGGGAAAAATTCAATGTAATAAAATTGGGGGAGAGAGGGAGAGAAGTAACGAGAGGGGTGTGTGTGTGTGTGTGTGTGTGTGTGTATTATGGGAACACAGTTTAAATATGAAGACTTTTGGTGAGGTAGTGGTTAAGCTGAGACTCAAATAAGGTGAGGGAGGGAGCCATTTAGGTTTCTGGAAGAAGGGCGATCCAGGGCAAGGAGGCAGCAAGTGCTAATAAGAGGCTGTAGTGGAACGTTCCAGAGTGCTGGAGGAACTTGGAAGGCACAAAGTGAAAGCAGCAGAGTGAGTTATCTGTGAGGTCGCTCCTGATTTGCACAGCAGAGTTGGCCCTGCTTTTTCTGATGGTGCCTGATAGTACAGGTGGTGTTACAACATGGTGTCCTGATTTGTTTAGGTCTAATTGCTTAACTGAATGCCCTCAAGGGCACGGCTCATCTCGTTCTCCTTTTTATATCCCCAGGGTCTGTCCCCATACTAGGCAGATACCTGGCTGAATGGGTGACTCAGAGGCCTTAACATGCTTCAGAGAGTGCTTGACTCACCTGGGCAGGTTTCTGGGTTCTCTCTTCTGGACTAGGACTTTTATTGCCTTGTTCTCTTAGCATTTGCAATTGGAGTTTTTACCAGCTGTGCCTCCTGAAACTGTGGGTCATGGATGCCCCTGTGTTGATTTCCAGCAGTGCCCTCTTCCTGCTCCCCAGATTTCTTGTGTATTGTAGTGGTAAGTGTGAACTGCCACGAAAGAGCTGTACAAATCCGAGGTGTGGGAGGCTCATGCTGGGAGCACTAATGAGCAAGGATAAATCCTTGTATTGGGAAGAATATGGAAGGGACTAAGTTGAGCAGAGAAGAAAAATGATGGCAACTGACTGTGATTGTTTACTAATGTCATCCTGGGGTTGTACTTTTTAAAATACTATTTTATTGTCATGACCTATTTTTTATGTGTAAGGGTGAATAAGCTTTACATCTTGTTATTTATGACTATATTAGGAATAACATGGTTTTACCAAATATCCTTCCCTGAAAGTAGGAGATATTTACAAAAGGAAATGATACATTTTTTTCTCGCTCTTCTAGAGCAGGAAGTTGGAGTTACTTTTTTAAAGATAATAATCTCAAGAAATGTGACTGCAGGTGAAAGCCATTAGCAAACAACAATAAAAGCCTCTAAAGTCATGGAAATAGGTGTTATAAAAAATGTGAGCAAATTTTATGTATCTTACCATACAACAACTTGTGGGTGCCTATTTTAATTTCATACATGATTATAATAATTGCATTATCTCTCTTTTCAGTCACAGTAGAAGTAATGAATTATTAGGGCTGGAAAGGTGTAGAAAAAGTCTCAGTGACAACATGGATGGTAGGATGCCTAACTGCACAGAGGAGGCAGAACGACTTCAAGAAGCAGCCATTAAACATACAAAATGATAGCCATCCAGGGCTTCAATGACCAGGACAAACAACTCAGTTACCCCTTAGACTCTGCTAGCAGCTGTACAGCTGAAAGATAGATCATCTGCAATGTTGAATCAAATGACATTTAAAAAAAACCCAACTTTTTGTTTTGTTGGTTTTCTTGCTTTCAAATTCTACTCGGTAGAAAAGCCTAATTTGACTTGACCAGTTTTGCCAGCAAGTTTATCTGATGTGGTGTGAGGCTGCTTATGCTTTTAATTTGTGTGAATGTGGTTTGCTGCAGAAATAATGTGCTAATTACAGACCCTGCTGAGGGTGTGATGAAAGCATAGTCCAAGCATAGATTACCTTTAAACAAAAATTTAAAAATCACGTTCAAGATTTTTGGATGGGAGTTTGTGTATCTATACAGCAGAGCCATGAATGCTCTAATGAATGCTGTAATATGACTGATAAGATATGAAATTCTGTACTTCAGAAGATGAGAGCATGTGAACATGCTTTGACAACTTTCCATTTTAAAACTGTTCATTAAAGGGAGGGGAAACTTCAGTGTATTTGGAAAGTCAAGAGTTTTTGTATACCTTAGAGATTTTCAGGATGTGTACCCCTGTGTACATATTTTTGAGTCCTTTCAGGTGAACTTGTACTTGGAGTCTGGAGGATATATTTGCGTTTGTCTGCCACAACTTGGATTTGTGCACTATGATCAGGAAAATTATCTTTGAAATTGTTGAAGTTACCTTGTGCACTAGGCATATCTGAGTGAGGTAGTTATTCATAGATGTGTATCTGCTTTTTGAAACCTTCTAAATTCTTATTGGGAATTTTGTTTTGTTTTTGTTTTGTTTTCTGCCTCCTGAGCATTCTGCTGTCAATGAAGAAAGTTTGGGTGCCAGCGAAAGGAAACAGAGTCTGTGTTTGCAATACCAATGAGCACATCCGAGAGAAATTTAAAAATAGTCTACAGTTTTTCTATCTCAGCCAACCCAAAGTTACAAAATATTGCGACTTTAGACTTTAGAAAGGGACATTGAAAACAATCAACCCTCCTCTCTTTGTCTCTGAGCACTCCCTTTTCCCTCAGAGCTTGCCAGGTGGAGTTCCAAGAGTAGGGACAAAATGAGAACATGTGGAGAATGTCTTGGAGGTTGAGGCAACCAGGAGTGTTTTAGTGTATTGCTTCTGTTTCTCCTTAATACACATCACGTGGTCACCTTGGCCTCTATCACTTCCTAAAAGCACTCCTATTGTGCCATGGAGGTCAGTTCTCCTCTCTCTTGGCTCCTGCCTGCAGACATTCATCATTCATTCACTCATTCAACAAATATGCAGCCTCCCCAAGATGAGCTCTTCTGCAGGCATGGTCTGAGACATTCACTGAGCAATATTTATTGGGTACCTACTATGTATTAGGGGTACTGTGCTGGCACTGGATAGCCAGTGGTAAGGAATCACAGCTCCAACCTCACTTCATTCCCCAGGTTTCAGAGGCCATGTGCCCCTTTCAGTCTGGCAGAGAAAGTTCTCTCATTGTAGGTATTTTGCTACTTCACCAAGCAAGGTACTGCCTTGTTCTCCCTCCAGAACTTAACTTTGCTGTGATGACCGCAGCTTGAACTATCAGCCCCATTGCTCAACCAGTGTTTTTGTCCCTAAACTCCTCACCATACACCCCAAAGAGGATTTACAACCAGCAAGCTGGACCTCAACTGGATGTTTCTACATCTCTCTGCCTAACAGAAAATTGGGAGAAAACTGGAGCCTCTGCCTCTTCCCCATACATTACTCCAAACAGCTCAGAAAGCTGTCCACACTCCAAGATGCAAATATGGGCATTGGAATGCAGGCTTTTACTAACCTGTCTGTTAGGAACCTCCCCATAAGCCCTCCTCTGTGTACTTTACTTTTATTTTATTCATATGTGCATACAATGTTTGGGTCATTTCTCCCCCCTTCCCCCACCCCCTCCCTCTCCCCCCCACCCCCTCGTTACCCGGCAGAAACTATTTTGCCCTTATCTCTAATTTTGTTGAAGAGAGAGTATAAGCAATAATAGGAAGGAACAAGGGTTTTTGCTAATTGAGATAAGAATAGCTATACAGGGAGTTGACTCACATTGATTTCCTGTGTGTGTGTGTTACCTTCTAAGTTAATTCTTCTTGATCTAACCTGTTCTCTAGTTCCTGATCCCTTCTCCTATTAGCTTCAGTTGCTTTAAAGTATCTGCTTTAGTTTCTCTGCATTGAGGGCAACAAATGCTATCTAGTTTTTTAGGTGTCTTACCTATGTGTGCTCTCGCTTTATCATGTGATCAAAGTCCAATCCCCTTGTTGTGTTTGCCCTTGATCAAATGTCTGCAAATGAGGGAGAACATAACGATTTTTGGTCTTTTGGGCCAGGCTAACCTCACTCAGAATGATGTTCTCCAATTCCATCCATTTACCAGCAAATGATAACATTTCATTCTTCTTCATGGCTGCATAAAATTCCATTGTGTATAGATACCACATTTTCTTCATCCATTCATCAGTAGTTCCCCTGTGTACTTTAAAGTCTCTGCCTGCAAGGGAAGGTGTGGGTAATGCCCTGTTTCTACCAACACCAAGCCTATCCTGGGAAGCTTCGTCTTGAACCTCCAAAAACTTTTCTCCTGTTCCATTTTCTCCCAGGCCATCTCTGGAATCATAGAACCTTAGAATAGGAAGGAATCGTAGAGGTTATGTAGTCGGAGTTCTGTCCAGCCGAGTTCATTAACACCAACCTGGGCTTGTTTCTGCTTGTCTCTCTCACCTCCTTTCATCTTTCCCTCCACCTCAAAATACTTGCACACAGACTCTTGTACAGGCACCAAACACCGAGGCTGTGCCCCTGTGATCCCCAGCCACCCCTTTCCCAGCCACTCACCCCATCCTCTTGTGTGGAGTTTGGCCAGTCTGTCCTGGAGACCGGAGTGACCCTCCTCCTTTGCCTAGAAAAGTTGGTGTACCTTAGGCTCGAGGAGTGTGTGAGCAGAGGAGGACTGTGGGTTGAGAGGGAAGGAAAATGAAGTTACTGCAATGAAAGGTTTGTTTCTTTCCTCTTGATTGCACCAACTGCCTGGCTGCAAGGAGCAATATTGGTTTACTCTCGTATACTTCAAAAGTTACAGAACTGTGTCTTAAGAGAATTATTTATAGTTACTATAACTGAATTGACAAATGTCAACTTAACTGATAAATTATATTTGGTAAAATAAAGAGGACGTTTATTAAAAAAAAAAAACTGCCTGAGTTCCAGTAGGAGTAAAAATTCAGAACCACACAAACTCACAATAGATACAAAAATATTACTGTTACAGCTTCTCTGCTACAAAATAATGTAAGTCCATAGTTTGAAAACTCAAATACTTTAGAAAGATATCAGTTGAAATAGTGATTGTAACTCCTAATTTACAATGTTACTCTCCCCCCCACCGCCATAAAAATGCTAGTAAAATGTTGACTTATATTGCTCAAGCTATTATTATTGGTTTTTTGCACATTATGCTATCTGGTATATTGCAACTTGCCTATTTTCTCCCCATCAACAGCTATACATATATCTTGTTGCCTATGCTGGTTAGTAGTTAATGTCACTACATCATTCTTTGCAATTGTGAGATAGAATTAATGTATGGCTATGCTATAATTTAAGATACGAGAACTTTTGAACTTTTTCTAGTTCTTCCCACTGGTATTATTTTTTGGGGGGTGGTGGTGGTGGTACTGCTCTTTGAACTCAGAACTTGAGCCACACTTCCAATCCCTTTTGCTCTTGTTATTTTGGAGATGGGCATACCATGAACAACTGTGGGTCCAGGATGGCCCTAAAATGCAATCCTCCCAATCTTACCCTCCCAAATAGATGGGATTACAGGTGTGAGACACAGGCACCTGGCTATTATTTCACTTTGATTCTCATCTGCTTTCTGGTTTAGATTCAAGTAGGATCTAGCTTGCTTAGGAAAAGCTGTAAATAATGGGATAAATGCTGCTTTCAATAGCAGCTTTGGAAGTTGTATGGAATAAACAGCACTATTATCTTAAAAACAGTACAAATGACATCTCTTTTGCATTTTAAAGAATATTCAGGTGTTACTAGCATATGGATCAATAGCTCTCAGATTCAAAAATTACATTTCCCTCAATTCTACAGAAGCACTACAATTTCCAGAGGAAATAAACTTTGTCATAAAAATAGATGTCCACATTTAAAATTAGAAGGAGATTATCTGTGGTCCTATTGAAAAAGCAGTGCTTTAGCACCAGTTTATCAAGGTCTGGGATAGCAGGCAAAGAGGAATTCCTATGACTTCAGTCCAGGTAAGTAAGAGGACATGACTGGATCATGGTTGACCATGAATTAGGGTAACAATTGCCTTGTCCTTCTTCTGTCATTCTGTCTTATCCAGGCTTTCCCTAGCAGTAGCTGTCTCCCTGCATTAAGGTCCTCCCTGCCATATGGAATTTCACAATCTTTTCTTCCTGGAGGAACAAGGATAGTAATTAAGACAAGCACCTCTGAGCTGCCTTCAAATACCATGGCAATTTATCTCTGTTAGTTTCCCCATACCACTGCCTCTTGGCTCTCAAAAGTTACCATGATCCTGAATATTATGATAAATATTTCTTTGTTTGCAAACAAGTTATTGACAAAGATGCATGACCTAAAATAATATATCATTTGCTTTTGCTTATTTCTAAGCTTTGTAGAAAGGGTATCTTATTGCACCTAAGTTCTGTGACTTTTTTCACTCAAGTTTATATTTCTAAGTATAATCTACATGGCGGAACCTAGCTGTTGCTTCCTTGGGTTCACTGCTATAGAATATTCTGTTATCTGAATATACTGTAATTTATTTGTCTTAGAGTTCTAAGTATTTTAAAGTTTTTGTAATGATTTCATCTTTGATCCCTGAGTTATTTGTACATCTCTTTTGTTTAAAGAAATCTTCAGAAATGTACCATCATTTAAAATTTAATTTTACACTTAAATCTTAAAAAAAAAAATTTCCCTAGATTTGTCCCCAGCACTGCAAGACAATAAAAATAAAATAGTCTACTATTGATTTCTAACTTTATTGCCTTATAATCAGAGGTGAGTCTAGGTTAGGGGTTGGTAAACCACTGCCTGTGGGCCAACCTAGCCTGCCACCTGTTTCCCTGTATCTGGCAAGCTAACAATGGTTGGCACATTTTAAATGGGTGAAAGATATGAAGCTTAATACCTTGATGTGTGAGATTTACATAAAATTCAAATTCACATGTCTAAATAAAGCAAGGGACTTTGGTCATTTGCTTATATATTGTCTATGTTTGCTTTGAGCTATACACTGGTGGAAGTGAATGGCTGTAACAGAGACCACTGCTGCAAAGCTAAGGTATTTACTATATGGCCTGTTACAGAAAAAAATTTGTCAACCCCTGGTCCAGATGATATAAGTCTTTCAAAATATGTATAAATATTTCCCATGGGTTTGATGAGATTGTGTTTTCTCTAATTAATATATGTCATTTATAGAAATATACTTATATACTCATACATACATATATATATACACATATATAAATATATATGGAGAGGGGGTGGGAGAGGGAGGGAGATAGATGATAGAAATGTTTTCAATAGTTGGATAGGTATTGAAACATTCTCACCACATTGATGGATTTATTAATTGCTCCTTATAGATTTTTATCATCGTTTAGTGCTTCTATCCACCATAATGCTTTTATAAATCTTTAATTCCATGGAGTGTGATGTCAATATATCTATACTAATCTTTTTAAATATTATATAATTGATGTACCTTAATTTTGCCTCATCCTTTTGTTTGTAAATAGTATATAGCTATATATTTTTATTGTGTACATTACTGTGATGTTTCTATACATATATAAGGTATTTTTTATCATATTCTCCCCCTTTCTTACTCTTTCTTCTCCCCTTGTTTTCTTTTACAAATTTTAATGGGTTTCATTATGCTATTTTCATACATATATACAAAATGTATTTCCATCATAGTTACACCTTATCATCCTCTCCTTTCCCCCTTCCCCTCTCCTAGCTCCCCCTTTTATAGTCATGTTGTAATATATATTATATAATAATTATATATATGTAGACATATATGTCTACATTCTACATAGGAGAGAAAATATGCATCTGTCTTTGTGAATCTGGTTTATTTAACTTAATATGGTAGTCTTTAGTTCTATTCATTTCTCTGCTAATGTCATGATTTCATTCATCTTTATGGGTGAATAACACTTCATTAGATAGATATAAACATTATATATAAACATATATATAAATTACAGATATGTATATATATGTAAATATTTTAATCAAGTCATTGGTTGATGGGCACCTGGGCTGATTCCATTGCTTTGCTATTGTGAATGGAGCTGCAATAAACATGGGTGTGCAGATATTTCTACTGTATGTGGCTGACTTTCGTTTGGGTAGATGCCCTGGAGTGGCATAGCAGGATCATATGGTAGTTCTAGTTTCAGTTTTTTTGAGGAACTTTCATACTGCTTTCCATAGTGGCTATGCTAATTTACTTTCCCACCAAAGAAGTATAAGGGTTCATTTTCCCTGAATCCTCACCAGCATTTGTTGTTGCTTGTTTCCTGATGACAGCCATTCTGATGGGGTGAGATGGAATCTCAATATCATTTTAATTTACATATCCTTTATGGCTACAGATGTTGCATACTTCTTCATGTATTTATTGCCATTTGTTTTTCTTCTTTTGAGAACGTCCTATCCAATTTGTTTGCCCTCTTCTTAATTGGAATACTTATTCTTTTAATATTTAATGTTTGAGCTTTTTTTTTTTTTGATGCAAACCTTCCCTATGTATCCCAGGCTGGCCTTGAAGTCAGAATCCTCCTGCCCAAGCACTGGAATTACAGGCATGAGTGACCACACTCAGTTTTTTTTTTTTTTAGCTCTTTATATATTAATCCCTTGTCAGATAAATAACTGGCAAAGATTTTATCCCATTCTGTAGGGATAAAATAGTTTCCTTTGATGCACAGAAACCTTTTAACTTGATGCAATCCAATTTGTCAATTCTTGCCATTACTTCTTGAGCTGCTGGAGTCTGATACAAAAGTTTTTGCCTATGCTATGTTTTTAAGTGTTTCCCTATTTTTACTGTAGTAGCTTGAAGACTGTAGGTCTTACATTAAGATCTTTGATCCAGTTTGAATTTTTTTTATAGAAAGTAGAGGGATCTAGTTTCAGTCTTCAATGTGTGGATATCCTTTTTCCCAGCATCATTTGTTGAATAGGCTGTCTTTCTTCCCAGTGTGGTTTTTTGAACCTTTGTCAAAATTCAGATGACAATGGCAGTATGGGTTTATGTTTGGGACTTCTATGCTATTCCATTGACATAGGAATTGTGTTGAATCTGTAGATTGCTTTTGGGAGTATACCCTTTTTCACAATGTTGGTTCTGCTGACCATGAATTTGGGAGGTTTTTCTGTCTTCTGGTGTCTTCTCCAATTTCTTCAGTGTTCTGCAGTTTTCACTACAAAGGCCTTTCACATCCTTGCTTAGCTTTATTTCTACGTATTTTTTGAGGCTATTGTGGGTAGGATTATTTCCTAATTTCTGTCTCAGCCTGCTCATTATTGGCACATATAGCTATATTAAAAGGAAAAAAAAAACCTACTTTGTCTTTTTAACAGGAGAGTTCAGACTATTTAGATTGTGATTATTTACACACTCAAATGTTCCCCCTTCAGTCTTTCAGTCTTTACTTCCACCTTTCTATTTGTATTTGTAAGCCCCCTCACTTTTAATGCACAAGGTAGGAAGGATGATCAACTGTTTTAATTTCTTCTTTTTTTGCTTTTTGGAGGTTAAACCCAGGACTTCGTGCATGCTAAGCAAGTGTTCTACCACTCAGCTGTACCTGTTAATGCTTGTTTGTTCATTCATTTCTTTCCCTTTTTCGACTAATTTGGAATTTCTACATCCTGTTTCTATTCTTTTAGAGTCTTTAAGGTACTATAAAACATAATGTCAAAGTCCTATCCTCTGGAGTCAGGCTGATTGGGTCCAAATGCAATCTTCACCATATACTTGCTCTATGACTTTGTGTGTGTGTGTGTGTGTGTGTGTGTGTGTGTGTGTGTGTGTGTGTGTGAACTGATTATCAGCGATCCTTGTGGGGGTTTAACTGAGTAAATTAATAGAAAGTATTTAGACATAGTAAGCACTTCATGGTTAGTTGCTCTAGAAACCTTGCTGTGGATATTTTACTTGAGGATTTTTAAAATTAATGCCTTAGACTTCTCAAAACAACATACGAACCTCAGAACAGTTTAACTCTGATCATCTGTAGCCTGATTTGTATGTTATTGTCTAGTATTTAAATGTGTCTTTAATTCCAGAAATTTATTGTTATTTATTGTTATCATTATATTATACAGAGTAGGTTTCTTCATATTAACAAAATGCTAACCATGTTGGTCATCATTTGTCCTGCACCCTGGAATTTCCTAGTGAGCCATCTTTTTTCCTTTGCAAGTATGCGTTAAAAGTTCATCTATTGAAAGTGTCAGAAAAAAAAGGTATTGATTATGTAAAAATGTCTCGATTCCATTTTTGTTCTGGAAATATAATTTTTCTGGATTTGGAATCAGAGATTAACAGTAAATTTCACTCAGCATTTTGAAGATATTCCAGTGACTTTTGGCTGCCATTGTTGCTGTTGAGAATTCTTTCATCTACTTATTTCTCCTTTGTAAATAATTTTGCTTTCCTCTCTTGATGCTTTTAAGATTGATATTTCCTCTGGTGTGTGGCATTTTCGCTGTCGTATGTATTATTTTGTATCTACTTTCATGTCTCTTGTGTGTATGCATGCGTGTGTGTGTGTGTGTGTGTGTGTGTGTGTGTTGTACCTTCCTATCTAGCTTTCTTTTTAGGTATTCTACTTGATATACATACATGCCACTACTTCCTGTCCTTATGGAGTCATGTCCTAAATGAATTTTGGACTATTATCAGCTATTGTTTCTTCACCTCTCACCTCTATTGCATTCCTTCGACAGTCTCATTCTGAGATTCTGAATAGATATATTGCAATATTCTATATTCCCTATCTCTTAACACTTATTTTATATCTCCTCCCACCCCCATGTGCCACTAGATCCTTTCTTTGTATCCATCTTACATTATTCTTTGCAGTTGTGTTTAATGTGTTCTAGTTCATGGAGTTTCAAATTTCAGCAACTATATTTTTCCTTTCCAAAAGTTCTGATAGATTCTTTCTCATATATGCCTACTCATTTCAGTCAGTCTTTTATTTACACTTTTATTTTCTGTTTCTTTTAACAGCTACATCATGGTTAATTGGCCTTTTTGCCTCATAAATCTAATTATCTGTTTATTCTGTGGGCACTCAGGTGACTAATTTTCTTATGTGTCTTCTGCTTTTTGAATATGATTTCCATTGTGTTGATGTGAGTTTGTGGGGAATTCTATGACAATAATTTGGAGTTATTATTTCTCTTCACAGAGAATTTGTACTTAACACTTGGATTTTCTTCCCTTTGTGGAAAGCTAATCTTTGATTTCATCCATGTCTAAATCATGTTGTACATTCATTTATTTAGTTTTGGTTAGTTTCTTATAGGTGAAATAAAGGTTGCACAATGCCAAAAATTCTTTATTAGCAATTTCACTTCCTATCATACTTCCCAATTTTCACACATTTCTATGTATGATGATATATAGTAAATGAAAGTATTTTGAAGCTTTAGCTACAAAGCATTTGAAAGCTAACTAAAATTAATGTAAAGAACCATAACAAACAAGAAATATAAAGGTTAATTACAAAGTAAGAAGCAAGTCCAAACATCTCCTAAAGTGAGAGCAAATGTGATAGTCTAAGCAATTTGGTTTGTTCTTCAAATGAGATGTAATGATAATAGTGGTAGCCAAAGAGAAATTTCTTGTCTACCAAGTTAGACATAGGGTATTTAGATTGGATCAGAACAATAATATCCTGAATGACAGTATTCCTTTTCTAGATTTGCCCACATATATACTTTGTATCATATAGTTTTAAGACTGGGAGACTAGAGCCAGTCTAGTGGTAGAGCACTTGCTTATCATGCTCACAGCCCTGGGTTTGGTTCCCTCACATGGAAAAAAAAAGAAAACCTATAGGTTTACAATGATGCATAGAAACCTTAAATGACAGTTATATATAAAATTAGGGTGTAGGAGTGGAAACGGATATTTGAAGCATACATCTAACTTTTGGGGAATTTATAACTTCCCAGATAATAGACCTTCATTATTATTTCTCCACATTAGAAAAAAATCCCTGCTATCTCCTCATTTTGTTTTTTTTTTCTTAATTTTTGTTTTTAATACTTATGGGGCGCAGTGAGATATTTTGATACATGAATATGTTGTATAATAATCAACATTTAGCATAGCTAGCATCTCATACATTTATCATTTCTTCATGGTGAGAATATTCAAAATCCTCTCTTCTAGTTAGCACAATTTTCTGCATGCAGAAGTTTAGACCCAGCTGTAGGCTCTATCTCTTCCTGAAGTTTTACTATTCTGATCCACATTTTGGATGCCCCCAGTCAGGTGAATTTGACATTGATTCTTGACAAAAGTATAAATCAGATAACACTGGTTCTGTAAGCACTTAGAAAAGTGCTTAAGCTGGGCACTTTTGGCTCCTAGACACATAGGAGGCAGAAGATCAGGAGGATTGTGGTTGGAAGCCACCCCAGGCAAATAGTTCACCAGACCCTATCTTGAAAAAAAACCCATCACAAAATAGGTTCTGGTGGAGTGGCTCAAGGTGTAGGCCCTGAGTTCAAAACCCTGGTACGAAAAAAAAAAAAAAAAACCTCAAGCCAAGAAAAGTGCCTAATACTAGCCTTAAATAAGTCAAAGAAAGCATATTCACTAACTATACAGATGTTATAAATTAAAAGTGATCTCTAACATTTCTTTATCTGAAATTATACACTAAAACAAACAACATAAAATTTAGTAAGGATAAAGGAACAAAATAAGATTTAAAAATAGGGAATTATGGACTATGTAAAGTGGAAGAGAAGGTTTAATTTTATCCTTGGGTGTTTTATGTGACTACAGATAGCCTGTTTGCCAAGGAGAAAACTTAACATAGGTTTACCGTGCTTTACTGGAAATATTGCTGGGATCATTTTGTGATTTAATTCTCTACCTACTGTATTTGAATGTTGAATTTTGTTGTGAGTGTACTTAGGAGAAAACAATCAAAGCACATTTAAAGCAGGATAAGGAGCCATTATGAGGGTTCACTGTGTCATTTGAGAAACAATGAGAGGAGAAAAATTTTGGAAGAAAAATACCAGAACATCTGGTGGTTACTGAATAATCTGTTTTTACTATGTCAAGGCTTGTAATGCCTGTAAGGAGTAAGATTAATTTTGTGTGAATCCTAAAGGCAGAACCAGGACTAGAGATAAAATTTAAGGGAAGTTGATTTGATTTCACAAATCAAATGATACAGACTTTGGAGGAGGCCAAACTGGACTTCAATTCTGGCATCTGTATTGCTTTTGGCAAAAAAACAAGGTAACTTCTGAGCTTCATTTTCCTAATGTGCTAAATAGGTATAATAAGGCCTGTTGGGTTTTAAGGGTTAGAAATAATGGATGCTAATTGTTTAGTTTCTGGCGCAGGTAAATATCCAACAATCATGGTTATATGAAATATTGATGAAAACAGGTTTCCAACATTGAGCATGTTCAAGAGGATGCAGTCTGGTGGAAATACTGGAGAGATGATTCTAATTTAAGGCAGGGGACTGGCCTTTACCATATGAACTATTCCAACTTTTTTTTTTTTCCACCTTATAATGGTATCTTCTTTCCCCCGACTGCGTTTTTTTCTTGCTTCACAAAGCAGGTAGGGCAGATCTATTTTAACCAAGTTTTATAGTCTTTTCATTGAGTTCTGGAAGTCAATTGACTAGGAAGTTAGAACACCAGGGTGTGTGGGGGCGTAGCTATGACAACTGAGCTTGTTTTAAGAGTAAGAAAACAACGTTCACGAGAAGACTTCTCCTTTTGTGGTTCCTTGAGCTACTTACTCAGGGAGGAGAAGAAAGCTGCGAGTGTTGGTTAAGGTACAAGAGGCAGAGTGAAAGAAGCCTCCACCACTTGAAACTACATCAGGTTCTTGGCAAGAGCTTACAGGAAAAATGGGATCCAGGCAGCCCTGTCAGGCGGGTCTGGGCTTGCAGGCTGCAGTCAGGGATAGGAAATTTGGAGTCTCCCAGGGATTCGCTGAGGTCCTTGGGTACCACCGGCTTAAGGCATGTGTTCGGGGAGAAAAAGAAGAAAGCGACCGGAGGAAAATAGACCAGAGGGTTAGAGAAGGCAGACAAAGGATAGCTGGCCACTGGATGCGGCAGGCTTACTGCCTTAGCATAGTGATTACGTCCTGAATAGCAGGATCAGAGGAACTGTGAGCACAGCGCTCGCTCCGCCCAGGGCATCACCGTGGCCCAGGGCGATCCTCGCTCAAGCTCTCGTCCCCGTCCCACGTGTCCTGGCTGCCAGTCTGTCCTGCTAGGGCACTTCTGCTAACCCGCCTGCAGCTCGGAACCTCGGTGCCACTTTGATCGTCGCTTGATAACTTGACACAGCTCCTGGCCCCGTTTCCTCCTGCGGGTCTTCCGCCCACCCTGCCCTCAGGTCCTATGCTTCCAGCCCTGGGTACGCACGAGACTCGTGGCTCGGCTGTCCGCAAGACCTGGAGAGCGGAGCCGGCTCCCGGGCGCGCGGCACGGCACGGCACGGCACGGCGCGCGCTCCCCGCGCGCTCCTTGACCAGCACTGGGCATGCGCGGCGCGCGGCGGGCTTCGGCCGCGAGCGGGCGGCTAGCGCCAGACTTCGCCAGCAGCGACCAGCGAGGCGGTGTCGCCTGGCGCGGGGCCGGCGCGGTGCAAGCCCGGGAGAGCTGGTCTCTCCAGCCGGGCGTCGAAGGGGGCTAGCGGAGGATCGCGAGAGCGCGCGGTCCAGGCGAGGGTCTTCCTCGCCGCCGCCTCCCACCTCATCTGGGTTAGTGGCTCCGAGGGCGGATCCGAGGTAAGAGCCCCTCGGCAAAAGGCGCCCACTCGGGGGTCCGGGGTTGTGGACTCCACCCTCAATGTTCCAAATGCGCCTCTGTGGGCTTGGATCCGCGCAGTGCCAGGCGCGGCGACCTCCTGCATTCACTTTGACTGCTTTCAACTGGTGGTGGCAGCCAGGTGTGCGCGGGCGCTGGCGCCGAGCGCGTCCGCGCGCCTGCCCTGGGCGCGCCGCGGAGGTGGTGAGACCCGCGCCCACCGCGCCCCGGCTCCCGGAATGGTGGGTAAGAGAAGGTTCTCCGTGTCCCCGATCCCTTCTGGTAACCTGGCTTCCCAGGTACTGCTGCACTTGTCTGGTCCGAGGGGCGATTGTACACTGACTGCTCTGATTCAGCTAGTTATCTTAGACCTGGGGTTTTCAGAGCTATCCCCCCACCCCAAGTTAGGGGTGTCTTTTCAAAATGACCCGGAGGGAGAGGTCTCCCTAATCGTTTACCCCCTCAAATTAGAATAGTTTATTGGTTTTGAATAGTTGTCAATCCCTGCTTGATGTTGATTTTTCCTTTCCCAGCTTGTTCCTGAACTTGCACCTTCTTACTTTTTGGGAAGGTGGCTTTTCTTCTACCCTGTCACTTAACTGCGTTTGGAGTGGGTTTCCACACCCATGCCAACCCTACTGTCTCTGATGCGCTCACTCTTTTCTGTCTTTTCCAGGGCTACCTATATGCAAAGTCTGCACCTATTATTCCTCTGCCATGTTTCTCAAGTCTTTTTTGTTTTTTGCGGTACTACTCTTGGAACTTGCTGGACTCTTAACGGGCCAGGATGCTGTGTTTTTAGGATTTGAAATCCGTAGACATCTAGAGTGGCGAAGCATTCGGAATAGGAATCCTTTTCCAAGTGTTTCAGTGAAATGTATTACTGCTTTTCTTTTAAAACCTTTCGCTCTTGCCGCAGATAACGTGAGGAATAAGTAAAATAGCAAATGTTTTAGAAGTTCAGCTACAAATTGGTTTCCGACGTATGTGGATAGTTTGGTTTTGGGCTATGTCATTTTTTTGGGGGGGAGTGGGAGCTAGGAGAGTTAGGATTTCTCAGAGATTTCTTTATATTAAAATATGATCTCAAAGTAACTGTTGTGTCTTGCTTCTAATTTATTTCCTTCGAAAGGATGTCATTCTCCAATGTGGTGGGTTTTGGAGAGTGCAGTAGTAAAGTGAATCAGTCATCTAGTGGTGAGTCCATTGAAATTAAAGTTCATGGCGTCCTCCCTCACCTAGTAAAGGTTTTTTGTTGTTGTTGTTGTTGTTTGTTTGGGATTGGAGATATCTAAATGTCTTGTTCTAGTTCTTAAATTTCTGTGTGCAAAATTTTTGGTCATGGATTCACGCTCACAGTTTGAAAGTTAAAACTCTTTATAGAACTGCCACATAAAAAGGTGGAATAGGATGTATCACAAATGTAGAAATCACAAATGTACTAATCCCTAGAATGCCTTCATTGCAGGATACAGAGATTAAGAATTGTAAAATTCACTTCACAGCAGGAAAGAAAGGAAAAGAAAACGTGGTTTTAATTCTACTATTCTAAGACAGCCGCTGTTGACAATATTTGGTGTATTCACTTTGTATTTTTTCACTTCCAAGTATCACTGAATATCATTATAGTTATATAGTAATCTTTATTTAGCCCCTTATTAATAGCAGTGAGTGCTTTTAATGAAATTGTGTTTAGGGTGATGTTTCTTTTGTTTCCTACCAGAAACCTAATGTTTAATTTTGAATATTGCTTGTTTGTGATCAAAGGGAACAGTTTCATTTTGGTTTTATTTTTAGCTTTTTCCTGATTTCAGGTTTTTATGCTGATTCTTTTTAGGTGACAGTACTTTTCTTTGCTGTGACATAGGCTTTCTACTGTCTGCTTTCAGGTTTTTATTTGATACATTTCAAATCCCAGTCCTTTTCTTGTACTATACTACACGTTCTTTCCCCTAGTACTTTTTATTCTTCTCCTGAGTCTCTTCTTCATTCATCTGTTTTTATTCTATAAAAGCTCATTTGGACCATGTTTGAGTAAGAAAACATTGTATCTAGAATAGAAAATGATACCCTTTTTCCAAGTTCTGTTTCTTGGAGTTTTATTGGATGAATATTTTAGCACTAATTCCATGTATGTAACATTTAGGTAATCTTCTCTGAGTCATATTCAACATATTTGGTAGTTATTTGGATCATCACAAAACACCATAAGTTAATAATAGGTTACAAACATTCAGACATCTGCAGCGGTACATAAGGGGAAGAGTGGAACTTTCGTTGTTGGAGTACTCTGGCTATAGTGCAGCCCTGCTGGGAATTACTCCATGAAATTGTTTGCAGCTGTTAGTAATTGAAAATATTTTTTCCAAAGAAAAATTCTGTAGTTGAGTTGTTGCAAACATTTTAAGTTGAATACATACAAGAAAGTGGGAGGTTCTTCAGTGCTAATTATAACTTCTTCGTCTTGTCCAATATATCCCTAACTAGGATTTTTAAAAAGATTGCACTTTTTAGAATAGGTTTAGACTACATAGTGAAGAAATAGTGGCGTGACTTCCCGTATAGTCTTATAATAGCTTCCCCCTTATTGATACCTAATGTTAGTATTGGCTACAATTAATGAGCCATTATTAGCGTATTATTATTACAGTTCATACTTGATTCATATGTTCTTAGTTTTGTTGTTGTCTTATGTTTTGGTACTGGGGATTGAACCCAGGACCTCACACATGCTAAGCATGCCCTCTATCACTGAGCCTCACCCCCAACCCCTCCTTAATTTTTATCTAATATCTCTTTCCTGTTCCAGGAGTCTACTGTCCAGGATACCACATTACCTTTAGTCATCATGTCTGAGGCTCAGCTGTGCTGTGACAGTTTCCAAGACTTACCTTGTTTTTGATGACATTGACAGTTTTGAGGAGTACTGGTTGGGTATTTTATAGAATGCCCTTCTTTTGTAATTTGTCTAATTTTTAAAATCATGATTAGTCTGTGAATATGGATTTTGGGGAGGAAGATGGCAGAGGTAAAGTGTCATTTTTATAACAGTGTATCTAGGGTACAGTCTGCCAATGCAGTTTATCATGATTGCAGTGTTTGTCAGGTTTTTCCACTGTTAAGTTCTTTGTTTCTTCCCCCATTTCTATCCTGTAGTCTTGGAAGGAGGTCACCTTGTGCAGCCCATACTTATATTACTTCTGGATTTATGAATATTTATTTTATACTTTGGTTTATAATCCAGACCTACTTCATTTTAATGTTCAAATTCCTATAGCTTGGTTTCTATGTCCCTTTAGCATACTACCATCAATGTGAGTTTTTAAAAGCATCTTTTTACTTTCTGAAATGTAAGATGCTCCAGGCTCCTCTTGACTGTATCCTCTCTTAGTCCTAGAATCAGCTGTTTCTCCAAGGAATTGGGTTCCTTTTGTTGGGAAATAATATTTTTAACCAATGTCTTGGTGCTGGGTGCTAGGTATACTTGCTGTTACTGGTGTATTATTGTTTCCATCTAAAAAAGCAGGAAATACACATGTTTATATAAAGTCATGTATATGAACATAACTTTACATATTTCTGCATAGCTGTGTATCCATAGTAAGCTAAATATGAATCCATACTGTTGTAATCCATTGTGGTGTGTATCATTCTGTTCGTCTCCCGTTTTATCTGTAAACTCACTGCAGCAGTGATGCTTCCAACATCTGACATTTGATGTCACTGCAACAATGATACTTCCACTATCTGACATAAATTGGCTTAATTGTTCATTCCCATCCAATATGCAAGTATGGCAATATTGAAATTTTAACCTGTGCTCTCATGGGAAACTACTTTATCAGCTAGAGTCCAGTGCTTACATGCAGTTCTTTTTGCATTTACTCTTATAATCTCCACTCATTTTCAAAGTTAGTTAGCTCAGCACCTTTTCCTGCTATTCTCTTTAGTGAGATTGTTGCATATATCTATAGTACAGTTAGATTCTTTTGTCACATTCTGCTTTCTGTCTTGAGATCTCTTGGCCTTCTAAGTGATTTTCTTTTCTTTTTCTACAACGAGATTAGTTCTTCATCCTGTGACGTTCTGTGTTTTGATATGCCTATCATTATAGTATCATTCAGAATAATTTTGATACACTAAAATTCCTGTGCTTTCTATATCTTCTGATAATCTGTGGCCTTTTTACTGTCTCTACAATTTTACTTTTTCCAGATGTCATGTAATTACAATCATGTGTAGCCTTGTCAGACCAGCCTCCTTCACTTAGCAAGATGTAGTTCAGGTTAATCTATGTCTTCTGTAGTTTGATAGCTCATTTCTTTTTTTTCTTTTTTTAACTGCTTACCAGTAGTTCACTGAGTGGACATAACATGGTTTATTCATCTAGTGAAAGATATCTTGGTTGCTTCCTATTTTTGACAATTATGAATAAAGCTGTTATGAACTTACATATGTAGGTTTTTGGGTAGGCATAAGTTTTCAAATCAGTTGGGGAAATACCTAGAAATATGATAATTAGATCATATAAGAAGGTGATAGTTAGCATTGTAGGAAATTGCCAGGCTGTTTTCCAAAGTGGCTGACTATACCATTAAAATTCACACCAGTAGTGTATGAGAACTATAATCATCTCATATCCTTGATAGCTTTTAATTTTGTCATTTTCATGGGTTTTTCATGGGTTTTATTCATTCCAATAGGTGTGCAGTAATAGCTCATTATCATTTAATTTGCCATTCTCTACTAACAGGGTGCTATCATCATTTCACATGTGGTTTTCTTACTATTTATCTTTTGGTGAGGAGATGTCTGTTCAGATGTTTGGCCTAAATTTTAATTAGGATGGTTGTTTCCTTATTGTTGAGTTTCAAGAATTTTTAAACTAAAGAAAAATTCTTTTTGAAGTGCTGGGAATTGGACCCAGGGCCTGTGTGTGCTAAGCATAGCTTTATTGCTGAGCTACACCCCCAACCTCTAAGAGGTCTTTAAAAATATATTTTATTTATAAGCTCCTTTTCATGTGCATTTACAGATATTTTCTCTGAGATTGGCTTGCATTTTGCCTTGTCCTTTTCTCATAATAGAGCCATTTCAGAGCTTATTTATTTATTTTTGGCAGTACTAGGGGGTTGAGCTCTGGGCTCTGTATTTGCTAGGCAGGTGGTATATCACTTGAGCCATGCTGCCAGCCCTTTTTGCCTTGGTTATTTTTGAGATAGGCTCTTGTTTTATACCCAGGCTGGCCTGGACCTCAGTGCTTCTATTTACACTTCCTGTATAGCTGGTATGACCCACTGTACCCAGTCATTGGTTTAGAGGGGGGGGGTCTCATGACCCAATCTCATGCCTGGGCTGGCCTCAAAATGTGATCTTTCCAATCTCCAGTTCTCCAGTAGCTACTAGGATTAGAGGTTTGAGCTACCATGTCTGATCTGATATTTTAATTTCGATAAAGCAAGCTTAACAATTTAATGATGACTTGGTGTCATCTTGACCAAACCAAGGCCACATATATTTTATCCTATTTTCTTTTTCTTTTTGCATTTTTGGGGTAAGAAAGCAGAAGAGATAATTTATTGTGCACACATTGAAATGGACCACACTGGCCATAGAATTAGTCCAGACCGTCACAGGTCCAGGGCAGAGGATGAGCAGGGACTATTTTGGTGTAAGCAAAATGGGTCTTTCCAAGGTTGTCTTGGTGCCGGATGGTCTAGATCAAATTCTAGACAGTAGCATGGAGTCCAGCAATTTGTGCCAATATCCCTGGCCTCGGCATTCCATATTTCTGCTCCTTTGGCCTCCATGGCTATATAGACTAGTTAACTAGTCTCAATTTCTGTGTATTTACTTTACCCTTTGTTTGACTCTCAGGGTGCTGATGTTTCTAAGAAATTATGGGAGGTCACAATGAGAGAGGGAGAGTAAAAGAAGAAGGTTAAGAAGGTAAATATGGTTGATGTACTTCCTATACAAAGAATGAATATAGAATTTTTAAACCTGTTGAAATCACCACAAGAAGGGGACTAAGGTAGAAAAGAGAAAACTAGAGGGGATGAACCAACTCAGATTATAGTACATATATACATAGAAATGTCATAGAAATGAAACACCCTGTATAGCTATCTTAAACAAACAAAAATGCCATTTTTTAAAATACAAACTGAGAACAGGAAGGCAGAACAGGTCCTGTCTGGGGAGTTGGTACCAGTGGGAGGGAGAAGACATGTAAAAGATGTAGGAGGGTGAATATGGTACAAGTACTGTGTGCACTTGGGTGTAAATGGAAAAGTGAGACCTGTTGAAGCTATTCCAGGAATGGGAGGAAGGGGGATAAAGAAGAATGGTGGAGGAATGAATTCAACTATGGTATATTGTAAGAATTTTTGTAAATGTCACAATATGCCCCCAGTACAACAATAATAAAAAAAATAAGTTAAAAAATCTTAGGGGAAAATTATCATGGATGTATACATAGACAACTATGAAGCATTTGTAAATGAAATTGAAGAATACCCAAATAAATCAAATGATATTTCATGTTAATGAAAAAAAAGTTCATCTTAAATTCTGGCCTGTTCCCCACTCTCAAATGTTTCTTAGTTCTGCATTTTATATTCAGGTCTGTGATCCATTTTGAGCTAATTTTTGTGAAAGGTGTAAAGTCTTCTGTTTTTTTTTTTTCTTTTGCTTATGATGTACCATTGTACCCGCACAAGTAAATAAGGTTTTTAGGTTAATAGATTATAAGTTAGGTTTAGAATTAGAAGGAAAATATTTCTGTTTGATTATTTTATGTGCCCTCCAAAATTGCATGGTAGAAATGATTGAGAAATGACTGGAAACTATAGTACAGTATACATTGTGCTGAGATTGATTTCTAGACATTGTACACAATTCATTTACCTCTTCTTCATTCAGGTTCTTTGTGACAATGGCAAAGTCAGTTCAGAGTAATATCATTAAGTTCTTTTAGATCTTACTGTGGCAAGTAATCAATAAACTTTGATTTTTCTCAAAGAGCTTATGGAATAAGCGGTTTGCAGGGTATGTGCTGGTAAGAGGCACATGACTTATGCAGTGCCTAGAAACTCAAGACTGAACTACGTTCCTGAATCTTCTCCCTGTCCCTCCTTCTGTTACATGGCTTTTTTCATGTACCTCTCTTTTGGTACACATTTTGTGTTATTGACATTGTGGCCAGAAATGTTTAGATTGTTATATGAAAGTTAGAACCTATAGTCTTCAAGAAGCATCTAGAGAGGCTGACAGGTATGTTAGGTGTTAAGAGCATTACCTCCTTTAATGCTTACAACAGCTCTTTCAGGCAGGTGTCTTTATCTGTGTTATAGACAAGGAATAGGAAAAGGGACTTATGTATGGTTCACGTGGGGAGAAAGGGACAGAGTTAGGATGAGAATGCTGATCTTTTTCTAAAACCCATGCTCTTTCCACTTGGCTATGGTCCTTCTCACAGACAAAAAGTACAAGAGTAGTACAACATGTCTTTGATTTTATTTTCTTCCTTAATATTGTATGCTACTTAAATAGCCAGTGAGCTAAATGAGAAGGGATCAAGAGATTGTATATTTTAGATGCATACAGACAAACACACACATTAATTCCAGTGAACAGTTAAAAAAAAAAAAAGGAGGGGCTCACTGTTGTGTCTGAGGAAGACAGATATCTTCTAGGATAAGTTTCTGAGGCCAAAGGTGAGAGTATGGGATGGAACTCTAGGATGTTCCAGGAGGATATATTTAACAAGTGTTGAATGGTTGAGTGTGATGGGAATGGCGGGAAATTCTGCACATTTTCACATTCAGATTTAACAGAAAACAGAATAACAAGTGGTTTTTCATTTGTATAAGGAACAGTGCAGTGGACTTTCATGGCAGTGAAGAAGGAGAGAATGAAGAAACCAAACCTGCTTAAGCATCATGTGAATCTCTTAATCAATGGCTTTCTGGATAGAGCAAACTCTTGTGTTCTTGTTCAGTCCTGTGATGCTCAAGTGGTTATATGGGAGTTAAGATAGGACTTACATGTTTTGAGGCAAAATTGGAGGTTTTGTGTCAAACCATCCTTATGTTTTGTAGAACAGCAACTTAAAATTGTGATCCTATGAAAGCAGGATTGAATTTAATTTTATTTAGAAAATCTTGTATTACTATCATTAAAATATTACCTGAGTTAATCCATATTCTCAAAATACATGTATATTATTGGAATATTTATTAGTCTAATGCAACAATAGGATATTCCTACTGTCTGAGATGTATCTGTGGTTATTAAACACTGTAATTTTCTTTTTTATTCAAATTATAATGCTTTACAATATTGTGATTATAATATTATTCATTGGAAATTAAAATGTTGAGAATGTACAGTGGCAAAATAAAAGCATAAAAATTGATGTAAAACATGTTTCTTTTGAAAATCCATCGAATATGATTCATCTAATTTTCTGCAATAATTTTGACATTCAAGGTGAATAGTGATTTTAGACATGAATGTACAATACAGTGGTTTTAGGCACCTTGACATTCAAAAGTTAAAGATATACTTGTGATGATAGAGAAGATACACGTGCCTGCTTCATACTGAAAGTCTGTCATATTTAATAATATTGCTTTACTTTCTTATGGGGGGGTTAGAGTTCTTAAAATTGAATTTGTGAGTAACTTGATTTATTAGTGATATGTTTTCTGTCAGGACAGGAAAATTTGCAATTTCTACATTTGATTATTTGTTTCACCTGTGGAAGAAAATAGAACATTCCTGTGTCTATATAGATTTTCCCTGTTCCCCAGTTAAAAAACAGGCATCTTCAGTTTCTCTTTACAGTGCGTTTTCAAAACTTTAACGGTTATATGATAAACTATATGTATATTTGTGAGATTAAAAGGAGAGTACCAAGCTGTTAAAAAGGGGGTGGGAGGGATAAGGAGGGTGCTTGAGAAAGAGTAATATAGATGGGGTGAATTTGATCAAACAGCTTATGCTAATAGACAATTAAAAAATAGTCTTTAATCTAGGAATGTTGATTTAGAAGCCCTACCTTTTTAATTATTTTATTTATGATTTTATTAGCATATAGTACTTGTACAGGGGGATATATTATGATATTTACATATGTGTTTAAAATGTGTCTTAGTTGGATTTACCCCTTCCATCATTCTTCCTTTTTCCCCAACCCCTCTCCTTAGAACAATTTCAGCAGGTTTCATTCTTCTATTTTCATATATGGATACAAAACACACCCGCTGTATGCACCTTCTTTCCCCCTTTTCTTGTGCCCACTCCTCCCATTGGTACTCACCTATTTTTTCTCTCTGGCCTTTCATCTTTTAAAATTTAAGTGTATGTTAACAATCCGAGGAGTAGAAACCCTATATTTACACTGAGTTTTCATTATCTTTTTATTGTGGTCACCTATGTTGTCAGAACTTTTCCTATATTTTCACTACTGTGCTCTACAGAGTACAGTGTTAAAAATTTTTTTGCTTTCAAGTTAAGATCCTTTCAGTCAAGAGAGAATATTAATTTTGTTGGCACTTCACTTAGTACTTTTGGGGGGCTTTGTTAAATTATGAATAATTTAAAAGCAATGGAATTCTTTTTGTGATAAAATCTGGCCATTGGGCCAATTCTCATGCCATCACTCAGATGATGCTCACTGAGTAAAGGTGTGAGGTTAATGCATAACCGAAGAGTATGTGTTAAGTTGTTTTTAATCATCAAGGAAAATATCCCTCTATAGATTTTAATGCACATCAGTTCATAGGTTTGCTTCAAGTTTTATCACATCTGTTTTTAAGTGGTCTGTGGATCCAGGCCTGAGCAACATGTATTAAGAACAAAAGAAAGTGGGTGGTAAGGGAGATGGGGGCACGGGGGAAAAAAAGAAAAAAAAAAGAACAAAAGAAAACAATAGCTTCACTTAAGTTTATAATAATCAGCTCTATATTTTTCATATATTAATATGTTTGCTGTCTTTGTAGAATTTCAGAATCAGTTGGTTAAAGCATTTTCTTTCTTTTTTGTTATTTTAATTTTTCATGTTTCTTTCCCAAACTTCGCAAGCAAAAACTTTTAGCACCAAGTTCCTACAGTATCAGTGCACTTGGTCCCATCTCATGTTTTTCAACTTTATCTTTAGTTTTGCTGCTTCCCATGGTCTCATGAAGAAAATAATCCTTTAAAAAATCTTGAAGTAGATAAATGACAGACAAGTTTGGGTTTTCCCTGGCCACCCTCTCTCCATCCTGCTTCCCTCCTCTCTGCCCTTCCTCATCCCCAGCCCTAGTGTCTGGCAGCCTCTTTCAATCCTCAGATAACTGCAGTTGAAAAGTATAATTTTCATAACTTTGATATCTTTCCAATTACTATTCTAACTCTTTCTCACTGCTTGGTAAGATCTGAGTCATAGAGAGGGAAGTCTGAATAAAAGAGACGTTCATAGTTGTTGTGACAGTGAAGGTCAAGTTTAGGCAGCTGGCAGGTTTGAAACAAAGGGGTGGTTGAAGTCCTCACCATCTTCCGTCTTATTTGGGTAGTAACTAAATTACTTTGAAAATAGCAGAATCTCATTATGAAGAGAATAAATTTTGTTCAGAGTCACAATTCTTAAGTTTAGGTGGAACACATCTTAACACCAATCAGTGTTTATATTAGTCAGAAAGATCCACTTTAGTTTTGTTTGTATATTACTATATATATGTGTGTGTATGTGTATACTGATTTTTTGCATTTTGTTTTGTAGAAGTCCTTTATCATTGTAGGGAACTTTAGAATGTAAATGAATATATATCTCAAGTAGAGTTATATGATATAAAAAATAATTGTGTATAGGATAGTCCATGGCATTGTAAATGGTCTTCAAACAGGAATAAAATCTTATCTTACCTCCTGTGCTGCCCTCCTCCCCCGATAGTAACTGTTATCTCTAGTTATTTCCATTTGTGTGTCTCTGCCAGGCAGTTAATGGAATAGTTGAAGCATGATTTTGTGAGCTCCTGCTGGACTACAGGATAGAAGACCTAAAGATACAAAGTAATTTAATCCAGTGGAGATGAGTTACATTTTGTGTTATAGTCATGGTTTTTGGAGGTGTTGATGAGATCAAGCTATTGTTATCTGGAAATATAAATTTTAAATAAGATTTCAAACTAAGGAAGTGTCAAATGGTCGGGAAAACAAGTGATACTAGAATCTGATTAGAATACTGTGGTGGTAGCAAAAGAGCATATACTGTAATTTCTCAAGATCCTATAAATCATTTATACTACCGCTGTGCTGTTCATGATCTATGTTTAAGGAACTACGATTGTGTGTTGTAAGAAACAGTATATTATCAATAAAATAATGTTAAATATTTTTTCAATTAAGATCATATAGAAGGCTTTGCATTTCAAACATGGAAATTTGTACTCTTGGAAGAGTTAACAGCTCGATGTTTCTGTCTAACCTTGACTTTATTAGGGTAATGGGGACATTAATTAACTTTTGGGCATTAGGTGTAATAAATGCTTACTGATAAACAGAGGCTAGCCTGGTTCTGAGTTAGCTCCTGAGAGAGCGATTATGAATTTGGGGTGGCATTTTTAGATTAGGTAGTTAATTGAAACCTGCCAAGTTTTTCTCTTTTCCAAAGAAGTATGTGAATCTGTAGATTTTTACAGGGATTAATTTGAGAACATAGCTTAACTTTTAAGGCAGAGGAACTAAATCAGCAAAAAGCATATTTTTTTTCCCTCTGAAAAAAATTTTTTTAAAGCTTTTAGGTGTGATCGTTTCGGCTTCCTCTTCCTCTCTAAGTAATCTTGCTGAATTTTTGTTACTATAATAAAACAATCACTGGAAAGAATAATACTGGTTCAAAAATTCCTTAAAAAAAGAAATATGCAAGAGAAGCAATGTCTGCAAATGCATCCTGAATATAATGGAATACACATTGCACACCGTTTATCTGAGGGTGTTTTGTTTGCTGTAGTGGTGTTAGATCTTGTTCGATCTATTTTAAGTTTTTTCCAGCAATCTTTCTTGTAATGTGCATATATGAGGCAGTTAGGCTAGATTACAGGGTTGGCTAAATCATTACGAGGCCCATTGACTTCAGGCAACCCAAGTTAATTTCTTGATTTTATAGTCTGGGAAATACACTGCTTTATTTAATGGAAAATAATTTTGTTTCAGTTAGTGAAATTTACCTGCCAAATAAAGGAAATATTAAATAAGTGCCTATTAAATATTAGTTATATTACTAAACAGTAAAGGTATTGTAGTTAACAAGGTATACAAGGTTCTTATCCTTACTGAGTGCCCATTGTTAGAAGCTTAAATTAAAAGAAGCATACAAACTTAAACATCAAATTCTAGGTAAATGATCAAAAAATGTGGAAAACAAAGGATGACTGTTCTGACTTCTCTTTCTACTTAATTGCTATTCACATTTTTCTATTCAAATATTCATGAATTCACATTTTATTATTCAAATGTGAAGATATTCACATTTTGTATTATATATCTCTAGGTATACTGATATTGTGGTTTAAAATAAGTTTATATCCAAATTATGTGTGGTTTTACAATAGTTTCACAAAGGAACATTGTTATTTATGAACTTTGGGAGAAAAAAATTATAGTATACTGGTGCTTCCTTTACAAGATTTTCAGCTATTAAGGTCTGTTTAAGATCAGATCAGACAAGTATAGCTTGTGTGATTTTTATATACACTATTCAGTTTTTTCCTGGAAATTTTAGGAGTGTTGAAGCCATTGTTCATAAAATGAATGCATACTGAAGACTTCAGGCTGCTTGTAAAAGTGTTAAGCTTTAGGGATGGGAAAAATCTATTACCTTGAATTTTGAACATGGGTAACTTTAAGATCACTGTGTGAACTGCAAAATTGTAAAATTGCTTTTCATTTAACTTGAAAGAAGGATGTAGCCTCCTCCTTTAGCAGAGCCAAGCCTTTCTAACACACCTCTCAAGTTACACACCATCGAAATGATCCTCCCAATGTGTTTGGCTCATGTGTTTCTAGTTAGCTACTATGAATGAAAGATTCATAACTACGTGTTTCAAAAGTGCCTGTCTTTATTTGCATTGCAGAGAGCTTAATTGTTTGGTAGCAGGATCAAAAATTTCTTTTAAATCCTGTTAGCATGTACAGGTTGGACCATATTCAACATAGAACATTTTTTTTAATGGTTGCAGTGCATAAATCTAGATAAATATTTATGAACTTATTGACCACTTTGTTGGCTGTGGAAGAACTAGGGTGCCTGGGTTTTCTCAGATTCTTGGTAATTTGGATCAAATATTTTTGTCTCTGTTATACAAAGCCCTGCTAATCTTTCCCTTATCTTGCCTACTGGGCATTGTACCACAGGACCACAGGGAGGAGGAAGTCAGACTTGCCAGACAGATGGTTGGAGTCCCCGTGGCAACCCTGTGACCTAATTTTTCAAACTCTCTCTACCTAACAGGAGAGTTATCACTGTGTGCTGTTAGCTTCAGCAATATTAGGCTCATATGCAGGTTGAGGGTGAAGTGGGGAGCAGGAAGAGGGGGAGACATATAATCCATCTCTGAAGGTTTTAAAGTAATTCATTATTTCCTCATTCTGGTGGATCTTACTTCTTAAATTGATGTATTGATGGTATATAAAAACTTGGTTGTGAAGTTTTTAACTTTTTTTTTGAAAAAGGCAGTGTTTGAACATATTGCTAGAGATGGTGGAGTCATTTATGTGATTTTCTTCAGCAGTAAAATAGTTTGACAGTTGTTCAACTACCTGAATTTAACAAATATTTATCCAAATTTAACAAATATTGATGAATACATGTAATTGATTATGCTTAGTAAAGTCATGTGAAATTTACAGCCTTTGTTATAAACTTTATAAATTGCTAATGCAAAAGTGAGATTCAAGGGTAGGTACTAATATGAATTATTATTTTTGTTTGGTCAGACACTGGCTTCTGATTTCCTCCTTGTTTATCTATGGACTGGCTAGACACCGATAGGAGGAATGCCTTTCTTTTTCTCACGTATATGGTTCATGTCATGTGTTATGTCAGAATTATGCTGTACTGAGATTATTTTCCAGAATGATAAAATGGATGTAGCACAGTCACCCAGAGAAATTTAAATCACATTCCCCTTTCTAATAAGTGTGTGCGCTTGGAAGACTTATTTCCTTCTCCTATGTCATATCTGTCTCCCCCCTTCCAAACTGTCTTAGCCCTCTCCAGTATTTTTTGGAGGGACTGGAACACCAGTTCTAAAGTTTTGAGTGTATCTCCCTTTAACAGGGAATAGTTGGCCCTGTGCATATCTTACCTGAGAACTACATCAGGGAGTCTCTACTCATTTCCCTCTTCTTCACGGGATGGTTCAAGTTCTGTGCCATCAGGATTGCCCTCTAATTTTCAACTTGACTTAAACCAAAGTGTAGTCAGAGAATCATTCATAATTAAGATTAATATTATTTGAATGTAATTTTAATGACCAAAGCTTCTGTCTCTTGTAAACTGTATTATGGATTTGGTTTAAAATGTTCTTCTTCCTGGTCTTACGTGTGTTTATGTCTAAGTGTTGTGTAGTAACTGTTTGGTGTGTCCTGTGTACTAATTTGCACATCTGGAGAATATTCTCTTGACATTCTCATGCTGTGCCTATTCCTTTTTGGTTCCTAGCTGAAATTCTTGCAGAGATGCTCATACCTGTTGTTTCCATGTCCTCACTTCTGGCCCCTTGAGACCTGGTGTCTGAGCTCATGTTTCCAAGACCCCTGGGCTTCTTCTAAGAGCCAAACCAAGTGTATAATGTTTGGGTTTTAATCTTAGTTGATTTTGCTGTAGTGTTTACCTCTTGAGGACATGAATTGTGTTGTGTTCACCGTTGACTTTTCATTACCCAGAGTTTCCAGTTTTTGGTAGGTTTGTCTGTCTGTTGAATGAATACATGTTTTCAATGATTTTTGCCATTTTTCAAGGAGAATGATCTCATCCTTTGGCTCCATGCTGCTGTAAAGGTTGCCTTTATGTTTCTGCTTTGTCATTTGTCTACACTTATTTTATTTCAGAAACTCTGTTCCTTGGGTGAAGTAGGTGCCTTTAAAGCTGTTGGAAGAGAAACTCTGCTCAAGTAAGTGCTAGCGCCATCTGTTGGTACCGAGAGCCAGTGTTATTTTTTTTGACTCCATTCATGATTTTGTGCCTGATTTTAACACTCTCAAGGTAAGAAGTTTCTGAAATTTCCAAGATTCTTTCCTCAGCCCTCAACTCATTTCATGTTACCTTCGTTGTTTCATTACCCTTCAAGGTAACCTTGGGCATTCACATTGCTTCAGTGACAACAGTGACTCTCAGTCTCTAACTTCAGGCCATGCCTCTCTCCTGTGTTCCTTCCTTTCTTACGGCACCCGAGACTTCACATTTCCCAAAATAAACATGTTGTTGCCTTTTCCCTAACCCTGCTCCTGGCTCCTCTTTTCCTGTTCCTCTGTGGGGAACCACCACTATTACCCAAGTGACAACATCAGGAATCTGAATTTTTCTGGACTGCTTTTCTCTACCTTCTCCACCATTTGGGCCTACCTTTAACAGACCAGTCACCAAATCCTGCTGATTCTTATTCTCAAATGGCCGGCAGAATACTGCTGTCAGTGACTCCTCATGTGCTTGTCCCACTGTCACACAGTCCCTGCTGTCCATTCATGCATCATTCTTTCACTTTAAAAATGCCACAACTGCAGTTTCGTAGCTCTGCTCTTCCATGAGTTCACACATGCTGTTCCCTCTGCCTTGAGTTTCTCTGTCAATTTTATCATCTTGTATGTGTGGAAAACTGGTTATATTAGATTTAGCTTAAAGATCACTTTCCCAGAAAAACATTAGTCCTCTCTTCTTTGTGCCCCAGTGGTATCTCCTAGTTACTTTAGATTACAATTTGTGGTTTATTTACTCTCTTTTTCTCTACAGTGTGTGAGCGTTTGTAGTAGAGAATTCATCTGAATAACCTTTTGTCCCTTTTGTGCCTCAGCACAATGTTGGGTGTACAGTATGTACTTGATTTTTGTTTGACTGCATGTTCAGTGAAGGAATACTTCAAATGGATTTTTGGTGCTAGTGTTACAGTCCTGTATAATAGAAAAACTGAGCAGAATTTGTTTGTGCACTGACTATATTGTCTGGTTTTTTTTCCTAGAGCCTCTGAAAGTGAAATGGTGAGATAGACAGTTTTCTGTAGTGTCCTCCCATTTCTGTCTCTCTTGTCAACCTGTCATACTTTGAATTTTATGCTTGGGCAAAGCTTCGTCTTATGTTCAATGGGTTAATGCCTGGAGTTGGGAAGGAAAGTGATGACCAAGTGACACTTGACTTTGGTGTTTCCTTTGTTACTTGGAAACTTGCAAACTTTCTTTGTCAATTGGATGACTTTCAGACTTGTTTTTGCTTAATCATTTTCAAAGCTTAAAAAAAAAACAAGGAAAGAGGAAAGAAAATAATAGGATAACTTCTTTGTGATGACTCCTTTGACTTTGTGATTAGATCATATAGAATATCTTTTCTCCTTTTAGTATTTTGAAATTAGCTCCCACTGTGGCAACAACCAATCCCCATAAGGAGTTAGCTGGAGAAGTAGTTTGGTTCTAGGGTGCGTTTCTAGCCCTTTGGAAGATACCTCCTTGTCCCCGTATTACCTGCCATATCTAATTGGTAGCCAAATTCCTCTGATTTCACAGTAAGATATCCTTTTGCCTTTGCCCCTCTGTTCAAGTTTGCAGTATTTTAGGGCCCATGACCATGTTCTTACACTGTCATCTCCTGGATGTCTCTTTTTTTTGCCTCAGGCCTTCAGCCCTGTTTACTGCACATGGCCCTCTGTAGACATCAGTCTTTCCCATTGCTCTGCTATCTTGATATGGAGTATCTTTTGGACTTTATCACCATATATAAATTAAGTCTGCCATTTAATCTGTCAATGTAGAATAATCTTCACCTTCTTGATATCTCCTGTCTCCCAGTGTGTTTTCTTGGGATCTCTTAGGGCCTTTCCCCTCCCTTCCCCTCTCCTTTCTTTCACTGTTTTCTTTCTTCTTTTTTAAAACATCTTTATTGGCATATATTAAATTGCATGTAGTAAAGGTTTTCATCGTGACATTTCCATACATTCATATAATGCAGTTTGATCACATTTACCCCTTGATGTCTCTATCTTACCCCCTTTTCTTTCCCTTCCCACCTCCCTAGTAGTCCCCCTTTTTTACTTTCATGACCTTAGGATGTTTGTTTTTCTTGTCCCCTATCTTCCACAAATGAGAAAAAGCATACAATACTTATCTTTGTGGGACTGGCTTATTTCACCTCACATTATGGTCTCCAGTTCCATCCATCTTCCAGCAAATGACATAATTTAATTTTTGTTAATGACTGAGTTAAACTCCACTCTGTATATGTATAGAATTTTCTTCATGATGAGCACCCAGACTGATTGAATAATTTGGCTGTGGTGAATAATGCCACAATAAACATGGGTATACAAGTTTATGTATAAGAAGCTGACTTTGTTTCTTTTGAGTATATACCCAGAAGTGCTATGGCTGGATCATATGAAAATTCTAATTTTAATTTTCTGAAGAGCCTCCACACTAATTTCTATAGTGTCTGGACTAATTTACATCCCCCACCATAAGTGAATAAAACTTCTTTCCCTCACCGTCCCACATCCTCTCCGGCAATTGACATTATTTGTTTTCTTGATTATGGCCACTCTGACTGAGGTGAGGTGGAATCTCAGTGTCATTTTGATACGCATTTCCCTGATGGCTAAGGATATTGAACATTTTTATGTATTTATTGGTCATTTGTATTTCTTATTTGAAGAATGTATGTTCATTTCATTTGTCCACTTATTAATTGGATTATTATTCTGGGGTTTCATTTTTTGGAATCTATAAATTCTGGATATTGAGCCCATGTCTGTGACTATCTGGGAAAGATTTTCTGTCATTCTCAAAGCTGTGTCTTCATTCTGTTGATTGTTTCTTTTGCTGTGCAAAGCCTTTTAATTTTATACAATCCCATTTGTCAATTCTTTCTCTTATTTTCTGAGCGATTGGAGTCCTATTCAGAAAGTCCTTATCCATATCTGTATCTTTAAATGCTTCCCCTATATTGTTCTGTAGTAGTGTCAAAGTTTCAGGTCTTGCATTGAGACCTTTTATCTATTTTGAATTGATTTTTGTGCAGGGTGAGAGACAGAGACCAAGCTTCAGTCTTTTACATGCATGTATTCAGTTTTCTCAGCACTACTTGTTGAAGAGACTTTTTTCCCATGCATGTTTTTGGCGCCTTTGTCAAGAATCAGATGGAAGTAGCAGCTTGGGCTTATTTCTGGATGTTCTATTCTTTTCTGTTGGTCTGTCTGGGCACTTACTGCTACCATGTCTTATAATGTATGTGTCTTAACCTGTTGCCTTTCCAAAAGCTCCAGTATATGGTTTTCATTTTGGTCAAGCCCACAAAGCCTAGAATTACTGCTTCTTGGTATCCTACAAGCTTAATTCATACTCTTTAAATGATGAAGGAAATGATTTTTGTCTGGCATATTTCATCATGAGATTTTTTCCAACAACTCCCCATCTCTCCATTTGATAAGGAGAGTATAAAAGTGGCCACGATTTTTACTGAGATGAAACTGAAATACTGTGAAAGAAGTTTAGTCAAGGCGACAGTGAGAACGAAGTCTGTTATTTAGGATACAACCTTCTGGCAAAACAGACTTGTTTTTAAGTTGTCATTCTTTTAAATGTGGGACTGACATTATTCTCTTCAACATTTCAGACATTTCATAGTAAATCATTGTTTCAAAGTATTTGATAACTTATTCCTGAAGAAACTGAACTCTTGATGAAAAGCCAACAGAGATGAGTTATTTTAACTCACATGTCCTACTCTATGCATTCCCGTCATTAGAGGACACTTTTCAAAGTTTTTGTGAAAAAAAAAACAAATAGAAGTAAGATGATGAAATCTTCTTTTCTTTTTTGCCCTTTTTTGCAGTAGTGGGGTTTGAACTCAGGGCCTTGCACTTGCTCTTGAGGCACCCGGCCCCAGTCATTTTGTGTGCGTGTGTTTTTTAAGCTTGTTTTTCAGATAGGATGTCATGCTGACTTTGCCTGTACTGGTTTTGGATTGCAAACCTTCTATCTCTGCCTCCTGAGTAGCTGGGATTATAGGTAGGCACCACCACACCAGAGGTGAGATTCTTTTTAAATACTGGTATTAATCTCATCCTCAGGAAAAGGGCTTCCAAAGCTATACTTTCTTATGTCATTTTCTAAGCTCCATTGTAGTTGTGAATATTTCTAATATAAACTTTTCTGTTTTTTATTGCCTACTTTTTACACTTTTGGTAACACAAACTGGATTTATTATTGTGAGGCCATTACCTATTAGGTGATTCTTGATCCAGGTTTGAATAATGACTAAAACTCAATTAAAATGTGAAAACTGAAAATAATTATGGCACTGAAACTATTTTGGTATTACTCAGCTGCTAAGAATAAACTAAGCATAGCTGCAAAAAACTGGAAAAATAATAGAACATGTCTTTGGCCAGGAAGCTTAGGAATTTTGTACTGTGCTCAGTTTATTTGCTCTGTAATCCAATTCTTGTGGACATTAGTGTTAAACAAAGGGCTGGAGACGTGGCTACTATTTAGAGATGGTTATTGTTTGGAGAGAAATTCAATGCCATCTTCAGTATGCTAACGACTTGTGTGGAATAATTTTATAGCAATTATTCCAAATCATGAATGTTCTTATGCATTAGTAGCTTAAAATGTGTTTTGCTTTCAGAAGTGATACTTATGATATTTCAAAGTGTTTTAATATTTAACAGTATATGTGTCTTATACCATATTTGTATAACCTTTTGAAAGTTGAATAACCTTTACATTAGTTTGCTTATATTCAGCATGATTCTTCTAAATATATCACTGAAATGCATTGTTTATTTATTTCTTCCTTTCTCCTGTTATATGTCTATACCACATGTAGCATTTATTTTAATGAGAGTCTGCTGATAAAATTTATAGAAGTAGAATTTCTAGGTTGTGCTAATGATGAAAGAATGGCTTATAATCTCTTATTTTGTGGGCTTTTTTGTTAAGCTCAGTTCAATTTATTTTGTAAATCCTACTATATAGAAAGAGAACTCCCATTCTTTTCCATGGAATTATTTCATGCATTCTTGGCTAATACAACATAGAGTGAGATTTTATAGGTGACATGGGGAGAGATTAGGTTTGACCTGTGGGCATATGGAAAAAGAAGGGGGACATTTTTTCGTAAAGAATTTAAGCATTGTCTGAGAGAGCTGTTTGCTACTGCAGTTATGAATGACTATAGTTATGCTTGGTTTTTATATTATTTTGTACATGTGCACATAATTTTAATATCATTTACAAAATGTTGAAAGTATAGTCTGATTACAACAGTATATGTCTAAGAAATGGTTTGGGTCCTTTCAGTTTTTTCTTTTTCCTTTTTGTTTTTTAACTGAATCAAAACATAAGTAAATCTGGAAAATCTTGAAGGTGCCAGACCTCTACTTTTCTCAATATTGTGTCGTATTTCCCCTGATAGCTTTGTTAAGATGACTTTATGAAGCAGTGTCAGTATTGTTTAATGTTAGCCATTCACTTAGAGAGGCTAGGAAAAGCAGCTCTTTTCTGTGTAAATGTATAGAGAGCCAAATCCTTCCAACTCTGAAGGAAAGCTATTATATTTGCTTGAGATGAACATTGAATAAAGCTCATTTTTTCCTTCTTTAAAAAAAAATCTGTTTTCTGCTAATTCTGACTTAAAGAATCAACAACCTAACTTTTGAGGTATTCTCATTAATTAATAATTGGTAAATACTACACACTCAACTTTGTTTGATTTGTTAGGCAACTGATATCTCTGCTCTTAACATTCCTAAGTTCCAGTCTTCTTCCCCTTCCCAGGATTATTGAATAGTTAACTATAAAATCAGAACAGTTGTTTTTTAAATGGATATCTCCAAGAACCCTTCCAACTCTTAAGCGTCTATAAGACATTGATTTTTATTCAGGTCAGTACTCAACTGTGGTAGAAGAGTAGCATGATTCTGGTTTCTAAGGTAAAATTACTATTTCTTTGTCTTGCTCTAAATTAATTAGAAAATTTTATTTACAAAATAACAATAACAAAAAGTCTAACTTCTATTCTCTGGGGAAAGACAGTAGTGATTCCTTTTGGTCATAATGACTGAAGGATTTTGGTTTATTTTGAGAATCAAGTTAGACATTTGAATGACCACATAGAGTTATTATCTACCTGTTTAAGCCCATAGAGAAACCGATTTCACTTATTGAGCTTTAATGGTCATTATTGTATCATTTTGTTTTTCTTAAGCATCCTTTAAAACAAAAACCTCTGAAATAAATCACTGAAGTCCTCATTTCTCTGTTAAAACTTTTCTCCAAGTGTAGATGTGTCTCTAAAACCAAAATACTGTTGCTGGATAGAAGACTTCTGTGATTTCTTCAACTACTTGAAGACTTTTTGAAAATCATTCTTTTGTGATAGTAATTTACCATTTTACTTTGCTGAAGAAATGTGTGAGCAGCAGGTGAAGGTCAGTGGTGGTGTGTGTGACTGCAAGTGTGGATTCCTGCACCTGTGTTTCCTTGAAGCATTGGTGCTCTAGGCTGGTACTTGTAGCCTACAGGTTGCTGTATCCTGATCACACCACGTGAAGCAGCATGTTACCAGGTATTACTTGCTGGGAGAAGTCCTTATTTTATTTCATTGATGGAACTCTTTCCAGGTTCCTCCCTTCAGGAGAGCCTGGCATTCAAGAGTTTTGATTTGCAAATGGTAGAAGCTTATAAAATAGTAAAAATTAGCCCTGTTCCTCACCCTCCCCTACCCCAAATCCCCTTCTTGATTTCTTCGGGAATTCTTTTCTGTTTTGTGGTACTCAAGGCCTCACATTTGCTAGGCAGGTGCTCCACCACTTGAGCCACAGCTCAGTCCTTTTGTTTTTAGTTTATTTTTTGGGATAGGCATAGCTTTTGCCCAGATCTGCCTCAGACCACAGTCCTTCTGCCTCCATGTTTTGAATTGCTGGGATTATAGCATCAGCCACTCTTTGGTAATTCTAAATTGACTGTGACCCCATAACTTAAAGGACTCCTAAGGACCTGCTAGGTATCATTTAAATAGCTTAATCACGTTTGCAGAAGCCAGTGTTTGTGACTTTTAATATACTATAATTTAATGGGACATGATTAATGATCTATTGTTAGAGACTGATATTATACTTGACATTGGTGTTGCTCAGTTGTAATAGTTGTATTTATGACTTATTTTTATTAATTTGCTTATATTAATACCACATTCCCCAGAAAGTATGAGACTTTATGTCCTTACCTCAAAACGAGTGCTTTAAAGTGCTTTAAAAGTGCTTTAAGGAGGAATAGGTCAGGTGTTAAAAATTGTCTAAACTCACCCTTTTTCTAGGCTGTAGCTCCTCAGGATTGCTGACATCACACATGGAGACTGACTGAGAAGAGATAAGTTGACAAAGTATAATTTGTTGCTTCTTAGCTTTAGATATGGCTTTATGTGGTAGAAGTCTTACCAAGCCCAGAGAGTCCTAGACTCATAGAGAGAAAAGGTCTTTAAAGGCCTATTGGTTTTATAGTTTTCATAAAATCAATCTTTGGTCCTGATCCAAACATTGATTTTATGAAAACTGTATCAGGACCAAATATCCTCTGATCCTGGGATATTTATTAATTTGTTTCTGCCTGGAACCTTGTGGACTTAAGCAGATTGTCTCTTGTCCTCTCATCCAGCTGCATCTCTTTTTTCTGATACAGTATCTTTTATAGTCCAGCTTTGTACAGATACATAATAGGCTGAGCATGTTATGAATAAAAAATAAGTCATGGTTTTCACAGAAGCAAAAAATCTACTTGGGAGATAATTTTTGTGTACTTGCATAAAAAGTTATGAGGACATAATGAATGGAATAGTATATCCTGCATGTGAAATGATTCTGGAAATTTTTTACTTTGATCCCCGAATTACAAAATGTTATGGGGAGTCACACGTTGAAATGGGATGGGGAAAGGAGGGTGGTAGGTAGCATGCACATGCAGCCTTCTTTTTTCCTAACTTTATCATTTAGTTGCAAACTATGTAATTCTCTCTATGAATACCACGGAGTTGAGAATCTCTGAGTCTTTTCTGCTGAGGAACAGAGGTCCCTTGTGAAACCAATGTAGTTATTGTTGAAGGGAGGATGATCCATCGCCTTGCTTGTCAACTCCACCCTGCCTCCTGATCTCTTGCCCCAAGATCTGTATTGGAAGACTAGGGCAATAGTTAGGCTGTGTCTGCATTCTCTACTCAGGGTACTCTGTGAATTTAGTTCAGAATTGATCCACATGTACCATCCTTAAATATTGTGTTCCATATTTTAATGTCTTGCCTTGTTGTCTTTTTCTTTCTTTCTTTCTGGTCTTTTGAGACAGGGTCTTGCTATGTAGCTCAGGCTACATTGAAACTTACTATGTAGCTCAGGCTGGCCTTGAGCTCTAGATCTTCCCACCTCCACCTCCAGAGTGCTGGGATTAAAGGTGTGTGCCAACACCCTTTACTGCTTTTGTTTTTGCTACCTTGTAAAGTTTAGTGTTTGAACCCAGTTAGATATCTCTACTAATTGTTAGCATGCACACCCATTTTCCTTTCTATCCAAACATGATTATGACCTATCTTCTTAGGAAAAAGAGAAAAGAAAAACAAGTCTTCTGTATTTTAAAATGTAGCTTATGCTAGATGAGAAGTATCTAACTATATTTTTATTTTTAAATGAGTGGTAGGGCATTCAAACCTAAGTCCTGGTTCATGCAAAACAATTGTTCTACCACTGCGCTAAACCTCCAGCCATTGCTGTAACTTTATAATGAAAACATAATTAGATTTCTGTTTTCCCTTCTGAAATTTAGAAGAGACTGAGAACTGTTTTTCATATATAAAGGTTTAATTTGTAGGTGGTACTTTTTCGATGGGAAAATATTACATACAATAGATGGTCATTATAATTTATCTTTATTGCATAAAATCAATACTGTGTTGAATCTGATCAAAATTATGTAAATATAGTTAATCACTCCCTTTCAAACCTGGTATGATTTTATTTAGCAAGAAATAATTCTACTTCCCATTGAAATGATAGGTGTTCCTTTTAAAATGAACCAGTTAAAACATATTGGGTCATTTTTGTTGTGTCATTGCACTCTGTTGGTTATTATGAAATCCAAAAGAAAATGTAGGGTGTATATAGTATCAAGCCATAAAATATTAAAGCATAAGCTAATTTTGATAATACAGTTTACTATGGATGTGTGATAGGTGTTGGGAAAGAGAGTGTAATTTCCTTATATATTTTTACTAAAATTTTTAAGTATATGGAAAACGTATACTTAAAAACAGTATAAGGAACACCCATATATATTTTATCCATGTTCACCCAATTTGTATCTGTCTCCCCATGTGTGCACATACAGACATACACAGATGCTTCTTTTCTACCTCATGATTTGATAGCAGACTTTAAGGTACTTCGTCACGTATGACTTCTCTCCTAAGAGCCATTCTCCTTCATAACCACAGCAGTGCTTTCATACTCAGAAACTTGAGCACTGATTCAATAATACCTTCAACTATGTAGGTTATTTTCAGATTTCTCCAGTCTTATGCGAATTGCCCTTCACAGTGTTTTTGTTTGAGCATTGCATTTGATTATCCTACCAATATCAGGACAGCCTCCTTTAATCAATACCAGTGTTGTCCAATACGGTAGCCGCAAGTCACATGCAACTTTTTAAATTGAAATTGATTAAAATGTGATAAAATTAAGAATACAGTTCAGCAGTCATAACAGCCTTATTTCAGTTGCTCACTGGCCATATGTGGCTAAGTGCTACTCTGTTGGATAGCACAAACGTAGAATATTTCCATTATCACAGAAAGTTCTCTTGGGCAGCTCCCCATCTCCTTTTGTCATTCGTGAAATTGACTTTCTGAAGAATGCAATTCAGTTGTCTTGTTGAATGTTCCACATTATAGATTTGTCTTGTTTCATTGTGATTAGATTTGGGTTGTGGCAGATTGTATCTTCCAAAGATAGCTGTGTTAATGTATTTAGCTCATCCCACATACTTTATAAAAAATGTGACTGACACTTGTCCAGCTGAGAGTTGAGGTCTTTGTTTTCTCCCTCTGGATGTAAGCTAGAGCTGAGGAAGAAGTCATACTGTGTGACTTAGAACATACTTTCTTGAGCTGCTTACCATTGGAACTCAGACACAACACTGTGAGGAAGCCCAGGCTCTATGAGGTGTGACTAGAGTCTCAGCTCATAGGCAGACACGGGAGTGAATGGGCATCTGGGTGATTCCATCTCTCAGTTTCCAGTTGAGGCCTAAGATACGATGGACAGGCAAGCTGTACCAGCTGAGGGCTGTCTGGATTACTGGTATGTAGAAATTGTGAGAGCTAATAAATTGGTGTTCATCTGGGTTTCTAAGTTTTGGGGGAATTTGTTACAGAACAGTAAATAGCTAACACATAGGTTAAACAGTTTTGGCTAGAGTACCATGTAAGTGGTGGTGTGCATTTCTGATCCTGCCCCATTAGAAGGTATGTAATGTCAGTGCAGCTGTTAGTAGTGATGCTTAATTATTTGGTTAAGGTGGTGGCACTGTTCTTCTCTATAATAAGTAAGAACTCTTTTTCTCCTTGTCATTAGCAAGTAATCTGAAGGAAAGTTTAATTTTGCATAGGGTAATCTACCATGTTACTTGTCAGTGTTTCACTCTACATCATTTAAAGAACTTTTATTTTAATTGACACATAGTAATTGCACATATTTATAGGACACAGTGAGACATTTCAGTACATATACACAATGTGTATTAATTAGATCAGGTGTATGGCATAGCTATCACCTCAGACATACATACTCTCTTTCAAACACTCAAATCTTTACTAGCTGTTTTGACATCTACAACTAATTGTCCTTGTACCTTGTTTTGAAGAGATTTAAAAATTTGAACACTCCTAGAAACACCTAATTCAGCCTCTTCATTTTGTAGCCCTAGTTAATAAGTAGCATTAGCTTTTCAGTGTAGTTAATGCTTTGAAACTGGCAACATAGAAATGCATGAGACATAATCATTATTCACCTTGAGCCTGTGAATGAGGACTAACCTGACTTGAATTCAAAGAGTTTGATGGGTGATAGTGAATTTGTATTCCTACATGATTTACCTGAAAGGTTTTTACTTTCTAAAATACCAGTGATGTCATTTTGGCAATGGTAGACTCTTGTCTCTCCAAGTCTGGTCAGTGCTGCTTTCTGGGTTGGGTTCTCATCATTTACCATTAAAATAAAAAAGTTACTTTAAAAAAGTGACCTTTTATATCAGAAGTTCTATTAGTCCTATATTTTAAATATTTGAATGTATTGCTTTCTGAATATTTAAACATATGTATTTCATTTTATTTATTTTATTGACATGTTAAATTGTACATGTAAGGAATTTCATCGTGACATTTCCACATGTACATATAATGTACTTTGACCATGTTTACCTCATCTATTACTCTCTTAATCCTCCTTCCTATCTTCCCCTTCTCCTTCTAAGTACAGAGCTGTCATGTCCAAATTTCTTTTTATGTAAATAAGAAATATTATACCATATAAATGTTTATGAATTAAAGACTGGGAGGATACTGTTTTGATATTTTAAAAATAATATGGGTATAATTGATTAAGGAACTATGCCAACACCTAGCACAGTACCCTAAATAGTGTTTATTTGGGTAAGTTCTATACAGATTAAACATGCTTTATAATCCCTGTTACTTCACTATGAATACAGTTCATCAAAGTTAACTATGATGACTTTTAAAATTTGTGCTGCTAATAAGAACCCATGGTTTTCTTCTTGTTTGTGTATTCATTTCTAAGATAAAAGAATAAGGAAGCACTTTTTTTTATTGTTTCTGATTTCATAGTGGCAAATTTATGTCGATTTTTCTGCCTCAAATTCTATTTAAAGTTCATGGTAGAGGATATAATTTAAGACAAATAAAAATGGAGCAAATCTGGTGTGTATTTTATTTTCTCTTCCTGGTTGACCACTTTTGCCAAGTCATCAGGCTCATGATACTAATTTTCTTGTCAGGTAGAGTTTCTCTTGTTACTTGCTCTCTGAATATTTAGGAACAATTCCTTCAAGTAACTTTGGTTACAGGAAAAATCTCAAGTGAGAGTGAATGGATCAGTAAAGAATTTAGTAAAATAAATCAGAATACAACTCTTGCTAAGTAAAGTGGTGTTATCTTTTTATACAGAGGGGAAGTGTGGTCAGAGCTGCTTTAGAATCGTAGGAAGATAGAAGAGTATGCTATCTCTGTGTGGCAGAGCTATCCAAATATAAATGAGTCCTGGAAATGGTAAAATTCGAAGAGGCATGGAGTGATAGGCGGTTGTTAACTCTGAGAAGGTGAGGTAAATGCGAAAGAATGTGGAATTACAGTCATCTATCAATATCCACAAGGAAATGGTTCAGTATCCCACTTAGGTCCCCACGAATACAAAAACCCACGAATGTCAAGTCCCTTACATAACATCGCGAAGTATTTGCATATAACCTACATGTATCTTCTGATATATTTTAGATACTCTCTAGATATCTTATAATGCGTTCTATGTGAGTGCTATGTAAATAGCTGTTAAAACTGTTTAGGAAATAATGAGAAGTATGTACATGTGTACTGTAGACACAATGTTTTTCTCCTCAATATTTTTGGTCAAGGGTTGATAGACTTTTGTATATGGGGAACCCCTGGATAAAGAAGGCTGACTGCACTTAGGAAATGTAGCACAATTGTAGAATAAAGAGTCAAAGAGGACAGGCGGGGTGTTGGGGAACACATGGATGCTGGCAGATAGGAAAGGAAGGTTTAGAAAGTAAACTTACTGAATTTTGGAGTAGAGGTGTGAGTTTGGGTGCTTAGGGAAGAGGGACCAGTTTAAGGATTTGCTGAGCAGAGAACCCAATAGAATGAGGTAGCCCTGCTTTGGATGGTCTCATGATAACTGCTTTTTAAATGTCAAGGAGGAAGGCCCAAGTTTCCAGAAACTTAAAAACAGAAGGAATTGGCTGACAGTCTTTGAAAATTCTCTGAAAGTGTCTCCTTGTGAGGGAGGTCATCTAAATACACCTTTGACAGGTGGGATTTGGAGACAGTTTCCTAACCACTAGGATCTGCTGACCCTGTCCCTGCCTGGTTCTCTGGGTGTGTGTGTATCAGGCATTTTGGCAGAGAGAGCAGTGATGGAACTGCAGTCCCAAGCCCTTTGGTTTCAAAGGTGAGCAAAACCCCTCCCTTTTCACTTTGGAGAGATGGAGGAGAAAAATAACTGAGTGGCAGAAATGCCACGGGAGCTTAATGACTGCCCTGGCTGCATCATTGTCACATCAAATATCGAATATTGCTTGGCTGGCTTACAACCCTGATTCTAACACTAGAGAAAAGAGAAAGCTAATGTTACATTTTTTTTGTTCCTTTCTTTCTCATATTTCATTTACATGTTTAGCAGCTTGTAGATAAATTGTTTGGATTACATGGGGTTTGTTCAGGGAAAGGAGAAATAATTTCCAGTTATGGAAAGGGTTTGAGAGTTATTTGGATATCTTAATGTCTGGTGGCCTATATGACTATTAGTGTTTGTCTGGGATCTAAAGATGAATACCTGTTCACTAATTCCTTGTTTATTACCAAGCCACACCATCTAGTATATCCTCAGGTCAGCTACTAAATAAAACAGGACTGTGTTATTATGTGACTCATCTTTCTTGAGTCCCCCCCACCCTGTATTTCAGATTTATAGTGGGTGTAAAGAGCTGCAGGATTTCCATTCTAGCTCTTCCCTCACCTGCCAGGTTCCTGACCCCTGCCAATTCTTATATCCTACAAGTTTGGGTTTGGGGTCTGGACTCTTCAGGAGTTTATGGAGTAGGAGTCATTTAAATTTTTTCCCCCAAATGGAACAAATGTCTTAACTGAGGTCAGGCCAACACACCTAGTGTGACAGAATCTTGCCTCATCCTCCTTGGCACACAGAGAGAATTCACAAAGTAGAAGAATGGTGTGAAACTGTGTCCCCAAATAAGTGTCCATTGGGATAAAGTTCCTGCCCCGTTGGACACACAACACAGTGATACCTTTGCCAAGCACTGCTGTTCTGTTTGGTCCCACGCCAGATGGCAACCTAGTGGGTGAACCATCGGCTCTGGTCTTTCTTCAGCCTCCCCAGGTTTAGAATAAAATGGCCAGCTGTCTCTTCCCGTGAAGGAGTGAGCCTGTGGGAACAGTAATTGCACTCACTGTTACTTAACATTTACACAGCTTTGTTTAAATTTGTAATTGAAGTACTACCAATATGGTTTTATTGGTATTGTAAAAGGTTTAAGTTACTTGATAAAATTCAGGAATAAAATCCATTTTGCATAAATGGATTTCAGTATAAAAGAGCTTCTAGAGTGAGCATGAGGAGGAAGTGGGAAGGTCTGAATGAGATCGAATCAGCAGCTAGTGCAGGTCACCTATCTATTGATCATTAGAAGTACTTTCATTGAGATTTGCATGAATGAAATAGCTTTAGTACCTTTTATCTTTTAGCCACTTCCTGACATCCATAAGTCAGAAATGAACACCCACTGTCTCTGATATTTCCTTCAAGTGGAAGTATATCCACTGAATCCCATGGTTCTTATACTTCTGTGCCTAGATTACACTATAACATTAGGGATGCCTTCTCTGAATAAAGGTGATAGTATTTACAGCTGACATAATTCTTTTTCCAGTCTCAAAGTAGTTGGGGGAAATGAAAAAACCAAGGAGGAATTCTGGAAAAGAAACAAAGATCTGATCATTTCACACAGCTTCCTTCACATAGAATACTGGCTTTGTTTTTTGTAATTCTGATGTGTTACTAATAGCATTCTTATGATTGCATTTCATTTAATTTTTGCCTTTAAAATTTTGATAAGTAACAGGAAAAGCCCAACCACACTATTGATAATGTTTCAAAGAATCATACGTTCTAAACAAGTTATTTTGGCATATTGAGGGGGGAAGCACACCTTCCTGATGTGGCCTAGAGTGTGGTCCCTTGTTTACCTCTGGATTTGCAGTTTGGGGATATATTCTGATATCCTAAGGATCCAATTACTGACAGAGTCATGTTTCTCTAACACACAATGTTGTATATTTATAAATGATGGCTTTTCTTACAAATGCCCCTTCTACCATTACATAAATAAGTAGGGCAAGTAATATTGTTGATATCATTAGAAAATTATTGATACTTGCTTTGCTTTCTGATAGAATTTTATGGCAATGAAATGAGGTGATGAATTTAAAAGTGTTAAGTGATCAATACAATGGAAAAAGTCATTATGATTCTGAGATTTACAATTAACTTTCCTAGTACTATTTTTTTAATCACTACCAACATCACCACTGTTAACATCTCACTGTTGGGTGTCACTTCTCAGACCTTTGTCAGACCTGTCTCCTCAGCCATTGACCTTGAAAGGGAAGGGAAAACATCATACCCAATACCCAATGCTTATTTATAATTAAGGGTATTTTCTGTTTTTGTTTTTTGCTTTTCATAGAGAATCTGAGGCCTCAATACAATACTGTCCTGACTTTGGCATCCAGAATTTCTTTTAACTCATTGCTAACAATTCTTGACTCCTACTTAAGGTTGGCACAGTGTGGAGGGAACAGGTGTGCTTGTGGGGGAATATTAAGAGCTCTGATTGGGAGCTTCCATCTTGAGACAGAGGACCATTGCTACTGATTCTGAATTACCTTTGTGTCTCAGTCTGGTAGCTGGGTTTCTGTCTTGCTTGTGTTACAAGATTCTAAATTGCAACCCAGGTCTATACTCACTGATTTCCTCTTTGTTTTGGCCTTAGAAACCTGCTCAAATTATCTTAATTCGATTTTTTTAATCATTTTTCAGTTTTTAGTCCACCTGTGTAAATGCAAACTCTGCTTGTGTCTCAGTCTCTTCCTCACTCATTTAGTTGGTGTCTCTATGTCTTCTCTACCATGATTTAGGTAGAATGTGGTAGGACTGATGCTAAAGAGGAGAAAGGGTTAATGACATGTACAAAGTATAAATACGAAGAGATCAGTGTATTTCTTCACTCACAAGATATCTTGTCCCATTGTTTGCTGGTCTATTGCTAGCATTGAAATTATGCTGCATTTAGCTTAGCTGTTAAGTACTTGTTGAGTGAGTGTTTGGGGATACACTGAATTGACCAGTTTGACTGGAGGACACTTTAATGATTATTGCTGTACTTCCATATATATATTGCTGAATGGATGAATAAATTTTGGGATTAGTAGAGTTTAGGCAAGAATGCTGAAATTGATAATGTGGAATCTTGAAAGCCAAGGTGAGGTTTTCTCCTTACTGTGACAAGGATAGAGGCTGAGTTCTTCTCTATCTTATCACTCACTTTTACTGTGTGTTGTAATCACAGTTCTGTTCTTAGAGTGTGCTTTCATTTAAGCTGAAGGATTCAGAAAGAAAATTATTTTCAATACTAAAAAAAGAAGCTATGTTTTAATATAAGGTTCTCCTTTTCTTATTATGTCCAGTATCTAAATTGGTGGACATGTTTCTATAGAGAAATTTGCTTTTAAAATTGTTTATATGAATAGTCAACATGTTTTTATACAGCAACACTGGGAATATATTTCTGTTCACTGTCATAGGAATAAAAACTGTGTTTTTATGTACAGACCTGGGTAGTAGAAGGCATCCACAGTTTTCATTCTTGTTTAACTAAATTGTCATCCTGTAGTGTTAAGCAATTAGTCACTGCTTGAAGCTCCTTGAATCTGGGAGAGCAAGTATTTCTAGATGTCAGATCCACTTTACCATGTATCTGAGCCTCTGGACTCCAGCCTGGTCTGTTTTAGATCATGAGGAGGTATACTTTTCACACACTACTGCTCTGGGGAATTGAGACCTATCTAGAGTACAACCCATGATCAAACTGATGGGGAAGAATTTATCTTGATAGATATATGGAAAGAGATTTCTTCCTTAGGTTTTATGTGAATTGAGTGCTTGCACTGCTTGTGGCATCAAATTCCTTCAGACTGTAGTAAACATTGTTTCATATAAAAATAGAATTTTTTTGGTTTGTGTGTGCATGTAATACATGCCATAGAACAGAGCAGAAAGTCAGGCTTGCTATCAAGCACAGTTGCTTCTGTCAGCTATGAACTAAACCTGAAGTTGGAATTAGGGCAGGGCCATGGAAAATGAGCACTGAGCAATGGAATGGCAGGTGCGTCCTCTACAGGGTGGAACATTGCTGTCACTCTTGGCTCTCTGCTTTTTCCTTGTCTTTATCCAAATACTCAGCAGGTTCAGAAAGAGAGAGTCCATGTCTCTAAGAAGTTGTCCTCAGTAGGAAGGAATGAGGAAGTACTATCTGAAAAGGCAGGAGACTTAAGGTTTCTGAAAGCTAAATGGCCTAAAGCAAATTTCTTCTATCATAAAAATTTGTTCCTTATGGAAACAAAATTCCTTAAGGAACAAATTCTTTTTAGGTTTAGAGGTATGTGCAAGCACAACCAAAACCTCCTAAGGAAGGTCAGAAAACAGGAAATAAATAAGAAAATGACTCTGCATAATCTCAAATATAAAGGTCATTTTGTGTTTGATTTTGATGACCAAAAATGCTATCTCTAACTAATCTATCATCTATCTGTCTGTCTATCTAGCTATCTATCTGTCATCTATCTATATATCTAATCTATCTATATCTATCAGTCTATATCTGTCTAATGATTTTGGGGTTTGAACTCAGGCCTTCATGCTTGCAAGGCAGGTGCTCTATCACTTAAGCCATGCCCCCAGCCCTTTTTGCTTTAGGCTATTTTTCAGGTAGGATCTCATGTTTTTGCCAGGGGGCCCTTATGGACCGCGATCCTCCTACCTGTGCCTCTCAAGTAGCTGGGATGATACCATGCCTGGCCCTGTATGTTTTAATGAGGTTAATTGTCTTCTTACAAATAACACTATCATAAGCATCATTAATGCCATCATCACATATTTACTGAGTTCTTGTTATGAGTAAGGCATAATTCCAGGAAGAGTAGAGAAGATTAATAAGTGGAAGATGTGGTGTCTTCTTTTAAGGAGATTATTTTCTATTTAAGGTTGACCATCTGTCCTGGAAAAATTATAGTTAGTGATTTATTCATTCAACAAATGATGATTGAGCTCTATTATATACCGGAAACTGTGCTCAGCATTCCAGAGATAATATTGCTATAGGTATAGTTTCTTCTGTCAAGGGGAGGTGATAGACACACAGATAAGAATATCCGTAGTTTATAATGTGTGAATTATCAATGAACTGTCACAGAGTTAAATTCAACAGGAACATAGTATATTAAAATGTATTGAAAAATCATATTATACAGTGTTGGAACCCAGGATAAAAATACTCTTTTAAGCACTCATTTCTTGTGTTGGTATTCAGTGAGAATCTTGAGATTAATCTTAAACAGTCAAGTAATAAGTGTCTCCTGTAGCAATGGAAGTAACATTGCTCAGGTATGTTGCATTCAGCTCTTCCCAAAGAATACTGGTGTAGATACTCATTACTTCAATTTCTCTCTTTCTAGTGTAGGTTGAGTATCCCTTGTCCAAAATGCTTGGGTCTAGAACTGTTTCAGATTTCACTTATTCTGATTTTGTAATATTTAAATAAACTTTACAGGGTTAGCACCCTAATCTGAAAATCTGAGATCTGAAGTGCTCAAAAAATACAAAGCTTTTGGGGTGTTACATCAGCATGGATTTTGGATGATTTCAGATTTCAGAACATTTTGTATTTGAACTGCTCAGCCTCTATCAACTGTCTCAGTATTTGCTCTTGGTCAGGAGGCTAACATTTGACAAGTGCATGAAGTGCTCATGTTATGTGGTATGGAAAGAAGAGAAGAACATACATTTTTAATATTCTAGATTAGCACATGTCAAGGTTAGCAGTCCATTATGAAAATTGAGAAACTCAATAGACTTCTTTTTTTAAATGAAAGAGAAAGGGCTTAGGTCTAGCCAGGTTCCAATGATTTATGCCTATAATCCTAACTACTTGAGAGGCTAAGATGGGGAGGCTTGTGGGTTCAGGCCAGTCTGGTCCAAAAAAACAAACAAACAGAAAATCTCGTAAGACTGCATCTTAACAGAAAATGGCTGGGCATGACGGCATGCACTAGTCATCCTAGCTACGGTGGGAAGCATGAATAGAAGGAATGCAGCTCAGGCTGGCCTGGCCAAAAAGTGACACTCTGTTTCCAGAATAACCAGAGCAAAAAGGGCTGGAGGCATGATTCAAGCAGTAGAGTGCCAGTCTAGCAAATGCAAAGCCCTGAACCACACATACACAAAAGTTTAGATCCAGTATACCTTGGATTTTTTTTTGTTGTTACCCACCATAAAATTGTTGCAGCATACAATTGCGTATCTCATGTTTTAAACCAACTGGGAATATTTTCCTTTCTTTTTATCAGATAGAGGGAATGAGATCTTACTTGTTTATACCTTGTTTGGGTTGTTCAGTTCCAGAGTGAAGAATGCAAAGAGAACTGTGGGAGTTTTCTCCCTAGAGATCTTTAAGAAGAGGTGCTCAGACACTTAACTGCCTGAAATTGTTTGTATAGAATGTTGTGTGTCTTAATTTAAAAAAAGATGTAAACACAGACTTAGAAAATGGGTATTATTGAGGATAATTTGCCCCTTTCAAATCCTAGCCACTTTAATTTTCCCACCAGGTCGATTTGTTCAATAATAGACAAAGATTTAACAATTGGTAAGTATTTGACTTATGAATTTTGCTTGCATAATATCTTAATGTCTATTTGAGAAGCATTTTGCAGTTTTCAACACACTTTTTACATTATTAATCATTTGAGCCTCAGTGGTGGTATATGGTAGATAAGGCTGGTATTAACATTATTGCCATTTTACTGACAAGGAAGTTGAGGTGACCAGGCTCGATGGTAACTGAGTAGTGGGATTCAGAACCAGCCTTGAATAGTAAATTTAATTCTCTCTTTAGAATGTATGACACACTGCCTTTTTTTTTCCCCTTAAGTATGACAATTTGTCCTGCTTAGTTCAAAATCAGGTCACTGTAGATTCAGGAAAAGTGGATGGTACCTGTACCATTGGTTTCTTTGTCCATATTTTGGGTGGTATTGGGATTTGAACTCAGGGCCTCACACTTGCTAGGCAGACTCCCTACCACTTGAATCATGTCTCCAACCCTGATTTCTTTTTCCTGTAAGCCAAATGACCACTGAGGGAAGGAGAAATATTTTAGTGTTACTTCCAAGTTATTATTTAATCACTAGCCACTTTCTTTTCTTTTTTTGGTGGTACTAGGGTTTGAACTCAGACTTGCTAGGCAGGTGCTCTACCACTTAAGTCATGCCCCCAGCCCTTTTTACTTTAGTTATCTTTCAGATAATGTGTTGCCCTAGATGGGATTTCAGGTGAATGCCACCATGCCTAGCTAGTTCTTTGAAATAGGGTCTCACTAACTTTTTTTTTTTTTTGCCCAGCTTACCACTTCCTTACTAATATAATTCTGTTACTGTTAATTGGGGGCTTTCAGAACAATTCATTACAATAATTTAACTTATAATATTACTGAACTGGAATGAACCTACTACTCATAGAATAATGTAAACTAAGCTGAGTTTCTAGGAAATGGGGACTGAGTTTGCTAATGTAGTAAGATGATGTACTTTCACAAAATCACAACTATATACAATATCTACTTGAGTTCACTCAATAAATTAGATTTATACTTTAGAGAACCAAAATAAAATCAGTTCACTAACTATTGAGTCTTTACATTAGAGCCAAGCCTACATAGTTAAAGTTTTTAAGTTAACAGGGCCAAATTTATATAGCAACAAAAATCTCTAGGAAGAAAAGAGGACATATTATTTAAGGTTACTACAGATTTGGCATCATTGTTGAGATAATTTTACTTTGAAGTTCTGATTTGGGGAATTCATTTTTTTTCCTGAACATCAATTATACATATTTATGGTAGGGAATTTGAAGATGCCAGAAAAGGACAAAAAAGAAAATAGTTCTGGTTAACCCTTTTGTGTGAGAACGTTTTTGTTAAGAAGGGAAGGAGAAGTCATTTTAGCAAAAGGAATTAATGCGTACAGTATTTGAATGACTGCCATAATTCAGAGCACACAGACAACAGCTGAGAGAAGACTTTCTTTTGGGGACGGTCGTACGTGAGTTTGAGTGGCCACACTCTGTTGGCTACAATATGGTAGCCAGGATGAGAGATTTGTTGTTCTTCAGAGGAAGAAATACCAGAGCTCTGCTAATCCAGGACTCCTGTTTTCTAGGTGAGGAAACCAAATCAAGTTGCTGAATTAGTAGAGTAATTGGGACTGGAACCCAGGCCTCTTGATCAATAAGCTAATGCTACTTCTGATTATGCTACCTCACACACTGTCATTGTTGACTTTAAGAGCAGGGACAATGAAGCAAAATAGTGCTTTTTGAGTAAATTCCCACAGTCTCAGACAAGGGATTGAAGAAGAGGACATATAGGAAGAGCAGGTAAATTTATTTTGATAATCTAGGTGTGAGGTGATATGAACTGAGAAATGGAGTCTGATGCTAGAGCGACAAGAAGAAAGGAAGTGCCGTTAAAATTAATGAGGAAATTTGAAGAGTAGACCTGTGGAGAAGATCAGGTTCAATTCTGAATGAATTTGAACATCAAAAAGAAATGTTGTATTAGGCAGACCACAGCGTGGGACTGACACTCTAGGTGTTCAGTTGTGCTTTGCAGATAATAAGGACAGATAGTAGGTTAGCATGCCATAGAGGACTAATCCCTTCACATAGCACTACTGAGGACAATTTAATTCTCTTTAAGTCTCTCCATACCTGCTGCTTCAAGAAAAAAGAGTAGTTATCTATTAGATATGTCACAAATGAGACATCTGGTTAAGAGACAAGTAGACGAATTCACCTCAAAAAGACCTTTACTGGCTCTACTGCATATAATGTATGATGTTTCTTTTTCACCAATATAAGTATTAGTTGAATGTGCAAACTATGTAAAACCAATGTGTTAACAGAAAATGGTGTTGCCCTTCAGACATTGCCATGGTGGCCTTGTGAGATTTGATGACACGACCACATTTATTGTCATGATTGTAGTTCTATTAAACAGTTTCATTGGGCACTGTGTTTGCTCAAATTAGTCATTTTTTTTTTTGTAGTACTTTTTTGTGATGTGTTTTTTCAAGATAGGGTCTTGTGAACTATTTGTCTGTGCTGGCTTCAAACCTGGGTCCTCTTGATCTCTGCTTCCTGAGTAGCTAGGATTATAGGCATGAGCCACTGGCCCCCAACTTCAAGTCAGTCATCATTTTGTTGTTTTAACTTCCATGTGTGGGTGAAACCAAATAGTACAGTTGTTGATGTTTCTAGTAAAGGATGGAGAACCTGAGTTATTGTCAGTATGGTCCATGAAATTTTCAAGAATGTCTTCATATATGTGTAAGGATTTGAAACCACATAACCAGAGCTCTGCATTTTGCTAGCAATGATTGCTAGGCTCACTTGACAAAGTGAAACTGATTTCTTTGTTTGCAGGATAGAAGATCTCTTTCTAGGGTGTACAGTCATACATTTCTGGACTCAGATGGGATGGTAGGGCTTGTCTGGACTGCAGAGAGAGTACATGGTTTCTGATGCCATATCTGCTTTGTAATTTATCAGTGACTGAGCACTGTTGGGGAAGATGCCTGGAGCTTCCTCATGAAAAAGAGTGATGCTCACTATGGCTGTGGAAATGCAGGTGCCCACACAAATGCCATGTATTCACTCCCTTGTTCTTTAGTTTCTCAGAGGAAACCAAAGTCCATTGAATGATTAACAGCTTGTAATGAGCTTTTAAGTAGTTTCTAAAGTGTACATTTAAAATAAGTTCTTGGAAGCAGGTAGTTTTCCTCTGTAGATAGTGTTTCAAATAGTGAATGGTTCAGTTTCTAGTCTAGTCCACAACAAATTCTTATTACCCCTTGTATTTAAACTCTTGGTCAATGATCTTCCAATAAACTAAACAATGCAAGTATTAGCTAGAGTACTCAAATATCAGCTGTTGATATTTTCTCTTTCTTTGTGGTACTGGAGATTGAACTCAGGACCTCATTATTGTTAGGCAATTGCTTTACCACTTGGGCCATGTCCCCAGCCTATTTTTGCTTTAGTTGTTCTTTGCATAGGGTTTTGCATTTTACCCCAGCCAGCCTCAGACCAAGATCTTCCTACCTCTGCCTCCTGCCTAGCTGGGATACCAGGCTTGAGCTACTGTCCCCTGGGGCCCACTGTTGTTATTCTTCCTAGTCACTTTCACTCATCATCCTGTTTATGGTTCATTTTTGTGTGCTTGGACCTGCAGCAGTATCTGCATTAAATTAATTCCTTTTAAGAGCTAATTGAATGTGGAAGTGCAGAAAATGTCACAGGCATTTCACAGAAATGAGACCAGCTCTTTTTTTCCCCAAGTGATACTCCCATACTTGTTTAGTTTTATTCTAGGTGAAACTTCTTTTTCCTTAATCACCAAGTCTTAATGTTACTGGTCTCAATGTCATGTTGTAAAAGAAATAGTGTAATTAGTCTAAGCTGGAGTAGCTAGTGGATTTCCAGTGCCTTTACACATTGAAAGATGATGCGAGCTAACCAAGCACCTCTCCTGTTGCTATCAGAGTGAGACACAGTAGTTTACAGAATTAGTAGGCTTGAAGCAAAACAAAAGTGTGGGGTTGGGAAAGTCACCCCAAATTACTGTTGGTCAACCTTCAAACAACCATGGCAGAATTCACTTGGTTCCTGAATGGGCAAGAGGACCCACTGAGTCACCCACCTAAAGGGCTAGAACACCACTACCCTTTCTTTTCCCTGCAGTCACTGTATCCAGGTCACTGGCCCTGGGAGGGTAGGTGACTGGAGTTGGGATTATATGTGAGCCATGACTCTAAGCCAACCTGTGTTTTCCTTTTGGATATCATGTAGAAAATGCAAATTTAAAGATACAGTTAGTAAGAATTTTAAGACAAGTGACTATAGTACAAAGCCCTGGCCCTTCTGAGAATAAGTCCCTGTGCAACTGTACTGGTGCCTGCCTTTGCAGAGCACGAGGTGCAGAACGGCTTTCCATGTGCTCCTCTCTGGGTGAGGTCACCTAGGTAAGGCAGTCCACTTGTGTCTGGGAATCTGAGCTTTCAGACAGTTCTCCCTTGTTAAGTTGCCTTTCTGATGCTAGTTTTGAACACACAGGTCTCTGAAAGTACCATCAAAAAAAAAAAAAAAAGACTTAACTTTTTCCCTGTATTACATACACCACGTTGATGTGCTCAACTTAATGGTTGTGGGCAATTTGATGAATTAGTATTTCTCTTAATTTTTCTACAAGGGAGGATTGTTATCTTAATTTTACATGCCTGGAAACTGAGGCTCAGAGTCGTGAATAAGCACCATTCCTAATGACATGCAGTAATTGACAGAGTTGAAATTTAAACTTGGGAAAGATCATCTTATACTTACTTCATACTCTTTCTGCTGGCCTTAATGAAAGTTTCAGTGTCATGACACGTATGTGCTGGTGGCAGCTTTGTACCTCAGGAACTTCCAATTTGGTGGAGTTAGTGTGTGTATTTGCAGGTGCACTATAGTTTTTAAGCCTTATGCCAACCTTAGTCATTAACAGGGATCCAGGCCTTTTTGTCATGAAGCCGTGCATCTTTCATATTGGGTTTTTTCCTTTTTGTTTTTTTCACAAGATTTCTAGCCTGCTGAGGTTTCTTCTTTGAGCTTGATTTCCATCTTCAAATTTGTCTGCTGCCCTCTCAGAATAACTTGTGTTGGTTGGTGTTCACTGTGTGTCAGTAAACAGAAGAGGAAAAATTATGGCATCCCACAAGACCACAGGATACTAACATTGCATTTTAAAATCTCATTAAAAACATCTCAAGTGACCTCGGGGGACCTATAGAGATTTCTTTGAAAAGCTTTATCTACTATGAGTCTCTATTAATTAGGGTTCTCCTGAGACACCAACCCAGTAGAATACATAGAGACACAGAGAGATGACAGGGATTTATTCAGGGGAGAGGGGTGTTCTCACCTGACTGTGGAGGCTGAGAAGTTCCACAGTAGGCCATCTTTAACCTGGAGAACCAAGGAAGTTGGTAGTGTGGCTCAGTCCAAATCTAGAGGCCTCAAAAACAGGGAAGCCAATGTTGTAACTCTTAGTCCTAGGACACTTACTAAGTTCCTGCTACTGCCAAGCACTTTGTAGGTGCTGGTGTTACAGGAAAACAAGTTTCCACTGTCCTATTGGAGCTCTTATTCCAACCTTGAGGCAAATGTGGAACCAAGTATTTACCATACAACATAGTAAATACTTTAAAGTACAGGACACGTGTCCTTGGGATTCAAATCAGTAGATCAAGGAAGCTGCTCTTTGTTGATACTTCACCCCCTAGGGTAAGAATTTTCTTGTGGAAGCAAGGTTATCATTAAGTCCAATGAATTATTCTGATGCTTTAGTGTTGGTTGATCCTTCAAACCCACACATACTAAAAATGTGACTTTGGTTATTTAGCTGAAAAAAAACCTATCTTTCAACTTTTCTAATATTTCTTTGTAAGCTTTATAACTTAGGTGAGTAAAAGTTAAAGGCAAAATCTTGTTGATTACATAAAGACTAGTTCAAGCTGCAGTGTGCAAAAGGGCTTGTTAGCTCATCAGAGCAGATGCATTTCCAAAGGATCATTTACTCCCAGGGACGATAATGTTCCCATTTGAGGAATAGTGAGTCTGACATTAGCATAAAAATAATGTTAACTAGCAGAACAGCGATTAGATGGTAACAAGGAGAGCGTTCAGTATTAACACTGTCTACTGGGAACAATGCTGGGAGATGTATAGACTTCTATAATTTAATTAACTAATTAATTAATTAATTTTTGCAGTATTGAAGATGGCAGGTACTCTACCACTTGAGCCATGCCACAGTCCTTTTGTTTTAGTTATTTTTACTTTTTTTTTTTTGGACTGGAGTTTGAATTCAGGCCCTCACACTTACCAGGCAGGTACGCTACCATTGGGACCCCCGCCCCGCCCCCAGACCTGCTTCAGTTATTTTGCAGATATGGTCTCAAGTTTTTGCCCTGGCCAGACTCAGAATTGATCCTCCTAGCTCTGCCTCCTGCGTAGCTGGGACCACAGGCGTACACTGCCACACCTGACTTTTTTTTTTTTTTTTGAGGTAGGGTGTCACTAATTTTTTGCTGGGAATGGCCTTGAACTGTGATCCTCCTGTTTCTGCCTTGTAGTTTGTATAAAAGATGAAAATATGTGAAATCTATTGTGGATGTAGTAATCCATATTTAAGCTTGACAACATTGTATGGAAGGAATGATTTTCCTTACTTCCAGAAGGAGGAACTAGAACTTGCTTGAGATACCATAAAGCTAATAAGTGGTAGAAACAAAGTTGAATTTCAGAACCTTTGTTCTTCTCACCTTTATATTTGCAGAAATCAACTTTTTCATCTATGCAAGGTTCATAATATAATAGTTTCAACTACAGATACATTATGTAGACTTAAAGAATCTAAGTCATAATTTACTAGTTAGCTTTTCATATGTCTTCCTAGTTCCAGTACAAGCTAAAAAATTAGGACGTTAAAAAAAAAACAACAACTAAACTTTGGCAATTTGCTGATAATTTCAAGTAATCACTTTTCAAAGAAATTGCTGTTTTTGCTGTACTAGCACTACTTAATAAAGAAATCAGCTATCACTTACAAATAAAATGCAACATTTTAAGTAAGCTATTGAGAAAAATATCTACCAGTTGAGATACTGGTAGATATTATTTAGTCAAAACAATTGTTTTCTTTTTGGGAATGTTCAGTTAAATTTCAGTGTTCTTAAAAACACTTCTGTTTTACTTGCAGTGCAATATTAGTTTTAAAAAATTTTCAAAATGTGGAAATTTTCACATGCACACAGTAGACAGAATAGCATGATGAATCTTATGTAACCATATCTGGCTTCAGCAGTTAACCCTTGGCTAATCTTGTTTTGTTCACATCTCCATTTCTTCCCTCCTTTGTAAAGCAAAGCAAATCTCAGACATACTGTTTCTTTGTAAATACTTCAGAATTTTATTCTAAGGATAAACATATCTTAAAAAGACTTGACAATAATTTCATTTTCATACCTGAAACTAAAAGTTAATAATTCCTTAATATTAATTAGTGAACATTCAGTTCATCGTCAATTTGCCAATAGTTTCATAGGAGTCTTTTGTTTGTATCATGTTCCAGGAAATGCTGTTTATGATTTACTGATACACACATGCACGTGTGTGCATGCATGCACATACACACATACACATACACACACACCTCAATACACAGGCACATATATTTTGGTGGTAGAAGAGATTGAACCCACGTCCTCAAGCATGACTGGGCAAGCACTCTATTCCTTGAGATATGCTCCAGACCCCTTTGTTTTGTGTTTTGTTTTTGAGATAATGTCAGTCTACCTGTTGTCTAGGATGGCCTCAAACTTGTGGTTCTCCTGCCTTCCTGGAAAACTGGGATTATAACATGTACTAACATACCTGACCCATGAATATATTTTTGAGTAGATTTCCCTCTCCATCTTTTATTTTCCTTGCAATTTACTTGTTGAAGAATTAGGTTCATTTGCCCTGTGGATTGTCATGTAGCTATATATTCCCGATCACCTCTCTAGTAGCTTAACGTATCCTCCTGTGTATTTTTTTAAAGTGTTAGCAAGATCTAGAGTTACTTGCTGTTTCTTTCTTTCCTTCTTCCTTTTCATTTTTTTCCTTTTCCATCCTTCTGCTTCCTACTGTGTAAGTTGTATTTCTGCTTCTCTGATGAGACATATAATATGTGGATGTTTTCTTTATTTGGTACCAGCTGTTATTATGCATAGATACTTTGATTCATTAGGGGTTATAAACTATGATACATTAATTTACATTTGTATCTGCATTCATTATCTGGAATACTTCCATAAAGAAAAAAAATTTTTAAAGGTACAGATTGAGGCTGGGGATAAAGCTCAGTGGCAGTGCCCTTACCTAGCATGTATAGAGATAAATCTTGAACATGTATAAATGATAAATAACTAAAATAAAATGAAATTATTTTTTGAAGGAATATAAAGTAGTTTTTATAATAATAACATTAAAATAAGCATGAAATGTTTTGAGAAATACATTTTCTGTAAGACAGTGGCACTGTTAGGTAGTTAGCTAATCCTTAGGAACACAGCAGTTAAGAGTGTGAACTGTGAAGCCAGATTTCTGTCTTCAAATTTGGTTCTTCACTTACCAGTGCCACTTGGGCAAGTTTCTTAATGTCTGTGGACTCCAGTTTTCTCATTCATTACATAAGGATAATAACAGAATCTCCCCCCAAGGGTTATTGTGAGGGTAGAATGAGTTCCTATAACATCAGGCTCTTCAACAACCCTGACACTGTTGCTCTCAGCCAATGTTGGTTATTGCTGTTTTCATTTTTCTTTGTAGATGAATGGAGAGAGAAAAATTCTGATGTTTATTTTTATCAATGACACAGTTTTGCTTTTGGTATATATTTTTCCTCATCTATTTCATGGATTCCAGCCTCCTGATCTCATGTTTTCCAACCCCTACTGAACTGAAGTTTCTAGGCATTGAGTATCAGTAGCTGGTAAAGTCACAGCAGGAGAGAGAATCAAAGATGTTTCTTGCTGATACCCCTCTTATAGTACCAATTAGTGTTAACATTCATTTCCATATAAAGTAGTCTTTTCTGTTGAGCTGTGAGCTTTTTGACAGAAGAGACTTACTTTAGAGTATTGTTTCTTATAGTACCTGGTACTAATTGTGGGGCCTTCTCTATTTTCTTCCATTAACTATACGAACGCCTCATTTCTCAGGTTTGCCTAGTAATATACTTTTCAGATCCACAAACAAGTAAATTTCCTATTATCTAGTTATGTGAGTTAAAGTACATTCCTTTAAATACAAGGAGTTTAAGGTAAAAATTTGTTATTGTTGTCTGGTTTTGGTGGTGCTGGGGATTGAACCCTAGTGCATGCTAAACAAGTGCTCTACCACTGAGGTACACCCCATGCTAAGATGGTAATTTTTCTTACAAGTGTCAAGCACTTTCCAGGTTTTGAAAACAGAATGTATATTCTTCATCGTGCATATTGCTTATTTGTTTATATGGGGGATATTGACACATGCTTGGTTGTATGATTGTAAATCACATGTTTTCAGGATGCTTTATACATTTTTTCCATGCATCTTATGTCTTCATTTTCTCATTTTATGAACTGCCAATTTCGTTCTATTGTTTTTCTGCTGTATCTGGCAGTCCTTGTTTTCCAACTTTAAATTTCATGCTTTTAACTTCCATGGATTGGTTTGATTACTGAGAACATTAGAACTTAAAAAAACACAAACCCTGTTTTTTTCCTATTCTTGGCATTTTTCTCTATCCTGGCCTTAAAAAATTATCCCACTTGTGGATTCTTTATACACCTAGTGGTCAAAAATATATTTTATAACATTGTAAATAACATATTTATTAATGTGTACTTTAAAAAAATAATGGTTACTGTGTTTAAAGCTTTGAGTTGAATATACTTACCCAAGTATGTGTAAGACATCAGTGAATATGTTTTAGTTTATAAGATGCTAGAAAAATATTAAAACTATGCAAAATAAAGTATTTTTGAAGTATTTAGGGACATTTGACATGGAGTCAAATCCTGCTGTAAATCTTAGAGTCTTGGTGTTCAATACGTCTCTGAATTACTGCCAGGACTCTGTGAGTACATTAATATGTGACATGCCTGTGGCAATATTTCATCCTTTTTTATTTCGTTCCTTCTGATCTTTTTTATCTGTGCAATTTTGAATTTAGACAAAAAAGAGAAGCAAAAGTATTAAGTAAAAGAGAGTGAAACATTTATTAGTGCTTGCATATTATGCTTCAGAATGAATATTTTATCTTTTACCATTTATTTTTATGTGCAGGCTGCCTATAATACAGCCCCCACTGGACTGAAGTGGAAAATTAAGGACTGGCCCTTTTATTTCATTTTTGAGGTGAGCTCATTTGTAGAAAAATCAATATATGTGAAGCACTCTTCTGTTTCTTAGAAAACTGTCATCTACATGAGCTAAGGGAAAAATTAACAATTATCCACAAGATGCTGTTAGTGGGGCAATGTAGGTGGGAGCCATAGCCTAAGAGGCTGGAGTTCTTGTCAATACCCGGCCTCGCCACAGATGCCCTGCGGAGCTGCGGTCCTGGTTCCTTGACATCTTTGTGTCCGTGTGTCTGTTTAAAATGGGATGTTATGCCTATGTGCTCTGCTTACCCTTCATATTACATGTGGTGAGAGTAAATTGAGGTCATGGATATGAAAGAATTGTATTTAGAAAAGCACAAGGTAGAGATTAATATAGCGAACTGTCACATTGTGTTAAATGAGAATTAGCAGTTCTGATGCAGAGAATCTTTTTCAGCATGCAACTTTTGAAGATTATTGTAGTGTAATACCACTGGGTCAGTAGTAAGGCAGGGCTGTCTTATATATTGTTTCTGTATAAACTGGCAAACAAAAGAAAGAAGATTAGGAGGAAGTAGCAGAAGAAACAAAACAAACCTATGAAATGATCTTGAAAGCAATGGCATTTTTAGAATTATACATGACTTGCTAGGAATTTTTTTTGAAGGAATTATTATTAATCTGTAGGTTGTTAAGCATAGTCTGTTAAAACCTGCTTGCATTATTTTCAGTGTTTTGGCATTCCTTGTGGAAGAATCCCAGTTTCTGCCTTTTCCTTCTTTAGAATTTGAGCCATTCATCTGGACACCTTGATGTATGTGGTTTGATGCTTGGTAAAACTCCATCCCGACTTTTGTCTGTTTTGTGTTCTTTTCAACTTCCTTTGTTTCTGTTGTAATTACTCTTCTTCTATCCACTGAGCACATATGATCTTATCTGTGTGGGCTGAGGTTTATTTTTTTACATGCCCTCTTATCCCTGGTCTCCTAGAAAGTAAAATTGGGGTTTTAAAGGTCCCAGAATATTATTTAATGAATGGATTCATGTATTTCTTTCAGTAACTATGTTTGGGAGATAGATGCTGGTCAGTTGGTAATAAAATATGTACTGTACCATTTAGGTGTTTACGTTGTATCCTGATGGTTTGGCCATCTTTTTCTAATGTTACAGCTGGGACTATATTTATATCTTAGTTCAGATGGAAATGTTACATTGTTCTCACACCATTGTTTAGATCCTGTTTTAGGGACTGAGGGGTTGTGTTCAGGCCTTTAATAGTGATTAACACCATGTTCTTTAATCTCTAGAGCCAGCTCAACAGTTTTAATTCTGTGGCCATTCTAACCCCAATTAGTGCTTGGCTGAATCATCTGCAGACTTTTGTGTTCTTCTTATACTGTTACAAATTAGACTTTTTTCTGTCTTTAGGAAAAGAGTCTTAGTAAACACTTGGCTATTTACTTTCACTTATCCATCATTTCTTTCGCTTCCCCCAAGAGTAAATGATCACAGCCTTTGATCCCAGCATTTGGGAGGCAGAGGCAGGAGGATTATGAGTTTGAAACCATCCTTGGCTGCGTAGCAAGACCTGTCTCTAAATAAAAATAAATAAATAAATAGAACTAAGAGATGTAGATCAGCAACAGAGTGCTTGCCTAGCATGTGTGAGACCCTGGGTTTGATTTCCAGAACAGGGGAGGAAAAAAAAAGCAATTGAACTGTTCAAAGAACAGTTGTAGGGAACAGTAAGGATAGAATGTAGGGTGAAAGCTTGGATTCATCATCTTCATCGTGTAGTACTTGTAAAATGTTGGGTGTATACATTGTCTTCAGCTTCAGCTTCAGGGCTGCAAGAGGACCCAGTGCTCCTGAGCAGAGAGTTGGAGGGCTAAGTGAGGAAGAGTGGAGAATGCCCCAGCACAGGGCGAGCACGGTGCTTAACAGTTACTGCCATTGCCGTCATGTGGGAAGCACCATCAGGTGGGGAAGCCCAAAGGGAGTCTTGCAAGTGGGCTTGCTCGAAATGGAATGAGATAGTGAGAAAGGTCCTTTATCACAGTAGATCAAATGAGGAGTGGCGTGTAATTACATATTCTGTGGTGTATTGTTTATTTTTTTTTAAGATGAGGAAGTCTAGGCCTAGCCATGTGTCAGCTTATCTCTAAGATGATTACAGACTTAGGGACATAAAAAATTGGTCACTAATGAGTTGTTTATGGGAATTGTGTTAGAATATTATGAAATACCATTTAGCTTTAGATTTACTTCCTGTTAAAGAGTAGACAGTTATATTTAAATTAGTTACTAATTTTAAAGAAAAAAATTAAAATTTCAATTTGTGTTTCTTTTTTGTGTGGACAAGATAAGAAGTTCCACCATAAAATCAGATTTTAAAGAGCAGACATTGGTCTGGGATGGAGATTAGAGGCAGATCACTTACCTACATGTGTGAGGCCCTGGCTTTTGATCCCCAGCACTGCAAAACAAATAAAACTAAGCTAAACAAAACTAAACCAAAACAACAAGCCAGATATGGTGCTGTACATTTGTAATCACAACACTCAGGAGGCTGAGGCAGGTGGATCTTAAGTTCCAGGCCAGCTGAGCTATATAGGGAGACCCTGTCTCAAAAAACAAAAACCCAAACAACAACAAAAACACCAAAACCAAAAAGCACCAGATAAACAAAAAACTAAAATATCCAGACACAGTAGTGTTTAATCATCTAGCTTCCTGCACACACACACACACACACACACACACACACACACACACACACACACACATATTTTACCTTCTGCCTTTCAGAGTAGGAAGGTACAAGCTGTAGGGTTAGTTAACAGAACATCAAAGAGCTTCTTGCTACCAGGTTGGGAAATATTAGAATTACTGATTCTTAAATGAAATATTTTTGTGCAAGAATATTAGGAAAACAAGTTTTCATTCAGAAAATATTTTAGCCCTGTAAATTTTTAGCCTGAAGTTCACATGAGGTTAAAAAAAAATCCCTGAGTTAGTGAAACACTTTTAATGTTGGAAAACTTACCTTAACATTTTATATTCTGAATTCAACTCTTAAAAATATTTTAAAAATAAAATAGATATTTCCAAGATTACAAGTGTTTTGTTAGGGGGATTTGGTTAAACCAGCTACAAATCTGAAGTTTCCAAGATCTGAGTTTGAAACCTGGCTCTGCCAGTTAAGGCATATGACTTTGGGCAGATAATAGACTTTCTTGGCTTTTTATTTCCTCAGTTGTAATATTCTCATACCTATCTCGTATGGTGTTCAAATGGACAAATGACAAGTACATGGGTATGTGTATGTGTGTGAGTTCTTCGGGGGGGAGGCCTAAAGAATCGTGCACCTCTAAACTGGGATAATGCTGACAGCCCAAAGAATGACTCAACAGGTCCAAGTTGAATGAATAAAATGAGTTTTAATAGGGCTCACTTACAGAGCAGTGGATGACAATGGGGGGACTATATTTACTCATCTTGATCATAACTCCCCGAGAGCAGTCACTATTTAGACTCTCCTGAACCCACAGGAGCCTCCAACCCCCACCTACCAAACTCCTTTGTTTTGTGGTTGTAAGTCACTGCAGAGATGTGGACTAGAGCACCACCTAAGGTCAAAAACAGTAGAAGTAACTACAAGTTAAGTGTAAGACACAGATCCTGGGAAAGTTACAGTGTGTGAGTGCTCCATCCTTGCTGTTATCAGAAAGTCTGTGTGCTGTAGTCAGGCAGGTAGAACAACTCAGTGGCGCTTGCTACAAAATGGAGTTTCTCTGAGTAGGTGTGAAGAGGACTAGTCACACTATAATGTTATCACAAAAGTGTGAGGTAATTTAATTAATTAATTATAAATAGCAAGAGTTGAGATGCCCAGGAAAGTTCAGTTATGAACATGCCATAATAACAGAGATAGGCTTTTACTTTAAGAACTCAACTTGTATGGATGGTGTATTTTATGTTGGAGAAGTATTTCTAAAAGCAGAAAAATGTAGTTATTTACATTAATTATTTACATTAAATGATGACTAGTGCCTTGTATGTAGATTGAAGTTGTTTTAAATTCTTTCAGACTAGGTTAAGGATAAACATAGATTCTCAGTGCATGTTAAAGGAATAATTATGAATATACTTTATTGCTATAGGATGGTTCAAATTTCATAAAATGGAGATATCTTTGAGCATCAGAAAAGCCCTTGAAATTTTAATGGAAGGAATAAAGCTTGAGGTACTTGCGGAAGGAGAAAAAGAGGAAGGAAGAAAAAGGTGGATAGAGAAAGGAGAGATTCAGGATCAAGGGACATTTTATAGATTCTGTTTGTTGTTAGTGTTGTTAGGGACAGGGCCTGGCCCTTCAAATTCAGTTAGTCAGCACCTGGGAGGACAGTCTTGATGGTGGTGTGCTTGCCTAACACCCTCTGAGATTCCTTTTGTGAAGAACATGTTGTCTTTCAGTGTATCCAGACTCAGTATTATTAAAGGACTACTGCTATAGTTTCTTTAAGCTTCGGTCTCTCTCATTATTAATAGTTTGGCACAGAATACTGTTAATTACATACAAGCACACCCCCCCCAAGGCACCCCCCAGTTTCAAAATGGAAACTGTGAATTGCCTTCTGTGTCTGTTTTGAACTCATCACCATGGTGATGAATAGTCTGCTTAGTTTTATGGCTGGCATGATTCTTCTGGGTTAGGTCACCTGTTTTCTTATTACCAGTCAGCCACACTTTGGACAACAGTTAAATTTCCATCACTAAGAAGCAAGTGGGTAGAGAGCAGAACTAGTCATTTAGTAGAATCAGCTACATCAGTGCTTTTAATTGGTTGATTATTTTCTTTCAGTGCTAACTAGCAGGAGCTTAGTCAGTTCACGTGGCTTTAAGCCTTTCCATTGCAAACCTGAACCAGTGGGGAATTAGTATATCCTAGGCTGCAGTCATAAAATTGTTATCATTTGGTGAAGCATTATGGGGGAGGCAAAAGAAGACTGACCAAAGAAACTAGACTTATCCATTCTTTATTTTAATGACTCAGCACTTTAAATATTGTGCATTACCGTGTTTGCATCATCTGGATCAATGGGTGAGACTTATCTTACAGAAAACCTATTAGTATCTACAACCATTGAAAGAAATGTTAAAGTGTTTCAATTAGGTTAACAATATACCACTAGAATGAGGATGGATGAACACAAGTAAAACAGTGGATTTTGGGGAAGTAAGTGAGCTGTGAATTTGGAGCTATCCTGTATGCCAGAAGGTCAAATTGGGTATCATGAGAGTTACCGGCTTGAGGTCATTGCTCATAAAGCAAACCTAGCTGAGTAAAGTCATAGATCTTTAGGCAGACAACACATTGGCCAGGAAATGACTCAGAACCCTAGGTACCATAGGCATATGACAGTCCATAAAGTTGTAGTTATTTGTGTATAACTTAATGCAACTAAACAAATTAATATGATTTCCTCAGTGGAATAATGATTTAAGAGAGCTAGTGAATTTCAAACCTTGGAAAATACTACTTTTTGAATTATAGTCATTCTTGTTTATCAGTGGAAATGAAATAGTTTAGATCATTCCAGTTCTGATTACAGTACATCTCCTCTAACTCCTAACTCGGAGTAATCAAAATGGCTTCCCAGGTTTCAGTCTGAATTAAAGCGATTTCCCCCTCTCTTCTTTATTTCCACTTCACTAATGAAAGTGGAACCATCATTTCTGCTTCTAGAATGACTGCACAATTGCATTTATACCTAATATAGTACTCAGCTCAAAGTGGGTACTCATTTTTTCTGGAGACAGAAGAAGGGAGCAGGGTACTAATTATCAGTTCACACTAAATGAAAAGACCTAAAAAGAATGTCACTTGAAAATCTACCTCATAGTGCTGTCCTGTTTTGAGGAATGCCTACTATATGCCCCTGGTACTGGGTTTGAACTCAGGGCCTCTTGTTTGTTAGGCAGGTGCTCTGTCACTTGAGTCATACCCTCAGCCCTTTTTGTTTTAATTATTTTTCAGTAGCGTCTCACATTTCTACCCTGGCCGACCTGGACCACAATCCTCCTATTTATGGCCTGGTACACACCACCATGCCCAGCCCATTGGTTGGGCTCATGAGATGAATTCATGAGATGGGGTCTCATAAACTTTTTGCTCAGGCTGATCTCAAGCCATAAGCCTTCCAGTCTCCACCTCCTGAATAGCTTGGATTTCAGGTGTGAGTCACTACACCTGGCAAGGAAACATTTTGTATGTACATTTTTTTTATTATTTACTGACACCACACTAGACATCCAGACTTTTGACTAAACCTGGTCCTTCCCTCTTGCTCATTTTTAATAAAATGAGCTGCCACATATCACTATACAACTTTCATTCTAGTTTCTTTTTTTGTTTTCTTGGACTTTGGCACATACTTGAGCTCTACTGAATCAGTGCTGCCTTAACCAGGGATTTGCTTTTAAGACTTTCTTCTCTGCCAGCCACATGGACTGCATTTTATATCCCACAGACGAGCAGGAAACACTCATCTTCCTCCCTGAATCCTATGACTGAGTCATTCTGGCAGTGTCACTATACCTCTTATTTCTTGCTTATACTCTATTACTCAACATGTCCATCCTTCCTGTAAAGGAAGCTCCCGATCCTCCTTGCTTTATTAGTTCTTTATTTTCTGTTGTGAAATGGTCCTCTGACATTAGTCCCCAACAAAGCCTTTCTAACTTTACTGGAGGAGAAGTAACATTTTACTTCTCAAAATCTTGTTTGTTTATTCACTTTTTATGACTGCTAACTAGTGATCATGTTAAAAATCTTCTGATGTTTTATATATCTTTAGTACAATTTTATTAGGTTTATTAGGTTTATGCTTTGTTCACTGTTTATGCTGCTCAACATAGATGTGTGCTTCTTCTACACTTTTAATGTACGCACCCACATCTGTATTTGTAGTACAGATTAACCTAAAGGGCAAATTCTGTGTCTTGTTTATAAAGCACTTAACCTACTGATAATATACAAATTTCAACAAATGCTTGACCCATGTAATAAATACATAATACTTATTTGTTTATTGACAGAGCTTGTGAGTTTAAAAAATTTATGTTTTTCCTTTATTCACATTTCCCCCCTCATCCACCTCTCTGATCGTGCCGAATCAAAGCCATTGTCATGAGATCCATATAGGTCTGAGGTCCAAGGTTGGTACTGCATGGTGTGTGAATCACCGTATGACTAAGAGCTTTTACATGGTGGCCATATTTTATAATACTTGAGAAGAAAACAAAAGTGGGAGAGTTAAGAATAATGTAAGTGAAAGTGCTGTATAAACTACAAAATGTGTGCAAACACATACACAGTTTTTCTTGACATCCCTGAGAGTGATTTCAGATAATGCAAAGTTAGTGGTATGAAATAAAGTGTGTTTATCTGAAACTCCTGACAGGCTACATGAGTGAGTAGAAATTGGTTTAGATGAGTATTAGATCTGCTGGCTTATCCTAATTTGTTGGCATGAAAAATTCATAGACTGGTGGTATCCTAATGAAATGCAGAATAACATTTGCCTCAAAGTAAGCAAAGTGGATGTCTTTTCATGTTTTCTAACAGAATAACAGGAGTGAATGATCGCCTGTGGATGTTGAATTTTATTTAATTGTCAAATGAGTCAAAATGACAGAAAGTGAGCTAAAGAATCATTTTTTTCATGCATTGTGTGCTATTTTAAGATTTTCGAGAAAAGAACTTTCAAGATTGACAGGTTTTTAAAAGTAAAGCAATATTGGTACTTGCAGAGACTGAGATGTCTGTAAACACATCTCCTTATAAAACGGAGCATTGCCAAGAGGATTTGTGTAGGAGTTATGCATATGTATGTATTTTTAAAAGATCATGTAAAAATCTACTTAAATCCATGCAGTCTCACTTTTAAATAAGTACTTACTACCCTATAGCAGCCAGCAACCTAATTTTAAAATAGAATTATAGCTGATTTGAATTAATTTCTATATTATTACTTATAAAATATGGAAATTATTCATATTCAGAGAAGCTAACTTGTTCTTTCTGGACCTGATTTTTAATTCTAAGTCTTATATTTACCTAATATTAATGTCAATTAGAGGAGACTCTGATTGATTTTGAAACATGCCATGATATTAAATATATAATTTATCCTTTATATGAGATGAAGAATGAATATTGATAATAGATTCTAAAAGTTTATCAGCTTTAAGAATGACTGGCAGATTCATTGATGATGTTTTGATTTTATATTAAGAAGTCATAGAACTTTTATGTTAAGTTGACCAAGATTAGAATACTCAAAGTCAATAAATAAGAAAAAGACAATAATCACCCTCACAGAAGCAAAGTTTTAGAATAGGTAATCTTAAGTTTCTATTCTGTGTTTGCAGTAAAAATTAGTGTGTAAACAGATGGTGCTATTCACCCATCTGTCATGGATGTTAAGCTCAGTCTCCATCTTTGAAGCTGAGAACTCTGCCAGGAACCAAAGTTGCTGGTACCTCCATAACTGTGAAAAATAAATATCAGTTGTTTATAAATTACCCAGTATAAGGCATTTTTTGTGATAGCAGTCTGAGTGGACTAAGACAGAAAGCAACTGTATATAATTGTCTCTGTAGAGAAATTTTGACCATGTAGCAATGATTATAAGGATGAGCATATCTTTTGCATGTCATCTTCTTTAAAATTTTTCTTCAATAAAACATTCAGGAATGTCCATAAAGATTTTAGTACAGTGATGATAGTTGTAGATTTTCATGATAAAGAATAATTTCCCTCCCTCCCTCCCTTCCTTCCTTCCCAGGGTCTCACTGTTTAGCCTAGGCTAGCCTGGAACTTGTGATCCTTTTGCCTCAGCCTCCCAAGTACTGGGATTATAGCTGAAAAGTATATATTCTAATGGAAAAGACAGGCCAAAAATGGGTTATGATTATTTAAATCACCAATTACACCAAACAGTAGAAAGGAAATCAAGAAGTTTTCATATAGAGAATAATGCAGAGGGTGGATGTTAATTGGGGGGGGGTCACCTTGTACTTTAAATGCCTGGCTATGCTGTGTGAGCAAGTGATAAGTTATGGCTTAGAAGAGGAGAAATGCAAAGCGATGGAGAGAGTTCTCAGGCAAAGGGAATAACATGCCCAGGGAGGCCAAGCTGGGCAATGTGAGTGAGGATGAAGTGGAAAGAGACAGAGCTGGAAAGTGAGGCAAGGAGCAAATCCCGAAAGACTTTTCAGGTGGCAGTAAGAGTTTGTTTTTGCTATGCTGGGATGGAACCCAGGTTCTTGTGCATGCTAGGCAAATGCTCTACCACTGAGCCATACTGTCAATCCACAGTTGCCACAACTGCACAACTTCAGTTTACACAACACTGAAGGGGTCTCAGGTAAATGATGTGATCATATTTCCTTTTAAGGAACAACCACTTTCATGAGCATTAGGAGTACGACTGGAAGTCACAATAGCCAGAGTCTGTCTGCCAGGGAACAACTTGTTTAGTAAACTCTGGTTATATCACTATGATCAATATGTTTACTGTCACTCTGGAGTAAGGAAGAGTTACAGTTTATGTTACCTGACTTGATCCCAAGCCCCACCCAGCAAAGAGAAAATGAATTATTTAGAGGAGAAAACTCAGAGAAGTTGTGATGTTCTTAATCTGCCATTTTTTCCATACAGTTAATCAAGTCTTACGTTTTGCAGATCACATGATTTCTTTCAGTCTCTGTGAAAAAGATGGTATTTTCATTTCAGATGTGAGCAGACTGACTTAATGAAGTAATGTGGCCCAAGTTATATACAGTTTATAAAGTAATAGAATTGGGATTTGAACCTTCTTTTGCACATGAACTTGAGTACTGTACAACTGCATTCCAGTGCCTGTATCAGTGACTTATTTAAGGTCCTGTAACTTTGAATTATAAAGACAGGGGGAAAATTAAGTTTTAAATTTCAACCCATGGCTCTTTTGACAATATTGTGCCAACTTTTGATATAGGCTTATTAAATCTATTTTCAATAGCCCTATGTAGAGAATACAAAAGGATTAGGTACTAGTGTTAGAATTATCACTATAATGTCTTCAATCTTCACGCTAACAGAGATTAGGATTTGGGTTGGGGAACCAACTGAAAATAAACTTGAAAGTGATCTGTAATATTTTGCCCAACCAGTCAGCCAAAGAACATTACTGAGTTCTGCCTAGGAAATTTCTACTCCAGTGATAATCAGAGAAGTTAAACCACTTTAAAAACTAGTGTGTTTTCTGGCAATCTAATATCAGTGTCTCATTGTGACAATCAGCTTCAGGTCATGTTTGAAGTGTCCCTATAATGTCTCTTCTATGTGACTATGGTTCTGTGAGCCACTGGCCTGTCTTGTTTGATTTAAGGTTCCTTTGTTGTCCCTACTTACTGGTAGCAGACAAGTTTCAAGGATCATTTGATGTGCAGATTTAATTGTAGGTTTTATTTTCAAAGGATGACACAAGTTATATCATCTTTGCAACTATTGTCACAGCTTTTTCTGAACTGCTACTCTGAAAATAGGCATTTCATTGTGTTTATTGTAATGCTTCCTGATTTAATTTTCAAGACTAACTGCTTTGTATTATTTTGGTAATCTAATACTGATATGCAGTACTTCAGTAGGTCTATATTTTTTAGTTAAACCTGGGCATGTCTCTTGGTTTTTTACTAGGATGATTTGTTATTATCATATGCAGGATTTCTTTTTTGCATTTGCTGATTGGCCCTTCCCTTTCTTCCTCTTCCCTTCCTTCCTAGTTCTAAGGTTAAGGTTAAGCCTCATTAGCTAGCCAATGTGATAATTTCCTGACTCTCACAAAGTTGAAAAAGGACCAACACTTCTGTATGAAGAGCTTTTTGCTTGCCAAATGGCACTTAAGAACTCCAGAGTATTCGTCTAAAGTAGTCACATCCTTTTTCTTTTTTTCTTTTTTAAGAGTTGAAACTTTATGGGAGGGACAGGTTTGGAGGAAGACATTGTAAGTTTAAAAGAATTACATTATAAGGAACATTCTGTCAATTCCTTTGTTGGCTATTCACCAAGACAATTACTTGGAATGCCGCTACTCCCTGTGTCAGGTGACATGAGGACAGTTTAAGTGAGATAGTAACAATGGGAAATATTGGTAGTACATGCCAGAAGCCTTCATTTTCTTTGCCTTTCCAAAATTCTTTGTATGTGTTATATTTCACAAGAGCCTATTTAAATGGAAATTTTTGGCAGAAATGGAAGGATCGATAAAAAGTATTATTTGATCATCTGTGAGGTAAATATACAGATGTCCTCATAACAAGTAATAATTTTTCCTCATTCATTTCTGATTACTTGGTTATTTCATTTTTCTGAAAATTTGCCATTTTATGTTAAAGAGTAAAACTGCTAGTTACTGTGTTTTACCAAAATCTAATTACATAGATTTACTCCTTTTAAATTTGAATTAGGAAGACTTCTAGAATATTGAATGAGCCCAGTCTCATTTTACCTATGAGGAAATGAAGGCTGGTGAGGTCACCTGAATTACTGAAGGCTACAGAGCTGTTAAGTGGCAGACTTGGTACTTCAACAGGAGCTTTTGGTTTTCAGGTGTTGAGGTCTTTTTGCTATACCACTGTTTTGGGGGGATAGGACATGAGTGGGGATGAGAAATTCCTCTTTTTATTTTCACTAGTTCAGAAAAAAAAATGTTGGATTTTTGATCAAAGTTGTCAAATAAGATCTTGTTTTATTAGAGCTAGACAGTGATTCCCAGGTTGAAGATGGCATTTAAAATGCTTAATTAAATAAGTTTATATGGTATTTCGCTGAGTGTATTCCTTATCTTGGCCAATTTAAAGGAAAATTGCCATTATATGCCTTGTAATATAAATTTGCATTTTATCTTTTCAAATCAGCATTTCCCTTACTTAAAAGAGACTCTTACCATTTGTGGATTTGAAGATTTTAATTATAATTGTGTTCTTCCAAATAACTTATATGGAGAATATATTGTGTTGGTCTTGCTGTTTATATTTACCATAAGAAGTGCATATATGTATTTATATGTGTATACACATATGTGTTTTTCATTTTTAGTCCATGGTTCTATGAACAAAGAGTAACTCCAAACCCACAGTGACTCATTTAATCTTTTTATGTGAACAAATTTATTCTTTTTCTTATTTCCACACCATCCATATTTGCTCTTCTGCATGTTTGTAGTATATTAGCAGTTGGATGTGATTATTCCCAAATATAAATTTTATCACTTCTCCTATCCTTTCTCTAGATAAATTATAAAAGCATTTGATTGGCCATCCTACCCATATGGATTTAGAAAGCTTTATGTAATTGAAATTTGACAATATGTAGCAAGACTGTTCCCTAGAAACCTGTTTCCAGATGCTCTCTTATTATTAGTACATTAGTTTCGTACTCCCATCAACAAAGATTTTAAAGTTAGAAGGAGAAAAAAGGTTGATTTTGTGAAGACAAAGCCGTGAATCTTAGGAGAGGAAGACATGACAGAATGAAGTGGGGCTTAGCTATCCAGGAGCTGAGAGTGAGGTTCTGCTGTACTTCCAAGATGAATGCATTGTGACAGTGTCAATCCATTCTGCTTGGCTGTCCTAACACTTATGTAAGTGACTTCATGTCATTTGGGATCTGATGATCTCAGTTGGCAGGTTCTGCTATGACCTATCTTATCGTGTCTGTGTGATTACAAAGTATGGAATGATGGGCAAATTTACCAGTAGAGATGTGTGTATTCAGTTTCCAAACTCCTCCAAAAGAAAGAAAAAAGTAACCAAGTCTTTTGCATTCCGTGTGTGTGTGTGTGTGTGTGTTATATACATGGCTATTTCATGTGGCTACTTCTAGTAACTGCTTATCTTAGAATCAACAAACACCCATGCACTAGATTTGCTCCATGTCATTGGGTGTACATATGTATCAGTGTACATGGTTTCAGTAAATGCAGTCAGTCTTTTAATTGGTATTCTGCACAATGATTAGTCCTATAACAGCCTGAATCAGATTAGTCTTTCATAAAGCTTCATTTCCATCTTTACTAATAATTCAGAAGCAGAGAAAGAGAGAGCGAGAGAGAGACAGAGAGAAACAGAGAGGGAGCGGGAGGGAGGGAGGGAAGGAGGGAGAAAGAGAGAGAAAGAGAATATTGTGTCACTTTCAGTACAGTATGTTAACTGTACTTACTGACTCATTATTAGGAAACTATTTCCAGGCAAGAACACATTTTGATATCCAACAACCCCCCATGACCCTATGAGACATTATATTAAAAATGGCAGTGGTTGGAATTGGGATACCCTCTCAGGTCCCTGTCTGATCTCAAGTGCAGGATACCTTGGAATGTTGGCTTGAAATTTTATGATTCTGTTGGTCATTTGGATTACATTATTCATTTTGAAGGCCTTCCCTTGTACTTTTAACATTGATCTCCTCACCAAAGAGATTATATTAGTGCTTTCTGCTGTTCTCCTCATTGACTTCTATTAACATTCTTCTCTTCCCTTTCCCTTGAGTATCTGTGCCCTGCTATTTTTTTCCTGATGCACTTCTGTTGCAGATATGGTTCCTCAGGAGGCCAGCTTTGAAATGGATAATTAATGTGTGGGAAGTTTATCAGAGAGTACTCTTGGCATCAATCCTTGTGGAAAGGAAGGAGCTAGTATTGCACAGATGGGACAGTAAGGCTGCCTTGCAGTCTCCAGTAAGACCTTACCCCATGCGGAGCTCCACAGCTGGGATGGTTCTTCACCACTTTCCCCAGCTGAGAAGGGGAGCCTAGGTCTTCATATTCCACTGCCAACCTGCCTTTTAGGTAGTTGACAAATCATCAGTAGGAAGAGGAAGAAGGGTGAGGACAATCTTCAGCCAAGGCTGTTCTGAGTGCTGTCTACTGGCAGCAGTACACATCTCTTGGTCCTACGGGGATCAGTGTGGCTCATGAGTTTCCACCCCATCTTTTTTGCAAGGCTGCTGGAGGTGGTAATGAATGGCTCTGGGGCTGGGTCACAACTTCCCAGAGATGAGGAGAAGAAAAGATGGTCAGGAGCTTGAGAGGTGACAGAATAGCCGAGTTGGAGCGCAGTAGGTTCTGCTAGACAATTGAACTGTGACATTGATTATTACTTTGGTAAAAAGTTTAAAAAATTCCATCTACAGTGATGCTATTCCCTGTTTTAAGTTATAGAAACCTGATGGAAACTAGGTGCTCTATGCAGAGAAGTGAGCATACCTTTATGCAAATACATTCTATTAGTTTTTGTAAAAGCTAGCTAATTTTCCAGTTTCTTTCTTTCTTTCCTTCTTTCCTCCTCCTCCTCCTTCTTTCTTCTTTTTTTTGGAACTGCACTACAAATTGTGCTTGTTTGCAAGGCAAGGCATGTGCTCTACTGCCTGAGCCATGACTCCAATTCTTTTTCTTCTGGTTATTTTGGAGATAAGATCTTGTTTTTTGCCCAGATTGGACTGGATCAAAATCCTACTATTTATGCTTCCACCGTTGCTGTTCGGAATGACAGGTGTGCACCACCATTCCCCGCTTTTTTCTGATGAGATGGGGGCTCATGAACATTTTTGCCTGAGCTGGCCTGGAACCAAACTCAGCCTCCCACATAGCCTGGAATGACAGGCGTGTGCCATTGTGTCCAGCTAAGGGTTGATGTGGGGTCTTGCAGACTCTCTGCCTGAGGTGGTCTCAAACTGTGATCTTTACCATCACAGCCCCCCAAGTAGCTAGTATTACAGATGTGAGCCACCTGAGCCAGGCTTAGTTTTCTATTCTTTGTACATAACTGTTTTCTATTCTTGCTATTCTTTTTCTTCCTCTGTATCTTTAATGATTTCAGTATGTTTTTTTAAAAAAGTCAATGTTAAATTAGATGAGTATTGAATTTTCTGTTTGGTGTATCTGCCAATGCTCAATCACACTAAATCAGTTTTTCACATATTTTGTAATTTATAAGCTCATCTCCAGAGGCCATTGCTTTTTTAAAAAAAAATTCTTAGACTTATTTTCATCTTTTCAAATGTTCACAGTGCAGAGTCTTCTTCGTTAGCTCCTTTGACCACCGTGTTGCTGCATTTGCAGTTCCCCTGTTACTTATTAACACTATTTCTCAGATTCTTCCTCTCTAATGAGGCAGTAATCATAGTAATGATCTGTGTGGTATTAGTATGAAGCACATAGTAAGTTCTCAATCAATGCTACCATTGTTATTTATACCATTAATTATTTTTTTTTATTTCAAACCACCTTAGGCAAGAGTTGGAAGCTCTTAGCAGTAGTTATGTTTACATACTTAAAAAGAGAGGAAGTCTTAGTTAACGCCCTAGAGAAACCAAGGGAGAAACTTTGTTCAGGATAGTACAATACCGAAACTGCAGCTTAGAGTCCCACCCTCTCTGGGGATGTGCCAAAGGTCACTTGGCACATAAGTGAGCTCAGAGGAATGCCCTCTCACTTTTGCCTTGAGGATCGCCTGGAGGAGTTGTGCCTGGATTGTGTGGGCAGGTAAATTTGAGTTTGTGAATATTTTCTTTGCTAAGGAGGGCTCTCAAAGGCATAATTATTAGAGAAGGTGTTTGTAGACTTTGAAACATGTAGCAATATTTTTAGTCCCTTTGGCAATTTTCAAAATTCCCTTTTGATATTCCAAGTGGATTCTGAACTTGGTGAAATTGGTGTGCTTCAGTGCCCTTCCTTCTCACTCCAGAGATAGAGATTTAAAGGATTTCCTCCCTTGAGTCATGGCATTTGAGAGACGGATCTATCCACTGATCTTCCTGTGAAGAGGTGTTGACTGTTAACAGTTGGGAATGTACAGGCATAATATATCAAGTTTTCTTAAAATTACTTTAAAATTAATCTTATGTGTGAAACACTGTGATTTATCCTATAAATATTAACTATTTTGAAAGGTTTATGCAGTGTTGTTTATACTATGAAAATTTGCTTATTAACCAAATTTAACCTTTTTAGGTAATTGGCTTTGTGTCTACAGATTTAACACTGCCAAATCTCTATATAAACATTTTTCTTGGGGTCTAAAATATAGTTGAATACATGTTTTTGTTATTTTTAAAGTCCATGTATATTAATGGAACTTGTAAATGTGTAAATAGTCACTTAATGGAAGTTTTTAAGGAAAAACTGTTTCAAAAATCCAGCTTTGTAATTATGATCTTAAGTATTGAGTTTGAGCTTAGTGATAGCCCATCTGATTATTAATATGCAGAGGTCTCTGTATATCACATTTTTGTGGCTCTTAGTTTATTTGTACACTATTCTTAAGCAGAAGGAAGCTTTCTTATTGTTCTGTAAGTACTCATTACATGCAAGGCCAAGATTGATGCTCTTTAAAAACAGTCATAAGCTGATTACCATGTATCTGAATATACTAGACAGAAAACCAAAGCAAATAACTGTCCAAGTCACTGGCTTGGAGCTTGAAGTGTAGAGTGTTCTTTTGTTTAAGTGTCCCGGTTATGGCTTATTGGTTCTTTTTTGAGACACACCCTTGTATGTGTTTATTTTCCTATAATGTATCAGTTATTTCTTAAGACTATTTTGTGGCTTAAGAAACATTATCAGCTCACACAGACTTTACCCAGATGAACATCAAACATCATATGCTATTCTTGACAACATAAATAGGTGAAGTTCCTTGAGGTGTTCATGGCCTGATTTAGTCTTAATCTTGGCTGTAAAAGTTTTGATCAGTTTTACTGGACAAATTCTAAGGCAAATATCAGTATCATTTGGAGTAAACTGTATATTCTCTGAGAACGACATGTAAAATATTTTGTCCTTTGACCCAGCTGCCCTCACTTTTAGGAGGACGTCTTTGTATATGCTATACCTGGAGTAGTTTATAAGAGGCTTCAGTTTTTCAGCAGTCAAACTTGGAAACAGTTCTTTAATTTATTTAAAATAAATTCTATGTAAGAAGAAATGACTAGAGAGAGAGAGAGAGAGAGCGCTGGTTAGTCTAATTTCTCTATTAATTCCAAAATAAATTGTATAGAGAAGTCTCCTTTTTTTTTTTTTTTTGTTTTAGTGACATAATTTGTCAGCCATTCATTAAGGTAGAGAGAAAGTCTTGCCTTTGATTAAGATGACAGAAGTCATATTTTAGACTTTTATAAGTTGTTAATTAAACTGCATAAGAAGTTTGTACAGGGGGTAAAATAAAGTAGATTGTCAATAGTCAGTCTTTTAATACTACAGGATATTTCTAGTTTAATTAAAGAACTAAATATTTAAGAATTCTTTTTTATTTTATAGTTTAGGTTTATGCATATATTTCCAGTTACTCAATTTGACATACAGTAGTCTTAAGAATTCTCCTTTCAGCTATTTGAAAAAATTACTCTTATTTTGGTGAATATCCATGATTTTTTATATAGAGTCTTGTGTACAGAATGCATTAGTTAGATTTGGGAATTTGATCAAAGAAACTTGTGGTAATTTTAATTGTCAATATACTTTCTAAAATACTAAAGCAATTTGTGAACTGTTGTGTGTTTTGCTTGATAATGTAAGATCTGAATAGAATGGACTAAGTTTCTTAAGCTTGATTTGTGTCATGTAGCACCACTGGTGGAAGAAGGTTTTAGCTTTGGTGAACATCGGTGTCCCTTTTTTTGATTATTAAAAATACATTGCATCAGATGTAATTCAGAGCAATAGTATTTAACTTTGCTAATCCTAGCACCAGATTTAAAGGTCTGGTGACAACAGTTGTAGTCTGTGCTTTGTTTCACTGCTTCTAAAAAACCCTTTCTCCCATTATTCAGGTAAGTTTTCTTTTGTTCACTGTTTCATTTAATTTGCAAGGCTAAATGCCATGGGTTAGTATCCTTTAGCCAGAGCCACCAATATCCATCGTGGACACAAAGCCTGGGATTGTGGTTGGGGAAAGTCTTTTCCTGCTGCTCTGGCCTGGCATTCCAAAGACTTTGTGAATGAAGTCTCTTAATTTATTCAAAGCCTGGAGTCCTGAAAGCCACTTGGACTCCCTTTTGCCTGTTCTAAATCCACGCCACATTCTTCTGGCTAATAGCTGTCAGTGAACAATTTTCTCACGATATAAAATTCATTGTTCAGTATGTAATTTATCATCTGTAATCATGTAGCTTCATCTGTGGCTTAAATGTTGTTCTTTATGCATTGTATCTTCTGTTTCCTGTCTCCTTTCTTTACTCATACTGCAATTAGAAAATTTCCTTCAAAACCAAAATTTACCTCATTCTTAAGTTTACTAACCACTACTATTAAATTTTTCTTGGTCCTCTCTACCAACATTGAAGGTATGTTTTGTACTTTCTGCATTTTTTATAGTGCTTTTATTTTTAGGGATATTATTTTTTACTCCTATAATATTGGCTGAGCTTAAATGAGTGACTAAATTATTTAAGTCACTGTCTCTTACTCTGATGGGTTGGAGGTAGTTTTGTCTTGTTTCTGCCATGTTGCCTTATGTTCAGTAGATGCTCAATGAAACTATTTGGTGACTTAAGTAAGTAAGTAGAATGAAATGGCTGTGAGGTAGTGAACTGAGTTGCAGACATTTTACTTCTCTGTTGGAGTGGACATTTGGGGAAATGTAACATGGTTTTGTGAATTAGAGCTATCCCTAGCATGAATGCTAAAGAAACAATCAAATTGCAGTTAAGCTGGGTATGGTGGTATGCATCTGTAATCCCAGCTACTTGGGCGGTGGAGGTAGTGGCACAGTTGAAGGTTGTTTGGGCAAAAGTGAGAGACCCTATTAAAAAAATAAGCTAAGGCCAAAAAAGGGCTGGGGAAGGATGGGGGTGTGACTCAAGTGGTAGAATGCAAAGCTTTGAGTTCAAATCCTATTACCACCGATAGGCTTGTAATCCTAGCTACTCAGGAGGCAGAGGTCAGGAGGATTGCAGTTCAAAGGCAGCCCAGGCAAATAGTTCCGCAAGACCCTATATCGAAAAACCCTTCACAAAAATAGGGCTGGTAGAGTGGCTCAAGGTGAAGGCCCTGAGTTCAAGCTCCAATACTGCCAAAAAAGAGAAAGAAAAGTTGCATTTAAGAAGTGTGTTTTAGATCATGTTGCTTGGTAGCTCAGTACTGATGGAAGAACAACTCTAGGTAAATACTTCAGCTGGTAGGAAGCTGAAGAGTGGCACAGGCTTTCTAGGTAGTGACTCCAGGTATGACTCACAGCACGTTTTTCAGAAGCTCATAGTGTGGGCATAAATACAGTTAGTTCTGCCATAATGCTGGTTTTGAAAATGGAAATGTGTTTCTACATGATTGACATCTGTGAACAGCTAAAGCATAATACAGATTTCACTTTCACTTATGTGTGAAAGTGCGAAGTTGGTGAACTTGGAAAATCTTAACATAGGTGCAGAATGCACAGGAACACAATGTAGACATCCACCCACCTTGCTTCCATAGATCATGGACCACACCCAACCACACTGCAGGTTGTATCTCCCATTCCAGTTGCAGGCAACCCAACCCTTTACCACTTCCCAGTAACTTACAAAACTGCAACCTTTGACACCTAATTCCAGACACAGTCTTCCAATTGTTTTCAAAGTCAGGTGTCACATTATTATAGTTTAAAAAACTTGTTCAACCATTTAACACAAGCGAAACTGTACTGTGGTCTTCATTAAATTCTTACCACTTACTGTGTTTCACTGAGAGAGTTTGACCCTGTGGTTTTAATTAAGTGGCTTTACATGGCTTCAGGATTTTTAGGAATGTATATTTCACATTACAACAGAATTTACTGCATTAATTGGTAACATACATTATGTGAACTGATTGTTTTCTCCACCCATCCCTTGATGGTGAAAGATACTAAATACCCCTCCAAGGAGGGACATAGCACAATAGAGAAAAAAGCCAAAGAACTCATTTAACTCTTATTTTATTTAAAAAAAAAAAAAAAGACATAAGCATACTGGTGGGAATAAACAGATCATCTTAAAAGTGAGTACAGACTGAATAATAGACATACAAGGCCTATGGCACCTGGCAGCAAAAATATGTCTTAGCTTTAAGTAATAATAATTACATTCAACATTTTTTTAAGCCTGTGCTATGCACTGGTCTACTATGATAAGTGCTCGACAAGGATTATGTTTTGTAATGCTAACAAAACCCTATCAAGTCAGCATTGTTTCTGTCTTTGTTTTATGGATGAGGAAAATGAAGTTGAGAGAAGTAAATTAACTTGCTCATGATCAATAACTCACAAATGACAAGGCCAGTTTTTGAATCAAGTCTGACTTCTGCTCTGTGAATCTTAGTGGTCTCTTAGAGTACTTTATAGATCATAAATTAATAACTTCCTCTGCTTTTAATAACAGTCTTTGGCCACACAGGCTGTTTGGCCCCCTGTGGAGGAAAAGAAACAAAGGTCTTCTGAGACTGCACAGTCCTCAGAGGCAGAGCCATAACTGAGACTAGTGCTGGCACCTAACGCAGTGTTCCTGCTGCTGTCACATAAAAGTAGAGGAGAAAACAGGGCAGAGGATGAGTCGGTGAGCTAAACTACGAGGAAGGAGGAAATGATTGTGCTGGAAGTAGAGGGGGAAGAAAATGAATTTACAACAATTCCTGCCTAGTGGACACAGCGCTCTGCCACCACAGTGTCATGGATCCTAAGCCTAACTTGTTCTCACAAAGAGACTCATCCAACCAGTTTCTGTCCCTCCCTCCCTCCGTCTCTCTCTCTAGTTGTTGCATTATCATATGTTGATAATCCGAGGGGATTTCATTGTGATAATTCCATACATGCGTACAGTGTACCTTAACCAAGTTCATCCCTCTTTATCTTTGCCCCATTTTTCAGCCCCAACACTTTCAGTGCAGGACTGGCAGGAGGAGTCTGGGGTCCCAAGTGTAAACTGGCTGTGTGTGAATCCATATTAATAGTAGACTCAGAAAAATCAGAGGGCAGAGCAAGGAGATACTAGAGGAAGCCTTCAGAAGGCTTTGTGTACATGGTCATGCACATAATAGTCACCACTACGTACACAGCAGTGGTTCTAGATTCTGATGGAGCTGAAAAATTCCTACTGCCTAGTGAGTTCATAGCCCGGTACATTGCCTGTTGGTACTGGTGCTGGTGTCAGCAAACCCCACTGCCAGTCATGTAGAAAAGCAGTACACATGACTAAGTGCAGTCCATAATCCATGCAATAAATGACTGTGTTATCTGGTTTGATTTGTCACACTATAGCTTTTATAATTATTTTAGGATTTAATCCTTTTGTTTCTGTACATATAAAAGAAGTTAATTATAAAACAACCTTGGGCTGGTCCTTAGGAGTTATTCTAGATGAAAGCACTGTTACCATGTCTGTCATTGGGCCCAAAGACCCTCCAGTGGGACAGATGTGGAGGTGGATGTGACAGTGAGATTCATGACCCTGAACTTACACTGCAAGAAAAATTTTTGACAAAAAAGTGTACAAAATGTAAACAAAAACATTTAAAAATAGGAAAAGCTAATATGGGTGTAAAAGAAAGGGAATATTTTTGTATACCTGTACAGTGTGTTTGTGTTTTAAGCTAAATTTCACTGAATCGAAAAGTTAAAAAAAAATTTAAAGTTTATAAAGTAAAACAGTTTCAGTAAGCTAAGGTTAACTTATTATTAAAGAAAGAAAAAATTATAAATGTAGTGCAGCCTAAGTGCAATGCCTGAGGCCTTCACATGCCTCCCCATCACTCAGCAGCTCACTCAGAGCAGCCCCCAGCTCTGCAAGCTCCCACACAGGTGTGCTACTAAGAATAAAACACATATCATATTTTTATTGTGACTCTTTCTATGTTTGGATACAAAAATACCACTTGTTACGATTGCCTGCAGTATTCAATACAGTAACATGCTTACCAGGTTTGTAGCGTGGGAGTGATAGGCTATACTGTATAGCCTATTCTGTGAAGCAGGAGGTTCTACAGGTGTGTGTGTGAGTGCCTTCTGTCATGTTCCCACAATGACAAACTCCACTAAGTGTATCAAATGTGTCCCTGTGTGTAAGCAGCATATGACGTACTTTTATAATGTGGTGTATCTTTTTTTTCGTTACGTAATTAAATACATCTGGGCAAGTATTTAATTAGTGTTTGTTGAACTCACAAAGTATAACAAAAGTGTTTAGCTGAGTGTTGATTAAAATGGACCAGTAGAATTAGTTAAGGTGGAAGTGAGTATTTATGAACTTAAAGTGGAGGGTTAGCAAACTGTAGCCAGTGGCCTGTTTTCTTTCTACAAGCCAAGATTTTTTTTTATCTTACATTTTTAGTAGGTTATTAAAAAAAGAAAAAATGAAGAATATCAACAGAGACAGGAGAGAGCATGTGACCCACAAAGCCTAAAAATTTATAATCTGGTCCTCCATATGTTTGTCATCCCTTGACCTCGTGTGTAGCCCATGAGGCACGGCGTAGTTGAAACTTGTACCTTTTGAGGAAATCAGGTCAGGTAGTGGAAAGTGCTGTAGTGTCCACAGGGTATCCTTTCAAACATGTACCTTTCCTCCACATGGGAAGGAGTTGATTTTTTTTTTAATGTTGTATTTTGCTAGGAGCCTTGCATCCTTTTTATTTCCCATGCCTTTGAGAGCTATTATAACTACTTTACAATTTGTGAAACAGGGCTCATAGAAGGCCAAGGAAGCTCAAAGTTTCACATTTGTTAAGTTGGAGAATTTCATGTATAAGTTTATAAAGAAAATTTATTTTTAAAAATGAATACAGACTTCAAAATAGTGATTTGGAAATAAGTAGCCATCAAATAAAGACATTTATAGTAACTTTAATATGTCAAATATTTAGAAAAGAACAAAGTTTGAACTAAGAATTATGTTGTAAAGGTATGATTCTTGAATGAAATTCGCACATTAAGGAGTATCTTTGAATACATTGTGTAAAGAGTTATAAAGACAATATAAAGGACAGAAATTCAGGCCTCCTATTATACAGCAAAATAGTATCACCTAAAAGAAACACGAGACTTCAAAGGTTTTAGTGTAAAATGAAAAATAGAAAAGGGTGTTCTGCTTCAATAGAAGGTGTGTGAGGTAGTGTTTATTTTTGAAAAGTAGATGTTAAATATATATTGGCCTAGATCTTTGTGAAGTTTTGGGAAGAAAATTTCAGGTTGCCGTGAAATTATGTAATGAGGGGGTCTCGGACAGTTTGGTCAGTCAGGGAGTGGCCTCTCAAGGAGGGTCCATTTATGCTGAGACTGAGGAGAGAGGGAGGCAAGGATGAAGAGGATTATTATTCCAGACAGGGTGTGCCAGGCCTTGAGGAAGCAAAAGGCTTGGTATAGCCAAGGAAATAGCAAAGATGGCTATTGTGTCTCTCGACCAATCAGAGGACAGAAATTTAGCTGTTTTCTTCATCATTGAATTCTCAGCTCTGTAAACACAGTGTCTGCTGACTAGTGAATCCTTAGCAAGATTTACTGAATGGATAAAGAGTACAAGGCTACTTTGCTGAGAAGTCTGTGGTGTGCAATTGTGAGTACAGAATGTGCTTGGTGAAGATACCATCCTCCGTTGGAAGCCACCCTAATTATTTAAGCTACTGAGGTTGCTGCAGAACCTGCCCTAGGCCACTTGCAGCCTGGCCTTCACGACCTTAATGCTTGTTAGAACGTGTGCAAGAAGACAGACTGCAGAGAAAAGAAAAGGCAGGAGAAATGAGTATAGAGTGTTCCACTTGGACTGCTCCAGAGAAGAAAAATGAATTTATACTGTTACAGAGTCAGGAATGTCTCTGAAGTGTGGGGTGAGCAGCCACTTTTTAAAAATCCACTGGGGAGGGTGTGCTTGTCTAGATCTCTGGTTCTGGGTGCCTTGCTTCCTGTCACTCCTGGCAACCAGATAACACAGAGCTATCAGGCTAATATTCAAGTACTTCTTACTGGTTCTTCAAAAGCAAATGTGATTTTTTTTTTAATTTCAATATTAGACTTTGAACTCAGGGCCTCATGCTGCCAAACAAACATTCTCCCACTTGAATGAGCCACACCTCCAGCCCTGTTTTGCTTTAGTTATTTTTTGGATGGGGTCTTGTGTTTTTGCCCAGAGTCAGCCTTATATCGCATTTCTCCTACCTATGCCTGCTATGTAGCTTGTATCATAGCTGTAAATCACCACACCCAACTTCTGTGTTGAGATGGGGTTTTGCTAACATTTTGCTCAGGCTGGCCTCAAACCATGATCCTCCCAATTTCTGCCTCCCAAATAGCTGGGATTATAGGTATGGTCACTGTATCTGGCACAAATCTGATCTTCAAAACTGAGATAATTTCATTTATAGGATTATATTTTTTTATAGAGTAGAAAGAAATGAGTTCCCTATTCTCCAAGTCTGTATTACTGAAGTAGCTACAGAGGCACTAGTTTATAAGATGTTTGCCATTAAATGGAGGTGATATACAGATTTGCAGAACTAAGGAAAGAAAGAAGCTAAACTGAGGTAAGGAAATGCATGGGAATTGGAAGCAGAAGGAAAAAAAACAGATTCACAGTTGCTCTTCAATATTAGTTATCTTTGAGGTTAAAAATAACTGGTAAGTGGTTACAACAGCACACGTTGGTCTCATTATACAAGAATTTAATGACACATGTGTATGTTTTAAGCTTAAACTTTAGCAGATATCAGACTGTTGAGGGTTTAATGTGAAGCTTGAAGAATTTCTTACTGGTATCTTAAGTCTGTGTTCTTACAAAACAGACATTATTGGCTAGCAGATGAGATAAATGCTTGCTAAGAGTTGAAAGTTTTGTTTTGATCAGTGAAAAAGAAATCATCCCCCACCCCTACCCCCACACATCACCAGATAAAGGCTTTCAAAGGTTGTTGGGAGGCAGGTCAGTGGTACTGGCAGGGTGAAAATTCTTAGTTATTTAAAATGGATTCTTTCTAAGTATTAAAATTATGTTGGATATCATCATTTCCAGTTGCAAAGGATATTCTGTTGATGGCAGGAAGCATATGGTTTGCCATAAAGCATCAGGTCAGTCCATTTTTGAAGGCAGTTGCCTAGAATGCTGTTTATGCCTTTTAGATGAATCTTAAGTACTTCTGTTGAAATCATTTTGTAATTCCTAAATGCCTGCTGCTTGCTTACTTTCTCCCCTCCCCTCTCTCCCCCTCTCCTCTTTCTCCCAGTCTCCCCTCTCTCTCCCTCTCCCCGCCCCTCCCTTCCCCTCCACTCTTTTGATACTGAGTCTGAACTCAGGGTTCCATCCTTTTTGCTCTGGTTATTTTGGAGGTAGGGTCTTGCTTTTTTGCCCAGCCAGCAAAAAGCTGGCTCATATTTTATAGTCCCCACTTCCTGAAGTAGCTGGGATGATAGGCATACGCCCAGCTTTTTTTCTTTGAGATGGGATCTTGTGAACTTTTTTTGCCTAGGTTGGCATTGAACCATGATCCTCCAGATCTTAATCTTCCATGTAGCCTGGGATGACAGGTGCATGCCACTGTGTCTAGCTATAGGTTCAAATGGGGTTTCACAATCTTTTTGCCCAGGCTGGCCTTGAACTGTACTCCTGATCTCAGCCTCTGGAGTAGCTAGGATTACAGGTGTGAGTCACTGGAACCTGGCTCAGTTTTTCTGTTTCATTATTTCTTTTTAAAAAAGAACGCACACATACACTCACACAGATATACACACACAGAATGCTATTGGGAAGAGTCCATAGAAATTACAGAAGCAAATCTCAAAATTGGTAAACTTTGCTGCTTCCTGATTGAGTCTCCCTTTCTAATATTGCCATAGGGAGTGGGGATGTAGCTCAGTGTTACAGTGCATGCTTGGCACCCATGAGGCCCCATGTTCGATCCTCAACAGCAGAAGCAAAACCCCCAAATGTCTCTATGGTTTTATCTTAAACATTAGTAAATGACTGTTATTCTTCTTTTGACTTCCCATTTCCAAATACTTCCTCAGATGCTCTGCAGGGCCTCTCCCAATCTAGCATCATGCTGTTCTCCACATCTTCTTTGTACATACCCTCGATTGCAGCTGTGTAGAATAGTCTCTCCCGAAACTCATGGCCTTCTGCATGCCATGGCTTGGATATATCTGGAATGCCTTCTAACCACCCATACACATACCAGTTGGCACACTCCTCTGTGTCTTTCAACATCTGATTCCACTGTCTCCTATACAAAACCTACTGACAGCTGCGCTGGCTAGATACTTTCATAATACCTTGATCACACCATGGAATTGGCCCTTCCTAAAATGTGTTGTAAATGTTTAATTGCATGCTCATTGTGCTAACCTGAGTGCTGCTGGAGTAGAGGAGCCTTGTGTGTTATATGTCCTTGTGTAAAGCACATCATCCTGTAGGTAGAAAGTTTCCCCAAAGTACTGAATCAATGTTTTACATGGTTTTGCATGCTTTATGGGATGTTTGCCTCTAATGAACAGTCATCCCATGTATAAGCTGGAATTCCTTTTATAGGCTCAGTAATAGTTCAAGTACTAGATTTAGCTGCTGGATGTAGCTGAGGGTATCAAATAAGCACATATTTTTCTTCCAGTAGCTTTACTGATCTCCTACATTTTGGGGCACACGGGCTTTGTAGGCATTCTCATATTCCAGTAGAGTACTCCTGTTGTAGGAGAAGGTATCTGATAATTCATACACAGATGTTTTCAGCATACTGTATTATTACTTTCAGAAGTGTAGCTTGAAAGTGCTTCTTAGGGATGAAAGTGTTTAACTGAAAAGAATGAATTCATTTCTACTGGTAGATTTGCATTCACTATGCCACTTGGATAAATGATATATTTTAAGGAAACAGAGTAAATCTTTCTTGGCCCCAAAATAACACCAGGCATGCAGGTTTCTGAATATTTAACACCTCCAATGGGAGTATTCTGGTTCCTCAGACTGCTGCTCAAAGGGCTTCACTCCCTGGAATAAATTTGTGCCTATTATACCACTTAATCTCTATTAATCTGCAGGTCAGAGTGACGTGGTTTATTTCACAGTGCTTATTTTGTCTCACTAGCTCCGGGAATTTCTTTTCTTACACATTTAAAGCTAGAAATATGTAATCATTTAATATTTAAACCAGTTCCTATGAACCAGTTATAGATATGAGTAACTACTTATTAGCTGACTTGATGTATAAAAAGATGGTTTTCCTGCTGAAAGCAAAATACTGCCAGAGTCAGATGTTTGAACCCTTTCCAGGCTAGATTACTCAAGAGGAAACAAACAGCACGATTCCATTTAATTGCTTGTTATTTTGAAGAAGGAAATGTTATGTCTATTTCCCCCCCACCAAGGGCTATGTAGAAGACAGTATCATGTGGGGTTTTGTACAGGTCTGGAAGATATTTCCAATGTTTAAGAACCCAGCACAAGTGAGGCTGACATAAATGTGGCTGGACAGTGCAGTGTTGGAAAGCTTCTCTGAATAGTTGTGCTTCTAGATGAAAGACTTGCTACTGTTTGTACCTATTGATATGACAGTCCTGTTCAAATTTATAGACTAGTATTTGAAAGGGACAAACCTGAATCTGGGCATGTGTTGTGCAGATATGAAATAATAATGCTTATCTGTGTATATGTAATTGTGCATGTGTTTTTATACATAAATAAGCATTCTGAGAGTGGGGAGAGAGAGGGTTCATATATAGTGACAGAGCATAGAAATAGAGAGTTTGGGCTTTTGTGTTGGTCTCCCTGTGTTTGTTTTATCAGATACCAGCAGTGTGATGGAGAGCAGGTTACTACCTTGTTTTATGATTCAGATTCCTTATCTATGAACTAGAGATGATAGTACCTACCATTTTAGAGGAGTTGTGATTGTCAGTCAAATTAGTGCATGCAAAGAATTTACAGCAATATTGGGCACATATATGAACTTAATAAATATTATTTATTGTTCTGGGAAATTATTATTAAATATTAGTTGCACAGTTGATTCAGAGAGGAGAAAAGAACTGCCTTGAAAATAACAGGAAACTGTTGGGAAGCCAGAAGTTATTTTGAAGGTTAAAATGATCTACTTTGAAACCTGGCTTTGGAAAATATATGTCTTGTGTTCATTTGTGTTAAAGTTCGATTTCATCTAATCAGCATTGGAAAGAAATGGCACTGGTATGGACTTCCTCCCAAGAAAACACTGGGCATTTCAGGAAGTGGTCTTGGTGAGTCAGAAGAGAACACTCCCTCCTCTGAGTCAGTTTTGAACCTCCTTGATGAAAATAGCTAGACTTTTACCCAAAGTTCTGCTTTCTAGGTCAGATGTTAAAATCATGGTTGACATGTGAACACACTAACAACGGTGCTTCTTTGGCATTTCCACTCAACACTGACAATCTTATCTAATTGTGACTATGGAAAATCTACTCAATAGGTTCTTTTTTCAAAAAAAATGTCAGCTCAATTCTTCTAAATAAGTTTCTTTTTCATACCAGTTTTGCTTCAGATGAGTAAGATCAGGTGGTCATTGTATAAATTTTGTATGTATTTATATTGGGTAATAATATTCACTTTGGTTACTATTATTCTGAAACTCTTAGCACACATATACCTTCTAGGGCACATTTCCAGTACAGGGATTATTTTGCAGAAGACTAGTTTGCCACATACCAGAGCTGTGAAGAGGATACAAAGGAATTAGTTGGAGTGGCTCTTCATAGCCACATGTTAAAATGTTAAACATGACAGATAATTACCAAATGACTAAATGTGCTTAATGTTGACTTGGTTAGGAAAGACTCTGAGTAAGACTTTTGGGATTGGGAAATTGCTAAATGGAGGGTATAAAGTGGCATAGAACAGCTAGCTGAAAGTGATTTAATGTAACTATATATGCTAAGGAGAGTGTGTGATTGTAATTAGGGCTTAAATGTGGTAGTGCTCAGAGAAATACTTGAAGGCAAGTTTGTAGTGGACCTTGAATGGTTAGCTAAGGAAGTTTTTGGGGTATAATTATATAATTGATAATACTGTTTATTCTGTCATCTATTTCTCTTAAGCTGTATGTGGTTGACTGCAATTAGTTTTTAATTCAGTGAATTTTATTTTGGAAGTAGCATTTAAGAAAAATATCTTTATTTGTATTTCTCTTCAATATATACAATATATAGTTCTTCAGGGAAGTAAAGGAATTGATAGGTCGGTGGGTAGATAAATGAGAAATATCAAGTGATATCAAGTGATCTGTGTAGGCTTTTGCCTTGATTCTCACAGCATTCACCTGGCTCTCATTTTATAGCTAAGTAAACTGAGGCCCAGAGCAGGTAAGAACTTGTTGATGTTTGCAGTGAGATGGCTGTGAGGGTTTTCCTTCTGGGGTGCACATCTTCATATTTTTCACTGTAGCATACCACCACAATAAAGCAATCAAGTATACTAAGAAGTTTTTATTGTTTCCAAATAGTTGTAAAAAAAACCCAACCCAAGGATATTTTCCTTCTCAGCAGAAGTATCACCTTCTTTTAGGAATGGAAAGTGGGCTTCAGATGCCAGGGATGGGCAAGCTTGCTCTCTCTCCTCTTGGTGGTGATGGTGGTGGTTGGGATTGGGGAGGGACGGGGCAGCAGTATTTGTCTCCTAAGAGTGAATTACTGTCATTTGAGCCTTGGTAAGGTTGCAAGGGCAACAGATAGGGTTGGAATCATTTGTGTGCTGACTTGTAGTAGTTGATTGATAGTTTACAATTTTGACAAGCATCGGGCTTTGACTCATGGAGTCATGATTTTCCTGGCTGACATATGCGATCATTACAAGAATACACTACTGGGCTTCATCCTGTCTCCTTCACTGCAGAGAAGTGGGCATGTGGCTGTCGGCACCCCTGATCTTCCCTGAGGGTCCAGCAGGTGCGGCTGAGATTAAGCACCATTCTTGTAACACAACTCAAACATTTGTTTCCTAGAAAAATTTCCAATTTATCATCTAAGAATGGAGCTGTTGAATTTTTAGGTGAGCAGGTAAGTCCTTCCCTCTTGGGCTTCAGTGCAGTACTGTGTGCTGTCCCATGCCTCATTCCTAGGGCTGTGTAGCAGCCAAATTGTTTAGAAAAGAGGACAAAAATTCCTCATGTCACGTGCTTTCACTGAGGCAAGTTTAGAGTTTATGGGGGTAGACTGCACCTATTCACTTGTGTAACTCTCCCCTTCCTGAAAGTAAGATATTAGTGTACTAATGATTTCTCCTCTGCTTTGTTCTGTTGAGTGGTCTGTGTAACGACATTTATATGCAAAAAGCAGATCGCTGAACTAATGGGCTGGCTTTTGTCACAGATGTCACTGAACTAATGCACTGGATTGTGGAGCTACAAAAACTCACTTTCAACTTACTGCTGTTTGGTAACTCATGAGGTTAGGTGGCATGCCCAAGAGAACAGGACGAGGAACACATCTGAAAGCCAGGAATAGCACCTGATTCAGGGTTCAGTGCTGTTTCTGATCTCATTACAGGCTTAAAACTGACACCTCTGATGTTTCTGGTGGCAAGTCCAGTGCAGTGATGTTTCCTCACACTCACAGGGGACAGAATTGATGGGGTGAGAGGGTACAGTTGGATGGGAATTTATTTTTCCATTCCGTTTGGGGAAAACAAAATGAAGTTGGCTGGTAGTAAGAGCAGTCACTAAGGTGGGGTCGGAGGGGGTGGGGCCTGTTTACAGTGTGGTTGAGGTAATTCAGAGGGAATTGGGGGACTAGCTGACTTTGCCTGCTTCTCCAGTGGTGTTTGTTAAACTGGAGAGTCTAAATATTTTCTACTACATTTTTCTTGCTTTTAGAATAGTGTTTCCTTGTTCATTCTTTCTTTTCTTATAGGACAATTTGAAATACACATCTTCATTTGGTCAAGTAATAAAATTATTCATGTGAATAATTTTTAAAAAGCCTTTTTGAAACTGTAGAGCTGTACCATTTTACCTCATTTAAATAGTTTCTTATATATATATATTTACATACATATATGTATACATATATACAGTGTCATTTGTAATCACTCATATGTCCCCATACTTTGTAAAACATGATGTCTTAAAGTTGGATATAAAAGTCAACTAGTTTTATCGATTGCTGTTACACAGTTGGAAATATATTCTCTTAGAGACGTATTCTATAATGAGCATGGACTTTGCTGAATTGTCAGGATGACACACAGTATCCTTTTAGAATTTTGTGTTCTTTAGAAACTCTACTGCTTGTTGTCTTTTTGGGCAATACTGGGATTTGAACTCAGGGCCTTTGCTTGCTAGGCCCACTGCTAGCACGTAGGGTCCATTGTGTTTATCCTGGTGCCACCTTTAGTTAGCAAAGCTGATCAGCACGTGTTTTCTATGAAAATATATGAATGTATGGACTATGATTTCTAATAAATGTATGGCAAAAGAGATAAAAAAAATCCTTAAGATTGTTTTTAGGTGTTTTGTGGCTGTGTAATTCTGACCATTATATTCCTCTGTGTGGCAAACTGGTTGAACTTTATTCCATGTCTATTACTTATTAATCACTCTTCAACATGGGACATATTCTTGGACTCTGTACCTAGCATAACTTATAAGGTAGTGGGGTGATGAGGTTTCTGTGTCATGGGATGTGACAATTAGAAGATAATAGAATTTGTGAGTCGTGTAGAATTGTGTCTGGCATGTAGTGCTGGCTAATGTCAGCTGCCACTGTGGTACTTCGCACTGTCACTATTATCAACAATAGTTTCATTCTTCTCATGCATGCATTTTACAAAATCATATGGCTTAAAGTGGGTGCAACAGTGATGCTAGAAAATGATACCCAGTCTATTAAATCAAGAGCTGAAATTAATGTGGGTGGGTTATTTAGAAAACTTAAAATAAACCTCTTTTTTCTTATAGAAAACTCCCCAAGTTTTCTATTCTTCAGGTCCAGCCATTTTCCCAGTTGCTCAGAGATGAGAACTGTGGGACTGGAAAGAAGGAATTATAAACATGGCATTCCCAGCCCTAGCGATGATTCCGCCTTCAAACGCTTCTTCTTTTACGTAGACAAATCCATCTTCAGTTCCCAGAAGGAAATCCACGTGACATGACCCAGGGGCATGAGGTTTTGGTGGCCCTACCTTCCCCTGGTGACTCCCACACCTTTTCCCACTTATTCATTCACCTTCCAGGGCTTTTTTTTTTTTTTTTCCTGTTTGAATTCCAGGTGCTCAATTCCAGGAGTGCAATTCCTAACAAATATTTTTCTGTGTTTATAAATTGACACTGCCCCAAAATGGACATGTTACTATTCATAAAACTCCATTTCTGTTCACAGGAACAGTAGTTCCGTTGTGCTTCCCTGACTTCCTGACTCCCAAACTCTTAAGATACAGACACTTTTTTTAAGATTTTATTGTGTTGCGGATCAGCACATGGACATTTCTATTTGTACACAGTTTTTAACAGTCTTCCCAAATATCTAAAGCCATGTATTGTGTTTTTTTTAAACAGTTATTCCAGTGGCATTCCTACTTCAAACTTGGAGGCAAATTTTCCATGAGGGCATCATGTGTCATATCTTCAAATGTTTATCATCTGCTTCTTAACTGCCTCTGATTCACCATTTTGTATCACATAGGCCACATACTCAAGTGTTCGTCTTTCACAGCACATTAACAAATTAGGAAAACTGGACTACCTAAAGTTAATGTTTTACATATTTTACTGGTTATTCTTTTTGTGCTTCCTTCATCTCTACCTACCATCATTTTATTGTTTATATTTAGACTGCTAACCTGAAGTTGGATAAATGACAGCATTCTTGTTTGGAATTATTTTTGTGTAAATTTCTTTGTTAAGATTACTCTTCCTACATGCCAGTCTAGAAACACTGAAATCACTTTCAACAAATGTATAAAGTCTTTATTTCAATGTTTTGGTAATTATCCTGAATTTTAAATGAGGAAATACTGAGATAACATTTTAGAGTGAGTCTTGCAGTCTCATACATTTCAGAAGTCTGTAGCTAGGCTTGACTCAGTGTGTATCTTTGTCTTTGTAAATACTATCTTTTCTAGTTTTTTCTGTTAGTCAGTTAACACAATTTATAATATTCCTTGTTAGTTTACCTATTTCATGCTGACCTGTGCTAGATTTTAAGCTCCATAGAGATAGGAACTGTATTGGTCAGTTTTCTGTCACTGTGACAAAATAACCTGATGTAATCAAATTACAAAGAGGAAAATTTTATTTTGGGTCATAGTTCCAAAGGTTTCAGTCCATAGTTGGCTGGCTCTGTTACTTTTGGACCTGTGGCATAGCAGAACATCCTGATGGGAGCACGTGACAGAGGAAACTTGTACCTCGTGGCAGCCAGGAGACAAAGAGTCAGGAAGGGGCCAACGTCCCAATACTCCCTTAAGGATACATTGTTGGTGACCTGACTTCCTTCCACTGGATCCTACCTCCTAAATGTTCTGCCACCTTCGAATATCACCATAGGTCAGTGACCAGGCCTATAACACTTGGGCCTTTGGAGGACACTTATCCAAACCATAGCAAGAACCATGTCTATTTCATCAGCTGTGTATTCAGTATCTAGAGCTGTTGTGTCCAGTATGATAGCCATTAGCTATCTGTGGCTATTTAAGTTTAATAAAATTTAAAACTCAGGCTGGACCTTGTGGCACACTTGTAATTCCTGCTACTTGGGAGGCAGAGGTTGGAAGGATCACAGTTTGAGGCCAGCCCAGGCAAAGAGTTAGACCCTATCTCAAGAAATAAGCTGTGAGTGGTGGTGTGAGCCTGTAACTAAAGCAAAAAGGGCTAGCCACATGGCTCAAGTGGTAGAGTGACTGCCTAGCAACTATGAAGCCCTGAGTTCAAACCTTAGTACCATCACTCCCTCCCAAAAATAATTCCATACCTTGATGGCACTAGCATCCACATTCCAAGTGCCCAACACTTGTGCTAAGTTACTGAGTTGAGCAATACTGGTGTGATGCATGTACAAAGAAAGCTGTGCTGCACAGTTTGGAGAACTAAGGGACATATAATTAATGGCTAAACGAGTGAATGGATGAGTGGGTTAATACTCACATGGGCTATTGTCCCTTAACACTGACTGAATCTTCCTCATAAGGTGGCAAGAATGAAGTGAAATAATGCATGCAAAGCGGTTGGCCCACCGGCTGACATACTAAGACACATATGAATGAGCATTATGGCTTTGACAGTAGCGAGCCATGTCTGAATTTACCCCTGTTCATGTATGTGAAGCTACTGAAGCAATTGAAAATGTCTGTTGGTGTAATTTAGCACATGTTTTTTAAAAGTTAGTGCTATCCATAATCAAAGCTCATATTTGCTGACATTTAAATGTGAATTTAGCAGCCCTAATTAAATTGCTTTTTACTTACTTTTTATAACATAGAAATACATAAACTCTCAAGAAAGAGTTTCATACTACTTTTGTAGGTAACAGACTTTTAAGACTAATGCACAGGTATCTCGGCTTTAGTTTTGGGGTAGCTCAAAAAAAAGTTTTGTTCCTAGCTATATTCATGTTGAAAGGGCTTTTCTAAAAAAAAAAAAAAAAATCTCAGTGTGAATCCAACTGAGAATTTTTTGCAGGTTTAGATACAACAAATATAAGCACCTGGCACAAGTGGGCACTTGATACTTGGTGGTTATTTTAATTTCAAGAGGCACCCCGCTCCTCATGCAATCACTGGGTCCTTGTGCCAAGACCACCCACCTGTCTTTCGGCAGCACCATGAGCATCTCTGCATTTCAATGAGAACTAACTGGGTGTTTGGCAAACAAAGACTTCTTAAATTTCCAGATTCTCTGAAAATAAAAATGTGTTGTGCTTCTTTTTTGAAGCATATTCTGTTAAGATAAATACTTAACATGTAAGGAAATCACTGCAGTGATTTGTTCTTTCCGGCAAGAATTTAAGTAGAAAGCAATGCATTTTTACTTTTAAAAATCTATTTTATGGACTTTTAATTTCCTTTTTCAAGAAATGTATGCTAGTTGGAGAAGACAAAATCAGCATTTATTTGGATAAAATAAAAAGAACATTGTTATAGTTTTCTTTAAAAAAGAATCAGAATAATCAAGGTGGGGTAAATCAGCAGTTATCTACCTAAGGATAAATTCCAGGTTTCACCTAACTCTGTTGTGTATTAAAGCTAAAAATTTTTAGAAAAGCATTTAAAGACTGAATTTCTTCATAAACAGTAATGCCCAATTTAGCAGAACATACCATTCCACTTTCATGCACTTAAGTTTTTTTTTTTCTTTCTGGGATTTGAAAACAGTATTTGTTGTCATAATAACAGAAGGTACTTAAACATCTACTACCACAATATCAGCTGACTTTTCTTATGTAAATTTCCTTCATTTTTTTTTTTGTGTACTTTCATTCTGACTTTTAAGGTACCTTTATTTTTAGTATAAATGTGTACTCATATTTCCTAGTCCACTGAACCTTTCAAGTTCATGTTAAAGGTGACTTGAGTTTTTCTCCAGGAGTTTTCATGAACAAATAGTTAATGCTTAGACAATCAAAATATGCTCTAGAAAAATGGCACACTGAGTACTTACTTACATCTATTCTACTTCCTTCGAACAGAACCACAGTAAAGGAATTTAGAATTGTAGAGACCTAGTGAGACAAAGGACCCTGGAAAGGCCCAGGGATAATCATGCCTAACCTGGAATCCTGAAATGTTCTGGGTGGAGGAAGCCACCCAGAAAGTAGAACAAAAATACTGGGAGTGAAAAACAAAAAAGACAATAAAACTACTAGCCACATAGTCCTAGAGGTCCCACTGTAAACAACTGAAATTTTTAGAAAAAAAAAATATGTAATGAGAAATCAAAGAACGATCAGATGAGAAATTTCAAGACTTTCAAGGCAGTGATTTTCAAGTTTGAAAGTCTGTTGAGTTTCCAATTCATTGAATAATTTTTCATTAATGAGGTTTGAACTCAGGGCCTCACCCTTGCTAGGCAGGTGCTCTACCACTTGAGCCATGCCTCCAGCCCTTTTTACTTTAGGTGTTTTTGAGATGGGGTCTCTTTTTTATGCCTGGGCAGGTTTGGAGCATCTTTCTATTTATGTTTCCATGTGGCTGGGATAACAGGCACATGCTACCATACCCAACTTTTTATTGATTGAAATATCTCACCTTCAACTGTGATCCTCTCAATCCCCTCCTCCCAAGTAGCTAGGATTATAGGAATGAGCCACCACAACTGGCTTTGAATTGAATTTTTAAAACACCTATATCAATAAATAGCACCATGAAATATTAGGGGGCAGTTTTAAAGGGGAAAATGAGGGTTCCACAAGTCCAGAAAGAAGGAAACAGACCCTGAGAATCAGAATGCTTGCTGACATTCAGCCACAGCACTGAAGACAGAAGAGCAATGGCTTTAAACTCTGGTGGAAAAACTAACTTTCAATCTGTAATTTGAAAACAAGACAAATTATTGACCACGTCGTATAAAGGTAGGAAAACACATTTTTAGTCATACTGAAATTTTAGGAATTTACCTTTCCCATACTGTTCCTCAGGAAGTTCTTGATGTACTTGTTTTAATAAAATAAAATGAAGTTAAAGGATGGAAGAAAGTCTTGGGATCCAGGAAAGCATCCTAGGCAGGAGGTGATGGAGGGGTTGCCTGGGTGACAATGGACTTGTGTCCCACAGTGAGAGTTGTACAGGATCATGGAGAGTAGTCAGTCCAGGTGCAGCAGGAATATGTGTGGATCTGGTAGAGAGGTCTGTAAGGAAATACTATTGTAGAATAGTGGCAGAGCAGAGAGAGAGTTTTTGTGTATTAGAAGGAGACTTCCGTTTCTGGTGGAGAGATAAGAGATAAAATTACAGGTACACAGAAAAGCTAAGAGTTGGGGGGAAGACAATTATTGTGGAAAAGACAAAAGGGTTGAACACAAAAGGTATATTGTGAATTGCATTTTTCATAGATGTACTATGAATTTTCATGTAATTAAAGTTTGACATATCTGTAATTTGCCCTCCGTGTGTGGACCCTCACTTCATCTCAGCCTCACCCTGGTTACTTTCTGCCACTGAAGTTACTCGTCAGCAATTTGATTGGTGGTGGGGTCCTAAATGGACCAGATCCTCTCTTGCTTTGGCTCTTTTTCCTCTGTGGCTAACTCAGGCTGACTCAGGTCACTCTCACAGGCCCAGAAGGGAGGCTCTGTGACCTCAGGGTCCTCCCCTTCCCAGCCTGAGCTGCCACTTTGCCTTCTGTCTTTCTTCTGCCTTATTGTACTATTCGTGATCTTTGATGTCACCCTCTCTCGTCTTATCATACATCTCTAAAAATCTCCATCTTGCCTTCTTTGGTTTATTTATTAAGGAGCTTTTGTTCTCTAGATCCACTTCTTATCTAGTTTTCCTTGAATCTCTTTTGCCTTCCTATTTTCTATAATGTGCTCTTTTCTTAAATATACTTTATTTTTTCCCCTGTACTTTCTTCATAAGGTAGGAACGTTTTTAAGGAAGGTTGTTTTTTAGTCTTAGTCTTCTGTAAAGTGGATAATATGCCAGAGACTTGTCTTCTTAGTAAGATTACCTACTGATAATCTGGGTTATTTTTATATTCAGCCATGGGTAGATAATTACTGGACTTGATTTTTTGCTTTGCTTTGTTTTGACTTGCCTTTGCCACATCACTTTTAATAGCATATTAGGACTGCCTTATTTCTTGAAGCTAAATGAAAAATAATATTTTGAAAAGAGTACATTTTTGTCTTCGAGAACAAAATGTTAAGGGACATAAAATAAGGAGCAAGTTAAGAATGATTTGAGAGTTTCAAATCACCCAGTTATGAACATCCTATAGGCTTATAATGTTGTATGTGTTGAACTTGATACCTAACCTCTGATACCTAAATAGTTACATAAAGTATTCTCATAGAGTAAATATCTGCCCCTATATAGCCATTACACCAGCCATTGGATGTGTAAAGCCATGTGTTGTTAAAGTGCAACAAACTGCAGCAGTGAATAAGATATGATACTTTCATATTCTCTTATCAAAACTATTTGAGAAATATGGCAGGTAGAAAAAGATGAAGTTGAACTGTGAACTAACATCTTTTTTGTGGTGCTGGGGGCGGGGTGTGAACTCAGGGCCTTATGCTTGATAGGCATGCACTCCAGCACTGAGCTACACTATACTCCCTGCCCAGAAGCAGCATCCTTTTATGAAATGAGAAGTAATTTTGGCATGGCATAGCATCTGCATTATAATATCCTGGAAAGGTTTTTCTAACCTTTTAAAACAGAATCCCATCATTTTATACAGAAAGTTGTCTGTGGTTTTAGAACTAAGTTTTAAGTTGAAATACTCTTGGGGGATCTATTTAATTGAGAAAAAATGGAAAGAATTCATTACATCAATTGCTTAAAGGTGACATTTCCCACTTTGGGGTTTGTAACATTTATACAAATGTGTTTGTTACTCATTTTGTAAAACTTTGATCTTCTTAAGGAGTTGTACTGAAAATACAGAATCACCTGAAGAGTTTTGTTTACTGCTGATGTCCTTTGCTCTAAGTTATGTAGTGGAAGTGATCATGTGGTAACAGGGTGGTTAAATATTAAAATATTGTATCTCATCCATGGGTTAGGACTCTTGTAATTATACCTGTAGTGTTTTATGACTTACTATTTTTAGAGGCCATTTATATAGCAGTATGAAATTTGAATTGAGATGACGTTCAATCCCGTTAAATGATTTTAGAACATGTTTTTCTCTCTTCCCACCCAACTGGGTTGTGTCAGGCCCTGGCAACTCTTTATTTGTTTGCCTTTGTTGAATACTATATATTGGAGTATAAAAATTTAGCACATGACTCTGCAATGGGAAAATGATATCTAACAATGCAAATATATATAATGTGATCTTAATTCTCCCGGTGGCTTTTGTTGTTTACTGCTCAATGGCACAAAGTTTGATTTAGGAATCTTTCCAGTAAGGTTTGTAGAATATTCTGTGAATACTAAGCAGATTTACAAAAAGTAGAGAAGTGAAAAAGTTACTGGGGATGGGGTAAGGTGAGTGGAATGAATTTCTATACTTCTAATTCTAAAATGTTATTCCCTGTTCAGTAGACAAATGAATTGGCAAAACAGTTCTAGTTATATTTTTCTCCTAGGAGAAAATGCCCACTGTGACTAGTCTGCTTCTTCTAAGAATCCATAAAGAACAACTTTTCACTTCTGAGAAGATTTAAACCTCTTAAACTGTTGCTTGCTTTTTAAAATTCTGATCATCTTTTGGTGATGTTTGCCAAGGTTTTTTGTTAAGGGTCGTGTCTCAGTCATGCTGCTCTTTTCTTTATTTTCCTTGCTGCCTTTTAAAAATCAGTATTCCATACCTAGCACAGAACTGAAGCATAGCTCAGATCTTTTCTGAATCACCAGAAACAGTGTTACAGGAGAGTGATAATTAACAATTTCCACCAAGTGAGTCTCAGCCTCCCCTCTTTTGCTTTTCCATCATTTCAGTTTCATTAAAAAATACAGAATGAACAAATAAATGGAAGAGAATAGACCAATCTCTTAAATTCAAGAATCCCAAGTGACTCATTCAGACACTCCCTCCTCAAGGTGAGCACCACTCTTCACCCTGAAGTGTGTCCACCCAGTGACTCCTTCCACTGTTGGCTGTGTGGTGGGTGAGGGAAGCTACTGCACCTCACCCAGTGTTTGGGGGGAGCACAAGCAGCTGTGAGTCATACACCCTTCATGTGGATGAGGTAAGAATGACACATTGTATCTCTGTGGTCTTCCTCTTTAAATAAGTCACTTTAGCTAATCATGAGAATAACATCAGCTAAACCTTAGTGGAGGAAGATCCTACAGAATGTTAGAATACAGTACTCCTCACAAAACTGCATCCCTGAGATAAGGACTTGCATTTATACCTAGGCTGGACATCCTCCAGATCTCCACCACCTGAATAGGTAAAGAGTGGTGAGTCTACCACTCCACTATGCCTGGCCATCTATACTATCCCTACAACTTTTCTGGAAAGTTAAAATGATTAAAATATTGTATGAAGTTTAAAGACTGGGGCATGGCTCAAGTGATAAAGCTCTTCTTTGTTCAAACCCCGGTTTCACTAAAAAATTTATATGAAGTTTACTAAAAAACAAAAAAAGAATTTAGTTGCAGTTTAATTAGATCTCAACTCTTACAGCATAGAAAAGTAGACAGTGACATTGTGATTGACAGGACTGGAAAGAGGTTATTTATATTTGGGAATCTTAAAACTTTCTAATATGAATTTAACTTGATAGCCTTATTTTAGCCTCATTCTTTTTTCATTGATTCATATTGCCTTTCCTTTGAAAATTGAAGTGTTTAACATTTTGGCGTGCTTAGGTCTTTAACACGTTTAGTGCTTGTAATCACCAGAAAATGTTATTTTATGTAAAAAAATAAGAAAAACTATGACTTCTGATAAGTGTTTTCATAAGGAAATTGTGGCTCTTATTTTAAATTGAGTAGTTATACACCATTATTATGGTTTTAGTTTATACTTTTAGCCGGATGAAGTAGTAAATTTGGTGGTGTCATTTAACCACATTTGTTAGTCGCTAAAGTGATAAATTAAACTTTGTCTCCTTTTTTTTTGGCTGCTTCAGCTGTTTATGAAAGTAAAGACACCTAATTTTTTAGGGCGAGTTCAACTGTATATGTCTATCTAGGCATACATTGGATATATCTTTAAAAGCATAAAGAAAAAAGACAAAACACTTGTAGTTTTTTCCTTTGTAAGGTGCACACAGTAATTTTTTATATTTAAATATTTGAAAGCTCTCATAGTACCACAGGAGCAACTGTGACAAGGGAAACAGCAATGGCCTAACAAGACAAGTTTTTATATTTACAACTCACTTTAGCATATTGATTGACATTTTCTTTTCCCTTTTCTAAAGTTCTCTTATTCTGACAGATCACCATTTTAAAACAAAACACACCGCACATTTATTCCACTGTCCTGAAGAATTAAACACAAAAAAGATGAGATGCTGTGACTGTCACTTTTCATTGCAGCCAGCTGCTGTGGTTTTAAAATGCAAACTAGATCAAAATCAGCACAAACCCCCGGGGGTTTAATTTATATTCTGTATGAGCCCGCCCACCTTTTGTGTAAGAACATTTCTTCTTCCTTTTTGTTTAAAAAACTTTTGTAGAAACTTGCATGCCTGTCTCATTTGATCTTTGCACTAGCCCTGTGCTCTAGGAAGTCCAAGAATTATCTCTGTTTTACTGATAAGAAAATTGAGGCAAAGGCTTAATTGACTTGCTGAGGCCAGAGAGAGTATTAGAGTTTCAGGCTTCTAACTGTGAGTGCCCTAGTCCTAACCTCATTAGCTCTGGATCCATAATGCTATTCCAGCCCCCTGTCCTTGCCACGGTTCCAGAATGGAGCAATGACTTGCTACATTTGGATCCTATAGGCGTGTGAGAGCCAGCTGTGAAGTATTTAGGAATTTCATAAACTGCCGTTAAACTAATGATAGCTTTTGTTTTATAATGAAAGTGATAGTAAAGTTCATTAGGAAAGGAATATACTTTCAATAGACTGAAAGCAGTCATCTCTAGACAGAGAGAGAAAGAGAATGAATTAATCAATGATTGATGGGAGTTTTATGTATGGAAATCAGTAAGTGTACTCCCCCCCCATATGGTTTACCAACCTACTACTCATTGTATCCAAGTATAAACTGAAGAAGGAAAAACAATAACAACAAAAGAAAACAGAAGTTACTATAAATGTGAGTTTGAAAGTATAATACATATCTAGGTAAAAATCAGTTTTCTTTGCTCGCTAGGGGAGATTCTCTTTAACATCATAGTTCCTATGTGGGCATTTTGGGTGGATTTAGGAACTCAGTTACCACAAGTGGTGATGAACAAAAGAACAGCCCGAGTTTTATGAATTTCAGTACACCTGGAGATCTCAAGAGAGTGAAGTGTGGAGAAATGACCCACACATGATGCTTTTATACTTTTTTTCGACAAGACAACAATAAATTTATGAAGGAACAGTGGGGCAAGTAGATACCTTGGCAAGAATAGTAAATTCTATAGATGTTACTAGGAGATATATGGGAGGGGTAGAGGCTGGTGGAGTCAGGGTTTCTTCAGAGTTGTTTGTTTAGGTTCTGTGGTTCCTATTACCTTTGTCTGTGGATTAAGGCTGTTTTCCAGCCTTGGTGTGAAGGTCATCCCTCTCCAAAATGATCTTTGTGATCTGCATGGAGGAATTTTCAGGCAGAACAGCCCTTTGTGAAGTTATAGTTCCTTCAGTGTGACAGAATCAGTATATCAGTTCAACATAGTTGAGACAGCATGTCCTTTACCTCTTCAGTTCCTTAATCTAGAATTTGCCATTAAGCACTGGATAAATATAGAAACGCTACCAGAAAAGTTTGCATTAAACGAATGTTTTGAGGATCTTTACAAATCCTAACTATGCCTTGAGAACTATGTTAAGTACCAGCCCTTCCAAAAACTTACAGCAACCAGCCTAGCTTTTCCTGTCTCTGAATCTCTAGTGGATTTAAAAGAGAGCCCCATACATTGTGACTTAATTATTTACTGTTTGTTCCATAAGAATTAATTGTGTCTCTTTAAGACTATGGTGTGCTTTGTGAAGAGAGGGATAGGGACTTCCCTTTCTATTTTCTTTTGGATAAATGTTTAATGAACACCTATTCATTCTCAGCTTTATAGCTGAGACTATATCTGATTTGTTCACCATTAGTAGTCCATATTGATCTTAGTACCTGCCACATGCTAGTCACTCAGCAGTTGTTCACTAGAATTAAGGTGGGGTACGTCCTGCCTCTCAGTTATTGGGAAGACGTATAACTATATGAAAAGACAAGAGTGAGAAAAACAAGGCAAAATTCAAAATAGTTGAGTGATAGGGAACCCAGGGAGGACCAAATATCCAGGAGCGAATAGATATAAATAGTATACAATGTTGTTTAGATGAAAGAAAGAAAGAAAGAAAAGGCCATTCTGTTTGGCAATAAGAAAGTTCTACTTAGTTTTACTCATTTATCTGTTCAAAGGAAATTTGTTCAATTTATAAAATGGATTTAAAAATAATTTCTGAAGTTAAATACTTGGTGTTGATATTTTAAATTATTTTCTTTTGGGCTTTTTATTAGGGTATTTGAATTGTACAAAGGGTTTACATGCATATAATATCCTTCTGTTGCCCTCCTATCCCCCCTAAAATTATTTTTCTTGTGAAAAGTAAAAGGAGTATGTAAATACTTTCTGAAAAAAAAAGACATACCCAAGTGTATTTGTATAGAATGTTAACCAAATGTGCTATGAAGAAAGAAAACTATATGCAGGGGAAAAGGCTGGAAGGCAATTGACAGGGCTATTAAATGATTGTTTTAATTTAATTAAAATTTTTTTGTGCTGGGAATTGAACCCATACACTAAGCACTTGTTCTCATGGTTATCCGCAAGTGGCAGGGCTCCGGGTGGTGTCTTTCCCCTTTCCCCTTTTATATATTTCACTATTTTAAAAATATTTAATGAGTTGATCTTACTTTTATAAGGAAGTAACAGACAAAACAGCATCTTACAAAGTTGATAATTCATAATAAATTTGATCATAATATAGATTTATTTCTCGATACTTAGAAAACACAGCACTACATTGTAGATTTTTCTTCACCTAAATTTGCTCCCAGTGGGATCTTTGTTTATATGTCTGTGGATTCCTCTGAAGCTAGAGCTCTTTGAGGGTGGAAACCTTTATATTTGCCTTTCTCACATTATCCCCGGCAGTAAAACACACTTGTTGAATGAGTTGCTTTTGAAAGTAGTCCTGACTCCTTTTCATTTCCTTTAATCTGTGTGCCTTTCTTTTTTTAGAATAGAAGAGTGGGAACCACAATGAATGGTCATATTTCTAATCATCCCAGTGGTTTTGGAATGTACTCATCTCAAATGAAGTGAGTTGAAAGTTTATATTTAACTCTTTGGGGGATTTGATTGGCTACTTTTAAGTTTTTAATGTTCTAACTGAATCTATCCATGTGTCTATCTATGTATCTATGTATATATCTATTTTTTGAGGCAAGGATTTACTTTGTAGTTCAGTCTGGCCTTGAAATTGTGGTCCTCCTCCCTCTGCCTCCCAATTGCTGGGATAACAGACATGGACTACCATGTCCAGTTAATTTTTAAATTTTTATTTTATTTTTTTCAGCCTTGGTGCTTGAACTCAGTGTCTTCCTCTTGCTAAGCAAGTACTTTGCCTCTTGATCTGTCCTTTTGTCCTCGTCCTTTTGTTTTAGCTTATTTCTTAGATAGGATCCCATACTAATTGTGCCCAGACTGGCCTTGAGTCATGATTCTCCTGTCTCTGCCTCCTGAGTAGCTGTACATTTTCTTTTTTCAGTACTGGGTTTGAACTCAGGGCCTTCACCTTGAGCCACTCCACCAGCCCTTTTTTTGTAATGGTTTATTTCAAGATAGGGTCTCATGAACTGTTTGCTTGGGGTTGGCTTTAAACCACAATCCTCCTGATCTCTGCCTCCTGAGTAGCTAGGATTACAGGTGTGAGCCACCAGTGCCCAGCTTTGTATTTTTAATGAAAAGATTAGTCACATTTCCTTATACAGATCACTCCTTTTATTACCCATTTTATCATTAAAAGTTTACTGTCTCTGTGAAGAATAAGATGGCAAAGTAAACATCAGTCCAATGACAGTCTCAGAGTTGGAAGGTAATGTAGCCTAGTATTTTATATATTACTGCTTTTCATAGTCTAATCTATACTTCAGAGCTTTTGGATTTTTCTGGTGCATTCTATTGTACAATTATTTGAAGAGACTTAAATGCCATTTAGTCCATATTATCAAGATATTGTGGGTAAAATACAACAAAACAAAAATCAGGCAAACAGACCAACCCCAAAGCTTCCAAGTGCAGCCATTATCTTCTGTAGTGTGCGCAATGTTGTCATTTGATATTGGCCATCATGATGCATCTTTCATTCATCAGTTTTAAGGACAGGTAGCATCTAAGGAATAAAAATGTACTTCTTTTTTGTAGTACTGGGGTTTAAACTCGGGGCCTACACTTTGAGTCACTCCACCAGCCCTTTTTTTGTGATGAGTCTCATCAACTCTTTCCCTGGGTTTAAGTGTGATGTAAAAGCCTTCCATCTGCCCCTGCTTCCCCAGCCATTCATCCATTCTAGGTGCATCTCATCAGGTGGGTGTCCCTCAGACGCCTTGCTATTTGTGGGTCAGTATCACATGTCTTTTCTGAATATGATTCTTCACCTGCCTCGGGAGCTTCTTTCATTCCTTTTTTTTTTTTTTTTTGCTGTTCTGGGGTTTGAACTCAGAGCCTTATACTTACAAAGCAGGTACTCTATGATTTGAGCCATGCCTCTTGCCCTTTTTGCTCTGGTTATTTTGAAGATAGGGTCTCACTCTTTGGCCCAGGCTGGGCTAGACCACAGTTCTCCTATTTTATACTTCTTGCTGTAACTGGGATGATAAGTGCACACCACCACACCCAGGTGTTTTCCCCTTTGAGATGGGGGTCTTATGAACTTGACTTGGCTGACCTGGAAAACATGATCTACCCTATCTCATCCTTCTTTGTAACTTGGGCTAACAGGTCCAAGCCACCAGCACCCTGCTTTCATTCTTTTGGATTCTGCTTAAATGTCAGATCAGCAGTCAAGTCCTCTTGGCTATTCTGATAAAAATTTGATCTTTCCTTGATCTTACATGTTTTACCTATATATTACATTCTGTTCTAACTATTTTGCTTCTTATACTCTTTATTCTTGTAGATGTTAGAGCTTAATAAATGTTTACTAAATAGATGAATAAAATTCAAATAAAACAGTATTTACTTCATATAGTACACTAGTAACTTGAAGCTGGATATAGGATAAATCAGAATTTAATGGTAGAATTTTTTTTTTAGGTTAAAGTACTTTATTTCAGTATTTGTGAAAATATTGTTTATTTCATTATGGTTTACATCGTTATAACTTATAATTGTGTCACAATTCAGAACTTGATTGAATATTGCAGAATGACACTCTTCTAAAAGCAACAAAGCAACCATAGAGGTTCCCCACAGTCATTGATTTAACAGGGCAGCAGCCTTTCCCCAAGCTTATGTGATTGTCCCTGAAAGTACCTGCCTGGTGGCTAGTGCGACCAGGAGGGTCACTGTGACAGTTTCCCAAGAAGGATAAATGTGGGTGATGAGTACTTACATTAATCAGTGGAGTTACTTTCTGCCAGGCACAAATTCTCAGTGATTTATTGTATGAACTAATTTAATCCTCTTAGCAACCTTGTGAGGTATAGGTGCCTAATGATTCTATCTTGTGAATGAGCAGAACGAGGCCCAGAGGAGCCAGGGTCGTTCTAGAAGTTGATAAAGGTGGGAGAGGGATTCAGGCAGTTGTCTCTAGAGCACAGACTCTTCACTGCACTGTCAGCCAACCAGCCAGCCAAAGAGTACCTAATATAGGGAAATGATCATGAAATCCTCTTTCTCTATGAGGACTGGTGACCTTGAGTTTCAGTTCTTTTTACTTTCAGAAACTTCTAAGGGAGTTTTAAGCCTTGGTGAATCCTCTTGGCTATAGTTGTGATTTGTTATTTGAGGGGAAGCTGCAGTTCCAGTCACTCGTGGGTCTCTTCCGTGTTATGCAATTAGTATTTCTACTTATTTACCGCTCACCAGAGCAGGATCATCTTGCTCATGCCTATCAGCTCAGTTAATATAAACTCAATTTTTTTCCCTTTAAAAACACATGATGATCATGGTTTATTGGAATTTTTATTTTCTGGTTCTGAATTTTTATGACTTACTTTAGACTTTAACCCAAGACATTGACCATTTTTTTATTACAGTGGCTACGGATCATCACCCTCCTTTTCCCAGATGGACAGAGAACACAGTTCAAAAACAAGTGCAAAGGCCCTTTATGGTATGTGTGTTTATTTGTTGGGGTGTAATTCTGTTTGTAACCACTTTTAACAAATCTACAATTTCAAAGTCATAGTTCGCACCTATACTCTATTATTTCAAATGAGGTAGTGTGGCTAAATAAGGATTATTTTAAAGAAGAGTTGTTACAAAAGCTACCAAAGCTATGAACTGTGCTTGCTGTCATACAATTTACAATTATAGATGCAATCTGGGTCTTACGCATGACCCAGATGGCCTAATGTCATTTCCCATTTGTCATTTGTAAGACGTTTGGTGACTTTTGTGATTAATCCAGTTGATTGTGGGCTGACAAATGATGTAACTTTTTCCTTACAGCTTTTGAACTTTCTGAGTAGTATTACAATGTGACTTCCAGTTCTTATATATTTCTTTTGTCCTCAAAATAATCAGATGTTCTCTCTGACCCTTCTGTGACTTCTCCTACCTTCTCTAGTTTGCCTTACAGATACATAATAATTTTATATAAAATATAAAATTGAAGTTAACAAAAAAATTAGAGACTCTTGAAGTATACCACGTAAATTTAGTAAGGCATTTGTTTATTTGGGGTCTGGATGGCCTTTTATTATTGTATAACAATGAAGAATCAGGATAGTACCTTGGTTAATAGTAAAGACTCTGGAACCAGACTTCCATGTTCAAATTCACTTTTACCATTTATTAGCTGAGTAATCTTGGACAAATTACTTCACCTGTCCCTACCTAATTTTGCTTATCTTTATAAGATTGCTACTTGGTAGCATTGAATGAGTTAATAAATGTAAAATGCTTGACAAGCAGAAAACACTGTATATACTTGGTATTATTATTGTCATATTATCATTGCTATATGGAACAAACAGTATTTTCTATGTTTTGGAATTCTTTTTGTTTTATCTAGATTTATGACTTCATGGCTGTGGTAAGAATGAAAAATGCTAAAGTTTTGTGATTCTCTTTTTTCCCTGTATTCTTAGTGAGTTGATTTCACAACTCATCATGCATTCATAGAATGGACTTAATACTATACATGCATATATTTTTTGTGGTCCTATCAGTCTGACTAGTGCTGGTTTCAACATTCTTGAGTACCAATACTTACCATCACCTAATACCTATGACTTACAGATCTAGAGAATGTTTTCAGTAAAGGCTTATTTTGTAATTAATATAGTCTCAGATAGGACCAATATTACCTGATTCTGGACTCTGAGGGAGAGAGACTGGAAGAAAACTGAAAAAAAAGAATTTTTTATAAGAATGAAGTAGCAAAGTCCTTCAGTCCTTCATTTATAGACAGATACTTGTTAGGAACATTGGTGTGCCAGACCATGATTGTCACATTCTCTGTTTCCACATCCTTTCAGTCATTTCAAAGAAGAATAAGAGATGGTCATTGCTCGTGTGTTGTTTTGGTGAGATAGACTAGCAAATGCATTGTTATAATAAAGGACCAAAGGGCTTGGATAGCAGTGTGTGCTAGGTGCAAAGGTGGTGTCTGATCTGTGGATGGGAGTTGGTCTGCAGGGATTTCACAGAGGACCTGAACCTCCATGTGAGCTCTGAAAGGTGATCTATGTTCTCCAGACCCTGGGGGGAGAAGGATGTTGTAAGCAGCCCCGTGAAACCTTTCTAATCTAGACTCGCAGCCCTATGAATGTGGCCCATTGGTCTCATTCACTTCAGGATTCCTTATGCTTATTGTCACAGTGGCTAATGCATAATTTGTACTCAGTAACTACTTGTGGACTGAATATAAAGAATTAATGAACCACCAACACTTTGGTGTTAACTGGAGGGCACATGGTATACATTGGGAAATAAGATTAGAAAAATGAACACAGACCATATTACGAAGAATCATATTAAAAGAATTTGGACAGTATTTATAATTAGTGAGCAGACTTCCATGTATTTTAATCAGCAGAACAGTAAAATTTGTCTCGGGTCATTCTGTTAGTAAAATTAAAAATGAATTGGTATGTATGTAGGGAAACAGGTGACACAAATTTAGGTACTATAGGTAAATTAGACATCTAAGCCGCAACACATTTTTAAAGAGAAAGAACTGGACACAGTGGCTGACATCTATAATTCCAGCACTTGAGAAGCTAAGGCACAAGGATTGAGAATTCAAGGCCATCCTGGGCTACATAGCAAGTTCAAGTTCAAGGCCAGCCTGAGCTACACAGAGCTACCCTGTCTCAAAAAGGAAGAGAGGGAAGGAGGGAGAGAAGGGGAATGGAGGGAGGGAGGGAGGGAGGGAGGGGGGAGGGAGGGAGGACAGAAGGAAATGAATAGTAGATAAGTAAAACAGTATTGGCTTAGGTGTAGGACTGTTTTAAGTTCTTTGAAGAACTTTGCACATATTGTTTCGTTCCTTTTTGTGTCTCCCAACACACTGCACACACAAACACACACACACACACACACACACACACACACACACACACACAGCCTTCTCTCTTACAGATTACAGGTTCTCAGGAAATGCCTATGAGAGAAAAGCTAGATGGGTGAATGACAATAGTGCATTCATGTTTTGAACAAACCTTTACAACAAACAAATTCTTTTTTATTTCCTTTCGTACATTTTAAAAATTAATTGTACAAAGGGATTTCATTGTGATATTTACATATATGCATAGAATGTACTTTGAATATGATCCCTCCCCCTCTTCCCCCTCTTTGAACAGTTTTAGTGGGTTTCAATTACACTATTTTCATACATATGTATAAGTAACATTGATCATATTCACCCACACTCCCAGTCACCTTCCCATTCCCCCTTCCCTGGATTTCCCCGTACAGTCCTCTTTTATAATCATGTCATATTTTTATTACTTTTTTAGGTCTAGATTTGCATGAGTGAAAATGTGTGGTCTTTCTGAGCTTGGCTTATCTTCCTTAACATGATGATCTTAGTTCCATCCATTTTTCTGCAGATGACATAATTTCATTCTTCTTTTTTGCTGAATAATAGTACATCACATAAGTGTACAACATTTTCTTTATCCAGTCATTAGGTTGTTGGCTAACTAGCTGATTTCATAGCTTAGCTACTATAAGTAGTTCTGCTATAAACCTGGGTGTGCAGGTATCAAGTATATGTTCAATAAACAAAGTCTAGTTGAAGTCTTTTTAGTTAGCCTCAGGAGTATTTAGTTTCTGAACCTACCAACTTTTTATGTTTTTGGACAATACTAGGGTTTGGACTCAGGGCATCCTGCTTGCTAGGCAGGCACTCTACCACTTGAGCCTCAACTCCAGACCCCTTCTGCTGTTTTTTCTTTTTAGTTATTTTTCAGGTAGTTTCTCATAGTTTTGCCTGGGACCAGCCTTGGACTGCAGTCTTCTTACCTGTGCCTCCTAGGTAGACAGTACCACAAGCAATCTCCACCTTGGCAGCTAATTGATTGGAATGTGGTCTTGCTAGCCTTTTGCCTGAGCTGGCTTCAAGCCGCCATCCTCAGGATTACAGTTACTACAATACTTTAACTTTCTCTTTATTGCTGGAAATTCAGTGGAGAGATTTGTAATATGGTTTATTTCCTGACAATTTGTGCATTTTATTTAAAATTTCTTCTTTCACAATTATTAAACTAGTTGGATAAATCTAGAATTGATTTGTCTAATGGGTAGTATGTGAACTTGTATGTGATGTGAAGATACTGTTTTGTGCACAGGAACATGAGTTTCATGATACATCACTGACCACAGGCTGGATACTGTGTCAGAGCAGAGGTTTCATGCACCTTGTCTTTTTCTTGAGAACACTTTCCAGGTTGTACCATAATGTAACACTCACATTGCTCCCAGTGAGTGTGCTTAGTGAGGCAGTGTGGTTCTAGGACGACCAGGGGTCTCAGACTAAATCACAGCACCTCTACCAAATGATGCTGTTTGGAGCAAACGATTGCTCAAATGATTTTTATTTTCTGGTTCTGAACTTCTATGACTTACTTTGGACATTGACCACTTTTTATTACAGTGGCTACGTATCACCCACTCCTTTTCCCAGATGCTCAGAGGACGTAGTTTACTATAAACTTTGTCTTATGTAGGATTTCTATAGTGCTTGATTCAACTTCCAAACACTCCACTTTTCTTGGCAGATATCTGCCCTGCAGATTTTTCTTTTTTTACCTCTCTTCTTTTGTTTCTCAGTTATCACCCCACCTCCCTCCCCTGTCTGGTCTCTGAAGCTCATCTCTCTGTCTAATTTTAACGTCTGGAGGCCAAATTAAGTGGCACTTAAAATGAATTTCTCTGTCCTATCCTCATTATTTATAGTTTGTGATTTTCCTAGAGAAAAAAACTGAAATCTTTCTTCTTAAAGAGCAAAATGTTGAATTTTGTTTTTTTTTTTTAAATTAAAAAAATTTCTGAAGAATTACTAACAGCCTGCAATTAAGTTGTATCAGGAAACTGGGCAGTGTTAGAGTGAAAATTCACCTTACTAGTGTACCAGAGCAGGTGACTCAAAACAACAGTTTGGCAGTCCCCCCAACTTAACTGAAAAACTTAAAGCTGTTTTTTCCCTCATGATATAAACCATTTTACTGATTTGTTGAACAGGCCAGTACAATTCTTAAATAATGAAATTTTGTACAAATGGCCTTGTTGCTTTTTAAAAATGATCTCTTGGTTCAGATACTGATTTGTTAAATGTGATTGTGATTGCCTAATAATGAGAGTGGTAATTTTCACCATCACTGATCCACACTAAGCTTCTCTCCTCTGTGGAAATCGCATGCTTCTGTACTGAACTATTGGGAAAGGAATTCTCCTTCACTGTGGCTGAAAGTTTTTGTATGATGTAATTTGACTGTAACCCATTATTTTATTTGGAACAAGAAACACTCAGTAGCTGCTCTCAGATAACTTTTTCTTTTTAATGGTCAAATCCTTTCTTTTGAAGCAACATCTTTAAAGAAAGAGAAAATAAAATTTTTCTGAATATTAGCTTTATCTGTGGATATTACCCATTTCAGATGTTGCTGTTTTGTACATAAATAGCAATGCAAGGAGAAGGGCATCACTAAATAGTGAGACCTCCTGACTTGTTACACTTGCAGTTATACTAATTGAAAAGTTAACTGCAACCTAAAGCTTGTAACACTAGAAACCCAAAACTACTCCTAGACTTACTCATATTTATTTCTTGATAAATGATTGATGCTCTTATTGTAACTAGGAAGTTTTTTTTTTTTTTGCTTAATGAGAGGACATATAGCTGGCAAGTTAGTAGTCACAGAGTCTGGAGCAGTGCTGTTCAGCACTGGCTGCCCTTGGGCGTGGCCTGGGGATCTGTTACAAAGTGCAGTGGCCCTGTGGCACCCTGGACCACTCACATGAGAATCACTGGGTGGGACCCACACAGCAGCTTTAAACGTTCATTCTTACAGGCAACCAAGGATGAGAGCCATCTTTAGAGAAAGTGGTGAGCTTTATCACGGGCTTTCTTTTGAGTGGCTCTGAAAGACTTCCTTCAGGCCTCTCTACTGTTTTAAGGCTTGGATTTTGAGCCTAGGAGTGTGATTACTACTTATAACTGTACTTGTGGATACGTATGAGTCGACAAAGAAAATTGTACTACAGTTGTCTTTTGGGAAACTTCTTTCAGAACTAGCTATTAAAACATTAGTATTAACTTTTTTTTATTCATTGACTTAAACTCACCAGAATTACTAGTTTATTCGTAAATCCACCTTATGACATGTATGTATTTCAGGATCTTTAAAAGGTAATTTCCTGTTACATGCATCTTGTTCGTTGTGTAACATGGGAGAGAGAGCAGCTTAAGAATTCCTAAAATGGGTTCTCACTTTGGAATATTAGAAGTGACACCCTATCTTCTAGGCAGTCACAGTGGTCAGTTGATACCATAGTATTGACAAGTGTGATCAGTAGTCTTTCTGTAAATGGTGTTTCTGTGGGGTTGAGAAACTGGGTTAGGAAATCTAGGGGGATCAATTCTTAATACATCATAGTGAGAAAATCCATATATGAGCATATAGCATTTGGATCTTCAGCTGTGTTTGCTAATCACTTGTCTGGAAGAGCCAGTCAAGCATTTGAACATCCTGGGCCACCATATTGTGATTGGATACCATGGCAACCATTGCCCTTTCTTCTACTGTCCTCGTGTCAAATAAATGAAGTAAACCACTCTCATGTTCTGTGTCTGTCCTATTCAGTTGAGTTAGAATATAATGAACCAGTGATTTTGAAATAGTGATTATTTCTAGAAGTGCTTTTGTCCGCTATATCCCTAAATTATACATTGTATTTCAAGGATCATACAGTTTTCCATATGTTAATATATGTTTCTATGTGTTAATATCTCACATTGATTAATCTTCAACTAATAGACAGAAATGATAAGATTCACTGTTTTTTAAAATACGTGGAATATAGTCATGTAAGTGAAGGTTTATGTTTTGCATATTGGAATAGAAAATTTGAGGTGAAACCAGATTTTTCTTTTTGACCACATTATTTTGGTAGGACTAGATGGATTGTACTTCTTCAGGTCATCATCCAAACAAAAAAAGAAAGGTAGCAGAGACTGGATTTTGTAGTGTGTTTGTTTTTATTAAGTAATTTTCATGCTGCAAAAGCAAAAATAGACTATATTGGAATATCAGTGATATTAATATATTGAATATGGAGATTTTTCATTGAAGTTCTTAAGTAAATATAAATGAGAAGTTACTTTCATGTTTTGTGAAACCAAAATTTATCAAGTTTCAAAAAATTCTTTGTTAATATTGAGTCTGCGAATGAATTCTATTTTTGTATTTGCTTTACCTTTAGGTTCAAGAGAACTCTTCATCTTCTGTTGTAGAGTTACTATCTTAATGTAAAGAATGTGTTCATGTTTAGAAAATATTAGTTATTAGAAAAGCTAAGTTTTGTATACATACCCATATACATATATGTACATCTATACATGTTATATATTTATATACTGTTACTCATATATGTATACATACACACACATAGAGAGAGAGAGAGAGAGAGAGAGAGAGAGAAAATTTTAAATTCTTAAGGGTCTTCAGATTTTATCTTGTTTAACCTTTATATCTTACAATAAAGGTTCTGAGGCCCAGACAGGCAAGTTTAGTTTCCAACTTAGTGACAGAACCCAAACTAGAAATAGAATTTATAAATCTTCTGACTTCCACGCTCCTTAGAATTCCTTTTCATTTGTAGCATTCTGCTTTGGAAGAAATATAGTGACTCTGAATTTACAAATAAGCAAGTTGCTTGATTAGAAAATAATAGATAGCAATTATTGTCAACACATACTCTATATTTTAATGTTGTCTTTTTGGTTTTGCAGCATCTTAGAAAAGAAAGTTAAAGGGTTCCTTTGCATTTTAGGTATTTGGGTGCAATAACTGTCCACCCAAATTCCTTATTTTTCCTAACAGTTTACATCTACGGTTCTGAGCATCATATTTGTGTGTTCTGTTGATGTGTGAGAATGGCAGTCAGTAAGACTGAATCGTGCTTTGAATCTCCTCTAACACTGTCTGTGTGCTTTAGATGCTGTGGAAGCAGATGAGATGCTCCTTGTAGCATAGTAGGAGATGCTCCGGTATTTAATAACATAGTCTAATGCGTATAATACAGTAATTGTGACAATATTGGCAATTGTGTTTTGATCTGTCTTCTAACAAATGAAATTTACAAGCCTGTCTTTATCTTTTTGCCATACAGTAGATCCCTAATTAATAAGACATTGAGAAGGAGGGCTTTTTTTTTTTTTTTTTAGAACATTTATAATCTTACATTTGGAACTCTGAAAATGTGTATTGTGTCTAAGGGTTCTTACATATCCTTGAGGCTTGCTTGGGGCTTTTGGTTTTCCTATGAATAATGAATGTTTTCAGATAAACCACACAATGGCCATTTGTCAACTACTGTATTTGTATGTGAGATAGACTAGTTTCAGAGTTGGCCACATGACACCAATATATGAACTTCAGCTTATTAGTGGGTAAATAATGGCCTTTAAAATTTATCTTTCAGAACAAAGGAAGAATTATGCACGGGACAGTGTCAGCAGTGTGTCAGATATATCCCAGTACCGAGTTGAGGTAAGATGATTTGGTATTTGCTAGTACTTAGAATGACTCTTGAAGGACATAAAAACTGGAAGTAAAAATGGAATTATTGTTTTATTTCAATCATAGGATATATTTAAAGATGTGTTAACCTTTAGATTTTTTGTAAAACTGAGATGTTGCATATAAAAGTACTTTGTTAGTCTGGGTTGTAGTTTCATAAAGAATAAATTAAATACTGACTACTACTTACTGATCATTTCCAGCCCAATTTCAGTTAACACAAGACAAAGGCTTCTATTTAGTATTTGAGAATCTTCTTGAAATTAAGCCTTGACACAGTGAGTGGTTTGGTTTTATTTTTAGTATTATCTAAAGTCATTACTAGGTCTATTTAAACAATGGTGTCTTTTTAGTTTTCATTCTGCAGTTATCTTTTAAGATACTTTTAATTTGGAATCTACGTGACCTCTGCTTATAATAGTAAATATTTAAGCAGAGGAGTAATTTTTAAATTGTTCTTCTGATATTTTTGCTTAAGCATGCTTAATTAAATCTAAACTTTTTTTTTTTTTTTTTTTTTTTGGTAAATGACTTCATTAGAGTGAAAACTTGGCAATTGTTACAGAGTTGAATTGCTGTGGTTACTCTGAGGTGTCAGAGTCCAGAGAGTTGTAGCTGCTGTATTATTGTCTGCTATTTTGTGACATTTAAGTGACCATAGTAGAGCAAAATAGGGAAAGTGTATTTAAGGAGAATGCTATTAAGCAGTGTATAATTTGTTTTTATCCATATTATAGTTTAACATGGCTCTGTGTGAAACAGACTTAGCTGTCTTCTGAATTGAGACATCATTTTCTATACTTTAAAAAAAAACTCCTGCTTGACTTCATTCTCTCAATAAGATAATCATAAAGTTGTAGGGTACCTTGTGTTTATCCTTCACTTCTCTGCTAACTAATCTCAATTAGGTTAATTTTACTTCCTTTCAGAAAATAAATAGACTGAGGTTGTGTCTACATATTGTAAATATTTTTCCTTTTTTGCCAATCATAAGCATTTGACCACCTTTGTTCTGGACCGGAAAGATGCTATGATAACGGTGGATGATGGAATAAGGAAGCTGAAATTACTTGATGCCAAGGGCAAAGTATGGACTCAAGACATGATTCTGCAAGTGGATGACCGAGCTGTGAGCCTGATTGATTTAGAATCAAAGGCAAGTTTGTGAAATTTACATTTATTTTCAAGAAAGCATCACAAATATTAATGTATGCAATCAAGTCAGATTATTTGAAAATGGGTAGAAGTTTGACAAACTATTTGCTTTATTTGTAGAACGAATTAGAGAATTTTCCTTTAAACACGATCCAGCACTGCCAAGCTGTGATGCATTCGTGCAACTATGATTCAATTCTTGCTCTGGTGTGCAAAGAGCCAACCCAGAATAAGCCAGACCTTCATCTTTTCCAGTGTGATGAAATCAAGGTAAAAGAATGGTGACTTTTTTCCATCATAAGTGAATGTTCTAGCAGCTTTTGAATTACCAATTTTTATCATACAGTTATTAGGTACTAAAGTTTTAGTTTTTGGTAATTTTTTAAGGAAAATAAATACCTTAGTGTGTCACTTAGCGTTTCCATGCCAGGTAAATAAAGAGGAAATGTGACTAATATTAAAATACCAGATGCATTCTGTTCATTTTTTAAAAAAAGTATATCAAGTACCTTGGATTTTTTTTTCTTTCTTTTCTCATGTTACTGAAGTTCGAGCTCAGGGCCTTGTGCTTTTAGACAGGCACTCTACTACTTGAGCCTTGCCTCCAGCCTTTTTGCTTTCCTTATTTTTTGACTAGGCTCTCACATTTATTCCTGGTCCAGCCTTGTCTCCCACATAGCTGAAATGACAGGCACATACCACCCCATCCAGCTTTCTGTGGATTGAAATGGGGTCTTGCTAACTTTTTTCCTGGGCTGGCCTTGAACTGTGATCCTCCCCATCTCTGACTCCTGAGAAGCTGTGATTATAGACACTAGCCATCGTGCCCAGCCAAGGGCCATGGACTTCTAATTACAAATTAAATCTTTAAAAATCATGCTTTATAGACAATAAATAATTATGCTGCTCTCCCATTTTATTCTGCACTAGCGACATAGCTGGGATTATTGCAACAAAGCACTTAGGCCTTTCCCAGGATATTGATGTAAAGTTCATCATTGAACCTTAAATGACTTGAGTAATTGCTCAAAGATTTGTAATCCCTAAGCAATTTGTGAAAATAGTTGGACACAATTGCCAGCAATAACAGCGTATGTCCTGCAAATTTACATTTCAAAGTACACTGCGGCTTTCAAATGATTATAATTTGTGACGATTTATTGGACCTTACAAATTGTCTTCACCTTTGACCATATTTATTGCTTGAGTTCATTTCTCTAAAAGGAAAACCACTTTGTGTACTGATTTGTATTTTGTCAATGCAGTGATTTACCATTTTGATTTTGTATTATAAAATATACTTGTAACTCTTAAAAAAATTCTGGGAGACTCACATAAAAAGACAATTGGTTTCTTCTATATCTCTTTGACATTAAAATACTATGGGTAAAATAAGACTGACTATAAACATATTTTACATTTCTTTTAATTTTGATCTGTGTGATAGATGACTGTTTAGAAACCTTATTTGAAAGGAAATGTGACATTTAGGTAACATGTCTTTGATGTTCATCAGATTTTTAAATATACTATAGTATCTTTGAAAGTTATAAATTAAGTTTATGAGGTTAGATGGCTAAATCAATTAAAGTGAATAATTTGCTCTGCAAATATAGGGACATTTAATTCAGACATTTTAAAAACAGACTACTCAGTCAAAAGATGTTTTAAATTTGGTGTTTATATCTGTGCCCAAAAAGTCTCCTTGGGGAGTTTAGAGCTACTATACAGAGTAAAGTTTCTGGATTTCAGTTTTAAGAATGAAGGGCTTGCCTTCTATGACATGGGATGGTCCAGTGGATTTACTGGATGTTGTTTCTCTCTCACTAACTAAAGCTTATGTACCACAAAGTGACTATCCACATTTGCTCATCAATAGTCTACTCACCATATGAGACATCTTTTTCCTTAGCTGATTAAACAATGTAAATTCAGTGAGATGGAATATAATTTCTTTGATGTGGATCAACTTACAATATTGTTTTAAGTTTTAAAGTTTATTATGAGACAATGCAATAGCACTCTCATTCCCCTTAATGTAATCTTTTTCTTATAATTGTCTCCCCATAAGAAGTTCAAAGTTCCTAGGTGTCTTGTTTTAGGAGCCCACAAAACAGAAAGCCTTGGCATGATGTCTGTCTCACTGATTGGAATTAAGATGTCCCTGTGGAAGTGACACTGGACTGGGATGCAATGGCACTCTCATTTCACTGGCAATATGACCTTGTCCACTTCAGCAAGCACTCCTCAGGTTCATTAACTTCTAGAAAAGAAGGAGAACAGATTGTATGATCTTGAAGTGCCCATTCAGCTCTAAAATTTTGTGACTATCAGTGTTTACTGTTTAAGAATATGCAGTATGTGTATTTGAGAAAAGCATACATAATTACAGAGATCATGCAGGCACCAAAAAATGAACACATCAGCAACACTCTTACATATAGTAATAATCACTGGCTATAAATAGACTTCACAGCCAAACAAATACACTTCTAAGCTGCTAATCTTACACTGGTTCCCCAAAACATTTAATCATTGGTCTTGTTGGAAAAATACTGGAAAAGTTCATCATTTGTAGACATTATTTTTTTACTTGAAATCACAAAATAAAATAGTTATCACAAAGGATACAGTGTTGAGATTCATCCCTTCAGTGTAGTAGTGTGTTACTTGACTTTCTGTCACCATGACAAAATATCCCAGCTAAACAGCTCATAAGGAGGAAAAGTTTATTTTGACCCACAGTTTCAGAGGTTACAGTCTGTGGTTGTGCTTGGGCCTGTGGTGGCAGAGTACATCATGGCAGGGAGCATGTGTTAAGAGGCTGTTCACTTCATGGTATCCAGGAAACAAAAAGAGACAATAAGAGTCGGGGGGGGGTCACAGTAACCCCCTCAAAATCACACCTCCAATGACCTAGCTTCCTTCTCTTAAAGTTTCTACCAACTCCCAATACTCCCACAGGCTGGAAACCAAGCCTTTAACACATGGCCTTTGAGGGACACTCCAGAACCAAACTGTAGCAATTTGGTTTGCCTCAACTAAGAGTAGCTCTGCTGGAACCCAGTGATAGCTTCTATGATTTTGTGGGTGTCTAGTGAGTCTTGTGGGTGAAAAAGGGAAGGAGCTGTGTTCTTAGTGCACTCTCTGCTTCTTACTCCTTCATTTCTTCACAAGAAGAGCTGCTGATACAGCTTCCTTTTCACCATATGTATTACCATATGCATTACTCCCAGGTATTTTATCTGTGACTTTATGGACCAATAGAATCTGGAGTAGATAATGTTTAAAAATTACTTCAGTATTTGAATTCTGTAATTATTAAGTTCACCATTAAAAAGTTGAGTCATGTTGCACATAACAAATGACTTTTTGCATCAAGATACTTACTGATTCAGACAATGAGTATCAGCCCTCTTTCTGTTTTAATCTACATATCAAGAATCAGAAAAACACATAGCCTTCCAGGTAACTGGTCTCTCCTTGTAGGCAAACCTGATTAGTGAAGACATTGAAAGTGCAGTCAGTGACAGTAAAGGAGGGAAGCAGAAAAGGCGGCCTGAGGCTCTGAGGTAAGACCATTAAAGAAATTAAGGGGCAGAATTGGTTACTTTGTCTTTTTTTTCTCCTAAAGGTATATAAACATTATTTTCAGCACAAGTATATTATTGTTTTCCAGATTACACTTGTTGTCTCAGCTTTTTGCTCTCCCTGCTTTGTCAGTATACATCTGTTCTCTCTTTTCTCTGCATGTGTTAGTCTTTCTCTGACATGTCTTCTACATGTATGGAAGCCACAGAGTCATAACGGATGAGTGGTATTGTAAGAGAAGATAGCATAAGGTCTTATAAATGAGACATGTAATTGGTCCACAACCTTTCCAAATCACACAAGACCAGACAAAATTTATGCCAGGATTTCTGCTGAATTTTAATTTTTCTAAATTTTTGTGTCTCATCTCCACTTAAGAAGAGATAGTACATATGATGGTTAGGAAACCCTTATTGCTTCTTGACATAGTTCTTTTTGAGGTTTAAGAACTAATGCCATCAATATTGAGGGAATTGATGTATTGCTGAAATAGAGAAGGTAAAACTTATTTGTTTTCATCTTTTCTAGAATGATTTCCAAAGCAGACCCTGGCATACCACCTCCACCCAGAGCCCCTGCCCCTGTTCCACCAGGGACTGTCACCCAGGTGGATGTTAGAAGTCGGGTGGCAGCCTGGTCTGCATGGGCAGCAGACCAGGGGGACTGTAAGTATTTCTAGAATGATTACTGAGAATTTACTTTGGTGACAGAGTTCTTTCTTTCAAATAGTGATGCTGATTTCTGAGCAGAAGGCAAAATTAGTTTTATAAAATTAAATCATAGATAATAGAAAGTTAAGCCTTGACTACTATTTAAGTTTGTTTTCTGTGGGAATTCATACCAGCCATTTCTTAAGTCCTAACGTTGTTAGAATTGGGGACTTTTGAATACCAAGAAAGGAAACTTCTTAACTTGACTGAGATTTAAAAATATGATAATAGAATTTATGCCAAACAAGACTATTAGTTTTTTTCTTTTTTAAAGATTATACTTCAGATTCTTTCCATTTATTGTTATCTTACCACTGTCCATTTTTGTACAGGTTTGTTGTATTGATGGAAAGAATGTCAGGACCATGTAGGACACTGGCAGTGGATGAGCTAACCTTGTGCCTATAGAAGTGGCATCTTTCCACTTGACATTGTTTTTCAAAATCATAGCATAGAACATAGCACAACTTTTTCTATTACCATATCACTGTTGTATTGTGACATTTACAAAAGTTCTTACAATACATCAGAGTTGGATTCACTCACTCCATCATTCTCCTTTATCCTCCCCTCCCCCATTCCTGAAATAGTTTCAACAGGTTTCACTTTTCCATTTTTATACATGAAAACATAATATTTCCACTACATTCACCTGCCTACACCCTTTTATGTTACAATACTTTACATGAAATTTGTATGACTGGAAAATACCTTAAAATAGGATTAGTCTGGTGTAAAGTGTTATTCAGGTAGAATATCAAGTAGTGTAGTTAAACAGTATAACTCAGTTGCCAAAATACGTGACATTGGACTTTGCACCTGCTGGGTCAAAAGTTGGGTAGGAAGCATGACCTGGATGATACAGTCTGTTCTTTTCTTTTGGCAAATGTTCCATCTATGGTTAATGTTAGCATTAATGTAGCAATGCAGAGTTTTCATAATTTTGCAGTTTTCTATATTGAACGTCATGAGTCATGAGGATTTATCATGAGCTGTATTTCAGTTCATAGTGACCTAGTGCTCTTGTTCCTGCCATATGTTTTAAAATTTAATCTAGTTTGAAATATTTGTACCAACTGTCAATGTTTACTGTTAGTATTAACTGACTCATACCAGGAAGGAGTTCATGCTAGGGACCTCATGATATAAATCACACTGTTATCAACAAAGCTCCCTTCACATCTTGAATGCTCTCGAGACATTTATTCTTGAATTTGAAAATCTCTGAAGGTATTTCTTTCAAAGCATATGACTTAAAATTAATGAGCCCAACATTGTAGGCTTTTAAGCTTAATTACAACTAGGGTTTAAAAAGTACTATATTCTGAACCCCCCCCCCATATTATTGTTGTTGTCACAGTGTTGGAACATATAAAAACATTCAGTAATTTAGTTGACTACATTTTTTTTAGGTGAGAATTTAGTTCCTGACTTTATGACAAGTAAGATGCTTAAATCCTGGTTTGTATTTCTTTCTCGTGTGGGAAATAAAGAATGCTAAGTTAAAGTTGATTCTACAGGTAACTGACAGAGAAAAGAGGGAGAGCCTGGGGGACATTACCAGGCTAACAAACACTGTGAAGGTGGGAAGGCCAGTGCTTCAGCTCTATGAGTGCATCTCTTAGTGGTAAAAAGATGGTTCCTGGATAATAAGCACAGTCTTGCTCTCTGTATTCTGTGGAGAAGTTCCTTTTTGCAACTGGCACTTTTTTCTAGTTAATTTTCATGGTTTAATTTCTATATTGGGATTGTTTCAAGAAATATTGAAAGACACCATTCTTCTTTCTTTAGTTGAGAGGCCACGGCAGTATCACGAACAGGAAGAGGCTCCTGAGATGATGGCTGCTCGAATTGACAGGGATGTGGTAAGTAGAGTAGGCGTCATTAAGTTTTGTTTTTTTAAGAGGAAAAAATTCACTGAGACAAAGACGATTTAAACACATATGTTTTGTGAAAGTCATAGTTTCTCTTTTTAGTGATGGGATGACCTTTGAATGACTTTTGTCCATGAACTATTTTTGCTTCTCTGCCAATGTTTAGTTAGCAGACTTGGGCAGAGATGGAGGAAGTAGCATGTGAACTGCTTCACAGAGGAATCGAAACGGGATTACTAGATTCGAGACATGGCTCAGATTTTTTTTTCTTGTGGTTTGTAATTCATAGTTGAGATATCTTTTAAAATGCCATCTTCAGGTGTATTAAGATTATGTTTTATGGACTCGGTGGTAAAGCGTCTCAAGTGGTAAAGCGTCTGCCTAGCAAGTGTAAGGCCCTAGGTTCGAACCCCAGTACTGCCCCCCCACCAATTATATTTTAGAATGCCTAAATGATAAAAGTTAAGTGTACCTTTAAAGGATAAATATGTACATTTTAATGCTTTATAAAGGGTAATGTTATATTTAATTTTATTTCTTCATGGTAATTGTAGAGTAACAATGTCATTTGATGTAATCACAGAATATGTTTTAATTTACTTTTTTGAAACTATAGCCATGTTCCTGCTTATTTAGAAACAAATACTTAAACTTGAGATATGGAACCTTTTAATTTCTAGTCTTTTAGTTGGAAGAATGTCAAGTGTCAGACTAGAACAAGTCAACTAAAACTCCAGTGTAAAAGATAATTAAAATGATTCTAGTGATTTCTGAAAGTATTTGTGCCATTAATTCTATTTTACCATGTAGAAACTCTTATTAATGTCTACTGTTATACATTACCTATGTGTTTATTAGGTTATCACACCATTATGCATACCTTTATTTTATCTTAGAGTACTGGGGATTAAACACAGGGCCTCACATTTGCTAAGCTGTACATACCTTTAATTCCATGAAATAATATTGTCAGTGCTTTATTGGGACATTTGCTAGCAAGACAAAAGTGCTCAATGCTCTTCTAACAAAATGTATCTTAGAATTGTGTTCCCTTAACCTTGTGTGGGAGAGCACTATGAGAAAATCAGAGTAATTGAAAATAATTAATAACTTGAGTAGATACTGTGGATGCTTTCCTAATAGCATTGAAAATGCAGCCAAATTAAGCTAAACAAAAAAATAAAGGTCAGACTTCAGCTCAAGGTATATTTAGTTCAATTTTTTTTCTTAGAATTAACAGCAAACTTAACATTTGCATGTGCAAGTCATTTCTTTCCCTCCACTCACTTCTCCCTCCCTTCCCACTCTCTTTCTTTTCTTTTCTTTCCTTTTCTTTTTTCTTTTCTTCTTTTATTTCTGTTTGAAAAACCTTTCTGTCATTAAGAAACTAGAATTGTACAGCTAAGGCAAAAAAATAGTTTTGCTTTACTTTATATTTTATTCTATAATTTCTAATTCCAGCACATCTTAAACCATATTTTGGATGACATTGAATTTTTTATCACAAAACTCCAAAAAGCAGCTGAAGCATTTTCTGAGCTTTCTAAAAGGAAGAAAAGCAAAAAAAGTAAAAGGAAAGGACCAGGAGGTAAGCTGAGTTTTCTTACTCTGAAGACTTTTCAAAACTCCAGTGCTTGGGAGAGTTTCTGCCTTGTGAACTGCTTAGTAAAGTCCATTGACTGTGGACCCAGATCCCTACCTATTTTTGGAACAGCACTGATGATTTAGGTGGAAGAGTAAGATGAGTACAGGGAAGAGCTCATTTTGGTTCCAAGTTGTTTATAGTGAAGAAAAATCCTAGGTTGTACATCTGAATCAGAGACTCTGAGTTAGGTAGTGACCATCTGTCTATAATTTTCATTCATGATTATAAAATCAGTGTCTATTAAAGAAAGCCATAGTTCTACTCTCTTATGTGGATTTATTTTACTGTAAATATAGAACCTCAGTTTTTAAACAGAAGAATTGAGTTTTCTCATTAAATATTTTTAGGTTTTAGTGTGCTTGAATTTACCACAGGACTCTAAATAGTACATTCATATACAATTGGTTTTTTCTTTCTTTTGGGATACTAAGGTTTGAATTCAGGGCTTTGTGCCTCTAGGCAGGTACTCTACCACTTGAGCCATGCCTCTGGCATCAAGCAATTTTGAGGTATGCTACAGCTCAGCTATTTAAAATGCTTCTAAATGTAGAAAAGTTCTCTGAAACATGGCATAGATTGAAAAAACATGTAAGAATAGAACATAGATGTCATTCCCATTGTAGATTGCTTCTAGAGTCTTCTCTAACTCATATATGTATAGTAAGCATATGTCCTTCAATGTTGTCTTCTAGATTTGTACGTCTGGACATTGTGTTCCCTCCCCATATTTGGAAATTAAGTTCTGCTTTATGGTGTCCCAAACCACTGACTTACTCCTGTATTCTTTTAAAGGCGATAAGGCCCTATTGCTCACCCAAATTCAGAACCACAAATTCTTCTGAGACTTCACTCTCTGGCTTATTCCTACCTTTGATTCGTTTTCTCTATATCTCCTGCATCCAGTTTTTTCCCTTTTCATTTTCATAACCAGCATCCAGTTCAAACTATCCGTTTTTGGACCTAGCCTTCTAAGCAGTCTTCAGTCCTTCATTCCTTCATGCCAAGAGGATAGTGTCAAAGCTCTAAGTCAAGCCCGTCATTCTTCTGCTATAAAGAATGTTAGTTCCGTGGTTTATTGCCTTAAGTCTAACTCCACATTCTGCAATTCTGAACATCCACCGTCTAACCCTGATCTACCTCTTCATTCTCAGAATCCTCTGATTTTATGTTTGTTGTTTCATGTACATGAAATTTCCTTTTTTCCATATACTGTTTTTAATCCGACCATGATTATTTCCACAAATTGGCCTGAGAAAACCCTTTAAATTCCATCTTGAAAGTTACTTTTCTCTTAAAACATCTTTTTTAGGTACACATTTCCCAATCAGTACAGTCTCTTCTCCTAACAGTATATCTCTGTAATTTGTCTGATTCACTGTCTCTATTTTATTTTAATGCTCTTAAGAGTTAAACTTACTCATTTTTATAGTCTTCACAATGATACGTACAATGACTGGTACGTAGAAGGACTATGATGCATATTTATGGAATTGTGTGAGTCATTGCTAGTGTCTAAGGGCAGAAGAATCCATTCAAACTCTGGATCTTCATTTGTTACAATCACCTGTCTGGTATAATCATCAAATTTTGCACACGTCAATGTGGTTTTTGTTTTTTTTAATAGATTTTCTGGGAACTTTATTCTCATCTACCTTTCCTCTTCTTTCATCAGAGGGTGTTTTAACACTGAGGGCAAAACCTCCACCTCCTGATGAATTTGTTGACTGTTTCCAGAAGTTTAAACATGGATTTAACCTTCTGGTAAGTGATATTTATTTATATATAACTAGAAGAAACAAATGAAAAGATCAGACTCTAGCAAGGATATTCCAGAAACTTAAATTAAGAGATAAAATTATACGTATAGAGTTTTTATTTGTATGTTTTGACTAGGTAACATTGTAAAACATGTTTACCTAAGACACTTAGTCAAAAATAATGACTCCTATTGTGTTTTTTTAAGCTAACTTCTGTAACTCTCATTCTTTCCATGCTGATGAATATGTTAGACATGAAATTGGTAGTAAAGAACTCTTCCCTGGGGTCTACACTGGACCTCTTCTTAAGTGTCTGTCTTTTGCTTGAGTATACCATAGTAAAATATTTGTTTTCTTACTGTTCCCAGGCCAAATTGAAGTTTCACATCCAGAACCCTAGTGCTGCAGATTTGGTTCATTTTTTGTTTACTCCATTAAATATGGTAAGATATTATTAATTTAATAAGATAATCATTACCAACAGGTACTGTTTCTTTACCATCTGTGTAAACATTGAGAATGTAAAATTTGAGAGTTTAAAAGGACCTTGGGAATCATTACTTTAAGCAGGGGGTGTGGCTCAGTGGTAGAGCACTGGCCTGGCATATGTAAGACCATGGGCTCCCTCCTTAGCACCACAAAAGGAAACAAGCTAACAAAAGCAAAACAAAACACTGAAAAGCGTCTTCTTTTAGAGGTGAAGTCATTGATATTTCTGGCAGAGCTGGGGAAATAAAAAGATTTATTGAATATTATTTTAGTATACACAGTATATGTTACATATTATACAGTACTGTGTTACATGTGCTAGTATATATTACATATACTATGCAGTGGCTTAAATAATGCAGACATTTTTATCTTTTTCACAAAATAGGTTAATCATGAGAAGTCCAGGTGTGGATGGATGGCTTTGTTCATGTGTGAAGTTAGGCAGTACATAGTTCTTTTCACTGAGTGTTCTTTCACCTTCTGACCTGCTTCTTCATTTATGTATTTATTCAGCAACCTGTGTAAATATCATTACAGTAGCTCCTCTGGAACAAAACAGGCAAAACTTCTTACCTTCTTACACTTACATTGTAGTGTTGGAGGAATAGCCAGTAGGATAAATGAATGCATAAATTATACAGTTTTATAAAAGTTAAATCTTATGTGGAAAAACAGAGGAATAGAGTTGGTTAGAAAACCCTCACTGAGAGGATGTCATAGAGTAAGAGAAATAAGAAATGAGTCATGTGGATTCTTGATGGAAAAAGTTCCCTGCAGAGAGCAGTTAATGCAAGTACTTTGAGGTAGCCATGCAGGGCATTTTCTTGGAATGTGTAGGTACTGTGACTTGACCAGAATGAAGGGGAACGATTGGAAGATGTTGTATTAGAAGGAAGTAAGGTAACTGGAGGACATACCTTTTTTGTTTGGTGGGACTGGAGTTTGAACTCATGGCCTCACTTGCAAAGTAGGTACTCTACTGCTTGGACCACACCTCCAATCTTGGAGGACACACCTTATTGGTCCTTATATGGGATTGTGAGACCTTTGACACATGGAGAATTTTCAACAGAAGAGGATTGCTTTGGCTTCATTGTTTAGAAATTTAGGTAGAGATTGAGAAAAGGGGGTATTAACATAATCCAGATGGGAGTTTATGGTGCCTGCACCAGCCAGCATTGGAGGTGGTGAGAAGTCTGATTCTGATTACTAATTTGCTAGTGGATTGGGTATGCCGTGCAAGAGCTACAGGTGCCTCCAAGGTCTTTGACCTAAGACAGGCAACATAACCGACAGTTGTAGGCCAGAGGCCCAATTCTGGGGGTTCCACATGTCAGATCTGGCCAGTCAAGCAATGTGCAAATTGAGAAGATGAGTAGTGATGAAGATCAGAGAAAGGAGATTTAATATTGTGCTGGTTGTGCACCAGAAGAGGGCAAAAAGCATTTCAACCCGTGTTTAGGGTTCTGATGTGACCTTTAGGTCTAGATATAGGACAAATTGGGGTGAGGGAAGAGAGTTATGCATAATTTAACAGTCCCAGGGAAACTGTAGTCTGGTTTATCATTTTATCAGTTCTAATTCTGCAAGGAGTTCCAGAGAAGTTGTTAGTACTGTCACCACTTGAGGGGACAGTCGGTTCCCATGGGATGATTACTTCTGCTCCAGGATACACTCATCATCATAGGTAATTGTCCTCTTCTGGGAGGTGGCTGTCTTGTGAGGCTCCACTATTCTTTGAGAGTAATTTAAGTCCTTCATCATAAAGATATTATCCATCAGTATTGTTCTTCCTGGAACCCAAGGTGGTTTTAGGACAGAGATTTAGAGCAAAGGAGACAGATACAGAACAGAGACAGATACAGAACAGAGACAGGAATGCATGCCAAGCTCTCCTCCTGGTTTTAGTTACTTTGTGGGTGCAAGTAAGGAGTCAGAGCTTTTTATCAGGCTCAGTTTCTAAGTACCTGTTACAGCAGGACAGTGTGATTAGTAACTGAGATGCGGAAGACTGTAGGTAGAACACATTTTTGAAGGAAGATTGGGAATTCAGTTTTGGACATGTCAAAATTGAATTGTTCTAGAAGGGGAGATTTGAATTGGGAGTTGAATATGTGAATGTGGAGTTCAGTGGAGAAGTCAGGCCTAGAGATGCACTGGAGAGTCATCTGTATGAAGCAGGCACTGGAGGACATTACTACAGGACCCTGGACATTTTCAGTGTTAGGTGAATGGGACAGACCAGCAAAGAAGATTAAGAAGAGGCAGTAAAGGAAGAGAAGAAAAAGAAATTGCTGTATTCTGACAGCCAAATAAAATGTTTCCAAAGGTGGAACTGAATAATTGTGTCAAATAGCCTTTGGTGTAAGCTGGCTTACCTTGTAACAGCCACACAAAGGGAAAGAAAGACTAGGGCAAACAGCTTTCTCTTTAAGGACGAGACTCCAAACTTAAACAGATAATTTTTTCCCATATCCAATTGGCTTGAATTTCCTCATGCAGTGCCACCTAACTGCAAAGGAATATACTGCCCATCTAGGTGACTGTGTGCCATCTAAAACGTAGAAGCTTCTCTTTCAACAGGAAGAACAGGAGAATGAATGCCAGGTGTATTGATATGCACATAATACAGTTTCCCCCGAGAAATCTCACCACATTTGTACTAGTTACATTCTTTGAAGCTAATACAGTGATATATGGGGAGTGATTCTCTTTGTTTATGAGTTCCATAAGATTTCCCACAAGTTTACCAACTTGTTTATCCTTTCATGTTAGAGGCTAGAACCCAAGATACATAGCTTCGTTTTCTAGGTTTTCCATATCCAGGTATGCTCTTCCCTTATTTGTTTAACAAAACAGATTTATTGTATATTTCCCTTTCATTTTATATGCTTTATTTTTGCATATGACATAATAACAATTTTTCAAGCTGGCATTTTGTTCTGGGCTGTCCTGCCTTCCAGGACAGCTGGGAGAATTAGATTTGAGAGGGCACATAGGAAAGGGTTGAAACTTGCAAACGACATGGCAGCCCAATGCACATGAAATAATTGTTGGTTTTACACAAAGATCTCAAAAGAGAGAGCATCAAAAGGCATATTTTTCTATAGTTCTGTGAATTTAATAGTTCATTTCCCTTTTCTTGGGGGAGGGCAAATGAGACAAGATTAGAAAGAAGGCAGAATCTCTTTCTTTTAAATATTTCCATGAAGGAATGTCTCATGGGGCAAGGCAGGACTACATAGAGTGCTTGTAAGTGGTTTATCCTATCAAAAGAAGAACAGACTGTTTTATAGAGCAACAGTAACAGTTGTGAGAATTGCTCATAGTGCATGATTACTCTAGAATTTCTGATTTTTTAACCATTATGACCTAAGTTCATTTCTCTGATACTGATATATCAAATATGAAAATTATGATCATTGCAGCCTTTAATATTTATAAAGAATGTGGTGGCAAAATCACCATTTTTGAGAGGGCTTATTCAATATCAGAAAAAGTTGAGAGAGATTCTAAGTAACAAAAAGGGATAAATCTCATCCTTTCTTTTCGTAGGTGTCACCAGACAAGACCTAAAGTAGAATTTGCAATGAGTATTGTTTTACAAACATAGAAAACTAAGTAACGTTATCAGCAGGAATGTCAGAAGTTGATCACTAACAGATTAGAAGATGAGAGTTCAAGACTACATAAGTGATGTATGATTATGTCCGTATGTTGCTCTGTATAGAACAGCAAATTTCCATCTAGTTATTGTTGAATAATTCTTGCTGTATAACCTCTTTTGAAAATTAGATCAGGGGCCAGATGTGGTGCATGCCTGTAATTCCAGTGACTCAGAAGGCATGAGATCTGGTGGATTGTGGTTCAAAATCAACTGGAGCAAAAAGTTAGTGAAACTCGCATTTCAACAAATAAGTCTATAACCCAAGCTACCCAGGTTTAAGTAGGAGGATCATGGTCCCAGGTCAATTGCAACCAAAAAAGCAGGAGATCCTATCCAAAAATTAGCTAAATCAAAACAGGCCAGCAGAGTGACTTACATGATAGAGCACCTGCCTAGCAAGTGCAAAGCCCTGAGTTTAAACCCCAGTACCAACAAAAAATAAATTAGGATCAAGGCCATCCATAGGCAAAGAAATCAATACTAGCTCATTAATTAAAGTAGTATCCTTTATTCTTTAGTACCTATAATGTTATCTTGTTTATTAGAAAGTGTTGTTTGTAAGACAGTCTTTGACATACCTCTTTTTCTCAGATTGTAATGAGATCTTTAATCATTACACATTGTGGAACTATAAACCAATGAAACTGGTTTACAATTAACCCTTGTGATCAGGTTTTGCATTTAAAAATGATTCATTTTATCTTTGCCTTTCTCAGCCATGACTCCTTATTAATGGTCTTCCCAGTCAGTACTTCTGTTGTTACACTGAATGCTGATTCTACAGGGCCCCAGACATTTTACTTAAACAAGGGAGATGAGGAGGACATTATTCAGAGCCTGTATGGGCCAGACAAAATGTAGTGGTAGAAGGGAGGGGAGTCCCTCAGCAAGCAAAAGTGTAGCCACAGCACAGGTGTGTGTACACATGCTGCTCACTTTCTTGGAAAGAAGTTAGGGCTCAAGGCATTTTATCTACCTTCCTTTCAGGTTGCTTCCTCTTCCCTCTGTTACACGAATATTTGCTCTATTCTGCTACCCCTTTACTTCCTTGCTTTTCCTTCCATATTTTTCTGGGAATGTTTATAGGGCTTGGAAATGAAAATTTTCAGTGGTTTTATTCTCAAATAAGAGTCAGCTGATCTCCATTATCCATCTTTTCTTTCATTATTTTCATTCATTCCCTTAACACTGTGTCTTCTGCAATATACAGTCAAATCTTAGGCAAAAGTATTTGAGTGAGGGGAAACTGAAAAATGGACATAAATTACAGTGTAATGTGTGAGTAACACACATAAATTGCTTTGAGGATACTGGGTGCAGGGTGAGGAAGGGCTTCCTGGAAGAGGTGGTGATGGAGACAGGGCCTTCTGGGAAACCAGAACAGTATGTGCAAATACAAGAGGCATAAAACAGCACAGCTTGCCCAGATTATCTGGTGATGGGAGAGATATTGGGTAGGAGCCATTCAAAAACTCTCCTTTCTTTTTGTGCCACATCTCTGAGAAGGCATGGTTTTCACATAGGGCTCTGGTTTCTGCTCTAGAAGATAACTACTCTTCTTCAGCCAGGAAACAGCTCCTGAGAAGTGAGCGTGGAGCAGTGTGCTTGGGCATCCCCCTGTCATTTTGCTTATCAGAGCACTGCACCTGTTCCTTTCTGCTATTCATCAAATTATCCACAATAAATCAGAGAAATTCCCTAGAATCAAATTCTGGGGAAAAATACCATAGATCAGAGTACTGGTTGTTATTCTGTCTCCTTTCTTCCCAGGTCCTTTTATTTTTGTTTGTCTGAATAGTCACAGCATGGGCTGTCAACTTGAGGCTTGTTTCTTTCAACTTTATTCATTTCTGAAACCATATCCTTCAAGTTCGGTATAATAGATTGGTCAGTAGAGATACTTATGTTTAAAATAATGAAAATCATACAGATAGGTCAGCTGACAATTTTCTGCACAGCCATTCATATTTTTCAGGGGACATATAGTCATAGGCAAGCAATAAGTAGAGATTGTGAACATTCTTAAGATTGTTCACTTTCATTTTAGATTTTAAGGTATCATTTTGCCAGCCAATTTGGCAAACAGTTTTCCATTTAGTACTGTACTGTACAGCATCATAATTTAATTTGAAACTATAGACAGTGCTTGTTTTTGACATGGGTTTTTTGGGAACACATTTTTAAAACATACAAGTAATAGTCATCTTCTTGCTAAAACTGGTTTATTCTCATTCCAGGTGGTACAGGCAACAGGAGGCCCTGAACTAGCCAGATCAGTACTCAGTCCCTTATTGACGAAGGACACAATTGATTTCTTAAATTATACTGTCAATAATGAGGAACGGCAACTGTGGATGTCATTGGGAGAAACTTGGCTAAAAGTCAGGTAAGGAATTATGAACTCAGGATTTAATGTCTGTTATTCTGTATGTATTGCTCTTTGTTTATTGCATTGTTCTAATGAGACATTTCCTTAACCTTCTGTGTGTGAAGGGTGAAAAGCTTGTGCCATTAAAAGGCTTAAAGTCTAGTGAAAGAAGGATATACCATAAGGCACAATAAGTGCCAGGAGTGTAGAGCAGTTAGGAAGAGGATTTAGAGAGGAAGGTGATTTGCTTTCATGGAAGAACTGGCATTTAGTTAAGAACTAAAAATACTAGTAGGTGTAGGTATGCACACAATCCACACATATATGCATATGCATATAGTGTTTGTACACACAGTGTTTGCTACATACTCTTCCATACACTTTACTGTTATTATCTCTAGTTTTACAGATGAAGAAAGAGAGGGCTAGAGAGGTTAAGTAACTTTCCCAAAGTCACACATCTTGTTAAGTGACAGAGCAAACATAGGAACTGAAGGCCCCTAGCCTGGAGTGAGTGTTCAATCCCTCCATTGAACTGCCTTTCAGCAGGATGAATAGAATTTCTACAAATACAGAGCGGAGAAGGGTCCTTTCAGTAGAAAGAGAAGCATAGATGAAGGCATGAAGCAATTACATCCAGAGATAAGGGTTTACCTGTCGGGTGGACTTTGGGTAGTGGTTGATTATAGAGTAAGGATGGAGGAGGAATGGGTTTCATGAGGCATTCAGAGATAAGCAGGACTGGGTTATGAAGGCTATACTAAGGAACTGGAGCATGAAGCAATTACATCCAGAGATAAGGGTTTACCTGTCGGGTGGACTTTGGGTAGTGGTTGATTATAGAGTAAGGATGGAGGAGGAATGGGTTTCATGAGGCATTCAGAGATAAGCAGGACTGGGTTATGAAGGCTATACTAAGGAACTGGAGCATGGTTCTGTAGGCTGTGAAGAACCAGCAACTTTGTGAGCAAGAGTATGATGTCCATGTTTTCAAATTGCAGCCTGGTAACTGGGCCTAGCTTGGCCAAGGACAAAGGTTACTGGATGCAGAGAGGCTGGTTAATGCTATAATACAGACTCCTTATCAATACTCTCCAAGGATAGAGGAGTTCCAGTGGCAGGGAAAGGGAGGGTACATAACTTTGGAATTGTGCATTTGTAAATAAAATGAGAAAGGTAAATCACTAATAAGCTTGCCAAGGAAGGCAAGTTATAAAAATATTTCTAATGTCATAGACAAATAAATAATTATTGATTTCTCATTGATCCAAATCTTTTTATTTAGACTAAATTAATCAGTATAGTCTTAGTCATTTAGAACTTTGTCTTACTGCTTTTGGATAGGCTTGCCTAAAAGGTGTGCACCAGTTCATATTTTTTTGTCTTTTTTATTGATTTGGTTTTTTTGGGGGGGCGGGGCAGTACTGGGGCTTGAACTCAGGGCCTCATGCTTGCTAAGTAGGCACTCTACCATTGAGCCACTCCATCAGTCCTTTTTATCTTTACTGAAATGCATACAACCACTCCCACTTGTTTGTTGAACTTTGGCTTTTACTTGTGTTAGAATATAATTTATACTTGGAAAGATTTACCAAGCTGAAGTTTCTTTACATTGCAGTTATTGCTTTCATATCAAAAATAAATATATTTATATTATTCATGCATCAATACATTACACTGTATAATTTCATCATGCTATTTTCATATGTAATACTATGTAGAAACTGTTTAAGTGGATTTCTGAAATCTGTGTTAGATTTATGCAGGTTATGATTTCATGGTAAGACCAGGTGGGATTTAAAGTATTTTTCCCTAAAGCTTATTAAGTCTATCAGATATCACAGAAAAAAATAACTCAGGCTCTTTACTTACTTTGTTTGGTACCTTACATCAAAGTTAGAAATTAATGATCTTTTAAAGACTATGTCAGAAGGAAATAAATTGTTAGCTCTTAACATGAGAAAAGGGTTATTTCAGATCCTGATTAAGAGTATTAGGAAATGAATGTACTGATTTAAAAACTCATTAAAGGAGAAGAATCATGAAGGTATGTAACAGTGAGAATAAAATGTTTCATTCCATTATAGCAGAAATATAACATGAAGAATTTTATGATGTATGATAGGTTCAAAAAACATTGTAGCAAAAGTTAATCCCTAATTTTAGTCCTAGTTATTTTTGAGGCTCATGAGTGTGTTGAAGTAAATCTCTCTCAGCATTGTTAGGTGATGAATAGTGATTACTATCACAGAATAGTTGACTTTACTGATTAAAGTTGAGCTGACATATTTAATGTATACCATTGGTCATCTCTTCAATTTTAAGAAACTTTGTCATTTAAAAAATCATGATTAGCTGTTTCTCTTCTGGAAGATATCTCTATTAGTGGGAGGCTTCATAATGACTTAAGAGGGGGATGAAGGGAAAGATGAGAATCTGAAACTACTTTAATGTTCATTATGTCTTTATCACACTCTAGCTTCATATTGGCATTCTGTACCAATTCTAAGAACCCTTCAAGCTGTCATGTCAAAGAGTTGAATTTAATGAAGAGTTGAGGCAAAGTAGTGAAAACAAATCATGCTACAGAATTGAATCTTTCATTTTCTTTTTTAATTATTTTATTAGCATATAATTGTTGTATAGGGGATACATTTGTGATAGTTATGTATGTGTTTACAATATATCTTAGTTAGATTTACCCCCTCCATTGTTCTCCCTCTTCCCACCTTCCCCCTTCTTAGAACAATTTTAACAGGTTTCATTCTTCTGTTTTCATATTTGGATACAAAATATGTCCACCATACTCACCCTCATTCCCCTTTGCTTATGCCCACCCACCTCCCACTGGTATTTACCACACACCCCCCTGAAAAAGACCTATTTTTCCCTCCTGTCCTTCATTTTTTTAAAAGTGTATATTGATAGTCCAAGGGGGTCTCACCTTGGTACTTCAGGTCTGTATGTATCTTGCTTTACTCAAATTAACTTCCTTTCCCCGTTACTCATTGTCTAGCACCATGCTCCCCTAATATTCAACACCTACTGCACAGTGCATTATATTATTGAAGTTTTCATTTTCTTGGTGTGAAATACTCATGTAAATATGTTGGTTTTTCCCTCTTAGATAAATAAAGAGCAGAAGAAGTCTATATTGTGTTTATGACTAGTCTTATTAACGTTAATTGTGAGCATGGAGAAATTTCTTCATGTGGTTTTTCTGTAACTGTCCTCTTACAGAGCAGAGTGGCCAAAAGAACAGTTCATTCCACCATATGTTCCGCGGTTCCGCACTGGCTGGGAGCCCCCCATGCTGACCTTCATGGGAGCACCAGTGGAGCAAGACCTGTATCAGCTGGCGGAGTCGGTGGCCAACGTGGCAGAACATCAGCGCAAACAAGACATAAAAAGACTGTCCACAGAGGTGTTGTCATGTAACCTCATCTTTTGTAAATGATTCAGTAATCTTGTATTCTCTTATAATTCATCTGAAAATTGCTCTAGAACAGTGACTGAATGTTACCCTATCCTGCTGTCCAAAGTTCCTTTTTCTCAGCTCTTTGTCATGTTGAAGTAGTTTCTTTACTGCCTTGCTCCCCAACTCCATTTGATTCTCCTACACAGCCTGTCAGCCCTCATTCCTACCCTAAGCACTAGGGATCCTAAGCACTTTTGATTTCTGAGTTTATGTCAGAAACTCAAGACTTACCTGAATCTAGACCCTCATGTCTGCCTCAAGCAGCTTTCTCCTGAACACCCTTCTTCTTTCTTCCCTCCCTGCCTCCCTTCCCCCTTTATTTTCTTCTTCTTTTTGTCTAGTTTTAAACCTCCAGAGTACTGTTAGCCTGGCTAGAGGACCAAAGACTTTGTTGGGCTCCAGTCTTCTTAGTCAAATGATCACTTACATAACTATTATATCCTCAGAAGTTCATACAGTTTATTGTATGTTTAAATATTTATTAAGCTTTAGAGTTTAACCTATTTCAGGAGAAAATTAAGGGAATGAAATTGAGTATACTATCTTGTCACATTCCTTAAAAGGGATGTTTCTAGCAGAACATAAGCTCTGTGGAGGCAGATCCCAAGTTCAAAGCCATCCTGAATTACACAGGGAGACACTGTCCAGAAAAATAAAGGGTTAAGGATGTAGCTTAGTGGTAGAGGCTTGTTTAGCATGAGCAAGGTCCTGAGTTCATCTATAGCAGCAAAAAAGAATTTTTTCTGTGATTCCTTTTGTTCTATTAGAATAGAAAATTAAACACTGATTCAAACTGAACCCAACACAAATGGGATTATCAGAACCCAAGGAAGTAGATGAATGAGACCTAGTTTGAAAAGGAAATAGCAAATGATAACTAGATGCTCCTGAAGTCCTGTTCATTCCCTAGCGAATACTACCACAGGCTTTTGTAATGTGGCAAACATGATAAGAAGGAATGAATTAGAAAACCACAGTAAATAACATCCTGTGGTCATCTTTAAGGGGAAACATTTATGCAAATTGCATCTCTTAAAATTGTTCCTTGGGGGCATTGTTTTTTGAACTTTAACAATGATTACAGAATACCAGTTAAACTCCTGAATTTTATAAAAGAAAGCCAATATACTGCTTTGAAATAATTTTTCCCCAATATAATTTTTTTCCACTGTCTTCATATATGGGAAGAGCTAGATTCTACACCATGAGTAATTAAGATGACCTCACTGCTCTGAGAAGTGGTTGGAAGCATGTGGCCCTGCCTATGTTTTATAGTTCAGATTTCATCACTCTGAGTTTTCTTCAATTTAGAAAGCAACTTTTCTAGAGGGAAAAATCTAATCGAAGATGAAATTATGATACCCTTGCTTCTATCATTGCAGCTATTTTCAAATTATAGGAATTTCCAAGTTACAGTATTCATATTTTAAATAAGAAAATTTGCCCACTTTATAACGTGTGTCTTAGAAATTCAAGTCCTGTGTTCTGGGCTTCTATTACATACGTTTATCTACTCTCACTGAATAAGTAATTTTAAAAGAAGAATGATTGAGAATCCTTCCTTGTTATGTTACCTTCTTCCTGCTATAAACTATTTTCCATATTATGGCTTAAGAGGCTATTCAGAAGTTTAAAAATGAAATGAAAAATGCCTGCTGGCCGTTTTAGGGGATTTTATACCTTGAGATTTTGTTGGAAAAGAGCCTAAATAATGTTTATTTAAAGTGCATAAGAAATGTAATCATTCCTGGAAGAGGAACTTTATCATATTTTATTATCGCTATAGTAAATATATTTACAGTCAGACTTGGGTGATTCAGGATCTGGTGATTTTTGTTTAGAATTGAAGTGCATAGGTGACAGGGAGTGAGAAATGTGTCAGGTGGTGTCAGCTTTCCTCCTTCCTCTGAACCAGCAGAAGCTCTCATCAGCTTGTGTAGTCATCACAATTAGTCGTGTGGCATCGTCACTCCCCTCCCTGCCAGTCACTCTCAGGACCCAGTGATTTCACCTGGCTAACCTAACATTATTCTGTTCAGAACTAGGTAAAAGGTAGGGATGACTCAGTACAGAACAGTGTTTAATTTAAAAAATTATGTAATCAAACTTAGTGTTCCCTCCAAGAGAAATGAAAAACTGAGTTGACTGAGCTCAGGTACTTAAGTGATTGAAAATATCTGTATTTGTGTTTAAAGTGCAGTATCCTAATTTACATTAGGGAAATAATGTCTTAAGGGTATTTTGACATCACTATCGGCCCACTGGGGACACTCGATCTCCTCTTGCCAACTTTCTCCTTAGAATTACCTATAGCAACAATCTATCCAGGAATGTTCAGAAACATTGCCCATTTCAAATATTTTGTCCACAATCAATTAAAATACCAAGAATTCAAATGCTTCGCCACCTGTCATGCTTCTCCCATACTTCATTTTACATAAGGAAACCATGTGACATCTACAAGTAGATTTCATACCTTTAAAAACCCTGGTACTCAGAGGGCCCCATAGATCTCAGCTGTCTCTCTTGGAAGCACCCTGTAGATTCATGTCTGAATTGTGTCAACTGAATTCCTGACTATCAAGATCAATGTATTTGTGCTTTTCTGTTTCCCTTAACAATAAATTTTACAACAGTGCTGCCATTTGTAAAAAAAAAAAAAAATTAAAAACTGGTGTTTTGCATACATTTTAAAAAATGAGAAAGATGAGGTGATACAATTCTATTATATACAGTGCAGAGGATTTTCATGTGTCAGTATTTGCTTTGCTACAGTGGTGATTACTGAGATCCCTTGTGAAAGAATCTTATTGCTTAAAATGATTGCTATTTTCAGAATTAAGATTTAGCCTTTGTGCTAATAACTTATCTTATTCTACATGGGTCTTTGGCTAATTTCGTAATTTAGTACCATAATGAGTAATCACTTGAAAATGAAAACTGATCACAGTTTAGTGAAGGGTTCTGTTGAGTAGTATTTGGTGATTCTTGAGTGTGAACATGGTTCTTTAGTCTTTTCTGCTCTGTCTTTCAGCATTCCAGCACACCAGAGTATGCTTCAAATGATGGCTATACATACCATAACAGCAACTACACAAGGGGGCCACCTCTGGACCAAGGGGAAGTCGCTGTTGCTTTTAAGCCAGCTCCCAATCGCCATGTAGACAGGTAATTTTTAATGGGTACCATATGGGGTGCTCAGGATCACTGGGGCTTAGGGCTACCAGAGATAACAATGCCTGCATTGTCTACTACTTCTTTAAACTTTCCTCTGTTAATGATTTGAAAAAGTTTCCGTTGTTCCTTTGTAGAGCTGGCTTCTATGAACAAAAGATAGAATCTGGATCTCCAGTCTATAATTCTCACTTAGCACAAACACCTTTGAATGACTTGCTTTTTGAAAACCCACTTCTGACAAAAATATGTGCATCGAGACAAAAGAATTATCTTGAAACTTTTCTGTTAGTTTGTGCCAGATGGTCTCTAAAGAGCTTTGCAGCTCTAACTTACAAAGGAAATAATTTCCACTTTTCTTTGTCCAACAAAAACAAACCTCCTTTTAGATAGAAATGTTGGTTGAAACTAGCTGCAACTAAATATTTAAATGGAGTCATGGAGTCAATGTCTTGTATTCTTATATCTTGTGCCCCATGTCTTCCCATTCAGAACACAAAGCAGGCATAGGGCTTGGGCTAAGGTGTATATGGGTGAGATTACTTTCCCTCCTCTTTCCATACAGTTAGTGTAAGAATATGTCCTGTGGTGAGCACTAGGAGGCCCCATTGTTTTTATCTTTACTTTCTAGTTTCACATTTCACCTACTTACCTATATTTTTACTCTTAGAATTTTAATATAGTCATATACGTGGAAAGTAAAGATAGAGAAGAAATAATAGAATTTTTCTCAATCTTGATTTGCAGCAAGTGAGGTTTACGTAGAGTTCAGCCCATATAAACAAATGAAAGAAATGCAGGTGAAATAGTGGGAACAAGGATGTGGAGGGTGATTGTTCAGGTGAAGCAGGGTAGGGAAGTTGTTCTCTCTCAAAAGCTCTCTTACCATGAGTGTTGTGTGCCACTTTCCCCCAAAATACTCATTTCTTACAAAATCTGAGCAAGGTGGGATTTAAAATTGTTCTTGTCAGAGGTGGTAACAAGAGTAATGCTAAAGTGATTGTCATGGAACTTGGACAGCTGTTACTTTAAGGGTAACAGTAACATATTAAATTGGGTGCAAAGAAAAGTCAGCCATGAATCATATATTTTGAAAATGCCAACATATGAATAGGTTTTAATTGTGTAATTAATTTTAGTAGATACAGGTGAAAGTCAGTTTTGATGCTTAAATACTGTTTCGTTGCTATTCTTGACTCATCACTCATCCCATATTTTCTTTTTTCTTTCCTTCTGTCTTGATGTTAATATTCTAGAAATTGTTTCAGATTAGTAATTCCTACCATTTCTTTTTATTCTGTCACCCCAGTAAATCAAAATGGGTTTCCACAGCCAATTAGCCAGAAAACCACTTAAGTCCATTGTTCTCATGTGTGCTCAGCATTATACTACCTCTTGATAGTAAAAAAAACTTTATCCTGTTCCATTTTAAGACCACTGCTAGCACATTATGGTCACTCAGTAACTACAGACTTGATTGACCAATGGCTGAATAAATGTAGCCAACATTTCAGTCGTTGCCTCCTTGACCTTCACCCACAAATCTAGAGGTTACAATGGAATACTATGCCATTTAATTTGGGCAGCTTACCACAATGTCATTTAAAAGTTTACCTTTTTATGTGTGATCTTCATAAGGTATCAGTGGAGTGTGCCTTTGATTTATTGACTTGGGTGTATCTTTTTACACCATAAATTTCCAATATTGATATAGAAACTCACTTAAGCTTATGCATTTAAACTAACATTTTAATTAAAACATCAATAATGAAATAAAATTAGGAAATTTAGAGTAAGGATAAGAATTAAAATTTATGAATTTAAGGGCTGACACTATGAATTTCAGATTCATCTTCAAGATTACTGTCTGTCAGAAAAAAGAGAAGTACACACATTTGCTATACTTGGGTGAGAGGAAATATGTATCAGTTCATTAGGTTAAACAATTCTTTTCCTAACGCTAAATTCTCAAAAAGATTTATCTTAAGGAGCCTTATATGGGACAGGGTAGGTGATGTATAAGACACTGTTCTTAACAATATTTTTTTTCCTCATTCAGAGAAGGCTGCTTTGAATTTCATAGGTCTTTTTTTTTTTAGTAGCCTGTCATAAATAGGAAATTTAAATGGTATGTAGTGGAGGAAACCCCATGATGGAATAATAGTCTTAGAATGGTTAAAATGCAGCCAGTGGAAGGCTTTGTAAGCAATCAGTAGGCAGAGGGTAGATTGTCATCTCGGGGGACCATATGGATCGTGTCTTTCACCTGGGCTTAGCTGGTGTTGAGATAGTTGAGGAAGCAGCTTGAATCACTGAAGTCTGTGTTCCTAAGAAAATTTGTTATTATTCTGAAAGCTCTACTTTGATATGAAATACACAGACATCTGGAATCTGTTTTTAGATAAACTTTAATCTCTCTTTCATGCCAGATACGCCGTAGGAGGTAATTGAGTAAACTCATTACTCAGTGAAATTCTCACGTCATTTGTCAAATGTAGAGCCCTCACCATTGAGAGATTATAGTTTACTTCTATTCAGATGTAACTAGTGCTCTATGTCATGTGGTGTGTCTGTTATTCCAAGTCAAAACCAGCTGCCATACATTTTAACACATTCAGGATTTCTTAAGTAACTTTGGTACATCTGGAAAATTACAAATTGTGATTTTCCCATTGATAACTGTATTCAGCATCATATCCAGGTTTAATCTGTAGATGACAAGAAACTGTAAACCCTAGACTTGTAAATTCTAAAGCACTTAATAGGTGTATGCTAGGTAAATGCTTCTGTGGCATGCAAGATGGTGGAAATGTCAAGACAACTGCTACAAACTTTTCAACTTACTGATTCAGATAGCCGATGACGGAGAGATTTTCTACTGTAGATAATATAGGGTGGCACCCTATATATAGTAATTTCCTATTATCAGTGATTGATTTGCAAATCAGAGGAGGAACATGGGGAAAAGACAAAGTTAGAGAACTGAAATGACTATTTTTCTGTCTTTGGTGGTTGAATCTCTTTTATCCCCTAAATCAAATCTTTAGATAATGTGAGTATATAAAATAGAGAAACACAGAGCTATTCTAGTAGAGATAGGCATGGGGAATCCATTTAGTACAGGTTTTAAATTACAATTATTAATAATATCTGGTAATTGGTGACAATTTTAGTTTTCCACCAGTCTTTTTGTTTAATATATCAGATATAGCCAGTAGTAGCACAACTTATAAGCCATTTTTTTCCCTTGTCCCTGTCTCCCTTCTCTGACTGAACTACTAAGAGTCAATGCATGTCTATGTTGACAGGATGCCCTATATTTACAGCTGTCATCCTGCAAACCTTGGTCTAACTCAACATTGCCAAGAATATCGTAGACAGCAAGAGGAATGAGCATTGGGCAGGGCAAGGACATGTAAATGGAGGAGGTTAAGGAGTAAAATTAATAAAGAAGAGTCAAAGTTATCACTTTGTTATTAAAATATATGAAGGGAACATTAATACATTTTAATGCATCAAGTTTTATTATGTTAGATCTCAAAAGTAATTAGTCCTGTTGATACTAATTATTTTTTGTCAGAGGTATTTGGTTTACACTTAAAAATTTTTTTGAATATAGAATTATTTTTATTCTATTGTGGGGAATTTTTAAACACAAATTGAAGGCTTTTAGCTATAAAAACATGGTATTCTTTAGCTCCTAGAGGATTTATGACAATTTTCTGCATGCTCTTGGAAAAATTAGCTATGAAGTAGTTCAATTTATTTATGTTTATACGCTTACTGATGTCCTTATAGCACCCCCCTTACGGTTCCATGTGTCAGTTTTCTTTCTTATTGGTATGTGTTTGTTTTCTTACTCTTAAAATTTTTTTATTATCATATTGTATTGGAGGAATATTGTGACATTTACAAAAGTACTTACAATATATTTTAGTCAAATTCATGCCCTACATCATTCTCCTTTATCTCCCTTCCCCCCATAGTTTCAACAGGTCTCATTTTTCCATTTTTGTATGGGTACGTAATATTTCCGCCATATCCAGCCTCTTTGTATCCTCCCCCCACCACTGGTACCAACCCCCAGAAAGGACCTGTTTTTACCTTCCTATTCTCCATTTAAAAAAAAAAAGACATTTTTGTTTGTTTAAGATGTCTATACAGAGAGTTTCATTATGATTTTTCCAGGTATTCATGTATTATATTCTGAATTGGTCCATCCCCTCCATTTTTCTCCTTTCTACCTTAGTCCTTTTCTTATGGTTAGTCCAACAGATTTTAAAATTCTGTATTCTTTTAGAGAAAGTATAACACCCATATTTACGTTCTTTACTTCCTTCTTTAACCCTCCCCCTTCCATTAGTGCCCTACCCTTAGCGTGACCTATTGTCATTCTTACCCTTTTGTGTTTAGGTGTCTGTTTGTTGTTAAGTGGGATTTTTGCCTTGGTATTACACCTGTACATGCATTGTGTTTAAGTCATTCTAACCTCCCTCCAGTGCACTTCCTTGCCCTTTTTTCCCCTATTCTGTGTAAAGAGTTTCCTTTAAAAAAAAAAAAAATGCAGGGCCCATACATCTGTTCTTAACATTTAAAATTTTTATAGTGAGCTAAAATTTTTACTTACTTATTTACCTTGAAGTGTCACTGGTCTTGTACTTAATGTGAACCTTCCCTTGAAATCTAGGCAAATGGGCAGAGCTTTCCTAAAATTGACACCTAATCATAATTTTTAACACATTTATTTGGTTACAAGAGATTGAATTAATTAAATGAGCATGTAACTTAAATTAGCCTATGGAAATTATCTTCAGTGTCCTTTAATTTTATAAAAATAATAGCATTTATCCTCTATCTAGTCCTTTCATAGTGCAGATGCCGATTAATAAAACAATATCTAATGTATATTTAATAGACAAATAATTCATGGGTTTGGGATTCTAGATTTGGTTCAATACCAGCCAGCTGTGTGAATTTGCAGCATTTATTTTTACCTTAGTAAAAGTTTGTTATTTTTTTAGTTAGTTTATTTTTTAATTGTAAGAACCTAAGATTCTATTTATTTTTCATATTCTGTAAGACTATAATAGAACTAACCTATCAGCTAAACAATTTTTCAGAAAGTTTTCTGGTAGAATTTGGCTTACCCTATAAAGTTTTACTTTTGCTTTCACCCTTTAGGAAGAGCAAGTAGAATAATAGTCTTTTTACTTTCTTTTTATAGAAATTATGACCCACAGAAAACACAGCCCAAGAAATGTGCCAAATCCAAGTATGACTTTGTGGCAAGGAACAACAGTGAGCTCTCAGTTCTAAAGGATGATATTTTAGAGGTAATAGAATTTTATGTTTTTTACACGGTTAATAAAGTGGGTTTATTGTATCCTCTTTTGCTGTAGATCTGAAAGAAATACCGATGTAAAGAAATTTTTCTTACATGACTAAGTACAGTATATTGTAGATATCGATATCTGTATTTGGAAAGGGAAACTACTTTATCAGTTTATCTGACCCGATAATAGTGTTGCATATTCAAGTAGAACTTACATAATATTTGGGGTGAGGAGGGGATGGATTTCTTCACTTACATTGTTGTCTTCCTTCTTCTGGGCTTTATTCACTTTGAAATCAAGGCTAGTTATCAATTCATTGTAGATGCACCATAGTATTTTAATGAAGGAAAACATTTCATTCTTTCTCTTCTAGTATCCTTGTCAAAATGTAGCCAGCAGTCCATTGGCTAATGGTGTTGGGAATAGTCTACTATGACACCCAAATCTCTTTCTTAGGTTGTGACTGAGAGTTCATCTTCTTGAATATATAAGATAAATGATAACAGTAAAATTTGTTAGAAAAGAGTTTTCATACTTTTCCTTTCTGTTATATAAATGAGGATAATAGAGCTTTTCAGGACATCATCTTAGTATTATATAAGCACCTTAACTAATATAGATACATTCTTGGGAGGTAACGCAGATGTTGGGTAGATTCACTGTAGTGATACTGTAACTGTTCTAGTGTAGTAAATGTAACTTTTAGTGTAACTCCTGAGAATCATTGAATTCGTACATTGATGTTGAGTTCATGCATCAGAAGTGAAAAAATTTATTGCTTAAAATCTAGGAATAAAATTTGAACCTCCTTTATGGATTGGCTTTCTAATGGAAATTTTGCCTTTATTTTCTTGCATGATGACAGATACTCGATGATAGGAAGCAATGGTGGAAAGTTCGAAATGCAAGCGGAGACTCTGGATTTGTGCCAAACAACATTCTTGATATCGTGAGACCCCCAGATTCTGGATTAGGGCGTGCTGACCCACCGTACACACACACAATCCAGGTAGTTATGATCTCATAATAAAACTTAATATTTAAAAAATTTCAAGTCTGTCACTCATAAGCAGAATTTAAATACCTTTTGTATGTTAATCATTTTGATAATTAGTTGGTTTTACATTTTTTAGAGCAATTGAGGGGCAATGATGAGAGGCAGTGAATCATGTATGTTTCCAGATTTATTTCCTAAGGTAACTGTTGAAAACAGTTTAGCAGTTAGTGACTATTTCTCTGAGCACTTTCCTCCCATGATTATAATATTTCTGGCATTTGCAGAAGTAGTATTTGTCTGTTTACCCATGGTGCTCCTGTCCACCAGTGGCTTCCCATGATAGATGGCAGCACTGAGACCACGGCTGGAGTGTCCAGCAGTTCCTCTTCTCCAGCCTGTGCCTTCAGAGTCTCTCCAGTGTTTTGCCTCTGACCAGCCTTAATTTTGTACTCATTTCACCTTAGATTAATATATGAATATTTGCTCAGTTGAGTTATAATATTTTTTCCTCTCTTGATTTTGTGGTTAAAATGTATTTATGGTATGACTAGATAGAGTGGGTTCTCTCTTCTTGATCATAGAATACTTCTTGCAGCCCATGCCACATGTTAAGATTTCAATGACACTAGTTATTTTATTCACCATGACAGCTGGAACTCACTGTTTTTTGTTTTTGTTTTTTTCGGTACTAGGTTTGGACTAAGGACCCTCACACTTGTGAGGCAGGTGCTCTATCACTTGAGCCACACCTCCAGCCTTTTTTTTTCTTCTGGTTATTTTTGAGATAGGGTCTGACTTTATGCCTGGGCTGGCCTAGACTGTGGTCCTCCTATTTATGCTTCCCCATGTAGCTGGGGATGACAGGAGCCTACCACTCTGCCTAGCCATTGGTTGAGATGGTGTCTCACGAACTTTTTGCTAGGGCTCACTTCAAGCCTTTATCTTCCCAATCTTTGCTTCCTACATAGCTAGGATTATAGGTGTGAGCCACTGTACCCAGCCCCACTTACTGTTAAGCTTTTGGGATTTTACACCTGTGATGCACTGTAGAGCAAGATCTGCCATTAAAGCCGGAATGACTGGGTTCTCCCATATGCAGTCAGTGAACCTGGAGTAACCCTTTTCTCAGTCCCTCAGGAAGAATTCTTTTAATTTTCAGGATCTTGAGAAAGACATCATACCTGATGCCATAATAATGTCATAGAAGCTATAAGGAATATACTGTGAAGCAGTTCACTTTTATTGCCAGGAAGGAGTTTAAAAATGCACACCATCTAGTCCTTGAATTATCATACTCTTCCTGTTGCCATGATGAGTTATTTATGTACTATGGTTCCTCATGACACAGATCCTGTACTTCTCCAGAGGGACTTGACCTTATTAGAATCTACGAATAAAACAGAGAAAATAGAGAATTACTGTAGGTTTCTACATCTTGATAACTGCAAGTGAGGGCAACAGAAGTTGTGTTTGCTGTGCATGTGTTTTGCTGGCCTGACATCACATATATATTATAAACTTATTTCATGTTCATTTGTCATTAGCTGTTGATGCCAAAGAAGGAGTTTGAGTTATTCAAGGTATGATCTGCTCTATTTCCCATGGGTTTTTGAAGTGAATTTTCTTAGTTTTAATACTGGTTTTTTTTCTTGTGTTTCAACTTTTCTGAGTATGAGATGTGGTTACCTGACACAATATAGGCTTCTGTCTGATTTTTGAGTGCCAGATTTTCATTTTCTTTCCTATAGAGGTTTTGACCTTTTCCTTAAACAGTGATAAAATATATGCTTTAAACACATGCCTAAAACACTGGGGGAGTGTTTATCCTCTGAAGTATAGGAATCGTTTTAAACATTTAATTCAAGAAGCTATAAGAAGCGCTATTCACAAAAGATATTCCTAATCCTCACATGTGAACAGAAGCCAAGAGTTTATATTTTAAGTGTTGAAAGCTATTACCCAAGATTATTTTTGTGTGCATGTCTGGTGGGAATAGACAAACTCCAAAAAGCTAAATACTTAAACTTGGAAATAACATAAATTCTAAGTATCTCCCTCCGGCTGTGATTTCCTAGGAAAGTTTAATGTCTATTACCTCTTCCTGTTTACTGTTCAGTCTTCTTTTTCCTTCAGTTCTGTTCCTGGCTTGAGCCACAAGTTGACTTTTCTGTTTAAAGCTGCTTCTGTCTAAAACTGAACCAAAACAATGTATATTTCATAGGCAGAGAGTACTTTTAGAGAACATACAGTCTGTTTTCCTTTCTTTAACAGAACCTTATCTTATATTTTTGTCAACTTTGGCACAAACAAGAATTTTTTAAGTGCTCACTAGTTTCAGCAGTTTATTTTGCTACGTTGAGTAAATAGAAACTTGTGGTCCTTGTGGGGTTTGCCTGTTTTGGGTCTTTCCTTTTAAGCTTTTCAACAGGTTCTCACTGTCTCTTGAAAATTTCTGGATGAAGCTATGAATGCAGTGGTATATTAGAAATGTGTGTAGAAGGTTTCTCTCTCTTTCTCTCCCTCTCTCTCTCTTTCTCTCCCTCTCTCTGTCTCTCTCTCTCTCTCTGTGTGTGTGTGTGGGGGGGGGTGTTTAGATTGGGGACACAACTTTTAAAAGGCTTTAAAAACAATCTGCCTTTTAATACCTCCTGAAAATTTTGGGCTGAGCCCAACAAAAGTGACAAGATCTTGTAAAGTTTTAACTAGCAAGCTTGGATAATCTTCTGTCTGCTATCTACAGATCCTGCTGTGAGAGGATTTCTATTCTCAATGAATTTGTAACATTTATTGAAAGAAAAGTAGAGTAAGACAAAAGAAAACATCCTTGGAAACATATCCCAGTCATTTTTATATCTCTGAAATAGTTCATTGATGCCTTTATTTAAAGAAAAATCCTGTAGCCTATTTCAGAGTGAAATAAAGATACCACCACATTTGTGTATATTCCAGTGGTCCTAAAACCCTCACCTTCTGCAGCTCAACTGGATCAGAATTCATGTCTCCTCCTCTTTTCATTCATTTATTCATTGAAGTATATTTGTTGTGTCCAGCATCTCGCACTTGACAGAAAGAATGTAGAAAGCCTAGCACTCGGCAGATCCTCCCTAAAAGCCTTCTGTACGACCTCATCTCCAGGTCATCTGCCATGACTTCGCCTTCTTCTCTGTGCTGCTGTATTAAGAGCAATGACCTTCCCTCCTCCTCAGACATATCCCCTACCCCTTACCCCTTCCATTCGGTGATACCAAAACTGGAAGAAATGTAATGAAGCTTCCTCTAACAAAAATGTTTAGATCCCAACACTATACCACAGCATTACATCTAATAATTCACCACTGTACACTCAGAGAGAGCAATGGTACTGTAGTTTTAATGCCAGTGGTCAGTACTCATGCTGAGCTGGCCATTCCTTCAGTACTCCAGAAATACAGATTGAACAACCCTGTGGAGTAGACACATGTTACATAGGGAATTTAGGTGCAAGAGAAATAACTTACCCACAGTTACACAGCTGCACGAAGCCAGGATTGGAAAGCATCCCTCTGAAACCAGAGCCCCAATTCTGATGCGCTCTGCTATTACAGAGAGCAGGGTTTACAAAATGTTTCATCTCTCTCTGCAAACACACAGCTTTTCATTAAATACCTAGGATATTTTCTCAGAATAGCTTTGCCATGCATCATAAGCTGCAACAGTTCATCTGGTCAGTCATAATTCATGGAATTAGATTTTCGTCCTGTGAATCTATCTAGTTGTTCGTTTTTGTATCATTTAGGAAAATAACCCAAATTATATAATTACAGAGAATGTGGATGTTTTGTGAATGGTGGAAACAGGAAAATTAGATGTAAACTATTTCTGTGCAACTTGTATAAGTCACAAGTAATTTAAAAGTGGACACAGTTGTGACGGTCATTTTCATCCCCTCACATTTCCAGTAGTGCAGCCCTCGCCTATTGTTCATACACTTTTCATCTGAGATTCTGTTCCGTGGCGGGGATGCTTGTACCTGGCACCAGCAGGTGTGGAGTTGTCATCTGATCTCCTGAGAGTCCAAGCTATTTAATATCCTCACATTTGGAGTGAATTTTAACAGCTCTCTAAAGACAGATATTTTCACCTAATGTGTTTCTCCCATGGCTTTAGCAAAAGTTTAAAAATAAAAAGAGAGGGAGGTAAAAAAGAATTTACAAAAGATATAGAATACATATTTTTAGAAAGATTGAACAAAACCACAGGGCAAAAGAATTAAATGCTTTTGAAAGATCTTGGGAAAATGACTTGTCTTTTGGTAAAGCAAAATGTTGTTTTAGAGCATTCAAGGGCTTTGCAGCATTTTCTCTGGGTAATAGATGGACCTCCAAGGTGCCTCCTCTCCACCCTAGCTAGAATCTACTTACCACTTAAAGTTTCCTCATGTTTCTTTTGTTTTGATTTACAGTCTTCCAGCACCATGACTGTCCATCTACTAGAATTACAGAGATTTCATTCTATGTTATAGAACCAGAAACTTCCTCTTCTCTTATTATTTCTCTGGCCCTCACACATGCTAGGCAGGTGCTCTATACTTGAGCCACTCCACCAGCCTGTGGACACCCAATGTCCTGATCAAAGAGATCTTTTATTTATTATTAAATATTAAATATTAAGTCTATGCATTTATTATTACTATAGATATTCTTACTGTACAAAATAATTATGAAAGTCCACTCTTTGTGGTCTTATAAATTTAACACAGAGCTTCCCATTTTCTGCTTCCTAGCTATTGTGATACAGTGGGGAAAGCCCCAATCTGTGTATTGGGAGATAAAGATTCCAGTCTTGGATCTGCCACTGGCTAGCTGTGTGACCTTAAAGAGAATTGTATTTTTCTGTATTCTAATTTACTTAGCTGTGAAATAGAGGGGGTCAGGTACATGACCTCTGTAATCTAGTCTAGGTACAGAATTCTCATATCCTCTATATACATGTTTAAATAGCACTCAATTCAAAGTGGAAGAATTTTCTGGAGGTAACTATTAAATTTCAGCCCATGTTATGAATGTTTGATTTGTAAGCCCAATTCAGACATTCACACTCTGTCCAGCAGTATCTGAACATCTGGATTGAGCTTGAGATAATTTGAATAATAGCCACTCTAAAATAAATAATTACTGCTCACATATACATGTACATAATTATGAAATGTTCTACATTTAGACTGCTTTCAAGTTCAGAACTAAAACTCATTAAAACCATGCCATGGTATATATTTCCTTTTATAAAATTGGCTAGTAAATAAGAACTAGCCTTATATTAAATGCACTTTGCTTGTATTCTTTCTAAAGTATAAGAATAAAATGAACCTGTATCTTAATATTTTAATACTCAAAGAGTAGCTACTGGAATATTCTATATTATTTATCAAGTATTTATCAAGTTTAGTTTATAAGCTCTTATATATTTATAAGCTCTTTCACTGGTTTAACATGTGGGCAGGTAATTTTACTGTCCAAAAATGATTTTCTCGTGTTTGCTGGTATTTGATGCCAATTATAATTGATATTATTTCAGTTCTGTCTCTTGTGTTAATTTTGTTTTTTAATGTGATTTGCTCCACTTTGCTAATAGCAATTACTTGGTGAGCTGTCAGAGGTAACCCACATTCCTTCCCTCCTGGCAATTCTTTTTAATATAATTTTTTGAATTCAGTCTCTGGACTTAACGCCCTCCAAATGTTCCAGCTGTGCTTAGTTTTCACTGCAGAGTTCCAGAGAGACCAAATTTAGAGGAAAAAAAAATGTGTAATTCAGAGTAGGTTAAAAGAACAAGAACAGTTCAGTTTAAACGGCTTTTCTGGGCTTACTTGCATAATTTCCTCCTCCCTGAGGTTCTATCTCACATGAATCAGGAACATTTGTCTCAATGACTTTCTTTAATACTTGAAAATTTTTACTCAGCTTTAGTTGTTAAAGAAAAGTGACTCATTCCAACTTCATTATCAATAACAAAATAAATTTCCTATTAGTCTAATAGTTCTGACTTCTTTGAGAGAAAGAAAAAGGGAGATTGTTTTGAACCGAGCTTTACATTCCTAAGGGATAATGGGTGAGAGTTAGGAAGTGACACTGTGGTACAAAAACGAGTCCACATCAGGTGACCATACTGCCTGCTTTGCAGGAAACTTGGGATAGGATGAAACTTGAGGGTTGTGGGAAGGTAGGACTTTCTGTTCTAATTACTGAGAAAGACTCAGGCAAAGTTGGAAGAGTTGACCAGGATTACTTATTGGAGTTTCAGTACCTTTGGTGTGGGAGAAAAAAAATCTCTGTGTAAAGTACTGTCCCCAAGACTTCCGCAAGTTAAGGGTGCATGGGGGTTCACCAGCTCTGTGCCTCTAACTACAAATAGCCAAGAGGCAGAAAGAGTGAAAGGAAGAGCAGAAGTTGGGCAGTAGGTAAAACAGAGTGGAGAAGATAGGGAGGGACACAGAAGAGGAACCAACACAGATTCTCTTTCCTCCATGCTGAGAATTCTAAACCAGTCTGCTGAAAAGCTGTCTTGGTTGCCATTTCAGTGTAGGTTACAGTGATTCAAGGGGACTCTTTTCCCTTCTTTTCATGTCAGAGGTTGGAAGCAGGAGGCAGGAGGAAAGGACTAGGAACAGAGGAAAATATTGTGCAAGTTAAATGTAATTTGTAGCATAAGTCATAGAAATTGTCATATAGGTTTTATTTTTTAAAACCTGTGCTGTTAGGTTATACTGATATATTTGTGTTGTATCTCAGTGGCAGATGAATGAAGCAAGGCATGGAACATTTGGCAAGCCTGTTTTTAGGCACAATTGTGACAGGGTCACACAGTGTATTCAGTTCTTCCCAGTATTATTTGATGGATAGCAAAACACTAGCTGTTCTTGTTTTTATGAAAGCAGAGACTATGAATCATATCAGAGAATGCAGAGGTAATAGCATTTTTTGTTTGTGTAAGCTTTAAAAAGAATAAATGCTAATACTTTTGAGACATTATTGTGAGAATTCACTAACCCTTCAAGAAATTACATGCAAAGGACATCCTTGTCAAAGGAACGGTGCATATATATTAGATGACTGGGAATGTGCCAAGTATTACATTCTGGTGATATTTGCTCTATTTGATTGCTTTTAAGTATTTTATTGGCCCAAATGTAGGAAAACTATTTTGTGAGGTGTGATAAAAACAATAATGCATTGTAATATCTTACTGAATATGTATTACTGAATTTATTAGAAATGTGTCCAGGCCTGAATGCTGCTAAAAATTGACAGCCTGTCTCTGTCCTGTGTAACTTCATGTCAGAATCTTACCTTCCTCCTCCTCCTCTCTCCGTGCATGCCTCTCTCCTCATGACCCTCCTTTTCCCTTCAGTATCTGGCACCATCATAAAAACCTCTTTCAGTCCTCTTCATCCTTGCGTAACTCAGTCTCTACCTTCCACTGGTTGGTGAGTGGTAGCTTTTAGGAGACACCAGGAAAGAATGAGACTCCTTCCCACGTCTTTCCACAGGTGTTTATCATTTGCTGTGAAAGCACTTCGGCCAAGGTTGGCATGTTGTTTTTTGAGTGATGGTTTAATTTAAAAATGATGTGTGTGGTGTGTATTTTTATGTTTTTTTTTTTAATCTCTGTGGAAATTGGGGAGGACTCTCTTAAAATCTAGTATTACCTTATATTTGGGCCAACTGAGAACTTAAAAGTAAATACTATTTAATTAAAGGACCAAATTACCAAAAGGTCATTATGCCTCTTATATGCTAACCCTAAATTTTATAATAATTAAAATTGTGTTGGTGCTGTATTTACACTTTACCTCAATTGTAAGTCATTGCTCTCTGTATCTTTGATTGTGCAAAGAAGATGTGCCTTTTGAGAATTTGGAGCCTCTTACAAATGCTGTTGTCTACTAATAAGAATTATTTTGTTCAGATTTAAGGTTTTAACTATCGTGTATTTTAATAAAGCATATACACAAATGGTTTTATAATAGCCTAATGATGATTTTAAAAATGCAAATCCCCACATGCCCTTGTTTCTGATTTATTTGTGAGTTATAGTCATAAGTGTTTAAAGACCATATTTTTTTTCTCAGTGCTGGAGATAGAATCCAGGGCCTTGTGCATGTTAGACAAGTGTGCTGTACCACTGAGCCACACTCTCAACCCTGAGGATCATTCACCAGCCCTCACAACCATCTAACCCACATCATACACATTTTCACAAGGAAAATTTCTAATTTCAGTAAATTACAATTATGATGGTGGCAGGAAGGCATTGAAAAATATTAATAGCAACATGATTTGCTTATTTTAAAAGCATATTCCCTTTACTTACTAGAAAATTGCCTCTTCCCTTTATAAATTACTTAAAATCAGCATGTGTACAATCCTTCGAGGATGTACACAGTCCTTTGAAGCGATTATACAGCCCTTTGGGCATGGGCAGTATACATTTAAACAGGAGTAAGTGATACTTAGTACTATTGACATTCACTTGTGATGCCATTAGAAATTATTATTAGTGTAAGTTGTGAAATAATCAGAGATTGTTTGACAAACTCTGGTCTTAAATAATTCCAAGTCCAAATTTAGTTTTCTTGACACTTATTGTAATATTATTTTTTCTTGGAATGTTCTTGATACTCCTTTAACTCACATGTCCACTTTGATCAAGGACAGAGAATGTTTAAAAGATGATTTTAGCTATTATTATACCATCAGGATTAGAAGTGTGTATGTGAGTATACAATTTGTTATGAGTTTGCAGGTAAGTTTAGAAATAAATAGCCAACAATGTCCTATCAATATGTAATTTGTTTTCCTAGCCCAAGTTTACATATTTTAAATGACAAGTTAATTATTTGTCTTTTTATAGAAACAAAGGATGGAGTATGGGCCAAGACCAACTGATACCCCTTCAGCCCCATCGCCTCCTCCCACACCAGCTCCCGTTCCTGTTCCACTTCCGCCTTCCGTGCCAGCACCTGTTCCTGTGCCCAAGGTCCCAGCAAATATCACTCGTCAAAACAGCAGCTCCAGTGACAGCGGTGGCGGTATCGTGAGAGACAACCAGAGATACAAGCAACTCCCGGTGGACCGTAAGTTTCCCAGGGAGGTAGAAAAGTTTCTCTGTGAATTAAAAGCACCACTGAGTAAACTATTGTTTATTAGCTGGGTGCTGGCTACGACCTAGCTTCTGGGGAGGCTGATATGGGGACGATCATGATTTGAGGCTAACCCAGGCAAAAAGTTTGCAAGACCACATTTTAAGACATAATTGGGCATGGTGGTATGTGTCTGTCATCCCAGCTTGGTGAGAAGTATAAAATAGGAGGATCTCAATCCTAGCCATCCTGGCAAAACGCAAGACCCTATCTCAAAAAAAAAAAAAAAAAAAAAGCCTGAGAAAACAGTGCTAGAAGTGTGGCTCAAGCAGTACCTGCCCAGAAAGCATGAAGCCCTGAGTTAAAACCCTAACCTCACCAAAAAAATCCCATGTTAATTGTTGATTCTATTAAATGCTTAGACATAAACAAAAATCCTTTGTACTGGCTCAGAATTCCACAGGTTGTAGAAATTCTCTCCTAGTTTCTCATCTGCTAAGTAATTCTGAGAAGCAGGACATTTTTTCCACCATGTGATGTGTGCATTTGTATACATTCTAATATATTATGGCAGTTGAATCCATACTCCAGAGCCACACATATTGGAATTTGTATAATGAAACATCACTTGCTGGCCACATAGCCTTCAGCAATTTAATAATTCCATCTGAATTTCAGTATGTGAAAGGTGGGGGAAATGATGGTGTGCCCTTCACAGAATAAGTGTGGCATGTTAATCAGGTAGTATGTGTAAGGCGTTTAGACCAGAGACTGTCAGCCAGGGGCACTGCTCCTTCCTCTCCCTTTTTCTCAGGGACATTTGGTATTGCATGCAGATATTTTTTGGTTGTCACAACTTGGCATGCTACTGGCATCTAAACAGTCAGAAGTCAAGGATGTTTAGCAACATGCTACAATGTACAGGACAGCCTCCTGCCACAGAACTATTGGCCCAAAATGTCAGCAGTGCTGAGGCTGAAGAGCCATGATTGATTTGGACCAATGTATGGCACATTATTAATAGTCAACAAACACATGCTGCTGATGTCACCTTCTTTCCTCCTCCTCCTCTTCTTCCTTTCCCATCTCTCCTCCTCCTCCATCCACTGCTGCTGCTCCTCCTCCTCTCCTCTCTCCTCCTCCTCTTCCTCTTTCCTCTCTCCTCCTCCTCCTCCTCTGTCCTCTGCTGTTGCTCCTCCCCTTCTTCTCTTCCTCCTTCATCCTCCTCTTCCTCCTGTCTCCTCCTCCTTCTTTCATCTTCCTCCTCTTTTTCCTCTCCTCGTCGTCCCTCCTCATCTTCCTTCTCTTCTTCCTTCTTCTGTTTCTCCTCTTCCTTCTTTTTTTTAGTTCTCTGTATTCTCAACTGTGTACAGTCACACCATCTTAATCTAATCACCCACAGCAGCCTCAGTTTGCCCTCCAAATTCACATTTTATGTGATTTGAACTTCAACTTCCTATTTTCCTAAATTTAAATTTGATTTTTTTCATAAGAATGTTTTTTATGAAAACCACATTTATATATGCCAAAGGAAAAGATGCCGTGGCTATCTTTGTTTATACTGGTGAAGAGCAGTATAGGTATTTTGAAAACTAAATGTAATTCTCAGATAGTTTTCATTTGTTTTACCTTGTAGTATATGTCATGCTGTTTAATGTCCAAATTATGTGTATAAAGTATTGTAACATTACTTTTTTTGCCTGTATTTGTTATGTACAGATCTTAGAAAACTGTAGCCAGGAAGATATTTCATATATCTTCAGTGATAATAGTATATAAAGAGTGAGTGTATATATGTGTGTGTATGTTTTGGAGTATAAAATGTTTATCTGTCATTCTGTCAATATAGGCCTCTCCTAGCGTTCTGCGTTATTTTCTTCACATAAACATAATTTTACTGTAAATGATTGATCTATTTCCATTTCTATCAGTATTTATTTCATTGGAAAAGCAATGATTCCCAACTTGGTCTTTGTGCCAGATCTCTTCTCTGACCTCCATCTACACATACTGAACTATTAACCTTATAGCTGATATTGGATGCTGACATTCATGTTCAATCTAAATTCCTAAATCTGCCACTCTTATTTTTATCTTAGTGTTTCTTCATTTTATTAAGTCATAGCCATGTCTAGATACTTGGGATCTTTCTTGATAAATTAAAAATAATAAAAAAAGAATCCACTTAAACTAGCTTTTCTAGGAGTTCTGGTTAAATACAATAACTAAAAGCCTGTTTATGTATGACTGTCTCTCCCAAGGAGTTGCTGATTTAAGTAACTTTCTTATTTATGTCTTCATAAATATCAGAAAACTAAAGCAAAATGAAATATTGAAAAAGCAGTTAACTCTTCCTGTGCAGCAAAATAGCTGTGTGCAGGAGTCTGTGCATAAGTGTGTTTAGCTGTAATAAAATGTAATACAAAGTTTCAAATATATGTGAGTTTTTCAAAAAGATGTATTTTTCCCCAAAGACAGTAAGGAAATAGTTTTAAGATGAGAAAGCTCTATAAATATTTTTCTTGATTTCCCTAGGGAAAATTCCCTCTTAGAAATGACTGTTCCTTTCTTCATTCTTCCCACAAGCTCATAACATTCCCCTGCCTTGATACGTCAGCACAGTCATCTTTGACACTGTGGTACTCTTTTTCCAGGCCTCGGATCAGAGTTCATAGGCATCCAGTCCCCATTTGGAACAGTACGTGGGTTGGAACAGTTTGTTCTTTGTCTCACTCTAAGCAACCAAGAATAACCTAATGGGAAAGAGACACAGTTAGAAACTTTTAGAGATAGAGAATTCTCTTGATAATTGTGACTCATCAATTTAAAGCCTGGTTTTCCTAAGTGAGAGGTGACATTGGGATGTAAAGTATAAACATCTCTCCCGAATCTAACACATGTCCTTAAAATAATAAAATCTCACAATTACTTGTATAAAGTTCCTTTTTAAGTTATCTCTAAAGTATAGTTTGGCATTCAGTACATTTCTTTAATAAAATGAGTATTTCTTAATAACACTTTTCTGAAGGATATTTCTGAATGAATGTCAGGACTTCATAAAAATCTGTTAGAACCAGATAGACATGTTTAAGTATATTATATTTATGAAGGCCAGATTTCTGTCACAATATGCCTCTTCATGCTATATATATATATATATATATATATATATATATTACTTTCTTACTAATTAAACTTTTTTTCTAAAAAAAAATGGAAGGAGCTAGAAAGTGAATACTCATAAAAATATTGTCAAATAACCATGAGCAAGAAGAGTAAGCCAACATGCCTGTTCTTAAATGTAGCAGGTGGCCAGAGGGAGACCCCTTTTGCTGAATGTGACCATGTGTCCTGTTCAGCACAGCAGCTTGGAGCCAAGTGTCACAAAAGGGTTTGTCACAGGATCCAGAAAGGTTCTCCTCTTACCACCCTTGAAGATACCAGCACTTTAGATGCTGTGCATTTCATCCATTTCCTTTGAAATGTTAGTGCTTTTATTTGATTTTAATCTTTTGTAATGAGAGGTGTTATTTTAGAAACAGGTGTGAAGTTAGTCTGGTTTGTTGCTGCAAGCTAGAATGTTGGAAATGGAAACCAAAAGCCAGGAGGAGCACATTAGAAAGAGGATTTTTTTTTTTTTTTTTTTGCACTTCATAGAAGACTATAGTGTAGACTGGTGATCATCAATGGATAAGAAAATAAATCCCTTAGTGTGGTGATAGATTTTATTTCTTTGAGACTGACTCATATGCTATATGGCAATATGCTGTACTGATTCAAAAGAGCTAACTAATGGAGTACAGGTAATATGTTATGTAAATATAACAATCAATAGTATTCTTACTCTCTTGAACATCCCTGCCTCCCTGCCTCTCTTTCTCCCTTTCTTCCTCCATTCCCTTTTCCTTTCTTTTTTGACTTCTTTTTCAAAAGGTTTGCTAAATACTTGAGAACTTGAATTAGACTGGAATAACACTATCTGATTATTTCACTTTCACTTATTTTCCAGGGACACTAAACACTTTCTAAAACACTTCCCCTTAAAAAAAAAAAAGGCTCATAGAACAACATGATATGGTCATAAAAAGTTCCCTTATAGACCAGATCATTACTGTTTGCTGAGTTAATTTGATTACTATATCAGCTTTTTGATCTTAATTTTTGATATACAAATGACTTAGTGCGCCCAAGTATACACACTTGTAGTTTTAGATATGCCTTTCCCTTTCTATACTGTCATTTCTTTCCTATATTTTTCACAACAGAATATTTATATTTCCTTCTTTTCCTGAGTCATGAAGTGGCCAGAGGAGAAGGATCCTAGCCAAGTCAGTCAAAGGTAGTTTCAATGACTTTGCCTATAAAACAGCCCTGAGCTGTCTACAGAACAACTGGTTCTAGCTAACTTCCACTTCTAGTTAACAATGTGACTTTGACAGATCATTTCTCTGCTTTTGTACTTCATTTGCACATCTGGTTATTTAAGAGGTTTTTACATGATTGTGTGTGTGTGTTACTGGGATCAGAACCCAAGGCCTCATATATGTTAGGTAAGCACTTTATGCATTCTAACACTGAGCTATATCCCCCAGTTCTTTTATTTTTTTATTTTTTATTTTGAGACAGGGACCCAATTTGGATTTCAGGCTGGCCTTGAACTCACTATGTAGTCCCGGCTGGCCTCAAATTACTCCTCCTGCCTCAGACTCCTGAATAGCTAGGATTACAGCATGTGACACCATACCTATGATGATTTTCAAAGGCTCTCTCAGTGAAAATATCAAGAGAATGTGTCATTCCTTCATTTACTTTTTCACTTCATGAGTAGTTACTGAATCACTATACTGTTCCAGGTATAGGGGATATAGGACCCTAGCAAACAAAGCAGAAGAAAAGCTCTTCTGTCCACAGGCTTATATTTTAATAAAAAGTGATAGATAAATAATTATCTTTGTTGATGGAGAATATTGGAAGATGGTAACTGTTTTGGAGAATAATGCTACTGGGGAGATGGTTGCAATTTTAAGTAGATCAGGGTAAGTCTAAAGGAGAGGAAGAGTGGGCCCTCTGAATATATGGAGGGAAAGCATTACAGACAAAGGAGGCTGGAGTAATCCTTAAATTTGAAAGCACCAAAATTAGCTGTGAGCTAGAGTAAGGGACCATGGAGAGGTACAGGCCATGTAGAACCTGTCATTGGGAATGTTTTGAGCTACAATATTTAATTTATGTTTTTAAAAAAATCACTGTAGTTGTTATATTGAGAAGAGAATGAAGAGAACAAGGTGAGTGGTAGAGAGCAAAAAGTACAGAGACCTGTTAATAGGCTCATGGCTTAGACCATGCTAGTAACAGAAATAGTGGAATGACATCATTGGATTTGGGATATGTTTTGATGTTGGAACTAACAGGATTTGCTGATGAATTAGATGCTGTATAGGACAAGAGAAATCAAGTATAGCTCCATGGTATTTTTACCAGAGAAACTAGAAAGAAAGAATTACCATTAACTGAACTGGAAGTCTAAACATAAGTAACTAAGCTTAGTGAAAGCCAACTTCAGGAAGAAGACCAAGGATTCAGGTTTTGACATACTGTTTTTGAATACATTAAAGACACCTAAAATACATCCCCTGAATAGATCAAATAGACAGTTAAAATACGGATCTAGACTTCAGAGTGACATATATGCCTGGAGAAATAATTTGGTAGCCATCAGTGTTTACATTGCCATGAGATGAGGCACAGTGATGGCTGATGGAGTGAGTGCAAGCAGAGAAAAGGTTCAGCTTTGTACCTCAAGGCACTTTAACATGACTAATCAGGAGTGATTAGAAGATTCAGAAAAGAATACTGCAAAGAGAGGCCAGTGAGATGGACAGGAGGAAAGCCAGAAAAGTGTGAACCTTGCAGGTCCAAGAAGAAAGGGCTCCAAGGTGGAACCACTAGATTCAAATGCTGCAAATACATTAAATGAATTGATGGCTGGGAAGGAATTGGCTACTGGAATAGTGGAGAGTTAGGGACAGAGGCAATGAATTGAATCACAATAAATCTAGGAGGAAATAGGATAACAGAAACTGGAGTCAGCTAGTATAGATGACTTGTCATGGAGTTTTGCTTACAAGGGAACAGGGAAATGTGTGGTAGCTGGGAGGGGACCTAGTAAGAAAGAGTTACTCATGGTGCATACCTATAGTCCCAGCACTCAGGAGACTGAGGTAAAAATATTCCAAGTTCTAAACCAGCCTGAACTACATAGTTTGACCCTGCCTCAAAAGTATAAAGATAGTTATTCAGAGGTGAGAGAAATAGCTATTAAGTAGTAGCATATTTGTATGCTGAAAAGATCGAGTATATGAGAAAACTGATACCTCAAGATAAGTGTGGAGAAACTACCATCTCAGTATTTAAACAAACAGGCAGAGAACTCAGGGTTTTGTGCACACATAGATGGACTGGCCTTAGAAACAAAGAAATAGCTCATTGATAGCTCAGTAGGAAGGAAGCCAGCGTGGTGGGGTAAGTACTGGTGGGAAGGAGAGCTACCAGTAGTACTCTGAGGTACTGGTGTAGAGCCACCAGTATTTCTGAGGTTCTCTTTTAACTCTTGTACTTTATTCAGAAGTCAGGAAGTGAGATCCTCAGGACGAGGATGGGGAGTAGGTTGAAGTCTAGAGAGAAGGTAGATGCTATTTCAATGCTATTAAAAAACTGGCTAAGACAGAGGCTAATTGTATATTGCATCAACTCCCTTGACATTCAAGGCCAGAATCTTCACTGTATATAGAATGTTTTGCTTGTCCCAGGCCTCTACCAACTGCGTGGTGCAACAGTCTCCCCCCTTTAACTATACAACCAAAGCTATCTCTAGACATTGCCAAATGTCCCTTGGTATCAAAATTGTTCCCAGCCAAGAGCCCACTTATCTGCAGAAATGTAGAATGACCTTCAGGGTCATGAACAAACACTTGAGGCTCGTGATCAACTTAACATGAGCTCACTAGACTCTACACTGTTGTGTCGCATTCAGGCACTGAATATACAGAGTGTTAAATTATCCAGGGCTGAGGTTTTACCAAATGAGTTAATGAAAAAAGAAGAGAAGAGTTAGGGAGTTATTTTCATAATTGGTCATGGAATTTATACTGGGTGGGGATAAAAGTAAGGGAAGATGGTAGGATCCCTATATTGTAAGCCCTTTTGGGACCCAGGGATTATTGGCATTGGGATTCTAGAGAGAGGGACATCTTGTTAGGGATTTTCAGGCATGACTGTGCTCCCTGTTGGTATCTAGGAAGGAAGTCTCAGATGGAAGAGGTGCAGGACGAGCTCATCCACAGGCTGACCATTGGCCGGAGTGCCGCACAGAAGAAGTTCCACGTGCCACGGCAGAACATGCCAGTTGTCAATATCACTTATGACTCCACACCTGAGGATGTGAAGACCTGGCTACAGTCAAAGGGGTTCAACCCAGTGTAAGTGTCTCTGAACACTTTGCATGTCTTGTTTTCAGTTGGATCACTGACATGTTATAAGTGACTCTTGAAGGGTATAAAGAGCCCAGACTGCACACTTTGTTCCATAGTCAAGAAATGATGATAGCTTTTCATACCAAAAAAATAATAATAATAGGAAGAAGCAGGTATAGCTATCCACTTGATGCCACTCGATTTTCTAGCTGGTGATATTTGTTAATTATCAGGTCCTTAAATAACTTTCAGCAGCTGTCAAGCCTCATAGCTTTTTTCTCCCCCATCATCAGGCTACACACGGTAGTACATGGTCTTAGTGAAACTCTCCAGACTATGTGGGATATGATGGGTATGGTATCTCCAGCCAATTAAAAAATGGGAACTTTACCTGTCATTGATTATGATCATAATAGAGCTTTTCCTCTAGTAAACCCATGATAAAGGAAAAGTCTATAAACATTTTATGTGTGTTTGGCACAATGAACTCTTTGAATAATGCATATTCAGGGAACCTGGCATAAATTCACTGGGCATGATTGAAAATGAAGTGCAGGTTACTAGAAGCTATCTATTCCTTCTATGAAACACCAAATTTTAAGGGATTCATATTAAACAGTGATGATATTAACCTTAATCGGCTCCTTTTTGATGCTGCATAACGAGCCATCTTGTCTAGAAGAGTCTCAGAGTCAAGGTCATGAAAGTCCCTTGTCCTTGCCTACGTTAAGTACTGTAGTGCCATTTTGTAATAGTTCTTGTGTGTGTAACACTGACAAAAGAAGGTTAATTGCAGAAACAGAAAAATTTCTCTTTTATTTCTTCTAGGCAGCATTTCTAATGCTCTTATTTCTTTCTTTTGTGTTTTCAGTACTGTCAATAGTCTCGGAGTACTAAATGGCGCACAGCTTTTCTCCCTGAATAAAGAGGAACTGAGGACTGTGTGCCCTGAAGGGGCCAGAGTCTTTAGCCAAATCACTGTGCAAAAAGCTGCGTTAGAGGTACGAGTGGTCAGCCTGAGGTGATGTTCTTCTGTATTAGTCAGGAACGTGAACTGAAATTTGAAAGTTAGAGAAACAATTGTTCATGTTCATATTGGCCAATTTTCCTTGCTTGTAATGCTGAATTAAATTTGACTCAGCTTTTATTCGTCACTGGATGCTATCAATGACTATTTTCAGGGAGATTCATTTACTATATATATTCATTAGTAAAACATGAAAGATGTTTTTAAACCCTGTCTGAAAAATAACTAAAGTGAAAAGAGCCTCTGGTGTGGCTCAAGTGATAGAGCATCTGCCTGCCTAGGAAGTACAAGGCACTGAGTTCAAACTTCAGTACTGCCAGAAATAAAAGCATAAATGTCTTCATTTTATTGCATTAACTACTGGTTTAGAAATTTTGTTTTTTTCCAAAATAAAGGAAATTCACATCTGAGAGAGTAAATGCCTTAAGAGTCCAGAACTCTTTTGTCTGTTCTTAATATTTAGTTTGGAGATCCAAATAAGTTATAGTTTATAAGGTCTAACTGCCCTTATAACCTTAAGCCCGGTTATCCATCTTAAGCCTGGTTATCCATTTAAATAATGAGGAAAGGAAATATTAGTTAGAGAACATTGAAACAGAAATCACTTAAGAGTAATAATTTAGTCATAGTTGTCTGTATAAAAGCAAGAGAGTAAATATTTTCTAAGTTGGATATACTTAACTTCTCATATCCTCTACTTAAAATAAACTGTGTGAGAGTAGTAGTTTCTGACTGTTATATCTCACAGCTCTTAAAAGCTTCCTGAAAATTGTACTTGGACTGAAATGAGAGGATATGGGTTTTAACATGAAATTGATACCTAATTATCTGTAGCAGGTATGTTATATAAATTCAACAGTTAAGTAACTCTGAATAAAATATCTTCATGCATAAATCCTGTAACCATCCTCAATCAAGAGAAATTATATTTGCCTTGGAAGTTTTTCCTATAACATCAATCTTAGGGATTCTGTAATAGGGTTTGATTGCTTTTTGTATGTCAAGTATGAATAAGAATTACATATTTTAGCAAGCAGTGTTGTTAGTATTATCCATTCTAACCTTGTTAAGAATGTGTAAATTACTCCCTCCTTAAGTATATGTTATAAAATGGTACATTCTTAAAATCTCTGAATTCCTTCCTTCCAGAACTGTCTGTCATTGTCATTTGCCCACACTGCCCTCTTCACCATGGTCTCTTGTGGCCCATTTTTCTGGGTGTGAGTTGAGGCCAAGGCTGGCTACCGAGGTTTGTCACGTTCCTCAGCCACCTCCTCACTCGCCCCTCTCTTGGGATCTAGTTCCTCCTTTACATTTCTCACCCGTGTTGCCAAAGACTTCTGTCAATGAAAGGGATATGGGAAGGGTACACAGGGATGGAAGGGAGATCTGAGGGTCAGAACTGTAAGAAGGGAAATAGTCTGACCCCTCTTTTTGTCCTGTTTTAAAATTTCCTAAAGGAACATGACTGTCTTGCTGGACCCAAAAGTATCCTTTGATAATCTACCCTGTTACTGTACACATATCCTCTTTCTCTCAGGGAATCTATAGAATTCTGCATGCATTATTGATCTGTATCATGTTCAAATGAAAGCCGTGGTGAATGAATTGCCTTAAGACACTTCATAAAATGAACAGTTATTAATGAGATATGCTGAGACAGTCCAGGAAGGCTTTATTTTCCTGAAGAAATACTGGCGGAAAACAACAGTGGACTTGTACCCTGGGCTCTTTGGTTACACAACCTGCAGTCGACACAAACCATTAACCATCTTGTCTGAATCTTGTTTATTTTTTAGGACAACAATGGCAGTTCTGAGTTGCAAGAAATTATGAGACGACGACAAGAAAAAATCAGTGCTGCTGCTAGTGATTCAGGAGTGGAGTCTTTTGATGAAGGAAGCAGTCACTAATTTGTTGTTTGTTTTTAAACTCCATTATTCTTGGCATTATTCCAACATGCTTTGTTTTAAGAAGCCTTGAAGGGAATGTCAGATTTGTTTTTATTGGTGTACATAATTTATTGCCATGAGAAAACAATGCATACCTAAATAAGCAGAAGACTTCCTTTTGTGCCTGTCGTTTCTTATTAAAGCTGAAAAATTTTACACTGAATTTCTTGACCTTGGGAAATATTTTTCCTACTTTACCAAGCTATGGTTTCCTTTATTACATTAATTACTTCATCCCCATTTGATTGTGTAAGTAGGAATTTTTGTTGACAGTGCTGAATTTATTCATTGCAACAAAGCAAAGATAATAGCCTATGATTTAAGATCTAAACAATTTCAGTTTTCTGTGATTATGTATGTCATTTGGTGTGTAACTCACTTCACCTGACCTCTGCTTATTTAGGTTTCTCTTCTGACATACCCAATGATAGAGTATTTACATTTATTTAAAGTTCTTAATGCCAACAGTTTAAAAAAAAAATTAAAACCTTTGAATGAACTGTAAAGTAGGGCCAGGCCTCGGATGTGCAAATGCAAACCTACTGAACGTTCCCAAGACATTGTCATGGCTCTGTTGATTGCGATACCTTGCATAGCTCGTGTTTTGATTTAGTTTATATCCTACTTATTATGTATACTGTGTTCTTCTATATGAGAAAGCACAAGTGGGAAAGAGGTCATATATATGTACATACACTCTCACAATCTATCAGAGGAAGTAGCCCACATCTGTGTGTGTTACAGTATTTTGCTTAATGAACGTCTCAGTTATGAATATTGATATAAGTAGTTAAAAGGATATTGGGGCCATTTATGTATTTATCTGTGTCAAGTCTTTCCTATAATAAAAGAAAACAATTAATTTACATGTACTTTAATCCTGTGAAAGATTCTAGATAGAGAAAAGAAAGGTAGCTAAACTTCAACAAATGTTATTTTTGGGAACACAATTTTTGTCCTTAAATGTTATATTATTTCACATATATAAAGCAAATGTTCTGTAAGAATGTTGTATATTTTAACATAAATCCATGTAGAGAGATTATCTAGAGTCATTAATTTTTCATAGTGCCTTTTTCACAAGTCAGCTGGAAAGTCTGCAATAAACAGTATTTGCTATATGTTAATAAATGGCTCTGTCTCATTGGTCAAAAGGATCTTTGCTTTGTAGACTGGGGATTAGGATTGAATGGAATGAGGAAAATGTATAGGTCAATTTAAAAAAAGTAAACAGGTTCCAGTCTGTTTCTGAGTAAGTCAAAACCACTCTGGAATACTTTGAATTGTTTCTCTTTTTTCTATTTTCCTTATTTCATCATCTTCTACCATCTGGTCACTGTTGGTAAGCAGTAAAAACTTATTTACACAGTGCTTGTGATTCCTATAAGCACCTCCACATAAATACTTTCCTAAGAGATCCAGGACTCTGTGAGTCATATTTTTATAGGTGGGGATTTAAGCTTCCTAGAGGATGAATTTACCCAGATCATGAAAGATATGGAAGTCTTTTGTCTTTCAGGTGTGTCTCCCCATCACACTATATCTCTTCATCTGATAAAGGAGAATTAGTTAGATCTCTTACTGTTCATAAGCACAGGCATATATTTATAGCTTAGCTCTTACTGAAACAAACTAAGATTAAAACATTATGTGCAAAGTAACATATCTGACAGTAAAATTGGTGAATTAATATCTTTATTTTATAAAGATCAATGGAATGTATCAAAGACATAGTACTTGCAGGAAGCAGTTACCTCACTTAAAAAAATTGATTGGATTTAGAAGAGAGAGAGTGTGTGTGTTAGGATTCAAGCATCTGATGAATTAGTCACTGGATCCTGAAAAGTTTGAGGAAAGATGCACTAAGCTGACAATGAACCTCTGAGAAAGAGGCACAGCACAATTGGTGATCTAGAAATTCAGAAATAAATTCATGACTTGAGAAAATAGAAACTCCATGGGTCTGGGCATGAACCTACGAGAAGAACATGCTGGCTAATTGGTATTTGAATTGCTAATAAAGCTGCTTCTGGAGAAAACAAACTTGAACCAATCACTGCTAGGGTGAATTATTTGCTATTTATAAAGACCCATATTAGGGTGATGTGTTCAGAATGGGAAGTAAAACAGGAATGAGAAGTCCCTTATTGCCCCTAGCCCTCTGTCTCCCTGTAGCATAAGTTTTTGGCAGAATGTATCAGATACCCAGTTAATAAAGACCCACATCACAACAATGAAAAAAAAGGGATTGTTTTAGCTGAGAGAATAATTCAGCAACCAATGCACTCTAACTTCTGGCTTTTTAGCCTCTTTATTTACCTTTTCTATATGTATTTTAAATTTCATTCAACAACAATAATAAAAAGTTTTTTTACTTTCTCCTAACAGTGCGATCATCCTGTGTTATTTAAATAATGTAGAGTTTTTAATATAAAGAATGGATTAAAAAGGCAAAAAGAGAACACAGCGACACCACGGAGGTGATAACAGGAAACGGATCTCACTCCTAGGGAACAAGGGGGGAGGGGGTGGGAAGTTGTGTTTATTAGCGTATGGAAGAAGGGTCCTGGGGTGCTTGGATTTGGAGCCATTAAGAAGAGACCCAGTAAGGTATAGGTTCTGGTGCCTGAGGAGTACAGAGGAGAGCTCCCCAGCCCCCTGCCGAGCTGGTACACGAACTCTTCAGCAGGGGATTCTGGACAACTGATGCTCTATCTCTGGTTGGGAGCATTGAGGTTTGGTTCTAGAATGCAGGAGAAGAAGTAGAAACTGGAATACTGGTACTTGTATCAACTGTTGGCACCAGAGTGAAGATCGGTTCTCATTGATTTTCAGCCATTAATTCTGGTTTGCTTTTGTGTGGTTTTCTTCTTGTTCTTGGTGTTCATTGAGCTTCTTGGGACTTCTTCTTGGGATTATAGTTTTTATTACATTTGTAAAAGATTCAACCATTATTGCTAGACATATATTCTGTCCCTCATGCTTCTGCCTGGGAGAGTCCAGCTCATTTGAATTTTACCCAAGCCCTTAATGCTCTGTTCATTTTTATCCAGTTTTTTTTTTTTTTTTTTTTGTATTTGGTATTTCATTCTGGGTAGTTTCTATTGCTGTTTTCCAGTTTGCTAGCCTTTTCTTCTGCAACTTTAAATAATGCTTTTAATTATGTGCATTGTAATTCTTCTCATCCATTATAACTTTTATTTCTAAAAGCCTGATTTAAAAAAAAATCTTTCATGTCTGTACTTAACTTGCTCAGTCTTATTCAACTTAATCAACTATAGGGAAAACAGTTAAAACATGGGTCATAAAAATAGATGGTGGGAAGAAGATAGCAGATAGAAAGCACCAGAAATTTGTAACTCTGGAATCATTTTGGAACTCTGGAATCTGCTGAATGGTTAGAACTTCCAGGGGAAGGTTTGGATAGAGAATAGAAAATAATGAAGAATACCAATGAAATCAAAATTTTTTCTTTGAAAAAAATCGATGAAATGACCAAACCTATACTCCTAGCTACTCATTTGGTAGAGTTCAGGAGGATCGTGTTTCAACTTTCAGTCCAGGAAAATATTCAAACAATCCCATCTCAACCAATATCTGGGCATGGTGCCACATGCCTGTCATCCCATGTACATGGGGAAGCACAAATAAGAGGATCACGGTCCAGGCTGGCCTGGGCATAAAGCAAGACCCTAGCTCAAAAATAACCAATGAAAAAGAGCTGGTAGAGTGACTTAAGTTGTAGGGCTCCTACGTAGCAAGCATTATTAGGTCCTGAGTTCAACCCCCAGTACCACCAAAGAAAGAGAAACAGAAGACCACTGAAATTACTGTCATAAATAAAAGTGGGGGCATTAATACCAACTTTATGGAAGACTAATTTATGAAGAAATCAAGCATCTGAGTAGACTTGTAAATTGTAACCCCACAAAGAAAATTCCTTGAACATGATTTCACCAGTAAATTTTGCTGAACATTTGGTAGAACTAACACTAATCCTTCTAAAATTCTTCGGAAAAAAAAAAAATGCAGAGGCGGGAACATTCTCTAACTCATTCTCTCAAATCACGATTACCTGATACAAGAACTACAGAAAGGTCCTACAAGAAAATGGCAGACATCCTTATGAATGTTGATGCAAAATTCTAGCAAATCAAATTGAAAGTTTTTTAAAAGGATTATACAGCGTGGCATCAGTGGCTTATGCCTATAATCCCAACTACTTTGGAGGCTGAGATTGGAAGGGTCATAGTTCATAGACTGAACAGATAGTTCATAGGACCCCATTTCCAAAATAACCAGCGAAAAAAGGACTGGAGGTATGGCTCAAGTGGTAGAGCACCTGCTTTGCAAGTGTGAAGCCCCGGGTTCAAACCCCAGTCTCACCCAAAAAAAAAAAAAAGCAAAGAAAGGATTATACACCATGACCAAGTGGGATTTAGTTCTGGAATGTTAGGAATGATTCCTTCAGGAAGATCTGCCAGTGTAACAAAGCCCTGTAAACAGAATGAAGGAAAGTCATACAATCATTTCAGGTGATGCAGAAGGGATGTTTGACAAAATCAACATCCTTTCAAGGTTAACAAACTGAATAATCTCACAATAAAAAGATGTTACCTAAACATAATAAAGCCATATATATGAAAAACACACCAAAGCACATCATACTCTGGTGAAAGACTGAATGCTTTCTTCTAAAATCAAGAAGGAGGCAAGGATACCCCATTTTCCACCTGTATTCATGGCAGTACTGAAAGTCTAAGAGAAATTAGTCAAGAATATATTTCTTGATAAAAGACATCCAGATACAAAAGGAAGCAAAATTATTTCCATTTATAGATGATACGATTTTATGCGTAGAAAGCTGGAGTTTCCTCCATTTCCTCTTCTTCTTCCCCCTCCTCCTCCTCCTGCTACTGCCCCTCCTCCTCCTTCTTCTCTTTCCCACCTCTTTCTCCTCCACTCTCTCTCTTTCGCTCTCTCTCTCTCTCTCTCTCACACACACACACACACACACACAACAACTAAATTCAGCAAATAGTGGGATACAAAGTAAACACAAGTCAATTGCATTTCTACAGTGCAATCCAAAAAAGAAAGAAATTAAGAAAAGCACATTTATAACAGCATCAAAAAGAATGAAAATACTTAGAAATCATCCAAGGAGGTGAAAAACTTTTACAACGAAAGTTGCAAAACATTTCTGAAATTAAAGCACATGTAAATAGATGGAAGGATATATCATGTTTATGATATGGATTTATTTATGGATTAAAGCCTTTATTCTTAAGATACCAGTACTATCTAAAGCAATCTACAGGTTTAATGCAGTTCCTCTAAAAATCCTACTGACATTTTTTATAGTCATAGGAAAATGCATTCTTACGTATGAAATCTCAAATATCTCCAAATAGCAAAACAGCAACAACAAAAAGCAAACAAGCTAGAGGACTCACTGATTTCAAAACCTACAAACAGTAATTAAAACAGTGTGTCACTAGCATATAGAGAGACATACAGACCAATAAAATAGAAATGGGTCCAGAAATAAACCCTCTAAGAAGAGTGACAGGACCATTCTATGAGTATATGGTCTTTTTACCAAATAATTCTGGGAATATTGGATATCCACATGCAAAAGAATGAAGTTGGACCCTTAGCTAACACCAAATACAAAATATAATTCAAATGAACCCCTGAGCTAAAGTTTTAGGTCTAAAACTAAAAGCTCTTAGAAGAAAAATAGAGGAAAAGATTCGTAACAATGGATTTGGCAATTATTTTTTGACTATGACACCACAGAGAGTAAACAACAACAAAAAAGAAATTGGACTTTTTAAAAAGTTTTTAAATTATGCATCAAAATACAGTCAACAGAGTAAAAAGACAACACACAGAAGGAGATCATGTCCAATAATGGATTATTATCTAGATAATGGAATAATATGTAGAATTATTTTTAATGATTATAGACTTTTAGTTTTACAAGATGAGAAGCATTCAGGAAATGGATGTTTAGTGATGGCTTACAATATTATGAATATATTTAATAATACCACTGAACTGTACTTTTAAAATACTTAAAAGTTAATTTTGTTTGTATTTTGCTATATTAAAAATTGGGGAAAATTGTCTTAATGATCTTACTCTATTATCTTAGTAACTTCTAGGCTGATTTTTTTTTTTTTTTTTTTTGCTTATTATGAGTCTTACATCCTTGCTTCTTTGTACATCTCATAATTTTTAATTTGATGCCAGGCTTTGTGAATTTTACATTTTTTGAAGCTGGATGATTTTTATTTCAGTAAATACTATTAAGCTTTGTTTTAGGATGCTGTTAAGTTACAGTTACGTGATAATAGTTTGATCTTTGTTTTTTTTTTTTTAAAGCTTTGTTAGGTAATACCAAAGTACACTTATACTAGGCCTAATTTTATGGCACTGTGAAGTCAAATTTCATCTGAATCCTCATCCTGTTCAATGAATGATAATGTTGTCTATTCTGACTGGTGGGAATAAGAACCATCCCTGGTCCTGTTTGATTCTTGGGAATTGGTCCCTGTAGTCCTAAGGTGGTTCCTTTCTCAGACTTGGGCAGGGGAGTTTCTCATAGGCCTACCCTGATCAGTACTCAGTTGAAGACTTCTTGTGAACCTTATGCAGAACTTTAAGCCTCTCTTTTTCAGGTCTCTGCTTTCCACTACTCTGCCCTGTGAACTTTGGTTCTTGTGTCCTCCTCATGCTCTAAGCTTTGTCCTCCCAACACTGTGAGTCTGCCAGATTCTGCATAGAAAACATTCTTCATGGGGTAAGCTGCAGCAATTGGAGAGACTCCTTCATGGGTTTTCCATCTTTCCATAATCAGGGCCATTCATTCCCTAGTGTCCAATATCTTGAAAACTTTTAATATACTTTGATTTTTAAAACTTGTTTCAGGCTGGAAGGTAAATCCAGTCACTTGGATTTCAAGTTGGCCCCAGTTGGGAGTACAGATTCATTTTGCTTTTCAAAGCATATTTTATTCTACCCTTTAAAAATGTCATTTCATTGATTTTTGTCTTCTACTATTTCTAGTGGACAATTCAACCATCATTCATGTTTCTCCTGACTGTTTTCAAGATTCTTTTCTGTATCTTTAATTTTCAGAAGTTTTATTATAATGTTGATAGATATGGTTTTCTTGGTATTTATCCTATGGGGTTCAATGAATTCTGAATGTGTAAATCAGTGTTTTCTCATCATTTGACCTTATTCTTTCCAACATTTTTTTATGCTCTTTCTTTTCTTTCCCTCAGCCTCTTGTCACATGTGTATTAGGCACCTTGATATCATCCCAAAGTCCTTGAATCTCTGTTAATTGAAAAAAAAAATTTTCCTGTTCTTCAGATTGCAAAATTTCTGTTGATACTCTGGTTTTCCAGCTCTTTTTCTGTAATCTGTTTTTCAATTTATTGTTAAACCAATCCAGAAAAATTTTTGTTTTGATTATTTTATAAGTTCTAGAACTTACATTTAGTTCTTTTATATAGCCTCCATTTCTCTACTGATACTTTCTGTTACTTATTAAAATACTGTTTTCCTTTAATTCTTTTAATGTGCTTTATCTCTGTAATACATAAAGACAACTTTACAGACTTCGCCTGCTAAGTCCAACACTTGGGCCTTGTCACACTCAGTTTCTCTTTATTGTTCCCCACCCCATATGGGTCCTATTTTCTTTGTTTGTTTCTGTGCATATGTTATAATTTTATTGCATAGTTGACATTGTGAATGATATGCTATAGACATGAAAGAATATTTTACCATCCTCTGGAGAATGCTTACTCTTGTTCTAGTAGGCAGTTCAATGCTGGCTGAGCATGTTATACATATATAGGCTATTTTATGCTTTGTTTACATGGAAAACTCAGTGTACTTTTTCAAGATCTAACTTTATGGGACTTAATCTAAAAATTCTCTTTCCTCTTATCAGGGCTTGGGCTTGGTTTAGGACTATGTTTGTACTTGATAATAGTAATTCTTACTCTAGCATTGGGTCGTTAATTTTAAGATATGACCTCTGTGTGCTTTGGATGCACACCCAGGATATTTTGTATCCACATGGATTTCCAGGTTTGTTAAAAAATAACAAGACTCCTCATTTTTGCTTGGTTGGACCTCCAATGTCCTCCATCACAGATGCCTCTGGTAGACCTATTCTCAACCTTCTGTAATCCACTTTGGGTTTTGTTGCCCAACACCAAGGATTGATGGTAGAATCACTCACAGATTTCTGTAACCACTCTATGACAAACCCCTCCACTCTGGTTCTCTTCCTTTGAAATTCCAGCCACTTCTTGTGTCCTGAACTCTGACCTTTGCCTCCTGAGCTTAGTGGGCTACCTTGCTCTGCTTCGGTCCTAACATCATGTATTGAAGGTGGGTTGTTGTTCTTACCAGAGATCCAGTGAGTTTCCTTATCCCAAAGACTGTATCTACTTATAAAAAGTCATGTTCTGCTTATAAAAAGTAGCCAATTTTCTCCCTTTCCCTTTCTTTAATAGGCAGTGGATCATGGGAAGCTAATGGGAGAGGTACTCTAATCACTTAAAACTCTTCCTTTCATACTTTTCTCTAAGAAATTTTGTAGGAAGTTTTTTCTTTTATTTTGTTTTGCAGTACTGGGCTTGAACTCAGGGCCTACACCTAAAGCCACTCCATCAGCTCTTTTTTGTGATGGGTTTTTTAGAGATAGGGTCTCAAGAACTATTTGCCCAAAACACAACAAGGTGATTGGACTTTGATCACAAGATAAAAGTGAGAGCACACAAGGGAGATATGAGGATAGGTAAGACACCTAAAAAACTAGATAGCATTTGTTGCCCTCAATGCAGAGAAACTAAAGCAGATACCTTAAAAGCAACTGAGGCCAATAGGAGAAGGGGACCAGGAACTAGAGAAAAGGTTAGATCAAGAAGAATTAACCTAGAAGGTAACACACACGCACAGGAAATCAATGTGAGTCAATGCCCTGTATAGCTATCCTTATCTCAACCAGCAAAAACCCTTGTTCCTTCCTATTATTGCTTATACTCTCTCTACAACAAAATTAGAGATAAGGGCAAAATAGTTTCTGCCGGGTATCGAGGGGGTGGGGGAGAGGGAGGGGGCGGGGTGGATGGTAAGGGAGGGGGTGGGGGAGGGGGGAGAAATGACCCAAATATTGTATGCACATATGAATAAAAAAAACTATTTGCCCAGGCTGGTTTCAAACCGTGATCCTCCTGATCTCTGCCTCCTTAGTAGGTAGAATTATAGGCGTAAGCCACCAGTTCCCAACTTCTATTTTCTAACATTTAATTTATAGAGTTTGGTGGAGATTTCAGCAGGCTGGGTCGTCTCACTTTCTTCTCAAGGCATAAGGACGCTGGAACAATAATAGAAAGGTTGAGAGATTCAACAAGGGAATTTATGTGAAGACTGTTTCTGAATAGAAGAAAACAACGTTCATTCAATAAACATTTAGAGTCTACTTTAAAAATTGGATTTTCAAAGAGGAACCTTGATAGGTCTTTGCCATTAAGTAAGATACAACCTGAAAAATTGTTTTACATTTTACCCCTGCAGTGACTCTTGTCTCCTAGGGTGAAATTATTGGCTAAAACTAGCATTGCTGATTCCTCAGAGGCTCTAATTTTATGCTTGTGACATTTAGTTTTCCCAGAGGATATACCTTTAATATGTAGTATGAAAGATCTTTGTAGGGTTACATAAAGAGCCCCTTGGGGTGAATTGGAAGGGAAGATATTCATCATTTGTTCCACCTTTCTCTTGGGTATTCTTTTCCTTATTTAAAACAAACAAAACAAACCATAACATGCTCAGTAACCTGAGGTTGCTAGAGGTGACTGCTGGAGAAGGGCTGCAGTCCTAGAAATTCTGATACCCATTCCGGAATTTCAGATTATACTCATGTCTCTTTTTCTCCCATCCATTCTCTTTCCTGTATCTTGGTCCCCTTTCTCTTCTGCATCTCAATACCTACTTCCACATTACTTCACAGCCTCCTTTGCTTGCCTCTTTGATCTTTCCCATCCTCCCAGTTGATACCAGTGCTCTGGACTCAGATTTGTGGAAAATAAGCTTTTAAGAGGGTTGGGAGCCAGTGGATATGCTTAGCAAAAAGAGAAGCATCTTCTCTTTCTCTCATGTTCAAGTTTATCTCAGCACATGTGTTAAAGAAAGGTTAAAAATGAAAAAAACTAGCAAAATTCTGACAAATAGAATTACTAAGAACTACACAATTAGGCACTGAACAGAACTGAAGACATGTCTGTCAGGTGCTCTGAGAGAATTAGGGTTTTCAACCTGGATTTCTGTGTATGTTGAGACATTTTAACAGTTGAGATGTCTTTCAAAGGGCCTTTAGTGTGATGCTGTTAGGAGGTGGGCAATGAACCAGGACTTCTGCCAGGTCCAGATGGTCCTGGTCCAGGCTGATCCTATGGGCTCCTTCCTTCCTGACAGTAGTCCTGGGCACTTGGCCCAATCCTGCTCCTTTTGGGGGCTGCTCTATGTGGGAAAGACCTGAAATAACCTTTTCCCTCTTGCCTGCCTGTAGAGTACAATGTAATCTCCCCAGTTTCAATCATTCCTGCTACCTCCAAAAATGAACATACCACCATATGGGGTCTTTAAGTGTATAGAATATCTGGGAAACGCACACACACACACACACACACACACACACACACACACACACACACATGAAAAATTAAAATGCGTAGGTCTTCCAGTTTGTCCTATTTTACAGTTCCTTACTCTGAGCTGCTAAATCCTTCTGCCCTCTCATCTATTCTTAAGGAATGAGAAATGAGCTGAATTCTAACACATACACCCACATTAAAAATGAGGAAATTGAACCTGAGATAAGTTAAGTAGCTTGTAAAAGGTCACACAGTAAGTAGAACAACCAAATTTGGACTCAGCTCTCTTGGACTTCTAAATAGCATGCAAACATTCTTTTCTCTCAGATATCATAGGTTAGTATATTAAAAGTTCCTAAGTAAAAAAGGTATTTTTAAAAAATAAATTTTATGTAGTATACTGTTGTATAAAACAGGTGAAATCAGCTTCCCTGTTGGAAGCTGCAGAGAGGAGGCTCAGAGCCTCATTTGGAAATCACTGGTCCTGTAGATGAACATGAAGGTGCGGGTAGATGCCCATTGTTCCATGGCAACAGTTAAGACTAGGAAACACAGTTCTCAGCGTCAGCAGACATTTATATCTTCAGGCAGTGTCTGATGGTGACTATTTTCTTATTTTGTTTAGGAAGGAAAATGATTTTGGACACCCTCTTATAGTTCCACATTCATGCTTTGGGGTAGAAATTAGATAAGATACCAATAATATCAGAGCCAAAATTCACCAATCTTCTCCATGATAGCCAAGTTATTACCAAGAATAGATATATATTCTCTGTGAGAGACTCTGTGGCGTCTTTTATCCGGTAAGCAAAGCAAGGAGCGTCTTCCCCAGCCCCCAAGAGGCAGATAGTAAAAGGATGGATTAGCCTTGTATGAGTGAATGAGTAAATGCAGCAGAGCAATCAGACCCCAGGCTGGGCCAATTGCCAGGGGCTGTTCTCTAGCTCACAAAGTACAGCACGTTGGAAAGAAGTGAGGAGCATTTATAACAAGTGTCAAAACAGCATGAAGAAGTTAGTTTATTGCCTCATCTCCAAAACCAGTCTTATTATGGGGCAGAATTTAGATGTTTGGGCAATTCATCTTGCAGCAATAGAAGCTTAAGAATGAGGAACTGACTATGGGCATTTTATGCCTTGATGATGGAGCAGTGGATTTGCAGAATGTAAATTAAAACAGCTATCTGGAATCACCTGGATGCTTCTAACTTCTTTTAGCATTTGATCAGTGAGTTCCCCACACCCCTAGGGGACATGAATGACATGTATGTGCAGACAAGGCCTTGCCTCTCATAGGGTTGCCAGCTCAAGTTTGCCATCTGTTTGCCATCTTTTAGCAGGGGGGAGTTGTTACTGCAGTTCTAGGGAGAATGTGCTCATAGTAAATGTGCCATGGGCCTGGAATGGAGAGATTCAAGGGGCACATTCATCCTGTAGCCTTATGGATATCTTGGTGCTGGGAGGAGTAGGATGGTGTGGTGATCCAAATGTGCTGAGAGACAGAGCGAGAGTTGGGGGAAGGAGGGAAGAAAGAGAGGAAAGGAGAGAAAGAGAAAGAGAGAGAGAGAGACAGAGAGAGAGAGAGAGAGAGAGAGAGAGAATTCATATAGCTAAATGCTTGGCCAGACCATTGCACTGGCTAGTGCTTTACACTAACAATTTTAACTTTTGCCACAGTTCCAAAAAGTAGATCTTTCTCTCTCTCTCTTTTTTTTTTTTTTTTTTTTTTTGCAGGAGAGGACATCTAGGCTCGGATATACTGACTTGTGAAGGTCACACTGCTACTAAGCACCAGAGCCAGGACTCTGTGACTCTCATTATATTAATCTACATCCCCAAACCACCAGGCACCATGCCAGGGGTTTTACATTTAATCCTCCACACCCCCCCATGGACGAAGCTCTTTTGATTCCCATTAACAAACAAGGAAACTAGTTCACACAGGAATTATGTGACATTCATAAGTGGTGCCTGCCTATGCCAAGCCTCTTATTCCTAACCTGACCCAGGTACGCTTGCATATTAGAGTTTGGACAAATTGGATTCCTTGTCTTAGAAGTAGTGAGTTTTTTAGACATAGCTAAAAAGTTTTTTATTAGACATAATTCCAATGCAATGAATTTTCACAAATTGTCTGTACAGCTGCAAATTTCTGTACTAAATGTGAACCAGGCCCTGGCATGACTTTGCAGGGAACCCTGCCCATGTGGGTTGCATCTGCTGGACTAGGACACATACATTGCCTATAAAAATGCCAGTGGAGAACTGAAGTTCAAAGGCAGACCTGGGCAATCCCAGGTGCTTGTCTAGAAAAGCAGCTCTTGCACTGGCACCAAATGCCTACAACATATCTTATATTCTGACGTCTATGACTCTGAGAGTGTAGGGGGAGAGGGAATTCAGGTGCTGCCCTAGAGAAACTGAGCTAGCCTAGCTCAGGTAACAGCTTTAGTTGCTTTTATCAAATCTATTAATGAATTCCATGGAGATGGTGGGGTTTGGCTTGTACTGGAGAGTCCCTTAGTATGTAAGTTATTCCCAGGTATTGTCTTCATGCACATATGATCTTGTTTATATTTGAAGACTGTGCAATGGATTAAACACATCTCCCTCAAATTCATATGTTGAAATCCTAACCACAATGTGATCACTTAGGAGGTGGCTCCTTGGGAGATAATTATGTCATGAAGTTAGAACCCTCATAATGGGACTAGTGTCCTGATACAAGGGACCCCAGACAGATCACTCTTTTTATGCCAGGTGAGGATAAAACAGAAATTGTCAGTCCACAAGTCAGAAGTTGGCTTACCCTAGAACCAGACCACACTGGCACCCTGATCTCTGACTTCCAGCCTCCAGAACTGTGAGAAATGAATTTCCATTGTTCATAATTCACCCAGTATATGGCACTTTGTTATAGCAGCCTGAAGTGACCAAGACACCTATGAGGAGGCTCCCATCACTGTGTCATTTCATAAATTAGGCAAGGGAGTCACAGTTGGGAACAAGGACTTGGCCCAAGTCTCTCTCTACCCACAATTCCTTTTTATTTTTTAAATCCACTGTTCTCTGCTATACTGCTGGCTCTATTTTTCCTGTTCTGCTTTGCAAACTTGCTGGTTAAGTCACAATAAGATCTACCTTGGTTTGGGACAAAAAGGAACCTTCCAAAATCATTCTGTTCTATATTTATAAATGAGGTAGTGGTTGCAGCCAACTTTCCCTAGTTTAAACAGCACTTTAAACTTTATGGTGTTCATAAAACTAAACAAAATAAGTTTTTTGTGTCAGCTGGCTTTGAACTCCTATCCACAGCCCTGGCATTCACCAGAACAGACATAATGCAAAGATCTGGGTTGCCCTGAATCACCCCACTTGCAGACCTTATGGCTTCCTGTATGTTTGGGCTTTTATTGATGTGAAACCACAATGAGGTCCATTGTTAACAGCAATCCAGGACTCTGATTCAAAGCCAATAGCTAAAAAGTTCTAGTGGGTTTCCTAAGCTTTGACCTTGTTAATATGGCTCAGAAAACATGAACAACAAAAGATTAGGAGAGGTCTAACTTGGAGGAAAACCACTTCTGAAGAGGAATGCATATATTTCCATAAAAAGATTACCTATTAAATGAACCATCATTGCTTCTGTGGCCTTTTCTGTGGAGTTTCTGTTTTGCATTGTGGGTTAATGTTGCGTAGCTGTTTCATCTTTAAACTGCCTTCTGAGAATTTTACTAGGTAGTCAGACATCACTGTCCTGAAAAACTCCTATTTTAGCTGAGATTGAACACAGTTATAAAGGTTATGTCTTTATGCTGCCTCATGAATGAAAAACAGGTTGATTACTATAACTGACAATACCAGACTATCAGTGACTAAAGAACAAGAAGCTCTTCCTTGATGACATCATGGACCAAGGCAGGTATCCCTCCTCCAAGTGGTGATTTAGGAACCCAGGCTCCTGGTACCACCATCTCTGTTTTGGTGAGTAGGGAGGACTATATATATATGTGTGTGTGTGTGTGTATATATATATATATATATATATATATATATATATATATATATATATATATGTGTGTGTGTGTGTGTGTGTGTGTGTGTGTGTGTATATGTATATATAGAGAGAGAGAGAGAAAGAGAGAGAGAGAGAGAGAGAGAGAGACAGAGAGAGAAAGAGAATTTGAACAATTATTATGGCTCAGGGGCCAGGAAGCACACTTTCTGTCGATCAGAACTCATCCACACTGCAACAGGGTTGGTAAGTATAGATCCAATATGCATTCTTACATTTGCAGTAACAGTAAATCCATTGGATTCTAGAGCAATGCATGAACCAGAGCTGTCTGTGGTGACTTGGAAAGAAATTTTCTCTTTTGCCATGAAGAAAAGTTACAGAGGGAGTGTGTTGGAGGAGTGGTCACCCACTTGGGCCTCAGCAACCATTGTGCATTGGTGTTTTATGAATGCTTGGTGAGTGCAGAAATGAATGTGCCATTAGTAATGTTTAATGTGACTCTACAGTCTTTAAGACTTTAATGTAACAGTATAGTCTTTTCTGACCTTTCCAGAAAAATAACCCCCTGTTCTTTTCTTGAACCTACATTGGATGCTTTGTGCTTCTATCATGGCATCTGAGACACCTTGTCTTTTTAACTTGTGACTTTCTCTATTAGAATGTACATTCCTTGTCCTATCCATCATAGCCACAGCCCCTTTCACAGTGTCTGCCATGAGCTTTTCAGCAAATAAATGCTTTTCTTAAGGAATTAGAAATATACTAGCTTTCAAATTGAAAGGTTGCCCTCTATATCAAATATATTAACCGGAGAGGAAACTACTAATTCTACTATATATAATTCTATTAAATAATACTGATTCTATTCTATTCTATTACTCTTTGTGATAAGCATGATGTACTGAGGGGAAATAGTCTTGGGGCTAGACAGAGCTGGGTCAGAATCCCACCTCTGCCACCTGTAACCCAGTACTATTGTAATTTGACCTACACTGCCTCTCAATTGTTTTCAGTCTAGAAAATGGCATTCTTACCTCATGATGCCATTTTGAAGTTAAGAGAAAAATGATATAAATGTGTTGGACTTGCCTGGGAGTCAGGTCACCTTTGCTGCCTATGAGAGAAGCTGGAGCTCTCTTCAAAGCAGCCATGACACGCATGTAGCACCTACCCTACTGCTAAGTGGGGAAGTAGGCTTGGGCTTCAATCCTAGGCCCATGAGAGGAATGGACTCATCCATTCTCAATGCCAGGAAGGTTCTTAGGTGTGTAAATAAAAAGAGGAAACGCACTCTGAAAAATGAAGGGATGAACTGTTTTCTGAGACAGCAATTCCACATACTAGAAGTGTTCAGGAGAAAACAATTTGCCCCTGCCAGGGATATGTGTGGTTGAAAGTCCTGCTCTGAGAAGAAGAGTAGGACTAGCTTGGTTATTCTTCAGAGGGACTGTGTCAGGGTTTCTGCTGCATGGTAGTCATAAAAGCAGTGAGTACTTGCATTCTGTCATGATTGCTATTGGGAAAGCTTCTCATTATGTTGGTTGGTGGGTATGTCCACAAGACATTTTGACAAAGTTTTGGAAGACAGTATTGGGAGAGACTTAACCAATGCTTTCCTGATCCCTTCAACAACAAAACTCTGATTCTTAACCTATTTTTAAAATCTAGCACATTGCTCCATTTGCACTTACCATGGTGGCTAATGTATTGGAAGTGGTCAAGAAATCTTCCATTGGTTGATTGATTGAGTCCCTCAACCTAATTGTACAAACATTCGTTGAATGAATGACTGAGTGAGTAAATTTCTCTTTACTGCAGGTTTAACAACTCCAGTTCTCCCAATTTTTGTTACCATGATCTGTTGTCCTTCCACTTTACTAATGGCTCTGGTGATCCTGCATGGACCTCCTTTAGTACGTTAATGTCAGCTTACACCCCATCTTCAGTCAAGTGACTCACCAGGGTAAAGCCTTGCAATAAGCACCAACTGAAACAGGAAACAAAAGTCCTCCTGTTGTGCAAGGCCAGAGGTCAAGATGTCCTTCCTGGAATTTCTTCAAATGCATCCAGGCGGGGCTGTTGAAGACGGGGGTAGATGTTTGCAGTTTTGTTATGCTCTTCTGCACCATAACCCCTTTGGCCATGGTGAATGTCATACACACTCATAGGCATGGTTCTTGGATTCCATCCCCATGCCAAATGCCAGCCTGGAGATCTGTAATCCAGGACACGAGCCAGCTATTTGAAGCACATTGCACCAGACATTTCCTGAGATGTAAAGGAAGGCCTCCTTGCTAGAAAGCAAAAGAATTCTGGCTCTCAGAGATTTGGCTCAGTAACTTTAACTACTTGGCTATGAGCCAGTCCTCCAGCAAGCAGCTATCATGTGACCTGCAAAAAATTCAGGCCCAAAAGCTTGTAGCTACTGCTTTTCCCACGGACACCACAGCTTCCTTTGAGAGATATGTCACAGGTTGGGGTCAGGGACAGTTTTTAAGAGAGACATAAAACCTGACACAAAAGGCTAGCAGAATGGCTCAAGTGGTAAGAGTAACTGCTTATTAAGTGCGAGGCCCTGGGTTCAAACGCCGGTGCCACCAAACAGCAACAACCTGACATTAAAAACATCTCAGGGATTGGAGGTGTGGCTCAAGTAGAAAAACACCTGCTTTGCAAGTGCAAAGCCCTGATTTCAAACCCAGTACCATCAAATTAAAATAAAATAAAAATCTGAGTAGCTTTCTTCATTTTGGGAGAATACTGTCCAAAAAAAGGTTGTCATTCATCACTATATTTTTCTTTTCAAGCCAAATAAAATTACACAATGTATATTGAATTGGTTAAAAATCATAAATTAGATCTTACTGGTAATTTCTCAATTAATACATTAATTGTCTTTTCCAGCCAAATTATTTGATGTCAAAAGTATACACTAGAAGACAAACATTTTGTAATTCTACAGTCTTTGGTGCTTTCTGGTGTCATACAGGCTATTATGAAATGCATGTGGTAGTGCTTCTCTGCTCATTCAGTACAAAGCACTATTCAAATGATTTTTTTAAAACCTAATTAATAATTCAGACTCCCTGGAATCGTCTCTCCTGAATGCTAAAGTTGGTTCCCGGGGTGGAAACAGAGCTGATTAGAGTGGCTTTAGGGTTCATGAGAGAACAAGATACAAAGCACCTTTGGATGAATTATCATATTGGATACTCCTTACACCTACAAAATATGATGTTATTCCCAGGTCATTCCACAGTTTATTAACTGAAACTCAGCAGAGATAAGTTCCGAAGTCATTGTCAGAATTAGAATCCATGCCTTTTGCTAGATGGATGCCTTTCCCACCAGGGACTCTACAGAGTGATGACAGAAGAGACCATGAATGACAATTTAGGGACATGCTTCTTTGTGACCTTCCTGTGGGCTCAACTCTGAGTCTTTGTCTAGACTCCTTTTCTCTTTTGGAGAAATTGATCTGGCATTATTTGATCCCTATTGTGAGGGGTGGCCAAGAAAAACATGAAATATTTAAGAAGTGCTTTGTTTCACAGGAAGTCATGTTCCAAGTCACAAATCTGCAAGAATCTTTGTGGCAGTGTGGGAAATATATGTCAGCTTACCCACTCATCACTCCAGCTCTTCCAATGTCACACATTTCACTCCTGACCTGTCTATGTGCGAGAATCTAAGAATGTCATACATGAACTTGCCACCTTTCTTTACTTTTGTTGTTCCTGAGACTGCCATGATGTGTTATTAAAATGTCCAAGAGAGAATTAAAGGAGTAGGGTGAGAAGAGGCAGAGGGAATCAAGAAACAGAGCAAAGGAGGTAAATAAAAACTGACAATTCCTGAGGAGCCCAAGCTGTTAAACTGTGGGGTGCAGATCCTCTGTTGTTCTCCCTGCAATGTGAAAGTGAGACTTGCTGGCTAGATCTTGCAAGCACCTTTGCCAAGGTCGACTGTGGCCAAACCTTCTCAGTGACAAGAGTCAGTGGGGTGCAAAGCTGTTCATTTGGTATCCTTTACCTTCACTGAGGTCATGGCTGAAATATTAAGCTGATCCTAGATCCTACATACATGGTTTCATGAAGCTGATTTGGCAGGGATAGAAGCCAGGGGAAGGGGCAGGATCAGACACAGGGAGAGGCGTGAAGCCTCCTGGGGGCACACACAGGCAGACTCACATAGCCACATTGCCACAGTGAAGCAGCCAGCTTGTTTACTTTCAACTCAGAATGTTTTCCTTTGTATGTCCTTACCATCACCTCTTACTTTTCAGGAAATGGCACAAAGTAACAGTTTTCACAATGCCATCAATGTCCATTTTGACAGTATTCATGTCACAATACACAGTCATGTACTGTAATTATACAAAATCCAAAGAATAAAATGCCACTAGTTACACAGGTTAAAATGAAACTGACAACGCAAAATAAAACAAAGAAATCTCTGTCGGAATCCATAGAGACACTTGACAGTGTTACAAAAGGATGTAGTCAAACAATTGTCCTAGCATGCCGAAATTCATTGCCATGACGTCATAAATTCCCAGCTCTTTGGGGGCAGGGGGAGGAAAGTGAGTTTTCACAGCTGATGGTTCTGAGAAACAGCTCTTACGTGTATGCAGGTCAACAGAAAAAGAAATGTAAAGTGTAGGCACCAAGATTGCTCAGACAGCAACAGCATTTAGAGTCAGATTTGAAACTGTTCTGAACTAGATCTAGGTTCTTGAAAAGGAATCTGGACAGTGACATTAGTCCAAAAGGGCCAAGGGAAAAGCACTCAACTGTTAATAAGCAATAAAACCATCAAGAACTAGAACAATTAAGACAAATATTTTTTCTACTCTATTTTGAAGTTGAAGTACAGGTTTTCATATTTGGAATAGGAAAAGACACGTGCTTAATCTGTGGGGTCAAGAGGGAGAGAGAACCTCTCTCTCTTCCCTATCTACCCACCCCATTCCTGATCCCATATTTTCAAGGTTGGAGTATAGATCTTGGAAGTAGAATTACTATTTCCTTGTGTGTGGCCATGCCTCTTAAATAATGAGGTATAATTTAATGTTAACAATGCCTGTTCTTTCCTGGGCTGTGGAGTTGATTAATAGTGTGGGTAGAGAATGATTCAACTTTCTGATAAAATCTTACACATACAAAAATTATTGCACTTAAAAAAAAAAAAAAAACAACTCAGCCCAACCAGCAAAGGGCCAACTATAGTCTTCGAAGTCTTGTACTTCCTACCCTTTGCAGACCTTTCTGGTGTTCTGTTGAATTTGGTCCATCAAATGTCCAGAAGTGAAAGAGTCCAAAAGACACTGCAGGCTCTTTAAGGCTAAGGATCCCCAGTGCTCCTATGAGATAAATTACCTCCTTGGCCACATAATACAGAGCAAGGGCTCATTTTAGCAAAATAACTGGCATCTCCCCAAAAACATCTGGAAGCAAGGTAGGATGGGTGCATATCACATCCTCTCCTGTGAATGAGAGAGAGACAGTCAGCAGCCTGGGGATCAGCAGGATCCTCCCCACCCTACCACTGGCTCTGATCACACTCAACCCCAGAACCCATGTGGGCATGAATTTATTTGGGCATCTTTAGATCTGTGTGACCCCTCCTTTCTGTGGGTCTGAACATCTATTTCTCCACCTGCAAATCTGTCTTTGTCTTTCTTCTACAAATTTGTCTCTGTCTTTCCTTATTCTTATCCTTCCTGCCCACTCATGCTGCTTTTTCTTGGTGGTTGTAGAGCAACAATGGATGCTAATCCTGCTATCGGATTAGTAATGCCATGCTAATCTTGTCCTGTTACTACTGACTCATATACTTCCTATCCTTTCATATTTCTCCCACAGTGTACCACTGTCCTCTGCCACTCTATCAGTGGCTCTCCAACCCCAGGATATTCAGACACTGTACTCTATCACTGAGCTAAATAACCAGCCTACTTGTTACGTCAAACAAGATCACTCCCATCTCCAAAATCTGATCTCGTAGTCACTAATATTTTCATGACGCTCTCAAGTATCATTCACACAATGTGTGAGATCAAGGCATTTCTAGAGTCCACTAAACTGAGGCTCTGCTCTCAAATTGCTTTTCTTTCTTGGCGTGTCCACTCCAGTTCACCTCTGCTTTGTAACCCATGTCATTCAAAACAGTATTTGCACAAATATCTAGGGAGATGGAGTTGAATGGTAGCATCCCTATACTGTAGGCACAGATGTGATATCAGAATGACTTAAGGTTCTGGGTAGAGGGAATGGAGGAAAAATGGTGAGTGCGAAAGCTCCTCCTTCTTGCTACCATCAACCAGTGCACTGGAACTTAGAGATCCACTATGGTATTTGTAGACACAAATACCATCCTTGCGACCATCCTTGTGAGGCCAAAAGGTGGAGAGAATGATGAGTGTGAATCAGAGTCGATACAATGGTTACTTCTGCCTTTTGTCCCGTCCCATCACATCCCCTCCCCCTGTTTAACACAGAGCACCATGGAGGGCTCTTCTCAACTTACTGCTCCAGATTCAGAACTAGGACTTGCTAACGTTCTCGTATATGACGTCACTGATGCAGAACTGCTGCTTCTTCTTCATCCACATCAGCTGAACACACTGATGGATAAAAATGTACTGCTCCTGGGGCAAAAGACAAAATCAGGTCTCAGACCGAGATGTATTTGTGTAGATATATGCAAAGATAAAATATTTTAGTATGACGATACTTTTGTCATCAGGATCTAATGTAAAAGGAAGCCATTTTCATTCTTTACAGAGACTGTTCTCTAACTAAAAATCCAAGGGAATCAGCTGTAAAGGTATTTTATTAATAGTGTTACTTAGAACCTCATTATCTGTATTTTATTGGTGGTACTGGGGTTGGAATTCAGAGCCTTGCACTTTGTTAGGCAGGTGCTCTACCACTTGAGCCATGCCCCAGCCCTTTCTGATTTATTTTTAAGATAGGGTCTCATGTTTATGCCCAGCCAGCCTAGACTGAGATCTTCCTATTTAGGCTCCCCATGTAGTTCAGGTGACAGGCATGGGCCACCTTCATGAATTAAGATAGTAAGATAGAGTCTCACTAACATTTGCACAGGCTGGCCTGGAACCACGATCCTCCCAATCTCAGCTTCTCAAGTAGGTAGGATTATAGGGCCTAGCCTCATTACTTTTTCTTAATATAGCAGAATGTTTCTTTCTCCCCAGGTTTATTGAAGTATAACAAATAAAAATGTATGTGTTTAAAGTATACAATGTGTTGATTTGATATACATTATGAGATGATTGTCACAAACTAATTACCACACACATCACCTCACACAATTACCTTTTTGTTAATGATGATAACCCTTCAGATCTACTCTCTTAGCAAGTTTCAAGTACAAAATGCAACACTATCAACTATGGTTGCCATGAAGTATGTTAGGTCACCATTTCATGATGCCAAAGGAAATGATGATTCAACTGATAATTCATGGGACTCTTTCGGAAAACAAAATAGCGAACTACCTCACCACACATGGAAATAAATCCTAGGAAGTTTAAGAAATTAAAACAACACAAATATAGTTTAGTTGGTGCAGGTGGCTCATGCCTATAGTTCTAGCTACTCAGGAGGCAGAGATCAGGAGGATCTCAGTTCAAAGCCAGCCTGGAGAAATAGTTCGCTAGATCCTGTCTCAAACAACCCTTCACTAAAAAGGGCTGGTGGAGTGGTTCAAGGTGTAGGTCCTGTGTTCAAGTCCCAGCATGGCAAAAAAAACCCCAAAACCCAATATATATACATATATGTTAATTCCTCTCTGTTTACCTTAGGAAAGCAATTTCCAAACTTAAAGCAATGGAATAAGTTACAAATAAAATTCAAATTATTATATACCAAAATAAATGATCAAAAGAATAAAAGTAAAGGGCAAACCAGAAATTAGAAGGGAAAATATTTTCCCAAGTTATGAGGAAATGTCAATATCTTTACTTTCGTTGAAAAGTCAATCAAATCAGCAACACATGCAAATACATAAATGTAGTACAATTCCTGGAAGACACGTGAGGACGATCCATTTTATTGCTAATGCCTGGCAGTTTACACTTATTTAGTGATTTTTTTAAATAAACAAAGTAAATATTAAAGTATATGCAAAAATGACTAAGCAATAAAAATATAAATTGCAACAGTTATTTTCATCTAAGAATGCGGTAAAGTTAGGGAGAGAAAAAGTAGCATTCAATGGTGACCTGACTTTGTTGACACAGTCATTATTACTTATTGGTGGTGTAGGTACCATTAATACATGGTGAGGACACAGATAATAGTGAAAAGTTGATAAGAATCCAACTTAATGTTCTATAAAAAAAGAGAACGGGTCAAGTAAGCAATGATGTATCCATAATGAAGTATTAGCGCTCAAAATCAGATTTCTAGAGCTTTAGGCATTTGTGATATACAGTATGCATAGTAAAATGCTAAGTGAAAAATCACTCTGTAAAAATACATACATATGTATAGCACATGAGCTCAATTTTGTAAAAGTTAAACTTGAATGAAAGCTGAAATGAAATGAACAAAACTATTAATATTTGTTGCTTTTGTGCCATAACATAAATGTAATTTTGTGGATTTTTTCCTTTTTCTATATAAGATGCACTATTAGATATAACCTTGGGCATGGTGGTGCAGGTCTGCAATCCCAGCACTCAGGAGGCTGAGGCAGGAGGATCATGAGTTCAAGGCCAGCTTGGGCTACAGAGTGAGACCCTGTCTTTAAAAGTAAGCAAACAAACAAAAAAAGATGTTTGCAGGATTTTAAGAAGAAGCTTGTCTAGCAGCTGTTTTCAAAGATAAAAGCAACACTGCAAACCCCACTGGCTTGGAGCCTCATCTGCTCCATATTTTTCAGCAACCCTTAGAGAAAATATATTCCCTTTTGATGCCAGAGCATCGCATCAGTAACTGAGTCACCATTTGTGGTTCTCACACGTCGCTCTGGTGTTTCTGGTGTTATGCCAACATTGGGAATAGAGAAAACTCCGGCCTGAGCTCTCACCCCGTAACTGCCCAGAGGCCAAACTTTGTGTCAAAAAAAAGACTAAAGGAAAAGCAAATAAAAGACTATTTATGGACACATCTCAAGTGTCCCTGAGAAGTCCAAGCTGCCCATAGGGAGGACAGTCTGCAAAAAGCAAAGCCCTAACTGACCTCTAGGGAGGGGCCATTAGAGGAAAACCAAACAAAATATTTGGTAACAGTAGAAGACAGACAAATGCCGTCCTCAGTAACCTTTATAGTTTCAAAGCACTTGTTTGGAGCCTATCATTTTACATAATGTATATCTGCAGTAATTTGTGAAAATTGTCATGCACATTTTAGAGATAACTCTAAATCTGTAGAGGTGACATGATTAGTTTAGCACTAAAGCTGAGATTCGGGCCTTCTCCCAAGTTCTGGCTTTCCTCCTGTCTGTCCCTGTACTGGTAAGGGAGAAGCCCTTGCAGTTCATGTGGTCAGGTGAAGTGCATGCAGCATGTGACAATGACCCTGACAGATGCCCCTGAGGACATAGTTGACTAAATCAGTCACTGTGGGCATTTTTCAGAGAGAGTGAAGTCATGGAGTCAAGGTGACAGGTGGTGTAAGGGAAGGTTGGAATATTAGAAAGCACAGATGGGAAGAAAGGAGGTATTCATTTCATGGGTTGATTTCAATACTTAGGCAGAATTCAACTGGAGACTGATTCTGTCCTGTTGAAAACCATCCATGATTGACAAATGAGAAAAGAATCATTTTTAAAGCTTGTTCTTTACTTATTAAAAGTAAAACTAGAAAGCAGCATGTGAATAGGCTGAAAAACAACCATAGATAAATTTGTCTGAATTCCAAAATCAGTTTGAACCATTGTAGACCAGAGAAAAGCAAAGGTAAATGAACAAGAAGATGTTCTAGACATAACTAACAAAGCAGACTCAAATGCATAACTGGACCCTGAAAATATCCACTGCAAAATCCCTAGGCAACTCAAAGGTAAAGCCAGAGCAGCTGGGAAAAGTAGCAACCTGAGAGATCTCTGCCCCCTTTGCTGACTTTGAATTTCCAGAGGGAAGTTCAAAGCAGGAATGTCATACTAGTAAAAGACTGTTTTTGTGGAGAGGTCAACCTGAAATGCTGCTATAACCAAGGACAACTAAAATTTGGGTTAAGAAAGAGAGAAAAACAAAACATATTCTTGGTTTTCCAGAAAGCCACATTGTGGTTGCTCAGGTTTTGTGTTGTTACCACATTCGAGGACAAATAATAGGGTTGAAAATAGGATGGAGGGTCTGCTGCGTGAAGGTGGTTTTTAAAAAGGGATTAAGGTTCTGTGGTTGGAAAAGTCAAGAACAAACAGACTATAATCAAAGTCTATGAAGCTGTAAGAGGTATAAATTAAATGAATGGGGCAGACAAGTCATTAAATACAAGATATTAAAAATGAGGATAAGCCCTTGAGGATTTTACATATATATGGGGAGTTTTATCACATATTAGGATGTAAATTTATGGAAATAAGTGTTAAAAAATTGGCTTCCATTTAACCACCAGGTGGTGGGCTTCTTTGGGAAGTATGACATTTTAAGTTTATGGTAAAAAGTTGATGCGCATGTCTCCACAACTGTAAATCAGAAGACCCCACGATCGAGACTGCATGGGCGCAAGGAAGTGAAGAAACAGATGAACGACTGGCTTCTTAATTAGCCATGAAACTTTGAATATGAATGGGTCACTCTTTCCAAACTAGTAGGATCTCGATGTCGCTCAGAAATAAACACATTGGAAGGGCTGTGCCAAGCCTTGCTCAAATGGGATTGGGTAGATAGCAGGAAAGAAAAGCGAAAAGGGTGAGAAAAAACAAAACCACTTGAGTTTTTCTGGAGGGTGAGAAAAGGAGGAAGAGGAGGAACAAAAAAGGGGAAAGGAGAAACCCAGAGTTGGAGACAGCAGCCATTATCCCAGGCTTTTGAGTTGTACTGCCATCTAGTGGTGATAGGTGGAAAAAGCATGAGGAAGACCAGGACCTTTAAAAAATGTCTTGGTAAAGAGAGTCAGGCCAGGCTGTGTTCTATTCCACAAGCGTTCCTCCCACACACACTCCTGCAGGAAAGAAGTATTGTGTGTCTGATGTTGTGAGAACGGCTGGGTGATTCGGATTATGAGGCAGCAATTGTACTTGGGGGTTTTTGCGCCCAGAGGCAGTGTGATGCTGCCTCCTGGAGCACATGGGGCTGTCCTCCAGCCCCAGTGCATTCCAAGACCTCAAGGGAAAGAAGAACCTGAGAGAAGAGGAGGCAGAGAGAGCCCCTCACACTGATGGCTGTGCTGAGGATGGACCACGCACGTGATTAAAATAATACATGCATTCACTTAGATTAAAGGATCGGGAGATTGGGTGATACTGGTTGAGGCTGGAGATCCTTACAAGCATGAGACAGAAAGTACAAATTCAATTTATGGTAATCATCAAAAGTGAATTGGGACATGGAGGAAAAACTAATGACAAGCCAATCAGTGCAACACTTCAAATATAAATTAAATCACATGTGTCATACAGTCTCCATCTGAGGGTATCTTCCCAGATTGGCTTCAAGTAAGTCTCATTCTGCTTGAAGAGGATGGACTCTATTGCAGACACCATGTGCTCAGGTTGACTAAAGGGCAAATGACACCATTCTTCGTGTAGTTGTTACACACAAAACTGATTGCTAGAGGCTCACGTCTACCTTTAGACATTCCTGCATCTGTACCTGCAGTAGCTGTTAGTATGCAATAAGAAAATGGGAAAGGTAGAAGCAAAACAAAGTTTGAGGTAACTGTTTTGAAACATGAGTTTGAATAACAGGAATGTGTTTGATGAAGGGCAAATTTTAAAATACATTATTACGTTCCTACCTCTGTCTGTACCATGGACATCCGGTATGACCTCATTTCTGACACCAGCCCTAAGATGTCCACAAATTCGTGATCCCGAATGTGCTGCAAGAGTCTGTCCAAAGCAATGAAGGTTCCTGTCCGTCCCACGCCCGCACTGCAAAAGAAGATCCAGAATGCATACTATTTGGACAGTGCATATTATTTCACTGTGGAAAATAAACTGAAGAGTTCTGAAAACTATGGGTGGCACCATTGTAAAACAGAAGACTAAACTCCTGACAGTGTGTTTTATTTAACTGAGTTTTAAGTATTCAGTTGTGGTCAGTGTCCTTTGTTTTGTTTTGGGTGGTACTGGGGCTTTAACTCAGGGCCTTATGCTGCTAGGCAGGCACTGTATCACTTGAGCTATGCCTCCAGCCCTTTTAGCTGTAGTTATTTTTCAGACAAGGTCTTGCTTTTTGCCTGGGGCTGTCTGGATCAAAATCTTCCTAACTCTGCCTCCCAAGTAGCTCAGATGACAAGCACATACCACAACACTTAGCTTGTTAGTTGAGATGGGGGTCTTGATAATGTTTTTTTTAGGGCTGTTCTCAAATTGCAATCCTCCAGATCTCTGCCTCCTGGGTAGCTGAGATTATAGGTTTGAGCTACTATACCAGGCCTCCAGCTCAAAAGTCTAGTTGACATTCCCACAGCTTAATATCAGTTCTGGGGCCATATTGATGTCTCATGCAGTCTCCAAATCCCAGGGCTCAGAGCGTGGTAGAAGTGGACTGACATGGCCAAATCATCTGTCCACTACAGTCCCTGGTTCTTCATGTTCAAGCCACCTCTTCCAATCACTCATAGCTCAAAGAGTGAACAGGTTCTAAACTCTGAATTGTAATGATAGAAAAGAGAAAGGTGAAGCCAATTTAGAGATGGAATTTGCTAGGAGAAAACTCCAGTACTGAAAGTCTTGAATTTAGAGCCTCATTTGCTTATCCTATTAAACAGTTCTTCACTCCAGGGACTTTTCAGATAAAAAAATCTACACTGAGCAGCACCTGTGACGTACATCCAGAGCTGTGCTTGCCAGCAACAGGGTGTGACTTTGACCCCATAGGGAGCAGCTATATTCTCAGCTCTTGAAAAGAACCATTTTGAGAATAATCTCAACTGTGAAAGCCAGCTGTTAAACTGTGAGAGTCTCGGTGGGCTAACACCACACACCCACACTACACACAGACAAACATAGATACACACACCACACACACACTCACAGAGACACACACTACACAGACACACATAGATACACACGCCACACATACACAGACATGCATACAGAGGGACACACACACAGAGACACACACCACACAGACACACACAGACACAGACACACACACCACACACACACCAGACACACACAGACACACAGACATAGATACACATACAGACACACACCACACAGACACACCACACACAGACTCATGCCACACACATATACCACACATAGAAACACACACCACACAGACACAAACCACACACCTACTACATACCACACACACACACACATCACATATACACAGACACACACACACAGAGACACACATTACACAGACACACACACCGCACACAAAGACACACACTCATCACACATCACATATACACAGACACATACACATAGATACACACAGACACAAACATATACAGAGACACACACCACACACACACACAGACACACACAAACATACACACACAGACACACACACACCACAGCACTGCTACTCTAATTCACAAAGGACAAGGTCCCAGACCTGGGTTACACACTTACTGGTCAGGCTGTCACAGTTTCTAAAACTTCCCTCAACATCTTCATACCAGTTCCATCTCTTCAGTGCACTCAGAAGTATTTATGTCTCCTAATTCTTTTTCTTGTTAATCAAATTCTTACGTTTTTACCTCACATTAATATCATTTTTATAGTGATCTCGAGATTTATTTAGTTTTTTTAATCTAACTTTTTTGGGGCAGTACTGGGCTTTGAACTCATGGCCTTGAATTTGCTAGGCAGGTGCTCTACCACTTGAGCCACATCTCCAGCCTTTTGGCTTTCAGGTTATTTTTCAGATAGAGTTTTGCATTTTTGTCCTGGCAATCTCAGACCTCGATCCTCCTACCTATGTCCTCCCATGTAGCTGGGATGACAGGCGCACACTACCACACCCACCTTGTTTGTTGGAAAGGCATCTTGCTAACTTTTTGACTGAGCTGGACTTGAACCACGATACTCTGGATCTCCACCTCCCAAGAGCTGGGATTATAGGCATGAGCCACCATGCACAGTCCCTGAATTTTATTTTAAATGAATTTATAAAAGTCTAAAACCACTCACTTATTTCACCTCTGACTTCCATGGCAAGTGAAGGAAAATCTTTTGAAGTTGTGCAAAATTTTACAACACTGTGTCACAGGGATGGATTTTGGTGACACAGGAAGTTTGAACTCAAGTGCTCACACTTGCTAGGCAGGTGCCTCAGACTTTACAGGGTTGGATTTGATGGAGTTTTGTTCATGTGGTGGGAAGGAATTATTAAATTCAAAGGCCACACTTCCCACAAAATAATTAGTGTGGACCATGATTTTTTCTTAAAAAAATGTTCTGGATCACATTTCCTTTTCATTCTGGCTGTTTGGAAATTTAGAAACCTTTTTTTATTTGGTGGGACTGGGGTTTGAACTCAGGGCTTCACACTTGCAAAGCAGGAGCTCTACCTCTAGTCCATTTTGCTCTCGTTATTATGGAGATGGGGTCTCATGAACTATTTGTCTGGGCTGACCTCATACCAAGGTCCTCCTGATCTCAGCCTCCCCAGTAGGTAGGATTACAGGTATGAGCCACTGGTACCTGGTTAGAAACAATTTAGGAATAACCACTGCAAACCTGTTTAATTTTCATATGCTGATTTTTTTCATTCTTTCTTTCCCTCTTCATGGTTTTGTATTTACTTATATTGTGTTGAACTGTGATAGCTACTTCTAATTTGTTCTTGTATTTACCCATGTTATCACCATGGGGAATCGCTGATGGGGATGGATAATGACATATAGTAATTGGGGCATAGCCTTTGGAGAACTGTGTGCCTGGATTTGAATCCTAATTCCTTCACACTGTACTTGAATGAACTGTTGTAAATTCCTTACTGTTTCTAGTCTTCAGTTTTTCTTTCTTCTGACAATGGGAATGATAAGAACTGTCCTATATTCTATAGAAATAAGCTAACCATACTGTAAGTAAACAGTGTGTACAGCAAGATGTCAAGTAACCAAAGAGTCACTTGTGATTAAATCTGATCCAGGGTTTATGGAAGGGAGGGTTATTCCCTTTATTTTAAAAACAACCCTGCTACTTAATGGGAAAGCACTTGATGAGATTACCTGCAGTGAATGATCATTGGGCCTTTGCTCCTGGTGGCCTGCTGTCGGACCATGTGTACAAACTGTAGGATACTTTCTGCTGCATTTGCTGGAGGAACACCATGATCGGGCCATGCAGTGTAGTTAAAATGCATCACATCCTGCATCTCGTCAGCCTGGAGAGTCAAAAGCCCTAAACAGCATTAATCAGGATAGCCCAGGCCTTTACTGTAGATCACCCATGAATAGTGAAAGAGATAGATCCACATTCCTCTTCCGGGCGGTGCACCTCCCTTCCCAGCGCTAAGCACCACGAGTGGTGCAAAGTAGGTCCTGAAAAAAATACTAACAGCAAAAAGCTTCAAACAGTAAGACAGGTAGGCTAACTCACGCCTGCATGGTTAGGACAGAGCTTAAGCAGGTCAGGGTTTGCATCCTGACTCTGCCATTTAGAAGTGGTGTCAGCTTTTGAACTGAACATTGTGGAAGGCGTTGTGCACAACTTAGATCCCTCTGTCAGCCTGGGAACCACTTTTCCAGCTTCTGCCCATGGAATAGCTGGGCCCTCCTTGTGAGAGCTGCCCTCCATGACAGGAATCTGCCGCACTGCAGAATGTCTAAGAGGTTGTATCTCCTGTCTGGACCAGGGTGTGAAAATCCAGCTTTTCTGTCAGAACGGAGTACCACTATTCACACACGAGCACTCTCAGTAGGACCTGTCTTAGACTCTGGCTGAATCCCCAGATGTATATGACTCCTTCCCTGTTGTATTCTGCTTCTTTTGACCCCTTTTAGGTTTACTTAAGAAAGTACTTTCTAACAAATACCTTCTCTGGGAATCCCTGCCTTGGGGTTTGACAGTAGGAGACCTGACCCAAGACAGACTTGCTAAGCTTTGGTTTTCTCATTATTTAAAAAGGACTGAATAATAGCAATAACAAGCATCATTGTGTAGATTAAGCAGATGATGTGTGTGTGTGATGGATGGTGCAAATTAACTATCATTGTCATTATTGCAATTACATCACTACTACCATTTGTTCTCTTCCTGCTCAGTCATTTACATGGTTGGCTCTGGGAATCTCTAGGAAGTAGAACTGTTTTGTACATCAACATGAATCAGTTCGTATTAACCCACACATCAGATATTGTTGCTCCCTCTAAGCTGAGAAAATATCAGTTAGCATGAGGTCTTTTAAGATCAACTCCTTTTAGTCTCTACTGATTTGTAGGAATGATTTTTTTTTCTCTTGCTGTCAACAGGCAGACAGATTTCAAACCCAAGCTTCATAAATAATGTGGCTTGTCTCTCAACCCTCAAATTTGCCAAGAGCCTATGATCCACCCTCAGGATGGAATATTATACCATAATTTTGGAGAGTTTAACTTGGTTGTGCATTTGGATCTAAAATTTACATTCAGGTAGCATAGAGCAATGGATTGCAAGAAGCAAAATTGAGCCGTCTTGGTCAGGACAAAATTTACATCAATGCAAATAAATATATAACTAAAAGCATAAATAAAATGTATAAATGCGTACTAAGATTTATATAATTAAAAATACCATCACTCCAACTATACTCATTGTCACTTGGTACCTAAGTCCTTATATCCCAGCAGCAAACAGTGCCTCCCTACTTATGTTCAAGAGCTTTGTCATAGACAAACAAAGCATGAAGGTTAGAAAGATTCTGGCTGCCCTCATTGCTGTCTTCAGGAGTATGTCAAGAAAGTAACCCATGTGTTATGAATTGTGCAGGATAGCAATTATTCAACACCATGAGGATTTAAGGATGCTCAGCTGTCAGCTATCTTGGGTTTCCCAGAAAGGGTCCCCAAATGCCAACCCTGTTCAAATGCTGATCATAATTAGCATAAATGAGACTTTACATTGTCTTCTGTATATTGCCCATCTCTCTCTATATATCTATATTCCAATACAGTTGATATGAAAATACATTCAGCTGCAAAGTGCAAGGTGATGTAAAATCAGGACACTACCAAATTGTCACGAGCATTTCCATTGCTGCAAGGCAGAGATTCTAGAACTGGCATCAACTCCCTGGAACAAACAAGTCTCTATCAATCTTTGCTCTCATGGCATGATCTTTATTCAGTTCATGACAATTTGCAAGTACTGGAAAGTGGTAAGTTGTATATTGTGGTCATTTTCCTCTTTTCTAATTAAATGAGAAAACCCTTCTGGTTTTATCTTCCTTGGCATTGCCAAATTTCTCTTACTCTGATGTCCTCATTTATATAATTTTATCTTGTCGAACTTCAAAAGTTTACACATCTCAGTATTGAAGTAATAAAGAAAGGTATAAACAAAAAATTAAACAAGTAGAAAAATAGATTATTAATTTAGCACCATGTTCTCTGGTCAATTTAGCCTTCATGGTAAGGAACTTAAAATTTGGATTCTGCTGCTTAAGGCCAACAGGGGGCGCTGCAGTGCTAGATACTTGTAATCACTGTAAATGGCTTATGAGAAAACCTGTTCTTGATGTTTAAGCTCTTCACGTTGCTGTCCTTGAAAGGCAAGTCATCAATTAAGACCAAGGACAAGAAACGTATTATTGACCACACAATGATCTATGTGTGGTCATAGATCTTCATGTCAAGGGACCAGGACTGGAAACAGACTCTATTTTGTACTCTGCATTTTTTTTCTCCCAGATATAAATGTAGGGAAAGTTCTTTAGCAGTTTGCACTGCTCTGGCTGAAATAGTTAAGAAAGAAAGATTAGTTCAAATGGAGCTAAGATTGAGAACTGTTTCTGTCTGTTGCCTTACAAAGTGCCTTATAACTGTTGAAATAATTCATCCACCGATTGTATGCAAAGATAGAAGATTTGATTCTCAAACTCACAGTAGATTGGGGGAGGGGCAGAAATAAAGAGAGAGTTGTAACCATAGTGTCATGTGTGGACTCCAGCAGGGAGGAAAGAGCTCAAGGTCTCTGACACCAGGGAAGGCTCCACACAGGAGAGGACATTTGAGCTGAAACTATATTTGAGTGGAAGTGTGCTTGGGGAACAGGAAAAGATGGTGGGTCAAAGGAATGGAACAGCATGAAACACAGTCTGTTCTAGGGACACTAGGATTTGATAAAGTTTCATTGCAGTAAAAGCCATTGTTAACTACCAGTGGGTAAGATGTGATTTACCTCTTGTAAATACCGATACATGGGTACTTACAGAGTACTTAGGCTATTATTGATATGGGCAGTCTTGGTTTCCACTGAGGGTCAGCACACTTTTTCAGGAAAGGATCAGACACTTAACATTTTAGGTTTTGCAGGTCATGAAGGTTGATGTAGCATGAAAGCAGTCATAGACAATACGTAAACAGATGTGGGCTATGTTCCAATAAAATGATATTTATGGATATTGAAGTTTGAATTTCACATGTTTCATGTGGAATATTCTTTAAAATGTTTTCAACCATTTATGAAGATTAAAAAACCACTCTTATCTCATTGGTTTTACAAAACAGGGAGACCTAGTCTACACCCGAGTTTGCCATCTTCTGGTCTATACCACTAGGAAAGGCTGTTTCTATGTCAATTGAAGACTTTCTTATTAAATTTTGTCCTAGCAAAGAGCACATTCAAATGGACTACACTAGTGAAAACTCTACATGCTATGGGATGCTTGTAGGTAGAAAATGACAGGGTGATGTTAACACCTAAGCTGGGCACAGAAGCTGCCTGCACACAAAGATGTGTCATCAGAGACACACCCTGCAGGTAAAGTAGACTTTTCTGACATTCTAACAATCAGAAATCAACAGCACTTCAAGAGAGATAAGGAACCATGATTAACAAGGCTTAAAAATAGCTTCCATATAGTGAAGCCCAGAACAAAATAAGGAAATCAAACAGAACAAAACCTGAAGACTTAAATCATGGTTTAAATGTTTAACTCAAGGTAGAAGTGTTCATTCTCCTAATCAAACTCACGTAATATGAGAAACAAGAACTCCTTTTTTATCAGTCATGCTTGGTAAGCAGTGATTAACAGAATCTTCTATTGTCATGAGCTAATTTGAGATGGACCAGTGCAGATTTTTATTTCAACTTCCCTGGCCCTCCAATTCAATCATTTCATCTTTTATTATCATTTCCCATTGATAAAATGGGAAACTACACTGAAAGTGGAATTTTTCTCTTGAAGGAAGAAGCACTGTAAAGCCTGATGTACTCATTATCTTCCACCAGGACCTTTTGGTAGGGGATGGTAGTGGAGATGTTGGATTTTGGACTGGGGACTTACATAACTGATCCGAAAGTGTCTACAGGCCCAGGCCCAGTCATCCTGCTCTTCCTCTGAGATCATCTCCACGGTGATGTCTCCATAAGCTGTAGGTTCTTCTGTGAATGGCCAGTAATGGTCACATTTCACCTGGTGCAAAAATAACACAATCTTTTAGAGCAAAGAGTCTAGGGAAGAAATTAAGTCTGTGCTCATTTAGCAAAAGCAAAGGTCCTCGCTTCTGAAGAACCATTAAGGCTATTGTGAGGAGGAAAAACATAGCAAGTGCAATAGTTTCTGCTACATAGTAGGCACTTCATCCAGGACAGTAGCTGGGCCAACCAGTGGTTTGGGCTTGGGAACAAGCCCAATGGCAGTGGCTTGGGAACAAGCCTCATTGATACACACCCTCCTTTTCTCATTGCACTGAGTGAGCATGACAATAATCTGAGACTTCTGTTGTAGGACCATCTTCCAGAAGTCATTTCTGGTTTCAGGCAGTGGGCCCTGGGTGGCGATGTACTCCTGAGGTGAGTTGTACCCCTGAAAGATAAATGACAAAGTTATTGCTTAACCAGTTGCTGTTAATGCCAGATGCTCTATACCAATGGGGAAGACTGAAAATTTCCTGATGATAAAGCTGGCAAAGGATCACACATCTATGTAACGTCTTTCCTTGTCTCATCAGAGGCAATCAGAGTGATTGACTGTAATGGTCTGTGTGATATTAAGCATCGCTCTCAGAAAGCCTGTAAAATTACACCCACAGCTTTTTATTGCAATGTTCACTACCTTTATAGGTGTTTTAAAAGCACAAGTGTTCAGATGGACCTTCCCTTTTGGGGGGCTACTGTGGTTGAGCTCAGGGCTTTGTGATAGGTCGGCACTTTACTGCTTGAGCAATACCTCCAGTCCTTTTTGCTCTGGTTATATTAGAGATAGAGTCTTGCTTTTTGCCCAGGCTGGCATGGACCATGATCCTTCTGTTTTATATTTCCTGCTGTAGCTGGGATGACAGATATGTGCTACCAAGCCCAGCCTTTTTCTACTGAGATGGAGTTTTGCAAACTTTTTTTACCCAGACTGGCCTGGAACCATGATCCTCCCAATCTCAGTCTCCCAAGTAGCTAGGATTTACAGGTGTGAGCCACTGGCGCCCAGGTGCAGGCAGAACCCTTTGAGTTTGGTTGCTGAAACTGAACTTTAACCAGAAGAAAGATGGTCTCTAGCATTACTTCCTATTTTTCCCTTTCACTAATTCAAAAAAACCTGAACATTACTAATCTGTAATCTTTCCTCTACTATTCTATATTCTGAAATGGAACAATGGAAACTGTTCTTGGAGTTCAGTTGCTAGATGGGGAATGGCTCTCTTTTTAACTGGTTGACACATCTCTGAAGCCCTAACAGTCATCCACTGGCTAGACTCTGGTTTTATTTTTCTTACAGGAATGTAGTTGGCATTGATGTAGTCTGTACCCTCCTCTTCATTCATAGAGACTAGTCTCACTCGGCTAAAGTCATCTGTAAAGAACAAGAAAAGAAATGTTAAAAACCAGGATGGAAGGAAAAATTATCTTGACCCTCTCTACCCAATAGCAAGTCGAATCAGGCATTGATGGAGTAGTCAGATAAATTTATTGCAGCCCAATTCTTCAAACATTCCTAAATTGTAGTTCTGGCTTAAACAAACACATGAATATCTTTCAAGCACTATTTTCTGTACATCATCTCTTCTTGGAAGAATCATCTCGAGATTCTATGAAGCTTGTGGAGAATGTTTACAGAACTAAAATAGCTAACTGATAATTTGGAATGTTACTGTACATAGCCTAAATTCATGATTTTCATTTCACCTAGGGACATCTAGAGAACTCACTCTCTTTGGGAGACCTAGAGAATAGAAAATGCTCGGGCCTTTTGAAAATCATTATTATTTATATTTATTTATTACATTTTGTTTAATATTTTGGTGCTGGTCAGGGAGCCCAGGGCCTTGGACACATTAAACATGTACTCTACACTGAGTCACACACTAGCCCTAGTTATTTTAATTTTTATTGTAAACATTTAAGGTGTGCATTATAAAGTTTATATATATACATATATATATATACACACGCATATACATAGTGAAATGTTTACTAAAGTCAAGCAAGTTAACATATCTACCATCTCAGATAGTAATCATTTTTGTGATAAAAGTATCTAAACTCTGCTCTCTTAGCAAATCTTCAGTACACCACACAATGTTATTAACCACAGTCCTCATGGTGTGTATTACACCTCTAGACTTGTTTCCCCTATATAACTATTCCATGGTACACTTGGACCTATGCCTTACCATCCCCCAACCACTGTTTTTTTCTCGGTTTTCTGTATCTAAGGTATTTTGGCTTTTGTTTTTCATGGATGCCAAATGAAGTGTAGAGCTAATGTTATTACAATTCTACCTAATTTATCAAGAAACAATATCAAGGATGGAGTTCTCTTTCTAGAGTTTTTTCACTCTCCCTCTTTCCACTTTTTCATTCTTTCTTAACCCACCTACAGGGAAGCAGAGAAGAAAGCTAAATGAATGCTAGAAGGTATTTATCTTGTCCTGTAAGCACGTTACGTTACTTTTTTTTCTTGAATTGTTACTTTTAACTACAGAATGCTGAACAGCAACATAACTTTCCAGAAGTTAGAAAGAGAAGGCATTTTAATACATTGAATTCACTTTCCATTAACCTCCTTCCCTCATCAGTGAATTCCCAGAAAATATTTCATGAGAGCACAAATTATCTGATCCGTAATTTAGCTAAGACTCTTTGGTCTTCAAAGGGTCAAATGGTTTGTTTCTTCTGCTCAAACACAATTCATTTAAAAGCATCGTAATGAAATCTTCCTCCATCCCATAGGACCTAACAATATCAAAGCCCTAGTAAGATCAATATAATTGCAAAGATAGTCTTGAGATTCAGACCACAAGTGGGTCTGGATGGAGTTTGGTGGAGATTGATTAAGCTGCAATGACAATCCTTTGACCTTTAAAAAGCATGATTAGGACTGGCACTGTCGACCATCTTACATGGTAGGATGTTTGTGTAACGGTTTTTACATCGGTTCAGTGGGAGATCGGCAGCAAAGTGTGGAATATCCAATCCAATCAATTTCAACTCCTGTAAATGAGAGAGAATAGATTTGAGATTTCTGTACATAGTGTGGACTGAAGGGACTTACTGTGCGTTGGTTTACTGTGCACATCAGTCTTCCTGCATGTAACAGAATCACAAAATGTTCTAGATCATATGATGTTGCACTAGCTCTCTTTTAGGACACAGGTACTTCACTGTGGTCAGCTGGCATTGACCAATCAATGAACTTGGGTAGAACTTATGCCCAATCAGAAGCTTCCTATGCCCAATCAGAAGCTTCCTATGCCCAATCAATTAGAAGCATCCTATGCATTTTCTTACTCAGGTTTGCCCTTGTGTGCTTCCGCTACCGACTGTGAAAAGGTCATGCCCAGGGAAGCTTCCATCCTAGGGTGACCTGACTCTGTCCCACAGCTTGAAGCAGAATTGCCCCCAATTGAACCACACACCTGTGAGTGGGAAAAAAATGTTGCTTAGGCCACTGAGATTTTTGAGGTTATTATATTTATCTTTTCTTTGGTGCTAGGGCTTGAACCCAGGGTCTTGTACATAGGCAAGCATTCTACCACTGAGCTATGTCTCCAGCTCTTGAGGTTATTTCTAATATAGCATGCTTGCAGTGAAGAGCTGTCTAGTAACACCTGAGCAGCTTAGCGATCGTTTGGGAAAACAAAAGCTATCTGTGCAACACTCAGGGTGTGGAAAATTTGAAAACAAAACTGCCTGCCAGATTTCTGGAGGAATAGGGTGACTAAATTCTTATTCTATGAGGAAATGTAAGCATTTTTTTCCTGCTGACAATAAGCCTTAGACAAAGTAGTAAAAAAGGCGATGAGGAGTTATGAGTAAAGAGTAATATCCATGTTTCAAAATCAGGATTAACAATTATTAACTATCTGACAATGAAACTTAAAAAAATAAAGATGAATCAGCAGTGTTTAGTGAACACTTACCTTTCAACAAAAGTAAGACTATTCAATTATCTGCCTGCATTTATCAGGATTCTTATAACTTCCTTATCGAAAGATACACTGATAGGAAACTCAATATAAACAGGCAACCATTACACCTCAAGAAGATTTATGCTACTGGAAAAGGAGGCTCTAAGTTGCTAGCATGTGTTTTAAAAGAAACAAGGGAGTTGTATTTCCGGGCCACCTGTATTTCCTAAGGTTTTGTTCACATTGTGGTCAAATGAATGGCATTTGCTGAATTTGTACAGTGTACAATCAATGTAGCAAATCTAGTTCTAGTTCTACACACATCCAACACAAACACTGCTAAACAGCATGCCTATCTATCTATCTACAAATGATACCACCTATATAGTTTGCGTCTTTTTATCAGATTATGAAGTGAGGCTGTAAGAGAAGAGAAGTCAATTGCTACAAATTTTTGTATGCTTAAAGAAATCAATATTGCACACAAGGTTTACTTTTTATTTTTCCTCCCAATTATTATTTCAAGGAACTGTAAGGTGGAGGAACACATGTCGGAGTCTTTGAAAGACTTTTGAGGAAACTGGAGGCATTTGATGATATTCTGAGAGATGGAACAGGATATCGTTTTTATGCCTTTCACATCTTGCGTCACTTGCTCTTTACCAAGCATTTGAACCTCATGGGTCTCCTCAGCTGGTTTCAAATGGGAGGTCCTTGCTAGCAACATCCCACGTGCTTATGACAGTGGGTTGCATGTTTGCAGTCATCATGGATAAAATGACCTAAATGGCCCAGATTTCTCTCTCCTTTTGATTCCTCATCATTTTTGGCTTTTGGGATCACACCATCTTAAGCTTTGAGAGTAAGCTTGATCCACAGGTCTTAAAAACAGCTTTTTTTTCAATTTCAGACAAAGCCTTAGCATCCAATGCCTTTAAGCATAAATGTGTCACTGTTAATTTATAATTATTTCCCGTTTGAAAGGGTTTTTAAGGAATGACTATATTGTTCTTATAAGAAAAAAAGATAAAATTTGTTTTTAGTAAACTCCACCCGAATCAGTGTTATTTTAGGTCAGTTCCTTTTAGCAACTACAAGCTTATTTAAATGCAATAATTCTTCCATTTAAAAAATATTTTAGAGATCAACCTTTAGAAAGTGTCCTTACAGATAATTTGTCAAACTATCTCACTTATTTTGGTATACTGCTTGCAAATCTTAGGGTCTTAGAAAGATCATTCAACTCTTCTTTAATTATCTATAAATAACTCTTCTTAATTTAATTATCTATAAATAACTTCTTAATTTAATTATCTATAAATAAAGCTAATAATTTCTCTGTATGCCACTCATTTATAGTGACTGTCAAATAGAATAATTAAACTGAACAAATATTAGTGCAGCACTATTTATGATGGCTGCCAAATGCTTCTGCCATGAGTTGTGTTTGCTTTGCTTTGCCTGGCTCCATAACTTCTCTCTCCCTTGCCATTTGCACTAACAGACAGACAATTGCCCCCCTCCTGTTCTGCTGATTTGGGGACAGACTGATAAGCCACAGGAAAAGGCCCGGGATACAAAAGCAACTGTGGAAACAGATTGAGGCTGAGAGTTGGCGCACAGATGGAAGCTGACTCACTGATAGAACTTTAATTGTGTGTTGCCTCCTCCTGGAAATGCCCTAAGTTGATAAGAGCGGCTTAATTGGCTGAACACTATAAATGTAAATTGCCAAAGTTGAATTGCAGCAAAGCAGGAACTCATGTGCACACAAAATGCTTTGCAGTCTTTGTAATTTAGCCTGTCACGAAGAAGAAAATCAAATCCTAAGTTTCTAGTTCAGTGGCTTTGCAGTTATTTCTTTCCAACCATATGGAAACAACAGAGGCTTAATCTTCTTAAAGGCAAAGTATGGTGGGGGGATGGCCTGAAACCAACATAAATCATTTCTGGATTTCGTTTTGACAGTTTTGCTTTTGATATGATCTATCATCTTTTTTTCTCTGCTAGGTAGTTATATGTAGTGGGTTGAATGGCTATCTTCAAAAGTGGTATGTCCATATTCTAACCCCTAAAACCTGTGACTGTGGCTTTATTGGGAAGAAGGGTCTTTGCTGATGTAACTTATTAAGGATCACAAATTGAGATCATCCCAAAACACAGGAGAAAGCTATGTAAAGACAGAGGCAGAAACTGGATTGCAGCTACCCGTGGAGGTACCAGAAGCTGAAAGAGGAAAGAAGTGTTCTTTCTCCCTTGGAGCCTTCAGAGGGTGTGTGGCCCTTTTCCATCTTGATTCTGGACTTGACAATTGTGAGAATGACTTTCTGTCATTTCAAGTCAAGAGATCGTGGTAATTGGCTACATCAACCCCAGGAACTGAGGTAGTCACCAAGCCCAGTGGCAGTCTATGCTGTGTTGCCTGCATTTGAAGTACACAAGTCCAGAAAAGCTGATCACAAACATATGCACTGTTCTAATGCATGTGGACTGCCATAACTAAATTCTATAGAGTGGTGATATAAACCAAAGAATTATATTTCTCACAGTGTGGAGGCTGAGAAGCCCAAGATCATGGGCTTGGTTCCAACAAGATGAACTTCATTCTGAGACTTCTTCTCTTAGCTTGCAGGCAGCTACCACTACACTATGTAGTCACAATACTCATGTTTTCTTATCTATATGTACACAGGGCAGTGGGGGAGACTCAAATTGGACTCCCACCTTGATGACCCTACCTTCATGGCTTCATCTAACTCCAATTACCTCCAAAGGGCCTGTTTTAAAATATTATCTCATTGGGACTGGGGCTTCAGCAGGTGAATTTTAGGAGAACATAAACATTCAGCCCATAACCTGTACCATTATCGTCTGAGAAGAAGTACAAACTGTGTTCTGGTCTTAGAGTTTGTAAAAATGTCACTAGGTGACAGCATTTGGGTTTACTTTGGCATGGGTCAGAAATTAGGTGAGCTAGAAGGCTGGACAGTAGGTGAGTTAGATGGATAGATCGCTTGCCCATGAGAGCAGAACAAGCGAGAGAAGACGGAAGAGATCCCACCTCTTCCATAGCAAGTAAAAGACCCAATGGAATCGGGCAGTGCCTGGTTATTTTCAAGTAAGTGCAATGGGAGAAGAATGGATTAAGAGTAAGATGCCTAGTGAGGGTCTGCATTAGTTTCCTAGAACTAACAAAGTGCACCAACCTGCCATCTTAAAGCAAGAGACATCCATTGTCTCACAGTTCTGGAACCCAGAAGTCTGAAATCAAGGTGTCAGCAGCATCATATGCCTCTGATACCCAAGATGGGGATCCTTTCTTGCTTCCTATTAGCTTCTTGGTGATCTTGGGCACTCCTTCACTTACAGATGCATACTCCAGTCCCTGCTTATCATCACACGGATTCCTCTCTGTCTCTGTGTCCTTACATGTCTATCTTTTATAAGGGTACTAGTCATAAGAGCCCACTCTGTTGAGTACGACCTTGGCCTTAACTAATTCCACCTGAAACAATCTTATTTCCAAATAAGGTCAAATTCTGAGGTGCTGAGAGTTTAGGACTTCAGTGTATCTTTGGGGGAATGCAATTTAATCCATGACAGATGCCCTAAAAAAGAGCAGAAGAAGGGTGGGCATGGTGGCTCGTGACTGTAATCCCAGCTATGTAGGAGGCAGAGGTAGGAGGATCACAGTTTGAGGACAGACCAAGTAACAGCATAAGACCCTAGGTGAAAAAAATCTAAAGCAAAAAGGAACTGGGGACAGTGCATGGATCAAGTGGTAGAGAGCTTGTTTAGCAAGTGCAAGGCCCTGAGAAAAACAGAGAGAGAGAGAGAGAGAGAGAGAGAGAGAGAGAGAGAATGGGGGCAGGGAGGAAAAGAAGGAGGGGGAAAGAGGGAAGGAGGGGAGTAGGAAGGGATGGAGGAAGGAGTGAAGGAAGGAAGAAAGGAAGGAAGGGAGATAGCAGAGTGCAGTAATGGTGGAAATCTGAATCTGAGGTGGGTGATGGAAGATAAGTAAGAAGGAAATCAACCCCAAGAGTATCTAGCAATAGCTAGCAAGGCCCTGGATCCTAGGATGTGATTCAAGGACATCTCTTCAGTCACTGGCCACATTACTGAAATGGGCCCTTGGAAACAGAGACTGAATCTTGGAAGGAAGGAATAAGAAGAGAGAAAATTCAGGTTTGGGAGTAAATAATCCTATTGATATAAGAACTGTTGGAGGGGGTCTTAGCATCCAGCAGTGACCGCAGAGTAGGTCCTCTCTTGTGAACTTCCTGGAAAGTCATGTGGTTTTATTTTGATGTTTGTAGCCACATTTCTGAACAAAAGTGGTAAGAATCTTTACTGGCTCCCTAGACAATCCCAAGCCCAGAAATTAATGACAGACCAGCAAGCTGTGGTTTGTCTCATGGGCTCTTGCACTTCTACTAGTTCTTCAAAAACATTTGTCATATGAGACATTCAAATTGAGGAGCTGATTTTAATCCTTGGGTCCCAAATGTCTGTAAGAAAAGATGTATATTTTTGTCAGAAGGTTAATCAATCTTTCCAGCAGATCCAAAATCAGATGCAGAGTGAAAAGGAATTTATTCAGTGAACACAAATTAGCAACTCATATAGCTTCTTGTGTGACTTATAGCTGTATTGGTAATATATGTAAATCCAGACATTAGTTTCAATTTGCATAATGCTTATAAATGATGCAATTTTTTTCAGTATGAGTGTGATCTTTCAATGTCAGTATTAGAGTGAACAGAAGTAGTATAAGCACTCATCTAAGCAAACAAATAACTGTTCAGCTACTGGATTTAGTGAGATACAGCTGATTCAGCCATTTTAGCATCTTTAAGTGTTTCCTTAAGGAAACAATATTTTCCTTAAGCTTCAACAACTATCAATATATTTCAGAAAAATTTCAGGGCTTCCATATGAAAGATCAGGCATATATCCAGACATCGGGCATGGAACACAATGCTTCTGTGAAAACACATAAGGAAACCCTGACATTGAACTTAGAGGATGTGATGGGTGTGGGATAGAGCCAAGAGCTGACCATATCTGGAAGCTGTCCAGTGAGAACTGAAGTAAGAGCAGTGGGCCACAACTTGAGCAAATGTTGGTCCTAAACATACAATCTAAGCATGTGATAAGATTTCCAGAGAGTAAGTTGCATTCTTTCCTATGGAACAGGCATGCAATGTAAGGACTTGGCACCAAATTAATTACATGTATGGGTAACAATGTTTGAAGAATAAAGACAAATGAAGAAAAACTTCACAATAAATAAAAATCCTAAGTACTTCTCCAAATCATGGCATGATGGTTAATTTTACCAATCAATATGGTTAGGTTATAGTGCCTGGTTGCTTGGTTCAACACCAGTCTAGATATTGCTAAGAAGGTATTGTTAAAATGTGATGAACATTTAATTCATAGTCTCTGAGTAAAGTAGCTTACCCTCCACAAATTGGGTGGACCTTATTAATCAGTTGAGCACATGAAGACAAAAGACAGGTATCCCATGGAGGAAGGAATTCTGCTTCCCTGTTGCTTCAAACTGAATATTGCAACCTTAACTCTTCCCTGCATTGTTAGTCTGATAGTCTGTCCTGCATATTTAAGACTTGCTAATGTCCACAATCACATAAACCAATTCCTTATAATAAATCACTCTACAATCTATTCATTATAGTTGCATATCCTATTGGATGAGTGAATACAGAGAGTATAAAACTTGTCCCACATTCAATCCAGCATTTCTTAGTGGAACACTATTGACTTGGGAGGCCTCTTTGTTGCCATATTTGCTTATTTATTTATTTATTTGTTTATTTATTTTGGTAACACTAGAATTTGAACTCAGGGTCTTCCACTTGCTAGGCAGGCACTCTACCACTTGAGCCACGCCCCCAGCCTTTTTCTGCTTTATAGCTATTTCTCAGGAAGGGTCCCATGTTTTTTGCCTGGGGCCATCCATAGATCACAATTCTTCTACCTATGCCTATGTAGCTGGGATTATAGGTTTGTGCCATCAGACTCTTTGTATTGACTGAAATGGAGTCTTACTGACTTTTCTCTTTTTTAAATTGCATACATCAATAATACAAGGGGCTTTCATTGCAGTGATTCCATAGATGCACACAGTGTACTGTGAACAAATTCCCTCCCTCTATTATGTTCCTTAATACATTTCCTTCCTCCCCACCCCTTGCAAATATTTGGTGGGTTTCGTTATGCTATCTTCATACATACATATGTGTTATACTTCAATCCTTTTAATCCCTGAGTATTCTCTCCTTTCCCCCCTCCTCCTACTGATCCCACCCAACAGTCCCCCTTTTACATTCTTGTATCACCACCACCATTTGGTCTCACTAACATTTTGCCGAGGCTGGCTTCAAACCATGATCCTCCCAATTTCTGGCTCCCAAGGAGCGGGGGATTAGAGGCATGAACCACCAAGGCTGGCCTTGTTATCATGCTTGGCGAAGAACACTTAGCATCCTTGTCCTTCCCCCATTATATTATTAGTACCTTCCTCCCGAACACTGTAACAACAACAACAAAACCAAAAAGATCCCATTCCCACACTGTCCTGAACTCCCTCTACAGAAATGACTGCTACTTGCCCAGTTTAGAACACTGACGTAGTTCATCCCACCCATCTTACAGGTGAAAAAATGAGGTTTTGAGAAAGTGTGATTTTTTTTCCAATATTAATTAGTAGCAAAATGGAAGCAAGAACTGAGATTTTTAGAGCTCTAGTTCAGTACATTCCTACCTTTCTTATTAATCCTATAAAGTAAACCTAAATGTGTTCAGTTTTTCATCAAGCATATGAAAGCCATCAGTACAGGATAAATTGAATATGTAGCACATAAAATTTATGATTCTGCTTTTTGTGTTTTTATGGCATTAAAAGCGAGTGTGAAAAATCCCTCATCATTTGGATGTCCCAGTCCCCTCCCTTAGTGGGGAACAATGCTCTCCTCCTTTGGTTTAGCTAATTTAGCCACATGAGCTCATCCAGAGAGAGCCTCTGAGCTTCTACCCTCCTTGACAGTCAGGTAGAATGGAGACCATGACCCAGGATGGTCACTAGAAATCCTCTCATTAATTTCAAACCTTGAATGAGAGAGCCAATAGCTCTCAGGAAACCATGAAAATAAAAGGATGTGATGCTCTGAGGATTTTAGTGTTTGTGTTTTCTACTAGGAAAAAGAAATTTTCTTGAACTAAAAGCAACTTAGGTTTAGTCAGACAGGAGCAGAAATGAGAAATAAGAAATAAGCCCTGGAGGGCTCTGACCCGTGGCTCCAGACATTTCTAAGGTTGAGTTGTACCTCTGCCTCCTCGTGGTTTAGCTACTCAAATCTTCTTCGGATTATATGAGAAGCCTTAGAATCTAAAAACAAATCCCTTCTCCCTTTGGTCTAAACTAGTTTGAATTATGTTCCTGCCACTCACAATGAAAATAGAATCTTTTTTTTTACCAGAAAATGACACTTAATTTTTAAAATAATGATATAATTCAGAAACATGGTAACAGACACATGGGTTTAATGGCATAAAGTGTGAGTTCCCAGGAGAGGCAATGGTCCTAGCTGTGCCACCAACAGCATCTAATCTCAAAGACATTAGGAAAATGTGGCTTTAATGAGGTTGGAAGTGTAGCTATATCATTGTCATCACCATTATCAAAGTCATCCTCCTATTTGTTTTGGAGAGTTTTGGCTTATTATTTTCTTAAAGAACATCTCCTCCTTTCACTGATACACCTTTCTGAAATGCCATCCTTATCATAGATCTCCAACTCAAACTGAATTTCTGTTCTTTGAGATAGAACATTTGGCGTAGCTTCTACAATTTCTTATGCACCTGCAGGCAGCAGATAACTGGGCAGACTGTGGGGAATTTCTCACAATACAGGTGGTAGGTAGAGGGCTTTGTAGTTCATAATGCATGAGACTCCTTCTCATCCTTAAATTCTCTGTAAGAACATCCACACCAGGACTATGGCTGCTTTTTGTACACTAAAGCTGTCTTTGGTTGGTGAAAGGAAAGAAGAAATGAATAAGGCAAACCCAGCAGTTTCAATAAGACAGCACACTTTAAATTTCATTAAAATGAAAACCACAAAATTGGCCACTTTTTCCTTTATCCTGAACCACTGGCCACTCAAACCATGCTGTGGGAACCTAAAGAATGTGAGACTCTGGTGAGTTGTGAGACACATAGGAAGAACAAACGAGGGCCAATTTTATTCTTCCCATGATGCATTTCCACCTATTCTGACATGTGGTCTAGCCTCAAAGAAATACATGTGCTTTAGGGAAGAAAAAAGCCTGGCAATTTTTTTCTCTACACAAATCACATGTAACTTTCTCTTTCCAAGTTATCCAAGGAAATAAAATAAAACTGTACAAAGATGCATTAAACAGCACGCCAGGAATCTCATAGCCCCGAGAGTCCTAGTTTAGGGTCTCCCTAATCTGGGCAGTTAAATGCTCAGACGACAAAGGAAGTCAGAATGGTTCATCACCCACTCTTATCTTTACCATGGCCTAAGGCACACGAGAAGCACATTAAAAGATCTGTGAAAGAGAACTCAATCTCATACTATCAATTTCCTGTGTTTGCTGACCTCCAAACCTGCATCTGTACTCTTTCCCTTCATTTCACCATCTGAACTCTGGCCTATCAGACAAAGGTTGCTAACCTATCCTCTGAACCAACAGGTAAGGCGCCCCAAGGCCATTAACTACCTGTCTTGCTTATTGTGCAACCACATTGCAACCAGCACCCAGTGAGCAGGGAGATGATTGTTTCCCTACTCAACCATTACCATGCCCTTCCCAGTACTTAAGGTAGAAAATGCTTCATCCAACTCACCTCAAATTGAAGAGAAAATTTATAGTCAGAGTCTTTGGCCATGTCCTTGATGTAGGAATCAAAGTCATCCAGTTGAACTGGGCTTTGTCAAACACAAAGAAGTACATGTTTAAAAAATCCTGGTCATAGGCAATATATATTATTTAGCACCACCCTTCTAAAAAATGTACACTTTTCTTGGGGGAAATGGGAATTTTACTTCTCATAGGTTACACTCATTGTTATTTTATTTTGAAGTTACCAGTTTCTAATATATTGCAATTAAAAATATATCAAACTTTCTGGAGATAGATGAAATTTCTAGATTTATAGTTGGCTCTAATTTTAGCAATAAAATATTACATCCATGTCTATTCTTCTATGTAATTTTATAAGAGCTGTTTCTAGAAATGTCTGGCATATGGGAAAGAACAAAGAATCAGGTTCAAAAGACTTGCTTGAGTTACGGTTGACATTTCCTATTTACAATGTGATTCTGAAGAATCACTCTTTAGATAATTGTTATTGTGATTCATAAAGTCATTCCTGCCACACAAGGTTGACATAGTATATAAAGAAACTCGCAAGTTTATACAGTGTAAGGAATCATGCCACTAGCTATGGCACTCCTAGGTCAGTGGACTGAAGCACTTGCTTGGAAAGCTCCCAAGGTCTCACCTGAGAGACCCATATTTAGAGACTTACCTATCTATAAAAGTATTGAAATTATTCAGAGGTACAATCAAGTAACATATCCAAGCTTATGCTTCTCTATCTGCAGCAGAATTTCTCATTTTTATTTTGTTGGTGAATAAGAATCAGATTTATTGTCTGTAGTTTTGGGCAGCTGTTTTTATCTTTTAGAACCCACCTATGCCAACTGTTTTTTGCTTCTGCAGAATGCCATATTCTAACCTATGCCCTTTGACCTTTCACTTAGTCTCTGGACATATTATTCAGTTTATATCATCTATGTGTGGCCTTATGTCTTATTAGTAAATACATAGTATGTAATAGACATTTAAAGTTACTAATTAGATAATCTGGTATGTTATTTTATATAAAGATTTTAGGAAATTTTAAAGGGCATTAAATCTCACAGGTACTACATTAAACTTCAATGTGTGTGCTTAGTGACGATCACAATAATGATTTACACTCCTAAAACACATTGTATTTCTAAAGATTCACATTTGTTACCTTGATCTCTGAGGCAGACAAGGACAGCATTAGCCCTGGCTCCCAATGGAAGAGCCAAAGTGAAGGGAGGTAAGTGAGGAGCCCAATGTTGTAGGGCCACTAAGTAATAGAACCCTGATTAGACCCCAGAGACAGTGAACCTGGTTCAAAGATTTTCCCATTCCAAAGGAATGGCTAAAGGGGGTGGGGTCTCTGTCCTGGCTTGCACTCCATTAGAACTACACTCAGTGGCTGTTGTCATTGAGCAGAGCATTGACTTCAAAGTTGGATTTAACACTTCTAGACTTCATCTTGTTATTAGGAAAATGTGAGGTAAAATCAGAGATGAGAGAAGGGAAGGCAAATCAGAGAAATTGTTTCTGGAGGGGGAAAAAGCAAACCAAGAAGCAGAGAGAAGAGGTAGAAAGAAGGACCAGGAAATAGAAGAATGAACATGTGTGAATATCTATGAGAAAGGAGAAGGAAGGCTGGGAGGGAGAAGAGAGAACAGTAACACATTTAGAAGGAAAGGGAAGGTGAAGGCAAAGAGTGGTGGAATGAAAATAAGTGTTGAGATTAAAAAAAGTGGGGTGGGATGGAATCCAGGGGCCTGTGGTGGTGTTGGGGCATTTGGACGAAAAGAAAGAGAGGGCAAGTGGGAGAAGGGGGAGGCCTCTCAAGAAACGGCTTATAGAAATGGAAGGATGTCTATCCCTGTGGTCTTACTTGCCTATTGAACTGTTAAGTCATAAGAATTATGATTTTGGTGAATGAAAACTAACCAAGGGCTGACTTCAAAAGCCCATGGTTAGAATAGGAAGGAGGAAATTGGATGCATGTGTGGTTTTTGGTTTGTGAACAGATTTTAGCATTTTTACCAAATCTTCTTGACCAAATCTTCTGTTCAGTTCTTGCTTCTCCCTCTTATTTCTGCCTGGGTGTTGGGAGAACCAAGCTCTGAGAGTCTCCCCATTCTGTCCTAAGACCCTGTTCCCTGGCTCTAGTTATTACCTCTCTAGTTCACTTAACAACCCAATCAATAGTTTTGGGCAAAAAATATCTTCCTATTTCTGTCAAATCTGTCCTTCCAGGTGACAGTTTCTTCCAGTTAGGCTGGTCTCTCTCCTATGCCAGTTGGTGTAAGTCAATGGAATGCATACTGATTTGAAATTATCTCATATCTATGTTTCATAAAATTATGTCACTTGAGGATAAATAAAAATATTTTTACATTAACTTTTCTTTTGGATTATACATTAGAATGCTACAGGATTTTTCCCCATTCATACAGATATCATAGACCTGGATGCACCCCTTAATTTATTCCTTATACTAATGTTCTGTGGTGGGTAAATATCAGGAATGAACTCTATTTATAAAAAGGCCTGGAGGTGATATTCTAATAGGCTTTTGAAGTCAGCCCTTGGTTAGTTTTCATTCACCAGAATCATAATTCTCATGACTTAACAGTTCAGTAGGTAAGTAAGACCACAGGCTAGCTAGAATACTTGTGTTTCCTATTTATTATAAAGGTTTTCTGAGACAGCATTATCAAAATATTAATTATAACATCAAATAGAGCAAAAGCCTTTCTTTAATTAAACACAGAATTTCAAAGCAATTTCACCTTTGATGCAGTTAACATTAGATTTTCATATATTTAGAATTCCACGTGTCCTCCTACAACACTTTCACAATTCCTAACAACCCATTCTTTCTATTTCACGTGGTAAGGATTGTTCTTATTGATCATGTTTTGTGTGGTAAACTTCCATCCATATGAACAAACACCAACACGTACTGTGCGAAGCTATCATGATACACTCTCACCTCTTCTTAAGCATCCCTTCTAGTTGAAGTCAAAAGTAATCATTTTTACTTTGGAGAGTTAAGATCATTATGATGAAAATTGTTTAAAAATAAAGACAAACTTACTTAGTCAGTTTCCTCTTCTTTAAACCATTTTTACTCCTGAGAATGAGAAAAAAGAGACAAATTATTTGGGTAAAAGAATTGGTTAAAATAATGATTAAACTTGGAGAACTTTAAATAATTACATTAGGCACCTCAGTTTTATTTAATTTTCATTAAACAGACCTCAGGTTTGTTAAATTACTTTTGCTTAAATGAGGAGAAAATGATAATAACTTCCAGTTAATTAAAAAAAAAAACTCAATAGAGTTCAGGAACATGCCTGCACTTTGTATTTCACATCTGCCAAAAACTGAGTTCTAGAAATACAGTTTATAGCTCCTGATTATTAAGCTGCTAAACTATTTAGTAAATATATTAAACTACCTACTACCTGATTACTATATTTTGCAGGCAAGAAGAAAGAATTGAGGAATAAAAGAGGAAGCTAAGGTAGAGAAGGTAAATCTTGATTTCTTAAAGACAAAAATAAACTTTTCTGATATTTTCATAGGCAATGTGAATAATTTGTGCTATCAGTGTGGGCATGTACCTTATAAATTCTCCCATGGCACTGTTCTTATTCTTTTGAACTAGGTTTTAAGCTATCTGAAGAATTGTAACTATTGCATGCTTCTTAATTAATTAATAGCATATAAACTCAAACACAGGAAATGCAAATGTATTCTTTGTTAATTATATTTGTTTAGGGCTTTTAGGATAATTGTTTTCATATAAGAGGTAAAATAACTAAACAAAATTACCCCATGCTTTGATTATGGCTATTGAAACACTTCATTATTGTATTTTATTGTCTTATAAAAACAGTAAGTATTAAAACATATTTTAGTATATGAATGATATGAGAGTGAACATTTGTTATAAGTAATTTTCAATGGTCTTTAAATATTTTTATAGAAGCACTCAAGTTTTCAGAAAATAAGCATGAATAGCAAATAACCAGGCAAAAGGTCAGTACCTTCATGTACCAAAATATTTATATATACTTAAACTTGTGAATGTCTGGATCCCTCCACTCCCTGAAAGTCTTTAGAGGAATGAAACATTTCATTCTCTGTGCTCTCACAGCACTTTGCAAGGGCACATTTTTCACAGCAAGTACACCCTATTTTCTACCCCCAGGACTTGGCACAGTTCATGGAACACAGTGGATGACCAATAAATGCTTATTGGATTCAAATGAAACAAAACATCTTTGCCATGTCACCCTCACAATTTCACAGAGTGATTCAATTAAGAATTTGTTGTTAGACTTGGTCTTGTGAGGTCCTGGTTGGACTGAAGCTTGTGGATAGAGAGGAAGTCATGTAGTCAGAAATTGCAGGGACACATCCAAAAAGGTAAGTTGGTGTTCCTGCTTTTCAGGTAGTTTTTATTTCTTCCCACTTCTAGATAAAGACAATCGGAAAGGTCCTTTCCTGTTTTCTCCCTTATCCTCTCTTCAATCCTTGGATTTGGAAGAAATAAATATTCTCTCTCATTCTTTCAAAAAAATCACTGAACTATTGGGCATAGTTTTGTCATTTAGGCATGAGGGAACCTAAAGAACTGTCTACAGATCTTTGTATTCAGCTCTTGTGACAGTAATTTAGTTAATTTTAGGAATCCCCTATTTCATTTCTATAGTAACAGCCAAATACTTTAGTGCTCCAAGGAAGCAGAGTGTCAGCAGAGATGGCTAACAGCAGGGTAGAGTCAGGAGGCTGCCAACATATTCTGACATTGGGAGTGAACAAAAAAAATGCTTTCCTACTACACAGACTTTCAGGGAAACTAAGAACAAACAAATGTATGTAAGAGGGCAACACTGAATAAATTTAATGTTGAAATATTAAGCTGGTCCTAGCCAACAGCTGCGTAGAAAACTGATTCATGGAGAAGAGACACATTTAACCTTCCCATCTCATTCATTATTGAGTGAACTTTCAGTGTAATGCAAAATTCTACCAGATATTTTGCAGAGTATACTTCCACAAAATGTCTTTCTTCACGATTTGTGTACAACTTTCATTGTACTATTTAGATTTTGCTAACTTTTGAAGTAGTCCTCTATCTGAAGACTAGGAATAATGATTATGAGGCTCCTCTGAAACACCAACAGAGTTTCCCTACATTTTTAGTTGCTATACTAATCGCAAGACCAAAATGAGGGGAAAGCTTACTTGTGAACATGTAGGTTAAGGCTTCACTAGCAATTTTAAGTTCACGTTATGTGGAGAGCTTCTGTGTATGCAAGTGATTGTAAAAGTTTTGGGTGAAGTTTGCGCTATTGCTTTTTCATTGCAAAAGGCTTTCTAAATAACCAATAAAGATCACACATCAGAAATATGGTATACATACACATACAGGATTGTATGCTTTCTCTTTATTTATATATAAGGTAAGGCTCAAAACCCTAATGACATTAAGAAAGTAAGGTGCATTCTTCTTAAGTTTTGTTTTTTCTTTTAATGGCTCTGACAGTGTCAGAAGGCAGGTCACAGTGAAGTTCATTCCAAAGAATAGGATGCAACATCAAAGGTGTGGAATTTATAGTGGTTAGACAAAACAAAACTCTCCAAGTTTCCAGATTCATAGGTGCTACTTACTCCTTCCTGAGCCAACAGAAATCATTGTAAAATTTTTTACAATAAATCTTTAGTTTGTATCATCCTCCATCCTTGAAACTCAACATTGCTTAATGCTTAAAATGCCAACCATTTAGGAGTTAGAATGGGAAGATGAATGTTTTACGTATAGCATGATAGTGGCTGTGGTAGTTAAAAAAACACATTAAATGTAGATAGAGCTGGTGATTCCTTCAAAAGGAAACAGGTGTAAGGTGATTAAAACTAGAAATCCTCATAGAATCTAATCCTCAGACAATCTAACTGGGCATTGGTACTGTGTGCTGATTCTGCTACCATCCTGGGAGAGATTTGAGTAAGACTGTCTGACAGAGTCTCTTGATTTCTACTCAAACCTTCAGAAGCATAAGGAAAGTTGTAGAAACCCTAAAAAAATTATCCAAGAAATGGTAATTTTGAGAGGAATTTGGACAGTGTGTTAGGACATGAGACCTGGCTCTGTTATTTGTGGCTGTTGTTAGCAGGCGAGGTGACATATGAAGACAAAGACATCTGAAGGAGAATTCAGAAGGACCATTTAGCAAACAAAAGCAGAGGAAACTATACATGGTTATGAGATGAATTTGAGTGATTGTGTGACTACTGAGCTGTACCAGAAGGGCAGGAGCTGTGAATTTTTCTATTGTAGCTGACATAGCACAAGCTTAGAGCTGAGAACATCATTTACATTCAGTCTATTTTCACTGGTTGATATGTGTGAAATTTTCTGAAAGTGACAAGAGGCATGGGGCTCTACGTATTGCTTTCTCTTCTCACCTGGAGATAACCATTTACAGTCTTCTAAAATCTTTTATAATTCTACAAAAAACTACAGAAAAGGCTTTTAAGCCATCCTAACTTTTTCTATGCAGTCAATACTGTCAATAACAGACCTTAAAAGGGTTGCTGCAATTCAAAGATGTGTTCATTAGCAGAGCTTTAAGAAAGACATGCAAATAAGCATAGGCCTGCCTGATAGAAGTTTAAAAATGACCTGTGGCAAATGAGAAAGTCTGAAAGAATGAGGTGGGAAAATGAATGTAAGATTATGCACAATGTACTTTGGTTTTAAGGACATTCATTACAAGTATTCTAATGATAGGGAGAATCCTTGTTTACTTAAAAATCAATTTATATTTTGAAGGTCAAGATGGAACTGATGTGTACTACTCATACCTAAAAACGGATGCTAAATACCGAAAACACTGAGTTGGTTATAATGAACTCCTACACTGAAAACTAAAACAACATTCAGAATCACAGGGAATGGTCTTTCACCCAGCATGCACCTCTGAGTTTCTTATATATAGATCCTCGGTGACCTCATTTCAGAAACTTTCCTATAGTTACTTTTTCTTTTTAAATAAGATACATACTCAGGTATTAGCAATACTTATTTTGAGGAAGTCTTCTTTGATATTTTGTCCAGCGCAACTTGGAATCCTAAATTCTGCCACCTATATTTAGTCTGTTTTCAGAGGAGTGGAAGAACATTTGAGCAACTGCCTTTTTGAATGAGAACTCTACAGGTTGGTTTTCACAGCTCCTAAAGCCCCATGGGCCATTTTTCCAGTCCATGAGATATCTTTATTGTGGTGTGTGTGTGTGTGTGTGTGTGTGTGCAGTGCTGGGGATGAACTCAGGGCTTCACAATTGCGAGGCAGGCACTCTATGACTTCAGTTAATCTATCAGCCGTTATTGCTTTGTTTTGGGTCCATCTCAAGTTGTCTACATCCTGGATCATTTCGTAATTTACTACCTAAAAACCATATAGTATTATTTAAGAACAGTGGCTTTTTCTGTTATTTCCCTGGTTAGCTGATAACCATTTCTCTTATGACTTAGGAAAAATAAATCATCATTCTAGATTCTTCAGTCTCAGAATTCCAGGTTGTTGTTATTATTATTACATATTAGAAACCCAAAAATGATGCATTTCAAGACTCACTACAATGACTTGGAAGTCAAGAAAATAACAAATAAAAAGAAGTTGCATTTTTACAGTGGTAAGAATAGATTTTCTGGGTTTGGAACCTGGATTTCTTGTGTGGTGGTATATGACATTAAGACAGTTAATCTCTTAAAAACTGTCTTTTCACATCTTTAAGGGGACAGTAATACTCTTTGCAGAATTGTGGGGCAGATTAAGTGAGTTAATTACATGAAGAGGTTTGCACATAGTCAACTATTCTACTAGCCAGTGAGTTAATTATTATAAAAACAAGGAAGTCCCCAAATACAGAATATGGACTCTGGTTTTTCTGCCTTCCTGAATCTAATGTATGAAGATGGGAAGGAAAAACAAAGTCTCATCAATTAAAATGGGAAGCCAATGGATGGACTCAATGAAGAAAGAAATAACTGGTAACAAATGAAAGAGAAACTTGCCAAGAATATCACAAGAGAAAAATTTAATTGGGAAACCATCAAGGGCATCCTGGTACCACCAATAGCTTTAATGTATTTCCAGCCATGATTAATAATTTTAGATGCTCCAAACACATAAAACAATTAAAAAGAAAAACTGTCCATTTGTTTACTTTTTACAGCTAACTTTTAAAGACTGGGTTAGGTAAACAATAAAAAAATCACTTACCAAGGATTAATATAAAATGCCAAAAGATAATCAGTCCAAAGACATGAAGGTAGCAGGGTTAAGAAAGCAAATAGACTCCTACGCCTGTGAGCATTAATAAATAACAGATGTAAAGATGAAGCAGTGGCAAGAGTTAGTAAAACCAACTATGAACAGGTATCACTAAATTACCCACCACGATCAGTTCATCTGAAAAGCACCTTAATTACAATCTTAACATCATTCCATTCTGTAGAATTTAAACGTGAGGGCTTAAATGCTACAGTATTGACGAAATCAGTTTATCTTCACACAAGACCTCATTATAATCAGATGCATTTCTTCCAACTTATTTTGTGACAATTAGTCTGCTATTAGGTGATTACATTTTGCATTCATTTTAATGAGGTTCTTAAAAGTCTTACTCTTAGAAAGTACCCGGAAACCTATTTTAAGAAACCTCTATACTATATTTGATACCTAAACAGCAGCTAGTGTGGAGATATAAGTGGTCAGGTTATTTACACTGATTCTAGGGAAAACTGAACATTAGAGTCACATCCTTACCAAGCTGTGACTTTCTATATTGTTGTTAGTTTAAATTGGCATTAAATTTCTAAAAAATAGTCTTTAAAACAAACCTATGATATGAAATATGTATTATTCACTCAAAATGAACTGCTCATCAATTGCCTGGTCTATAACCTCACTGATACACAATAGAGTGGACAGAAATTTAGTTTCACTTTAATTCTAATTCAGAATCTTGATTTAAAAATGTTTGGTTGGAATCCACTGTCAGAGACTTAAACCACTTCTAATTCTGAACAGTTATTCTTGTAAATGTAACAATCTCCTGTGGCTGCATCTATAGTTATTCTCAGAATTAGAGGAAGGAATGCTGTTGCCTTGTCACTTTAGTTATGACAAATCCCCACTGAGATGTCTATTCTCAGACAGCCAGAAAATGCTACTTGTGGCAAAACTGTCTTCACAAAGAGCTGCAGGAGAATTTGCTTGATTTTATAGAAAGGTCCTAAAGTGACTTCTCTTTTGCTTCAGGTCTCCCCAAACTGGTCTTCCATAAATTTTACAAATTGTGTCTGGATATGGAGTCAGTCAGTACAGAGCTCTCCTAGGTGACAAGTAAAATTGAGTCAGTTCCTAGAAGGCCATACGTCACTGCTCTTGGGACAAGAATTTTTTAAGGGCAAGTCAGGCAGGAAACAGTGAATAAATCTCTTAATCTTGGGAAATGTGCTAATATATTTGAACAAAACCTAGTAATGTTTCCTAAATTTTAACCATCGAGGATTTATAAGGTTCTCTTTATTAATATCAAAATTATATTCATGTTCAAATTTAAAAACTACATGAAATTGTCTTGCTGAAAAGAATCCTGCTTCAATTAGATTTTCACCTAGAGTAGGCATCACGTACACTAAGGGAGGTAGAACCTGTATTTTATATAAAGTCCTCCCTCCCTCATTGTCTTTCTACAGTAAACTTTCTGATCTCCCATGTATAGTTCTTTAAGATTAACTATTTTTTGGGAGGGGGGCTAGAAGATAGAAAAAATCACTTATGAAATTAATATGAAATCAGTGTACTTAAATATACTTTGTATGGTTGCTTGCAACAGAAACAAATTAGATCATGTGGGAAGTGCTGGTTTCAAGTGGAATGTTTACTTAATTAGTGAAGTTATTGGATATTGGTTGAATTAGATAGAGCTGATAATTCTCACTCATTATGGTTAGGTATAATGGAAACCAATTCAATCTCTTGATAATGCTTTTTAACTTTGCAAACATCTCCTCCTTCTAGGTTCTTGTTCTTTTTCTTTTTTTTATTGGCAGTACTGGGGAATGGACTCAGGGTCTTGTGCTTTCTAGACAGGTGCTGTACCACTGAGTCATGCCCCAAGTTCTATTTGCTTTTAGTTATGATTCAGATTGGGTCTCACTCTTTTGCCTAGTGTGGCCTCAGACTGTGCTCCTCCTCCCTCTGCTTCCCAAGAAGCTGAGATTACAAACATGCATGGTTACACCCTGGTTTATTTGTTGAGAGAGGACCTTGCTAATCTTTCTCCCAGACTGGCTCAAACCATGGTCCTCCTGTCTCTGCCTCTGGAGTAGCTGGCCTCCTACTAGGTTCTTAATACTCAATCATAAGAAAACATTGAGGCCATGTTTTCTTACAGTACGTCTTTGGCTTTGATACTTATTAATCTGGATAAGAGTTGAGAGTCCTTGGACTGCACACTTCCACCGGATTTTGAGCAGAAGTGGTGGCTTACATCCCTAAGCACTGAGATGCACATCCTCAGTGGAGACGCTGCTCTGTCTTCTGCAGCTCTGGTGCAGTCTCCCCTGGGGCCTCTGTTTTCCCCTTGCACAGTGTGACTCCTATGTGTGGCCTTTGGCATAGCAACGGGCTCCTTGCACAACTGTTCCAGCCCTTTGTTCAATAAAGCAATATAGAGCAGACTAGGGCACTTTTTCTACTTTGGAACTGTATCAAGCTTACAGAAACCAGTATATCCTGTGAAGACCTTGCCTTTGTAAGTTCACGGTCACTGACACTATGAAAGGACAAGAAGAGATAGTTATTTATCGCCTAAAGATTGTACACTCAAGTTTGGAGCACACAGCAAAGCTAAGCTCTCCAGAGGCTTGTCCCAAAACAATACTCACCAATTATAGGGAAGTTTTCCATCCCGCTCCAAGGAGGCAAAATTGACAAAGGTCCCTGCTCCGCACTCCCTGTTTGAAAGAAACCGCAGAATCAAGGTTACCGCTGGATGAAGCACTCTTTACCTGATGTGAAAGTAGAAAGATCTGCTACAGGCTCATCATGACAGCATCAAATTAAAAAGCAGAAAGGCAATGTAAGTTCTGTTTTCCTCTTTTTGCCAGCAATGCAAAGCAGAAAAACAAAATCAGTCTTTTGTAATGTTGCAGAACAAACTATTTGAGTCCAAAGGATTCAGCTCATCATCTTTGCCAGAGGACATTCACGATCCTAAAATAAATACCTTTCCATTTTTGGGCATAATATTTTTCACAAAGTCTTCATTAGTAAGGTATTAAAAACTCTCCTACATAAACTGAGGAGTTTCCATTTTTAGCAAAAAAAATTTCTGTCGGGTTTTGTTTTACAGTACTTTGATGTCCAACTAATAACAACAGTGGACCATGTTGGGTTGTTTACTTCCGCCAAACTTTTTCTCTCTTAACATCTCCAGGTCCTCTTTGAAACTGGAGTTTTCTCTCAGACTGATGGCAACCTGTGGTTATCCTTGATTCCTTCGTATACTTCCAACCTACATTCAATTAGTTAGCAAATCCACAATCTGGTCACTTCTCCCACTGTCACTGCTACTACTCAGGGCTGAACTGTTGTCATGTCTTCTTTTTTTGCGTTTTATTTATTTATCTATTTTTTAGTGGTATTAGGGTTTGAATTCAGGATCTCACACTTGTTAGGCAAGCTCTCTTACTTGAACCACCCTACCAGCCCATTTTTGTGTTGGGTATTTTCGAGATAAGGTCTCAGGAACTATTTGCCCAGAGATGGCCTTGTAACACAATCCTCCTGATCTCTGCCCTCCGAGTAGCCAAGATTCTAGGCATGAGCCACTGGCGCCCAGCGCGCGTTTTATTATGGTGCTTTTTTGTGGTGACTATCAGCTCTATCGCTTTGACCTACGATAATGTGGACACATCCCAACTAATAGCATTTCGTTTGTGGGATTATAGTTCATAGAGTAGAAGAAGTTTGGAGGCCAGTTGCCAGTGGCTCACGCCTACAATCCCAGCTACATGACAATACTGCAACAACTCCCCCAGCTTTTTCCTTGCCTTTATAAGCCTGTTTTCTGTGTAAGCCAAAATGAAAGTATTAAAATATGAGTCAGATGTGTTAGGCTTAGGGCCCCAAACTCTGCTATGGCTGACCACAGTATTCAGAGTAAAAGCTGAGGTCCTTTATGATCTGACATCACCTGTTATTCTTCCCTTTGTCTCCTCTGCTTTAGTTGGACTGTCCTTTCTGCTAGTCTTTGAATATGCTAATGCTTCTTCCCCAGGGCCTTTGCACTGGCTACTCTTGCTACTGGGCACACTCTTCCCATAGATAACACAAGGCTAATTCTTTCATATTTTATTCAAGTCTTTGCTTAAAAATGTCACTCTGTCAATGAAACCTACACACCTCCCAGGCCTCCTCTCCCTATGCTCATACTGCTACTATCCCTTACTCTTCCTCATTATTTGCTTTTGTAACCTGCTAACATACCATGCAGTGGTGTTATCTACATCTTTGTTTTTACTGTCTATCTTCCCATGGAATATGGGCTCCTTGAAGGGTAAATTTTTGGCAGTACCATATATTGCTATACCCCCAGTAACCAGAGAGGTCTGACACATGGCAGGAGTCAGGTCATACTTGTTAAAAGAATGAATAAAGATTTGATGATTGTTCAAGCTCAGACAGATCAGATCATAAATCAAGGACTGACCTTGAGGAAAGCAATTTCAGAGTTCCACACTCCAGCCATAGTGTAATAGCAGCTCCTCCTTACTGTTCTGAGATGCATTCAAGTGTTAACCCTGATGAAGCCGATTTTCATGTTTAAAATCAACCATCTTTTCTACTTTTATGGCTTTCCATTTTCATTTCATTTGCATTCCAGATCAGCTTATACCTTTAAATATCCATGTGCATATCTCTAGCTAAATTATGAGTTCCTCCTGGGCAGCTTGGAAGTCTGGCTTTCCTTTGAATATGCTCTATAATTCTGATTAAATCACTATGGGAATGGACTCATTTATTTATGAATGTGTGAATGATAGAACTCCAAGAAAGGAAAAGGATATTGATTTGCAATTCAGTATGCTAAAACTGGACAAATATAAATTTAAGCCAAATTTCCCACCCCAGTGGTGCTCAAAGAAGCAAGGCATCAGTGGTCAAAAGAATAGGGAAATACCACAATAAAAGGCTTTTCTAGCTCAGTGGTAGGTACTTGCCTAGCATGTGCAAGGCCTTGAGTCCTGTCCCCAACACCTGAAAAAAGGGGCAGAGGGTCTTCTCTAATTATAAGAAAAATTAACCTGGATGCAACCCGGAGTTATCAGAATGGAACTAGTAAGACACCTCTAGTGGAACTAATTATAAACTCTACATTTTTTTCCCTTGGTGGTACAGGGTTTAAACCTGAGGGCTCACATTTGCTAGGCAGGTGCTCTAGCACTTGAACCACACCTCCAGCCCTTTATGCTTTAGTTATTTTTCTAATAGGGCCTTGCATTTAGGCCTGGGCTGGCAGAGACAACAATCCTCCTATTTATGCTTCCTGCGTAGCTAGGATGACAGGCATGTGCAGCCACCCCAGCCTTTTATTGGTTAAGATGGGATCTCATGAGCTTTTTGCTCCACTTGGCCTCCAACTATGATCCTGATCTCAGTCTCCTGAGTAGTTAGCATTCCAGGCTTGAGCCACTAGGCTACAAATATTTTCTGATAAGACAACAGAAGAGTGAGAAGATTTTTCTTCCTATTCTTGTGGCTTCCATTTCTACTAATGCCTTTCATTAATCATATGAAACAGATATGGATTATTCTTTTACTCTAAACATGTCTGAATGAGCTTCATAAAATGTTAGTTTCTTTTTTTATTATTATATTGGGGGTACATTGTGACTTTACAAAAGTTCTTACAATATATCATAGTTGAACTACCCTCCATCATTCTCCTTTATCCTCCCTTCCCCCATTCCTGGAATAGTTTCACCTGGTCTCATTTTTCCATTAACACACATGTGAACATAATATTTCTACCATATTCATCTTCCTATACCCTCCTCCCTCTACCACAGGCACCAACCTCCTTAGACAGGGCCTATTTTTGCCTTCCTGTTCTCTGATTTTGAAAAAAAAGACACTTTTTGTTTGTTTAAGATAGTTATACAAGGAGTTTCATTGTGACATATGTATCCATGTTATTTGTATTATAACCAAATTGTTCATCCCCTCTATTTTTCTCCTTTCTACCTTAGTCAAAATGTCAGGATTGATAGCAAGAGGTCTGGCTTTTTGGAAACAAGCAATCTTTTGGTTTACCATTTAAATACCAATATTTTCTAATGTAATTATGTAAATATTTACTTAGAAAACATATAAAGTAGAAAGAGACACTCATAACTGAGATCAAATGTACCACTGTACAAAAGTTATACACATAAAAATAAAATATTTTTAAGATGCTGGATAAAACATTAACAAAGCTTCTCTTACCTAGCCATTTGGAGATGCTTTCTCCTAAGAATGACAAGGGTAACAAGCAGAAGTCCAATTAAAAGTGTGCTGAGGATGGCCAGCACTGAGATTACCACCACATTAGGATTCATCTCTGTAACTGAAGAGAGAAGTCATACGTTGTCCTTACAGGTTCCACTATACTGGAAGCTAAGAGAAACCATTTATTGCTTTCATCAAATCACAAGAGCAGAATTTATCATGATGACAATCACGGTAACAACCATGTTCCTCCAAGCCAACAGTGACTGTGTCCTCATCTGTAAATAAGAGACTAACAAACAGTGTTCACATACCTGGAAGAACTGCATATGTTTCAAAGACCTACAACACACAGGATGTTCTTATAAAGAGCAATTATAAAATGTGAAGAGTGGTACGCTGTAGGTTAAACTTATTAGAAAATTAAAATCTAAAAGTCATTACCATGTATTATCATGAACATTTTTGAACGTTTACAGGGTGGCAGCTTCTAATTTTATGCCCATGACTTTGAAGCCAGAAAAGCCCCTCTGCATACTTTGCTTACAACTAATAATGTATATGAGAAAGGCAGCAGTGCGCTCCCATCTGCTGTAGCACTTCATGCACTACGAGAAGCAGGCATCCTGACAATCTGTAGCCATATGTTTAGCATTTTCCATCTGCACAACTCTAGAGACGAAAGCTAGTTGGAGGGTCCTTAGAAACAGGGGTTGTGTGGCTTACATGTACTTTAAATAGCGACCGGTCTTCTACAGCACTTACATGTTACCTACCTCCTCACACTACATGCACAAGCAGGATGTCAAAGGCAGGGACGTATGATAAATATCTTTATAAAGCTCTTCAAAGTGGGCCAGAGGAGACTCTGATAAAAGCAATCCTAGAATGGATCCCTGAGGCTTTGGGTATTTGAGGCTTCTCACTTGGGCTACCTTCAGTTTGTGGACTGAGTACTTGGACAAAAAGAACATTCAACTCTTGGTCAGAAGAGTTTAACCAAGCTCACATGCCTGCTGGCTGCCACTTGGGGAAGCTACATCACCTACCTTTCTGTGCCTCATTTTTCTTACTTGCAGACAGGCCTTCCTAGTGAAATCACTTGCTGTTCTAGGTCCCAGAGCAGATGACAAGGAGTAACTGACATTAAAATATACTTAGAAAAGTACAACTAGATTAGAGATGAAACACCATTGAAATATTTTGCCCTATCTTCTGAAGCAAAATGAAATAAAACCTGAAAGCCAAAAAAGCCCATGGCAGTTATCACTCACTCTAACAGCTAAATATATATGAGTAATAGTACAGAAATAAAAAAGGAAGCCAGTAAAGGAATTGTGTGCTAGAAAGAGTGATTGTATTACATGGGGCTTAATAGAGGATCCCAGCTTGGGAAATGAGACTCTCACAGGGAATAGCATGCATGATACAACTGAGAAAAAGATAAGGAGGCAAACATTCTAGATACTTCATTGACTTCTAATTTTCTCATTGGCGCTTCCTGCTGGATTAGAAACTTTCTTGCTTTGATCTAGAAATTCACTTTTGCCACTTTTTGATCAGCAACAAGAACCAAGGCTAACAGATGAAACTTAGTTGATCATGGCACTGACAATGAGGATAATGGTGACGATGATGTTGGTGGTAGCAACTTGCATGTAGCAACATATTCTAGCGCTTTCTGTATTTTACTTCTAAGTTTCAACACAAACTAAAATGTGTGCATTATTATAATAATACAGATTTTAAAAGGCTCAGAGACAACACATATCTATCCCTAAGTCACATTTCTAATAAATTCACTTTGGGAATGACATTAAGAATTCCCTGACCCCACAGTTTGGAATATTTTCAATGGAACACTTATTACACTAAAAGGATAGAACATGTATATTTAAAAGGGAAAATTAAGGAAAATATGGAAGAAATAATGTTCAAAGGTTAGATTCCAGGAACGTATATAATTACCCATTGTCGAGACAGCTATGAATGTGGGAATGCTGGGGCTGTCATGGCTGAAGCTGGTGACGCTACAGTTGTAGGCTGTGGCAGGAAGGAGGCTGGAGATGGTCACAACATGAGAAGAAACCGCAATTGGTTCCTGGAAATGCAGAAAATACAATACGCTTCATGTTATCTCCATCTGCTTTGTTTGTAAAATTATTTTTCATAGTTGAGGAGGTAATACATGGACAGAGCCAAAAAAATTAAGAGACAGAAGAAGGTAACAGGGAAGAATATTTCCTTTTTTCTCTAGTTCCCATCTACCCCACTCCCCTTCATGGAAGCAGCCACTGCTCTCAGGCATATTCTTCCTATATGTATTTTATGGATGTATAAACACGTAAGACATAGTTAAAGTCATAAATGATGACATTGTTTACTCACTGCTCTGCTTATTTTTTACCTCAGTATTAGTATATTTCACACTGTTTCCATAGCACTACAGATTACGCTGTTTCATTCTTTTTAAGGGATGCACAGAAATTCATTGAGAAATCAGAGTTTATTTCACCAACTGATGAAGGTGTAAGTGGTGTCTGAATTTCTTATGCTATTGCAAACAATGCTATACTGAACATCATGTCGTAAATATGGGAACATATTAATGCATATCAATATATATATATATGTGTGTATGTGTTTGCACACACAAAATCCATGTGAACATACGTGCATATATGCATATGTGTACACTCATATATTCCTAAATAGTTGAATTAGTCAGTTGAAATGTGTACATTTTTTATATGGAAAACTATTGAAAAATAGTCCCTCCAAGACATTTTCTAATTTACCTGCTTACCACTGATATGTGACAATGCCTGTTTCTTTCATCCTTTCCAACCTGGCATATCTGCAGTGGAAATTATATCTTTGAGTTTTATTGTCTTTATGATGTTGGACAATTTTTCGTTATGGTCAAGAATCTTTTGTATTTATTTTTCTATGAAGTACTTGTTTGTGGGAATTGGTCTTCATCTTTTTGGTTGTAGCCGTTCTTTATATCATAAGAACCTTACCCCTTTATCTTCATTCTCAGCTCACATGACACCCACAAAGGTAAGGTAACTTGGTGTATTCAGAAATACTTCATATTAGCTAATTTTTAGTAAAACTTATTGCTAAGTGCAATAAGTGCAATAAGTGCAAGATTATTGCTAATCTTGCTAATGGCAAGATTAGTGACCAGTATTACTGCACAATATAGAGATAAGCCAGCATTAACACTCCTTTTCAAAACAGAATATTGAAACACCCTGCCTAAAAAGATGACAGCCATCAGCACTGATTCCACTCCATGTTCTATAAAAGCATGATTCTAAGGGAAAAAGATTTGCTCACAGGACTCCGTTGTAGCAAATAGCTGACTAACATTGTGCTTTTAAAGGAAGAAATCACTTCAGTTAGAGAAGGAAATTCATTACTGGCAGAGCAGTTATTTTAAAAAGGAATTTTTTGAATAAAAGACTCAGTGCAGATCAAAAAAGAGGTATCTTTGTAGAAGAGAATATCAAAAAGGGAAAGGAATCAAAGACAATTATCTTAGCGTTCAATGTGAAGAGATTTATATTTCCAGCAATTCCTTTTCCCTCTCAATTTTATGAACTTCATTATTTAAAAAGCATTAATTATTCATATTCAAAGTATCAGTTTATACACAGCAGTGTGAGAAGTCCCTCACTAACCTACACTTTCTCGTCCACTACGGCTTTAAAATATGTTTTTGGTGGCTTTCCCACTCCTGGGGCTGCTGGTTCATCTTTCCTTCCATTCATTCTGACCTGATGAAAATCAAGGTATTTTTTTCCCCAAATTTTAAAAATAGCATAAATTAATTGCACAAAGAGATTTCATTGTGATACTCACACACATGCATATAATGGACTTTGACCATCTTCATCCCCTCTGTTACTCTTTTTCAACTTCTATTCCTCCTCCCTTTTAGTAGTTCTTAGTGAGTTTTAGTAGGCTTTACTTTTATTTATTTATTTTTGGACAGTACTAGGGTTAAATTCAGGGCCTTTTACTTGCTAGGAAAGTACTGTACTACTTTACCCATGCCCCAGCCTTTTATTATGCTATATATACATATATACATATGTATGTATAATGTATGTTCATTCTATCTATCTATCTATCTATCTATCTATCTATCTATCTATCTATCTATCATCATGTACTTCAGTAATATTCACCCCACCACCCTCTCCTTTCCCCTTCTCCCTCCTCCTGGTCCCCCTCCCAACAGACCCTTCTACAATGATCTTATATTGTTACTATTTTTAGGTCTAAATTCTATGCAAAAAATATTTTAATCATTCCTGCTATTTATGATTCTGAGGCTTCAAGCAATAACTGTCTCTCAGACTTTGCTTTTCAATAAAATTGTCCTCCTTACTATCTTGGTATTCATATTTCTTTTAAATTCTCTTGGTAGTATGAACCTTATGACACTCATATTTTACTTGATTTATTTCTATACTTATATAATAACCATAGTTACATGAACTTTTTGAAAGCAAGTATTGTTTCTACCATTTGTGTTCTATACAGTGCCTTTCCCCAAACTGATCATTTGTTCAAGTTTGTTAAATTATATTTTATAACACAGGTCTTCATCCCTTGATCAATTTAGTACCTAATAGGAAAAATAAACCAGTTCCTTTATTCCTCTGTATGTCCTGGATTGGCTAAGGACAAAAGATCCTCACAAAGATAAAACTTCTCAAAGTATGGGTTTGATCTAAGCATACTAATGGTAATTTCTGAAATACAAAAAGAGTCAGTGGACAGTTTTCACTTTCCATAGTTTAAGGAAATAGATTTTAATTTTGCTCAGACAATAAGTCTTCATCAAAATTAACTCAGAAGATGAAAATCAAAATGGACAGTACCTGGAGTTTGGTTTCCCGACGAGAGCCAACCTGCTGACAAAAGACTTCGAAAAAATCAGCTATGCCATCCTCCACCCACAGCAAAGTCACCGACGTCTGCGTTTTGTTCACTGCAAAGAGTGATTTGGGAGGAGCTGGTTCTGAGGAAAGAAATATTAAGAAGAATTTAAGTTAATGTATTTCTTCTTTCACCAGTAAGCAGGTAGAAAATCCATATGTGGTATTTAAGAGCCCATAAAGATTTTGTATTGCTTTGGCAATGTGCCCTTTCTCAAAGGCAAACATCTAGCTCAGAAGGCACAATATTTTGTCTCACTCTCCTTCCATTTCATACTTCTCTTTTTGGAACACTTCTGTTTTCTACTTCAGCTTTATTACAGCCCTCATCTATTAATAGTTTTTGTGTCATCTGTCTTAGAGTTAGCATTGTCCTGATAATACAGAACTTTCTGAATGACCTGAAAATCTGTACTTAAAAACTGCTGGGAAAACAGAATGGTGGGCTCCCTTCTAGTGAAGAGATTGCTTGGTACTTTGCAAATAACCTGTCTTCTCTTCTCTGGAGATTCACTGGAATAATTCAGTCTGAGGAATAGCTTCTTGAAAATTTAGTCAAAATGAAGAGGGATAAAGCTAAACAAATAACAGGATTTTTAAAGGAAAGGATTGATGGGACTAGATAGATAAATTTTTTTATCATAGACATTTTAACTTGATCAATAAATTAACCCATTAATCAAGGAAGCCATACTATGCTTACTATACCCCTTCATGCTCATTTCCAGTAACAGGTCTCTGACTTGGATGACTTGAGATCAACCCTTGCCTTGTCCACAGTTCTTGTGAGTGCTCTGTGCTTGTGTCTCTGCTCCTGGTCTTCTGCCTCTGACCCTATCTTTTGAATGTTGCCTGTACTTCTAGATCCCCCAATATGTAAAGGGCTGAGCCTGAATTTAAGGTCTGAAGCTGAGGCCCCTGTTATTTGCTGTCAGTCCCTCTCGTTATGGCTTGGGTGGACATTTGTATCTTGCCCACTAGTTGGCATAGCAGTGTACTGTCCCCATCTGCATGTCTCTGTCAGAAAACTAGATATCTGTTGTAGGTCTCCCACTGTTGTTACTTGGATTTCTTTTTTCCCTTTGTGCCTATTCTCTCAAGTCTGGTCTCCAGAGTCTGGCTTTCATCAGTTCTTGAAAAAGTCCTGTAAGTCAATTGAGCCCTTTGACAGATCTTTCGAGGGAAGGTTTGGACCTTCTTTCTACAATATCATCAAAATTATGGCACTGTCCAGACAAAAGAAGTAGATCAAAAGCATTCTTGGTAGATTTATTGCAGGTAATCGAATCTTGAGTCTAACTGAAAAGTAGCACATTCCTTTCCAGTGGCAACTTGACAAGGCTAGTTGGGAGAGGTGAAAGAGGAAAGGATGAATTAGTCTGTGGCAAGCAATGGTCACAGTTAATGTCAGGATCCCTTTTTCATTTGCAATGAACTGTCAGTACCTCCAGGGATTGTACTGTCTTATTTCTCTTCTGAGGAAGAGAAACTGATGAAACTGAGAGTTTTTGCTGATGCACAGAGGCCAATTTCTGCTCCCACATTCCTCCTAACTGTCATCTCTGACAGAATTATGAGCCAGAGTGTAAGCTCTGCAGTGATCCTGACCTGTAGAACTGGAGCTTTGGAAGCAAGTGTGAGGGCATTGTGATGGAGTTGGATGACTGGTTAGGCAGAGGCTGGACTTTCTCTTTTTATAAGATACACACTACAGAATTGCTTTTTAGAGTCAGAATCCTTGGTCTGTGATCAGAATCCCTGGGTATATGTATTTTCCCTCCTGGTAGATAGATAAAAATCAGTTTCACTATTGCACATGAATATTGCCCAAACCTGAGTCTCTGGATCCAGCCTTTCACACCTGCATTTTCCATTATTTATCATCTATGCTTACTCTAATGTCTCACTATTACCTCAAACTCTGTTCACTCAAAACTGAACCTGGCAACCTTCCCTTCTCATAAATCATTTCTATCTTCCAAAGACTCCCTACTCGCCTATGAATATAACTACTTATTCAGCTGTCTAAGTAAAAAATTTTGAGACTGACCACTTCTCAGTCCCACATAGTATGTCTTTTTATTAAACAATTCTCATTAGGTATTCCTTTTACCTACTTTTTAAATTATATTTCATGTCTGAACTTTTGTCACCTCACTCATTAATCATTATGAGGTCCTCTGCCCCTTTTTGCTACCTTTAATCAGTTCTTTCTCCATTTTGTCAATGATAGCTTAAATCAGCTAAGAATATCACTTGGTTCATGTTAACCCTATCTGTGCAATGTTTATTGTATCTTACCTTACACATCAAATTTTAAAGATCTGCTTATATTGGCTATATGCTATTATCATCCAACTCACCACCATCCTTCCAACAACAGCCATGCTACCTGCTGGGATGGCCAGGCTTCCCACTCCCCTTCATTTAGCAGTGCTCTGTCCACTCACAATTTCCCCTTCTTTATTCTGCTTGTTCTGAGGTCAATAAAAAATCTTACCTCTCCTTGAATCCTTATCTGATAACTCTGTGTCTTAATGCTCTACTCCTTCTCCAATCTTCTGATGCCTTTACTATTACCTTTTTCATCTATGTGAGTGAAGTCCTGATTCTACTAGATCCTACTAGATTCTTTAAGGACATAATGTGTTATAAATTACTTTGTCTTCACCTGGAACTACCCACCTGCCAGTACTCAATATATCTTATTTATTGACCAGCATCAGACAACTCAGACACATTGGGCTTGAATTTTTATGTTTCTTGCCTTTTAAAAATATTGATCACATTGATAAAATAATCAGATTTAAATGATTTAGGGTCAAAGACTATTATAAAGGCTCTCAAAGATGTAAATAATAGGACACTGATATTAGAGTAGGGGTTTCATTTGATTTGGCTGAGAATGTGTGTCTAGGTGATAAGCAGGACCCTCAGAAAAACCTTCAATGGGAATGGAATTTCTAACAACCATGTAATAAATTTTTCTTTTCAGGCAAAATATGGGGCAATAGATTGTTTCAAGGTCACTGCACCCATGATCAGTATATTCTTTTCTCAATGGCATGCATATAAGCTTTTAGATCAGTGAATTACATACACAGACTGCTTAGGATTTTTGCAATAGGCGTAGTCCCTAAAAAATCAGGCAGATATTGGACTCTCGTATCCCAAAGGAAACAAAGAAAGTTATTGCAAGATTTTATAAGTAGCAGTTAATTGGATTGGAAGGGGCTTATGATTAAACTTCAGCACTTGAGACAGCATCTGTCCCAGGGAACTTATTAAAATATAAGAATTGCCCAACTCAGTTATTAGCCATATGTAGCTATTAAACAATTGAAATGTGGCCAGTCAAACTAGATTTTGATGACTTAACATGAAAATGAAAACATGTATTATTCATATCATATTGATACTACTTTGGATATTTTTGGTTAAAGAGTATTGAACTCAGTTTCATTTGTTTCTTTTCTTTTTTTTTACTATTTTTAATATGGCTACTAAAGAATTAAAAATTTTAAAATGAGGCTCTTATTCTATTTCAGTTGGGTGGTATTGAGTGTAGTGTTCCTTCCTGTTTGCTAGTGTAGAATTCTGGAAATTCTTGGTCAGTGCTGACTGGGAAGCCCTCTCTGTTTCCCGCTCCTCTTATGAAATGCTACATCAGTTTAGCTCCATAGCCTAGGATGTTTAGAAGATTTGTATGTTTCTATGCTTCAGTACCTCAGAATGTGACAGTATTTCAAGATAGAGCTTTTCAAGAAGAGATTAAGTAAAAATGAGGCCGTATGGTTGTATTTTAACCCAATCTGACTAGTGTCCATATAAGAAGGGAAAATTTGGATACACAAAGAGACACCAAGGATACAAGAACACTAGGATGTGAGGACACGGAGGTCATCAGCAAGCCAAGAAGAGAAGCCTCAGGAGACACCAACTCTGTGGACACCTCAATCTTGAACTTCCAGATTTCAGAACTGTGACAAAAGGAATTTCTCTTTTTAAGGCAGACTGTGGTATTATGACAGCCCTCTCCTGCTAACACAGTCTCTTAATATTCAAAATATCAAATTCAGTCTTGTTCATAAAATGGAAGGATAGGATGAACCTAATAACTTTGTGAAGAGCAAATGTGATTTAAGACAATGTAAACACAAACACTTTATTATTTTTATTTTTTATCATTTTTTGTGGTACTGGGGCTTGAACTCAGGGCCTACACCTTGAGCCACTCCACCAGCCCTTTTTTATGATGGGTTTTCTTGTGTTAGGGTCTCTCAAATTATTTGCCTAGGGCTGGCTTTGAACCACCATCCTCCTGATCTCTGCCTCCTGATCTCTGCTAGGATTTCAGGTGTGAGCTGGCTATAACAAACATTTTATATAATGCAGAGGTCAGGTAGATGGTGGTGGTAAAACTTCTCCTAGTTATCACTTGCTATTTCTCTAAGTGACATTTTAAATCTCACTTCTTCAATATTTTCATGTTTCAAAGTGTCTAATTTTCTTTTGTTTAAAATAATTTCACAGTTGGATGTGGTGAGTCATGCCTATGATCCTAGCACTAGGGAAGTTGAAATAAGAGGATCTTGAGTTCAAGGCCAGCCTGGGTTACACGTGTCTCAAAAGACAAAATAAAACAAAAATTTAGAGTCCATGACATTTGATATATAAAGGACTATGTACATGGTAAAGGGGACACAGTAGTTTTATAAATAGTGTGTTATGGACACAAGACTGCTTGCTTTTAAATACTCCACAAGCTTTCTAACATGTCTGGTGCTATCTTCAGCTATCAGGCCTTCTCCGTTTCCATTTCTTCTCTCCCCTTCGATGACTCTCCAGGTTTGGATTGGGAATTCAATCTAATTTTATATTAAAATCAAGTACCATGCACAGAACATGTGTGGAATGGAAGACTGTAATGCCATCGCTACCATTTAATTTAGATTGGATTATGAGAGGCTCAAGCGGTTGCCTCTCCAGGGAGTGAAAGTGACCTTCTGTGAAGTTTGAGCTAATGTCTGATTCTTATTTTGTGCTCTGGCAGCAAATCTCTTCTTTTTCTCAGGAATTCCATAGGGAACCGTCAGGTGCAATATCTAGCCTTGGAGCAGAATGCAATATATTTATTGTCTAAATCCCTTTTTCTCTGCTGGTTATTATATTGTTTCTTAATGTGACCTGTTGATGTAACTGTATATTGAATGGTGTTTATGAAGCCATGGTTATATCCATAGGACCAGCAGGTTTTTCTCTCTGTAAATTTTATAACCTCTAAGTTTGGTGAGTCATTTCACAAATATGCAACACTGGTAATAAGGGGAATTCATTAGAAAAACACTGTAAAATCATCTTAATTCATGAACAACATGACAAAAATCTATTTTCAATCTTCAGCCTCAGCAAAGAGATTTTCTAGAATTTTCTTCATATAGAAAGATACAAATTAGGAGTCTTATCATATATGTTATAGTAAGTGTTTAAATTCTTGATTTTCCTAAAGTCAAGCTGTCCTACCTTAAGTAGTGTAAGTCATATAACTTATACTTAGCTTCCCCAAAGAAAACATCTGGAACTTAACCAATGAAGACTGAGCAAACTACAATCAAATCAGTAGAAAATTCTGCAAAAAAAAAGCACTAGTTAGAAGGAAAAACCAAAAACAAGGTGTAGAGAAATTATTCAGTTAAGAACAATATACAGGTTCTGCCTGGAAGTGAGTGGAGGAGGGGGGGAGATGGTAAGGGAGGGTAGCAAGGGGAGAAATGACCCAAACAATGTATGCACATGTGAATAAATGAATAATTAAAAAAAGAACAATATGCAATAAACAATAAAATAGAAGGAATAGTTTTTATTAAAAAAACAGAAGCCTTTGCCATGTCTGTGGTTTATTAGGCCTTTTCTTATTGACTTAGGGAGATTCTTTTCCTAAATATTTGTAATCAGTAATTTAAATGTGTTAAAATAATTCTGGGGAATGCAAAACACATTCTGGCAGATACTTAGTATCTGAAAATTCATTAGATTATAAATAGGCCTTTTTCAGATACAAATCATTCACTTCTTAGGAAGTAGACATAACTCATTCTTACTATTTTTTTGTTTATATAAATTATTAGTTTATATTAATTGTATAAGCAATGGGATTTATATATTTCCATACACACATAATATATTTTGATCATATCCACCACTCCATTACTCCCTCTTGTCCCATTATCACCCTCCCACTAAATCCCTTCCTTCCTAAGTGGTTCCCTATAACTTCTGGTATAATATTTTATTTAGTTACAAAATTTGCTAATGTCCTTTGTATATCTCTTTTATGTACATGAGTCTCTGGTACTCATTTTCCTTTCACATCTTGGGATGTGTCTTATTCACTTCCAAGCCACATAGTACAGTTTCATAATTTTTCCTCAATTAGTGGGCAGTACATGGTCATTATGGTACTATAATTCAGCTTCCTTCCTACCTATTATTATCAAAATCAATATATCACATTCCAAGTATAGGTCAAATGCCAGTATTTTCCTGTAGTTCATGTCACGTATACGTTTGGAAAGATAAACTATGAGCAAGTTCTCTAAAATATCCTATCTGTTCATCTAAAAACACCTCAACTTTGATAAGGTAAATTACTCAACATATGTTAATTTATTAACTTAAATGGTCTGTGAAATAACATTTAGGTAATAATAGTAAGATACCCCATCAAACTTAAAACTGAAATGTATGTGGTATGCACACATATATTTATATTTTTGTATGTTTGGAACACAACAAGTGAACTAATGCCTCAATGACAACAATTTCATTAAAAGCTGGCTACTCTGATTCAAGGACAGACTCTACCAATAAATGAGTTATTGCTCTTCCTATGATGAATTTCTCTTGGAATGTAATGAAATATTAATGGTAGACAGAGAATCATGCTGTTGATGTTAAATTAATATGTAACATGTTAGTGAGATAATCCATAAATTTTTGGGGCTCTAGAAGAAAATACATAACATGTAGGAGGAAGCTGAACAAAAAAAGTATACATAAGAAGGAAATGATAATGGTAAAGAGAGAATTTTAAATTTAATTTCCCAGGTAAAATGTAGTCAACCATGGTTTCATGTGGACTCCTTTACTTAAGAACGTGAATACTGAGCATAAAAAAGAGAGAATGGCTTCTATGGATTTGAAAATTGGAGCAGCCTTCCTTTTCCGGATGTTCTTTGGAATTCTATATTTCTTATGGCTTAATAATAAATAGCATGGCTTGCATCCCCTTCTGTGAGTTATTGGGTGGGGGTATAGGTTTAGCTACTCAAGTAACTTCTAGATTAACAGAATTTTTCACAGAAAGTTCTCATTTAACGTTACTTACTGACTTCCTCCTTTTTCATGGTTCCAGGAATATATGTATTTATTTTGCAATTTTACTTGGTTAGGAGATATAGATCACAAAATTTTGAAGAAAAAAACCACTAACTATTTTTCATTTGTATCATTAATCTTATTGCCTTTACTTGGAACTCAGGTTGAACTGAATCCTAAAACTTGAAAGAACATAAACTATTTTAGCTCACATTTCCATTGTATAGATAGAAAACTGAAATCTAGAGGGAGAGAGTCACTCTCCTAAGACAACACAATTTGTGACAGCAAGAACTGGGATCCAAACATTCACACTCCTAAGTAAGGGGCCTTCTCACTACACTTGGCTAACTTCTAAAAATGGGGGTGTTTTCTATTCATTTCTGTAAATCTTGGGATGACAAGGTTTCCCGACAATTTGCAGGAGACCAACTTTTCCAGAGCGGGCAGTTGTTTATGCATTTAAATCACTCCTAGATTTTATAGCCACTGCCCTATGAGGCCACCATTCAAGTTCCTCCAATATGTTGAAGAGAATAAGGCACCTGCAAAGGATAAAGTCACTGTGTAGTGGGCAGGAGAAATGCTTTTAAAGAAGTGCTATCATGATGTGGCAAGGCTGGGAGGTGGGCTACAGAAGTTAGGAGACATGTTGGCTTCTCTCAGGTGCAGAATGACATAGGACCATGATGTGGTTGTTACTGGAAACCTAAAGCAGAAAGGAATACTTGTGGGACTGTTGGCCATGAAGGTCTGTGACAGGAATAACAGCATGGATGTTATATTCTTCTTCAGTACTAAAGAACATGTATGTGTTTATCTTTCAAGAAGTCATCAGAAGAGACCTTCTATGAGAGGCCACTTCTCTCCCTTCCACCTTCTCATTTGCTATCTCATTCACACCCACATCTCTGTCTTTCACCATCTTAGTGAAGATCTATCCAGTTCCCCCTAACCCTCTCCTGGGTCCCATCTCTTCTGGCCAAATCAGTAGCATCATACCAACCTCTCATTACCCTTTCCCATTGATTTTCTCTGCTCTATTTATCCATTTTGATTAGCCTATAGTCAAACCCCTTCCATTCACTTAAAGGAAAAAGGAAAAAGTAAATAAAAACTCTTTTCTTTCAGCTCCTGCTCATTTACTCTCTTTTCCTTTACAATAAAGCTCCTCAAAAACTTCAACAGTCCAGATATTTGGGTTTTTCTCTTGAATTCTCCTTAAACCCATTTAGATTTTTTTTTTCTGTCATTACTCTCCCATCTGATTTTGAGCCTCTCCTCAAAATCTCCAGTGTTTTCTGGGTGGCTCAGATAGGTGGTACATCCTCATTCCTCATCTTACCTGACTTATTCTTGGGAGTGGCAAGGTACCCACCAAGGCTCTTTCCTTGCTTAGCTCCTGGGACACCATGTTTCTTGTGTTCCTTTCTTACCTACTGGCTGCTCTTTCTCTTTTTCTTGTCACCTGTACTTTTTAAAGTTAAGAGTGGCCCAAGGCTTAGTCCATGAACAGCACTTTTTTTCCTTTATTCATTCCTTAATAACTTCATTGTCTATTTCCTGACTGCTCTTAAATTTCTATTTCCAGACCTGATATCTCCTCTGAATGCAAGCTCCTTGATCTAACAGCCTCTTCAGTACAGTCACTCCTCTTTAATGATAGGTACCATCAAAGGTTGACTGATCTTCTGATCTTTCTTCCATAGTCTCCTCCAATTCAATAAATCACACCTCAGGCATTTCAGTTACTCAGGCCCCAGATCTCAATGCCTCCCTAGACTTCTTTTGCTCATTCATAAGCAGCATCTGAATCCATTGGCCAATTCTCTGTTCTACCTTCCAAATAAATTTTGGATATGACCACTTTTCACTACCTCCAAAACAACCAACCTGATACAAGAAAGTAACTTCTCTTCTGGATAGAGACAATGGTCTCCTCAATTTAAGGAGACTATATAATTCATCAAAAGTATCCAAACTAGAATGCATTGGGGAAGGAAAGGATTGTTAAATAGGATACTAGCTGTTAGCTGATCCACAACAGGTATAAATCAGTACTGTAAACAAGACATATGGTGATTTTACCTAACTGGATTCCTGTGTCTGTCCTCATTCCTAAGCAATCTATTCCCACAGAGGGATTCTGTGAAATGTGTCAGATGACATGACTGTGATTAAACCATCCTATGTGGTATCCTCTCACTCAGAAGAATACACCTTTCAAAGACCTTATGTGATCTGTTCCCTTATTAACCTCTGCCCCTGTACCTATTACTCTTCTCCTTTGTTGATTCCACTCTGGACACCAAGACTATTTTTTTTTTGAAATTGTCAGGCAGACTGCAGCTTATGGAATGTTTCACTTGTGGTTCCCTCTGCCCACCTTACCACCTTCTACCTGAACTCATCTTACTTTTTTCACTACCACCAGACTTGGATCCAAATGTTACTTTCACAGTGGTGCTTAGTCTACAAAAATTTCACCCTAACTCTATACCACTTTGCATCCTCCTTTCCTGCTTCATTTTTCTCCATAATACAACACCATTTAGCATGTCTGTAGCTATGCTTATTATCACTTTTCCTCCACTAGAATGATACTAAAAAGTTCCATTTGTTTTGATCATTTTTGTATCCTCAGAACTTTCTTTCACATCCATCCATCCATCTAGCCGTATTTTTTTCTTTCTTTCTGCTACATGGATACTATTTTTTCACATTCTCATCTTATTTAACTCTTTCCTTTTTGGTGGGGAAGGATAAACAGGATAACACATTAGTCACATACTAGGAGAGGATATAAGGAGAGTGAGGGAAGGGAGAGGATTTTTAGATTTCACTTAGCTATGACTCACAAAACTAAAGTCATTTCTTACCAAAAATAAGGACTGCATGTATTAAAACAACTGTTTCCCAAATTCTAAACCCAATGGCTTCCACAAAATAATAAACAAATGTTCTCAAGTAGGAGAGAGACACAGGGGCAGAACAGAGTAATAAGCTAAGATTTATTTTATAAGGTCATGCATTACATTTCACCACTGTCCACAATTATTTGTAATCTACTGATGAGAGAGAGAGAGAGAGAGAAAATCTAATACTGCCCAAATTCCTCACATCACAAATTATTTTGATTCTTTTCTATGGCCAAATTACATATTTTTAAATTTTCCTTATTTATATGGTAGTTTTCATGACTGGAATTAAGAAAAATCAAGTCAATGTCCTAATATTGAATTTCATAAAAGGGAACAGGAAGCCACAGAGTGGGTGTGAGTTTCCTCCCATTTACCATAAGTGTTACTAAGAAAATGAAGGTAGAAAAAAATGCACCCCAATCTTAGAAAACATAAGCAGAAGATGGGTAAAAAGAACTGATTACTGTTTCTAGACCCAGGCTAAAGTCTGTCCAGTCTCTCTAGACTCCATCTTGCTGGATGGAGAGTGCTACATTAGTTATTTTCACATTCTTTCCTAGAATGTAAGCTATGTGATTCTTGATCCTGAGCCTCCCTGAACACATCTGTGGTCAACACAAAGCAGAAGTTTTGCAATGGAGGTAGGCAAATGCTATGTTTGGTTGCCTCTGATCTCATTGACTGTTCTCTCCCACTCCATCTTGCTGGCTTCACCTTTGCTCAGCCTTTAAGTACTGCAGCATTTCTCCCAGCCTAGATCCAGGGCCTCCCTTCCCATCACTGTTTCTGCATACTACTTGGTGATCTCTTCCAGAAACTCCATAATTTATATTTCCAGTCCAGAAATTATCCCCTGATTTCCAGACACATATGTCAATAATCTCCTTACTTGATACCTGAGCTTTGATGTCCTATGGTCATCTCAAATTTTTTATGTCCACGGAAGAACCCTTGATTTCTGCTTTACCCTAGATTTACTTCTCCCTAGTTTTGTGTCTTTTTCAAGCTCTGTGAATTGCACCACCATCCACCCGAGTTGCTCAAGAGCCAAACTTAGGAGTCATTCTTACTTTCTCTTTCTCCCATTTCTTCCCTCTGACCTAACAGAAAGTCTTCAAATGTGGCATTTCTCCTCAACTCCATTACAAACATGTTAATCAGGTTATCTTATTTCTCATAGGACTAATTTGAATTAAAATATTGTTTTCTCAACTAGGACAAATAACTCATTAATTGGCCCTTCTTCTTGTTTACTTAATAAGTCAAGTCACCAGAGGGATTGTTTTAAGTGTAAGTAAGATTACTTATTTTAAGTTCTTTAAATGGCTTCTCATTGCTCTGAAAATAAAATTCTACTTCCATGCCTTAGCAGACCTACACAATCTAGCCTCTACCTGGCATTCTATACCAACCTACTTTCAGTTTCTTTACTATTCAGACTTCAGTCCCCATGGCTCTGTAAAAGAAAGTTTTTACCACAGACTTTTCATGTGGGCTCACAAATTAACTAAAAGCAGTAGAAAAGCCTAGCATCTCTGTCTCCATTTTGGAATGGATTTTTTTTTTTTTTTGGTGTTGCTGGGGTTTGATCTCAGGTCCTCACATTTGCTAGGCATATGCTTTACCACTTGAGCCACTACACCAGCCCTCTGTCTCCATTTTGTATATCTTTTGCTCTGAGCCATTCGCCTTGTAGCCACTGAAACTGAAATTACCCAATGAAAGGAGCCACAGAGCTTCACAGGACAGACCGGCTTCTAAATGAGGACAATTACCTGTGATGATATGATGAGGCTGCACCCTGGAGCAGGAGTAATTATCTCATGTGAATCCAATTGCTCCCCTCAAGTGATGACAGTGATAGCAACTTCTCTGGAACCTCTTGCAGAACCAGAACTGAGACAATGATAAAAGAGGACACACTTTGCCCAGGACTGTTTAATTGGGCATATCTCTAGCCCCTTGCCCCAGTTGTTCTCTATTTAAACCTGAAGTTCATGCCAGTACCCTGAAATGGTCTAGTGTGCTTACTTTGCATGTTCCTGCACTATGTCCAGGCAGCACAATAAACCTCCATTCTCTCCCCTTCATCATTTTATTTGGTATGTTGGGGCATCATTTTATTTGGTATGTTGGGGCAAGTGGCTGGACCTGACATGTGGAAAACCTAGAATTGGGTCTGGGCCCTAAAACTTTGGTTTCAGCTTTGGCAAGCCGTGTTAGGAGAAAATGAGCCTTTTAGATGTAGGCCACTTCCAGCTAGTTAATCCCGATGGAAAGAAAGACAAAATGGTTTCTCAAAGTTGCTAGAATTATTTTTATTCCAGGGACTGTTTCTTATTTTTTTCACTTTGGCCAGCATCAGCCTCTTTTTACCATCATTTGTTGAGGGAGAGCAATGAATATTTGGACGTCTCACCCTTGGTAAAGTTTTCTCTCAAGGCCTTCCCTCCCTCTTTCCTGATGTCTGGGAGCTCTTTGGAGCCTTTTGGGGTTTACCTGAACTATTTGGGCTTTTGCTTTTTGTCTGATATGGAAATTTGGATCCCTTAGTTGGAGACTCCTATGAGCATTTGGGTCCATTTGAACCAATTTGGGCTTCTGCTGTTTGTGCAAGGAAGTTTGGAATCTAACTTTGTGTTGGCACCTAGCAGGGAAGAGATGTAAAGTACATAGAGGAACCAGATTTGCTTAAGAATCAAAGCATGAAGTCTATCTTGGAAGAATTCTAGCTTGTCTACAAAGAAAAAAAAGACAAAAAGATGATGATTTGTCTAAGTGTACCCTAAGTTAATGTAATTGTTTTTATGTATCCTTTTGTTTTTGTCTGTTAGTCTGTGTCTATCATGATTGACTTAATGGAGGCTAAAATTTTGATGGCTGTAGCAACAGTCCTGTTAAGAGATTTACTCTTGCTTCAACCCTCAACATAAAACTCTAACAAAATGAATCTTAAAAGAACAACATTGGGCACAACTTAATCTGTTCCTGTAATTCCTAGAAATAACTAAGTAGTGTATCTTTAGCCATTTCATTTTTTAGTTCATTTTATGCCTGTTTAAATTGGTATTTTTTGCTATGCCTAACTTAAAACATTTTTGTGTATTGTGCGAATGTGTGAACATATTTAGAAAGATTCATACACTGCCATTGTAGTTAATGTACAGGCACTCTCGGCTCTGCTATCTCTCTTTTTTTCCCTCTTTTCTCTTCTGTTGCCATTTCTATGAAAACTAGTTATCCATAGTTCTTATCTCAAAAAGTCTAACTAAAATGCAGGCATTCATATTTGACTCTCAAACTTAGGACAGAAGAAATAAATGATATCATGCGCAATAAACTTAATTTGTTTCATGCTGTTGTAAGTGTAATTTGGGTTCACCTTTCTTTTGCAATATATATGGGTTTATTAAATATTTTTGCATATTGTTATTATATAGATAAGCAGTTTGAGATTGCTTTCTTTCTGGGTCTTCGTTAAAATATAAGGTTACTAAAGAAGGTTTTATTTTATTAAAAAAACAAACAATTTTGTCTATGTTCAAACATTTCGTGAAAGTTATTTCAAAATGCAAATTAAAAGAAAAGAGACAGAAAATATACCAGCAAGTAGGAAAGATAAAAGAAGGTATGGGAACATATTTTTAGAGAAGGAAGTTAAATGGAAAAGGAGATGCTTTGGATGAGAAAAAATTTTGTAGAAGAAGCTTATTCCTTAAGGATTGTTTCAAGATGGAAAAGGAAGGATAGGACAAAGGCTGAAAGGCTCAGAAAAGTTGCACTGTCTATGATTAGGATTTAAGAAGTACATTAAAGGTGGAGCTTATGAAAAATTCATGTGTGTGATTAAGGTAAATCTGTTAAAAGTTATCTAAGAATATCCTAAGACAAAATTTTAATGCACTGTTGCAAATCTAGAACATAATTCTCTGTTTATAATAACAAGGCTATCTTGGTAAAGATACTGTTCTGCTCTTAGCAATATTTGCAAAAAAAACTGGCTTAAAAGGACAGATTTTGCATTTTATCAAGATAATTGTGTTTTTTGATGATTTTGTCAGACATTTGACTACATAGGAACCTGAGTCAGAGTTCATGTAAGTATCCATGAAGACTTTATGTCAAAATCTAGATGACCACTGTGTAACTGTGGTTAAGCAAATGTTATTTTAAGTGAATCTAATATGTGAAACACCATTTTTGACTAGAAATATGAGGAACTGTGTGTCTGAACTTGATCTGAGCATTGTGCAAATGTTTGCAGAATTAAAAATGTGTAAATTTAATATATGTAAAATGATCAACAAGTGCTCTCTTTTGTACAAAATGCATTGTACCTAAACGTTCAACATAGAGAATGGTCAATAAATTTTTCAGCATTTCTGCTGTTTGAAATCAATTCTATCCAGATGAACAAAAATATGCTATTTGGAAACTCCTGTTATTTAAAACCTGGTCTACATTTATTTGTCTTAAATAAATGAGTGTTAATGTACATATGAAATTGACTTATACATTAGGAAATAAGTCTATTTGGGTTCAATGGCATGATTCCCCTAACTTATAAGAGATAGAAACTTTTTTTGGTTAGTGCTGCACACTATTATCTTACTTAGCCAAAGATTTAAAATTTTACTCCAAAAGTAAATGCCAAATTCATATATAAAATGTCCATGTGACTATGATGCTACTTCTTGCTGGCTTTATTTGGATGTTAAATGTATTTATGTGCCCCACATTTATAAATCTTTCAAAATGCAAAATTTAGGCAAACACTTTACCAAGCTGATGTCCTCCAAATTGAAATTGTTAGTGATGACAGTCTTTTGCAAGCTTGTGTGTTCTTGTGTTTCTAATTATATCATGACTACTATCTATAAGAAAAGATAATTAGACAAGCCCAAACACTGCACTCCAAACAGTACCACTGGAATAATTAGAAGGGCTGGGCACCTTAAATCAACTAAAAAATACAGTTGAAAGCCACTGCAGCAGATTGGAACAGTGGAGGACAGAATTTCAGGGCTTGAAAACAAAATATATACTACAAAACAAGAGACTCCTTAGGCAAAAGACTCAAGGGCTATGCAAGGAACATGCAAGAACTCTGAGACTCCATCAAAAGACCAAACCTGCAAATCATGGTTTTGCATGAAGGAGTACAAGTGAAAAGTATATGTAATATATTTTTTAAAATGTACCAGAAAATTTCCCAAATCTCGAGAAAGAGATGCCATTCAAGTACAGGAAGCCTCTAGGACACCAAACAGACATGATCAAGATAGAACCTCTCCACGGCATATTATAGTTAAAACAATTAGCACAGAGAATAAAGAAAAAATATTGAAGGCTTTAAGAGAGAAAAATCAAATAGCATATAAAGGTAAACTCATCAAAATAATAGAAGATTTTTCAACATAAACCTTAAAAGGATATAGAGTGAGGTATTTGGAGAACTGAAAGAAAACAGCTTCAGTCCTAGGATACTCTACCCAGCAAAGCTATCATTCAAAATTGAAGCAGGAATAAAAATCTTACATAATAAACAGAAATTAAAACAATACATGACCACTAAACTACCACTATAGGAATACTACACACAAAAGATGAAAACAAACATAACCATGAAAGGATGGGAATTATTAAACCTCAGAGAAGACCAAATAAGTAATCAGAGAGCAGCACAGAATTAGTTCCATGCACACAAACCCTTTTACAACAAGAACAACTAAATGGCAGGAATTACCACATACCTTGCAATATTAACACTGAATGTTAGTGAACTCAACTCCCCAATCAAAAGACACCAGTTGGCAAACTGGAATCAAAAGGAAGACCCAACAATCTGTTGTTTACAAGAAACCCACCTTATAGACAGAAACAAACATTGCCTTAGAGTGAAAGGGTGGAAGAAGATTTGCCAAGCTAATGGCCCCCCAAAACAGGCAGTAGTAGCAATATTTATATCAGGTAAAGTAGACTTCAAACCTAAATTAATCAGAAGAGACAAAGAAGGTCATTTCATACTAATAAAAGGAGTAATACAATAAGAAGAAATAACAATCAACACCCAACTTAATTAAACATACATTACTGGACATAAAAACACAAGTAGACCCCAACACAGTGGTGGTGGGAGACTGAAATACTCCTCTAGCACCAATAGATAGATCATTCAGACAAAAATTCAACAAAGAAACTCTAGAATTGAATGACACCATAGATCTAATGGACCTGACAGATGTCTACAGAGTATTCCATCCCTCAACAGCACAATACACATCCTTCTCAGCGACCCATGGAACCTTCTCCAAAATAAACCATATTTTAGATCACAAAGCAAGCATTAACATATATAAGAAAATTGAAATAATGCCCTGCATACTGTCTGGCCACAATTGAATAAAACTAGAATTCAACAATAAAAGAAACAGCAGAAAATACTCAACTGGAGGCTGAACAATATGTTGCTTTATGATGAGTGGGTTATTGAAGAAATAAGGGAAGAAATTTTTAAAATGGCTATATTACCAAAAGCAACCTACATTTTCAATGCAATTCCCATCAAAATTCCAATGACATTCATTACAGAGATTGAAAAATCCACCCTAAAATTCATTTGGAAGCACAAATGACCATGAATAGCCAAGGCAATACTGAGCAAAAATAACAACACCCCTCTTCAAACTCTACTACAGAGCCATAGCAATAAAAACAGCACTGTACTGGCATAAAAACAGACATGAAGACTAGTGGAACAGAATAGAAGACTCGGATATGAATTCACCCAACTATGCCCACCTGATTTTTGACAAAGGCACCAAAAAGCATACCATGGAGAATAGACAGATTCTTTAAAAAATGCTGCTGGGAAAACTAGATATCTGCCTGCAGAAAACTGAAACTAGATCCATGTTTGTCACCCTGTATAAGTATCAACTCAAAGTGGATTAATGATCTTAATATAGGACCTGAAACTTGATACCAGTGCAGGAAAAGTAGGGAATACACTGGAATAAATAGGCATAAGCAATGACTTCCTCAGTAGAACTCAATGGCCCTGCAACTAAGAGAAAGGATGGACAAATGGGACTACAGAAAATTAAAAGGCTTCAGCACAACAAAAGATATGGTCTCTAAATTGAAGAGGCTGCCCACAGAATGGGAGAAAATCTTTGCCAGTTATACATCTGACAAGGGTTTGATAACCAGAATATACAGAGACTCAAAAAACTAAACTCCCCAAAATTCAATGACCCAATGAAGAAATGAGCAAATGAACTGAACAGAGCTTTCTCAAAGGAAGAAATCCAAATGGCTAAAAGACACATGAAAAAATCCTCACCATCCCTGGCCGTAAAGGAAATGCAAATCAAAACCACATTAAGATTCCACCTCACTCCTGCAAGAATGGCTACCATCAAGAACACCACCACCAACAAATGTTGGCAAGGATGCGGGGGGACAAAGGAACCCTCATACACTGCTAGTTAGAATGCAAGCTAGTACATCCACTTTGGAAAACAATATGGAGGTTCCTTAAAAAACTAAAAATAGATCTGCCATATTGATCCAGCAATACCACTCCTAGGGATATATCTGAAAGAATGTGAGTCAGGTTATAACAAAGGCACCTGCACACCCATATTTATTGCAACACTATTTACAATAGCCAAGCTATGAAAACAGCCAAGATGCCCACTACTGATGAATGGATTAAGAAAATGTGGTATTTATATACAATGGAATTCCATCCAGCCAGAAAGAAGAATGAAATTTTGTCACTTGAAGGTAAATGGATGGGACTGGAGAACCTCATCTTAAGTGAAATTAGCCAGGCTCAGAGAGACAAAATCTGCATTTTTCTCTCAGATGAGGAATATAGACCTCATACAAATGTAATAATATTATGAAAAACAGGACACGCCAACAGGAGGTCATACACAAGAGGGGGAAGGTAAAAAAAGGAAGTTAAGGTGAATATGGTTGATGTACTCTCTATACAATAATGAATATAGAATTTTTAAGCCAGTTGAAACAATGATAAGAATGGAACTAAAGTAGAAAGAAGAAAAATAGAGGAAATGAACCAAATAGGGTTATAATACATACGTACATGGAAGTGCCACAAGGAGATTCCCTATGTAGCTATCTTGAACAAGCAAAAATGTCATTTCTTTTTCCTTTCTTTTATAAAATCAAAGAACAGAAGGTTGGAACAGGTCCTGCTTGGGTGGAAGGCAGTGGTTGACACCAGTGGGAAGGTGGAAGAGGGGGGAAAGGGTGCAAGAGGGTGAATATAGTGCAAATTCTGTGTACACATGAAGGTAAATGGAAAAAAGATACCTGTTGAAAATTTCTTGAATGGGTCCCCCCATAAAGGACCCATTCATTGTCCATTAAAGGAGAATAGTGGAGGGGGGTGAATTCAAATATGATATATTTGATATATTGTAAGAACCTTTGTAAATGCCACAGTGTACCCTCACCCAGCAAAACAATAAAATAAAATTAAAAAGCGTAATAAAAGGATTGGGCATTGGTCATCCAAAGGATACATCTGTAAACAAGTACATTCAACTTTACTTAAAAGATAAAATTAAATGGGGATTTATATATACCAATAACCAATTAATCACAAGATATATATGTAAAATCATTCTTCATGCTCTTATCTTTGAGAAAATAATGAGAGCTTAATGGTCTTGATATAATACTATAAATAATAATTATTATCCTAAAATTGTGTGCAATAAAAATAACTGTACTCTTTTGTCAACTGTTAAACTTCTTTCAAAATTCTATTATAAGTCTGTGTCATTCAGAGTGTTGGTTCTTCTCCAAAGCACTTACAATCAAATTCATGGAAAATGACTCTACTGAGTACTTATTTTTCAAACAAATTAGTTACATTAAATATTCATCCTCATTTGTCTCGTTTTGTATTTTCTTTATAAGGAATTGTGATGGCTATCTGTTGACAATCTGCAGAAGTACAATGTCTAATAATTGCAACATGAGCAGAATTTTTTTGATCACCTACAGACTAGAATTGAACTTAAAGAATAGAATCAAGGTTAGCCCAGCCTAAGAGCCACTCCTTCAAAAAGCCCTCAGTTGCTTAAATTTGTTCTTATTGGCACTTTCACCTAATCTGCCTGTCACGTCCCTCTGACAAGGGATCAAATCAGATCAAGTGGGATACAGTTCATTTCAGCCAGGAGGGACCATTAAAGCCAAACCATAGGGTAGTTAATTGGTGGATATCTTCAAAGATAAAACTGTTCAGGAACAAACAGTCCAGGAAAAAAAATGTTTAGAGAAGAGGGGAGGTTATCAGAATCCAAATGAAGTCACTTGTGGCAACCCTCAAAAGTGTTTAACAAACTAGGCACCAGTGGTTCATGCCTATAATCTTAGCTACTTGAGAAACTGAGATCAGGAGGATTACATTTCCGGGCAGGCTGGGCAAAACAGTTCACAAGACCACATCTCAACAGAAAGAAGCTGGGCATGGTGGTAAAGGCCTGTCATCCCAGCTATGGTGGGAAGTGAAAATAGGAGGATCGTGGTCCAGTCTGGCCTGGGCAAAAAGCAAGGCCCTATCTCCAAAATAACCAGAGCAAAAAGGGCTGGCAGAGTGCCTCAAGTAATAGACTGCCTGCCTAGCAAGCAAAACAATAGGTACCATTGAGAAGTTATTTGGAAAGAGTTCTTACACTTGGTATTGGCTCTAAAGGCAACTCTGACAGAAGACAAATTCAAAGCTTTGACAATAGCCTTTTATTTAAGTAGAGACAAAAATGACTATTCCTACTGATTCCAAACATCTTTTTTATTAGTCAATACTTGTAGAGTTACTTTAAAAGAGGATCTCTTACACAATTTATTTAATTGGATATCTTATGATCTTTCTCTTGTATTCCGCTTTATAATGGTGTTTCTAGTTTCAGGCTTAAACACTGGGTTCTTTTGACTCACATACTTCAGCTATTACAATTTGTCTCCTTCTCATGACTAGTGTTGCCCTAGTCAGTACAGTCTGACTGCCTGACAACTCTAATTCCTCGATATTGAGGAATGGTCAAGCATAAGGGGGGGCACATAGAAATTGATTTTTCTAAAATGTACAGACTCCTTACGTGGGCCCACAAATTAACTAAAAGTAGGAGAAGGCTTGCATGTGTCTCCATTTTGTATCTGTCTTTGCTCTGAGCTTTTCACCTTGTAATCCAGGAAAACAGGACTGAAAGGACAAAGAAAGGAACAGCAGACCTCATAGGACAGACTACCTCTAAATGAGGCTGCACCCTGAGCAGGATTAATTATCTTATGGGAACCAGATTGCTCCCTACAAGTTATGAAAGCAATAAGAACCTCTCTGGAAACTCCTTGCAGAATTAGAACTGAGATATGATGCTCTTGGCCACGCTGTGATTAGGATGGTTTAGCTATGCATACCTCTGCCACCCTATGCCAATTCTTCCTCTATTCAAACCTAAAGCTCATATCTGTATTCTGGAGAAGGGATTAAGTGCTGACTTTGCCCCTTCCTGTGGTGTGCCCATAACACAAAATAAATCTCATTCCTCTGCCCTTCACCATTACTTATCTCTTAATTTGATGTGTTGGGGTGAATGACTGGACCTGACATATGGAACTCCAGGAGTCTGGGCCTGGGGCCTAAAAACCTGATTTCACCACAGAGCTATTTTTTGACATGACCAATATATCTCATTCTTGTTTCTTTTCTTTAAGGTTGGAAAACTGATTCTCTTCTTAAAGGTGGCCCAGAATTCCTGGTAGATTACCTAAGACTAGAAGATGTGACTGGTTACTAGTGAAAACCATAGTCCTATGCAAACCAATGAGTTCTTGTAAAATAAATCTTAGGTACAGATTTGATTGACATTTGTATCAACTATCAAAGAGCTCTATCATCACATACCACCATTAGCTCCATTAACCCTGCTAATGGATTGATTGGTTCAACACACTGTGAGCAGGACCACTACTGATATATGTATCCTTATAGATGTCTATTGTTGACATAACAATCGAAAATTCTTGGCAACTGTTTTGGAAAAAAAAAAAGGCTCTCTACCTTTGTCCGTGCTATCTTGAGTTAACTTTTATTATACAGGAATCATTGGTAGTTTGGTTTCTCTCCATGCTGGTAGATCTTGACCTCCATGATAGAAGACAGAGCCATTGTAAGGAGGCCTCTGTCACAGAGAAGCTTAACTGCAAGTTACCCCAACTGTTTTGGTCTGAGCTTTAACAAGACCATTCTGATTTGAACAAGTCCTGAAAAATGTGTATGCCATAGCTGTATTTTTCCTGTAAACTAGAATTAATATGACTTCTTGAATGCTGTGAAAGAAAGATAAAAAGACTGGAGTGAAAGTTTTGTGAAAATAATTAATTTTAATTCAGTTCTTATGAAAGTAAAATGTTAGTTACTTCACTCCTTTAGAAGGTGAAACTTGTTTTGGTTAAATATTAACTAGAATACTATTTTCAACTTTGAGTTCTGTTGCTTCAATTCAGTTAAGAGGCAAGGAAAATGAAGGAGCTTATAACACACAGTAACAAGATTAATAGAAAGCAGACTTTTTCACAAAGCAAAAAAAAATTGATTATTTAGTTGTCAGGAAAATGATAGGAATAGTATGTATAGATTGTCTTGCTTTGAGACAAGGACAAGATAGAGACTATTTCATCTGATATTAAGATACCAATAAGAAAAAGCCTATTGATTCTAAAGGCTATGATTCAGTAGAAATAATTTCTCTTGGAAGCTACTTTTCCATCTTGAAAAGTTTCAATGTCCTTTCTCACTTGATTTATATAGTTCTGTCTATCACAGAAATATGGAGGTTCAAAGCCTCATGATGTTTGAGAAGCCATCATGGTGTTTAATTCATACTCCTATGAAGGCATAAGTAGACCAGTTCATAGCTTTAGCCCATAGTCCTGAGACTCCATAATTCATCCATAATATTGTATAAAAATGACCACAGAGCAATTGATAAGCCCATTGAAAAGCTACTTTGACAAGATAAATGCTACTTAAAATGATACTTCTCTGCATTTTCATTTTTAATTTTTGGCAGTACTGACTTTGAACCCAGGGTGTTGCATTTGCTAGCCAAGGGCTCTACCACTTAAGCTACTCTTCTAGCTCTTTTACCTTTAGTTATTTCTCAGATAGGTTCTTATGCTTTTTCCCTGAGTTGGCCTTGGACTGTGATCCTTCTACTTGTGCCTCCCTCACAGCGAGATTACAGACATACACCATTTGGCTTGTCCCTTGTGATGGGCTCTCACTAATTTATTTTGTCTGGTAAAGGAGCCTGAATAACCCAGTGAGTTGGATAAGCCATCCAAGAACTTAGCACTATTATCAGAGCTAATGCACAGAGGAAGGAAGACACAGGGACCAAGAACATAATCTTCAAGTAACTCCAGTTACCTGGAAATCAGGTTTGAATTGACTTTTCCATCCAAGGAAGACAAAATTAGAGATAATGGTTTGAATTGACAGGGAGGTAACTATTTTCTTAATAAAAAGATCACACAATGTTGGGAGCCGGTGCTCTCTATATTCCTAGAATTCAAGTGCAGACCAGTAGACATCAGGTTATCTGTCCTGCATGAAAGACTGAATCCTGCCCTTGATTCTCACAGGACCCGAGCTGCCCTCTGGAGGGTGTTTGGAAATTTGCAGAAGAGTCAGGCAATCGCTCACTGTCTTACAATGATCAAGGGCGTTTCAAATAATAAAACTCACCCTACATCTCATGTCCTGTATGGCTTTCAAACATCATACAAAAATAAATGCATCATAAATATACATTGCATGTACTTTACTATGGAATAACAGTGGAAGTTTTCTACAGGAATCAGGTAAATAATGAGTATTGAGATGGATATGATTTTTTTTAAAAAAGTACTCAATAATTTACTTCTTCTGTCCATAGAATATATTCAATATATCATGGATTTCCAAGTACTCATATAGTTTTAAAGAATTTCTGTACAATAATTTATTTTTTGCCATGGCAAATATGAGTCAAAGGACTTAAGGGCCAGGTGTCATGGAACACACCTGTAGTATCAACTACTCAGGAGGCAGAGATAGGAGGATCACAGTTTGAGGCCAACCCAGGCAAAAAGTCAGCTAGACATTATCTCAAAAAACAAGCTGGCCATTGTGGTACACACCTGTAATCCCAGGAGGTGCAGGTTAGATCACGTCTAAAACTGGCCCTGGGCAAAATGATGAGACCCTATCCAAAGCAAACTAAAGTTTAAAAAGGTTAGGGGGCATGGCTCAAGTGGTAGGTTGTTTATCTAACAAGTAAAGGCCATGAGTTCAAATCCCAGTACCACAATAAAGAAAGAAAGAAGGAAAGAAAGAACTCAGTGTGTCTTATGCACTGAGTTGGAGAGATATGTACCTATTGGGTAAAGTGAAGAAAAGTTTGGTTTTATTTTGGTTGAGGTTTTCTAAGCATTTTCTAGAAATGCCTTAGTGACAGCAAGCTATTTATAGTACTAATAGCACATGTCAGGGAAAATCTACACATAGCTACACGGATGAACATGTGGAGTGCCACTGATGACTTGAGACTCTTATGAATAGATCGATGCACATGTGCTATAGAGACAGTGTTGTCAGTAAGTTGCATTAACTATTCAGAAATTTTTTTATATTTCCATTCCACGCATTTAAAATTTTGAGATAGACAATTACAAGAGGTCTCTGTTGTAAAGACTTCATCTTGATATTATGCATTTACTCTTGACTTGCTACTCTTACAATGCCACTGTCCCAAGAGGTGTACAACACACCTTTTGCCAATCCTCCATTGCCTGTGACCAATTATGATACTCTGTTCAAAGTTCCCTCTAGTATCAGAAATATATACCTTAATGCGTGGTAGATTTTTAAACGCTGAAGATGAGTTTTGCTATCATTATTATTGTGTTGCAGATCCTTTTGGGCTACAGTGTTATGTGTTAACACCTGTATGTAATATGTAATGCTCAAGTCATTTACAGTTCCCTATCATTTCTTTATATTTGGAAACTTAAAGCACTTCTCTTCTAGTTATTCACCAAATATAATAGGTTATTGTAAACCACAGTCACCCTAGAATTGATTCTTCCTATCTGACTGTATCTTGCTACCCATTATCTAGCCTTCCTCTGCCTCCCTCCCTCCTACCTTCTTAGACTCTAGTAACCACTATTTCATTCTAGAAGATATATATTGTAATACCTAGTGTCACTTCCAAGTTTTCTGTCATAATATAAGGAATTATTTAGATATAACCCTACATAGCAATTTCCATCTCATTTGTACAAATATCACATGTCCCTCATTTTTCCTTATCTGTGGCTTATTATTTTCCTTGGAATGAAGTAAAGTCATTTACTTCTTTGTCTCATCATATGCAAATAGCTATACTTTCTTATTTTTTATCCTAACTATAGTTTTATTCTAGGGTATACCTGTAATCTATGCTTGCTCAGTTATCTATTATTAGTTAATTAATTTATCTTAATGCTCACTCTTTTAATTTATTTTTATATTTCTTGAATGAAGGGCTACTGATATTTTACTTCTTGTAAACCTGACCTTGTTCATGTTAGTTATATGTAGGCTCCAGCAAATTCCATTATGTTTTTCAGAGTAGTTGTGTCTGAACACATCTGTACTATTTTGTTATACATTATTTTTTCTCTATCTTAATTTTACATTAGAATTTTGAAATTATATCACATTTTTAAATCAACATGTGGGTTATTTTATCTGTGAATTTCTACTTAAGTTGATAAAGAGGACATTAGATAGTATTTATTTGAGAAGGGAACATGTCTGATAGGGTTAAGAACACTGTTGAGATCTTCCCATCTTTAAAATCCTAACACTACTTGGTTCCTTTAACCATTCCAAGAATGATGAGTTGTCCTCCAGCACAGAATATATTCCACCCAAAGATTTATACTGAGTTGAACATACTATTCTTGTTAGTATAAATGTCTATTTTATTAAGAATTGGTTGTTTTTCTGTTATTTCATTGAGTCAAGGAGCCCATGTTCAATCAAGTGATGCAAAGCTAATTCTTCCAGTAGGACCATTTCCACACCTTTACCTGTGCACGCCTCTTACCTAGCTTGACGAGGTGGAGCAGGGAGGTGTTACTTCCTCTTTCAGTGCAAGCAGTGACTGAGAGGTTGTAGATGTCCCCAGGAGGCAAGCTGAGAATTGCAGTCATGACATTGCGTGTCACCTGTGAGACCATGAAAATGAAGGACTTCAATTTCTAATGACTGAGCCAGCACCCGTCCCGCACATGACAGGCTACCGTAGACATTCCCTTTCTGTTCTATGTTGCAGCCTACAATATATTAAGGATATTTTAAGGATAAGTTATAGCCTCCAAAAATTATATAAAATATTTGACTTGGATAAAGGCAAAATGCCTTAAAACGAATGATACATATCAGGTTGAACAATTTTTGCAATCCATCCCTTAATTTTAAATGATTACTCTGATATTTTCCTACATATTCACATCGAGTTTTAAAAAGGCAATTGCTGGATTGTTACTGATATCTACATTCTGAGAAGCTCAGAAGAAACCTAGCCATGTGTACATCCACATGGCTCCTACATAAAGGCAGTATTTCCATTCTCCTCTACAGCTGGAGGGGAAATTGTGACCTAATTCTGATGAGCGGATTCTAAGTGGAAGCCAAGCGGGCTTACATCCTGTAAGTGCTGGGTCTCCTTCTCTCTTTTCCTCTCCCTATAGGGTGGGTATGGAGGTGGTGAAGGCACAGCTTCCCCTATGCAGATGAGGGCTCCACTTACTACAGAGCAACAAAACAGAACAAATATGGAGACCCTCATGAAAGAGACGCATACTTCTACTTTACTTGATCCACTATTTTTGTTTGCTTTTATTGTGTTTACCTTATCCACTAATTGATACAACACTAAAAAGCTTAATAAAGTAGAAGAAAAGAAATTTGTATACCTGATGTACCCAAGTAATTAGGTGTTGATGATATATGAAGAAAAATATTGAAATGTGTTAGCTGCAGTGCTCTTGAAAATGTTTAACGTCCTAAAGAAAAAAGCTCAAATCAAAGCTTTAATTATAAGTGAATATAGCTCACTTGTTAAATATTAAAAGGTAAGCTCTATGAAAAGAGCAATTTAATTTGGGGTTGCCATTCTATCTCCAGAGCCAAAAAGAGTGGCAACTGGTAAACATTTCTTTAGTACTTTTGTGAACATCTAATGATTTTCAGTAGTTCACGCAGTAAATGTTCAGATGCCTAATACTGGAATTCAAAGAAACATACGCTCTTTTTAATTTTCTTCCTTCCTTCTGCGACAACCATCCAGTGCAGCATTCTGGAATGGGACAGGTCAGTTGTGTCATCCCCATATGTCCAGCTGATGTACAACAGACTGTTGAAATATTCCACGGAAGTGATTTCTGGAGCCACTGGGGCTACAAGGAAAGGAAGAGGCACGATTCGGAATAAGAGACTAGTAATTAAAGTGCTTATCAGGAAAACATGTAATCCCAAACAGCGTTGATTTAGGGAATTATAATTCATACCAATGATGGCCCTGGGAATTAGTGGAGTGGAGCTTGGGGTACAGGCTGGGCACTTATTTTATAGGAACTCAACTTGTGTACCTCAGACCCATCTGTGCCGAAGATATCAAGGTCTTTCATACAAATCACGGTTACAAGATTCCTAAAATGTTTGCTTGTTTGAGTCACACTTGTTACATTAATCAGTTAATACTAATTAATATTAATCCTAATAAGCATTGGTGAGGTTATTACCCAAGCACTACTGGAAGACGTGGGTCCTGAAATATGAAATCTCTTTCACTTGGGGGCAATGAAGATGGTTATGGGAATAAAGAAGGTGGAGAGAAAGAGTAAAGATAGAAGATGCAGTACTCCAAATAGAACAGAAGCCATGTTATTTTCATAAGATAACCAAGCAACATCATTGTATGTCTAGCCTATCCTTCATAGAAGACTAGGCTCTTCACAAATGTTGCTAAAACAAAACACAAAGGACAGAAGGAACAGATTTTGTTATCACCTCACAAAGCCAAATTCTAACTCCAAGCTTATTGTACTTTATTTTATATTCCAACACACTGAAATCTTAAAAAATGTTAATTGAGGAGTTATTACTAGCCTCACAGCATAAGACTCCTGAAAGCATATTTTGAAAAGTCATGTATAATCTTCAAAATCTTAAGAAGTGAAAACATAATTTAAGTTCCACATGTAGATTGGTTTTTAAAACAATACAATGATCTATTCTGAGACACAGCACAAAACCAACTAAAATATTTAGTGGGAAATTTGTATAAATCCTAAAGAATGGTTTTCTTTAATGAGATGCCAATAGTCACAATAAACACGACTGATCATGCATTCAAAAGTGATTATTCCCTGATGAAACTGAACTAAAAAGTAGGTTTCTGTCTCATGTAAAATAGGAGTAGCATTTGTAGCATATTTAATACCACAATATTGAAGTACCAAAGATATTGTTATGGTTTGGATCTTAAATGCCCCCTAAAGCCCAGGTGTGAGGGTCTGCTCCCCAGCTGAGGGTGCTATGGGAAGGGATGGAAAGGTGAGGGACAGGGTTTGATTGGAGGTGTTGCCTCTGGAGTGAGCACTGTCCCCGCCCTTTTCTCTCTCTACTTCCCAGTCATCATCAGGTAGGCAGCTTTGCTCTGCTGTGTGCATCCTGCCACCATGTTCTCTCTTGCTATGGACTTAAGTCTCTGAAACCATGAGCCAAAGTAAATCTTGACTTCTTCTCAGTTGATTATCTCAGATATTTTGTCACAGTGATGGGAAACTGACTAACACAAATATGAACACAATATTCTACCATTTTCTCTCTTTCTCTATGTCTCTTCTTTTTCTGGTGGTGTTGGAATTTGAACTCAGGGCTTCATGCTTGCAAGGCAGGCACTCTACTCATTGAGCCAGCCTTTTTTGTTCTAGTTATTTTGGAATAGGATCTCACTTTTTGCCCAAGCCGGTCTGGAATGTGATCCTTCTATTTTATGCTTCCCACCATCGCTGGGATGACAGTTGCACACCATCACACCTGATTATTGGTTGAGATGGAGTCTCGCCAACTTTTTGCACAGACTGGCCTGGAACTGTGGTCTTTCCATCTCAGCCTCCCAAGTAGCTAGGATTACAGGTGTGAACCACCAGCACCTGGCATATTTCAGAATATTCTGATGAAGAAAAATAGCTGTGACTTCTCTATAGTCTTTTAATATATTCCAAGGTACTTCATTTTATACAAATACATATATTCCTTCAAAGGTTTTCTTCTCATGTTCTAACTTTACTGAGGATAAGAAATAATTTTAAAATTACAAACTCAGAAGTTATACCTGCCACCCATGAGTACTAGGTACTCATGGGTACCTAGTACCCATTTTGATACTCCAAAATCTGCTGCTTTAAAATCTAACACATTGCTAAAAGGCCACAAGATGTCACTATTTGTTTATTAATCATTATTTGTCAGATTAGCATAATTACTATGAACTTGGCTTGCAGACAAAGTTGTCTAACAAAGAAAGGAGAGTTGAGGTCCTAATAAATCACATTTAATTGAAACACTCCATCCTATTTCTACCATACAGTTTGCCAATTTGTATTTAAATTCAAAGTATAGGAAAGCAAAGCAAGAGAAGCTCACTTGTTTTAAATAAAATCTTTATTTGAAATGATGCAAGAAAGACAAAAAAAGGTAGAATTTCAACTGGCATTATAAAGTAGTAATTTATATTATATTGTGTAATTCTGACACTATGCTGTGAGGCATTTTTATACCCATTTTTTGGATGTGACAATTGACACTGACTCTGTCTACATGCTTTGATAAAACTGCAGACCTTTTGTGTCAGCTTACCTAAGTCATTTGTCAGGAAAAGGCAAGAAATTCCCAAAGTCAATTTATCGGGGACAACAAACTGTTCACCAAGGCAAGTAACTCATTCATTAACCACAGATTATTTATCCAGACTTGTTACATCTCCCTCTCATCACTGCCCCACTTTAAAAGGCACACTTTGAACTCTTGTGGTCAGAATACAGATTCCTACAAATACTTTATTACTGACGTCCCCTTCCGAGACACTATAGACTCAAGACACCAAATTTTGCTCCATTAGCTGGTTGTCAGGTAGCATTTTGGAGAGTTCTGCTGATAAGAAAATAGAAGCTCAGAATCATTAAAGTAATTTGATCAAGGACTAGGTGTGGTGGTGCAGGCCTGTGATCCCAGCTACCTGGAAGGTAGAGGTCTGGAGGCCAGTTTGAGGCCAGCCCAGGGGAAAAGCTTTCAAGACAATTTGGGCATGGTGGTGCACATCTGTAACTGCAACTATAAGGGAAGCATGAGTAGAAAGATCAAGGTCTGAGGCTGACCCTGGGCAAAAAGCAGGAGACCCTACCTGAAAAATAATTAAAGCAAAAAAGGGCTGGAGGTGTGGCTTAAGTGGTACAGCACTTGCCTAGCAAGGCCCTGAGTTCAAACCCCAGTACTGCCAACAAAGAAAAAGCCCTGCAAGATAATTTGCTTAAAGTTCTACAGCTAGACACAAGCAGACTCAGGTTCAGATGTTAGGTCTTTTTCAGATAGTTGTCCTGTGTAAGAAGAAAAAGCTAATAACAATAAATTCAACTGGAAGAATTTAAATATGTGATTCTTAATACAGCCAACAGCTTAAACTAGTTCATATTAAATGATTGATTTTTTTTTTTTTGATATTCTTTCACTTACCTATTCTGATTTTACCCTTAACATCTGGAACAGAGACACTGGTTATTGGTTAGTAAGGAGAAGTGGCATGCCATGAGCATTAATTGTGTAAAATTTCATGTCTGATTGTTTTGGTTCATTTGTTTCATTGATAAGTTTCAGCAGAGTAAGGCTAGATGTTCAGTGAGGAAGGAATTTTGCGAAAATTATTTGTCATCTAAACAATATTATTCTCTTCCGTTTTCTCAGTGCCACTCTAAGGAAGGCCATATTGTCCAAAGAAAAGTTCTTGAAGAATTTTAGTTCAAAAAACAATGGTTGTTGGTTTTTTTTTTTGCAGGGGGAGGTGGATTTCCATTTTTCACTGCCTTCTCTGACTGTTGATAACATGACTACTTTATCCAAGGCTTTTAGTCTCTAAGACTAATAGTTTAAACTTTTTATTTGTGTAAATTGATTGTACAAAGCAGTGGGTTTCATAATGACATTTTCATATACTTATATAACGATATATTTTGATCATATTCACCCCACATTACCCTTTCTTGTCCTCTCCCCCTCTCACTGGCCCTTCCTTTTTCCGGATGGTCCACTTCTACCTTCACGTCTTTTTAAAAAAATCTGGATTCTGCATATAAGAAAAAGCAAGTGATACTTGTCTTTCTAAGTCTGGCTTATTTCACTTAACATGATGATCTCCAGTTCCATCCATTTTCCTGAAAAAAAAAATTCTGTTTTCCTTTATGGCTGAATGATACTTCATTGTGTATGCAGGTCGCATTTTCTTTTCTTTTTTTTGTGCTAGGGTTTGAACGCTGGGCCTTGTGCTTGCTATGCAGGCTTTCTACCACTTGAGGCACACTCCCAGCCCAAGGCCACATTTTCTTTATCCATTCATCCATTGATGGGCACGGAGGCAGATTCCATGAGTTGGCTATTGTGAATAGTGCTACTATAAAGATGGGTGTGCAGGTGTCTATTGTATGAGTTACATTCCTTTGGGCAGATTCCCAGCAGTGGATAGCAGAATAGTATGGTAGTTATATTTTTAAAGGAACCTGATTTCCATAGTGGCTGCACTAATTTACATTTCCACCAACAGTGAATAAAGTTCTTTTTCCCTGCATTCTCACTGCCATTTGCTGTTATTTGTTTTCTTGGTAATAGACTTTGACTGGAGTGAGATGGACTCTCAGTGTCATTTTAATCTGCATTTCTCTGGCAGATGGACTTATTGGTCATTTGTACATCTTGGGTTTTTTGGGTTTTTTTTTTTTTTTTTTGCTTGTTTGTTTTTGAACTCAGGGTTCCATACTTGCTAGGCAGGTGCTCTAAAGCTTGAGCCACACCTCCTAGCACTTTTTAACTTTATTTTGGAGATAGGGTCTCACTTTTTACCCAGGTGGGCCTAGATTATAATCCTTCTATTTTAAATTTCCCACTGTCACTGGGATAACAGGTATATACCACCACGCTCAGCTTTTTTCCATTGAGATGGAGACTCATGAACTGTTTGCCTGGGCTGACCTGGAGCTGCCATTCTCCCAACCGGAGCCTCACAAGTAGCTTTGATTATAGGTGTGAATCTTGGGTGCCTGGCTGCACTTCTTCTTTTGGTAAGTGTAAGACTAATACATTTTGCTAAATAACTTCTTTAATAGAGAAGTCATAATAGAAAATAATAATGGATAATTGATACTATTATTTTCCCCATCTTAGATATGGAAAAAAATTGAGGCTTAGAAAAGTCAACTTGCTCCAGGTGATAAATGATATGAGGCAGAGCCATGATTCAAATACAGGTCTATCTGTCTCCAAGGCCTTTTCTTCATAACTCCTGCAATGGCCCTCCTACAGTCAGTGTGCGACTTTAGAAATGGCCTAATTAGTAAAGAAATGCAGGTCCTTTAACAAACATCACCACCAAATGGGTAAAATAATTGAGTGCTCAGTGTGAGTCTAAGGGCTTGGCAGGCCCCATCTCTATTCTGCTTAATCCCAACTGAGGAGCACCAGCCAAGGGCAGTGACTCAGAATACAAAATAATACTTTTTAATTTTAAATGTCATCAACTAAACATACAGTGAGTGACCAGAATCAAGTATATGGTTCTCTATGATATGGATGGTCAATCAATGCCCAGTGAATGACTGGCACTTCCTGGAAGTGTGGGCCCTCAGAATTACATCCTCCCTTTTGGAACTATTTCCCATGCACCACTCACCTGTTATGAAGCTGATGGTGGAACTGTCACAGCAGCTCAATTCTGGATCTCCCCATGTCACCATGGTCACTCGAAAGTTGTAATACCATGCTGGTAACAAATTAGCTATTCTCTAAAGGAGGATGAAAAAAGGAGATAAAAGACTGAGGGGAAAGTAATGCTTTTGAAATAGATTTACTTCCAATAGGTCATGAAAAAATTTAGTGAATATTTTTATTTATGTTTTGCTCCATTTCAAATTCTTTTTGAAATGAAGTGAGTCATAAATAAAATGAAGTAAAGAAATAATTTTAAAAAGATGATTCAGAGGTATAGAACAAAATACTTTGAGTACTAGTACCATTTTGCATTTTCCTAATGTATATTGCAGAATGAAATAGCACTCATTTGTAAGTGACTGTACAAATCCATCGCCTACTTCTAAAAAAAGGGACTTCTCACAACTGTCTACTGTTCCAACATTGACAATAAGCAAGAGTCTGGTTGAGTGGTCATTACCAGAGCTGTCAATGAGTAATTATGATTTCACACATAACCCATCATAACCTGCACTTTAAAAATTATTCCTAAAAAGAAACAATAAATAAAAAAATAAATAATTCCAGTCTCAGGGCAATTATCCTGTGTTTTGAAAACTATCTGCAATGTGTTGGCAGCACAGGTGGTATTTAACTGCTTTAAAGATGCCCAGATAAGTCAGCTCTAGAGATTGACAAGATGAACTAACCATCAAAGGAAAACCTGTTGGGTTTTCCTCTTCAGGTGCAGAGAGGAACAATAAGCACTGACAATTCAACTCTGCTTTGAGCAAACTCATTAGAAAAATTATTAAGAAATACAAATTCAATTAGGGGTGAAAGCTAGTTTCACACAATTCTCTCTCTCTCTCCCTCTCAAATATAAAAACAGAAACCCAAACACCCAAAACCCAAAAAACAACCAAAAAATCCTTGAATGTAGGAAACACCCATGTGTATTAGGAAGTGATCTGGTTTACAGATAACATTTCCTACAAACTTCATGACACAGGCATGTCAGTGTATGTGGGAAGGGTGACAGTGGGTGAAGGGAAGATTACCACTGAAGCAGTCAGGGAGACGGTAGCTGCTATTTCATAGTAGGTTGTCCACTCTGAGGTCATTGTCACAGGATTGAAGTAAAACATTTCAACCACGTATTTCCTGAAAACTCCTAAGTAAGGTCTGGTCCAACTCAGGACCACTGCAGTCGGCCCCAAGGGATAGAGCATCAAATCTTTTATTCCAGTAGGAACTAAAGAGAAGAGGGGAGGATAGTAAGGAAAGAAAGCCAAGAAGGAATGTTTAATATCAGCAATGGCTTCAAGCTTATTAGTATTAACTGACTGATATAACAAATACACTCAAGCAAGCAAACGTTTTAGGAACCTTGTAACCAGGATTTGTATGAAATACCTTGATATCCTTGGCACAGATGGATCTAAAGTATACAAGTTGGGATCTTATAAAATAATAATCAGGGATTTTACTCTTCTTATACCATCATTGAAAACTAAAGTGTTTATCCAAGTAGCAAATGCTGTGACTGTCCTCCAAATATCAATGTTAGTTACTTATTACAGTATTAACGGATTCAACAGTTGTGACTTCAGTGAGCCATGGATGAGACTATTCCCTGTTCATTCCCAAAATTGTATCTGTATTGAACATGTACAGATTTTTCATGTTATTATTCCCTAAACAACAAAGTAGAACAACCATTTACATAGCAGTGGCATTGAATTGGGTATTATAAATAATTATTCTACCAACGGATGAAGATATATGGGAGGGCGTGTGTAGATTATGTGCACATACTACCTATTTTATATTAAGGAACCAGACCATCCCTGGATTGTGGTACCCATGGATGGGGAGTGCTGAGAGAGGGTGGTGGTCCTAGCAGTAATCTCCTCAGGACACTGAAAAACCACTGTACCCTGAAGGTGAAATATCGAGTGAACTAGAATAACCCTTCCATATAGGATGACAATGATCTCCCGGGTTGCACCCTTTCAACAAGTACTCCTGATAAACATAGGTCATTATTCTTGTGGCTGGCAACTTACCAATGGCAAATGTCACAGGATCTGAAGGTGGCCCAATCAAAGGGCCTTTTCTTAGATATATCACAACCTGGTACTGGGCACCGGGAACCAGATTTTCAATCATCGGTTTGCTTGAGTTCACCTTAAACCAAACATCCGATAAGATTTATTTAGAGCTGGGCTTTTAGAGAGTGATACAGAGGCTTAAGTGATATTTGGGGACTCTGTGTGGAGCCACAGGTGACTTTGCAATCCAGAAGGCTTTGCTCAGTTTGGGGAAGGTCAGGTTTCAAAATTAGGATGTGTAGCCCGTGTGAACTCTGAAGGGAACCCAGAACCTTGAGATTCCAGGGCTGGATTTAATAAGCCCCATGGACTAATTCATATGCAGCCGTGGCAACGTAACCTCCACACTAGAGACATGTCAGCCTCTAGCTGTAACCAAGTCAACAATGCCATAAGGAGAGTCCAACATCCTAAACTGAAGTGTGCACAAGTGTCTTTAGTCTCTTGTCACTTAGAAGTGTAGATTATCTAATTATAGAGCTGAAAGTGACCTCAGGAATGATCTAGTCCAAACCTGTCATTTAATACATTGAGAAAGTAAAGGCAGAGAATGGTCAAGGTCACATGTCAGATTGGGACTGGAAGCCTAGTGTCGTGACTTCTCATTTACGCTAGGGGCAAGTCATTGGGCTAAGCATCTAGATTAGTGGTGAGCACTTTACTTCTTTCTTTCCTTCCTTCCTTCTCTCTCTTTCTCTTCTTTCTTTCTTTTTCTTATACTGGGGATTGAACCCAGTGCCTTGCACGTGCTGGATCAGTGCTTTACTTCTTGAGCCATGCCCTAAGACTTGAACTCTCAATCCTACTATCTCTGCCTTCTGAGTAGCTGGGATTACAGAAGTGAACCACCATGCCTGGCTAGGTCAGCTCTTCTTCATTGCTCTTTTTTTTAAAACTGTTGGTTTTGTAACAAATGCCATAAAGAGAGAAATAGTGAGGACATGTAGATAAACAAAATGGATTTATTAAAGTCAAGTGCTGGTAAGAACAAGGATTGAAAACTCCACTACAGAGTAAGAAGTGAGCAACTTTGAGCTCTAGTGCTTTTAATAGTTAAGACAGTCTTAACTCTTGTGGAAAGAACCAGGTTCTCTATTCAGACTGCCCCCAAATAAATCCTGATTCTTCTCTGTATAAGCATGGGGATTTATTTATACTTTATTTAAAATTATCACCTTGGGGGTCAGGCACAGTGGTTCACAGCTGTTATCCCAGATACTTAGGAGGCAGAGATTGGGATGATCACAGTTTGAGACCAGCATGAACAAAAAGTTAGCAAGACTCCATATCAAAAAACAAGCTGGTACATGCCTTTAGTCCTGGTTACAAAGGATGCACAAGTAGGATAATGGCTCAAGATTAGTCTCAGGCAAAAATTAAGACCCTATCTGAAAAACAACTAAAGTGAAAAAGGAGCGGAAGCATGGCTCAAGTGGCAGAGCACCTGTCTAGCAAGCTCAACACCCTGAGTTCAAATTCCAAACTGCCAAAACATTAAAATAAATAAACAAAAATTTTGCCTTGGTTTCTCCATTGCTAAAATACAGTCTAATGATAATATGACTCATTGAACTGTGAAAATGCTTCAGTCAAGGTATCAAGAAATATTAACTTTTATGGTTAACTGTTTGGGGCTCTAGAATACACACAGTGCAGAGTTCCTGCAGGAAGGAACCCGAATCAAAGAAGAATTTTGTTGACAATTTATGTTGTAAGTTTTTCTTAACGCCTCATTAAGTTCTTAAGGATAGGCTGGTGTGGTGCATACCTGTAATCTCGGCTATGCAGAAGGCAGAGGTAGGAGGATCATGGTTCAAGGCCAGCCTGGGCAAAAAAACTGAGACCCTATTTGATAAGCAAATTAAAAGCGAAAGGACTGGGTGTATGGTTTTAAGTGGTGGAGTGTTAGCCTACTCAGTGCAAGGCCCTGAGTTCAAGCTCTCGTACCACTTCCAAAAAACTATCTTGAGGATAGTTAGGTATGGTGGTGCACTTGGGAAGTGGAGGTGGGAGGATTGTGAGATGGAGGCCAGGCTGGGTGACAGAGTGAGCTCCAGTTCAGCCTGGCCTATGAGACCCTGCCTCAAAAACCTAAGAAAGGTCTTAAGGATCATCTTAACACTGGTGATAGGAGTTTTGAAGCAGAATCTGATTATACTCAGTAGAAACTGTATAAATTTGGTTGCTTAAACTTGCTCTACCCAAGAATGCAGCAAACCAAAATTTCTTTTCCATTGCTTTGCCAATACAAGATTAATAGGGTTAATAAATGAGCATTTCCACCTTTCCTGTCTTACTTGTACCCTTTCACATCAGAGCTGTCATTCTACTAGCAGCCTGTGGACAAAGTTAGTCAGTGAACTGTCCCATCTGACAGGGAATTTCCTAAAGAGAGAAGTGGTGAGTAAGAATGCATGTGCAACCATTTTAGTTCTTAAAATTACAGTCTGTGTATCATGCATGATAATACCAAGACATAGTCATTGTAAAAACTGCTTACAACATAGAAGAGCAAATAAATTTGGCATCATTTTGTTCTCTTTCCTCAAGTCCTAACAGTTTGGTTGGTATTTTTCTAGACCTTCCTGTAACACAGATTTATACATAATATGCTATGGAACCATAAGTATAACTGATATTGCTCCAAACTTTTCTTCTAAATTTGTAGATGTCTTAACACACCTGTAAATGCTAACCCAGCTGATTAGTCGCTCATTTTTGCCTACTTAGACTAACACAGGACATAAATGGTACAGATTGTTTCAGGTTAATATTAAAGTTTCTTTTTTTTTCTTGAACTCTTGGATATAGAACCCAGGGCATATTAGGCAAGTGCTCTACCATGAGCTACACCAAGCCCTTATTTTTTGGAGACAGGTTCTCTCTAGGCAACCCAGGCTCCTCCAGCTTCAGCCTTCGAAGTGCTGGGAGCCGCTATGCACAGTGTGAAATTCCTTTAGTTTTATAATATTTTAGGCAGCACTTGATTCTAACTATTCACATGAATGCCTGGAATCATAGCCACATAAATATGCTAAAATAATAAATCCACTGTAGGGAAATTATACTTGTCAAAATCAGAAGTTGCTATGTATATCACATTACTTACAAAGATAAGATGACAATCACTTTTTTCCAAAACACTTTTTTTGGTAACAAATTATAATCACCAATTTCCTTCCCAATTGCTGAATATTTACTGAACACCAACCCATGTTTATTATTCCATCCCTCTGTGTTCTTATTTCTATTTAATTAATTAATTAGTAATTAATAGTTATTATATTGATAATAATAAATCAATATTTTCTTCAATTTCCACCCACTTAGGATTCTAATATTTTTTCTGGTTAGCTTAATCTTCAAACCCTAGAACTTGGAAGACTTCACTGGCATTCCAACAGACAGGAACAGTTCTACCCATCTTTAGCTAAAAAAATAAGAGGAAGACATACTAGAGACCTTGAAGAAATATATGGTAGAGTGGTAAAAACTGGGGTTGAATTAGATAGTTGTGAAGGTTCCTGTGAGTCTGAGATGGTCCTATTTCTACTTCATATGATCCTTTCACCACTGGATTTATTTATTTTATTAGCACATAATAGTTGTACAGGGGAATACATTGTGATATTTACATATGCGAGTGATGTATCTTAGATTTACCCCCTCCATTGTTCTCCGTTATCCCCTCCCACCTTCTTAAATCAATTTCAACAGGTTTCAGTCTTCTATTTTCAATATATGAATACAAAATATTTGCCTTCATTCACCCTTTCCTTATGCCCACCCCTCCCATTGGTATCTACCCCCAGAAAAGACCTACTTTACTCTCTTGCCCTTTGTTTCCTTTTTAAGTGTATATTGTTGGTTCAAGGGGTTTTGCCTTGGTACGTCAGACTTGTACATATTGTGCTTTAATCAAATTAACCCCACCCTTGTTACTTACTCATTCTCTCTCACCACGCTCCCTTAATAGTCAACAGCTTACGGGGCAGTACGTTACATTATATTCATATGCAGAGGGGTGGAAATGAGTGTCTGCCTGGAGTGCCTGCCTTGCAAGCACGAGACCCTGAATTCAATCCCCAGTACTGCCCAAACCAAAAATTCCTCTAGTTTTTCTGCTATACACTTCCCACCAACTGGGGCTCTTCCATTGAGGACCTCTGGAGACTCTTCTCTCCCTCTTTTGAATCAAAAGGTACCCAGATAAGTCTGGATAATAATAAAGTGAATACTTTTGTTCTACATATTCTTCCTATCCTCCAGACCACTGCATTAAACATTGAATCCTTTTACCTTTATTACAACCCTAGAAGGTAGAAACTGACTTTTCCCTACATTACAGATGAAAACACTAAGATTTAAGAGATTAAAAGACCAGCATGATGGTACACAGCTGTAATCTCAGCTACATTGGAGTTGTAGGTAGGAGGATTGTGACATGAAGCCAGCCATGGGCAAAAGACACTATTTAAAAAGTAAGTAAAGCTAAAAAAAGGATTGGGTATGGCTCAAGTGGCAGAGCACCTACCTAGCAAGCATGAGGCTTTGAGTTTAATCCCCAGTACCACAACCCGCCACCCCCCAAGAAAACCCACAATATTGTTCAGGTTCTCACAGCATGGAAATTATAAAAATCAGGTCTGAAACCTGGTCTGGAACATCAGTCTCCCTAAATCTCAGTCTTCTGTGTAGCTTGAGATGACAGATGTGCACCATGGCACCCAGCTATTGGTTGAAATGGGGTCTTGTGAACGTCTCCCCATCTGAGCTTCCCGAGGAGCCAGAATTACAGGAATGAGCCATTGGTGCCCAGGTGGTTCTTGTACTTACGTATCTTCATCTGAAAAGTGAATGTCTGACTAACTGGTCGTGGGTGATGGTGGTACAATGATAACACAACCCTCAAAAAATCTTGTGGTAACCGAGGTGGCTCCTAGAACCACAGTGTTTCATTTCCCATATTTGACTTTAAATATAGGCCTCTTACCCACTGTCATCCTTAACAGTGTCATTCCTGTATGTTGAGATGACACTGGGAAAGTACATTTAGACCAGCCTTTTCTGGCTCATTTATAATTGATTATATCTCTCTGTACCTTCAGCTTTTGGTAGATATGTGAAAGATAACAGATTTTGTACATTAGATGAGGCAAGAAAAAAATGTGCCTTGGACAGTGGAGTTCTAGGTCACTGTCTGTGAGGAGCCACATTTTCCTGCCAGTGCAAGGAGCCAGTTGTATGGGCTCTGCTTAGGGAAGGAAGTTAATGAGCTGCACGATGAGCTGTGATTGTCGGTAAATCAGTTTAGCATATTTACTCTTTAATTTAATTCAAGTTTAAGGGCTGGCTTCATTCCCAAGTAAGGGCCTATGAACTCAGTGTTCCAAAGGCCACAATTCCTGAATCTATCTCGCCAATTTCAAATGTCTCACTGTTTGAATTTCACGAATGCCCAATTGTCCTGGGAGGAATGGAAATGTCGCAAATATTCTCCACATGAATAGATAATTTATTTTTTATTGCCTTTAGGGAAGAAAACAATGTGTTTCTAAGACACCAAAACCACATAATATTGCCCTACAGAAAAATAAAACCAGATTTTAGGAAAATAGGACCCAGTCCTGGTTCATAGGGTATCTTGACTCAAGTTGCAGTTTAATTCATGATTGATGATGGGGTTGTGTGTTGGTTCATAGCCACTCACAGAACCACTGATTTTCATATCATCTCCACCTGCCCCACAATCTCCTTTGTGTTTGGGTAGCTCCTATTGATCCTTCAACATTCTTCTCATAGGCTGAGCTTGGTTGCTCATGCCTATAATCTTAGCTATGTGAGAGACAGAGGTTGGAGGACCAATGTCTGAGCTGGCCTGGGGAAAAGAGCATGAGATCCTATCTGAAAAATAACTAAGTCGAAAAGGGCTCAAGTGGTACAGCACCCGCCTAGCAAGTAAGTGCAAATCCTTGAGTTCAAACTCCAGCACGGGAGATAAGAAAAACAAAAACAAACTCAGCTGTGATTAGTAAGAAGGAATTTTTTAATATATATAACTAAATTCCAAAGTATTTTTTTCAGTGAGCATGAATTACTTTTATAGTTAATAAACATTTTTTTAAATGGAGAAAAAGTTAAAAAAAAAACAAACAGAAAAATCCAACACATTCCAACCCTGTGCTCAGTTGTCTCCTCTTCTGGGAAATTTTTCTGGCTGATTTTCCAGTTCTCTTCCTCCTGCACCCCCACCCGCCCTGTTTCACAAGATCAGCGTTTACTTCTAGTAATTTCTGTTTGGTATTTGACTTGTCCATTGTTCTTACTAGGTTATAAGCTCTGCACAATCAAGACATTTAAAAAATCTTGAACTCCAGCACCTATGCTACCACTTGATACACAGTAGGTACTCAGCAAATTCTCTTGAATAAGGAATGAAAGCGAAAGGAACATGGCTCCCTCCAAGGGACAGGAAGATGGCTGTAACGGAAAAGACACTCCCCGTCATTTCCCAGCTCCTCTGAGACTCTTGCTAATTCTGCTCCATAGACACAGGTAGGAGACCTCAGCTGGGCTTTGTATAGGGGGCTCCTTGCACTGCCTGTAGGCTGGGCTTCAAGGGGTGGCACCTATCTGCCCTGGCTTTTCCTACCTGGGTGCAGTACTGCTTCTCCAGCCTCTGACTCTCCTTTTGCTTCTGGCAGGTCAGGGACACCACAGACACAATGGTGCTGTTGTGGTTCTCTTGGGAAGATGTCCAGGACATCAAGGCAGTGGTTGAGCTTAAAACATGGACGCTGACATGCTGGGGCTTCTCAGTCAGTTCTTCAATCCACTCTCCTGTAGGACCTGAGCATTTCCAGTGAGAACACAAAGGAGGTTGCACACTGAGCTTCTTGAGATAAAAGATTCGAGTTTTTAAAATCATGGGTTTTCCTGTTATTCCTTACTAAGAAATTCGAAGGATATCCTCTGTCCAGCTACCCAACTCAACTCCACCACCTCCCTCTGGTCCAAAGTACACCAGCATCAGCAGCAACCACAGAACAATTTTACTGACAGACAGAAGCTCCACATCAGTTATTGGTGAGTCTGAGAGCATCCAGGCGAATTTTTCACTAAGGCTTGGGTGTGGGTATATGGGATTTCATCAGTGTTCGTAATTCCTTTTCTGTGAGGGTGCTTGGTTTCTAGAAATAATTGCTTTGAGTTTCAAATTAGCCTCTACTGCAATCCTGTGACAAAATTTAAATTTGCCAGCAGCAGGAACAAAGAGGCAGGCTGTGACTATGTTAAAGAGACAGGCAACAGGCTGGCTCAATTAAAGAAGCCGAATAAAACCTGGGTGATATTTGAAGAACCAGGGGGTTCCTTATAATAGGATATAGCCACAGTAGCATCCATCATTAGCTTTGATCCTGTAGGTTTCTAAACATTTCAAAAGGAGCAAGAGGCTCTGCTTGGGGTATAAATGATGCAAAGGAAATAATAATTAAAAATGGTAATAATGGTTGCAAAAAGACATGGCACCCACTATGTTTTAGGCAATATGTTAAGTCTGTATGTATTAACATATTTTAGTCCTTTAATTCTTACAACAAACCTGAGACAAGTACCAAGCCCCACTTTTAGGTGAAGACAAAGAGGTAGACATCGGGTAAGGAGAGATGGGATTCAAAAATATGTAGCCTGATCCCCAAATCCCTGCTTTTAACAGTGCCTGAGGCCTCCTGGAGCATGATGAAATACTGAAAAGTTCTGGTTTGGAAACAGGAAAATTGGTCAAGGCTCAGGTTTGCTCATTATTCATGTTGCAACTTTGGGCAAATGATTTAATGTCTCTGAAAGTCAGTCATTCATTCTGTTGAGTTGACAAAAGCATGGTGGGTTAGAGCAGAACAGAACTTCAGATATCTACTGTCTTATTTTACTGATGAGGAAACTGAGGCCCAGAGACTAGAATGACCTCCCCAAAGTCACAGAGATCCTAAGTAGTTGTACCCGATAACACAGCTTATCCTAAGATATATGCCATTGTAAGACACATGAATATGACTTTAGTCATATTCCCAAATTCTAAATCCTGGTTCTGACACATGAGAAAGTCACTGAAATTCCTGTGACTAAGTTGTTTTTCACTTTAAAAATGAGGATATAAAAATGTTTCCTTCATAAGGCTGTAGGGGAACTAATAAGTATCTCTCTTAATTCTCATTTCTGGGAAGGCCTTCAATACTACATACATATAAATCATAATGCAGTACTATAAATATGGATCTTAATTTAATAAGTCTTAGTTTAGTAGCTCAATGGCAGGATGTCTGAAACAGCTTGACCATGAAAATGGGCTGCAAATATTACTTAGCTGGTATGTGACAGACGACACTATGCCCAGTGGACTGCACTCTATTGTTGCTTATCTACTCAGGCAAGTACAAGTATTTATATCTGCACTATGTTTTTTAAACCAAACAAGTATATACAGTACACTTGACAACTCTTTATCATGGAATGGAACATTTGAAGCACTTAAATATCATTCTTTTATTGGCAGAGAAAAGAATGTATAGTGGTATATATTTTTCTAGGTGAATATTAAGATTCATGTCTTGAAAATCATCATACATTTGAGCAATTCTGACATATTCTGAATGACACTTATCACTGGATACTCTTGTTCTTGTATAGAATAGAGCAGCGTGCCAGACAGATGAAAATGATTCAATAACATTTGTTGAATATATAAACCAATAAACAAGTAGAATTTTATAATTTGGTATGAGAAGTAAATGTAACAAAAATAAAGCTAGAAAAATGTCACCCATTGTTCTATGTGTTGTGCTGTGCTCTATGAAACACGATCAAACCTCACAGAAAAGCCCACGTGGCCAGCATGGTTGAGGAAGGGCTCTGCACTTGGGGATCTCTTTGTTAGTGAATCATTTTTAGACTCATGAGAAGAACTGAATAGTCAACTTAGTTCTCAAACCGCCCCCCAAAACTTGCAGTTCATAGGTAATTGCAAACACCTTTGCTTTGCATACTCCCCAGATATTTGAGGCCTTTCATGAATGGTGACATTTTTGGTTTCTTATGCAAAAATGTTACATGGGGACATTTCCAATCTTTCTAAGCTGCTAAATAAACTGGTATCCTCTCTTCCCTTGTCCTCCCCTCCTGCCCATCTTTTGAGGCCTGCTTGAGGCAAAGTGGTATTTTGCCCTTAGAGAAGTGATGATAGTGGGTTTCCTTTTTTGAGAGTAATTTTTATCCATGCTTTGTGGTTTTGCTTTTTGCTGATTGAAAGGCACATTTAACTGCTGATATGCTGGGTAACTGATGTTTAGCCTCTAAAATGCCAGTAAACATAGAGTTGCTAAAATCATGACAGACACATGCACTGCCTGTACTGCCCTGAGAAGCCTGTTACCCCTATGGGGTTAGTAGAAGCCTCCCTAAGACTTGATCCTGGGGCTTTCACCCTGCTCTAGTTTCTTCTTTTCCCGTCAATTGCATGGAGCCCACCCGGGAGTAGCCACACTTGAATCCTTGTCTTTTGAGCTCCACAAGCTCCATACTGTAATGAGATTTCTCACATAATCCTATCATACTAAATTTCATTATGGCCTCAAACAAAAGTCATGTTTCCCAAACTGTGTGACCAAGTCCTTGGAGAGCTTGTTACGGCCAGTCTGGAAGGTCAGTTTAATAAATGTTCAATTATCACAAGAGTAAAAAATAAATCCTCGAGTTAAATCCCTGCGTAGTTTGCTACTGTGAAACACACATCTCTTTCTGCTGCTGTCAAAAGCTCATGGATCCCAGCCTCTCCTGACCTTGAGGAAGTCCCAGGGTTCCCACCGTTTGTGAATAATTGACATTGGAGCATCCTTATCTCACCAGTTTCATTGTTCTAGCTCCCCGGTTAGCACAGAATAATCTCTTTGCTACTTACTGAGATAAAAGCTGAGTGATTTTGCTGCCTGACTTTTTCGAGTTTCACAAGATCCTGAGGAACTAAAGGTTGCCACAGATAACTTGTATTTCCCAGGCTCCTTCAGTTCTGCAACAAATTCATGTGTTTCTTCATCCACCATCAAATATTCAGTAACGTTCTCTGGATGATACACAAAAAAGAACATGTATAAATTGACAGCCCCTCAAGCCCATCAATTTTGTAGAATAGGAATTTATTATTAGTACCTCCTTTCCTTTTTCAAGTTCAATTATATCTGTTAACTAATAAGAAAGATGAACAAGTTTAATTTTTTCATAATACATTAAAATATCAAAACTAAAATCTGATGTCTGTCAATAAAAGTAGGAGTGGGTGTATTGTAAAACCTTATGTATTTGTACCAGAGAAAGTCATATCAATAATAGAAATAGAATGGTAGGAAAAGTTAATATTGGCTTTCTAATTTGAAATAAGAGATACTAACTAGCACTAAATATCTTATAAATTCCTTATCATAGCATCAATATTAGAAATGCTTTAAAATATATTGAATTATTTCTAGTTAGTGAAACATGGCAACCTCATGTTTTGTGATCATCTATTGGCTTCTAGAACTCATAAAAGCAAGTATTAGTGTTTGTTGTGGTGATAGATGCCTGTAATCCCAACTTTTTGGGAGACAGAGGCAGGAAGATCACAGTCTGAAGCTGGCATGGGCAGAAATGTGAAACCCTACCTGAAAAACAAACTAAAGCAAAAGAACTGGGGGTGTGGCTCAAGTGACCAAGCACTTGCTGAGTAAGCATGAGGTACTGCATTCAATCCCCAGAACTGCCCCCCCAAATAAGAATTGTTTTATTTTACATTGTCTCAGAATCTCTCTCTTGCTGTTTATTATTTCATTTGAAGTTGATACCACCAATTGTAACTGCAATAGTCTTCAAAAGAACACACTGCAATCCTATTAAACACACTATTAAACTTTCATGGAAATAGGCAGTAAAAACAGATTTTGGGTTACAAGAAATGATGTTTCATAGAATAAATTGAGGCACAGACAAAAGATAGATTGAGACTTTAAAAATAGATACATATATAAACAATTCCAAACAAACAGCTTTTGACACAAATAATTGTAAATGACAAAGGATTTCAATTTTATATATTTGGGTATGGTTGATTGCTCTGTCACTTAGCATAGAATAATCCATGGACAATGTATCTCATTCTACTAAATAAAAGAAGAATAAACAATATGTCATACACAAGCCTCATGTCCTCCTGTTGAAAATAAAGCTCACTTTGACATCTTGACAGCCTTTGACATCCAAACTACTGGACTAGACAATGAAAAATGAAGTATTTTATTGTAAAAAAATTAAATAGTTATAAAGATCTGCCAAAGAACAACTGAGCTACGTCATGGCACTCTTTTCATGAGTTAGTTGACTAAATTATAAAAACTGAATCTCAATTGGTGTGTGAGTGAATCCATCATCTAATGTAGTAACTGCAGTGGAAACACATGCGTTGTTGCCTATTTTCCTCTTGCTACCAGCTCCTCTTTGGGAAAATTTGATACTGGTTCCAGAGGGGCCCACCCCAAGAGGAATAAGAATAGCTGCAGGAGTAGAACACAGGTCTCAGACTCATGGGGAAGAAGTTATTTTGTCAGAATTTGGAGGCTACTTAAAAAGCTGGACATCGATCTACCATTTGATCCAGCAATACCACTCTTGGGGATATACCCAAAAGACTGTTACTCCAGAGGCACCTGCACATCCATGTTTATTGCGGCACTATTCACAATAGCCAAGTTATGGAAACAGCCAAGATACCCCACCACTGACGAATGGATTAAGAAAATGTGGTATCTATACACAATGGAATTTTATGCAGCCATGAAGAAGAATGAAATGTTATCATTCTCTGGTAAATGGATGGAATTGGAGAACATCATTCTGAGTGAGGTTAGCCTGGCCCAAAAGACCAAAAATTGTATGTTCTCCCTCATATGTGGACATTAGATCAAGGGCAAACACAACAAGGGGATTGGACTGTGAGCACATGATAAAAGCGAGAGCACACAAGGAAGGGGTGAGGATAGGTAAGACACCTAAAAAACTAGCTAGCATTTGTTGCCCTTAACGCAGAGAAACTAAAGCAGATACCTTAAAAGCAACTGAGGCCAATAGGAAAAGGGGACCAGGAACTAGAGAAAAGGTTAGATCAAAAAGAATTAACCTAGAAGGTAACAGCCATGCACAGGAAATCAATGTGAGTCAATGCCCTGTATAGCTATCCTTATCTCAACCAGCAAAAACCCTTGTTCCTTCCTATTATGGCTTATACTCTCTCTACAACAAAGTTAGAAATAAGGGCAAAATAGTTTCTGCTGGGTATTGGGGGGGGAGAGGGAGGGGGCGGAGTGGGTGGTATGGGAGGGGGTGGGGGCAGGGGGGAGAAATGAACCAAGCCTTGTATGCACATATGAATAATAAAAGAAAAATGAAAAAAAAAAAAGAAGTTATTTTGTCAGAAAGACTCTTGTTGCATGTTTCACAAATTTGTGTGTAAGAAAACAAAATTTCTCCAGGATATTCTGTAATATTTTATAATGGCTAGCTACTTAATTCTAAATATTTCAAATATAAGGTTTCCCCCAGTGGTCTGGGATATGTGAAATTTTCGGCAGTGGGATCTACATAATTACCAGTAATTTCAGCTTGTGAGTCTTCCAAACCTTGACCTAACACATACATCTAACTTATGGATTTTGGTTTTCTGTTTTTGTTCACTTTGGATGCTCACTCAATTTTTCCTTTTCTTGCTATTTTTCTTTAGATATTAACTGTCTACCATCAGCCTCCCTTCTTAAACTCAAATTAAAAATTAGAATTTCCTTTTCTTGTGTGATTTCTGATTTCTTATTTCCTACTGTTTTACCTTCTCTTTCTACATGAATATTGAACCCATCGAAGGCTGTAGGTGGCTTTGGTGGTAACCAGCTCAATATCATCTGCACGGGGAAGAAAGAGAAAGAGTCTGATGGTGACTTCTCTGTCCCACTGAGTGGAGTGTTATTTTCATATTTTGTGGGAAGTACGCTGACAAATTCATCTTCATTTTCAGGAGCTGCAGTTGCACTGTCCCACCAAGAGGGCTGAGATGTGGCTTCATAGTCACTGCTGTTAAAATCAGACCAACTTGAAGAAATGTTGCTGGAGGGAATCTCAGGAGTTTCATCTGTGAAATGGAAGAGTTTGTCTTTTCCTGCTGAATCTTGTGATTTTAGGAATGTTTCTTCTGGGAAGCTGCCACTCTGTTCTTCCCAGTTGTTTTTGTTCAAGTTTACAAAACGAACAGAAATATTTCGAGGTGGATAGGGGGCTGAAAAAGACAGAATTTTCAATTTCAGTAACTTTTAATTCTGTTATGCTGAGTACTTACTCTATGAGTGAGTCAAATACATGACTAGATTTACCAAACAGCCTTTAACATTACTTCTAATCTATAGACAAATATACATGGAGAACAACTGTGGTTTTAAGTAGACATATTTCCAATATTTTGTGGATGTGTACATATGAACATATCACAGTCACACTTTCAAGTTATTAAATTGTGATAGTATGCTTGTGTTAATTTAACAAAGGCTGAAGCAAAGTTATGTAAATATTCTTTATCATAATCTCACTCAAAAATGTGTCTCTGTTCTTGGATTATTATTACAAAAAACTCAACTGTGGTTTACTTATATCTATCAAGGTAGACTCCGTGTGACCTAGCAGCACACAGAGGAGAGGCATACAAGAGCTGCCTTGAAAGATGCTGACACATACATTGGAAATATGGCTTCATGCATCACTTCTCTGAAATTTAATGTATTAGCACAAAATGACTATGAATTATAGAAGCATACATTTCTAGAGGTAGAAAATTACAAAGACATATCATTGCATGATCTCTGCCTGCAACAATTTCAACTGTCCTTCAAATAGCAGCTCAAATACTTCCTTTCATAAAATTTAATAAAAACTAAACTCTTCCCTTCTTTATACCATTAAATAACTTTCTATTATTTTATGACATTTATCTCATTCTACTTTGTACAATTGTCATTTGTATAATTCCCATACCATTTTTGAGGGTAGAGACCCTGTCTTCCCAGTCTTTGTCTTTTCTTCTTTCTTAGCACTTAGAACAACTTCTACAGATAATATGTTCAACTAATGTGCCTTTACTTAAATTGAATAATGAAAATACAAGTAGAATCTTTGATGTTAACATGAAGTGAATTAACTATTTAGCTGACAGTTTCTTTGAATTGTCCTAATTAAATGAGAATCATGACATCTTAGAATTTCACACAGGCCTTGGGTAATCTACCATAATTTATTCCTAAAACTCATAAGAATGGCTTCTTCACCAATCCTGTTGAGTACTCAGGCACCTCAGGCACATTCAATGTTGCTTATATTGGTGATGGATATTTAGTAGGTATGTACTTAGTAGATATTTGTTTATTTCACCCATTCATTCTTCCATCCATCCATCCATATGTCCATCCATCCATTCATCCTAATAGTTCTTCGTATTAATGATGATACTAAAATTAATCATTGCAAATTTTAGATCCATCAGAATCCCAACATTTTCCTTTAATAATCTGCACTAGAATATTGTCCCTCTGTTTTTATGTTTTATGGGCATTTTAGGTTATATAATAACCAATATCTACTAAGTCCAATTAAAGTAATTAATTATTACTTTTGATAGTATCATATGCCTTTTTCTCCAAAGACTATAAATCTAAGACTACATTGACTTAGTTTAGATTTTTTCTTATTTAAGGTTTTGTTCAGCTCATTTTACATTTATAGAAAATTTGTTTTAGATTCTTAGAAATATTTATTTTATTTCTTAGCTGTATCATAGAAATATTAGAAATATTAACAAATAATTTTTCTCAGAAATATTAAAAATAAATATACAGCAACATAAAATTTAATTATATTTTTCACTAAATTTGATTCCTCAGAGGGCTTACCAGTTCGATGCTGTTTGGGTTCATGACTGACACCACTATACTCCACAAGGGTAGTTTTATTAAAAGTTGCCTCAGACACCAGCTGAAAGGTAATGTTACTATAACATATTCCTGGCAGCCAGTGGTTAAATACTGTTTTTCCCTTAAAGAAATCTGCACAGAGAGAAAAATTATTGCATTTAAAATAGGATCTTCTAAAGGTTACATACTTGTAGAAAGTTCCAATATGATTGATATCCATAAAACAGTATTTCCTTCAACTTTTGGTGTGGTTAGTAAATAAGAATTAGAAGGCTAGAGATAATATTTTGAATTTTTACACTCAATTCTGAAACCATTTTTCTGCTAGAAGTCCTAAGAAGGTTGAACATAATTAGAACTGAATTTTTATTATAGGAACTTTTGGTGTATACAGAAATTATAGGTATTAAATTTATGCTAGCCATTTATTTAAGATGAAAAACCAATGCATTTGGCATGTTATGAAATATAAAATAGCAATTTTACAAGAAATGTTTTCACTAGAAACTAGCCTCTGTTAAAAGAAGACTGGTTTATGTGCCAATTGGCAGACAAAACCAATTTGAAGAAAGAAGAAAACAAAAACTTGGATTCCACTTGGAAAACATTAAAGAAATAATAATAAATTAAAAAACCCAATCCAAGTCAAAAGAAATAAGGGAGAGAAAGTAAAAGTACCCAGACAGTTTGATTTGGTTTTTTGAATAATTTTAGCCATATTCCTCTGTACACTCTTCTCTCTCCCCTTTCCACAGGATTACCATCAATGCTATAAGAACAGTGGAACCAGTGTTTGCATATTAATGCAGCATCAAGTTGATCATATAGTTAAATATACATGAAAGAGCCAAAAAAGTATTGTCTTTTGCATTTCAGAATAATTTTGAATCTTCTTCAAGTAAAATTGTATGAAAGGCATCCCTCTTACTACCCAATCCTAGAAATGCCCTTCTGTCACACCCAGAAGGAAGTGGGTACAGTGCCATTGCTTCTAAACTTGGTTGAATTTACTTCCTGCACCACACATGCTGCCTTTAGCAAGAATAACATGTAATTGAAAATAATTTGAGTGTTACTCATATTGTGTACATGACTTGTGATTCTTTAATAATGAACCAGATGTCTAAGATGCCTCCTAACATGATTTTCATGAATCAATAACTATTTTAATGGTTCATTTATAGGTCAGGTAGTCAATTATAAAAACTCTTTAGAGTAAGAGAGAAAACCATTTGGAAAAAGTCATGGAGAAAGAAAAAGTCCTCATTCACTCAGGCTTCCTTTTGCCTCTTACCTTTGTACAGCATTGTCCGGAAGTCTTTCCCTTCCCAGTAGCTTATGTTTACTCTAGTGAAAACGTTGTATTTTTCTGGATAATGGATTTCAAATAGTACTCCTGTTTCAGGAGAAGGCTTATAGTCATATATTGCAACACTGGTTACAGGTAAAGGTTCTGCAGAAGGCAGGCAAATGGAGAAAGAGGGAAGGGAAAAGAGGAAGAAAAACCATTATCATTACTTGGAAGCAAGGATTATACTTTTATGAACATCACTCAAATTTTTACATTCTCTGAGCACCAAACCCAGTTTTCATGGGCTGAGTGTTCATAGCACTGAAAGAACATTGCATGTGTTCCTTCTGCTTTTCAAAGAACTTTTATATTCATTTTTCATTTGCCATAACCCTGACATCTAGGAAGAGCAAAATTAATATCCCCATTCAACAGACAAACATAATGAAAAGTTAGCAACTTTAAATTGCTTGTCACAGGCAATTTAATGAGTTTAAGGCAGAGTCTGTGTCTCTAGATTTCTAGTTCATTTATCTTTATCTCATGACAAGAAAATTTGATATTAATAACAAACCAAGTAACAGAAAATACATTTTGGCTCTGGCCAACAAGAAGTATTTATGTGATCATTTATTTCTTCAGTTATTTTTCTATGCTATTATAAAATTGCAAGCCAATGTTGTAAAAATGGTACTTTACATGGTGTTTATAAAACAATTCTTTCTATGGAAGCTTATAGTTTTTACTTCTAATTTGCTTGAGTTGTTAATTCATCACCAAACATTTTAAAGACTCATTTAGAAACAAACACCATGATTGATATATTTCTGCACCTTCTCCATATCCCATCCTTCAAAAAAATTCTTCTAAGGTAACAAAATGCCCCCTGCCCTTCTGAGTAAGATACTGGCTAAATTTTGCTTACATTAATTTTATTAGGGAAATATTGTAAATAATTCGATTTAGAGCCAACTACCTCATTGAAAAGTTATTTTGATTCAGCTTGACATCTCAACATGTTCTTGAAAATCTTACATAGCTTAAAGTAAAGCATTATCTTTAGTTTAAATTTAACTTTTAAAATTTCAGTTTTACCAGGTATGGTGGCATAAACCTATAAGCCCAGCACTCAGAAAACTGAGGCAGGAGGACAGCAAATTTCAGGCCACCCTGGCTACATAGCACAACTTTGTCTCAGAGGAAATATCAGTTTCAATGACACACAAAAAAACCCCAAAATATATGAGTTAATTTAACAAATAATTATTGAAAATCTAGTTTGTCTCAATCTGTAGCTGTTTGTGTTTATTTAATTTTGTTCCTCTAGGTATTAACCTATTTTTGCTTGATTAAAGACATGGAAAAAGGAGAAAACTAATGTTAAAGATTGGGTTTTTCCTGTATATTTCAAAAAAAAAAAAGCAGACACCTGTGAAAAGGTTAGAAGGCCTTCACTCACAACCCATTTTGTGATCATGTCTATAGACTATGTGCTATGCTTTCTGCTTAAAAAGTTTCTGTTCTGTTTTATCCTTGTCCCATCTCTGGTCTTCCTACATTAAAGGTCACATTGCAAAGCAGAAGCCACTTCTGTGCTATGTAAACAAAACAGCCAACAGACTCTGAAGCCTCTGAGGTTTAAGTTCAAAACTCCCAAAGGAGCTTTGAATGATTTGATGGTCTCTCAACCCAACATAATCACTCATTCAGACAGTCCTCCACATCCAGCTATTGACTCTAGATGGAAGAGAATGAAAATGAAAGCTAATGGCACAGAGCAGCCACAGACAGGTGGCTCCTCCAAGACTAAAGTCCTGTCTCACACCCTCGCCAGGGTTCCCTCCGCTGAACACAGAAATTAGACATCCAGTGGGTCTTTCGTGTCCAGAGACACGAAGTCTGTGTATCGAAGCCACAGCTAAACTTTGAAATTCAAGATATACGTGAGACTAACTTATTTTCTGGTACACATATTTTTTTACTGCTGCAAATTATTTAAACTTTAAACTAAGAGAATTTCTAAAATGCCTGTTTCCTTGTTCATTATAAATATTTCTCTCAGTTTCTCTGTAAATGATCTATGGCAGTTATAAATCCCAAACCCTGGGCCTCCATATTACCCAGGCCTAATCTATCCAAGAATTACTGAGTTTGGTTGAAGTTAATAGCATAGTCTAAAAATATTTGACTATATCTCCAGGTCCTTACCTTATGTTTTAGAAATTAAGTGATGTGATATAAACAACAGCTGTAATGAGCCACCTGGATTTCAGGGAGGACAAGCTTAAATTCTAATCTAATTTGTTACTCCTTCCCCTGCCAGACACTCCATTGTACCTCCCTCTCTTGTTTTAGAAGCCAGGCTGGACCAAACAGGGAAATGGGGTGGCTAGAAGATGTGACTCATTTATCATCTTTATTCATATGAATTACTCTCTTGTTCTTGGCCTTTTTTGTTTTACAAAGAAATGAAGCATTATAAAACATAGTTGATGCTCTCCTATACAACTCACCTGGGTCCCATTCTCCCTCATCATGGCCAGAGGTAAATTATAACTCTGAATTTGGTGTTTATCTTCTTATGCATAAGTTGCTTTTTTATTTTTATTTTTGGTGGTACTAGGGTTTGAACTCAGGACCTGGTGCTTGCTAGGCAGGTGCTCCACCACTTTGAGCCATGCCACCAGCCCTTTTTGCTTTAGTTATTTTTCAGATAGGATCTCATGCCATTGTCTAGGGCTGGCTTCAGACAGTGATCCTCCTACCTATGCCTCCTGTGTAGCTGGGATCACAGACATGTGCCACCACACCGGTCTTGTTGGTTGAGATAAGGTCTTCTAACACTTGCCAGGCTGGTCTTGAACTGTGATTCTCCAATCTCTTAACTCTCAAATAACTTGGATTACAAATGTGTGCCAAAATAACTGCTCTAAAAATTTTTAATGTTTGTATTTATCCAAAATATTTCATGTGAATGATATTACGTCATACATATCAGTCTGCAGCTTTGTTTTATCACCTGACATTGTTCTGAGATTTGTCTATCTTGATACTTGTATCTTTAGAATCTTCTGTACAATTCATCTGTTACTCTTTTAGTAGAGGGTTATTTTCACTTATCCATTCTTAAGAAGACTGCTGCAATAAATGCAATGTGTGGAACCTGTCTTCTTAGTTTGAAATCCTAGATGTGGGGGTATGTGTGCACATCTTCCACTGTATAAAATAGTTTGCAACTTAATTTATGTCAGTTTACATGTCCATCGGCAGTGTGGGATAGCTCTTGTTTTCTGTATTTTTCTTTAGCATGTGCTTCAATCAGTCCTTCTCATTTTTGCCACCTTAGACAACAATTTTGACTTGTTTTAATTTCTTACTCATGAAGGAAAGTGATTTTTAAGCTTATTGGCCATTCCGGTGCCCTGTTCTTATAGAATTGACCTGTTTTGTGAGTTCTGTCTTGATCTCTTCCTGTTGATTTGTAATATAATCTTTGTCACATACCCCAATCCCACTGTCATCTTTTTTTTTTTTTATGATATTGGGGTTTGAATTTAGGACTAGGCAGGTGCTCTGCCATTTGAGCCCCTCTGCTGGCCCTCTTTGCATTGCTTATTTTTGAGATAAGGTCTCCCTTTATGCCCAGGCCAGCCTGCACCAGTGTCCTCCTATTTGTGCTTTCCCACGTAGCTGGGATGACAGACGTGTGCCACTGAGCCCTGCCATTGGTTGAAATGGGGTCTTGCAAATTTTTTTGCTTTGGTTGGCCTTAAATTGTGATCTTCTTCATCTCTAGCTCCCAAATAACTAGAATTACAAGCATAAGCCAAGGTGCACAGCTTCACTGCCATTTATTTTTGTGTGTGGTTGTTCAGTATCTTCCTTTTGGGGATTCCTCATTTTTTTCTTGCTGTAATATATATATGGAGAGTTCTTTTGTCAATACTGAGATTGAACTCAGGACCTCACACTTGCGAGGCAGGCGTTCTACCACTTGAGCCACTCCACCAATCTCATGGAGAGTTCTTTAGACAAGAGTTATGAGTATTAAATTCTCTTATGCTTTGCATATCAGAACATTCCTTTGTTCTTTTCTCTATCCTTGATGCAGTTTATCCATGATGGTGCTGGTATAAAACTATGTAGACAGAAGTCCCCCTGATGATTTGCAGACATTGCTTCCATTTTTTTGTACCAAGGACTGCAGACGAGAAGGGGTCTCACAGTTTCTGATAGATACAATGCATTTCCTTCTAGTATCTTCCAAGCTTCTCTACTTTTTACTTAGCCTCAGTAATCTGCAGTTTTGATTTAATAGATTGAATTAATTTTCACTAATTTGACCAATTAAAACTTAAAATTAATTTAGGCAATTTTTCTAATTTGAAAAGTTTTAATTTATATTAATGTATTCTATGCAGTTTACTTCTAAAGTTTCTGTTTTGTTATTCCTTTGCCTTTGAAAATTGGTATTATATCTATATTTATATCTTTGAATATTATATATATAGTATATGTATATGTATATGTATATGTATATGTATATATGTATATGTATATATACATATACTATATATTTACTATAAATTTTTGTCACTTTGTTATTTAAAATAGAGTCTGAAATGTTACAGTTGTTTGATGTCTATCTTTTTTGAAATTTTTGGTGATCCTGGGGTTTGAATTCAGGACCTTGTGCTTTCTAGGCAGGTGCTACCACTTGAGTCACTCCCCAGCCCTTTTATTGCTCTAGTTATTTTTCAGATAGTGTCTTGCACTTTTAGCTTGCATCAGCCTCAGACTGTGATCCTTGTACTCACACCTCAGCATAGCTGGGATTTTAGGTGTGTACCACCATGCCCAGCTTGTCCTTTGAGATAGGATCTCACCAACTTTTTGCTGGGTACTAGCCTCAAACTGCAATCCTCCTGATTTTAGCCTCCCAAGTAGCTATGATTATAGGTTTGAACCACTGCACCCATCTCATTTATCATATATTTGAGGTGGGTACTATAATTTTCTTTTTTTTTTGTGCTGGGATCGAACCCAGGGCCTCACGCATGCTAGGCAAGCGCTGTACCACCGAGCTACATCCCAGCCCTATAATTTTCTTTTTTATATATTTTTTATATCTGATAGTTATACATCAGGTAAATTTGGCAAAGTGTAGCCCATAAAGCCAAATCTGCATTATACTTGTTGTGACTTACAAAGAGTGAGTTTTACATTTTTAAATGATTGACAAGAATCAAAAGCAGACGATAGTATTCCATTCCAAAGCAAGATTCAGGATCTTCTGGCTGGCAGCTCTGCTAAAAGAAAGCTTTCCCCAACCAAATCTTAGGTCATTTCTTTGACCTCTCTTCATTCCTTGTCACTTACAGGTTAAAGTCAAAACTCTCTACTAAGGCACTCGAAGTTTTCCCCAACATTTCTAGTCATCTGGTCCCCTTCCAGAAATTCTCTGGAATGTTTGATGCTTACTGTCTTGACTCCTTGCTATTCACCAGTACTCCATCATGCTGTTATGTATCACCAGTCTTTTCACACGCAATTCTTTTGTGTGTGTGTGTGTGTGTGTGGCACTAGGGATTGAACCCAGGGTCTTGTGGTAAGCACCCTACCATAAGCTATGTCCCCAGTCTTTTTTGTGTTTGTTTCTTTTGCTTTTTGTTTTGGGGACAGGGTCCTGTGCTACCTCTAGCTCAGGCTGGCCTGAAGCTCATGATCCTCCTGCCTCCACCTCCATAGCAGGTGGGATCATAGGTGTCTACCACCATCTGATTCTCTTTTATCTCATTGTAACACTTTCTATTCTTTATCCTATTTCTAAATTTTCACTTTTTTTTTTTTGTGGTACTAGGGTTTGAACTCAGGGTCTCATACTTGCTAGGCAGGCACTCTACCACTTGAACCACTCCACCAGCTCTTTTTTGTGTGTGTTGAGTGTTTGAGATAGGGTCTTCAGAACTATTTGCCTGGACTGGCTTTGAACTTCAATCCCCCTGATCTCTGCCTCCTGAGAAGCTAGAATTACAGGCTTGAGCCTGGCTGACTTTCACTAATTTTTTTTTTTTGTGGTATCTTTCCAATGGTTCCTAGGGAGATAAGCCACTCTCTTACATAATTCTCTTATAGCATCTATCATATTTTTGGTAACTGTCTTATCCAGTATAGTATACAATTTTTGATTGAGTGTATTTTTATGTATTTTTATTTCTGTGGCAGCTAGGACATGATACAGAGGTTATACCCAATAAGTAAAATAAAAGCTTGTGGAGCTGTATAGAATAATGTATTTATGGAGTGCATCCAGGTGTGTTTTATAATACTTACAGCCTCGATCTCTAGAACTTTCCTGACACAGGAGGCTATGCATATATAACTTTCCCCCAATTTCTGAACAGTTGTTCCTAGATATTATTTCCTCTACTGAAGGACTACCCTTTTCCCCCAAGGGTACAATCAAATATTAAGGTTCTCACTTCAGTATTTAACAGGTGACAGAGGCTAAGGGTTGAGAACTCTTTTGAACTGGCCAAATGACACAGTTTTGCTGAATGTTTTTCTTTTCCATGTTTATCAGCTTTCTCTGAGAGCTTCAGACTCAGAACAATTACAGGAAGAAATCAAAAGACTGCCCTCGGGTCAACTGCTTTGTCATTGCTTATTTCATCAAGATGAGCATCTAGCTCACAGTCAATGACAACCACAAATGTACTCTTTCCATTCTCAAGAGCACTGTGTCAAAATCCTGTGAGCAGACACTAAAAACATTTTCTACTCTTTTAAAAAAAGCTTTCCATTAGAAAAATTAAAGATGGAGGACTTGCACAGTGATATACGTCTGTAATCCTAGCTACTTAGGAGACAGATTAGGAGGATCAAGGTGTGAGGTCAGCCCAGGCAAAAAGTGAGTGAGATCCTCATCGCAACAAGCAATCTGGGTGTAGTGGCATTCCTGTGATCACAGCTATGTGGGAGGCATAGGTAGGAGGACTTGTTCCAGACAAAAACACAAGACCTTACCTGAAAAATAACTAAATCAAAAAGGACTGGGAGCATGGATCAAGTGATAGAGCACCTGCCTAGCAGTGCAAGGCTTTGATTTCAAATCCCAGTGCCACAAAAATGATGTCAAAAATATATCATTAGCTGATAAATAATGGTGGTTTTGAAGTGCAAAAGTAGTCTTAGTCATTGTGTGCTTTAATTCCTCTTTTATAATAGAGGAAGTTGAAACCTAGATGCTACCTGATGCCACCTCATGTCAATGTCAGAAATATTACTTAGCTCCAGTTCTTCTATTCCTAACCTTTCATTGCTTCTAAGAGCTGAGATAATGCGCTTGAGACTAAAAGTGGGGTGGAGAAGGTTGTACTATAGTCCATGATTAATTAATTTTACTCTTTAGAAACCAATGCATGCTTCCTTTCTCCATATAACAGCAAAAGCTTAATGCTAGAGAGGGTAAATTCAACTATGGTGTATTGTAAGAACTTTTGTAAATGTCACAATGTACCCCCAGTTCAACAATAATATGATAATTAAAAAAAAAGATGTTGAAAGCTTGAAGACAACATCACATCTTCCCTGCCCACCTCAACCCAACAAGGAAAAGCCAAGTAACCAATGAAATCATACATTTGCTTGAGAATATCACAGAGGTAAGATTGCAAGCAGCCAAACGAAGAAAATTCCAAGGAGAGACAAGCTGCCGTGAGGAAAGGAGGGATGCACTGCTCCCTTAAGCAGAACAGAGCTATGAAAGGAGAAGTAAGCGGCAAAGATGAAAATGAATCAGTAAACGTTGAGTGTGGTCTCAACCATAGTTTAGCACTTCTCTGTCCAATATGGTAGCTACTAGCCACAGTAACTGTTTAAATTAAATTTAAAATGAAATAAAATTAGATTAAATTAGAAAATGACTGGTTACTATATTGGACACTGCAGCTATAGAACATTTCTCTCATCCAGATCTAGGACAATTTGGTTCAGAATCAATGGGAGATCAAACACAAATAGAGTTGATTGCTCTTTTCCTGGACCAGAACTACTGGGAGCAGGGCAAGGGATGGGACTCTCACCGAGGGGCAAAGCTTACACATGATGACTTGAGCAACTAAGAGACCTGCAAGAAAATTTGCTTCCTTGTACCATTCTTGAACACAAAGTTGAGTTCGTAAGGTATTGGGCAAGGGTAGAAAAATATTTTCATTCCAGGTTGCAGGAAAATATCCCTCCTTTCAAGAGGTGGGGAGAAGCAAAGATTCCTGCTCCTGTGGGATGGCTGGATCCTACACTGATACAAAGTACAGTTTAGAAACCACTGACCAAGGGGCAGGAAATACTCAACCCACAGATATAAGGTCAATTTGATTATGAATGTCAAGAGATGGGTTGAAATGTTAAGAATGCCTTCCTTATGATCACAAGGTCTGCCTAAGCCTGAGGCAAAACCAGGGCAACCAAGAGATCCTCTTGTCTCCACCAAAGACTTAGTACTGAGTAAAAAGTAACAGCAATCTATTTCTGGGGATTCCTTGCTTGTTGAACACTGAAGGTGGAACCGGAACACTGAGAAATACTCTCCTGGCACCCTTGGAACCTGTGATGACCTAAAGGTTTTGAGTACTCTAGACCCAGCTCAACTATTGACTAGATTGACTCATTCCTTCCCTCCCCAAGTAAGAGCCTAGCAAAATTAATCCATCTAAATAATTCTATTATATATAAATGGGCTAATCCTTCAATATCTAAGTTGGTAGCCACAAGTCACATAAAATGAGCACTTAAAATAAGGCTGGTTCAACTAGGGAACTGAATTTTAAATTTTATTTAATTTTAATTAATTCATGTTGAAAAGTAAAAAGTGGTATGTAAATTTTTATTTTGAGTGCATATTGAAATAATATTTTGACTACAATGAGCTAAGTAAACCATGTTGTTAAAACTTATTTCATCTTTTCAAAAAGTTTTTCTGTTGTTTATCAGAAAATTCAACATAACACATATGGTTAACTTTTTTTTTTTTTTTTGATAGTGTGGGGTTTGAACTAAAGCTTGCTACAAAGCACTTGAGCCAGCCCTTTTTTTGCATTGGGTTTTTTCAAGATTGGGTCCTACAAACGACTTGCCCAGTTGGCTTCAAACTGCGATTTTCCTAACCTCTGCCTCCTTCCTGAGTAGCTAGGATTACAGGCGTGAGACAATGGCGCTCAGCATGTGGTTAACATTTTGCTTTTAGTGGACAGTGCTGCTTGTAAACACTCAAATTAGATAAAAAGCAGTAACCAGCTATATGCTGTCTATAGAAAGCCCATTTACATATAAATACATAAGTAGGTTGAAAGTAAAAGGTTGGGATAAGCAGACCTTGCAAATAAGACAGGTATCAAAAGAAAACTAAAATGAATATGTTAATATCAGACAAAAAAGACTTCAGCACAAAGCATAATATTTGGATGAAGAAGCATATTACATGAAGAATAAATGATCAGGTCATTAGGAAGGTGTAGCAATCCAAAGTGTGTTTGTACTTAACATCATAAGAAGAAATCTTCCAAATAGCTAAGCATAAACTAAAAGAAGTGAAAAGAGAAACAGACAGAGACACAGGTACACTCCTCTGTGTTACCATCAGAACAAATAACAGAACTGAGTAAGGACTTGACTAACTGACATTTGTTGAAATCACCCACCAAATGCTCACAAAATGACTGCAATGTAGACCTTATATAGACTCATGAAAAAAAGTTACCATTTTCAAGTAGTTGAAACCACATAAAGTATATCCTCTGATCCCAACAGCATTTACTTAAAAAGTCAAAACAAACAAACAAACAAATAACAAAAAAAAAAGAAAAAGACCTTTGAAAACTTTTCAAAATTTTGGACATTCAACCTACTTCTAAATCCTCAGGTCAAAGACTCACAGAAGAAAACAGAAGATATTCTCAATAGAGCCCACTGCAAAGGCTAAAATATTAATGAGATAGTCTAGAAAATTTTAGAGATTTATCAAATTTCTGTATGAACCAGTAACTATGGGGCTATATCCTCCAGCTTTGTCTGATGGGGAATGACTGAGCCCATGCTAATAAATGTTGGGGCAGGTGCAGGCATTGCAGTTCTATGCTCTCATTTGTTTTGTACTTTAGCCTTTCCCACTGCTTTTTTCCAATTCTTGCTCAACTAACTTGAACTAATATTTATAGAGGACCTATTGAGCACAAGATGAGTAAAGGCAGAGCTTTGATTTCAAGACAGTTAGAATCACAGGTATGGCATGCCTAGGTCTGCTGCCTGAATCCCCAATTCACCTTTGTCTATAACTTCTTTAAGACAGAATTTTACCAGGTGAGTTTTGCCTTTACTTCAACCAACTCCTAGATTTTTTTCATTATATCTGAAAACCTTGGGACTATGCCATTGTTAATTTCTAGAACTCAATACTGATCCTGGGATTCTGCCAATGGAGACTTTAATTAATTTTTGACAGTCATATTAAAGATATGCCCTATAGTTGGGATCTGAGTTATTGCTTCTTATTGTTTCCCAATATTACTATGTCTTTTTCCTTAACTGTGGCCAGCATGCCCACATAGAGCTGGCATTTTAGTGATGGCAGCCATTGAATAGCTTGCACTGAAGAAATGAGCAAAAATGACTTTTCTAGGCCATTAGGTTGTTATAGTGATAAGCTACTGTTTTACAGATCTCAATTTTTCTTACATTCTGTAACATATACAGTAGAGCTGCTTGAGACTAGATAGTAAAGTGAAAATCACTTATAGTTAAAGCACACCTAAAAACTTGGTAGTATCAACATTAACTCTTCGAGACAAGGACAACTGAAGGTTAAAATGCCAGTGTTTTTGTTTTTTACTTTTTGAATTTTTGGGGGGCAATGGAAGTCATGTCTATTTTGAAGGTGAGATGGGGAATAGTATCTGATAAATAAATAAAGATATCTTTTTCTATTTCAGCTAAGAATGTATAATTAAATTTGAGAAGTCTTAATATGAATATAAATTTATTGTCTCAAAAGCCAAATTGATTAATAGGAAAAAAATGCTCTGGAAAAAAAAGACAAGTTATGATCACATTATTAAGTAAGATAGCAAAAAACTACATGGTCCAGTCATGAATCGGAAATTTTCATTCAGTCTCAAAATACATGACCTCAGTGAGGTTTACTATTTTTGGCTTGAAACAGATTTTTGCTTAACAAAAGGTAAATAGTAAACATTGTCAAACCTTGGTAAAAATCTGGGTTCTTAATGCAATACAGAAATTTGACTCTATGTCACTTGTCTTCATGGTGAGCCATATTGCCATTTTGGCTGACATTGCTTCAGGGAGAGCCCCAGGGGAACACACTCAGAGGAGAAACCAGGTGACAGCAGACATGATGCTTACTTGTTAACACAGTGATTGATCTGGATGGCTTGGTAACCACATTCCCATTTACCACGACCAGAGTGATTATATAATATAGGCCGTGATAATTGGCTTTAAAGATAACAGGAGGAGGCAAAGTGCTGTTGAATTCCTCAAATTCAAAGAAGTAATTTTTGGATTCACCAGTTATCTTCACAACATACACAGATGCCGAACCGACGAGATCTGACGCTTCCAAAAAGACAAGGATGTTATCAGCGTCTTGGACGGTCACGTGGAAAGTTGTAACAATCTGTTTAAGACAGAAATACATGGAGGTAGAGGTCAAGTTCAGTTAGTGGACAATAAGATTGTAATCAGATAAATCTAGCACTAATGTTTATGTTAAGCATTATTTCTTAAAAGAGATTTAGTTACATAGGTGTTTTAGCCTCACAAGAGATTTTTGAAGGATGCTATCACACTTAAGACAAACGAGCTACGCAGGGTTTTAGTTTGAGGATTTTTCTCCACCAAAAGACTGTTTCTCATTCATAGATTGTGTCATGTGACACATACAAAATAACCATAAAGAGTAAGTAAATAATGAACAAAGTCTTCGTGACACTTAAGTTCCAGGGAAGTCCTCTAGAGAGTGACATAACTTGAAGAAATACTCTTTCTACTTTAGGCTGGAGAACTATTAGGAGAATATTTCAAAACAATTATTTCCTCTCTACTCTTACCTGTCACTTACAAAAGTGAAAAAAGTCAGGACTGAGACACCTGTGATATTCCTTTTCATTAAAGATTACCCAGTCCTTAATCAGAGAAGCTTAGAGGGTGACAAAGGGACCAGACTGGAATCTGCTGGTGCCTTTGGGAAGAAAGTCAGCCACTGGTAGACAGAAAATTTTGCTTCAAGTCTCCATATAAAAGTTTATGAACTATATTTGAAAAAAACATTTGTGTGGTTGATTTTCTGCCTGGCTCTATAAGCAGAAGTAATTCTGTTTGAGCTCAAACAAGACTCACATGCCTTGAACCACCTACTGCTTTGTTTTTAGTTTACCTTCTGGGCATGTGATGTCCAGTTATTTCACTGCTCTGAGCCTCATATTTCTCTTCTATAATTGGTAGCAGAAGAGTTGCTGAAACTGGTCAACAATCTACAAGGATGCAGACACTATGCTAGGCACTCTACAAACACGAAACACCTAGAAAAGATCTCACGCAATATTCAAAGTAATCTCATGAAGTATGTAATGTTTTCATTCTCATTTTGTAGTGGGGAGCCCAAGCTCAGAAAGCTTAAGTCACTTTTCCCAACGTCACAGATACAAAAAACGTTATACATGTCTATCAGTCTATCACACAGTACATAAAAAAATCTGTTAAATGAATGAAAGTATTGCTGATTGCATTAATCTGTGCAAACATCCACTTGCATAGATTAATATTACTATTAATGTGGTTAATAGTACTGATAAAAGATTAATAATAATTAATCTGTTTGCTGTTTTTGGTAATTCACATTTTGTCAGCAACTAAAAATAGCACACAATAACATACCAATACCCTAAAAGAGGCTTTCTATCAAAATGCACTGACACATATGTTCTTGTTTCAGTTTTTAAGAAATCTACTCTTTACAGCTCTTAGCCTTTTTAAATAATATCTGGCATTAATAGAAATTTAGTTTTTTCTTAACATTAAATAGGCTAACTTGTGTTTGTGACATTCTAACTAAACTGGACCCTAAGTCCTCTCAGGTCAGTGACCATATCATATTTCTAAGATAGTTCTAGCTGCATCTGTAGCTCCAGGATCAGTGCCAGTTGCATCTTGATGTGGGTGGTCGTAGGCAGAGTTCTGTAATATGAGATAGTGTTTATGGACTGATTCATTAAATGTCTGCTTATCCACATTGTCTGTCAGTTCTCAGATACAGAACAGAGACTCTTGTCCCATGAGTGCTTGGTCCCTCTGAGCCACAGCCACAGTGAATCTCTTGCCTGGTAGGGGCCTCATCCCTCCACACACATGGTGGCTACGACAAGACCCTTGGGTGATGATGGTCCTGCTCATATGAAGAGGATAGTGCAGGGCTGGTCTTCCACCATCGAGGTGAAACTAGTGTCAGAAGTACTCCACCTTTCTACCTCCTACATCTTCTTTCTTGCTGCTCAGCACTGATGGTCTTACCCATTGGATCACCCACTGTGTTTTTGGTACTGGCCAATTGACCTGTCTTGTCCTGGATCTGGAGGAAGAAATGCACAAAGAACATGAAGCACTTTCCCCCTTTCAGTGGTTTGGAACAGCAGGAATATTTTCATAGGACAGGGAAGACTCCGGTATGAGGAAAGGAAGGAGTAACTACACCCACATTAGTAGAAGTTATTAATTGATGTGCTGGTTGAGAATCTACTAAGTACCACACAGTACACTAAATGCCAGGGATCCAAACACAGTCCAGCCTTCAAATAAGCTTCAGTTTGATGGTACTCAGTGTTTAAGTAGTCATGAAATGCTTAGCAAATGGGAAATTCTGGTTATAAATCAACTTCCAAATTAACTGGCAATTGATGAGAAAACCCTTTGCTTTTGGCAAAATGTACTATTTTTTACAAGTTAGTTTATCTATTAAACATATTTTAGAATTTATTTAGGATCTCAAAATTCTTATATCTTGGTGGCTTAAAAATAATTATTCTTACTAATTAATATTGTCTATAAATACATATATATGTGCATATACATATATATGTGATTTGTATAGGGTATTAGACACAGTATCTGAAAGTTTCATTTTGAATGGAGGAAACATTTTGCTTTATCTCCTTATTCACCTCTTTCATATAAATAGTAGTTTTTAGTGCGTAACAGTAAAACCTGAGTCAAAATGTAGACAAGTCAAGTACTGAATATTTAATTGCACTGAAATCTGGCTTTTATTTCTTACTGATTATAGAAGCTGGTTTACTAACTCAAAAAACATTAAGTTTACTAACAAAAGATGTGAAAGACCTCTACAAGGAAAACTATACACTTCTGAAGAAAGAGATTGAGGAAGACTATAGAAAGTGGAGAGATCTCCCATGCTCATGGATTGGTAGAATCAACATAGTAAAAATGTCAATACTCCCAAAAGTAATCTACATGTTTAATGCAATTTCCATCAAAATTCCAATGACATGCATTAAACAGATCGAAAAATCTACCCTGAAATTTATATGGAAACACAGGAAGCCACGAATAGCCAAGGCAACCTCAGTCAAAAGAACAATGCAGGAGGTATCACAATACCTGATTTCAAACTATATTACAAAGCAATAACAATAAAAACAGCATGGTACTGGCACAAAAACAGACATGAAGACCAGTGGAACAGAATAGAGGACCCAGATATGAAGCCACACAACTATAACCAACTTGTCTTTGACAATATACGATGGAGAAATAGCAGCCTCTTCAACAAAAACTGCTGGGAAAACTGGTTAGCAGTCTGCAAAAAACTAAAACTAGATCCATGTATATCACCCTATACCAACATTAACTCAAAATGGATCAAGGATCTTAATATCAGACCACAAACTCTAAAGTTGATACAAGAAAGAGTAGGAAATACTCTGGAGTTAGTAGGTATAGGTAAGAACTTTCTCAACGATATCCCAGCAGCACAGCAACTAAGAGATAGCATAGATAAATGGGACCTCATAAAACTAAAAAGCTTCTGTTCATCAAAAGAAATGGTCTCTAAACCGAAGAGAACACCCACAGAGTGGGAGAAAATATTTGCCAGCTACACATCAGACAAAGGACTGATAACCAGAATATATAGGGAACTTAAAAAACTAAATTCTCCCAAAACTAATGAACCAATAAAGAAATGGGCAAGTGAACTAAACAGAACTTTCTCAAAAGAAGAAATTCAGATGGCCAAAAAACACATGAAAAAATGCTCACCATCTCTAGCAATAAAGCAATAAAGCAATAAAGGAAATGCAAATTAAAACCACACTAAGATTCCACCTCACCCCTGTTAGAATAGCCATCATCAGCAACACCACGAACAACAGGTGTTGGCGAGGATGCAGGGAAAAAGGAACCCTCATACACTGTTGGTGTACAACCACTCTGGAAAAAAATTTGGAGGCTACTTAAAAAGCTAAACATTGATCTACCATTTGATCCAGCAATACCACTCTTGGGGATATACCCAAAAGACTGTGACACAGGTTACTCCAGAGGCACCTGCACACCCATGTTTATTGCGGCACTATTCACAATAGCCAAGTTATGGAAACAGCCAAGATGCCCCACTACCAACGAATGGATTAAGAAAATGTGGTATTTATACACAATGGAATTTTATGCAGCCATGAAGAAGAACGAAATGTTATCATTTGCTGGTAAATGGATGGAATTGGAGAACATCATTCTGAGTGAGGTTAGCCTGGCCCAAAAGACCAAAAATCGTATGTTCTCCCTCATATGTGGACATTAGATCAAGGGCAAACACAACAAGGGGATTGGACTTTGAGCACATGATAAAAGCTTTAGCACACAAGGGAGGGGTGAGGATAGATAAGACACCTAAAAAATTAGTTAGCATTTGTTGCCCTTAACGCAGAGAAACTAAAGCAGATACCTTAAAAGCAACTGAGGCCAATAGGAAAAGGGGACCAGGAACTAGAGAAAAGGTGAGATCAAAAAGAATTAACCTAGAAGGTAACACACATGTACAGGAAATCAATGTGAGTCAACTCCCTGTATAGCTATCCTTATCTCAACCAGCAAAAACCCTTGTTCCTTCCTGTTATTGCTTATACTCTCTCTACAACAAAATTAGAAATAAGGGCAAAATAGTTTCTGCTGGGTATTGAGGGGGTAGGGGGAAGAGGGAGTGGGCAGAGTGGGTGGTAAGTGAAGGGGTGGGGGCAGGAGGTAGAAATGACCCAAGCATTGTATGCACATATGAATAATAAAAAAAAACATTAAGTTTACAAACATCAAATTTGTAATTATTAAGAATTTTTTGCTATATGTTTTAGCAGTCAACATCTGAAGGTGGTTGTGATAATAACAAGAGGAATAAAAGTTCTCAATTTTGTGAAGTGTTAAGAAGTAAATGTTTAATGTGTCATGATACCTCATAGGCAGTGAAATGTTTAAAAGAAAGGAAAGGACTAATTTTCCAAATGCCAATAGCAGCTCTGGCGCTGATATATCAGCTATGAAAATAAGCATGGGCTCAAACACTCACAGGTTGCCAAAAATAAGTCAGAGTGGGTAATCAGATTCAGTCTGGGGGACTAATGAGAAGGAGGCAGTGGGCCAAGTGAGACATAGGCAGTGAGCCTAAAAGAAATGTCATCTGTACTTTGGCTTTCTTCTCTGTCCTCTCTGCCTCAGCTTGTCCTGGAATCTCTGTTCAGAAGGAAATTCTGAATGTATGCTGCAGGCATGAAATAAATCTCTGCTGAGAAGTAGAGCAGGAAGAAACAGTTTAAAACAAAGGAAGTGGATCTGATAAACTCAGGCAAGGTCAATGATGATTTATTTGGTGACAGTAAAAATATTTTAAACATTTACTTTTTTGAGGCTGGGTAATGGTATTGCTTGACTGCAGTAAGAATGTTTTCACTGAAATTTCCTATACATAACCAGATTTATTGTGATTTCTCTGGCTCAGTAGTCTCCTTTACACTTGAGGGAACAGTAGAACAAATATCACACAGCTAATTGATGTCAGACCAAGGTCCAGGTTCTCTATCTTCTTTATGCCTCTTGGTATTTATCTTTCCTGAACTAGAGGTCAGCTACTTGGGGCAGTGAGAAGGGCCTGAATGCTTGACTTTAGCAAAGACTGGGAGATTGAGAGTCTGTAACTGGTCTGTAGCTAGTGCTGGGGGAGACAGATAGGGGAGTACTATTAAGGATGATGAAAACTCAGATTAGTCCCTGGGGTGAGGACTGACTAGAGACAGGTACCAGACCATCGTGGGAAACCTGCTCATGTCCCAGACAAATGTAATATTACCTATTGACCCCATAATCTGGACCAGCCTTTGTGCTGATTACTTTGTAAATGATTTTCTTTTACTCTTTATGGCAATCATCAGATGTATGTGTTATTACCACCATTTTACCCAGAGAGGTTAAATAATTTTCTTAGGAGCATAGCACTAAGCTTGGAATCAGAGGGCCTGGTTTCACATTCCTGGTCTGTAGTCTGTTGCTTGTGAGAGCTTGGGGAAGCCCAAAGATCTCTTTACTTGTCTTCTTAACTTCTAAAATAGGGACATAGCATTTTTGTGAAGATTAAATGTTTTTTACAAAAATGCTAGTACTACAAACTCAAAAAATACTAACTGCATCCTGAAGGTCCCTGTGTGCTAGTTTGGTTTTGAATCATTCAATGACCTACTAGCTTTATGGAGTCTGTTTAAACATTTGCTTAACTAACTTTAAAACACTGGAGTGCTCTGAAATTATACTCACTGGATGTTTTATTCAGAGAACTGAAGAGCTATCCATTTGTGAATTCAACAACAAACAAACATCAGCTAAGTGCCAGCTTGACATTAGGCATCATGCTAGGTGCTAGCCATAGACAAATATGTAAGAAGGTGCTTGAACTCCAGGAATTTGAAGTCTAGTGAGAGGAACACTTTAAATATATAGTTATAAAATGATTTGAAGTGTTATTAGTTACAGATTTAGAAAATAGTCCCCTTAACGCCTGTTTTTCTGCCTGTCTGGAATTGCTTCTGAGATTATACCCTGTTCCTTTGGAGCATTGCTTTTTTCCACACTATAAAGTTAATAAAGTCCTGATGAGTGTTCTAATCATGGAATCTCATCCACGGTCCAAACAGGCACCTCGACTCAGGCTGGGTGAACATGGTACTCAGTCTCTTCTCTTTGGTACATAGGGCAACTAAGCCAGGATAACTAGAATGCCTCCTCTGAGATTTTATAACTGAAATTAGTGCAAAAAAGTTCTTTCCCTCTGATTTCAAGTATTTATGAAGAAGTCAGTATCTGGTAACTTCTGTCCCATAAAGACATGTAGTGGTAGAGTGTCTGATTTGGTTTGAGGCCCTGGTTGCCACCACCATGTGGTTTCATGACATGAATTAATAAATCCAGTTGATTGAATAAGTTATTTATGTTGGACTGCCAAGATATCCAGCCAAAAATCCAAGACCATACAGGAGAATTGTTCAGTGATATGGACATAGAGACAAGTATACCATTAACTTTTCTTCTGCAGATAGGGATGAGGGGTGGTTTCAAGGAGTAGGTGATGTCTGAAGATGCTCAAGAGTTTACCAAGGAACCCAGGTTAAAGACAACCTTTGTTGAAGTAGAGAGAGGACCCAGAGTCCTCTAGAATGGTTCGATGGCTGAGGGATGCCTAGAGGAAAGGGTTGAAAGTCCAAATGAAAGATGCAATTGCTAAGGAGTTTAGATATTTTTAGGTCAAAGGAAATCATGAACTGTTTTAATGTGGAAAAATTACATGACTGGATCACAATTTAGAAAGATCAACAGAGTCAGGAGTTTGGGGAATTGGCTGTCTGGGCTGATCTCAGGCCAGTGAACAGGAAGGGAGCTGTTACCACAGTTTGGCTGAGACATGATGTTGGGCCAAGCACCTGCTGGCTGCACAAATCTGCCCATGTGACATGCATCTAGAATATTAAGGGTTATCTGTGGCAGCCCAATAAATAATCATGCTTATTAGAAAACATTTTAGAGAGAACACTTAAAAGAATTTTTCTGTGCTAAGGTTACCACATAGAAAGCAATAGGGTGTTCCACTCTCTTAAACAGCAATATTTATGATGTCTTTTTCTTAGATAGCGCTTATGGCCCTGATTCTCTCTAGACAAAGTGTAATCCATCCACTTAACATCCTGCCCAGTTCCCTGGAGCCTTTTCCAGCTGTATATTTTCTTCCTTTCTGTTTCTTCTGGAAGTTCAAAGTCTCAGAGCAGGGCTTCTCCTGCTCCTTTCCTAGAAGTACTCACAACTCTCTTTTAGTAATTGTCAGAGCACCATCTGGACATTGTTCTCAAAAGAGAAGGATGGCTCCCCTGATCCTCTATTACTGATTCAGTCATTCTTCACATACATTTTGAGCATCATCCATGTATCAAAAACTGAGCAGGATGGTGGGCATATACTATATCTGAAGGAAGGCCTTCCTAGAATTGTGTTGGACCAATACTAGCAATGGTGATGATAACATAATAAAGAACACACCCAGCAGTGTCTTGACAAAAGCTTGCTGAATGAATATCAGGTTTTCTTAGATTTGTCCTGAATGTGTCTTTTCTGATAGAGAATATCAGTGCTCTACTTATGTGGGATCTGATATCTAAGTCCATATCCACACCAGTCTTGCCTTTTGTGTTTTATATGCATTTCACTTCTGCCTTTATGATTTCAGAATACAGAGGCTTCATCCTTTAGGCCAGGAGATAATGTTATGTGCTCTTATGTTCAAACTCAAATGCCAGGAGATGATATAAGTGTGAGAGCAGCCTACTATAAGAAGGTACAAATGATGAAACAGTAAACTGAAGGGTACATGAATTGTCTAAGAAGTTCAATGAAAAGCATGATTACAACAAAATAAAATAAGTTTGGCCAAAGATAACATTTTCAGGCCAATCTCAGCCCATGGGCCCTTCAATTCATTGCTTCTTCACTTTCTTGTTAATTACTCATCCTTGACCCTTCACTTTCCAACCTTACACTATTTGCTTTGTCTAATTGCAATGCAGAATGATAACCAAATTTTGCTCTTCATTAAACATTATGGAAAAATTACACATGCCATTTCTTACCATGTTACTGTATGTGTGCATGTGTAAAATGAGATCTTATTGCATACAATAATGCAATAATTATTTGCATTGATTATTTACAGTAATTGTGACTTCCAACATGGACTTGAAGTAGAAGCTCTGCAGAACTCTTAGTATTGGAGAGTCAGCAGACCATGCTGGAAGGCAAGAATTCAACCTGGAATTCTTAAGTGAAAAGAGACTGCAATGCTTAAAAGATGTGCCAAGATTTTACATGACATATATGATAATAATGATAACCAAGTATCTGATTTTATATTTTATAAAGTACTTTCAAGTGAACTTTTTCATTGGATTCTTGAAACATCGAATTAAGGTATTATCTCAATTAGCAGATGAAGACACTGGGGCTCAAAGACATTAAATGAGCTGGCACTCAAGGCGATTCTTTTAACTACAAATTTGATGACTCTATTATACTACCATTCCCAGACTAAGATCCTGGAGTCAGAATGTTCCCCTAAAAGCTACCTTTCATATCTGTACCTAGTGGATGATAAACTCTCTTAGTATAAACCATGATTTCTTCCTCTAGATTGTGTTTGATGGGTGATTGTAAAGTGTAGGATGAAAAAAGCAAAAGTTGTGAAGGCACACAGACCTGGGTTCAAATTCCACTTAATTGATATGATCTTATTTTAATTGTTTAGATTTTAATTTAGTAAGTTATGAAACACTAAAGCCTATTGTGATTAAGTTTTGAGGGGGGAGAACAATTGAGATTATAATGTAAGTTACCTACTTTAGCACTGTGTATTTAGTACATCCTCCAAATAGTTAATTATTCTTACAAAATTTCTGATCTATTTTCTCAGTGGTTTCCTTTGGGACATGTAAATTTTAGAACTGTATTTTTGGTTACAGGATAGCAACACAATGACTGATATATGGTTCAATAATCATCTTTTCAGTTCATTTATTCAATCATTAGTGTTGTTCCTCTCTGACATCATAAGCAAGAGCAATCGGCATTTCTTTTTTCTTATGTTATGTGTGACAGCATGAACTAACCTGTTTCACTGAAGGTAACCATGGGAACAGTTTTAGAGCCTATTGTGTGGAAAAATTTGGAGACCTGGAAACTGTGTTTGGCTGATGATTGATTGGGGAGGAGGTGGACTCACCACCCAGGGAGCCATAAAATACATTTGTTCTCAACAGTTCAATGGTCAGGCAAATTCTAAACACATGCAACATTCTTCTGGCTTAATGTACCATGAACGGGAGAGGCTCCTGGTAGAGAGTATTATTTTCATAAACTTGACCACTGACAAACATAATTTTTTCTGAATTTTTAAAATACTCTACCCCTCTCCTTTTCTATCCATACCAGTTTTTATAGTTTGAAAATGGTTTTAAAATACTCTACCCTTCTCCCTTTCTATCATACCAGTTTTTATAGTTTGAAAATGGCTTTACCTTGGAGAGATGCTTATAAAAATGTAGCTGTCCCACTTCCTGAAAGATAATGTGAAAGATGGTGTTGCTAATCCCTTATTTTAGAATGGATGAGTTCAGTCAAATTTCCCTCCAGGTGTGAAGTGTCATTGCTACTGTGACACCAGTTAATTAAATCCTTAAGATAGCTAAGGAAGAGCCCAGCCTACTTATCAAGCTCACAGCATACTTGGGTGGGACCCTGGTGACCTTTTGTAAGCACTACTCTTAACATCCCTTAGATTATCAGCAATGTAACTGTTAGACTTTTACAGCAAATGATCTTATGTGCTCTCCACCATCACTAGAATTTTATGATTCTCCTAAAAGATGGATCCCTATGTGCAGGATAAATTAAGAGGTTAGGGAAAATGAAGTGTAGTACTTTACATGCTTTGCTCAGTGTTTACCTTTGGATAGTTTTAAAAACTTTGAAAGCCTACTGGATATGATAATCAAGAAAACAAACCTGAGGAGCTGGGCCCAGTGGCTCACATGTATAATCTCAGCTACTTAAAAAACAGACTTAGAAGGATTGCAATTTGAAGACAGCCTGAGCAAAAAGTTAGTGAGCACTTATCTCAACCATTAAAGCTGAGTAAGGTGGCACATGCCTGTCATCCCAGCTATGGAGGAAGGATAAATAGGAGCATTGCAGTCTAGACTGGCCTGGACAAAAACATGACACCCTGTTCAAAAAATAACTAAAGAACATAAATCAGGTCCTGTTTGAGGGCTGGTACCAGTGGGAGGAGGGAGGAGAATATAAGGAAAGGATGTAGGAAGGTGTCTGTACATGGACAAATGAGACCTGTTGAAGCTGTTCTAAGAATGAGAAGGATAAAGGAGAATGATGGAGGGGATGAATTTAACTGAGATTGATTATAAGCATTTTTGTAAATGTCTTAATGTACCTCCATGAAACAATAATATAATAATAAAAATTTAAGAAAATAAAGCAAACAGAATTTGGCTCAAGTGATGGAGCACTTTTTTAGGAAACACAAGGCCCTGAGTTCAAACCCCAGTACCACTATCCCTCACCAAAAAGAAAGACATTTAAAAAATAGTTTGTTTATTATCCTAGTGCTTTTTGGGATCTACAGCAGAAGAGAGGTCTGGACCTCATGTTTGGCCCAGTAGAGGAAGCAATGGGAATGTAGACGATATCATGGTGTGGAATGCAGGTAGGACTTACATTTGTTAGGAGCTTACTGTGTGTTCAGCCCTTTTTAGGCATGACTTCATCAAAGTAGATACTGCTATTTACACTTTCCAGATGGACTTGAGTTTTGTGCCACAAACTTTGTCTTTTTTTCCTTTTCAACTATGATGCATGAGTGCCACTTTAAGATCACTCATCTTTTTTCTTTTACATGAAGAATTATAGGGCATTTTGCTGTAGAGAAAAGTGTGATTTAAGTCAAAGAGATGGTAGACATGGTGGTGCACATGCAGGAGAATCACAGCCTCAAGCCAGCCGTGGGCAAAAATGTGGGATCCTATATGAAAAGTAACTAAAGCAAAAAAAGGGGGAAGGCATGGCTCAAGTGGCAGAGTGGCTGCCTAGCAAGTGTCACGCCCTGAGTTCAAACCCCAGTACTGCCAAAAACATAAAAAACAAACAGAGCTGGATAAGAACGTCAATTTCATCGCATACAGACTAAAGCTCTGCGGGCTTTAGTTCCTTATCTATTAAGTGGGAAAAGAATGCCTACCTTATAAGGTTGTTCTGAGATTAAAATGAAAAAATATATAATTAAGTTGTTTGCCATATTTTATGCCTTAAGCCTACTAAGTTCTTAATTTTGGTGGTTTGAAAAAATGAAAATTGTACTCAATGAATTTTTCTAGGAGAGCATTCTAGAACCTTCTGAATAACAAAGAAATCTAATAAATGATGAAAATTTAAATTTTCACTTGCAGAAGAACCATCAACAACACAATAAAACTCTAAAATTATAATCACACCATTTTATTGTGCATTTTTTAGGAGAAGTGGTAAATCAGATTTGCTGATATATAAAAGAGTGACAAACATAATTGAGTTAGAAATATTATTCTTTATTGTCCTATTTACATAGCCTCTGGACTAGCTTCACTCTCTCTTATTTCTTCCTTCTTTAAAATACTAGATTATGAAGAGTAACGATAACATAAAGTAATGGGATAAAATAATAGGATTATAAAAACAACAGAATTTTGAAGGAAAAGAACATTACATGTTTTATGAAAACTTATTTGCTTGTTAGAACATATTAGAGATTGTTAAAACAGATTAAGTATCCAGTCTCTGTTTTCTCAACTAGAAATGAGATTAATGTTTCTTTCACTGACACTTTTGTGACTATTGCTATGGCGTGAATGTGGCTTGCCCAAAACTCATGTTTGCCGTTTTGGTGGTGTTGGAAAGTGGAGGTCTCCAAGAGGCCATTAAGTTGCCATCGGAACATTTAATACCTTTCTTATAGGAGTGAGCTCTTGCTTTCTCAGTACTGGAATAGTTACAAAAGCAGGTTGTTATAAAAACAGTGTCTTTCACATGTGCCTGTGTTCCCTCTGCTTTTCTGCATGGTATGACGTAGCCCGGAGCCTTTATCAGATGCTGTCACCTTTATCAATTAGAAGGATTGGCACTTGTATAAGTTATGCTTTGGTATTTGGTGTTAAGGAAATATCATCACTTGTATTTGACACACTGGACTTACTTGGTCAGCTTTGTGATATGTCTTGTTAGTTGTCTGGGATTTAATAAATATTTGTAAAATTAAATCCATCTAACCTACATTTATCAAGCCCTTAGCTACATATTCTTACTGTGGCTATCCAGCCTACAATTCATGTGTCAGAGTACTTATTAATGTAGCTCAATTTATGCATTAAGGCAAAACCATAATATTATATTATAGCAATGAAAGAATACTCAGCCAAACAAAGGAAGATAATAAAAGGGAGGGATGGAGGTAAGTAAAGAGGAAGAGAGAATCACATGAAGAAAGGCTAAGAAAATATAAATAAAGATTGGATAGACAGGTGGGAGACAAAGAAAAAGACTTTAAGAATAAGAGTACTAGTGAGCAATAAAGAGTGACAAATAAGATTTAAATTTTCTATCTTTGCTGGGCATGACTCCTACCTATGTTACTATTTAGTACTTGGCAGTGGAACAAAATTACAAGCTAAATATTGATTAATATCTCACTCTCCTTACTCACTGTCCACCTTCCTTTTTCCCCTCCTGTGACTAAGCCGTAATCAGTTTTGATTTTTAAAGAATGTGTTCTTAGAGACTCATAGATAAACCGTTAATGAATCATGGGTTGCCATGGGAACTAATGGAGATTTAATTGCCTAACTACCTATGCAATGACCATCCATTTACTTGGCTAAGGTGGCGCAATGGAGAGTCAGATACCGGGTAGGAGAATGGACTTTGGGACCTCTTTAATTCTGTAACTTTGGTTATGAACAAACAAAAGCTGAATCTCTGAGCTACTTCTAAGAATATTAAGAGAAGCATGCCAGATTTCCTCTTGAACCATAAGTATCTAGGACCTGTTTTCTTCAAAATGGCAATTTCTCCCAAGCATTTTCCATTAGCTTAATCTTTGAAGAAACAAATCATGGGCTATTTGCTTGTAGAATGTAATAATACTTTATCATAATTCAATATAACATTTTCAAATATGTTGGTGCACAATTTATAATAAAATATGATTAATTATATATATTTAGTGCATAGCAATATGATTTTCTATTTCATTGAAATATGAAATTTAACGCATTTATTTAGTTGATTAATGTGTCTTCTTTTTTTGTGGATTCCGTTTAGCATTCAAAGTGTGAGAGATTTTTACTTACCAGGTAATTATAATTAAGCCCATACTGACCGCTATAATTAAAGAGAGAAAAGAATGATAACAATAGTAATAGCAGGATATAGTAAGTCGAATATATGCCAGGAATTATTCTAGGTATTTTAGATGAATTATTCCTCTTCCTTAAAGCAATGTTTAGAGATTATTATTATCTTATCAATAACCAGAAAGTAAAAGATAAGGAATTCAAATGTAAGTAACTCAAGCAATGAGTTATAGTGCTGAGTTGGTGTTAGCTACAAAATCATGACTGTATGTAAAGGAGGCTGATTTCATCCTTCACAAAGATTCATTCTAAATAAGCAGTAACAGCACTAAGTAGCAATTACGACTAGAGGCACAGAGTGCTATGATACCAAGGATGCTTTACTAGGGATGGTGAAGTTGACACTTGAGATTTGAGCAGTACTCACTTAGCTAAAGGGAGTGGTGTGAGGGGACGTTCCAGGCAAAGCCTGTTTAGTAGGGTTTTTCCCTCATGCTGTGGTTCAAGGCAAATTGGGCTCTTGGATAAATGTTGGAGTCATGAGGGTATTTCTGCAAACAGATGACTGTTTTCCAAGAGACAGTGAAGACTACCATCATCATTTATCATTTTATATAATACAAAAAATGAAAAGAAGGAACTAAGGATCTTCTCATGGCATCTGATTGCAAATATACTTAAATTACTTTATCATAAAAAGAAATCTCTAAATGCATACTATGATTTAGAATAGCGTTTTTCAAACTTTAAGGGCATAGAAACTCAGGAAGTTTGGGATGAAGCTGGAGATTTTGCACTTCTTTCTTTTTTCCTTTTCCATAAAACTGGGGTTTGAACTCAGGACCTTATGCTTCCTAAGAAGGCACTCTACCACTTAAGCCATGCCCCAAGCCCTTGTCTGCCTTTGTGCCAGAGGCTGGCCTTGGACCGTGATCCTCTATCTGTGACCTCCCATGTAGCCGGGATCACAGATATGTACTATAATCCTTGGCTTATTGATTGAGATGGGGGTATAGCTAAACTTTTTGCCCAGGTTGACCTCAAACTGTGATCCTCCTGATCTCTGTCTCCCAAATAGCTGGTGTTATAGGCATGAGTCACACTGTGCCTACTCAAGATTCTTCAATTTCAACAAGCTCCTAGAGGAGCTAATGTCAATGCTGATGGCCCATGCAGCATACTTCAGAGCAAGGCCTTAGATTTCAAAGTTAATTCAACATTTAATTTATTTGTAGCAAACATGGTAGTTCACCAGTAAGGCTTTGAGACAACTAAGTTAAGTCTAAATTAATTGGTAAGTGTTTACACTGTGAAGATAGATGATTGATTAAACAGATAAAGTAATTTTCTAACAATGGAGTATGAAGCTGGGTGATGGTAGCTCATGCCTGTAATCCTAGCTACTGAGGAGGCAGAGATCAGGAGGATCACGGTTCAAAGTCATCCCAGGCAAATAGTTTGTGAGAACCTATCTTGAAAATATCTAACATGACAAGGAATGGCTTGAAAATATCTAACACAAAAAGGAAGGTGGAGTGGCTCAAGGTGTAGGCCCTGAGTTCAAGCACCAGTACCTTATATACATATACATATATGTATATATAATAGAGTATGAAGTCTTCTTAGCAAGATAAGGCTTTCCACCACTATTGCAACACCCATCACTATTGCAACACACAGATAAAGAGACTTACAGGTTTGAAATGAAACAGGGTGAGCGTTAGTCATGTTCTGTAGACTACTGACAAATCTCCTTGATACCCTGGTTAGAAGAGCACTATACTTGGCTTTGGGTATCTGAGCTTATATCCTGTTAACCTGTTAAGGATTCTGAGCCTTGTTTTCTACTTAACTGTTCTCATGAACTGTATGCTTAGAATGATTAACAAAAGATAATAGGGTAGAAGGTATTTGAGAATTAGAGGAGACTGATATTAGCAAGATGGTAGAATAAGAAGCCCTGATCTGTCTTCCTTCTAAGGACCCAACAATTCAACAACCAGCACACAGATGAATTCTCTGTGTGAGAAATCCAGACACTGGTGGAGAGGGTCCTTCATCCCAGGTGAGCACAAAAACATTGAAGCCCCAGGAAAGGAAAAGATATCCTTTATCCTATACCCTCAGCTCTGGCACAGTTCCATATGATTGGGAAGAAACCCCCCAACTCCCAGCTTATTCATGGGGAAGGAAAAAAAGGACCACACCATACATTCAATATTCTGATTTTTCTGGAAGATTGCCAAGGTATTGGCTTCTCTCTCATCTGTCTTGTAATGCTACTGGATGAGAAACCCAGCATACTTAAACACCTGGTACCACTAAGAATAAAGGTGGCAGTTGCACTCCTCCTAGCATTCATCACAGCCCTTTCCCCTGGCTTTGTACAAAGCAAGTTGGAGAACCCATCCCAGATTCCAGTGCTTCCTGAGGAGGGAAAGAGTTGGATTGCATTCCTATTATTCCATTCTTTTCAGGGGCTGCTCAAGGAGATAGCTGCTGTCTCTCCTGCCGTAGAATGAAAGGGGAACCCAGCATATTCTAGACACAAGGAAACCACTAACAAAATTGGTGGTTTGGACTAGCATAAAGGTTTGAAGAAACCTCTGCTCTGTCTAGAATGACTGGTGAAGGTCTTATACTGTGTGAAGCTAGACTAGAATTGGTGATTTTTTTGACTAATATGCAAGTATATTAACACAAAGCATCAAGGAAAATGAGGAAACTAGGAAATATGTTCAAAATAAAGATACAAAATAAATCTCTAAGAACCAACGCTAATGAAATAAGATATATGAATTACCTGACAATGAATTCAAGAGAAAAATGGATGAACAAACTTTGAGTTTCAGTTAAGAGACAGAAAATAGTCAGATGCTAGTGGCTCACACAGATATTACTAACTACTTGGGAGGCTGAGATCAGGAAGATCACAGTTCAAGACCAGCCTGGGCAAATGGTTCATGAGATGACATATCAATCAACAGCTGAGCAAAGTGGCACAGAACTGTCATCCCAAGTGATGTGAGGCTAAGATAGGGAGGAGTGCAGTTCTAGGCTACTCTAATCCAAAAACGTTTGTGAGACCCCCTCCCACCTGCCATCTCAATGGAAAAAATTGGGGTGTGGAATCAGATTAGAAAGGATTGAGCTGAAGAGTAAGATAATTGAACTGAAAAATTTACTAAAGGGGTTCAACAACACATTAGATAGAGCGAAAGAAAAGATCAGCAAACTTGAAGACATGCTTTTGAATATTACCAAGTTAGAGGATCTAAAAGAAAAAATGGATGACAAAGAATAGTAAAAGCTTGAAGATCAAGTTGCTGGGCATAGTGGCACATACATAGAGAATCCCAGGAGGATCACAGTTCAAGGCCAGCTAAGGCAAATGTAGTAAGATCATTTCTTGAAAACAAAGACTAAAAACAAAAGGACATGTAGTATTAACTCAAATGGTAGAGCCTTACTTAGCAAACTAGAGACCTTGAGTTCAATCTCCAGCACTACAAAAAGAAAAATAAAAAAAGAACATAGAGTAGACCAATATACTTATTACATGAAGGAGAAGAAAGATAAAAGGATGAAGAAAGCTTATTAAAAAAAATAGTCAAAAACTACCCAAATCTGGATCAGGAAATGGACTTCCACATAAGAAAACTCCATACTCCCAAATAAGACAAACCCAGATATCACCTGAGACAAATTCTCAAAAGTCAAAGACAGAGAGAAGTTAGAAAGCAGCAAGAAAAATGTGATTTATGTACAATGGCATCTCCAAAACCAGCAGATTTCATAGCAGAAACCTTGCAGGCCAGTACAGAGTAGATTGCAAATATTTAAATTTCTGAAAGAAAAAACTGCCAACCAAGAATATTGCATATGGTAATTCTGGCCTCCAAAAATGAAGGGTAGGTAGATAAGGGCTAGAGCACAATTAGGTAGGTAGCTATAGACAGAATATTGTAATACTGTAATGATGGGAACTAAATCACTTTTAATTCCAGTATGATAGATAAAAGACAAAATATATTAAAATAACTAATATATTAATGTTTACACAATATAAAAGGATATAAATTATGTCATCCCTGATAAAATGTGTGTGGAGAAAAGGAAAAGATTTTGTATGTGGTTAGAGTTACATTATCAGCTTAAAATAGATTAACCGTTACAACTATCTGCCGTTCTGTATACAGGCAATGCTAAACACAAAGAAAATGCCTACAGAATATACACAGAGAGAAAAGAGAGAGGAATCAAAAGAATCCAATGTAAAAAAAAATCAACAAAACTCAGTTTTTGGTAATGAGGATTGAACCCAGGGTCTCACTCTACTACTTGAGCTATGCCCCCATTCCTAGACAACATAATCTTGAGAAAGAAGAGCAATGTGGAGGTATCATACTTCCTGGATTCATATTTTCATATATATATATATATACACATAAATATATATATGTATACACACACACATATATATGCACACCCACCCACAAATGTTATGGTACTAGCATGAAAACAGATATATAGATTAATAGAACAGAAATAGTAGCCCAGAAATAAATCAGAGAAACATGGCCAACTGATCACAGGTGATGGGAAGGTACTAAGACCATACAATGGGAAAAATCCCCTTTATAAATAATGGTCTTGAGAAAACTGGATGCAATTCCACCTAATGATGAGTTCATGCAGTATTTATCTTTTTGAGTCTGGCTTATTTCACTTAGCATAATGTCCTCCAGTTCCATTCATGTTGCCACAAGCGGCAAGATATCCTTCTTTAAGGCTGAATTATATTCCATTGTGTGTGTGTGTGTGTGTATGTGAGTTGCTGTTCATTAATAGACATTTAGGTTGTTTTTATACCTTGTCTATCATAAAAAATGCTGCAATGAACATGAGAAATGCAGATATCTTTTTAAATTACTGATTTTGTTTTCTTTGGGAATCTATACAGAAGAGAAATTGCTGGATCATGTGGTAGTTCTATATTTAGTTTTCTGAATAAACTCTGCAACGTTTTTCACAGTGTCTCTAACCAATTTACATTCCCACCAACTGTGTACAGTTTCCCTTTCTCCACACCCCCTTCAGCACTTGATATCTGTAGACTTTTGGATAATTGCCACCTAACAGGTATGATATGGAAACCATTAAAAAATATTCAATGGGTACCTATTGTAGAAGGCCTTTTTGTAAGGTAGGCAAGTTATGTAATTTGCTATTCCCACTGTCCTTCCTTCATAACAAGGGCTTTTTAGCAGATATGGAAGACGGAATAGAGAAAAAGGCAAAACTATACTGCAGGGTGCATTTTTTTGAATAAGTTCCCTTAAGGGAAGTTCTTATTAAAATATTTTAAAAATTATTTTAAAACTCTCTTCAAAATACATTGTAATCAGGAATGGGCAAGCAGTTCAGTGATTGAGCACTTGCCTGGTATGTGTTAGACCTAGGTTTGATCCCTAGCACCAAATGAACAAATGATACACTGTAATTAAATGACATCAGAATGTGCTAGACAAGAATGCACATAGGTATGAAATATTCAACATTTAAGTGTTTAATATGTTAAAGAAATGAACTGTTTGTCATCTGTTTCAAAGTAGTTCTACATTGCTATATTATTGTTGACAACTTGTTACTCTATACTGTTAGAGTCACCAGAAGTAAAAACAATTTAGAATTTTTAAAAACTAAAGTCACTTTGTCTCAATGACAAAAGAAGCAATTTTCACTTACTTCTGCTAGGAAGCTCAACTGGAATTGTATTTCAAAGCAAAATACACATTTCCTGAGAAGATGGATCTGAAATTCACTAGTATTCTCATAAAGAGGAATCCTTTTGGAATGAGCCTGATATAAGATATTGAACCATTACTCTATGGAGAAAGAAACTATTAGTTTCAAAGGAAACAGCAATTCAATATACCTATAATTGTCATTTTTTTCCTTTGAAGACAGTAATATATAACTACCTTCTCATCTAGTTGGAAATTTTGTCTCTTACAAACACAAGTCCTATGAAACATAGATTTGTTGTACATCTGAGAATCTACTTTTGGATGCATCCTTCAGTCTTACCCAGGAATTCATTAGTTTTCTTTAAATATGGTTATTCCTTAAAGTACAAAGTGTTAGTCCATATTGACTTTAGTGAAGTAATTTTTTTCTAACTAGAGAAACCAGAGTGGGATTTTTTGGTAAAATAATGAAAAGTAACGATCATCCAATTTATATAAGCACATAGGTGACTGTTAGTTCAAAGGTGGGTAGTAGATACTACTTTGATAGATCTCAATTTAATATTAGGTTAAGTCATGTGAAATTGATGACACTCAACCAAATACATCTTTGAAATTAAATGCTTTGAAAAAGAAAAACACAAAAGATTGCATCCCTTCCGTTTTCACATGATAAATGTTTCTTGGTGGCCAGATTCTAAGGCTGTATACTTTAATTTTAGAGGCACCGATCCAGTCACTTATCCAAGCACATGCCCAGATTGAAAAAGAAAAATACCAACTGATCTATTTTAAAATACAATCAATTTCAGTGAGCCTTCATATTTTAATAAAGGAAATATATGGTCAATATACAAAAGTAGCACATACAACAATAAAATATTAACAACAAAGGAAAAAAATCCTTCATTAGCTCGTTACCCAGGGGTAACCACAGTTGCACTGTTTGCCTCTTTCAGCATGCTGGTTTTTCTTCTTTAATAAAAATCCCCTTGAACAATCAATATACACTTTAAAAAATGAAGGACAGGAAGGTTAAACAGGTCCTGTATGGGGGTAGGTACAAGGGTGGGGGCGGGAAATGAGGAGGGCAAAGAAGAGTGAATATGGTTGATGTACTTTGCATAAATAAAAAATAAACAATGAAATCTGTTGAAATTGTTCTATGAAGGAGAGAAGGGAGATGAGGCAGAAAGATGGAGGGGGTAAATCTATTTGATACATTGTAAATACATATGTAAATGTCACAATGAAACTCTCCTGCAACTAATACATGTTAATAAAAATTTTAAAAATTAGATCAGGTTGTTTTCTATCATGCTTTTCTCAGTATATGGGAAAACTCTGCATATTAATAAATGTTCTCTGCTTATATTCATTTTACATGACTGCACTGTATTCCATTTTGGAGCACATGACATTTCATAGTGCTTGCCAAGTACAGAACCCACAGAGAGACAGCCTTGTTTTTCTTATTACCTGTCTTAGTTCACTTTCTGCTGCTATAACAGAATAACACAGACTGAGTCAAGTCTAAACAGTATAAGTTTTTTGGCTCATGGTTCTGGAAGCTGGGAGTCCCAGATTGAGGTGCTACATCTGGTGAGGACATTCTGCCTTCATCCTATGTTGAAAGTGTGGGACAGACAGAGGAAATGGGGCCAAGCTCATTCTATTTGACACGAATCCTGTTCCCAAGATAACTTTCCCACTCCTTCAATCTGTTCACAAAGGCTGAGTCCTTATGATGTAATCAGTCATAACACTGATACAATGACAATTAAATTTCAACATGAATTTTGTAAGGGACATCAAACCACAGCATGTCCATTCAGAGTGGTTTGTGGGATAATGCCATTCTGAAAATTGTTTATCCATCATCTGTGGTACTCTATTCTGGTTACAATAGCAAAGTACAATAGAATGGGTGGCTCATGATGAACAGAAATTTAATTCTTACAGTTCTGGAGGTTGGAAAGTCAAAGATCAGGGCACCATCAGATCCAGTGTCCAGTGACAATGCACATTCTGGTTCAGAGATGGTCATGAATTCTCTGAGTCTTCACTTCGTAGAAGGTGAGAAAGATCTTTATGAGGACTCCATTCTCATTATCACCTCTCAAAGGCCCTTCCTCCAAAAGATATCACTTTGAGGGTTCGGAGTCAGCATATGAAGTTGGAAGGACCACGTTGTCTACATTACCCTAGGTGACTAAGTATCTCAATGGATGATTAGCCTTTAGAAATCTTATAGCAATTTTGGAATATGTTATACATGTTTTAATGTAATAATTTTAAAAATTCAGGCTTCTTATTGTTTTCTTTTTTGAGACAGGGGCTTGCTATGTAGCCCAGGCTGGCCCAGTACTTGTGATCCTCCTTCCTCAGATTCCTGAGTGTTAGGATAACAGGTGGGCACCACCATATCTTAATTTAACTTAATTTTTCATCAATTTATTTTTGATGAAAGTATTGGTCCACAGTAGAGGGAGGGAAAAACCTTAGTTCTTTACCACAGATAGTTCAAACAGTATAACCAATCTGGCCACTGTGTCTAAAACTTCTTGGTCCAGAAATTATAGTGTGAGGAGATAGGGTTAGCTGATAGGAATGTTTTCAGTGACACAGAAACAAAATTTGGAGGAGTATGGATTAGTACTTGGAGAAATAAACGTTCTGCTATCCATGGTACTGAACCATCTTTCTCACTAGGGCCTAAATACTTCTTTTAAACTTTGAACACTGGTTACTATTAAAGCAACCTTTTTCAGAAATGAGAAAAAGAGAGAGAGAGAGAGAAGACAATGGCGATACATATAAGTAGGGAATATAAGGAAAGCGAGATTCTCACAGGTAAAGAGGAATTATATGGAGAGATTAAGAAGGAAAAAAGATGCATTGCTATTTTATTTACTAAGAAATTAAAGCCAGCCTTAGTCAAAATGCTAAAAGAACAACAGGTTTATAGTCCATATAGTTCAAAATAGCACCAGTGTTGACATTAATAAACAAGTTCTTTTTGATAGAATGACAAAATGCTAATCAAGCATAGTTCATAACTAATGTGTCATGTCACTTCAACTACTCAAACATTTTTATGGTTTTCTCATACTTTAGTCTTCAAATATATGAAAACTGAGTATTCTGAAACTCTCTCAAGTAATATAAAATCACAACTTTTGAGTTATTTGAATGAATAATTTCCTACACTTTTCCCTACATGTTTCTTTATAATTAAAATTACTCTTTTGTCCTATTATGCTGATATGTTACTTTTATGAGAGATGCTGCCTATGACAGTGACTGAATAAGCTGAAAAGGTCTCCAATTATAGCAAATAGAGGAGCACTGCTATTTTCAGCAACTATGCCAACAAAAGTTTTCAGGAACTTCTCTGAAAAGAGAAGTTAAGAGCCAGATCTGTGTCCTAACATAGAGCCTCTAATACTTCCTTGAAGCAACATCCATTAATTTGAAATTGTCATGTCTGTGATTCTTACAATCTAAAAGGACCAAATTATGATAGACACAATATAATTTATTTAATCAAACTCCTATTTTTGCTTATTTAGGTTATTTCATATTTTTCCTGGTATAATCAGTGATACACTGACCATCTGTATAGGTAAATCTCTGTACCCACTCAGTAGGTCTTTTAAATTTCAAAACATTTCACAGACATTTACTTGATTGAAATTTTAGTAGTTATTGAATAAAAATCAACCACATTTGTTCAACTTGTCCAAAAGGCCACAGTGGATTAAGTGATGTTCAAGAGGGTCAGACTTTTATTAAATATAAAAACACTCAAAAACTGGATAAAATTCCATGCATGAGCAATAATTTTTATGTCATCTGTAAATAAGATTTGATGCTTTAATAGATTATCAGAACCCTTGCAAAGTTATTAAATTTCCTCCTTTTTTATGAAATCTTTACTGTCTTTACTGCTCTGTCATTCACTCTAAGAGCAAATAAAGCACTTGTTTGCCCCACAGATTATTTGTTTACTTATATGAGAGACATGTCACTGCCATGAATTTATGTTGTTGTTTGTGGAAAGCATTGATCTGAGAACTCCATGCATTTTGAAATCTGATGTGAAATGGAAATTTCTCACATTTGGATTTAAGAAAATTCATCTGGGTCTACATTTGCTTTCAACTAATAAAGAAATAGTTTAAAAACTGCTAGAAGTATCATGAGGTTGTGTGAGTATTTGGTAGAATTTGTACTATAAATATTGAAAATAACTCTCCAAAAGACAATTTATTGGACTCCATGTTTCCAAGTGAGCAACCTCTCTGCACCCTGGAGGAAGAGGACCTAAAATACACATGTTAATAGGGAATTCAGTGGCTGTACTGTGACATACGTTTTCAGCAAATGACATGAAGTTTTAAGTGATTTTTAAACTTAGCTCTAGGTTGAGAAAGCAGGTTTAAGAGAAAGGATTAAATAAGAGTAATAAATAGTTATTACATTAATCTATTATTTTTGGTTGATTCCAAAACCTTCCACAAAAATTTCTAATGTTCACATGTCCAAGGCAAAAGGCCGAATGTAAGAAAATGATCATTTTGAAATTAACTGAATTTTTAGTAATATAGAAAAACCACGAGCCTCTTATTTTTTCATTTCCTTAGATAATTGCATTCATACATAATATATTCCATTGAATTATATATTATGAGAAGCATTGAAATTGTAATTTTCTTTAAGATGTAAAGTATCTCTTAGTTTGACAATTTGGTTGCTTCCCTACTAAAATATTTTAGTTTCAGAAGGAGATAATTTGTCATAGCCCCTCATGGCAAAACTTTGGACAAATTGAGCTGACAGAAAAAAAGTAATTCATGATATTTTGAGGGAGGAGTAATAATTACATGGCATGGTTTTTCAAAAGATACAAATTCTGAACTCCATTTCTTTTAAAAGAAAGTCAAATAACTAATTAATCCTTCCTGAGGTGAAGAGGAATAGCATTCACTCTATCACTTCTCAAATCTAGTACCATTCTCTCATTTTGCTAAAAGGAAGTCCATAGTAGGCCACCATTTTGGTTTTTGGAGTCTAACATTGCAAGTATTCCTGAGGAAAATGTCACAATTTCAGTCAGTGACCGAGGAGGTGATCCTGGGCCAAACACCTAATGCACTCTTGCTCTACAACTAGAAACGTAACGATTTCTGCCCACAGAGTAACTGGAGTCCATAAATTGACTACATTTTTTAAAAAAACTGAGGTCAGCATCAGATGTTAAGTACAGTTTTAAGGAACTAATGATTTTTTTTTTCCATGTGGTCTATGGAAATTCTTTCCTTAACAAATCTAAGTCTTATCAACGTCATTTCAGAGCTCAGCTCCAGAATGATCCCAATATTTTTAATTAATTAATTTTCATTTACTTTTAACTGACAAACAGAACCTGAATGTATTTATGTTGTACAGCATAATATTTTGACATGCAGAATGGCTAAATCATGTGACTTAACATATGAATTATTTTACACATTATTTTTGTGATGCCTAAAAAAGCATAGAAAAATACTTTGGGTCTACTTTAATGCACAGCATAACACAGTAAAGTTTTATATTTTCAATTCTGCCCACTAATTTTTCTTAAATTGATTATCAGAATAAGAAAATAGATTATAGTCCCACAGATAAAAATAATCCCATGCATGACTAAGATGCCTTAACTTGCTTTTGGCAGACAATACTAATCAGCAAGGATTATTATAGTAAGTATCAAACACATCAGTACCATTAGTGATATTGGCTGTGAGTCAGATCCTAAAAACAGTGATATTATTGTCTTTAAATTTTACATTGTGTTTTTTTAAAATTGCTTGATCTTAAAAGTACTTAAAAGTACTAGCCAGAATAACACTTGCTTTGGCAATCATGAAAGTGTCCCAGATGTTCTGTCTCCTCCTGCTAGCATAATAAAGGAAGGTCAACACCCTCAAATTTCTCTTTTTTGTTCAGGAGAGAGGGCTATTGCAAAAACATACCTTCACAACTATTAGTAAAATTAAGCTAAGTGAAATAAAGCAGGCACACAAAAACAAATATTGTATAATCTCATTTCTGAACTCTAAAAAAAGTCAATCCCATGACAAAAAGTAGAAATTGGGTTACTATAAGCTGGGGTGATAAGGGTAACAGGGGGATGTGGAAAGTGTTGAGCTTGATCAAAGGTACAAAGTAGGTGCTTGAGGAATAAGTTTCAGTGATCTCCTGCACTGCCTGGTGAACACAGCTAATACTAGTGTATTGCATATTTTAAAATTTCAAAAAGACTAGATTTTTAACATTCTTATGACAGAAATGGCAAATTGCTGAGGTGTTGGTTATGTATATTAGCTTGATGGAATCTTTCTATAATCATACATAGATCAAAACACCACATTGCACCCCATAAATGTACACAATTACCATTTGTCAATTAAAAACAGTGTAGTTATATGTACTGACAATCCTAGTCCTTTATCTGAAAATATCAATAATACATAAATCAGAATAGACAACCAAGACATTTAGGAAAACCAACACTTCTATGTAAAAGGAGAAGGCTAAGCAAAAAGAGCTAATCATAAAGGAACTGCTATAGTTTGGATCCTGAATGTTTCCCAAAGGTCCATATGTTAAAGGCTTGGTCCCCAGTCCATGGCACTCTTTGGAGGTGGCAGAACCACTGAGAACAGAGCCTAGTTGGAGATCTTAGATCATTGAGTGCATGCTATTGAAGAGCACTGTGGACCCTGAGCCCCTTCATTGTCTCTTTTTGCACCCTGGCAATGAGATGAATGAATTTTCTCTGCCATACACACCTTCACCATGATGTGTTCCCTTGCCATAGGTCTAAAAATATATGTGTTCCAACTGCCCTTAGACCAAAACATCCAAAATTGTGAGCTGAAATAAAACTTTCCTCTTTTGAAGTTGATTATCTCAGGTATTTTGTTATAGTAAGAGAAAACTGACTAACCCAAAAACACAAACTAATGCAAAATCAAAGAACTTAAAAGTCATACAGAAAGAACTAGTTGCTATGGAAAAGGAATAATTTGAACTCAATTAAAAAAAAACACTCTTAGGAATTAAAACCATACAGCTAAAATTTTTTATTTTAAATAATAATTAAATTTAATTAAAATTAAAATTTAATTTAAATTTTAATTAAAATTAAAATTTAATTTAAATTTTAATTAAAATTAAAATTTAATTTAAATAATAAAATTAATGTGGCTGAAGATGCCTCAAAATGTAGGGCATAAAAAACAAAAAAATGTAAAATTGAGGTATGGGGATACATTCAGTATATCCAATACCTGTCTTTCCATAAAACAAGAATATAGAGAAAAAAAGAATGAGTTTTTTCCTGATCTATAATATGAATATCTAAGAGCCTAAACCACCAAATTAAGAACAGTTAGTCTGCAGGATAGAGATAGCACTGCATTAAATATGCACTATGATTTTAAGAAATAGTTTTTTGACTTAGAAATAACTAGACAATATTTCTGTGTCAGAGAAATAACTAGAGAATATTTCTCTGAGCTGAAAAAAAGACTTTAGTTCTGAAGAGCCCACTCATTGACAAACAATAATAACAATAAAATAATAATTATACATTGGGAATACCACATTTAACACATACAAGCATATACATTTGGAACAAAGTTTTTGTTTTTTGTTTTTCTGAAACTCAATTTAACTACGTATATGATACTTTACTTGACAACACTAATTCCAAATCTAAATACATTTAGATGAAACTCAGATGAAACATTTGATCTCTAAGGATAAAGACAGTTTAAAGACCAACAAAGAAGGAAGTACATTGTTAGAATTCTCCACTCCCTGACTCAGATTGGAAACAGATTTCTCCTGTGAAACACAGAATGCTATGCTTGGATTGAGGCTAGAAAATTCTGACACAAAAGGATTGAGAATCTGAAGACCTACATTAGCTATAGTGTCATTTAAATGTGCTAATAAAATAGCTACTTTAGTAACAAAAATAAGAGTCCTGTATAAGAACAGTCCCAATGATGAAATACAGGAAGAATTTTAATTAAAACTAGGAACCAGAATGCTAAGAATATTATCACCAGTAGTTTTCATTATAGGTACACATATATGGAATGAGACAATGTAATTAAACAGAGTAAACACTGCAAAGGAAGAGACAAAGCTAGCAATTTTGGTGGATATTAATGTGTAAGAAAAATTCCAAGATAACTAATTAAAAGCTACTAGAATTAATAAAAGATACAGCACTACTTGTCTACCAGAAGGAAATGCAAACACTAATAGTTTTTCTACATATCAGCAGGATCCAATTAGAAATTTTAATGCAATTTGAGATCTCATTAAAAGTAGAAAACAATGACAAAATACTCAGGAATACATTTAGAAAGTACTGTGTGAGACACTTAGGAAGAAAACTGTAAAAGTAAATGGAAATACATGAGATGTGACAGGGTGGAAATGATAATCATTTTGATGATATCATTTTTATGAAAATTAATTTATAAGTATATTGCATTCTAAGTCAAACTTCATACCCTACCACTCCCCTAAAAAACTTTATAGAACTTAAGAAGCTGAATATGTATTTCTTTGAAAAAGCATATAAATAAATAAGAATGACAAACATTTTGGAAAAAGAGGACACCTTAATTTCTGTCATCATCCATGTTGTACAGCAAAATAATTAGAACAATGTGACATTAAGGAAAATGAGCAAATTTATATTTCATAAATAGAATCACAAAAGTATAAAGTAATCCATGTATATATGAAAATCTATTTTAAACTGTGTTAGTATTTCAAACTAACGAGGCAAATAGTGATTGGTACAATAAATTTCCTTGAAGGGAAAATATTTTTAACCTAAATCATGCACAAGAATAAGAAATATTTGTTAGCGAGACTTAAAATATAAAGCTTGGGCAGGGGAGGGTACAGCTCAGTAGTAGAGTGCTTGCTTAGCATACATGAGGCCCTGTGTTCTATTCCCAGAAAGACAAAAAATATAAATAAAAACTAAATAAAGCTTTTGCATGAAATAAAAGCACAGAAAAATACAATAAGCAAAGTAGTGTGAAAGCATAAGCACAACATAAAAATGACAAAGAAAGTCTGTGGGGATTTGGAAAATCTCCTACACGTCATAAAGAGAAAGACAAACTAGGAGGTAAAAAGGGAGAGTTACAAACAGGCAATGAGAAAACAGATGAGGAACAGATGGTTCCATCTTTTTATGGTCTCTAACCATTGGGGAACACAAATGCAAACAATAAGAATAAAACAAGAAAAAAGCACCTGACTCCCAAGGCAGGAAAATCCACCTGTGCCACCACCCAGCTAAGATGGGGGCATCTTCACACCTCAGTGGTTGACCTGCACAACTGCACCCAACTTACCTTCACCATTCACAATTAGACTGTCTTAGCTAGGAAACCAGTTCCTGAACACTACATACTTTCTGTGAAAGTCTATGGATACCTTCTTTACTGGAAATGTCCCATTCTTCTTTCTTCCATCTGCAAAGAGTCTGTATCTTTCCAGCCTTCAGTTTATGGGTTTGCTTTTGGAATAACTTTCCTACCTTCTCAGAAGAGGTAAGGTCCCTGTCTTCAGGCAATTATAATTTTTTGCTTATATATCAGCTATTGTACCCACCACCTCTTAATTCATTTTATCATTCTGTTGTGCACATCCCCCAAAAGATTATAAACTCCTAAGGGCCAAAGCCATGCTACCTTATTTCTCTCTAGGATAAGCACAAAGTAGAGACTTAATAAGTCTTCATAAACAATGAGTTAACCATTTTTAGAAAAAAAACTTCCTCTTCATTTTCATGGATAGTTACAAACTGGCTCTATAGTCTTTATTAGTGCATTTGCCCCCAAAACACAACCATAACCTTTAAATATTAAAGGAGAATGAGAATATCTTCAGGATTGATTTATGTCATTTTTATATTCCCATCTTCATACAAACTTGTCAAATGTTTGGATTGTGAGGTTCTATAAATGCAAGATCTAAATAAGATCTGACTACTTAGTATGTGATTTCTTTATGCAAATAAGAATATATTTTACTGGAAAGATTTTACACTTGATGCATTTCATTTATATGTAACATCTATTTGAGAATATTTGGTTAGAACTTCAAGTGCTAGAAAGACCATTATTATTAGAAATGCTGTCCAGCAAATCAGAGATGGTCCTGCTTGTAAGTGACCTGTCTTAAGAGCCTGTCATATTTTTAAAGGTGAATGGATTCTCTTTTGATGACCAGATTCTTTCTCTAACTTGTGCTTTGATGCTCAGCTGGAGAGATGATAAAAGTAGAAAGACAAGACGGAATCATAATAAGTTCTCTCTTTATACCAATATTCATGGCATTGACTCTGAGTCACCTAATGGGGTTAGGAAAGCAATTAGGGTATTGACAGGCAGAAGCAATGGATGGAGTAAATGTATGATTATCTGATTACTTGCCTTTCTCAAGGAGATGCTGGAAGCCAGGAGGAAACTCTAAAACCAAATAATCTTGAACTGTCATTGCACAAATGTAAGAACAACATAAAAACCTGCTAGGTCCCCCAAATTGTGTTATACATCTTGAATGAATCAAAATGTGTGCATTCACCTCACATCTTAAGCAATTAGTAAAATTGGGTTTGTATATAGAATAGTCGGTTCTATATCTGATTTAAAAAAAAAAAAAACAAGAAAAAAACCTGTCCAGACAAGAGAGGAAGTTCTCAGATTCCAAATGAAGTCCCCTTGCATCAACCCTTCCAAAAGTAAGTAAAGCGTAGAGGTTGTAAAGAAGTAGTTCATAAACATGGTTACCTAACATGAAAGCCCTTGCCTATCTACTTTCCAAATGAACAAAACTAGCCTTTGTATCAATATCCAAATGCCCCTCCCTATGTATGGGCATAACATCTTATAAAGAAGAGGGTTATCCAGCTCACACATCTGCTAAAAGGCCTTAAAATTACAACAGGTATAGGGACAGGAGTGGGAGAAATTATTTCTTCCTCCCTAATTGTCAAAATCCTATCACTAGAGGTGGACAGTGCTCTAGATACAATAGCCCAAACTCTCACAGATTTACAGGGACAAATGATAAGAGCAGTAGTCCTATAAAACAAAAAGGTTTTAGATATGTTCACTGACAGGGGAACCTGTGCTGTGTTTGGGAAAGACTGCTGATTTGTGGTTAACAGATCAGGGTGAGTTCAAACTGACATTCATAAATTAATCACTGAGGCTCTCAACTTAAAGGACAAGCTACTCAAGTGTGGCTCTCATGGAAAAATAATTGGTCATGGTTATCCTGGCTTCTCCCCTTCTTGGGTCTTCTAGTCTATTTTACTCTCTTTCATCATTGGACCTTGCTTTATTATTCTTCTAATCAGATTTGTTATTTTTACATCCAGGCCATAAAGTTACAAATGATGATACAACATAGTATCATGCCCCTACAGTGCCTCTCAGACCCCTGGATCATGCTTCTAAATTTTATTCCAGTATTCAATCAAATCTCACCTTGTCCCATAGACTGGCCCATAATCCTCTGACAGAGACATGTCTATGACCATACCCAGCAGAAAGTAGTTACAAGATGAGACATCACCCCACTAAAATCAGGAATGTTTTTATTGTTTTGTCAGGGACACTGAGGAGGAAGTCCCCTTTTTAAGGAGACATGGTGGGATAGAACAAAAGTACTAAAGGGCAGGTGGCATGTGGAGGTGGATTCAGCCCTTGAGATGAGTCAGACAGAATATGGAAGAAGGTCAAGCCTGCAAAGGGAGCTGGGTAGAACATGGAAGCTGGTCAAGCAAGCAAAACGGGCCACACAGAATCCAGAAGCCAAGGTAGTGAGATGTTCCCTCATATGTGAAATTCAAACCATGATCCCAGCAAGAGACAACCAATTGGCAAGGTCCACAAGAGGGGAGAAAGCCTATCAAAAGTAGCCTGACCCAAGGCAAAAAAACATACTCTCAACCCTATTTCAGTGAGCTATGCTCCTTTGCCTAGCTGCCTGCCATGTTCTTTCTTTTTAATGGTATCCTAATAAATCTTTGCATTTCCTACTCTTTCTTCTTGGTAAATTCTTTTTACCAAACTATGGCTCCAAAATCCATGACAATTGTTAGCAATTTTATTTCATATTCTACTCTGGTATTGATTTAACTGTAACTTACCTCACTTTATACTTTTATGAGAAATAATGATGTTCTTACGAGTTTATTTCTTCCATCTTAACACTGGGCAAAGCGCACATTTAAAGAAAACTAATGGGCTAATCCTACAAGTTCAATTAATTATGAAAACCCTAAGAAATCCTAGAGTCTCTTGCCCAGCCATCTTGTTTTATACAAGAGAAATGTAAAGCCCAGGAAGAACAGGAGTTCAGCTAAGAGTCACAGCAATTAGTGAGAGGAAGGCCAAGAGCTCAGCAATCTTCTCTCCTAGCCTGGGGCATTCCTCCTAGTCTATGCTATGGTTTCTGTGATATGACTGTCTCTGTCTGCCTGAACATGGAATATCTTCTATTTTTCAGCTTCCCCTTAAATAAATTCCCTTTGCATAAAGATATGATAATAACTTTTTAGAATTTAGGGGGGAAACATATATTCTGGGATGAACAGAAATCCAAACATGGTGATTATCTCACTATTATATGGAAGAGGAAAAATGCTACCTGACATAGGACATACATTTTTTATATGTCACAGGACACACATTTTTATTTCATATCTTTTGCTAATACAGCAGGTGCTCTATGTGTCTTTGACTAATTGCTCTATGTTATGCTGTTTTAAATATTTAATAACTTGCTACCTGGTCTTTTCTTTATTGAAGCAAATATTTCTTACATATTTTGTTATTTACATGACCAGGAAAGATGCAAAAGATGCCGGGATTAGTCACTAATGAGATGAGCCTGAAAACCTGGGCCTACTTCCTAATGCTATCCCTTTGTAGCTCTGTGGTTTATGGATGTTACTAATCCCTCTAAGCCCTAGTTTCCTTCCTGAAAAGTGAGAATGCTATTATCTGGAGGAATGGGAAAATGTGGTTAGTGTGAAGCTTACCCCATGGCAATTTCTCAGGTCAAAAATATCAAATTTTGGCAGAGTTATTTGGTTCAACTTATTATATAAAACATTTGGCACACAGTCAGTATTCAATTATAAATAATATCATAGTTCTTTTTAAATCTGTTTTTCTTGCTATTTAATTCATTATAAAACCATCTTTATATCAAGCTTTCTTTGTAGTCACATTACATATATGCAGTGGGTACCCTACATAAGTTTTGTGTGTGTGTTTCTGGGATTTGAGTTCAGGGTCTCACACTAGAACCATATCCACAGGCCTTTTGCATTAGTGTGTTTTCAGATAAGGTCTCATGGTTTTTTTTCCTTTATATTGTGATGGCATCTTCTTTCTCATTATTATTACATTTGACAGAGCTGAAAGTGAAGTGCTACTCAAAGTATCTTAGGTCATCTACTTGGCAATACCTAAATCCTGCTCCTGGGGTAAGTTATTAGGGAGTGCCTGTAAAACTTCATTTTTCAATTCTGTGATTATTGTGAAAGCTTAATACATGTTTTGTTCCACTGTTCTCATAACTGAATGATAACAATTATAGTAATAGAATTTTTTAAATTTCTTATGTATCAGGTATTTTTCTAAGCATGTCACATTGTAATGGTTTGAATATGAAATGTCTCCCACAGACTATTTCTTGAAAGCTAGTGGTGGTGTTGAGATATGATGGGATCATGAGGGCTGTAATCCAATAAATGGCTTGATGGATTGAAATTTTGATGGCATTATTGGGAGGTTGTGGCAACTAGGAGATTGGGCTTAGCTGGAGGAACTAGGTCACTGGGGGTTTGCCTTTGAAAGGTGTGTCTTGTTCACACCACTTCCTGTTACCTCTAGCTCTTATTGCTTCCTGGATGCCATGAGGTGACCAGCCTTCTTGGCCACACACTCCCACCACCATGACCTCACCACAGGCCCAGAAACATAGGCAGACCATGACTGGAAACTCTGAAACTGTGAGAAAAATGAATATTTCTTCCTTGGAATTGTTTTTCTCAAATATTCTGACACAGTAATGGAAACCAACTAAGACACACATACTTTCATCAATCCAATGAAGTAGTGCTAATACTGACCTACTTTACAGATGAGGAACTAAAGAATAGAGAGAAAGTCACTTGCCCAATGCCACACAGCTAAAAAGTCAACTCAGAGCTGAGCTGAGGCAATCTTATGTCTGAACGTTGAACAGTCTTTCACTTCACAGTAGGTGTCAGTAAGCATCACTGGGCTTTAAACATTAGAGTCCTTTAATAAAGATGAACAAAATTATAAATAATTGGGGGTAAGAAGCAATATACATACTCCAAAACAAGCACTTGGACACCACTGTGATACAGAATAACACGTTTTTATTTTTGCTTTCTTCTTCTGTACCTGGCCCAGACAATGTAGTAACATATTAATCCCTGTTATACATAGCTTTTCAGTCAGCTCTTTAGGATTATGGTATTTTAATGTTAACTGTAATATTTTGTTATGTGAATTCTATCTTCTTTCTTCTTTTTCTCCTCTCTCTTTTAAAATCATATTATGTCACTCCTGTCATGGTCTAGCCAGTGAGCTAGAGGCTTAAATGAATTAAACAGAACCATTGCTTTAAAAAAATTGAAAGCCTAGAAGGAAAGAAAAGAAAATAAAAAAGTCCATTGATTTATTATAGGTAATAAGAAAGATGTATATGTGAGATACAGGTATAAAAGTTACTGTGGTTCTATTTTGAAAGTCATCATTTTAATTGAAACATTTAAAGGTAACATGATAATGATGTTGGGAGTTGATTTAAAATACTCTAGTAACAAAAAACAGCCAAAAGGAGAGATAAATGAAACAATAAGGGCTGAATGTCCTGTATTGGGCATTCATTATATTATTGTCTATAACTTTGTACGTACTTGAAAATTTCCATAAAATGTTTATAAAGTACATCAGTAGCACAATTAGCATTGAACACATAGCATGTGGCAAGCACTAAAGGCTTTTTCTAGGTTTCTCAACTCTCACAAACACTGTGAAGTAGGAACTATTACAGGATCCATTTTGTAGGTAAGGAAACTGATACCCAGGGGGCCTGGTAATTCAGCCAGGTTCATGGAAATCGTAAGTGGTGGAGTTGAGCAATCTGACTGCAGACTTTATTCACTTAGGTACCATATAACATTGTCTCTCCCTGTTGGAGGAGTCAATTATAGTAGCATTATGTAATGACAGTTATTTACTACTTCAAGGCATTGTGCTAAGTAATTTACATAGAATATTTCATTGTCTTTTTTTTGAGGTACTGGGGATTTGAACTCAGAGCCTTGCACTTGCTAGGCAGACACTGTACTACTTGAGCCCCTCCTTCAGCCTTTTGGCTTTTTAGGTGTTTTCCGAATAGGGTCAGCCTGAACATAAATTCACACTTCTTATGGAGGTAGGATGACAAGATCTTATAGAAGGTCTCGTGAACTTTTTGCCTTCACTGGTCTTGAACCTTGATCCTCCCAATCTCTGCCACCTCAGCAGCTAGGATTACAGGCATGAACCATCATGCCTGGTAAGGATTTAATCTTCAGGATCCCTTCAACAGTGGTGTGGGTTGGTCAGGCAGGCAATATGTTGAGATAGGAAGGCAGTGATTCCTGAGCTGAATTTCTATAACTGAAACTGTCTCCGTGAGTAAGAAAGGTGTGGTCCCCTTCCAGGCATTGGTCAGAAGCACTGGGGTGCATCAGACATTGCTGGATTCAAGGTGAGGCAGCATTTATGCAAGTTGGACAAAATTGGATAATGAGGCTGAGCTTATAGTTTCAGGCTCTTATAACAAGCTAAGGAGCTGGGGCACAGTCCCAAAAGTCAGGAAACAGTAACTACTCAGTGACAATCATGGAAGTGATGACCACATTAAAATTCAGAAAAGCACACAAGAAGCCCTATAGAGCATGAGTCAGAGGGGAAAATGTCCTCTACATAACTGATTCAATTGGTTTGATGAATGGGTGCTTAATTATTAATCTTGATAAATCTACTCAATGTTGGATTATTTCTCTTTTCTCTGAAAAAATAAAAACACCAGCTGCATATTTTCTTCTGTTCTTTCTCTCTCACGAGTACACTGGTTACTTACATGTTATACTTTCAAAGGGAATTAAATAAAATGTGGTGCAGCAAGTCATTTTCTTATTGCAGTCAGCTTATTAATCAGAAGAAAAAAATTCCATAGGTCAAACTTTGAGGTCACTTCTATCTATTCTGTGAGTTAAATGGCTCTAAGTTCACTTGAACTATTACAAAAATAATTTTATTTTCGTTTCGGTCAAGTATTTGACTACCCTTCTCCTATGTAAAGAAAATATTGATTTCCAGGAATGATGAAAAAGAGGGAAGTCATCTGAATTGCTTCAGTCTCTGCATGAACATTTGCTGACAGTTTACAGATGCTGCTTTTTAAAAAGGGCAGCATCACTGCTAGACTGACCTTTCTCCCAAACTCCTGAGTCTGAAAAATGAGATCACATCAATTTGCCCCTTCCTTATCATTACCAGAGCATCTTAAAAAGGATAAATGAGCTTGCTGGCATGAATGAAGGAAAAGGAATCTTTTCTTAATGTGCACATGAATTTCTGCTAAAAACTGTAGCTGATCTGTGATTATTCCATCTGTGCTTCAAACTCACCTTTCTTCCTTCCAAATTACATCTGTTTTGATCTTTTGTGTACTCTGACTTGAAAGACAATGTTGGTATGTGTCAGTAATGCTCTTAAACTTCATTGTAGCAAATATGTAACTGCCAAGCAAGATCTTACTCTTAATGCTTTAAAAATGGTCACAATTTTTTTTTACTTTTATTGAATTATTTAATTGGTGTGTGTAAGAAATGGACACACGAGAGCTTTAGTGTTGCTTTCACTGTGAATTTTGAGTAATGGAAGAGACATTTGGAAGTACATTAGATTTAGAATAAAAATGTTGAAGTGAGAATCTGATTCAAGCACAATTTCTCCCACTTTTCTCCTAGGGCTTTGCTGCCTAGACTTTTGGGGACTGACACATGCCTCACTCATTCCTTGAAATGCTATACACACCTAGCTCCTAGATGTGCACACCACACTACTTCTTCCCTAGAATCTCCTTCAATTTTTTTCCTTCAAATTCTGCATTAATCTCTTCACTTTTGTAAACCTTTCCTCATCTTTTCCAAGGTCTTGTGTGATTACTCCCTGCCATCACTTCTGCTGAAGACCCTTCAATAAAACCAACCATTTCTCAGGAATCCCAGAAATCCAAGCCAGAAAAAAGGAAACAATTGTAACACAAGGAGTGGAATCTGGCCATTCAGTCTTTTAACAGACATTGAAGTCCATCTCTATGCCAGGTGCTTGGCATCTAACAGTGAACATGAGACATTATACAGTTAATAAAATTACCAACCTATAGTAGTAATTAATTTATGCTTTAATATGAAGATTTGCCATTCAGACTATGATTAAGCATGTTCACATCAGAGCAAGTAAAGAGGCCCCTTACATTTAATCTCTTTGCCTGTGCAACTCAAAGTTCTTGTTCCTGAGAAGGTAACAAGTCTGTGCTGAGTGGTAATCAACACACCGTTTCCTTCACTGAAACAGTTTTAGCTAGAAAAAAAACAGTTGAAATTAAGAGTGTGCCTAGTGGCTGGGCCATGTTTCAGGACCGGGTCATGTGTCAGGGCTGGCTCAGGCAAAAAGTTCAAGAGACTCCATCTCAAATAGTAAGTGCTGGGCATAGTGTCACCTGATTGCCATCCCAGCTACATAGGAAGTAGAAATAGAAGGATGGTAGTCCAAGCTGGACTGGGCATAAACATGAGACTCTACCTGGAAAATACCTAAAGCAAAAAGGACTGAGAGTGTGGCTCAAGTAGTAAAGCATCTGCCTAGCAAGTGCAAGACCCTGAGTTCAAACCCTATTACCATAAAAAAAACAAAAACAAAAACAAAAACCAGAAGTGTGCATAGTGATACAGGTAGCATTTCAGTACAAGTTCTGTATCTCATCAGGTATATTTCACTGTGACCCTTACCTTCCTTCAGGCCAGTCTTCTGGCCTCACTTCGGACTGCATTGCTTTGTACTTCATGCCCAGCCTCACCGAGAGCAGACTCGGTTCACAAAGGCTGTCACTTAAATGCATGCATAAGGGAAAACTGAAGTTTAGTATTAAAGAACTTGAAGAATAGCAGTTCAGAGGGGACTTAAGGAGCAGCACAAACACAAAGAAGTTAGCACAGACCTTCACTGAGATCATTCCTTTAATGACACTGGTTAAGCTCTACCACGGGTTCCAAAGTGAGAAGAAATTGGAGTATTATCAATGCTTATTGTACATTTACTACAGTAGTGCTCCAAACATAATGTGCATACAGATGTCTGAGGACATTACTAAAAATGCAGCTTCCAGTTTTGTCTGGGGCAGACCTTAGTTTCTACTTCTCTGCCTCCCTTCCTTCCATTCCTTACCCTCCCTTCTACTCCTTTCCTTCACTTCCTTCTTTCTGTTTCAAAGCACTGGAAATTGAACCCAGGGCCTCAAACATGCTAAGCAAATGCTCTACCACTGAGCTACACCTTTAGCCCTAGTTTCTACATTTCTAACAACTTTCCGAGTGATTGCAATGCTGCTTGTCAGTGGTTCACACAGAGAGTGAGACTTGGCGCTTGTGGCATTTTCAGAGCTTTACATATGTCATTAGACTGAATTTTCCCTAATTATTAGGGTATATTAATTGTACAAGGGGGTTTCATTGTGCAATTTCCATACATGCATATAAATGTACTTTGATCAAATTCACCCTCTCTGTTACTCTTCCTTAATATAATCTTTTGCCATTTTCTATGAAGACATGAATTAAAGGTCTTCTATCTGACTGTGTTATTTGAGTTTGCTGTGCTCAGTGTTATTAAAAGAACTTAAGTAATATGCATAAAATTTATTCTTATTTCTGTCTCAAAGTCTTATATTCACAGTGGTATAATTTATTATTTTTAGCCATGTTGCTGGGTACTTTTGTATCTAGATGTGTAAGAATAAAGGATTGACTATTCCTAGAAAGTTGTTCAGATCATTCCACAAAGCACAGATGACTAGAATCTCATGGCTTCAGGAAGACCCAAAATAGGGTATGGGTGAATAAAAATGAGATTCCAAACGAGGTTAGTTTGTATAGACATAACCTTAAAATTTGCCTTCTAGTCACTTTTCCACTTTGCCTAGATTTTCTATTTCTATCTTTCTCCACCCAACCACTGACCCAACCACAATCATAAAAGTAATGGAGAGAGGGCCAGGAAACTCAAGTGTTCTTTCCAACTTAGAGAAAAGCCTGTACAACTCTTTGTAGTGACAGAGGAGACCATGACAAGAAAAGAGGAAGTATCAAACTACTGCCAGGATAAAGAAACTGCTCATTTCCTAACAAAGATCTGTCGATAAATATCCTGGGAAATTGGATTAATGAAGGGGAGCCAAGATTAGCTTGACCATTACTCATGACATGTGGGAAACATTAAGTAAGCTGGAAACGTATGATTCATCCATTCCTTCAGCATGAAAAGGGCATGGCACTGGAACGGTTCCAAAGTCTAAAGTCAGTGTCTTTTAGTACTGCCTAATAAAATGTGTCCAATGAGTGTGAGCTAGGCCCTGTACTAGGTGCAGAAGACACAAAGATGAATAAGAAATAGTCCTTGGCCTCAAATGGACCAGACAGACCAATAAATTAGGGATTAAAATACATGATAAGTGCATTTGTCTCATTCTTGAGTTAATCAATCCTTGACCTTTCTATTAGAATTCTGATTGTAAGATAGTTCTTTATCATGTTGAGCATGTGATTATTACCTTTTGACATGATTTTGGTTTTCTGTAGCAAAAAAAGAAATGTTTGCTGTCCTTTTCATAAAAGCCTTTTAATATCTGAGGCTGTTGTGTCATAATTGTGACTAAGTATTTCAAATTAAACACTTACTTCTTTTCCCAAAGAATCTCTCTCTCTCTCTCTCTCATCTATCTATCATTAATAATTAGAATAGTATTTTACTTTTGTAACCAGTATAGGGCATAACAATTCATTTTGCCTCATAAAATTCATGATTTATTTAATTTTTTGATGGAAGACAACAGAGAAATTTTTTATTATTGTTGTGCTGGGGGTACATTGTGACATTTATAAAAATTCTTATAATATATTATAGTTGAATTCACCCCCTGCATCATTCTCCTTTATCCTTCCCACCCCTATTCCTGGAATAGTTTCAACAAGTCTTATTTTTCCATTTACACACATGAGTACATAATACTCCACCGTATTCACCTTCCTATACCCTTTTTTTTTATCCTTTCCCTTCCAAAACCTATGACTTATGCAAGAGAAAATGGAATGAGGGAAGGAGGAAAAACTGGGAGCAATTTGAAACAGATAATTTTGGTCATTTTGTCTTGATTGAGCTGCTGAGTAACAGAGACAAAGCAAAGAGACCATTTAGGACACTTGACTTTGGCCAAATGATGAGTCAGGAAAGCAAACAACTTAGTCATTTTTGGTTTTTCCAAAACCTTTGAGTGTTTCCATGTGGTGGGTACATGGTGGGCTGTTTCTGTTTTCTATTTCTCATTGTTCTCTGTCTCTTAATCATAGCTACTCCAGCTCCTGGCCGTACTCCCCACACAACGTCTCATGCAGAAAATGCTTTCTGTACTCCACATCATCTTGGTGGAGTTAGCTATTGAGCTTATTCTTAGGGAAATTAATAGACAGTTTTGATTTCACACTATCCATGGCCACATTAGGGGTTTTAAAAGTAATTGGTGGATTTAGAACAATTTTGCCTTCAAAATGAAGCAGGGATTTGGGAATGCTTACCTTTTTAAGTGACTACATTGGGTAATTAAATTTTCTTTTTCCAAGCATAAAAAAAAATCCCATCCATTTCTTCCTTCTTTGTGTTTTTAAATAAAGTGTTAGGCAATGCTTTCTTGTTTCTTTTACAAGTATTCAGATAATTAGGTTTCTGGCCAAGGTAAGTGTGAGGGAGAGAAGTCACCTTAAAAGGGAACTTACAACTGTGACTAAAGCAGCTAAAATAAATTAAAACCTGAAATAAATACCGTCAGGACAACGAGTCAGACCATGATGACTTTACAAGGATATTCAACAGAAAGGGGACTCCTCCACAGAAAATATTAGTGCTTGATATACTAGGATAAAATAAAATTGTTTCATTTAAAATTTTTTTTGGCAGTACTGTGGTTTGAACTCAGGGTCTTCTTCTTGACTGGCAGGTACTCTACCACTTAAGCCATATCTCCAGTCTTATTTGCTTTACTTATTTTTTCTGGGCCTTGTGTGTTTCCCCCAGGACAGCCTTGGACCATGGTCCTTCTATCTATGCCTCCCAAGTAGCTGGGATTACAGTTATGTACTACTATGCCCAGCCCAAAACAAAATAGTTTCTATGTACAAGACTGAGTTAGGGCAAGGGAGAATCAAAGATGGAAGAAAATGAGAGGTTTTATGCCAACACACCTAGCTAGATACTGATTGAGTAACAAACATTTACTGAGGACCTGCTGGAAGAAGGGTCCTGGACTGGGAGCTTGCATGTTTCCTGAAAGCTCTGCTACCAAAGCCAGAGTCTGAGGAACAGCAATATTAGCTATTAGCATAAGACTCGGGAGCTTTGGGTAAATGAATCTAAATCTGCATTTTAACAAGACCCTAAATGTCATGAGCATTAGTCATATGTAATTTAAATGTGAAGAATGATGCTCTAATGCAAACAGAAGGTCAGTATGTCCCAAACATATGTCATGCCACATTAAATTACTTCTGGGAATCAGTATTTCAACGGGGACCCAGGAGGTGCTTATGATTAGTCTGGTAAATTCTGAGCTAGATAAATATCTGTATGAAGGCAGATTGGCTGGCGATCAATAGCTCCCCTTCTAATAACTTCATACTTTATATTTTGTACTTATTTGGCAAATGGAAATATTTATTTAGCAAATCAGCACAAACTTTTATTTTTAATGTTACTTGATTATAAGTCAGATACTCTAAAACTTGTTTTCTTTTAAGCTGTGTAATCATTTTCTAAAATGAGATTTATTCTGAAGAAAGAGATTGAGGAAGACTATAGAAAGTGGAAAGATCTCCCATGCTCATGGATTGGTAGAATCAACATAGCAAAAATGTCGATACTCCCAAAAGTAATCTACATATTTAATGCAATTCCCATCAAAATTCCAATGACATTCATTAAACAGATCAAAAAATCTACCCTGAAATTTATATGGAAACACAAGAGGCCACGAATAGCCAAGGCAATACTCAGTTAAAAGAACAATGCAGGAGGTATCAAAATACCTGACTTCAAACTATATTACAAAGCAATAACAATAAAAACAGCATGGTACTGGCACAAAAACAGACATGAAGACCAGTGGAACAGAATAGAGGACCCAGATATGAAGCCACACAACTATAACCAACTTGTCTTTGACAAAGGAGCTAAAAATATATGATGGAGAAATAGCAGCCTCTTCAACAAAAACTGCTGGGAAAACTGGTTAGCAGTCTGCAAAAAAACTGAAACTAGATCCATGTATATCACCCTATACCAACATTAACTCAAAATGGATCAAGGATCTTAATATCAGACCCCAAACTCTTAAGTTGATACAGGAAAGAGTAGGAAATACTCTGGAGTTAGTAGGTATAGGTAAGAACTTTCTCAATGAAACCCCAGCAGCACAGCAACTAAGAGATAGCATAGATAAATGGGACCTCATAAAGCTAAAAAGCTTCTGTTCATCAAAAGAAATGGTCTCTAAACCGAAGAGAACACCCACAGAGTGGGAGAAAATATTTGCCAACTATACATCAGACAAAGGACTGATAACCAGAATATATAGGGAACTTAAAAAAACTAAATTCTCCCAAAACTAATGAACCAATAAAGAAATGGGCAAGTGAACTAAACAGAACTTTCTCAAAAGAAGAAATTCAAATGGCCAAAAAACACATGAAAAAATGCTCACCATCTCTAGCAATAAAAGAAATGCAAATTAAAACCACACTAAGATTCCACCTCACCCCTGTTAGAATAGCCATCATCAGCAACACCACCAACAACAGGTGTTGGCGAGGATGCGGGGAAAAAGGAACCCTCTTACACTGTTGGTGGGAATGTAGACTAGTACAACCACTCTGGAAAACAATTTGGAGGCTACTTAAAAAGCTAGACATTGATCTACCATTTGATCCAGTAATACCACTCTTGGGGATATACCCAAAAGACTGTTACTCCATCGGCACCTGCACACCCATGTTTATTGCAGCACTATTCACAATAGCCAAGTTATGGAAACAGCCAAGATGCCCCACCACTGACAAATGGATTAAGAAAATGTGGTATCTATACACAATGGAATTCTATTCAGCCATGAAGAAGAACGAAATGTTATCATTCGCTGGTAAATGGATGGAATTGGAGAACATCATTCTGAGTGAGGTTAGCCTGGCCCAAAAGACCAAAAATCGTATGTTCTCCCTCATATGTGGACATTAGATCAAGGGCAAACACAACAAGGGGATTGGACTATGAGCACATGATAAAAGCGAGAGCACACAAGGGAGGGGTGAGGATAGGTAAGACACCTAAAAAATTAGCTAGCATTTGTTGCCCTCAACGCAGAGAAACTAAAGCAGATACCTTAAAAGCAACTGAGGCCAATAAGAAAAGGGGAACAGGTACTAGAGAAAAGGTTAGTTCAAGAAGAATTAACCTAGAAGGTAACACACACGCACAGGAAATCAATGTGAGTCAACTCCCTGTATAGCTATCCTTATCTCAACCAGCAAAAACCCTTGTTCCTTCCTATTATTGCTTATACTCTCTCTACAACAAAATTAGAAATAAGGGCAAAGTAGTTTCTGCTGGGTATTGAGGGGGTGGGGGGGAGAGGGAGGGGGCGGAGTGGGTGGTAAGGGAGGGGGTGGGGGCAGGGGGGAGAAATGAACCAAGCCTTGTATGCACATATGAATAATAAAAGAAAAAGGAAAAAAAAATGAGATTTATTTCCCACTTAACATTTTAATCTTTTAAAATCTTTTATTCTAAAAAGCATGATTTAAAAATATGAGTGTATTCCTTAAGCATATAATTATTCACTGCAAAAATCACACCTACTCACTAATTTCATCAAGAACCTCTATCTGTTGGGGTGTAGTTTTTCTTTTCTGGCAGTGCTGGAGTTTGAATTCAGGGCCTTGTGCTTGCTAGGCAGGTGCTCTATCACTTGATCCTAAACACAGCCCTTGCCATGTATTTTCCTATAAGTACCAAGAGTGTTTTATAAAACGTGGTACTGCTTGTACTCATTAATAGCTAGCACTTAAAAGCAAATATTTTGGGAGAATGTAAAGGACATTAAATGTTCATTTATAAGAAAATGTAAAATAAAATGTTTTCCAAAACAATTAATAGGTTTGTTTATTAAAGTTGTTTTTTTGTAATGACTCGCTAGCTATAAATACAATGAAAACATTAAAAAAATACAAGTTATAGAAATTTTAACTAAGGGATTTCTTTACTTCAATAGCAACAGCAGCTAAATGTAAAGAATCTTAAGAGACAGAAAAACATAATTTTGATGCCTTCTCCAATGAGGTCATGATAGATTGCCTCACAGTGAAGTATTTGATTTTACATTTTAAGGGCCAGACATAGAACTGCTTATAAAAGTTTTATTTGTCTTAAAATACTTACGAATATTGCAGCTGACATTGTACATTGGTTAAGGGCCTACAAAATATTAGAAAGTGACTAATTTTCTAAAAATTGGTTTTCAAAAGGCACAATATCCCTTGGGGCAGAAAATAATAAGATTGTACATTTAAAAATATTCTAAGACATGTTCAAATGTTTTTCTCCCCATAAAAAAGATGAAAGGTTTGTAGTTCCTACAAAGTGTGAATGACTCCGAAGACATTTTGTAATTTTGCTGACACATTGGTCCAAGGTGGGATGTGACTTCCCGCTGTGATAGCAAGTGATCTTGGTAGGTTACCCAAAAGGCCTCTGTCCTAAGGCCTGATGGCTCCGTTTGCTTATTTAGTGATAGATGATTAGACTGTTTTCAGACTGCTTGAAGAATGATGCTTGGCCAGTATAATTTATTTCCCCACAAATTATGGTAGGCTAAAGAAGTGAAATAATCCCCTGAGTCCTTGTGGCAAATCATAAATTATGCAAGGATTGTACTCTTTCAAAAAATAGAATAACACAAAACCACTTTCTAAGTAGATTGTGTTTCTGTTGCCTCATTTAACAATCATGATACTATTTAGTATTTTCCTTTAGACCCTCTATCTTAAATATCAAATGTGCCCACCAAGCTCTTAGGTGATTATGCTAAGTAAGCATCCTGGTGATGCTTTAGAATAATAGTGAGCTATACCAGAACTTCTGTAACAATATAAAGTTACCTGTCACTGTGCTGAAATCCTAGAATCCCAGTACTCTGCTTTTGGCTTTACTATAGACACACTCAGCTTTTCAATGGCTGGGCGTATACCCAGAAGGCACAAGGAAATAGGATTGTTAAGGAAATTCAAAATAGGACTGCTTTCCATGAAGTGAGCTTGCTTTGGTCACCAGGAAAAAGACCTGCACCTATTTCATTTCTACATAGAACAATAGCCTAAGTTTTTATGCATAGACAATAGAAGTAAATATCCAGTAATACTTAAGACAAATAATTAACTTGAACTACATATAGATATAAGAATATGATAGTTTAGAGATTAGAAGGATAAGAATCTGAATAATTAATTAGTTTAAAAATATAGGTACATCTTAAATATTCCTCCAACTTTTAAAGATAAGTAATTGTTTAAATTACCAAATTGCCTAAAAGGCATTCATTATCTTTAAGATACAATTCAAACACCAATCAGCTTCATGGTAGTTTGCTTTTTCTGACTTTAATTTAGTGAGCTGACATTTCATCATTACCAAAGATATTGCATAATCGTGCATGGAATTTCTTTAGGAACTTAAGTGCTCAGCATCTGATCTCAGCTTGGAAAATTAGCTGTCAGGGACACATAATTTCTATGCACCAATATGCAAACTACTATCCTTTCAATTTTATTGCCAACTATGAGGAGCTATATTAGATGCAGAAGTAAATAATACATTACCCCTTCAATAAGGAATCTGCTTCTCCCTGGTGTGTGTCTCTCTCAGCAGTAATTAGGGGATGAACTCAGGCCTTGTGCTTGCTAGGAAGTTACTCTACCATTTAAACCATTCCTCGGTCTGGCTCTGCTTTCATTATTTTTTTAAATTGGGTCTTGCATTTATGCCCAGGCCCAGAGTGGGCAGTGATCCTCCTACTTATGCCTCCCAAGTAGCTGGGATAATAGGCATGTGCCACCATTCCCAGCTTCTTTGTCCAGATGAGATCTTCTGAACTTTTTTGCCCAGACTGGCCTAGAACTGTGATCCTTCCCAGGTCTGCCACCCCAATAGCTGGGATTACAGGTGTGAGCCACTGAGACCAGCCATGATGCTTACATTTCTATTAGGAGGTAAACACACACACACACACACATGCACACACAGAATTTATTATTTTTGTGTATTTATAAAGCTTATTACAAGGTATTGGTTTACATAGTTGTGGATGCAAAGAACTGTCAAAATCAGCTAAGCTATTTTAAATCTGAAGGGCAGTGTTATATTTTGAATGCCTGAAAGGTAGTAAACCATGGTTCATTTTATTTTATTTTATTTGTCTGTTGAGGTGCTAGGTATTGAAACCAGGGCTTCATGCATGCTAGGTAAGTGCTCTAGTACTAGCTACAACCCCTGAGTCCATGGTTTAGATTACAGTCTGAGTCTGAAGACCTGAGAATTAGGAGCACCAAGGTGGATATCCCAGCCCAGGTAGGCATAGGGAAGTAAATTCAAACATCCTCTGCTCTTTTTTTTTCTACTCAGGCTTGAAATGTAGCCACCCATACTGGGGAGCACCACCTGCTTTACTCAGCCCACCCATTCAAACACAAATCTTCTCTGGAACCATCTTCACAGGATTTTCACCCAGAAATAGCATTTCATCAGCTGGCCTAGAATCCCAAGGGTCAGTCAAGTTGACACATAAAATTAAGCATTGCATATGTCAATAAATGATGTTCATTGATTTGATAGTTCTTGGGTTATTTTCATGGAAACTTGCATTTCTTTTTCTTACATTTGTAAATTTTCTTCCTTCGTTCTATCTGCTTGTCTCTCTCTTGCCCTTTATCTGTAACTCTTTGGTTTACCTCAATCAGGCATCATTATCATGATACTCTCCTACTGTATTTCCAGAAGCTTGTTAAATCTAGGGTCTCTTCTCAAAGGTTAAAAGAAAGAGGATTAGCTGCTTATAAACTGATGAAAGGGTATTTCCAGAGGGATACACTATTATTATGTTCAGTCTACTGCTTATAAATACTGGTGTTCACTGAAAGGATTTTCCTTGTGTCTTGCATTGTTTTCTAACCCTACCTGCTAGGGATGACTTCCACATAAATCTATTTTTTCTCAGCAAGGGCAAGCAGTATGGGGCTATGTAGATTGGCAATACTTCTGAGCCATTTGCTGTTGAGCCTCTCAAAATTGAAATGTTTCAGGAAGGCAAATTGGCACAGTGAGATATAAGGTCAGGACTTTAAATCAACTGTGGGATTTGGACACAGTTGTGATCTTTTTTGGCTGACTATCTTCAGATCATTTTTTTTTTTTCTCCAATGGATTCTGATGAGAGTTACTTAGGTCATCTAAGTGAGTTTTTACTATATTTAAAATTAATAATTCTATGTAGTTAATACAGAATCCTATCTAGTGAAGAATTTAAGCATAAGGAAGTAGCTAGTAGTATTGCCATTTTACAGGTAAAGAAATAAAGGTTAAGGGAAATTAACAGTGTCCTACCTCCGAGGTAATTTTTTTGAAAAATTTAACACAGAAAGTTTGATTTCCATTAAGGTTAAAAAGCTTTCTTAAGATGACATGAAGAAAGACTAGAATATCATGTGACTTTTCTACCCTCCTATACTATATGGTCATTCATCAAAACTGGGTATACCTGATTTTATTCGGGGTGATACACTTGAAAATATAGCGTTCCATGGAATGTTAAAGTATAAAATGACCAAATGTAGTTTCTTTTTCTAAGGTGAGATAATAGGGGAAAATGGTGATCCTAGAAAACAGAAATAATGAGTAACATCATCTATAATCAACCCTACTGCCCATAGAGAAGTATCTAGGCACATCTGAAGGGGGGAAATAAGCAAACAGTTAACATTCTTGTGTATTCTTTCTTAGAATAATGGTATCTCAATCCTAGAGATCAAAACTGAATAATGATAAAAGAGACAATAACCTTGAGCTAGAGTCAGGGATCTTAAGCAGATCAAATCAGTCCTTACTGTCAAATTACTTGCCCCATCCCACCAGGCCTTCTGCCTCTCTCATTTAATTTCCTTATCTTGTAGGAGCATTCAACTTCAAAATTGCTAGGAAGGCAATAAATGAGCCTGACAAACACTGTTTCAAGTCTCACACAAACAGCATGGAAGTATTTGAGGACGTGGTCATCTATGTGCTTTTCCTTTCTACTTTTCATTTTTACCTCCTCTTTTAAAAATTCTGAATTGTCTAATTTTCATAAAAATAAAAGAGAAAAGAAGTAAAATGTTTTGGGCTATTGCAAGAGAAAACTTAGACATTTGAACACTAGTTTTAGGGCTGAAAGTTGATCATGGATTACAGTACATGAACTGTCTGTACTGTATATGTAGTTATGTGTCTATATACAAATATGTTTGTACTATAGATTTTGTAACAGTATTTATATGTGCATATATATGTATTTGTGTATATATATTGCTTTTTTTAATTTATAGAATGTGTGTGTATATATATATATATATATATATATGTATGCTTTTGTTCTTTAAAGTTGTTCTACTTTGGTACTTGAGGTGGTAAGCTAGCTAAAAGGAAAAAAATATATTTTCTATTTTTTTTTCTGTTTCTCTCACAAGACCCAGAATAGCCCCAAGACTGACATTTTGAAGTGTTTTCTGGATTAGACACTGTATTAGGTTCTAGACTTTCCATCAGTCACCTTCAGAGTTGGTGAGCAACTGAATTGGGACTAAAAAAACTGGTAGTTTTTATTTGTGTACAACATAAATGTCAATGAGCTTTCAAGTACACTGAATTCTGTGTAGAAACCACCTTTGTCCTTGGATTTTCTAAATAATGCTGAAGCACCAAAAGCACTAGATTGGAGGTCAGAATGCAATTTTACCACTAGCTGAGAGATAAGGCCTTTTTGAATTTAAAGCAGGAACATTTATAAGCTTTTCTTAAGGCAAATAAAAGGACCAGATCCTTGAAGTAAGTAGAGGATCAGTGGCATTCTTATTCCAAAATTCAGGGAAATCACTGAATACCCCCAAATTAAATATTGCAAGTGACAAATGGCTGTTCTATACTTTATAAACCCAAACCACTGCCTGTTTCCATGTCTTTATTTTTGCTCTTATTTTAACCAGCATGATACTATTTGAGATTAAAAGTACCTGGAAAAATATTGTATTGCACTTTATTTTGACATAAAAATCATTCCCTTATTATTTTTTAGTCTTTTTCTGTTTTGTCTAATGGAAACTGACAGAAAGTTAACAAAATATTATAATGAGCCTTTCTGAGTCTCATCATTTATCTGACATTTTGTGCTCTCTGTATATGCATGATTATATAAGCATACTTTGCATATATAGCATTTGTTTTTCCTTGTGACTCTTGAGAAGACTGTCCTAAAGGTACTTATTCAAAGACCAGGCTACTCTTATCTTTACTGGTCACAGAGTTTTACTAGAGAAAAACATGTACAAAGCAGTCTAATCAGAAAGCGAGTAAGTAAAGGTTCCCTAAACTCAAAGGGGGTTGAAAGTCAGAACGTGAATTAACTTTTAAAGCTGCAGTATTTCAAGATGGCATTGTGTGTAAAACTGTAGGAAAAAAATTGATGTAGGTCAAGCCATGCTCTTGCTGGGGTTCATGAATAATTGGCTACTCTGGAAACATGAATTTCTTTTGAAGTTTCATGGCTCTTCAGATCTCTGGGATAAAGAAATCATTCCCTCCACATCTCCTACATGTGTCCTGTGATTTCTTTCAATAGTATTCATGTGCAGTGGATACAAGCACAGTGACTAGTAGAAGGCAAGCCATTATATAATTGTGATAATTACAAATTAACCATCTTCTGAATTAGAAATAGTGAATTACAGGTAATAGGATACCACAATGGATTCAAATGACCCATGAATTCCAGTCCCAACATTGCTGAATTCTTATGGTATTGGTAGGCAAAAAAACAAACTGATTGAACCACAGATTAAAATAACCAAATTACATAATAATAAATACCTTTAATGACTTAATTTGAAATGCAGCTCCAATTGGTGACATCAAGATATATTATCTAGAGTAGTAATAGTTACATCCTTACAACTATACTTATGATGAAGTATAAATGAGAAAGTCACTTTAGAGCCCTTCATTCTCAGAAATTCTGTCACTTCAGCAAAACGGATAGAACTGGAAGTCATTACTTTAAGTGAAATAAACAGACCCAGAAGGACAAGTACAGCATGTTCTCTCTTGTATGTGGAAGTTTTAAAAGACCACCACCGGAAAGTAAAATAATGATTACTAGAGATTGAGAAAGGTGGAAAAAAGGTGACTGGATTGTATCAGTGTACGCTGAATGTATGGAAATATCACACGGAACCCCTTTATTTATTTTTTTTGTGGGGGGCAAAATTCAGCAGCTTTATTTCATTATTTTCTCAAAAATACTTCTTTTTTTTTTATTATTCATATGTGCATACAAGGCTTGGGTCATTTCTCACCCCTGCCCCCACCCCCTCCCTTACCACCCACTCCGCCCCCTCCCTTTCCCCCCACCCCCTCAATACCCAGCAGAAACTATTTTGCCCTTATCTCTAATTTTGTTGTAGAGAGAGTATAAGCAATAATAGGAAGGAACAAGGGGTTTTGCTGGTTAAGATAAGGATAGCTATACAGGGCGTTGACTCACATTGATTTCCTGTGCGTGGGTGTTACCTTCTAGGTTAATTCTTTTTGATCTCACCTTTTCTCTAGTTCCTGGTCCCCTTTTCCTATTGGCCTCAGTTGCTTTTAAGGTATCTGCTTTAGTTTCTCTGCGTTAAGGGCAACAAATGCTAGCTAGTTTTTTAGGTGTCTTACCTATCCTCACCCCTCCCTTGTGTGCTCTCGCTTTATCATGTGCTCAAAGTCCAATCCCCTTGTTGTGTTTGCCCTTGATCTAATGTCCACATATGAGGGAGAACATACGATTTTTGGTTTTTTGAGCCAGGCTAACCTCACTCAGAATGATGTTCTCCAATTCCATCCATTTACCAGCGAATGATAACATTTCGTTCTTCTTCATGGCTGCATAAAATTCCATTGTGTATAGATACCACATTTTCTTAATCCATTTGTCAGTGGTGGGGCATCTTGGCTGTTTCCATAACTTAGCTATTGTGAATAGTGCTGCAATAAACATGGGTGTGCAGGTGCCTCTGGAGTAACCTGTGTCACAGTCTTTTGGGTATATCCCCAAGAGTGGTATTGCTGGATCAAATGGTAGGTCAATGTCTAGCTTTTTAAGTAGCCTCCAAATTTTTTTCCAGAGTCGTTGTACTAGTTTACATTCCCACCAACAGTGTAAGAGGGACAGAACCTCTTTAATATGTATAATTGATGTCTTATAAACAAAAATATTTCTTCATTCTCTGAAAGTCCAATGCTTTGTACAGACAAATGAGACAAATGAGAACTAAGATGATGTTAGACAATGGCTTTTAATTTTTCTCACCAAGAATAATATTGTTAATGTTATTCTCCCTTCATGGGTTCTATCTTAGGGTGTATTCACATCTATCTAATACATAATTAGGAAATAATATTTTTCTCATTTGTATTCACCAAAGGCATGTAAATTGTTATTGCACTGAAGTTACAAAATGGTCCAAAGCTCAGAAGCAGTTTCAGTAATCCACACAGTCTTAATGTAAGCATAACTAGACTAGGCTTTATAACATTTAGGGCCCCTGGATCATACAAGAGTTTTGCTAAATGATATTATGTGAATATGAAAGTAAAGCAATGAAACTTATTTCCTTCCTTAAACACATGCATAAAAATGTAGGTGCACTTAACTCCCTGGAATGGACTGCATGTTTTTGTCCATTGAAATTCATATGTTGAAGCTTAGCCTTTGTATGATAGTATTTGGAGGTGGAGACTTTGAGAGTAATTAGGTCATGAGAGGGGAGCCTTTATGAATGGTATTAGGACACTTTTAAGAAGAGACAGGAGAGAGATCATCTCTCTCTCTCTCTCTTTCTCTCTCTGAAACTGCAAGAAGGCATCCATTTTTGATCCAAGAAGAGAACCCTTGCTAAGAACCAAAACAGCTAGTACCTTGATCTTGGACTTCCTAGTCTCTAGTCTATGGTATTTTTGTTATATCATATGAAACCGACAAAGACAACTATCTGCTGCCACATATTAACACATAATGACTCCAAAGTTACAGAAGTCAGTTGGCATGAAGAATGATCAGAATAATGATTTTGTATTAGATAGATCTAATCAAACATGACTTATTTGTAAAATCTTCTCTTAATTTCAGATTATTCATCTGTGAGTATGATTAGTAACAGCCATAAGTAAAACATGAAGCACTTTCAGGTCATAAAAAGAAAATATTAGGCACAAAAAATAAAATATTGAAAGGCAAACAGCAAACTGGGGACATTTTTGTAATATGTAAATAGATCTTTTGACTATTTTGTAGTATGCAAATTAGATTAGTGTCTTGATTACATTAATAGCATTTGCAAACAAAAAGAAAAGGAGACAATAGAACACATGAAATTGTTTTCTTTGTTGAAAAGAAAAGGAGACAATATAACATATGAAATTCACTAACAAAAATATAGGTGGCCAATGTACACATAAAATATCTAATGCCATGAGTAATCACAGTGGCAGAGTAAAAGAATAACATTGCTACTTTCCACTGATGAAATTAGCAGACCCTTAGGGAGTGATGTGTTTTTTCTATTTAGTCAACTACTGTTTATTGTATGTATCAAGCACACTTTTGAGAAACAGTAATAAAATGAAAACAAGGTAATGGCATAATTGTCCTCACGGGCCCTACTTTCAGGTGTGCGTGTGTGTCTAGTATGTGTCTGTGTGTCTGTTTGGTATTTAGAGGACTCAAGAAATAATCAGATAAACAAACTAAACAAAATCTATAAATAGTGCTAAGTACCATGAAGGAAACTGCTAGAAAATAATAGTATGAAGGGTTTAGATAGGGAGTCAGGGAAGGCCACTCCAAGCAAGGGGTAGTTAAGTCATAATGGGAGAGATGAGAAGTAACTAGCTTCGTTAAGAGTCTGAAACATTGTTCAGGTGACAGAAAAAATTGGAACAAAAACAACCTCTAGAAATGAGGTTGGAGCACAACGGTCAAAGGGTAGCACAATAAAGTGGTAAGAGACCAGGCTGGAGGAGGCCAGCTCATTCAGGGCCATACAGACAATGGTTCAAACTTGGTTTCCAAGGAAGTCAGATTAAATATGAACTCTTGAATAAACAATAAAATACTTGCTGTGTATACAGAATATGTCAAATTTACCAAACAAGTAAACCTACAAAATGTAAGATTTAAATTGTTGACATTGATTCAATGTGTCAGACGATATTTGCTGACAGTACGTTGCATTTGATGGGTATATTGAATGCTGATTGTGACAGTATTAGTTATTTTTAGTTACATATTCTTACATTAGCACCAAACATCTTATCGTAGTTATTTAGAAACTATCTTCTACTTAGCTTCCACTGTGTGTCACTTGGCATGAATCTATTATTCTCTTATTGTGCCCTATATATTCAATATTTAAAGTAACTAAAGTAGTACTGTTTGATGTCAGTGAAAAATAGACATAAAACAAATGCTAGCATTTGTCATGATGATAATGTGGAACATGTGTGTATGTATTTTGGTTGTTATTGGTATAAGCCTAAGATTAGCAATTTACACAGAGAACTCCTAGGTCACTCAGAATATGTGTGCAGACCTAGATGGAAAGCACAGTATTTTAGAGTTCCTTAAGAAGATCTGATGAGCATTAAAATTTTGTAGTTGAAAATTCCTCTAAGCAAAAGGAAACAAATTTCACAGAAATATTGTATCCTAAGGAAAAATTCCTATAGAGTTTTCTTATCACTCAGGCTAAACCTTCTAATTTAAGTCCCAAAGGCTCCTTTCATGCTCAAAATTAAAAACAGATTTCAGTCAAACAAATGCCACCCCCTCACATCTAGTATAAAATAATCCTGACAATTCTTCCACTTCATACTGAAATAAAATGTTAGGCCATTTCTGTGTTTAAGAGGCATGACCTATGGTTGGAATTCAGTGAAATGATTAGATGCAATTTATATTCTAATGAATTTTAATTAATTTTTAATTAAATACAAAAAATTGAATGTTCAGGCAACATACAAAATTATAGTCAGTAAGGAGAACAGAATGTGCAATAGATATAATTTTTAATTCACCCTGCAGAATGTATCTATGTTTGCACAGCCCATGTGAACCAGTCTCATAAAATGCAACCTATGAAATATGATAGTATTTATTTGAAGAATTGAGTTTTCATATATAGTGAATTTGCACTTGTCTCTAAGATATCGACTTTGAATGATGTAGAGAGCAAATTTGTTATCTGTGGTCAGGTTTAATCAAGCTACGAGTAGATTCTGTAAGCTGAGACAATATAAACTCATTTTATCATTAGCTTAATCTATACATCTTATACACATCATATGAGTATATATATATATATATATATATATATATATATATATTTCTCAGAGAAAGAGACATGGCTTTTATCTTTGTCACATTACTCTTCACAGCAATTCCACCATTTTTCCTTAAATGTTTATTCACTTCTGTCTATAATAGTCAGTAGCACAGCTGCCAAATAATTCCCATTTTTCCCTATGGTGACAGGTGACTAGTTTTGGCCAGTGATTTGTGAATGGAAATGTCTGGTCCAGCTCTGGGCTGGAGTATTTAACTCCTGTGTGAAACCCTGGGGAATCATTTAAAGGCTGGTTCAAATTCTGGTTTTTTTTTTCCCTCTCTCTCTGTCTGTCGTAATAACTGTCAGTATGATGATGGCTGTTCTGCAGCCCATGACCCTGAACGACTGTGATGGAAAGATGGGAAGAGATTCAGGCGACCTGATGAGCACACAGAATGATCAAAAATAGCCTGTATTGCTTTAAGCCACTAAAATTTTAGGCTTGCTTGTTTCCATAGCATTACCAGGCTATTCTGACAGAGAGAGACCACATGCAACATTTTGTACCTGGTGCTGGGAATGCATTAGCAAAAGAAATAAAAATAATCTCTTACCATGTGGAGCTTATGTTTTATAAAGGCACTTAGTGTCACTAGAATGAAAGATACAGGAGGGTAGGGATTTTTGTATATTTTGCATATGGCTGTATTTTAGAAATAGGAAGCTACTTGGTGCAAAACATATGCTTACCTGTAGGAGTCTTGTTGAACAAGTGGAAAGAAATCGAAGGAGCTAATTAAAACATTGAAATGCCCCACGATGGAAACGTGCAGAGTGTGATGAGGGCCTATAATATGGGGTGCCCACTTTATTGAAGGGGATTAGAAGCAGGAATTAACTAGGTAAGGATGGCAGTGTGGGAGCAGAGGGCATGTTCCATGAAATACCTCACTTTCCTTACAATACTACTATTGTAAGGAAATAAGCATTGCCATGAGGATTAAGTGAGATAGCGTGTAAAAATCTCTGAAAGTACCTGGAAGGGTGGGTTATTGTTAGAAATTATTATTTCCTCCAAAGAAAATTTGGCATGGAGTAGTACTGAGTGTCCTGGTGAAAAATGCAATATCAAGGTCCTATTTTCTCACTTGGTCCTAAATTAAATACTACATACTATGTAGAATTAGGAGATCCATGAGAAATTAGAAACCTTGGAAGTCATCTGAGGCAACTTTCAACTAATTTTGAAATTGTCTCTACCACCTTCCTGATGAATGTCCATTCAACTTCTTTGTTAACACTTGCAGAAGTTTGGAGCTTACCCCTGAACAATCCAACTCATTTTATTGTGGGTTAGAGACAAACTCTACAGAAAAAAACAAAATCAAACTAAATCAGAAAGACTATGTTTCCATCTTGAGTGAATGAATATGTGTTGTGCAATGATTTGACACACTTAAAAAATGTTAACTACTAATTCATACATAGTTATTTTCATCATGTATGTTGTATTGAAATATTTAAAATACAGAATGTGGGTTTTCAGTCTACAAGTATTTTTTGAGGTCCTACTTTGAGTTAGATACATAACTTAAAAAGAATCCTTCTGCAAAGTATTACACTCACATAGTATTGAAACAGACCAGATATTCTAGGGATTTCACTAAACTTATTAAAGGCAGTGTGAATTTCATTTGTCACAACATTCTATGACAGGTATTATTTTTCCCATAGTAAAGAAAAAGAACCTAAGAAGCCAAGATTCAGAGTTATCTTTTTAGAAAAATACACAGAGACAGCTGGTATATAAATAGTAGTCTTGAAACTAGAGCATCTCTGCCAGTTTTTTTCCACTGTACCTAGAGAATAAAAGGCCGAAAGAAACAAGAGAAAGTAAAAGTGCTCATGGGAACAAGATGACTTCAGAGCACCAAAGAATCATTATTTTAAAACAGCAACTCCACCCTTTCACCCCACAAAAAAAGGTAGAGAGATATGTTAGGAGATTATTTCTGAACACTTGAACAATCCTGTGCTTCTATGAGCAACTGGTTTCACCAGCACAACAGGTTGTTTATAATGACATTTTTAGTGTTTAAAGTGGGTCATCATTCACTCAAATCAGCCTATTTATGGTCACTTTAGATTTCTCCTTTTAATTCACATATTTACTTCCACATGAAAGATGGGAGCAACATTGCATTGACAGCATCAGCTAACCCTTGTTTGCTCAGTGCTGCTGGTTCTGTGGATATTGGTTTTTGATGTAGAGTATACTCCTTTTGGTTAAAAATTCTTCAGGGTAACTAAGACAGGGTTTGGGATCAAGGGAGGTTTAATCTATTATAATAAGCCACACCCCCAACTTACACAGGGCCTTCCTTAGAGGGTTTTAAGTTCTTTTTTTTTTTTTTTCATTTTTCTTTTATTATTCATATGTGCATACAAGGCTTGGTTCATTTCTCCCCCCTGCCCCCACCCCCTCCCTTACCACCCACTCCGCCCCCTCGCTCTCCCCCCCCTCAATACTCCGCAGAAACTATTTTGCCCTTATTTCTAATTTTGTTGTAGAGAGAGTACAAGCAATAATAGGAAGGAACAAGGGTTTTTGCTGGTTGAGATAAGGATAGCTATACAGGGCATTGACTCACATTGATTTCCTGTGCGTGGGTGTTACCTTCTAGGTTAATTCTTTTTGATCTAACCTTTTCTCTAGTACCTGTTCCCCTTTTCCTATTGGCCTCAGTTGCTTTAAGGTATCTGCTTTAGTTTCTCTGCGTTAAGGGGTTTAGAAGTTCTTTTTAAAATATTTTAAAACATTATTAGCATAAATTAATTGTACAAAGGGGTTTCTTTGTGATATTTATATATGTGCATATAACGTACTTTAATAAAATTCACCCTGTCTATCTTACTCTTTCTTAACCTCTCTCCTTCCTCCTCCTCTTTTCTAACAGTTTTTAGTGGGTTTCATTATGCTATGTTCATTCATTGTTTAATGTAACTTTGATCATATTCACCCCTCTTGTCACACTCCCCTTTCAGTTTCATTCCCCTATAAACAGTCCCCATTTTGCTACCATGTCATATTATTTGGGATTTTTTCAGGTCTAGATTCTACATATGAGCAAAAACATGCAATATCTGTCTGTCTGAGCATGGCTTATCTTGCTCAACATGATGATCTCCAGTTCCATCCAGTTTCCTACAAATGACGTAATTTCATTCTTCTTTATGGCTGAATAATTCTCCGTTGTAGGCATACCATATTTCTTTATCCAGTCATTGGTCATTGGGCACCTAGGCTGACTCAATAGCTTGACTATTGTAAATAGTGCTGCTATAAGGCTTTAAGTTCTGAAAAGGTATTTTTTCATTATATTGGTCAATTAGCGCTTCACGTTTTATTTATATATTTATCTGCATCCTCTTCCCCACCCCCAACCACATACAACCTGATAGAATGTAAGAATTCCAAAGGATGTAACTTTTACTGTTTTGTTCCTAGCCCCTAAAATAGTACATGGCTCAAAGGTGCTCAATAAAAGTTGGTTGATGGATGAATTAATGAAGACCAAAGCCATAAACCCTATCCCCTATGGGCCACTTGGGTTTTCCAAGGGTAGGAACTGAGGACCGAGCATTTATTTCCATGTTCTCATTTCACCAGAGGGGAAATGCAATTGTAAAAGCCAAGTGCACTAAAGTGTGGCTGTTTTGAAGAACACTGGATAACTGCGGCAATTTAAAACAATCTCACTGAATTAAGACCTCATCCCCTTTGTCAGCCCAAGGTAGAGGCTTTTTAATCAGGAAGGTCTGGCTGGCATTCTAAATTCTTTCAGATGGGGATAATGGTATTGATCTTTTAGGGTTATTGCAAGGAGTAAACAATGCACGTGGAGGCATATTTCTTAGTGACTGGCACACAGCTATTGCTTAATGAAAACTTATTTCTACTCTTCCTTTGTATAAGTAAAACACAGTTCTTAGAGGCCTAAATATTATCTGTTGCTTAGATCTTGGTGGATAAGGTAAGCTGATCTATGTAGAAAAAAATGTAGTCATTGAGTTACAAAGTTTTATGATAGGTCAGTGGCTAAAACATTATATTATTTCAGTGAATCACAGTATTTTCATATTGAGGGCAAATATTGAATGGTCTTAGAATTTAGTGATACATTATAAGCAAAGGAAAAACATCTAATAATTCACTTTAATGCCAAACTCCTGGATATTCAAAACAATGGCTAAGCTCCCTAAATCAACTTAATTACATTAGCCATAGAATTTAGCTGCTTCCTAGGAGAGCAGTTTCTAAAAATACTTTGTCTATAATATGTGTGGTCTCATAACCATTATGTGTTGCTTTGTTAGACTTCCCCGGAGAAGACAAAGGGTCAAGCCTGTTCTTTATGGCAAATGCTCAAAGGGAAGGACTATGTTAAGAGGAGTAAATGGCCTAATGAAATGCTTCCTCAACTTTCACTTTAGTTTTTTCCTCTACATAACTATGAAAGACCACACAATGTTGAAGAGTGACCCTGTGTTAGATGAAAAACAGGAATTGAGCCTCTGGATACCTGATCTCACTCTATAAATTTCCACTTCTAGATTCTTTGTTCAATGAAGAATTCTTTTAATTATTTTCCTTGTAGTACACTATCACATCATGTTAAGAATTATATTTGTACCTATATATTTTATAGTTAATTCTTCATTATAAAAACAATTTTTCCAATAACATCAATGTAAATATTTTTAATGATTCAGCACAGTTTAAGGCTATACAATATCCATGTTGTTTTTCAGTTAATCATACATACCTGAAGGAATTATTTGTCTACTTTTAAGTTTATTATATTTAGGAAACAAGTATGATTCAAATGAGTTCAGCACCTATTGTTAGCCTCAATTTTCATATGCAAACACAAAAATATCTACACCCAAATACATACATTTGCATTTATAAATCTGTGTTTTTCTGTAAAAATTCACACATTTGCTCATTGTACATTACAGATCTGAAAATATATTTCCCTGAGAAAATATCCCAAGAAGCATTCTACATACAAAAAGAAACAGAGAAAATGTGCAGAATATAGGACCTTCTAAAATTAGTGTACATGCAAACACACACACTGATTATCTGTATTCGCCATAGCAAATGCACTCATGAAGAATTAGACACTTATTTCTGTTTGTAACCTTAAGCAATCCCAAAGGCCTTATTATTTTGAAATAACCATACACTTGCCTGGGGTTCATTGCTTAGTCAATCTTTTCAGGCACACAAGAATATCCCATCTTATAAAACAAGAACTTTCATCAACAGCACATATATGATCTTTAATTCTGTGTTGCTGTCACATATTAGGGGACAATAAGACAAAGTAATTGTGGAGATATTCCTTCTCTAGTCTAGAGTTCAATGGTTTCACAAATCACACTGCACTAAGCTACCAACAATAAGGAAATAAACTTAAGCTGTTGGTTATAAATCAGCCAATATAAGAGACAACAGATTCTATTCTGAGGGAGCTGTGGCTATGTTATTTACATTGAGGTTGGAATAATGCAAGCTGTTTTTTGATGAGGGGGTAAAAAGACTCTCTGAATTTTATTCTACCAGGTTTCTCCTGTCATCTAACATTCCTACTGCTCTATTCCTAAACAGTGATGACCACAGCAAACTTGCTTTATTCATGCCTCCAGTTCATGCCATTTTCTTTTCATTCTTTCTCTTTTCAAGGATCACCTTACTGAAATATAGTCACATGCCACATAATGATATTTGGGCTCAAGACAGACATATAAGATTATGTTCCCTAGTGACATTTTAGTAAGCACACTATGGTGTTCTCACCTCAATGAAATTGTCCAACAACGCCTTACTCACAACCTAGTCCCAACATTAAACAACATCTAAGTGTAATTAAAACCCATTGCCTGACTATAATTAAAACTTATTTCCTAAATTTCCTTTCTTTCCACACTCTTCTCTACTTTCTGCAATCTGCCATCTGCCCCAGCTCTTCTTCAATGGCTCTAGCAAAGAAAAGTAGTAACTTCCTATTTTCCTTATCTTTTCACTTCATTTAGTTCATCCCATTGTGACACCTGGCAATAGTTCATATTTCTGTCCCCTTCTTTCTCCTTAAAATATTTTGTTCCCTAGGTGACTCAAATATTGCTCTTACTTCATTCTCCTTTCTGATTCCTTCTTTCTCTTTTGTTATATGATTTTCTTTTGTCACCTTCTTAAATATTAGTGTTACTAAAGTTCTCATCTGTTCTGTTATGATGGTGTCATTTCCACTTGATAAGTACATCTCAAATGGATCTAATGGAAACATAGACTAACCCTATAGTTATTTCTCCAGGTTCCTGAATATATCATTTGAAAAGATATGCTCATAGGTGAAGAAATCTTTACATTGGCTTTACAATTGCATCTTCTGTCTTATTCCAGCAAAGATAGTAATAAAAAATTATACTGCAAACCCAAAAGGATTTCAAGGGTTAACACAACCATTAAAAATGTGTAGCACAAGTTATAGGTGCCTTCATAATGTTATTTAATTAATTTGTCTTGTCTGTAGATAAATAGAATATGTCAGTGCACATGACATTGACCCACCAGAAACCAAGCAACTGGTCATTTTAATTATACACATATGGAAGATGATATCTACACAAGAACAGATGAACTCATCCTCTGACATTTAGTGTTTTGCTTCTTTCTACTGATCTGGTGAATAAATTGCCTTTAATCTCCCTCAGTAAGAGAAATAAAAACATCTCACTTTCACATGGAAATGACAATAATATACAATAATTGTCTCATCTCTCAGCTATATTAAATCTCCTGCTGTCTATCTTTCTATAGCCTATAGGAATTTTGATCATTTTAATATTTTGCAATATCTCATATTGATTCATTATATTGGTGATATGCATGGTAATTTGATATGATTATCAGGAAGTGAACAATATTTTCATGCACGAGTCTGACGTCTATGTGCAGAACGAAGATCAATAGAAGACTCCCACCAAAAACCCAAAGGTACTAGAGAAAGGCTATTCCAAAGTAGCAGAGAATTAAATTATGTTACATTTCAAGAATAATTTCTGACAAGATACTGGATCCTAGTAGATTGAATGCCCATTTGGAGTACCAATTGACTATGGGACTGGAGGTGTACATTATCAAGCCCTCTGCACTGTGATATAAACAGAAAGAGTAACGTATGGATCTAATTGCATGTGTTTCATAGATCAAATTCATGTGCCATCCAGGACTGGGCCTGAGAAGTTCTTAAAAACACAGTAAACAAGGGGGTAGCCAAATTCCTAAGATATCTGTGGAATTCCAGTCCCTGTCTTACTACTCATAGCTATGGCAACAGCGTTTCCTAATACTAAATGACAAAAGAGGTAAAACTTGTGTGAATCACACAGGTGCATTGCTGATGTTAGTTCTACTGGATAATTGTTACACTACAGACTCATTCAAGGAAGGCTTTCAAGGGTATGGTGAAGGAAATAGATCTTCAAAGATAATATTCCAGAGCTTGTTTGACATAGAGGTGAAGTGGTCTGAATTTTGGGCTCCAGAGCAGAGTGAATGGTTTGACTACTTGATCAAGCCTCAGAAGAAAGACAATTGGGAGATAAGCAAAGAACTCATAGAAAGACACATGCAATTGGTTCTATGAAGGTGGAAACAAATCACACATTTGTTTGTGTCCCATCAGCTAGCACCTACTTCAAAAGAGGTGCTCCATAACCAAGTAGATAGAATTTGTTCTTTGGATGTCAACAGCCTCTCCTTCTGGTGATCCCAGTGCCAGCAGCATGGGACCCTGCACAGAGTGACCACAGAAGTAGAGATATAGCTATGCGGGCTTACCACCAAGACTGTCTTTCTTTAACTTTATCTGGCTACTGACAACTAGACAGCAACAAAGAATGACACTGAACCTTGTCATGATGCCATCCTTCAAGAAGATTACTGTGCCCATTTGCCAGCAGACTGATTGATTATATCAAATTTGGTTTCCCTGGAAGGAGCAAAATGCATCCTTTCATGATTGATGCCTTTTCTGCAGATGGATTTACCTTCTCTTCATCTAGGGTCACCACTAGCATCATCCTCATCCTGGGGCTTATACAATATTTGTTATCTTTTTGTATGGTTTCTTACCTAATTTGTCTTAGTTCAAGGGACTAGTTTTATGATATAGGTTAAAGAATGGGTACACAAACACACAACTCATTTGTCTGGCCACATATCTTATTATCTAAAACTGGGATAATTACTTAGAGGGCCAGTGAGAACACAAACCTGTGTGCTGTCTCCTGCAGCAAAACTACATGGGTCCCACAACCAAGGATGAAAGTAGTATTTCTCATATTACCGTAATTCTCAGTGACCCACCTATGGAATTGGTGATTCCCTTCTCCACAAACAGATTCTGTGAGATTAGTGGAAAGGGATTGTTTTTGCCAGAAGACAGAGTGGAACCCTTACTATGTTTCCCTTTAACTTGAAGCTACAGCTACCATTGGTAACCTTGGGCTACATGTGACATTGTGACATTGTTGCAGACAAGGTTAGGAGTTACTATGCTGATGGAGGTAACTAACCCTCATTTCTAAGATGTGCTAGGATTGGTGATATACAAAAGGAATGGGGAGTGTGGAACTATAGCATTGGAAGGGGTGGACATTTGTGTGTTGTGGATGGAGAATTGTACCACATGAAGTCCATGTAAGAGCTCAATCTCTTAAGTTTAAAAATCTAGGTTCCTCTAGCAGACAAGAAACCCAAACCAGTCATAGTGTTGCCAAGGGTGAGGGAAATGAATAGATAAATAGTCAAGAAGGGAGATTATAACTATAAACCATTACTTTGGGATGAAGTTTGTTCCCACAGCACCTAGTAGTAAATATTTCCAGGTATTAGGAATGATTATGACCTTGGAGGAGCCTCTGTTACAAGTTGCAGTGACACTAAGTGAATCCAAATGGCGCAAGGATTGGGCTGTGTTGTGGACTAAATATTTGTGTTCTCTCCAAAATTCATATGGTGAACCTTCATCTCAAATATAATGGCTTTGGGAAGTGGACCTTTAAGAGGTAATTAAGTTTAGATAAGGTTATGACGGTGGAGTCTTTATGATGGCATTAGTTTCCTTCTAAGAGGCTAGAGATCTAGTTTGACTCAGCCACCATACAGCAAAAAGGTGGCTGTCTGAAAACCAGGAAGAGAGCCCTTACCAGGAACTGAATTGCCCAGCATCTTGATCTTAGTCTTCCCAGTCTCCATAATTGTGGGAAATAAATTTCTAAGGTATTTTGTAATAGCAACTTGAACAGGCTAAGCCATGTTATGTAGTACACTTCTAGGCTCTCACTCTGTCTCTTCCCTCAATCACTGATTTGCTTACTCCTTTCATTAACACTTGAACCAGCCTCAGCTTGGTGTAGCCTTTAGACAAACACTAAGCAACTCTTACTTCCTGCCACAGGAATTGTCTGCATCCTAGTGTGAGATACTCAGGAAACAACACCTGGCCTTCACTCATGCACAACCAGAAGTGCGTTACTTAAGTCCAACCTTAAGTGCTGGGAATGGAAAAAGGGATAAATGTTTTCCCCTACTTTTCCCAAGGTAAGAGTTCTTAAGCATGTCACACAGCTCTTCAGAAGATCCTGTGAGAATGAAGAGGTCCTGTGAAGCAATTCATCCTAACACACTTTGATTGCTTTTTTATCCTTCTCTGGTCAAAACCACTACACCTCCCTCTTGTTCTCTAAGATTGTATTAAAGGTAAAGCTACTTTCATATCAACCTGGGTCTCTAGCTATGCATTTTGAGAAAATCTAGAATAAAACAGGGCTTGAAAAATTTTTGAAAGAAACTGTTTTGGTTGTTTTTGAGACAAGATCTTCCTGTTTAGCCCAGGCTGGTCACAAACTCACCATTCTCCTGCTTCAGCCTCTGGAGTATTGGATTACAGGCATGCACCATCACACCCAGCCCCTGAAGGAAACTTCTATTGGAGGCTCTTCAGAAGCATGGAGTGAAAGGGGAGATAAGATTTTCACTCAATTTCTTAAGTCTGGGTAAGTCACTGGTTGTGTTAATGAAAAACAAACAATAGTAAAAGGGGAGTTAGTTGGGTTGGACAGATTAAAATTTAATCTCAGATTGTGAAATTGAATATTCAGTTCATCCAGAAGGCACTTGACACTGAAAGACTGGATTTAAGGTGAAAGGGTGGAATGAATTGGGTGACAGAAAATTGTGGCAAAAGATGAGGTTATCATACTAAACAGATGACAGCAACCAACTATATGTGATAGAAATATTTGGAAACAAGCTAGAGGAAATCTATTCATTAATAAGCTGAGTTCCAGGCTTGTGAAAAGACTGGAAAGTTGTCCCAAAAGTCATTCTCCACACTCAGAAATGTGCCATTTTCTCTGAGCATCTTGTTACCTGGCTATGTAAAGATTCCCTTGAGGAAAAAAAATACTGTCAAAATAGGTCTTTCTTTAGGAAAAAAAGCATCTCTTTTTATTTGATGAGTTAATGAGAGAAGGAAAGAGATCAGTAAAAGTGATGTTTTTCTAGAATGGAGAAAAGGACAAACACTTCATTTAGACTTCATTGAAAAACAAAATCAAAACCAAATAGGTATAACATGTTTACTGAATATAAAAGTCTCCCAGCCAGCCATGGCAACAATTTTAGAGAAAAAAATTATTTTAAAAACATTTGTTGTTGAATCAGGGACCTTACTGAGATGCTGGAGACATGCTTGGCTGAGATAAAGCACAAGGAAGAGCTGAAACTTAGGCACCCTGAACCCCTACCCCATGGAAGACTTCTCTGCACCATGATACACTGAAAGAACAGGTGGGCCACCAGGCCACCAGCTCCAAATGTGCTTGGGAGACCTTCAGCAGACCAAACAGAACACTTTCCTGCTGGAGCCACACTTGTCAAAAAAAAAAAAAAAGAAGAAGAAGAAGAAGAAGAAGATACAAAATTCCAAAACCCTGAACTCCCAGCCTGTAAAAAGCTGCTCCATGCCACATTACACTGAGAAAACAAGAGGGCTCCAGCACCGCCAGATGCCAGCTCCAAAACTGTCTAGGAGATGCAGACAAATAGGACTGGATGCTAAAGGAATAACACCAGAACTACTAAGACTGAAATTCTACAGTTACTGAACTGGGAATTTTTTTTTTCTTTTTTTCTTTCCTTTAACTGTTTGTTTGTCTTGTTCACTGTTTGAGTGTTCACCATCTCTCCTTGTTGGTTTTTTTGGTTCTCCATTTTTTTCTTTCTTTTTCTTTTTTTTCTTCTCTTTCTTTCTTGGTTTTGTTAGTTTTACTATTGTAAGTTAGCTAATACTAAATTACATAGATCATGGACAGAAACAGTACCAAGTGGAATGATGGGAAGATGAAAAAGGATGGAAACCATTCCCCCCCAAAATAAATTAGTACAGGATTCAGAAGTAAATGAAGAAAACAGATACCCAGATCCAGAATCCAACAAAACAAAGTTAAACTATCCCAAGGAACTCAATGAAGCCCACAAGAACACCCTGAAAGAAGAAATCTTGCAAGAAATCAATGAAAATTTCATAGAGATGTTATGACACATGGTCAACAAAAACATACAGAAAGAAGGCAATCAAGAAATTCAAAGACAACAAACATAAAGAATAAGAGAAAACACAAAAACAAATAAATGAACTCATAGGAGCCTTAAATAAACACCAAAGTAAAACACAGAACACCAGAAATAGAGAGATAAATGAATTAAGGGTGAAAACTGACAACATTAAAGAGCAAGTGACACATGATATGGAAAACCTCAGAAAAAAGAATGAAATATAAATACAAAGCAAAATGGAAGGCCACTCCAGCAGACTAGAACAAGCAGAAGACAGAATCTCAGAACTTAAAGATGAGATGGAAATTAAAGGAAAAACTGAAAAGCTATTACTCAGACAACTCTAGACCTGTGAAAGGAATATGCAAGAACTCACCAACTCTATCAAAAGACCAAACCTGAGAACCATGGGTATTGAAGAAGGAGAAGAGGTGCAAGCCAAAGAAATTTGTAATATATTCAACAAAATAATAACAGAAAATTTCCCAAATCTAGAGAAAACTACACCCATTCAGGTACAGGAAGCCTCCAAGACACCAAACAGACTTGACCAAAATAGGACTACCCCATGACATATTATCATTAAAACAAGAAGCATGGAGAATAGAGAAAGAATACTGAAGGCTGTAAGAGAGAAAAAACAGATAACATACAAAGGTAAACCCATCAAAATCACAGCAGATTTCTCAACAGAAACCTTAAAAGCAAGAAGAGCATGGAGTGAGGTATTCCAGGCACTGAATGAAAATAACTTCAACCCTAGGATACTCTACCCAGAAAAACTATCATTCAAAATAGGTGGAGCAATAAAAGTCTTCCATGATAAGCAGAAACTAAAACAATATGTGACTACCAAGATACCACTACAAAGATTCTTCAAGGAATTCTGCTCACAGAAAGTGAAAGCAAACAAAACCATGAAAGGGCAGGCAATACCAAACCACAGGAGAAGAAAAGGCAAGAAAGTATAGAGTAACATTGATTCACCTGCACACAACCAAATCCTTAATCAACAAAGACAACTACCTACATGACAGGAATCACCACATACCTATCAATACTAACACTGAATGTTAACAGACTTAATTCCCCCATCAAAGGACACCATTTGAAAATTAAAGATAAGGGCAAAATAGTTTCTGCCTGGCAGGTGGGATAGGGGGTGAGAGGGAGGGAGCTGGGTAGGCAAGGGAGGGGGTGGAGGAAGTGGGGAGAAATGACCCAAACATTGTATGCACATATGAATTAAAAAAAAAAAAGACACCATTTAGCAAACTGGATTAAAAGGAAGATCCAACAATCTACTGTCTACAAGAGACCCATCTCATCGACAGAAATAAGCACTGGCTGAGGGTGAAAGGCTGGAATAAGATTTACCAGGCCAATGGCCCCTGAAAACAGGCAGGGGTAGCAATACTTATCTTGGACAAAGTAGACTTCAAACTTACACTGATCAAACAAGATAAAGAAGGACACTCCATTCTAATAAAAGGGTAAATACAACAAAAGGAAATAACACTTATCAGCCTATATGCACCCAATGTCAATGCACCCAATTTCATCAAACATACTCTGAAGGACCTAAAAACATATGTAGACTCCAAAGCAGTGGTAGTGGGAAACTTTAATATCCCCCTATCACCAATAGATAGGTCATCCAAACAAAAAATCAATAAAGAAATTCTAGAACTAAATCACACCATAGATCAAATGGACCTAGCTGATGTCTACAGAATATTTCATCCAACTTCTGCACAATATACATCCTTCTCAGCAGCTCATGGAACCTTCTCCAAAATTGATTATATCTTAGGGGACAAAGCAAGTCTCAGCAAATATAAGAAAATAGAAATAATCCCAAGAATTCTACCTGATCACAATGCATTAAAACTAGAAATCAGCATCAAAAAGCTAGTAAAAAACATGCAAACAATTGGAAGCTGAACAACACACGGCCCAATGACCAATGGGTCTTTGATGGAATAAAAGGAAATTAAAAGGTTCCTGGAAGCTAATGAAAATGAAAACACGACCCACCAGAACATATGGGACACAGCAAAGACAGTCCTAACAGGAAAGTTTGTAGCCATGAGTGCATGTATTAAAAGGTCAGAAAGATCTCCAATCAATGACCTAATGCTACATCTCAAACTCCTAGAAAAACAAGAACAAGAAAATCCCAAAACAAGCAGAAGGAGAGAAATAATAAAAATAAGGGCTGACACACAACTATAAGCAACTTATCTTTGACAAAGGAGCTAAAAATATACGATGGAGAAATAGCAGCCTTTTCAACAAAAACTGCTGGGAAAACTGGTTAGCAGTCTGCAAAAAACTGAAACTAGATCCATGTATATCACCCTATACTAAGATTAACTCAAAATGGATCAAGGATCTTAATATCAGACCCCAAACTCTTAAGTTGATACAAGAAAGAGTAGGAAATACTCTGGAGTTAGTAGGTATAGGTAAGAACTTTCTCAATGAAACCCCAGCAGCACAGCAACTAAGAGATAGCATAGATAAATGGGACCTCATAAAACTAAAAAGCTTCTGTTCATCAAAAGAAATGGTCTCTAAACTGAAAAGAACACCCACAGAGTGGGAGAAAATATTTGCCAACTATACATCAGACAAAGGACTGATAACCAGAATATACAGGGAACTTAAAAAACTAAATTCTCCCAAAACTAATGAACCAATAAAGAAATGGGCACGTGAACTAAACAACTTTCTCAAAAGAAGAAATTCAAATGGCCAGAAAACACATGAAAAAATGCTCACCATCTCTAGCAATAAAGGAAATGCAAATTAAAACCACGCTAAGATTCCACCTCACCCCTGTTAGAATAGCCATCATCAGCAACACCACCAACAAGAGGTGTTGGCGAGGATGCAGGGAAAAAGGAACCCTCTTACACTGTTGGTGGGAATGTAGACTAGTACAACCACTCTGGAAAACAATTTGGAGGCTACTTAAAAAGCTGGACATCGATCTACCATTTGATCCAGCAATACCACTCTTGGGGATATACCCAAAAGACTGTTACTCCAGAGGCACCTGCACATCCATGTTTATTGCGGCACTATTCACAATAGCCAAGTTATGGAAACAGCCAAGATGCCCCACCACTGACAAATGGATTAAGAAAATGTGGTATCTATACACAATGGAATTTTATGCAGCCATGAAGAAGAACGAAATGTTATCATTCGCTGGTAAATGGATGGAATTGGAGAACATCATTCTGAGTGAGGTTAGCCTGGCTCAAAAAACCAAAAATCGTATGTTCTCCCTCATATGTGGACATTAGATCAAGGGCAAACACAACAAGGGGATTGGACTATGAGCACATGATAAAAGCGAGAGCACACAAGGGAGGGGTGAGGATAGGTAAGACACCTAAAAAACTAGCTAGCATTTGTTGCCCTTAATGCAGAGAAACTAAAGTAGATACCTTAAAGCAACTGAGGCCAATAGGAAAAGGGGAACAGGTACTAGAGAAAAGGTTAGTTCAAGAAGAATTAACCTAGAAGGTAACACCCACGCACAGGAAATCAATGTGAGTCAATGCCCTGTATAGCTATCCTTATCTCAACCAGCAAAAACCCTTGTTCCTTCCTATTATTGCTTATACTCTCTCTACAACAAAATTAGAAATAAGGGCAAAATAGTTTCTGCTGGGTATTGGGGGGGGAGAGGGAGGGGGCGGAGTGGGTGGTAAGGGAGGGGGTGGGGGCAGGGGGGAGAAATGAACCAAGCCTTGTATGCACATATGAATAATAAAAGAAAAATGAAAAAAAAAATGAAACCTACAAAAAAAAAATAAGGGCTGAAATCAATGAAATAGGAACAAACAAACAAACAAAAACATACAAAGAATCAATGAAACAAAAAGCTGGTTCTTTGAAAAAATAAATAAGATTGACAGACCCCTGGCAAACCTGACTAAAACAAGGAGAGAAAAAACCCAAATCACTAAAATCAGGAATGCAAAAGGGGAGATAAAAATAAGCACCACATAAATCCAGGAAATCATCAGAGACTACTTTGAGAATCTACATTCTAATAAACTTGAAAATCTTGAAGAAATGGACAGACTTCTAGATACTTGTAACCATCCAAAACTGAACCAAGAGGACATTAATCACCTGAATAGATCTATAACACAAAATGAAATTGAAGCAGCAATCAAGAGTCTCCCCAAAAAGAAAAGTACAGGACCTGATGGATTCTCTGCTGAATTCTATCAGACCTTTAAAGAAGAACTGATACCAACCCTCCTTAAACTGTTCCATGAAATAGAAAGGGAAGGAACACTGCCTAACTCATTTTATGAAGCCAGTATTACACTTATCCCAAAACCAGGCAAAGGCACCTCCAAAAAGGAGAACTATAGGCCAATTTCCTTAATGAACATCTATGCAAAAAATCTTCAATAAAATAATGGCAAACTGAATCCAACAATACATCAGAAAAATCATACACCATGACCAAGTTGGCTTCATCCCAAGGATGCAGGGGTGGTTCAACATACACAAATCTATAAATGTAATACAGCACATTAACAGAAGCAAACACAAAACCACTTGATCATCTCAATAGATTCAGAAAAAGCCTTTGATAAGATCCAACACCACTTCAGATAAAAGCTCTAAGAAAACTAGGAATAGAAGGAATGTACCTCAACATTGTAAAGGCTATATATGACAAACCTACAGCAAACATCATACTTAATAGTGAAAAACTGAAACCATTCTCCCTAAAATCAGGAACAAGACAAGAGTGCCCACTATCTCCACTCCTATTGAACATAGTACTGGAATTCCTAGCCAGAGCAATTAGGCAAGAAGAAGAAATAAAACGAATACAAATAGGTAAAGAAACTTTCAAAATATCCCTATTTGCAGACGATATGATCTTACACCTTAAAGACCCAAAAAACTCTATCTAAAAACTCCTAGACACCATAAACAGCTACAGCAAGGTGACAGGATACAAAATTAACTTACAAAAATCATTAGCATTTCTATACACTAACAACAAACAGACTGAGAAGGAATATATGGAAACAATTCTATTTACAATAGCCTCAAAAAAAATCAAATACCTAGGAGTAACTTAACAAAAGATGTGAATGACCTCTACAAGGATAACTACAAACACTTGAAGAAAGAGATCGAGGAAGACTACAGAAGGTGGAAAGATCTCCTGTGCTCATGGATTGGAAGAATTAGCATAGTAAAAATGGCAGTACTACCAAAAGCAATCTACATGTTTAATGCAATTCCCATCAAAATCCCAATGACTTTCATCACAGAGATAGAAAAATCTACCCTAAAATTCATTTGGAAACACAAGAGACCGCAAATAGCCAAGGCAATACTCAGCAAAAAGAACAATGCTGGAGGTATCACAATACCCAACTTCAAACTATATTACAAAGCAATAGCAATAAAAACAGCATGGTACTGGCACAAAAACAGAAATGAAGACCAGTGGAACAGAATAGAGGGCCTGGATATGAATCCAACACAGCTATGCCCACCTTATTTTTGACAAAGGTGCCAAAAATATACGATGGAGAAAAGACAGTCTCTTCAACAAATGTTGATGGGAAAAGTGGTTATCTGTCTGCAAGATACTAAAACTCGATCCATGTTTATCACCCTATACTAGTTATCAACTCAAAATGGATCAAGGACCTTAATATCAGACCCAAAACTCAGAAGTTAGTACAGGAAGGAGCAGGAAACTCTCTGGAAGTAACAGGTATAGGCAAGGACTTCCTCAATAGAACTCTAGCAGCTCAGCAACTAAGAGAAAGAATGGACAAATTGGACTTCATAAAATTAAAAAGCTTCTGCACAACAAAAGAAATGGTCTCTAAACTGAAGAGACCACCCACAGAGTGGGAGAAAATATTTGCCAACTATACATCAGACAAAGGACTGATAACCAGAATTACAGGGAACTTAAGAAGCTAAACTCCCCCAAAATCAGTGAATCAATAAAGAAATGGGCAACTGAACTAAACAGAACTTTCTCAAAAGAAGAAATTCAAATGGCCAAAAAACACATGAAAAAATGCTCACCATCTCTAGCCATAAAGGGAATGCAAATCAAAACCACACTAAGATTCCACCTCACCCCTGTTAGAATAGCCATCATCAAAAACACCACCAACAACAGGTGTTGGCAAGGATGTGGGGATAAAGGAACCCTTGTACACTGCTGGTGGGAATGCAAGCTTGTGCAACCACTCTGGAAAAAAATTTAGAGGCTTTTTAAAAATCTAAACATAAATCTGCCATATGATCCAGCAATCCCACTCCTGGGGATATACCCAAAGGAATGCAACACAAGTTATTCCAGAGGCACTTGCACACTCATGATTATTGCAGTGCTATTCACAATAGCAAAGTTATGGAAACAACCAAGATGCCCCACTACTGACGAATGGATCAGGAAAATATGGTATTTATACACAATGGAATTTTACTCAGCCATGAAGAAGAAGGAAATCTTATCATTCACAAGTAAATGGATGGAACTGGAGAACATCATTCTGAGTGAGGTTAGCCAGGCTCAGAAGACCAAAAATCATATGTTCTCCTTCATATGCAGACTTTAGATCTAGGGCAAATGCAGCAATGTGGTTGGACTTGGATCACACGACAAGGGGAGAGCATATACGGGAGGTATGGGGAGAGGTAGAAAATCCAAAACATGAAAGCGTTTGATGTCCCCACTCCAGAGAAACTAATACAGAAACCATAAAGTGACAGAGATCAACATGAGAAAGGGATCAGGAATCAGTAAAGATCAGTTAGAGATGAATCAACTTGGGTTGTAATACACTTGTGCATGGAAGCAATGCTAGGAATCTCTCTGTATAGCTGTCATTAACTCAACTAGCAAAAATGCTTTGTCTTTCTTACTACTGCTTATGTCTTCTCTTCAACAAAATTAGAGATAAGGGCAGAACAGGTTCTGTCTGGAAGTGGGGTGGGGGGGTGGAAGAGAGAGGGAGGGGGCGGGGGACAGCGGGGAGAAATGACCCAAACAATGTATGCACATGTGAATAAATGAAAAAAAAAAAACCTTTGTTGTTAACATGGATGGACTTACTAAAAATTTTTTTCTTGCTCCTATGAAATTAATCAGATAGAGCATTTTAGACTAACACACTAAAATTGCCACTAAATTTACATCAAAATTGGACATGGTGTTATCTATCCTACTGAAAAAACACATGGTGTATCCACAAATCACTGCATAATGTTGAATATTAATACATGACCTTTTTCCAATTAAAGTTCTATTCAGCTCAGACACTAGCACCTTATCATTCTAGTTGCTTCATTATTCTTCTGGCATTTGGTAATGGCAGAACTGCTGGCTATTAATAAAGACCTTTCAAATCTTATAATTTCAGAACAATTTAAAACATGGAGAGAGAAAAAAAGCTTCAATATGCATTTAATTCAAAACCAATTTTTTACAATAAAACTGGGAGTGGGTGGCTATCTCTTTTATATTCCCCAAAAGAAGTATATAAAATGTATCTATGTTACATATACTATAAATATAAAATTTATGTTTATTTTTGAATTTACATAATTTTTCCTTGATTTTTTTTTAATGTTTAAGATATCCTTGGGTTATCAATTTTTTTTTATTGTTTTATTATTCTTATGTGCATACAAGGCTTGGGTCATTTTTATTTTCTAACATGGTCTAAATTCATCATATTTTCACTAGGAAAACAAATGTGCACTTTGCTTTTTACAGTACAATAATGTGTGCTTGCAGGGAAAGAATACACTATCTCTTTCAGCATTCCCTAAGGACTTCTGCATCGGCCAGGGTGGAGTTGCTCTATAATGAGCATCGCTTCCAGCTAACTGGATCTCTTTCTGCTTTCCTCATTGAGTGTCACAATTCACATAAATCAAACTGTGAAATCAGAATAAGTAGCCCTGTCGATGTACAGCTGTAGTCTCTGGAGGGACCAAGAAAAATTCTTTGAATTTGCATGACGTTAGTAACATAGAAATTTCTAAATCTAGTGTCATCAGGATGTTGCATGTTTGCATTTGAAAACCACTTTTTAAGATTTTTCTGAGTATTGGCCTTTCATTATTTACTTTATTCATTCACTTAGTAAGCATATATACTATCAGGTTATGTTGTAGATGCTGGTGACTTAGATGGCACGTACCAGACAAAAGAGAATTTATGGGCTAGTGTGTAGACAGGTAGAGTATGAATAAGGTGGTTAGCAAGCATAAAAGAAAAATCATTGTATTCCACTGAGGATATTGGAGAGGTTACTATAGTTGGGATCTCAAATGTCCCCCAAGTGCCCATGTGTTGTTAAAGACTGGGTCAACAGCCTGTGGTGCAATTAGGAGATGGTCGAACTTTTAACAGGTGGTGGTAAGTGGAAGTTAGGTCAGTAAGAGTGTGACCTTGAAGGGGATATTAGAACCCAAACAGTGACCTCTCTCTCTTTGCTTTCTGGCCACCATGAGGTGAGCAGCTTCTATAACCACATGCTCCCATCATAGCATGCTGCCTCACCATAGCACCAAAGCAGCAGAACCAAGTGACCATAGACCGAAACCTCTGAAACTATGAGCCAAAATTTCCTCCCTAAAAGTTGATTATCTGAAGTATTTCATTACAGTAACACAAAGCTGACTAATACAAAAAGCTTCAGTGAGAAATTAACATTAGAAGAGGAAAAGTAGATCTCACCAGGTGGGAGAGAAAAGCTCTACAAACAAAGAAGCAGTAAGAGGAAAAGTGTGGGCCTAGTGAGCAACAGAACTTGTCCAAGCCATTAGGTCCATGGGATAGGATGCCCTGCCCCCCATGCAATCAACCTCTACCACTCTGCTTTTCAAAACAATACATTAAACAGTTTGTAAATTTTTCTGGAGGAAATAACTTTGTTTTTAAGTTGGAGGAAACTAAAGACCAGATTTGTTCTGGAGGTAAAGTCACTTGGCAGTGAGATTGGAAATGAGAGCTGAGTGCAGATTTCAGAAGATTCTGAACACAGGGGAAGGGAATTTAGATTGTCCAGTGTCAGCAACGAAGGTCTTTGAAAACATTTGTGCCATAGTGACGTGATGGGAGCAGTGTTTGTTTTGATAGGTGCATGCATGGTATAATTTTTTCTTGGGTTCTAAGATTTGGTTTGCAAGAATCACTTGTGTGCTATGTGACTTGAAAACAGAGAAGTTTCCTAACTGACCCTTCAAGCCAGAATCCAATCTTAATCTTAGGATAGTCTAATATTAGATGCTGCTCAGAAATGGTGCCCCACAATAAGTGGGAAGGAAGGCATGCTATTTCTGCAAGCACTTTTTGGAGAAATAGACCTGTGGGTTTAGGTTCTTGCCTATTAGAGAGGAAAAGTGTGGAGATGAAAGCACATGTCTGACAGCCAGTGATGTGGAACGTCATTGTAGTGAGTCTTGTCACAGGTACAACAGAGTATATGGATTCTACAGTCTTAAAAAAAATTGCTGACACATAGGTTACAAGCTGTGAGATAAAACTCACAGAATCCTTAGAAGAAAAGAAGGCTTTTCACCTTATGGAAAACCTGTACTCTGTATAACATGTTTAATTAATTCAAAATGTATATAGACTTAACCATATGGAGTTGCCTGTAGGTGACTGTTTTTGAATGCTAAAACTGAAATTTCAGAGTTCTACACAGTACACTAATGCACCATAAATTTATATATATATATATATGTACATATATCAAGTTATAAATAGATATCAAGTTATATTATGAGAGAATTGGAGACAGAGACTAACTGATGTACAATAAAATCATGAAATCTATTAGATTCTTCTAGCTCCTAATAAAATGATTACTATAAGTCAATAATAATAGAATCAAGCTATGTTTATATAATAAAATATGTTCTATTTCAAAATTGACTCCCAAGCACAATGTGGTGGCTTATACTTACAATCCCAGCACTTTGGAGGCAGAGGCTGGAGGATGAAGAGTTCAAAGTCAGCCTAGGTTATGTAGCAAACTCAAGGTCATTTTGGGCTACATAGTAAAACCCTACCTGGAAAAAAGGGGAATTAATCAGACAAATATTGCACCTTTCACTCTCTTTCATATCTGAGTTTTGTTCTGCTTCAGTGTTTGTAATTTGTGCAGATCTATTTTATAATTTTAATATTTGAGTGTATTTTAGTTGACTTCCCCCTGTAACATTATCCATTAGGGCTGGACACTGAAGCTCACACCTGTAATCAAAATACTCAGGAGATGGAGAATAGGAGGATCATAGTTTGAGGCCCAATTGGATAAAAGAGAGAACCCATTTCCACCAATAAGATAAGCATGGTAGTATGTATCTGTAATCCCAGATACACAGGAGGTGGAGTAGGAGGGTCATGGCATGATGCTGGCCTCAAGCAAAAATGCACGAGACCTTATCTGAAAAATAACTGTATCACAAAAGGGCTGGGAGCATGGGTCAATTAGTAGCACACTTGTCTACCAAGCCCAACACCCGAGTTCTAATCCCAGTACTATAAAAAATAGAATATACATATGATTAAATGCAATATATAATTATAATATAATATATTATATATTATATATACATTAATTATATATAATCACATACAATCATATATAATATTCATAAACATATATTCATGAAATTCATGGAATTTTTCCAGATGTAGAAGTTATTTTTGGTTATTTTTGAAATATGAGTGACTGGTTTTGATAGTTTCATTAACTTTTACTCTCTTTGTAATTTATTTCAATATGCTATCTATTTTTATTTTAAACTCTGTATCTGATCCAAATCTCATACATCTGGTTATGTTGCTTCTGTAGACTCTAGCTCTTAGAGTCTTATTTCCATGGTTTTTGACTGAGTTTGAGTTCCTATTCGTGAAATCTGAAAGACTGGAGTGTCTCTTCAGGTACTTGAGAGATCGAGGTTCAAAATATTCTTTGTAGTTTTGTGGATTATACAGTTCAGTATGATGTATTGTCTCAAACCCTTAGATATGATTTAGTTTGTATTTACAAAATGTCAAGTTCTTTTTTAAATCCTTACCTAGAGCCAACACTAAGAGAAATTAATCTGTCTCTCTTTTCCTTCCCACTCCTACCCTCCTCTCCCTTCCCTTCTCCTCCCCTTCTCTCTCTCTCTCTCTCTCACACACACACACTCACACACACATACACACTCTCTCTCTTTCTCTCTCTCTCTTGTTCTCTCTTGCTTTTTGTCAACACTAGTCAGTTCTTTCTTAAGTTCAAGTGCAGACCTTTCTGGGTCCTGGCTGTGTGTGACTTGGTCTCCTCCTGGCTCCCCACCCTGTGCTGGCATCAACCTCAGGCCTCTGCATGCACAGCTGCCCTTGAGCTGTAAGAAAGCATCTCTGCTACTCTGCTTTCAGTCTGTGCTCTCACTTGTTGCTCAACTCCAAGGATTTCTCTCATTTGTTCAGACCATGGTTGCATTTAAAATATTTTGGGGGCTAGCAGAGTAGCTCAAGTGGTAGAATGCCTGCATACCAAGCAAGAAATCCTGAGTTCAAATCTCAGTCCCACCATAACAAACAAAAGAATTAAAGTTCTTTGTATTTGGCTGTGATTGAACCTGCTATATTGCCATATGGTTCTCAAAGTTACAGTTAGTGAATCAAGTCCTCTAAATTACTGAATTAGCTAAATAAGTGATTATGTGGAATTCAGTAACAGAAACTTCTGGTAACAATAATTTCATCAATTATATTTCATTTGTGCTTGGAGCACATTGAGCTTCTGATACTTCTCATCAAATCTGGGGATTTTATAGCTATAGTTTCTTCACGTATTTTTTCCTGTCTCTTTCTCTCTTCTCTCCTTCTGCAATTCTTGTGAGAATTGACCTGTATTGGTGTCCCAAATGTCCCTGAGACGTCCATTCACCTTTTCCTTCTGTTCCTCAGATCGGATAATCGCATTTGACCTGTCTTTAAGTTCATTGATTTTTCTACAAGCTCTGTTGTTAAGCCCCTCTAGTGAATTTTTCCTCTTTGGTTATTGTACTTTACAACTCCATTTACTTAAAACTCTATTTAAAAAAAATAACTTCTGTCCCTTTGCTGATGTTTTTTATCTTGAGAAGTGTCATTGCTGTGATTTCCTTTAATTCTTTAGACAGGACTCCCTTTGAACCCTTAAAAAATGGTGTATTTAGTTCTTGTCTAGTAAGTCTAAAATCTTTATCTCCTTGGAGACAAGATTTTCTAATAGCAACCTTTTCTTTTTTTGTATATGAACCATAGTTTTCTTGTTGAAAACTGGACAGTTTAGATCATGTAATGTGGCAAATGTGAAACTTGTATCTCTTTTCCCACCATTTATTGTTGTTGATTTTCATTGCTGGGATTGCTATATTTTTGTTTTGTGTTTTTCCTGGTACTAATTCTAAAAAGTCTTTATTCCCTGTTATGGGCTACCACTGAAGTTTCTGATTAGCTCAGTAGTCCACTAAGGGTTTTCTAAATGCCTTGAACCAGTAAATCTTCTACCCCTTGTCAAGGAGTTTGTCTGTCTTGGGGTAACTACAGCAATGCTCAGGAAGCTCGTAATTGTGCCTTTGCCTTCATCTCCTGCTTGCACAGTGCCTCGAGATCAACCAGAGTTGAGTGATTGGGACATTCTTTGGTCTTTCCCCAGCATGAACACAGCTCTGCTTAGCAGTGGTTTCTAAATTCCCAACAATATATTAGAGCCTTTCAAAGACCCCTATGAACATCTCATCAGCAAGCCTCCATTTGGTTTTTGTTCAGTCTCTTGTTTATCCCAACAAGTCTCTTGTGTATCATCTGTGGTGTTAGGCATTTGCTGATGGTTGTTTTCAACAAATGCTTTGGAGACAGGACTTTTGCTCTCTGAATCTAGTCAAATAATGACAGTCCCCATTCCTCAACATTCCACAGCTAAAACACTTATCTTCCTAACCTAGAAAAGTTTGATAAAAATAGGTGGGAAACAAGATGAAAGGAATTGTTGAAAATAAGAGTAGATTAGAACAGACTTTCAGAAATAAGAAATTTTTTAGTTCCTACCAGTCTTACAATATGCCTCTCCAAAATATCCTGTAGTGTGAAAGTACATCATACAACTGATGAAGATTTGTTCCTTGGGGTCTTAATTGTGAAACCTATCTTAGCACTCAAATTGCTTCCTTTTCCTATCTTATTGTGTGCCTCTGATAGAACAATTTACCATCAGCATGATAGCATTAGTGGTCCAAAACAGCACAGCTGACATTCAACTACATGACTCCATAATTATGTTGGTTTCCATCAAACTCCTGGGCCCACTTTAAATTAGCATTGTAGACACGGATCTGAATACAGTCACAGCACCACACAGGTACTGTAATTACTTCTACTTTAATATTTCCATGTATTTTAACTAGATTCCTTATAAAACATCTGGAGACACTAATTACGGCCTGTCCTATAAACTTACACTCCAATTTGCCCTTGTGACAGTCATGCCATTAAGTGACTCACAACCAACTTCTAATTAATCAATAGATGCCCCACCTGCCAGCACCAATTTTCCTCTGAATCCAGCACAAAATAAGATCCTGTGCAGCGTTGTCTGTGAGAACCCTGGGCACTGGATACTGAGGAAGCCAGCTTATTTTCCATGCTAAATCCCAGAGGAAAATGGAGTATTACCACTAAGAAGACAGAAAATAGCCTTTGCATGGATGAGTTAGTTTAAATTTCTGTACCTTTAGAATTATGCTCTGGAAAGTGTACTAATGCTTTAACTAAATCACTATTCAAATATATACTTGAACTCTGAACAACACACCTTTGAACTGTACAGGTAGATCCATATCTATGCAGATCATTATTTTGGAGATTTATGACAATTTGAAAAACTCACAGATGAACCATGTAACTTGGAAATATTGAAAAACTGAATGTCGGGTATGTCATGAGTGTATAAAGCATACATAGGTAATAGTGTATTTTACATTTACAACCATGAAATAAATACAAAATTATTATAAAAAGTTAAAACTTAATCAAAACTGATGCGCACAAACTGTACAGGGCATTTCTCTGTTGAGAGATATGTAAACATACAGATGTGGTATTAAACCACAGCTGCATAAAGCTCTCTGTGATACCTACTGTGTCACTGTAACAATTTCATAGCCACCTCTTCTTGCTCTTGGAGTAAGCTCAAGTGTTGAGAGACCCACTTAAAAATCCATGAGACATGTGAGCAATGTGTCTCCCAGAAAATTGTGTATCACAGTAAAAGGTGAACTTTTGAGTTTCTCCCCTACTTTTTTCCACATAGAGTACACATAAAATACAAAATATGTGTTAGTCATCTATTTATAGTATCAGTCCAGCTTCTGGACAACAGCCTTCTGTCAGTAAAGTTTTGGGGGAGTCAAAACTTACATATAAATTTTTCACTGTGTAAGGATTGGTGCTCCTAACCCCTGAGGTGTTCAAGGTTCATCCGAAATTCTCTGTAATTATTTTACAGTTTTAATTTAAAATTATAGGAGCTTGGGATGTAGCTCAATGGTAGAACACTTGCCTAGGATGCAGGCACCCTTCCTTCTGTGTAATGCTTTCCTCAGCACCATAGTAACTATGGCTCCAAATCACTTTGGAATTTGACTTGTTATTACAGATTTTTTTATTGAATTGGTTATAACAGACATAAAGTCACTCTTCACAGTTGTATTTACTACCTCTTTTTTTTTTTTTTAAGAATCACTGATAGATTCAGATGTAAGAGAGGCTGTGATTTTTAAGAATGCAGAGAGGCAGGAAAATATCCCTATCTTTCTTTAAAGTACTTTAAATGCTTTATGTTACTTTTCCATTTCTGTGACAATCAACTTACAGAGAGAAAAGGTTTATTTTGGTTCATGGTTTCAGAAATTTTAGTTCATGGTCACTTGGCCCTGTTGCCATTAGACCTGTAGCAAGGCTGTCTATCATTGTGGAGAACATGTGTTGGAGCAAATGTGGCCAGGAAACCAAAGAGTGGGAAGAGTGGGAAGTAGAAGGAGGGTGTCCCAAGGTCTCCTCACACTAGGCCCTGCCTCTGAAAGGTTCTACTACCTCCAAAAGTGCCACAGGCTGGAGAACAAAGCTTCAACACTGGGCCTTGGGGGAGCATTCAAGATCCAGTCTATAGCATGCTTATAGTAGCTTCTGTGAAATTTATACAAAGGTTTTGTCCATGAGAAGTTTACTCAAGGAACTGATAATATAGCAAATACATTGGTGTTATTCCTTGAGAAGAAATGCATTTAATTTTTATGCTGTTAAATGCATGATATGCCTCAGTTTTCACTCAGCAGAATTTTCCAGAATCTTTGCAGTCATTCTAGAGTACATTATCAATATATATGGAAGGAAAAATCACTTTTTTTGTTGCTTTTTTCTTTTACAGGGTCTTGCCATGTAGTCCAGGCTGGCCTCAAACTCACAATCCTCCTGCCTCAGCCTCTGGTCACTGGGATTGCAGGTATGCACCACTATGTCTGGCTTAAAAATCACTTTCAGTTTCATAAATATCTCTGGTGTAACCAGTAAGATAATAATACATGAACTTAATATAATGACAAAGTGTATTATCTATGTTAGGCAACAAATTTGTATCAAGTAATTTTGACTAAATATTTTAATGAACTAATGCATCATTTATTTTGAATTTAGGAAGGCTTACAAATAAAGTAAAATTTAAAAAAAGAAAGTAAAATTAGATGAATTGCTTAATTCAAGTATGTCATGGGGTATTACTGAAAAGCTTTCATATTCTATCTGGTAGGTCCAGACTAAGCTCTGTTACCTGTGTTGGTGTAACTGTAGGAGAAGGTAAAGAGGAAACTGTAGTTGAAAACTCCATGATCAAGGGGGACCATGTCTGCTTTCATCCTCTATTGGATCTTTTCTGCTGAGAACTGCTATCAAGTATAGGGAGTGCTCCCTTGAGGCACACAAATGCAAGGAAATCATTCTTTCTCATTGCAGACTTGTGTGTCACTGTACCTGTCCACTGAGGGTAGTCCATTTCATTTTAGTTTTAGAAAACTGTTAACTAAAAGCCCAATCAAAACCCCTTTCTAAACATTCAGAAGTCTCCTTCATACCCTCACAATGATGAGAGAACTAACCAAGCAGCACATTGGCAAACTATGTGCCATCAACCTGACAGGCCTCCTTCTTGAGACTGAGAATTTGCCACCTCAGTGGTTTTCCACCCTAGAATCTCACAGCCCCCACAAGAGTTGTGTATTAAGGAGGATAGAAGGTTGTTATCTCTGACCTCTTTCTACCCTGCAGCAGAAACCCTTTATTTTCAGCCAAGAGACAACAGTCTATGTCATCACAGAAACATGACAGGGCACTAACTGCTTCCAAGAATGGAAGATGCGGCAAAAGCATGCTTTACATGATGAGACATTCTCAGTCTCCAATTCAGTATGAAAATTTTGGGGACATATTTTAAGGGAAACAAATATGGTGGCCAGAGTAAAAATTTTGGAGAAAATTACCAGAAAGATAAATCAAGGGCTCATCCATAAACTTCATGCTTATCTATACTTCTTAATGCTTATTTATTCATTTCTATTGGCACATTCCTTTCAAACAACAATTTTTTTTAGTTTTATTCTGGGTTGTACACTACTATTCTAGGTGCTAGAAAGACAGTTATTTAGGAATAGGCAAAAATCCCTGCCTAAATTGTAGAAATGAACACAACCAATAAAAAAATACATAAATTAATAAAGCAGTGGTTCAGTGCAAAAGTGCTGAGGAGATAAATGAAGGAAAGAATCGGGTGAGAAGGTGTTCCAGGTGAGATAGTTCAATTACATCTGGGATAAAGTGATGAGAAAAGGCTCCCTGGAAAGGTCACATTTGATTAAACAGCCAGATGTGATAAGGGAATGACACTGCTACCCGTGGGAGTAAGTGGACTAATAAAGGGAAGAGCCAGGACAAGCTGTGGGTGGCAGTGCGCCTGGTATATTGGAACAGCAAAAGGAACACAGTGAGCCAGGTGCAGAGTAAGAGAACACAGGGTTGGAAAGGGAAAAGGGGTCTAGACCATGGACAGCCATGAAGCTCAATGAGAAGTGAAACGACTAAACAGTTTTACTGAGAAATATTCATTTGACTGATCCATTAATAGGTTGATAAAATGAATAAAGCAAGCAGTCTTTATTGCCTTCTCCATCACCCAGGCTCAGAAATGGAGGAGGAACAGACATTATTGAGTAAAGTGATGGCCTCCACAGAAGCCAGGCTCACTGAAGTTTGAATGAGGAACAAGGTGGCCTCTTGGGTCCGAGGAAAATTCTTTCCACTTCATCCCATTGGGGTTTGGCAGTATGGGGTGTCAAATCCATGATGATTCAAAACTTTGACCTGACTATCTGGGAGGATGGAATTGTCTCTGAGATTGTAAAATGGCAAGAAGACAGGCTTGGGAAATTACGAGAAGCCCAGTTAAGGTATGTTACATTTGAGACACCTATTACACACCCATGTGGAGAGTTCAAGTATGCAGTTGTGTATGTTAATCTGAGTTCACATGTGTCCCAGCCTGAAAATACTTAGAAAAAATATGACCATTAATGTATCCCTATTTTAATCTTCTACAATCTGAAAATCTACTTATCAAATTGCTGTGCTCACCTGTTCTCAAGACTTATAGTCTTGCCTCTAAAATTTTGTTCACATTATCATAGAATATTCTTCCCTCTTCTTTCCATCCATAAGACTCTTACCTTCTATGTAAGATTTTCCTTGTTCAATCTAGGCTGGAGTTTAGGCTATTTATTTAATGCCTTTTTGTAGTGCTTCTCATCTTGTACTGCCATTTGATTCTCTCCTCATAATCACTTCTCTGTAAATTTTCTTATTTGAAAAGGTGAGACCAATAGTTGTACATATTTTCATCCTTGGGAAGCTTAGGACCTTGATTTCTTGAAATGAATGCTAGAGAATACGTATTGACTTAATTTGTCCTATTCTTCAGAAATGAATCATAACAATTTCCTTCTCCTACATACAGGAATAGCATTTTCCTTATTTGCATTCCAGAATGAAGTTATTTTATCATCTCCTTCACTAAGTCTTATCACTAATGAGTAACCTTTCTTTCCCTTAGATCACCTTAATTTTTTTAATTGCAAAATCTTTGGTTGATTTGAAGTAAATGGTAAATTGCTTAGTTAAAATATTCAAATTGCACTAACTGCACTGAGTTACAGTTCCATCTGTGGCCTATAATTGTCATTTATTAGCTTATGCCATCACCAGCAGTTTATTGGTCACAGAATAGTTGTTCATAGACCCTACAAACACATGCTTTCCATCAGGTGAAAAATCAAACATTTCAATTAAAAAATTAAGAATTTTTCCTGTAGGTATTAATACAGCTTACATATTATCTCCGCTATACCGCTCATATCTTTTAAATGTAAAATTATCATGTATGGTTTTTGTCTAAAATCTTCACTAAAATTCCTATATATATTTTATTAACTATTGTCACATGTGAAGAAAAATTGAGTTTTCAAGTTTCATTGTAGCTTTTAAGAAAGCATTTAAAATTTTTAGGATAAAACCAATAAAATTAATTATTAAAATGTGTAATATGAAGACATTATGAATAAATATTTTAACTTAGAGTCTAGCAGTCATTTGAGTTCTCTCCCCTTTACCCAGTTAAGAACACTAGGTTCTGTTTAGGAAAAGGTTAATGACAACTTCTTTAGTAACGATTAGGTGAAGAATTCACAACCAAAGTATTTCTGCATTCCACTCAGCAAGACTTATCTTCAGGAGATAACATATGGAAATTTCACAAGGAAAAAGGAAACAAGCAACATGTATACATTTTGTTTGATATTTGTCACCAAATAAATGTGACTTTTACTTTGAGGATGACAAGACCTGCTCCCTATCACACTGCAACGTGTTGTATCCAGCTGCTTTTGTTACTGCCAAGTTTTTAGACATTCTTAAGTATAGTTTTACATACACTGTCAATTGACTATACACTACTTGAAGGTAGGGACAGTATTTGTTAGTAACTAACAATGTCCTATGTGCTGGAATCTAGCCTATTAGTGGCAGTGATAGAACTATACTGCTCTGTTTCCAGCCTTGGTTCTGCCATTCACTTACCAAAGGCATTCATTTGCAAGTAAGGTAATAGGGGTTGAAAGGAATTTTCTTTATTAATGGAATGAAGAAGAAAAAAATTGTCTTATTCTAATTTTTAAATAGAAGATGTCAGATAAATAAAAGTTGTTTATATATCTGAAAAAGAATACTCCACAGTGAAGTTTCTATGGCCAAGGAAAAATCCAGACAACAAAGGCTGGGTCTATATGACACAGGTATTTCAAAATCTGTCTTGCGCATTTAGTTGACTCTAGTGTGTGTTGGCATTCTTAGCCTGTAATAAAAGGAAGGCTCAGAAAACCTCATATACTCTATTGCTTTTGTTTGCTACCACCGTGAACTAGATTTAACTAGAGTTTTTATCGCCACCTTGAGATTTCTTTGGAGGCACTGTTGCTTAGTAACTTAGAGATTTTTTTTGGCAGCACTGGGGTTTGAACTTAGGGCCTCATGCTTGTTAGGCAGGTGATCTACCCTTGAGCCACTCCACCAGCCCTAAGTTAGAGGTTTGTCCCACCACTTATACAATCTGTGACATTGTTCCCCTGTCCCTCAATTTCTACATCTACAAAATGGAGATATTGATAGGATCAAATGTGGCAGTTTAAAAAGGTGCTTTTTGGGTTGGGGAATAAAACACAAGCAACAATAAAGAGGATGTGAGAAGGGACAGAAAGTAGAATTACTGTAAGGAGTGCAGGGATCAAACGCAGAGACAGGAAAGGCCTAATTCCTGTAACATCTTACCCTTGGATCTCTCCCTCTGCTTTCCCCCTCTTAACCTTTGTGTCTTCTCAGACTCAGACCCAGTGCTGACATTTTTCAACTTCCTTTACTACAGGGACAAAATCTGGCAATCACAACCTGATAAATTCATGGTCCACAATAGCATATGGTAGCATGTTTGATGCTTGCTTTCTTCTGTAGAGAGGTGTTTTACCTTCATAGCTATGCAGAGAAGCTGGAAAGGACAAGGACAGGGAACACTAATTAGCAAATGGAGCTTGTCTGTTTCACCTCATCTATTGGGACTTGAGTTCAAAGCAGATGCTTGAAGTGAATTTCACCATCTTTGAACTTATTTCAGGTTGTATTATTTTATCTTAATGAATTGTCCTTAAGCTTTCTTTGTCTATAATGTGAATGTATTATTTAGATGAAATACAACTTTCATCTGCTTCCATTTACCTAAGGGAAAGTCTTGTTTTTGCAGAAGACATATACTAAACTAGCATTTCAGTTATTTTAAAACTATTCCCACCACCTAGTCAAAAGAAAAACCATGTGGCAATAAGGAAAAAAAAATTGCATTCCAAAGAACCTGAACACATTCAAAAGACTAAAGGATTCTTTTTTTTTTTTTTGTTTGGAAAACAAAGTTTTCTCTATTTTTGTCTCAGTCTCACTTATACAAATCAGATGATCTTGTGGATTGGCCAGATTTGGGAGGAAAGGGGGAAACAAGGTAGGTAAAAGAAGGGGAGAAAGACTAAGACATTTGCATGGTACATTGTAGGATTCCTAATGACCTTCACTGAATGATCAGGGGATATGTCCAGCATAGCAAAATCAATGTAGTAAAAATTAGATTCAGAATTTGGGGTGACAATATAAGAAAATGGTCAAATCTAAAGGGGTAAAGCTTAATTGTGAAAAAGGAAAAATGAGTCAAGTTCAAAAGGAGAAAAATAATGAAGTCAAAGAATGGGTCAAAATGCAGAAAGCAAGAGATTTAGCAGTTAATCCATTAAAAATGGCCTTGTTTCTGTATCTCTATCCCGAAATTTCTGACTATAATAAACTGGCTGGTATTAAGAGTTATAAAAGTTGGCATCTCAATCTCCTCAAGAAGCATATTCATATTGTTTAATTAATAGGACCAGTGTGTTAATTAATAAGACCATCTAGTATGGGACTTAGTTCTGTAAACTTGTACCTCCCTCTCAAAGAACAAAATTATTCAATCTTTTCTTATTTAGCCAAATAGTTTCAGGCACAGAAAAAATTTGCAGCAAGTTTTGAGGCACGTGTCTAACATTGTTGCTAAGACTTAATAAATCCTGCAAATCATTCCACCTCCTTCCATGTCAAACAAGGGCAGCTCCCCTATGAGTTTAATTGCAGTCAAGAATCGGTATTGTTGTGCTGACATGTGGAATGCTCATCTTTCCCAACATGGGAGTTCCTTGCTTTGACCTGTCATGATATAGTAACAGGAAACACTGAAGTTACAATGAAATAGACAGAAAGTTGATAAATGAGGTTTTGGGCCAGAGCATTTAAAAATCCACAAAAATCAATTATGGTAAATATTTCCAGAAAACCCACCTGACATTCCTTTGAGAGGTTTTACCTCAGTGATTTATTTGTAGAGAGCAAAGCCAAGAAAACAATTTTCCACTTGGGAAATGCACCAATTCTGCAATAATGAATATTCACAGAGATAATAATGACTACTCTCTTTTACATATGTTTAGCGATTTATTTTATTCCCAGATAAATGTGTCATGGTGCACTCTTTGTTCTCTGGACTGAAGCCTCGAAATATTTTATATAACAGATTCTAGCTCCTCTGTGATTTTTATCTAGATTGCATTTTTCTGCTGTATTACACAATGATTAGTTGTCAGTATTTTCCAGAATTATGAAATTAATCTAGATTACTCAGAATTAGAATCTAATCTGATTTATGTATGCATGCAAGGTGCGTGTATACTACTGTATTAACATACGTAATTTGTGCTGCCACCCCGTATCTAAGCATTTACCAGTTTAGTCATAACAAAAACTCTTGGGGTTTTACTAAAACTAATAAAATGAACATTATTCGAACCTAAGCTTGAACACATTTAAAAATAACAGTGATGACATTTATTTGCAAAGAGCCTTAAGTCCTTTATGATTGTTTTAAATTGTGTCATGCTTTTGCCAGGTCTTGAACCATGGATGCTTTTATTTAGCTAACATGAGTCACATTCACTTTTATGTTAATTAGGTCAAACTTCCAACTCATATTTGGCCTTCCATTAAATAAATCTTCTAAGTTTTGCAGTACTTAACACATTCTGTTTCTATTGTCTTCTCTTTCCCCACCCTGTGTTTGCTTATTTGGTTTTTTGGGCCCAAGTATAAGACCATATCTTTACTCTTGGTTTCTTTTATCTTGTTTTCTGCCTACAGCTCTGGCCTATTACAATCTTTTTGAATTCAGATTCTGTCATCCAACACACTCATTATCCTTTAAATCTAGGCAAGTTGAAGGAGGTGTGTTTAATTTGTAGCCCAGTCAGTGTTGCACAGCTGTTCTTTGAAAAATAGAGCATGATTCAACACCATGTGCAGGAGAGGTAATTACTTTCTTTTGTCCCTGGAGAAGATGGTTTCAAAGTCTTTCAAAACTAAGATATTGAAGAATCTCAAGGAATTAATCTTCCAAATATTTACTTTCATGCCACATCCATTTCAAACTTTGTTCCATACATAGACTGAGCTCTGGTTTGTCTTGTCCTTCCCACACTCACTCAAGGTCACACAGAAATTAAATTTCTGCCATCTTGAATTTATAGCTGATTTCTACTAAATTCCATTCAAATCATATTTCGCATATGTTTCAACAATATTTTGAATCATTAACTTTTAAGAGCTCAAGTTCTAACAGAAAAAAAGATGTGCTTTAAAATGTGTCAACTGAAAGTATTCTGGCACACAGGTATAGCTTTTCCAAGTTGTAATTTGAAAGTTTTTTTTCACTATTTACCCTATAATAAATGAGAACACTTAACTCTAACTTACTTTTATTTTGAGAGAGGATTTATTTTATAGTTTAAGCTATAGTTTAAGCCACCTCTAGATTATATCATTCTTTTTCAGTTGTATTGGTTTGAATTTTACTAGACCTAGTATGTAATTCCCACCTCATTTTGTAATGAACTCTTAAACTTTATAAACTATACTATAGAAGAAAGAGCAAGCAATAAGAATATATATTAACCTAAAAATGCTTCTAAATATCAGATATTTGTTTTCTGGCTTCTTTATAAAATACTGATGTTTTCAGAGTAAATCTAACATAAAACAATACTTAGATAAAATGTGTTTAAAATATTTAGCAATAATTGAACTTGTAATAGAATTATATTGCATTTGAAAATAAAAGTTATATGACAACTACTGTTTAAAGCCTGATATCTAGCTCTGATGCCCTTGGCCAAGAAAGATACATATGAACTCAACATCTAATTCCCCATTGACTCTTCCTCCAGGATTACACCTCATTTGCTTTCTCAGTGGTTTCTAATGATTTTCCTATTTCCTCCTGAATCCAGAGTCTTCAATAACTGACTATAAGGGGTATTTTAGAAACTTGGACAATGGGATTCATGGTGGTGAGGACCTCAATAATAGTAACACATATGGAAATTTCCTCCTATGTGGTATTCACGGTATAGTTTGTGTTAATAGTCTATTGTTTCAGAGGAGTTTGACTTGGGCCTGCGGATGGGAATAGGAAAGTTACTCTCTTCTACACACTAGTTTCTTTGGTGTGTAATTCTACTCTGTGAGTCATGATTTGGAAGATGAATTTTGTCTGTAGTGTGTTGTGCAAACAGCCTGATGAACTGACTAGTCTAAATCTAAACTCTAAGAAAGGTATTTCTCTCTACTTCTATTGCAAAAAATTTATAAAATTTCACATTTAGTGAAATTTAAGGTCTTTGTACATAGTTTGATTTGGCATTGAATTGCTATTGGCTCCATAGCAAATTATAACATAGCACAGCATCCACCTAGTAACAGAACTTTGAGGGTTCTTTTTAAAAATTTATTAATTAAGTAATTAATTAATTTTTTGTGCTCTTCAACAAAACAAAATGTTCCTGCTAGATACACTAAGTACTTGGTACAATTCACCTGACAGATTAGAATAAGTTTTGTTCTATAGATGTTTCAAGGTTCATTTAAAGAACATCGTGTTAATGTCCCCTTACCAAGTAAGCCCTGCTTCTCCTGTCCTTTATACTAGATGCTGGGCTTACGTGCTGAGTTCCTAAGGTCAGTAAATCCTGAGTTATTTGCTAAATACATACAGGCTGTTTTTTTTGTTTTTTTTTTTTTTGCGGTAGTGGGGTTTGAACTCAGGGCCTACATTTTGGGCCACTCCACCAGACCTCTTTTGTGATAGATTTTTTTCAAAATAGGGTCTCATGAACTAATTGCTTGGGTTGGCTTTGAACTGTGATCCTCTTGATCTCTGCCTTCTGAGTTGCTAGAATAACAGGCATGATCCACTGGCACCTGGCCATTTTGCTCTTTTATTAATGTCATTCCTACACAACATGTAGAGACAGTACTTGGAACAGAAAATTGGACATTTTTATTATGGATATTCATTACTAGCATATATTATTTATGTTCTGTTACAATGGGGACACAATACATCATATTTTGTATTGAAAGTATATCTTCTACAATTTCAATAATCACAGGTCTTCAATATCAGATTACTCTATCATTTTTGGTGACACTAGGGTTTGAAGTCAGGGCTTGCACTTGTCAAGCAGGTACTCTTGAGCCATACTGCCATCCCTTTTTGCTTTAGTTTTTTTTTCAGATAGGGTCTTGTTTGGGGCTGGACCAACCTGGACCACAGTCCTCCTACCTAGGGTCTGGGTTCACAGGTGTATGACACCATGACCAGCCTTTGTTTGAGATGGGGGGGTCTCCCTAACATTTTGCCTGAGCTGCCTTGAAACATGATCCTCCTCATCTCTGCCTGCTGAGGAGCTGGGATTACAGGCTTTTGTCTCTTCTTGTGTTCTTAAATTTTCTTAGCACCTACTATTTTTCACACTGAGGCACACTGATAAGCTACTACCTTAATCAAACCCATATTTTATTATAAACATATTAGTAAACAAAATATTTCCAGTTTATGATATATTTTATGAAGGTTATGAACAGTGCTGGTGAGTTTGAAAAAGTAAAATAGAAGGAACGCTTACATTTGATGGCAGGTTTAGAAACAGGTTCTTGAAATATGTTTTTAAAATGGAGTCTCAAAAGGTAAAGAAAAAACTAAACACTTAAGGAGCTAAACAACATTTGAAATTCAGGAAAAAGGAAAAACAAAGGCTCTGAGTAAGGGAAATGTTAGGGGAATTTTAGGAACTATTTGAAGGTTGAAGCAGTTGGAGCAAACTAGGGAGGCTAGGATGATATTAAAAGGTGGAAACATAAATTCTCTCAACTAATAAGTTCTTCAGTGATGCTGGAAATAAGATCAACAAGAAAATCAACTCCATTCCAGCATATTAACAAAAACAAATTTGAAAAACACGTGGGAGAAATAGATTCATTTATAATAACAACCAAAACTTTGTATCTGAGGATAAATCTAATAAGGATATTAAAAAATCAATAAAATAATAATGAAGGGCTTGAAAGAGTGCCTGAATAAATGGACACATACTTCTATATTAATGCCTGAGAGAAGATCAATATTATTATAAATGTTAATTATCTCCATCCCCCAAATCTATGCATGAAAATACAATTTACCTCAGTAAATTGGGAGGCAATACACTCTCTCAGAAAGAGCGGGTTGGATCTTCTGAAAAATACATGGTGATTTTATGCCTCACGTATATCAAGGTTGCTTTAGCTTATTTCCTAGGTCCAACTGAAGTTTCCTATCACAGAATTTGATCAAATTATGGAGGCACCTAAAATTCAGTATTGAGTGCACAAATAAGTAAACTTTATGTGCCTTGGTCATTTCGGTCTCACTCCATAAAATACATTATAAGAGAAAACAAAAGGTTTGTAAAAACACCAAGTGTCTTTTGGAAGATTTATGTACACTGAGCTTTGAACACCACTGACAACTTCTGTTCCCATTTCGTCAGCAGCATCTGTTACAAGAACTCATGGATAAAAGATACAGGCACTGAAGTGAGGCAAAAAGTGTACAAGATCAACAGATGGCAATGCTAGATTCTTGTTTTCTCTTTGCTTTAACTACTGTGAGATCTTGGACATTCGGAGCACTGAGTTTCTTCATTTGCATAATTTGTAATTAGATTAGTGTTTCTAGAACCCTGACTGACCAGAGCTGATAGATGTCTACAGCAGGAGGGACACTGAATGGTGGTGTCCCTGTTAAAGTCTGTCTGAAATGTAGTGAGACTTGAAGGAGTTAGGTGAGAGCAAGGAGGGAGTTTGATAGTCCAGTTCACCAACAAGCAGTGAGCAAATTGGAGTCAGGAATGGATAGAATGTCTTAACAATTTCTTTTATTATTATTGTTGTTGTTGTGCTGGGTGGGGGTACACTGTGGCATTTACAAGTGTTCTTACAATATATCAAAAACATCATACTTGAATTCACCCCCTCCACTGCTCTTTCATTCCCCCTCCCCTAATTCCTGGAACAGTTTCAACAGGTATCATTTTTGCATTTACATCCATGTGTATACATTATTTGCACCATGACAGTTCCATCTCCCTTTGTACAAAGCAAACCCACAATGAACAATTGCTGATTTGAAAATATTTTCTCAGTGTTCATTTCATTTAGTTTAAACCAATCATCATATTGAAATGAATCAGTCAAGTTACTGAACACACAATGCAGTAGGATGCAGGCAGGATGAGTGGAAGAAATCCCTTGGGCACAATCTAAAACAATCACCCCTAACCATCACTTGCTGCAGAGTGGCAGCAGCAGTCAGAACACTTTGGCACACAGTAATTAGAGATGGAGAAACACAATTTCAACTAACATGTTCTATTATTAGTGTATTTCCGCAGCAGAGTACAAAGGCAAAGCTTGTCTTCTTATGGTGAATTACTCCAGGCAGCAGAACCTGTTTATACTCTGCACTCAGCCAGTGTTCACACCACATACACCACACAAAACTGCTGTCACCAAGGTGACAGCCACCCCCACAGTGATTCACACAGGGATAAACAGTAGAATGAAGGCAACGAGGCAGCTGAAAACAGCACTTATCCACAACCTAGACCATGGCCCTTTAAATACTTGTTACCTGTCTAGCATGGTAGGGAAAAGATGTATGAGAATACAAGAGGTGATAAAAAATTTAACCACAGAAAAAAGAAATAAGGAAGAAAATTAACATCTTTTGAGTAAGGTTTAAACACCAAGTATCCTATTTCATTGTCACAGAGAAAGAGGTTAATGATGAGAGAGAGGAAGTAATTTGCTCAGGATCACAAAGGATGTAAACCTGCTGTTTCATATAAAGCCTGGTGAAGATTCTGCAAAACCATTCAGCTATTAAAAATAGAAAAGAAAAGGGGAAGAGGAAGAGAATGGTGTTCCCAAATAATGAAGTGCTGTTCACTTCTCTTTACTGGTACATCTCATAGGCACAAACACCTAGACAGAAGTAAGATTCAAGGACCAGTTGCCCCATTTATTGTAACTACTACATGTTATCAAAAACAGAAAAGGAGCAAGTTTGAAATGCTTTATTATTCACAGAGCACTTATGATAAAAATTAAAATTAGAAGTACTTCTTTGAATAGCATGGAGATGCAAATTGTGAGAATGAACTTAATTCTTAAAGTCATCTCTAGGAAATTCACTTGTAGTGGAATATTTCCTTCTTTAAGATAAAGTCACATGGATGAAAGATTATTGTGTATAATGGTCAATATAAAACAGCTTTTGTGTGCCATGATTTCTCTAAATGTGTTACATGAATTTATTTAAGTTTCCTGGCTGATTAAAATTCTGAATTTCAATTTTATTTTGGTCGCTATTAACATCTATAAAATTTTGACACCAAAAAAATAAACGGCTACTTATTAATTCAATGAGTCTCTGAGCCACATTTTTGCCTGTAACAGTCTCAGGCAAGGCTCCAGTCACAACTTACGCCTGTCATTTTCTGTAATTAAAAGTACACAGTCATATTTATGCATTCTGCCTCCTAGCAGCTGCAGTTAGATGAACTGTGAACAAAGAAAACATTTTGACACAGTTAATTATATGGCAGTTCTCCTTTGCTAGCAAATACCAGCTACCTCCTCAGATGAACAAAAGACTTTTTGTTATTTGTCTTCTATATAATAATGTAAGTAGCCACGAAGAGCTTCATTTTATACTTACAAGGAGTTTTAATCCTGAAACTTCAGTCCAATAAATATTAAAATTGTCCAGTAACTTAATAAAGACATGAATATCAGATTATACGGTTTTGAGTAAAGTACTTTATTTGGGGAACAAAATTTGAAACATCTTTTTGTTCAAATGAAAGTTCAGATGAAAAGAAAAACGCTAATAGGATTTAGCTTCACCCTGGAATAGATCAGAGATTACAGTCAATTCTACATCCCTTGTTTTGTATGTGGGAGCAATGAAGCACTCAGGAAGAGTCCCACCAGGCATCGTGTTTGCATACTGGGCTCTTCATGGCAGGGTGGTGGGAGATGATTTGCAGCTGAGATATCTGAGGACATGAAAATTGTAGATCAGGGAGACTAGCACAGGTGTATTACCTGAAAACTGTGATCTTTCCCCAGTGGGAAAAATCATTGCTATTCACTACCTTCAGTGCTTTGTAGAAGAGAGTTGGCATGAAGTGGCAAAAACTGTGAAACAGATATGCAACTCAGACTAAACAAAGGCCCATCTAAGCGGAAAATGTCACCCACATGAGTCACAGTCACCTTAATTTCTAAATCCATTTTAATCCATTTGCTCTTCTCTCTCTCTCTCTCTCTCTCTTTCCCCATCCCTCTTCTTCCATATGCCTTTACTACTCACAATTTTAAAAATAATAGAATTGAGAGCATCAGTATAAACTGAGGAAAATGCAAAATGGTAGAATGGCTGTGCTTGAAACTAAATGCACAGAAGACTAGGTCTTCAGAGACCTTTTACAAAATTCAGTTAAAACAGATCTGGCGGAGTGGCTCAAGTGGTAGAGTGTCTGTCTAGCAAGCATGAAACCCTGAGTTCAAACCCTAGTACTGCCTCCCCCCAAATATTTCAGTTAAAATATGCAACAAGGTACAGAAATTTACTTAGTGATTATGAAAATTGACTTTGGATTGAAACCATTTGCTTGGTTACTTCATATCTCTGAGTCTTATTTTTCTGAAACACTTATAAAATAGGGGCTGTCTTCTCCCACAGGGCTGTTGTGAATATTCAGTAAGACACTGTGTGCAAGGTGCTTATTACAGCATCCAGCAAACCCTGCTAAATAGTTTCTCTTGTAAGCAATAAATGCATACCTTAAAATAGAAGAAAAACAACCTTACTTATTTTCCCTATGGTCAAATAGATGCTTAGTGATTCTCTTAGTGAGCTACTTAAATTTTAAACTTTATTTATTTATTTGTGTGTGTGTGTGTGTGTGTGTGTGTGTGGTGAGAGGGACTTCAGCCTCAAATGATTACCACAACCTGCATATGAGTGGGAGTATTAAAGTGAAGTCTAGAAAATAAGGTATTACATGCAAGAAAACACACATCAATAATGATGCCAGGCGTCAGACTGTGATGAAAGCAAATTATTTCTTCAACAAAAAATTCCACAGGAAGCAAATAATAGCTATTTAATTCTAACACATATATTTTCTGCATAACTGATGGGAATCCACTGTACAGGGAAACCATTAAGGTTCTGTGTGTATTCATCACTATGCTTATATAAGCCATTCTTCCAATTCATGTGTATGAAGACTGAGTCACCTTCCCCTATCTTTAGGGTAGCCTGAGCAGTTCAACATCACAATGACAATGATAAAACACCATTTTCCCTGGCCTTAGTATCTCTGAAAATCTGACGCCCTACATCTCCATTCTTGCTGTTCACATCCCTGAAAACAGAAGTTTCTATAGTTACCAACTATGAACAATCCCCAACTTTCTCTTTAAAATGGCAATCAAAATAATTTGGGGAGAACTGATGTGTCGATGGCAGCTGGTTGAGTGAAATGAGGACTGTAACATACTCTGCCTGTCACCAAATCCATTACTAGGGCTACATGCTGGCTCAGACCAGACCCCATCAGGATGCTTCACTGGACAAGAGCCAAGAGCCAAGATAATTGGATTCTCCCTCAAAGTACATCCACAAAGAGGGCCTCCCCACTGGCTTCCTTCTTCCCTATGGAGCAGAGATCGGAGACACAGTGTTTGCCTTCTCTCATACAGTCTTCCTGCCTTTTTAGTGGATATGGCATCCACAGTAATTTGCAAATGACCTGTCTCTCTTAAGGTTATTTGTTTAGGAAAGTTTCAGTATGTATATAGCTGTTGAAATATGAGTGTTTGCATGTGATAGAAAAATATATATGGTAAGAAAATCTCTGGAGTGAAGGAACAAAATTTTTGTAAATCTCTACAGGTTATATGCTATTAGAGATTCAATTCAAAACAATTTAAGAATAAAAGGAATTGATTTTTTCCTCTATAGTGGGGAAATCTAGTAAGCATGGCTGGATCCAGGTTCTTGCATAGCATACAAAAATATTATTTTCTCTAATATCTTTCTTTTTCTTTCTATTGGCTTCATTATTTGTCAGTTTTCTCCAAGTGGTAGAAAAGCGGCCCAAATTGCTAAAACATTTGTCCCTTTTATCTCCTGTTCTCAGAAAGATGGTTTCAGTTTCTTTGTCCTCTAAAATCTTTTAAATAGCATATGCTGATTTTCTTTCCCTGGTCCATACACCGACTGCTGGGCCAGTTTTGTGTCCAAGAAAATTAGACACACTGACTGCGCAGCCTGACATGAACCCTTATGAAGGAAGCAGAAATCTTGCTCACAGCCTTCCCAGAATCATTTGGACTAAAGAAAGGATCACTCCTACAGAAATAATAGCAGGTACAGTCTTTAAGCACTGTCTGGAACATATGTGCATTTTGTAAATTAAATTTTGGACTTGAGAATTGTATAGGTTTGAAAGTTCTTTAAAAGACATCTTTTGCTTTTATTCCCAGGATGACTGTGAAGCCAAGCTGTTAGTCGGCATCCTGGGGACTATAGCATCCTTACATGAAAGTATTTTGTCAAGTTTTAAAATCCAGAAACTTGTAAATTCTCTGTTTCTCCAAGTCTTCCACACAGTTGGTTCCATGTAAGGAACTCAATAATATTGCCAGTACTTTCTTAAGTTTCTATTTTGTATTTCAAGGCCAAGATGGGGAGAGGGGGAAATTAAGGCAAGAACTCTTTCACTAAAAGCTCGTGTGCTCAAGGATTCAGTTCTGAAGTTGTCAGAGTGAGCAAAGGAATGCCAAGCCTGGTAGCTTGTCAGCCAAGTTCTGTTCTCAGCCACATGTCCACAGCTTCCATCGCTATCAATGGGAGTTGTGTGTGTGTGAACTGAGGACAGAAGCTGGCTGTGTATAAATAGCTCGGCAATGGTGAAAATCTCTTCTTGTGCGTCTGGTACAACAGAGGTAGTCTTTTGCAGTTACTAGCTCATTCTCCCTCTAGTAAAATATCCAAACAGTTTCAAGAAATCCTATATCAGAATATTTGATGGCAATTATTTTATCTAAAAGATTTCAGTCAAGGGAACAGGTAGCAATATTCGTCTAAACTTTTTCTCATTTTCCAATAGCAAACCCAAGCCAGATTTAATAATTCATTGCACCACCAACCTTCAATGTTCTCTTGGCTGAGCTGTCAATCAGCTAATTGACTAAGTGATATGCATCTAGTTGGGAGGTGGGGTGGGAAGTTAACACCCAATTAAGGGGTTAACTTTTGTTAACCCCTTTCTAGCTGGCTTCTCGCTCTGCAGAGATGTATGACACAGTGGGTAGTCCATGAGCTCTGACCCTGACAGGCAGGACACAAGTAGAGTCCCTTGGCAACCTTAACTGTCTCACATTCTGCCAGCAGCCTTGGTCTGGCATCTAGCACATTAGCACCAGGCTAAGCCATCTTCTTATACAGCCTCTGGGCATATAGATAAGTGTGGACTTGTACTATGCATTGAAATTGGATTTCAAGCCAGACATGGTGGCACACACCCACATCCCAGGCCCTCTTCACGGGACCATGCAAATGTAGCTGGAAATGAGATGAGAAGGAAGTAGTTTGGAATTCAGAGGGCAATGTAGTTTATTTTTTTTCTGTGCATAATTTTTCCCTTTTTGAAATATATTTTTCTGAGAGTATCCTTAGAAATTAAAGTAGTGGCAAATAATGTTTTCAATGTATTTATCTTAAATCATAGCATACTAAATTGCAATAACTTATTGCTTTAAATACTACTACCTTGAATATCAGTGATCCACTCCATTTTGTTAATGTTAGACAGAAATTGATAACTGAATCATTCATTATAAAAATCATTACTACTGATGATGTAATTACTCCTGAATTATTTGCTTTGTTAATTAACTTGCATCATTGTCACATTGGTTTACTAGAGCAGCTTTATAACACAGTTCACTTTTGGTATAGCTGAACATGGCAAGAATTCTGAACTACTCCTTGTAGTTTTACATGGTTTATGAATATTAAAATCTCATGCTGATCCAGAGACTTGATCTGAGAATCTCTATTGCAATACCAAAGGTCAAGAAACAAAGTCACAACCAGGTGAAAATGCAACAGGAACCACAGAAATTAAGAGAACAAAGGAGAGTTGTGTAAAATTTCAAAATAAAAGAAGATACAGCAATTATAACCAAAATCCAGATTACAAAACTAGCAAAATCATTAATACATATGCATAAGAACTTTACATTGGCATTCCTTTTTGCTTGGATATTTGTATGATATCAAGCAACCCACTCAATCATCTAAACCTCTGTTTCTCAATAAATAAAATTAACTCAAAATGTTAAAAAAAGAATTATAATTAAGTAACAGGCCAAATGTATCTTTCTGTGGTTTCTGATTAACCATGAATTGTAAAGGCTGCATAAAGCCACCGAAAGTCACTTGCTTTATTCTTTTTGTGACTACTTACCAAAAAAAGTTGATTTTCGTATGATAATAATGTGAGCTCAGGCATTTACTCACAGTATTTGAGTATCTGAATGTGCCAAGCTTTGTGAAATGTATGAGGTAAAGAATGAAAAAAGCATAGTATCACCATTACAAGGCTTATGGGGCTAATATGGAAATGGATAGTTGAAAGGTAATTACATCTTGAGAGAAAAGCATGTTTGAAGATCCCAAAATAAGACCTGCTATACTCTAAACAGTCTCTTTCTTCAATAAGTTAATACTACAGCCTGGTCAGGAATGCAAATATTGCCATCACAGCAAAAATAAACCAATAGCAAGTATATCTTCAAGTTATAGCAATGCGCTAAGGCGGAAAAGGTCTACTACACTTGGGTTTGTTTCAAAAAAGGGAAGCATTTTCAGTTGTGTCTTGAGGAATAAATAGGACTCATCTGGAAGACACATCGAGAAGGAGCAGAGAGAGGTTCTAGAGGAAAGGGAACGATTAGGTGCTTCTCTGTTTCAGAGAAAAGGTCCAGAATGTACTTATGGATAGTGTCCTCTTAGCTGAAAGCTGGAGGATAGAGACACTTGCTGGGTTAGGGAGAGGAAATAGCAGAAAGGAATTACCAGACAGAGAGACTGGACCTGGGAAGATGGAAATAAGTATCAAGTGATGAGTGGAGAAGCGATGACAGTAGATAGGTAGCTTCTCATGAAAGGACTCCAAACCTTGAAAGAGTATGGACTTTTTCAGAACCATGAAAAGCCACCTATGCATTTTAATTATCTTGCTCAAGTCCATTGTCCTTTAGCTAACTGAATTAGCTGCTGGTCTCCCTCCCTCACTTATTCTTTTGATAGCAAGAAATGCCTCTTTCCTTGATCATCCCATGTCTGCTTCTATCCACACGAAACAGACCACATGGGGAGTCTTAGGAAAGATGAGGTGATGTTATTCTGGTTTGCAAAATCAAACATCATACTAATCTGGGATCAATGTCAGAGTGGAATGAATGGGCAGAAGCTATTCCCTAGAGCTCCTTCTGTGCCCAGTGAGCTGTGGACAACTTCCTGAGGCCCTGCATTGGGAGACTGGAAGGGAAAGTGGACCTCCATATATGAAAGTGGATGCAGGTGTGCCATTAGCAGATCCAAACTAGGGATGCAGTGGGATAAATATAACACATAAAGAAGCATTTAGAGACCTTAAACTAAAAGAAAAATTGACATAATGTCACTGGAGGCCAAGTTCTATTTAATAAATACAGATTGTTCTTCATGGGTAGAATATTTGTGATGGTCAATTACTGCTAGATGAGAAGAAAAAGTTGGCATAGACTTATGATTGATGCTCACAACATGAAATTGAGCAGACACAGAGCTTATATGTTTGTCATGGAATACAACTAAAGTTTAAAATTCAAGACAGAAAAAAAGCAAACACTTGAAAGGATGTTAAACCCTAGGATATTAAAAGGAAGGTGATCAAGGTCCAGAGTTGAGCCTCATCATATGTGTCAAATTTTCTGATTCATGCTTTCTTCTTGAATAGTAAATGATAGGAGATTCCTACAATTTAGGAGAAGGGTTCAGAGAGGAGCAGTAAAGGAGGGAATGGGAGAAGGCATTGAGGTGGGATTTGACTTCTGAGCTGGGGGACGAAGTCTTTGTCTTTTGTCTTGGTCCTTCATAGATTCCCTTGTGCCTTCCTAATCTTTACAAAGATGAAAGGATGAAGGAAGAGCCTAAAGAACCTCTTTGCAGGCAGTAACTTCAGAATATCTGACTATTCTGTAAAACCGTGGGCACAGACAATTGAATGTTGTGTTGCATGATACCAACCACCTGCAGACTAAATTCAGGAAGACAGAATCTTCCATGCAAGGCTGAAAACTTAACTGCTTTCTGGTGCTCTAATGTGTATATCCCAGTGGTTTATATATGAGGAAAAGGGCAGACAAGATTCCATAGATAAAGTATAAATAATAAAAATCAAGACCAGAAAGCAGAGAGGGAAAGATGGAGTAAGAGAAACTGTAGGATAGGATGATATGATAGGAGGTTGGTGGATTTGCTCATCTAGAATAATTTGATTTCTCTGATCCCTAGAACAATTTAGCACCAACTTTCACATCCAATTTCAACCTTAGGAAATGAAGTGGGCAGTGAAAATGTGGTTCTTAGTTTCATGAACTGTGGAATTCTTTCTGAGCAGGAACATTGTATTAAAGCATTTCAGGATTTATCATGGAGGTATGGCACCATGGAAGTGAGAGGTTGGTATGCGAGGCCATCTGGTGGGAAGCAACTTGTCAATCTCCCAGATGGTTTGTGAAAAGAGAGAGACTTGATATTGAACTGAGATCAGCATATGAAAAAGAGCCACAAAACTGCAAACTTAAAAACATTTTTCCACACAGTATTTTGAGAACTTCATAAAGTAAATTTTATATGATCTGAAAGATCATATACAAAAGTTTTCATTTTCAATATGGGATAATTTCAGGAATGTACACCACAATTTCTCTCACTTCTTTTAGTAGACTTTTTATTGACCTGAAGTTGTCGAATTAGGAAAAAGAAAGTTATATTCTTTTCATAGATTTATTTGCATATATTCAAGTTTTATAAGGCATATATATAGGAAAGTCTAATAGGATTTGGCCATCCTTGGCTTATGCCTTCAAAAACGTATTCTGAAGAGTCATTATTATGTTTGTGAAATACATCATGTTACTTAAAGAAAATCTGGTCTTTGAATTTAAATTTCTGAATAAATGCATTTTGGAGCCAATTGGATAATGCTCACTCTTGATTCTGAAACTGGTATGATCAGGAAGCATTATCCTCACAGCCTGATAAACTTCCCATAATTCCAGGATTTTAATATTAACAATGTTCAAAAATAGGAATTTTGAAATGGTGCATAATTCTTTTTATTCCCGGTGTTGTTCTCAAGACAGAAAAACTGACTTTTATGTTTACCTTCTAATTTAGTTAGAACCTGATAATGATTCTATAGATTCACATAAAAATTCTCCTTCAACTTAGGGTGTAGTCATATGAACAATAAAGCTTATTTTTCAAAAATTTAATTTTTAACTTTTGTTATATGACTGTCTACTTATAGATAATCATATTTTTGAGGCAAACAGGGCTTTTAATAATGTGTAATAGTTGAACCACTATAAAATGAAATATGTGGGACAGAGTATCAAGCATAAATGAAATTTTTATTTTGTATCTGTTGTCATGTTCAATTAGATGTCAAACTTACAAAGTCATACAACAGAATATATTTGGCATAGTTTTTTTTTTTTTGCTGGAGTGTCTTCATGGATTTTTTCATCTTTCTGCATGCTTACAAAACACTTGATTATTCCTCTGCCTACACTTTTATTCAACTGTACTAGAAAGAGGACAAAATAGATAAGTAATGTTTACTATTGTTAATGTGGTAGGGTGGTAGTGGTAGTGGTGGTGATGTGGTGGTGGTGGTGGTGATCCTATCCTGTGTCTCCAGGGAATTCAGACATGCCCCAATAATTGGTGAGACAAGAATTATACAAATTGATTAACTCAGAGCTGAGAAGCTCCAAGGAGAAAATCAAAGCACAAAACACGAGGATGACCCAGGAAGAAGTTTTAGTTTTTCAAGGGAGAGTATTTTGAGTGTATCCAGAAAGATGCTGGTATTGATAGAGGTATTACCTGGTAGGGCAGGAGAATGTCTAATAGGAAAAATTGGGCCTGCACAGACAGAGGCGGTACCCAGGAAAACTAGGATTCCAGAGCAAACGCCCACAAGCTACTGAACAAACCCAAAGGGGCTCTTTATAGGAAAAATACCAAGAACTTAGGGGCCAGCAGCTCTGCACTGGAGCTATTATTATTATAAATTGCAACCAATTACAAACTAGAGAAAACAGTGAATGATTAGCACAATATTTCACATACAATTGGTCCTTAATAAATGCTCACAGAAACAATGAATGAATTATTGTTGACCATAACAAATGAAAGATATCTGGTGAGCATAGAGCATAGATACAAATAGTGTACAAACAGAATTCTTGACAATATTATACAAACTAAGTAAAGTGAACACTCATTTTTAGTGTTTAGTGGACAAGAGATGGAGATGTCATGAACATATTTGTCACAAGACAGAAATATTTTACAACTTTTATATATTAAGGAATTCCAATTATGGAATTAATCTGTGACTACAGAAGACCCAAAGTTAGCTACCTGATTTTTTTTTTTTTTTTGGAGGTACTGGGGTTTGAACTCAGGGCTTCATGCTTGCTAGGCAGGTGCTCCATCACTTGAGTCACACACGAGCACTCTTTTTCTTTATTTTTTGGATAGTCTTCTGTTTTTCTGGGGCTGGCTGTAGACCATGATCCTTCTACACATGCCTCTCAATGTAGCTGGAATAACTGCTGTGTGCTACCACATCTGGCTTGTTTGTTGAGATAGGGGTGTCACTAACTTTTTGCCTGGACTAGCCTTGAACCATGATCCATGATCCTCCCAGTCTCCACTTTCCAAGTAACTAGGACTACAGAGTGAACCATTGTGCTTAGCAAACTGTTAAAAAAAGAAAATGAAGGTACAAGAATGTAAATGATAACCTTTCATGACACATACTACACTCATGCACAAGGAGTCATCAATATAGGAAAAGAAAGTACCTCTCTACCAAGGCGATTGAAGCAGGTAATACAATCATTTTTATAGGAGATCATGTGTTTAAATTGTGCTTTACAGTTGACAAAGTGTCTTCACAGATTATCTCAATTAGCCCTCACAGCAGTCTTACGAGGTAGAGGTGATTATGATACTCAGAGGTGAGTGCAGACAAGTAATTGTACCTTGCTGCACTGACAACTTACCATCTTCTTGTATCAGGCATTTTCTCTTACCTGAGGCACATGCTACATTTTATTAAATATTTGTTAAAAACCCCACAAGACATGCCCATTCAGAAATTGTTCTGAGCCATCACTTTCTTTCAAAGCGATAGAAATCTACAAAGGCAGTGTACCTTTAATAATAGTACAGCACATTTTGTCATATGCAGTCTGTTCCTTCAAAAATTATCATGAAACAGATTGAAAGCTAAATATGCAACACCGAGTGCTCCAGTTAAAGCAGAGACCTCATTTCATTCAGATCAGCTGTGGATAGATAAGACAGAAGAAATGGCTGAAAAATTATGCTACTTTTTTCAGTCACCGTAGCACACTTTCCAGCTCAAGGTTGAGACAATTTACAGAGTGGAAGACATGACGCTTGGCTAATGGTTTTCGTGGCAAGACCTAATCCAAAGAGGCGATAGCTGTATTCTGGGGGCTGCCTTCTACAAAAGCATCATCACCTTACAACTTTCAGGTTCATAGCGTAGTGTGTCATAGATAAACAAAACATGAAAGCAGGAGTTAAACTATCCTTGGGCGACTGCAATAAGCTTCTTTAAATTGTATTAGCAGTGAATGTTGTTCTTCCCCATCTTTTTGCAGGTACTCTAATAAATTAAACAAAAAGCAAAGAAAAATAAACAAAACCCTCATCTTCAGGTATGCTTTTCCTTTGCAAAACCAATTTCACAGAGCAGTCAGATAGTAATAATGGGCCTCCCGGGGTTGTAATTTTTTATGCAACTTGACATGGGAGTCATGAGTAATTAATTATGTCTTCTATTTACACTTTGTCAGATAAGAGTATTAAACAGAAGAGCTGAGAGGAACACAGAACACTACCATTAATCTGTTTAATTTGCAAATCTAATGCAATCAAAAGGAAGACATTAGAGTTAAAATTGTTGTCCAGGTGGTGTCTTTCTTAAAGGGAAAGGCCTATTTGATGTGTAAAAGTCACATAGAGCCAGCAAGTCATGAGGGCTTCCAAGCCAGTACGTAAGTCTACCTGGGTTTTCATACCATTGGCTGTAAATGCTCTGGATGAACAAGAATTAAAATCATGCGTTCTTCACATCCATGCATTCCATGTGTTCATTTTTGTGCAATTATCTAACAAAGTGAAGAAGCACTGCATACATTAAACTGAAGAAGGTGATAAATGAAGTTATAAGCCTGGTATTTGTAAATTTATAAGAATCTGACAGTCAGCAGGCTTTGGTCTGGAAACACGACTGGCAGATTGGTAGACAGAAAGGAGAAATTACAAGGAAGATTTGGAATAAGTAAGAATTAATTGTCCCCAGAAGTAATCCCTGTACCATTTCTGCTCAAAGGGTGGTGACAACCAAGGACACAGAAGTTGATTCAGACACCTGTATCTCAAGATATTTCTAGAGAGAGAGAGAGAGAGAGAGAAGGAGAGAGAGAGAGGGAGAGAGAGAGAGAGAGAGAGAGAGAGAGACTTAGATGGTAAGATAGTGAATGGAGACAAGCTATTTCAGAATTTTCACACAATGCCGTATGATGTAACGTGCCTGGGATCGATGGTCAAACAGACCAGGGGTTCATTCTCCCTCTTTCAAACCTCTAGTTTCGCCATTATGGAATGATCATAATGATGCATGAGACCATACAAGGATGGGATGAGGTAATTTATGTAACATCCCAGGGAACGTCCCCAGGAAACAGCAGCCACTCAATAAACAGTAATGATCATCACCATCTATATCAATAAGGCAGTGATGTTTGTAAAAATTTATCACCTAATGTCTGCGGTAATTACTCACATCAATTAGTTCCTTTGGAACATAACATATACAAATGTGGCTGCATCGGTAGGACCTTGTTTACTGAGTTGGTAGTATGGTTATATATACAACTTGATAACCAAGTGTGATTGGCTCCAAGACCCTTGGGGATACCAAAATCTAAGAATGCTCAAATCCCTTATATTAAATGTAGTAGCTGCATGTCATCTAGGCAAATCCTTCTCTGTACTTGAAATCATTTATAGCTCACTTATAATGCAATGTAATGCAATGTAGTATAATGCAATGTAAATGGCATGTAAGTAGTTATACTGAATTGCTTAGGGCAATTATTCCATACATGTTCATACAGGGAAAACTCCATACATGTTCAGTACATTCATAGGGTTTTTTTTTCTGAATATTTTAGACTTAAGGCTGTTTGAGTCTATAGATATGGAGTCCATAGGTATGGAGAGATGGCTGTATAATAGTGTGGTTCAGATTCTCTATTTAGATGTGGCTAGCAACATGCAGCTTTAACTTGTAGTCTTAAATAATGAATAAAACTTTAGAAGAAATTCCACAATTATGGGAGCATACATACACGAACTGCAATTATTATGGTAACAACAGCAATTTTTCACACACACACAAAGGATATAAATTTGAAAGTATGCAGATAGTTACAACTTGTCTCTGAAAAATCCATTTATTTTCCACTTATCGCTAAGAGCACATATGGATTAGCGCATAAACAGGATCCAGGGGAGTTTAAGTCTAGGGACTAATTTACTGAACTACCCAAGCAACAGAGGATTGTTTTATCTAATTAAGACAGAGCACACGTACTTAGAATTAAGCATTTGCATTTAACAGCAAATTCAAAATTATAGAAGCAATTAGAGCTAAAATGAGGTATGATAATTTTTTTCCTGCACACCACTGCTGAGCTACAGTGCATTTTAATGGTTGCCTGTGTAATACTACTGAACATAAGGTTATGAATAGAAGCAAGGCAAAACCACATTCTTCAACCTCACTTCCAGCTGCTCATCCTCATGGGACCCAAATCCTTCACCCTGCTTTACCCAAGCCTCTTAAACATGACTTATATTTTCCCATGTTCCTACTTGCTAGACTAGTCTGGTAAGAATGTAGTTCAGTGCACAACCTACCTCATTAGGAATCTGAGTCTGCAGCTAAATAGAATTTTATTAAGGTCCTTGTTATCTTCCTAACCGATTTCGCATTTGCTTAAATATCTTCACTTTCCCTACAAAGAAGAATGAAATTTTGTTGTTTGCAGGTAAATGGATGGAACTGGAGAACATCATCTTAAGTGAAGTTAACCAGGTTCAGAAAGCCAAAAGCTGAATGTTTTCTCTCATATGTGGAATATAGACCCAATATAAATACAGCATATTATGAAAAACAGGTCATGCTAAGGAGAGGTCACAAATGAGAGGGGGAGGGCAAAAGAATGTACTTCCTATACAAGAATGAACACAGAATTTTTAAACCTGTTGAAATCACCATAAGAAAGGGACTAAGGTAGAAAGAAGAAAGAGGAGATGAACCAATTTGAATTATAATACATATATATGTGAAAATATCACAAGGAAACTCCTTGTATAGCTCTTAAACAAACAAAAATGTCATTTTTTTTCTTTTACAAGATCGGAGAATAGGAGGGCAGAACAGGTCCTGAGGGAGCGGGGTTGGTACCAGTAGGAGAGAGGAGGAGGTGGGGAAAGGGTGTAGGAGGGTGAATATGGTGCAAATACTATGTACACATGTATGTAAATAGAAAAATGAGACCCATTGAAACTATTCCAGGAATGGGGGAAGGGAGAATAAAAGAGACTGATGGAGGGGATGAATTCAAGTATGATATATTTGTTATACTGTAAGAAATTTAGTAAATGGCACAATGTGTTGCAGCACAACAATAAAAACTTTAACCTTTTTCTCTGAAATAATTATAGACATAAATTGCAAAGAAATGTACAGAAAAAGTCTATATACCCTTCACCCTCCCTATCTCAATGTTGTTATTATAGCCTGTCAAAATGAGGAAATATTCAAACTATGAATAATCAATACACCTTATTCAAAGTTCACCAGTTCTGTATGTGCTCATGTGTGTGTATATAGTTTCATCACATGTGCAACATAAGGGAATTACCACCACCATGATCAAGATACATGAGTGCCCAAATATTACCAAGCTCCCTTATGTTGTCACTTTATAGATACATACACCTTCCTCAGCCCCTTACTGAGCATGAATTTGTTCCCCACCTCAAAAACTTTGTGATTTTAAGAATATTATAGAAATCAGATTATACAAGATGTAACATTTTGAGATTGCCATTTCTCAATTAGTACCATTTTCTTGAGGTTCATGTAAGTTGCTCAGACTATCATTACTTCATTTGTCTTTATTTCCAAGGAGCATCTCATAGTGTAGATGTAGTACAGATTTTATTTATTTATTTATCTGCTTACTTACTTATTTGCCATTCTGGGGTTCAAACTCGGCCTCACACTTGCTAGACAAATATTCTACCATTTGAGCCTTGCCCCAGCCCTTTTTGTGCTTTACTTATTTTTCAGGTAGGGTCTCATGTTTTTGCCTGGGGCCAGCCTCAGACCTTGATCCTCTTCTTCTACCTCCCATATAGCTGGGATCACAGGCAGATGAAACCAAACCTGGATTATTGATTAGATGTGTTATCACTAGCTTTTTCCTTGGTCTAGACTCTAATTTTGATCCACCCCCCCATCTCTGCCTCCCAAGTCACTGGAATTATACATATGAGCCACTGCTTCCAACCCACTGTATCATGCTTTTAAATCATTCACACATGATTTAAAGACATTTTGGTTGTTTTCAGTGTATGGCTAGTCCAAGCAGTTTCTATGAACATTCATGTACAGGTTTGTAGTTTTAGATGAAGATAATTATAATTTCTCTTATGTGGCTAGTTCTTATTTGGTGCAAAGATCTTCAGAAATGGGTGAAGGGCTAGTGACTACATACTGCAAAAAAAAGTTTGTTACTATATTCAGGAAGGGGAACCATCTGTCCTGGTTTTCCCAGAATAGGTCAATTTCTATCGTCTGTCCTGACATAATGATCCCTTCACTCTCAGAGTAGCCTAGTTGGCATGATGAATTATATAATCACCCTAATTCAAATTGCTTAATGACCCTCAGGGTCATTGTTATCCCTATCCAGCTACGATGGAATTGAATTTTGGTAGATTGTGTTTTATAATTATTCTGTATACCTATGGAGTGACTCTCTGGAGTCTGAGAAATGAGACTGTCGTCTTGCAATGAAAAATAGTCTGGCTGAAGTCTCTATTACCTTGCCTGCTTCTTTAATGTTATAAAAAAATGTTCCTTTTGTCAGTTTTATGGTTGAAAACAGTTTCCAAACTCAAGTCTTAGCTCTGTGTGTCTGAGCTGATGTCATAGCTCTAAAATCACTGCCCATTTGAAAACAATTATAGAACCAAATTCTGAATGTTCTAGCTTATTTTACAGGTCAACCCAAAGACAGGACTCAGTGAGATGCAGTTCTACAGTGGGCTTAGTTTGGGTCAGGTGTTTGGCCCTTGGCTGATCTCTCTGTCCAGGACATTGAAGTCAAACTGGAGGATAGTACTGCCCCTTCATAAGGATCAAAACCCAGGGAGAGTTTTTCTTGTAGGTTAAGAGTACAGCAGGTTTGGGGCAAATGGATGGCAGACTTGGCCACTGGAAGAACTGGAGGAATGACAATACAGGCAACCACTTAATTTGTGTTCCACGAAGTGGTCAGTACACTGCCAAATGTCACAAGCTAGCAAGGAACACTGCCAGAATTCAATTGTATCACTTTTTTTAAACTAGAAAGATGGTATTCTTAAGTCTCTTATGCATCATATTTAGCTGTGCAAATGTGGAAATAAAAACCTGTCAATATAGCATCTTAAAGTTTTCTATGTGATTAAGAAGTCACGCTAATTGGAAGGCACACATATAGACAATTATCCTCTGTTCAACAATTCCATGTTACCCACTTCAATATCTATGACCACTTATGCCCTTAAATAATGCAAATATATCTGAGAATTGCATAAAATTGATCCATGAATCTATGGCTTAATGTCATAAGTTACAAAGGACTAAAAACACTCAAGTCTTAAAAAAAATCCTAATACATTTAAGTGAAAAGATAGTGGGGAATTTTGATACTTAAAAAAATATACACTCAGATGCACAGACACAGGGAAAGGTCTGGAAATACATATACCCAGAGGGTAGTTATATTTTCAGTTTTATTTTTATTGTCACATTATTGTTGTACTGGGAGTACATTGTGACATTTACAAAAGTGCTTACAATATAGCTTAGTTAAATTCACCCCATCCATCTTTCTCCTTTATTCCCCCTTCCCCATTCTTAGAATAATTTCAGCAATCTCATTTTTTCATTTTCATACATGAGTACATAATATTTTCACTGTATTTACCAGTCTACACCTATTTCTTATATCCTCCCCACTCCTTTGAAGTGGAGTGCTTAACGATTTCTTTCTTCTTTTTCTGCCTGTTGCCTTTTAGACTTTTATCATGGCAAATGTCTTTTAGTCTTCCAACTCTTAGTACATTATTTTACAATTTTTGTGTATGATGATGTGCACTGGATTTAGACTTAAAGATTTCAAATGAATAACTCCCTCCTTCAGAGCTGTAAGAAGGCATAGACTAAAAAGGCCAGCTGAAGGCTTCCACATAGCAACAAGAATTTCAGTACATTCTTACTGTGCTCTGTCAACCCTCAGTAAAGGAAGATGTTAACATCAATCAAGCAGTTGAAAGTAGCAAAAGGCTTCAAAGACACACATTTTATTTATTAAATGCAAATATACGAAAAGTAGATCCAAGGATTCAACCTTGGGTACCCTAAAGGGTGGCTGAGTTTTTGAAAATTTCACTAGTTAAAACCAAAACAAAACAAAAATTCATAAGCTCAGCAGTTTTCAGAATAAAGTCCAAAGTATTTTATTTCTAAGCCCTTGCAATCATTCCAGCAAAGCTTTAACAATGCCTCAATTTTCATATTACAAACCCCAAGAGTCCAACCACCTTGAGTGAGGCCTACAGTCATTTCTGAAAGACTAATTAAAAAGTATAATGTAGTTATGGGAAATAGAGAAAATTCCCTAAGACAATGCAAAATAAACTTGGCCACATCTCATCACTATATTTATATGTAAATAATGCTATTGTATCAATTCATTGCAATACACAATTAGCTGTTTTTCCTATAATCTTTTATGGAAGAATCACATTACTCAATGTTTAATAATACATTGCAGACATATGATTCCTACGATTTTCTCTTTCTCTCTCTCTCTCTCTCTCTCTCTCTGTTCCCTATCTCTCTCCCCCTCCCTCCCTTCCTCCTTCCCTCTTTCCCTCCTTCCTTCTGTTTTTATTCTTTTGATACTTCTGGCTAAAACTTGTAATCCTCATGCTTCAGACTCTTGAGAACTGGGATTATAATAAGCATGTGTCACCATACCCATTATCCACCTCATGAATAAACTTAAGATTCAGAAACTTTAGAAATAGCCATTTTTCCTAGATAAAAAATCTTAAGAATTTAAAATATAGCCAAGTAATAAGCTATTTTCTTACAATTTTTGCACTTTGTGGTATTTGGGAAGAACACTCCAATTTTGTGATTAAACTTTACATCTCAGTAGAATATCAAACCAAATATAAATCTCATAACATTGTTACTTGAATATCTATTTTATCTACCATCAAGATGTTTTAAGTTGGAAATTTCTGGTCTTAGAGAAAGAATGATATATGACAATTAGTCTAATCCTAAGGAAGCCACTCAAGGGACAGGAAGAGATTTACATAAATATATTCTCTGAGGTTCCAGAAATCTTGATTTGCTATTAAATAGAGTTATCAAACTTCATAAAGATAAGTCATTCATTAAAGAATTACTAATGTTACTTTTATACTGTGTAGATGCAATTCTCCTTATCATTAATTTCATGGAGTAGTGGGGAAGATTCCTTTCAGCTTTGCATATGAAAGTACAAATAATTTGATCACAACTTCCCCCATTTCTGGATTCAGTCTGCCAACAAACGAAAAAAAAATTAAAGTTGTCAAAACAACTATAACTAACCCAAACGTCAGTATTTTGGTAGTACAGTAATGCGTGTGGATCATTGTGCTACAAGATCACTTAATCCCTTTCTACTCACTAGTGAAATATCAGATCATCTAAGTGGTAACATTTCTTTTAAGAATTGTTTTGTATTTAGAGCTGGTGGAGTGTTTTGTATTTAGAGTGGTGCAGAGCCAGTGGTAGAATACCTGCTAGCAAGCATGAGACCCTGAGTTCAAACCCTAGTACTGCAAAAATAATAAATAAAAGAATTATTTCATATTTTAGTAATTTGAAAAATCTTGATAATCCAAGTGTTGCTGCATGTACACTAAGTCTGTAATGAACACAACACTAATGCAATCAGCATGTTGAACTTGCGGTCCATGTTGCAAAAAGAAATACCTATACATTAGGATTCAGCTTGTGCTTCACCTTAAGCCACTAGGTGGGTAAGTGTCTCTAATCTAAAACCCCACATTTTCCTCTGTTAAGAAAACCTAACCATATTTTAGTGACCTTTTCTTTGTGTCTTTGTTCCCACTATATCACTTGCAGGGATTCATCTATTATACACTTCCATACCTACAGCATCTAGTTCAATCCCTGGCACTTAGTAGATGCTCGATAAATGTTAACTGACTGAATAGGATTCAGCAGCAAATCATTTTCTGGATTCCCAAAGACAGACTTAGCATTGAAGAAGAAAAGTAACTTTTTGTTGTCACCTTTTTGGCTATAGAAAAATATTGGCCAGTCAAAAAAATTTTATAGGATGCTCTTTGGAAGAAATTAAAGAACAAGGAGATATTAAAGCCAGAATCCCAAAGCAGAAATATTAAAGTTGATCAAAATAAAATCCTGATTCAGAAACAACTACAGGGAGTTAGGAAGAAGACTTCAGATAGGACCAAAGATACAAAGGATATTGAAGATTCTTAGGAATTCTCTCACATCTGTGTTGTTACATACTAAACACAAACTTCTTTGTTTGAAACAAGGAGGGAATCACACTCTGGGTCAGTACTGAGGTTGATGGTTGGTCTTTGGTATGGAAAAAGGATAACAAGAACTAGGGGCAGACATTTTTATTTTATGAACCACCAACTTGACTTTCATTGAAATTCCTGGTGTATCTGACAGAAAGAATGATACGTGACAATTAACCTAATCCTAATGAAGCCCCTCCTGGAACAGAGAGAGACTTGATAGGTCTAATTTAAATGGTGCAGAGTTGATAAGAGGATGGAGAATGTTGATATTTTCTTACCCACACAAATCACAGATTTTTTTTTTTAAAAAATGGTGGTCAGAAAAAGAAAAATAGAACAGAAGTCTCAATTATCTGAAAATAATGAAATGAGATAACACAAGAAAAGGAAATGTCATTTGAGTATTACATGCATTACTGTGAACTGGCTTTGAACACTTCCACTGTAAATTAACAGCACTCAGACTTTTTAAGTTTTCTCACAAAGGTACACAAATTACCAGCTTCAAGGCAGGTGCATTCAGTTTTAATTTACCTTAAGATAGGAACATTTTTGTTGGAAAAAGGTACAATGTTCTTATTTAAGAAGAATGAAAAACCAAATAAAAAGCATTTGATAAGAAGTACATTTGCATGCAAATAAGAGTATCAGTCTGTGTCTTCATCAAACTTTCATTCCATTCTCTAATTTTTCCTGCACTCATTTTCTTACAGAGATTACCTACAGGTTTATGTTTGTAATTCAGATCTCAGGCTTGAAGTCCTACTTCCAATTTTGATTCTCAGTTTCTGAAATGTTTTTACAAGCATGTTTCATCTCAATTTCCTGACAAAAAGGAAAGGAAAAACCTTCTCTCAATAAGCCTCTTCAACCTTGTTTCAAACATCCTCCGTTTGGTTTTAAAATATGGATGAAAAAGGACTTTTCTTTAAGCATCTAGAATGCCTAAGGAAATAACTCTTCAATGGGAGAATCAGATTCTGAGAAGAGTTGAGGGTGGTTTCTGACACAGGAGTAAGATATGTTTCTACTTATAGAAATAAATGTGAAAGCACTATGTTCAGAAGGGAAAAAAACGAAAGAAACTAGTCCTCTAAAGCCCTGAGATAAACTTGGGAAGGGGAAACACATGGACTAATTGGTGATCACGGATTACATGAATGGTGTTTCAGGAAGATTTTTCATGTATTCCTGTTAATTACTCATAGAAACCATGTGGAGGGCTGGTAGAGTGCTCAAGTGGTAGAGTGCCTGCCTAGCAAGCATGAGGCCCTGAGTTCAAATCCCAGTGCCACCAAAAAAAAGAAGAGAAAGGAAATCATCTGGAGCCTTCTGGAATCAATAGCACCAGGAGAGAAGAGGAGGAGTCTATTTTTCCTGCCTCCTGCCTCACCTCAGACCATTAACACCCTTACTTGTGGCACATTAACCTTAGTTTGGCTGCTCAAATCAATGGCACTAGTACACAAAGAAGCTCTCGCATGTTCATTTGTGCAGAAATGTTCATAGAAATCAGTCTCTAATGCCACTACAGAAGAGTTCAAGTCATTGGATTATAACCCTGGATTAATCACTACCATAGGTATAACCAAGAACAGGGTGTGGAAAAGCATCTGTTAATGACAATGTTTTAGTGAAAAATGAGAGTCTTCTAAAGTTAAGAATGCAGAAATCTTGGTCAGTTCTGGATAGCAGGATCATAAGAGAGTGGTGATATGGAAGAGGAGTCAAAAATATTGCCAGCATATCTGGGTATTGGCTGAAGTTGTAGGTTACATATACAAGTAAGGGAAACAGGGCTGGGCTCAAGTGGTAGATCACCTGCCTAGCAAGTGCAAAGCCCTAAGTTCAAACTCCAGCACTATTAACAATAACAAAAAAAGTTCAGACAAGCAAGGGAAATATTTTCCCTAGATTGTCAATCACTGCTTTTTTAAAATTTTATTATTCATATGTGCATACAAGGCTTGGGTCATTTCTCCCCCCTGCCCCCACCCCCTCCCTTTCCACCCACTCCGCCCCCTCCCTCTCCCCCCACCCCCTCAATACCCAGCAGAAACTATTTTGCCCTTATCTCTAATTTTGTTGTAGAGAGAGTATAAGCAATAATAGGAAGGAACAAGGGTTTTTGCTAGTTGAGATAAGGATAGCTATACAGGGAGCTGACTCACATTAATTTCCTGTGCGTGTGTGTTACCTTCTAGGTTAATTCTTTTTGATCTAACCTTTTCTCTAGTTCCTGGTCCCCTTCTCCTATTGGCCTCAGTTGCTTTTAAGGTACCTGCTTTAGTTTCTCTGCGTTAAGGGCAACAAATGCTAGCTAATTTTTTAGGTGTCTTACCTATCCTCATCCCTCCCTTGTGTGCTCTCTCTTTTATCATGTCAATCACTGCTTTTTAATTGATGACATCAAGTAACAAATGAGGTAACACTGATGAATAAATGAATAATTAGGAGTGTTACATTTGGGAAAAAATAAGACATTAGTATTTTGATTTACTTTAATAAGGTATTAATATGAAATGGATGAAATTTTTGCAACTTATAATGAGTGCATTGTAACTTCATTCAGCTCACATAATGATAATTTTCTCATGTTTTCCCTATGAATATGTTCACAAGTCAATATTACAATATTTCACAGTTCTCAGTCAGAAGCTATTTATATAATGCAGAAAAGTTTCATCCAATTTATTAAGTTTCTATCACATTTCTGATATCAGATGCTACATACAGTGGAAGACAAAAAATTATTATGGCTATCTCCTTATTTCAAAAATATTTATAGCATATTTGGAGTAACTAGAAATTAGTGTTTTACTGTAAAACACTGAGTGGTTTATAGCAAAGCTTGTCATTGCATTGAGCTATGCTTCTGAGAATGAAACATCACTTGGAGTTCAGTATCTAGATGTATTAAACGAGGTAGAAAATGACAAACAGGTATCTGTGGTCAGCATTGTTAAACCTTCTATCATGCCACACTGCTAACCAATCCCAGTGTTTTAGCCAGGTTCACCAATTATATATACCACCTTTTGCAATCCCTCAGACTCAAGGTAGAATTTTAATTTTTAAGACTCAGGAGTCTGTTTATTTGTAAGACTCAATGCAAAACCTTTAAGTTGGATATGTAAACACTAGAAATGGTGCTGTGTTGTAAAAGCAGAACTTTCATGTTGTCATTAATCACATGTATGTAAATAGACATTTTCTTTGGGGCCAAAATGAAGGAGAGGAATAGTGTGTGAATTTCTCTTTCATACAACAGCTTTCACACAACAAAGATCTAACGCGGGTATATGAAGGGTTATCACTTCATCATCTACAGAAAGCACAGCCAGTGAGCCTTCTCCAACTTATTGGGAATGAGATGTAATAACAAGAAAAGTGAGGTGTGTGTATGTGTGTGTGTGTGTGTGTTTGTGTGTGTGTCAGAGAGAGAGAGAAAGAGACAGGGAAAGGGAGAGAGAGAGGAGAAAAAGAGAGAGAGGGAGAGTGAGGAGAAAAAGAGAGAGAGAGGAAGAGAGAGAGAGAACCTCTCAGAGAAGTGGAGAAAGGCAGACAGACCATGGAAAATGGGGATTTCTCCTGGGTAACAGTAAATATGGCCAGTATCAAAAAACTCTTGCTTTATACAATTAAATGTGGACTTCTTTCAAACGTAATGTTCTTTCAAGATATCTCAGATAAGAATAGAAAAAAATGAAATATACAGAAAATAAGAAAGAAAGACTATATGGCAAACTTATTTATTTTGGGGAAGATTTCACCTGACCATTAATAAGCAAAATTTTGGGGAAGGCAGACTTTAAACTCCTGACATTGTAGTTTACAATTTACACCTTAGTCGACAAAGTACTACATTGAAAGAAGCCATTTTTAGGAGAGGCAATGAAGATGGGATAGGTACAGAAAGTTACATTATTTTCACTAGAAATTATGGGAAGATGCAAAAAAGGAAGCCTCACTAGGGTACATACTCTGTGCATTCACAGAGTGTGTAGAAGACTTTGAGATTGGTAGGCTCCATTTGATTTTTTGTGATGTTAGGAATTGAATTCAGAGCCTTGTGCATGCTAGGCAAGCACTGTACCACCGAGCTACTTCCCCAGCTTTCTGATTTGATAACAGAGCTCCATTTTCATTTCTAATTGATATACACCATCAATATTGACATGAAATTAAATTTTTTCATAATCAACATGGTGTTTGTGCAACATTAATTATGCAGATATTAGTCCCAAAATGTACAGTGTATGATTTAGATAACCTGACATGTCTGATTAAATACACACGTAACTAAACCATGGGTAAAGAATGATGCACAGAGATGTTTATGGTCAGCCACATCTGAGCTCCCTTAGTGAAACTAGTTATAGTCATTCATGAAGACTAAAACTTTCCCGCTGTACTACTGCTTAGGTCCAGCAACTTGTTTCTGAGTTGTAAGACATATAAAAGTGTAAATCAAGCCTCAGAATTGAATTTCTTTGACTTACTGCTCCTTAGCAACTTTCAAGTTTATATGGAGGATATTCCTATGAAAAATTGCCATAATAGAAACTATGGTTATTTGGGGAGAAAGGAATGGGAGACACACACATAGAAAAATTTAGGTTTTATCATTTAGATCTGAAAGACAATTTGGCATTTAATAATGGAATTTTTTCATATTCCTCTCACTCACCTGAGTGGTAAGACCTATTTTACTGTCACTCATTCAGGACCTCAAATTCAAAAGTATTCCCAAATTGTAAAGAAATTGTATTAGATGCCCAGTGCACCATGTAATATACAAACTTTTAAATGCAAGATATTATACTATGTACCCAATTTGCCACTTTGAACATCTCTTGTTAACTGTAGCAAAATAGGATTAAATGAAATGACATATGTGAGCTATCTGGAAGATTAGAACATAGTAGAATATTCCTCTGGCATGCTTTATACTAAGGTGAAACAAATGTTGCACTTACATAAAGAGTAATAACATTCCATACAGAGGTATTAGTCTCATTATAGTAGTGCTTCTTTAAATGGCATCAACATCAATGTATTTACTATATTATGCAGTTTGCCATAATTGACATTCACCTGCAAATGTTGGGTAATATACCTATGATGAGAAACAGAGGAATGTCTATTAAAAGCACTACAACCGTCATTATGCCATTACTAACTACGTTTTTTCATTCTATTTTGAATTTTGAGTTCAGACTTATTTTTGCCATGTTTTACATTTTTACCTGCAGCACTATAGCCCCACTCATCAAATAATCATTCTTCGTTCTGAAATTCTCATCAATTATGAAGAACTCAAGCAAAAACCCACAGTTGTTCCAAAGGTTATATTTGGATTCCATGACACACCTCTAAATCATTTTACTCAGTAAAATTATGGTGACTCAATTTTTTATTTTAAGTTCAGAATGAATGTTGGTATAGATATAAAGGTGTGGCAGAGTTTGCTAAATAGAACAATTAATAATAAAAATGTAATAAGTCTAATATATTTGTGATGTACTGAAGAACAACCTCCTGGAGAAAAAACATACAGCTGAACGTGTTATTATTTAAGAAAATAATAAAAACATATCAAGTATAATTTACAATCTTGCTTATGCACTCTAGTTTTTCCCTGAAACTACTTTTTCCTATGTTCCGGTAAGATGAATAAAAATACAGTGTTTAAAATTAATGCTGTTCGCATCTCATTGGTCGTCTTCCACTATATCCTTGCTAGGCATTCATAATTAATGGTTCATATAAGCAGTAATAAGGAAACATCTGCATCCACTCTTGTTTCACCTATTTCTGGGGTAGGGATCACGATGGTGCTGAAAGGATAGCTCCCGGTCACCTGTAGACCTTCTTAAGTTTGCTTTGCTGGGAAGCGGAGAAGGAAAAGGACAAAATAATGCAGAGCAGAAGCGGACCCACTGAAGACCCGAGTGGTGGGTCCCCACTTCATAACTTCAAACCACCTCTAAGAAAACATCTAGCTAAGATTTTTTCAAAAGAATTGATATATGTTGTAGATATCAAACTTGAATTTTTTTTTATATTGACCTGTCCTTTTCATTTTTCTCAAAGTTAAAACCCCAAGACAGCCAATTCCAAAGAGGCAGGAGAAAAGTGAATTACACATTTTTCTACTATTAAAATTAGAGGCAGCATCCTGTATAGATGTAGAGGAGAAAGTCTAGAGACTTTTTACAAGGAATTCTCAGGGTGGAGGCAAGATGGGGAGGGAAGTCCTCTCTGGACTCAAGCTTCTTTCCTTATTCAAGGAAAGCCATGCCCTTGATCGGCCCCTGCAGTCCCTTTGCGACCAGGAAACTCAGCCCCGGGAGCAGAATCAGAATCGCAGAAAGTAAATGAAGACAAAGCAGCAGCGCACACTCCGTGGGGGGAGGGCGGAAAGGTGAAGCCGCCTGGGGGCTCTGTGAGGGTCGAAGGGAAAGTGACCTCATTTTGCCTCCAAAGCCCACCTTTCCTGAGGTTATCAGCGGTGGTCGAAGCGCACAAAGGCGAAAACTGAAGGAGCAAACTTCCCTTATCCTCCCATCTCATCCCTCAACACCACGCACCGGCGAGGACAACAAAGCGTGCGCTTCCAGTGGCTGGCCGAGCCACCGCGCCCAGGGCGCATCGCTGCCCGCCGCGGAGCGAGGGCGCCGGAGGGCAGCCAGCGGCCGGACGCCTTCGCCGAGCGTGGCGAGGTCCCTACCTTGAGCAGCACAAAGAGCCCGAGTAGAGGCACGAGGCGGCGGCCACCGCGCGTCCTCTTGGGCAGGTGTCCCATCGCGGAGCGGACAGGGACCCGTGGGGGGACCCGGACGGAGCTCACAATGGCGAACCGGGGCTGCAGCCTCAAACCGTGGGCACCAAGGCTGCTCCCGGAGGGTGCATGCTGCCTCTCCAGTCCCCCTGAGCCTGCTCCTTTTCCTCTTCTGTGCCCAGCGTCCGCCAAGAACGTGCCAGGAGCCGCTGTTCTTTAATGGCTCAGGATGGAGAGGGTGGGGATGGAGTGGGCAAGGCTCTGCCGCCGCTGTCACTGCGGCTGCAGAGAGAAGCGCGGGGATCCACGTGGTGAGGGAGCGCCAGGGGCCTTGCGTCCAGCCGGCCTTGTACCTCTAGCTACAGGGATGCTCGCACTCCAGGCTGCAAACTCATCAAGTGACAGCAGCCTCCCAACACTCCCACCAGGGTCTGCCGGCGCCTCCCATTGCTGGGCAGCCCCCACTCCAGGCTCCGCCTCAGCCTGCCACAGTCTCTGGGACTCAGGAGTTCTGAAGGTTTCCCTGCCTGACTCCTCTGGAGCACTGGGGACCAGATCCCAGGCCCCTCTTAACCTTCCTGCCTCTGTCCTTGGTTGCAGTTCTAAAGGACAGGAACACTTGGGTGCTTGGGCAGCAGTGATCAGAGAGACTAGGGTACAGTGTGTGTGTGTGTGTGTGTGTGTGTGTGTGTGTGTGTGTGTGTGTGTGTGTGTGTATGTGTGTGTGGTGGACAAGTTATGCCCCCCCCCAAAGTTATGCATCTCCCTCCACACACACGTTTCTATTCTCTTCATCCCATACTCACCTCTGGAGATATAACACAATTATGTACATTTTCCATTTGAAATCAGGATTCTTTCAAATTTCATATTTTTTTTAACAGTCCATCACTTCTCCTGATAGTAACAGTATTTTACACAAAATAAATATTGCACTTAAACCAATATGAGGCTTGTGAACATTCCTACAGGAGATCCCCATGAAGAATGCCATGCTGTACCATCAGCAGTGTGTTTCCTTCGACCATGGACTGGCCTTCCAGTGCAGTATTTTCCAAGTAGTTAAATCTTATTATATTGTTCTCAAAACTCCAAATTTGCAAGAATGACCATAAGCAGATGACAGTGCATATAGTAATGTGTTTCCTCAATTGCTTTAACATATTTGTTGTGATTTCATTATCACAACCATACCACAAAGAAGGCTGAGATCACTATCACCATTACTTTCCCCCCACACTGATTTTCCTGGAGAAAAGACAAAAATAGAAGAAGCAGACCCTCTTCTGTACTGTAAGACAAGGATCTAAAGATTAATTCTTACAAATCAAAATAAAGTTCTCCCTTCTGAAAAACAGTAATGGGCTTGATAATCAAGAAACTAGAAGGTCTTTGTTAAGTCTGTAAAAGACTTGCTTTTTTGTTTTTGATCAGGAAAAAGCAATATTTTCCTAAATAAATATGTAAAAATGTATCCTATCCATACCTATGTAGTTCACATCTATTCTGCTGTAGAAAGAGAAGTAATAGCAGCCACAGAGAATAGCTAGAATCCCTGTGAGAGGTTTAATGAGGAGTCAAATGGAACTCTTATGGTGCCCTTGCCAATGAAGCTGAATTCTGTCCTCCAGGGACCAACTCTGATGTAGTTCAGCATGTTTAGTCCTGGCTTCCACTACTGAAATAGCCTACAAGGCTGTCAGCAGTTTTGGTATTAGATACTTGTATTTATAGGGGCTTCTCAATAACAAATAATTTACTGTATATGGATTGCAAGAAAAAAAAAAACTCGTCATTGCTCTCCAGACTGCATCCATTTGAAAAGCACAGTAATAGCCATTCAGCATGTTGTCCATATTTTATGTTATAATTTTTACATCTTATGAACTGTAGATTATGTGGAATGTGTCCTTAAGATAAGAACACCAGGCAGCATCTTGATTTTCAATTTATTTGAGCATTTGTTTTAGCTTTTTTCTCTTGATAAGTACTAGTTTCTTGCCTAAGAGACGTGTTGACAATTCATAAACTCCATGTCTTTCAAAATGAGAATGATTGACAGCTCTCAGGTGAGTAACGTGTTCTAACTGCCAAGACTTCTAGTTCTTGCCACACTTGAAAAGTGGTGCACTGCGCTGCAGAAGGTCATTTTGCCTTTACACGCAGACTGCTTCCCCATTACCTCTTTTTTCTCTTTAAGACACCTATCTTTTTTCATGTTTTTTGTTTTACTCTTAAATAGTTTTAAAAGAGTCAAATAAGAATATTATAACAAGGTATAGTTTTTAGAACACCAAATTATCCACTTATAGGAATAAGAAAACATATACAGAAAATATGACCAGATATTTGTCACTGGACACAAATTGAACACTATAGGATAAACAGTCTAAATTAAGAAAAGAGATAGTCATTTTAAATATATTATGCCTTCTTTCAGTCATAAACTAGGATTACTGTTTGTCATTGATATTTACTTTAATTACTCTAAAACTTTAATAAAAGAATTAATCATTCTTGTATCATTTTAGCCTGTATTTTGTTTATATGTGATGTCTTCTAAAATATTTTAAACAATGACTGTCTAACATCATTGTTTGATATCATCTATTTACTTATCTTTTCCTCATAATTAGGTTTCTTGTCTAATTATAATTGAAAGTATTAACACTGCATGGAGGATTCATTTTAGCTTGACAAAAAGTAAGACTAGATCTCAAATATAATTTATGTCTGAAGCAAGAACATTTTGTTTGCTAAGGTGAAAGTGGTGCCTGCTACTACTTCCTTCCCCTCCTTCTTTACTTCCCTTCAAACAAAGCATGCAATGCAGCATTTATAGTCTACTAGGTGTCACACACAGTGTCTACATATATATTACTTTAAAAGTAGCTGCAAATATGTAATTATGGAAAATTTGGTGAAATGGTGATTTTGGAGGCTGTGTAAAACTATTAATCACATGTTTTGAAAATTTATCTCCTTTACTGGTCAGGATTCTACCAACAGATATAATAACATTGCACTGACATTTATACTTCAAATCAATCACACTAAATCAATTTTCATGCTGAAATTACAAAGCTGATAATATTCCCAGATCTAATTATGAGAGAAGTGGTAAAGAAGATGACTATCGTCTACAGAGGGGGTAAAGGATGCCACTGATAGATTGGTGTTATTACCCGTCATAACAGAAAGATCTAGAAGAAAAAGTTTGAGGCAGTTATTATGCTAACTGAAAAGAAAAAAAAAACCACAAAGTGTATAAAACCATTTATGTGCCATTTTGGAAATAGCAAAACTATAGAGGAAAAAAAAAACCCAGATCAATAGTTTCCAAGGGTTTGGGGTAATAAAAGGCACTGACCAAGAAGGAGCACAAAGGAACTTTTGGAGTGATGGAAATGTCATTTTGTTGTTGCCCTTAGTTTATGCATTTATCAAAACTCACCAAACTTTGCATTAAAACGATAAATTTTATTGTGTTTTTTAATTTTAAAAATCCACTACTCCCCTGAAAAAACAGAACTCCAGGCATGAATCCAGTATAATCAAAACACATTCTGTTCCATGAAAAATTATTATTTAAAAAATATAGTAATATTTTGTAGACTAATAACTGTAGAGGGCTATTGTACAGATAGAGCCTTATGTTAATAATGCTGTATATACTTAAAATTTGCTAAGAGAGTAGATCTTATATTAGTGTTAATATCATAACATAATAATAAATAAAGAGGACAGGAGGACTCTTGGAAGGAATAGATGTATTTATGGGAAAGATAGTGGTGAAGGTTTCATGGCTTTATATTTAATATAGATAGCATTTTTATGTGAATTATACCTCAATAGAGTAGTTTTTAAAAAGAAAAAAGGCAATGTTACTTTATAATTGTATATGTAAGTATCAGCATTTTAAGATCATTTAAAAATAATTAGCAATCAGTATTTTAGGATAAGTTCTGTTTGTTGATTAGGTGATTGGGTCTCCCAAATTATCTTTTGATGAAACCTCAGAATTAAGCTTATGGAATTATTTAACTCTCTTCCCTTTTGTTTCTTTTCAGCTGAGAGAGTTATGAATTATTTAACTCACTGATCAAGCATGTATTTTTCAACTCCTGCCATTTGGGATACAGATAAGATAAATAAGAAACAGAGGTTGACTTCTGGGGGGTTGTGCTACACTAAAAGAACTACAAACAAGATAAAATACAGTAGGTAAAAACCAAGACAGAGACAAATGTTAGCAGCATTCAGAGAAGGTAGAGATAATTTATAGATATACAAATTTTGGAAACTGGAAATGCCAAGCTATGCCCTAAAATATGAGTGAGATTAAGGGCCATGGGATAGTAGGACTGAAACGATGAAACTTGTTCAGCAGTACCAATGCTGTCTCTTCCTGTGAGCATGCAGCTGTTTTATATTTTTGCAAGTTTCTCTTGCATGTAAGTGTTGGAAAAAGTCTAAGTTATTGTCTGTAGAATGTGACAGAAGTATTGTATACTGCTAGGATTTGTCAGTAAAATCCCAGGTATGTCCTAGAAACACAAAAAACCATATACAGAAGAAGCCTCCACTCCTGAACCTCTGCAAGAAAAAGAGAACACTAGCCACTCCTCTGTGGACCTGATCTGAAAAGCTGGAAAGGTCAGTGTCAACCAGGAGTTTATCAAAGGCCAGGGTGAAGAAACTGGGACTGCTGAAATATTTTAAAAAGGGGCATGACCCAAGAAAAATTACATCCTTTAGGAAAACTGGATTGAATATATTTTTCAATAAGTTGGATTTGAAAAAAATCAAGATATTCTGAATGCTAGTAGATGTGTAATGAAATGATGGTTTACAAAATCCAGACTGGGAAAGCAAGCAAGACAGAAAGAAGGAAAAGTTCAGGAAGATAAGGACCCGCTCAAACCTTCTCATCATTTCAGTTGGCTACTCACTCAAAAGCCACACCATGGAGAGCATTCTGGCAGCATGTCTGCAGGAAAGGAAGCTTCCAGATTTCACGTCACATCTCGGGAATCTACTTGTTCTGTAGGCATTTTGAGTTGTGTTATCCCTGGTTTCTATTCTCTATTCATTACGTTCCCACTGCCACTCATTTTGTCTGCTTAGTTTGGTCTCCACCGATGTTTTACTTCTAATGGTGTAGTGCGTGTCTCCCTGAAATCCATGATCCGACACCAGGTCCATCCTCAATCCCCAATTCCCAGAATCCAAGTGTGAAAATAGACAAAGGAGTCAAGAGGATGCAAATGGGTTCATCGGGAGTAAAACCCTTAGAAATCGTGACAATAATGTCTGAAGATTTAGACTCCAATTTTGAAGGAAGCAGATTTAAGAGCAATTTCCTTGTGATTTTTCTTCAACTTAAAAAAAACTTAAATCTCTTCAGAGAGGTTAAAAATGTAGTAGAATAAATGATCACCACTGAGTTAACAAGCTGCATGCAGATGTGTTTAGAGATGAGGTATCGGGATGTCTTCAGCTTTGAAATGCATAATTGGCTAGATGAATAGATACATATATATAATGATGAAGTGTTGTCAGTCAGTGGTCATGTCACTGTTCTGTGTATGATTCATCTTTTCTGTATTTGGAATTTTTTATAATAAAATGTTGAGGAAAAATGGCCAACCATATGTTTTTACCTAGTTTTATAACTTGGTAACAATTTGCTCAACCTACCTGTCTACCATCTAAAATAATGTGTGTCTGTTTGTATCTATCTATTCTTTTTTTTTTGCCTTTGTAAATCATTTTATTTTATTTCTTTTTCTATCTATTCTTTTTATGTAGATTTTTTTCCCTGAAGCATTGGAATTACATATCTATCTGTTGTTTTTATGTAGATTTTTATACTGAAGCAGTGGAATTACGTTGCATAACCATGCTACTCTTTACTCTTAAATATTTCATGACCCTTGATATTATTACAGCATTGAAGAAAATAAAAAAATAATTCTGCAATATCATCTAACATCCAGTCAGAATTCAAATTGCCCTATGTGTTCACAAAATGTCTTCAGAGCTATTTAATTTACAACTCAGAATCCAATCAAGGTTTATTCATTCCAAATGCTGTTTCTTTAGTCATTTACAATAGAAGATACACATTTTTGAAAACTCATAAGTTTTTTTTTTTACACAAATCTAGGCTAGTTGTATAGTTATTGGATGTTATTGTGGATTTGTTTAATGTTTAATGTTTAATGTTTCCATATGGAGTCAGCCCCTATGTTTGCTGTAAGTTGTAAGTTAAGCATTTTTTTTAAAGTATTGCACAGGTGTGTGTACTTTCTATTGCATCACACTAGGCACGTGACTATAGGTTTCTTTAGATTAATGAAGTTCACAGCACTTATTTGGATTATGTAGTGGCTGGCAAATGTCTCCAGAACAAGAGTATATTTGTCCTTTTATAATCAGTAGGTAATTTGCAGCTTGATTCTTTGAAATGCTATGCCTATCCCATTTGTTAAGTCTTTAACCAATGATTTTAGCATGCATTGATCAATCTTGCCTGAATCAGTTTCTTTTCTTTTTTATTAGTGTATACTAAGTGTACAAAATAATGCTTTCATTTTGACATTTCTATACTTGTCAATATACTTTGATTGTATTAACCCTCAGCTTTTATGCTGGGTTTTTCAAGGTGGTAATTTTTAAGATTCTTTATTGCTTGCTCTCTATCTCTGTCTGTCTCATTTTGAATTAAGTAACAGTCTTCCTAAAGAAGCCTTTTCTTTTTACCTCCTTTCTATTTTTAAATGTCTCAGTGGTCATGGAAGTTTTCTTTAAAAGTAGAGACCATCAGGCACTCATTTTTTATTTATCTGAAGTCTTGAGTTGGGAGTTTTCAAGGTTAATCAAATAAGGATCTTTCCATCTTCACCATTAGTAATATGACAACTTATCCTCAAACTTGATCTTTTTACGGTTGAAAGTTGAGTGTCAAATCTCCATTCATACGCTCTCACTATGCGCAAAGACAGGCCACATCTGAAAGGATAAGACAAGACTCTCTTTTGGCATGAGAACAGGGCTCTTTTTTTTTTTTTTTTTTACCACAAGGAAAATCCTTTTTAGAAGCCTCTAGCAGATTTTGGCTTATGTTTCACTGTCCCAAAATTTCCCTGTGCTCCACCTATTCATACACTGTGCCTGAAACTCAGGCAACCATTGCTCTTTTGACTAATACCTTTGTCTTTCTCATGATGTGACATAGTGGGAAGCATACAGTATGTATCCTTTCATACTAACTTGTTTCACTTAGCAATATGTACTTACATCTTCTCCATTTCTTCTCTGTGTGTTGTGTGCCTTGATTGCACATTTAAACAATCACTCTATTCCACTGTGGGATATATTGCAGTTTCTTTATTAGTTCACCTGCCTAAGGATATCTTGCTTGTTCTGGGATTTGGAAATTACAAATAAAACTGCTATAAACATTCATGGGTAGGTTTTTGTGTGTGTGTATAAACATAAGTTTGTAACCCAGTGGGTAAATACCTATAAGTATGAATGCTAAATTGTATAGTAAGAGTATGACTAGTTTCGTGAGTAACTGTTCCAGGGTTGTCCAAAGTGTTGCATCCTTGTCATTCCTACCAGCAAAGACAGAGAGTTCATACAAGGTGGTAATGTTGGGATTAGGTTCTAATAGGTATGCCAGTAGTGTCTCATCATTTGCTTTAACTGGCATGGTATCTGGTGTCAAGCACCTTTTCACACACTCTCTGCCATCCCCATTTCTTCTTTCTTTAAATGTCTGTTCAAGTCTTTTCCCCATTTTTATTTTTTCAGTACTGCAGGGTGAATTTAGGGCCTGGCTTGCAAGGCAAGTGCTCTAATACTGGAGCCATTCCCCCAGCCTGTTTGCTTTTTGTTTGTTTTTCATATGGAGTCTTGAGCTAACTTCGCTTGGGTGGGCCTGAGAATGTGATCCTCCTACTTCCCCTTCTCCAGTAGCTGGGAGTAGCTGGGACCACAGGTGTATATTATCCCCAGTGTTTTGAGATAGGGGCTCATTAACTGTTTTCCTTGACTAGTCTTCAAACCATGATCTTCCTGTCTCTGCCTTCTGAGCAGTTGAGATTACAAGTATGTGCTACCATCCTCAGCCTTTTTTCCCCATTTCTAAAATTGAGTTGTTTGCTTTCTTATTGTTGAGTTTTAAAAATTCTATAAATATTTTGGAAATAAATCTTTTAATGAGATATATGTTTTACAATTATTTTCTCTCATTCTGAGGCTGTCTTCATTCTCCTAACAGTATGTTTCACAGAGCAGATGTTTTTAATTTTAATAAGATCCAATTTATCACTTTTTTTTCTTTCATGGATTATGATTTTGGTGTTCTATTTAAAAACTAATTACCAAAAGGTCTCCAGTATGCTGTTACCAGATACCATAATTATTATTTTCAATGTTCCAATGAAGACTGCTTTAGTCTCTGTAACTTTGCTTCTGGGTCATTTTTGCAGTATCCCATTGATCTTTGAACAATGCCTTACTTTTGAGCTTAAATGAACAACTTAGAAAATATGTCTTTTAGAAAACATATTAAATTAAATTAACATAAGTTTCAAAAATAACTCATTAGTTTATGTGACAAACACTTTTAGTGCTGAGCACTGCTTACACAGGAGGAACAGAGCCCAGAGTGGCCTGTAAGCAGTGATGTGCCTGGTGTGCCCAGGGAAAAGCAAGGAGGACACTATTTGGAATTGATCAAGAGGTGGATCCTTGGTAATGGCGAGTATGGAGTATGCTGGAGTCAGCTTGCCTAAGACCTGGAACATCATTGTAAGGACTTTGGTTTCTAGCTTAGGAAACAGAAAATGAGTCCAGAATCCAGAGCAGCGGAGTGGTGCTATCTGATTTAGATGTCCACTTAGATTTTTTTGTTGGGAATGTAATCTTGAAGGAGGAAGTTTGAAGAACAGTTAGAAGGCTATTGGATAATGCAGGAAGAATTAATGAGCAGTGGAGATGCTGAGAAATCCTGAATGCAGATAGGTTCATATTTCATTTTTTCCCTTCATTTTTATTAGGATGTATTCACTTTACAGAAGGGATTCATTGCAACAATTTTGAATAGGCTTACATTGTACATTGGTTAAATCTCTCCCATGTAGATAGGTTTTTATAGGCACATAAAATAAGATTTCCTCATGAATCAGATTAAATTTAAAAAAAGGAAAAAATCAAGTTCAACACACATGTGTTCAGAGTGGTCAGAAAGGATAGAATTTGCCAAAACTTAAAAAAGAAAAACATTTTATAGTAAGCACAAAGTCCTGAGTTCAACCCCAGAACTACTTAAAATTAAATAAAGGAAGGAAGGAAGGAAGGTAGAAAAAGGAAAACAAATGGTACTGGCATTGAGAGGGGATTGGTTCAGTTTTGGGCACATTAATGTTGAGATGCTTACTGGACATCTAAGTAGAGATGTTGAATAAAATTAGGCAAATCATTCTGGAAATGAGGGGTTATGTCTAGATAGGAATAACACACATAGGCATATTCAATGTATAAAATGGTATTTAAAACTCTGAAACTGAAATCACTAATGGAGAGGGAGACACCACAGAGAAAAAATCCAGTGACTAAGAATTAGTCTGATTTTTCCTATGTCTTTGTAAAATGCAGCAATAGGCTCTCTAGAAACAGATGGAGGAGGAAAAAAATCCTCCTCCTCCACAATAAGGATGAAGACATATTGTCTTCCTATACAGAAGTCTGTGGAAGGCTTCTCTTTAACAGGTATGGTAGTATAATCTGTTTATAAAATAAATACCATAATGTAATTTAATGGAGAAATATGAATATGGAAATATAAGTAAGTACCAAATTAAAACTTGATTTATTCATGTTTCATTAAACATTTTGTCAATTAGTGTTTCAGTCATTTTTGTCCTAGCATTTCCTTCATTATTATCTAATTCTCACAGAAAGCTCATTCATTTATTTCTTCTTTCATTTATTAGATTATTAAGTGTTCAATATGTATCAGATATTTAGGCTCGGTCTGGTGGCTATAAACTATTGCTTCATTTTATTATCTTTCTATTTATTGTACTTGAAAACAAAAATTCCTTTGGGTTTATTTTAGTAGAGTGCACATGTGAATATTGTAGAGGTGAAATTAGATGTGTAAGAATCAAATGTGCATGCATGTAAGTCATATAACTCAGCAATATCAGTGAAATTTCAGGCTCAGAAACTTTGTTATAAGAAAATGGTTTTTAAGAATTCTCACTACTGGGACTTCCAAGGATTTTGTAAAGCAAAATGAGTTAAGTTACTTTGAATTTAAGAAGCCAATTAAATATTGGAGTCATGGGGTCCTTCAGCAATGACCTTGGGTCACTGTAGGATGTCCTGGGAATCTTGCTGCTTCCTCTTGAAGCTTCTAATTTGTGTCAGTCTCCACTGATCCATATCAACTACTGTTGAGCTTTTCATCTTGCACCGATGCACTGACTTGCCCTTGATATCATGGAACTTGTTTTCACTTGCCTATTACAAAAAATATAAACGTTTTCCTAACAGCAAAGTGAGGTAATCATGTTTTAAAAGTTGCCAAAAATTTATTTCTAGACCCCAGTGTTCCACAAATTAATGAGCTCGTCAATGATGATCCAATGAAAAGTCACTCATTTGCTTCTTAATCTTCCTTTTGAACTTTGAGCGACAAAATGGTGGAAAAATTCTGTGTGCTGTATAGTATCAGAATAGTAACAACTGAACAATCTGCTTTTCCATGTCTTACAAACAAAATATCCCAAACCATTCAAAGGGCCTCATGTTACCATTGCCGAGTCATGAAATGGAACTGGAGCATAAAGTCAAAGATGTGTATCAAGGTGAAGGAGAGAAGAAATGGTGAAAGAGAACACTGATCTACTTACAGATCTACTTACAGCACATGCCAGGCCCCTAGAGGGTGCCAATATGCTCTGCTAACAAAGAGAAGCCCCATGCTCCTTGGGCAGTGAGGTTTAGAAACTTAATGCAGGAAATTTCTGCTATGGAAATCCACCCCAAATCATAACTAGTTAAAAGTCATTGTTTGCAATCAATAAGAGCATCAGAAACTAAATGTCAATCTTTGCATGAATTGCTCATGAAATTTGCAACTGAACCATGGAAAATAATGGATGCTCTGAACCTTGTTGGCCTCAATTTTTGTGTTCCACCTATTTAGAAATTAAATAAGAAACACAAGTAACTTTAAAGATTAGTAAACATAAAATAAATAAAATAAAAACAAGGAAAGCTGAAAGAAGAAAATACCAATCAACCAATGAAGCATAAACTAAAAAGTTCCTAAATTTACGTATAAAAGTCACACAGTAATATCACAATTTAACAAGATGAAAGTTAATTTTTTGAAAGGACTAATAAAAGAACTGAGTGTTTTAAAATATACTAAACTACAATAAATAAAGACAAATATATTAAAAATAACAAATGAAGCATAGTTCTTGATGTCCAGATATTTTTTAAATATAGGGAATATAACAAAGAATCAATTTTAAAACAGATTTTTTTTAAACATAGATGACACTACTAAGAACTATTAGAAAATATTACAAAGAACCTATTTGAAAGCTTAGTGGAGGGCGATTAGATTACTTAAACACAATATATTTACAGGTAAAATACCAAGGCAAAAATCTCACTGAATAACCAACAGATACCTAAAGAATGAAGGACAAAATGTAAAACAGGTCACACTAAGGGGAGGGCATTGATGGGAGGGGGAGGGTAAAGTTGATGAATATGGTTGATGTACTTTCTGCACAAGTATGAATATGGAACATTCAAGCCTGTTGAAATCTCTGTAAGCAGGGGACCTAAGGTAGAAAGGAGAATAATGGAAGGAATGAACCAATTCATGTTATTATACAGAGAGAGAGAGAGAGAGAGAGAGAGAGAGAGAGAGAGATCATTATCACCATCATAAGCAAACAAAAATGTCTTTTAAAAAAATGACAAGAAGGTGAAACAAGTCCTGTCTGAGGAGTTGGTACCAATGGGAAGAAGGAGTGCCTAAGGAAGGGGTGTAGGAGGGGGAATATGCTGGAAGTACTATGTACTCATGTATGAAAATGAAGCAATGAGACCTGTTGAAACTGTTCTAAGAAGGGGGAAGGGGAGACAAAGGAAAATGATGGAGGGGGTGAATCTAACTAAGCTATATTGCAAGTACTTCTGTACATGTCACAATGCACCCCTAGTACAATTATAGTATAATAAATAGGCAAATAGACTTAGATGTAATATGAATTTCTGCCTTTTAAAGTTTAGTGTACTTCTATTTTACATATTTTTCCTCTAATTTAGATGAGCCTTACAAATGCATTATTATCACTAAATTCAAGATCATTACTTATTTTCATTATGATTTTTGGACTTTGAAATTTATTTAAATTTAGATTATATTTTTCTAAATTTATTTTGTCTTTCTTAATTGGCAAGACCTGAATGTATTTAATGTATGAAATCTTAGGTGTTTTTAAAAATGTATACATTATGAAATGTCTAAATAGAGCTAATGTATATGTATAAACCTATTTGTGTATGATGAAAGCAGTAAAATTTTCCTCCAGTAATTTTCAAGTATATAACACATTGTGACTAATGACCTTCATCTTGTTCTACAGTAGATCTCCTGAACTTAGTCTTCCTGTTTAACTGAAAGTTTATTTACTTTAACCAAAATCCCCTCAATCCCACTCCAACCCCCACCTCAGGCCTATGGTAACTCTCATTCCACTCTGCTTCTATGAAATCGGCATTTTGAGATTTCACATCTAAGTGAGATCATGCAGTATTTGGTCTGTGCCTGACCTTTCCCACTCTACCTAATGTCCTCAAGGTTTATCCACATGCTTTCAATGATGGGATCTAATTTGTTTTCAAGGACGAATAGCTTGGCTCTGTGTATATATACCACATTTTCTTAATCCATTGGTCCATAGAGGAATACTTAGGTTAATTCTACATCATGACCATTGTGAATATCTGAACAAGGGAGTTCAGATATCTTTTTGACATAATGACTTCATTTTGGAGATGAGAGCTTATGAACTATTTGCCAGGCTGGCCTGGAACCATGATCCTCCCCATCTCACCCTCCCACATAGCTTGGGATGACAGGTACACACCACCATGCCCAGCTATTGGTTGAGATGGGGTCTTGCTAACTTTTTTTGCCAGAGCTGCTGGTATCAAACCTTGATCCCTCAATGTTCAGCCTCCCAAAAAGATAGAGTTATAAACTTGAGCCACCGGCTGCTGGCCTGTGCAATTTTTTATTAAGTTTTTTTTTTTTTTTGCTATTGAGTTGCTTGATTTCCTTATATATTTTATTTTATATCTTAACCCTGTAACAGATATTCAATTTGAAAATATTTTCTCACAGTCCATAGGTTGTCCCTTCACTGCTGTTTCCTTAGCTATACAGAAGCTTCTCAGTTTGATATAATCCCGTTTGTCCATTTTTGCCTTCCTTGCTGGTGTTTTGGGTGTCATATGCAAAAAATAATTCTGTAAACCAATGTCACGTAGATTTCTTTATGTTTCCTTGTAGAAGTTTCACAGTTCTCAGACTTAGCCTTTTAGTGTTTAACCCATTTTTTGAGTTGATCTTTGTATATAGTGTGAGATAGGAGTCTAATTTCACTTACATGCTTGTGGATATCCAATTTTCCCAATATTGTTTATTGCCGAGATGGTCCTTTCCAGTTGTGTGTTCTGGGTTGTTTTTGTTTTTGTTTGTTTGGTTTTGGCAGTGCTGTGGTTTGAACTCAGGGCCTCACACTTGCTAGGCAAGAACTCTACTACTTGAGCCACATTTCCACTTCTTTTTTTGCTTCAGTTATTTTTCACAAAGGGTCTCATGGTTTTTTCCTGGGGCCAACTTCAGACTGCCTCTGTGCCTTCTGTGTAGCTGAGATTACAGGCATAAGTCACCATACCCAGCTGTGTTTTGGCATTTTGGTTAAAAATAAATTGGCTGTAAATATGCAATTTGTTTCTGGGCTCCATATTCTGTTCCAAAGACTTACATGTGTGTTTTTATGATTGTATCATGTTATTTTGAATATAATAGCTTTGTAATCTATTTTTAGATCAGATTGTGTGATATTGAGCTTTTCATTTTCTCCAGATTGCTTTGGTTTGTTGAGGACTTTTGTGTTACAACAGCTCATTCTTTTGTAGTGTTTATCAGTAAATTCCCTTTTGTGAATGATCTTCAATGTATTCATTCTGTTGTAGATGGACATTTGGATTCTTTTCAGCAAATGGTTATTTAAGAAAAAAAATGAATAGTCTTATACATGTGTTTGTGGGTATGTGTATTCTTTTCTCTTGAGTTATCCCTATCCTTATTCGCATTTTGTTGTTTTATTGTGGAACTTGAAAACTTTGTTCTAGATTTTGATGGTCAATCATATGACTAAGATAATGCAAAATTCTTTGGAGGAAGAAAGGAGGAGGAGGAGGAGAGTACTGAGGAGGAGAAGAAAGAGGAGTTATAGGAGAAAAAGCAGAGAAAGGGGAAGAAAAAGAGGGAGAAGGAAAATAAGAAAACTCCATTTCAGATGAAGTTATAAAATATTGTGGGTTTACAAGAGTGAAGAAGTACACTGTTGTGCTGGGCATAATGGTACATCCCTAGGGAGGCTAAAGAAGGAGGATCTTGAGTTTGAGGCTAGTCTGGGCTACATAGCAAGACCCCATCTCCAAAAATTGTATACTTTGATACAGGGTAGACAAAGAGATGTGTGGAACAGAACAGAGAGCCAAGAATCAGGTTCTCATAAAACTGGACACTTGGAAGACATAAATCACCAATGTTATGAATGAAACAGTATGCCACTATGTCACTACAGGTCTTATAACTATTAAAACTATAACAGGGAATGAAAGAACACACTTTTCAAGTTCCAACAGTATAGATAAGAGGGGAAGTGGGCATTGCCTCTGTGATCTGGACAACTATTCACTAATTGAAGGTTTTGTGGTGAGATCATAGATGATACCTAAAAATGGTGACTTTTTGATATTGTATAAAAATACATTCAATATTTGGAATTGCTGCATGACTCAATGAGCCAATATGCTCCAAGTGACCAATGAACACTGTTATAAAACTCTACATGATCAAAGATTAATCAAAAATACAAGACAGGCCAATATATTTTAATATAAAATTTGAATGTATGAAAGTACATTTGTATAGTTAACTTTTAAAACAAATTGAATACTCAAGTTTTGGTATAGTGTAAGAAAGGGTTTCCCAATTATATGAAAAGTACATTAAAGATTCCTTCCTTTTCTAAGTACATCTGTACTGGCTGAATGTTCTTCATATATTTCAACCAGAGCAGTGTATTTTAACAAATCAAATGCTGAAGCAATAACAATAATTTAGGTGATTTTATTGAGCCAAGCACTAAAAATACATGCAAAGATATAAAACAATGACACAGTCCTCTCTATTTTTTGAATCGTCATTTCTTCCCTAACAATGTTATTGATATCATGCAATAGATTTTTAGTTTTTTGAATTTTTGAATGAGTTAAAACTATTTTTTAAATTACCTCAGTTTAAATTTCCACTGACAGATATAACCTGCATAAAGCAAAGCTCTTTGGAGTTGTTAATCATTTCAAGAGACCGTACACCAAAGAGTTTGAGAATCACTTCCTTAGAAAAAAACATAAATATCACTAGACATGTTCAAAACTCTTCAACACAGCCTTATTGGTAACAGTTAAAAACTGGCAATTAAACAACTGTTAGTTGCTCCACAGATGAATATGATATAATAGTATATATTCATACCTCTAATTTCAATTCACTGTTGCAGTGAAGATCAATGTATTATAGCAGCAAAGCAACATTTCTGAATCTAAGCAATAAAGTATTGAAGAAAAATTGCATGTTGCTGAAAAGGTATATCAGCTCCATCTCACATATACTTGAAAATAAGCAAAACTAAACTAAATGTTATTTAGGAATATGAATACATTTGATAAAACCATGAGCATAGTCAAGGGACTAATAAACAGAAAATTCAGAAAGGGGGTCCCCTAGAGAAGGAGGAGTGGTTGAATTTGAAGGAAAGTAAACAGGGATTTCAAAGGTCATCGTGATATTCTGATATGGCATATGTACGAATTTTAGCTACAGTATTATTATGCACATCTCATAAGAATTAAAAAATGCTTTAGAAAAAACATTTAAAGGCAAGTTTCAGCCTGAAAGAGTGTTTTTGCAATATATAACAAAAGATTAAATTATGACACTTTATAGTTTTTTTAAATTAAATAAGAAAGAGAACAGACAAGCAAATAAGAAAAAATGAAAATGGAGCTAAGCAGGAAATACAGAAATTTAAAATTTATAGTCCATCTCCTTAGTAAGCAGAAAAATCCTAATTATAATATATTCAATGGATATGTGTTATATATCTCATTCATTTTATGATATTTTCCAGTATTTCTAAAGGTGTAAAGAAGTCTTATAAAATACTGGTTTTTAGCTGGGTGCCGGTGGCTCACGCTTGTAATCCTAGCTACTCAAGAGGTAGAGATCAGGAGGATTGTGGTTCGAAGCCAGCCTAGGCAAATAGTTCCATGAGCCCTATCTCAAAAAACCCTACACAAAAATAGGGCTGGTGAAGTGGCTCAAGGTGAAGGTCCTGAGTTCAAACCCCAGTATAACACACACACACACACACACACACACACACACACACAAATACTGGTTTTTATATTATACTGCCCTCTTCAGAAGACAATACTTTCATCAACTTTTCCTATCCACCTCCTCATTTGCATGCTCACGTTTTTGTACATAAATGGGATTGCACTGTCTGAATTGCTTGACAAATTTCATCTTCTCTTTAATACAGAAGCATAGAGATTTTATTAAAAATTCTTTAAACTGTTCACTGTTGTGTGTAAATGAGGAGGAGTAATTTGATGGTATTAATAAAAATATGAAATAGCTATATTTTTCCCTTGGCTCATTTACATACATGACTCTCTCCAATATATTCCATATATGATTACAAATATGTAGGAAGAATTATTCTAAGTAGTGTAGCTTGTTATAGTAAATTATGGAAAGTAATCTAAGTTTTATCCCAGAGGAATGATTGACTACTTCATGTTATATTTCCCATTATAAAAGATAATAAGGTCTCTTAAATGTATTGACTTGTGAAGACATCCAAAGTATTATTTAAGAAGAAGTAATTTGTAAAAAATTATATATATGGTGTGATCCTACTAATGTACAAAAATATGTGTATGTCTAAGCAGAATGAAAAATTGCTAAGAGTATTGTACTCTGAAGAGGATGGTATAACCCAGAGTAAAAGAAGTCTTTTTTTCATTTTATGCTACATTTTATGCTACAATTTGTAATGCTAATAATTTATTTTGATAATATATTTGGTGAACCCATTAGCTTTAGTGTATATTAAGAATTTTCATCAATTAAAAGAAAGATTTGCAGTATAGATTAATGTTTAAAGGATGGATGAATGGAATTATTGGTGATGTAATAAGGAACTTGATAATATTTGAAATGTAAGGAGATTAACCTCATTCTGATCTTTTATTGGAATAAATATCTGTTGAGAAAAGTCCATAAAACTAGATTCACCTTATTAAGAACAATACCAGTGTCTTGGTTGGCAAAATTCCATTTTGGCAGTTATGCATGACAAAGTACAATTATAAGAATTACTATGAATTCTTGAGTTTCACATAAGTTATTCTCAGTTCATGCTTTGAAAAATCACTATTATTATAGTACATTACATTAGACTAGTGATAGGTTAGAAAATGTTATTCTGTGTAATACCTCGTGCATTGGATCCTTGCCCTTGGAATAAATTTCTTCTCACTCAGTCTTATTAATTATGTCAGCATCAGACATTTGTGCTGCTTAGCATTCTGCAGTGAGTTAGGAAGATCTTCAATGAGTTTAACTTTCCCTCAGGATTATGAATTTCATTAGAAACTAACACCAATTATAGTATGTCTCAAAGAAGTTAGTGACAACTATATTGAAATAATGGAGCCAATAAAATGTCTCCATTAACTTACCTTGGGAAAGCTGAGAATGATAGGAAAAGCAGAAACATATTTGGGTTGTTTCTTTTCACATGTACACATCTAAATCGATTCATGATTTGATTCCATGACATTAAGGAACAAAATATCGTTTAGATATCCGATTCCAACAAGCACACATTTTTACTCTAGGGCATTTTTTTCTCACTAGTCCTTTCTGATATTGTAACTCTGAGACCATGATAATTTATTCCATCAGAGAGAATTATTCGTTTATATCTATTCACACATGATAACAGAGATAATTTAAAATACTTTGGCATCTCCATATTTTATATGAAATGTTTCTAAATAATTAAAGATTCCAAAGAATTGATGCTAAAGACTGAAAACATTTGCTTTTCAGAAATAAGTGAAAAGTACACGAGGCTTATCTTTAAAAGTAAACGAATATACTAATAACTTCTTAAATATCCTCCTGCTATATTCTAGACAGAATGTTAAGGTGGACTTAATTTTATTGTAGGTGATGTGTCACAGTCCTTTGTTTGGGAATATTGTGGGTCTCAGAAAGCTTGGAGCTGACCAATTCTATTTCTGATTTTCTTGAATGCAACCAATATCAAGTTCCTAAGTTAACAGTCTGGTGACCATCCTCGGGCTTTTAAATGGTGACAGTCTGGCACTGTGTGTTGGTGAGGAAGAAATGACCTGGCTAAATAACATTAGCAACTTCAGAGGCAGAACTTGAGATCCAGGGTCTACAAACTTATACCATTTGGGGCGTCTTTTTAAAAGAAAAAGAATGCAAAACTAAAAATATAAAAGTAGATGTGAAAGCAAATACTTATTTAGAATGGAAAAAATCACAATAAATTATAGACTTTTACAAGTTAATATCACAAACATCATCAAAGTCTAGAGAAGTAATCTATATTATCATTGGCCATTTCTTTACTGTAATTTTCCTTCCATTTTTGGTGCACACTCTGGTGGCCTCTTTGCTTGGAAGTAACATTGCCGTATCATTTTCAACTCAAGGCTAGTAAGTCAGTTCTTTTGATCTTTGATCAGAATTTTTATTTTATTGTTATTTATTTATTTTTGCTCTGAAGGCACTGGAGTTTGAACTCAGGGCCTCACATCTGTCAGGCAGGTGCTCTTAACACTTAAGCCATGCTCCCGACCCTTTTTTGCTTATAGTTATTTTTCAGATAAGGTCTTACTTTTGCCCTAGGGCTATGCCTTCCATCTAGTTGGAATCATAGCCATGTGCCACCATGCCACCTGGCTTGATTGAGGTGGGAGTTTCACTCTCTTTTTGCCTAGGATGACCTCAAACCACAGCCTCCTGAGTATCTGGGATTATAGCTGTTCGCCAACATGCCTGGCCCCTATATTTTATTGTTAATCTTTGGCACCTGTAAAACATTTACTTCCCATGTATTTGCTTTAAGTGTATAGCTTTGTTTGGGTCCTAATTATCCAGAAAATTCTCATTGCATTTGTTTAATTCCCATCAAAAAGGATAACAAAGCATGGTCTATTTATAATTATATATGCTACATTTTAAAACTATTGATAAAACATTCATTTTAACAAAGCACTACAGAGGAAATGCTCTCCTTATAAGCTATCATGTCTAATGACTGTAAGAATCTTTAAGCCCCACAGGTGTACATGATTCTATTTCTGAATGCTGTAAGCAATATCTCCTGCTGCTTCACCTTTTAAATTGAGTAGTAGCAATTGCTCCAACCCTAATTAATGCCAAGAATGGTCTTAAGTATAGACCTTTATCCCCTATTTGTTGTTAAAAGGTTTTCACCTGCTACACTTTTCCAGTTACTTTTATGGTTACCATAAAATGAACACGAGATAAAGTAAGGCCAGAACTAGTGCTAGGAAGCTAGGTAAGCAGATACACAAGATGGTATGAAACTGCACAACTGAAGGGGGTCAGTCTGCAGATTGATCTCAATGAGGAAGTAACACTTTGCACCGGGAGAGTCAAACTCATTCCTTTCTGTTTTACTTCTGCTTTACAGAACTCATATCCTGCAGAACACAGAAGGTGTGCTGAAAGGGATGCAAAGAGACAACAATTTTAAGAACAGGACAGATGACAATTGTATTAGAAAAAAAGAAAACAATCTTGGAAGACAAAAATATGGATTCTAACTCCTTCTCCACCACCCACACAAGTGATTTCAAGGCAATAATCACCCCACAAATTTCAGGGTCTTAATAGCAGTGCTGCTCTCGTAACAGGCCTAGAAATATGACATTGCTTTTGACTTACTATTTTGGCAAGGAGATTTAGAGCAGGACTAACTGGAGGTCCTCCACTTGGTTCTACATATCATGATAGCCCTCCCACTGTGAATCGGACAACCTACCTAGAGTTTTTAATCTTACCTAGCGATATTTCCCCCTCAATCATTCTGGTTCTGTATAAATAGCTACAGAATAGGCCGACTGTCTGACTAGGCCAACAGTAAAGATATATGTGGCCAAGATCAATCTATTCCATTTCGTCTTGTCCTTCACAAACACCCATTTTTGGCAATTGGCACATATGGCATTATGAACCTCCAAAGACTGGTATCTACTCAGTCAGTATCTAATATTTCCTGAAAGTCATGGATATTTTCCTGTTCCTTTTGCACAGCTTTCCTAATTAATGGCCACAGGTCTCTTTGGGAGAACTCTCAAGATTGGATTAACTGAATATGCTGTGGACTCATTGCAGGATGTTTTCTCATAAAGCTTGGTTTCCCCTTCATTTAAGAAGTTTAAACTATGGACTGACTGAGGAGTGGAAATCTGGTCAGAAGGTATGAACCACTTCTGAAGCAATTCAGATTAGCTTTCTGCCTAGTAGACCTAGAATTTTTTTTTCCATCTCTCTATATAAAGCAGGAACTTGATAGCTGAACATTCATTGAGTTTCTGTGGACGTCAATGATGAATTAGCTATTGCTGTAATTTTTTCAGTGTCAAAATATTCTGTTTATCCCTTGGTCTTATGGTTTTCATGGTAATTGCATTCACTGTGAATAGCCAGGTTCATCCATTTCTACGTCTCCAAGATCCCATTTTTTTCCATTAAGACAATAGAACCCATTTCTCTTGTTGTAACATACCCTTCCCCCACTATACTCTAGTTTGTAGCTGACACATTCCACAGTAATTTTCAAGGAAGTTGGTGCTGCTGTACTAGTGAGTAGTTGGAGTGAGTGCCCTTTGTTTCAGGGTGGCTCTATGGGTCACAGAACTCATTCCTTTCTCTCCCTTCTTGTATCATTCCATTAGGTTATTTTGGATTTTTTTCCTTACAGTATGCCAGGAATAATGTCATTAAACTTCACTAAATGTAAGCCATCAGTAAATCCAGGCATCAATTATCCAACCTACCAGAGTATTAATATCATTTCTAGACAGGCCAAATCTGGGATGCATGTATCCATCTCAGTGAGTCAGCTCAGTAAGGACTTAGTTTTTATTCAACTTGATATCATATCTCTGAATTTCCCCCTGGTCTTAGATTCTCTTCAACTTAAACTGATGGTTTTTAACTTCTTTTTGCATGCATGGTATGGTCCCTTGGATCAGGGCTTATATCTCCCTCTTAACCCTATTTTGGAATTGGAGGTGAGAGGTGGTAGAAGCTGTTACTGAGAGTTCAAGCATTGTCATTGAAAAAAATCTTTGCATAGATGGGTTGCTTACAGAGAGGCTTCTTCCACAGGTAAGCTAGGTTCAGGGGGATGTTGAAGTCTAGAATTCTCAGCTTCATTCACGATGTGATTAAATGTCTCTAGCCCAAATCCATTTCCATTATATTTAAACAGAAAAGAACTAGTATGGATGAAGAAATGCTCATCATTTGGGGCTAATATTTTACAAACATTCTATTTGTGGTCAGTCATGTCCATTTGATTGTTTAGGATAAGAGGGACTCCTTCAGTGCTATCATGACCTCCTGGTTTTCTGTATGTTCTTAATTATTCATTCATTTTCAGTCTCTACAAGATCCCCATTGGCAGAGCAAGCCAAAAGGAAAGGAGCCTGTTGGTATAGTCTAATACTTCAACTTTCTGAGACACATAGAAGAAATAGAGAAGCAAATAGACGATATCTGGCCCAAACTGAGCTATTTTAAAAGGAAGATAAGGTATGTATTTTAGAAATGGATACCTACTCAAGAAAAAGAACACAATAAAAGACAAGAAGGAGAAGCACACATGTAACATAAATTATACTGAGAAGAGAACTTGCTGGGTAGAAAAAGATACTGGTTTGGGTAAACATAAAATTTCAGGCTAATTTTGATCAAGGCCATGAAAATAGAAGTCTTTGGTATAGTGCGATGAGAAACAGGCTTGTTTGCTGGAGATATTAAGAGTTACCTGCTTTTAGTGTAAGGTTTGTTGCCTAAGATTATGAAGATATTCTGTTTCCAGCCAATGGACTCTATTCATCTCCTGCATAGTCTTTCTAAGCTTCATGTGTCCTTGCACTGTTTTTTTTTTTTTTTTGTGATACTGGAGTTCAAACTGAGGACTTCATACTTGCTAGGCAGGGATTCTTCCACTTGAGCCACACCTCCAGCCTTTCATGTGTCCCTACTGGCTTTAATATAGCAGTAGCTATGCACTGCTAAACAAGTGGTCTTTAAAACTTCTTTGACTCTTACATTAATGAGTTAAACTGCTATAACGTTAATGTATAAGCATTTTTTACTTATTATCTATACAGATGTCTAATTGTGCTAATAAAATGTATATTTTATTAAACACACACTACTATACATTTTAGGGATGGGATGGAGCTAAATAAAATAGGATATTTTAAGCACTTTATTTTATTTTTAAGAAAAACTTTTGGTTCTCAGTGAAAATGTATTAAAAACAATCATTTCTAGTCAAAACTAAGCTATGGAATAGATTTCATTACTATAAAAAAATCTTAGTTTTAACATCTTGTGATACACTGGTCCATCTTATCTGAAGTTTCAGTTCCTACAGTTTTTAGTTACTGATACTCAACCATGGTCCAAAAATATTAAATGGAAAATGATAGAAGTAAATAATTCATAGCTTTTAAATTGTGTGTCATTCGGAGTACTTGATGAAATCTTTCCCTCTTCTGCTCCTTCCCACCCATGTAGTGAATCATCCATTTGGGCAGCAAGCCTGTGCTCTTTAGGCTACCTGTGCTGCCCTTAGAATTACTCCCTTAGTAGCCCTCTGAGTTGTCAAAGGCACTGTCATGGTATCGCGGTGCTTGTATCCAAGTAACCCTTGCTTATTTAACCTAATGCTCTGTCACAATACCTGTGCTAATTACCTGTCTTTGTCTCATCACTTAAGCATTATACTATCTCATGTAATCACCAGAAGCAGAAGAGTGAGTATAATACAGAAAGATATTGAGCTCCATACATGGGGTTTGGAGCTGCCCATGGTTCTAGACATCCACTGGCAATCTTGGAATGTATCTTCCAAGAGTTAAGAGATGTCTTAGTTAGATTTCTGTTGCTACAACTGAATACTACAGGGGAATTTATAAAGAATTAAGGTTTAATTGACTCATGCTTCTGAAGTCTAGAAAGTTCAAGATCAAGCAGCCTCATCTGGTGAGATCCTTCTTGCTCATGGGAATCTCTTCAGAGTCCCAAGGCAGCACAGAGCATCACATAGTGAAACAGAGCCTTCTCCTCAAGTCTCTCCTCATTTTCTTAGTCACAATTTCCCTGGATGAGAGTCCCACCCTTATAGCCTCATTTAACGTCAATTATCTCCCAAAGTTCCTACATCCAAATACTATGGTCAGATTAAATTTCTATCCTCTTAATATCTCACCATGCGGATTAAATTTTCAGCATAGGTTTTGGTGAGTGCATTCACACCATAGCAACAGGTATTACTATATAGTTACTAAAAGTCTAGTTTTATACTTAGTTTTAAAATATGTCTCATATCTTTATTGAAGTGTAATTAATATGAGTAAACTGTACATATTTGAAATGTACAATGCAATACATTTGACAAGTGCATATATCCACAAGAGTATGAAGAAAATAAAGATATACATCATCTCCAAAAGTTCCTATGTCCCCTTTGTAAATCCTTCCTCCTTCCCTTCCTTTTCATTCCATGGCAACCACTATTTATTTTCTGTTAATATACCTTACATTTTCTAGACTCTCATAGAAAAGGAATCATACAGCATGCACTATTTTTAGTCTAGTTTCTTTCACTCAGAATAATAATATTCATCCATGTCGTGTTTATCAACAGTTCATAGGACTGGAGGCATGACTTAAGTAGTAAAGCACTAGCATGGCAAATGTAGGGCCCCAAAATCAAACCCTATTACTAAAAAAAAAAAAAAAAAAAAAAAAAAAAAAAAGCTACATCAACAGGTCATTTCTGGGTGGAAGTGTGTAGCTAAGTGGTAGGGTACATTGTTCACATGTCAAGGCTCTGGGTTCAAACCCTAGCACCAAAAATAAAAAGTTCACTGCTAAATACAATCCTATTGTATGGATATGCCATAATTTGTTCATCTACTCATCTACTGACGGACATTTGGGTTAATTCTTACAGTTAGTGGTTCTTACAAATGAAATATGAATATTCGAATAAACATATGCTTTCTTTTCTCTTGGGTAAATAAAAGTGGAATGACTGAGTCATACAGGTGCGTATATGTCTAGTTTTTAAGAAACTGCAAATTGGCTTTCAAAATAGTTACATCATTTTAGGTTCTTACCAGTAGTGTATGAGAGTTCCAGTTCCCCAGTATCTTTTTACACACTTATTTGTCATCTATTGAAGTTTCTATTCAAATACTTTTGGATCATTTTTTGTTTGGTTGCTAAGTTTTATCATTTATCATTATTTGTTCTTAGAGTACTGATTTTATAAAGAACCTGTTAAATGCACAATTTGTAAATATTCTTTCCCAGTCTATGGGAAAGAATTGTTCATTTTCTTTTCATTTTTTTTTCTGGTGGTATTGGGGTAAAAGTATCTTTCAAATCGTAGAAAGTTTTTATCTTAGTGTAGTTCAAGTCATCATTTTTTTCTTGTGGATCGTGTTTTTTGGTGTTGTATCTAAGGAATATTTACTTTCCTTTAGGTCAAAAAAGATTTTTTTCCTGTGCTTCCTTCTAGAAGTTTCAAAGTTTTAGAATTGGTATTTAAGTCTGTAATACATTTTGAACTTATTTTTGTATATTGTGTGAGATAGGGATTGAAGTTTTTATAGCATCATTTTGAAAATGACTGTCATTTCTCAATGAATTTCCTTTGCACTTTTATGGAAAATAAGTTGTCCATATACACATAGGTCTATTTTTTAAATTTCTGCTGGTTTCATACATTGATTTGTCTATCTTGATGCCAACAGTACACTGTATTGATTACTGTAACTTTATAACTTTTGAAGACAGGTAGTATTAGACCTCCATTATTATATTTAAGAGTTATTTTGTTTGTTTAAGTTCCTGCCATTTCCATATGAGCTTGAGAATCAGCTTGTTAATTCCTGTAAAAATCCTGCTGGGATTTGAGAAGATTGTGTTGAATCTGTAAATGAACCTAGAGGATTGACATCAGCAATATTGAGTCTTCAGTATATAAACATTGTTAAGGACTTAAAAATAACTTTATGATTGTTTTACATTTATGTTCATGAAAGATATTGTGTATTTTCTTTTAGTGCCTTTGTCTGGCTGTGGTATCAGAGTAGTGTGAATCTCAGAGAATAATTTGGTATGTATCTCCATTTTCTTAAAATTCTGAAGGAGTTTGTATAGAACTGATGTTATAGCTTTCTTAAACATTTGCATAAATCCTTCAGTGAATCCATTCAGGCTATAGCTTTCTTAGTTGGAAGTCTTTTAATGACAATTTTAATTTCTTTTATAGATATAAGTCTATTCACAGTGTCTATTTTTTCTTGATTGAACTTATTGTCCTCTTGCTACCTGCTTAATTTCTGATATGATAATTTATGTTTTTTTATTCTTTTTCCTCATCAGCTTGGCTAGAGATTTATAAATATTATTGATCCTCAGAACAAACTAACATTTGATTTCATTGATTTTCTACTTTTTTTAAATTGGTTTCTGCTCAGGCTCTTAGAATTTCTTTTCTTTTGCTTACTTTGGGTTTAATTTGCTCTTTTATTTCAGATTCGTTTCTAAGTTAATTCAGTTTTTTAATTAGCATGCATTTATACTTCAAGGGAATCCTGTTGTGATAATTCCACACATGCATAGAGTGTACTTTGAACTAGCTCACTGGTTATTTCAGTTGCTTAAAGCAAAAACTGAGCTCATTTATTTTTTTCTTTCCTAATATTTGGTATATAGTGTGGAAAAATCCCCCCAATCACTGGCTGAGAGCAGGATTTTTCAACAGAGGCACTATATCTGTTTTCTGACCAGGTACTTCTTTGTTATGGAGAACTGTCCTGTGCAGGATAGGATAGTTAGAAGAATCCCTGTTGTCTTGTTCTGTTTTGTACTACAGAATACATGAACTGGACAACTTATAAAGAACAGAAATTTATTTCCTCACAGTTCTAGAATATGGAAAGGCCGAGATCAAGGTGCTGGTCCTAGCTTCACCCTTCTTCCTGTGTCACCCTTCAGTAGGCTAACAGGAACATTAAGGCATGGGAATGAAGAACCAGGAGCTAAGAATAAGCTCTGTATTAACAGACAACTTGAAGTATTTCTCTCTCTATTAGGCTATAGCAGCTGGCCGTGCTCTTACCCTTGCACTATGATTTGCCTGGAGATCTGGATAATTACACCCTGTGCAAATATCTCAAGAAAAACATCTGGCAAAACCCATCCTTGGACTAAAAGGAGACCTTGCTAAAGGAAAATAAACATCTCCTAATGATGGACTTCTCTTCCCTGAATAAACATCTTCTAAAGGAAAGCTCCTGCCAAATTCTCAAACATATATCACCTATGTCAATTAAGGAAACTCAGTTTCTGGGAATCCCAAGCTTATCAGTTCAAGAACATAAGATACAGGAGGGGTGTCTTATGTGTCAAATGGTTACCATGACAAATGGTCGAAAGGAAGAAGCTTGCACAGAGATAAGGACCTATAGGACCCTAGACTGACTTGAGCCTTATGCATATGCCTTACACACAGGACCTGGTGCACACTCTTCAAGTGCTCACATCTCCAGCCTATTGGAATGCATTTCATTTCCTGCTTTCTGCTTTGTTTTCCTCTTTTTTTGTTTTACTAAATAAAGCTTCTATAAACTTCTCAATTAACTAGACTCATCCTTAAATTCTTTTTCTGTGATCATGTGACATTGTGGCCACAAGCATGGCACCTCGAGTCACAAGCTCCTCAACCTGGGTGAATTCAGGCTCTCTGGGAACTTCTCTGGATTTGAACAGGGACTAGTTCAGGTGACAATCTCAGGGGAGAAGGAAAGGGCAAACATGGAGCAGGGATTGGGAAAGAGGAAAAAGAGGCACAAAACTTCCCTTTTATAACAAAACTACTCACTACAATGAATCCATTTCTGCAAAAGCACATTCATCCATTCATGAAGGCAGAGCCCTCTTGGCCTAATCACCTTTCACCAGGCCCCACTCTCCACCTTATTCCATTGGTGTTTTGCTTCCCCCCATATACTTTGGTGGGAAACATTCAAACTGTAGCACCCCTCCCATAGCCTCCCAAATCCATGTCTGCCTCAAGTGCAACGTACATTCATTCCATCCAAATAGCCCCAGATCTTAACTCATTCCAGCACTAACCCAAATCCAAACACTGCAGGCTTGGCTGAGACACAAGGCATAATTCATCCTGAGGCAAGTTTCTCTGAAGCTGTGAGTCTGTAAAATCAAAATAAGTTACATACTTCCAAAGCAATGGTAGGACAGGCATAGAACAGGCATTCCTACTCCAAAAGAGAACAATAGACAAGAAAGTGAAAATAAGTTCCAAGTAATGTCAAAACCCAATAAAGAAAATAACACCTTGCTAGGTCTTTAAATTTACTAATACAGTTTGTAATCTGTTTTACAAATGTGTTGTTTATCCAATACAGCCTACTTTTATTCCAGATATTATTGTTCCCATCTCCAAAGCTTTGATTTAGATCTTTAATTTTGTTTCTGTTGTTTTGCAAGACTGGAACAAGAACCCAGAGCTTTCCATATACAAGGCAAGCACTCTAGCATAGATGTATATCCCCAGCCTCTTGATTTGGATCTTTTATCTTCAGTGTTTCTATTTAGATATTCAACATATGGAGCATAGTCATATTAACTCTTTGATAACATCTTTAAGTCAACATCTCTTATAGTTCTGGGTCAGTTTCAATTAACTTATTTTTTACATTTTTGGGGGTGGGGGAGGGGATTGAACTCAGGGCTTCACACTTGCGAGGCAGTACTCTATGGCTTGAGCCACACTTCCAGCCTTTTTTGCTTTGTTTTTTTTTTTTTGACAGGATCTCATGTTTTAGACTGGCCATCCTGGACTACAATCCTCCTACTTATATGTCCCAGTAGCTGGGATGACAGCTACCAACATGCAGAGTTTTTTTTGTTGAGATGGGATCTCGCTAACTTTTTGCTTGGTCTGCCTCAAACCACAATCTTTCCAATTTCTTTCTCCTGAGTAGCTGGGATTAAAGATGTTAGTTGCCAAGTCTGGCTAACTTTTCTCTTTTTAAAGGATTGCATCTTACTTCTTAGTGTGGGTAATTTTTTTAATGGTCTGATATCAGAAATTGTGAATTTTACTTTGTTGAGTGGTATACATTTTTGCATTTCTATAGATATTCTTGAATTTAGTTCTGGGATGCAGTTGTGCTACATGGAAATTATTCATCCTGTTGAGATTGTCTTGACTTGTTAGTGGGTCCTGAGGAAGCCAATTTAGTCCTTACCACTGAGGACTCTCATGAGTTCCCTACCCAACACACTGCTAATTATGATGTTTTCCAGTTCGTCTGGTAGGACCTGGCTTTATTACCAGCCTGTGCATTAGCTATGGCTCCTACTAATCCTTTCAGGTGGCTCTTTCCTATAAGTGGGTCATTTCCTCACATTCATGCACCAATGAGTGACTTGGCAGTTCCCTTGGGGTATGGCCTCTATAGATCTCCAGGGTTCTCTCACTCTCTGGCACTCTATCCTGAAAACTCTATCCACATTCATCTTCCCAGACTCTCAACATGTTTCTTCAACTTGGGGAGATCAATGGCTCCACCAAGACTTCCCCTTTGTGAACTGCTTTTTGAAAACTCTTTTAGGGCAGTAGCTGGAAAAATCTTAAGCCTATCTCATTTCCTGTTTGTTATGGATCACTCTTTTTTGTTGTCCAATGTCCAAAGTCATGAAAGTCATGGTTTTATATTTTGTATCTTTTTTTTTGACCATTTCAGATTAGATAAATCTGGTTCTTGTTATTTCATCTTTGGCAAAAGTGAAAGTTTCTAAATTTAGTTTACTTTTAAAATTTATTTGAATGCCTATCATATGTGAAAAGGTTACATTCAAGTATATATAGCTCCAGGTGAATAAAGTGCATAATTATCCATACTTATTATATTGACAATGATTTTTTAATCCACCCATCAATTACACAAGGTTTTTGTTGAAATGCAGGTATTATATTTCTTTCTTTCCAGATGTGAATCATTGATCTATAAAACAAATAAGAACTATGTTAGATTTTTTAAAAATATGACTCAAAATCTATCAAAAGATTTTCCTTGGAAGATTTCTTTATACAAGTAAGACAAATCTGTGACCATATTTTTAAGTGTGCAAATATGGGAGCTTTTAACAGATGACACACCTACATCATTTTCAGCAACAAAAGCACAGTGATGCAGCTATTAGCTGATAACAGTTCTCAGGATGTGTTCTGTACAACAAGGAGTTCTTTATAAAAGCAGGTAGGTGTGGTTAGGGTGCTTTCTGTACTTGTGAAAAAAATACCCAAGAAAACAACTTAAAGAGAGAAATGATTTGTTTTGGCTCATGGTTTTAGAAGGTTCAGTTCATGTTTCTGGGCCAGTAGTGAGGCAGAGCATCATGGCTGTAGGAATGTGTAACAAAGGCTACTCACCTCATGGTGATCAGGAAGCAGAGAGATAGAAGAAGAGTCAAGGATAAGATATAGCCCCAACGACATGTCCCCAGTGACCTATTTCCTCCAGCCAGGCCCTACCTCCTATTTTTCGTTACCTCCTAATAATGCCATTATATTGTGAATCCATCAAGGGATTAATCTATTGATTAAGTCACAGTCCTCAGGATCCAGTCACCTCCCAAAAAGTCCATCAATTGGCAACCAAGCCCCTAATACATGAGCCTGTAGGGATATTTCATATTTCATCATAAGAGCAGGTTCTCACTCTTTGTTAAAATCTGATGGAACAGATCAAATTTGTTCATTCTGGTGGGCATGTTTCTGGGTAGCATATTACTGAGAGTCACTTGCTCTCACTGAAAATTTCAGCAAATTTGGTTTCATTTGGGTTGAAACACTACTGGAAAAAAATTAAAAAGATTTCTCTGCATTTTCTGGATGCTTAGATTCTAAATGTCTTACTAGTTGTCCATTTCAGGGCAGAAATTACACCTAACATGAGATTCAAAGAGCCTAGATAATTTTGAATTATTCTGCCTTATTTCTTGCCATAGCTGATTATAGCTTCATTATTTTTAACATTGTTGTTTGACAAAGGGCTCAAACTAGGAACAGAAGTGTCTACCAATTTTTCAGTGGTTGCCTGTGAATTATTGGTATTATGTTTAATCCAGTTTGTTTTTGTTTTTTCTTTTAGAAAGTGTCACAAAGTCTAGGCATGAAGCCATCATTGTCACCTCCTTCAAACTTAGAGCTTCTGCCTTTCCCCCAAATGCATCAGTTGCCATAGGTGACACATGCCTGCCTTAGAAGAGTGAAGTAGAACACCAGTATTGATCCACTTATCAGAGATTAGCAAAGTTTAATTTCCTGTTTTTACAATTAAACAGTATATAATTGAAAGCTCTTATAGCCCACAATGCACACCCCAAAAAGGACTGGCATGGTTTCAGGGCACTGTGCCTCTTGTTAACAGACTCAACTAAATTAGAGGGCTAGAAGAAGGAGAAAATTTGATTCCCCAGGCTGTGACTATTGAGTGATGGAAGCAAAGAGAGACCACTCAAGCAGATACTGCAACAATTAACAGCCTGCAAGAAAAAAAAAAATCTCCCTTAATAAGGAGGACACTTACAAGAATAAAGGGAAGTATGGAGATAATATGAAAAAAATGTAAGCTTATATAACTAATAGAAAATAAAAACAAATTCCTTATAAAACTCCTTTCCACTTCAACAAGAAGATCAAGTTAGTGTATTCTATTGCACCAGGAAAATCTTAGGTATAGGTAATAGTATTCTAATTTTACTCTTTTTAATTGACAAATAATATTGTAATACTTATGAGGTACAATGTGATATTTTTGATTCATGTATACATTAGGTAATAGTCAAATCAAGGTAATTAGCATATTCATAATCTTAAACCTTCATTATTTTTATACTGAATACATACAAAATCCTTTCTTCTAGCTATCTTGAGATAAACTATGCATTATTGTCAACTATATAAATCCTACTTTGCCATTTAACACCAGAAATTATTCCTCCTCTAACTGTACTATCTTACCCATAGGTCAACCTCTCTTCATCCCCTTTTCCCCTACAATCCCCAGTCTCTAGTAACCACAATTCTACTCTCAACTTTCAAAAACCCCAGTCTACTCTCAATGTTCATGAGATCCACATTAGAGTGAGATTATGTGGTGTTTGTCCTTTTGTGCCTGAAATATTTCACTTAATATAATGTCATCATTATATTAAAAATTTCATCTTTCCATGGCTGCCTATTGTTCTATTGTGTATACAGAGCACATCTTCTTTGTCCATTCATACACTGACGAGCATTTAGGTTAATACCATATTCTGTCTATTGTGACTCAGGCTGCAATAAACATTAGAGTATAGGCAAAAAGAAAAAAAATGACAAATGCTGAAGAGAATGTGAGGGAAGGAAAACTCATACACTGCTGATGGGAATGTAAATTAATATAGCAAGATGCAAAACAGCATGGAAGTTCCTTAAAAATCTAAAAGTGGAACTACTATATGAACTGATGATACTGACCACTACATTAGCAAGCTGAAGTTCTGCTGTCAGTAGAACTTGCCGTTTAATACAACATGCACAGATGGATAAAATGTCAGGAATCACAGTTTTAAAAGCAAGTTTTCATTTTGGAAAGGATTTTAAGGCTTGATTGAAGCCTGCACTCATTTTCCTGACTTACAGGTGCTACATTTTGGATTCTTTAATTATAAACTTGTCCTGTAAGTTTCTAAATGTATCCTGGCAATCTTTGTAGAGGTATGGAGGTTGCTTTTTAAGATGCAGTATTCTTAGGCTTCTATTTCCTTGACACTAGATTATTTCAGAATGAATGTGGGAGGGAATAAGGCAGGGAGACCATTGCACTGGAGATGAGATGTGAATCCTGATGCAAAAGTGTTTTATTTATAATGGGCTTGTCACTGTCCACATTGAAGTACTCTTTACTTCTTAACAAGATCCATTAAAAAACCTGAAGTCAGTAGAGTCATGACGGGAGACATTGGCCAAGATGAAGACCTCCCACACTTCAATCTCTGTGTTACCTGTATGTTTTTTGGCCACCCCACTAGCACTGTGATACGGTGGTCCATGCCTCACATCTCTATTTGAAGTTGTGTTCTTGACATCAGTCCCTGCATGTGAGGATTATGATTCAGAGCATCTTCTAAATTCATAGCTGGAGCACGGAGGAGAACATGTATGATGTCAAGGGCTCCTGTGATGTCCAGTAACCCAGGAAGATGACCACCAGTGCCCCTTCCTCCTCTGAGATAAGCATCTGAACTTCAGATATCAGATAGTCATCCCAGCAATAAGAGTTTTGAGTCCTTAGAAGCTCCTTTACTTATAAACCTCGATTCAATCATTAATCAAAAGGTTTCTATGTGACAGGAATAAATTGGTAAATGATCCCAGAAAAATCTAAGCACTGATGACAGAAATCAGATGCTAGAGGACTTTTTGAATTGTTTCTTTTTAAAAATAACTGACTCTTCTTTTTTCCTTTTGTTTTATGTTATGAGCAACCCTTAGGTCTAACAGCAAAATCAGAGGCTGAGAGGAAATAAAAAGGTATTCTGCTGAATTTTAAAATATCAGCAAGAATTGATTCCATATCTAAACTAAAGCAGTCAAAGCAGATTTTACAAATCATATTCTTCATGTTACAATGTTGAAAATGGTGGAAGGTGGAATGGTTTTTAAAATTGTGTATAGATAAATGCCTCTTATATTTATTTATATCTATATCTGTGAACACACGTACAGGAACACGGTTATATTTTGGGGTTTAAACACATAATTAATTTCTTAAATTCATGATTTCAGAAAGAATTTTAGGGCAAGTCTAGTTTTTTTTTTTTTTAATGAGTTAGTTTGAAAACCATTAGGCAAACAGTTGCAATAGTACTATGCAAATATGGAAAATCACGTGGCAGCATGTGAATAGCTACAGTTTCAGAACACCGCATTACATTGCTTATGATGTTACTTGCATAGTCTCGGGTCTTTGCTGACAAAGATCTTACATGCTGTTGTAGGCTGGGTTCCTAAGAAGCAGAGCCTGTGGCAAGAATTTTTGTTCAGGTGATTTACTGAAGGGGCACCTTTAGGGAAAAACCTGTAGAGGAGGAAGGGAAATAAGATAAGGTAGAAGAAATGAGGCAAATCATAATTTCAGGAGAATTTTAGCTTCAGACTGATTTCATAGGAAATTGTTTTGCATAAATACAACAAAAATGTTGCCTAGCCTATAGGCAAGAAGCTCGCTTTAGTTCATCATTGGACATATGTTACTTGGAGGAATAGCATGATTTCCCAGGTATCCTATGGTGAGGTGACAATTCTCTGGGGAAGAAAGTGATAGTCACAGATACTGACAGGAACACTGCCCTTCATCAGCGAAAGCTAGACAGGACCCCAAGTGCATCTGCTACACAAGCTTACAAGAAAAAGATACTCAAAACGATGGTGAACATCCCTGTCCACTGAGATAGCTAACTGGTGGGCCATAACTCAGGAACATCTTGAGGCTAACTGGCAACCACAACAACATGTCGCTTGTGGGAATTCCTGGCAGGAAAAGAGACACATCAATTCAGGGTCATCATGACCCTCTCCCCACTGGTGCCATGTTGCCTGTGCCAGTTTCCTGGGCCTGATTTCATCAGATGACAGGAGTGGTGTAGTAACATGCCATAGACAGTGGACTAGCCTTGTCTATTGGGAACCTACCCTGGTTATCCCAGAATGTGGTCCTACTGGCTTTAAACTCCCTCAATTTCCACTTAGTCATCACAAGAAAGAAACATCTCTTCTTTATTAGAGAGTGTATTATATAGGGATAAAATATACAGGATCAATTTTAGATGCAGAGCAGGCACTCAGAGAAGGGAAGCATTAGATTTCAACTTGCAAAAGAACTGGCTTCCGGCAATAGCTGGTCCACTTCAGGACATGCCAATTCATTGCTGTTGACCGCTTATTTCCGCCTAATATTGTGAGAATACAAACCGGATGTATGTGATTAAGTGCTCCCAGCTCTGGCTGTAATAATTGACTCCCTGGCAGTGTGCCTTCCTCCAGCTATTCTGAGATCTGGGCTTAGAGCTGCTGAGGTTTGGCATCTCACCTCAGAGCCGCTTTCAGCTGGGCCAGGTGCCTGGCAGCATTCCCCTTTATTATTTCATTCTCCCTCTTCTAGATTCTTTCCCCCTGCTCCTTCTTCTAAAGCCATGCCTTGCTCCATAGACCTTGCCACACTTTGATCTTCATGGTTCGTGGATGTTCCTCTCTTCTTTCTGCCTGACTGCCTAATTTAGAGCAGGGCTGAGGGCCCCACGCCAAGACAAGCTGGAGCTTAGCTTGCAGTGGGATGTTTATTAAATTTGGTCAATGATGGCAGTTTGAGTCCCTGACAACCTAACTGTTCTGCTGTATTTCCTCTTGGAGATATGGTTGAGTGATTAGCAGCACAATCTCCAGACCATTGCACTTTGGAAATGTCGCTGAATTGCCTGAGTTACCTTGAGAAATTCATTCAGTTTCCCATGCCGCAGAATGATCATCTGTAAAATGGGAATAATAATATTACTGAATCATAGAACTGAAAAGGGGATTAAGTGAGTTCATGCATATAAATGAGTAGAAATAGGTCCTGGTACATAGAAAGATGCTGGTGAAGCACTAGAAATTTTTAGTAGCATTATCTGTATAGCTAATATAATTTTTATTATTTATGTAGCACTCCTAAGAAACTGCAAGGCCTCCAGTATCATAGCTGAGCAAGACTTATCATAACCCTAAATTATTATATTCTGTCTTGCAGATAACAAAATTATAGCACAAAGGAATCTATATTGTCTATTAATTTTATGTAGCAATTAAAAAGAGTGAGTAATTTATTTCCATAATTGAGAAGCAACTGAAAATTATAAAACCTCATGTATAATATGATTGTATGGTCCTATTAATGTTAAAAACATTCCAATGAATAATTATGTCTAAAAGCATTCAGTGGCTGTTTGCATAAGATGTTATAATGTCTTTATCTCTGTGATAACTGGTACAGGAATTATTTTGTGGGGAGAGCCATCTTTGATGAAAAAAGCTATGAAAGGAGCCTTGTGCACTAGAAAAGTACCTCCACCTGAGGGCTAAGTTCATGGGGGATTGAGCAGAAGCTCAGTATGATAATGGAGGAAGCATGGACAGGGTCTGGATCAAGGCAGTGTTAGATAAAGTCAAAGAGAAGTGAAGCCTCGGTTGTTGGTAATGGTGATGGAAGACTGAGAAATGAAATAACTCCACTGGGCACCAGTGGCTCACGCCTGGAGTCCTAGCTACTCAGGAGGCAGAGATCAGGAGGATCACCATTCAAAGCAAGCCCAGGCAAATAGTTTGAGAGACCCTGTCTCAAAAAAAAAAAAAATTCACAAAAAAGGCTGGTGGAGTAGCTCAAGGTGTTAGGTCCTTAATTCAAACCCCAGTAATCACAAAAAAATAAAAAAGAAATAACTCAGGTGAAGAACACTTTCTCCACACAAAGTCCTGTGACAGTTTCAAAAGCTGTGTATCCATGGTAGAAATATTAGTTGCCCCTTTGGAGAAAGCTGTGGCAAATAAGAGCAGCACCAAGATGGTTCTCCAGACCTCCCCACGGTGAGATGAATGAGCAATCCATTAATAAATAAAACCAGAGTCAGAGCTTTACATTTACATTTGTGGGTGCCGACACTATTAAAGGAATGGCTGACTCTTGATATTTTAAAACTATAAAACATAAGTCCTTGAACCGTATTTGTATTTCATTTATGATAGTATGAAATCTCTTGAGAAAGTCGACCTTAAATTACTACCATCTATTAACCCTGATAGGGAGAGGAGGCCATCACCCCATTCAGGAATGTGCTGAAATCCTGCCATCTTGTGTCCAACTGAGATATGACACTTCCTAATTTTCTAAATTCTGACACTGGTCAGGGAATCCCAAATTGGTTTAGTCTTCATCACATCCAAGGCATTAACCAATTTTGTTCCAGCTCCTCACTTTGATACCATCTTCTCCCCTGACAAAAATGTCTTCCCTATTACCAAAAGAACTTCACTGTTGTGGAAGGCCAGATTTGTAACCCATGTTTCCAAATGATTGCCACCAGCAGGTATGTGCTAGATTTTCTTTAGAAGCACATTGTATACTTGCATTTCATTGAATGTTAGGAAACAAACATAAGCAATCAATATCTCCTACATTCTTTCCTTTGCTTTTCACCCTATTGCCTGATAGCACTCCTAGTGTGAAAAAATTCCCAAGCACCATTAGATCCTAACAAGTCTTTAGCAAGCATGAGGATAGGCAAAAGGTAAGTGATGAGATGGCAATTTTTCGATGTATTTTCTCCCCTGAAACTACACTCTAGGATCTTAGTAGATGTGAAAGCCAGTCTCATTTACTGCTTCAATCTCATTTGTCCTGGTAATACTCAAAGAACAAGGAGAAATCTTTCACTGAATGCCATGGCCACATATGGGCCCAGCAAATACAGAAAAGGGAGTGACAGGGATCTACTGATTCAAGGTTGCTGCCAGCAGGCAGGAAGCAGAGTAACTAGAGTTCCTATAAAAACAAAGGGAGAAAACACAATGAGTTTGATATACATTTATCATAACTTGATTAGAGATTTATTCAGTAATAGTCATTCATTCTTCTTTGCAATGCTTATAAAAAGCAAACTCTTAAATACAACCATAGAGACTGTGAGTGGCTCTGGGGAAACTTGGTTTTTTTACCTTCTGTAATTTACAACAGTAATGACACTCAGAGACAAAGTAAAATCAGGATGTGAGCGTAACATTTTTTGAGTGCAGGATCATTTTTTTTGGTAAGGAGTCAAGCCTCTGGTACTTGTTGTCCTTTGTAATAATGACTCACTCTTGTGAATCATAATTCTGCTAATGCCTGAGTTGATATAAAACTTTGAAGAAAGTATGCTTCTATGAAATTAGAAAAAGAACACTTTGTTAACTCCTGAAGCAAGCTCTTAGGGCTTCTGTGTCAGGGCACTGGAGTACAGATGGAGAGTCCCAGACTCCATGCCAGTGGTACCAGATCACACTCTTTGAAAATCCAGTCTTGGATTTTGCATTTTTAAATCAGGTCAGGTGATTCTTGTGCTCAGCAACACTTGAGAACTATAGTGCTAGAAAAATAGTTCCCAATTTGGTAGAAATCTTTCAAAAATGGAGCCTGTACCCATACTCTGAGATTTTTTAATTAATTGGCCTAGAATGTGAAATGTGACTTTTGTATCTAGAATTTTAAAAGCTAGCGGGTCATAGTGGTGCACAACTGTAATCCCAGGTACTCAGAAGCTGGAGGTAGAAAGATTTTGAGGTAGATCCCAGTCTGGACAAACTTAGTAGTGAGACTCTGTCTCAAAAACAAAAGAGCTAGAGGTGTACCTCAAGTAGTAGAATGATTGCCTAGCATGTGTAAGACCCTGAGTTCAATTTCCCAACACTGCAAAATATAAGTGAGTAAGCAAATAAATAAATAAGTAGATAAATACATACATATATACATACTAACCAGGCAATTTTAATGTGCCACTGAGTCTGACAGTCTATGTTCTCTGACAGAGATTGACATTTTTTTCCTGTACAAAGGTTTAGATAGTAAATAGTTTAAGCTTTGGGGCCAGAAGTGCCTCTACCATTATAGCTTGAAAGAGGCCTTAGACTATCTGTAAACAAATGGGTGTGAACTGTGTTCCAAGAAAATATTATTTGCGGTAACAGGCTGTAGGCTGGACTCAGCCTGCAGGCTGGAGTTTATACACTGCTAGTCTTAGACCGAAGACAGATTCTAACACCAGACCCAGTTCAGGCCTAATGACTCAGACCATGCGTCTTGTAATATGTGTGCACTGAAGTTTGGGAAGCCCTTCTTGGGAGACAGCAGGTCTGGTGAGGAGGTTGCAAACTCTTGACTCATGTACATACCGCACTCATGGCTGATATGTCAGTAAGTTGTGGAACCGTTTTAGCAATGTCAACTATGACTTAAGAATCATCCTAACACAGCACTTCAAGGAGGACCACTTTGTGCAGCATGGAGTATACTAGCTAAATTTCCTCTTCTTTATCTATTAAATGAGGTAGTATAGGAGATTTTTATGTCCTTCTTTTCTCCCTAAAATTTTGTATTTCTGACTAAATGTGACTCAAATAATGGAAAAAGTTAGTAAAAAATTAAACTAGTTGAAAATAAAAATCAGAAAACATTTTTTTCTTACTTTAGAAATTGAGAAAAAAGATCCTACAGCCCAATTACCAGAGGATATTTGACAAGTTGCCTAGAAGAGAAGCTAAAGCTTTCTCTGAGAGTTCCTGTCTCCTGGAAAATATCATATAACTACAGTGGAGTGTGTTAGAGAGTTGCTATTTTAAATAGCAATAGTGCTCCAGTGGATCAAAGAGAAGAAGGAAAATTAAAGAGAAGAATTCTACGTAGGGGAACAGACACAGTTCCCAGAAATGAAGATAGTATTTGAATGCATTCATTTAACTTAAAAAAGGGTTGTCTCTACAAATATGACTGAAATCCACTCCTTCCACACTAAAAGCTAACTCTTGTAAAGTTCCATGGTTTACGACTCTGTAAACACGCACATTCCCTACTTTTCAGCTCTTTGGGTAAGAAACTGGGCTACACATCACCCTTCCAAAATGGAAGTTTTAGTTTATTTTGACCTAGGGCAAGGCTGTGCACTGATTGCAGGCAGATTAAAGCTTGAAGAATGAACATGTATACTCCAATCTAAGTGTAGAGTGACTGTGAAGACTGAAGTGGAGCCAGATTTCCCAGAATAGAATATTAAAAATTGTGTCGGTCACTTTCTGTTACTACAACAAATACCTGATATAATGAACTTCTACAGAGCAAGGGCTTATTTTGGATCATTTTAGAGGTTGTAGCCCATAATTAATTGGATCCATTGCTTGGACCCTGTGGCAACATATCATGGAGGGACCATGTGGTGGAGCAAGAAACGCCCTGACTTTCATCCTGGCCTGGAAGCAAAGGAGAGGAAGAGGAAGGAAGCTATTCTACTATCCCCTTCAAGGGTACTCACCCAATTACGTAAAGACCTTCTACTGGGTCCTACCTCTTAAAGGTTCCACCACCTTCCAGTAGACCCAAGTTGAAGACCAAGCCTTTAACACATGGACCTTTTGGGGGTATTCTAGATCTAAATAATAGAAGAGACTAAAGGACCATTTAATCAAAATAGTATTGAATTTGCATCTTCTGTGCGTCATTTATAATTCCTTTGACTTGAGCCAAATAATTTTCCATCTCTCAGCTTCAGTTTCTTCAACTGCAAAATAATATGCCTTAGGACTATCACAAGTATTAAAGAGGATAAAGATGAAGTGTCAAATTTGTAGCACATATCACTAAATATTAGCTTCTTTCCTAGGTCTCCTTTTTTAGTTTTTAAGAGAAATAATTTTCTTTCCCAGTGTGTGCCTAATAGTAAACAGATACTTTAAATAAATGTTTAAATTCGGCAATGGCATAAAGAGTCCATAATGCCTACATACTGCCAGCTTAATGAATGACCTGAGCTTAAGAGGCACAATATAAATACATATAAATATAGCTTTATGTTTTTATTACAACCATTAACTTCAAACTTGCTTTATCTTATCTCACTTTGTGCCTCAATGCATCTTGGGGTAATTTCACAGTTTTCCAGTCATTTCAGATATTATAAGAATATTATTTATTTTTATGTTCTAAAATGCCTAAATATAAATAAGAAATTAAACCCTCTTTCAATTTAAAGTTTGTTTCCTCTCAACTCAGCCCTAACTCATGAAAGGGGACATGACTCAGACTACACCTAGCATAAAAGATACCTTATGATTTTAAACCTCCTGGCTCCTGGTTAAGAGGAGAGGGGCTGGATTTCTGCCACTGCTTTGGATCCTCTAATCAGGCGACTTGTTCAGAATCTATATAGCTAAATGAGCGGTGTAGAGGGTAACTCTTCTCATTATACACCCTAGATCTTTCACTTTTCCTATTTTGTCTTTTACTTCTGGCTCCTCTGAGTAGAAGGGAAAGTGGATGACGTGTTTCCAAAAATAGTGCAAATAGTGTAATTCAGCTGATGGTGCCGTCTGTGTCTTATAAGTCTAAATGCTACCTTTTGGAGTGGGTTTTTGATGAATTTCTTGAATCCCTCAAGGCATGATTCCAGCTGTGCTATTCTCTGAGGATGCAGTGAGGAAATGTACACTCTACATGTCTGCAGATGCTGGTCCCCTGCCCAACAGCACTTACCCAGCCATTCTCTGCCATTCCTTCCTTCTAGCAGGAAGCCCTTTTGAATGGGGTCCTATTTATTCTTCAAATCATCTCATTGGTCCATGGGAAAATATGGCCTCCTTACCTTGATAAATGGTGAAAGTGCAATTGGCCATCTGTTGTTGCCTGTTTTGTTGCCCTGTCACCTCCTGTTTTTAGGTTTCTCTGGGCAAGAGGTAGTAGGCCTTGCACTCTTTATTAACCTCAGCTAAGGGGATGTGTATCAATTTTCCCAAGAACTCTCTAACTGGGGCTTTCTGCAATTACTCTCCTCTCTGTGGCAATTCTCCTTATTGGGCTTATGATAGTGGGTGGGGATGGGGAGACCCCATCTTCTTCTCATAGGAAGATAAATGAAAATAGCTCTCAACTCCAGTGATGTTTCTCCATGTACATTTGTTATTTATGACACTCACTACCACTGGTCTAGGGAGAGACAACCAGAGTATCCAATAAGAATCTGTTATTCCCTGTACACAGTGATCCATTTAGGAATTGCTCACATGACTCAACCAGGGCCAATAGAACGAACTTGGGGACTTTGGTTGGAACAACTTGAAAAGATTAACTTTTTATCCTACTGCAGGTGGTAAAAGCATAAAACTATTGGCAATCATTGTGCTACCACAAAAAGAATACATTCCTAAAAATATATCAATTCATAAAAATGCAGAACTAAGAGATGAAGGGAGTCTCAACAACATAATAGCACTTGGGTCCATACGTGTACAAGTTAAACTCTCTTGTGTTCCCAGTAATCTTAGTTTTGGCAAACACACTCTTTCCTGGTGGCATTTAGTACCATGGAATGGTATGTGTTTGTCTCCCTGACTAGACTGAAGCATGACAAAAAACTTTGTGTAACTCATCTTTGTTTTCCCTACTGGACAGACCAGTCCTTCTCACTTGTTAGGAGCCCAATCTATATTAAATAAACTATTTTAAAAATTGTTTTAAAATACTGCTTTGAGTGACACCAAAATATTCTACTCTTTCAAAAATGATCATTCTTAGAGTCACTTTTTCCAGGTAAAGGAACTGATTATCTTAGAGATGATAACATCATGGAAGAGGGACAGTTATCTATACTAACTTCCCATGAGGCAACACACCAGGCAATTTAGGGGCAATTTTAGAAGAGGCAGGGTGTTGCCACTATCACTGTAATTCTTCTGTCAGGAAAGAGACAGCCTGTCAAACATAGCAAGATCTCTATGGGCTTCCTGCTCATGGGTTGGTGACAAGCAGAGAGGAATCTAAAGTCCCACTTCTTTGAATGCATAGGACCAATGACAAACCTGAAAAGCTCTTCTCCACTATTGACAATATATGCATTAATATTAATGAATGGAATCCCATCTAATTGGTTGACCATAGCCTTGGGAAGCATTTCAAATCATGAAATACAGGAAGAGGCTCTGTGTAGAAAGAGGTAGCTTAAGACTGTTTGAGCACTGGGGGGAAACAAGAAAAAGTATCTGAAAGCTAGAGTTAAGGCAACTGGCCATATATATAACCCAAAAGATTCCCTTTTATGATAAGCATTCCTTGTATGGTTTTTAGAAACTCAAATGGTATTCATAAACAACAATGAAAGATGATGAAACAAAACATGGAGGAAGAGAAATTAGGAGTTATGAACTGCTTAGTTCCAATATCAGTTCAGATGGTGGCCTGTTGATGATGAAGAAACTGACATCATGTGAGGAAGAATTTGAGATCATTACCCTTATTCCTAATGAGAACAGAAATTAGTCTCCAAAATGCTTTCAGCAGAATGGTGATTCTTCCACTTACCTGTTTAGCCTCCAATACACATAAAATGTGTGCACTGTGAGAAAATCCAACTGTCCCCTGACTGGTAACTAAAGCACACTATAATCACCAATCAACAACACTGTATGTTCCAAAATCTCTAGGAAGGCATTCCATGGAGACAAAGCTAAAAAAGAAATCATCTCTCATTTTTGTTTTCTTCTTTATGATCTATCCTAATATTTAGCTAGGTGATGATCCATCTTAGTTGTCAACAGAAATGTCTTCACTTTAATTATAGTCTTATCTTTTGTAGCATTTGACATGCCTTTGTTTTATATTACTATCTCTTATAAAATCACCATCAGATAACTGACCACTATTTTTGCCCACGAGTTTAGTTTTTTGAGCTCCATGTATATTCTGGTTATCAGTCCATTGTCTGATATATTGCCAGCAAATATTTCTCCCACTCTGTGGGTGTTCTCTTCAATTTAGAGACCATTTCTGTTTGGTGTCCTGGAGGCTTCCTGTAACCTGAATGAGCAAAACTTAAGACTTTGGGAAGCTTTCTGTTATTATTGTACTGAATATATTATGAATCCCTTTTGCTGTTTGTGCTTTTCAGTTTTGTTTGGGGGGGTGGTGTTCAGTCTGCCCAGGGGCTGCACTGGATTATATTCCCAAAGGGTCTCTAGGGGAGTCACGTGTGGTGCATGATGCTTACCTGTTCACTCTGCAGAGTCATGTAAGCAGCTTTGAAGCAGGTTGGTTGGGGAGAAATGGTGCCACTTTTCTCAGCGTGGCCCAGTGTAGGGAGGTTTTCCATGGGTTAGAAGTCCAGGATGTCGCAGGATTCAATTCTAACTGATACACTGTCTTCTGCTTGTTGGAAGAAAAAAGAAAAAGAAACAGTTGGGGGCTTTTTTCCCAGGGCAGGACACACCTGTGGCTGTGCCACATGGGATTTTTGTGGCTTTTACGTACAATTAAAAGCTGATTTAAGGGTCAGTCCCTGAATTTTATGTGCATCTAATGTGTTGGTGGGTTATTATTTTGGCTAGAAGCAATCAGAATTACCCAAGTGTAGCTCCGATGTTTCAAGGTGGTTTCTGGAGTCACAGAGCTTAGGATTTCTAATTTCCTACCCTAACCACCATCTTGGATCTGTCATTTCCATTTTGTATAAGAATGGAAACCCAGAGGTTTTTTTGTTTGTTTTAATTAACTCAAGATCCCAAAGTTAATTGACATCAGGACTGGGACTAAATTCCTTTTCTTTCTTCTAGTGCCATCCTAATCTCTATATTTCATTACTATTTGCTAAGTAAGCAGTGGGAAATTCTCCAGAATGAAAACAAACCATAATTTAGCTAAAAGTTATTTAAAAGTCCATTTAAAATTAACTGAAATGGTAAATTTTTCATCAAAAGGAGAATTATTGTAATCATTCTATTTTTAGTATCTTCTATTTATGTTATCTTCTGGTTAGGTGCATTAAGAGGAAAATTAATGCACAGCCACAGTAAATATAAATAATTGCTTTTAAATGACCTACTCTTAAGTAATTGCTAATTATCAGAAGAAGAAACAAAATTGTTCGGGTTGTCTTTTAGATGGTTTCTATGATTTCAGATAAGAATCACTTCTCCAAATAACTGAACTGAATTAATCCTACCAATCCTTCAAGTTCCTAGTTTATTTCTCTCCATTTAGTTCACTAGGAAGACTCTATTTTATGAATGGTTGATAATGGAGATAAAAATATCAACTTTTCCTACACTTGACATGAAAGTGCATTTAAATGTATACTTCAGGCTTATCATAAAATCAGTAATGGCTCATGGATCCATCATGCCATTGCCAGATGATTACTTCTCCACCAACTATGTTATTAGAATTTACTAATTTGAAAAAAATAAGGTGAGTTAATTCTCTACAGAAAGTATATAATGTATGTATTTGAATTGCTCTAAATTTGGTAAAGATATGAAGTAAGGGAAAACCTATTTCTCCTGTGTGAGCCAATTATGTTTAAACATATTGGTCCTCAAAGTGTTTACCCTCTAGCACTATCTTCTGACTTATATTAGAGCAGGAAATAAGCTAAAATTTGACTCACTGCTATTACACAAACACCAATCTGACTTCTTCAGATACTTATTTAGACTAGGCAGCTGCATATGAGAAGCTATTTCAATAACAGTCAAATGGGAAATAAGTGTATATTAAATACTTACTGTATACTTTTTATTAAGCCAAGCATTTTACATACATCATGTCAACTGATTCTCCTTAGAAATGAGATGTGTAGTTGTTATTATCTCTGTTTTGCAGTGGGAGACCCGAAGTTTAAGCAGAGTTTTACTTGACTATTTATCCCAGGGCTCACCATGTTAATGACAAAATTAGACCGCTTCATATTTTGCTTAGAGGTCAGCTAAGCAAATTTGCACCTTTCCCATCTTTTTTTGTAACCATAGATACCATGTTTATCATGACCAGGTTTCTATTAGAATAACTAAGAGTTATTCCATATGTAGCCCAACATCGCCATTTAACACTGACCATTCTAGGTAAGTTTACATGATGAAAGAGGATTGAACTAAACACCAGTAACATCAGCCTGGACTTGGACACCATGAATATGCAGGATTTTTCATTTTCCTTAGGCCCAGGTACACATCTGTAATGCACATGATTTTGAAAACAAAACAGATGTTGATACAAGCTGAATATCACTTACCTGAAATGTTTTATGTGTTTCACATTTTATTTTTTTCAGATTTTGGAATATCTTCATACACATAATCAGATATCTTGGCAAAGACACCTGAATTTAAACATGAGATTTATGTATATTTCATAAGCACATTATACACAGAGCCTGAGGATAATTTTATACATTATTTTTAGTCCACTTGTATTTTTGACTCTGACATGTCACAGAAAGTCAGGTGTAGAATTTTCTAATTTTGATACCTAATGTTGCTGCTTAAAAGGTTTTGAATTTTGGCACAGTTTGAATTTTGGAGCAAGTTACATAGGTAGTAAATAGAAAAAACGAGATGAAAACAGAAATCTAAAGCTCATGATTCTGACCTAATATTATACTGAAGGATTTAACTTGGTGCTTCCAGTGTCATCATGAGCACACACAGAGACAGTGCACAAGCAGACAGCTGCAGCACAAAGTGCTAAAACAAAGTCATTCTAGGATAACAGACAAAGAAAAGGTTGATGTCTTCCAGAATTTATTGCAGAAAGCAAAAGTGCCATTATCAATAAAAGCTTGAAGCAACTAGAATTTTACATACTGAGAAATTTTTACAAACTGTGATAAACTTCCTGATACAAGAAAATTGTGTTGTGCACACACACACACACACACACACATACACACACAATTGGCTGAGATCTTCTATTTTTACTCATTTCTGAATTATTATACATCTATGTATAGTGATATATATGTATAGTGAGTTTTGAAATGTGTATTGCGTATGAGCAATTTCTGTACTTAATTAATTAATGAAATAATTGTAACTCTTCTTCCTTTCTTTATGGGGTTTTGATCTTTCACCGTCTCTCCCAATATATTGCTATTTTAATGTTAGTGAATCCTAAGCAAATGAACTCTTCTAGGTATTGTTATCAAAAGGCTGGATTGTTGATTTCTCACCTGATTCTAATATTCAACATCTAATGGAACTTATAACAAAGTTTACATCATTCTTTGGTAGGAGAGACTAGGTGTATATTAGTTTTGTATTGTCAGCATAACAAATTAGCACAAATTTAGTGGCAAGAAACAATACAGATTTATTATCTAGGTTAGAAGTTTGCCATGGGTCTTGCTAGGCTAAAATAAGTTATCATCAGGGCCATGTTTTGTCTAAGGGGGTCTTGGGACAATCTGGTTTCCTGACTTTTAAGCTTTCAGCTTTTAGAAGCTACCTTTGTTCCTCAACTCCTGGCCTTGTTCCTCCATCTTCAAAGCCAACATGTCCAGGGCACATCCTTCTCATGCTTTATCTTTGCTTCTCTTTTTGATTCTCTTCTACTTTTAAGGACCTTTATCAGTACATTGGGCCTACCTGAACAATCCAGGGTGAACTCCTCATTTTAATGTCAGCTGACTAGCTATCTAAATTCCACCTGTGATCTTAACCTCCCTTGCCAGGTCACATAGCATAGTCACAGATTTAGAGATCAGGATAGGACATTGTGACACCAAAACAGCATAAGCTGTTTTTTACATTTTCTCTTTCCATGAGTTCCAAATACACTAATATTGTACAGACTAGCTTCTTCATTGCTAATCTAGTTAAAAATTGTTTATATATTTTAAAAGACTAGCAAGTGAGTTTCCTTAATCTCACTGCACAGGTTTAGAAATATAATGTTGAACATAATTTACAAGTCAATTAATTTTACAGCTGTTTAGGCAGATTCCACATCAGGATTTAGGATTGAACAAGAGAATCTGTTGTCTCTTTATTTCTACTACATTTCCTCCAGCGTTAATTATATCTTAAAAACATAATTTCAAATGTCTTTTGAGAAGGTGAATTATTGAGGTATAGTTCTGAAATGAGACTTACTATGTTGTCTTTGCTGATCTCAAACAACTGAGCTCAAGTGATACTTCTACTTCATGTCTCATGAATATTTGGAACTACAGGTATGTACTACCATTCCCAGCTAAACTGGGAGTCTTAAATCACATATTTATTTTTTTAAATTATATCATATTCATGAAAGATGATGGTCAATGTGGGGAGCCAACAGGTGTATTGAATAAGCTGCATGTTTGAATTTGGCACAACCCCAAACCACAGAAGGGAGCAAGCATAGTTATGCCCAATAAATTGCATGCTTGAATTGGTACAGCCTCAGCTGCAGAAGTGGGCAAGATGCAGTACAGCTGTTTTTCCTTTAATGTTTATGTTCAGAAAGAAGCTGTCACAGGTTCCTCCTGCTCCCGAGGATTACAATGCCATGCCCCCTCCCCCGAGAAATGCCTCTCCACCTTGTTTTGCCACTGTATATAACAAACTCACTGGAGGTGGAAGGGGCTGGTGTGTCTCCATCTGAGCGCCCAGTCTACCTGGTCCCAGATTTATGCATGTTTGGTCTTCTGTCTGTTGGCTTTTCTGCATCTCCCATCGCCCTCAGTTAAGGTTAGGACAGGCTCATGTGGGACGTGAGAGAGTTTGATAAACATAGTACTTGAATGCCTTTTCTCATGTGGTATGTAATATTTGGATAAATTAACAAATAGAATAGAGTAGAAAAGATGACCTAGTCACAACTTATTCTTTAAAAGTCACACTTTTTTCATTTATTAAAAATGTTTATTAGTATATAATCATTGTACAGGAAGATACATTGTGATAGTTACATATGTGCTTACAATATATCTTAGATTTACTCCCTCCATCATTCTCTTTCTTTCCCCTTCTCCCTTCTTAGAACAATTTTAACAGGTTTCATTCTTCTATTTTCATATATAAATACAAAATACATCCACCATATTCACCCTTATTTTCCCTTTTCTTGTGCTCACCCACCTCCCACTGGTACCCACCCCCAGAAAAGACCTAGTTTTCCCTCCTGCCCTTTATATTTTTAAGTCTATATTGACAATCCAAGGGGGTTTTCCCTTGGTACTTCAGGCCTGTATATATCATGCTTTAGTCAAATTAACACTCCCCTCTATTACTTACTCATTCTTTATCACCATGACCCCCTAATATTCAACAGCTTACAGTATAGTACATTATACTATATTCATATATAGATGCATTGTTTCAATACTATTTATTTAATACTTTCTTCACCTCTCCCCCTCAGCAGACTAACACAATTTTGTTCTCTTTCTCACTATATATATACCTATATATATGCATGAATATATAAAAATAAATATGTCTATATATGTACGCATATATATGTAGTTATATATACATTTAACTTATAGGTCTAACTTCCACATATGAGGGAAAACATATGACCTTTGACTCTTTGATCCTGGCTTACTTCGCTTAACAGGAAGTTATCCAGTTCCATCCATTTGCTGCAAACAACATAATTTCATGGTTGGATAAAATTTCATTGTATAGATATACACCACATTTTATTAATCCATTTATCAGTCATGGAGCATCTGGGCTGCTTTCAAGGCTTGATTGTTGTGAATACTGCTGCAATAAACCTGGTGTGCAAGTGGTTCTTTACTACCCTGGTTTACATTCTTTTAGACATATGCCCAGGCGTGATATCCCTGGATGATATGGTAGTTCTATTTTTTGATTTTTTGAGAGACCTCCATATTGCTTTCCATAGCGGTTCCACTAATTTACATTCATTCTCAGCAATATTGTAGAAGTCTTCCTTTTTCCCCACATCCTCCCCAGCATTTGTTGTTGTATATGTTATTGATGAGAGCTATTTTGACTGTAGTGAGGTGGAATCTCAGTGTAGTTTTGATTTGCATTTCCTTTATGGCCAAGGATGTCAAGTATTTCCTTATATACTTACTGGCCATTTGTGCTTCTTCTTTTGAGAATTGTCTGTTCATTTCATTTGCCCTTTTACTCAGTGGGTTGTTGATTCTTTGAGAGGTCAGCTTTTTGAGCTCCCTGTATATTCTTTTTATTAATCTCTTGTCAGATGTATAGCTGGCAAAAATTTTCTCCTATTCTGTAGGCTGTCTCTTCACTCTAGTAGCTATTTCCTTTGTTGTGCAGAAGCTTTTTAGCTTGATGTTGTTCCATTTGTCAATATTTTCTCTTAATTGCTAAGCTATTGGAGTTCTATTCATACAGTTATTACTGATGTCTATGTGGTACAGTGTGTTCTCTATTTTTTCCTGGATTGGTTTCACCATTTTGTATCTTACATTAAGATCTTTGATCCATTTTGAATTGATGCTGGCTCAGGTGAGAGACAGGGATCTAATTTCAGTCTTCTGCAGGAGGAAATCCAGTTTTCCCAGCACCATTTGTTGAAGAGGCTGTCTTTTCTCCAACACATATTTTTGGCACCTTTGTCAAAAAATCAGATGATTGCAGTTGTGTGGTTTTGTGTTAAAACCTTTTATTCTATTCCATTGGTCTTCATGTGTGTTTTGTGCCAGTATCACTACTGTCTGTATTACAGACAGCTTTTATTTTTTTGATAGTGGGTTTTTGTGGGTTCTTTTTTAAACATTTATTTTATTTTTTATGCATTTTTAATTGTTTATACATTTATTCATATGTGTATATATTGTTTGAGCCACCTCTCCCCTCTGCCCCCAGCCCCCTCTCACTTCCCCCGACTCACCTCGCTTTCAGGCAGAACTTGTTCTGCCCTCGTCTCCAATTTTATTGAAGAGAAAACATGGGAGATAATAAGAAAGACATAGCATTTTTGCTAGTTTGAGATTAAGATAGCTATACAGAGATTCCTAGTGTTGCTTCCATGCACATGTGTGTTACAACCTGAATTGGTTCATCTCTACCAGACCTTGTTACTACTTCCTAGTCACCTTCCCAGTCAGCTTAAGATTACTTTATTAGCTCCCCTATAGTGGGCATATTAAATATTTTCAGGTTTTAGGTTTCCTTCCCTTTCTTTATTTCTCCTGTATGCGTTCTCCCCTTAGTGTGTGACCTATGTCCAATAATATTACTGCATTTGTTTTAGGTCTTCTGAGCCTGGCTAACTTTGCTTAAGATGATGTTCTCCAATTCCATCTGCTTATTTGTGAATGACAAAATTTTATTCTTCTTTGTGGCTGAGTAAAATTCCATTGCATATAAATACCATATTTTCTTAATCCATTTGTCAGTAGTGGGCATCTTGGCTGTTTTCATAACTTGGCTATTGTGAATAGTGCTACAATAAACATGGGTGTACAGGTGCCTATGGAATAACCTGAGTTGCATTCCTTTGGGTATATCCCTAGGAGTGGTGCTGCTGGATCATATGACAGATTTATGTTTAGTTTATTAAGAAGCCTCCATATTGTTTTCCAGAGTGGCTCTACATTCCCACCAGCAGTGCCAACAATTGTTGGTGATGGTGTTTTTGATGATATCTATTCTAACAGAGGGAGGTGGAATCCTAGTGTGGTTTTCATTTGCATTTCCTTTATGACCAGGGATGGTGAACATTTTCTCATGTGATTTTTGGCCATTTGAATTTCTTCCTTTGAAAAAGTTCTGTTTAGTTCAGTTGCCCACTTCTTTATTGGTTCATTGATTTTGGGGGAGTTTAGTTTTTTGAACTCCCTGTAAATTCTGATTATCAGTCCTTTCTCTGATGTATAACTAGCAAATATTTTCTCCCACTCTGTGAGTGGTCTTTGCAGTTTACAGACCATTTCTTTTGTTGGGCAGAAGCTTTTTAATTTCATGTAGTCCCATTTGCCAATCATTTCTCTTTGTTGCTGGGCCACTTGAGTTCTACGGAGGAACTCTTTGCCTACACATACTGCTTCCAGAGCATTCCCTGCTCCTTCCTGTACTAACTTAAAGGTTTTAGGTATGATATTAAGGTTTTTAACCCACTTTGAGTTGATACTAGTACAGGGTGATACATATGGATCTAGCTTCAGTTTTCTGCAGGCAGATAGCCACTTTTCCCAGCAACATTTGTTGAAGAGGCTGTCTTTTCTCCATCATATGTTTTTGACACCTTTGTCGACAATAAGGTGGGCATAGCTATGTGAATTCATATCCAGGTCCTCTATTCTGTTCCATGGTTCTTCATATCTGTTTTCATACCAGTATCATGCTGTTTTTATTGCTATGTCTCTGTAGCATATTTTGAAGTTGGGTATTGTGATACATCCACCATTTCTCTTTTTGCTGAGTATTGCCTTGGCTATTCATGGTCACTTATGTTTCCAAATGAACTTTAGGGTAGATTCTCAATCTCTGTGGTGAATGTCTTTGGGATTTTGATGGAAATTGCACTGAACATGGAGATTGTTTTTGGTTGTATAGCCATTTTTACTATGCTGATTCTACCAATCCATGAGCACAGGAGATCTTTCCACCTTCTGTAGTCTTCCTCAACCTCTTTCTTCAGAGGTTTGTAGTTCTCCTTGTAGAGGTCATTCATATCCTTTGTTAGGTTTACTCCTAGGTATTTGATTTTATTTTTGAGGCTATCATAAATGGAATTGTTTTCATGTATTTTTTCTCAATTTGTTCATTGTTGATGTAGAGAAAGGCTGATGATTTTTGTAGGTTGATTTTGTATCGTGCTAGATTGCTGAAGATGTTTATGGTGTCAAGGGGTTTTTCAGTAGAGGTTTTTGGGTCTTTGAGGTATAGGATCATGTCATCTGCAAATAGGGATACTTTGACAGCTTCTTTACCTATTTGTATTCTCATTATTACTTCTTTTTGCCTTATTGCTCTGGCTAGGAATTCCAGGACTATATTGAATAGCAGTAGGGTAAGTGGGCACACTTGTCTCCTTACTGATTTTTGGGGAAATGGTTTCAGTTTTTCTCCATTTAGTATGATGTTTGCTATAGGTTTGTCATATATAGCCTTTATAGTGTTGAGGTACATTTCTTTTATTCCTGGTTTCTTTAAAGCTTTTTATCATGAAGTAGTGTTGAATCTTATCACAGGTTTTTTCTGCATCTATTCAGATGATCAAGTGGTTTTTGTCTTTGTTTCTATTAATGTGTCGTATTGCATTTATAAATTTACGTATGTTGAACCACCACTGTATCCCTTGGATGAAGCCAACTTGGTGAGTGATTTTTCTGATATGTTGTTGTATTTGGTTTGCCATTATTTTATTGAGGATTTTTGCATCGATGTTCATTAAGGAGACTGGCGTATCGTTCTCCTTTTTGAATTTGTCTTTGTCTGGTTTTGGGATTAGTGTAATACTGGCTTCATAGAATGAGTTAGGCAGTTTTCCTTCTCTTTCTATTTCATGGAAAACTTTAAGGAGAGTTGGTATTAGTTCTTCTTTAAAGGTCTGATATAATTCAGCAGAGAAACCATCAGGTCCTGGAATTTTTTAGGAGACTCTATTGCCAGTTTCATTTCATGTTATAGATCTGTTTAGTTGGTTAATATCCTCTTGGTGGGAGAGGTGAGGATAGGTAAGACACCTAAAAAATTAGCTAGCATTTGTTGCCCTTAATGCAGAGAAACTAAAGCAGATACCTTAAAAGCAACTGAGGCCAATAGGGAAAGGGGAACAGGAACTAGAGAAAAGGTTAGATCAAATAGAATTAACCTAGAAGGTAACACCCACGCACAGGAAATCAATGTGAGTCAATGCCCTGTATAGCTATCCTTATCTCAACCAGCAAAAACCCTTGTTCCTTCCTATTATTGCTTATACTCTCTCTACAACAAAATTAGAAATAAGGGCAAAATAGTTTCTGCTGGGTATTGAGGGGGTGGGAGGGGGAGGGAGGGGGCGGAATGGGTGGTAAGGGAGGGGGGTGGGGGCAGGGGGGAGAAATGATCCAAGCCTTGTATGCACATATGAATAATAAAATTAAAAAATATATACATCCTCTTGGTTTGTTTTGGATGGTCATAAGTATCTTGAAATTTGTCCATTTCTTTAAGATTTTCAAATTTGTTGGAATATAGGTTCTCACAGTAGTCTCTGATGATTCCCTGGATTTCTTTGGTGTTTGATTTTAATCTCAGTTTTTGTGTTTCTTACTTACTGATTTCAGTCTTTTTCCTCTTCATTTTACTCAGATTTGCCAGGGTTTTGTCAATCTTCTTTATTTTTTCAAAGAACCAGCTTTTTGTTTCATTGATTCGTTGTATGGTCTTTTTTTTTTAATCTCTATTTCATTAATTTCAGAACTTATTTTTATTATCTCTTCTGTCAATTTGCATTTTGCTTGTTCTTGTTTTTGTATGATTTTGAGATGTAGCATTAGCTTATTTATTTGAGATCTTTCTGACCTTTTAATATATGCACTCATGGCTATAAACTTTCCTCTCAGGACTGCCTTTGCTGTGTTCTATATGTTCTGTTTGGTCATGTTTTCATTTTCATTGACTTCCAGGAACCTTTCAGTTTCCTCTTTTATTTCATCTGTGACCCATTAATGATTGAGCAACATGTTATTCAGTTTTTAATTGTCTGTGTATTTTCTGCTGTTGTTTTTGTTGTTGAGTCCTAGTTTTAATACATTGTGATCAGATAGAATGCCGTGGATTATTTCTGTTTTCATATATTTGCTGAGGCTTGCTTTGTGCCCTAAGATATGATCAATTTTGGAGAAAGTTCTGAGAAGAATGGACTGCTGAGAAGAATGTACATTGTGCAGATGTTGGATGAAATATTCTGTGACATCATCTAGGCCCATTTGATCTATGGGGTGATTTTGTTCTAGAATTTTATTATTGACTTTTTGTTTGGATGACCTATCTATTGGTGATGGGGGGTATTAAAGTCTCCCATTACCATGTTAGAGTCTATATGTGCTTCCAAGTCATTTCTAGTATGTTTGATAAAGTTGGGTGCACTGACATTGGATGCATATAGGTTGATAATTGTTATTTCCTTTAGGTGTGTTTCCCCCTTTATTAGTGTGGAGTGTCCTTCTTTATCTCATTTGTTCAATGTAAGTTTGAAATCTACTTTGTCAGATATAAGTATTACTATTCTTGCCTGTTTTGGGGGACCATTGGCTTGGAAAATGTTCTTCCAATCTTTCATCCTAAACAAGTGTTTGTTTCTCTCAATTAAATGGGTCTCCTGTAAATAACAGATTGTTGGATCTTCCTTTTTAGTACAGTTGGCCAAATGGTTTCTTTTGATAGGGAATTTGAGTTCATTGACATTCAGTGTTAATATTGATAGGTATGTGGTTTTAATTGCCTGTTTTCTTTCCCTGGATTTAATTTTTGTGTTGTGACTATCTTGGTTGCTAGCTAGGTTGGTATGGTATTTCTGTCCCTGGCCTGGAGGAGTAATTTAGCAATAACTAATTCACAGGTTCAATGCCCAACCAGTTGTTTACTTATTATATAGGACCCCTTGGTGGTATTAGCTATAAACAGTGGGAGTTGGGAGGTTAACATTTGTTAGAATAGCTATAGAAATTTGGAAAATTGGTTAGGGTGGCTCTAAAAGGGGTAGTGGGAAGTGGGGTGGGTGAGTGGGGAAATTATTTGAGGGCTGCTGGATCTTGTGGCCCTTGTGTGGGTTTGGATGTATTTCTGTTATTGTAGTATAGGGTGTTTGTGTCAAAGATTGCAGGGGGTTGTGGTTGTGTAAAGTTGGTATAGTAGGTTGGTCAGCTGGTGGTGAGTGTGTAGGAGGGAAGGGGTAGTGTGGTGACAGGTTGGGGGAGGATGGAAGAGGGAGGTGAATGCAGGGGGAGAGAATGGATTAGAAGGGGGAGAAAGAGTAGTTGGGAAGGAGAGCAATGGATGGTAGCACAGGAGAAGGAGGGAGAGTGGAGGGGGTGAGAATAGCAATAAGAAGATAGTGATGGTGAAGTTGATAGTACAGAAAGAAAAAAAGAAAATAGGAATAAAAATAAAATTAAAAACCCACAATACTATAACAAACAAACAACAACAACAACAACAAAAACCCACACCAGGTTCAGGAACAATAGAAGTAAAGTCTTAGTTAATTTCTGGCATCCAGTCCTGGTATTGGCATATAAGCAGAAGCTCTAAAGTGATCTCACCAGGTGATTGGCTTGTGAGTATTCTTTTGTTCTTCTGTCTACCAGTTTAATTGAAATTGTGAGGTGAAATAGGATTGCCAGATCATGCAGGGTGATTGAAGCTATTGTTTTCCCCTGCCTACAGCTGTGTTATCCTTCAGCTGCACTTATTTGGTCTGCTCCTCCTCCAGTGAAGTGGGGCAGTTCAATTTTGAATGCTGCCTTCTGGCTCAGAAGATCAGTTCTGGGATCCACTACCTGCCCTTCTTTGGGCACTGGCTTGTTGCCCACCTGCTCTCAGCCTTTGCTGCCTTTCCTGTCTTTGTTCACTGAGAGTTTGGTGCTGAGAGTTTAGTTCTTTGCCCTTCCCACTTTCTCTGATGCAAGTTCAGCCTTCCACCCACCCCCTCTGCTGTCTATGCTAAATTTCAATCAGTGTTTGTTTTTCACTTTTGTTGAGGGGGGATCAGTCTGCCCATGGGCTACACTGGTTTATGTTCCTGGGGGTGGAGAGTGGAGTCCCATGTGATGCGTGATGCTTACCTGTTCTGTCAATTGAAGTGCAGGTAGGTTTGGAGTCTGCAGAGGCAGTGGGGAGAAATGGCACCAACTTTTCTCAGTGCAGTATGGTGTGGGGAGGCTTTCAATGTGTTAAGGGTTCAGGATGTAGTAGAGTTTTGTTCTGGTTGATGCTTTATTTGTGCTTGATGAAAGAATGAGAAGAGAAGGAGAAAAAGAAAAAAGAGAAATCACCCTGGGGAGGAAAGTTTCCCTAGGGCTGGACCCACCTTGCTGGCTGTGCCATGTGTCACAGCTGTTAGGTGCAATTAAAAGCTGATTTGAGGGTCAATCTTTGAATTTTTTTCTGTACCTAGTGTGATGGCAGTTATTATTTTGGCTAGAAGCAGTCAGAATTACCCAAGTGTGGCTCCAATGTTTCAGGGAGGTTTATGGAGTCACAATGTTTAGGCTTTCTCCTTCTGTACCCTAGTCACCAACTTGGATGCCACTGGTACTGGGTTTTGAACTCAGGGCCTCATGTTTGCTAGGCAGGCCCACTACCACTTGACCCACTCTGCCAGACCTTTGTGCCAGTATCTCACTGTTTTTATTGCTATGGCTCTGTAGTATATTTTGAAGTTAGGTATTGTGATACCTTCAGCATTGCTTTTTCAGCTCAGGATTGCTTTGGCTATTTGAAATCTTCTGTTTCCATGTGAGCTTTAGGATTGACTTTTCTATTTCAGTGACAAATGTCATTGGAATTTTGATGGGATTGCATTAAACATATACATTGCTTTCAGTAGCATAGACATTTTTACAATATTGATTCTGCCCATCAATGAGCATGGGATGTCCTTCTGTCTTCTGATGTCCTCATTGATTTATTTTTTAGTGACATAATTTTCATTGTATAGTCATTCACATCCTTCATTAAATTTATTCCTATGTATTTAAATTTTTTTGAAGCTATTGTTAATGGTATTGTTTTCCTGATTTCTTTCTCAGATTGTTCATTGTTTGTGTACAGATACCTATTTTTAGTATTGATTTTGTATCCTGCTAATTTGCTGAAAATATTTATAAGATTTAAGAGTTTTTTGTTTGAGTTTTTAAGATGTTTCACATATAGGTTCATATCATCTGCAAATAGAAACAATTTGACTTCTTCCTTCACTATTTAAATCCCTTGTATTACTTTCTCTTATTTTATTGCTCTGGCTAGGAATTCCAGCACTAGGTTGAGTAAGAGTGGGGAGAATGGACACCCTTGCCTTGCTCTGGATTTTAGAGGAAATGTTTTCAGTTCATCCCCATTTAGTATGATATTGGCTATAGGTTTGTCATATATAACCTTTATAATGTTGAGGAATGTGCTTTCTATTCCTACTTTCTTCAGAGCTTTTATCATGAAAGGACATTGAATTTTGTACAAGTTTTTTTTTCCCTGTGGCAATATTATGATGTGGTTTTTGTCCTTGATTCTGTTTATGTGTTGTATTACCCTTATTGATTTGTGGATGTTGTACCATCCTGGCATCCCTGGAATTATCATGGTGTATGATCTTTTTAATGTATTGTGGACTCTGAATATTAAAGAGGATTTTTGAAACTATGTTCATCACAGATAATGGCCTATAACTCTCTCTCTCTCTCTCTCTCTCTCTCTCATTGTGTCTTTATCTAGTTTTGGTGTTAGGATAATACTAGATTCATAGAATGTGTTTGATAGCATACCTTCCTTTTGTACTTTATGGAATAATTTGAGGAGCATTGGTTTTTTTTCTTTAAAGTTCTGGTAGAATTCAGCAGTGGACCCATCAGGACCAAGGCTTTTCTTTGTTTAGAAGTTCTTTGTAACTGTTTCAATCTCACTGCTTGTTATTGGGCTGTTTAAATTTTTAAAAATCTCTGTTCAATTTTGGTGAGTCATATGTGTCAAGAAATTTATCTAGTTTTTCTTCATTTTTCTGTTTCTAGGAGTATATGTTTTTAAAGTATTCTCATATGGTTGTCTGAAGTTCATTGGTGTCTGTTGTAATCCCTTTTTCATCTCTAATTTTATTAATTCTCATTTTTTTCTTTCTTCTTTTAGTTAACTTGGCTAAAGGCTTATCTATTTTGTTTATTTTTTCAAAAAGCCAGCTTTTTGTTTGGTTGATCCAGTGTATTTTTTTTTGTTCCAATTCATTTGATTTCTGCCCCAATTTTTATAATCTCTTTCCACATATTACCTTTTGAGCTGGCTCGCTCTTGTTTATCTAAGAGTTTGAGATGTATCATCAGATTATTTATCTGAGATCTCTGTAGTTTTCTGAAGTGGATATGCATGGCTATAAAATTCCCTCTTAACATGACTTACTTTGTCCCACAGGTTCCAATAATTTGTATCCTTGTTTTCATTTGAATCTAAGAATTTCTTAATTACTTTCCTAATTTCTTCAAATACCCATTGCTCATTTAACAGTGTGCTGTTCAGTCTCCATGAGTTTGAGTGTTTTTTGTGGTTTCCCTTGCTATTGATTTCTAATTTTCTTTCATTATGGTCTATTAGGATACAGGGGATTATTTCAATTCTTTGTATTTGTTGAGGTTTGCTTTATGACCCAGGATGTGCTCTATTTTGGAAAAAGTTCCATGAGCTGCTGAGAAGAATGTGTAATCTGCTGTCATAGGATGAAATACTCCATAAATGTCTGTTAAGTTCATTTTGTCCATGGTACTGTTTAGTTCTAGGATATCTTTGTTGATTTTTTTGGTCTGAACGATCTGTCTATTGAAGAGAGTGGGATGTTAAGATCTCCCACAATTATTATATCTTGTCTTATCTGAATCTTTAAGCTCAGAAGGGTTTGTTTCATGAACATGGGAGCTCTGATGTTTAGTGCATATATATTTAGAATTGTTATATCTTCTTGCTGGATTGTTCCCTTTATTAGTATGTGTGACCTTTATCTCTTGTGATTTATTTTTGCATAAAATCTGCTTTGTCTGACATGAGAATAGCTACTCTTGCTTGCTTTTGGTTTCTGAATGGCTGATAAATCTTTTTCCAGACTTTTAATTTGTGCATGTCTTTGGTTGTGAGGTGTGTTTCTTGTAGACAACAGATTGCTTGAACTTGCTTTTTGATGCAATCTGACAATCTGTGTCTTTTGATTGGAGAGTTAAGTCCATTTACATTTAAGGTTATGATTGAGAGGTGTTTGTTGATTCCTGTTTCTATTGCTTTTTTTTTTTCCATATTGAGTCTCCTATTGATTGTTCTTTACTTTTGGCTTTGTTCAGCTTTGGGTTTTGCTGGTTTTCTGAGTTCATAATGCTTGTTGTTTTCCTAGCTCTTGTAGGTTGGTCAATTCCCCTCAAGTTTTATTCTTTTCTAGCCTCTCATAATTGTGATTGTTTTTGTTCTGTCCCATGTGTATTATTCTTTTGAGTATTCTTCATAATGCAGGCTTGGTGAACATGAACTGCTTTAACTTGTCCTTATCTTGGAAAGTCTTTATTTCTTCATTGAGATTGAAGAGCAGCTTTGCTGGATATGGCAGATTTATAATGCTCCATCCTTCCCTGGCTTTTAGGGTTTATGCTGAGAGGTCTGAAGTGATTCTCATGTATTTTCTTTTGTATAGAAGCTGACATTTTTCTCTTGAAGCTTTCAGTATCCTTTGTTTTCTAGATTTGGCATTTTAATTATGATGTGTTATGGAACTATTCTTTTCTGATCATGTCTATTTGGAGTCCAGAATATAAACATAGATGGCTATATTGTTACATAGATTTGGGGAATTTTCAGCTATGATTTCATTGAATAGATTTCCTATGCCTTTAGTTTGTGTTTCAGTTCCTTCTTCCACCCTGTGGTCTTTTGATCATGTCTCACAGTTCTTGTATGTTGTATTCATATGTATGATTTTTTCTTTATGATTGTTTGCATGCAAAAGCTCCTCAATGTTGTCCTTCATCTCCAATATTCTTTCTTTTGTTTGATCTTGTCTGCTGATAATGCTGTCCATGGTGGTTTGTATTTGATTTATTGAGGTTTTCATTTCTAACATTACAACTTAATTATTTTTTATAATTTCCATTTCTTTGCTGAATTTCTATTCCATAATGATAACTGTGTTGTCTATATCTTGGATTGATTTCCTAACTTTATTTATCTGTTTACATCCTCTTTAAGGTCTCTGGTCATTTTTAACAGTAGGCTTCTGAATTCTCTCTCTGATATTTTGGCCAGTTCATTACCTTTGATTCAGATGTTGATTTGTGGTGGGAGTTTGGAAGTGAGACATTGCCTTGGTTTTTGTATTTAAATTTCTACATTGTTTTGCACATCTATTGGTCAAATATTCCTTTTACTTTCTTGGGTGAGTGGAGAACCTACTGCAGAAGTGAGGTAAACAATTTTGCAATAAATCAAGCATTTGAATGTGTAAGGAACAATTGAAGCCCTAATCTTTCTCTCCAGTAAGGTTGTATGGGAATGATATGGAAGCTTAGCACTGGTTGAAGGGTATAAGAATTGAAAATTAAGTAGTTGTGGGGAAGGGAACAGGAATGATAGGAAGAAGCGGAAGGAGGCATAAGAGATAGTACTATGAGAGGGCTGTAGATATCAATAATTGGGAAATAGAGAATGAAAGATAAAAGAGAGAAACAGTAGAATAAGAACAAATTAGCTGAGAGGAAATAAACAAAGAACCCAAACAAGATATGATCAATAAGAGCAACAACAAATAAACAGATCATAAAAACCTACTTATGTTCCTTGTTTATGAAAAGCACACTTCTCCATTTGTTTCTCTTGCCCTGGTTATTATAGGAACAGCTTCAGAAAAGCAGAGTTGAATTTCCAGCTGGGTCCTCAGGGAGGAGCAGTTGAGATTGCCAATTCTCTTGGAAAGCTTTGCCCTCTAAGTTGTTTTGGGTCTGGGTGGCCTCCATAGATAGGGTGTTGAGACTTCTGTTGAAATGTGGAGTTCTTGGAGCTGGAGGGGCCACTACTTCTGTGGGGTGGGAGGGCAAGTGGTTTCAGAGGACTGGTTCACAGACTTTTTGCTTCTTTTCCCACTTGGACCAAGTCCAAACTTCCTCCTCTCTGTGTCTGTCTCTGGTGATGAACTTCCAAGTAGACACTGTGGTTTAGAGATCTGGACCACTCCAGGGTGTGATCTTTTAAATCCCAGCTTTGCTCAGGTAGATAGTTGATGCTTGTTATTTGTTATCGAACAGCTGTTCTAACTGGAGTTCTCAGTCATTGGTGCCTGGGTCTCTTGCTTTTTTAAAAAAATTGACCCTATTCAATGGGGTTTTTGCTGATCTCTGGATATTTCCTGCCGGGATGTTCTTGTGACAGGTTTCTACATGGCCAATGTGGCTGGGAAACTCAGAAATCTATGACCTGCAATTTTCCATATCTCTCCAATTGCTCAGTCTCCAAACTGTCCTGTCTGCAAAGAGTTTCAGATATCTGAGCTGTCTGACAAAGAAGATTAGTGTTTTGCTTTGGTGAATACCCTCTGGCAGTTAGCAGGGTCACCAGATCCCTACCCTAGCACCTTCGAACTTCTCACCTCTCTGTAAGTTTAAGCCAGATGCCTTGGGAAGCCAGGCTTTGTCTGCAAGATCTCTCAAGATGCCACCTTGCCATGGTGCTCTGAGGTATGGTAAATGTGGGGTTGTCCTGTTTTGCTGCTGGCCTGTCTTGCAGGGAAAAATTACTGTCTTGTGATATCCCCATTCTGGGATTAGGATTTGTGGGTGGTGCAAATAGCATCCCAAAGATAGTTTTGCTAGTCTGTCACAGTTGCTGCTTTTCTGCTTGGCTTACCTTCAGGTAGTGTTGCCCTCCCACAAGGTGGGGAGGTGGGTACTACAGTGTTTCTGTGTTGTCCTTTTGACTTGGTGTATTTTTCAGAATCCAATTACTCTTTCAATTTTTCCTGTACTTTACACTCTTTGACTCTTCTGTATATAGTCTCTTCTTTGTTATGCAAACTCTTATTCATGTGGCCTGATACAGAAAATGTCTATTCCTTCACCATTTTGCCACCATCTCACAAAAGATCACATATTTTAAAATCTTCTTTTTAAGCATCTAGCCATTCTCATATGAAGGAAGAGAAATTCTATTACCTTATGTTTTATTCTAGTCAGAAAGTATACAGCAGTGTGACTTTCAGAATAGAACAAAAAGAATAATTGTTGAACAAACTTCCTAAGAGAAAAGTAATACGAATGTGTGCAATGAATTAATTTGTAAATTATGTTCAGCATTATTTTTGCACACCTGCTGAGCTCCATATGCACTTTATTGAACACTGACTCTATGCCAAGCCCTCTTTAGTAATGAAGAATCCTGAAGGAATTCTCAGTCAGTAGGAGAGGAGGATGTACATAAATTACAATCATGGGCAGCAGGAGATGGAGATATAAATTATTGTGATGTGAATCAACTGTGATAAATAGCATGACAGAAGTAAAAATCCACTAGAACACAAACTCTCTGAAGGCAGAGGTTCCTCTAACTCCAAAGCTAAGACATGTGCCCAGTAATACAAATACAATGCTGTATGGATACAAAAAAGGAAGCACAGAATTCTATAAAACAACAAGGGGGGGGAAGCTTTGGACACCATAATTGCCATATTTTTCAAATCTTAAGAACTTCAGGCAGGATTAATAATAGTCATTAAAATGGGTTTCACTCAACATCTGAGCCTGACTTTAGAAAATGTTATTATCTCTGTCTAACACTAGATGGCACCACAAATACGGGCATCAGCATGAGCCTGCCTTTCAGCCCCTCTGGTCTGCCTCCTGGGAGAGGGTTATTTACATCTTCAGCTCCAGTTTCCCTGGGTCAGTCAGAGCTAGAAGACAAATGCTGCAGGGCTAATACAGGAGGAATTTAGTGCAGGACCTGGAGTTCTACCTAATATTTAGGTTTTAATAAAAATTTCTTTAACATTAGAACTTTAAAATTAAAACTTCTTATAACTTTCTCTTTCAGATTTTTAAAAATTTTTTCATTTAGTACTTTTGAAAACAAATGCTGTTTTAAATTAGAAATTTCACATAAATATTTTTTTCAACAACTAACACTGTTGTATATCTGATCAAATTGAATTGGAAATGTTCAACTACAATTTTCAAACATCTGCATTCTTTCAAGCTTTTAATTGCCTAAGATATGGATTTTATTTTAAAAACTCAAATACAGATCAGCAACTTTTTGCTAAGCACTGCTCTTGTAAAATAAGTCAGACTTACAAATACAGTAGATCAAATTCTTCAAAGCCTTATGAATGGCATGAGACCCAGACCACACACAACGCAGCATCATGGTTCCCAACTAACTGAAATGTGCTGGTGGTGTTGCTCTGAGCTCTTTCCATCATACTTTCTTGATTGTCATGGAGCAAAAGTTCTCTTAAGCTCAGTCTTTTAGTGACTTAAGTTTATATGTTTACGACCCAACGCCTTTCCTATAGAACGAATCCCTTAAATTCAAAAAGGAGTTTCAGGGCCTTGTGTTTATAATCACTTCTCTATAATTATTATGCTGTCTTTTCATTAAGACCAGTATGTCCTGACAAAATTCAGAACCTTTCTTTAGGCTGGGTAGCATTTGTTTTCATTTTCATTATCTACATGTCTCACCTACTCTGCTTTATAGGCATCTCATTAACAGCAGTCTAAAACTGCCTTTTTATAGACCAAAGAAAATACCTTTATCTTAAATAGACTTCCCAACACTAGACACCAGAGTCAAGATACACTAGTTTGAGCCTTTGATCAACATTGAGCCAGACATCTAAGCCACAGCAGTCAATCGTGGAACATAGTGTCAGCCAAATGAACTCTTTGATCTCACGTCTGCTTTGACTTTCATGCTGTCTGTTTGCCCTCCATGACCAAAAGGATCAAAGAATTTCATCTACTACCAAAGCATTGAGCACGTACTCACTCAATTCTATAGTATACATTGAAGCTCTGCGGCTCCTCAGAAGACTTCCTCAAGGTCAAACAGCTGAGCAGTAGCAGAGCTGGGATTGGAACCCAAGGACTATTCTCTTCTCTGCAACTCCACTTCTATGAGAAGTAGGTTTCTTATAGGGGCAAACTTTGTACTTATAAAATGCTAGAGAGTCATCTTGTCTAACCCACTTATGAAAAAAAAGAATCAATGAAGCCCAAATCACATAGGGAGTGACATTCATTCTGTGAACTTTAGCAATAAATACTATTTATTGAACTCATGCTATTAATAGGAATGTAACTGCTATTTTTTCACACATAATAGCAATAATGTGAGGAAGGTAACAAATGAGGTAACCAAGACTAAGAAGTTAAGTAAGTTCTTCAAGGTAAAAATGAAAAGCAGGAATGAATTTCATAAACACCTGATTCCAAGTCAAATTTATTTCTTTGGCACTGGAAGACCTCTTCATTTTTACCATTTTTGTTTAATTTTAGTTTTATCAGCTTTTTAAATATGTGATGCTTCCTAGGAGTTTCTAGTTTACTAGCAGCTTATTGTCAAGCTGCTTTGAAATTACTTATCATTTATCTATGTATTCTACTGATTTTAAGTCAAACTTCACATGCATGCTGTTTGTCATTCAGTGACTTATACGACATGCCTCTAAATGGGGCCCTACAACAATGGCTTCTGTTTATTTTCATGCAGGCAGTGTGAGAAATAGTTATGTTCTAATATTTCTAAAAATGTTTTATCTTAGGACATACCTCAGCAATTAGCAGCAGGTGAGGTAAGGAGTCCTAGGTAGGCAGGCCTGGGCCAACGCAGACATCAGCAGTGCTGATTAGAATATAGATTCGGTTCTCATTTCTGCTCTAAAATCTATGGTGTGTTAGCTTCAGTTCTCATGCTTGCTGCCCACAGTAGAAAGATAAGGCCCACTCAAAGGCATTCCATACAAGGTGAAGGCTGATTTGGATCAAGAAAGCAAACATTTTCTAAGAAGTCCCACCATCTATGTCTCCCTTTCACGTAGGCTGCTGCGACAAGTTAGGAGGGAGAAGATGATTGTGCATAAGGATTGGCTCTGACAACCCCCAGAAGATAAATTACCCCAAACCTCTGAAATTCAGGAAAAAAAAAGTGAACCAGGGTTAAAAATCAAATGATGACTCCAAAACCCTATTATCTGTTTATACCCTCAGGATTTCAGCACAGCCAGGAATTAGTTAGAACTAGAATAAGATAACTGTGCCAAGTCAAAAAAGAAGCAAATCCACATGAGAAGGTAAGTCTACATCTGACTCCATGGGGATTAGTTCTCAAGTACGCATGCTGTCTTCTGCTAACCACTGACATACTGATTCTCCATACGTCAAGGTAGCAAATTCTGGCTTCAAATTTTGGAGCAGATGTCTTTTTTTCTTGTTTTTATTTTGAAATTATTATTATTACTTTTATCATTTTTACATTTCCTCACATGTGTATACCTTGTTTGGGCCACCAGATGTCTTTTTTTAAAAACTTTTTTCTTGACCACCAGATAAAATAGTTGGTTTACATTTATGCATATAGAGGCATGAAAATGCATACTATTAGTAATATAATTACACTCAAATATCTCAACAACAAAGAGCATATGTGAATCAAGCTCCCTATCAAATATCTATATTCTTTTTTTCCTTAAACATATCTTGTTGTTTCTATCCTCCTAGACATTATGCATTTAGGGGTAGCCAAGAGACTAGTTTCCACCTAAAGATCAAAGTCACTGGGTGAAAATTCTCTTGAACAGAAAAAAATAATTAGAATTTTCATTGTGAAATACAATTTGAGAAGAAGACATGATGTGATTTTGCTATTAACAGATCTAGTTCACTTCCCATTTTGCTGCTTTTTATGCATTCTTATGTACATATCCTTGGAACACAGAAATAACTGTGTGTATACAATGGCTAGTTGGTAAGATATGCACCTGAGTGTGGAATTGCTGAATTAAGGAAATATTTACACATTTAATTTTGTTAGATGATACCAAGGTGTTTTGTGTGTGTGTGTGTGTGTGTGTGTGTGTGTGTGTGTGTGTGGTACTGGGACTTGAACTCAGGCCTACACCTTGATCCACTTCGCCAGACCTTTTTGGTGATGGGCTTTTCTTGAGATAGGTTCTTGCAAACTATTTACCTGGGCTGGATCAAACCACAATCCCCCTGATCTCTGCCTCCTGAGTAGCTAGGATTACAGGTGTGAGCCACCAGTGTCTGGCTGATATCAAGGTGTTTTGAGCATTGTGTGTGATAGTTCTATTGATGATATCATTCACTGGTATCACTGCACCATTGTCAATCTGGTAGGTGTTTAGAAATAGACCAGCATTACTTTAATTTTTCCTAATTGCTAGCAAGATCACATTTTCCTAGGTTTATTGACCACATGTTGATTTGGTAGAGTGGTTATAATAAAGTACTGCAAACCAGATGACTTAAATAGAAATTGTCTCACATTTCTGGAGGCTAGAAATATGAGATCAAAGGGTTAGCAGTTGAGGACTGTGAGGAAAAATCTAGTCCATGAATCACGCCCAGCTCCTGGCAAACCTTGGCATTCCTTGACTTGCAGACATGTCAGTCCAAACACTGCCTTGCTGGACGTGTGTGTGTGTGTGTGTGTGTGTGTGTCCTTATTCACATGGCAATGTGTGTGTGTGTCCTTATTTCTTCTTTCTATAAGGACAATAGCCACATTGGATTAGAAGCCCACTCTACTCCAGCATGATCCCATCTTAACTAAATACATATGCAACAACCCTGTTTCCAAGTAAGGTTGCATTCTGAAATATAAGGATTAGGAACTTCAACATATGAATTTTGGGGAAACAATTCAATTCATAATAGGCCACTTGGATTTATTCTTTGTAAAGAAACTATTGAAGTCTCTTTTGCCTATTTTTCTTTTAGGTGGTCTTACATTTATTATGGATTTGTGATGTTTATATTATACCCGATCTCTATTCAAAATACATTTTTCAAGTGTAACCTCCTTTTCTGTTGTTTATCTTTTCACTTTCATAATTCACTTGTCCAGATTATAGCTAATATGCTTCTTCTACCAGATGTTGAAAGTACAATTATATTTTTGAGAATTAATAAGCTAGCATTTTCAAAATACTGACTTTGGAATAACACTGGAAGACTCCAGACCCTGAGGTTTGGTAATTCCCTGGAATTCTGACTTCTTTTAAACTTTCTGTTTGAGCTTCAGTGAACCTAACTAAATAATTTTAGTCCACCATGTAAGAAATTGAAAGTTATGATAAAATGTATTCTTGACTGAGACATTTGTACCCTCTGTATCTCCATTTCTTTGTCTATGAATAGAAATTTAATTCAGTGGTAGACTTCAATCAATAAAATGGGAATGATACTGCTTATGTATACTACATAACAGAGTTTTGTTGAGGATAAAAGTTGATACCAATACAGGCCAAAAAAATCATTTTTATTGGGGTGATAGTTTTAATTTTAATAAATGTAGTTGAACTCATAGATCTTCCCTTTTGTCTTACTGACTTTTGTATACTGTTGAAGAAATACTATATAACCTGACTTCATGGAAACATTTTCTCATCTCCTAAAAATTTATAGATTTACCATGCACTTTTAGGTTTTATATCTGCTTAGAATTATCCCTTAAGTTTTCTGCATGTGTCCTAGCTCTATTTGTTGAATTCCCCAGTGACACACTAGGGTGATTCTGTCATATCTTATACTCACATACATGTGACTTGCTTTTGAACTCCTGATCTGTTCCTGTGGTCTCTTCCCTGTTTCTGTAGTAAATGAGAATGCTGATTTAATAATCATAGTTTCGAATAAATTCTGCTTTCTAGTAGAGGATATTTTTCTTATCCAACATTTTTCGTCTTCCACAGTGTTATGCTTGTTCTTGGCTTTTCTCATTTTCACACAAACTTTAAAATAATAATTTAAAAAATTTAGAATAGAATTTCATAGAATGTATGGATCAATTTTGATAAAATTAAGAGCTACAAAATATTTTGTACATAAATATGGCATAGCTCCCTTTATATTTTGGTCTTTTTTATTACTCAAATTATATAATTATAATTTTCTCCATAGATATTTTTGCATGTTATATTTGGGAGTCTTTAATGGTATTTAAAGTGATACTTTTATCCCCTAGTTGTTTGCTTCTGATATATAGAAATAAAATTCATTATTTTGTATTTTTATGTTGTATCCTGTTTCCTTAATAAATTCTGTTGTTAATTTTAAATAGTATTAAGACTGAGGGTATAACTCATGGTAGAACATTTGTATAGCATGTGCCCTGGGTTTAGTCCCAAGCACAACAATATATATGTGTATTGAAATTTTATGTAAATGTGAGATTTTATATTTTCTATGCTCACCATCAAATCTCTGTAGACAGCAGAAGTGTATGTTTCTCTCCATCCATTTACCAGCAAATGATAACATTTCGTTCTTCTTCATGGCTGCATAAAATTCCATTGTGTATAGATACCACATTTTCTTAATCCATTCGTCAGTGGTGGGGCATCTTGGCTGTTTCCATAACTTGGCTATTGTGAATAGTGCCGCAATAAACATGGATGTGCAGGTGCCTCTGGAGTAACAGTCTTTTGGGTATATCCCCAAGAGTGGTATTGCTGGATCAAATGGTAGATCGATGTCCAGCTTTTTAAGTAGCCTCCAAATTTTTTTCCAGAGTGGTTGTACTAGTCTACATTCCCACCAACAGTGTAAGAGGGTTCCTTTTTCCCCGCATCCTCGCCAACACCTGTTGTTGGTGGTGTTGCTGATGATGACTATTCTAACAGGGGTGAGGTGGAATCTTAGTGTGGTTTTAATTTGCATTTCTTTTATGGCTAGAGATGGTGAGCATTTTTTCATGTGTTTTCTGGCCATTTGAATTTCTTCTTTTGAGAAAGTTCTGTTTAGTTCACTTGCCCATTTCTTTATTGGTTCATTAGTTTTGGGAGAATTTAGTTTTTTAAGTTCCCTATATATTCTGGTTATCAGTCCTTTGTCTGATGTGTAGCTGGCAAATATTTTCTCCCACTCTGTGGGTGTTCTCTTCAGTTTAGAGACCATTTCTTTTGATGAACAGAAGCTTTTTAGTTTTATGAGGTCGCATTTATCTATGCTATCTCTTAGTTGCTGTGATTCTGGGGTTTCATTGAGAAAGTTCTTACCTATACCTCCTAACTCCAGAGTATTTCCTAGTCTTTCCTGTATCAACTTTAGAGTTTGTGGTCTGATATTAAGATCCTTAATCCATTTTGAGTTAATCTTGGTGTAGAGTGATATACATGGATCTAGTTTCAGTTTGTTACAGACTGCTAACCACTTTTCCCAGCAGTTTTTGTTGAAGAGGCTGCTATTTCTCCATAGTATATTTTTAGCTCCTTTGTCAAAGATAAGTTGCTCATAGTTGTGTGGCTTCATATCTGGATCTTCTATTCTGTTCCACTGGTCTTCATGTCTGTTTTTGTGCCAGTACCATACTGTTTTTATCGTTATTGCTTTGTAATATAGTTTGAAGTCAGGTATCGTGATACCTCCTGCATTGTTCTTTTGACTGAGTATTGCCTTGGCTATTCGTGGCCTCTTGTGTTTCCATATAAATTTCAGGGTAGAAGAGATTTTTCAATCTCTTTAATGAATGTCATTGGAATTTTGATGGGAATTGCATTAAACATGTAGATTACTTTGGGGAGTATCGACATTTTTACTATGTTGATTCTACCAATCCATGAGCATGGGAGATCTCTCCACTTTCTATAGTCTTCCTCAATCTCTTTCTTCAGAAGTGTATAGTTTTCCTTGTAGAGGTCTTTCACATCTTTTGTTAGGTTTACACCTAGGTATTTGATTTTTTTTGAGGCTATTGTAAATGGAATTGTTTTCATATATTCTTTTTCCGTTTGCTCATTGTTAGTGTATAGAAATGCTAATGATTTTTCGATGTTGATTTTATATCCTGCTACCTTTCTATAGCTATTGATGATGTCTAGAAGCTTCTGAGTAGAGTTTTTTGGGTCTTCAAGGTATAGGATCATGTCGTCTGCAAATAGGGATATTTTGACAGTTTCTTTACCTATTTGTATTCCTTTTATTCCTTCTTCTTGCCTAATTGCTCTGGCTAGGAATTCCAGTACTATGTTGAATAGGAGTGGAGATAGTGGGCATCCTTGTCTGGTTCCTGATTTTAGAGGGAATGGTTTTAATTTTTCTCCATTAAGTATAATGCTGGCTGTAGGTTTGTCATATATAGCTTTTATAATGTTGAGGAACTTTCCTTCTATTCCTAGTTTTCTTAGAGCTTTTATCATGAAATGATGTTGGATCTTATCAAAGGCTTTTTCTGCATCTATTGAGATGATCAAGTGGTTTTTGTCTTTGCTTCTGTTAATGTGGTTTATTATGTTTATTGATTTTCGTATGTTGAACCACCCCTGCATCCCTGGGATGAAGCCTACCTGGTCGTGGTGAATAATCTTTTTGATGTGTTGCTGAATTCGATTTGCCATTATTTTGTTGAGGATTTTTGCATCAATGTTCATTAAGGAGATTGGCCTATAGTTCTCCTTTTTGGAGGTGTCTTTGCCTGGTTTTGGGATAAGGGTAATACTGGCTTCATAAAATGTGTTTGGCAGTTTTCCTTCCCTTTCTATTTCATGGAACAGTTTAAGGAGGGTTGGTATCAGTTCTTCTTTAAAGGTCTGATAGAATTCAGCAGAGAATCCATCAGGTCCTGGACTTTTCTTTTTGGGGAGACTCTTGATTGCTGCTTCAATTTCATTTTGTGTTATAGGTCTATTCAGGTGATTAATTTCCTCTTGGTTCAGTTTTGGATGATCATAAGTATCTAGAAATCTGTCCGTTTAAGATTTTCAAATTTATTTGAATATAGGTTCTCAAAGTAGTCTCTGATGATTTCCTGGACTTCCATGGTGTTTGTTGTAATCTCTCCTTTTGCATTCCTGATTCCACTAATTTGGGTTTTTTCTCTCCTCATTTTAATCAGGTTTGCCAGAGGTCTATCGATCTTGTTTATTTTTTCAAAGAACAAACTTTTTGTTTCATTAATTCTTTGTATGGTTTTTTTGGTTTCTATTTCATTGATTTCAGCTCTTATTTTTATTATTTCTCTCCTTCTATTTGTTTTGGGATTTGCTTGTTCTTGTTTTTCTAGGAGTTTGAGATGTATCATGAGGTCATTGATTTGGGATCTTTCAGTCTTCTTAATATATGCACTCATGGCTATAAACTTTCCTCTCAGGACTGCCTTAGCTGTGTCCCATAGGATCCAGTAGGTTGTGTTTTCATTTTCATTGACTTCCAGGAACTTTTTAATTTCCTCTTTTATTTCATCGGTGATCCATTCTTCATTAAGTAATGAGTTATTTAGTTTCCAGCTCTTTGCATGTTTTTTGTCTTTACTTTTGTTGTTGAGTTCTACTTTTACTGCATTGTGATCAGATAGTATGCATGGTATAATTTCTATTTTCTTGTATTTGCTGAGGCTTGCTTTGTGCCCTAGGATATGATCTATTTTGGAGAAGGTTCCATGGGCTGCTGAGAAGAATGTATATTGTGTAGAAGTTGGATGAAATGTTCTGTAAACATCAACTAGGTCCATTTGATGTATTGTATACTTTAGATCTTGGATTTTGTTATTGATTTTTTGTTTGGATGACCTATCTGTTGATGATAATGGGGTGTTAAAGTCTCCCACAACCACTGTGTTGGCGTTAATATATGCTTTTAGGTCTTTCAGGGTATGTTTGATGAAACTGGGTGCATTGACATTGGGTGCATACAGGTTGATGATTATTATTTCCTTTTGGTCTATTTCCCCTTTTATTAGTATGGAATGTCCTTCTTTATCTCGTTTGATCAATGTAAGTTTGAAGTCTACTTTGTCAGAGTAATATTGCTACTCCTGCCTGTTTTCAGGGGCCATTGGCTTGATAAATCTTCTTCCAGCCTTTCATCCTGAGCCTATGCTTATTTCTGTCAGTGAGATGGGTCTCCTGTAAGCAACAAATTGTTGGATCTTCGTTTTTAATCCATTTCATCAAACGGTGCCTTTTGATGGGTGAATTAAGTCCGTTAACATTAAGTGTTATTACTGATAGGTATGTGGTGATTCTGTCATTTAGTTGTCTTAGTTGTTTGAAGGTTTGATTGTGTGTACCTAACTTGATGTTACTCTCTACTGTCTTGCTTTTTGTTTTCCTGTGGTTTGGTGCTGCTTGTCTTTTCATGGTTAAGTTGGGTTTCACTTTCTGTGTGCAGAATCCCTTGAAGAATCTTTTGTAGTGGTGGCTTTGTGGTCACATATTGTTTTAGTTTCTGCTTATCATGGAAGACTTTTATTGCTCCATCTATTTTGAATGATAGTTTTGCCGGGTAGAGTATCCTGGGGTTGAAGTTATTTTCATTCAGTGCCCAGAAGATCTCACCCCACGCTCTTCTTGCTTTTAATGTTTCTGTTGAGAAGTCTGCTGTGATTTTGATAAGTTTACTTTTGTATGTTACTTGTTTTTGCTCTCTTACAGCCTTCAATATTCTTTCCCTAGTTTCTGAACTTGTTGTTTTAATGATGATATGTCGTGGGGTAGTTCTATTTTGATCTGGTCTGTTTGGTGTCCTGGAGGCCTCTTGCATCTGTATGGGAATATCCTTCTCTAGATTTGGGAAATTTTCTATTATTATTTTGTTGAATATATTACACATTCCCTTTGCTTGCACCTCTTCTCCTTCTTTGATGCCCATGATTCACAAGTTTGGTCTTTTGATGGAGTCAGTGAATTCTTGCATTTTCTTTTCACAGGTCTTGAGTTGTTCAATTAATAGTTCTTCAGTTTTTCCTTTAATTACCATTTCATCTTCAATTTCTGAGATTCTTTCTTCTGTTTGTTCTATTCTGCTGGATTGGCCTTCTGTTTTGTTTTGCAGTTCTGTTTCATTCTTTTTTCTGAGGTTTTCCATATCCTGGGTGGTTTCCTCTTTAATGTTGTCTATTTTTGTCCTGAGTTCATTTATCCATTTATTCATCATGTTCTCTGTTTCACTTTGGTGTTTATACAGTGCTTCTATGGTTTCCTTTATTTCTTCTTTTGCTTTTTCAAATTCTCTATTTTTGTTGTCTTGGAATTTCTTGAGTGTCTCCTGTACATTTTGGTTGACCCTATCCAGTATCATCTCTATAAAATTCTCATTGAATACTTGTAGCATGTCTTCTTTTAAATTATTCTTGTGGGCTTCATTGGGTCCTTTGGCATAGTTTATCTTCATTTTCTTGGAGTCTCGATCTGAGTATCTGTTTTCTTCATTCCCCTCTGGTTCCTGTACTAATTTTTTGCTGTGGGGAAACTGGTTTCCCTGTTTTTTCTGTCTTCCCGTCATTGTCTTCAGTGTTGTTACTGTCTCTGTACTGTGTGCAATTAAGTATTTTCTAGCTTGTAATAATAACAATGGTAATATTTAGAATGGAAGGGTGAGCGGAGATGGAAAGCAAGAAGTTAAAGAAAAGGGAAAAACAAATAAACAGACAAGAAGGAGAAAAAGAACAAGGAATCAGACAAGAAAGTTTCAAAGGTATAAACAGGGAGCATTAGTGTACTAATCGAAAGTAAGCTGAACAGGCATTAGAGAGATGGAGAGAGGATGGAAAATAAAAAATTAAAAAATAAGATAAGAATAAGAATAAAAAATAGGTAATTGAAAGAAATATCTATATAAAAAAATAAAATAAAATGAAAAATAGAAAATTAAAAAAAAAAACCAAAAAAACAAAAAACCTCCAAGTTCAAATGCAATGAAGTTTCAGTCTTAATAATTTGGGTGTCCGTCTCAGTCTCCAATCCTGGAGATGGTGCCTCAGATGTTGTTCTGTAGTTGTCTCATCAAAGGGAATGCATAAAGTAGAACAAAACTGCACACACACATAAAAAAAACCCACAAAATGTCCAAAGTTCAAATGCAATACAGTTTCAGTAAGTTTTTCAGCATGCAGGTGTAGTTTGGTTGTTTTCTCATCAAAGGTAGGGAGAGAGAAAAAGAAAAAAAAAAAGAGCCTGGAGGCAGTTCTGTGAATGGTATCTGTGGCTGTGGCTTGCCTGCCCACTGCTGTTGCTTGAGGCCTTATTTATGCAGATCTCAAGGGTGAGCTTAATACTCACCTGGCCCCACAGGCTTTGTTTACTCAGAGTTCTCCTGTGCACAAGCCACTGCTACAAGCTTTCCCCTTTCCAAGCACACTGGGGGAGGTGACACTGCACCCGCTTTCTCAGGCCTGCATGTTTGTTTACAGCTCATGTGGGAAGTGGTCATCCTCCCTCTCCTGTGGAGTTTTCCTCCCACAGCCACTTTTATAAGCTTTCCCTCTCCTGATTACTGGGCGGTGCTGCTGCTTCTGCCAGCTGCCATGTTTGTTTACTGCTCATGTGTGAGGTGGGTCTTCCCCCCTCTCCTGTGGAGTTTTCCTCCCACCACCACTCTCACAAGCTTTCCTTCTCCTGGTTGCTGTGCATGCGCCCCCACTCCCGCCTGAGCCTCTCCTGCCTGCCTGGCTTGTTTATTTACAGTTCCGGGAAGGATTCTCTTCCCCCAATCTTCGTCACTCAGTGTGCCCCACCCTCTTTCCCGGGTGTCTTTATTGTTCTTATTGCTTATTAGTCAGTTTCTCTTTTATCCCCGGGTGGAGGTCGGTCTGTCCAGGGTTGTCTGTGGGAGTACCGTGGTACTGCTTAGCTCACCTTATCAGCGTCTTCCCAAGTCACCTGGGTGTGGGAGACTGGTGGCCCTGGGGCCCTCCTGGTTTCTCCATTTAACGTGAAGTGGAGATGCTCTGCACCGGCTGGAGGTGTGGAGGGGTCTACGTTTTGCCTGTTCTCGGTGGTTTTGCCTGCAAAGTGTGTCTCCAGCGTCTCTCCAAGATTTCACTATAGGAGGCACACTTTCTGCTTCCTCCTCTAGTCGCCACCTGGGAATCCCCGTATGTTTCTCTTTTCAAATTATTTGCATATACTTTACCCATACCACTTATCAAAGAGATTATTCTTTTCCCATGTGTATTCTTGTCAGAGATTAGTTGTCAACTTGCTCAATTTTGATGCTACAACAGAATACTATAGATTGGAAATTGATAAAAAACAAATTTAGTTCTCACAATTCTGGAGGTTGGGAATTCCAAGACTAAGAAATCAACAAGTTCATTTGCCTGGTGAAAACTCCACCCATCAGAGAAGAGGAACACTGTGTCTTCCTTACATGGTAAAAGAGAGGGGAGAAACCTGTTGAATGCTTTAGGAACGCCCTTTTTAAGGGACTGAATCACATTTGTGAGGGAGCAGTTCTCATATCCTAATCACCTCTTGATACTATTCCATCTCTTCACAGTATCACATTGGCAATCCTGAATTTTAGAGTGCACACATTCAAACTACAGCAACTGTGTTTTTGTGTCTCTGTTTCTGGGTTCTCTGATCTGCTTCACTGCTCTGCATGAGAATTTTGTGCCAGATTCATATTGTTTTGATTATTATAGCATTATAACCTGGTTAGGAATTAGAAAGTGTAATAACTTCAGCTTTGCTGTTATTCAAGATTGTTCTGTTTAAGGTCTTCTGTGTTTGCATAAGAAGTTTAGTTTTTTTTTAATATCCATGAAAAATGACATTGGAATTTTGACAAGAATTGCATCAATGTAGATTGCCTTTGGTAGGATGGATATTTTAATAGTATTAAGTTTCCAATCCACAAAATAAGCTCTCTTTCCATTTATGTGTGTCTTCTTCAGTTTCTTTCCACCTGTTTTATAGCTTTCAATGCACAAATTTTTACATCCTTGGTTAAATTTATTCCTAAGTATTTTATTATAAATGGGATTATTTTCTTAATTTCCTTTTCAGATAGCTTATTAGAGTATAGAAAATCAAATCATTTTTGTAACTTGAAACATTATTTAATTTATCATTTCTAACATATTTTATTGGAGTCTTTAGGCTTTTTTATATATAAGATCATGTTATCTGCAGACAATTACTTTCTTCCTTTCTGATTTTGATATTTTTTCTTTTGTGCTTTATTGCTGTGGCTAGAACAGTGGGCATCCTTGTCTTATTTTTGATATTAGAAGAAAAGTTTTCAGTGGTTCACCATTGAATATGTTGTCAACTTGAGCTTTTGTGTATGAATTTTTTATTTGCTAAGAGTTTTTAACATGAAAGGGTAAGGAATTTTGTGAAATACTTTTTTTCTGCATCTGTTGAGCTATCATCATATGAATTTGTATCCTTTATTTTCATTATGTGGTATACCAGATTTATTGATTTATTTATTTTGAATCATTCTGGTTACCATCTCAGGAATAACTTCCAATGAATCATGGCAAGTAATCCTTTTAATGTGCTATTAAATTAGGTTAGCTAGTATTTTTTTTCCTAACATTTTTTGTTTCTATGTCATCAAGGATGTTGACTCTGTGATTTTCAATTCTCTCTCTCTGCTGTCTTTCTATGTAAACCAGGCTGGCCTTGAATTCTCAATCTTTCTGCCACAACCTCTTGAGTGCCAGGATTATAGGTATGCACCACTGCACCTTTAAATCTTTGATAGAATTCATCTGTGAAATCATTAGTTTTCTTCCTTACAAACTTTTAATTTTTATTATATTTTCAAATAACCATCTTTTAATTTTATACTTTTTTGGTTTTAAATTGCATTGAGTTCTACTCTTATTTTTATTATTTTCTTCTGTCTATTGGTTTGGATTTAACTTCTCTTCCTTTTTTGTTTAAAGCTTACACTATTGTTTTGAAAATCCTTATTTTCTAAAATTGGCAGATAATGCAATATAAACTTCCATTTAAGCACTGCTTTGAATTTGTTTCATAGTTTGTATTTTCATGTTTATTCAGTGGAAATTATTTTAAAATTTCCATTGCTGTTTGTTCTTTGACTTGTGGGCTACCTAAGTATGTTAGTTAGCTTTGAATATTTGAGCATTTTCACATTTCTGTTTATTGTTTATATTTATTTTTATTTCATTTAGTCAGATAGACATGTTGCCTGATTTCAGTTCATTGAAATTTGTTGATTATTTCTTTACTGTTCAGAATCCAGCCTATCTTGGTGTAAGTTTCAGGTGCCATGCAAAGAATACATATTCAGCTCATGTTGTACAGCACATTAATAAACATTAATTAGGCCAAGTTGTTGGTTGTATTACACAGTTTTTCTGTACCTTTACTGATTTACTTCCCACTTACTGTGCCAGTTACTAAAATAGGAATGTTGTGGTCTCCAATATAATTGTGGATTTTTCTGTTTCTCTTTACAGTTCTATCAGTTTTTGTTTCCATGCATTTTCAAAACTGCACATAGATATAGATATATCTGTATCTATCTCTCTCTATATATATATTTGTTAGGATTGGCTGATTCTGTAATCAATATGTAATATCTTTTCCCCCAACACAGTGTCTTGCTTTGAAGTCTACACTATCTGATGTCAATGACTCCAACTTTCTTTGATTAATACTTCCATGCTATGTATTTTCTATCCTCTAACTTTACATCTCTACATTTGTATAACTAAATTGGATTCTTATAGACAGATAGTATTAAAATCTTTTAACTAAGATTAAAATGCCATATAATCAGGGCATTTTCATTTCACATAATTCTTAATTTAAGTATATTAATAGTTACTATCTCATGAATTGTGTTCCACTTGGATCATGTTTATTTTCCTTTTCATTCTTTTTTGGATTAAATGAATATTTGTAAATTATTCTATTTTGTAATCACTCTCAGCTTATTAATTATACATCTTGTAAGTTCTTGTACATTACAATTAATCATTAGCTCACCATGATTACCTTTAAATATTACACCACCTTATTTACAATGTGTAAGAATTTTACAATAATATGCTTCCAAATTTCTTCCTGCCATCATTTGCTATTATTATTATTCACTCAATTAACTGAACAGGAATTTAGATGAAGAATTTAGTTTTATACATTTTAAATCCCATTATATATTGCTATTACTTTTATTTTGACATTCAATTATTTTTTTAAGGTAATTAAAATGAGATACAACATTTCTTTTGTTTTTGCTTTTCTCTTTTCCTGCCCTCTTCTTTTCTTTGTGTAGATCTGGGCTTTGAACCAGTCTCACACTCCTTATGCCTGAAGATACACTGTTGCCATCATTTGAACGCACTATTCTACTGCCAGTGAGATCTCATGAGTTCGTCTTTCTGAAATTCTACTCATTTCATTTTTTGACATTTGTATCTTTTAATTTTTTTCTATACTTTGCTCAAATATGGAATTTTTGTTTGACAGTATTTTAAAGATGTTGCTCCTTTTTCTTCTGGTAATATGATAATTTACTACAGTAGAGTACAGCGTAGTATGGAACAGTATAGTGTGGATAGTACTGGATGTAGACTATAATGTAACCTCTGAGGAGAATTATTCATAATTCTTATCTTTATCCTTATATGAAATTTTTTCCTATCTTCCTTTAGGATGTTTTCTTAATTCTGGTTTTTAGTAGTTTGACTCTAATGTATCCAGATGTATGCTTACTCTAAAAAATTATTATCCTTGACATTTTCTCAAGCTTGGATCTGCAATTTGATATTTTTTACCAATTGGGGAATGTTCTTGGCAATGTGTCTTCACATATTTTTTTTGCTGTGTTCTGATTCACTTCTCATCCTATAAGAGCAGGTTCACATATGTTAGACATCTCAATGTCCCACCAATCTTGGATGATCTTTTCTGTTGGTTCTTTTATTTTTCTCTTTTCTATTTGTGCATTATCTTTAATAACTGTTATTGGCCTATCTTCATGTTGACTTTTTATATCATCTGCTCTTCCAAGTTTATTGACAGGCTAAACAAAGAAATCTTTCATCTATGATATCATAATTAAAATTATTTTTAGCCATTTTGTTTGATGATAGCTTCCTTCTCTCTGCTGAATATCAGAAATGATGTCATCTTCAACTTGTCATTTGTAGTTGCTAAAATCCTGAGCAAAATTCTCTGGCATCCTGCTATTTTGAGAGGAAGCTTAAACCAACGTGAAAAAATAAACCAATCCTGGAACCCTAGAGAGCAAAGTAGTTTCATGAAAAGGAAACTGCATAAAGCATTCTTAGAAACACAGCTTTTGCCTTACTTAAGCATAATGATATTGAAGTAATCACGTAAGAACACAAGAGAACCTCTTCTTTCACTCTGAGGTAAAAGAATTTTCTACTTCCACATGTGTCCTAGATTTTTTGCTTTTGGTAGAGAAGACTCCAGGGAAGTGGAAAATGATTTGCTTGATCCCCAAGTTATCTGATCACCTCCTCATATGCACAGTGTTAAGCAATTCCTTCTCTTTTCCTTAATCTTCCTTATGACTACCCAGTAGAGGATTGTGGAAAAGAGTTGGTGGGTGTGTATGAGTTCCCCTTCTCTAGGTTTTCCATTATTGCAAACAGTCATACCAGTTGATAAATAGCTGATATGCAGTTTCAAAAGTAAGTTAATATAGTTGATACACTGTAAGAACCTTTATAAATATCACCATGTGCCCCCACACAGCACAACAATAAAGGAAAAAAGTAAATTAGGCATTGGTGATAAAAAGCTACTTCCCAGTCAGTACATGTCCACTGCAGAAGTCCTCTAACTCCTCTTCTGAAATGCTTTTTCTTCTAGAATGGAAATTACTAGGGCTAATTTTACATACAGGTTCAGCAATAACAATAGTCATTCATTGATTCATATAAAATTATTCATCACTTTCCTATTTTTGTTCTCATTGCTTGACATACGGCAGTGCCAAAACATACAAACATATATAAACATACATTCCTTCAAGAAACAAAGATTTTAATGTATAGACGGGCAATATAAAAGAAAATACCTAACATATTACCGAACATATTAACTGATCGTACTATACCATATTATCCTGGAAAGACAATAAAGAATCCGGAGTAGGGTAGTTTTCAATTACAAAGAGTGGTCAGGAAATGTCTTACTCAGAAAGTGAAACTTGAACAAGAACTTGAAGTAGCTGAAAGAGCAAGTATTGTCTATCTTGAGGAAATAGCTTCTCAAGGGTAGAGAAAAGAAGGAAGGGACCTGAGGTAGGAGGCAGATATAGTTTTAAAGGAAGAACACAGATCCCATCATACTTGGGGTAGAGCAAGGAGGAAATCAGTAATAGATGGATGTGATCAGACATAATGGAGTGTGTATGTGTGTTTCATCTTTTAACACTTATAGTTCATTGTGAAGGTCTTAGATTTTACCCAGCTGGACAGAGAGCCTTTGAGGGCTTTGACACTGAAGTGACACAATGTGATACAATGTGGTGAGTGTTTTAACAGGGGTACTCTGGCTGCTTTGTAGACAGTACGCTATAGAGAGGGCAGGAGAATGCTTAGGAGGCTCCTGCACTAACTGGAGAGAGAGGGTGATTTTTACCCAAGCTATGGTGAAGAGAGTGACGATCAGTAGGTAGATTTTGAGGGTGGTGCTAACTGAATTGAGGTCTTGGACAACAGAATTGATTATAAGATAGAAGAGAATGGGAGACTAGTGCAAGATGAAGTTACCACTAACTAAGGAAAGGAATATTGTGGGTAGAGGAGATGTAGGGGAAAAGATAGGTGTTGACATTTTTATTAGAAATTTTGTGAACTATCCTGTGGAACTATGCATAGAATATGAGTCTACAGTATGGGGGGGTGTGATCTGATGAGACAATTATCAAAATACATGTGATATTTATAGTAATGACACTCCAAAAGAGAAGAGAAGAAAATAGAGATGGTTTACTGAAAGGAGAGAAGTTCTGAGAACTTGAGCTCTTGGATCCCAAGGGTAAAGATACAGAAAAGGAGGAACCAGTCAGTGAACACATGGTCAATGATTTGGGGAGAAAATCAAGGGTATATGTCTCAGAAACCCAATAAAGACAGGGTTTTAGGGAAGATAATCTGTGAATTGTGTGAAATGCTTCTAGTAGGTAAGCAAGATGAAAACCAAGAAATTGACTCTTGTTTTGACTTAACAATATGGAGGGCATGAAGAGAGAATTTTAGAAGAAAAAGGAAGAGAGGAATAAGAAGCTATGGAAACAAACATCTTTGAGAAAGTTGAGACAAAAATATTTTATGCTTAAAGAGTGTTTAATAATTGGAAAAATAATTTCTCTCTTGCTTGTGCTTATTTCCTTTGGAACTCTCCATAAGACAAGGTGATGGTTTTCCATTTTATTATAAGGAAATTAAAACTAGGAAGGTGAAGTGTCCTGGACATGATTATACAGCTAGCAAGAGACAGAGCTGAAAACAGAATCCAGTCAGATTTCTAGTCAATGGACTAGAATGCACAGTGGAGAGAGGACCTGCAGTGAAAATGAATCCTGAGGGCTTGATGGGCCATGCTCCACTATGTTCTTTTGTGCAGCTCAGCCCACGAACTGATGTTTTCCAAGTTGATGAAGTAATGTGTTTGTTCAGCTCCAGGAACTCTGTGGGTGTTCAGTATGTGCTAATTCATTGATTGATTCTCAGAGGAAAGTTGTAAATCCCAGCATGTTTTCTTTATGCACAAAAATAATCACAAATCACATATAATCACTATAATCACATATCCACTCCCCAAGCTAAGATCCTTTTCATGTTCTTAATGACAACTGGGGACCTCATTTCAGTTGATGTTTGCAATGTAGAATCATCCAAAGGGCCATTATTGTCACAATTAGCATATAAATTTAATTTAATGTTTATGCCAGGTAGAGGGCATTTTTCAAACACATAATATTCTTCTTTGATTCCCTTTAATTTATTTTTACAGAAAGCTAGTTAAATTCAAATTAATAGCCATCAGATATGAAAAGGGTATTTTTCAGAGATATACATACATATGCATTTATGCTCTTCTTGTACAATAATAGAATAGTATGATAATCAAATTATAAATTATATTATGTAATAGTATAATTTCCTGGTATGAAAGGATCAGTAATAGGAAAGAATGTTTAACGATGATAAGTGATAATGTTATAGAAAAATAATGGAAGTATCTCCTAATATCTTTCTTTCTCTCTCTCTCTTTCATACACACACACACACACACACACACACACACACACACACACACACACACACATTGCTACTAAATAAAGAATTAGAGAGGAATACATATTGAGGGCCTGCTATGAACTCTATGGTTTCCAGTTGCTGTGATGTAAGGAATTGGATTCAGTATTGAAACAGGTTTGTAGAAGCTTGTTTCCTACCTCTGAGAATCAAAGCAGCAACTGCTTCAGATGGAATTGCATGATGAAATCCACAAGTGAAGAATCCTCTTCTCTTCCAAAAGCCACAGGCATTGGGATTCTGCAGGCATATGAGGGTGGACGCTCTATGGTGAAGGACCTAGTTAGAGAATTCCTTCCCATAAATGATGCTTATGATACATAAAGAGAAATATATGTTCTTCAAAGTTTTGTGTTCTAGATTTTTTTTGGTGGTACTGGGGTTTGAACTGAGGGGAGCATGCTTGCTAGGTATGAGCCCTAACATTTGAGCCATTCCACCAGCCCTTCTTTAAAGTTTCTTAACAATACACAGCTATCATGTTTGTGGTGATCAAATAGTCTTATATCAACATATTATGATGATTTTTTTAATGTGTATGTTTGTATTAACAATACTTGTAGTATGATTGCGAGTTTCATGTGCAACACATATCATATTTCTTCATTTCCTAAAATTTATTTATTTCAGAGTTTGATTTAATACTAATCTCCACTGTCACCAGTCTCTCACTAAACCCTGAACATTCCTCTAGGATTGTGCAAAGGTCCTAGGGTTTTATGCAAAGCAAATATTTGAGGAGGCACTTCTAGTATGGAATCCATATGGCTTCTGCTCTGATTCGTGTTTATATACTCTCACAGTTATTTGAAATTCAGGAGCTCTGGTGCTCTGATTTTCCTTTGTGTACCAGTCTTCATTGGTAGTAAAACTCAAATTCCTGAAGTCCCTTTTCCTTGCTCTCCAAGGCACTGCCAGAAAGCATAGTGAGTTTCCTTCCTTTTGCCTACTATGTTCCACCCTCCTTCCAACCTGGGGAGAGTCTAGGTTCATTCTTCTCTCTCTTTCTTTTTTTGCTATCCCTTCACCTCACCTTCTACCCACAACAATGCTTCTTCTCTCCTAAAAAGTCTACAAACATGAAATAATCTCTTCAATAAATTTGGGCTTTTATAAAATACAGATATGATGAAACTCATGCACGTTCTCCATCCAAAAGTTCAGTTACAAAGAACCAGCTAGGGGTGGGGAAAGATACACTGCCATAAACAGAAGATAGAAAAAGACAGTAGTATCTGTCCAGCACAGTAGATGGTCCAGAATTTGAGAACTAGAAAGGATATACCATAGTCTAGTCCAGACTCTTTAACAACGTTTGACTCAAAGTCTGGGTGTCTTCACTGTGTAAAGTCACCTCTTAAGTGTCTTCTTTACATATTTGTTTCTGCATTTGTTTGATGGCATGGAGCATGAACAGGAACAGAAGGGAAGGATTGCAAGGTGATCATAAGTGAGCCTGGGGAAAGAGTTGGGAAGACAGGCAAGCCTGGGTCCACTTACTGGATAGCAAATCCAGGTGTTGTTGCTACAGCAGTTAGGGTGGATGGCTTGCTTATAAGCAACACATTTGAAGGGATGGGTAGTTAAAAGCAAGGGGTAGATGGAGAAAATTGAAAACATTGTACAACTAGAGTAATTGGAGATAAAGAATGTTTTACCCCCTCAAAGGTGCAAAAAATTTTTTTGTAAGATCTTTCTCTCCATAGCCTTCCTCCTCTTGTTCCCACTTCTCTTATCCCTCCTCTTTGCTCCTCTCTTCCCCCAACCATTTCCCTTAGCCTTTACCCCACTGTTGTATTGCTTAGCTATCTCTATTTCCCCTGGTTCCTAAACTCTTTCAACTCAGAGAGCTATGTATAATTTAATTATTATGTATTTTTCAACACTAAATTAACTATTAAACAAAATATATGGTTTGCTTATTTGTAAAATCCTAAATAGATTCTCTGTGTTCTATGCTTTTATTATAACAAAGCATTTAACCAAGTGGAAGGGTATAAGGACATAGCATGTCTTAAGTTTGTCTTATAGACAGATAAATTTTCATGTTTACCCCATATAGAAGAGAAAAATAATCCCAACTAATATTGAGAAAGAGCCAAATGTGACTGAGGGAAAGGCAACCCTTCAGTTGGTTCCTAACAAAACATTCTTTCATTGGCAAATTCCAATCAGTTGGATTGTTGTGTGGTAAATCCAACTGATTTTTATTTGTTCATCTTTATTTTTTAATTAGCAGTGTAGTTTCCAATGGATTGCACTCAGAAAATTGTGTAATGTCATCATTATGAAAACATTTTATTCTTGTTCCTCTTAGTATTGCTTTTCCTAATGCAAACAGATTCATTACTCTTCTGAACAAGTTCTTTTGAAGAAAGAGTTCTCATGTAAACTGTGAAATGCACAACATGAAAAGATTAAAATACAACTTCATTATACTGTAAAGGAATTTAGTAACAAGTCTATAAGGCATGAAAAATTATTGAGAATTGTGATCCATCGTGGACCACAAGAACATCTTCATTTAGGCATTGCAATATATATTCATTTTAGTTCAAACAACATTTCAAGCAACATAATTGAAGAAAGCTGTGGTGTGGCAGTGAGATGATGAGGAAATTGGCCAGGTAGGTGGGAAAAAGATTGGGTACATAAAGTTGGATGGGGTTGGGATGGGGAAAGAGAACATGGGTGGGAGGGAAGGTATGTTATCATTAAGAGAATCAAACTTGTGGAGTTGAGTGTTTATATACTATTTTATCCTTCTTCACTGTATCCAAGGAATTTTAGGCAGTGCACAGAGAATATATAACATACACTAGTGCAGAAATTTTTAAAAGGATTTGTGGTATAGGCCAGCTTCTTTCCCTCTTCTCCCCTCCCCTTTCCTCCTTTTTTCTCCCCTTCTCTTCTTTTCCTATCCATTCTGTTCTTCCTCTCTTTTTTCATTTATTACTTTCCTACTCTATCACAGACTGCTGCTTCTGAGGAAAAAAGTCAAGAATGAATTAGTAACAATTTTAAATACAGAGAAAACACTCATATCAATTTATTTCTTTTTCCTGTGAATTCACTGATTATAAGGTCGGATGTCATGGTGATGCCAAATTGCTCTCACTTCTATATACTTTCTGTGTTTATTCTGTCATTGCCTGTGCTTTTAGTAGCACTCCACCATTCAAACATGAATTAAAACAAAAGATAAAGCAAGCAAAAAAAAAATAAGCCACAGACCCTGAAAACTACATATGTGAATAGGAAGTATTCTTGTTGAGCTTGCTCTAGGTCTTGGCCCTTGGCTCTGTTTGCATTTTTGTAAATTTCCATCTTTTACATATAGTAGGAGTCACTACTTTCTGGTCTGTGAGTGATAGAAATCAAACTGACTGAAGTTGGAAATTCATTAGCTTGCATAAATCCTAGGAAGAACAGAGTTAGAACAAATTTCAGAGATTCTTGGTACCTGTCAAGTGGTTATTATGTAATCTCCATTTTCTTTACCTCATCCTTCCTAAACATTGTTATAGTTTATTCAGGAAAGAGAAGCAGGTGTAAGAGGGAGAGCTTGACAACTAGGACTTGGTTAGATGGGAACTTTGTCAGCATTTGACCTGTGCTGCTAGATAAATGAATAAAGATTTAGGGGGAAATGCATTTTGGGGTTCCCACTTCCCTCCCACTCCCCATTCCTAATGTAAGAACTTGAATCTTGCTTGTCCTTAAAGGTGTAGCAGAGATTTGGTGGGATGATTTGCAGGCTTGCTAGGGCTGTGGTGTGGAACAAGAGACACATGTGCTACAAGAACACAGTGGTGCACTTCTGTGGCAGGGTGTTGGCTTGAAGACATGGCTGAATGTTACAAGGCACTGCCAAGAAGAAGATGCTACTACCTGTCCACTGTGGTCATGAATAATAACCTGAGCAGTTGCCAAGAAAGCAAGAAGATGGCTGGTGCCTTCCAAAGAGGTGACAAACGACATCACTCTGCCACTCTACCTTCTCCTTATCCTAGGTCTAGAAAGGTAAGGACTGAGAAAAGTAAGGTCTGATCCACACAGAGAAGTATGAACTGATACTATTCTAGGCTGATTTTTTGAGGAAAGGAACTGAATTAGATGTGGAATTCAAGTGTCCAACTAAATAGGACTGAGTCTTAGAAGCTGAATGAGACCAACAGCTCAGAGGTGACTGACAGCCTAGGAAATGGGGCTGAAATATTGCTGGAGAAGACACCATCTAGCGAGAATAGTGACAAACAACTGTTGAAAAAAGAAAAAAACCTGCTCTCTGTTCATACCATACAAGTTGAGATCCCTTAAAAAAAATGGTTCCATTATTACCGCTATGACTGCTATGTCCAGAGACTATATATTGACTATAGATGTAGTGAGACCAGTTAGGAGACTTGCAAATATGTTTTGGGCTACAGATGATTGTGCCCTGGACAAGAGTTAGAGTAATAGTGTTGGATAGATGATAATGGTTTTGTTATATCTTTTGTGGTTAGAATCAACAGGACTTGTAAAAATATTGACACATGGTGTCATGTGTCACCACATGTGGAAGGAGAGATATCCTCTCAGTTTTCTGGCTTGGGAGAGTGGGTGGATTATGAAGCCTTGTAAGGGGTGGGAAGGGCTGGAGGTCAGTGTTGAGAGGGACTGGAATCAACAGTTAGATGTGTTAAGTTACAGATGCCTACAAATCCACAAAATGCTCAGAGATAAAGTCTGGGTGTAATATAAAACAATAACCACTGTTTGGAAGGACCTGTACCTTAGTAGGTTGCAAGTAGAAGGCAGCTTGATACCTTCTCCAACCTATCCTTTTAACTACTTTCTGTCAAGTTGTTCTTTACTTTTCCTTGAAAAGGAAAATCTTGAGGTTTTCCAGATCAGTATCAGGCAAATAAGAATTCATTACAGTTTCCAAATGATTAAAATTCTAGATACCCAATTTGAAATCTCTTGTCAGGGAAGATCCAAGATGGCGACTAGGATACAGAAGCAGAAAGTCTAAGCTCCCTGACTCCAAAAACATCCCTGAGACATTGGAGCCATGCTTGGGTAATTCTGACTCCTTCTAGCCAAAATAATAACTGCCATCACATTAGGTGCAAAAAAAAAAAAAAAAAAAAAAACCAAAGACTGACCTTCTAATCAGCCTTTAATTGTACTTAACAGCAAGGCAGGTCCAGTCCTGGGAAAACCTCCTCATCCACAGCAGATTCACTCACTTCTTTTTTTCTTTCCTTCTCTTCTCCTTCTTCAATCAAGCAGAAACAGAGCATCAACCAGAATCAAACTCTGTGACATCCTCAACCCCTAGCCCATGGAAAGCCTCCCCACACCACACTGCACTGAGAAAAGTTGGTACCATTTCTCCCCTCTACTGCCAACTCCAAACCTGCCTGTGTGTCAACTGACAGAACAAACAGGTTAACATCATGCACCATGTGGGACTCCCCTACTCACCCCCCATAACATAAACCCATGCAGCCTCTGGGCAGTCTGATTCCCTCCCCAATAAAACTGAAAAACAAACATCAAACTGTAATCTCTGAACAGCAGAGGGGGTTGGTGGAATGCTGAACCTGCCCTGGAGAAAGGGGATGGAGTAAGGAGCTGAACTCTCAGCACCGAACTCTCAGTGAACAAACAGGAAAGGCAGCAAAGGATGACAGCAGGGGGCGACAAGCCACCACCCAAAGTAGGGCAGGTAGTGGGTCTCAGAGCTGATCTTCTGAGCCAGAAAGCAGCATCCAAAATCTAACTGCCCCACCTTGCTGGGGGAAGAGCAGACCAAACAACTGCAGCTGAAGGATAACACAGCAGTTAGCTGGGGAAAACAGCACCTCAGTCCACCCTTTATAATATGGCAAACCCACCTCACCTCACAATTTCAATTAAACTGGTGGACAGAAGAAGAAAATACTACTCACAAGCCAGTCACCTGGTGAGACTATGTCAGAGTTTCTGTTTATATGCCAATACCAAGAATGGATGCCAGAGAAATAACTCTAGAACTTAAACTAAGACTGAAATTCTATTGTTCCTGAACATGGTGTTTTTTTCAATTGTGTTTTTTTTTCTGTTTTGTTATGTTTTCTCTTCCTTCCTTTCTTTTTTTTTTATTGGGTTTTTTGTTGTTGCTGCTGTTTTATTAATGTGGGGTTTTTAATTTTATTTTTATTTCTATTTTCTTTCTGCACTATCACCTTCACCATCACTATCTTCTTATCCCTATTCTTACCCCCTTCACCCTCCCTCCTTGTCCTGTGCTACAATCCATTGTTCTCCTTCCTAACTACTCTCTCTGCCCCTTCTCATCCACTCTCTCCCCCTACTTTCACCTCCTCCTGTCATCCTCCCCCAACCTGTCACCACACCACCCCTCCCTCCTACACACTCACCACCAGCTGACCAACTTTACACAACCCCAACCCCTTGCAATACCTGCCACAAGCACCCTACACTACAACAACAGAAATACACAAACATACACAAGGGCCACAAAACCCAGCAACCCCCACATCACTTCCCCCACTCACCCATCTGACTTCCCACCTCCCCTTTTAGTGCCACCCTAACTAATTTCTCAAATATCTATAGCTAGCCTAGCAAACATTAACCCTTCAACTCCCACTGTTTATAGATAATACCATCAAGGGGTCTTCTATATAATATGTAAACAACTAGTTGGGCATTGAAACTGTGAATTAGTTATTGCTAAATTATACCTCCAGGCCAGGGACAGAAATAGCACACCAACCTAGCTAACAACCAAGACAGTCACAACACAAAAATTAAATCACGGGAAAGACAACTGGCAATTAAAACCATCAACTAGCTTATCAAGAACATAGTTGCACAGAACCAAGTGGAGCAATGGGAAGAAGAAGAAGGGATGGAAACCACTCTCCTCAAAATAATAATTCAATACAGGATTCAGTGGGAAATGAAGAAAATGGGTAACCAGCTCCGTCAATGACCCCAACCAAACAATGACAAATGTCACTAGGGTGCACAGCAATGCCTACAAAAACACCCTCAAAGAAGAACTCTTACAAGAAATAACTGAGAATTTCATGGAGAAGATACTAGATGTGATTAACCAAAATATACAAGATGCACTCAAGAGATTTCAAGATATCAAAAACAATGAACATGAGAAGACACAGAAACAAATAAATGAACTCAGAGATGACTTAAACACCAAAGTGAAACAAAACACTATAAAAAGAGAGATAAATGAATTAAAGGTGAAAATAAATAATATAAAAGAGGAGGTGACCAAAGATGCCGAAAACCTCAGAAAACAGAATCAAACAGAAACACAAAACACAGTGGAGGGCCATTCCAGCAGACTAAAACAAGTGGAAGACAGAATCTCAGAACTTGAAGATAAAATAGAAATTAAAGAAAAAAATGGAAGAAATCTTAGTCAAACAACTCACAAGCTGTGAAAGGAATATGCATAAACTCACTGATCCAACAAAAGACCAAAACTGAGAATCATGGGTATTGTAGAAGGAGAAGAGGTCCAAGCAAAAGGAATTTGCAATATATTCAATAAAATAATAACAGAAAATTTCCCAAATCTCGAGAAAGTTTTGCCCATTCAGGTACAGGAAGCCTCAAGGATACCAAAAAGACTACCAAAATAGAACCTTCCATGACATACTATCTTTAAAAGAACAAGCACAGAGAACAGAGAAAGAATACTGAAGGCTGTAAGAGAGAAAAAACAAATAACATAAAAGCAAGAAGGACATGGAGTGAGGTATTTTGGGCACTGAATGAAAACAACATCAACACTAAGATACTCTACCCAGTAAAACTACCATTCAAAATAGATGGAACAATAAAAATTTCCATGATAAGCAGACACTAAAACAATATATGTCTACCAAGACACCACTATAGAAGATTCTCCAAGGAATTCTGCAAGCAGAAGATGGTCACACACTAAGGGGAGAATGTGTACAGGAGGACTAGGGAAAAAGAAAGAAACCTAAAACTTGAAAGTGGTTGATGTGCCCACTGTAGAGGAGCAAATAAAGTAATTTTAAACTGGCAGAGGTCACCATGGGAAGGGGACCAGGAATTAATGACGAGGTCTGGTAGAGATGAACCAATGTGGATTGTAATACACATATGCATGGAAGCAACACTAGGAATCTTTCTGTATTGCTATCTTTATCTCAAATCAGCAAAAATGCTTTGTCTTTCTTATTATCTCTTATGTTTTCTCTTCAACAAATTGGAGAAGAGAGAGAACAGGTTCTGCCTTGATGCAAGGAGGATCAGGAAAAAACAAAGGGAGGGCAGGGGTGGGGGGAGAGGTGGCTCAAACAATGTATACACATATGAATAAATGTATAAACAATAATAAAATATAAATAAAAAAATTTTTAAAGCTCTAAGAAAAGAAAAGAAATCTCTCTTATCCTCCAATGTCTGTAAATGAACTGTGAGCCCAGTGAGGGCTTGCTCTTCTAGTTGCTTATGATAGTTCTGAGCCTGTGCAGGATTCCAAGGGATTCAATGGGCAGAGAAGGAATAACTAATATGATTGAAATGTGGGAGGTGTGCCCTGTGCAGGTCAAAGTGAGCAACTGGTATACTCCTAGCCAGTTCCTACAGAGATCACCTTTGCCCTGGCTAGAAAAGGTGATCTGAAAAGGACCTTGTTAGAGATAGTTCTTGAAGTCCACATTCAGAACCTGAAATGCACACACCATTACCTTTAGTCTGTGAACTTGCAACTCATCCCAACACAGCCTCCTTTGCCCTGTCTCTAGTGATTTAGTTATCTGACTTTCAGGTGTCCACAGAGTAAGTCTATTACAAGTCCTGGTGTATTTTGAAACTTGTGTGCTAAATTGTAAATGGTTCTCAGAAATCCTGAACTCACAAGGTTTAAGATGAGAGTGGAATACCCCTGCTTTCTTCCATGCTGGGTGAAGAGCATACTGACAATTTCCCCCAAAAAAGTTTTTATTATAGTGGCTGTTTGTTTTTTTTGTTTTTATTCATATGTGCATACAAGGCTTGGGTCATTTCTCCCCCTGCCCCCACCCCCTCCCTTACCACCCACTCCGCCCCCTCCCTCTCCCCCCACCCCCTCAATACCCAGCAGAAACTATTTTGCCCTTATTTCTAATTTTGTTGAAGAGAGAGTATAAGCAATAATAGGAAGGAACAAGTGTTTTTGCTGGTTGAGATAAGGATAGCTATACAGGGAGTTGACTCACATTAATTTCCTGTGCATGTGTGTTACCTTCTAGGTTAATTCTTTTTGATCTAACCTTTTCTCTAGCTCCTGGTCCCCTTCTCCTATTGGCCTCAGTTGCTTTTAAGGTATCTGCTTTAGTTTCTCTGCGTTAAGGGCAACAAATGCTAGCTAATTTTTTAGGTGTCTTACCTATCCTCACCCCTCCCTTGTGTGCTCTCGCTTTTATCATGTGCTCAAAGTCCAATCCCCTTGTTGTGTTTGCCCTTGATCTAATGTCCACATATGAGGGAGAACATACGATTTTTGGTCTTTTGGGCCAGGCTAACCTCTATAGTGGCTGTTTCTATCTCCAATAGATCCACTGTCTTCCTTTGAAGACCTGAGGCTGGGTGAAAGGCTAATGCTGGTAGCACTGGTTTCATAATCCCTCAGTTTGACCATGCTGCATAGTTTAGCATCTTCTCTGAGATGTGGTGGGTATAGTTGTGTTAATCATCTTTCCGTCACAGTGACAAAATACCCAAGAAAAATCAATTTATACAGAGAAAAGTTTTATTTTTGTCTCCTGGCTTTAGAGGTTTCAGACCAAATTGCTTTTAAAGCTGTGCTGAGGCAATACATTATGACAGAACCACATGGCAGAGGATACCTGTTCACTCATAGTGGCCAGGAGGCAAAAAAGAAAGTAACAGAGTAGGATCCTAACGGGATCCCCCTAATGACCTAACTTCCTTCCACTAGAGTCACCTTCTACAGGTTCCACCACTTCCCAGTATATGATCATCTTATATACATATATCTACATATCTATCTATCTATCTATCTGGAGAGAACATGATGTGTTACTGGGTCTGTCTGAGGGGACAACGGGAGGTGAGAAAGAGAAAAAGAATATCAGAGAGTGAAAATATTGAAATATTTCATCTATGTATGAGGATAATACAACACAAGGCACTGTAAGCTCTTGAATGATAAGAGAGAAAGGAGATAGAGAAAGAGTAATGGAGAGGTTAATTTGATTGAAGCACAATTATATACATGTCTGAAATTCTAAGGCAAAACCCCCTCAGACTATCAATACATGCTTAAAAGAATGAAGGACAGGAGGATAAAACAGGTTCTTTCCAAGGGTGAGTACCAGTGGGTGGGTGGAAGGCACAGGAAAGGATGAAGGAGGGCGAATATGGTGGATGTATTTTGTATTCATTTATGAAAATTGAATAATGAAACCTGTTGAAACTGTTCTAAGAAGGAGGTAGAGGGAATGGAGAAGGGCAAGGGGGGAATCTAATTAAGGTACATTGTGAGCACATATGAAAATGTCACAATGTATCCCCCTGTAGAACTATTGTATGCTCATAAAATAAGATTGATTAGAAGGCATGCTATGGTAGATTCCTCTTTACCAGAGAAGCTTTCTTCTATTGCTCACAATCCTTGACAGACCAAAGTCGGTTAGTTAGTGCTGGAATGTGCTCTAATTTTATAACAAGATTGAAAGTATTAGTTTATCAAAATATCATGAACAGGCATTTTAAATACAAGCAAATTACTTTTATTTGAGTTAATTAGTAACAAAGTCTCACAAATAGGAATTATCACACTCCAGTATTAAAGTTTCACAGGACAAGGAAGAGAATTGAAATAAAAAGTTAAAAATGAAAACAAAAACTAAATGAGAAAACTGTTTAGGAGAGCAGCCAGCATTCACTTTCATTCATATCTAAATGTTAGAACATTGCTGGCTCTTTTATTTGGTTTAAAAGTTGACATTTGAGCTGAAACATTCATTTCTAGGCTGAAGTAGAATAAGCATCTTGTATACTGACATTTTCCCTCTCCAAATAAATTTAAGATGAATAATCTTAGAAATGTATATTTGGCATCAGTGAACATATAAATGAACTACAAATGTAGTTTCATATTACATATTATATATTACAAATGTAATATGCCCATGCCCCAAATGACATAAAAAGAATGTATAAAAAGTCACTTTTATACTTTTACACCTGCATTCAAAGTAGGGCACCATGCTGTAGTTAAGGACTGTGGTATAATTTAGCTAATTTAGGTACTAAAATTATGCTTTTAAAAATAAATTTTGTTTTGACTTTGTAGCTGTTCAAATCATTTTAAATTCTTGTAGGTACAACTATTGTATACACCATTTTAAAGGCAAATTTAAATGTTAAAATTAAGAATTAATCCTATATTTTAGTTCCATTCTATCCCTTAAAAGGCTCAAAAATAAGACAACAAAACTTGAACAATATTTTATGTAACTGTGGAACAACCACTATTATCTGTGATGATATCTATTATCCATTTTGGACTGGCATTTTCTAAACTGTAATAAACAACTTCAAACACAGGAATCTAGAAATTCCAACTAATGCATCAACTGTGTTTTTGTGAACAGTGATAATTAGAATTTTCCCATGTAGGAATGGGTCTTTCTAGCACAGAGATAGGCTTTCTTGATTAGATAAAGTGGTAATTATTTCCATTCAAGACTATTTTTAAATTGTTTGCACCTGCTCTCATGTTTGTGAAATCAGCTCTAGCCATGATAAAGCTTGACCTAACTAGATAACGGATATGAAAATCACTAATGATGTGCTTCAATAAGAACACACAAAAAAATAATTCTTGTTTTCCTTCAAATATTTAATCACAGGAATTTACATCTGAAACTTAATTATCCTTTGTTCTCAAGTCATGCATTCACCAACCATACATCTTGGATTATTTTGTAGATTTGTTGCTACATGTGTACTTCATTGGGACCAGTCATCCAGAAACCCTGGCCAGACTTCCAGCCTTGGGGGACTAGATCCAAGTGCCAGTGGTAAATTTGAAGGGGGTTAGCTAGTGCTTAGTCAACGTGGATGATTCAATTGCCAGGAAACAGGAAGGCAAAATCCAGTCAAATAGTGGCTTATGGAAAAACGGGACTGGGATCAATGTCCTGTAAAGTTGCCAGGAGTCAAGGAGTCAATACAGTTTCAAGCAAAAGAGAGTCAGGAATTTTTGCAGGCTTCACAGCAGCCAAAAAATGTGTGGCAGGAGCATCACAAGGGAGAATTCTCTCCAACCTAGAAACAAATGGCAGGTCTCAAGGGGTCATGATATCTCTCTGGTCATTTTTTGTAGCTTTAGCTCTTTAAGCATACACATAATAAAACACCCAAAGATATAATTGGGTGTATGATGAAAGGGAGGTCTCTCTCCAACCCTCAGTTCTCTTCTTAAGAAGAAACCACTGTACCAGCAGCTTGCATCTTCCTTTCAGAGACGTTGTGTGTGCATGCATAGTATCGAGCACAATTTTCAAATATGTAAATTGAATTATATCGATTTCCCCTTCATTTTTGTGTCTTTGAGATCATTCCTTATTCGTATAAAAAGACCTTACTTATTCCTTTTAATGGCTTCTGTTTTCTTTTTATCCTTGCGGCTACAGTTGTCAGCTTAACTCTGACTAGATTCGCTTAGCGAAACTTTGCCTTACAGTTAAATTAGGCACGTTTTCTGTAGAATATAACTTACAGACACCATCTCTGCATATGCTAAATTTGGTCCTAACAACATCCTCCTCCTACCTTTCCTGCGTTGAGAAATTTTCCCTCTATATCCTTGCTCCTATTCATCTAAGCTTTTCTTTGAAAGGCCTCAGAGCCTACCCAGTTCACTGAACCTCTGGAATACTTGATTTTTATCCCTGTTCCCTAAACACCACCATCCCTTTTTAGGCTTGGTTCTTTCAAAGAAGTTATCACCTAAATAATGACCAACACACCTTGGTCAACCAGTATGTTGTAGAACACAAAAGAGTGGAAAGATACTATACTCTATCTGTGACTAACCAATGGCACATGTGGAGAAAACTTGAAGTTTTTTTTAACACTCATCTCTTGCTTAGTTACTGACATCATCAACACTCTATACGCATGTGGCAGTTGAAATGTGCTCGAATTATTCCCTGAAGTATCCTTGGAATCTATATAGTACATTGAGTATGATAGAGGCTCAACAATGTTTGTTAAACAAATAAATGATATAGATACCCTAGAAGTAAAACATTAGTCCAATGTGTTTTTCAAAACAAAATCCACTTAGTATATTTAAGAAAATGTAACTAATACCTAATAATTACTACCTTTGTAAATTTAAACAAAGAGTCTTTGGGATTCAGGACATAGTTGAGTTAAAGACATTAGAACATCCCAGAAGTGCTACCACAATGTTGGCAATTGTCGTCTTTTTTCTGATTGACAGTTGGAGGGTTTATAGTTTGTTACAGTCTGAGAATATATTAATGCCTTTTGAGTTATATTAGAAGTGGGGTATCTTAGTGACAACCTAAAGGTTCTTCATCTTGCTTGTTGTCCCTGAATTGCTGATCACAGAAGAAAATAATGTATTTCCATTCTTTATTTTTAAAATGAGAACAATGCATGTCTACTGGCTAATTAGGTTGTGTGTCTATTAACTCAAGTGTTTTTAATTTACTGTGTATCTCTTTATCTATCAGAATATTTTTCCTTAAAAATCTGACAATTATTTTAATCTAATGTTAATTTATGTTTCAGACTTTAAAACCTTTTTAAAATATAAAAATGTAGGAAGAAACAGCTGTTTAAAAATTTATGGAGTTTACCTAATGCATGATGACAAGTCAAAATTAAATACTTCTGTATTTTGTTCTTGATGTCAATTTGTCTTTTCTATTAAACTCCCCCCAAAACTATTCCCTTAACTAAAAGACATTACTTTGCTATTTATGTTAATGTGTTATTGTCACAAAGTATTAAAGACAAAATCCTGTGAAGGAGCAAGCAATGTTTTTTATTCATATAGTGTAGACCTGAGGATATGTTTATAACCTAGTAAGTGAAGGTCACCTCACTTTAAAGGGGAGAATTTCACTAGTAATGGACAATGTCTTCCAGACCTCAGACTCTTCTTAACCCAACAAGGTCTCCAAGGAGTTCTACACCAGGGATGGCCTCCTGTATCCTAACACCAGAAGGAGCAATGGAAAACCTAGTAGGGATGCCTTCTGGACAAGAAGCACCCTTCTGTAAAGATGAAAGGTCATATCCTGTGGGATGCTTTCAGGTGATAGTCAATGATAAACACTAAACTCTGAAATATGTCATTGAAAGCCAGTGCTCCAGAAGCATATTTACGTGATGCTGCAGGCAGGAAGCTAGGCAGAGGTCTGGACATGGGTTGGGAGCACCAGAACCCCTGACTCCAACAGAGGGAAGAAGGACAGGCTTTCTAACCACTGTGTTGTCTGCAGTATACATGACTCTCAGTGTCTGTAGATTCTGTAAATATAATGATCATTTTACTGTGTGAGTATTTCCCTTTCTTTCTCCCTCCTTCTTTCCTCCCTCCCTCCCTCTTTCCCTTCCTTCTTCCTTTATTTCTTTCTTTTGCAGTTCTGGGGATTGAACTCAGGACCTTGTGCTTGCTAGGCAAACACTACCACTTGAACCATGTCCCCAGTCCTTTCATTTTTTTAGTTTGTGTTTGAGCTATAGTCTCATGCTAACTTTGCCCAAACTGGCCACAAACTATACTCCTCTTACATCTGCCTCCTGACTGGGATTACAGGCTTTCTTCACCACATCTGATTAGTATTTTCATAAACAAATCAACAATATTATGTCAATAGTTCCTTCCTCCTAATGAAGGTGTACTTACTGAAGTGTGCTATAAGAGAGGAATAATCAGGGAGTTGATCAGAAGGTGGTTCCTCAAGTATGCATGCAGTACTGACCAATGAGTCTTGAGACAAGTTTGGTAATAAGGGAAATAATTTTGTCTTTTAAGAGTTAAACTTGTGAAATCTATACTAGTACAATAATGAATATGAGAAGAATCCACTAATAGATTGTCTATGATTGGATGGTAAAAGGATTTTGAAAAGTAAAATACTTTTCAAAAACTCCAAAGTGGGTGTGGAAATTGATTTTTTAGTATAAAACTGCCTTATCAAATTTATCATGTACTGTCCAGGGAAAGAGAGTAGAGGAGAGATGAAGAGGATGAAAAGAAACACCTGGTCCTCATTTCTGGATGTCTGATGGATTTTTAAATACAGAGGAATTCATGCCATGCATAACTGATACAGTTTCTCACTTTTGTAAGAAAATCATGACTAAAACTATGAAGTATGAAAACTTGCCTTGGTCTATTTACTTCAGCTGCAAAAAATTTTTTGTACCTATTCTATATTATTCAGAGTTCTACTAACATTATTTTATTTCTCTAGATATAGAAGAAAGAGAGTGACCTGAATGGGAAACATGAACTTTTTCATCACAAAAATTTGATGTTCACCATGAAAATTTAATAGTCATCCTGACATATATACTTCAGTTGACTAATACAAGTCACCTGAGCTTGATCAGTTCCATAATTGATACCTAAAAGTCAGGCCAGGGTTTATCACAAAGTCTGAAGACAGTGCTAACCCATGAGGCCAGTTTCCAAGATGTAGCTAGAGCTCTTTTGAAACATGCCAACGTCACTTCCCTCCCTTCCTCCATCTTTATAAAGATGCTCATGGCATTCAGTATCTGTCACCTGCCCCAACACAGATGTCCAAAGTTCATAGATCGTTTACCCCACTGAACTGGACTCCAGCTCAATTCTCTTTCCTAGAGGAACCCAGTCTGGGATATGTTCTCAACTTCCCTAGTGTCCACAAAAGTCTCTATTAGAAATGAATGACATTCAAAAGCTGCCCCTAGAATACTGGATACGAGAAGCTGGTTGATCCAGTCTTATCGCATTCCTTTTTTTTTTTTTTTTTTTGCCTGCCTACTGCAGCCTCCCAAGGCTGGGAACACTGACCTCAGCGCTTTCAGCTCTTCCCCAGTTCTCAGTCTTTTGGAACTGAACAAATGCTGTACCCTATGCAGTTTTCCCATCTCGCAACCCATATCACAATTGTGAGCTCAGTCAATAAGATCCTATTTACTGACTTCTTATGCTTTTCTCACTAACAGGAAACTGATGATCCTTGTTAGCCTTTGCAGCTGGTGGCCTCTGCAAGGTCACCCTATTCCATCAGTTAGGCTCAATAATGCTGAACTTCAAAAAGTCTGAGGTCTAGTTCATAATGTTCTTCTTCCTCTACAGTCCCATTTATTGCTATTTTATAGGTATGGATGCAAAGAGATATGCAGGAGAGAAGCCATTATGTTCCTTGAGGACAATAACTAAACCTCAGGCTCCTTTTCTGTTTTTTTCTTTGTTTTGTCTTTGTTTTTGAGATAGTGTCACCATATATAGCCCAGGCTGATCCTCCTGCTTTAGCCTCCCAAATGTTGGGATTATAGACATGTACCACCACTCCCAGAAAACTTCAAGCTCTTGACAAACAAAGCATGTCAAACTCTTCCACTTATATTCTGTCCCTGAAACAATGTGTTGGTGTCTATATATGTAACCTCAAAAGGTCTCTCTAAATGTTTTTCCTGGAATAAAGGGCATTTTCCACTGATGTAGCCACCTCTAGAAACAGAAAATTATTAGCAATTTTAATTGTTAGCTATTATCCCTCAAAAGAATAGTTGAATTCTGATCACTATTTGAAACACTATTTAAAAACATATCTAATGTAATCCTCACTAGCACCTTATGAAATAAGCACCACAATCCCCAGTTATAAGTACCTAAATCAGGAACACTGAGGTATTAAGTGGTAGATCCTAACTTGTGCTTATTTGTGATGCTATCACCGATTGACACCTGGAAAGAATTAATTTATCAACCTGCTCTGTCACTTAGCGAGGGTCTAAGACAATGAGACATCAGACAGGAACCTGTGATAGAAGTACAAAGTCAGGGAAGGAGGGAAATGAAGATGTATAATAGGCACACAGACTCAAGATATGACAGCTGAGAGCATGGTGGATTTGGGAAACTGGAAGGAAATAGAAAAGAGCAAGGAATTCCTGGAATATATGATTGTTGAACTGATTGCTTATTTAGCTCCATTCAGAGTTTGCTTCTGCTTATCTCTTGGTCCTGAATTCTTACTTCCACATTTTGACTTTAACCAAACCTTCCTGGCTACCCTTCCAACCATTTCATAATTCCTGGAGTTGAGTATCTGTGTATTTTCAAGTTGACTTCTCCTGGCAGCTCTATGTAGCCCCAGTCTTTTCCAAGGCTCTCTGGCTGGGGTCAATTAATATTAGGCAAATATTTCTATAGAGTTTGTAGTATTCTAGATAACTAGATCAGGTAATAATTCATCTCTTCTACCAGCCAGAATCAGCTGTAAAGCCTCTAATTTTTCCTCTTTTGCTGTGCATTCATCAGATTGTATGATGTACACCATCACATTTTAAACATACTTTTTAAAAAAATTAAATAGTTTTGATAAAAGATCTGCTTACTCAATTTGCAGAATCTTAATGCTATGGTTAGGTAGGGGTTTACCTAATCTACATCTTTTGAGGATATAATTTTTCTTCATGGAGACTATTTTTCCATTTTGTAAATTAGTATATATTAATTGTACAAAATAATAGGCTTCACTAAGATATTTTACACATGTGTATAATGTAGTTTGAGAACAACTTGATACTTTATGATGGAAACAAAAATATAAACTCTAAGAATGGCTGTGTTATATTGTGAACTCAGGACTTGATATATGCATCTTTTGTGATTACTTTAATTCAGTCCTGTTAGAGAGGCAGTCAAAGGCACAGTGTCAGCTTGGCAAAGAGGACCAGCTCTCTGCTTCTTCATTTCAGATTTATTTTCTTGCACAGTCCAGATTCTACTGATGTCTTCTGTTAATCCAAGGTTTATTCTTGTTCCTGTCTCGGTTGTGATAATAATTCTGTGTATCAGAATTAAAGACTTCTCGGTCTGTTTTGTTTTCTCTTTTTTATGCACAGTACTGGGGCTTGAACTCAGGGCTTGTGTTTATTAGGCAGATGCTCTAGCACTTCGTTCTTACATTACTTTTTAACTTTTGTATGTCTTTAAGCTACTAAAATGTAAAGGATATTGATTTCTTCCAACGGTTTTGCTAAAAATCATTTCTTCCAATGATTTTTGCCCACCTCTAAAATTCTGAGCTGTGGATATATGAAAAAAGTTACTTGTAAATTTTTGCTTGTTTTTAAATAAGCTCCATCAGTACTATCTACTGATGTCATCACTTAATCCAATGTAATGGGAAAAATGGAACTAAAGATAAACATATGTGAATATGGAAAAAGGTACCCATGGCAAGGCAGGCTGGTGGTGACTGCAGTAGATTCTAGCCTTTATGGATCTGAGTCATCTGTGCAGCCAGCCCTAGACTGGCACTAATATACTATGGACCAGCATGATTGACAGCCACATGGCTCCCATTCTCAGCCCTAGAGAGTGACATGAATGACAACATCTTTTAATTTATGCTCCTGCCTTCCCATCATCACCCTTCATGAGCAAGCTGGCTAAAGTATTATTCACAACCTCCAAAGAAAAGTGTATGAGGCTTCTTGGCACTGATCCTTTAAGAAATATAATTGTAAAACCCAGCGATTTGACACTAATGAGTTTGCTACAAAAGGACCAATTTTTCTTAATGAGCTTTTCTAAGCACCACCAAAATACATGTATTAACTTTATAGTTTATATATTTTTCACTTTAAGGGATAATATGATTTTTATATTCCAACTAATACTATACATATATCTTCATTGTAAAATCAACTAAGTGACATAGACTAAAACATTACAGAGAAACCTTTCATTCCACATAGCTACCAACACCAAACTCAGACTCCTCCAGGAGGTGTTTCCCTCTGTTTGCTTTATGTCAACATGTGTTTACTGTGAAGTCATGTGTGTATGCACATAGAAGTTAGATGAATTTATTTTTATATAAATGGCATCTGATTGTACATATTGTACCCTATTTTTGTGTTGGTTATATTTTGTTCTTTTGTGTTGGAGATATTTTCATGTTGGTTTATATGGATTTACTATATTTGAAAAAATGATGTAAGGCTAGAGATATAGCTCAAGTGGTAGAGCACTACCTAGTAAGTGTGAGGCCCTGAGTTGAAAACCCAGTACCATTGAGAGACAGCACTCTTAAATTTGAAGGCAAAACAGGTCCTGCGTAAGGGTTTGGTACCAGTGGAAAGGGGAGGACATAAGGAAAGGTTATAGGAGGGTAAATATGGTAGAAATATTATGTACACATATATGTAAATGGGAAAATAAGACCTGTTGAAACTATTCCAGGAATAGGGGAAGGGGGAAAAAGGAGAATGATGGAGGGGGTAAATTCAACTATGATAAATTGTAAGAACTTTTGTAAATGTCACAATGTACCCCCAGTACAATAATAATAAAAAGTAGATAGAAGAAAATTAAAATGATGGATATATTTCTAATTCAAAAGGATATTCTTCAGTGAACAGTTCCTTAATATCATACACAGTCAAAATCAATAAGGTATATATGTGTAGTGACAACAGTAAATCTCTAAATAATACTGAGTCAGATTATTATCTGGTCTAAAACTAAATTGTTTATGAGTATGCACATATATGTATGTGTCAATTCATAGGAAAAGGTGAAAGACTGTATCCTAAAATGTTTAAGTGATTGTTTTTATTTGAAAATTAGCTTTAGATTTTGGTGTTGGTGTGAGTTTTTATTTTTCTTAATGTATATTTCATGTATTTTATTACATTTTAGAGGATACTAGCCAGAGATAGCTAATCAGATGAAATGTTAAATCAGAAACTACTATATATTCAGTTATGCTTAATTTTCCAGAGATCACAAATACTTTATTGTACTTATTTTATTTGACAATGCTGACAGTAGACTGAGCTCCATTTCTGCACCATGCACCAAGAACCATGATGAAAATGTGCGTAAATAGTGAGTAAGACTGTCGAATTTTCCACCTTCTATAGTTTTCCTTGAGTTTCCTATTATTTTTCCCGGAGGCTTTCTTATTAAAATTCAGAATTTCTGTTAGCTGATGAAAAATATTCTTATGTCTTCAACCCCTACTTAACCACTTTCCTTGTCACCTGTCTGTCATCCCAGTCCACAAATCAATTGGAATCATTACATCACTATTTCATTGGAAAAAGAAGCTTTTCTTCTTTCAATGCTAGGCAGGCAACAGAAGAAAAATTACCCTCGTTTTTATAATTTCTTAACTCTTTTTAACTGCAGATGATAAGTTGTAAAGTTGATGATTTTGCAAAGTTTAAAAAAGTTCCAGTTTGGAATGCTTTCATGTGTCATTAAGGCAAATTTAGGAAGTAAGAATCCACACGGACTTTCCTATGTGAATAAGTATAGCTTTTCACATTAATGCCCTGATAGGCTGAATTTTATTTTTTATATGTTATTTCAGGTCTCACAAGTTGTCAAAACTTTGAGAATATGTTTCTAATTTCCTGACACTTTTTTTTGAGTATTTTATTTTATTTTTTTTTCCTTTTTCTTTTATTATTCATATGTGCATACAAGGCTTGGTTCATTTCTTCCCCCTGCCCCCACCCCCTCCCTTACCACCCACTCCCCCCTCCCTCTCCCCCACTCAATACCCAGCAGAAACTATTTTGCCCTTATTTCTAATTTTGTTGTAGAGAGAGTATAAGCAGTAATAGGAAGGAACAAGGGTTTTTGCTGGTTGAGATAAGGATAGCTATACAGGGCATTGACTCACATTGATTTCCTGTGCTTGGGTGTTACCTTCTAGGTTAATTCTTTTTGATCTAACCTTTTCTCTAGTACCTGTTCCCCTTTTCCTATTGGCCTCAGTTGCTTTAAGGTATCTGCTTTAGTTTCTCTGCGTTAAGGGCAACAAATGCTAGCTAATTTTTTAGGTGTCTTACCTATCCTCACTCCTTCCTTGTGTGCTCTCGCTTTTATCATGTGCTCATAGTCCAATCCCCTTGTTGTGTTTGCCCTTGATCTAATGTCCACATATGAGGGAGAACATACGATTTTTGGTCTTTTGGGCCAGGCTAACCTCACTCAGAATGATGTTCTCCAATTCCATCCATTTACCAGCAAATGATAACATTTCGTTCTTCTTCATGGCTGCATAAAATTCCATTGTGTATAGATACCACATTTTCTTAATCCATTCGTCAGTGCTGGGGCATCTTGGCTGTTTCCATAACTTAGCTATTGTGAATAGTGCCGCAATAAACATGGATGTGCAGGTGCCTCTGGAGTAACAGTCTTTTGGGTATATCCCCAAGAGTGGTATTGCTGGATCAAATAGTAGATCGATGTCCAGCTTTTTAAGTAGCCTCCAAATTTTTTTCCAGAGTGGTTGTACTAGTCTACATTCCCACCAACAGTGTAAGAGGGTTCCTTTTTCCCCGCATCCTCGCCAACACCTGTTGGTGGTGTTGCTGATGATGGCTATTCTAATAGGGGTGAGGTGGAATCTTAGCATGGTTTTAATTTGCATTTCCTTTATTGCTAGAGATGGTGAGCATTTTTTCATGTGTTTTCTGGCCATTTGAATTTCTTCTTTTGAGAAAGTTCTGTTTAGTTCACGTGCCCATTTCTTTATTGGTTCATTAGTTTTGGGAGAATTTAATTTTTTAAGTACCCTGTATATTCTGGTTATCAGTCCTTTGTCTGATGTGTAGCTGGCAAATATTTTCTCCCACTCTGTGGGTGTTCTCTTCGGTTTAGAGACCATTTCTTTTGATGAACAGAAGCTTTTTAGTTTTATGAGGTCCCATTTATCTATGCTATCTCTTAGTTGCTGTGCTGCTGGGGTTTCATTGAAAAAGTTCTTACCTATACCTACTAACTCCAGAGTATTTCCTACTTTTTCTTGTAACAACTTAAGAGTTTGTGGTCTGATATTAAGATCCTTGATCCATTTTGAGTTAATCATAGTATAGGGTGATATACATGGATCTAGTTTCAGTTTTTTGCAGACTGCTAACCAGTTTTCCCAGCAGTTTTTGTTGAAGAGGCTGCTATTTCTCCATCGTATATTGTCAAAGACAAGTTGGTTATAGTTGTGTGGCTTCATATCTGCGTCCTCTATTCTGTTCCACTGGTCTTCATGTCTGTTTTTGTGCCAGTACCATGCTGTTTTTATTGTTATTGCTTTGTAATATAGTTTGAAGTCAGGTATCGTGATACCTCCTGCATTGTTCTTTTGACTGAGTATTGCCTTGGCTATTCGTGGCCTTTTGTGTTTCCATATAAATTTAACAGTAGATTTTTCAATCTCTTTAATGAATGTCATTGGAATTTTGATGGGAATTGCATTAAACATGTAGATTACTTTGGGGAGTATCGACATTTTTACTATGTTGATTCTACCAATCCATGAGCATGGGAGATCTCTCCACTTTCTATAGTCTTCCTCAATCTCTTTCTTCAGATGTGTATAGTTTTCCTTGTAGAGGTCTTTCACATCTTTTGTTAGGTTTACACCTAGGTATTTGATTTTTTTTGAGGCTATTGTAAATGGAATTGTTTTCATACATTCTTTTTCAGTTTGCTCATTGTTAGTGTATAGAAATGCTAATGATTTTTCTATGTTGATTTTATATCCTGCTACCTTGCTATAGCTATTGATGATGTCTAGAAGCTTCTGAGTAGAGTTTTTTGGGTCTTTAAGGTATAGGATGATGTTGTCTGCAAATAGGGATATTTTGACAGTTTCTTTACCTATTTGTATTCCTTTTATTCCTTCTTGCCTAATTGCTCTGGCTAGGAATTCCAGTACTATGTTGAATAGGAGTGGAGATAGTGGGCATCCTTGTCTGGTTCCTGATTTTAGAGGGAATGGTTTCAGTTTTTCTCCGTTAAGTATAATGCTGGCTGTAGGTTTGTCATATATAGATTTTATAATGTTGAGGAACTTTCCTTCTATTCCTAGTTTTCTTAGAGCTTTTATGATGAAATGATGTTGGATCTTATCAAAGGCTTTTTCTGCATCTATTGAGATGATCAAGTGGTTTTTGTCTTTGCTTCTGTTAATGTGGTTTAATACGTTTATTGATTTTCGTATGTTGAACCACCCCTGCATCCCTGGGATGAAGCCTACTTGGTCGTGGTGAATAATCTTTTTGATGTGTTGCTGAATTCAGTTTGCCATTATTTTGTTGAGGATTTTTGCATCAATGTTCATTAAGGAGATTGGCCTATAGTTCTCCTTTTTGGAGGTGTCTTTGCCTGATTTTGGGATAAGTGTAATATGGCTTCATAAAATGTGTTTGGCAGTTTTCCTTCCCTTTCTGTTTCATGGAACAGTTTAAGGAGGGTTGGTATCAGTTCTTCTCCTGACACTTTTTTATGTAAAGAACATCCAGTATCACAGTATCATCTGAACAGTATTACGCTCCAGTACTGTTTTCTACAACTCTATTTGAATACATTTTTTCCAATATACCAGATTATACAATGATAGCATCAATATATACTGTTTACAACCGAATTTACTTGCTTTTCTCTGTGTCGTTCTCTTCCTTTCCCTTGCACACCACTAACACACACACACAGAGACACAAACATGCACAAGTAATCTTAAAACTTCTACTGTGCATGTAAAAATCAATAAAAGCAATAACAATAAGAATTCAGTAGGTGACTAAATTCTATTAGAAAAATCTAATCTCCAGTGATCTGGGAAAAATAGTTTAAACAGAGACAGACTCTTGTGAGCTAAATTTGATTCAAGATCATTACTCAAAGATTGATTCAAGTAGAAAGTTGCCATTATAGACACATACCAACATGCACATTCTTCCCTCTTTCATAATAAAGGAGACTGTAATTTTGACAATCCTTCTTATCTTGGGTGATGGTAGGAGAGGATTCAGAGTGAGAATCTCTGCAAAAGAGACACAGAATATTGGCCACAGGTGACTTTTCTCTAAATATGCTCTTTCTAGTATTCTAGCTGTCATGCCCCAAATAGAAAATAGATGAGAAAGGAATATGGAGGCAGTCAGTCTTGGACAAGGCAAAAATGTCCTACTAAGTGAGGTGGACTGAGCTACAGTCATGGAGCATAGTGATTAAGAACATGGGTTTCAGGATGACTCTGATGGATGAAATAGTATGCAAAGAAGCCTAATTGCAGAATCAGTCCTTTCCTTTGGTTAGTATTTATATGGCACAGTTTTCCCCATTTTAAACTTTTGGTTTATCTGTGAATTTTCTATTTAAAGGCTGCTTTGCTTTTTTCTTTTCTTTTCTTTCTTTCTTTTTGGTGAGGAGGGGTTTGAACTCAGGGCCTCATTCTTGGTAGGCAGATGCTCTACCACTTGAACCACTCCACTAGCCCAAAGGCTGTTTGTTTGAAAGAAGCATATGATTGTATTATTTTAAAGCCAATCTAACAAATTCTGTCTGTTCATTGGAATTTGTGGTACATTTACATTTAATGTAATTATTGGATTATTGGGATAGTTGGATTCAAGCTTATTTTATTATTTTTGTCCAATTTGTTTCATTATATGTTCCTCTTTTTTTTGGCTGTAGTGTGGTTTGAACTCAAGGCCTAATGCTTACTAGGCAGGCATGTGAGCCACTCCACCAACCCTTCTTTATGTTGGGTATTTTTGAGGTAAGGTCTTGCAAACTATTTGCCCAGGGCTGACTTTGAACCCCAATCCTCCTGATCTCTGCCTCCTAAGTAGGTAGGATTACAGGTATGAGCCACTGGCATCTAGCATGTTTCTTTCTGGGGTTCTTTTTTATTAGTGAAATATTTGTTTTTCATTTTATCTTCTCTGTTTTTTTGTTATACTTTTAGATTCTTCCAGTGTTAAATATTTAAGGATGCAATTCTAATATTTTTAAGTATTTATCTTCTAGTATTTAAATATGCATCCTTAATTTGTTAATCTGTTAGTAATTAATAGTTTTGCCACATCCAAAGTTATGCAAGAAATGTATAACAGCATAACTTTATTCATCTTACTTTGTTTGCTAATGGCATGTCTTATTTCTAGGTATTATTTTATACCCACAAGGCATTTTAATGCTTGTGGATTTCACTAATAAATATTCATTTATTTTTACCTGTAGATTTACAATATCTGAAGTTAATTATTGCTACTTAATTTGTTTTGCTTCCATCTGGGATTATTTTGCTTTAAAAAAATTGTTCTGGCCTGGCTCATGCTTATAATCTTAACTACTTGGGAAACCACTGAGATTGGGTGGATCATGGTTCAAGTCTAGCCTGAGCACAGTTTGTAAGACTCCCATCTCAATCAATGGCTAGGCATGGTGGTATGTACCTGTCATCCCAGCAATGGCAGGAAGTGTAAAAATGTGAGGATCCAGGTCCAAGCTGCCTGGGCAAAAAGTGAGACCCTCTCTCCAAAATAATGAAAGCTAAATGGGCTAATGGACTGGGTAAAGTGCTAGAACACCTACCTAGCAAGTATGAAACTCTGAGTTTAAACCCCAGTACTGCCAAAAAAAATTGTTCTGCTAAAATATCAGTTAACTCTGTCAAATTTTGTCTGAGAATGATTTATTTGCTGGCGGATTGGTGTGTTCCCACCAAGGTCTCGTTTTAGTGCTTGTTGTGGGTGGGGGTATGTAGTTCAGATTCACTCGTGTTCCTAGAGTATAGCCTTGTCCCTAAGGCAGGGTCCTCACTCCTTGAATGTGGCCTTTTTGAAGTCCAAATCGAATACTCTGAGTTTTCTGAGACATTGGGAAGACATTGAAGAATATCTTCAAATTGGAGTGACAAGAATTGAGCAACTATGGTTACTCTTTTCTGATAGGAAAATGAATAGTTAGAGCAGAAATAGGTGAAAAAGAGAGTAGAGGCTTCCAAAAAAAAGGAACTAAGAAAGCAATCTCAGACCTGAAGGAACATTTTCTTTATGATCCTCTTTACTGTCACTGATACTGACTCTCCACACTAAATCCTGGGCAGGGGCTTTAGTACAATCTCAGAAGAAAAGCAGAGCATGTGACCTCTAACAGGTGCACAGAGACAAGCGACTTTCCCTCTATCCTTTATCTCAGAGCAGTAGGCAAAATGCAAGGCTCACCTTCTAACCATTGCTTCATAGAGAAAACAAACAGGTCAGATAAACAAACAGATAAGTTAGGGAGGTAGCTAAGAGGGAATTCACTTAATACATATCATAGTAAATGTGACTTGTTATTAGAAAGAAATCATGTAACACATATAAAAATATGGTATGCAAGAAAAAGAAAGAAAGGATCCTTGTTAAAAAAAAAAGCAGAGTAATAAAATAAATTAAGAAAAAAAATAAAGGAGGGGACAGCTTTTCTCAATTATACAACAGGGCACCTGCAAGGCCTTCTTGGAAACACTTTGAATGAAGAAATCAAAGGATGAGTCATAACACAGTACCAATAATAGAAATGCCATGGCAAAAGAATTAAATAAACCTTTTCCATTTAAATATAGAACTAAATTTAAACCACTTTGGGAAATGAGAGTGGTAAGTGAAAGGCAAATGTTATAAATCTGAACTATGAGCAAATAATACCTAAGTAAAAATATAGAGGAGGGGAAGGAAAGTGAGTGCATGGTAAAACAGCTAATTTCCTCTTACTTTAAATAGCAAGAAGCCATTCGATATTGAATAAAACAAATATACGTTTAAGCATAATGAATTCAGGGCCAGCTGAATGAAATCACTTTGAGTGTAGAGGAATGATTAGGATGACATAGCTCATGAGTGCGCAAACATCTATAGTTCAGCCATTCTTCATGGCTCACTTTAATTTCTTTTTCTTCTGCATTTTAAAATTAAAATGATCTTTGCAGTATAAGGTACTTAGCATATCTGTATGCTATCGAACATATCTTTTAGTAGATCTAAGTTCTACAACTTCTGGAATGATCCAGGGGCATTGTTGTTACCCCTTATGGTACGAATGGCTATTTCTGGGGAGTGTGATTTGGGGGGTTGATTTTCTCTTTCTTTATATTTTTTCTGTTCCTTGAGTTATTTTCAATAACTATGATTAACAACTATACCTGGCACACACAATTTTAGTTTCTAATGTGCTGCAGGGTGATACTTGCTCTTCATCTACTAGTTTTGTACTAGAAGTTTTGGTTTAAGCCTGAAGCCAGGGAGGGAGTGTGACAAGACCTCTCCCCAGAGGAATTCCTGCCCAGTAGGCATATATTATGCAACTATGCCCTTGTTACTGACCCATGAGGCAGGCAGCACAAGGGAGAGTGCATCCTCTTTGCTGCTAAGGAAGAGTCCCAAAAATATAGCGCACATACAGAAGGTGAAACATGGGCATGAGGGTTCAATATGACTGCCTCATCTCTCCCGGTGGAGCACATCAGGAAGTGCAGGTGTGCGTGCCAACGCCTCCTGAGTGGAGAGCAGTTCTGGCAGGTATGGACTAAGTAAGAAAATGGAAAGAAACAGGTTCCATAGAGAAGATTCTAAAGAGCTGTTCAACTGGGACTTGGCTTTGGCCCTCTTCGATACGTCTTTAAGATAAGAGTGGGGAAATGGGAATTCCAACTTAAATCATTGTAAAATAGTACATTGCTATACTATTTAAATTTTTATTATAGATATATACTACATATATACATAGACATTGTAAATGAGAGATTTACATACTAGAGGATGATAGATATTTTATTAAATCTTGTCTTGAATACAAAATTTGATGGAGGAAGAAGGTAAGTTGACATTAACATCACAAAATTCCATGTAATAAGAATGTTATGTAATTCTATATTATCTACATGGGCAATTGTTTTTTGTTCCAGGCATCAATGATCTTTTGTGTATGAAGACACTGACAACTCTCTTCAAACCTCAGACTCATCTGTTCAATTTCTTACTGGATGTTTTGTTCCCAATTCAGCACATAAACAATTCAAATGTATCCTGTCACAACTTGTTCTTTTGCTTCATTCATTCAACAACTGATTTTTGAGTACCCATTATGTGCCAGGCACTACAGTTAGATGATGGAAATATGTCTATGTCTGGAAGTTCAAGGTGTAGTAGAGAAAACAAAAATAAAATGAGGACAATGCAAACATGGTGATAGATCACAGGGTGCTGTGAGACAGGGAGTGGGGTATCTAGTCCAGGTGCATGCATGGTGTGTGGGTGAATAAATTAGTGATAAGGAAGCTCACAGAGGATGTGAGGCTGGAGCTTTCTCAAAGAGTTAGCAGGACAAGTCCTACTCAGCTAGCACTTCCCACTTCTACCATAGAGGCAGCTACTTTATTCAGCCTGGCCCACCATTCTTCTCTCCATACTGGCCCTAAAGGTTGCCTCATGGCTACTTTTCTTCTATCTGCGACATTGTGCACATTGTTCACTTAAGTCCTGGACCCCTTTCTGCTCACCTTACCAGTGTTTTCCTGGAGACTTCCTGGTTTCTTGGTAACATAGGTATTTCCTGCTCCTTTGTTCATAAATTTCATTGTCTTTGAGAAATCATTTAACCTTTCTGGAGCTCATCTCTTCTGTGACAGACTAGCGATTATAATACTAGTACTTACCTCAAGGGAGGTTGTAGATTTAAATGAGGTAACAGATGCAAATGCACGTCTGACATAGCATGCATGTGAATTATTTTTGCTAGGTGGTGAGTGGGATGGGGTGTAACTCCAAGGCACATGCTGGTGTTTTATGGGGGCTTTTGGAACTTTCTCCAATACACGAATATGAATCTCATTTGACCTCAATATTTGTGTCCTTCCAAGTATCTCTCAGCTTCTAAACTGGATGGGATTTCCTTCCAGCCATTCACTAGCCTTGGACTAGTTCTTTCATCTTCTATTTCTTCTTGCGTATCATGGGGATAATTAGACGTATTTCTAAGGGATACTGTGAGATCATTCAAAGTAAGAGATAGAAAACACCACGTAGTGATGCTTTCCTACGCAAGGATTTAATCAAGGAAAGTCGCCCTCTGCCAGAAGGAACTGAGTGAGCAGAAGGAGGAGGGAGAAGGCGGGCTTGGGTGCAGCGCGTTCCAGGCCGGAGTTGCCACCGTGGGCCAGCAGGGGGCGCGCGAGCGCCTCACTGCAGCCTCCAGGCGGCAGAGCGCAGCGCAGCGGCCTCGGCGGGGCAGAGCTCGCGTCCTGCCGCAGTGTCCGCCGCGTCCGAGCGCGCGCAGGGGAGGCGACCCGGCCGCGCCACCCCACTTGCTGCAGCCGCCACTGCCCCCCGCGATCGCTGCCGCCCGCGATCACTGCCTCCCGCAGCTCTGAGACGCTCCCTGCAGCCGGGACCGGTCAGCTGCCCCGTCTCCCGGCCGACTGTGAACTTGCAGAGGACCGCAGCTCTCCCGGCCTGGGGAGCGAACAGGTGAGTGTCACGCACGTGCCCAGGTGGCTCTTTCGGGATGGCTCCCCGCAGACCCAGTGACAGTGTCTAAGCACTTAGCCTCCGGGGCTGTCCTGCAGGTCGTGGGGTGCCCCCGGGGCGGCTTTGGGGTTCCCTGGGAGATGTGAACGCCAGCACCCAGGCTTGACAGCGTTCTTGGGGCTGAGCCCAGAATGTCCTTTTGATTTAGGGACATTCACTCTCTAGTTTGAGAGCAAAGGGACCTGCAGTCCTCAGTGGGCTTGTTTGGCCCTGAAGGATACCTGTTGATTTCAGAGCGGTGAAATAGCCACCGGGCTGTGCAATTATCTTTGTGCTGCATTGTGATAAGCTGAGGCAGAAATTCAAGTAATCAAACCAGGAAAACTTGATTTCAGAACCAGAGTAGGGCTGGCCCAAAGAAAAGAGGATCTCATTCCCACGACCAGGCTAGGTTCTTTGCTTCCCTAAACAGCTGCACTTTACTTTGATGAGAGCATAAAAACAGAAGTTAAAAAAATAATTATAAAGATATTTGCATCCCCCCCTCCCGGAAGTAAGAAGCATGAGCCTTGATAAGCACAGTCTTGGGAATGATTTATTAGGATGAAACCTTTTCATAAGTAAATAAATAAGGTTTTTGTGATCTAAGCTTCAGTCTAAGCAGCTCAATGTAGCCACTTTTCTTTGTATATACTTAGCATAAGTGTGGAGTGAATGAATGAATTAATAATAACACAGAATTTGGAGGTTGTTTTTCTTTCTTTTAAAAGAATTTCCTTAATTACTGCTCAGAAAAAAAGAAACACTACACTTTTATTCTAAATATTTAGGTGCAGTGTTACCTCTAGGAGTAATAGGAACTGAGTTTATCCCTGGGAGAGCGCTGTCCACATAAAAAGTGAGTGGCAACTTCTAGCCCTGTTTCTGCACAATGTGAGAACAAATGAGTTTTCTTAGGCCCATGCTATGGATGGTCTCAGGTTATGAATTATTTTGAACATCAGGAACTTGGCAATAGGTTATTATAGTAATTTATACATTTATCTTTATTTTCTATCTTGTCAAATGTAATTTTTTTCATATGAGAAATAAAATGGTAAAGACTCTACGTCAGTTTCCTGTTTTCCTTTTGGTGACTTTTCGAAACATAAGGTTGATAATAATAACCAGCATGTCTTCATTAGATTATAAATGAAAAAATAATGCACACAATTTCTCTTTCACATGGGAAGCTTCTATGCCTCAGAGGCCCTTTGTGCATTTCTGAAATATTTGACTTGTTTTTAAAAAGTAACATTTTAAGCATTAATCAAAAAGATAATTACTTAGATTTTATATTCATGGGAACAAACAGTTTTGCAGGAAATAGCAAATTATTATGTATACAAACTCCTGACACTTGCATGCTCTATGTTTCAAAGAAATGCTAGCCAGCAACAACTCTCATCTAGAATTTACAGAGTTAATGTGTAGTTAATATATCTAGCTATATTATGCTTCTGTGATGAAGTACAGAGCCTCAGACACATAAATGACAAGGAATTAATTATTTGTTGGGGGGGGTGGGGTTCAGGCAGGGTCTCACTATGGGAGACCCAGGCTGTGGCCCAGGCTGACCTCTAGCTTGCAGTCTTCCTGCCTCAGCCTCCTTAGTGCTGGCACATATGGAAATCCTTTTATCTTTAGCCAAAATTAAGAGATTAGACAAATTGCAGATGTTTAAGCATTTGGTTTTTGTACTATTAATGATTACTAAGAAGTTTTTGTTTTTCATTTGGGGATGAAGTAAACACTAGCTAATGTTAATGTTGACTTTTTCTTCCTTCTGGGGAAGCTCTAGCACTTTGGAAATCAGAAAATTCAAAATTTGTTAGGTACAAGTTGGTGACTTAAATACATAAAGAAAAAAATTCCTTATCATTGTCTTTGTGGTAATACTTTTTTCAGAAGGATTTTTCACTTTTTTTTCTCTCTCTAGAGCTCTTTTTAAAAAGTTGTAGATGAAACAAAAACACACTGATAGAAACAGTTAATGCATTTGGAGGACAGAGTTGTTTTCAAAAATATCTTTACAAACTGAATAAGTGAATAAATTATGATGACTGTTGCAATGAAGTTTAACATATAGAAAAGTGAAGTCTGGTATTTATGTTTAAACTATCAATTGGAGAAACACAGACTGTAGGATTCAGAAGTGTATGTAAAAGATGTGAGCCTCACTGTGAGTGGCTGTGCTACAATACAATCCCAGAGAACATCTCAGGAAGCCAGCTGTGTCACATGTCCAGTAAGGAATGCTGTGAACATCATATTTTCAGTCATTACAACAGCAAGTGCCAGAAGGGAGTGGTGCATATAGTGAAAGGGGAAGGTGAGTTCAAAAGAACATAAAAGAGCCAGGTGCAATGGCTCACATCTTTATTCCCAGCTATGTGGGAGGCAGAGATTGGAAGAATCACAGTCTGAGGCCAGTCCAGGCAAAAAAGTTAATTAGACCCCCATCTCAACCAATAGCTAGGCATAGTGGTATGTACTTGTCATCCCAATTACATTGGAAATGAAAATAGGAGAACGGTAGTCCAGGCCTGCCAGGCAAAAATAACCAGAGCAAAAAGCCTGGGGTATGGCTCAGGTGGCAGAGCACCTGCCTAGCCAATACAAGTCCCTGATTTCAAACCATAAATAAATTGTTTTAAAGAACCCAGAAACAGAAACTGTGACCTGCTGCATATCCCAGGAAAAATGAGTGAACATACTAGGCCTCGTTTTCCTAGAAAACAGAATCCTAGGACTGGCAAAAGTTCATAATAGATGCTAGAATGCTCAAGAATTCTGAATGACAGAAAAGGTGGACATAATTTTAGTTGTTTCATAATGACAAAGCAGGACACATGAGTAGGAGTCATAGGGCAAAACATCAGAGCTCAACATAAGAAAGCCAGTGTACTGAATTGGATGGGGAAGCCTAGAAATGAAAGTGTTTTCAGAGGTAAAGAACCAGTTCTCGACCTGGAAGTAGTACGCCAGGCACAGGGCCATTGTCTGGGCCTAACAGAAGCTTCTTGCAATGTCTGGAGGGTTCCTTTGGTTGATCCTCAAAAAGCCCTTTCACATTTATATTGGTATTCAGAAGCCAGATGTCATTCCTAACATGCTAACCTACATAAAGTGTGCTTACATTATATAGAATATCATTTCCCAAGTGTTAAGACAGTATTATAAACTAACTTATGTGAGCTCACCATAAAAAAAAAAAAGAATCAGAACTTGAAGAATGGTGTTTATCTTTTTTGTAGTAGGGCATTGTGCCTAAAATATAGTGGAGATATTGTATATTATTTTCTGAAACATATGTGTCTTTGATATAGACATATTGCTCTAGTATGAATGGAGATAGATTTAACCTTTAAATGGAAAACTGAATTATATGGCAATGAAGTTGACTAATATGAATATATGATTTAACCCAATGAGAAATGAAGGCTCTAAAGTGATTTTCCCTATCTTGCTGAGTGTTTGCAAGCAGGAGGTAAATGCATGTATTCACATACTTCAAGTATTTATCATCAGTTATTGCCAAGACACAATGTGTTCATAAAAAATTCTGGAGAAGTACTTTAGAAAATGAGATTGTGTGTGAATATGAACATATTTTAGAACCAAATTGATCTAAGTCCTGAATCTCCCATTTTGTAGTTGAATAGTTTACCAGAAATTACTATGGCTCTCACAGCTAGTAGTGAAGATCAAGTTAAAAAACATGGCTAAAGTGAATGGTGACTGGCATTTAGTAGATGTTTAGTAAGTATTAATTCATTTTCAGTCACCTACGAATTTCCAAATCTCTTCTGTTTAAGGATTGTGGACTCTTCCAAGATTTACAATGATACAGTGAATCCAAAGCCTGGGACCAAGACCATTTGCACAGATACTTAGTTTCAAAAACAGCAAGTTCTATCAACACCCATCATGGCTAAAAGTGCAGAGGTCAAACTGGCAATATTTGGGAGAGCAGGAGTGGGCAAGTCAGGTAAGATTCTTGCTTGTAGCTGCTGTGTGTGTGGTGCGGTGTCAGTGAACACTCACATGTCACTGTCTCTTGGGATTGGTCATACGGATGCTGACATTTCTCATATTTTTTGTTCTTTTAGATGAAGTCTCTTTCTCCTTCTCTGAAACTTTTATTTTGCATAACCAGTTTATGACTTTTTTGCTTATTTATTTGGTTGTATTGCGAGTTGAACTCAAGGCCTCGTGCTTGCTAGGTAGGTGCTTGACCACTTGAGCCATGCCATGGCCATTTTAGTTCGTTTTGAAAAAGGGTCTTGCATTTTTGCCCAGCCGGCCTGGACCATAATTCACTTATTTTATGCATCCCATGTAGCTGAGATGACAGGTACCTGCCACCATGCCCAGCTAGTGGTTGAGATGGGGACTCTCTAACTTTTTGCCTGGGCTGTCCTTGAACTGAGATCTCCCAATCTCCACCTCCTCGAGTAGCTGGCATTACAGGCACGAGCCACTGCACTTGGCTCCCTTTGCTTATGATAAAGTTATTTTGCTGGTAATACACGAAGCAACGGAACTATCATATCTCTTGATATTTGGAGGAAGGACATTAAACAACCTCCAAAGAAATCAGAACGTGGACATTTAAAAATATACTTGCTCTTATCTCTCCATGTGAGATCCTGAGAGAGGCTACTTATTTCTCATTCACATTCATCTTGATATATCTGGCAAAGTCAAGCATGAGTTGGGTGCTTAATAAGTGCCTGTTGAGTGAATGTATCTTTATCAGAAACAGAATTGCATTATTGCCAAACACGTCTCAAGCCAGAAGAGGACTCTCGAACATTAGGCGCACATACTTTCAATCAAGACAGCTGTTGCTAAGCCTATGGGATGAATTTAAATTAGCAAATTCTATTTAACATCAATAATTCACAGTCGTTTTTATTCTCGATCTAAGAAAAAGTTTGCACACCCTCAATTCTAAGGCTGAAATGGTAGAATTGAAGAATGCACCTAATAACCAATTTGTAAATAATACTTGAGATTTTATAATTAAAGTATGCCAAAGGAGATGTTAACCAAAATGTCACAGCAACCTGGCTTTTCACGTAATGTTGATTTTTGTCTCACCGGAGGAATGAACTCTAAGTGACTTTGCACACAGAGCTTTTAGGTTTCAGGAAAGGATGCAGACAGGCACCATGTGAGTGTGTTTGTAGAGGAAAACTCATTTGGACATAAACTGGATAATACAATACACCAGGTAATCCACATGATCTTAAACACACATAATCAACTTTTCATTCTGTGACCAACCTCTGGTTTAATTTCATTAGTAGCCTTCCCTGTGTTGAGTCTTGTTCTGGACTTTGCTTTTATCTGTTTTCTGCCATCATACTATTCTACTTGCTCTTTGTTCTTGCTTCTGGAAGAATACAAGCTAGGCAAAGAGCCAGCAAGGCTTAGAAACTGCCCATCTACACAAGTCTGAAGGTAGTTCAACTACTCTGGTGAGTTTCCTCAGAGTTTCCAAGTGCCTGAAAACCTCCTTTCTGTAGCTGATGGAAGGATCTGGAGAATGAGGACACCATCCTTATAGGGAGTGGCAGTGGAGGGAAGGGAGCATGTGGGTGGCCTGTGCAGCTGTCTAAGACCTTGGCAGTAAAGGGTAGGCCTGGGGCTGGCCATTTATTATTCATTCATTCCCCTCTCAAAACAAGCAATAATGGAAAGAGTTTTTAAGCCTTATGTTATTTAGTAAAATAAGCTCCATATGGTTTAAAAAGTTAAACATAAAAATTAAAACTCAGTGAGAAAAACCACTTAGCTCTCTGTATGTCCACCTGTTTCCCATCTGTGCCATCTTAGTTAAGACTGGAACCTCATCCTATGGAGCTGAGCTGTGACCCCCATTTTCTTTGTTTCCCCCCACATTATTTCCATTTTTGTCTCCATTATTCTTGTCATCCGCTCCTGACCAGTTTCCCGGGAGCACACCTTTGTCCACTGAGCCATCTTTGTCTTTTCTTCAAGCTTGTCAAATATGGTCTCTGCCCTTCCTGTCTTAACCTTTTCATATCTCCCATTCATTGCTTAAAACATGCCAGTCTTCTACTGAAACTGCTTGGGTAAAGTCGCCACCAAGCAATAGCCAAGAAACAGACAAGTGCCACTCTGATCTTTCCACACCTTTTTACACCACTCCACACAACCAGTCTTCTTTCCTAAGTTGTCATTGTTCTCAGGCTCCCATCACAGCATGGACCTGGCACTCTGTTTCCCCTCCATGGCCCTCAACCAGCTGTCTTCATGGCTGTTTCTCCTCTGCCAGCCCTGCAGAAGTTGGGTTTTTCTGGGTTCTATCCAGCATCTTCTCCTCTGTCTCATAGGGAGAGTCTTCATACCCAGAGAGAAGATAATAACCACTTATCTTTGATTTATTTTATGTGAAAGGCAGATGCTGAAATTGCTCACAAAGTGCCTTATCAACTCTAAAATCCTGATTCTTGGTAAATGAGTCTTCTTTGGACGGGTTTCTATATCCATCTTGTTTACATTTCACACCACTTTTGTTTATTTTCCTTTCACACCACTTTTGTTTATTTTCCTTTCAATAAAAATGACAATGGTAGACTACCTGCCTTTGTCAATTGTCTTCTGTCTGTCATCGATGGGAAGAAACTGTTTTTCTATTCCAACTTTAGAATGTTCTCCTGATACCTGTAGCCACACCTCACATTTTGACTTGTATGGGAGACAATTCTGAAAACTTTTCCTATAGTTCAGTGAGAAAAAAAATTAAAAACCAGACTACTTCATGTCTTCATGTCTTTCAGTTTTGAAAATAGACTGTAGCAAAACTGAATTCAAGCTTATTCTAAATTTTAAAAGCATGGCTATATCTTGTCTCTATATAGTCATTATTCTACACATTCACATTTCTGCTATAAACACTATGTAAGTCTTAAAAGTAACTTTTGATTTTTTTAAGTCTGCAAGAAATTATCCTGGTTGGAATCTTCCTTAAATGCTCCCCAGCCTGGCTATGGTCTCTCCCTGGACCCACACAATCTGATTTCTCTCCAGACCACATGGGGAAGTACTTCTGGAGGAACCACATAAGATCTTGGGCTATAAGTACCGAGTGTCTCTGATTTCACTTGGGTCTGAGTGAATTGTTTTAGAGACTTCAAGTCTTATTTGTACCCTTTACTTTTGCCCACACTAATGATTGAATTGGTATTTGGGGTACATAAGACCATATTGACTATTTGCTAATAGAGTAATGTAGCTTGGAGTCCAGAGTATGAGCTCTAGAGTCACATGGGGATGTTTGACACCCAATTCAACACTTGTTAACTATAAATTTGGCAACTTGTGGCAAGTTACTTCTCAATTTCTTCAGTTATAAAAAAGTACATAGTAGTTCCTATCTTGGTTATGAAGATTAAATGAGTTATGTGCAAGTGTTTTAGAACAGCATGTGACACAAAGAAAATGCTCAAGTATTAGCTAATATTATTACAATACTTCAAAATATGCTTATTTTAATTTACAAGTTCTCTAGTGAAAACATTCAATAAAAGATACACATGTATTAAGTGGTCATTTTGTTTTTCAAAGTCGGAACACTTAGAAGGTAAAAACTTTATATCCTTACTCAGCACACCAGCAACAGACACACACACACACACACACACACACACACACACACACTGTCTCTCTCTCTCTCTCTCTCTCTCTCTCTCTCTCTCTCTCTCTCTCTCTCTCATTGGAACCCAAAGTCTGCTTAATGTCAAATACATTAAGCAGATGAATATAACAATAATTCTTCTAGCTTATATTCAGTCTTGGAAGAATAGCCTGAAATATGTTAATGTCATCAATAAATTAACACTCTTAAGTTTCATAGTGCTTCTGTTATATGCTAGATGACTTCTAAGCCCAGGTGATAGATAGGTTGTTCTTGTTTAAAACAGAACTTAACACTTAGCAGAACTTTCTGGTTGACAGGTTGACCATAGAAGTGTCAACAGAGGCAAAAGTTAACAGTGTGTTAATTACTAGGAACACTGATAAAACATGAAGGGCACAGGATATAATATATATGTAGCAGCATTTACAGGGCTTGTCGTATGGGGTGAATTCTTCTCCTTCCTATCTAATTTCACCTTGCCATTGTGTCTTCAACTGATCTTGCTGGCTGAAGGAATACACAGTGGGCATCATGAGGATGATTCCCTAGTCCTTTCTCTCTTACCCCAGCAAGGTAAACATTTACCTTCATTGGTCAGAGGTAAGGCTCTAATAATATGGTATGCAGACTTCCTTCCCTATATGCATCAGCCCACATTTTGACAGGCTACAAGTAATTAAAGCAATAAGACCTGCCAATAAACCTAGAATACACAATTTTTTATTTAAACGCTTCCTGTATTCATATTATTCAAATTCGTAGTAAGTGTGGGAAGGGTTGATAGAAAAACAGCTGAAAATTTAAAGTTAGTTTCACAGTCTACATTCTCTCTTTTTAGAATTGAAATACTGTGCCATCAGAAAATATATTTCTTGAAAGGGCTAGGCTCAGAGTTAATTGAGTCATGCTATCCTCTAATTCAAAAACCAATTGATGCACTCATCCGTGAAGGCTTAAGTTCATAGACTCGGATTGCTGGACTGTAAATTGAGTGCCAAATGAAAACAAACTTGTGACTTTTTTTTTCCCTTGGCACAGAATTGACTTATTTTTTCTTCTCTCTTATCCTTTTCCTTTTTCATGCTTGCCATTTTTTTCTTTCAACTATAATCAATTTTTAAAAGCTTTTTGTTCATTTTATTTTCAAATAAGATAGCAACACTTCTGAGTTTAAATGTGACTTTTCCTATAAGCACCCAAAACTGCTTTAAAATATATCTGTACTTTATGGCTGGAATTTATCTGTAAAGATCTCATATGTACTAAATGAAAAACCTCAGCAATACCAATGGCATGTTGGGCAGGTCAGTTTCCTTATGCTATAGAACTGACCTCTTGTGTTTTAGGACTTTTCCTTCCTTATCTAGCCATACACCAGCTCCTTCTCTTCTTTTAGACTTCAGTGGTGTAGTTTGATGTTTTAGGAATACTATTTTCAAAGCACTTATATTAGAAGAGAAAGGAGTAGGGAACCTGGGGCCATGTTAGCATCTCATAATGCTATAATTATTTTGTTTTATTAGTTATACAAAGTGTATACAGTTTAGTATTAATCAACAATATATTTATGTTTGTTTGAATATAAAAACAATTCCCTTCTCCCCAATATAAGTGGAACTCTTAAGGAAAATATAATGAGTTTATTTGTGGCTGCAATTACACCTGGGCTCCTGGTCAACTTTGATGACCATAAGCATGAGAACAGCTCAACCATGCACACCACAGGAATATGAGTGCTGATGGGTTCCCTGGACCTGTGTGTACATCCTAAGGTCCCAGGCAACTCATCAAGTTTGGGGCATTTTTGTTCTAAGATTCCATAATCTGGGCTAGAGGCATGGGTTTACATGGTAGAGCACGTTCCTAGCAAGCACAAGGCCCTGAGTTCAAACTTCAGTACCACAAAAAGATTATATAATCTGTTTTTATAACCATTAATCATATTATTCTAAGATTTTTTTTTGGGAAATAGTCAATGTGTATGTTTATGGGGCATGATCAAATTAGGTAACATATTCATCACCTCAAATATTTTTCATTTCTTTGTGATGAGAGCTTTTAGGTATTTTGAGTTAAACAATACCTGATTAACTAATTAATAAGTTAACCATAAATTTATTAAAGTCACCATGCTGTGCAGTAGATCACCAGCACTAATTTCTCCTATCTAACTCAAACATTGCACCCTTTGACTAATGTCTCCTTTTCCCCATCCATTCCCATCCCCCAGCTCTGATAATCACCATTCTACTCTCTACTTCTATAAGTTTTGGAGTTTGGTTTTTTAAGATTCCACCTATATGTACAATCATATGGTGTTTGTCTTGGTGTCTGGCTTATTTCTCTTACCTTTTTTTTTTTGTGTGGCACTGGAGGTTAAACTCAGGGCCTTATCCTTACTAGGCAGGTGCTCTTACCACTTGAGCCACTCTGCTATCCTTTTTTGTGTGGTGAGTTTTTTGAGAAAGGGTCTCACAAACTATTTGCCTGGGGCTGGTTTCTGTTTCTCTTACCTAATGTCTTCTAGGTTCATCCATGTAGTTGCAAATGGCAGCATTTCCTGCTTTTGTCAGGTCTAGTTGTATTCTGTTGTGTTTATCTATCATGTCTTCTTTATTCATTTGTCCATTTGTCCATTGATGGTCACTTTTGTTGTTTCATATGTTGGCTATTTAATGCTGTAATGAGCTTGGGAGTGCAGACATAGATTATATGATCTTAATGTCAATCTTCTGAAAACATTAGTCAAGATAAGAAGTGAGACAGATTACTTTTCCTTTTCAACTAGATGCAGAATTTACATTGCTCCTGGAAGTGTGTGTGTGTGGCGAGTGGGGGGGTGCATGTGTGTGTGTGTGTGTGTTTGTAACAAAGCTTTTCCTAGTTGGTTTTTAAAATTGAAGGACTACTAGAAATGAGATCCATTGATTCCTTGTGGAGTTAGTGGTTAGATGAAAAATTAGTTTTTAATGAATTTGGCCAAGGGGAGGGAAGTAGTGTTGAGACATTTGAATGAGACTAGAAAAAATAACCTCCAAGTTGTCATAAAATATGGTGATATTATACCTGTGGTTTTCTGGCATATATATCTTCCTTTATTTGTACAGACAGAAAAGCAAGAAGAGGCAAATGAACTAGTTAAGTCAACTGTCATTTGTTTTGTCTACTCCAAAGGTGATAAAAGGGTATCTCAACTTGCAGGTTTGCACCTATGGATATGCATAAAAGCCAGACCTCTGTGTAATTTGTAAGTCATTGGTGACCTTTCTTCACACCCAGCAAGGAAAGTAAAGATGAAGAATTGTGATTAAGAAGGTTTAGGGAAAGAAGAGACAAGAAAAGACAAGAAATTAAAATTAATTGTGAAATACTTTAGGTTTTCAATGATCAATTCTTAGTTAAGTCTTCTCAATTCTTTAATAAAGTTTTATGAGAGAGATGAGATGGAGAGAGAGAAAGAGAGAGAGTATAGGAGGTAGAAAACATAATATGGAAGAGACAATTAAAGAAAACAAAATCAAGAACTTCCTCTTTTTTTTTCTCTCTCTCTTTGTTTGGCTGTACTGGGGTTTGAACTGAGGGCTTTGCCCTTGCTAGGCAGGTGCTGTACAACTTGAGCCACACCTCAAGTCCTTTTGCTTTAGGTACTTTCTAATAAGGTCTTGAATTTGTGCCCAGGCTGGCCTGGACTCTGATGTGATCCTCTTATTTGTGCTTCCTGAATAGCTGGGATGACAGGCATGCACCACTATATCCAGCTTTTACTGATTGAGATGGGGACTTGTGAACTTTTTCCTGGGCTGGCTTCAAAGTACAATCCTCCTGGTTGATCTCTGCTCTCCTCTGGCCAAAAAGAACATATTTCTGTCTGCTTTTTATTCTTTTGTAATATATTATTAAAACTTGATCATCCTTTATTTTTAACTGGTGGCTAATTTATTCATTGAAATATTGTTTTTGAAGTTAAATATCAGGCTTCTGTTGGTTTCATTTTTAATCATGATATTCTTCTTAGCATGTGATAAGGATTAACTTTAAGAGGAGTGGAGAAAATTTTAAATCATTCCTGTAATTCCTCTTTTTATTCCTGATATTTCTCCAAAGTATGGGTTTAGGGAAATCAGCCAAATTTGCAAGGTGGTATTGGCCTTGAAGCCAAAATTCCAGTGCAAACTGCACTGTTACTACAGCTGCCTTTGAAAATTGATGTGGTTTCTGAAAAACAGCCATAATTTCTTCCATCCCATTAAAAATAAGAGTGTTATATTTTAAAGGCAGGGCAGTCTGACATAGGTAATTTCAGCATGACTAAACTGATATCTATATATGTGAGAGATAAGTATTAGAGCTTAATTGTGTTACATCCAAGACTAGAATTCTGGTTTATGACTGTACAAAGCTCTTACAATTTTGCTACTAAATATTTTCATTTTGCATCATCTAGTGATTTCCTACATCCTCTTGAATATATTCTATTAGTATGTGAGGTGATCATTGTAATATGAACCTCATAAAACCTAATGCTCTGTTTTATAAGAAATTTTCAGTAATCAGTAAATAACTAGAGCATGGCAAAGCCCTCTGGGAATACCAGGTGTATCCTCAATCATAACTTTTCAGGCCTGCTAATAATTGGATGAGGCCCACCCACGTGATCAAGGGTAATCTCCTTTTCTGAAGTCTACCTGTTGTAAATATTAACTACATCTATAGAATTCTTTCATGTTAACTCCTACATTAGCATATAATTGAATCCACAACAGCCCAACCAAGCTACAACATAAAACTCACAACAATTCTTTCCTGTGTGTTGCTTTACCTTCCTTGGAAGCAGATTTTTTAGCTTCTCCCTTTGGCTTTCAATTTCACCCTGTAGAGTCACATAGAGCATGATAAATCCTTCTTCCTGTGATAGTCCTTCACATACTGAAGGTAGCTAGCATGCCTCAACTCATGACTGAGTCCTTTCTGCCCTGGTGTAGTGACAAGTAGTCATTTCCTTTACTCCTCAGAGACCATGGTTTAGTCACAGTGTCATTCTCAATGATCCATACCAACCATTCACCCCATAAAGCAGAGGGCCTCGGGTTAGATGCAATCATCTTAGATGTGCAGATCAGAGTACAGCTGTCATTTGGCTTCCAGATATTTTCTTTGTTTTTCCTTTTGTTATTGGGCAAAACAATGGGCTTCTTTAGAACATTTTCATGTATGTGATTCTAGATACTTTCTTCTGCTAAGGCATTCTAAGGTGACAGCTGCTTTCAGAGTGTCAGGGAAGATGATGTTGGCTCCTGGAGAGTTCATTACAAATGAAGGGTTTGGGGTTTGCTATTTTGCTTTTGTGTGATTATTTTTAGTTTTTAATGTATGCTATTGCTGAGCCAAATACTCCCAAACCTATACCTAAGCTGGATGGGTATGCTTAACCCAGGTGTCAAAGTTTATTTTCATCCTTTTAAATATTGTTTTGATAGATTTAATCAGTTCTTCTGGCCTGTCAGGAGCCTTTGGGATCTGCATGTGTACTGCTCCTCCCAGCCCTCTCTCATCTGGAAATATATTCATTTTGGAACATTACAGGCCTTGCTGCTCTTGTTGAAACAGAATTTTTCTCTTTTGATATTACTTAACTCATTGAAATGATGAAATATCTCAGTGACATTTTGTCATTTTTTGGATAACCTACAGCTGATTAAGAGAAAACATAGGTGTTTGATTCTTGGTGTAGGGACATTAGTACCATATCACATAATTTCCATGTTTATTAAATAAAGCTTAGGAGATAAACCATAAAAAATGGTCAGCTGAGAGGAGCCCTTACAGTGATAATCCCTTGTTTATTATTATCTTTTACATCCCTTGTTTTTGTCTCACATTCTTTTCTTAGGATTCAAGGAAGACTGCTACATAAATGTAGCATAAATGTATAAAGTGATCAAACTCATACAGTGATTAAACATTATTGGTCCAGGGCTGCGGTGTAGCTCAATGGCAGAGCACAAGTACCCACGCACAAGAACCTGAGTTCAACCCCCAGCCTCAAAACAAAACAGCAACAAAACCCACATTGGTCCAACTATCTCTTCTGTACAGAAACTCATTTCCCAGAGATTAATTGCTATACATTGATAGATAAATAGATAGATGTCCATCTGCTGAATTTATGTGAGTTGGAACAGCTGCAACAAATCAGGTAAGTCAAAGCTGTAGGCATGTTAAAATATTTGTTTCAGGACACCACTCCTATAGATCTAATCTAGTAGATCTGTGGTGGGTTCAGAGAATTATATTTCTAACATCTTCCCAGGTCGGCTGATACTAGTCTACAGACTACCCTGGGAATTATTATGTTGTTTGCTAGGTATTTAATTTCCATTTGAGTAAAAGGGTTTCAGCTTAACAATATCTATAGCTGTTTTGTGAGCTGCATGCTATATTCATTGAATACCAGGCATGGCAGAGTGTCCCGGTGGTAAATAAACAGACAAGTTTTCAGTCCTTATGATGTTAACATTGTGATGGGAGTAGACTATGGGAGTCAAAAAGTATTCTGTAGGGCAGAGCAAATGTAAGGCTATTCTGTGGTTTCTTAAAAGTAGGACACATCATCGTAGTATAGTGTAGTTTTTTTGAAAGATCATACCTTAATAACTGACGTGCTGGAATTTGATTGTAAAATAATCCTTTGGCCTGTTTGGCAGTAGTGGATTTGGGTTGGGCAAATCTGCAGTGGTAGGTGTCTGGAAGTTAAATGTGTATTGTAAATATCCCTAATTTAAAAATCTAAAATTCTAAATGGTCTGCAATTTGAAACTTTTGAGTGCTACTGACATGATGCTTAAAAAGTTTCAAATTTTAGAACACTTTATATTTTTATATTTTTCAGATTAGAGATTCTAAACCAAATGTAAAAATTCTTCCCCAAACCCCAAAATCAAGCATTTCAGATAAGTGATATCAAATTTTCTACTGAGAGAAGCTAAATAGACCATCTGGGAATTGAACCTTGAGTTTATTAATACCATACTCCATAGAGTTAAGTCTCATGTAGACCAAGATTAAAATAAAATAGTTATTCCTTTCTCCATATTTGGAAAGAAATGATTTTACAATGCTCTTTGGTAAGTTGTGTTTATAAAACTTATGCAATTGTAGGATAGAAAGAACTTCAGGATTGAGAAAAGTTTATAGATTTCTATATTTTAGGTGGAGAGATAACATCTTATCCTTGGTGATGCATTTCCTGTTTTTAAAAAGTCTTTTTAAAAGTTCCCTCTTGTTTTATGCCATTGGGCTGTCATTTAAAAGGCAAAGCCAAAAATATGTAAGAATAAAAATTGTGAATTTATTTGTCTAAAAAGTAATTGACTTCCTTTTGCATTAAAACCCCATAAATTACAACAGAACATCACAGATGAGCCAGCTTCCCTAGTCATTTGGCAGCAGAAGTTGAGTTAGATGTTTTAAGGGAAGACTCGGCACACATGGAAATATGAATAATGTTTTATCTGTTTCAATGCCTGAAACTTTTTCCCCTTTCAAATACTTTATATCTTCAATCTATTTTTATCAGTGTTCTAGAAGAGGTACTTGTAAAACTTTGTGTCCTAAAATTTCACTTTGTGATTTTGTCATGATTTTTTTATGTCTCCCATTCATCAATTTATAAATATTTATGAACCTAATATATTCCTAACTTTCCTGCTCTCTCTTCCATAACCTCTAGTGTAATCCAGATAAAATGCCAGTATTTGTGAAGGAACTCCAAAGAACTATATAAAATTGTCCTTGTCTTCAGGGACCATAGTGTTTTTGTTGGCATATATGGCCTTTAAATAGAAATCAGCTACTTATAGTTTGTGCTTAGGCTACAGATAGTTTGTGTTTAACCAAACGAATCATTTTTGCAACTTTTTATCTTAAAGTATTTATAGATAATTGTACAGAATTGTAAAAAATAGAAACAGGAGTTCTTGTATACTCTTTGCCTAATTTCCTCCAATGATAACATCTTATATAACCACAACACATTATCAAAACCAAGCAATTGACAAGAGTACAATGTTGCTTGTATGAATGACTTGGTTACAAATAAGCTACAGATCTTGAAATGATTGATTCTTGGCTCAATTCAATCTCAAGGCCTTTTGAAGAGACAACTCAGGAAGGCTAGAGAAAGAGACCTCAATAAACGATAGAGCTTTTCATGCGTTTTCAAAGGGTGAATCTCACTAAGATGTTTATTAACAGAAATTTATTTCTTGAGGTAGATGCTGGTTAGCTGTTTAGATCTTCATAAGACCTAGTTTTAGCCACTTAGTTTAGGTCATGAATGCTACAAAATGGATGGGAAGAAGAGAAATATTGGGGGGAGCCTTTAGGAAGGCAGTCCAAAGTATTGAGTTCAGAGAGGTTTTCTTGATGAGGACAGAAACCAATTTTTCGCTTATTTATTATACTTCAAAATCGTGATGTGTCTTCATAGCAATTCATGCATGTCATTAATGTTGGAACTACAAAGGGGAAAGACCAATGTCATGAAGCTTTTCCTGTTGTCTTTTTTTCTAGGGGTTCTACAGTTTCAAGTTTTATATTTGAGTCTTTAACACACAGAATTGATTTTGATTTTTATGTATAGTTTATAGAGGGATACAATTTCATCCTTTTGCATACAAGTATCCAGTTTTCTCAACACTGTTGTAAAGATTATTCTTTTCACATTGTTTATTCTTGGTGCTCTTGTTAATGGTCAATTGACTTTATATATGTCGGTTTGTTTCTGGAATCTCCATCGTATTCCACTGGTCTGTGTGTCTGTTTTTATGCCAATGCCATACTGTTTTGACTGTGATAGATTGCAAAATAGTTTAAAATCAGGAAGTGTGATGACACCATTTTTGTTCTCCTTATTCAAAATTGCTTTGGCTACTCTAGATTTTGTTTATTCTCCCCTATAAATTTTAATATAACTGTTTATACTTACATAAGAAATGATATTGTGGTGTTTCTGGGAACATCACTGGCATTTGTAGACCACTTCGTATAGTATGAACATTTTAACAACAATCTTTCAACCCACAAACACAGAATGTCTTTCTACATATTTGTGCCTTTAATTTCTTTCATCTGTGTTTTTACAGTTTAAAGTGTGCAAGTCTTTCACCTGCTTGGTGTAGTTTATTCCTAAGTATTTGATTCTTTCTTAATTTCTTTTATGGACCATTTGTTATTAATATATAGAAATACATGTGGTTTTGTATGTCAATTTTTAAAAACATAACCTGCAATTTTCCTTAATTTGTTTGTTAGCTCTTAGAACCTTTTCTGATGGAGTCTTTATAGTTTGCCAATTATAGGATCATGTTATCTACAAACAAATAATTTTACTTCTTTTCTGACTTGAAATTTTTACATTTCTTTTTCTTGCCTAATTACTCTAGTTAGGACTCTAGTATCTTATTCAACAAGTGTTTAATAATTTCATGGATATAATACCAGAAACACAGGCGACAACGCAAAGTTGTATTCTGCTAGTGAGAATATAAAATGGTACAACCACTATGGAAGACAGTAGAAAGGTTCCTCAAAATATTAAAAATAAAATTGTCATGTGATCTGGCAGCTCCAATTCTTAGTAAATATCCAAAAAACGAAATCATAATCTCAAAGAGATTCAGTACTCCCATGCTTTTACAATATTATTCACAATGGCCAAGTTATAGAAACAACTCAAATATCCATTGACAACGAATCAATAGAGAAAATGTGGAGTGCATTATACATGATGAATATTATTATTCATATTATGAGTATTACATTCATCCCTAGAAAAGAAGGGAACCCTACCATTTACATGGAAAGTGCACACCAATAACATGGAGAGAACTAAGAGATATTGTGCTGAGTGAAATCAATTACAGAAGGACAAATACTGTATGATTCTATTTATATAAAATAGCTAAAATAGTCAAAACTTGGAAGAGGTAGAATATCAAGAATAGTTGTCAAGGACGGAGGTAAGGGGAAACAGGGAGTTGTTCAATATGTAGAAATTTACAGTAAGCTCGAATATCTGTTTAAGGACATAGTGCCTTTAGTTAACAGCATGGCACTGGGCACTTAAAAACTGGCTGAGGAAGTAGCTCTCAAGTTAAGTTTTCTTAACGCACACATGTGCAATACACAATGCAAGGGGGCACAGGAAACTTTTGGAGGGGATGAGTATTTTATTATGTTTATTGTAATAATGGAATCACAGCAAGATTCTTCTGTCCAAACTCATCAAATTGTAAATATTAAATGTGCATAGTTTGTATATTAATTATACTTAAATAAAACTATAAAAGTTAAAAGAACAAAAAGTGATAAAAGTTATCAAGGAGTGCCAGATGTGGCTAGGAAAGGAACAGGGCTTGTGGGGTCTTGCTGAATCAGTCACAGGAAAGGCCCTTTCAAAGCTGTGAGCACTCACTCACCAGTCCCCACCTCCCTTCTGTGGGAGGAGCAGAGGTTTGGAATCAGACAGCCCATCTATTAAATAGCTACCTTACTTGCTGATGAGTGCTCATCTCCTTTTATTAGTGAAATGCCATGAAAATAGCCATCTTATATGAGGGGTGTTATAGAACAAAACCAAATGAGATATAATAACTAGCAATCATAATTGATGAGATGGTGTTTGCATATCATTTACCAAAAGGCTGTAAGACTGCTATAGTACCTTACATCTGTGAACTCCTATAGTCATCCTAGAACTTGAGCCTATTTATCCCTTCTTTACAAATGAGATTGAGGATCCAGTATGTGAATAACAAACTTGGCTGGGATCAGAAGGTGGTGGCAGAATTCTGAAGTACTTAAGAGTCAAGTCAGGCATTTTGGCTCTAGGATCTGCTATTATCCACAATATTCTAAAGTGTCTAACAAAATGAGAAGTGTGATTGTAAATGTTAAAAATGTGTGTTCTTCCCTTCACCCTCCCTTGTCCTTCTTGTTCATTGGGAAGGTCCATTTAGATTAAAAAGTGTCTTTGAAAGTTTCTGTACTTCTCTTGAACATTGCTAGGAAAAAACCAAGGAACCATAACAGAAGAAACTAATGAAAATACTAAGAGTTTTTATGGCCTTATATTTTTATACAACTCACTTTTGAGAATAGTATGTCTTGTCCAACTTCTGCCTATGGTTTCATGCTAAAATCTCTTTCTTGGCTTATGGGGTTGAGTAGTACATGAAGGAAGATGGAAATTGTAAAGGAAGACAGAAAAGCATAACTTTTAATGTGTGAAAAATGTGAAATGTGTTAAATATTCTTACTGGAAAAAAGGGAGGATATGTTAAAATTTGACCTGGAAGAGCCCCAGAAGCAAAAGTGAGTTGCTTTTGAAAAACATGAAAGTCCTAGCATTCAACATCAAGGAATATATACATATCAAGACAAAATATTTAAGTGATGAGATTTTCTTCATTATTCATCACAGTAGAAGGGTGTTTTTTCCTTCACTGAAATACAAGTTCTTGTGAAATAAACAGCTGAAAGAATGAAACTCCTACACAGGGCAAAATGCCAGAAGGTTTCAAACATTTTATGAGGGCAGATTGGCTAGGATTGGATCCCATCAGATAACTAGAGATCTTTTATCTACTATGAATAACTCATGATTAATTATGGAGTCTTCTAGGTCAATAAATATTGTTAAAAAGTATGACACTTTTTATAAATGAAAGGGATCACTGCCATTTATTATTGCTGATAATTTTTATTCTGTAATTGATTATTCAAAATTACAGTATGGTGGTTAATTTAATGAATAATTGACTTGCTGATCTTTTATGGCAAAGTGGAAACTTTAGTAGATAGTTTTGTTTATAACATTTTTTTCAGGTGCAGTAGAAAGGATGTAGAGTGTAAATCAATTAAGCAGTTCTTCAAACTAACCTTCACTGAGACAACATGAACTATTGTAAATGTGTTTTTTCCAAAATATCATGAAACAAGATCTTAAATATTTTTGTTCAAGGCAGGACTGCCATAGTTTTCAATAAGCCAAAATTTCTATCTTATTTGAATGGAATATTCATTATACTCCACCAAATACCTTTATATCTCTGCTCAGCCAATTTTATTGACAGATCTGTGCACCTGATTTGGAGTTACAATATCATTCCCGTTACAAATATGTTTTATTTATAAAATGCATTAGTTTAAACAGGCTGGAAATATTGTAATTTTTTTATTATGGTGAAATTATTTTTTTCACTGAGGAGCAAAGACAAACATACTAAAAGAAAAGAACTATCATTTGAGTCATGGAATGCTTTTCTTATAGAGGTACATTAATGCAAGTAGAAATAGAATCAGAATCCTCAGACTCCAAAGCTACCAGATTAGGTACAAGATTAAATTATATGCTTTTCAGATCTCTCCTGTTACATGATGAATGTGTGAATATGGATGTGGGTATGTCTGTGCCTCTGTCTATGTGTGTGCTGGCTCAAGCTGAAACCGCAGCAAATTGAACCTAAACCATCTGTGAATTGTAACGTTTTCTAGATTTTAAATGTATAGGATAATTTTGAGATCTAAGAAGCTCAGTGTTTAGTCTCATGTGTAGTTTTTTCCTTCATACATGACAAACACTAGTCTGGAGTAGAGGAAGGTAAAAAAAAAATATATGTGTGTCTGCCTCTACTCTAGACACTGAGCACTGCACCCCAAATGGAAGTACTGAAATGACACAGGGTAGATCTGTGGGGACCTGAGGAAATCAAAACAAAACAAAACTTGATCACTCATGATCTATTCAATAAAAATGCCTTGAATGCCATCACTAAATGGAAACAATTGATAAAGTATATAAACTATAGAAACAATAGCAATTCACTTATTTCAAAACAGCTACAATGAAAAAAAAAAAACCACAGTAAGTTGCCACACAAAGCCTCACCCATGCCTGATTTACATAAGCTAGATGAATAGATTTGGGACCTTTGAGCCGATGAGCATTTGGGCTTTGAGAAGATACTACAATGGATTCACGATATTGAGGACTTTGAGATGTCATGAGTATACTTTGCATGTATAACAGATAGGAAACTTTAGAGGTCATGGAAAGGACTGACAGGCAGGATAATGGTCCCCAGAGATGTCTTCAGAGCCTGTGAACATGTTGCATGTTGCCTTACATGGAAAAAAGGATTTTGTAGATGTGATTGAGGTTATGAACCTTGAGATTATGCGGGAGAGCCTAATTTAATCACCTGATTCCTGAAAAGTGAAGAACCTTTCCAGGCTGAGATTAGAGGCTGAGGTCAGGGGAAGATGGGATGAAGAAGTAATGGTTGTAGAGATGTAACATGACTGATTTTGAAGGTAAGGAAGGAGACTGTTAACCAAGAGATGTAGATGGCTTCTGGAAGCTGAAGGAGGCAGGGAAATTGATCCTCTCCTAGTGACTCCAGAGAGTCCCTCATGACTTGTGTCGTGCTTCTAACCCTCAGAGATATTCGATGGTACATTTGTATTGTGTTCAACCACTAAATCTGTGATCAGTTGGATTCTTAGGTATGAAAATTTAGTGTGGCTCCCAGAAGTTTTGACTTCATATTCATGCCTAAAGTAAAACAGGAGAAGGCTGCTTAGAACCAATATATTTTGTACAGAGTAAGATCTCTGAATGTTAACACACATTTTCCCACTTACCTTGAGATTCAAAATAGCCTTTGGAAATTCAGGGATGGGATCCTGATGGAGACATGGATGCTACATAATGAATGGGGTTGACAAACACATTGGAGTCATAGTTAGTTAATACCTAACTTGAGTGATCACTTGAAGATGAGTACTACAGTAAGCCTGATTTATTCATAGATTCATTACACATGATTTTGGCCGAAGCACTGTCAAAAAATTAATTGATAGAAATTTCAAACCCAAAAATGTTTAATCCACACAGATATTACATAGCTGTTGATGCAGAGATGTTCTCACTGAGCGCAGTATTATTGCCAATTGTATTTAAATTGTATGATCTTCATTTTGTAAAAATATGCCTCCCAAAAAAGCAAATGATGCCCAAAAGGCAAGGTTAGGGTAATCTTTCTAAGCAAAAAGGGCATATAATGTGCTTAATTTAAGTGATAAAGTGAATTTTTTGATTTGTTGAAAGACAGCATGTCTTTAGCCAAAGTTGGGCAGTGTTGTGGGAAAAATGAGTCAAGCATCCACAGTGCTTGAAATAAGGAATATGAAATTAAATCACACTCTTGGTTTTGGTGAGCAATATTTATGTACACAACAATAATTTTGTAGCCTATTCCATATGGATTCCGGTTCTGAATACTCAGACCTACCGCACATATGGTATAAGTAAATTTGAGTCATTTTAGAGTTCTGAACTCTATGCATCCTGAACATTCATAGTTTTTTATCTCAATAGTAGTCTTGTTAGAACTAAACCTGTGGCTACCAAAGGTCTACTGCACACTTTAATCTCTTGTAAAGAAAGAGGATGCCTTTGAGAACTGTATACATGGGGAAGGAAATTAATAATAGTTGACCAAACCATATGAATTTATGAATGGAAATCTTCTCATCAGGAAAGAAGGTAAGAAAATGGAGAGTCAAGAAAATAGAGCCAGATGTTGTAAATTAAAAAGAATAAAATCATCATATGTACAGTGGGCAGTCCAGGCAATGACCTCCCTGGCAAACCCATTCATGATCTCTAGGAGTCTTTGCTCTTTTTGAACACTGGATGCAAGGCCATTCTGAGGGCAGAGGTCTGAAGAGGGCAAGGTTGGTGATGCAAGAGGAAGGATCCAGCCTCCTTGGGCAAAGAGGACTTAGCATCCAACTCAGTTTGAGCCAAATAGTGCACCTGGCAAATGCAGTCCCAATCTGCCCCACTTTCTGCACTGTTTGCATACTGCAGACAGGTAGGCTGTTGCCTTCTGTTCTGACCATCTGTAAAACCAGGAAGTTAGAAGGTTCAGGGATCGCATTCCTAAAATGACAAATTAGCTTCTCCTATTATATTGTCTGGGTGAGAAGGTCCATAACAAATAATTTAAAATAGTTTATCTAACAGCAAGCATATTACAAAGTATTTTATTTATAATATTTCACTTATTAACTCAGTACAACAAAATGAACGAGGTCCTGTTATAATCCCTGCTTTCTGGGTGAGGAATTTGAGGCTTAGATTGTTTAACAACTTGCCCAGAACCTGGATCTAGGAGTGCTGACTTCAAATGTCAGCTCTTTTCAGTTTGAGGCCTTGCTCATACTGTTCCAATACAAAAAAAACTCAATCCCAGCAATTCAGTAATATCTGCCACAGAACACAAATGTCTCTAGTTGCTTCACATTTAACTGTGATTTATGAGATTCTCACTGGCTTCCAAAAGAGACTATATTTTATGATACCCACTGATTATAATAATTTTAAAGCCCAGTAGCCTGATTTGTTGGATTCAAAGACCGGCACTACTGCTTCCTGACTGGACTAGACCATGAGTTACAGAAGGCAGGCATTTGTGTGTGAGTTGATCTGTGCAATAACAATACTTAGATTAGTGTTTGATATATTATGTGTACTCAATAAATACTTGGAGATGAAAAGAGTGCCTCAGGTTGTTGTAAGCATTAAGTAAAATAATCCATGAAATTCCTTTAGAACAGTGCCTTCCACCAAATAAATGCTCAGTCCATCTTAGTTATGGTTATATTTGAGTTTGGAGCCTACACATCTGTGATTGGTCCTTAAGATTCCAGTCATCAGGAGACTTGATTATTTTATAATTAGACTCCTCTTCACTTGTTCCTGTCCTTTCTCACATCTCTTCTCATTGCTACCTAGCACAATTTGGTTTCAGTGACAGCAATTAAGAAGGATTACATAGTATTTATATATTATAAATTGTGCTACAAGTGCTAAAGAATAGCCTTTCCTCTCCAGTATAATTATGCATAAAATACCCATCTCTCAATGAATTGCCAACAGTAATTTGGGAATCATTACTTCTAAAGGTTTTAAAAATGATTTCTCATCCCAGGGAGGAGGTGTGGGGTTTGGTTCTAATTAACTAAATGCTCATCCATCATGGAGAGCTTTCCCTCACTCTTGTGTTTATTTGAGTTGACTTTCAGCATATTTTTGACGCATGGTCCACAGACTTGGGACCATGTGATTGGGACTTGTGATTGACCTTCACACTAAGGTTTAAACTGGAGCACACTTGCTAATATGAAGCCCAAGCTTAGGTTCTTATGTATTTGAGAAATACTTCCTCAAGGGCAAAGAGTGTTTAAGACAAGGTGTCATTTTCTAGCATGTTTATTCCAGCCTTGTAATAAGCTGACAGTACTAATTATCTCAGTTTGGGAAGCCAGGGTCATCCCTTCAGTCAGAAAAGCTTTGCCTGGGCAGAATGAAATGTTCTTTCTTTTTCTATAAATAAAAGAGCTGTGCCTATACTATTACACAGGGTTGGACAGTGTGTTCAATCCTACACATCTCTGTTACTGGGCTGGTTTCTCATTGGACTTAATGTGAATTCTATTCAATAAATTGTTGCCTAGAGAACGCTCATGCATGAAAACTTGTGAAGGAGTAGAATCCTGTTCTTAGATTTCTAAATGTCCTGACATGGGAAGGGAAGTCATTGGACTTACTCTTTAGGGTCAAAGATCAATCATTCACCTTTGGGATGCTGTGTGTGTTATACCCATTGAGCTTTAGGAGTTGGTGGTGTTGTTCCTTCCATATGCCTGTCCCTACAGCTTGTAAATTATCCCAAGGTACACAAAACACAAAACCATGCAACAGAGTGGCTCTTCACTTTAATTTGTTCATGCATGAATTGGAAACAAGAGCATAGGATGAGAACTGAAACTGTGAGTCTTCAGGGGTGAGGGGCGGGAGGATGTATTTCTTGTGAATGATGCAACTTCTAGGTATCTGCTTGCCTCTGCTTTGTGCCATATGGCAGCCCATGCTGATTTCCTCCCACCTTCCTGAACTGGTTTTCTTTTGACCTCAGTTCATTTTGAGACAAATAAATGCTGATGAGTTTGGATAATTAATGAAACAAACAGGGGAAAAATACCCAAGCTTGCTGTGCATTAAGAAGGTAAGTGAGAATTTTCCATGGGAAATTATAGAACCAGGATATGCAATCTTTCATGGAGCTGGGGGAAGGCCACCTATTTAGCAGGAAGAAAAATGACTGGGTGAGAAAGACAGAGATTAACAATGACCTCTCTCTCACTCCCTCTCTCCATTTCCTACTCAAGCACCTATGCATTCTGGGAAGTTCCACTTATGTGAGGGGGAAGGAGAGATAGGGTGATGCTATGGAGCTTGCTCCTCATTCTATTTTGACACCTTAGCTGCACTGGATCTTATACAAAGCAACACTTCTAGAGGAATTGTGGGAATATCCTCAACTCTACTAGCATCCCTAGGTAGCTAATTCAAGTCTTCTCATGTCAGGAATTATTCACTCATCAGCCATGATTTTAATGCTATTAATAAGGGTTTCTCTCAAGTTGCCTTGCAAGTATCAATTTGACAATCTCTCTAACTTTCTGGGTAATAAATTAAACCTTTCCACAAATATGTAATATATTTGTGGAAGGTAATATATGTAAATATTAGAGAAACGAAACAAAACTCTCAATTTCTAATGGATATAAAGTACAAGCTACTGTGTGACATTTGGCAAGCTGTACATAGATCTTGAGTGATATGGGGTATTGAGATGGTAGTAGATATCGCCCTAGGGAATCTAACATGCCTAATTAAGATTTTCTCTGTGGATTTTATCACATTTTCAGACACAGTGAGCCCAATGTCTTGCAGGAATAGAGGGTAAAAACTGGATCCTGGGTCAAGCATGGTGGTATACATCTGTAATCCCAGCTATTTGGGAGGTGGAGATGGGGGAAACACAGTTCAAGGCCAGCCCCAGCAAAGGTTTAGCAAGATACTATCTCAAAAAGAAGCTGGGTGTGGTGGCATACACCTGTGGTCCCAGCTACTTGGGAGGTGAAGGTAGGAGGATTGCGGTCTGAGGCCAGTCTGGGCAAAAGTGTGAGACACTATCTGAAAAACAAACTAAAAGCAAAAGGACTGGGGTGTGGCTCATGTGGTAGAACATTTGCCCAGCAAGTGTGAGGCCCCATGTTCAAATTCCAATACCAACAACAACAGCAAAAAATCCTGCTGCTGTCAACAGAATTGCTTTTAACCAACAAAGCAAATAGAACTCCTTTCTTGGCAACTGTGAACCGGACATCATGTTAAGCATTCTTGGAAGAGATGGATTCCAGGCTTTTAAACAACACCAAGGCTGTATATACAATGCATGAATTTAAGGGAATGGAATGTTAGTAAAAGAGCATGATTTGTAATGGAGAGTTCACTGAACATCAGCTTTAGGGAAATTGTACTCTTTCTTCCTCATATTTTTTTTCCTTTTGTAATTAAAAACATTCACTTGCATAATGCTAATATATTTGGAAGCACATGTTCTAAGGGGAAAAGGTATACATTTTGAGAACTTGGGAGCTAAAGACCAGATGTGATAGGAAAGAGTACATTGAGAGGCCTGTTCCTAGTGACTTCTGAATGACCATTTATGATTAGACTTAACTGTCTTTGCCTTGGCCCCCAAAGCAGCAAGGCCTGGAATGTGATGTTGAAGGAAGCCTGCCTTTGTGTTTGAGAGTTCAGCCTGTGAATGTGTGCCATGCAAACATAGATGTCCTAAGTCTCACACTGTCTGTCTTCTTTTCACCCTTTAGCATGCTATTTGCCATAATCCCCTAACCTCTCTCAAAACAAGGAAATAATCTTAAATCCTTGCACAGAGTTTGTGACTAATTGTTCTGATTGTTCTCATAAAGGTACCCAACTTTTTTTTTCCCCTTGCTGACAAATCTCAGATTCAACTCTTTTGGGGGGCGGGGTGGGAAAGTAGAAAACAAAGAAGCCTCTTTTCACTGATTCACTCCTTTTCATAGGGTAATAATAACCAGAATCATTTACTACCACGAAATGTAGGATCACGAGAATGTAGTCAGTGGAAATGATAACCATCAGGAGAGCTCTCTCATTTGCAATTATGTTTATAATTTCTGTTACTTACAATATCATTTTTATCCAAACCAGGGTCAGAGACAAAATACAGAGTGATCAGTAATATCTCTCAGTTTAAAGCAGAATATTCTTTCTGTTGTATTTTATGGTCATGTGACTATTATTATGTCATGGACCCATGTAAGTTTCACCTCAAGCTTGTTTTTCTTTGAAGAAAATAGAAGAGTACTCTTTTGTGGGTACTGTGAAAAGTGGTGCCGAGGTAAGACTGTCACACTACTGTAAGAAGGAAGGATAAATTCTCTGGCTAAAAGAATAAAAGAACCAGGATTCCTTGGAGAAGTACTTGCTTCCAGGCTGGAATATGTGAATGAAAGATTAATATAGAACATCTTGTGGTGTCAGAAAGTAATGAAATGCTGCAAGAAAAAAACAGAAACAGAGAGAGAGACAGAAAGACAGAGACAGAGAGAGAATGGAGGTATGTCTACCAACATACAAGAGCTTTCAAAGGCCAGAGTTGGGACAATTTGAACAAAATAAATAACAACTAAAGCTAATAATATTGATTGTAACTCACAGGATGAAGTGGAAATCCTTGAGTCCATACTAATATAAGCAAATAACTGAATAACAAAAGAGAGAAATGAACATCCCTTAGAAAACATTGTCATTACTAAATATAGAATGAACAGGGAAAAACAGAATATTAGAACCGAAGTAATAATCAACACAATCACCTATTTATGTATTTAGTGAGTGAAAATTTAAGCATTCACAGAGTATTTGCCCAGTCTCAAAACATTTCCCTTTAAACATTACAAAGGGAAAGGTAACTTCACAGTGAAGAAAACTGGCAGACACAATACTAAGCAGCTCCAAAGGTAAGTAGTACTGTGAGTGAGGCATGTAAATATGATGATGTCACCCTTGTGACACAATTTAAATGTGGCTTACCATCAAACCAATCAAAATGAAGGACATTTTGTGAAATAGTTGACCAACACTCAAGTGTCAAGGTCATGAAAGACAAGGAAAAATTGAAGAACTGTAAAAGATTGAAGGAAACATGACAGTTAAATGCAGCATGGGATCCTGCATTGTATCCTAAATGAGGGAAAAAAGAATGTTGTGGGAAAAAGTGGAATCCACATAAAAGCTGTAGCTTAGTTAATAATATTGTACCAATGTTAATTTCTTATTTTCTATAATTACACTATGGTTACATGAGATATTAACATTACATGAATCTGGGAGAAGGTATACAGAACTCTTTTGGAACTATTTCTATGAATCTTTTGTTAGTCTAAAATTGTCTCAAAATGAAAGTTATTGCATGGGTGATATTTTGCTATCTGTATCTCTATACCTTTCAACACTAGGAAATAAATGAGTGTAAAGCATCCAGGTCTTTGTCAAGCTAGCTGCTTCCAATAACACTTAGCATTTGTTCATTCAACAGCCACTCAGCAGCCACTAGGTCAATCCCTATGTTAGTCTCGTGGATTTAGCAGCAAGCAAGTCAGACAGATCCTGACAAAGCTATACACACCAGGATAAGGGAACACATGGACAGATGGGAAAAGACAGAAGCAACACTTAAGTTTGGGGGATCAGAGATAACAGAGTTGAAAATGGTTATGTATTAGCCAAGTGGGGATTGACTGAAGAGAGCTTGGGAAAGAGGGTAGGAATGTGTTTCAGACAGAAACAAGAGCATAGAAGGAATAGAAGGTAGAAAACAACATGGAATTTTGAAAAAGGAAGAAATGATTACTTTGGCTGGATACGGAGTTCAGTGGGAGGATGGAGAGAGATGAAGTATGAAAGATAAGCAGAGACTAGATCGATCGTGTTCAGAAGTTTGGACTTTAACCTAAATGTGATGGCACATTTATTTAGTGGTGAAAAGAGTTTGAATCAGGGAGCGTTATTGTCAGATTTTTATTTTGGAAAAAAATTTCTTGCTTCCCTATAAGGAACAGATTATGTGGGGGAATGAGTCAGAGACCAAGGGGCAGGGAGACCAACTAGGGGACTGTTGCAGCAGTTCCAGCAAAAGATGTCATAGCATGACACCCCCTGACAAGGCCTTTGGAGAGAAAGAGGACATATTTGAGAACAGTTGAAAGGCATAGTCCACAAAAGCTAATGCTTGATAGGATGAGAAAGTTGAGGAGGGGAGGATTTACTGTTGAGAACATTCATTTCCATATCTAGGATCTGTAAGTCATTTTAGTATTCATGAAAATCCAGGCTATCTTGGATGATAGTGGTCTGTGCCCGGTATGTGATTGTCCAAGATGTATAATGATGCCTATATGGGTGTGACAGGCACACCTTAACAAAATTCCTGATGAGTCCTCTCCTTCAGTTCAAACACAATCTGTAATTTGCTCCTAACCAGTAGAAGATGACAAGGGTGACAGGACGCACATCTATAATTAAATTACATTATGTAAGACTCTGTCTTAGCCAACTAGAGTGGGAGAGACGTCCCTTGTCTCTTTGAAGAAGTAAGCTGCCATGCTGTGAGAGCCATGTGGCAAAGAATTATGGATAAATTCCCAGAGTGCAGTGGCTCGACTCATAGCCTCGACTTACACCTTCAAGGAATTGAATTCTGCCATCAACCTGAAGAAGTCTGGAAGTGTATCTTTCCCCAGTCAAGTCTCTGATTAGACTGCAGAAAATACTTTGATTGCTCTGAGCAAAGGGCTTGTGACCCACAGAAACCATGAGATAATAAAGGGTGTTTTTTGAGCTACTATGTTTACAACAGTTTGTCAAACAGCAACAGAAGTGAGCACACTTGCTCCAGATGCTTCTGCTCTTCTCTCATTTGTAATTCCTTCCTTAGCACTGTGCATTATCGAGGCCTTGCCCTGAGAGTTATTCCTTCTAGTTTTACCTATCATTTGTGTTTTTAGTCACTTAACCAAAATATTCCAAATATCCTGAATTTTCTCTTTGTTTCTATTTATCAGAATGGGGTTGACCTACAGATTAAGGAACAATATTTTTACCACCTTTAACAAACTACAACTATGATGTGTACATGTGCATTCCCAATGACATTTGCTCAGTTATTAGAGCACCTCAAACATCTTCCCTCTATTTAATCCTAAGGTCCCACCATGGACCCAAGCTGGCTTCCCATACCCTTCTATGTGCCTGAGCACAGGCCCTGTGGACTGAAGGTGCTTTAAGGCTTTATTTAAGTTATCATCATCATCTACCTTCACTCTTAGTTTCTGGGAACCCCTCCAGTCTCATCCCTAATCTAGACTTTACATAGTGTACCCTCAACTTCTCCCCTAGTTTCCAGTTACTAAGAAAAGTGAATAAATTTAATTACTGCTGTAAAATGGTCAGGGGATTGTGAAAATAGCCTTGAGACGTACAGAGTCTAAGAAATCATGAAAGTTTCTTAATATCAAGCTCTCTGGTTTGTATTTTTGGTGAAAGGTGATACCCAGGAGGCTGTGTGGCATTTGGTTTTGCCATGATTTTTTGAGGACAGATCTACCATGCTCTCCATTTCTTGGTCCTCACTTTTAGTGAAGGTCATGCAAATTTATCTCCCATAACACCCCTCTTCCTAATCCTCCAGTTATCAAAACATTTATTCAACAAATATTTATTTACCACCTATTCTATGCCAATTACTGCTTGGGGCTCTGAGACATAGCAATGAACAAAATAGTTTTAATAAGTTGAATTTGCTTTCTGTAGGGAAGGCACATAATAAGAAAATGAATACTTACAATGCAGTTTGTCAGATATTGATGGCTGTAATAAACAAAAAGGAAACAGAAACAGAATGTTTAGGGTTGAATTTTAAAAAGAAAGGTCAGTCAGAGAAGTGTGTATTTAAGAAAAAGTCTGAAGAGAGTGAGGAAGAAAATCATGTGGGATGATAAAGATGGATAGAGGTTATCCCAAGCAAAGGGAAGAGAAAGTACAGAGGTTCTGTAGCTGCAAAGAGAAAGGCCAGTTTAGGTGAGAGTGACCTTGAGTAGACAAGGGAAAAGATTGGAGAGATTCTTTGGAGTGGTGGAACCACATATATCTATTGCTCTGTAGAGTATAGTAAAGACTGACTCTAACTGGAATAAGATGAAAAATCATTGGAATATTTTAAGAAGGGGAATGACATGATATGACTTATGTTTAAAAGCACTGATCTGATTTATGCTAAAAATTCAATATGGTGTGTATTTGGAGGAGAGAGATTGAAACCAAGGGTAGAAACAGATACCATTTAGGAGGCTATTACAATAATACAGGCAGGACAGTGCAAATGCGAAATGTTTCCACTATCACAGAAAGTTCCACAGGACATATGGGGATGAAGGACCTTATGGGATTCATAGGATTTTTTCCTGAATGATGTGATCTCTGCTCCAATTTTAAGAGGACATAGAGATCTCAGGCACTCTCTTCACTACTGTCCACAGAGAATAGAAAGCCATAGAAGGGACAGATAGAAAAGTCCTCTTTTTCTAAAGTAGAATATCTCTGTGGGCTGTATCTCTATGTGCACCATTATATGCTGAGTACAATTTTAATATGCTTTTGATAGAAGCACACATTATAACAACCCGCTCTGTGCTAAGCACATTCAAATGACTTCTCCATTTTTGTCTTGACACTAATTATATAACATATATTATATATACATTCTAGTAGAGCTGAAGTTCAATGAAGATAAAAGACATGCATGCCCATGTAGGAGTCAGTGTCAGAGCAAGAACTGATCCCCAAGATCTTTCCTTTGCACTGATGTACTATGTGCTGTCCTCTCTGGCATTTCTTCATGCATGATGATCAAAGAATAATGCTAATAGATTAGAAAGGTGTGTTTGTGTAACTTCATGCAGCTGTAGAGTCACTGTGACATTCTCTGAGTAATGGTGGTTACTCAAGCTTGGATCTCTGGACAGAATGTGGTTTCTTATTCTTTGTCAAAAGCCTATGCTATTGGGTCATGAAGCTAAATATCTCTTTACTAAGGAGTCATAAAGCTAGCAGTGTAAAAAAAGAAAAACTGGTGGAAATACCTGAATATTGGATTGGGTGGCAGGTAAGGAGCAGAAGTTATGGTCTTGACTTTACCATTGTGACCTTGGGAAGGTAAGACATCCATCTCTCTGGGTATTTATGACTCTTCCTTCAAATACAATACTGCTTTCTAATGGAGCCATTCTATCTATGAAACTCATAACTCACTGTGATGTTTTCTATTCTTATTTATCTTGAAATTCTCTAGGTCCTTATATTTTCAGTGTTTGTTTATTCCTTCATAATGCAGAAGAAAATAGTATGTACTCATAAAATTATAGTAGATTTATTTCAATGTAATTCATCTAGTACAACTCAATGAAAGGCACCAGAGTACTCAGTTTTGCTATAAAATAATCAAATGGTAAAGAAAAAGCAGGACATGTGTCTGATCTTAATTTATATTTATCCCTGATATTGTCAAACTTCAGAGTTAGTAATGTCATTGCCAGTCACTGAAGTGGGAGTAAATCAGCAGGAATATTAGTATCTTGGAGCTGAAGAACTTGCTCCAGGCTTCCAGTCTGATCACATCTAAACTTTGATATGGTCAGCACTTGGTTGTGCTAGGTATTGTTTACTCTTGGGTAAGTTGTAAGCTTTGCTCTCCAACAATAGCAGTGATTTTTGCTTACCATTTATTGCCATGCTTTAATCCTTCCTGTTGACCCCTTGAAGGCCACTTTTGTTCTTATTTTGGTAGGACTTGGGTTTGAATTTAAGGCTTTGCACTTACTAGGTGAGCACTGTATCAGTTGAGCCATGCTCCCAGCTCTTGGTTCTCAATTTTTTTTCTCCTTTTTTTATTAGCATATATTAATTGTACCAAAGGATTTCATTGTGATGTTTCCATACATACATATATTATACTTTGATCAAACTTACCCCCTCTGGTAATCTTTATTATTTCCATTCTCCCTTTTAAAACAATTTCAATGGCTTCAATATTCTATTTTCATACATGTATAGGAAGTATCTTGATCATATTCACCCTCTTTGCCCTCTCTTTTTACCCTTCCACTGGATGGGAGGAAGGGGGCCCCAAACAGTACCCCCATTTTACACTTGTTTCATTCTTTTTTTTAGGTCTAGATTTCATAAGTGAGAGGAACATATGATATTCATCTTTCTCAGTCTGGCTTATTTCACTTAACATGGTGATTTCCAGTTCCATCCATTTGAGACTGAAAATGACATAATTTCATTCTCCTTAATGGTTGAATAATATTCCATTATGTATATATACCACTTTTTGTTTATTCATTCATCAGTTGATGGACACCAAGGCTGATTTCCAAGTTTGGCTGTTGTAAATAGTGCTGCAATAAACATAGCTGTGCAGGTGTCTTACTGTATGCATTGAGGTCAATTTTTATAGTCTACTTTCTCCCCTCTCCTCCTCCAAAATTATTTTGGTCATAACTCCCAGTTTAGCCTGAGGTAGTGGAAAAGTTATCCAGGGTTGAGGCTTGAGTAGTGAGAGATGACCCAGACAGTCTAATTATCTCTGTAGGAATCTTAATTGAAACCAAACTATTCCTTGTATTAATGTTTTTCTAATAGGAAAAAAAAGAGGAAAACAAACCAAGTGCCCAAGCCCTCCTCCATTTTCTGCTTAATGGTGAAGTTAACAAGAAGCTTTTCCTGGGTATTATTCATTGACTGGAATCATTTTGGCTGTCCCCAGGGCCACCGACTCTTCCCAGCTGCTCCATTAATCTCTGGGAAATCCCCAGTGCTGCAACTGTCACTGTATAATTAAATGCTTTGTTATTTTCTGCATGGTCCTGTACTTCGGCAGCTTACTTTCATTAATAGCAGGGCCTGTTCTTTGTCATTTGTCCCATATGGCTATGAAGAAGAAGATTCTGAATGTTTCTTCTCTTTTTATTTCTTCTTCATCTGAATTAAGTGGTTTGCTCTTCTGCCTTTTTCCCCTAGTTTTCATCCTTCTTTTTCTCTTCCTCCTTCCTCTTTTAATTCTCATCTTGTTCCTCATCTCTTTGACTCAAAACCAGAGTCTCCAAATAATACAACAGATTGATATCTACTATCTTACTTTTTTTTCAAATCTCTTCTAGAGAAGTACATTTAAAGCATTGGAGTTAAATGTGTGTTTGGTTTTGTCCTTTCTAAGGTGAATCTTCAGCTTGAGCACATGGCCCAGAAAACCTCCAGATGAGAGCAATTGTGTAAATTTTGAACAGGAAAGACAGTTTCACTTCCTGGTATTGTCACCATGCTGAAAATTCCTTAGTCATGGTAACAAAGTTCATAACTTGATGATATGGACAGATAGTTTAAACTCATTATTTTTACCCAGAGTAAAATGCTAGCATAAGATACCAAATGTTTACTCAAAATGATACAACCATTTCCATATATGTTAGAGAGTTTCTCTGCACTAAATTGGGATCTTCACTTGACGACATGTAATGGCAATTGATTAGATATAGGAAAAGAAGGAGTCTAAGAGAAAATGGTCACTCTACTCTGAATTAAACTTCAAGATCCCTAAGAAGCTTCCTCACTCATTTTGCAATCCCTGTCCATCGACTGACTACCTTGAGTGCATGTTGAAATTATGTGGAAGCTTTCAAAAAGTCTTGATGCTGAAGACACACTCCAAGACTGCTGTGTGGGGGGATTGCTTTAAGCGGAGTAATAATTTATTAATGCCAAAAGAGAGATTGATGATTGATTGAAAAAGACTGAGAATTCCCATTAGAGGACAAGTTATTAGAGTTATCAATTTGGTACCTGCCTAGTGACCACATTTTCTTAAAAAGAAGCTATATAGTGGAATAGATGTGCTCAAGTTCTGATGTCAGATCTAGATAGGACTTGGCACTGCTGCCTACAAACCTAAAATAGTACTCTAACCCCTCTGGGCTTTTGCTCCTCCATTTATAAATGGGAATCATTACACTTATTTCATATGTTTATGGAGTTTAAATAAGAAAGCATCCATAAGGTGTGCAAACAATATGAGGCATTTCTTAAAAACCCAACAAATGGTAATCATCATTAAGTTGTTGTCTAATGGTGATTACTATCATAGCCCTCATCTTTGCTCCACACTCCCTCTAAACCCTCATGCTCACAGTAGATGGGCCATTGTTCATGCTCTTTTTCACTCTAACCACAAGAAGCTGTCCCCTTGGATTGGACTTTGATCACATGATAAAGCGAGAGCACACAAGGGAGGTATGAGGATAGGTAAGACACCCAAAAAACTAGATAACATTTGTTGTCCTCAATGCAGAGAAACTAAAGCAGATACTTTAAAGCAACTGAGGCCAATAGGAGAAGGGGACCAGGAACTAGAGAAAAGGTTAGTTCAAGAAGATTTAACTTAGAAGGTAACAAATATGCACAGGAAATTAATGTGAGTCAACTCCCTGTATAGCTATCTTTATCTCAACTAGCAAAAACCCTTGTTCCTTCCTATTATTGCTTATACTCTCTCTTCAACAAAATTAGAGATAAGGGCAAAATAGTTTCTGCCTGGTAGTGAAGGGGTAGGGAGGGAGAGGAAGAGGGTGGAGGGTAAGGGAGGAGGTGGGGGGAAGGGGGGAGAAATGACCCAAACATTGTATGCATATATGAATTAAAGGAAAAAAAAGAAGAAACTCTCCCCTTGACCAATTAGTTGGTAGAGTGATATTTATCCTTCGTGGCTTAGTTCAGTTTCTACTAGTGAAGCAGTCCTCATAGACTTCACCACTCCTTTAGTAACTTCTTTCCTGCACGTGTATCTACCTTGAAAAATGTAAAAAAGCATGCTCAGGGTTTAAAGTCATCTCTTATCACTAGACTCTATTAAAGGCGGGAACTAAATGGTTTTGTTTTTTTGTATCCCAGCACCCAGCACAATATAGGGAATTGAGTAGATAGTCAATACATATTTTTAATGAATGGACCAATAAGTTATTTTCATATTTTGTTCACAAACACTTCAACATATATGTTGAAATCAGAAAAGGAGAGGCAGACACTGAGAACTAGTCCTGCAAAGGTACAGTAAAGAAACTTGTAAGATGAATAAGGGTTGGGCAAATACCATTAGTGTTTTGATTATATATTGAAGGCTTAAAATTTAATTCATTAAATTGAACTGAATTGAGAGCTTCTTGAACAGCCTCCTTACCCACTGTCTGTCAACTCATTAGTACATTCTACACCAATTTTTAAATAATAACATATTTTAGTCCACACTCTAGACCCAGGCACCAACACTTTTTTGAAGTTTCCCTAATGATTTCAACAGAAAGCCAAGGTGGATAGCCATTGACTAGCACAGAACCCAGTTGAGGTCTTGCCCATGGGTAGGAGTTAAACATCTGTTTCTAATTGCATAACTGAACCTTTCACTCCTCACCAACTCTGTGATCACTGTTAAGAATGAGAGAAAATCACAGTGTTTCCCAAATACTGAATTAATCATCCCTACCAGTCTTCAAAACAGACAGGAGCAACTAATTTGTAGCTTCAGGGAATGAGTCTTTGTTATTACTGTTTTTCTCGTAAGCTCCTCTTTGCTGTCAAACTTAATATAGTATGTTCTTAGAGTGGTGAGACAACTCTGGAACTATTGTGGCAGAAAATGGTGCTTCAGAGAGGGAAACAGAGTGATGGGGCTTTGGTTTCTGCTAATTGACCATTCAGGTGTCTTGTCATCTCTATGAAAGCAAAGCAATGATTCTGTGATTCTCCCACATAGACATTGAATGTTCAGAATATGGAAGAAAGCAGTGATTAGAAAGGCATTCCCTAAACTTGCTCTGAACTTAATTGTTGTCTCAGTGTAGAACCACACATCAATTAATATGATAAAGAATAACATCACCTTTCCTGCTAAATGTGAGAGAGTGTTTATGATGCATTTGAAGATGGGAACATGAAGGAAGAGAAGAGATGTGGAAGAGGACCATTTTTAATTCCGTTTTGCTTTGCCCCTTGGAAGTGAAGGAATAACTATATTGACTCTTAACCAGACTTCAGAACCTATGGATTCAGGTTGAAACATGCAAGACTAATATGCTGCTGACTGCTTCTGGAACACTCTCATGCCATATAGGGAAGCTTTCAAAAGCCTGTCTTTCAGCAGTGTTTCTTGAGGGGGTGGAAAGGATGTTCCTTATAGATTGGCACTGATGAGTATCATTAAGCAGATGACTTCTCATGGTTCAGAAGTGCATTACCACAGAGGAAGAAGTTTAACTCTTTTGTCTTCACAGATAGTTAGGAAAGTATCTTGTAACTTGATTGCCTAAGACCCACACATTATAAAGACAGATGCTGTTTATATTAGTTTTCTATTCCTGCATAACAAATTACCAAAAACTTACTGACTTACCACACTACCCTTTATTGCCTACCAGTTTTCAACAGCCAGGAGTGTGGATTTTGTGTGTTCTCTGCTAAGGGTCTCAGTCAAGGTATCATCTGGGATGCATTCTCCTCTAGAGGCTTGACTATGGAGAAGTCTGTTTGCAAACTCAGCTAGAGTTTTGACAGAATTCATTTTTTTGCAGTTGTGTACCTGAGGTCCCCATTTTTTTCTGTCAGTCAGGGCTCTCTCTCAGCTCCCAAGGCACCACAGCGCATTCCACATGGCCATCTCACAGAGTGATAGCTTGTGCCTTCAAAGCCAGTAAGGGAAATCTCTCTTACTCCAGACTCCTATAACAACCTAATCATGAGCGTGACGCCCCACCACATGTGTTACATTCTGTTGTTTAGGAGTCTGACACAGGTACCACATTTAAGCAGGGGTCTGAGGGGAGGGGTTTAACATAACCTCTTATTGTAACTCAGTATGACTGATTGCCATAATTGACATAATATCCTAAATAGGCATTTTACTGACATTGAGAATTTATTAAAAACATTTTCTTAAAGACAGCTTTGTGTGGAGTAAAAGAAAGAGTAATGGAACTAGTGTGTCCTGCAATTTTGTAGCTCTGTGACCTTGAACTAGACATGTACACTTCAGATTCCATTTTATCTCCCGTAAAATAGGAACAACTAACACCTACTTCAGGAGTTGTAAGTACAAAATTATAAATGCTTTCGAGGGTTCTTGGAAGCTGCTTCCTAAATATTTCCATCGAAAAGAAAGATCAGCGGAAATATTTTAGTATGTGTGTGCACCTTTAAACTCAAAATCAAGTCAAATAGATTATATCCTCCTTCATTTAACTCAGTGTCTGTGACTGTAGCAGCTTATCTGGAAATAGCACTTTACAGCTTGTTTTCTCTAGAGAAGATGAACTCACATAGGCAGAATCAGCCTCCAGTTGACTCCTCCAGGGCCAGATTACACTGAGGGGAAAAATAATCTTACAAATAGAGTTACCTTAATTACCATAAACTTTTCCGTTCACTATGAAAAAAATAAAAGAGACATTTTTCAACATGGAGAGATAATTGAAGTCTTAGGAACTCAAGGTACAGGTCCCATAATTTCATTTCAGCCCACACTGTTTCTTTCTACAGAATACATTTGAGGTTTGGGTTGTTCAAGGCCAGTATTTAGGAACATAAACTGTATTTCATAAACACAAAACCCTAAATATATTGTGTTCTGTATTTTAGTTGTTGAAACACGTCTGAATTTGGGTTCAATTTATGTATATTCTTGCAGTTGGGGAGATCAACATAATATCTAAGTGTTTGGGAGGAATGAATATCATATAAACATGACCAGTGGAAAGAAAAGAAAAGTTTTGGGCATACACCCTTCCCTGAGACCTCACCTGCTAAGAATGAAGAAAGTACCAGGGGAATGACATTGAGGCAATTATACGTTGCTTAATCTGCACTTCCCATATTGCTGGAATGACTTTTCTGTCAGTTTCAAAGAGTTTTATTAGGTTAAGGGGAAGTACAAGAGTATGAAGCAGAATGTCCTGCTCTAAGCCTGTTCCCACTGTGGTGATATTTCATATTATATGATCTGGGAGAACTCCTAAAGTGCCTCAGTTCAGATTCTGAAAGAGTCCCTGTGAGTTGGCCTTCTTCAGAAGTAGGAAGTACAGAGAAAATCACAGTTACCCAGAAACTGACTCTGCAAGATGTATTTTTCACATTTTGTCTCTAAATGCGTCTGTGGCACACCCTCTGTCATTATGATCTGCTGTCATTGGATGCCATTAAGCTCACCAGTTCAAATACACTGTGTTCCCAGGTTTACACCTTGTAATAATGATCAAGGTCTCAGTGCTCCTGACACATGAGGCCCATCGTGATCACGTAGCATGTATGGGAAGTTTTACTGGATTTAAAAGTTTCAGATATTCTGATTTGTGGCATATTCTCAGAAATTTTTTTCATTGAATGTATTTCTCTCTCTCTCTCTCTCTCTCTCTCTCTCTCTCTCTCTCTCTCTCTCTCTCTCCCCCCTCCCATCCTTCTCCCTCTTTGTCTCTCTCTCTCTTTTGGTGGTACTGGGGATTGAGCTCAAGGCACTACCACTTAAACCATGCCCCAGACCTTTTGCATTTAGGGTGTATTTCAGATAGGATTTCTAGCTTTTGCCCAAATAGGCCTCACACCATGATCCTCCTACTTCTGCCTCCTGAGTAGCTGGGATTACAGAATACACCATCATGCCCAGCTTCCTTTTTCTTTTTAAAGAAGCAAGCCAATTTAGAAAAACAAGCAATTGAGTATAAAGATCTTGTTCCAACAAAATTAGTTCCATATAAAAGAGCCATCTTTCCATCTTGCTGAAGGTGCATTCAGAATTACTACCTGTCACTGCTGTACAATAGTACTGTACAGTATTCACATTACACAAATATAAAGTGCTGAAATTTCCCAAGCATGAGATTAAAATTAATAGAAACAAAGTTTATTTCATTCTTGTATCCCTTTGGAGATTAGTGGCAGTTCAGGTCATTTAGTGCTTGTCTACCCTTCTCTGATTTACCAGTGTCACTGAGTGTGATGTGTGTGCTTGCCTGTTGCAGGAACTGGAGAATGAGGGTGGTATAGAGTGGGTTTTCATGAATTCACATCACACATTTTACTTGTAGAAATGTTACTTGGCTTCCTACAAAAATTTGATAGGCAAACAGAGATATCAAATGTTTACTTATAGGCTCCACATCCTACTCCCCACAGGAGATGAAGAGATACGTGGTTCTGATAAGAACGGGCATTAATCCCAGTGGGGTTCGTGGCAGGTTAACCCTGAAAAAAGTGAGGTTAGAGTGAGTCAGAATGACTCTTTGCTTTCTACTCCATTTGTGGACCTTTATTAGAGCTGTGATTTCTCTGGATTTGGAATAAACTATTATTTAATCAGTTTTCTAAAATAGTATGAGAATGCCAGTTATTTAAAGAGAAGAAAATATACTAATAGCTTCCTAGGTTTCTGACATCTCAGAATTACAGATTGCAAAATAAGCATGCTATAGACATAAAACTTTACATAACATCAGGGCATATATTCTTCCTGGGTTAGAAACTGTATGCCTGAACCAAGACTTGAGATTGAACACATATATCATGTCTTCATTGAGTTTTTTCAATGAAAGTTGAAATAAATGCCTATATTTTTGGCAGCCCAGAAGACAGACTTTTCTTCATATATGCATATATATATACATATGCATATATATATATATAAAGATGACACAATGTTTTAAATTATGTACAATATTATTTTATACTTTTAAAAATTCTAAACTAAGTCAGTTGGCCAATTTTAATACTCTGTTGCTTTGTTGATTATTGGTTATTATATGTTCTCTTGCCTATCTCACAGGCCTGTGTTAAAGTTGAAATGATGTCATGCATACGAAGACATTCTCTAAACTATTAAAGATATGATAATGAGTTATTATTAATACATGTCAAGGATTCATTATGATTTAGGCCTTCCATCTCTCTCTCTTCCATCACACCTTTTTATAATGTTTGAATCACAATGTCCCATTAATAACTTTTTAATGAAATAATGTCTGTTAAGTATTTTGAGATCATCAGGAAGTAAAAGGTCATTACTGCTATATCAGACTGTTAAACAGGCACCAGGTGTTGATGGCATTCTGGAATTGACATGAATATACAGAACGCATATGCTTTGCAACATAGCAGTTACAACAGCAATTGACTCATCTTTTCTAGGATGCTAAATAACTTTAATGGTTTCAGATGAGGAGAGAAGAAATAGGATATGTACTTCATGGTGTAATGTTATACCTTTGAATTAATATTTGATTTTTTTGTCCTCTGAAACATTTCTTAGCCAACAGCTGTCCCTTGGTCCCTTCATAGTTAAGACTTAAGAGGATTTAAGTGGTAAAGATGGAGTGTTCTTTTAGCAAGAGATCAGGAGCTCCTTTTTGAACTAGTCTTAGATTGTTTTCTGCTGTTACAATAGAATACCACAGACTGAGTAAATTATAAACAGTAGAAGTTATTTGGCTCACAGTTCCAGAGTCTGAGAAGTCTAAGAGCAAGGTGCTGGCATCAGGAGAGATCCTTCACAACCTGATGGAAAAGTCAATGAGCACACAGAGACAGAGAAAAACAGTAGAGCCAAATTCCTGATCATTTACATACTCCCTGCATAACTGCATTAGTCTCTCCATGACAGCAGGGCTCTAGTGACCCACTCCTCTCAAAGGTTCCCCCTCTTGATTCTGTCTCAATAACAATTAAATTCCAACATGAATTTTAGAGGGGGCACTCATTCCATAGCAAAACTTAATGTGTCAGTTGTTGTCTTTTTCTGAGATAAATTTGTCTCATGCACTATACTTTAACTCTTCAAAGTGTGAAAGAAAAAATGAATACCCAGATGGCTCCCTACATGACTCATCATGACATTCTCCCAGAGTACACTCTATAAATAGCAAAGCCATACAGCCATTTTCTTTGAAGTGACCTCAAGGGCATTTCAACCTGGCTATATGAATGACTTCTCAGTTCTCCACTCTCATCTCATTGATATAAACTTATACAGCTAGTCTAGAAAGTTTAGTTATTTCCTTTTTGTCCTGTATGGATAAATACAGGACAACTAATAGAAATAATAATAAAATCTCACACTTACTGAATTCTTAGCATGCTCAGGAGTTGTTCTAAAGAATTAATATTAATTTTCAAAACAACCATATGAAACAGCTAACATTATCCCATTTATAGACAATGAAATTGAGAGGGAGGTTAAGAATTGCATACAAGGTTGCACAATTAGTAAGTGGCAGGGCCAGAACTACAAACAACCAACCCTGACTGCCAGCACCCTCTCTTTGTAATAACTCATTCTGCACTAGCTAAGTCTCCAAAGCACAGCCATTAGCAGTTTTGATGAGTGGGGTATCTGTGAACACAAACAAGGAAATAAGTCCTGTGCTAGTTTTCAAATTGAATATGGAATTTCATAAAAGTGCTCTAGCTTAGTATTTCACATATTGTTTGGATTGTTAAGATTTTTCAGATGAAAAAGACAAGCTTGCTGGCTGTTGGAATCCTGGGTTAAATCGACATGGCCTAGTCATGCTCAGACTCCCTAAGGGCCTCTACTGTCCTGGGTAGGTTGAAGGCTTTAGTTGAACCCCCATGTTATATGCTAGCTCTAAATGAAACTAGAGTTTCAGTTGCAGAAGGTGAACTAAAAACACATTACTTTAATTTATTGATATCTCTGTTTTGTTTCTTCCTAGCTAAAAGACATTTCTAGGGGGAGGCAGGGGAGAGTCAATTGAAAAAAATGAATGTCTGTCTGGATGCAGTAGAATTGACACTATTAATAATTTGTACGTGTTAGAAGAAGTAAGATTTACAGCACGTGAAATATCTTCACAACAGGAAGCAACCTGTCTGTGTGGTATTCCTCTGCAGTTTGGAGAAAGAATACTGGAAAAATCTGCTTTCTATTCACCAAGCTGGGAGCCGCTCCTTCTCTCCCTTACCACGTCAGAAGGGGAAGAAGTGACATCCCCATACAGAGTCAGGAGTGGGGCTGACAGATCCACCTAAGAGTTCTTTATCAGTAGATGAAGATTCAGAAAGACATAGTCTCCATTTTCATCCCTATGACTTCAGCCAGTGTGACTTCAGTCTCAGAGCCTGTGCCTCTAGTTAGAGGGTCCTGTGGATGTTTGGTTAAATTTGTGTCATGGGTGTAGGTTTTGGGTTTGAACATTCTTGGCCACAGTGCTCATAGCTACTGCTTGCCAGAAGCTTGGATCTCAGGCCTGTGCAGAGAGGCAGGGCTGCTCTGCATACTAGCACTTCAAGTCTTTCCACTTTGTGCTCTTGCTCACACCACCTCTTATTCTGGAACAAGAAGGCAGGGTTTGGGGAAGGTTTCTGGGGACAAGGAATGTCCCAGAGCAAGGAATTCTAAGGCCAATACCGGATGTGTTTTATAAGCTCATTTTATACTGGAAATAAGGTACATCTTTATTTTTTATTATATTATTCCAATCTTTATTTACTTCCTAGGTCAGACCTTTGCAGTAAAATTGCTTGTGGAGTAATATCCTTTTCTGGCAAAAAGTTAAATTTCTAGCTAAGGAATATTTTTTTCTTTTTCCTTTCATATTCCTCCATTAAATTATCCCAAAATTGATTCATACGAGTGAATTTGATATGTTTCTTCTTCCTTTTTCTTTTCAAACTGCTAAACTCCTTCCACCTGCCTTTCATTACAACCTTGGCCTGTTCCCTAACCCTGAGATCTGAGTCCAAGCTTGTGAAGTCCTGTTCCAGGTGATTGATGACTGCTCCAGCAGGGGATAAGCTGTGATGATGTCTGATTATAACTGGAACTGCCCATACCATATTCCACAGTCTATTTTGCTTTCTCTGTTGATTGGTAATTTTCTCTGTGAAAAGCAGTGAATCACTCTGTTGTGGCTTTCAGGGATGGCACTAGGAATAAGAAAACCCACAGGCATTTTCTCACATGTCTCTTAATGCCTTGATATTTTGGGATGTTACATGGCAGCCAGCAAATGTTTCCTAACAGCTTTTTGGAGAAAGATGCAATCTACATATGGAAGATAATACATTCAAGGGAATATGCCAGATACTTTTAAAAGTTTTGGTGCAAATTCACAAAACCTATATGTTTTTTTGCAGCCCTGTGGGGGAAGAGGTTGCTTTTGACCAGAAATACAACTCTCATGCTGGACTTCGACAGTGATTGATGCATTTCTGCACCTGTGTTTAGACAGACAGATACAAGATACAAGATGGGCAGTCTTTGGTATCAGGACTTAAACTTCATTGACTTTTGACACCTTTTTGATCCAACCACCTTTGAGACTGCCAAAACTCATGGCTGACGATATAAGGAGGGAAACCACAGCTGTCTTAGAGTGAATTGTATCACTCAAAGGGCAATAGAAGAGGTTAGCTTGGTCTTGCATATAGCTAATAGTTAAGGGTAACTACCTCACCTCCATCCCCCTATATACAAATAGACATATTCATACCATCCATTCTTTCTATGCCACAGCATAACATTCTTTCTTGGCTTTCCCCTTTCCTTTCTTTCTTTTACTTCTTCATTTCTGATGTTCAAAATCTTTAACTGAGGCACAGAGAATAATCCTATTCCAGGCAACACAAGTAGAGAAAGCAATGTTACAATTTCAATACAAACTCTGTTATAGATTTGGATCTTAAGTGTCCCCAATGGTATATGTGGTAAATACTTGGTCCCCAGTGCAGCGCTATTGGTACATCATGGAAGGTCTTTGTGTCATTGGAATCATTGTGCCCAAAGGGTATTTTAGGACCGTGGTCTCTTCCTCTCTCTCACTGGTCCTGAAGGGAACACTTTCCTCTGCCACATGATCCCCATCATTGCCATCTTGAACCCCCACCAGTGACTTAATAGCAACAAGTTTGTCTGATCATGAAGTAGAACCTGTGAACCTGTGAGCCAAAACAATCTTTTCTCTTTATAAATTGATATCTTGGGTATTTGTTACAGTGATAGAAAGCTGACTAGCACAGACTCTTTGTAATTAATTAAGAAATGTTTATTCTAGGCACTTATTTCTTGTAACCGAGGCTTAAAAAACTGTTTTCTTAACTCTAAACAGTTATAACCCTAAACTAGAAAACAATTACTATACTAACTAAAAGAATCTCTCCAGAAAAACACCTTTTTTTTCACAACTCTAATGGAATGGTCTCTTTTTACTGAATCTGCATGTAAATTGGGGAACTAGGAGAATATTAGTGTGTATGCATCCTGGATGGCTGTTTTGGAAGTTTGTAGGAGTCAAACTCTCCTTCCAACTCAGTCATTTAACTTATGCTTATGATTTTGTTCCCAAAACAGTTTTTATTATCCATATTTTACAGAAGGAAATTTAGGCTAAAATATAATAAGTAACTTGATTAAGAGCTTAAAACTCAAAAATTATATCTATAAAATTAAAGGGGGAAAAAGAAAGAATATTTTCTTGGGCTCCTTTGTACATTGTTTGTTGATCACTTATGATACTTTATTTTGCACAGTATACAATAAATCCATTCATTAATGCCATGGTCCCAATATTCACATTTTTAGAAGACATTCAAAGAAATATATAATAGTAAATATTGCAGAACAAACTGATGATGCCATTTTAAGCAGAATGAGAGGAAGCATGTGTCAGAAGAATATTTGCTGTTGAAGTGCTCATTGTAGAATCAAATTCTTAATACATAGTTAGAATGAGAGAATCACACAGAATCCATGACAGCATTTACTTTTCTCCTTTCCAACTCCAATGCAGCAATAAAACTATGGAATTTGCTACTTCAGTCTTCTAGTGAGGGGTTCCAACCTGTTTGGGAAAGAAGCTAAATAAAATACATCAAAACATGTGCATCCAGCCCTCTTTTCCCAGTGATCTACGTCTCTACTTAATACCATAAATAGAAAAGTCAATGTCATGCACACAAAATCATCTTCTAGGTCATATGAGTTGAATGGAGCCAGAGTGATCATAATTTCAATCTCTTATTTTGTCTTTCCTTTATTCCTCAATGTTCTTCATGGGCCCTACCTGTCAAAGTATTTTTTAATCATTCTTCTAGATTTTTTAGTGTAACCTAGAGGTTTAAAAGATTGAAGGTTGATTACTAAATGAATTAAACTAATAGTTCACAAGCATCTGCTCAAAAGTACATTTAGATTTTTTGCTACTTTTTGTGTTCAAAGTTATCAGAAAGAAAAATACTTTGAGGTATTCTATGAAGCAATGATACGAATTTCAGAAAGCCCTTATAAATAAATTGGCTAATTGGTGGTGGGACAATCATTCTGTATGAGTTGAAAAATTTTAAGAAATTTATACTTATCATGCCAAAATATGTCCTTAAAATTATTTTGAAGTAACCCAAATGTTATGCATACTGTATAGCATTTACATACAGAAAATTGAGGAAATTTTCAATAAAATCAGTGGTTTTTGTACATTTTGGTAACATTTTAATAAGGTACCAGAAAAGTTTAATGGATAATTTTCTTTACCTTTTTTTTTTGCATTCTTGCTTTTTAAGATGAATGTATATGTATACAGTTAATAGGAAAGAGTTTTATTTTTGAATGAACAATAGAAAGGTACTCTAAAACAATGCATCTCACAACTTAAGGAGAAATTTATTGATCTAGCATTTAAAATTTTTAAATATTTAACTGATATAAAATAAAATAAATATCAAGTAAAATTCATGTGCTTGGCATTTTCAGTTAAGTCCTGAAAGTCATGAAGAATGCGTGGATGGATTTTTTTCTTTTCATTGTTTCTTAAATTCTTTTCAGCATCATGCCAAGTGGATGGAAAGATGTGTGTCAGCTAACTGGCCTCCTGGCCATTTTTAACACTCAGGTACCTGGCATCCAATAGAGTTCTTGATATGTTGTGTTTCCATTTTCATTATATTGTAGAAGCTTTTAATTTTCCCCCTGTAAGTATCAGATTCTATACATCTTAAAATGTTTCATTTCAGGAAAATTAGAAGACCACAAATAGTCTTTTTGTTAATTATCAGCATATTTTATTATGCAGATGTTTAATCAATAACCCCTAATTGATCTTGGTGTCCTATACTCTTAGAGTGTATCAATTATTTATTTGAAAATACACCACTTGACTTCCTAAACAGGTGGGTGCACACATCTCAAAACAAGTAGGCACATCTTGAACCAAGACAGTGATATAACCATGCAGTGATCTTCACAAGCCAGAGAGACCTGAATCGTCACTGTTGTCATGGCAATGATAGATGCCATTACTGATTGCTTAAATTCTCCCTATTGGTAAATCAAAGAGAATAATAACCTAGGCGTATACCTAGGATTTTCTAAAGCTTCCTTGAGTGGTCTGCAGAGCTTTACTTATGTTCACAGTCATGTAATATAAGAGAAGTTATTAGCACTTGGTTTTGTGTGACTTGTGAGTTTGGAAACCATTGGCCCTGCATGTTTATGAAATGCAAATGAAGACCACACCTTTTCAAACAACAAAGTGTGCTTTCTAAATATTTTAATATTTCTTTTTTTTAAAAATGAATTTTACTTTTTAAAAACATTTTTAGGATAACAGCTGAACTGATCAGAAAGTACAAAAATTCTCATATACCATTTGTGTCTCAGCTCCCCATTCCCCAACCCCCAGCGTTTCTCAGCACACATTTCACGAACCAAACTGGTACATTTGGTACAAGGAATAAACCTACAGTGACACACTATTTTCATTCAAGTCTATAGTTTACATTAGGATTCACGCTTTTAATATTTATTTTAAATAATCTAAAACATTAATTTTTAAAATTAAAACTTGCACCTTTATGTTAAAATGATCTTGAGTTTTATTTTCATTAGATATAGTTGACTTCAGTTATGAGTGCCATTTCCATATGTCTTTCTCACCTTTAAGCTGGTGGGGCTTATAGTGATCAAAACATACAAAACACTTTGTATGCTGGGTCTCACTTAGCATCTAGTCTCCCCATGTTCCTGCAGTGTAGTTTCCTGATTTCACATGCATACACACACACACAATCTTTAGAGGATGATGTGTGCCTTTCTTGTTTCATTGCTTTTGTGCTTTTTGCGTTCTGTGAATGTCCTTACCTCATGGTCTCTGCAAGGAGTGTGGGTTAATCATTAAGAGAGGAAGTTTGGTACTGGCCAGGAATTCATGTCAAATGATTGCTTGGCTAGGAACTCATAAAAATAAAATTCTGTACACATCTGAAAGAGACCCTCGGAGAGAGAGGGAGAGAGACAATAATAAATGTCCATCTCAAGAAAATAGGCAGAAGGGAAACACTCTTTTCCTCTATCTTTTGTCCTTGTCAGGCCATCAAAGGATTGGATGGTGTCCACCTGTATTGGTGAGATTGATCTTTACCGTGTCTATTAATTCACATGTTGCTCTCTCCTGGAAACACCTTTACAGACACGCCTAGAAATAATATTTAGCCAAATATCTCTTCACCCTGTGATCCAGTTAAGTTAATGTATGAAATTAACCGTTACACCCTTGAATAGCCAGAAAGAACACTACAGATCTGCCTTTGGCTCTTGTTGAAGCTGTCATTTGATGAAAATATTTAAAGAAAAACAGGGACCTCTTATTTTATTCCCTTTTGATCTGCAACCTTTTTTCAAGTCATCATTACCATTTTCAAATAAAAAAAGAGTACATTAAAAGCACATATCCTTTAGTTGGCTATCTGACTTCTTACCTACCTACCTACCTACCACCTACCTACCTATGTATTTGTTCATTCTAATTTCATTTCCTGAAACCTAGAAACAGAATAGGCCTTTTTAGAAGATCTGGTTCTAGTTTAAGTCTTGCCTCTTACTTTGTACTTGAGAAAACAGTAAGAATCTGTATCCTTGTTTCCTCATCCATAAATTAGGGGAAAAATATGAACTGTGCAGGGTTATAAAGCTTAAGAGACATCGTGCATTTAGAAATGACTTTACTACCCATGCAGCAGCAGAGAAATGTTAACAATATCATGGTGATGAGTTGTTGTGAGGCTGTGATCATTTCTCATCAACCTTCAAGTCAGAATCCAGAACCACATGTTCCAGAAAACACTCACTGGAAGCAAGAATACACCCTGGAAACATGGACCAGGGAAAACCAACATCTCTCACAGGGAATGCACTGTACTCATAGCATGACAGCAAGAAGGAAACCTTGACATTTTTAAGGCTTAACAATTTCCAAAGGGCACTCGCTGGTTATCTCATTTTATGTCTGAAATCAAAACAACTCTCTGAAGTAATCCAGTCACAGATTATTGGCTCCATTTTACAATTTAGAAAGCTCCAGGGTGTCATGAAGCTTCCTCAAGGTTCTAGAACCAGTAAACATGAGAACTGGGCTAGAATTTGAGTCTTTAGGCTCAGTGCAGTATATCTTTTCTGTTGTCCTATGGCTAATAAGGCGAACAAGTGTGTGGAAGAGGCTAAATGGTGCTTACGCAGATCTCGTGTGTGGTGTGATAATTGCTACTGACCTTGGAAACAGCATACAACTCTCAGGACACATAACTGTTTCAGGAAAGTAGGGAATTGTATACATTTTTATTATAATGGTGTATACTAGTAAAGTGGAGATCTGAGTGCAACAGCAAAAAGGTTAAGAGCTTAATCGGTTAATTAGATAAAAAGCAATCATAAGCCGAACTTGCAGGTATAATGAATAGAAAAACAGAGGTGGAAGTTTGACCTTATCTTCTCTCAGGGGCATAATTTCCAACTATTATTCAACTTTTCAAGGCCAATTTGTAAACCTGTGTCACCAATTCAAAAGCCTTTGCCTTTGAGTTGAACAAAAAACCAATTAAAAGTTTAAAACTTTACTCAGTTTGAATAGCCCAAGGGAAAATAAAGATTAAGAGGGGAGGATCCAAAGCAGTATGATTTTATATCTTTATAAAAATGTCTTTAAAAAAGAAGTCCACACAAAATATGTTTTATTTAGATGTGATTTATATGTTATTTTTAAAGTTAAAATTCCCATTACTCCCCTTTTAAAATCACCTCCTATTCTAACTTGGGTCCAAACTAAGTCACAAAACTGCTTCTTTTGTAGCTTGAAAGGATTGTTTTAGATACCAGAGTATATGAAAGCTCCTATAGAACAGTCATTCTCAATATGACACAGTCCTTATACTGGCAGCATGCTCAATATCTTAGAGGTGCAAGTTCTCAGGCCCCACCCAAGACCTACTGAATCAGAAACTCTGGGATAAGGATCTAGCAATCTGGGTGTGTCACAAGTACTCCTGGCAATTCTGATAATTCTGAGCGTTGAGAACCAGTGTTTCAGAAGAAGACATTGACATATGGTTGGCATAGAGTTTTTCAAAGAGAGAACATCATTTCCTTCCAATTATTCTGCAGAATAAACAGGGACACCCAATCTGGAGACTGAATTCTTTTCAGGGCAACACAGCAGAGGGTCTTTTAACTTACACTGAGAATAGTTTTTTGAAAAGTACTTTGTCCAACCCTCTAGATGGGCCACACTGGGAAAGTTAAGTCAGACAAACCTACAATTGATAAGAAAATTTACCCTCTGCACCAAGGCTTGCTTTGCATTGTCTCCTTAGTAAGACTTGTCTTACTTGCAAGACATTATATTGTCATTGGTGTTGACCTTAGATGATGAATGAAGAGATGAAGAGATAGTACATATCATTCTAAAATCCTAAGGTCTAGAGGGTTCCAAAAAGCCACCTGGCCCAGTCTTTGGTCAGCAGTACAGTGGTTGAGGACAACATTCCAAATCATAGCAATAACAGTCATAAATGTCCTCAAAATCTTGTATCTTTTACAAAGTCGTTTCATACATATTAATTTAATGCGATTGTCAAATAACATGTATTAGGGAAGTTGGTGAAATCTTCTCCTTTTCCCCCACTCCTTCTCCTTTTCCCTCTCTCTCTCTCCCTCTCCTTCTTCTTCATCAGGAAATCAAGGCTCAGAGAACCTGAGTAACTTGTGTGAGTCCCAAAGTTAAGTAGGAGAATTGAGACTGAAATTCTTATTTTTCCATCCTCTTTGCTTCATGTTTTCATAGAATCAAGGAATTTGGTTAAACAGGATGAATTGGATACATATAGTGTTTTATTTCTGAAAATTCTCTTTGCAAGTCCATGAGGCTATATATTCATTTTCAGTATCTTTCAAGCTATTAGAAACCCTGGGATCACCATCCACACCTCTTTGCTCCTCTGCCCTTGCCTACCACTCTCCTTTATAGCCTCCATCACACCTCCTTGCCCAGGCAGACACAAGGCCATCTCATTCTTTTAAGATAATGAAACCCACTTGAAAATTTTTGCAAGGAAAAAAAAAGAGAGTTGCAGGAGAGGGGTGAATGTAAGAATGTAATCAAAGTGCATTATATGCATGCATGGAAATATCACAGTGAGTCCCCTCACTTTGTGCATTTAATACAGGCAAATAAAAAATAAAGTAGTAGGAAAGACTGATAACAATAAGGATGTCACTGGAATTCCTGCTTAAGTTACAAATGATGACTTCCCAAGCTAAGTTCTACTTTACCCTGTACATAAAGAAATGAGTGTTTTCTATGGCCTCCAGGAGTGATAACAATCACACACCATGTGTGTTTTCTCTTCCAGGCTCCTATAATGAGTGACCTCCACCTACAAGATGACCAGGGCTGCTCATTATACCCAGGGAACAGACTATTATCCAAGTGCCCTCATGCTTTGTTTCTCTTCCAGCTCTAAAAGGTTGGCAGGAAGAGACAGAGAAGGTGAAAGTGCACAAGTTGCATAGTAATACTGGGAGCTGAGAGGTGAGAGTTAGGTTAGGTCATCCCTACAAGCAGAATTAAGATTTAGTGAATCTAAACATCTGCTGTATTTGGAGGGTTACAGTTATTAATTCAAAAAACATTACTTTGAAAATGATGTTAGGGCATCATGACCCCAGTTTAAAAAAATAACATTCTGCTTCCAGGCACATCTGAATATGGCTATTAGATAAAGCTACTTCTGTTCCTACATGCTCCAAATGAATGGAATGATTTGTACAAGGTTCATCTTACCACCTCCTGTATCAATTGATCTGCCAAGGGTAGGCAGTACATGAAATGAGGGAGCCCAGGGTCTCAAATCGTCCTTCTGTAAGTTCCCTTAGGCAAGCACAGAGTATATGTCTTTTTGGAAGTACAGTTTATTATGTTGTTTGAAAATGTTACTCTGAGCAACAGATGTTATTTCTGGAACCTGAGCAACTTTATTTTAGCAAAAAAGAACCCAAAAAGTCTTGGCAGGAGTTAAAAGATTGCTGGCTAGAAATGGCTGGTATATGGACTTCCAATCTAGTTTCTTAGTCGTACAGTGACAGTTTACATACTGACTCAGAAGTTCATAGTTTGCAGACTTGGAGTGATGACTAATGCAGCCAGGACACAGCAGTTCTCCCACTAACCTTCACTTTCAAGTACTATAGGAAGAGGGAAAATAACCAAAAATCCACTGATGTCCTCAGAATCAATTCAGGTTTGTACAATTCGTTCCTCTTCTTTCATTTAGCTCTGAAGAAAAGTAGTTTGAAGCCTTAAAGAGACAACATTGTCCTTGGTGCCAAGAGGATTATTTATAATTTGCTCTTACATTAAAAATTTCAGAGTGGCATATTGGCCTAATGAAGACAGTACTCTGCTGGAAAACTTCAATTGCATCCTTTAAGATTCTCTCCCAGGGCCAAAGGTCAAGCTTCCAGAGGGCATTTGATGTTATTTTCATATCATTCTCATATATCTCTGACTATTTTGTTCTAATTAGTACCCTTTTGTTAGTGGTAAATTGCTGAGGGAATGAGAGAAAAGGAAAATTCAATGTGACTGCTGGATGGACCAGGTGTAGTCCAAGCCCAGGGAAGTAAACAGTGGTTCTGATGGCCCCAAGATGGAGTCAACATTTAATGACAGGGCTCCACCTAGGTAATTCAGCTGCTGAGTTTGTCAAGGAGGTCCAATCTAGTGATGGGGACAGAGTCTGGAGACAGTCACCAGAGGTGATATAAGACTTTCTTTAGGTGGGTAAGCTGAGGCACCAGATGATCAATCTGTTTTGGATCCATATTCTAACCCAAAAGTAAAGACTCAGATCTTGCTCCTGTCCCTTGGAAGAGGGGATTAATGAGCTTCATAGGATGTCAAGTTCTCAGAAAAATCCACAGGTTGAGCACAGGCTGCTGCGAGGTGCTGAAGGTTAACTTTATGAAAGACCTAAACACTTTAGTTGCATAAGGAGCTCCAAAGGTTGCTTAATAGACAGTGAGTCTGGAGCTTACTTTCAGAAGCATGAGAGAGGAAGATGAACAAAATCCAGGCCCCTTGGGTGTTAGTGGAGCTGCTAATATAAAACTTGCCCCAGTCAGGCTGGGCTCAGAGATCCACAGGTCCATTGGGGTCAGAATTGATTAAATGTGCCATGTGCTGGCCAAATACCTGAGTGATTTCTAATTTATCTTCATCCTTTCCATTTTAAATAGAGCTACATTTCCTAGGTCCCTTTATCCTCTGCATTCCTTGTATGTTTGCCAAAGTGAAGCAGTGTCACAAGATTGAGGAATAGCAGGAAGGGAAAACACAATATCGTCTCTCTTTTTCTCTGCTTCCTGAGGTGTCCCTTGCAGTAACTGCACCTTGCTCTGAATCTTAATTACCTCAAAAATCTCCTTCCTCAAGGTCCTCTTCTGTTACTTTGTCATCTTTACTGACCCCAGCTTCTTCCGGAAGTTCCAGATGCTAGGATCTGGTTACTCACTCCTCATGTTGTCTCCATCTCTGGTGTGGTTCTAACATTCAGTTGTTGCCTTCCCATTTCCTCACTGGGTTCTCAGTCTTTCATTATTTTAGATAATAGCATTCAGCTCTCCTCTATTAAATACCCTTTGTTTGAAAGACCTAGAGTGGCTCCTGTTTTCCACTGGGCAGATTTGGAATTGCAGCAGGGACCATCTAACTATTAAATTATTTCCCCCTTCTAACCTAATTTTTCACATTCAGGTTGAGCCTTAGTTCTTTTGGGCCATTGCACCTTTTCCTCTTGAATCTGTAAAAATTTAACAGAGGCGCCCTTTGAAATATAGCCCAGGAAAAGTGATTTGGTGAGACACAAAATGAAATTATAAATTTTAATTTTCATTCTTTCTTCTTCCCTGATATCTGAGCCATCCATTTTTCCTACCATGGTACTGCTTTATCTTCTTTGAATATAGGTCACCTGGCAGGGGTGATGTCTGCCTAGGGTTTTGCATAGTGCTCTGGCCTTGTTGGGTCAGAGCAAAGGAAAGAACTCATGATTTCCACCTACATCTGTGATATTTTACCAAAAGGCAGAAATAGGGATCCTCATTAACACAACCAGAAGCTCAAGAGCAAACAATATTCACATGGCTTCAACAAAGGTTTTTAATTCTTAGCAAAAATCTGGGCTTAACAGATTGCAAATGGGAAGAATTAAAACTATTCAAGTATAAATGTTGTTATAGGATTCCAAGATCTAGGGCAAAATTATAAGGAGGTCCGAGTGTTGTTCTTCACTATGTCAGTAATTAGCTGTGTGATGAGGGCAAGAATCATCTTTCTGGGACCATTTTCACACCTGCAAAATAAGAGAGTTGAACTAATTAATCCCTAGGATTCTAGAAACATAAAATTATAACCTTACAGTAAATTTGGTTGTGGTCTTTAAAAATAAATTCTTCATGCTTTGTTTTGCTGTCTTGAAAACAAAAGAAAACTTCATGAATGATGAGGGTGTGGCTCAGGTGGTAGAGCACCTGCCTAGCAAGCGTGAGGATCTGAGTTCAAACCCCAGTGCTATCAAAAAACAAAACAAAACAAAAACAAACATGAGCATAGAAAAACAATTTTTTCTGTCCTCCTTTCATACTCCAGTATTCCCACCATTGTTATCCCTTATGTTTTGACCGATGGATATAAGATTCATACCTAATTCTCTCTTCACTTTAAAAGCCACAGTTAGCTCAAAGACTTGTAAAAAAAAAAACACATAATTTTTTTGGCTGTACTGGGGTTTGAACTCAGGGCCTCACACTTGCTAAGCAAGCACTCTGCCACTTGATCCATGCCCCTAGCCCTCTTTGCCTTAGTTATTTTTCAGAAAGTTTCTCACAGTATTGTCTTGGGCTGGCCTTAGACCACAATCCTCCTCTGTATATCTGCTGCAGTAGAGATTATAGAAGTATACTAACACATCCAGCTTGTTTCTTAAGGTAGGGTCTCACTAACTTTTTGACCAGGCTGACTTCAAATTGTGATCTTCCTATCTCTACTTCCTGCATAGTTGCTCAATATAGAGAAATATACCAGCCTTTACAGAGAAACATTTGCAGTTTTATACAAAGAGAAACTTGTCCTTGGTGCTAAGCAGTTATATCTTTTTCCTCTTCCATTTTCCAAGATTTGTGGTAATCTCTAATGCTCTATCCTGTCTTACATGAACTATGGAATATCAAAATTCTCTTCTATTGTCTTAGGCTGAGATCCATTAAATGTCCCCTTTTTCCATTGTCAGGAAGGCACATTTAGTTGGAATTTTTTTGTGATTTTTTAGGGGGGTCTGGTTTATTATGGTGTGATATATTAAGTACAAATAAGAGTTAAAAATCAATAGATGATCTTGATGCCAAATACAAATCTATCTATCTAAATATATATCAGAACCAATTGGGGTTATAATATATATGTGTGTGTGTGTGTGTGTGTGTGTATGGAAACATCACAGGGAAACTCCCTCTGTAGCTACTTTTATCTCAAACAAAAATGTCATTTTTTTTCCTTTTTTCTTTCTTCTACAAAATTGGAGAACAGGAGGGTGGAACAAGTCCTTTGGGGGAGGGTTGACACCAGTGGGAGGGAGGAGGTGGTCAGGAGAGGGGGTAGGAGGATGAGTATGGTACAAAAACATGCATACATTTTTATAAATGCAAAAATGATACCTGTTGAAACTGTTCCAGGAATTTGGGAAGGGAGAGTAAAGGAGAATGGTGGAAGAGGCGAATTCAAGTATGATATATTTGATACATTGTAAGAACATTTATAAATGCCACAATGTACCCACATCCAGCACAATAAAGAAATAAGTATCTATCTATCTATCTATCTGTGTGTATGTAAACATATCAAAATTTTTCCTTCCTATAGAAGTAAAATGAGGACTCAAGGCATGGCTCAATCAGTACAGTGCTTGCCTAGCAAACATGAGGCTCTGAATTCAAACCTGAGTACCACAAAAAAATCAAAAGTAAAATGAATCATCTTTATCTAAGAACTAAAATAGTTATTTCCATGTTAGCAAGGCAGAAAATTATGCAAAAGAGTGGACTACTATCATGATCGTGCTCACAAAATGATAAGGGTCTGTCAAAGGGACAGAAGGGCAAACAGGAGAAAAATAAATAATGATAGCAGTAGATTGCAACCCATTGAATAAAACCAGGTTGCATGTGTCCTTGCTGATATAAATAATTAATGAATAAGTAATTCAATGGGAAGAGAGAAAAGCTCTTGCTTGCAGTAGAATGTCAAATAATAGCTACCAAGGAATAACACAGTTAGGAAATTACCCTTGGAAACCATCATATCAATAATTGATTCAAGCAAGCATCATCAGCTGTTGTAAGAAGTGGGTGAAAGTTTGACAAGGATCAGAAATTTACAGATTATATATTAATTAGTAACAGAAAAATAGTAATTTTGCAGCTGAAAATGCCATTTTAAACAAGTGGCTAAGATTGACATCACAAATGATGGGACCAAGCAACCACCTGTGCATTTCGATTTGAGGAAAAAGACACAACATCACTTCTGTGGTGTTTCTGCCCCAAATACACAATCTGAATCTAATCATGAGGAAATATTAGACAATTGAGACACCTGTTAGTCTCTCTTTAAAAGCTCTGCACACTTGAGATCTCCTGCAGTCTGCAAAAGATGCCAAAGATCTGAAATATTGTATACAGGTATATAAATAAAGTCTGGCCAACTACTGTAACTTAAAAGTTAGAAAAGACAACTAACACCTCAATGAAATGTTTGGTCTTGGATTAGATCCCAGATAGAGGGAAAAAAGGTGGCCCTAAAGGACATTATTGGGACAAGGTAAGAAATATGAACATAGGCTATTGGTGAGTAATATTACTGCATTTATTGTTAAATTTGATACTTATACTATAATTATATTACAAAATACAGTAAGACCATCTTATTTGCAGGTTCATTACATACAGTGTTGACCAAATGCAGTCAAAAGTAATAATAAATAAAAAGAAATTTCAAAACCAAGAATTTTTAACTCCTGTATGCACATCCCACACCTCAGTTGATGTGGAGAAGCTCTCGGTTAGTCCCGGGTGTTGTGTTTAAATCATTATGTGACATAGAATTGCTGTAAGAATTTAAAATTATAACATTTGGAAAGCCTCTAGAATTGTCCTTGACACATTTTGCATGCTCTGTAGGTTTTGCCTCAAAAAAAAGACATAATTGCAAAAGTGGAATTAATTATCTAGTTGCATATCTTTCTGTTGACTATTATCTTTGATGTTTTTTCAGTATTTATATGACTACTGTGTGATTACATAAATAAAATTTTTGTCATGTTTCAGGAAAAAAAAAATCATTGTGTGATCTGCTGGGTGTTTCTCTGCCTTTCATTTTGTGAAAATCTGCCTCCTCAAAAGAAAATGGTGCCCCCAAAGCAAAGTAAAAGTTAGGTAATCCTCCCAGCCCCAAAATGGCAAGAAATGTGCTTAATTTAAGATATAAAATGAAAATAATTTTAGATTTGTTGAAAGGTGGCATGGCTTTATTAGAATTTGGGAGCATAGCATGTCCAAACTACATTCAGATGTTACAGAAAAATGTATAAGTGTTCACAGAAAATTTTTCATATATAAAAATGTATATGAATATATTATATATGAAAATATCCATACAAATATATTTTGTATGCATTTGTATATATGTGTACATATATTCATTTATGCATAGAGAGTGAGGAGAGTGAATGATAAAACAAATGAGACTGAAGGTGAACAATGGCGGATTTAGATAAGCAGAATAAGTTCTTTATTCTCATAGTTTTGTTCTGTTTGGCAATACATCCCAAAAAGTGACAGAAAAGACTGGAAGGAAAGTTCCCCACCAGTGAAGGAACTTGTTTACATTTCACCGACATGAGACAGAGAAACTCAACTTCTTGAGTGATGCAGTGAAACTCTCATTTCCTGGACGTTAGTCGTTTTTATGTGTTTTAGAGCTAGAATTCTGCTTCGTTGTATTTCTTGTTTTTCATCTTTAAGTATAAGGTGGGAACCAAAAGGAGCAAATATGGGATACTTCTGGCAAGTTTAGTTTTACCACTTTAGGGACAGGAAGAAGCTGACAAGTTTTAACACCACATTTTCACAAAACAGGAATATACGGTTGTTTCCCAAGAATGGCCATAAATTACATCCTTCAAGTCAGTCCCAACTGGTGGGAATTTGAATGAGAAATTACTTGCTAGTTCTCAAGCTTCTTGTGAGTCCCACTTTGACATTTTGGCATAGGAAAGCTGGGGGTGGCTGGATTGTAAAATATTTCCCTAAATTACAAAATATTTTAAAGCTGATACCAGGCCCACACGCTTATCTGCTGATTACAAATAGTTTGAAGCTATTTTGGAATTCCATGAGCATCTGCCTTATATGCAATTTAAGTGGCTCCTATTTTTTCCTGTGTCTTCTTAAACAGAAGAGATATAGAATACAGTATGAAAAACTGTCTATCAACAAAACCAGTTACTCTAAAGAGGGCCCAAGAAAAGAAGCCAAAATGGAAGACAAGCTGAGAGAAGCTTGACAGATCTGTATCTGGTCTTCATTCTCTCATTTTACAATAGACAATTGGCTACTTTCTGACACCTACAAAGTGTATTATCACATTTAATCCCCATAATAACTCCTTAAAAATCCCCATTTAGTAGCTCAGATACCTGAATCTTAGAGATGTAAATAACTTGCTATATGTAAATGGTAGGATGGACATTTGGATGAAATTCTGCCTGACTTCAGAGTCTCACTAAGCTTGACCTACCTTGTTTCACTGGCCAGGTCAATCACTCAACTCCACTTTTTCCTGAGGACTCATGTGGCAATGATCATACTTTTCCACTCATGTGTAATTTGTTGTACACCCTCATTTAGAAATAACATAACAATTTCATTAACAAGTATGCCTCAAATCTGTAGGACAATAGTGGCTTTGTTTTTTTTTTTATGTTTTGGGTTTTTTGTTGTTTTATTTTGGTAGTACTGTGGTTGAACTCAGGTCCTTTTGCTTGCTAGGCAAGTGCTCTACCACTTGAGCCACTTCATCAGCCCTTTTTGCATTGGCTATTTTTGAGATAGGGTCTCACTTTATGCCCTAGTGGCCTGGACCATGATTTTTCTGTTTGTGTCTCCTGGTAGCTGGGATGACAGATATACTCTACCATACCCAGCCTTTGGTTGAGATGGGATCTCCTGAACTTTTTGCCCAGATTGGCCTTGAACCATAAACCTCCCAATCTTTGCCTCCCAAGTAGCTAAGAGTGTAGGCTTGAGCCACTGTGCCTGGCCAGGGCAATGGAGTTTCAATTAAAACTTATTACAAAGTTGGTAATCAGTGTTGCAATTTCATAAAATTGGATGTAAGATTTGTGGTAAATCATATCAGGAAGATATAAAACTCCTATAGAGCAGGGGTTTTAATCTTAAATCCAGGTCCCCTAAGGAGTCTGCAGGTGGATTTCAGGAGGTCTGTGAATTTTCATGAGAAGCTATTACTCCTACATTTCTACTCACCTTTAATGACAGTTAGAATGCCTTGTATTGTGAATGTAGAAACAGATCCCCGTGTTATTAGCAAAACCTGTGTTTGTCACTATTGGAAATCACAGATATTTTCAATCATATCAATTGTTGCAGTGACCTCAAAATGTCACTTACATTCATAATGAAGGTGGAATTATCATTATTAGGCTCAAGACTAAATCATATTTAATATGCTAACAAAGAAGCAATTACTATATTGCCAATTTGTTTTTAAAAATATTTTTATAACACTATGTCAATATTTTAAAAATATTATAGTAGTGATATTTCAACATAGTTGCTTTATTTGCAATTATACATATATGTTATAAAATAGTATGAAAAGTGACTCATGGGCCAGGAAAAAGTGGCACAAAACTGGCTAAGGATCCCATACCACAGCACGAACCCCATCAGAGCTTTGTTGGAATACCCTGCTTAATAACTAGCTGTTTTCAGATCCCCTGGAGCACCGGGGTGACCCTGGGCATGTAGAAAGTTTCTAAATCGTAGAGGAAGATAACTGTTAGATACCACCAAGTGTAACACATTCTACCTAGTGCCTCCTAATCAGAAGAGAGAAACCACCATCACCACCCCCTGGGTGGCCGTCCCAGTTTCTGCTGATCCCTTTGCCTCTCCTTTCTACTACAATTTAATGAAGGCAGCTCTTCTGGCAATGACTGCAGTGCGACCCCGTGCTCTGGGGAGCTGGGCCTGTGTTAGCAGGCCATAGGGGTGGAATGGAGCCAAGACTTCTGTGATTCCCTCCACCCTCATTTTCTTGTGGAAACACAGCTCAGGAGGACTATGCTGGAGGGTTGATCAACCCAGTAATATATTTGCTTTGCTCGAAACTCAAGTTGTCTTTTTATGTGTCATTTTCTCTAATTTCGGTTTTTAATCCTTTCTTTTCCAACAGGCAGACTCTGGCCACACCTATACAAATGGTTCCAGGTGTGTGCATTTTTTTCTGAGGGTTACAATGTAGCTTAGACACTTGCTGGAAGGTGAAAAATGAAAACCTTCATGGTATTAGATTACTTTAGATTCTCTAATGCTTTGTCTGCTTTTTCCTTTTATTTTTAATTTCTTGCTTTATATTCTTCATTAAATTTTATGTTCAGCCTAAATGTCTTTTAGCTGAGTTTTTATAACAACTAGTTATTTTATGCATACACTAAATAGTTTCTTTTCCCAGTCCCTTTGTGGATCAAGATGGTCTGCATCAGTGTTTAAGTGCCTGAGCTCTTATAATTTACATTTCAAAAACTGAAAATGCATCATTTCATTTAAATTAACTTCTGTGAATTTCTTTCATCAAATATCAGATCAGGCCCATTCTGAAGTTTAATATTTTTTTTAATTCTAATTATAAAAATTCTATTTGTATAATAGATTTTAATCCATTCTCTTGCCTAAATAAGATATAGGAGTAGTGTTTATAAACATGATTGCTAAGAATCACTAAGACAAGTTTTAATTTACATTGTTTGCACTGTTTGGCAGAGGACCAATGAGACACCACGTGTTAGAAGTAACAGAAGGCTTACTGCTTTTATGGGCCATCTGTGGATGTCCATGATTGCTGCTTATAATTCTAGTGTTTTTTCCCACTCCACCAAATTCTCAGTCATACTGCAGTGCTATTTGGCCAAACTTTCCTTAAAGAAAATGAAACACAATCAATCCCTGATTCATTTTGATTTTTAGGGACACTGTTGCCCTTCCTTCTACTTTCAGTTATATTCAAAATAAAATTTGTATTTGGCTTTATAATATGTGAATTTTTACAGCAGATTTTCTTCCTAATTGTTTTGGTCTGGCAGATTTTGAAAGTAACGTGCCTTGTGTAGATGGCAGTACAAGGAGGTCCCAGGGCAATCTGGACACAACTTCTGTGCTCCACTGATTTCCAGGGAGATCAGTGGGTAAATTGCAAGCCAAAAGACAGATATTAGGAATCTGCATGAGACTGCTAGCTCTGCCTTAACAAAATACCACCAGGTAGGTGGCTTATAAAGCAGAAACTTATTGCCTTACAATATGGGAAGCTAGATGTTCAAAATTAACATGTCAGCAGCTGTTTTTGGTGGGTTTTTTTTTTTTCCCTGAACGATGTAAAGGAGATTCTCTTATATCTCTCTCCTATCTTCTGGTATCCTTACCTGCACCTTGGCTTGTAAATGGTGTTCTGTCCATGTCTTCACATCCTCTCTCTGTATGTGTGTCCCTGTGTCCGTTTTAGAACACAGTCATCATTGATAAGGGCCCACCACGTTATCTTAACTTAATCTTCTACAAAATACTGTTTCCAAATAAGGTCACATTCACTCAGGGTTAGGACTTCTGCATCTTTTGGAAAGACACAATTCTACCCACAACACTATCTATTTTGAAAAATCTCCAAAGAAGATTATTTGCAGCTGCTAGTGAAACTTTTGTGAATCATTTAATTTGCCTTTAGTGAGTATATTTATTCTAGAAGCTTTATCTAGATGATGGGAGGCCAAAAGTGATGGATTAAGAATGTCCTTCTTCTATAAATGATAAATGTTCTTCAATTATTCCTGCATTTTTCTGGGGACCATGGTTCCCTCTTATTTCTGAATCCCATTGTTTCCCTTCTGCTTATAAAACTAGATTTTCTCTGCCTCTTTAAACAAATGCCTAAAGATTAAGGTAAAGGAACTCTTTTGTAAGCAAAGTGCATATCCAGGACCCTGTTATTTGGGTAATTTAACTCAACGCCATTTGTCTCAAACATTCAAAGCCTATTTATCTGATTCCTTTTTATCACTATCCAGAGCAGTAAACTTCACAGTAGTTAGTCTTATAGTTTAAGAGTTCTAATGTTCAAATTTAAAATCAAATACCCCCATTCTTTCTTTCAAGAAAACATTGAGTGACCCTAAGGCCCTGTAGAATGGCTGCAAAAACACTGACCCAGAAAATAAATGTGTAACAAGTCACATTTTTTCCATTACTTAAGGGAAATTGTGGTGTTAATTTTTTTTCTTAATCTCTCTGCTAAGTGTAAATATGTGACTCACCCGAACTACCTCATTCTTAGGCCATAAATATTAGGAGTGTTGACTTCTAAAGAGGTCATATTCATGGGTGGTAAGTAAATACTTGTCCACACATATTAATTTACAAGAAAAAAATTTCCTAAGTAGCGTAACATAAGAAACAATAGAAAACTCAATATGAGTAAAAGTAGGGTTTTTGTTTTATTTTGCTTTGATTTTTGGTGGTGCTGGGGTTTGAACTCAAGGCCTTGTACTTGCTAGGCAAGTGCTCTACCACTTGAGCCACACCCCCAGTCCACAGTATTATTTTAGAAAAAAATATTATGAAAAAAGAATCCTTTAAAAAAATAATTCCTATGAATGAAAACCTAATACAATTCACAAGAATGTGCACACTAGATCTGGTTCCAATCAAAAAGTGTTGTATTAAACTTCAAATACTACACAAAAATTAACTTTTAAAAATAAATTTGTTCGTAGCAAATTTCTATTCCTAATACGTGGGAAGCCACAGGCAGTATTCCAGCTGGGTTGGGTTCCACAATTCAAGTTATCAACTTTATTCTTAAGCATGGCTACATAAAAAATTGTTTTCAGTAGCACAGATGAGATGGCATGTGTTCTCTGCTCTTACAGCAGCCCCTCATGTGTCTTACCTAGTTCAGGGAGGACCAAGTAAGGATGTCTCTAAGAAGTGGTCTGTTTCAGAGCCTATGCTGTCCAAAATAAGTTTCTTTTTATTTTTCTGTAAGCTTTTGCGAGTGGAGATGGGGCGCTATGGCTATAGCTTTGGAAACCATGAAAAGACCACTTATGCCAGTAGAGGGGACAGAAATACCACTTCATATCTAAAGCAGGTGATGCTTCATTGAGAGTCATTTTAAATCATCGTAGGACAACCGGAAATAATAGAGAGGAGTTAATTGCAATGCAATTTCTACTACAACTTTGCTAATATTACTTTGTTTTCCTTTCTGCCTATTTTATTCTATCCTTCTGTGCCTCCCTCAGGCTTTCCAAAATACTGTGGCCAATATTCTTGTCACAGAGAAGCAATGGTATTTAACAGTGAAAAACAAAATGGCTTCTACCTTCTGATAACTCCCAAGTTATTTCATGTTCTTTCAGTATCTCAGAAGTCCTTTATTATTCTCCAAATTGCAGACAAGAAGGTGGCATTAGAGTTAATTTGTACCATCATGGTGACAAGCTCAGAACTTTGCACACAGGACACACTCAACATTTATTGTAAGAGAACATTTTTACAATCAAATGGGTACAGCAACTCAAGAGTAAGGGTAGCACAAAATCTATCAATCCCTTCATAAGGTAGAAAAATCCTAGCTTATTTATATAGGAAAAGCAAGCATAATAAAAGTAGAATTTTGGTAACCTAATCACATTAGCTTTCTCTTCTTATAAATGGGGGTGAGGGAGGGAGCGGAGTGGGTGGTAAGGGAGGGGGTGGGGGCAAGGGGGAGAAATGAACCAAGCCTTGTATGCACATATGAATAATAAAAGAAAAATGAAAAAAAAATGGGGGAGAGGGGTCTTTAACTTTTCCTTACAAAGCTTTGTCTATATACTGGTAGTGCCCTCTAGTGGATGGTAATTATTAGCTGGTACCACTCAATTCCTGGGCATCCTGGTTTACTTGGAGAATTTGTACCATTTACTACCACTTAGTACCCCAGTCCCATCCCATTTCAGGATGAGTTCCAAAGTGACTTGAGATGCTACTATATACAACAGATCTTACTGGCTTGTGGTTTGTAAGAAATACCTAAGTTGAACTCAACCAAAATGAATCAAAGTCATTAAATTACCAATGTGGGTGCAATTTAGATGTTGCGTGCAAACCCTTGCATTGGATGTGTTTATGTAAATGGTTCAAAGCTGTGGACTGTGTATCTGGCAAGTTATTTCCAAGAAACAAAGGAGAAATAAGCATGTTTTCCATTTAAGACACATGTGGTTCTTATTGCCTTCCTGAGATTGGGTTTTGTTTTTGCTTCATTTTATTTTTAAAGTGAGTTTTCCACTGTGAAATAAAGTGAGTTTTATAGAAGATGTTGAAAACACAGAGGAAAAAAAAACAACTGTAGTCAAACCACGGCCAAGACTGATTTTGGATATAGCCTACCAAGGTAGATTATGGCCCTGGAGTATACCTTGGGGGAGCAGGCTCTAATGGATGGAGGGCAATCATGTCATTAACCTTTCACAGTTGTTTTTTCTGTTTATAAAGTCTAGTGATAAAACTGCATTTATGCACTTTTATTTTTCTGTCTCAAATTAGGCATGGTAATTGTATAGTAATAAAAACAGCCACTTATTTAGCACAGAATTTCAAAGCAGAGCCTTAGAGTTGCCATTTTGCCTCCTGGAGAGCATTAATTCTGTCCACACTCAGTTCTTTTCTATCATCCCCACATCCATGCCAGGATTTGTTCTTGTCATAGTAATAACTGTGGTGTATTAGGTTCTTATTACATAGGATAATACAGTGGTTAAGTCTGTAGCCTGACTGCAGTTCAATTCTGGCTTTTCTGCCTAGTAGCTGGGACATTTTGCATGGGTAATTTCAAGTCTGTGCTGCAGCTTTGTCCTTTTGTAAAATACAGGTCCTGTCCCACAAGATTTTTAGGAGAAAGTGATGTCCTGAGAAGATGCTGGGTGCATAGGCAGGACTCTATACATTATTATTAAAATATTTTGATATTATATTAGTATTGTGTCATTTATCCTCACAGCAATTGTATGAATTAGACAATCTTTATCTCTTTTTTAGACAAAGACAATGAAAGAGAGCACTCCACTTGTCCATTGCACATGGCGAGTTATTCTGTTGAGGCTAAATATGAGCTTAGGTCCAGTAGTCTATAAAGCTTGAGCTTGATGACTTCTTTTGGATGTGGAGGGTTAAATAATATTCTGTTTGTTTAATTTATATTGAAGTATAAGATACATATAGAAAGCTGCACAAATCATAAGCTTAAAACTGTCTGAATTTTCACAAATGACAAACACCTGAGATCTCATCATTGCAACTTTACCAGACTCCCCAGAGTCCTCTCATACCTGCATCCAAGACTAACCACTAAGCTCACTTCTAACACCAGAGCTATGGCCAAAGCAAAAAGGAGCAACCTGGGTTCTCCATCTGTTCTTCTTGCCCCTCATTGCTCCCAGCAGCCCCAAGGAGTTTCATAAATCAAAGGAAGAGAGAATGAGAACCACTATCTATATTCTGTATAGTAAAATGCATTCATCTCTGTGTTACTTGAGTCATGTGGTAGCAACTATCAGGAACAATGTCAAGAAGTTGGAATTTGAAGGCCATAGGAAGTGCACAGGGGAAGGCATGTCATGATCACTTAGTAATGTCTGTTAACAGGCACAAAATGGGAGTGGTGGGTATCTGTAGGTACTCCTAGATCCACTTATATGTTTATAGACACCCTTTCTTTTAAGTATTTTATATTCCAAGTCCTGTATCAGAGTGATTGGTATGCTGGCACAATCAAGTAGATGACTATTGTTCAGTACAGATAGGCTGAAGACTGACAGGAATCTCCTAGGCATATACATCTTGCTGAATTTTTCCAATAGAGCTTTTGTGATAAATTATGAAAAATAGAATTTCTTCTGTTAGAGTTAATGTTCCCATCCTCTTCTACAGAGTAGCATTCTTCCCTTGCCATCTATAATGCCAGTTACATTCTGTCATGAGCTATTGTTTTTCGTGAACATTGGTTTTACATCGGAATTACAAAGCCCTTGAGTATAAGTTCTATTTTGTGCTTCTATATATCATCCATTTCCTTTCCCCATAGTGCCCAATTCAGTGTTTTCTTTATAGTTAAGTATGGGATAGATAACATTTTTGCTTTAGTATGATACTTTTTAATATTTTTAATGCTAAGAATTAAATAATGGAATTCAGCTCATATAGAGGAAGCCTGTGATGGAGTGATTTTTAATAAACAACAAGCAAATAAACTCAGAAAAATAAATTTTCTTAGTCACTTTTAGAGACTAAACATTAACAATTAAGGGATTGCTGATGAATTGATTAGAACTGTTGTTCAAAGAATTGATGTACATGGTTTCAGTAGAGACAAAAAGTTTAGTGCCAAATAGCCTCCTTAATATAAGAGTGTCTATATGAATATTTTAAAAACTTTTAAATGTTTATGAAATAGGTAGTTTTAGCAAAAGTGACCTCTAAGTTACTGTGGGCCATCTCAGTGCCTCTGCCTTGGCTAATGTTGGGTCCTTAATAATTAATACACTTAAATAATTTCCTACCAACTCGCTATACCCTACAAGGTTAGGAGTATTTTTCCAGGGTCTTTGAGATGGATTTCTTGCAGCACTCAGCTGCATGTTCTTATAAACCAAGAGGCTTACTGTAGCAGACCGGTGCTGGCATTCTCTGTCATCTGATCTTTGATTTTTTTTTAGGTCATATTTCTTTTTCAGCTCTACCGTACTTCTTTACCCCTTCCTATATTAGTTAGCATTTCCAACGGTCCTTTTGCAAATCTCCAAAGTTTCCATAATGGCCAGTTTATCTGGTCTGCGTGGTGTCTTTTGACTTTATTGCCTATAATTCACTTCTCACTTGTTCGGTTTTGAGTCCATCTACAGCCCCATCTTCAGGAAAGCTCCCCCTGGCTCTTTTCTCTCAATTCACATGATATAAGAATGTATTCCACTCACTCCCTGGGCTGAAAGTGTCCTCCCACTTTTGCAGCGGGAAGCAGTTGTTCTATAGGTGGAGCTCTCAGATTCACCCTCCTTGTTATTCTAAAGGAAGCTGGTGCCCCTCACCCACACATTCTGCACATGTGGTGGGCCCTGATCACCCTTCTCCACCAAGCCTCAGAGATGTCCAGTGCCCGAGACTGCTTTTTGATCCTACAGAAATGATTGATGCATTCATCAGCTTCAATTTAAAATGAATGTGTATTTTCCCAAGTAGAAAACAATTCAATGCTCTCTTCATTCAGCATGTTAATGGATTCATATTTTATAGTCTACCTTCTAATGCATTCAGAACTGATCCTTAGTTGGTCATTCTGGGATAGTATTTAGTTTGATGTTGAATGTTCCTGAATAATTGATCACATTTTGATAGAAATTTTCTGGATCAATGGCCACAATTTCAGATACAGGTTGTATATGTATGTATAGTTTAATGCAAAGTTTCTGTTTTCTCCATCTTTTATTAGTATAAAACAATGTTAATTTATGCCCTAACTATTCTTAAAAATAAAAATATCTGTAGAATTTTATTATAAAATGGTCTTGCTTTTTCCTTCATCTTTATTTATATTATTTTAGCCTGAATTAACTGAAAATTATCTTCCCTCTGCCCCCCGGTTATCTATCTCATTAGGCTTTTAAAACCCAGTTTTACTGAAAGAATGTTATAAGATACTATTTTGCTGAAAGCAAGTTTTACAATAGAAATTATGCTGATTGATAGACCTAGATTTTAATCACTTTGATTTATAATACTAGCTTAAGGTCACATAACCCCATAAAGCAAACCCAAGAAGTCTTTCTGGTCACCAGTATAATTATAGGCTTCATACAATGATTACTAGGGGATGGTGAATTCATTTTGTTCAAATAATATCCAGCATGAAACTCCAGGTTTAATTGAAACAAACATAGCCTTAGAAAAAGAAAATAATCTTTTTCGGTTTCACTAAATTAGATTTAAAAGTTGGACACAATTAAGACTTTTAGAATGCCAAGAAAAGGGCAGATTTAAGGGAGATGGAGGTTTTTCATTAAAGAATATTTGAATAAAACCCAAATAAAAATAAAGCAGAAGAGAGGTTGTTAGCGTAACATTTATTTCTCAGTTATTTCACTTATGGTTAGCATTTATGTTTGTATTGCTTGCCGATCCAATGCAGAGGCCAATCCTGAAGGCCAAACAGCTGGGGGGCTGCCTGCTGAGCAATTCCTGGAGTTGCCTTCACTCTGCTCTTGGCTTGTCCAGGTCAGGTGGGATGGGTCCCTTACTCTGTGCCTCAGAAAAAGTGACTCACATTTTACCTGTAGGGTTATAATGCAAATGGGAAGAAGAATATGGGATCTTGTATGATGGTTTCACGGATAGAATGGTCTTATCTTCCATATTGATGGAACAGATTTAATTTCTTTTCATTAATTTTTAAATTTTTCATAAATTAATTGTACAGTGGGTTTCATTGTGATATTTGGAACATGCGTATAATGTACTTTGGTTACATTTACCCATCTACATTACTCTTTCCTAACCATTGTCCCTTCTCTCCCCTCCTTTTTAACAATGTTTGGTGGGTTTCATTGTTTTGTTTTCATACACATCATATTTGTCATAAGACAAAGGAGTTGGCACATTTCAGCTACTGGTTTTGATTCCTTCATCCTTTATTTTGGATGGTTCAGAGTTTATAAAACAGTTTTACATATATCCTGATACATAATAATCACAACATTCTCATAAAATACTAAGGCAACATTGCCTCCTTGCTTAGGATTCTAGGGAGAATAACAGAGATGTGGTTCAAATCCAGTTCTTGTCATCCAAGTATAGTATTTTGTTCTTCCCTATCCTACAAATTTCTCCCAAAAAGCTCATAAACACATTTTCTATGTACATGTGGGTCATGTGGCTTTTGTAAATTTCTCCATCAACTACCCCAGGCAAAGAAATTAATGGTAGCTTTATTTTTCTCTTAAACAACCTAATCTCAATGTCCAGATTTATCTTCTGACATGAAATTTAAATTAGTCTATTTTATGTGAACTTAGCCTGAAACTTTGGCTTTCTCTGGGAGGGCTCATGTTAACTTGACCACTGTAGGATTTTGGTCCTGCCACTTTACCCATGGTGTGAGAAATCTAAGGTCCAGGGCCCGCGGCAAGCATCAGAAGGTCTTCGTCTTCACCATTTGGTCAAACACAGCCCCCCACTCCCTGCCCTGTGCTGCTATCCACTGGGGACCATGAGGATTTCACATCTACTGTTGAAATCCCCTTGTCAGGCAGGACTGGTTCTTTGTGGAATACCTGTGCACACCTGAAGCACCCCTCAGCTACAGAGCCAACATTTGGATATGCCTCGGCCATGTTTGCAGTATGATGCAATGACCTTATTTGAGATCCATCTGCCAAGCCTTTCTATGAGCCCCCCCCTTACTGTTCCTCCATAACCAAAGTGGTTTGGTGAGGACTCTCAGGAACCAGACAAGCTGTGGATGAGAGATTTCTCCTTATTCAAAGCTGCCAAAGCTAATTAGGAACTACTTTGCCGCTTTGACTCCAACTCCACACAAGTGCTCAGCCTAAGAGAGAGGGGCTATACATCAACATTTCTCTCACTTGCTTTTCTCAGAAAGAGTGTTTATCTCAGATATCTGAAGATAGTGTTGTTTGGAGGTAGGGGAGGCTCTAGCTAGGATCTAATTGTTAATGCCCAGATCTTGTGATATACTTAAATTCAGGAATAAATATTTGTGGTAGGGCAGTGAAGGTCAAAGTCTAATGTAGAGGAAAGAAGAATGGAAGTGAGTAAGAATTTTCAGCTACAATTTTTTCCACCTTTTTGTTAATGCATTATAATTATATATGTGGGTTTCATTGTAATGTTTCCTAAATATATATGATACTTTGATCATAATTACCCTATTACTCTTTCTTATACACCTCCTTCCTTTTATCTTTTTTGCAGTTTTTTTAAAAAGGTTTCATTATGACCTTTTTATACATACTTACATTGTAATATTCTCCCTCCTGGCCTTCTTTTCTCCCTCCCACTAGTACCACCACACACACACACATAGTTCCCCATTTATTTTTATGTCTATTTTGGGGGGGATGTAGCTCCTACATGTGAGAGAAAACATGCTGTATTTGTCTTTATGAGTCTGACTCACTTCACTTACCAACTAAAAAAACTTTTAAAAAATATTTCACCACATTCTCTCACTCTCATTTTACAACCTTGGGTCATTTTGTTCTAGTCCTGTTTCCACAGCATTGAGCATTTAAACTATATTTGGTACACTACTGAATAACAGCTGGATAGTTCACTACATTTGTATGATTCACAATTTTGTCTTAGAAAAAAAGTGATGACAAAGAAAGATTTAAAATGGAATATATTGTGGTGAATTGAATGTGATTGAAAACCAATTGGTAATAGCTTAAAATCTTAGATCTACTCTCTGTCCTCTCTTCTCCATGTTCCCTTAAGGTCACTCCAATTGAAATGTCACCCATATCAATCCATCACCAGTGATTTCACACACTAAATCCAATTCTCAGTCCTCTTCTTTTTTGCAGCACTGGAAAGAGTTGATCAATCCCCTTTCCATACAGAATATTCTTTGCACAGCTGCCAGGATTTTAAACTCTCCTTGTTTCCCTCCCACTTCACCTTCCTAGGCCCTCCCACTGTTTTTTACTTCATCATCTCAACTGTTAAGTTTGTGGTGACTCAGAGTCCAGATGATTCTCTAGCTAAACTGTCTCCTGGTGACATCATCCAATGTGGTGACTTTAAATACCATCATTGTACTGACGAATTTGCAAATTTGTATCTCTAGCCTGGATCTCTGCCTCTACTCCAGACTCTTGGCTTCTGATATCTTCTTTACATGCCTAACAGTTGTCACCAATGTATCTTGTTCAAGAATGACTTCTCATCTTTTCTCTAAAATCTGCTCCATCCACCATATTTCCCCACTTCAGGAACAGCTCTCTGTCCTTCCAGTGTTTTGGACCATACACTGTAGAGTAATCTGTCACTCTTCCTCTCATGCTGTATGGCCATTTCAAAAACAAATCTGACTTTTTCCTATCCACTGCTCTTCACTGGTCCATGCTGAATGATCTCAGTTGTCACAAAAACCTCCTAAGCGCTTTCCCTGCTTCTTTCCTTTCCCTGCCCACATAGTCTGTGATCCATAGAAAAAACCAACCACATCACTTCCTTCCTTATAATGGTCAGATATTTCCCTGCTTCAAATTAAAATCCTACACTCACCAACACGTCTGCATGCTTTCTTCCCCTCACTGCCTCCTCTTCTCCCACTCTTCATTTCATTCTCTCTATTCCAGCTACACTGGCTGCTCTCTGTATCTTAAATATGCCAAATGCATCTCTCCTTCCAAGGTCTTTGTACTTACTCTTCTTTCTGTTTAGAACATTCTTCTCCCAGATATATAGATGGCTCACTCCACTACTTGCTTAGAGACTCTTCCAAGATAATGTCTTATCAGCAAAGCTTTTCTCAACCACCCTCCATAAAATAATACACCACTCCAACTCCTACCATTCTCTTTCCTTTCCTTGCTTTCCTTTCCTCCATACTGCTTATCACCATGTAACACACTATTTTTCATTTGTGCTTTGATTTATTATGTTGTTCCAGATATCTAAGACCATGAAGCTGGAGGGATGAGACTTTGGTCTGTTTACATCTTTAGGATGTAGAGGATCCTAACACACAGAGCTTATCCATAAATATTGGATGAATGAATGCACACACTCAGTGTTAGTACAGCTAGTGAGTGCTGCTAGCTCAGTGCTTTAGCTCAGTGCTTTGTACATAATTGGAGCTCCTGGATAGTCCACCATACCTTAAATCTGGAAAAAGACAAATAAAAGAAAGCCTAGGCAAGATTGATTTACATGAACAGAAACAGAACTCTGAACTGGTTTCTACTGGGAAAAAAAAAAAAAAGCAAAGTTTAAGACCTGACAGGCAATGTAACCAGAGAAACAGAAATATTATGAAAAAATAAAAAGATATAGTATAACTAAGAAAGAAGAAGTACTGTAAGAGAAGTGAAGAGTGCTTTTGAAAGGCTCATCAGTAACTTGGCCACAGCTAGAGAGTCAATGAGCTTTAAAATATACCGTTAGAAATTTCCCAAAATGAAATGTAAAGGAAAACACACCTTCCCAGAATATCCAAAAACTGTAGGATAATATAAAAAGTTATTCCATAAGGGAGAAAAGAGAGAATGGTTTAGAAGGAATATATCAAGTAATAATGAGACTCTTCCAAGACTAATAACAGACACCAAGCCATAAATCCAAGTTCATAGAACACTAAACAGGATAAATATAAAAATCACATGCACAAAACACCAAAGACAAAGAAAGCATATTGAAGGAAGCTGAGATAAGAGGTCTTTTCTAAATATGGATAAGGATAAGGGTTATACAGTGAACTTATCAGAATCCAGCCAAAAAGAGAATGAAGTAAAATATAGTGCTGAAAGAAAAAAGAAATCACCAACTTAAAGTTATATATAACCGAGAAATTATTCTTCAACATGAAAGAAAAATAAAGATTTTTCTCAAACAAAAGCTGACAAAATTTATCACTAGCATACCTGCCTTGTAAGAAATGTAAAAATGAAAAGTTCTTCATGGAGCAGAAAAATAATATATTTTAGAAACTCAGATTTACATCTATAAAGGAGAAATGGAAAAGAAATAAATGAAGGTAAAATATCTTTTTGTGATTCTTACTCATTAAATGATCTAGTATATAAGTTGTTCAAATGATAGCAGTAACAATATATGAGTGAATATAGCCTATAAATAAGTAAAATGAATGGTGATAATGTTATAAGAGAGAGGAGAAGAGGGTAGGAAATACTCAGGTATAAAATAGCCTGCACTACCTATGAAGTAGTATATAATTAGATACTTCTTATTTTGGCTTATAAGCCCTTCCTAATGTGGCTAGTTTTCCAGCCAATAACCCACAGTTCTTCTCACCTAACCCTCATATTGCCTGCCACTCTCTGATTTTTTCTAGTTTTCCATACACACCGTGACTTTTTGAAGCTACATGTCTCTTGTTTGGAGCTATGAAGATAGCCAAAGGAGTGATGATGGTTTATAAGAAGGACTCACTCAAGGTTACTCCCTGAATTAGGATCTGTAGGCCCAGCCAGTTAAAACCATATGTGCCACAGAGATAAGAAACAAGACCATGCTGAACAACAGGCTGTGCCTGAGCAGAGAAACTTGTAAGAGCCAGGGACCTTTGTATAAGAGGCTGCTCAGTGAGGATTATACCAGATATCCCTCAACTTCCCTGAAATTCTTAGTCACTCTGAATCACTTTTATACCTACAATAAAATCCAAATGCTTCCAGCTGGAAATTTCTCATGTTCTGCAGTAATGAAAGCATTGGAAAAAAATCAACTGTCAATGCCATGTGCATTTCCTCTTCCAGAAAAAAATGCAAAAATTAAAATCTAAATTTTACATCAGAATCCCTTGACAATTTAAAAAAATACCTACTACCTTATAGAAAATTCTGTTTAAACATTATGTCTTGTAATAAAAATAAATAAAGAACTATAAATTTTTAAATAAAGAACCATAGCCTGAGAAATTTTGTAACTTATTTCTTTGTTTTTGCTTTTTTTTTTGCAAACTATTTTTTTTCTTTTATTCATATGTACATACAATGTTTGGGTCATTTCTCCCCCCTTCCCCCCACCCCCTTCCTTCCCCCCCTTGCCTCCTCTCCCCTCTTACCCCCTCGCTACCAGGCAGAAACTATTTTGCCCTTACTCTAATTTTGTTGAAGAGAGAGTATAAGCAATAATAGGAAGGAACAAGGGTTTTTGCTAGTTGAGATAAGGATAGCTATACAGGGAGTTGACTCTCATTGCTTTCCTGTGCATGCGTGTTACCTTCTAAATTAATTCTTCTCAAACTAACTTTTTCTCTAGTTCCTGGTCCCCTTTCCTATTGGCCTCAGTTGCTTTAAAGTATCTGCATTAGTTTCTCTGCATTGAGGGCAACAAATGCTATCTAGTTTTTTTAGGTGTCTTACCTATCCTCACCCCTCCCTTGTGTGCTCTCGCTTTATAATGTGCTCAAAGTCCAATCCCCTTGTTGTGTTTGCCCTTGATCTAATGTCCACATATGAGGGAGAACATACAATTTTTGGTCTTTTGGGCCAGGCTAACCTCACTCAGAATGATGTTCTCCAGTTCCGTCCATTTACTTGTGAATGATAAGATTTTATTCTTCTTCATGGCTGCATAAAATTCCAGATTGTGTATAAATACTACATTTTCTTAATCCATTTGTCAGTAGTGTGGCATCTTGGCTGTTTCCATAATTTGGCTATTGTGAATAGTGCTTCAATAAACATGGGTGTGCAAGTGTCTCTGGAGTAACCTGTGTCACATTCTTTTGGTTATATCCCCAAGAGTGGTATTGCTGGATCACATGGTAGAACTATGTTTAGATTTTTAAGAAGCCTCCAAATTTTTTTTCCAGAGTGGTTGTACTAGTTTGCATTCCCACCAGCAGTGTACAAGGGGTTCCTTTTTCCCCACATCCTCGCCAACACCTGTTGTTCGTGGTGTTGCTAATGATGGCTATTCTAACAGGGGTGAGGTGGAATCTTAATGTGGTTTTAATTTGCATTTCCTTTATGGCTAGAGTTGGTGAGCATTTTTTTCATGTGTTTTTTGGCCATTTGAATTTCTTCTTTTGAGAAAGTTCTGTTTAGTTCACTTGCCCATTTCTTTATTGGTTCATTAATTTGAGTTCCCTATATATTCTGGTTATCAGTCCTTTGTCTGATGTGTAGCTGGCAAATATTTTCTCCCACTCTGTGGGTGGTCTCTTCAGTTTAGAGACCATTTCTTTTGTTGAGCAGAAGCTATTTTGTAACTTATTTCTTAATCATCCATCATAATTAAAGCAAATAATAATATTGAACTTATATGAAACTGGCTTGAAATCTTAGACATCAACCTCATAGATTTTGATTAACCTTTGATTTGTTAACCTTTAAGATACAAAGACAAAACCAAATCAGTTGATGAGAATATTCAATAATTAATTTCTTCTTATTTGTTCTTTCAGTTTAAATTATGCAATATTGTGATTTTGTTCAATCATACAAATTGATTTTTCTATTGAAAATTAAATGTTTTCTTCATTTTACATTCTTTATAAGCATTTCTGAACATCTACTTCTTATCAAACATGTGAGGAATTACAAGTTATGGTTTTCCAATTTTTCCCATCCTCATCTATCATCCTATGACCCAGTGCCACTATCAAATTAACCCTTGTCTTACCATGTCAAAATAAATCAATTTTCAGGATTTGAAATGCGCTGAAGCTAGACTCTATTGCTAGACTTAAAAAACCAAAGTGTTTCCTAGTAATTCATGGAGATCATACCACTTCTTCCTAGGAAATATCTTTAACAGAGAATTTACATCTGTCCTATAACTCTTCCTTAGAGTAGTATTTTTGTCAGAATGCAGGATAAGTCAAATTTTTCAGGCTTAAACAAACACAGTAATTTAAAGGCAATCCCTAGACCTCATCTGGAACTAATTTACTTCTCATTTTAACTTCTGGCATTATGAAGCATGCATCTTTATATTGCATTCATTTTATATTTCCATGAAATTGTTCCATTTCTATTTTTATGGGGCTTAAGGGTTTTTATGTCAATTTATTTTGACCTTCACAGGAAATAGAGCAAGGGGGCAGGTGTGATAAGGGGTGGAGGATGGTGCTGGTTTTCCGTAAAGCTCTATAAACAGATTTTTGTACTTGACTTAATCTGTTAGCATTTTGAATTCAGCTAGAAATTTTGAAGCGTTTAGGTGGGGGGAAAATAAAGGGAATAAGAAAGGACACCATGAAATGAGATTGAAGAAACAGAGTTCTGGGCTAGGTCCTCTTCTCTTACTATGAACTATGTATGTGGAGCATGTAACCTCACCCGTCACATTTACAACCCACTGGAAGATGGCACTCTGGTGAGGACTACTCCCTCCAGCCTCTTGGTGTAATATCAACTGCTTACAGAACAGTATGTAGCACAGTACTCAGGACATGACAGACACTCAACAAATACATATTGAATGTATGACAGATGGGTGGATGAACAGAAGGACAATGGGTGGATAAATGGATGGCAATTTTCCACCTAATGGTTTCGTTAATCTCTCATGTTCAATACATTCAAGCTCAACATCACTTGCTTTTAACTCATCCCCCTGTTATAGTCTGCCTCAAATAATAATGCTACCTCCAGACTTTTGTTCCATATGGAGCCATTTCATTCATCTCTCTCCTTTACTCTCCCCATCAAATCAGTGAACATTTATGGACCAGATCAAATCTAGCCATCCTCCTAATCAGAAACTCCATATGCCCATAAAGCTCAGAGTAAAATCCAAGCTCCTCAATGTGACGTGTGAATTCTTCCATATCCTTGTCTTAAAGAACCTTACAACCTGGCTCCTACATAGCTCCACTCACATACACCCCAAGTCACATGAACTAGGTTGACCTAGGCTCTTGTGTCCAGGCCTTGTTCTCTGCCTGTTGAACCTGTCTTCCTAAATTAGTGAGTGAAAAGTCATCCAAAATTGAACTCACAATTCAGCTGTAATAGGAAAGTCATCTCTAGTATCTTACCTGTTGAATCCTTTCTGTTTTATTTCCTTTGGTGTTTTTTACAATAAGTGTGTATTGATTAACTGAATATTGTGAAACTTAGCTGTGATAGGAGGTCCAAATAGAAAAGCATTTTTCTTGTGGTACTAGGGATTGAACCCAGGAGACCTCACATTTAGGAGGCAAGCAGTCTACCACTTAAGCTATGCTCCCAGCTTTAAAAAAGCACTTTAAGAGTATTAAGTTTATTTAAAAGTAAATATGCCTGGAATCTTTTTTTGTGCATGCATCTTTTCTCTGAGCCTCTTTCCTTAATTCTTGACTTTTCAAATTGCACAATTTTCTGGGAATTACTTCTTACATCTTATTTCTAGTCCAGCTCATTTCCATTTCCTCCCAGCACAGTTCCTCAGCTTAGAGTTGACTCTTGGTTCCTTTTGATGAAGGATGCTGAGATTTCAAGTGGGCATATTCTTGCTCTTAAGCCATCACAACAGCTGGTAAACCAAAGCTTCAAAGAGCTGTCTTTGTGTCACACAGCAGACTAGGCCAGGGCTCAATCCTGAGATCACCATAGCTCACTGCTTCCCTGAGGCACAGTGGCCCTTGACTCTTGAGGGAGGACAGAGCTGCCACAGAAAAGAAAGGAAGGACTTCTGAGAGGAAGAATGTGTCTTTAGGAGGTGGTGGTTGAAGAAGACCCAGGAATACAGTATGAAAGAACAGAAGTGTTAGATCTAGGAGGGTTACGGGTGGGGAGGGAAGGTAAATTTAACTTGGAGACTCGATTGGCAGAACTACAGGTGGGAGAGGGAAGAACTAGACTGCCTTGTTTATTTTAGTTACCCCCATGGTTGCTGTGTCTAAGCTGGAGCAGAAGCAGCCATGGGGTTGATACTTTATAAAGTGTTACTCCAATTTTATCTCTCATGTTTTCTCCTCTGGAAAACACAAATTTTGCTCCCTCTGAAGCACTAAAGTAACTCACTTCCGTCTAGCCTTCCTCTTTCACCCCCGTCCTTGCAATAAGGATGCTAGGCATTGCAGCAGGACTAGTCGCACACACATTTTCCCCCCCATGGGGCAAGAAAAGTACAAACTCTCAACTCCTCGAGAACAGGAAGTGTATATCATTTCCCTTGTCATCTTCTTTATTGCCTAAAACGGTTCCTGCTATTCTAAGTTTTGTTATTTTTGTGGAAAGAATGAGCTTGTTAATGACTAATAAAAGATAGTTGCTTATAGCATACGACTTTATATCTGCATCATTACATACCGCTTACTCATTTGCTGCATTCTTAAAGACCTTTTGAAAAGAAAAATGAGAATGTTGTTTATGTGTAAGTTTCCTTTTTGCTTCTTGAAATTCATATTCTCTTTCTGTGTTGCCATAGTTTCTGGTAATGGATATTTTCTCCACAAAACAGGAAATCTAGTCATGAACCAAAAATCCAGTCCTTAAAGCATGCTTCTCCATAGGATATATGGTTATATAGAAAAAAAATTGAGCAATGCAGAATTAAATCATATTAAAATATAGCAGTAAATATTTCATATTGGACAAAATATGGGCTTTAAAATATAAAAATAGCTAGGTTCAATCTCGGTTCTGTCATTTAATGGATCTATAAATCTAGACAAGTTTACTCAATTTTATGCTCAGGTTTTTATGTGCAAAGTAGGAACATTACTTCCTTTCAAGAGTTTGTGTGAGACATAAATAAGTTTGTAGTCAGTATCCAGTATTTACTTAGCTCCCCTTTGGATACTTAGCATTCCAAAAGTCTGATTAGTGTTTTTGTTTAAAACATAAATAAAACCTACATAATCACATTTTCTAAGAGTATATACACTTTAATCCAACAGCTAATATGACTAAGAAATGGATCCTAGCTTCACAAAGTTAATTCATTCCCTAATAACAATCTCTACTATCTAGGGTGTGGAACCTTTTTTGGGGGATAATGCTCATTTTAATTTTTCTGTGACACTTTGACTGAAATCAAATTTTAGGCTAACAGAAGTGTGAGGCATGGTTTACCTCTGGCCTCCAAGAAGAAGCATAGTAGGTCATGTGATTCTTGGTCAATCAGCTGGGCCACACGGACATCAGAACCAAGCATTGAACCTGTGAAGTGATTGGCATATTTTCAAGAAATGGAAGATCTGCTTTAAAGAACATGTTTTTCAAATAATAGAAACACACCAGAGTGAAGACCCAACCTCAATCATAACATTAGATTCAAATGTTTTCCCAGGTTGTTTCCTCACTTATTTCTCAAAGATGTATTGGGTAGTATATCAGGGATCAGGCACTTCTGCCAACCCCTGGAGATAGAGATGAGCCAGGGTTAGTATCCGACCTTAGATGACAAGACGCACAGGAATATATATGACTATTTACAAAGTAGTTGTGCACATTCTAGAACAGAGAAGCAATGAACAATTTTATATCACAGTAGGAGCAAGGCCTTGGCAAGGCCAGAGAAATTTTATTTTGTTTTTGTTTTAGTTTTTGAGACAGGGACTCACTATGTACCCCAAGCTTGACCTTGAAATTTTGAATCTGTCTCTACCTCTTGAGGGCTGGGATTGAAGAGGTGTGTTCCCATGATACCTAGCTTCTTTTTCCCTATGCTACTGGGACTTGAACTCAGGGCCTCACGCTTTCTAGGCAGGCACTCTACCACTTGAGCCCTTTTTTGCTCTGGTTACTTTTGAAATAGGCCCTTTCATTTGCCTGGGGCTGACCTGGACTATTATCCTCCTATTTTATGCTCCCCACAGTAGCTGGAATGACAGGCGCACACCACTTTACCCAAGTATTGGCTGAGATGGGGTTTCACAAACTTTGCCTGTGCTAGCCTCCATCCTCCCAGTCTCCACCTCCCATGTAACTAGAATTATAGATGTGAGCCACTGGCACTCAATTATCTTTATTTTTTGTGGTACTGGGGAATGAACTCATGTCTTCTCCCTGGCTATATGAATGTTCTACCAATTGGGCCACACCCCCCAGATCAGGAAAACTTAAAAGAAAAATGTGATGTTCCATCATTTGCTGCTGGTAGATATACTGTCTGATGAGGAGTAACATTATTTATGAGCCTTGCATTCTCAATATGTCTTTCTTTTCCCCTTGGCCTGATTTAGTTCCACTTTGCATTACCTACTTAATATGCTGAGTAGTTATTAGCTTATTTGGAATTTTCAGGGGGCCGAGTTAAAACAAAATCAGTATAGTTTTCTTTATATGTAAAATAGTGTTTATATTATAAATACTTATATTTTAAATGATTTAAAATATATTTATATTCAAAATAATATATACTTAAAATAATATACTTAATCAAAATAATAATATACCCTGAAGGAGACATACGAGCAATTAAGTCAAAATGATGAAGCAAATGCCTTACAAGCACAAGGCCCTGAGTTCAAACCCCAGTCCTACAAAAAAAAGAAAAAGATGATGAAGCTTACCATGTCATGAGGATAATTGTGTCTTCTATTTGTGAGTCACAGAATTAAGGGAATAATATTGTGGATCCACACTGAGGCAATAAAAGAAGACAGGGTGTTCAGAAATTGATGTCTACAAAATCACTTTTTTTCCAGAGATATTTCAGGCTTTATTTCCACCAGGGTTTTGATTCTTTTCTTTTGTAATAAATGCAGTATTGAACAAAACTAGACAATGTGTTTTTTTTCAAAATGTAGGTATGTGTGTCAAAATATACTTATGCACAAAATACATATAATATTCTCTATGAACTGTTTTAAGGGTAACAATAGAAGCATACACCAAGCTGACCCCTAAGCTCTGTGGCAGCAAATTCTTCATCTAAACAGAGGATTGCACTAGGGTTGGGTATGTAGCTTTGTGGTAGAGTGTTTGCTTAGTATGTGCAAAGCTGGGTTTCAACCCCAGCACCACAAACAGTAATAAAAATAAATAATAATAATAATGGGGTTGCACTAACTAATGAGTCAGAAGAATGCACTGAAAGAGTGTGGATCTCGAGACCATGAGGAATGGTCTCGTATTTCAGGAGGAAAAGTAAATGTGGAATCTAATGTCTTCCTTGATACACATTTATCCATATCCATACCCATGTCCATATCCATGTGTTCATGCTCTGAGGACAGGAAGAGTAAAGCTCCGTTTGCAAAGACCCAGCACAGTGTCTGGACTAAACGTGCACACTCTGTAAGTGAAAGTGGATAATAACAGCACTACTGCACTATTTTTAAACTTTTTCCGATTATAATTTTATAATTTTTATGATAGTGTTAAAATTAAGGTTGTGCTTAGTGAAGTGAAAAAATGATTCCCACGTGGTATTAAACTCATCTCTTTGTCATGATTTTTAATACTTGCTGTATTTATTATGACACCTTCACTATAGATCATAAACTTCAAGCTGAAAGCAATTTAATGTTGATTTTGCAACCCATGTGGGCTTGGTGACGTGTGCCATTAGCTCATGTTTCTTTGTTGGTATTCAGGTCAAGTAACTACAGTGTAATAAAGTGAACAAGAGGAGGTGAAGCAGGGAGAGAGGTACTCAATTTCCTGGGTGCACCCTAGTTTTGAGAAGTTTCACTCTTAGGATGCTGTGTAAGTTTATTATAATGCCCTCACATGGCTTTTATGCTTTAGTTTTAGTACTTCTAACCATTGAACAATGACAAATTTGATTGTAAAATAAAATGGGAAAAGTAATTGAGATAACAAGTGACCCAACCCCTAATGGATTCTGACTGTACTAGCATTATCCCTGGTTATCTTCTTTCTGTGAGGAAAAAACTTTTGTTTTTTTCACAGAATATTTAAAACTACTGAAGAATTATCCAAAGCATAATAACTTTTTTGGAAGGCTATTAAAAAATGTTTTAAGGGCTAAAGGTGTGACTCCAAGGGTACATTGCTTGCTTAGCAAGCATAGGCCCAGTACTGCCCTCCAAAATCTATTTTTAAATTACTTGGTCTTGTAACTTAAAACTATATGTTTTTATGGAGGTCTTGAAGGTTATAGAATGAAAACAATAAATCACTTAATAATATCCATAATAACATTTCATTATTTTATGAATCAGGAAATGGTAAGTATTGTCTAAATCATACCAAAGGTTTTCATTGGGGGCATTACCAAGGCAAATTCAAAAGTTGCTCATGGTGGGTCTGAGATATTTTTTCTTGTGGTATAACCTAACCTATTATGGTAGGAGCATGACACAAAAGGCAAGATTTGAAGACAGAAAATCAAACTGTCTTTCAGGAAATGTCTGAGAATGACCACTATAAAAAAGGACTGTCGAAATACATACAACTAACAAGCTGAGAGGAAATAAGATATGAAATATGCCAGGAAATGGGCTTAAATTGCAGCCTACCTCCAAAAATGGTAATTCATTAGGAAAAGAACTTTTTGAAGGCAACTTTGACCACGCTGATTTAAGCCTAGCACGAATTGAAAATCTCCCCACATGAAATATGAAAGTTAGGAATAGTGCAAAGCTGGAAAAAGAATGAATTGAATAGATAAAGGATGGCAAGAACATGGGTTGTGCTGAATTTTTTTTTTAAATAGAAGAAAGTAGAAAATGAAAGAAATACTTTACTGGGTTTGGGTTCGCTTGCAGCTATCGAACAAGACTCTGGAACTTACAATCACTCTAGCCATCTTCCTAATCAATACTGTGAGATGGGACCAAATTGATTGTATGGTACATGAAACACAGCCAAGGAAAAGCTGACAAGACCTAGACACCATGATATATTTGGCCAAACACACTCCTTACTCTGTGCACATTTTGGTCAGTTTCAATAAAAACAACACTACTGAAAAAGGAAAGTTGTTCGTGGTGGTCAGGTGGTGAGTAGCACTCTTTAAAACACTCTTAGTTGAAGCAGAAATTCTTTCCCCTCTTGTAAAAAATCTCACCCGGCCATTTTAAATGCTTTTAGCTGGGTTTTTTCAATACCATACATGGCTATAGTCCCACAAGTGCATATCCTACAATAAATATTCTTACATGTTACTGCATTTGGGGATAGATTTGTTAAATAAATAACTATATAACTGCAGACTTACACAGACAGCAATCACAAATGTTTAGTAGGTCATATGTGCTTAAGTATGTCACAAAATGATTGCAGTATATACATTGTTATTCGGGTTATTTATGAGCTGTGCAAGTGAAAGTTGGTGGCATAACACGATTATTTTTAGAATATAAGAGAGAGTCCTATCTGTATCTCTCTTGAGTATGGCTCTTAATTATTTTTAGAATATAAGAATACCAATTTTAGCTCGCAATTAGCTTGAAAAGTTCACAAGAATTATTCATAAAAGAATTCTTGCCTAAGTCCTATCTAATCAATTTTCACTTTAATTCATTATTGTGACCATTAAAGCTGGCATTCTCAGGCTTCCCTCATCATTATAATGATGTCAAGAATTATTCTGATTCATCAGCCTGGCTTGCTAATCTTTACCAATGGCATGGTTATTTTTAATGTAGCAGTTTTGTCTTTGAGTTCTCATTTACAAATGGAATATCATCCCACTGATTTATTACATTAAGAGACTTTTTAAAAATATATCTTTGGATTAAATTCTATATACTGAATTTTCCATTCTGTTAGAAACCAACTTGCATTAATAATCATGAAATTTAGAATGCTAACAATACTAAAAATAAGCATTATATGGTGGAGAATTATCCAAGTAAGTTATAAATTAAGTAAAAGGAGGAAATTGATCTTCCTTAAGCTAACCACCAGACATGTTTGGCTAGTTCGGTGGAAAGATACAGATTTTCAAGGGCAATAGGAAGAAAATAAACTATTTTGGAATGTGGGGAATTAACTATAACTAACTGAATCAGTCAAATCTTAAAACTTCAGAAGGAAAACACCTTGCATCCAACTCCTGGCAGAGGTAAAGATTAGCAATGTCACCATTTTACTTTGAAAGTAAAACTTTGCCCAGGGTAGTTGGGATGGACAGGACAAGAATTCAAATACTCCCTATATAGCTATCCTTATCTCAACCAGCAAAAACCCTGTTCCTTCCTATTATACTCTCTCTACAACAAAATTAGAAATAAGGGCAAAATAGTTTCTGCTGGGTATTGAGGGGGGGAGAGGGAGGGGGTGGAGTGGGTGGTAAGGGAAGGGGTGGGGGCAGAGGGGAGAAATGAACCAAGCCTTGTATGCACATATGAATAATAAAATAAATAAATAAATAAAATTTAAATTTTAAAACAGTTTTAAATTTCTAGAAAGGAGGCAAAATAGTACAGAAAATTTCCATATCTCATATACCCAGTTTGTCCAATTAGTAAAATCATAGTATAATATATTTTTTCACAACAAACAAATACATTATTTTTAACTAGAATCCTTACTTTATTAAGATTGTTTTTAGGTTTTCTACTGAAAGTACTTTTTCTGTTCAGAAATACCATGCAGAACCCCAAATAGCATTTAGTTGTCAAGTCTGTATAGTCAACACTAGGATGTGACCATTTCTCTGATTTGCTTCCTTTTTATGAATTTCATAGTTTTGCATAGTATTAAGAATTTCTATCTATTGATATTTGTCTCAGATTGTTCTCGTGATGTTCATGTGATGTGTTTTGGAAGAGAGGTGCAATGCCCCACTCATCCCATCATGTAAAGGGTGCATAGTATTAACATTTCTTGACTCTGCTGTCAGTAAGCTTGAGCACTTGCCTGCAGAAGTCTCTGACAGTTGTCTCTCCTGTGCAGTTACTGTCCCATCACCCCTTCCATATTGGATGATTTGAAGGAAGTCACTCTGTTCAGTTGCCTCTGAAATCTGTTAGAAATTCCCCAACATTATGTGTTATTTGCTGCTCGTTTTCCATACATGTTTTCTTTTTGAGCACCTTCTTACTTTTTGGCACACAAAGATATTCCAGACTCATTGTCCTAGGATCAAAAACTCCTATAAAGAATTCTGGCTCTGTTGGGAGATAATATTACAACTGAAGATCTGAGTACTCATTGCTACTGGAGTATGTTGCATTTAGACACTCTCAGAGCATGTTAAGAGGACAAATACATGGTAGTGACCAGATATACACATATTCCTAAGCAATTTGGTATGCTCCCATCTGTGTCTATAAAAAAAAAGAAAATTGGATAAATTTTTATAATGATCTTTTTTTTGGTATGGTTCTAGAGATTAAACCCTAGAAGTAGAAGTGTTCTACCCCTGAACTGCAGTCCCAACTGCTGTAGTAACCATTTTAATGAACTATAGAAGTATAATTCAAGTATTATGAAAAGACTATTGTAAAGCATTTTAGATTATATATTCATGTAACCTTTTGAGAAAAAGGCTATGGAAAGATGGTATGGTTCTATTATGTGCTGTCTCGGATTAATTTTCCTGCTACTTCTCTTGATACTTGGCTGTTACTTAACTGTCAAAGATGAGTAATCTGTGACATGCATGGACACGTGTTTTTCTTCTATCTAGACACTTATGCCAGACACTGTTCTAGACACAAGAAAACTGTGGATAAGACAAATTGCATGCCCTCATGGAAATGCAATCTAAAGAATCAAGCAGTACGATAGTACTGAAGATACATAAGCATCTCAACTGTTTTATTACTATTGTCATTAATGGTGGTGACAGTGGTAGTACTAGTAGCTCCACAATTGCAGTAGTAGTCGTGGGAGCAGGAGGAGGAGTCACCATAGTAGTAGGAGTAATATTGTATTTAAGGAAAGCACAAGGGTACAGTAGTAGGAATTTGCTTCATCTCCCATTACACTCACTATTGCTCATTCTCTTTTAGGCACAATGTCTAAATGTTCCTTGAGCAAACCAAGCACACATTCCTGCCATCATGCTTTGCATTGACTCTTCTCTCTGCCTGGAACATTTCCCTGTGGATATTTTCCCTCACTCATTTCAAATATCCCCTTATCAAAGAGGATTACCCTGGCCACTATATTGTAAATACCAGGTCTCACACCCTTATCCTCAATGATGAAACCTCTTTAACCTGCTCTATTTTTCTTATCCCAGAGTACTTATCATCTCTACCACATTATAGGCTTTAGTTATTATTTTTATTTGTAATCCATTTCATCTCCTAGAAGAAGATAAACTGTATGAAATCAGAGATCTTGGTCTTAATTGTCAGCTGGATTATTCTGAACACCTACAGTATAACCTAGCTAAGAGTACTTGGTCAAAGACATGAGGTGAGGCAGAATTTGGGGTAAAGACAAAACATGAGGTGGGTTACATTTCAACAGAATCATTGGCTGCTTTGTGGAGAGTAATCCGGGGGGGGGGGTTGTGCAGGGTCAGTACAAGCAGACAATTTACCATTCAGCTAGCTGTGGTCTCTTTACTCTACCCAGGTAGGAGGAGAAACTCCTCTACTGCTGGCAACCAAGGTCTAAGAACTGGACTGACAGACCCAGAGGCTTCCAGCTCCACGATCTAAGAGGTAGGGGCCTCTTAGCAGCCAGTCACTTACAGCTCTAGGCACTCTCAGGCTGGGGACTTATTGCTCTGGCTTTAACCTCCAGTGACACTGGCACCTGGCAGATATTGTAATCCTCAGCTTCCAGCAACAGCAGACAGCAACAAGCAGCAGCAGGCAGTGCCTGCTAGTGTTAAAATTCTTGAAGGTCTCAGATCCTGGGACCTGGGACCTTCAGTTGTAGAGCAGCAAGTGTTACAGACCTTGGGGGGAGCTAATTTTACAGCTTTCAGACCTAAGTTATTGGGGTCCTCAGCCCTTGATAGGAGCTAGTGCTACAGTTTTCCAGTCTAGGGTAAGTGAGACCCTTGGCTCCTAAGACTTGGCAGCTACCTGGAACTCTGATTTCTCACCTTTAGCTCTTCACAAACCCTCATTGTCTCTGTTGCCTCCCTGCCCCATCATTTCTACTCCAGCTGCTCTCCAGAACTCGTCAGATGCCCTCTCATCATGACTGCTGTTGCTACCTCTCTGCTACTGCTTCTACTATTCTTTCATGTCACCAGTTCAGCTAGCTTTACCAATGGCAAGAATCAAAAGTAGGCAAGACCACTCAAGAGAAGCCTTTCATTGGGTGTTAGGCTGTAACACTAGAGGGCAGCACAGGAGGGTATCTCCCAGCTGACTACAAAGTGACTCAAACAGTCTGCTTATATAGCCAGAAAGGGGGTGTGGCAAGGGTGATTGCACTAATCATGGAAGTCCTTCATGTAAATGAAGGACTATGTTTGTATCAATCACAGCACAGTCACTCATGCAAATGAAGGACTGTGTTTGCACCAGTCATGGGCCTCCTGCTGGACTGCCAGGTTAAGTATTTCCTGTTTGGCATGGGTGAAAAAGGATGGAGGATCATCTAGAGTTCATCAAGTCTTGTGATGGCAATAAAACCAAGTCTGATGCAAACTAAAACAGCTGTGGTTCAGACAGTGCCTTTTGGAGCCAGAGTAGGGCTTCAACAGTAAGCAGCCATGGTTGCTGTGTATCTTCTTCAAAGTATCTGTGGAGTGTTCAGGAAAGTTGGTATTGACATGAGAATGGACCAGCTGCTGCTCAAGCCGGGATAATAGTTCTTAGCTCAAGGCAGCTGGACACCAAAGAAGGTCTAACTGGTGTCAAGTAAGGAGTCAAATTATCCTGTCCCCCAACATCTTAGCTTATTTAAAAACAAAATAAACATTAAAAGGGGGGGGTTACAATAAATGCCTATAATTAACACTAACAGTGCTTTGACAGTATTTAACAGTGATTTAGCAGTGCTTCACTCTTAATCAAATAACCTTGGGAACAGGTGGGGCATCTTATCTGCTTCAGACCTACCTGCAAAGAAACAGTTGTAGTGCTAACAGGTGAAGCCAGGGAATGGGAACCACAGAGTGGGGGAGGTGATACGTAATAGGACAGATCACATAAAAATCATATTCCATAATAAAATTTTAACAGAACATAGGACTGAAGAATGGTGGTGACATTTGATAATTACACCAGTAAATGCTGAGTATCACCTAAGTACTTCAGACACAGTTTAAGTAATAATAGCTTTAACAGATAACACGTCCATAGATATAAAATTATTATTTATACTCTTTCTTGGGGGGCAGTACTGGGTTTGAACTCTGGGTCTTTGCTTCCCAGACAGGTGCTCTATCACCTGAATCATGCCCTAACCCTTTTTTCTTTAGGTACTTTTCAAATAGGGTAATGAGTTTTTGCCCAGGACCAGTCTGGACTACTACCATCCTACCTATGGCCTCCTGAAAGGCTGGGATTACAGACAAACAACACCATATACAGTTTATTGGCTGAGAGAGGGTCTTACTAAATTTTTGCCTGGGCTGGCCTTGAACCACAATCCTCCAAATCTCTACCTAGGATTACAGATGTGAGCCATATTTTCATTCTTTATATTAATAATTTAAATTAAAATATTTTTAAAATCCTAATATTCTTTTCAATGAATAATCTATGAGGCATGAAAATATATCTCCAAATAATACATGGCTAACACATAAATTTTCCAAAGTGTTTTTAGCACATTTGAAATAGATTGATTTTAAATGCATGATTCCTGTATTAAAATAACCATTCATGTGTGTCTCTTTAAAAAGATATTTGTTACATGGGTTAAATCCAACAGTGCTGGAAGGGGGTTATTTTATGTAGTTGTCTGGCCATCAGAAACTGTACCAGTAATCCAGAAATGAACAGGAACAATTTATCAACAACAAGCATGATGTCGTGAAGGTATACTAGTCTACTAGTCGTGGTTCCTTAGGGTGTAACCCCAGAGCTAATGTCCTCCTCCTATCTTATGCAAATTGTGACAAGTTTGTTCATCTGGGTTTGCCTGCCTTTGGGTAATTAGAGGGAGTAGTTTCTTTTTTTTTTGGTGGGACTGAGGTTTGAACTCAGGGCTTTGCACTTGCAAAGCAGGCACTCTACTGCTTAAGCCTCACCTATAGTCCTAGAGGTAGTTTCAGTGACCATAACAAAAGAAGAGTGACATACTATGTGAGAGAAGAATAAATTTATATATTTATATTCAAAATTTTTAAAAACTCAGAGGCCTAGAATGCAAGAGCGTCACAGCTTCAAAAACTGTCACATAACAGCAAAAATCACTCAAGTTCCTCAACTAAGACCCAAACATTTAAAAATGATCCAATTACTTCAGTATATTTGATTTTGAAAGGCAATGGAGTATTGTCTAATACATTTTAGAACGATTTTGAGAAATCATTAAATTTTAAATGGCTTTGGAATTAGGGATCTTTAAACTTCAGTTATACAAAAATTTTAGTTAATTTGGGGCTGAGTACATTAGTTCATGACTGTAATCTCAGCTACTTGGAAGGCAGGGATCTACAGGATCAAGGTTCAAGGCCAACCCAGGCAGAAAGTTAGAAAGACCCAAGCTCAGCATGGTGGCACACCTGACATCTCAGCTATGCAGTGGGCATAGGTAGGTGGATCAAAGTCTGAGTCCTGCCTGGGGGGAAGAAAACAAGACTCTATATTAAAAACAACCTAAAAGCAGAAAAGTGCTGCAGCTCAAGTGGTACAGCACCTGTCTAGCAAGAGCAAGGCCCTGAGTTCAAAAAATAAATAAATAGAAGTTAATTTGAATCGGTCATTTCCAAAAAGGACAAGTAAGGCTGTGGCCTGTAGAGTTAAAATTACATATTCTAACCAAAGATGAAACTCTGAAGCCCATGGGCCATTGTGTTTACTAACAATGGTAATTTTAAAGAGAGAAATGTATCTGTCTCTACTTACTACCTCATGCATGCAAAATAGAATTTAAAAACTGAAAGTCTCGGTCTCAAGCGAATGCACAGAGAGACTGTGAAGGCTGGAGATGACACCACAGTGGGAAGAATTCCAGGCTCAAGTGGCCTTGCTACTTAAGCTCTGCAGATAGCTTGACTCCAGTCCAGCCTCACACTCTGTAGTTAGAAAGAGCATTGCTACTTTGTCTCCAGGCAAGCAGCACAGCCATGGTGGCTGTGGTCTGTCTGACGAAGTCCCTATTGCCATGTCACCTGTAAAACATGAAGGTGGAGGTACATACCACCGGACCCTAAAAGTGAGGATCCACAAAAACTGATGAGAATGATTTTATTTCTTCACCAGAGTATCTTTTAACTACTACATTCAAGGCATTTCAGAAAAAATGAAAATACACTAATAATAGATATTTTTAAATAGAAAATATGATGGACATTGATTCCTTCATCAAAGCAATCATATCAAAGGAGGACCATCAAGGGTCTTCAGAGAGCTCAAGAGCCTGCTGTAATTATACACCAAATTGTATTCCTGTACATTTTTCCAGGAAAAGGACCCAGTGCTTTCATTCTAGTTTTAAAGTGTCTGTGATACTCCTCCTTCAAAAATTTTAATATTAAAAATCACAGTCGTCAGCTATGATATAAGTATAAGACATGGTCCCCTTCAACACGGGACAATAGAAACAGTTCAGCATTCTTCTTTCTCTGATCCATATTCCAGTGAAATACCATCCAGGTTGCTGGGGACTCACAATCAGTTTGGGGCCGTAGATAAATTATAGGTGTTGTTAAACAGACTTCTTCGACTCAAATCCGGACTCAACCACTAACTACTAGGTCAACTCTTGAGTTAGTTTCCCTCTCAGAGCCTACATTCCCTTGTTTGAAAAATGGAATCAGCTGGCACAGTGACTTAGACCTGTAATTCCATCTACTTCAGCAGCAGAGATTGGGAGGATGGTGGTTCAAGGCCAATTTGGGGTGAAAAATGTTAGCAAGACCCCATCTCAACAAATCAAGTTGCAGAATCCTTCTGCAGTTCTATACAAGTACCAGCACATAATATAATGTTTGTCCTGTGCACATTGGGAGCCCGATAAAGTGGAAAGCATCTTGTGTATAAAGGGAACCCACTGGACGTGGAGAGGCATTAAAGATGGTTACAAACTTGCCAAAACAAAAAACAAGCTGGGCATTGTGGTGCACCGCAGTCATTCCAGCTACAGAAGAGGCAGACATAGGAGGATTGTAGTATAAGGCTGGCCCCAGGCAAAAGGTGTGAGACCTGCCATGAGTAAAAGCAAAAAAGGATGGAAGTGTGGCTCAAATGGTAGAGCATTTGCCTAGCCCGGGGTTCAAACCCCAGTACCACCAAAAAAAAAAAAAATGGGATTATAGCACCAACTTTAAGACTGAGGAAAACACTCAAGAAAAATGGTTAGCATGGAGCCTGACTCTAACAGTAAATTTCATCACTTATTTTTAATCAGCTTTAATGAATCCCCAATAAGAACCTCAATTTTAAATATTTACTTTTATAACATAAAGTACTAGCTAGTGACTTTTTTATTACAGTAAAAATTATCACATTTTAAACTCACCTTTGTCAATCTAGCAATATTAAGTTTGGACACCTATATTGTGACATGCTGTATTTGAATTTATTGTTTTGCTGAAATTTTTACATTGGGAGCATTTTCACATTGTGTGGTATTTGCTTGTTCATTTGGTTTTAACACTTGTGACTAGAGATACAAATCTAAGCTGTTGATTAATATATAATAAATCCATCAAAACATTACATTGGGTTTTAAGCCATAATATAAAATTGGAAAAGTATTCTAATAAACATAAATAAATTGATTAGGTTTATATACCAAGAAAATATAAAATGCATGTAAAGTTGTATGAACTTTTTCTCCTTTCTTAAAAAGATAAGAACTCTAGTGAGTTAACAAATTTGTTTGACATACTGTTTTGTTTTGTTTTTTTTCTTCCACAGCTCTTGTAGTGAGATTTCTGACCAAAAGATTCATCTGGGAATATGATCCCACTCTCGGTAGGTCAAATTTTACTTCCTCTTGCTCCTCTACAATCAGAGTTCATGGCCCTCAAAAAAGGATGGAATTTTCTGTGGAAACACTTCTAAGACATTTTGAACTGTCTTGGAAGTGCAAATAGCGATCTAGTCATGCAAAGAAGCTCCCAGAGGCTGGTGGTGGTTGACGCTGTCTGTGTTTAGAGCCCTGAAGAAACTGGGTCAAACCTGAGAGCAAAAGGAAGTGGGTGCAATATTATGGTCTCCCATCAGAAAAATGCAGCCTCACTCTAATGGAAAAAGGATCAAAACAGACAGCAAATTCGGCATGGGGTTGAGTACATGATGGAGAGTATAACAGAAAAAAAAAAATCTGAATGCAGATGTGGAGAAAGTTTAAGAGTAAACTATGCTCCCACCACTGGTCTCCAAGGAATTGGACTAAATTTGTGTTGTGTTTTGCTTTAAAGAAGCAAAATGTGATGTCTATGGCCCTAATGCTTATGTAGGAATTGTGACCTAAACTATTCCTAGGCTCTTTGTTTTGTTTTGCATCACCACTCCAAGGTTACATATGTTCAATTTGAAAGGAAATTTTCTTTCCCCCTTGTTCTTTATTTCCTTGTTTTTGTCATTCATTCAACAAATATTTATCAACTGTCTTGTGTGTCAATCGTATTGTTCAGGTGCAGAGAATAAACCCATTGGTAGCCTCTGTTTTTTGACCTAAGTCTAGTAAAGAGTCAACAAGCAAATAAATATGACCAAGAACTGATCAAGTAAGGAGAATGAGAATGCTTTTCAGTTTCTTTCTTCAATAGTTAACTTTTTAATGTATCTAGAACTTACTTTAATGAAAAGTTCAAAGTGAAGACCAATTGTTTCCAGTTGATCAATTTCTTCCTATCATTAATTAAATAGCTCCTACCTTTCCATATTACTTCGTATGCCATCTTCAGATATTAGATCTTTGAACATGTAAGTAAATGTAAAAATGATAAAATAAAATAATCATTGACAATAGGGTACAATTTAGATTTGCTTTTCTCATCCAACGCCAGTTAGCATAGTCTCTTGATAATTCCATACCCTCTACATTTTGGTGCTTAAAGTCTGCTTTCATTACTGTTTCACAAAATTATCTTGGCTACTCATGTTTTTTCCAGGTCAATTTTAGAGGTGGTTGTGACATGACATGCTTTTGATTGGTATATTGCAATAAGACTATAAATTACTTTGAGAAGATTGTGATGTTCAATCTTTAAAACTAGGAGAATAACATGTTTCTACATTTATTACCTATTCTTTCCTGGTTTTGCTTTTAAATATTTTGCTCATGAAAATTTTTCAACATATTTTTTAATTTAGCTATACCCAAGTTGAAGATGATATATTTGGATTTAATAATGCACCTAGTTTTTAAAAATATTCATAATCTATTGTATTTTTCACCTAAAACTTATTCCCCTTATATTTTTATTATTTATATAAACTTTAAAGAGATTATCAGAGAATCTCAATGACTTACAGGAGCTCAGTAGAAAATAGAAATTTTATTTGTTGTTATATTTATATGTCTCAACAAAAGATAACGCTTACAGAAAACGACCTCATATATATTTTGAACTCTTGCTGAATGCATTTCAGTAGCTAATCTTACAATGTTTAATTAGTCTTAGGTGAAGCATTTTCCCTTTTGTTTTATTCATTCTGAACAATAGCTGTTAATAGGAATCAGCCTTTGTCAGTTGTCTGCAATGCAGGCTTCTCCCCTAAGAATGAGGAAACTTCAGAGTGACCTTGCACTTGCTGCTCATAGAGGACTGTGGCTGCTAAGCAACCAGTGCTTCCTTGAGACTTCAGGAGTAACAGGTGCATGACTCACTCCCAGGTGATGGGGTCATTAGCTCTCACACTGGAGAATGGAGCGGTGTGGGTGTGTGCACATGCTCATTAGAAACTGCTACTTTTCTAGCAGAGGGGAGACCTCAATCCACTGGATTCTAGAGAAATTAGCATTTCCTAGGTTTAACTTCACACCACCTTAGGGAAAGACAGAATCTTTTGTTGAATACATAGTTACTTTAAATGCTTGGGAACAACCACCATCAGAGACAAAAGGAAAGTGGCAAAATTTTAAGGAAAAAAAAAACAAGTCTTTAATTTAATGCCTTCCTCAGAAATCTGGGACAAGTTTTTGCTCCATGCGATACTACAGACTATTCAAAAATACCTACCAAACTTCAAGACCTCTACACCAAAGAGTGATAGAGCTAGAAGAAGGAATTCAAAAGTTAACAAGAAAAGAGATAGGGGAAGAGGAGTAGAGGTAGTGTATATTAATTCCTCATTTGTGAATACTGGGGAAAAAAGGAGGAAGAGATAGTTGAGGTACACCTGAAGGCGAAAGAATTCTCTGTGAAGGTTTGAAGACAGAAGGGAAGGATGTATGGGGAGGTGGGGTCAAGATGGAGGACAGGATAGCATTCTACATATTAACAAAATTGAAATACTTCTGTAAATAACAAGTTGGTTATTACAGTAGGAAATTATTCCTAAACTTCTAGACATCTGGCCCCGTGTTTTTCTTGGTTTTGTTGTTACTATTATTCTTTTTGTTTGATTTCTCTATTTTATAGAGAGGGTCTCTTAGAATTTCAGTTAGAGGTGTGAGCAAAAGGCAGGGGATGAGGACAGCTAAGTCTATACTTACTTGCATTTTATAAAAGGGACTCTTTTTTTTAACACACCAGTGTTTTGAAGGATGTAAACTAAGAAATAAGTTACATTCATTCATTACATTGAATGATTTCAGTTACCTTAAACTTTTTGTATTTCACACTGTACCAGTGAAATCTTTGTGAGAAGCCAGCTCTGAATTCTGAAGAGCATTTGAAAACCAGCACTAGCTCCTCAGATTTGGGACTTGGACCATCTGACTAGGAAAACCCTGCAATGGTGGTTGTAGAAAAACAGAATCTATATTTCCCAACCCCTACCTCCAAGAGTCAGGTTACCATCTAAGAAAATCAGTCATAGAAGAGAATCTAGGCAAAGGCTTAGATCCTGTGAAATTGTGTGTGTGTGTGTGTGTAAGAGAGACAGAGATAGAGAGATAGAGGCAGATTTAGGGATGAAATGAGAGACTTTATTTCAGTACCTACCACTGCTACCCTGGCACATAGGAGGCATCTTACTTTGTGTCTGAGTGGTTGATGGCTGTCTGTCTATATATGCTTAGTAAAGGCTTAGACAGGAATAATGACAGGAGACATATTAAACCCACTGGCACTTTGATTCTGTGCTTGCTTCTTCTTGCCTGCCTTACAGCTCCTTTTGCTTGGAAAGGCTCACACAAAGAGAGACACACCCAGAACAAATTTCTCAACTGAATACCAAAGCAGAAGTGCTCAGCCAACTTATAGAACTATTTAATAACAACATTTCAGGGAACTGGAGATAGTCATTTGACAAATAAGGAAACAGATCCAAAGAAGTAAATTTTTATCCAAGATTACATGGCTAGTTTGTGGTCAAGCCAGCAACGGAACTCAACTCAGTACAATTTCCACCATAGCATAAATCAGCGCTACTAACTGCTCTTGTTACCACACTGGCCAAGTGTCCATACTGAGTTGAAATTTGCAAGAAAGCTAAATTAGTTCAAGGTTTACTGAATGTAGGTTTTAAACCATGTTTCTATCCTATACAGGGAAATTTAAACAAAATTTTAATATTCTTAATTCCACTTGGAAACAAATATTTATCTTACAGTATACAACATTTTGGTTTAGTTGAAAGCACTTCCTAAACAATCACACCCCTGCTTTTCAAAATCCAAAAAAGGCTCAAGTTACCATTTTTGTTACTATGAAGATAATTAAAAGTATATCCACAATGCAAACACATGCACACTTTCCTTTGTATGTTAAAATGAAGAGCAGAGCTTATTACAAGTAGTGTTTAGTGTACTTTTCAGAATGATCTCAGCAAAGTTAGTGCCTTCATGTACAATATTTTGCCTCTGTGTATAATGCTTCTACTGTCTTACATGTAGAGAAAAATAATGAGTTCCTAATGAGAAAGACACTTAAAGAAAAAATGCTCAGAATGGTGTGAAACCAGTATTCAGCTCAGATGAAATCATTCTCCCACCCGCTGCTTGTCTGTGGCAGACATTCCCTCATTTCCTGCATTTCATCCTTCTCATTTCACCGAACAAACAGTCAAAGCATCACACAACTTCATACAATTTTCATTCTATTCTTTTTCCCCCTACTGTGGCCTTCTGTGGTTGAAATACATATCCTATTTATCATGGAAGTAATGGAGAAAAATGTCCCTGTCTCTCAGACAACTTTTGGTGTGAGGAAATTGAATAGAGCCCAGAATTCTGTTTTCCAGACGCCAAGGCTGATGCCAGTCTGTTTAAAAGGGAAGTCAGAACAAAGGACACTAAAGAACAGTGCAGGAGCAACCAAAAGGTCATGGATCTGCAGCATGTGTGATGCCATCTGGGTCTTCCCTCCTCAAGTTGGGACACTGAATAGGAAGAAAGGGAATAATGACACAACACTTAGAGACAAGTAACTGCTGTAATAGAAGTTATAGCATTCAGTCATGCAAAAGGATAAGCTCGTATTCAACATAAAAGGGTAGAAGCATGGAATGTTCTCAAGTTGAGAATCAGTGAACATACCGTATATGTATGCATTACAAGTTCTAAGAGAATGACCACAATGCAAAGTACACTTATTAAAATACACTGAAAATAATCTCATTTTAAAATTTTACTTTTCAAAGCCAGGCACTAGTGTCTCAATGCCTATAATCCCAGTTATTTGGGAGGCTGAGATAGGAAGGATCGCCGTTCCAGGCCAGTCTAGGCAAAAGTTCTCAAGACCCCATCGTAACCAATAGTAGGACACAGTGGCATGTGCCTGTTATCCCAAGCTACTGGGAGCATTGAGACTGGGAAGATAGTAATTCCAGACCAGCCTGGGCAAAAAAGTTCTAGAGATACCACCTCAATGGAAAAGAGCTGAGCATGATGGTACGTACCTATCATCCCAGCAAGAGTGGAAAGTATAGAACAGGAGGCCATCCTGGGCAAAAATATCAGAGCAAAATAACCAAAGCAAAATAACCAGAGCAAAAAGGAATAGAAGTGTGACTCAAGCAGTAGAATGCCTGTCTAGTAAGCATCAGGCTCTGAGTTTAAACCCTAGTACTGCCCCCAAAAAAAGGAAATGCAATAATAAATTTTTAAAAAAATTATACTTTTCAGAAATTTCTTCTGTGGGTGCCTATGGCAATGATATTGCACAGGTAGATAGCTAAGTTATCCTACATAATTCAACTTTCCTTTTGCACATTGTATTTTTGATAGATTGTAGTTACAGTAAAGTCAAATAAAACTGTTGCCAAAAAAAGCTGAATAATAGTTGATGAAATGAAGACATGGAAGAAAGATAGATAGATGGGCAAAAATAATAGTAAAGCATTAAATTACAGTCTATCCCTTTGGGAACAGAAACTTCTAGGCTTATTTGCTTGGTTGGTCACATACTTCGATAGTTTAGGTGCAAAAAAACAAATCAAGTTAATAATCACGTTAGTTAGGTTGCTCTTTCTGGCACCCTGCCATTCAATAGGAAAGGCCCTTAAATGATTTCACTTTGCTTTCCCTATATCTTTTATTTTTTTCACATATTAAAAGTTTTTCATTTCATGTTTATTATCATTCTTGTTGTACTAGGGGTACATGGTGACATTTACAAAAGTGCTTACAATATATCATAGTTGAATTCACCCCCTCCATCATTCTCCTTTATCCCCTTCCTCCTTCTTAGAAGTTTCAACATGTCTCATTTTTCCATTTTCATACACGAGTACAGAATATTTCAACTATATTCACCCTCCTACAGACCTTCCTTATGTCCTCCTTCCTCCCACTGGTACCACCCCCCTAGACAGGACCTGTTTTACCTTCTTGTTCTCCTTTTCTGACAAAAGGCATTTTTGTTTGTTTAAATAGCTATACAAGGAGTTTCACTGTGACCTTTCCTTGTATATATACATTATAGCCTGAATTGGTCCCTGTGTCTTTTATCTTGACACCTCTACCTCCTCCTCCTTGTAAATATATTCCTGTGTGATTGATACTAGATATAGTGCTTCTGAACCTGAACTCCAAAGCCAATTTTCCTGGACTCAAATCTCACTTGCGTCCCTTAGCATCTGTGTGACCTTGGGCAAGTTATTTAATCTTATTATATATTAGTTTCCTCTTGTACAATGGTAATACGTATTTTATGAGGATTTGTGAGAAGTAAATGAATTAGTTAACCTAAGTGAAGCATTTGGAAAAATGCTTGTTCAAGGAATATGCAGTACGGGCTAGCTGTCATATATATGCATAAAAATAGTTTTTCTCTTTATGTATATTTTAAATTTATTTAAGTTTTATTGGGTTATATATCTACTTATAGTATACATCTACTTATAACCAAATGTGGTGTTTTTAAGATCCCTGAATGCTGTTGTATATAACTAGTTTTCTGCATGGCATACCTTAGTTTAGCCAGGTTTAACTTTTCTTTCCTTTAATAAGCACCCAAGTTGCTTCTAATGTGAACTCCTGCTAACTTCTCTGGTGAAAACACTCCTTTAAGTCAATGGTTCTCAAACTCTAGTGTGTATCACAATCACAGAGTGCTGGACCCTAGTCCCACAGGCATGTTTTAAACGTATTGCTAGGTAACACTGATGTTTGGTGGTCCACTTTGAGAACCCCTGCTACAAGAACTGTAGCCAGGTGAATGTGGTACAAATATTATGTACTCATATATGTAAATGGAAAAATGAGACCTCTTGAAACTATTTCAGGATTGGGGGGAAGAGGAATAAAAAAGAATGATGGAGGGGGTGAATTCAAATATGGTAAATTATAAGCACTTTTATAAATGTCACAATGTAACCCTATTACAACAATAATAAAAAAATTTTTTAAAAAAAAAGAACCATAGCCAGGTTTGTGTCTGGCACATATGCCCAAGAGGGGGGTTGCTGGATCTTAGGGTTTATATATACAGAATTAATACTCTTAAGTTGCCTCCAAAATGCTGAACCAATCTATACTCTGAGAGCTTGGTGCAAGAGAGCCTCCTAGAACTTAACAGCATTGTATTAACTAACTTTCTAATTTCAGCCAATATTATGGCTGCAAAATAATTTTATAAACATCCCTCTGGTAGGTACAAAGGTAGATTATCACTGTATACACGTTAGCTGTTTAGTCTTTCTCTTCTGCGAATTTTCTCTATTTTCTATTCCCATTTTTTAAATTCTTTTAACTTCTCAAAGTTCCCTTATAGTGTAGATATTTGCCAATTTTTGGATTGTAATGTTGCAAATATTAAAACAATTATTTAGCAATAATTTAGCTGTTATTTTGCAATTATTTAGATTTTTTACAAAAAATTTCATTTTAAAATTTTAACCCATTTGTTTTTGTCTTGCTTTTGGTGTGTATGCATGAGTTTTAATATTTTCTTGCTCCTTATTCTTTTAACTTTGCATTCACTATTAGACTTCAGGTGGATTTAGGTCTTTAATCCATCTGGATCTGCTTTAGCTTCATTTCCCCCACTTACTGTTCCATTCCCCTTTACTGTTTCTAGTCCAGTGCCATCGGTGGAACAACGCATTCTGTTCCCAAGTAGCTTGTGGTGCCGTCTTTATCATATACTAAATTCCTATATAAACACAAGTCTGTTTCTAAGGCCTGATGAATTTGCCCATACTGATATTAGTAACACACTGTTTTGGGTAGTGTTACATATTTTGTATTACAGCAGCTTAAATAAGTTCCCCCAAAAAGACTGACTGAATTTTTAATTTGAATTATATTAAATTCTAGATTAATTTGTGGAAACTAACACCTATTAAATTTTTCTTGCCAATTTCCCTATTTATTAAAGTATTTTTATGTCATTTCTTAAAGTTCCAAATTTTTCCATTGAAGAGTCTTTCTCATTCTATACTATTTCCTAGATATTATTACTTATTTTACTGCTGTTGGGAGATCTTATTTTCATTTGTGTTTTCTAGGTGGCTTTTGTTGATCTAGAAGAATACTAGTGATTCTGTATTGATATTAAGTTCTGTAACCTTGATTATCTTTAAGATTCTTTCTTATCCTTATACCTCTGATTTATTTTTCCTGTCTTATTGTATTTTTCAGGGTTTGCAATACCTGTTAGATCACATTTTTGTGTAGTATAGCATGCATTTTTTCTTGCTTTGGAATTTAAACACAATGTATATCCTTGATGTTTGCTGCGGGATTTTGACATGCAGCCTTTTTCATGTCAATGAATGCCTTAGATTTTTAGTTTCCTAAAAATTTTTTAAAATCCCAAGTGGAAATGAGCAAAAAGGAAGTATTTTCTTCTTGACAGAGTTAATTGTGTAATTTTTCACACAAAAAATTGTGTAAAATTTTTATTGTAAAAAATAGCCTTTAGTCCATTAATGTGTTAAATCGCATTAATAAACTTTCAACACTATTTGCTTTTCTGAAATAAACTGTACCTGACCACAATGAACTAGTTATGACTATTGAATTCAATTGGATAATTTTTAATTAGAATTTTTGAATCTATGTTCAAAGACCAGAGTGCAAACCATGAAAATGGAGCTGAATCTATGTTCAAATACAGAATGAGCCTCTGTTGTCTCATTCTTTATTTTCTTCTGCTACAATTATACTGCCTGTTAACAGAGTCAGCATAATTCTTCATAAAAAGAACTGGGTACCTATACTTTATGCATTTTTATTTCTTTCCTTATAACTTTCTCAATTTATTCTGGGTTTCCTCTTCTACTTTACTTAGTTGAGTAATTAGCCCACTTTTTCTAGTCTTTTATCATCTTCTAAAATACGTTTGCTTATTCAAGCCTGCTTCTGGTACTTCCTCCACTTTCATCCTGATATGATATATGGAATAATCTAGAATTAGTAACCCTGGATTGTTTTTGATGAAGTTTAATTGCTTTGTTTTATGTCATGGATATCCTGAATTCAGTCTCAGTAGTAAGTTCAATGTTAATTTGACTCATGTTCTTTTGTAGGTAATGAGTTTTTTTCACTAAATCACTTTAGATTTTCTTTGTCATTGATGGCTTTAAATTTCACTGTAATGGGTTTAAGCAGAGGACTCTTTTCCTCCTATATTCTCTTAGTCATTTTGATTTTAAGCCTTTTATTGGCTCCAATCCAGGGAAATTCTGAGTCATTACAACTTCAAATGTTTCCATGCTTCTATGTATTTCATCTCTCCTTTGGGGCCCATTTTATAAAAAAGAATAACATTTTTGGTTCTGTTATAGAGATTTCTTATTAAATTTTCAGTTTACATTTTCCTTTTTCTTATCACCTGCTGATACCTTGCAAGTGAGTTCCTCAATCTGGCTTCATAGGCTCAGTCAATCATTCATTTATTCTCTTGTTTCAGCCCTAGTTTTTAACCAGTCGGTGCTTTGTTTAACCTCTGGTTTCCATGCATGTGATGAGGGCCATCTTTAGGGCCACCCAGTCTCCTTAAACCCTCTGACTTCTCTTCCCCCTCTCAAGGCTTGGTTATCACCCTGTATTAACCTTTCCATACTCTAGCTGGTACTAAGCAGTGATTTTCTGCTCTGAAGAGGCAATGTGAATAAGAGAAATATGCATTGCTCCATCTCCCCCTCCATGCAGCTCAGCCATTCTCTTACTTTGAATTACTGTTCCTCACCAACTACCAAACACTGGGGCACAACCACCTTTTACTCATGGTTTCACATGATTTGATAAGATCTATCTACTTCCTTCTAATGTCTATTGTATTTCCAGAACTGAAGTTTCAAAGGAAAATAATAGTTCCTATTTGTATATAACCTTGTTAGGAAAATAAATTATAGTGATTTCCAGAAACTGAATTTTAGGAGCATCAAAGAAAAATGCATTTTATGGGAAACCACATTCTCATCTTGGAATGCAGAGGCTTCATTTCACTTAGATGGACTCACAGGAGATTAAGATGAAACCTTAAGAGGAAAGAACAGAAGAGCAAGGCGTCAAAGAGAACTCCCCCATGCTATTCCCTGTTGATGCCCTTCTTATTAGAACTTGCTACTGCCAGGAGTTCTGCAGTACAAGGGTGCTGCATTCTTCACCTCCATCCTGTCTTCCCGAGACTACACAGTCCTTTATGCTATAAAGATGGAAATATTTCTCCCACACCTAATTTCTCATTTTCAAGATCAAATTTAATCTTGCATTCATTTACCTTTGTTCCTTTATTTGTTCATTCCCTCAGAGTCAACCTACCGACACCAAGCAACCATTGACGACGAAGTTGTTTCCATGGAGATCCTAGATACTGCTGGTCAGGTAGGAGTTCAGCTAAATATTTTGTGCATCAAGTAAATTATCTAGCCATCATATATATATAACAAATATTTAGCAGCATTCTGTATAAGTACTAACTGCGCAACTGGAGCTCCTAGCAGCATCTTTATGTAAACTTTCCCAAACTTTAAGAGGGTTTTGAAAATACTACAATAGTCACATATCATCTAGGTTAGAATCTCCCACCTATATTTTGTGATGTGGAAAGATACTAATAGAGTTTCTTAGTCAAATGTGTTTTGAAATGCTCAGATAAAGTGTCTTTACTAAAAGAATTTCAGAGCCTCTAGTATACACATGTATCTTTAAGAGCAGAATTTAGCATATATTATATTCCAAACTTCTATGAACACATCTAAGTTTGGGTTCTTGTTTTCTTTTGTTTCAAAATACTTTATTTTGGGAATCTCTTCTGTAATACTTGCTTTATAAATATGCTCGAGGTCAGGTAGATCTGAGATTGCAAAAGTGTTCATTGAATTAGGGATGTAACTCAAGTGGTAGAGCTCCTGCCTAGGAAGTGCGAAGCCCTGAGTTCAAACCCCAGTACCACCAAAAATTTTTTAAAAACCATTAATAGGTGAACTTAGTTCCCAAATATAGGAATGACCACTGCAATAATAGTTAAGAAGCTGAAAACTTCTGCAGTGCTTTATCAATGATCTTTGGCTCACCAAAAAGATTTGAATCAAAGTGTTTAATCTAAGAAATGTTCTTAAGATGAATTATTCACTTGTTCTTTTCATCACTGCCCCTTACACTCTGACCTTCATGGAGCACTGAGTACACAAGAGGGTAGCAGCCTTCAGAAACCACACAAACCTGTGAAAGCAATGATTTTTCAAACCATACATGCTAACTTCTTATGAAGGAGTAATCACTCCCTTTGAGAATCACTTCAAGTGGGTTTCCATCATTATTGGAACCACATAATATACTTGGGATATACAGGGGAAAAAAGCACCAAAACCCCATGCTTAAAGATGAACTTTATACAATTTGTCAGTTTTTCTGTCCCTGTGGAGTTGCCTATAATCTGAACAGAGAAGAGATGAAAACAAACAAATGAACAGAGAAGAGATGAAAACAAACAAATGAAAAAAGTTATCTTGTGACTTTGGTGCTCATTCTGGTAACCAAAGGTAGACTAAGGACTACTTGTGTTAGCAATGTACTAATTCCTTAATTGTGATGAAAACTCTCAAAGATGATGTGCTCAAGCAAGACTACCATTTATTTATAGTTCTTCTGATTATAGATTTAATGGCATGGCAAGAAAAAAATTATATGTAGAAGTTTAAAGTCTAAGAAGTCAGAAACTTTTCAGTTCCCTAAAACATCTTCATATGAGTAAGTAATGCTTCCATTATAAACTAACTGAGAAAGTAAGCTTGTCCAGGCGAACAACCAAGACATTTAGTAAAAGTGGGTAGAAAGAATAGTAATTAAGGGATTATTGTAGCATTAGCAGTGTCTAAAGGTTGTGATTAGATGTAGGTTTTCCTACTGCTGTTTTTCTTTACCAACAGGAAGATACCATCCAGAGGGAAGGACACATGCGGTGGGGAGAAGGCTTTGTGCTGGTCTATGACATTACTGACAGAGGAAGTTTTGAAGAAGTGTTGCCACTGAAGAACATCCTAGATGAGATCAAAAAGCCCAAGAACGTGACTCTCATCTTGGTTGGAAACAAAGCTGACTTGGACCACTCCAGACAAGTGAGTACAGAAGAAGGGGAGAAACTGGCAACAGAATTAGCATGTGCTTTTTATGAGTGCTCTGCCTGCACTGGGGAAGGCAACATCACAGAAATATTCTATGAGTTGTGCCGAGAGGTGCGTCGCCGGAAGATGGTGCAGGGCAAGACGAGGCGACGCAGCTCCACCACACACGTCAAACAAGCCATCAATAAGATGCTCACCAAAATCAGTAGTTAAGCTCCTCTGTTCTTCCAGAGGCCCTGCCAAGGCAGGTTGGGTAATTGGCAACCCTTTCTTGCTCTTCTTTTTCCCTTCCAAAAATGAGTCTGGGAAATGCCTGGGCTTCCCATTGTTCTCCGTCTCTCATATGTTGGGAAGTTTTAGAGTGTCTTATGCAATTTTAGTGCTGACAATTTCTCTCTTTACTGATTGCATAAGGTCCATTGTAATGTAGTCTGAGGGTGCAACCACCAGAGATTCTGAAATGTCTGGGTTCTTACTAAGCTATTCTTAGGCATCTCTACCTTGCTTAAATAAGTTGAAATCATTTCAAAGGCATTTTAAAATTTGATTTCTTGTCAAAGACTACAAATAATCATCACAAATATCTAAGACTGAAGAAAATACAGTAAATACACCAGAAGGGTAGCTGAGCTATTAAAACAGGGATGAGAATTCTAATTCCTATCTAAAATGAGAATTTTTCTGAATTATCTTACATCATGTAGCTTTTCTTTAACACTTTCTTTGCTTTTAATTTGCAACTTGTTTTCACCAAGGTTTTTCACTGTAATTCTTTGTTTGAATTTGAGTTCGTTCTGTCCATGAGTGATCTGATGTTATGACACTCTAATTCTTCTTCCTTGTCTCAAACAAGAGTTTAATTGTAACAGAAGCAACAAGACTACAGTTCAGATCATACTATGGTTTTTCTTTCCCAGCCCAGAGTGGTGTAAAATATTGGGAATTTTTTCACCAAACCTTACCTTTATTGCATGTGACTAGAGGAGTTAGAGTTAGAGACATCTAATTCGTTTCTTTCTCTGTTTAACACCTTAACAAAAAACAGTTCAAACAACAGGAAAATTAAGAATGGAGCTTAACTATCCTGTTTTTGGGAAACCAGACTCTGTGCATACAGTCAGATTCTGATTTGCTAAGTTGGCCATATGACTTTTTTTTTTTAATATTTTGGGTAAATCAATTCACTTAGGAGAATTCAGAAAAGAATGGGTGATTAAGGTTCATTATACCTGAATAAATGTGTATAACATGGATTCTTGTTTTGTGAAAGAACAATCTGTAACTGATAAACTTTATGACTCTTGTTTTCCTTTTATGCCACCATATATCAAGATTTGGGCACTTTATTTTAGAAGAAAATATATATCTTTTACATATGTATGTATTTATATGTATACATATATATATGTATAAAATTTGTAAGTGTTGGAGACTTTAATTCACCAATGTATTTGGACAATTTGGTGTAATTGACTTTATTTTATGTGATATAATAAAAATCATAATTTTCAAATTCTGTCACATTCGGACAATCTTTCTTATAAGTTTAGGAGAAACTTGAGGGAACAATTGAATTGCAGAGTTGAAAAATCAGTGAACTTGATTTTTAAAAAATAGCTCCTGCTGACAATAATCGCTCCTATTTTTAGAGTGTGTGCATGCTATTTTAAGAACTTTATGCAATATCTCACCAAATTCTCACAATGACCCCATGAGAGTAGAACTGTGATTATAATATAGATATAAAGATATTGAGCCACAAAGCAAAAAGAAAAAGTAATTTAGCTAAGTCTACACAATTATTTAGAGAATAGAATGAGGATTTGAATCCAAAAGTCCCAAGAGTCAGATTCTACACTCCACACTATTATCCAGTATATAATTCTTACCTTTGACTTCTAGGGATGAAGACACAAAGTCAAATCATTTAAGGAATATTTTGTCTTAATTATTTCATTCATTCATTACAAAAATGTACATATATGTCAGGCAAATAACTTGACAAAGTTAGACTACTTGATGGTATCTGCCCTGAACCTTACATAAGAACAACCCAACAAAGAAAGATATTAAAAAGCATGGAATGAAAATATGGAGACATGAATGGTGATGGTGAATATGGTAATGTAAAGGGGTTTAGAGAAGCATATATATCACTTTTAGAGGAAAGGATGGCATAGGGATGAACTGAAAGAAAGAGTAAAGGGATCTGAAGTAAGCAAAATGTCAAAAATTGGTAGTCCCATTAAAAGATGCAATTAGTAAACTTAGCTGTGATTCATTTCAGTAATGTCCATTTAGACAATGTTTAGGGAAAGGAAGCAGGGAAAATTATTTTGGGAATTTTTCACGTCCTACATTTACAGACTCTTTTATTCTCTCATGTCTTTACTTAGAAATATAAGTCAACAAGTCCCTATTAAAAGCAAGCTCTTACAAAGACAGTAAAATACGTGGGTGTCATTCTTCAATACCTGAGGACATTAAACACACAGTCACCAACTTTAGATATATGAATACAAATCCAGACCTGTTAAAAATCCTAGATCCATTGTCTTAAGTTCCAACTGGGCAATTGTAGAAAAACATGAACTTGGACAAATATAAATTAGTTACTCCTCTCATGCCCCAGGCATCTCCACAAATAAAGGTTATAAACAAGTTAATATTATAGTTATTTATAGCTGAGCTTCATTTCATGAATGTCAAAGATAAATGATTAATTTAGTAAAGAATAGAGGTTGGGCTTTATTTTCAGTGTTAAAAGAATATCATTCATGTAGCCATGATGGAAATACAAGAGCCAGATTTACTACAAAGTATTAAACAACTAGAAACTTAGACAAACTATATATCTATATACATATATATATATATATGTATATATGTATATAGATATATAGATATATAGTGGTCTTCTAACACTTAATAAGGAGTAATAAAGTACTGTGATCCTTGACTGAAGATAAATGAAGTAAATGCCTATGATTGCACCAGCTTACTGTCAAGTAACAGATTTCAGAAAGCAATATAACTAAGAAATATTCAAGTTCAGCCTTAGTGATCGCATTGAGCTGAAGAGACAAAATCACATTAGTGAGGAGGCCAACTTCATAAGAATCTGTGGGATCTGTGGCTGAGTTTTGAAGAACGTGTAGTGAGACGAAACTATGCAAGACTCAAATTAGAAGCAGAGAAGAACAGTAGGTCAAACGGTGGAGGGAGCAAACATAGGGCTGCGAATAGTTTGTATTCTGACTAGTCTGATGGAAAAAGCCTTGTAATACACAGGACCTCAGTAAGGCATCATGTTAACATAAGATCATGAGAAGGATAGCATTAGTTATGAGTCTAAATTATTCCTTGACCAAGATGTATTACTCCAACAAAGATTTAAAAACTCTGCAACTAATCAAACTGAGTCCAAGTGCCTTGATTGTGAGCTAGGGAAAAAAAATCCAACACACTATACAAAAGCATTTAAACAAATCCTGTACTCAATGAGATTAAAAATAGTGATTACTGGCATCCAGTCAAAAATTACTATGCACACAAAGAAATAAGAAAATGCGTCCTGTACATGGGATAAAAATCACTCAATAGACACAGACCATGAAGCAACAGTGGTCTGTTTCCATCACTACCAAACAAGGAAATTAAAACCATTATTGTGAATATGCTCCATATGGTCAAGAAGGTAAAGACGTGAACATAATGAGCAGAAATGAAAGCTATGTGCAGGACCCAAATGTAACTTCTATCTGAAATGACAACACGCTGACTACTACTAACCTCAGATAGGATCCTGAAGGAATGGCCAGTCAGCTTGGTGACATAGCAATGGAAAGTAGTCAAAGAAACAAAGCAAGAAACCTAAAAAGACAAAATGAACACAGTATCTTTGATCTCTGGAATAAAATAAAGCAGTATAATATACACAAGACTGAACTCCCAGAAGTAGAAGAGACCGATGGTGGAACAAAAAAAAATTGAAAAATAATCATTCCAAAGTATAAACCCCAGATCCAAGAAACGCAAAGGACTCCAAGAAGAAAAAGGAAAAGAATAACAAGATAACAAGAATAACAAGATCAAAAACCAAACTGCTGAGATAAGAGGATTGTACTTTGAGTCCAATCCAGGCAAAAAGTTAGTGAGATGCTATTTCAAAAAACAAGCTAAGCACATTGCTGAGAATTCAAGCTCCTCCGGAGGTGGAGGTAAGAAGACCACCATCTGAGGCTGGCCTCACAAAAGTGCAAGATCCTATCAGAAAAACAAACTAAAAGCAAAAAGAGTAGAGGCAGTAGAATGCTTGCCTAGTAAGAGCAGGGCCTGAGTTAAATTCCCAGTACTGCCAAAGAAAAATGAAATTCTTGATATTCTGTACATGTTTTAGGAGAAAAGATAGTAAGTTTGTTTATTCTGTGAAGGAATATTTTTGAAGATAAAAACTTCACTGTAACCTAGGGAAATTCTTGATGAGGGCTTTTCTATGTTCCTTTATGTTTTATAAGAGTCTGTAAATATTGTCACAGAAACATTTGTTCTATCATTTTCTCCATCTTTTCAGAATTTGGGAAGGCAAAGGGCTTATTGCAAAAAGCAAGATAGTGCACTGAGACCAACACAGGATACGGTTGCTTCTATTCCCTGAGCTTCTGAGTCAATCTATGGACTACTAGTACCCAATTTACAACTTATGCTCCAAATATTTGCTAGTAAATTGACTTTTTTGGAATGTTGAGTGCAATTTTCCAGGAAAACAAAGTTGTAAATCATATCTAGGCTCCAAGGAAGTCCACAGCAGCCTACTTAAGCCATATGGACAACAACACTTTTCCTTGGGGAATACATTGTACATAATATTTCATACAGGGTCAATGTCTCTTCAGCATTACCTCACATAACCTTCTATTTCTCTCTCACATATCCAGGTAGCCCTTCCTTGAGCCTTTGACCATATGCCTTTGTTAGGGAGTAGGTTCAAATTAGGGATTTTTAAAACAGTATGCTTGATAAGACAAACACATCTAATTGGAGATATTTCAAATAACAGAGAAAAGAGAAAGAAAACATTTTAAGTAGAAGAAGGATTTTTTTAGAAAAGAAGCACATATCCATAAAGCAAGCATAACTTGCTTTTCCTGTACTGCCTATAAACATACAGAAGGGACTTAATGATTATCTGATCGACCAGTATTTCCCAAACAGACTTTCTTGAGTCTATAAACCCTACTAGGTATCATTTAAGGAGGGGCTGGGAAGGGGAGGGTGGAAGAGATAGAGAATTAGCTAGCTTCATTATAGCATAACTTCTTTGAGCTTTTGCTATGCTAATGAAGGCTGTGAAGCAGTAAGAGTGGTTTAGTAGCTCAATGGTGACTAATCTTGCTCCACTGTGGTGGTGCATCTGGCAGGACTAGTGTTCTGTATACTATACTTTGGGAAATAATGCTGTCGTCTTATCTTTAAAGAATCTTTGCTACGATTTGGGTATGGTTTGATATGCTTTGAGTCAATCTTCCAAAGGTTCAATGTACTGGAGGCTTGGTCCCCGTTGTGACTACTGAGTGGTGGAAACTTTAAGTGGTGGAGACTTAGGGAAAAGTGACTAGATCACGAGGGGAATGCCCTTGGAAGGGAATAATGTGGTTCTCGGTGACCTCTGTTAGTTGTGCAAGAGTGAGTTGTTGTTAGAAAAGAGAGTTTGACTCCTGAATCTCTCTTGCTTCCTACCTTGCCATGCAATCTCCCTTGCACCCACTGCCACAATGATGTCAAATGGATAGGGCCACCCACCCAATCATGAACTCTCAGCCTCCAAAACTGTAAGCTAAATAAATCTTTGCTTTGTAAAGTACCTAGCAATAGGAATTTTGGAATAGCAACAGAAAACTAAAACCATCTCTTCTGTATCATCAAGCTTTTCTGAGTAACTCCAGAAAAGTGAAATTCTCTGCTCTTGAAGAAGGCTCTTTGGTAGCATGTTCTGTTCCTTTACAGTGGTGTTGCCCAATAAAGTATAATGTGAGCCACAGATGGAAGTTAAAAATTTCTGCTTATTAGACTTATTGTTAGGTTATTAATCCTTAAATTTAAATTACTTAAAGAAGTCCACATTCAAAGTAAAAATGAAACATGTAATTCATTTAAATATACAGTAGACCCTTGTTATCTGTGAGTACCTGGCACCAAGGAGACTACCATGGAGGAGAACCCATGTATGTTCGGAATGGATAGAGTTCTGTGCTTGATTCATTTTTCCCATAATTCTCCCTAACTTCTGCTTACAACATGCACCTTTCAACACATCTCAAATTTTCACTTTATTACTTATATTAAACACATTCACTTTCATCCTACTTTGTGGGCACTATTTGCTTTTGGGGAGGCAGATTGTCACAAAATTAAGGTCAGGGAAACACACGGCAGATCAAATGTAGTGATTTGAACACAACTGGTGACCACACAGGACCAACTGACAGCTTCTCCACATCCACTGAGCTGCAGAATGCACACACGGGAATTTAACATTTTTGGTTTTGAAATTAATTTTGTATTTTTTTGGGGCAGTGCTGGGGTTTAAACTCAGGACTTGTTCTTGCAAGGAAGACATTCTCCCATCTGACCCTTGTTTGCTTTAATAATTTTGGGGATATATTCTTGTGTATTTGGCTAGAGCTGGACTCACTGCATTCCTCTTACTATGTCTCCCATGTAGCTGTAATAACAGGACTGTACCACCATGCCAAGCTTATTTCTTGAGATGGCTGAAGTGATAGAGTGCCTGCTTAGCAAGCACAAGGCCCTGAATTCAAACCCCAGTGCTCCCAAAAAGGAAAGAAAGAAATTGACATTAGAAGGAATTGCAGAAGTCAAGTGTTCTCAGAGATCATCTACTGTAATTCTCTCAATTCAACAGCAAAATAATGCACCAGTGATGGGAACAGAATGCAGGTTTACATTGTCTTAATCCTGATAATACCAAATTGATTTGAGTTTATAAAAAAGAACTTCTGGTTTTACCTTTAAAAGATTGCTGCAGTATTAATTCCCCTTAAACAGAGAATAGCTCTAGAAAATGCAACACGCTTTTTAAAAATAAAATTGCAAGTTGCAACCTCATTTTCCAGACTGTATCCAGTGCAGAAAGTGATGTCACCTACTTGTTTTTAGTAGCAACCTGACAACAGGACATATTTTGTAGATTAAGAGCAACTCATGTCTGTTTTTACATTTTCATTGCATGAAGTTGTTGAGTGAGCAGTGCAGACGTGTAATAAACTCAGATACCACAGCAAAATTAGTAATATATGAGTCTTTCTTCATTTCTTTCAAAATAAGGAGTATTCAGGCCAACAGCAGTGGCTCATGCCTGTAATCACAGCTATTCATGAGGAGAAGATTGGAAGGATCAAAAGTTAATAAGACACTATTCAACAAATAAGCTAGGTATGGTGATACAACCTGTAAACAGCTACAGGGGAGGCAAAGATCCAAAGTCTTGGTTCAAAGTCTGCCTGGGCAAAAAAAGAGAGAACCTACCTGAAAAAATAACCTGTAAAACCAAAATGGTCTGGAGTCATGGCTGTCGTGGTAGAACGCTAAATTCAAACCCCCAGTAAGGCAAAAAAAAAAAAAGGGAGGTGATATCCAGCTTTAATTTGTCTTTTTAAAGCTTTTATCCCTAAGTTAAAAGATATCATTTACAACTTGAATTTCAAAATTTACTTTGCTAGTTTTCCCACTTGACCCATTCTATTGGACCTTGGGGAAAATAGAGATATGAAAAACTTAGGATGTCTAATGGGTGAAGTAAGATTTAGTTAGCTGCACAACCTTTACTCAACAATTTTTCTACACTAAATTGGGACATTAAATGTCCATTTTGACATTTTGCAAGACGTAGTTCTCTGGTTTGCTAGCTTAGCTGTATTGCCCTAATTTCTAGCTGTAAAAAATACTATGCACCCAGGTTAACCAGTGCTCCCAATGAGAGCCTTTTGTTGTTATTAGGAAAATCATAAAATCAAACGATGGGCAAGAACAAGGCAGGGCAAACAGTATCCATCCAGACTTCTCAAAGACAATGCCAAAAGAGCAAATAAGAATGATGTTGTTTCAGTAATCTTCCCAGTTGAGAAAAATTAACAGAGAATCAATATCCTGACTTTGGCCATAAACAATCCATTACAATTACAGCTCACAGTGGGGAAGAGAAATTATTCTGAACAAATGTATGAAGCTGATAAATGATCTGACAGTGATCAATTACATTCTGAGCCATTAAAACATTGTGGAAATCTCGGCAGCAGTAAATACTGGGCACCAACCAGCCGACAAACCACACTGTTGTATCTGAATTCTATTTAGTTGAAACAAGGCTACGCACTGGACTGCCAACCTGCCAGAGGTTTCTTCCATGCTGCATATCATATCCTTGCTAAAGAGTAAAGGGTAAAGGATAAGTAGTTGTTTCTCTTGGAATCATCTTGATCAAAATTTTTGGGAACACACTAAATAAAATATCCTATGCCATCTGTACCCCAAGCTTAGGGATAGGGACTGGAGAGCCCCTCACTGTCCTGACACACTTGAGTAGTCTACTCCCTATGGTAGTGTGTCTCAAAATCTGGCCCATAGAACAATTTCAATAAAGTCATCTGGGAATATTGTTTAAAACTTAAATCCTGGACCCTCTCCAGAACTACTGAACCAGAATATATAGACATGGAGCCCAGAAATCAGCACTGTAGAAAGTCACTTAGGTGATAGTTATGTGCACCAAAGTATGGCCATTTCTGCTATTGGGCCAAAGAAAAGAACAAGAAAGCCCTATCAAATATGTCAAACCACCATTTCCTGAAGAATTTATGAATCACCAGGCAAGAGGAATTACCTCTAAATTATAATATGTTTCTGTCATCACACAGAGGAATATGCAGAGATTCACACTGCTGTGGCAGAGCCAGTTTCTCCAAGGTTCATAAAGCTACTGGGGCTTTGACAAAGGCATCTGGGTAATTTGTACAGATGAGATGACCCCAGTGAATTCCTCACCTCCAACTTCATAATACCTAAAATAGTGTAAAAAGCTTGAGCCACTGGGCTCAAGCAGTAGAGCACCTGCTTAGCAAATGTGGATCCCTGAGTTCAGACCCCCATAGAGCCAAGAGCCTAGGCCACCATCATTCATCTAAATGCCATCTTGCTCTGTATTCCAGAATAAAGACTCCTTTTAAATAACCTTGACATTAATGCATCGAATTCCTTTAATGAGAAATCCTCACTTATCTCACATATCTAAGGCATAAGGGGAAGGGGAAGATACATTAATTTCTGATGCTCTAAGGCAGCATCTAAGAGGCACCTGCTCCCCAAAGCCTACAGATGAACGACCTCAGAGGTGGATAATCATCTCCACACTCAGTCATCATTTTAGATGAAGTTTACTTTCCACAACAATTACGTGATAAGGGACATTGTCTGTCGTGATTATGCTGTTACCCGGAACACTATTTCTGTACCTGTCCCTCTGTAGTCTCAAGATTTTCTACACAAGAGTCTATATCTAGAAAACTGTCTGAGGAAATAAAATAATGCAGCAGACACTTAATTCTAAAGGTACTGACTGTTAATTCTAATAACAACAAAACCAAGCAAACAAAAAAGGAAGACACATATTCAATAATAGGGGAGTTGTTAAAAGTATAGTCTAAATAAATTTTATACTAACATTGCAATAATATTGAAAGAAGTTTTAGCAACATGGGTAGGTACTTACAAGATTTCTTTAAGATAAGTAGGATACAAATTACAGAGGTAAACCTCAAGCAAAAACTATGCATAAAAGCAAAAGATGTGGAAAGAGAATAAAAATGGCAAGTGGTTATCGTTTACTAGGTTATAGAGGATTAGTTTTGGTGTTTACTCAATAATCTAAACATGCATAACTTTCATGATAAGAAAAATGGTTGTGGATGGTACTAGAAATATTTAATTTTAAAGATTCAGACTAAAAGCTGGACACTGATGTCTCACACCTATAATACTAGCTATTGTGGAGGCTGAGATGGGGAGAATCAGAGCACAAGGTCAGCCCAGAAAAACAATTCATGAGACCCCCCCCATGTCCAAAATAACTGGTGCAAAATGGACTGAAGGTATTACTCCACAAAGCCCTGAGTTCAAACCCCAATGGCACCAAGAACAAAAACAAAACCAAAATAACTAACCAAAAAAAATAGGGTTAAATATCACTTTTCAGTGACCTTCCTCTAAACGTTCTTTCCTTTTTTGTACTCCCAGGTTACTTGGTTCACAAGGACTTCTTTATGACTTGCTTGTGAGAATTTAGGTTTTCACTGGTGCCATGAACCAGATCGTCATTCCCTTAATTGTGAGAATCATGCCTTGTTTTGAGTTTGCATTCCGTAGTCCTGAGCAGTTCATACTTAGCTGCCCTTTGTTGTATTTATATAAAAGTGAGTTAAAGCTCTAAATTTCACTTACTGTACCTCTACCCTCTATATAAATAAGCTTCTGAGGATATGACTAGAGACTTCAAAACAAATCAAGCCAACATCTGACCATAAATATGAGACATCAGCTACCTGGACATAAAAATCAGTTTCTGGATGAAAATTGCTATTGGTTCCAGAGAAGAGTTGAGGGAGGGGATGGGATGACATAACAGAACTAGAATAAAAGCCTAATGGCAAAGCCAACTTTAAAATTCAGGAGTATGCAATTGGTGATCTTAGTCAAGACTAAAATGTCGCATGCTACTTACCATTTCTGTGTCTATTCAGTCACAACCAAGGCTTGGATTTGGTCCCTGATTCTGGCTTTGATACAGAGTCAAAACCACAAGCTTAAAAATGTCCGGTTCGGAAAGGTGGTTATTTGTATCTGTATGACCCAAAATAGACCAGTTGTTAAGACTTTTAAAATCTGAGGTTAGCAAATTGCTCTGTGGTCTTGCCTTGCCCAAAATGTGACTTTAAATGTGAGCTCTCAGTATTTGAATTTAGATACAAACAACTCATTACAGGGCTCCACCCCAGTCAGAATTATGAAATAAGCAATTTGTCTCAAGTCTGTCTCTCTCTCTCTTTCTCTCTCTCTCTCTCTCTGTCTCTCTCTCTTTCTCTCTCATCTTAGTCTATTTGTTCTTGCTATGATAAAACATCTGGGGTTTGATAGTTATAAAGAAAAGAGGATACTAGGCACAGTGGATCATACCTGCAATCCCAAGTACAGGGGAGATAGAGGGAGGAAGATAGGCATTGGAGGCTGACCCAAGCAAAAGCTGGAGACTGTACCTGAAAAATAACTAAAGCAAAGGGGGCTAGTGGTATGGCTCAAGTGGTAGAACACCTACCTCACTAGTACAAGCCCTTTACTTCAACCCCCAGTACAACCAAAGAGAGAGAGGGAGAGGACTCAACAGCATGGTGCCAGCCCTCTGGCTATATCACAACATGGCAGAGGCATCATGATGGGAACACATGAGAAAGGGGAGGATGACATGGGGAGACAGGAAGTTATAGAGATTTGGGGGCCAGGCTTGCTCTTTTTCTAATAACCCACTCTCATGGGAACTAACTCTATGCCACCAATATTGTTGCCACCCTGTCCAAGGGTAAGGTCCCTGTGACCTAAGTACTTTACATTTAGCCCCAATTCTTACTCCTCCCATACTGAGGAGTAAGCTCCCAACACATGAACTTTTGAAGGACACAGTCAAACTATATCCAAACCATCGCACTGCTGTTAACCTAATCTATCACATGTGTACCCTTCATATCACCCTACCAAGGCTGTGATTTCTGTGGTCCAGTATTCATTTCTCATAAGCTATAGATTAAAGATGAGATTTTAGTTCATCATAGTACCGCTCTTCTCAACTAGGAAATGATGAATTAAATGTTCACCACAAACCTCTCGAGATAAGGGCAGTAACAGCATTGTATCAATTTTGCTGTTAAAGGATTGGTTCATAGAATATGTCCAGGGATATGGTAGCTGGCAGAAAATTGGCTCTCATTATTGTGAGCCTGTGACTATGTCACTTTACTTGGTAAAAAAGAACTTTGTGGACATAATTAAGTTGAGGAACTTGAGATGGAAAAATTACCTTGGATTTTCAAAGTGATACAAATCTAACCACATGGTTCTTAAAAGCAGAGAACCGTCCTGCCCAGAGTAAAACAGATAGGACAACACCAAAGTAGGGTCAGAGAAATGAGGATTTAACCTGTAATTGTTGGCTTTGAAAAGAAAGGAAGGGTACCATGAACCAAACAATGGCTAGTGAGCTCCAAAACCTACGAAGGCAAAAGAAATAGATCCACCAACACTAGTGTTAGCCCCTGGGACCTGTGTCAGACATCTACCTCCAGAATTGTAATGTAATAATTAGTGCTGTGTAACTCACTAGGTTTTGGTAATTTGTTTCAGGACCAAAGTAAAACTGATTCAAATACACAATTAAAAGTGGCTGAGGAAGGATCCGATCCTATATTAATAGTACTTGAGGGCTAGTATGAGTCACTATATTAATCACTTCCAATGCTATCACAGCTACCTTTAAAATAACCCATTAGGTATTATCCCTATTGCTCAGATAAGAGAATAAAGTTTAGAATGTTTAAATTCATATAGCTACCAGTCCAAAGAGCTGTTTTGGCCATTGACAAATTCTGTGTTTCCGACATTCCATACTGCTTCCCAAGTAATCAGGACTCTTCAATTTTAGACAGGAGTCTTCTTTCAAGACACAGCCTGTTATTTGCAGAACTATAAGCTACATAATAGTCACCACATTCAACAGTGTGCAATGCCTGTAAGTAGCTCAGAGAGCCTCTGAAGAGGTACATTCAACTTAAGCAGAATATTTTGAGCTCAATTGTCTCCCCTAAATTCACATGGTGAAGACCTAAGCCTGAGTATCTTAGAAAGTAAGTATTTAAAGATAGGGCCTTCAAAGATGTATTTAAGGCAAAACAAGGTCACATCGATGGGACCTAATCCAACAGGACTGGTGTCCTTACAAGAAGAGAGAAAGACATCCATGTGAGGTCACAGTGAGAAAGTGCCTCTCTACAAGACAAGCAGAGAGGCCTCAGAAAGAACACCTGGATACACCTTGATCCTGGATTTCCAGCCTCCAGAATTGTCAGAAAATACATTTCTGTTGTCTAAGCCACCCCATCTGTATGCTTTCTTATAGCATCCCTAATGAACTCATAAACATGCCCTCCCTGTAACAAGGCTTCATTCTCATCCTCCAGAGATGGATTTTAATTGGTTGAGGAGAGAGTTATGCTGGGTTTTTTGTTTATGTCTTAATTCAAATCAATTCTGTTTGTGATGAATACATAGCTGGTCCTTTATAGATGAATAAAACTTTAACAGATGGAGAAGAATAATCTATAAGAATTCAGAGGTATTCACAAATGCTCATTTGAGTATCATGTAGGGTAAAACTAGCTTTTGAAACAGTGGGAATCTAGCTTTACTTAATTTCCAATCCAAGTATTGTTATATATTTGAGCTATGGGTAGTTCTGATGTACAAGAGTGTGCAGCTGAAGAGTTGAGAGTCCAGGTTGAATTTTCTGATTTCTCTCAACTGTGTAAACTTTTCTCTACTTAACTTTTACAGCTCTCAATTTCCTTCAGTGTTTGTGCCCTCACCTTTCCTTGAGAGTTCATACAAAAAGAGCTTTAGCAATGGGCTTCTATGCTGTTCTGTGTGCATCTCCTCACGTGACAGTTTCTCCATCCGTGTTGCCTGTGTCCTAACCTCTTCTGACTAGGACCTACAAATATGGCTACATATTGCCTTAAAATATAACCTCAAAATCTTCTATCTTGAATTTCTCAACAAGGAAATTTATTTCCTTTGTGGAGAAAATGACAGTTTTCTAGCTCTCCTTGCTTAAATTTTTATAAGTAGGAATCCCTTTCCTCAGGGACTATATACCAAACGCTTCCAGAAAAATTATAATTTTAGTAACCTGTTGAAAATTGTCTGTATGAAAACTGGCTACTCTGGGCAAGTTATGTGGAAAATGAGAAACTGCTGCTTGTAGGAAAGGAAGATAAGGAAGCTAAAGGTTGACACTCTACCAATGCCAAGCTTTTTGCCTGGTCAAGTTTAGCTATCTTTATCCTTCCAGGAACAGAGAGGGAAAAGTTTCCAACAGTCCCAAGCTCCTCTGCTTAATCTTTTCAAGAGAAAAAAAAGTTGAAAAATTCCTCTCGTGTATTTACTTGCTCTTCAAATGAATATTTATCCTTAAGAAGGACAACTAAAACTGAAAACTATTTGGATTTTTTACAACTGTGTTTTTTAATGTCTATTACATCAATCATAAGTTCATCTAATGTTCTTAGTTACTTCAACTTCCTCTTCCTTCTCTGTCCCCATGTCCAAAATTTCCAGAGAGCAACTTTATTCCATGCACAGCGAAATGACCCCTAAGTCTGAGTAGCAGACTCATTAATGAGGTTCTTCATTGTGCCATTTCTTTAACTGCACTGCAAATTTGGCAGTCGTTAGTTCATGCACTTGATAAGAATTGCTGCTAAAACATTGACATTTGGTGCAAGAGTATCAAAAGCAAAAGCATTTCATATATCACTTGAAATCCAAAATAATAAGCAATCCTAGTTGCCACCTCTAAAATGCAAATAATTTTACAAGTCATGTATTTTATAACATATACCTACATCCTATTCATTATGATCTTATATTTGTTAAATTGTCTTCATGTTCTTTTTTTGAAACATGATCTCTCTGGGTAGCCCAGACTGGCCTCAAACTCTTGACCCTCCTGCCTCAGCATCCTAAGTGCTAGGATTATAGATGTATACCATCACCTTTGCCTTATCTTGTGGTTGTGTGCTAAACTCTAATTATTTCTTTAAATACTCCAGGGCCTACAACAACACTGAATATTTACTTTAATCCAAAAAGGAACTTGTTAGAATATGATTTTCTTATAAATTTATGATGGTTAATTGATACTGTGAGGTGGTGTCTATAACTTACCGCAGCTGGTGATGAATAGTACAGGAAAATCCCCTTACCCTAGGAACTCTTCATCCTTCTATACATCATGGATTCTCTTATGGGTAAATATTGTTTGTTATAATTGCTTCTTTTTCCTGGAGAAACTAAAACAAAATAGTTGCTAGGACCTATTTACCATTATATACACCTGTCACAATTATTCAAAATGCATTTAACTTAAGGTCAAGCCTTTTTTTTCAGATACGTAAATAATTGATTGTGAATTTCCAGTTATCCCTAGCAAAAGGCCTGGTATACCTCTAGTGTGTCTATTGAAGAAACTTTTTGATTTAGAAGCTAATTATTTGGTGCCTAAATATCTGCTTTGTTACAATGTTTTAAAAACTACATGCAAAGGAGAAATCAGAGATGTATACAGTTCACCTCTTTAATAAACTTATAAAACTATAGTTATAAAAATATGGTTTAAGGTGTTCATGTTTACCATCCAAACTGAAGCATTTGGGAGCAGAAGAGAGAATTGTTAGTAAGTTGACCAAGACAACGGTATAAGCCAGGACTGTAACAGGCAGCATGGTATCTATGATTATCCCACTAACAAATAAATCATTTTTGCCATAATATCAAGGAAAGACAATTGGTGTCTAAAAGTATGTTACCGCTGTAAAATATCATGACTTCCATTAAAAATTTTTCAACCTATTACCATCCATACCATTTTTTCTCTTTCCTGCCAGAATCCAGATGTTGCTCCAATACATAGAACATACAGCTATACAGAGCAAAAAATGAAAACTCCTTAACACCTGACCGTGACTCTCAAAGCTGCTCAAGTATCATCTTAGAACCCATCATTTCAAAGCTCTATCTATCCCACACCAAACAGAAGAATGGGATACATAATCAATTGCTTTGTCTAGACAGTATCAATCAGTATCAACCAAAGAAAAAGGAACAAATATGGAGACTGATGACAAGAAAGTAAACTTGAAGTTCTCATGATTAAATCACACACCAACCACAATATAGAGAAACTTTTAAAAAGTCATATTAATGTGACTACTACAAATGCATAAAACCAACCACCAACATATACAGAAATCCCAAAAGGCATTGTGATTCTTAAAAAATACCAATACTTTAGAGGAGAAATACAATTTTAAAAAATCTTCATCCCACACTGCTAAATTTAAAACACAAATTTTGTTTCATTATGGGAAAATGTACTAAGTTTGGAGTGTTTTCACATAGGAACCTTGGAGAAGGTCTTATTCACTTGGATGATGGTTTTATTCAAATTATATGCACATATTCAGCAGTGCAACTATTCGTGGGACACAAAGAAGGCAATGGCTCCATTGTCATATGTTGCCTTCCCGTCAGTGATGGAAAGGAGAAAGATTACATACACCCCAATCCAAGTCAGGTACATTCAATGTCCTTGTACCAAAAAAAGCATAAAAGATTGATAAAGTCAATTTCTGAATTTAGTTATCTTAACTATTAATATACTACATTTTCAGTCTGGCTAGTAGTAGAATATCAAAAGCTTCAAGGGAAAATGTAATTGAACCTCCAGAACTTAGAGTGAGGGCTTTTCATAAAAGGCATACATGCATTCAATTTATAGTAACAGTGTACATTCCAAAGACACTGGAGAGAGCAGGCAGAATGTGAATGCAACCATGGATCAGAAGAATCTGAAGAACAAAGGGATGATGGTTTTGCCTCAGGTCACACCAAGTGGGTGGAGGAGCCAAGGATTATAGCACTAGTATCTTCTGTTTTATTATGTGACAGGGCTGTGAAGACATTTTGAGAACAAAGTGCTCCTGCTATGTTTTCTTTGATGAGAACTCTGAATAAGTTAATAATGTCACCTCAATTGGTGGTTTGCCAAGAATAGTCTTCACATGGGCATCCACAGTGTCACCTGGGAACCTGTTAGAAATCCATTCTTAGTACAGGAAGCAATCTTCAGCATCCTTAGCCATAAAGAAAATGCAACTCAAAACTACACTAAGATTCCATCTCACTCCAGTCACATTGACCAACATCAAGAAAATAAACAACAAATACTGGCAAGGATGCAGGAGGAAAAGAAACTCTTATACACTGTTGGTGGGAACGTAAACTAGTGTAACCTTTATGGAAATTAGCATAGATGATACTCAAAAAACTAAAAGTAGACTTATCTTATGACCCTGCCATACCATTCTCAGACATATATCAGAAGGAGTACAAATCAATATATAAGAGAGATAACTGCATGCCCATGTTTATTGCACCTTTATTCACAAGAGCCAAACTGTGCAATTAGCTGAGGTGCTGAACAACTGATGAATAGATAAAGAAAAAAATTATATATATATGTATATATATATATATATATGTATGTATATATATATATGTATATATATATAATTTTATATATATATATCATATTATATATATATATATATACACTGTGGAATATTACTGAGTCATAAAGAAAAATGAAATTATGTCATTTGCAGAAAGTGAATAGAACTGAAGATCGTGTTGAGTGAGATGAACCAAGCTCAAAAATCCAAATCATGTGTTCTCACTCATTGTGGAAAACACACCTAAAATGGTGATAATGATAACAATAATAATAACAATAATGGGATATGAGCATAAAAGGGGGGCTGTTTGAGGGGATCAGCCAGAGGGGAAAGGGGAAAGTGAAAGAACACTGAAGGATGAAGAGGATAAAGGTATGCTACACACACACACACACACACACACACACACACACACATATGTATATATACACACATGCATGAGTATATACATATATGTATACATGCACATACACACACACACACATATGAAAGCAAAATGAAATTCACCAAATTGTTTGAAAAGGAGAGAAAAGGGAGGGATAAGAATACAATGGAGGGGTGAATTTGTTCAAGGTATGCTGTACACATGTGTGGAATTATCACAATGACCTCCTCCATATTATTAATGTATGCTAATTCAAAATGAAATTAAATTTAATAAAAGAAAGAAAGCCAGTCTTGGACCCCATCCCAGATCTACTGAATCAGAAACTCTGTGGAGGTCTTAAATCTGTTTAATCAATTCCTCAGCTCATTCTGGAACATGTCAAGCTGTGATGACTGCTGATCTAGTTTTCCCAAACTTCTAAATGGGACTTGGTAAATACTACTATTACATAGCAATTAAATGAGCCCTGCCACCCACTGAAATCAGTGTGAAATACTTTACAACCCTCATGGCCTATGAAAGATCTTCCCAACATTTCTACAAAATTGTTCTCGTGGCTACATTTGTCTCCTAACACCTGATCTATCCGGTGCTTGATCTTGTGGTCTGGATGTGAAAACAGTCTTCTTCAAAGAATCAGAGTAAAGCAAAACACAAAGCATTTCTCCAAACTGTTGGTGAATGTAGTCAGATTCACTGGAATTTTGAGGACAATGGATAGGTTTCTATATTGAAGCCATACGAACACATTCCAATCACAGAATGGATTTCCATATACCTAAAGCATCTTTATGTTTTCCCTCTGACTTTATCTCTCCCTAGCACCCAGGCTTCATGTCCTTATTCCTTTCACCTCACACTTCCCCTCTCTTCTGTAGAGCAGGTTAGGTCTCATTTATCACTTATCTTCCTATTTGACATCTTGCTGACATCTTCCAGTTCCTAAACATTAAACAAATAGATTTTCTCTAGGAGATATATTTGTGCCAACTTTTATAATAAAATATTTACTTCTTATTGCCATAGAAATAGAACTAAATCAAAATTTAGTTGATGACTAGAACAACTGTATTTGAAATATTAATAAGACTTTCAAACAGACATGACTGACAAACGTTTACTCATCAAAATATTCATGACCATTTCCAATGTACAAAGGAAAGATACAGAGATGAGTATGATTCTGATTTTCCCTCTGCAGGGCTTATTCATCAGTAGGTACTCATTGGGGATGGAATTGGGACAAAGAGAGAATCTCCCACAGATTTTAGACAAATTGTTTTCAATAGTCTACAAAATAACTGTAGAGCTCCCTAGCTCAATGTTACTTCAATAGCTCCATGTCTTTAGAAAAGTACATATTGATGCCATGGCTCTGAGAGAAAGTTTAGGTCTACAACTGACCAAAGAAATAATTTACTTAGTATTGATGGTTGAAGCCACAGGAATCAATTAGAATGATGAGTGAGAATAAAAAGAACATTTTCTCAGAAGAGAAGCTTTGCAAATATATACAGGGAACGTGATATAGAGATACTAAAGAAATATTACCTATGTTATAGTATTTGGGCCATTATAACAAAAAGTCCTAAACTGAGTGGCTAAAAATAATAAAAGTTCTAGAGTATGTTAAATCAACTTTCCATCACTATACCAAATACCTGAGATAGTCAACATCTAATGAGAAAAGTTTAATTTTTCTTAAAGTTTAGGAGGTTTCAGTCTACAATTTGGTACCCACATTGCTTTCAGGCCTGTGGTGAGGCAGAATATCATGTTGGAAGTGCATGGTAGAGTAAATTCATTCACACTATGGCCAATGAAGTGAAAGAGAGAGAGAAGAAGGTGCTGAGGTTCCATTATTCCCTTTAAGAGCATAATCCCAATGACCCAAAGACTTCCCAGTAGGCCCCACCTCTTAAACGTTCTACCACCTCCCAATAGCACCAAACTGGGGCCAAGCCTTTAATATGTGGATCTTTGGGGGACACTTAGGTCCAAACTATAGCAGGAAGTTGGAAAACTCAAGATAAATGCTCCAGAAGATTTAGTGTCTGGTGAGGGCCACTTCCTCAGAGATGGCAAACTTCTCACTATAACCTGACATTACAGACAGAACGAGGGAGGAGATAACCTTTCCTAATATCATCACCTTGGAGCTAGGATTTTAACATATGAATTTGAGGGGATATAAACATTCAGTCCATTGCCATCAGAGAGGAAAATATAAAGTGATACAGAAAGGAGAGTATTAAGAGTAGCATGTTGTCACTAATAACAAGGTCAAGGATATAGAAAGATCAAGACAAACCTATTGTACCAGATAAACTGAAAGTCATTGAACTTGTAAAGAACATTCCATGGAGAGAGAGGTCAAAAATCATTTTGGCAACTTGGCATCTAAAACCAAGAGTCTAATTGAGTAGAATTAAAAACTCAAAGGCAGTAAATTTAGACTATTCTCCTCCCTGTCCCCAGTTCAACATTCTTGGAAGAATATGTAGTAACTTGATTGACTAGTAACTTAAAGAAAATAGATTTCATGTGAAAAGAATTATTTTGATAAAAATGTGTAAGAATTCATGTAATCAAAGGCCAATTGGGATTAGCTTGTGTTGGACTCATTCTTTTGTAATAAATAGTTAAGAACTATTGGAGACATGCAAACAATTGTTTGTAGGCACTGAACAGCAACTGAAACATCAGTACAATGCTCCAGAGAATGAAGGAAGACAAGGTGAGCCCTACCCTGATTCTCCTTTGCTCACTGAGGGTATCTTCCAGAACTCAGTGCAGAGATACAGAGTCCAAGCATTGACTAATGGTCTTTCTGGCAAGAAGATAGTCATTGTATGGATTGCCTAGAGAGGAGGGATTGGAGAGAAGGGTCTGGAAATGAAAACAACAAAATCAGAACACCAAACCTACACTCAAAATTCCCTTCAAGTTCTTGGCTGATCTTAAGCTATAAATCCATGGTGAAAAATTCCAAGCCTAGAAAACCACATAGTTCCGGGAATGTAGATGTCGGCATCTGGGCTAAGTCAGAATACAGACACATTGGTGAACACTCTAGCTCCAAACCCTCAAATTTTGCACCCTAGAAGTAGGGGCAAAAGAAAACAGACCTATTATAACAGAATCTAAAAACAAGTCTCCACACAAAGTGATAAGCCAATAACTTCACTCAGAACATTTAGCAATTGTTAGAGAAAGCTATAGTGTGGAGTCTAACAATGAATTACCAAAATATGATTACCAGGAACAGGTGATTAAAGAGATTAAATAATGAGACCCAGAGATGATTCCCATGTACTAGTTAATATGAAGCATATTAAACATATTAAAGTTTGAATGTCCCCACCAAAACTCATGAGGAAATTTAATCCATATTTTGATATATTAAGTGAATGGAAACTTAACCCAATTACGATATTTGGAGGTGAGACCTTTGGGAAGTAGTGAAGGCTAAATGAGATTATAGGGTGGTCTGTATTACAATGAGGCTGTAGCTTTCTAAGAAGAGGAGGAGAGACTTGATCTAGGACATTCTGACTAATATGTAATTCTCTGTTTCATTTTGGGACTCTCAGAGAGGCTTTGCCATCAAGAAGGAGCTCACCAGATGTGGCCTTCAGCACTATGAGCTAAATAAACCTTAATACTCTATAAATTACTCAGTCTGTGCTATTCACTTATATAACAGAAAATGAAAAAAGAAAATGGTACTGAGATGTGGAGCTTTGGAATCAGGCAATATACAGAGACTGGAAAAAAGCTTGTGTTTCCATGAAGGGTAAACCAGAAGAAAATAAGACTAGGTAAAGTCTGGAACTTTTTAAAGATTGTTAAGTGATTGTGACCAGAAATTGATAGAAATATGGAAAACCAAGGACAGTCTGTTGAGGTGGAACTGAAGAACAAAGTGTGGGAAACTGGTGTGGAAGGCCATCCTTGTTATAAAATGACAGAGGACTTGACGGGACCACATCCATGCCTTAGAGCTTTATGGAATGCAGAACTCAGGAGTAATGAATTAGGAAGGATATCTGTTAGAGGAACTATTTAAAAAGCAAAACATTCAGACTACTGCATGGCAACTTTTGTTAATTGCTTCCATTAATCTATGAGAGGGAAAAATGACTTAGAAGTAAAATTTAAAATCAAAAGGAAAGCAAAGTAGAAGGATTTGGAAAGCTCTCAACATAGCTGTGTGATAGAGAATGAAAGAACATTTTAGGAAAAGAGATGCAAATCAAAACAATACTTAGATTTCATCTCACCCTAGTTAGAATGGCCATAATCAAGGGTAATAACAACAACAAATGCTGGTGAGGATGTGGCAAAACAGGAACCCTGCTGGTGAGAATTCAAACTAGTACAACCACTGTGGAAAGCAGTATAGAAATTCCTCAAAAAACTAGAGGTAGAACTGCCATATGATCCAGTGATATCGCTCCTGTGCATCTACCCAAAGGAACCTAAGACAGGATACAAGAGACACCTGTACACCAATGTTCATTGCAGCACTATTCACAGTAGCCAAGCTCTGGAAACAACCCAGGTGCCCTGTAACTGATAAATGGATCAAGAAATTGTGGTATATATACACAGCAGAGTATTACTCAGCCATAAGGAATAATGACATGTGCTTTGAAGGTAAATAGATGCAATTAGAGGACATCATGTTAAGTAAAGTAATCCAGGATCAGAACACAAAAGTTACATGTTTTTTCTCATATGTGGAAGATAGATCCAAAGATAACATATACACAAAAATAAATATCATATACAAAACTCAGATGTAGAACATGTTTGTAACAGTGGAACTACTCTATGGAATTTGGGGAAAGAGGAAAAGGAAAACAGAATGATAAAGCAACAGTAATATCGTGTAACATGAGATGTGAAGGTATAGGGTATAAGGATATATATTGAAAGCTGTTGAAAAAGGGGGGATGGGAGGTAAAGGGGTAAGAGAGAGAAATGGAAGGGGTTGAATAGACCAAAGTAAAGTGCACCCACAGTGGGCACACATTGAGACACCTCTTTGAATATGAACTTAAATATTAATAATAAAAGCCAGTTCTGTAAAATAGTTACAGAGGGAGGGGGTGAAGGAAGGACATTAGGTGACTGTAGATGGACTTCATATACCTATATGAAACAGAACTAAGAAACCTCTTGCAATTGCTTTAGTGGGATGGGGAGGGGGTTGAGGGGGAGAGACAATGGGGGCAATGTAACTAATTTACAATATAAGTGTAATTGGAATTGTCACTATGAATCCCCCCTGTATAATGAATATATGCTAATAAAAATTTTTTTAAAGGAACTACTAAGAAGATTATTACTGAAAGAAGGCTCATGAACACAAAGAGAAATATCCCAAAGGTATTTCAGAGATCTCCATGGATGCCTCTCCCATTACAAGCCCAGAACTCTAGAAGTGCAGAACAGTTTCAGTGGGTAGACTTGGGGTGCCCTTCAAGGGATCACTGCCCACATCCTGCCTTGGGTTTTTTGCTGCCCACATTGTAATGCAGGTGTTCTTCAACTACCACAGGTGTAGCTCAACCCATCATGCTAGGGACACAAGTCATAAACCTTGGTAGCATCCAAGTGATGCTAATTTTTTAAGCATACAAAATACTCTATCCATGGAAGCATAGAGGCTTATAGCTGGATTTCAAAAGATATCTGGAACAATCTGGAGCCCATACAGATTTGTCGCAGGAGATAATATACTGCAAAGACACCCCTATCTTCCACAGAGCAATGCCAAATGGGAATGTGGGGTTGGAGTTGCTGCAAAGAGTTCCCACTAGGGCAATGACTGGTGCAAGATGCAGAGGTGGAGAATTCACCACAACCCCAGACCTGTAAAACTACAAGTGTGTAATGCCAGCCTGGGAGAGCTACAGACACAAGACCCCAATGTACGAGTACTGAAGTGGTGTGGAGCCTGGGAAAGTTCATAAGACTAGGACTGCCTGAGCTCCCCTGGGGACCTAACCCCTGCACCAATGTGCCAGGACATGGAATCAAAAAAGATTCTTCTTAAACCTTAAAACTTCATGCTGTTTACCCCATTGGATTTTGGAGTTACTAGGGACCCATTATTCCTTTCTTTCTGTCCACCTCTCTCTTTTGGAATAGGAATAGTTACCCTAAGTTTGTCCCACTATTGTCTCTTGAAAATAGATAACTTGGTTCTAAGATTGCACACCCATAACTATAGTACATTTACCTCAGGCATGTTTTGAGTTTCCCCATATGTGATTCAGATGAGGCTCTGGATGGTGGGATTTAGAATTGTACTGGAATGTGCTAAGACTATTGGGGTAGAATTGATGTATTTGACATATGAGAAGGAAATGAATTGGAAGAGGTGGGCAGAAAGCTATGGATTGAATATATCCCCCAAATTTCATGTACTAGAAACTTCATTGTCAAAGTCAATGATATTTGGAGGTGGGTCCTTTGGGAGGTAATTAGGATTAGATGACATTGTGAGGGTAGAACCTCCATGATTGGATTACTGGGTTTGTAAGAGGGAGACTCAAGAAAGCAAGCTTGCTCTCTCTGGTCATGTGATACCCTGTACCACCTTAGGACTCTGCAGGGTCCCCACCTGTAAGATCCTCACCAGATGTGGTCCTTTGAACTTGGACTTCCAAGTCTCCTAAACCAAAAGTTGAATAAACTTCTTTTGTATATAAATTGCAGTATATACTTCATAGTACTTTTGTATATAAATTACTGGCTCTCAGTTATAGTAACAGATATCAGATTAAAACAATGAGTTAATATGGTAAAGAAAAAGATTCACAAGTTGTAAGAGAAAATGGAGTATTTAAATGTATGAATAGAATCTAAAAAGAAGTTAAGAGGACATTCTAAGTTGCAACTTTAGCTGAAATTTTTCTAAAATGAAGTTATTGGGTAGCACAGCACACAGGATTAGAAATGCAAAAACAGTTCAATATGGATTATCAAAAGTGAGGCCTGGAGAGAAAGAAAGATGGAAAGAATAGAACATGTAGGACATTCTGTAAGTCTAATGTCCTTAACTGGAGTGCCAGAAGAAGAAGAAAGAGAATGAGACAGAAGGAATACTTGAGACTCAATGCAGAGAATTTTTGAAATCTCATGAGCAATGGCAATGGACTGAGCTCTGATACAGACCAAAACACAAAGAAAACCAGGCCCAAGCTCTATATAATTGATTGCTGGAAATCAAACACAATAAAGAGAAAACCTGAAAAATGACCCAAGAAAGAGGCATAGCACTTTCAAAGGGGTTTTACGTAAATGGAAAAATGAGACCTGTTGAAAGTATTCCAGGAATGAAGGGAAGGAAGATAAAGTAGAATGAGGGGGGCAGTAAATTCAACTAGGATATATTTGATATAGTATATGAACTTTTGTAAATATCACAATGTACCTTCAGCACAACAATTAGAAGTAAATAAATAAAAAATCAAATGTTTTAAAAAAAAAAAAAGGCTGACTTTTTCCCTCTTCTGCTATCTCCGTGCTGTCTCCTCATGTGCTAAACAGGTTAGTGATCCCTATTCCCTTCAATAATATTCAAATAATACTTGACCAGATAAGGCCCATATTTTAAGTATTTTGTTTAAAACAGGTAGAGCTGGATGCCAGTGGCTCATGCCTGTAATCCTAGGATCATGGTTCAAAGCCAGCCTGGACAAATAGTTCAAGGGCCTCTATCTTGAAAAAACCCATCACAAAAAAGGACTGATGGAGGGGCTCAAGGTGTAGGCCCTGAGTTCAAAACCCCAGTGCTACCAAAAAACATAGATAGATAACAATACCAGAAACATTTCTGGGCTATAAGCTCCACAAAACAAAGTATCATGTTTGTTTTGTTTACTAGAGTTTACCTTCTACCCAGGACACTATGCACCATAAGAAGGATTTCTATCAAACTTTTAATTGTAAATGAATGATAAAATTTGAAACTTAAATCTAAAGGTTGAACTTTAAAAAGGAAAAAAGAGAGAAAAAAATGGAAAAACTTTACATCAGAAGTACACTATTAAACTAAATATAAATCAATTTAGAAAAATATGTTTGAGCAAGAATCAATAGTCACAAGATTTTTGTCTGATACAGAAATCTGTCTTGCTTTTCTTTAGACACCTGCAAGGATTATAATAAATCTTTTTTTAAAGCAATTTTTTATAATTTATCTTTCTGGACAATCAAATGTTAAGTAAGGCAAGTTGTTTTCTGGATATCTTCACATACATTTGAAATTGCTATAAAATTTTATTTCTCTGTAAAGTAAATCAGGTGGTAGACAGAGACTACAGAGTTAAGAATAGGTATGTGTGGGAGCCAGAGTAATTTTGAATTGTATCCACAGTATTATAATTCTTTTTGATCTCGTCCATAAAAAGTAAAGTTAAGGATGCACTGCCAGAAAACAGTCTGTAATTGCAATCTTAAAATATAGTTGAACATAAATGGCATGACTGTTGAAAAGAGGGTAGCAATGAACTTGGCAGTGGTTCTGGGATAGATTGCAGCAGTAGCGTGACTGGTAGGCAGATGGTCTCTCTCAGAGTAATCTCTATTACAGACACAAAGTCTCAGGTTACTGAAGAAACTAAATTGGTCCAATCCTCTCAAGGTACCCCACCTTATCTATAGTGTAAATTTGTAGACATTAGCTCAGGACTTATTTTAAGCTAAGTAGGGATTCTGTCCCACTTCCAAATTGTACAATTATCTAAAAACTTGAAAACTGATGTTATAATAGCTCACATTCTCTTTTAATTCTGTTGTTTCTCTAATAATCCTAAAAGTTTTATTTGAATCAGATGTTTCTCTTTGAAGACATTTAGGTACCTCTACACTACTAGACCTGATAATAAGTTTTAGAAAATTTTGACATTTCCTTAGCTGCACGATTCCAATATTCCCTCCGGGCAAAAGTGATATTTTCAATATTTTTATTCACCTTGTTTATAGACTTCTTATTAGGTTATTTTGGCCACAATGCTATACAAGACGAAAACTATATAAGACAAATTTCTGACCTCAGAGTACATAGTTTATTGGAGAAGACAGAAAAATCAAAACATTATACTGATATTGTTGCCATATTGTGCTCTGATAAAAATAATTGTAGATATAGCACCTGATTTTGAAAGCAGAATAGATGTGGAAGGATCAGAGCCTTGTGGCAGAAAATTAATGCTACAACTGAATCTTGAAGATTAAGTAAAGGCTAATTCAGTGTATTTGGGGGATGACAGAAGGCCACTCTTTCATAAAAAAAGAGCAGAATGAGGGTTGGCAGGTCACCTATCAATACATGAGTTAAGAATAGAAAATAGATACAATAAGCAAAGCTGGTTTGATGCAGAGTTTTATCATTGTTAAATGTAAACCGATGGTATTGATGCTCATATCTACACTGGCCAACAAAATCATAAGTCTGGTATAATATGATTAAATAAAATAATTTAACACTTTAAAATTAATAAAACTTGAAAATTTGCTCCAAACTATGTCTTTACAGAACCTAAATCAAGTCTTTTGTCCTTAGATCATGTTTAATAGGCCTTTCGTCTATTTATACATTACAATTATACCTCTTCATGAGATAATAGAATTGTACGTATCTAACTTACCATGTTAAATTGAATACTAACATTGAAGATTGTGAATGTGTAAGAGGAAGTACTCACACCAGTATCTCTAGATAGTCCTTAAAATGGTCGCTGTTGGGAGTCCACAAGACATCTATTTCCACTGTGGATTTCCTGAATGGCAATGTAGTTACTTTTCGATTTGGCTAGCCAAAGTACAGGATGCCACTAACACAGACTCCCCATGGCCCAAACACCCTACGTATGGTTTATATTTGGGTCACATAGACCAAAAGTTGTGTCATTCCTAAACATTATGGGAAAGGTAACAAATGGTTTCTCGAAGTAGTGAGGAATAGTACAACACACCAGTTATTTCATTAATAATGACTTACACACCAGCCTCCTCACAGTCCAGTCCTATTTTAATCTCAACTTACTCATTAGTCAAACTAGAAGTCAACATGCCAGCATAGACTGACAGAGGGGCACGAGGGCCACTTATTAACAGTGAGAAGAGTTTGATACTTTATGACTATAAAGTACTCCTCTTTGGAAGGAAAAATAAATTCTGCTCTTGGTAGTTTGTTTTTGGTATGAGGAAAGCATCTTCACTGGGAGTTAAAATAGCTTGCATCCTTTCTTTGTAAGTTCCACTACCATATTCACCAGGTCCAGTCAGAACTGAGCTCTGAGTTCTTTTTATATCTTTAATTAATTGTGCTGAACACAAAATGACAATTCACTTTTGGGAATGATAAATGTTGACTTTCTAGTGTGAAGCTTTCATTGGTTTTTTAAAAAATGAAATTAGGAAAGTAATAGGATAGATTTGAAGTATGACCTATTAAGCATATTTATTACCATGTCCTTGGAATTTCTGGAGTCAAGGTTTATGTAGACCTGTATACATCAAATGCTTACAGCTATGGCTAGAAGAGTGACCCAGCATATTAGTGGGCCCTGGAAGAGAATATTAAGTGCCAGAGAAAATGATAGATCATCTATTCAACATCCTTAGTTGATAACTAAGAACACGGAGGGCAGAAAGAATGTGTGAATTTTCTAAGGGTTACAGTGCCTGAGACATAACACAGGATGACCCTATAACCCAGTCTTTGAATTAGTGTGTTCTCAAGTATACACACACTACACTTGCAGTAGTCTACAAATATTGGTGGTTGACAGTAATATTTAGCACTGCACTTACTCATTTACCTTTTCCTGCTCAATTCTTCAGTACCGTCCAAATACATACATATGCATTTTGCAAAAGAAGATATCAGTATGCACTGAAAGAGAAAGTCTTAATTTATATGAAGACAGCAACATCACCTGCTCACTTCTGTTGATGCTAGTGTCTCCTAAGTCAATTCTATTCCAGTCATTCCCTTGGTGTTCGTAAGTGTTGTATTGCATTTTAACACATCTCATTTTAGTGAATTAATTTCTTATTTTCTTCCAGATGCCCAAAGGTTTCCAATGCCTTCCCTTACATACTTCACAGTACTGCATACAGGAAATAGAGGTATTCAATAATCAAAATAATTTGAAAAATATGCCTCTCATAAAAACATTGTTTGTAATATAAAGCTTTTTAACCATCAGAGCAAAAATAAATAGATAATATGATCCTATTTCAAACTTAATTTGGAAAAATTCCTTTTAGCAATATGCAGAATGCTTTTGGTAATTACTAGCTGATTTGATTGAATTCATTTCAAGAAACAGATAAAATCTCATACATAAGCAGAAGTAATACCAGTATCAGCTACAAATCTGTATCCTATAATTCTCATAGAAAAGAATATTTCAGTTTTGATTGCAGGCCATCAATTATATTTTATGAGTCCTTGTGATACCAATAAAACCTGTGACTCCACCCTAAGAGTTCATTTAATAAGACTGAGTAGAATCAATGCAGAAAATTTATCTTGATAACCAAGGAAACATAAAAGCCTATTTTCTCAAACAGGAGAATGAATACATGAATTTATAATTTTACTTAGCAATTCAAAATGAAAGGTCAGACCATGTCCCTGGTCTGAGATATAGGAATGACTATTGTTAGACAGTAATTCAATAAGAGAATGAATGGGTAACTAATCTTGTAGTCATGGTAACTGATTTCTCTGTGACTTTACTGAAAACAGATTTGCCTGAGAAAGCAATAGCTCTCATTTTATTCAGACAGCCTGGATATTATCTAAGAGAAAATTGAGGCATAAAGAAGCATTTGATATCAACATTCACAGTATTTGTCAATAACGTGATACTGAGGATGTTTATGGAAAAGGGGAAATTTTGATTAAATAGTGATTATGGAATGCATGTTTTTGTCTCCCCAAATGTGTGTGTTGAAACTTTAACTCCCAAAAGTGCACATTAATAAAGGGGGGTTTAGGTTTAGATAAGGCCATGGAGCTGGAGCCTCCATGATGAGATTAATGTCCATATAGGAAGAGACTTAGAGACTCATGCTCATTTTTCCTGCAATGCAGGGATAAATAGAGAAGATAGCTCTCCATAACACAGAAAGCAGGCCCCTACCAGACACCGTGACATTGGATCTTTCCAGCTTTAAATGTTTGTTGTTTAATCCAGTCAGCCCATGGTATTTTTGTTACAGCAACCAGAACTGATGAAGACAATCTTGCATATATACACTGGTTAGTTTCTCAAAGCACATATTAAATAGGCACATATTAAACTAAGAAGTATAAAGTTCTCAAATAAGGATCCCAATTTTTGCACTGTAATCTGTTGAAATTAGAAACAAGTGTGATGCATATGTGCATAGAACAAAGGCTTTCAAATAGATTTTAAAAGATAAAAGATGAAAAGTAGATTTGAACATTCAAACAGGCCACATAGAAAAAGCAGTTGATTTCCCACATTCTAAAAGGGCATCTAAACATATAATTCTACATGCTTAGAAAATTGATCACACTTGCAATTTAACAGTAGATATGTAGAAAGTTGGAGAAATTGTGTGCATATATGTGTGTATGTGTGTATACACATTTTATTCATTTCTTTATTTTTTATTTATATTTATCAGCAATGAAGATGAAAACTGATGAACTCCATATCAATGTACACAAGGTCAAAGCTGTGAAGTTTAGTAGAGAGATGCTAAGTCCTACTCCTTAGGACTAATTTACAATTAGAAGACTTATGCTATATATTCAAAGTCTCTCACCGCTTCTCTTTTAAGTAAGTTTCAACAGAATGCTTCATAGAACACAGAAATTTTAAATGAAAAGTTAGCTATTTCCTAGAGGAAGAAGGAGGATTTGGGATTAAAAGAGAGAAGATAAAGATCAGATACATCTAAAAATCTGTAGACTCCCAAGAATATTTCAGCTAAAAAATAATAATACAAAAGAGAGACTGAAGCTATAAGTAAATGTCTTTGCACAGGAAGGACCCAGACACCATGTTGATCACCTTATGCTAACAAAGTGGAGGTTAAAACCTCTAAAACTTCTTCACAGCGATTTAGTTTAGTGCCAAAAATGGATTTAGAATTCTCATCACAAAATCCTTATATGAATATACTTTCTATCACCCAAACAAAATTTTGTTATCTTTTGTTTTAGTCTGTTTTGTGTTGCTGTAATAGAATATCTTAAACTAGGTAATTTATAAATAACAGAAATTTCTTATGTTTATAATATTATATATACCATAAAGAATCATAGTTCATCTATTTCAGCCTCCTTCACTTATAAGTAAGGAAACTGAGATGAGAACTGGTATACCACTGTGAAGTCCAAGATTGAGGGACCCACATCTGAGGAAAGCTTCTTGCTTCTTGCTGTGTCATCCTATGGCAGCAGAAGACAAGGGAGGGAGAGAGAGAGAGAGAGAGAGAGAGAGAAATAGAAGGAGAGAGAGAGAGGGAGGAGTGTATCCAGCCTTTTTCAGGAAACCATTCCCATAATAACAAACCCACTCTCAAATTAACAGTGTTAATTCACTCATGAAAGCAGAGCTCTCATAACCTAACCATCTCTTAGAAGTTCCACCTGTCAGTACTGTTACATTAGGGATTAACTTTCCAAAGCACACTTTTTGGAGTATACATTCAACCATAGCATTCCTTCCCTGACCCCCAAATTCATGTCTTTCTTATGGCAAAATGAATTCATTCCTCTCCAAACCCCAAAGGCTTAACTTGTTCCAGCCCCAACTCAAAAGTCAAGATTCTCATTTAAATCAGTTGTCTGAGACTCAACGCATGATTCATCCTGAGGCAAATTCCTCTCCCAAGAAATCTGTGGTTTGTGAAATCAACAAATTGTGTATTTCCAAAAGGTATAGGATAGACATTACCATTCCAAAAGGTAGAAAGGGTTAACTCTTCCCATTTAAGTCCAAAACCCAACAGGGAAAGCAACATTAAGTCTTAAGCTGGCGAATAATGTCATTTGACTCCATGTTCCATATCTTGGGCACCTGGGCCATGGGCTGCACCACCAAGGCCTCAGCAGCCTCTCCGTGGCTTTAGTCCACCAGACAGATTGGTGTCTTCTGCCTGCAGCTTTTCCAGGACTGAGTTTTATACTGGTGGTTCTGCAAGTCTGGGATCACTGAAGCTGTCTCACTCCCACAGGTTCAGTACATATTGCTGTAGTTGGAGTTCTTTGTCGCCATGGTTCCACCCCTCTGACAAGTCTCTGCCTGCACCCTCAGGCTGTCTTTGACATCCTTTGAAATCTTGGTGGAGGTTGCCATGGTCTCACGCATCTTTTGGATACTGTATGCCTGCAGAGTCTGTACAATGTGAATGCTACCAAGGCTGACAGCCTGTACCTTCTGGAGTGGTAGCATTGAGGCAGAATAGATCAGGGAAAACAAGATATGAGAAACAGAAAATAGGAATTCAGAGATAAACTCTGTTAATGAATAGCTTGATTGCAACCATATAAGCACTAGTTTCTTTGCTTTAAGGCATACACTCACTCAAAAAGCTTCAACATTTAATAAAAAGGAACAAAAAGGAAAAAGAGCAGCTCTTTCCCTCTGACCTTGCCTGCTTACTACTTTCTTTGCTTTGAACTTCACACTCCCTCATTAAGCTGCAACATACAGTTAAAGAAAAAAAAAAGTTTTCTCTCTCTTGCCAGCGTGCCCAAATAATTAATGGGTTTTGGGAACTGAGCAAGAATACCTTAAAGAAAGACACTTGTCCTGGGAACAAAACATTTGAGAAAATGACTCCCTTTGATCATAAGTGTTTGCAAAGGAAAATATTTATCTCAAGGATGGACACCTGTCTTGAAGGGAGGTAAAACCCGTCTTTTGTTTAAAGAGATGTTTAAACATGTATGTCATAATCATCCAAATTTAATAAACAGAACTTTTATCTTGATATCTCAGGCCTAATTAATAAAACAGTGTAACAGCAAAAAGTGATTAAATGTACCAGGTGTCTAGAACAAGTGGGAACCTTTACCCTGAGAAATTATGCCAAACCTTCTGGCCCATTTTTTCACCATAAACATCCCTGACGTTAGAGAACTCATTGCACTTGTTATCAGATGTGCCTGCACCCATGTTGTGTACTATCCTTTCTTTGCTTTGTTAATAAACTGTCTCTACCTCAGTATGTCCTAAAATTCTTTTCTTGTGACAATGTCATGAACTGGTAACCCAGTTCATGGGCCAGGTGGAGGCCTTCTCCCTGTTGGAGAACTCCTCCTGGACCTTGACTGATTCTCGACATGAACACAGCATGAACCACACCAAGTTCCACTAGGGCCACAGCTGGGCTGTCAGAGGAACACTGTACAGGAAGGCAGATGAATCCAGAGGGGACCTTCGGAAGCATATGTTGAGAACCCATTGGCACTTCTCTGGAAAGCTTGCCTTCAAGGCCCTGCTTTGGGCCAGCAGTGGGGGCGACAACTGCAAAGATCTCTGAAATGTCTGGAGGTCTCTCATTCATAGTCTTTATGAGCAGTACTTGGCTCCCTTTTATTTCTAGTAATTTATTTAGCAAATGGTCACTTGACCACACACCTTTGATTTGCTTTAAGTAAACATACCTTTTTACCCTTTATACAGTTAGGCTGTGAATTGTACAAATCTTTCTTCTTTGTTTCCCTTTTATAAATTGTCTTTAAGTAATTGTTCTCCACTCATATCTTATTATGTGTGGTTGAAAGTAGCCATACAGCTCCTTCAATATTTTTCTTAGAAATTTCTTCTGTCAGATATTCCAGTGCATGACTCTTACATACTGCTTTCCTTAAAGCCCTAGAGGTGAACATAATCCAGCCACATTGTTTGCAACTTGATAGCAAAGAAGGCCTTTACAAATGTCTAACACCTTGTTGCTTCATCAGGATTGTCTTTACGGTTCATATTTCTTCCAACATCCTGGCATGACGACATAACTAGAAAGTTACAGACTTTTTCTGCAACACTTCTATTCTGATCCTTCACTAGAATTGCCCATGACATTCCATTCATGGCAACCCAGGCTTTTTCTAGCCTTATCCTCCAAATTATTACAGCCTCACTCATTACTCAGTTACAAAGCACGGCATTGAGATAGTGGGATGCCGAGCTCAGCATTGTGTCAGGAATCGATTCCCACAATTACTAACTCACTCCAGTAATAATCACATTAATTCACAATGTCATAACATTCACAATGTGTAGTATTCAAGAAAGAATCTTTAGGCAGGCAAAAAAAGCAAGAAATGTGTCCAATCACCAGAGCAAATAAAGTCACATATAACAAATGAAAAAAGATACTGCAAACAGCAGGAAATTACTTTAAAGCCAGTCTATTATCTTTAAAAATGAACTTAAACTTAAAGAATAATTTGTTAATCCATTCTGAATATACATGGACTCTTACCAGGAAAAAATGGAAGTAGAAGAAAGATGAGGAGGAGGAAGAAGAATAGAAATAAGAACAGAAGAAATTCTGGACATGAATTGATGAAAATAAAAAGTGAACAAAAATATCAAAGAAAGGATTAGTGAATTTTCTGTTAGTGAACAACAGAAAATATTCAATTTGAAAAGCATTAAAAAATTAATATACCTCAGTGACTTGTGACTGTGGAGCAACAGGAAATAAGCTAATATGCATGTAACTTAAATCCCAGAAGGAAAAAAGGACATAGTGAGAGAGAACATATTTAAAAATATAAAAAGGAGAATGATGGAGGGGGTGTATTCAAGTATGATATGTTGTAAGAACTTTTGTAAATGCACAATGTAACCCATCCCAGCACAATAAAAAATTAAAAATTAAAATAAAATATCCATATCAATAGCATAGATATTTATTAATATGCCACATTACTTATATATAAGAATTTCTTACTTAGGTATTTAATAATAACATAGGTAAATAAGAAATTCTTGATGCATGACATTTACATTGAATACAAACAAATCTACAGTAAAATGAAGAGTGCTAAAAGTGGTAAGTATGTGTAAGTAAAAATTTCTGCATTTTTGTCTTTTAATTTTGCTAAGAGCAAATTCTTTAAAGCAAAAATAAGTTTCTACTGTGGGATTTTTAATGTGTGTGTTTACATGTATAACATGGCATCGAGAGTAAGTGGAGTTGTTAGAAGATTACTAAAAGTTTCTCTGTAAAGAGTTTAACTGTCTTCTTGAAGTAGACTCTTATGAGTTATGTATGTATATTGAAATCCTTGGAATAAACCAATTAAAAAAATAATACAAAGAGACATAGTAAAATAGCACACAGAATAATACACACACACACACAAAGATTGTTTTAAAATTAAAAAAGGAGAAACTGAAGATTAAAAAAGATGAATGACCAATATAAAATGTGTAGAATGGAGCTAAATCCTATTATATCAATCATTATAATGATGTGTGATGTCAAAGCTCTCCAACTAAAAACAAAAGAAGCTGTTGTCAGACTGAATAAAAGATGTCTAAAAGAAACACACTTTCTTGTTTTAATTTTTACTTTTTTGTTATTAAGTACTGGGGGGTACATTGTGACATTTACCAGAGTTCTTACAATACATCATAGTTGAATTCACCCTCTCTATCAATCTCCTTTATCTTCCCCTCCCCCCATTCCTGGAACAATTTCAACAGTTTCCATTTTCACACATGAGTACATAATATTTCCACCATATTCACCTCCTGTACCTCTCCTTGCATCTTTCCCCCGCCCACTGCTACCAACCCCCAGACAGGACCTTCAGACTCTGAATAGTTGAAAGCAAATAGATGGAGACAATTCAGCATGAAAAGAGTCACTAAGAAATCTAAAGGACAGCCAGGCGCTGGTGGCTCTGCCTATAATCCTAGCTACTCAGGAGGCAGAGATCAGGAGGATCATCGTTCAAAGCCAGCCCAGGCAAAATAGTTGGCAGACCTCTATCTCAAAAAACCCTTCATGAAAATAGGGCTTGTGGAGTGGCTCAAGGTGAAGGCCCTGAGTTCAAGTCCCAGTACAAAAAGAAATCTAGAGTACAAAAACCAAAAAGAAATCTAGAGTACAAAGACCACTATGGGAAGGTGACCAGGAAGTAATGAAGATGTCAGGTAGAGATGAACCAATGTGGGTTGTAATACACTTGCGCATGGAAGCAATGCTAAGAACCTCTCTATAGTTATCTTTATCTCAAACTAGCAAAAACGCTATGTCTTTCTTATTACCTCTTACATTTTCTCTTCAACAAAATGGGAGAACAAGAGGATGGAACAAGTTCTTTCTGGAAGCAGAGGTGGGGGATCCAAACAATGTATACACGTGAGTAAATGTAAAAATGATAAAAATAAAAAAGCAAAATAAATAAAAATAAAATAAAATGAATCTAGAGTAGCTGTATTAATAGTAGTTGAAGTAAACTGACTTTAAGATAAAAAACATTACCCAAGACAAAGTTTTTTCATAGCGGTAAAATGGTCAACCAGAATCAAACCAATTATAAATATGTGTGTGCCTAATAAAATAATTTCAAAATACACAAAGCAATAAATCAACAGAATTTTAAAAAGAGAAATCCACAGTAATAGTTTGATTTCCATATCCTTTCTCAACAGTTGATACAACAAATAAACAAAATCAAATAGTAAGAGAAAGAAGATTTAAACACCATTAACACATTGGGCCCAATTTGTATTTATGGATCACTATGCACAAAAATTGAATATGTATATTCTTTAAGTTTATAAGAGATACTTACCAAACTAGACCATATTTTGTGCTGTAGAATGAATTTTAGTAAATCTTTTGAAGATTGAATTCTCATGGAATACTCTTTCTAAACACAATACAATTAGGTTAGAATGCAATAAAAATTAAAAGCTTAAAATCTTTTGAGTTTAATTTGCAAATCTGAGAAGGAAAATGAGGAGATTAAAATGTTTAAATCAATAAAGTAAAAATCAGACAAATAATATAAATATTTAATCCAAATATTTATTTCTTTGCAAAAATTAATAAAATTTTAAATCTCCTAGGAAAATTTATCATGGTAAATTTCTGTTCATCAAGAAAACAAATGGACAAACTACCAGCTTAGAGAACATATTCACAATATACCCTGACAAAAGATGGGTATCTAAAGAACACCTTCAATTCAGTAACAAAAAAAATACAATGTGCAAGTGAGGAAATTTGGACACTTAACAAAGAAAAATGTTAGAATGTCATATAAGTGAAGAAAATAGTTCAGAACATTAACCAAGGAAATGTACATTAAATAAATCCACTATATTCCCACTTCAATGGTTACGATTGAAAAGACTAACAACACTAAATATCAACAGAGTGTGGAACAGATGAAATGCTCGTAAATTACTGGTGGGAATATAAAATTGTACAACCATGGTGGGGAAAGCTTAGACAGTTTATGTTTCCCATCACCTACTTTGTAACCTAGAAATTCCCCAACAAAAATTAAAATTTATATCCACAGAGAAACTTGTACACAAATGTTTATAGCAGTTTGATTTATAACAGCTAAAAACTAGAGCTGGTGTAATGGCTCAAATGGTAGAGTGCCTGCTTAGCAAGCCTAACAAGCATGAGGCCCGGAGTTCAAACCCCAGTGCCACCAAAAAAAAATTAAAAATAACTCAAATGCTTATCAATAAAACAGATGAATAAATTGTGCTGTTTAGTCACAAGATGAATATTAGTCAGCAATAAAAAATAATAAACTACTTATGCACAAAACAATATGGCTAAGTCTCAGACATTATACCAGGTGAAATAAGTGAAACATAAAAGATGGATCCAAATACAAATACAGCATTATCACATATACATATATGTACAGAACATGTTTCCAATAGTGGGGATGTTGGAGGAGACTAGAGGGATGGGGAAAGGAGAAGAGAATGATAGAGTGAATAATATTGAAATACATCTCATTTCTGTAGGAACAAGACACACTGAAAACTTTTGAACAATATGAGTGAGGGAAAGGATAAGGAGGAGCAATAGAGGAGGGGTGACTGATTAAAACACAGTATATTTATAGGTAAAATACCACAGCAAAACTCCACTGAACAACAAACAGACACTTAAACAATGAAGGGCAGGAATGTAAAGTAGGTCATGATAAGGAGAGGGCACTAGTGGGAGGGGCAGTGTAAATGAAAAGGTAAAGGAGGGAGAACATGGTCAATGTACTTTCTATACGTGTATAAATATGGAACGTTGAAACCTGTCAAAGTCATTTCAAGAAGAGGGAGGTGAAAGAGGGAGTATAATGGAGGGAATGAGCCAAACCAGGGTACATTGTATGCATATATGGATATGTCACAATGAAACCCCTGGACTATTATATAGTAATAAAAATGTTCAGCCAGGCACTGGTGGTATGTCATGCCTGTAATCCTAGTTACTCAGGAGGCAGAGATCAGGAGGATTGTGGTTCAAAGCCAGCCCAGGCAGAGAGTTCACGAAACCCTATCTCGAAAAACCCTTCACAAAAACAGGGCTGGTGCAGTGGCTCAAGGTGAAGGCCCTTATAAGAAGCTTTAGACCAGCCAAAACTAAACTATGGCAGGGAAAAAAAGCAGAAAGTGATTGCCTGAAGTAAAGACGCATGGGTAGGATCTCCAGGGAAGTTGGAGAGATAGAAATACTTACTTCTTCATTGTTCAATGTTGACTGCACAGGTGAGTGTGTTTCTCACAACTCAAATTGTACACTTAATAGCTAAACATTTCCATCTAAGTAAATTTTACCTTAACGACAACAAAAACTAAAACCACAAATATGATCGGTGTGGGATGGGATGCCAAAAAAAACCCCTTATCTTGTGATCTAGAAAAACTAAAGTTGAGTCCAACTCTATCAAGGGACCTTGGAATACATTTGAACTTCTCAGAGCTTCACATACCTATTTTTTAAAATAAAACAAGACATTAATATCTGTGCATTATTTAGTTAATCCTTAACAACCTACCATATTCCAAAGGGTCAATAAATAACTCTACCAGTTCATGGGATTATTATAAAGTTCCAATGAGAATATGAAAGTGATTTATAAACTATGATACAGTATGCAACTGTTATGATTTGTTACTGGGTCAAGAAACAGTAACCACTTCACAGGGGAAAAAATCATATGATACACTCAGAGCTTCAAAAATACAGGGACCATCTTTGTAGCAGTGACTACTTAGGCTGTTTTTTTTTTTTCTTTACATGAAAGAAAATGAGGGATCTTAGATGAGAGAGAATATTTCAAAAGGCAAACTAAAAACAATCCTTTTCATTTGTGATCACAGAAAGGACTCATATTTGTGCAATTAAACTGATTGCCAAGAGAAATAGCAAACCTAAAAGCCTTTAATATCAAAAGCCTACGATCAAGAACTTAAATCCCTGAAGTAGAATCACTGACCCAGAATGAATGTGAAGAGAACATTCCAAGCAAAACCTGGAGATAAAACCAAGATTTCAATAGACTCGTCCTATTCTCTCTCATTTTAAACACATGACATATGTATCATAAATTAAAGAAGGCCATTTTTTAAATAGAAATAATCATTTAATCTTTTAAAATTATGAAGTTAGAAAATCTGTGGCTTAAATATATGGCTCATTAAAACATAGTCCATGATGATTGCTACTTCCACTTGGCTCTGAACCCTAACTGGTATATCAACTTGTAGGTCAAAAATGCCAGAACTGAGCTGAGTAAGGTAGTGTATACCTGTAATCCCAGCACTCCAGAAGCCAATGACAGGAGGGCAGAAAGTTAGAGGCTAGCCTGGAATACAAAGTGAGGTCTTGTCAAAAAAAATTAGAGTTAACCATTCTAAAAATATTTTAATAAACTTCCCCAAGAGTTGGGATTTAAATTAAATTTGTCAAATAATTTTATTACTCCAATCAATTTTGTCAATTTTATTTTAACAGAGACTCTTCCTTTTTAATTCAAATTCTGACAAACACAGTGCATAATTATGATAAGACAAGAAGCAGTGATGCAGACAGAATGTATTTTAAACCTGAAACAGTAGAATGACTGAGGAAATTAGTGCTCTCATCCCTGGCCTGGCCTTAATGTCTTCTTAGTAAACATTTCTAAAGAAAATGCAAGTAATAAACTGTATGATTGCATCTAACTGGCACTAAAATCTTGCTTTCAAAATAGTGGCAGTCATGGGACACTCTGTCAATTTAGGAAACCAGAGATACCTAATAAAAAAATCCAACAGAAATATAAACCCAAGTATTAGGCTAAAATAAGATAAGTAAGCAAAAAATACCCCAAATCAATAAAACGGTATCACCAACTCATGTCTTACTGAGCAAGGTGTTTTGGAGGATTCCATTTGAATATTGAATATTCTTGTGTTGAAAATGTAGCCTAACTTACAAAATACTGATACAAACAATTTGAGTGTTTTTAATATATTTTCAAAATCATGGTAAGGCAAAGGTATGTGTTTAGACAATAACGGAATGAGAACAGATTCTTCTTCCAAAGTACAAATGCACTGGAAACATTCACATAGCATAGAGGTTTGTTAAACCCTCAGAATTCATGGAAACATTTGCTTATGAGCAAAACGAGACCCACTTATATTGTCGGATATCAACTATTATTAGATTTGTTACAGATTCTCAAGATCTAATTCATCAGGCGCACGGATAAAAGCAAGTAGAGAATGTACAGATTCATCATGATGGGGATAGTGAGTGGAATAAAGGAAATTTAGACATGTATAATTTTGCTAGTAGCACTCACTCTTCTTTGATCACTACAATCCACCCATCTTCTGCATGCTTCATTTTGTTATCTCCTTACACGAGCCCTCTTGGAGTATTTCCACATCTTCACTTAAAGAAACTGACATGCAACGTTTAAGTAATTTGCCAAGCTATGTAATGAGTAATGGTAAAGATTAGATTTCAAATCAGGTCAAAGTGAAGATCCATGGTTTGCTATTTTTGCATTTTACCACATCCACAACAGAATTAATTTTTTTAACTTATAGCATTTACAGTCTATACCTTTTCCATTTTATAAATAATTCATAGCCCCAAAGCAAAACTAACCTATGCACCTTGGCTTAACTAGCCTACAGCATTCAGTCACCTATGCATGGCAGTGTTTCTCAGTGTGCCTCCAGGATGGTATTAAACCAGATAACTAAAAAGCTCTTCCACCTACATATGAACAAAATGATTCAAAAAGCTTTATTTCCCTAGCTTTCTAATCAGAACAGCCTAAACTCAACTTTTTTTTTAAATGCCCTAAATTCAGGGGGGAAAAAAGTGGTTAGAATTAGAGGTATGAATACTGCAAGCCACTAACTGGTAAACCAAAATACAGATCACTTCCAGAGGCTTTATGGAAACAAGGAAATTTTAGCCTGGGTTACCATTCTTAATTTTTGGCACCAGTGAGGACAAATGGAAATAAGATTTTCCAAATGATGGTATTTGGGGGGTCAGTCCCTCAGACCTGGATAGGAGAAGAAACTTCAAGAAGATTGCAGACAATTTGCTAATTTCCTAAAGTTCTCAGATTTGGTGGCAAAAACAATAGAAAGAAATTAGTGCTGTTACTTTTGAAGAAACAAAGAGATAACTTAAGCTTAAACAGGGGATCATTTCTCCATACTTTTTTTCCATTAAGTGATTTTGTTTCATTTCACGTCATGAATAGTAAGTGTAGACTGTCTCTCAAAGACAAATATCCACTTCCTTGGTTAAAGTAGTCTTTGGTTCTTGTTGATGCACTTTCTTTGTCTCAAAGGTCATAAGAAAGCCCACCACAAACCAACCTGCCTTCAAAGAATTGCAGAAGGAAGTGAAAACAAACTCCTCAAGCAGGAGCATCATAGAGGCAAAGTTAATCCCGAACGCTAGTTCTTTCCATGCTTCCTTTTACTCAACTGAAGTGTTCCAATACACTGGCTATTTTCATATTTCCTAGTCCTCTCTGGGCAGAAATAAACCTAATTTCTTTTCATGCAAAAACTTCTTCATTTCCTCCAAAAAATTAGTTTAGTAATAGAGATATTTAGAAGGAGAGGATAAGAGGGATAGCTTTGGCCAGAGGAATAAGTGCCTGGTACCCTTCAAACCATACAACATAAAACTCCACTGTGTGAGCCCGGGGCTAAACACAGAGGCATTTTTCTACTGTAGTTCTAAACTTTGCCGTCTATGTTTGAATATTACACATGTAACTACTTGGCTGGCATTTAAACATATGGCTTACATATGCCAAATTTGTTTAAAGTTGTGTCCAGAAGTTTAAATGTAGACAATTAAAAGTCCTTATTTATGTTTTCTTAGTATATTTTCCTGAAGATAAATCATTGCATTGGGGTAAAGAGGCAATGGATGAAGAACGGGTGGAGGAAAGGGAGAAAATCCTCCTTTTTTTTCCTCTTCCTCCTTAGCAAATGAAGAAACAAGGTAGACCACCACTGAAAGTCTCAAAACAAAGTAAGTCTTTCTGACCAGTGGAGTACACATTTTATTTTAAAATGATGAAATATGTAAAAGCCTGTAGAGGTTCATTTAAAGTTTTGGCAATTGTAGTCTGCATAATAGTGTATTTTCTGTGTATAGAAATAATAAACCAAACTTTGTGACTTTAACTATAATTAGATAACAATTTGAGTTCTTGCTTTATGCTTAGAACTTTTTAAAGGCATGTATTAATTATACAAATTTCTTTAAACAACTCAAGAAAATATTTATCATCTTTCCATTTTAGAAATACAAATACTGATGCACTGAGAAACTAAATATTTTGACCAAGTTAACAGGGCTAGAAAATGGTGGAGTGAGAACTGAAACTGAGGCAATTTGTTTCCAGAATTCATACCGTTAGTCATAATGTTATATTGGTGTTTGGGGTTGGAAGGAAGCCCAAAGTAATCCAATCTCTATTGCTATTATTTAGAGAGGGCAGGAAGCAGGGCCTAGCCTTAGAAATCTAAGGTTTATTTCAAATTCTTCTCCTACACATCTATCCATCCATCTCTGCCCAGTTATTAGTAGCAGAAGGGGCTTAAAATCAGGTGCTAATAGGATTTCCTACAAAAGAATCATTGCCTATCAGGAAGGGGATGAGCAGCACCCTGGATACAGAATGAGATTTTATCCTAAAGGCACCTAAACAAGCAGTGAATAGTGAAAATGTCATCCTCAGCCTTGTACCATTAGGGGAAAAGGTGACTAATGGTGGCAATGTGTACTAACCAGTACTGTAAATATTCAGTGAAAAGGTCAGAGCAACAGGTATACTCTTGAAGTATACCAGAGAAGATGCCTCAAAATGACTTTCATGTTAGTGAATGCAATTAATCAGAAAGGCTAATTAAGTTATAAATTTTTTTTTTCCTAAAAGACATCTGAAATTGAACAAAAGCTGTTTCTCCAGCTGATATATCTACTTACTGTCTGTGATTACACCTAATGTGTTTCTATGGCAATCGTTCATGTCATTCCCCTGTCACAAAAATCTTGCTAACTCTCTTCTTCATGGCTTACTTTTTCAAGCCATTCCTTTCCTTGATGCTTTGTCTGACCACATGAATGGCTTGTCTTTGAAATGTATGGGCTTGATTACTTATACTGTCTTACAAGTTGTTCATATTTTATGTTTTCTTACTATTTAGACAGTTCTTAAAAGCAAAAGAGTATCTCATGTTGGCCAGATATTTTTATCTACTTAAATATGTAAGAGAAACTCAGCATAAATGGATAATTTTATATTTCTGTAACTACCATGTAATCTTTAAAAGACTCAGACAACACATAAACATGGAATGAAAATTAATAGATAAGAACCCAAGTAATGACCTCACTATATCTGAGCAGATAATAGTCTTGCAATCACAGGTACACATTGAAACCATTGCCAAATTTAACATGTTCTTTTTTATAATGTTCTAGATGTAACAAGATTTCACAACATTCTATATGACAAGTTTTGAACGTATGCATTTGCTTTTTAAATCAGCAAAACAAGCATGCTACAGTTCTTATAAGTAGAACAGAATTTTACCCACTTATTTATTTAGCTTTCAGAAAGCTGTTAGTCATGAAGGCTGGCCAACAAAGGTTCTGTAGAGATTTTCAAAGTCTCTACCTCAAAGGATTGGCATATGGCCATCTTTGTGGGTTTTGAGTTTTCTAAACCACAGTCCTACCCAAGGGGCAGAGTCATAAACATTCGGCTTGTGTTGTAGCAACTAGAATTTGTTAATTCTGCCAAGTCCCATGAGTTTTGACACCTGCAGTCAAATGATGTTTAGTTTATATTCTGCCACGAAGTAAAAATATTTGGGTAGCTTGCAATACTTTAAGCCTAGGAAACTTTATTTAGGCTTTTAGGCTACTCTAATAACTCTTGATAAAAATAGGTAATGGGGTAGGGCCAAAGACTAGAGAAGTGGAAGATTAATTCAAAAAATCTTAGTATGCAATACCCAAAACCAATAATCTGCTACTAACATTGATACTTAAACATAATGTGAAAATGAATGTGGCACAGGGGTGTTAAGTAAACACAAGGTCACAAAGACAACAGAGCTGAGATTTGAACAGAGGGAGTCTGTCTTCAAAACTGATATCCTTTTAACCACTAAGTTATGTCACTCTGACATTTGGGAAGCTGCAGGTGAAATAGTATCTTTGAGTTATAACTAAACATAGTAAAGTCCCGTTGACTCTTCTCCCCTCTCTTAAAACATTTGCCCATAAGAAAAACTTTAATACATTTACAACAACCCTACAATGTAAACTTAAAAACTACTTATCAAATTAATTTTGAAATAAAATAATGGAGTAATTCAAACTGATCAGTGTTCCAGTACTGTTTTTCTACTTACCAGTGAGACCTTTTGATTCTTGCATGAGATGTAAGTACAATGACTGGGTTGAAGACCAACCCCTGAAACTACACTCTTAACTGCAATTGAACATATAAAGTGTATAAATTATTAATTACAGTTTTTCTCATCTTCCCTAAAGACACCAGGGTGACAGAATAGGAGAGGAATAAGAAGCCTTAATTAAAGACATTAAAGACACCTAGTTCCTTGCTGTTTCAGATAAAAATAAAAACATTTACTGCTCAGCTTCTAATTATATTTAGATCTCAACTCTGGCTACATGTTACATTCTCCTAGGATCATTTTGAAAATGTTGTTTCTGGAACCTCCACTAACTTAGTCTGTTTTTTTTCAGCAGCTTCTACATCTTGGACTATCTTCCACTGATACCTCCAAAGTTATGATTCCAAGTTTAAAAATGCATGTACCTCCTTTCCAGTCTGACTAAAAATGTAAGATGTAAGGCTATCATATCACTGATTTTCTACCCTTAAAACTTATAAAACAAATTCCTCATCCCTATAGCTAAATTCCTAGGAAAAATTTATGTTCTAATACTCAAGACAACCCATACCTACAAAAGGTTGGTGGAAGGTGTAGCATAGTGGTAGAGCACATACTAAAAGAGTCCTTGAGTTCAATTCCAAGCATTACAATGAAAAAAAAAAGTGTGCCAAAACCACTATTATCTTGGAAAGAAGAACATATACAAAGCACAAGAGATAAAGGGGGAAAATGTCTTGTTCCACTAAGGTCATTTGGTCTGATGTTCATAGTCTGTGAGCTAAAACTTCTTTCCAAGAAATGTCCCACTAAGAGGCAATTATCATAATAAGTTCACCCTCTCCTGGGAGGAAAACCTAGCTCTGTGTACTGCCTTATCACTGAAACAAGGACATTTGAAACACTGCAGCTTCCCTGAGCCTTATTTTTGCCCCTTGATCCCACATATTTAAAAGGTCTTAATTTACATCTTCCCCTTGAACTTTACATTCTTGGCACCCTGGGCATGCCTTGGGTGTAAATTATTTCCATGTAACCACTAAGACTTCTTATAAGTAGAACTCCCCTCATGCAATAGCTGTAGTTGAAAATGTTGAAAAGCAATTTTCCTTGGGAAGTTGACTCAAAACAGGAAGGTGGGTCATGAAACCATTGTGTATGTGTGTGTGTGTGCATGCATGTGTAAGTGTGTGTTTGTGTAAGTGTGAATGCTTAATACAAACTTTTAGGGATATCTACATTTCTAAACCACATACAGTTACTAAATGAAAATTAAAAGTCAATGTAAAACATTACACATAACAAACTAAGGAAATCTAATTTCTAGTTTCATCAACCCACATGCCGTTGCTTGCATAAACTCATTTTAAGTAAAGCACTGAGGTTTTAATGGCTAGAACACACCCACATATACTTAACAGAGCATATATTTTAGTTCAGAACAAAATAAGGTCAGAGTAATTATTTGTTTCTCCCCCTTCAATTTTTCTTCTCTTCTATATGCAATTTCCCATTCTAAAGCTCAAGAAAATTATGCACAATTTTCCACATCCATGAAGTTAAAAAAAAAAACCCATCTGAAAATGCGGGAAAGGAGGGAGGGAGGGAAGGGAGAAAGGAGGGAAAAGGAAAAGAAAAGACAACACAAAACAGTAAAGAAAAAAAAAGAAAGGTACAGAGAAAGAGCTTGTTTCTACCTGAAGGTGAAGCACACAGTTATACCTACTTAGTGTAATTTGATCTGCTCTCTGGGTTGAGGTCAATTTCATGCCCCACCAATCCATGAAATTCCTATGACTTCTATTTAGTCATAAGAATTCTTGTTCTTCATTGAATCTCTGTATCTTTCCTTCAAGATTTACTGATATTTATATGAGATTTTGATGTATTATGTAATTACAATTTAGCATGAAACCTCAAAGGAGAAGAAAATAATGACAGGATTTAGAATTAAAAAAAAAAAGCTCACCTAATTTTTTATTTTTTATTTTGAATAAAATATTGAGGATTAAATTCATCATGTATTTCAATATGTAAACTATTATAAAAGAACAATCATACATCTTTCCTGCCACATTGAATAAATGCCAGAATTAATTGCAACTTGCCATTATGAATCGAATACATGATTACATGTTGATTTGGTTTTATGCTGAGATGGTCAAGCTAGCACCAACCTTTAGATTGGACCTGGCAATGTTAGCATCCTGCCTTCAATTATCCTGTCTGTTGAGGTCAACTTGGCCTGATTTCCAGTGATCATCTCTGGCCGGGGTGTTGGCAGTCTAAAGGGCACAAGCCCTTTTTTTTTTTTTTTTTTTTCTTTTTTAACAGTACTGGAGTTTGAACTCAGGACCTTGTTCTTGCTATGCAAGTGCTCAATTATTTAAGTCATGCTCCCCAGTTCTTTAGCTATTTTTACATGGGGTCTCCTGTTTTTGTCAAGGGCTGCTTCAAACTGCGACCTTCCTACTTCAACCTCCCAAGTAATTGTGATCACAGTGCTCCTGTTGGATACCGCCTCTTGAGCAGCTCGCCTTTTGTGACACAGTGGTCCTGTATAATTCCTAATATCCAACCCAGCAACATCCTGGGCTGAGGCCAGGACTCAGCCTTTACTCCCAGTTCCCTGCCTCCCTTCCTTCTGACCATATTCTGGCCAGGTCTTATTGCATGATACCTAATTTCTTTAAATTTCAAACACAAAAAATACAGAATACAAAAACAGAAAGTCCAAGCACCTGTATGACATTTACCAATATGGCAATACTTATTTCCTCTTTCTCAGACAACACCTTTCATGGTGATTTCTTTTTTAAAGTAAATCTCAGATTCATGAGAATTTATCTTTATTGACTTCAGGTGGATCTATAAATAGTAATAAAGATAACAGTAACAAAAACATGAACAATTTTTTCTTACACAAAATACCATTCAGAGGCTGAGGCTATAGCTCAATGGTAAAGTGGAGTGCTTGCCTAGCATGTTCAAGGTCCTGGGTTCAATCCTCAGCATAGTAAAATAAGCAACAAACAAAAACTACCACACCTAACAAAATACCAATAATTTTTCACTGTTGTCTAATACTCAGTCTACTCTCAAATATGTCCAATTTTCCCAAAAATACAAATTTAAAGTTTGTATGTCTTTATCAGGTACAAATTAAGCATGCATAATATATTTGATTATCTCCTAAACCTCTTTTAATTCTCTTATAATAGCCCCAATTCATGTTTCTAACTTCATTGATCTTTTAAAAAACGAGATAATTTGACTTACAAAGTACCCCAAATTCCAGATTTGGATAATGGCTTGCTCATTATATTACTTAATATTGCCCTTCTTGCACAGTATTTTCACTAAATTAGAAATTAGATTATAAAGGCTCAATTCAGGTTCAGTATTTCTTTTTGCTTTTACTTTTTTAGAGGGAGTGAACAAGAAAACTCCCTAAGTGACACTGTGTAATTTATATAGCAGTACATCAGAAGATACATAATTTATTTTCCTTTTTAATAATGCTAAGATTAATCAGTAAATTCAGATGGCAAACTTCCTGCACAGCAAAGTTCCTTATCAGACTTTCATCTGATGGTATTGTCAACCATTTGTAACTCTGTTTGAATGTTTATGTCCAATCCCTCTGCCAAAATTCAAAAAAGCCTAATAACCAGTTTGATGATATTAAGAGACAGGGGACTTAGGAGGCGATTAGATCTTAGATTATGAGGGTGAAGCCCTCATAAATCCCTCTATAAAGGGATTAGTGCTTTTATAGAGTAACTACAGAGCTGCCTTGTCTCCTTCCTCCATGTGTAGAGGTAAAAAAAATGAAACCAGTTAAAAAGCTCTCACCAGATATTGAATCTGCCAGTGTCTTGCCTGTAGGATTATAAGAAAGAAATTTCTTTTATTAACCACACAGTTTATAGTATTTTTATAGCAGCCTAAATGGATTAAGACCATAACCATTACTGACATTCATTTTGGTCATTTGTTTTGAGAAATACAAAGTTGTGTTTTTCCAACATTACAGTTTCTTCTAGATTTATTCTGTGGAGTTCATCAGTTACGAATTCTCTTTCATTCATTTGGGCTATTTGATTACCATGAGTCAGATCTCAAACTGGAAAAGATAAGTACTTAATTTTTTTTTCCTTTAAATTGGTTTTCAGTATTAAGAGGTATTAGCTTAGTAACTTCCAAGTGACCAATGAGGCTTTTTTTGTCTCTTTTTTGCCTTCTTTTTTCACCTTCTATTTCATTGCCATGTTTGCCTTCATGGTTCACAAAACTTAGAAATTCTTTATTTTGGAAAGTAGAACAGAAGGAGAAAAAGATCATTGTAATAGGCAGTGTATCCAGTGTGGAGCACCATAGCTGCAGAAGGTGAGGACTAGGTGAGGAAGAGCCTCAGAAAATATGCTTTTGTAGTTTCCCTTATAAATAGAATCTTATTAAAAGAAAAACATAACCAGAAAATTTAGAATGGAATAAGGAGAGAAAAGAGCACACCTCAGCAAACATGGCAGAAATGAAAGAAAGAATCAGAGACTCGGAAAACACAATTGACACTGGGCTCAATACAGAGTGAATTTGCAGTCTAAGCAGACAGAGGTCTTGGAGTTCACATAGCATATAGGCTCTAGGAAAGTTCTCTCTTCTTCCCAGCATTTGGTTATGGCACCATGGTTAGGAGCCATTTTGAAAGGCTCACATTTGAGTCTGTGGTTTAGGAGTCAAAGACATCTGCATGGTACTGTCTTTGGGAACCCACAGCAAGGGTTAGGTGCTCAGCCACTGAGTGCTGACCCACAGTTAGTCTAGCTGCAAGGAAAAGACTGAGTGAGGACCACAGAAAGCTCCATGTGGCAAGAAACTGGTCAGAGTCGCAGAGGGGAATGCAAGTCACTTTCCATCTGGGCTGTAAAGTAGCAATAGCAAGTGATTATAAGTGGGTGTTAAGTTTCAGAAAATCAGGAACTTAGAGGGTGGAGCACCCAGCATTTCACCACAGCACTGGTCACTGCATCGCCATAGGGCATCCCCATCCCACAGTGAAACACATGAAGGCACCAAAGCCTAGGACCTACCATCAGAAAATTTGTGATCCACCCCACCTAGGCCTGAGAAGCAGGACAACAAGCAAAGTAATTATTGCTGCTCTGCCCACAAAGGAAACCCTCTGGTTGCTAGGTGAACACACAAGGGAAAATAGACAATGCTGAATAGCATAGGCATCATGCAGCCAATGTGGCCAGAAAAAGAAAAGCTAATATGTATAGATCCAGGTTTTGTACTGCTGCCCATGTAACTGACATTTTTAATGAAAAAATTACTTTATTTTTTTTTCTTTTTCTTTGATTGCTTACTTTTTGACCTTTGATGTGTGTGTGTGTGTGTGTGTGTGCATGTGTGTATGTATGTAGTACTGGACCTTGTACTTCCTAAGCAGGTGCTCTACTACTTGAACAAAGCCCCAGTTCTATAGAGACATTTTTCATCAGACTTAATGGTTTAAATATTTGCATATATTTTTTACTCTATTTTTAATGCAATTTCTTCTTTCTCTTTTCTTTGTTTTTATACTTCTTTATAGTTCTCCATTTATTTGTAATTTCATTAACATGTTTTACCCTGTCCTCTTTTTCATTGTTGTTTTGTTGAAACAGGTTCTCACCTTAAGCCTAAACTTATTTGGGGTTTGTCTCAGCCCCTTAAGTACTAGGATTATAGACATGAACCACCACATCCAGCTTTTAATATTTAATTTTAAATCCTCTGTTCTTCTTCACTCTCCTAAATCCCTCCCTCTGTTTTTATGCTCTTCTCCCTCTCCCCCATTTTTATTCTCTTTCTGTCTTCAGATTAGTTCTCTCTCTCTGTGTGTTTCTATCTTTGTTCTCATCTTTCTTCCTTCTACAATTATTTATTTTCATTGTTTTTAGTTGTTTGTTTGCTTAATGGGTTATTTTGCTCTCTCACTTTACCTTTAGCTAAATCAATTCCATGTCTTCCCGTCTTTCTCATTCCCTCTTCTATTTACTTTTCCCTCTTTTCCTTCTGTATTTTCTTCATTTCTTTATTCACTAGTATTGTTTATCTTAGTTTCTTGCCATTCCTATCCATATTAACTACTGTCTTCATAGTTTACACAGTATTATCTTTGCTCCTTTATTTCTCTAATGTTACTGGAGTTGTGTTGGTGATTGTTTTTAATTGGTTACTACTGCATTTTTAGAATGGGCTTTTCTGTTAGTTGTGGTTGTTTCTACAATTAATTTTCTTCATGCTGAGTGGTGATGAGGATCAGGTCTAGAGAGGGGTTTGGTTACTGAGTTAACCAAACTCACCTCAGTTACTCACCCCCCGTCCAGTAATAAGAAACTGTACCTTTCCTATAAAGGTCCTAATTAAAGATTGCTAATGTCCTGATTGAAGCTATGCCCTGATTGAAGCTATGTTCTGATTGAAGATTGCTAATGTTGTAACTGAAAAAATACTGGAGAGTAAAATCCCTGTGACTTGTTCCCAGATATATAAATCTCAGTGCAGAAACACAAGAAATATGGGGGGGAAAGGCAACATGATTTCTCCAAAAGTTGACATTCCACAGTAATAAAGTCTAATGATAGTGAAGTGGATGAAATTCCCAGACAAGAACTCAAAAGAATGGTACTAAGAATGACCAATGAAATTGAAAAGGTCCTGAATAAACACCTAAATGAATTCAAAGAGAATACAGATAAATGTCTGAATTAAATAAGGAAGAATAATTAGGATATGAAAGAGGACCTCACTAAAGCATTAGAAATTCTAAAACTAAATCAAATTAAAATTTTGGAAATGAAAAATTTAATAAGTCAAATAAAAATCTCAGTTGAAAGCCTCATTAGTAGATTAGACCAAGTAGGGGACTGAATACCAGGACTTAAAGACAAGGTAGATAAACTAAAACATTCAAACTGTGATAAAGAAAAGAGATAACATGTCAAAATTATTCCAGGGATGGAGGAGGAGGGGATAAAGGAGAATGATGGAGGGATTGAATTCAACTACAATACATTGTAAAAACTTTTGTAAATGTCGCAATGTACCCCCAGTACAACAATAATATGATAATAATTTTTTAATTATAATTGACAAATAAAACAAAGTTTAGCATACAGGACCTCTGGGACACCATTAAAAGGCAGAGGAGGCACAAGCCAAATGTATGGAAAATATATTCAATAAAATAATGGCAGAAATTTTCCCAAATTTGGGGAAAAGGATGGGCTTCCCAGTTAAGGAAATGTTTAGAATGTTAAATAGACAATACCAGAAAAGAACCTCCCCACATCATATGATAGTTAAAACATTAAGTATGACAAACAAAGAAATAATATTGATAGCAACAAAAAAGAAGTGACAAGTTACATAAAAACACAAAACCCTCGGAATGACAGCAGATCCAGGAGGGCATGGAATGATGTTTGCAGGTCCGGAAAAAGTAACTGTTAACCTAGATTACTGTATCTAACAAAGTGATCCTTATAATTGAAGAAAATAAAAGCTTTCCATGATAAACACAAATTAAAGGAATTCATGACCATTAAGGCAGTACTGCAGAAGGTAAGTAAAGTAATCCTACACAGCAAAGGGGAAATAAACACAATCTTGAGAATAAAGGAAAGTATAAATCTCACTAAAACAGTAGGTAAGCAAATGAGAATTAACAAAGATATTATGAAAACAACAAAATGGCAAGAATTAGTAAATACCATTCAATACTAACTCTTAATAGTAAAGACCTCAATTTTTCAATTAAAAGACAAAAGATGGCAATTTGGATTTAAAAACAAGACTCAGGCTTGGTATGGTGGTCCATACCTGTAAGTCAAACTAGTCAAGAAGTACATATAGGAAGATTGTGGATGGAGGCCAGCCCAAATAAAAGTTAGCAAGACCTTATCTCAAAAAACAAGCCCTTGGTGTGCATGCCTGTAATCCCAAGTGCAAGGAAGGGGAAAGTAGGAGGATCATGGTCTGAAGCTGGCCTAGGCAAAACTGTGAGACCCAACATGAAAAAGAAACTGTAAGAAAAATGACTGGAGATGTGGCTCAAGTGTAAGCAAGCACAAATTCAATCTGCAATGCAAAGAAAGAAAAAAAAAACTATTTTCTGCCAGAAAAGAATGGAAAAAAAGATACTCCAAGAAAATGGAACCCAAAAGCAAGCATGAGTAGCTATACTTATGTCTGACAAGGCAGACATCAAAATTGTTGAGAACAGACAAAAGGCCACTTCATATTGATAAAAGGAACAACCCATCAAAAGAATATAAAAGCTACAAACATATACACACTGAAAGTTAGTGCACCCAATTTTGTAAAACAAACACCACTGTGCATAAAGGAAAAGATAGACCCTGACACAATAATAGTTTGTGACTTCAATACTATATTCTTATCAATAGATATATCATTCAGACAAAAATTCAAGAAACATCAGAGTTAAAAGAGACTATGAGCAAATGGGTTCACAGATCTCTATTACAACGTTCCACCCAACAGCCACAGAGTATACATTCTCCTCAATACTCCATGGAACTTTCTCCAAAATAGGTCATATTTTATAATGTAAAGCAAGTCTTAAAAAACACAAGAATATTGAAATAACTTCTTGTATTTTATATAATCACAATAGAGTAAAACTAGAAGTCAATAACAAGAGAAGCTGTATGAAAGAAATATATGAAGACTGAATGATCAGAGGACCATAGAGGTATTTAAAACTTCCTTGAAGCAAATGAAAATGAAAACACAACATACCACAATCCATAGGATTCAACGAAAGTGGTTCTAATAGGGAAATTTATGCCTATAAATGCCTACATTTAAAAAAATCAGAAAGCTCTAAATAATCTAATGATTACTTTAATATCTTAGAGAAACAAGAAAAACCCAATCCCAAAATTAATACAATAGAAATAATAAAAATCAGAGCTAGAATTGGTAGAATGAAAACTAAGAGTCTAATGCAGAGCATCAATGAAACAGAGAGTTGCTTATTTGAAAAGATAACCAAGATTGGCAAACCCTTATTCTAACAAACCAAAAGTCACAAACTAATAAAATTGAAGGCAAAAAGGTGATGTTACAGTAGACACTGTTGAAATCCACATGATCACTAGGTGATATTTTGAAAACTTATATAAATTAGAAACCCTAGAGAAATGTATAAACTTCTAGATATATATGACCTACCGAAATTGACCAGGAAGATACAAAAAAAAAAACCTAAACAGTTCAATAACAGATTGAAATAGTAATTTTAAAAAATCTCCCACCAAAAAAAAAAAAAGCCTAGGATCAAGTGAATAAACTGGTGAATTCTGCCATACATTTAAAGTAGAAATAACTTCAATTCTCCTCAAACTGTTCTACAAAATAGAAAGGAAGGAACACTTCCAAATTCATTTTGAAAAAATATATATTATCCTTATACCCAAATCAGATAATGACACAACAAAAAAGGTCAAATTCCTTGATGAACATAGATGCAAAATTTCTCAATAAAACATTTGGAAATTGAATTCAACAACACATTGAAAGATCATATATAATGATCAAGTTGGACAGACTCCAGGAATATAAGGATAGTTCAACATACACAAATTGATGAACGTAATATGGCATATAAATGAATCAAGGGCAGAATCATGTAATCACCTCTATAGATGGAGAAAAGGCCTTTGAGAAAAATTTATCATGAATAAATCATCATGATAAAAGCCTTGAAGAAACTAGGAATAGAAGGATCATCTCTCTCTCTCTCTCTCTCTCTCTCTCTCTCTCTCTATATATATATATATATATATATATACACACACATATATATATGTACATATACATATACACGTACATATATATGGCTGACCTACAGCCAACAGTAACTGAATGTGGGAAAACTGAAAGTATTTCCTCTAACATCAGCAGTGAGACAAGGTTGTACACCATCACCACTTTTGCTCAATATAGTCTTGATATCTTAGCCAAAGCAACAAGGCAAGAGAAAGAAAGAAACAGGACACAGATAGAAATGGTAGTCAAATGATTGTTATTTGCCGACGATATGATCCCATACTCAAAAGATGCAAAAGACGCTTATATCTGGTAAACACTTTCAACAAAATAGCAAGATACAAAATCAACACACAAAAATCAGTCACTTTTTATACACCAATAATGAACTCACTGAAAAAGAAGTCAGGAAAACAGTCCCATTCACAGTAACCTCAAAAAGCAAAAATAAAATATCTAGGCATACACTTACACAGAGATGGTAAAGACAACTACAATTAAAACCATAGGGCTAATATGATAGTTCATATCTGTATCCCAGCAACTTGAGAGGCAGAGCTAGGAGGATCACAGTTCAAGTCCTGACCAGGAAAAATTTAGTGAGACCATACTTTAAAAGCAAGTCAAGTATTATGGTACACAACTATAGTTCCAGCTGCTCAGGAGTTAGAGTTAGTAGGATCATGGTCTGAGGCCAGAACAGGGAAAGTTAGTGTGAGATCCTATCTGAAAAATAAACCAAAAAGCAAAAGACTGGGACATGGCTCAAGTAGAGCACTTACCTTGTAAGCACAAGGCCCTGAGTTCCATCTTCAATACCAAAAAAAATCTATAAAGTACTCAAGAAAGGCACTTCAGAAGGAAGACACTAGAAGATAAAAATATATCCCATATTCATAGATTACCAGAAAAAATATTATTAAAATGGCCATATTGCCAAAAGCAATATACAAATTCAATGTAATCTCCTTTAAAATTGCAATGACCTTCACAGAAATAGAAAAAAATCCTAAAATTCATATTGAAATACAAGAACTGAAATAGCCAAAGTAATCTTGAACAAAAAGAATAATGCTACAGATATCACAATACCTGTCTTTTTTTTTTCTTTTATTCGTATGTGCAAATGTTTAGGTCATTTCTCCCCCCTTCCCCTGCCCCCTCCCTTTCCCTCCACCCCTTCCCTCTCCCCCCCCAATCCCCTCACTACCAGGCAGAAACTATTTTGCCCTTATCTCTAATTTTGTTGAAGAGAGAGTATAAGCAATAATAGGAAGGACCAAGGGTTTTTGCTAGTCAAGATAAGGAAAGCTATACAGGGAGTTGACTCGCATTGCTTTTCTGTGCATGTGTGTTGCCTTCTAAATTAATTCTTCTCGAACTAACCATTTGTCTAGTTCCTGGTCCCCTTCTCCTATTGCCTCAGTTGCTTTAAAGTATCTGCATTAGTTTCTCTGCATTGAGGGCAACAAATGCTATCTACTTTTTTGGGTGTCTTACCTATCCTCATACCTCCCTTGTGTGTTCTCACTTTATCATGTGATCAAAGTCCAATCCCCTTGTTGTGTTTACCCTTGATCTAATGTCCACATATGGGGAAGAACATATGATTTTTGGTCTTTTGGGCCAGGCTAACCTCACTCAGAATGATGTTCTCCAGTTCCATCCATTTACTTGTGAATGGGAAGATTTCATTCTCCTTCATGGCTGCATAAAATTTCATTTTATATAAATACCGCATTTTCTTAATCCATTCGTCAGTAGTGAGGCATCTTGGCTGTTTCCATATCTTAGCTATTGTGAATAGTGCTGCAATAAACATGGGTGTGCAAGTGCCTCTCGAGTAACCTGTGTCACATTGTTTTGGGTATATCCCCAAGAGTGGTATTGCTGGATCATATGGTAGATTTATGTTTAGATTTTTAAGAAGCCTCCAAATTTTTTTCCAGAGTGATTGTACTAGTTTGCATTCCCACCAGCAGTGTAAAAGGGTTCTTTTTCCCTGCATCCTCGCCAACACCTGTTGTTAGTGGTGTTGCTAACGATGGCTATTCTAACAGGGGTGAGGTAGAATCTTAGTGTGGTTTTAATTAGTATTTCCTTTATGGCTAGAGATGGTGAGCATTTTTTCATGTGTTTTTTGGCCATTTGAATTTCTTCTTTTGAGAAATTTCTCTTTAGTTCACTTGCCCATTTCTTTATTGGTTCATTAATTTGGGGAGAATTTAGTTTTTTGAGTTCCCTATATATTCTGGTTATCAGTCCTTTGATGTGTAGCTGGCAAATATTTTCTCCCACTCTGTGGGTGTTCTCTTCAGTTTAGAGACCATTTCTTTTGTTGAGCAGAAGCTTTTTAGTTTTATGAAGTCCCATTAATCTATGCTATCTCTTAGTTGCTGAGCTGCTGGGGTTCTATTGAGAAAGTCCTTGCCTATACCTATTAGTTCCAAAGTATTTCCCACTCTTTCCTGTACCAACTTTAGAGTTTGAGGTCTGATATTAAGATCCTTGATCCATTTTGAGTTAAAATTGACAATACCTGTCTTCACACTATACTACAGAGCTGTAGTAAGCAAAACAGCATGGTACCAGCACAAAAAACAAACATGTAGACCAATGCCACACAATAGAAGATATGGAAATAAGCCCAAGTAGCCACATCCATCTGATTCCCAACAAAAATACCAAAAGCATGCATTGGAGGAAGGACTGCTTCTTTAACAAGTGGTTTTGGAGAAACTGGATATCCATATGTAGAGTGCTGAAACTAGATCCCTATCTCTCTATATAAAAATCAATTCAAAATGGATCAAAAACCTTAACATAAGACCCCAAACTTCAAAACTATTAGAGGAAACACTTCAAAATACAGACAGAGGCAATGACTTTCTCAATAGGACTCTGATAGCTCAGGAAATAAGAACAAGAATTCACAAACAAGACTTAATCAAACTTAAAAGTTTCTGCACAGCAAATGAACTGTCAACAGAGTGAAGATGATCTACAAAATGACAGAAAATCTTTGCCAGCTATTCACTCAACAGATTAACATCTAGAATGTATAAAGAATCCAAAAAATTAAGTAACAAAGGAGAAAGTAACCCTGTAATTAAATGGACAAGAGAACCGAACAGACATTTTCAAGTGCAGAAGTACAAATGGCCAATAAACACATGAAAATTGTGCAACACTTTTGGACATTAGGGAAATTGAAATCAAATCTACATTGAGATTCCACCTCTCCCCAGTCAGAATGACTATCATGAAGGAAAAAAAAAAGCAAGTGCTAGGGAGGATGTGGAGAGGAGGAACCCTTATACACCGCTGATAGAACTGTAAATTAGTTAAGCCACTATGGAAACCAGTATGGACGTTCCTCAAAGAAATGAAAAGTAGGTCTTCCATATGATCCAGTCATATTACTTCTGAGTATACACCCCAAACTGGCCAGCCTGGACAAATACCCCCAAAGCCAGTTTACTGTAGTGATACCATGTTTGTTATGGCAGTATTCACAATGGCCAAATTATGGAATCAGTCTAGATGCCCATTAACAGATTGAATGGATAAGGAAAATGTCTATAGACACAATGGGATTTTATTCAGCCATTTTATGAAGAATAAATTGATGTCATTTGCAGGAAAATGTACGGAACTAAGGATCATCATGTTAAGTGAAATAAGCCAGTTCATTACACACAAGTGTGGAAATATCACAATGAAACACCTTACTGTGTATCATTAATATACACTAATAAAAAATTATAAATAAATAAGTATATATTCATTGTAACCACATATGTAAATATCACAATGTAATCCCCCCCCCGCACAACTATTATATGCTAATAACTTTTTTTAAAAAAGAAACAGTCAAAAAATAAGTTTATATTCAAGTCAGGTCTAATCTTCTTAGATAAAATTAGCTATGTTAGATATAATTTCATTTTTTTCAAAACATCCAACTGATTATTCCAATAGCTTTGTATTTCTCAGGGTTCTTCAGAGATGTTTAGAAAGAATGATAATAAGGGATCTGTTATGGAAATTGGTGGAAGCCAGTAGCGTAACTCTCAGTCAACTCAGTCTTGAGGTTGATGGTCTGGGAGTCTGGAGTTTTGAAGTCTGAGAGCAAAAAGAAAATGGATCTCTAACTCCAGAAGACAGAATGAACTAAACTTCCTCTGCTTTTTTGTTCTATTTGAGTTGTCAGCAAATTGAAAAATGACACCCATATTACTAAGAGCTCTCTTCTTTACTCATCCCATTGATTCAAATAGTAATGTTGCCTGGAGGTGTGGCTCAAGTGATAGAGTGCCTGCTTCACCAGGGTAAAGCCCTAAATTCAAACCCTGGTACCACCAAAAAAATAAATAAATAAAAGGATACTTCAAATAATAATGCCTTCCCCAAACACCCTCACATGCACATCCAGAAATGATGTCTTACCAGATATCTGGGCATCCCTTAACCTGAACTGTGTTCTTCAGATGCACACTATCCACATCCCTGGGGGCTCCTTAGAAACTCAGAGTTCCAGCCCCAAGCCCAGGTCTACTCAGCTGGAAACTTCATTTGAACAAGGTCCTTGGGTGACTCACTTTAAAGTCTGAAAAATTGCTGTTTCCCCAATGCTGGCCAATCATCAAAGTCACCTTGGAGAGTTTTTAAAGTAGTGAGTCTTAGCTAGGCACCAGTGGCTCATGCCTGTAATTCTAGCTACTTGGGAGACTGAGACTGGGAAGATGACAGTTTGAAGCCAGTGTAGACAAACAGTTTGTGAGACCTTATCTTCAAAGTAACTGGGGTAAAATTGACTAGAGGTATGGCTCAAGTGGTAGAGAACCTGGGCAAAGCCCAAGTTCAAATCCCAGTCCCACCAAAAGAAAAAAAAACAAAAGTACTCAGTATTACATTCTGCCCATAGAAATTCTCATTTACTTAGTCTGAAATGATCTAAATCTCTTTGTCTTTAAAACCTCAATGCTCAGCCAAATTCAGGAAACAATTTATAAAATGTTTTCATGAGTAATGCCCATATATGAATTCCAGCAAATGGCAATAGCTGCTTAGTTGTACCCAAGAAAGAGCTCTGCTTTAATGTGACAGATGCAGATGCATCTTTGAAGCACTTAAAAAAACATACCCTTTGGAGGTAAATATTAGTTCTACAGGAAGGAAAATTGTGACTAGAGATATGAAGTAATTTGTTCAAAATCACATTGTTTATAATTAAATCCAGGACTAAGGGTTGAATTTAACATCCTGCCTCAAAATAAGATTCTTTCCTAGGCCAGAGCTAGTCTTTCTTTGTTTCTGTCTTGTCAATCACTTACATAGAATCAATTACATTAAATCAATTACACAGAAAACTTTCTTTACATTCAGCAAAGCCCTAAATGTGTTGTGCTCTCTGATTGGGGCACTGACGTTAGGAGGTAAGTAAAAGGTCTTATTCCACAATAATTCTTGTATCCCCCCTTGGCAGGTAAGTAAATGGACTATCTAAAATCCAAGTTACATTTTTTTCTTTCAATCAAAGCTATAATTATGGGATACAATTTACTAAACTCTAAATTCTAAATTTGAATATTATTGCCAAAATTCTTGCAGAGAAATGGGGTTGTAGCTCAAACTTAACATGTATGAGACCCTGGGTTCAATTCCCCACACACACATGCAAATCATACAGAAATAAAATCCTATAATCCCACCTTGACACTTGTATTTTTTGTTGGTCACTTCTAGTTTAGAGCTCATGTATTTATATAGTGACAATTACTAAAACTTCAGCTTCAATCTCTCAAAATCTCCCCTTCAAACACAGATCATGGTGACATGAAGTCACTGAATTCAAACTGATCAAAAAGACAACAGCACAGGCAAGGAAGGAGAGAGTCTTAAGGCTCACAGAGCAAACTCGTGTTTGCAGCCTGAACTTGGTTTGGAGTTCACCTTCAATGCCGACATACTTTCTGCACATTCTCCTCCATTCCTGAACACTGTTCCATTTTATTTAGATTGTAAAGGTGGGTAGAAAGTCTGCAGTTTGTAGTGATTCTGAATCTGCTGCCATCTCCAGACTTTAAAAACTATGCAATTTTAATAAAAATAACTTGACTTACTTAAGTATTTCCTCTCCCCTCAAGCAACTGTCTGACCTATTTTTTAGGAGAACATGGATTAAGAGAGTGATTTTAAAAATGGTGGCAGAGAAAAACTGATGTGGGTTTGAATCTCTTTGTCAGCTATTCCACTTGTACCAGAACAACTTTGATCAACCTATCATCTATCTATTTATCTATATTCATAGATTTTTTTTGGCAGTACTGGGGTTTGTACTCAGGGTCTTGCACTTGTGAGGCAAGCCCTCTACCACTTGGGCCATGCCCCAGTCCTTTTTGCTTCAGTTATTCTTTGAATAGGGTCTCACATTTTATGACCAGGTCAGCCTGGACCATGATCTTTCTATTTAAGCTTCCTGTGTTGCTGGGATGACAGTGCACACTACCATGCCTAGCTTCTCTTTTGGTTGAGGTAGAGTCTCTTGAACTTTTTTGCCCCTGCTAGCCTCGAACTGCAATTCTCCCAATCTCTGCTTCCCAAGTACATAGGATTATATATGTTTTTATTTACATGTTATATATTTATGTTAAAATTTTTAGGTGTTTTATGATTTTAAACATTTTGAAAATAGGCCTGATGATAGGACTTAGCAAAGAGTGGGATGTGGAAAATGCAGGAGAGATGGGTGACAAGGAAAAGTGCGAGTCCCAACATTTCTGCATCTTACTGTTTGCAAGGCCTATATTTGGAGATGTCTGGACCACTCTTTTCACCAAGGTCTAAACCTGCCAGGGCATTGTTTTCCTGTAGGTGGTATCCATTTTATACTGCTTATTTCTGGTTGTACAATAAAATAATTTGTTCTCTCTTAATTTTTTTAGTCATCAGAAAGCATAAGAGCATGTCCTGTAGGATCCTTTCCCAGAACCTTAAAACCACATTTACTTTCTCCTAACTAAGGAAAAGAAATCTATGTGTCATAGGTTCCACAAACCTGAAATTCTTAGGTCCTAGTGAAAAGCAAAACTCAATAAAATTTTAGCAAATCTAACCAAACATTTTATAAAAGGAATACATCATGACCAAATTGAATTTATTCCACATATGCAAGCTGACTCAGTATTCAAAAATCAATAAATGTGATTCACCACAACTGGCTGAAGAAGAAAAATCATATGATCACCATCACTGACAAAGAAAAAAGAAATCAACAAAATTCAACTTCCATCGTAATGAAATCTCTCAGTACACTAGGAAAAGAGGGAAACTTTTCCAACCACATAAAGAGCATCTACAACTCACCTATAATCAGCATCATATCCTTGGATAAAATAATGCTTTCCATCAAGATCAGAAAAAAGGCAAAGATATTACCAGTTTCATTTAACACAGTACTGGAAGTTTTAGTTGCTATGGTAATGAGGCTTGAAAAGGAAACACACAAATTGGAAAGGAAGAAATCAGTTTGTCTTTATTTGTAAATTACATTATGATGATGTAGAAAATTCCAAGGAGTCTATAAGACAACCAAACACTAACAATAAAAACACTTGGAAAATTCCATGTAGACATACATTAACTTATTTTAAATTTACATGGAAAAGGAAAGGCTTAAGGTTTTTCTCTTTTTGTTTTTTTGGTTTTTTTTTTGCTTTTTAATTTTTTTATAGTTGGTGTACTGGGAGTACATTGTGACATTTACAAAAGTTCTTATAATATATCATAGTATAACTCACCCCTTCATCATTCTCCTTTATCCCTCCCCCTTTCCTGGAATAGTTTGAACAAGTCTCATTTGTCCATTTACATACATAAGTACACAATATTGCCACCATATTTACCATTTACCTCCTACACCTTTTCCTTATATCTTCCCCCCGTCCTACTGGAACCTAACCCAGTACAGAACCTGTTTTGCCTTCATGTTCTCCATTTTTGCAAACAAAAAAAAAAGACATTTCATTTGTTTAAAATAGCTTCATTGTGACATTTCTATGTATATATGTATTAACCTGAATTGGTCTTTATTTTTCAAAGTAATTTTGAGAAATAAGAATAAATTTGGTGATCACACGTTCTGATATTCAAACTTAGCGTAGAGCTAAAGAATTTAAGAACATACAGTTCTGAAAAAAAGACAGACACAAAGGTCAACAGAATAGAAAATAGAGCACAGAAATTGGCCCACAGATATTTGTCCAATTAATTTTTGACAAAGAAAAGGAATTCACTAGTGGAATTATTGACTTTTCAATAACTAGTGTAGGAGAAACTGAGTAGTCATTGACAAAAATGACCCTTAATCTGTATCTCCATACCTGAAACAAAAATTAACTTATACAAAAACAGCTCATGGACTTGAATGTGCAGTGTAAAACTGTAGCGTTTACAGAAGTTAACACGGGATGAAATATTTCAGACTTAGGACTAGCCAAAGAGTTCTTAGACTTGACACAAGAAGCATTAATCAATAAGAGGAAAAATTTATAAATTACACTTCATCTAAATTAAGAGCTTTGGTCTTCAAAATATCTTGTTAAAAGGCAAGTGGGAGAAAATACCAAGTCACAGAAAACCTTTGCCTATCACATATCTGATAAAAGTTTCCTTTCGAGGGCTGGAGGTGTGGCACAAATGGTAGAGTATCGGCCCTGCAAGTGTGAAGCCCTGAGTTCAGACCCCAGGACCATCAAACAAAAAGCTTTCTTTCTAGAAACACATTACTAGCAATTGGTGAAATTCAAATTAAAATCACAATTACATATCAGTATAAATTATTAGAATATAAAAAATAGTGCTGCTGGATGTGATGGTGCACACCTGTTATCCCACCACTTGGCAGGAGGATTGTGAGCTTGAGGCCAGACTGGGCTACATAGTGAGACCCTGTCTCAAACAACTGAACCAAAACATTTTTATGTATAAGTAGATGCTAATATGGTACATATTGCTAACACCAATGCTGCTGAGAATGTGAAGAAACTGTATCACTCATGCATTGCTGTGATAAATGCAGAATGTTAGATCTACTCTGGAAAACAGTTTGGTAGTTAAATAAAAAACTAAACATGAAAGTATCATATAGCCTAACAGTTACACTCCCAGGCATTTATCCCAGGGAAATGAAAACTTAGGTTCACACAAAATTCTGTATACAAATGAGCATAGCAACTTTGTTTGCCATAGCAAGACATGAGAAAAATACCAGCTGTCTTTCAGTAGCTGAAATAGTCAAAATCTGTGACATCTATAACATGAAATACTATCAACAATAAAATGTGTGAAATATCAATGTATACAATTTGAATGAATTTCCAGAGACTTATACTCATTAAAAACATTTAATTCCCAAAGGTACAATTACATTTCTAGGACATTCTGTGGTACTCAGGGCTTTGAGCAAGCTAGACAGGTGCTCTAGAGCTTGAATCACACCTCCAGCCCCTTTTGTTCTGATTTTTTTTGGAAATAGAGTCTTGCTTTTTGCCCAGGCAGACCTGGATCAGGATCCTCCTATTTTATGCTTTCCACTATCACTGAGATGATAGGCACACATCACTATGCCCAGCTATTGTTCAAGATGAGGTCTCATGAACTATCTGCTCAGGCTGGCCTGGAACTGCAATCTTCCTGATCTCAGCCTCCCAAGTGGCTAGGATTACAGGTATGAGCCACTGGTGCCGGGCTTCTAAGACATTCCTAAAATACACAATAAAAGAGAAAAATGGTTGCCAGGGGTTAAGGGAGAGGGAGGAGGGGTCAGGGTGAGGAAAGAGGACATGACTGCTAAACAGGCAATGCAAGGAATCTCTGTAGTGATGAAAATGCACAGTATGGATATTTTGGCTTTGATGCTGTACTGCTATGATTGGCATACAAGGTAGGTGTGTACCCCATGGTTCCTGTGCTAGAAGCCTGGTCCTCAGTATGGTGATGTGCAGAGGTGGTAGTGGAACCTGTCAGAGGTGGGGCCTTGTGAAAAGTGTTCAGGTCATTCATAGCACCACCCTGGAGGTTAATGTCGTTCTGATGGGATGCTGCTTATTCTCATGAGAGAGTTAGTACAAAAAAGAGCAAGCCTGGACCCTGAATGTCTCTGGCTTCTTGTCTCGCTGTGCTATCTCTTTCAGGGACTCTCACCATGATTCACTGCCATCTTGTGAGGTAACCAGAAGACTAACCACAGCAGAGGCTAGCACCATGCTCTTGAATCTCCAGAACTCTGAGGTACATAAAACTCTTTTCTTTATAAAGAATGCAGTCTCAGGTGTTTTGTGATAACGGCAAAAAATGGACTAACACACACACACAGTATATATAGGTATAAAGTGTGTATATTATCATTGGGAGAATTTGCTACCTAGGACTTCTCTCTTATTACTACATGTGAATCAATAATAATCAAAACATTTTTAAAATTAAAGTAAAATACATGACATCTATATTGTCATGTATTTACTTCAATACAAAAAACAACACAGAATGAGCACTATTGTATACATCACATCACTGGAAATTTATATATATATATATATATATAGAGAGAGAGAGAGAGAGAGAGAGAGAGAGATTATCTAGAAGCCAAGAGTCTTGGTTTGGTTTTTAGTTTTTCCATATGAGTGGGAAATATAGAGAGAGAGAATGATCATTGGTTGAGGATATTTATCAACTTTTTTCAGCATTCCTTAACCCTCCCCTCCTGGATGAGCTAACTGTAAAGTACAATTTCTACATTGACTCTCTGAGTCCCCCCGATGACAACAGCTCCAGTTGATTAAGCATCATGATTATGATGACTTCCATTCCCTTTCTCAATTTCCCATTCTCACCTGTTTTGCTCTGTTTTGTTTTGTTTTTCTGGAATCACCACCTCCCTATCAAACTTCTTGCATTGAAGTCCTTTTATTAGGGTCTTTTTCTGAAGAATTCAAAATGTGGCATTTAGCCTTTAAATCTAGGTGTTAACTTTGATGGACTTGGGATGGTCTCTTCTCTGTCTGGTGTTTTTGCACTTCATATATCCTTACCTAGACCTCGGAAGTATGAGACCTGAGGTCTCATTGTTTTCTTCTGTTTGCTTCGACCTCATGAGAAATGAGTAAAGTACCAGTGGGAGCATTCCAAGTTCTAGTGTGACCCCTCACTCCCATTCCCACTCCATTAACTCCCTGGGCTTAGTTGAGACAAACAGCTTTGCTGGCTCAATTTTTTTTTTCCTAGATAAATACAGATGGCAGGTACCTGCCTTACTGCCATAGAGGACTTGTAAGAATAAAAGGGGAAAGTGATTGGCAAATAATAAAGCATGGTAAAATGTTAAATCAGAACTTTTTTACCTTCATTTTCATGGGAAAAATTCTCTCTGAAATCCCAGTGGCCTGGTGTGACTGGCAGCAGACAGGGATGAGCTCTGACTCACCCATTTAACCTTTTTTCCTTTAAGACTTGCTGAGCATTCCACCAACGCACACTGCTTTTGTAAGCAGTGTAAGTCTGGTTGTGTTCTAGCTTGTTAGGAACATCAAGATAGCTAGCTCCCTTTTCACAAAACCTGCCCCAATGTAATTTTGTGTTCACTCACAGCCAGAAAAGGAGCTTCAGCTTTGTCAAAAGCAGTCACATGTTTATTTTGTTGCTTTGTGTGAGTCTCTAACAAAGGCTCAGAGGTTTATGAATTTTCCCCTTCCTACATTCACTGAAAGAGACATATTATTTTCCCTCTCTTTTAAATTCAAAGGGAAAATATTGCCCAAGGCACAGACTACTGATTATCAGATACTCATTTTTCCTTTAGCTTTCCTCCTGCTGTGGCTTAATGTAAAGTTAATGAAGCCAAAACTCTCACACACTCTGAGTTTTAAATAACTGTGACAAAGGTCTCTCTTATACTCCTCAGCTGAAGTGGCGTGGATCTTTTGAAATGAGGAAGCACTCTAGGGGTTCAAAATTTGAGAAATGTTTGGTGTGTCAGGAAACAAATTGGGACTCCAAAGTCTTTCCCCACTCTTCCAAATTCTGTTTTTACATTCTCTAAGAGGCAGTAGGAACTCTGCCATCAAAGAGCCTTTTATATTGCACTTTTATTTAATAACTGTACGGTCTTCAGTAACAGACTTCATCCTTGTGATCCTTCATATGAAAAATGGGGATAATAATGATGACGTCTACTGCTAGTCTATGGATCTGGAAAGTTCCTTAAAGGCCCATGGGTTAATGGCTTGCTCCCCAGTAAATGGCATTATTGTGAGTTTGTAGAATCCTTAAGAGGTGGAGCCTAGTAGCAGGCTGTAGGTCATTGGGGACTTAACCTTTAAAGAGACTGTGGGACCCCAGTCTCATCCTCATTTTCTCTTTTGCTTTACAGCTATGAGGTGAATGGTTGAGCTCTACCACATGTTTCTGCCATGATGTATGGCTTTGCCCAAAATGACAGAGCTAAGGAACCATGATTGGAAACCTCTAAAACTGTGAACCAAATAGCCCTTTTCTCATTATAAGTTGATTACCTTAGGTATTTATTATAGTAAAGAAATCTGACTAACACACCTATCTCATGAATAGCAATCTTTAGCTCCTAGCACACAGTAAGTAGGCTTTCAACAAATGGTTACTGCTGTTATCATTATGGTAATCATCAGTAGTGTTAATATTGTTTTGTCAAAAGTAATGTTATGGTCATTAGGATTTTCCTCTTAGCAGATGTGCTATTAGCTATTAGCTAGCACTTTTCCTTTATTTAAATGGCAGGTTATTTAATTTGAGTATCAATGGCACTTCACAGAAATCCAAATTTTCATGAATATTCTAAAAATCACCAATCCTTCCCCTGTAATACTTGACACTGCCAATCAATGCCAAGGAAAAAGCAACTGCCTAAGTTTCACTGATGTCATCTTTGTCTTAATATTCTTGTGTTCAGTATCATCTGAGATCCTTCAGAAAGCAACCATCTATGGTAAATAAACTACTTGCTTACCTGTCTTCAGGAGTTGAAGAGTAGTTCTAAAACACTCAATAAGACGGTACATTATTGTTAAATTTATTCACATTGTTGTACCAGAAATCTGCAGAACTTTCTTATCTTGCAAAATTGAAATGCTATACACATTGAACAACCACTCCTACTTCGTCCTCTCCCCAGTCCTGGGGAGCCACTGTTCCATTTTGTATTTCTATGATTTTGACTACTGTAGACTCTTCACGTAAGTGGACTCATACATCGTTCATGTTTTTGTGACTGGCTTATTTTGCTTAGTACAACGTCCTCAGAAGTCATCTGTGTCATAGCATATAGTATAATATAATCTATCTGTGTCATATCATACAGCATAATATCCATCTGTGTTATAGCATATACTACATGTTATAAAATGTGTTTATAATCATGCTTTTGGTGTTTTGTCAAAAGATTAAGAATCCAATAGCACATATAAATCATATAATTTCAAGGTAAATTAGAAATAATAAGGATTTCCTCATCTATTCTGTGAGTTGCCTTAACATGGAAGAGACAATTTTACTTATTAGAAATTATTCAGTAATAGGGAACCCACTAACTCTGAGGGAAACTACCCCATTTTTCAATAAATATCACCATTTAGGGAGATTCTAGATTTGACAGAAATAAGGCAAACATCCGATGCCAGTTTAGAGAACTGATTTTCTTTAGATCTTTATGGAATTCTTCAAGTCACCTTTGTCTTTCTGGTAATTAGCCATTTTACTCCTGTATCATTTAATTGTGGTTACTTCTTAATTATTTCCAAATAAGATGCTTTCGCAAACAAATTTTAGCAAATTTCAGCTCTCTGGTTTTGGGGAAAGAAAAGAGGGAGACGTATAAAAGAGGAGGGTTAGAACTCATCCCCATAGTTCAAGAAGAATTAACCTAGAAGGTAACACCCACGCACAGGAAATCAATGTGAGTCAATGCCCTGTATAGCTATCCTTATCTCAACCAGCAAAAACCCTTGTTCCTTCCTATTATTGCTTATACTCTCTCTTCAACAAAATTAGAGATAAGGGCAAAATAGTTTCTGCTGGGTATTGAGTGGGAGGAGAGGGAGGGGGCGGAGTGGGTGGTAAGGGAGGGGGTGGGGGCAGGGGGGAGAAATGAACCAAGCCTTGTATGCACATATGAATAATAAAAGAAAAAGGAAAAAAAAAAACTCATCCCCAAAGGCCAGAAACAAAGAAAAAGCAGTCTGGTGTCTATGGCTGATTGTTCCCTCCTACACTACTACATTTTATTGTAATTAAATTCTCAGTTTCCAACTTAGTACAATTGTAATCTCCAACAGCATTTCATAAATAGAAAACCTGAAGCATGTGTTCACACAATTTCTAGCATATATTAATTGAACAAAGCAAGGAGTTTCATTATGGCATTTCCATACATTCATATAATGTAATTTGACCATAGTCACCCTCTGGATTACTCTTTCTTACCTCTCCTTCCTCTCCCCCCTTTTCCTCCTCCACACCCCTAATACTCACCTTTCACTATCGTATTCTTTTTTTTTAACCCCCTAGATTTCATATATAGAAGAAAACATAAAATACTTGTCTTGGTGAGACAGACTTATTTCATCCAACATGGTGATATCCAGTTCCATCCATTTTCCTATAAATGATATAATTTAATTCTTCACAGCATAATAAAATCCCACTGTGTATATATACCACATTTTCTTTATCTATTCATCCATTGATGGGCTGATTCCATAACTTGGCTATTGTGAAATAGTGCTATTATAAATATGGGTGTACAGGTGTCTCTATAGTAAGGGGACCTCAAAAATGGATCAAAATCTTAATTTAAGACCTGAAACTTTTAAACCACTGGAGGAAAACATAAGGAAAAAACACTTTAATTTATAAGCATCAGCAACAACTTTCTGAATAGGACTCCAATAGCTCAGGAAATAAGAGTGAGAATTCACAAATGGGATTGCATTACATTAAAAGCTTCTGCACAGCAAGAGAAACCATCAACAAAGTGAAGAGACATCAAACAGAATAGAAGGAAACTTTTGCCAATTATTCACTCAACAGGGGATTAATACCCAGAATATACAAAGAACTCAAATAAATTAAACAGCAAAAGAACAAATAATCCCATCAATAAATGGACAAATGAACTGATGCAGTACAAATATGAAGTACATGAAAAAATGTTCAACATATCTAGCCAGGAGGGAAATGCAAATTAAAACTACATTTGGATTCTACCTCACCCCAGTCAGCTTGGCTATCATTAAGAAAAAGAAAATAACAAATGTTGTTGAGGATGTGAGGGTTGAGGAGGAAGAAACTCTAACACTGCTGGTGGGAATGTGAATTAGTGCAGCCACTGTGCAAATCAGTATGGAGGTTCCTCAAAAAATTAAAATAGATCTTCCCATGCGATCCAAGCCACACCACTCTGGGTATATACCCAAAAAGAACCCACACACTTTTATTTGTAGTTTGGTAAACAGAAAATTTGAAACTAAGAAAAGATGGTGTCTAGTTTCCTCTGTAAATAGGATATAGGAACAATGCAGTCTTTGTGCTCATGCCTACACTTCGCAATCCTGCCAGACATAGTCCAGTAAAAACTGGGTTAATCCTAGCTGATATGTTTCTTCCTTTTGGCCAGGTGCGAAAGTCTGGACTCCAGAGGGCAAACATGTTGAGTTACTTTTACTAGGGTTGAACAAATAAGCACTAAATCTTTCCTGAAAACTTGAACTGCTCCCCAACATGACCGCTTCAGAATTTCCAAAAGGTTTTGTTGCCTCAGGTTTTCAAACTGGTGGGTTTTCTTTTGTTCTTCTCCTGTGTACTAACCATCTTAGTCTTAAATGGAAAAAAAATGTTTTGAGAAAGATTTTATCAGCTCTCCACTTAGCATATGGTTTTAAAAATTTATGATTATTTGGTGTTCAGAGTTACCTGAAATATTTCTCTAAGTTTTTGCTAGGCATGGATCCTTTGCATTATGGAGCACAAGCGATTATAGACTTATCATGGCCTCAATAGCAAGACAGATGAAGATTTCCTTTTTGAGAAAACACGTTAGAGTACACTGTGGTTAACAAAAATCTTTTGGTATGGGAGATGCTAACTGTTGGATTCTACCCTTCCCTGGACTCAGATAAAATCTGACACTCCTGGGTACCCCTCATAGCTATACCGATGCCCAGGATCTAAGGTGAGGCTATGAGGCATGATCTAGACTTCGCCAAACTGTTTGATGCTGCTCTGGACCAGACCTAACTCTTTACTCCCATTTTCTGCAGGTTAAATTACCTCCTATCAGCCCTCTGCCTTCTATGTGAGGCCCAGCTATACAAAAATAACAATTCTAGACACTTTTATAAAGAATACATTACTAAGTATGTTCCCATGTATTACCTTAACCCAATAAACAGAACCTGAGATAATCAGGTCTGGAAAGATAACTGCAGTTTGTAGATAAGGAAACAAGAGCAGGGTGTGATGGTACGTGCCTATAATCTCAGGTACTCTGGAGGCAGAGGCAGGAGGATCGTGAGTTTGAGACCAGCCTGGGAAAAGTGAGCAAGACCTTATCTCAAAAACAAAATAAAAACAAAAGTTGCCAGGCACTAGTGGCTCGTGCCTATAATCCTCGCCACTGGGTAGGCTAAGATTAGGAGGATCACAGTTTGAAGGGACAGGGGAAATAATTCACAAGACCCATCTCCAAAATTACCAGTGCAAAAGGGACTGCAGGTGTGGCTCAAGTGGTAGAGTGCCTGCTCTGTAAACTGGAAGCCCTGAGTTCAAACTCAGTCCAAAAAGAATTCATTAATAGTAATAATAATAATAATAATAATAAAATAAAACAAAACCAAAAAGAATGGGAGTATAGCTCAAGTGGTAGAGTACTTAAGCAGGAGGCCCTGGGTTCAATACCCGGTACTACAAAAATAAAAAATAAGTAAGATAGATGAATAGCCTCGAGACCAGAACTTTGGTTTTCTGACCTTCTGTTGTATCTCCCCGCTCTGGCTATCAGTGTAAGCCTGACAGTGAAGGCCATGTTGCTTTCAGTGTTTCTTATCCCTCTCAGTTGTCTTTCTTTGGATCTCCTGCTCCTGTCTCCTCAACTGGTCTTTGCCTTGTGATAGCCACTTCAAATCTATTCTTTCTGGCTACTTCCTGATGCTTCCTGAGCTGCTGATTTTCCTAAGTTCACCAAACCTCATTCTCTGAACGCTCTGGAACCGACTCACAAGGAGCTGATAGGAGATAGTGCTTAGTGCAGTAGCTCTCAACCAGGGTGAGTCCTCCACTTCCCCACCCCTATCCCCGCCCCTACCCTACCCCCGCCACCATGGGAGACATTTGGCAGTGTCTGGAGACATCTCAGTGATACTGGGGATAACACTTAGAACACAGGCAAGGGATGCTGCCTAATATCCTCTAAAGACAGGACAGTGCTCCAGCACAAGAATTACCTAGCACCAAATGGCAATAGTGCCTCAAGTGTCTCTCCAAGGTTGACAAAACTTGGCTTAGAGCATTAACCCATCCCACAATGACTGTTACAAGCCTTTACCCAAAAAGAAGGACCAAGAGGCCTTTCTGTCAGGGAAAGACAGTAGATCTCAGCACAGCATGTGTGTAACAGGCTGGCTCCTTTAGCCAGGTCACAGAAGAATTGATTACTTGCAGTATGTTTACTGGCAATTCTTGGAGCTACATGAACTTTACAAGTTGTTCTGTAGCAACATAGCAAAGACTTATTGTGAAGCAGAAAAGAGAACATGACCATAGTTGCCCACCACAGAGATGATGGAATTATGTCATGAGTGTGCCCTCAGTGGGACTCCTTCTTTGAAAGGTGAGCTCTGGGCAGATGTGCGCCAAGCAACGTGAGGCGATTATATAATGGATAACAGCCTTAAAGATTAAAATATGACCATATTTTTAGTGTCGTATCCTATGCCTTAGTGAGGAATACATTTCAGAGATGAGAGCTTCAATGTGAGATCAATGATTTATTCTTTCCAATTCTATCAGTGCCTTTGACCAAATTCTATTCCAACTACTGAAAAAAAAAATTTTAAAACTCATTCTGGGCTCTGTGCCATGTAAATTTTTAACCAACAGTGCAAAATGCCACTTTATCTCAAGGACAAAGAACAATTTTCACTCAGCCTCAAGTTTCCTTCCTTTTCTGACATCATTGGTTCTTTCTTTTTGCTTCTCATGTGGAACTAGCTTAAAGGCCAAAGAAATCCTTTGGCTCAACTGTCCTTGCCAACCACTTTCAAACTCATTGGCTATATTTACAGAATCTTAAATGAGGCCTCATCACTTAATTCTAACAGGTTTTGTGAAAGAACATACTGCATAAAGTTGTTACTGTTCAACTCCAGTTCTCTCTGTTCTGCTCACTTAGCTAAACCTAGGGACCACTCTTCTCTATGTATGTCTGGACCCTCGTGTTGCTCTGGACTCCTCTGCTTGACCACTTTCCAGCTAAAGCTGCAGCCAACTTTTATTTTTCCTTTCTTATTGCATCTTTATGTAAGACAAACATGATGCGTACTTCTGTGTTATAGAATGGAACCATATGAGTTCTGAGTACATCAGACCCATTATTTTCTAATTCATGTACTGGGATAAAGGGGTCTGAGCTCTCCTTATATTTTCCATACTCAATTCAAAGTAGAACTCTGTGGGGGTGGGAAGGGAGAAAAAGAAAGAGAGAATAGGAAAATATTTTTCAAGTACTTAAAAGTTGTTGAGTGTGGTATGGTACATGCCTGCAATCCCCGCATTTGGGTGGCTGAGACAGAATTGTGAATACAAGGCTAGCCTGGGCTACATAGTGAGAGTCTGTCTCAACTCCCCCCAACCCAAACGAAAAAATTTTTAAAGTATTTAAAGGTAATAAAAGCTCTTTTTCTTAAGTAAGATACTATCTGTAACATTGGCTCGTGCAGTACATGGAACATAGAGTAATTTCCCTTGCTATCCCATTTCAAGTATCAAAGTTTAAAGATCATGCTAAGAAAAGAAATTCAGGCTATATTAGTTTCAATTCACTATTGGAACTATTCAGTGACTGATGCCCTTTTCCCTTTGGGAAGGAAAAAAAATTTCTTCTCCTTAAAAAAAATCTTTTGTTGTTGGCAGTAGTTGATATTTCAAAGAAGGATAGAATGAAGAAAGGCAGTAATGAGAACTACTTAATAGGTCATTTTCCTTGAAATTTTTCTCCAAAAAAGGAAGGAAGGCATTTAAAATGTCAAAACTTAAGGTGCAATTTTGACCCCTACAAAGCAAGTACAGGATCAATTTAACTTCCCACAAAGCCTAGTGAAATATCCTGTATGTAGTGAGTCTGAAGTATTGTTACACATCTGCTTTGTCCTGAAAAGCTATTTAAAATAGTCAGGTAAGAACTTCCTGTGAAATATACACTTAGCCTCTATAATAAATTGCTATTTAGAAGTTAAGTGAATCTACCCAGAAGAGTGTACAATGGCTTACAACCTTTCAGCATGCTGCTCCCTAGTGAGCATTTGTTAAAATAAAATGAAAAGACAGTGCTGCCTGAGCACTTTGTACCTTGAGCTAAGGCAGGACCAGAGCCTATAGTAGGCTGGATGATGGTGATAATGGTCATGCATGGAAGGAATAAGAAGAGGCAAGAAATCCACTGGGGAGCCTAAAATAGATGCCCACTGGCCTGAAATAGCGAGACCACTACTGGGTATAGAATGACACTTATCAGAAGTTTCTCTGGTGGCTTCATAGATTTTAAAGACTAATAAGCCAGGCCAGGCTTAAGTCATGGCTAACTCCAGTGATTGCCAGTGTCTCTGTTTTGGAAACCAGGGACTAACATAAGTGACTGAGAGGCAGTGAGCAAGAAAGCACCTACTACCTGGGAGAAAACAAGCCCAGGGTTCATGGATATAGTCATATTCTCTCTGACAAAACTGTATAGCAACTCATAAATGGCATCTTCTTACCTTTTAACCTTTAAGATTGCCTGCCCTACCAAGCAAAGTAGGTGTGGCACAAAGGAGTTAGTAGGATGCTTCAGCTCCAAAGTATAGCAGCAGCCTCATTATTGCTATGTATTATTTTTATTAATGTAGAAAACATCCTGTTAGCTCTAATATGTACACTGTGTGTTTTGGGCTGTGTGTTAGGGAAAGATTAGGAATTAGTAAGTCAACATTGGCACTCTGTCAAAGGTGAAATGAGGGTGAACTAAAACCACAGCCATAGCTTACAAAGTATAAGGAATTTGTGGGGTTCACCACCCCTTGTAAGTACTAACATCCTTTATTTCAACATTCTAAGGTCACCCACTGTCCCCATCTTGCATATGAACTATGGGATTAACTTTCCTCAAAAGTGTGAAAAGGTGGAAGTGCATTTTCAAACCCGTTTTCTCAGCAGCAACTTTATCCCCTTTGGCAGCTGTTTTAGTTAGCTTTCTGTTACTATAACAAAATAAACTTATAAGGAGGAATAGTGGCTCATGGTTTTAGCTGTTTCAGTCCATGATCAGTTGACTCTATTTATTTTGGGCGTGAGGTGGAGCAGATGATCATGGAAGATGTATGTGGCAGAGGAAGATCATTCACCTCAAGATGGCTAGGAAGCAAAGAGAAAGAGTAAAAGAGACCAGGGTCCCAATAGTCTCTTCAAGGGTGCACCCCCAGTTATTTAACTTCCTTCCACTAGGCCCCACTTCCAATAGGTTCTACCACCTTCCAGTAGTGTTACAAATTGGGGACCAAGTTTTTAATACATGAGCGTTTGGGGAATACTTCAGTTCCAAACTACAGCAAAAGCCTCATCATTATTTCTTATTATTTTTAGTATGGGAGCACACTGTAATGTTTACCATCTACTATCTTTCTTCAATCCTGAAGATTGAAGAAAGCCACTTAAGAAAGCATGATTAGTAACCCCCTGATGCTGATCAAGACATGGCAAGACTGAGAATTGAATGTGTTCTGTCTGGCACTCAAGACTCAAGCTTTTCACTATGCTGCACATACTTTTTCACTTCTTTAGCAATCATCGTTTATTTTCAAGACCTGTTTAATTCTGTTTGGTTTACAGAAAGATAATCAGAGAAGGTAAAGGGTTAATGTAACCAATGGTAGCACCTCTTCTTGTCCAGCAACATAGGCATTTGACACCATGTTTTTTCAGAGATAGAGTTAGACATAAGGAGGACGTTGGACATTTCCAATCAACCATACCTGGAGGGAGTGTGGGAGCTAAAACTACAACAAAATAGAAGCAATCTTGGGCAGATGGAACAATATAACACTTCTCACGAAAAAGGAATATTTGTTTGGATGATCAGACTTTCCCTCCTGCCTTCTCTTATTACCGTATTATACTGGGTTGAAGAGTATCCCTCAAAACTAAGACTGTGGATATAGTGGCAATATTGTGTACTCATGTAGGAAAATGGAAAAATGAGACGTGTTGAAACTCATTTGTTGAACTTCATGAGGGGATAAAGGAGAATGATGGAGGGGGTAAATTCAACTATGATATATTGTAAGAACTTTTATAAATGTCACAATGTACCCCCAGTACAACAATAGTATAATAATAAAAAATGAAACACACACACACAAAATAAAATACATTCTTCCTTCAAAAAAAAATTCATGCCCATTGGAAAACTCAGAATGTGACCTTATTTACAAGAAGCAATTAGTTAAAATGAGGTTATACTGGATTAGAGCGGGTCCTAAATTCAATGATTGGCGTATATGTAAGAGAAGGAAGAGAGAGATTTAGACAAACACATGCAGAAGTCCTAGCAGGGAAGGCCATGTGATGTACAGAAAGAAACTGGAGGGTTGCAGCTACAACGCAAAGAACACTAAGGATTGCCTAGAGCTACGAGAATCTGAAAGAGATTAGGAAATATTCCTCCCCTAGAGCCTTCAGAAGGAGCACAACACTGTTGACCCCTTGACCTTGGACTTTTAGCTCTCTGTACTGATAAAACACAAATTTCTGTTCCTTTAAGTCACTGAGTTTGTGATACTTTGTTACATAAACTTTAGGAAACTAATATACTCATTGCTACTGATAAATTCATGGAGGTATCTTCTTAAATACTCTAAAAAATATAGAATTTAGGAGATGAAATAAAAACTAATAAAGTTTTAGGGAGGGTCAAAAGTCTAAGAGCAAGTCGTTCCAAATGTTTGGAGGACTAACACGGTAGTCCAGGAACTGAGAAGAAAGCAGACAGGGAAGAGAGCAGATCAAAACCAGAGCAGTGAAGACACAACACCTGCTTTTCACGTTCATCTAGAGCCCAGGTTGATGGTAAGCAGTCCTGATTTCCAAAAAATCATTTAGAAGTTTTAACTTGCTTAGTGAATGTTTTAAAAATTACCTTAAGGATCTTTTTTGTTATGTTTTAGATATTTTCTGTAAACAAGTCAATATTCCTAATACAAACATTGCTTGGTGAAGTTTCATTCTGATAAAGCAGAACATATATTTTAGATAAATGAGTGGGTTTTTTTGAAGGAACTTCAAAAGCTTATATTCATAGGAAAGCCTTCCAGAACTTTGCATTTATATTAGTTCTAGTCAGGAAATTCTTTTAAAATAGTATTTGTATAAACAGTTCTTTGCTTAATTACATAAAACACTTAGTGAATATTTTCTGGTCTCTGTAGCTTAGCTTAAAGTTGATTGCCTTCTCAGAATAAAGAAATAGGAATCCTGGATGGAGGGTTGAAATCACTCCTAGTCTCATTCATTATAAAGGCAAAAACAAAAAGCATAAAAGACTTCACAGTTTCATAAAGGGCGCCTTGTGTTGAAAGTCAGGAGACTTCAATTGAATTATAGTCCAAGCTCTTGCCATTGATTTACTCTCTGACTTTAAGTTAAATAGTTTACCTCCCACTGGTTCAATTTGTAACATTTTTATAGTTATGTAACACCAGACATGTTTTATAATAGTGTTCTACCTTAGTTTCCAGATCCATTAAATGAAAATCATGATGACATCTTCTTGCAAGGTTAGCATGAGAATTAAATTAGTTGCTGTATCTAAAGTGTTGAATAGAGTAGCTAATAATAGTAATTGCTGTGTGATATGCTGCCTGGCCTCTTGTAAATCTTATGCTCCTTAAAGGCAAAGATCAAGGCTTTTTGTCTTGCTATCTCTCAAAATACCTAGTAAAGTAGTCTGCGTATAGCAGTTGCTCAGTAAATACTTACTGACTTGAATTGACACTTCGGTGACCAAAGGCTGTTTGCTATCTACTTGGTTGGGATTGTGATCATCAAATTTTAAAAATCCAGTTTTCTGGAAAATAAGAGAAAGCTGCTTTTGGGAAAACATCTGTGAACAAAGCCTTCCCATGTGAAACTTTCCATCAGGTTGGGAAAATACTTTTAAAAATCCTCCTCTTTCAGAAGCCACACACTTTGCTCTCCCCAGGCGCCAGTTTCTGTTCCCTTAGAGCCTGGAACACGCCCTCTGTCTGGAAGAACCTCTTGGTCCCTTTCTCTTCTTTCTTCTTCCCCCTTTCCAGCGCCACTCCTCACCCCAGCCTGTTCCCCATTCCACCAGGGGCCTCATCCTCCCAGGAGACCAAATAATAAATTCTTTATTGCATTAGTTTTATTGCTTTTAACTCTAGAAACAGTATGCTTTCAGACTGTAATTATATTCCATTTATAAATATTATCTTTAAGAGAATAGCTAATAGCTTTTTCACAACGCAGTCTGTAATCCCGTAGCTGCTAAATTTATGTGTCAACTAGAATCTTGAAGTAAACAAAGTTTATAAATTGATTCCTGTCGAATGATGTAAGATCTCATTAGACCCTAACACTGCTCAGATAAGAACTGCTGAGTTCATCAGCTAATAAGCCAGCAGTGAAATTAAAAATATAATGGAACATTCTGAGCAGTCTTTAAGATCCATGACAAATTAAAGACAAAGCTCAACAGTTGTGTTGTAAAGAAGGTTCCTGGGACTCCAGAGGTTCATGTAGAGAGCATGTTAGCTTTTCCCATCAAAACAATTCAGATAGAAATTGCCTTTATCCTTCACAGCAAAGAGTTTTAGGAATTATAAGAAAGAATATAAATATGTAGATGTGTCTATAGATGAAAATGGTCCTAAAGAGGAAATTAATTTCTACTCTGATGTTTTAACCAGACGATTAGATAATGACTGGATCCTATCTCCATACAGAGAAGTTCTTGCATACAACTCTATGCAGTGGACTTCCCAAGAGGAAGGAGTATTAAATACTAGCAAACATCTCTATGCTTTAACTGAAGAGAGTCACTTTTGAGAGGTAGCATTCTATAATGACAAGCTATATAAGCTTTAAGGACAGAATGTCAGAATTTAAATTTGAAACAAAAAACTTAGTTGGATAAGCTGTACCAATTTTTTCTTGTAAAATGGACAGTAGTTGCAAAAACAAATGAGTTAAGACAATTGCAGTGCCTTCAACAGGCCCTAGCATACATAAGAGATCAGTAAATATTTGCTGTTTTTAAGTTAGTATAATTACTACATAGAATTGCTTTTATTTAGAGTAATTACTGGGATTATTTCATTTGAATTATCATATTATTTAAAGTATTTATTTAGCTCTTGTTTGTATTTTTTTTAAACTCAGGATCTTCCAAGCTGCTTCTCAAAGAGATATCCTAACAACTTTCTTTTTATGATTCCAGTAAAGACAATTCCATTGGCCCTAGAGGAAGGGAAATATTTTTTTTAACTAAAGGAAACAAAAAAATTAAAATCTGAAATGACAGATAACACAGAACACAGCGTTCCAAAATGACTTTCGACTACTTCTTAGGGAATTGAGGTCTGTGGAGATTTTTCATGGTCCCTGGGGCACCTCTATTCTTGGAGCACAAGAAATTTCCTTCTCTAAGCTGTGGCTTCTGTTTTCATTTACTGAGATTCCTATTTCCTCAAAACTGGCTTCAGAGTGGTTTGCAACCTTCCCTCTTTCCTGCTGTATCTCCCCAAACTAACCTCCAAGGAATACCAAATATTTATTTCTTATTTTGGGGCCATCTGCCATGTTCCTCTACCTCTGTACATGCTAAGTCATTGAAGACCATTTATTTAAGGACTCAACTTCTGTTATTAATCAGACAAATTCTAAACTTTAGTGTGCACCACAATCACCTGGAGAAGTTGCTTACACACAGTATTGATTCCTTCACCAGAATTTCTGATTTAGTAGGTCTGGGATAGGACTCAAGAATATTGCATTTCCAACCTTTTTCCAGCCTTTTTGTTTACTTATATTGCCAATACTCCATAAGAATCATGGATGTATGGTCCTCTTATTTTTTCTTTTGGTCAAATAGAGAAAGCCCTTTCTGCAGAATGTAGCCAGAGAGGAACACGTGGAAACAAAAAAACAGGTGTGGAGGGGAGACATCAAGAAAGATGCAAACAAGATTACTCATTTCCAGGATCCATCCGGATCTAATTCCAGCTTCTGTGCTCCATTCACCAGTTATACATAGAGAGAGAAATTACAACTATGCTTTTGCTTAAACTAGTATGAGTTGGGTTTATGCCATGTATAACAAACTAAGACAATCAATAAAATCTCAGTAAAACATGTGTGTGGCCACTCCAAAGTGTCCCTCATTGCTTCTGTAAATCAATGGAGAAATTATTTCTCTACAAATTTGTCAGCTTGATCAACTACAGATACCCATTACCAACTTGACAGCCACCATTCATTAATTTGTAGAAATCTGATGGGTATTTAAGCAAGTGGAAATCCCCCCAGGTAGATGTAGGCACAGAGGCAACATTGAGCATGTTTGGCAAGCCCAGAATCAGTCATGCATTTCTTCAACAAATACTTGTTAAACTCCAGTGACGTGCTACTCACTAAACCAAGATGTAGAATGAAATAGTGTAAACATGTTTCCTGTCTAGTTGGGGCAAAAAAGGAAACAATACAGTGGAGATAGATCTGTGCTCTACAAGCATTGAAATGGTACCATGGGCTCTGGGGTGCACAAAGAGAGGCACCAGAAGGCCAGAAATGTGCTCTTAAGTTTTGGGTGATGGTGAGGATGCAGTGTACATGAAGGGCAGACAGACTTTAGTGGTGTAAGAGGAGGTCTTGTTCTTTTAATGGAGTTTGATTTGCAGCATGGCTTCACTATCTGCTAGCCTAGTTAGTTACACTGTCTTATTTATAAGTTAGACTTAAAATATTACCTATTTTAAGTAATATTGAAGTAAGAATTACATGCCTGTGTAAACATATAAAAGTTCTATCAGTGTTAGCTTAAGAAAAATTTTAAAAACACCAAATCATGTGATTTTAGAAAAACAATAAATGAAGGCCTCATCTTCCTGTGGAAATCTATGTGTAGAGGAAATAAGAAAAAGAAGTTTCAAAGACTAAAAAGTGACATAAAAACTAAACAAATGAGAGATTTTTGAGTGCTCAGTGCTTTCAGAACTGAATCCCTAAAGGACATCTTTAAGAACCAAATATAAACTTTTAAAAATCTGTTGAAATCACCATAAGAAGGGGACTAAGAAGAAAAATAGAGGAGATAAACCAATTCAGGTTATAATACATATGTACATGGAAAGTCATAAGGAAACTCCCTGTGTAGCTATCTTAAACAAACAAAATGTTATTTTTTTTCTTTTACAAAATCAGAGAACAAGTGGGTGGAACAGGTCCTGTCTGGGGGATTGGTATCAGTAGGAGAGGGTAGGATGTGGGGAAAGGGTGTAAGAAGATGAATATTGTGCAAATACTGTGTACACACGTATGCAAACGGAAAATGATGTCTGTTGAAACTGTTCCAGGAATGGAGAGAGGGAGGAATAAAGGAGAATGATGGAGGGGGGTGAATTCAGTTATGATATATTTGATAAATTATAAGAACATTCATAAATGCCACAATGTACTGCCACATAGGACAACAATAAAAAATTGTTTTTAAAAAAATTAAAGGCTAACAAAAAAAGAAGCAATACTGATGTCTGGTATTCATCCTACAAATATAAACTATGGCATCATATCTTTATGAAAACAGAAAGATAATGCAAGTTCAAAAAAAGCCATGACTCTGGGCACAAGTGGCTCATGCCTGTAATCCTAGCTACTCAGGAGACAGAGATCAGGAGGATCACAGTTCGAAGCCAGCCCAGACAAAATAGTTTGCGAGACCCTGTCTCAAAAAATCCCCATCACAAAAAAGGGCTGGTGGAGTGGCTCAAGGTGAAGCCCCTGAGTTCAAACCCCAGTACCACAAAAAAAAAAGAAAGAAAAAGAAAATGTGGTATTTATACACAATGAAATTTTATTCAGCCACAAAGAAAAATGAAATTTTTTCATTTGCAAATAAGTGGATGGACCTGGAGAACATCACCTTAAGCAAAGTTAGCCAGGCTCAGAAAGCCAAAAATCACATGTTCTCTCTCATATGTGCACTATAGACCTAAAATAAATGCAGTAATATTATTGGACATGGGTCACACACTAAGGGGAGAACACACACAGGAGGAATAGGGAAAGGGAAGGAAACCTTAAACTTGAAAGTAGTTGATGTGCTCCCTGTAAAGGAGCAAATAAAGTAATCTTAAACTGACAGAGGCCACTATGGGAAGGGGACAAGGAAGTAGAGAAGAGGTCTGACAGAGATGAACTAATATGGGTTGTAATACACATGTGCATGGAATTAACACGAGGAATCTCTCTGTAGAGCTATCTTTATCATATGTGCATACAATGTTCGGGTCATTTCTCCCCCTTCCCCCCAACCTTTCCCTTTCTCCCGTCCCCTCCCTCTCCCCCCCAACCCCCTCGCTACCAGGTAGAAACTATTTTGCCCTTATTTCTAATTTTGTTGTAGAGAGAGTATAAGCAATAATAGGAAGGAACAAGGGTTTTTGCTAGTTGAGATAAGGATAGCTATACAGGGAGTTTACTCGCATTGCTTTCCTGTACATATGTGTTACATTCTAAATTAATTCTTCTCCAACTAACCTTTTCTCTATGTCTTTCTTATTATCCCTTATGTTTTCTCTTCAACAAAATCAGGAATAGTTTGTGCCTGAGGAAGGGGGGAGGATGTGGCCTAAACAATGTATACACATTTGAGTAAATGTAAAAACAATAAAATTCAAAAAAAAGAAGAAGAAGAAATGGAAATGCAAAAAATAAAATAGAAAGAAGCCATGAAGAACATTGAGATTAGGTGCTGTGAACTGCATACATCTTATGTGGGTCTCATTAATGTAGAGCAGGAAGATTGCCCCTGAAAATTACACAAGAGTACAAGTTCTATTTTATAGTGGAAGGAAGAACAAAGAGACAAAGCACTAGGTTTTAGACTTGGTTTGACTAAGGACCAGCTCCACCACCTTCTAGTTGGGCATTCAATTATTAGCACAAGCCTCATGGCAAATGCTCTCACATAATACCTACTCCACAGGTCCATGAAGAATCGAGTGAGCTAATAAGTATAAAATGCTGAGGATAGTGCCTTGCCCCTCAGAGGTGTTGAGCAGAGAAAAGCTACAATTACTGGAGAGAGAAAGAAAAATGAATTTATTTCTTCTCTGCAGGTCAAGCAACTTGCTATCCTGATGACTTGACTCTTTCCACCATATCACTCTTTCATCTTTTGAAGATCATCAGAAAATGCTCTTATTAGCAAAGTCAGATTGGTTGCCGGACCTTAGGTCAACAATTCTGCAGCAGACGTGAACATAATTGTGAAATTACAAAGAATTTCAGCAATCTCAGGCAGCAATTTCTATTCCTAGTCAGGCCCTATCCCAGGTGTTCCCAGAGAACAATCGGCTGTATAAAAGCTGCCCTAACTCCAACCTAGCAGGAAGGTCAACTTCTTAACATGTGATTCTCCAGCTTCAAACTCACTGTGCCTAGCAGTGACCAGACTCTGAGGGAACAAGCAAGTGTTCTATTGTGATTAGACTTCCTGAAAACTACTCAAATTATTCCATATGAGAAAACAATTATAATAATTTTTTAAAAAAAGAATTGTAATTGTGGGACAGAATTATACACATATACAAAGGTTTTCTCCTCTTCATTATCATAGAAAGGGATGCTCTTAGCTCTTAGAATCCATGAGATGTCAAGGGCCTTTATTTGCAGAGCTCATTCAAAAAAAAAAAAAGAATGTCTAATCCATTCTTTTTCTTAATATGAAAAGCATAAATTGTTGATTAAATGCAACTGAGTATCCTAGTTCATCGGGAATAATATTTCACATTAACTTTATATTGTTCGTAAGGCATTATTTCTGTGGTCGGGAACTGACACTGAGAACCCTGGCTAACATTGTGTCCTTAAAACTATGACACCAACAATCTTTAGATTCACCACTTCTGGGAAGAGCCAAAGTACACACATACCAGCACATGTTCTGCATATTGAGGAGGTCAGAAACACTGCAGGACATGCTTTTCCAGAATGTCCTTTTGTTCCAGGCATACCACATGGAAGGGTTTCTGAAATAACCACTCTCAAAGAGATTTAGTGAGGAGCCATATGGGAGCAGATTTTTAGCCAAAATTAAAGTACAAAGGAGATGATTTAGAGACTAGCCCTCCTTTTGAAACGTCAATGACAAATCACTTATTTGTAGCTTTGTACAGTTAGTTGCCAAGATAAAATAATATTGTACAATCATTCCTCTAACTGACATTTTTACTTTAGGTAAAATGAACATTACAGATGTCTTGACTTCAACCTGTTGCTTTTTGTAGGCACCATGACTATTGAAAAATAGAGGGTATTCATCAAATTTGTGTGCTCTTTATGGTGAGCTGTAGTAGAAAAATTGAGATTCCAGCTTTGATATTAACTAATTTAAACTCATAATCTTCAGATTGTGTACATTAGCTTTTTATAATGCTACAAATATAAACTTTATTTTCAGAGGAATTTAGAAATGCTTCTCGCCATATTCCTGCTCATAACTAACACTAAAATACACATTTTCATTCCCTTTCTGAGAATCTAGTAATTCTGAGTCCAAATTCCCAGTGGCCACTGCTTATAGATGCCTTCACGGTACAGCCTGTGTTCTCCAGTGTCACACCATCTCTGATTCCATTTAGCCAGCCTCACCCAGGTCCACTACCTATAGTCACTGGAAGCATTTAAGTTTTGTAAACTCTGTATTCGACCAAACAGCTCAGATGAGTAAAGTATAGGCAATAGTCCAGAGGTCCCAGTAATTCCATGCAGTGCTAGAAATTATCCATTAGTCTCTCGTTGTATAAAGAAGAAGCTAAAGAGGAGGATGCTGAGGAACACCGAGGAGCTAAGAAGAGTAGTTACTTACCTATGTTATGGAAATATCAATATTTGAACAACCTATATGGCATATCACTTGAATACCAGTTCTTAGTGCCTATTCTTTAGGTGAGAACTCATGAAACTCACTCATGAGTTTAAGGAAACTTGAAATAAGGGAAAATAGAAAGGGAAGAAGAGGCAGAGTATAGAAAAAGAGATGGGGCCTTCAAGTGAATAGAACAAAACGACAGAGAAAAGAGTCTGGGGGCTGTGTGTGTGTGTGTGTGTGTGTGTGTATTTCTACCAAAAATCTAACTAAGGAAAGCATTCAGATATTGAAAAGTGTTACATCTAGAGGCCTAAGCAGTATAAGATGCTAGAACTACAAAACATGTGACTCCTGTTTTTAAATAGATAAGAAAAGGCAATGACTCACTGGTCCTAACCCTAGTTTTGATGGGTATAATAGAACTGGGGCAACAAGAACCTCAGTTGGATCCTGTATCCCACTTATCTGTTTCCTTCCACTGGACAGGGAGTTCCTTTCTACTTTGCATTCCTCAAACCTAAGACACTGCCTAGCACATAATGTCCTTCCTCCCACTTCCAACTTCAGGCTGATTTAGGTTTCCTCCCCTTTCCAGCCTGTCTATATCAACTGAAAATTCTGGAGAGAGTGGACTATGTCTTAGTTACTTAACATTGTGCATAAGCCTGACTCAAAGCAAGGATTAACATAGTTGTTGAATGAGTATATGAATGAATATCAATCAGTAAACTATGTTGGAAAACACTTGTGGAGCAATCTGTAGTATTAGAGATTTGTTTGTTCAAAGTATATTAATGATTTATAGAATAATGGGACAGACATTGGTGATTGGCTACCCAAAAGCTACCTCCAACCCTTCCATCTTAAACTTCTTTGTGTAGCATACAGCAAGTGTATATCATCTTCCAAAGCACATTGAGGTCGTCAATTCTTAGCTAGCACTTAATTTATCGACTGGAAAGGGCAGACACTAACTCTAACTTCCTTCATAAATCCCTACTCTAAAAAGTAGACATCCAATAATTTCAATGTGATTAAAAGCTGAGGGAATGATTCTGCTGTGGTCAGAATCAGCCTGCTTTTAAATCAAGCTGAAAGAAAACCATGGAAGGTATTTGTATGTCTAGTGAACACAGTGTTAATGTAAACAACCCAGAGAATGTGAAAGAACAGTTGTAGCTAAAGAATGGGAAAGAGAGGGAGGAAAATCAGGATGGGTAAGTACACTCATCCTTAGTAAGCAAAGATTCTAGAAAATGACTAAAGATGCTAGAAGAAATATCAGTTTAACCATACTATTGAAATTGTGGAAATGATTAAGAGGAGATCTAAAAATATAGCATAAAATTAAGTATCAAATTTAGGGAGTGAGAATATATAGGGAAGGTAGCCTATTGTGCAAGTTACTACCTTATCTTTGTAGCAAAAAGTCAATAAGCAATGTTTAAATAAATAAGATAATAAAAGTGTTTGAATAAATGCGCTTACCATTTAAATTTATAGTAGTAACAATGAGAGGATTACAAAGGAGACAGATAAAGAGTGGTCTCTGGGAAGTGCAGAACAGAAAGTATTTTAAGGATTTAAGGAATTTTGTTATTTATAAAAAGCCCTTTGATATTTATTAAGCATATATTTTATACCAACTTTAAAATGCAAATTTTCTAATAAAATAATGTACCTAAGAACCATCCCTTATAAATGGATGGAACTGGAGATCATCACATTAAGTAAGCCAAGTTCAAAAAGACAAAGGTTGAATGTTTTCTCTCATATGTGGAAGACAGATCCAAAGGTAAATGCATACACAAATACAAAAGTGATCATATACATATTCATAGACAGAACATTTTGCAACAGTGGGACTCTTTGATGGGACTCTGGGGAGGAGAGAATAGAAAAAAAATGATAGTCAACAATACTGAAATACATTGTAAAAAGATAAAAAAAGAACCATCCCTCAGCCTCATCCTAGTTCTGGGTTTCTTCCTGTCTATTCTCACTATGGATCTTCTATCTGTCCAATCTGGGTCTTCTTCCTTTACTAACCTTGGAAGGAGAGCATAGCCGATGTATCAAAATGGCCCATCAAATTGTCCAAGTGAAAACATCATGGGTGACCGATATTTTTATCCTTTCAGCCTCAAGCTTGCAAAAGAAACTTAAGTTTCTTTTGTAAAATTAGGGCATGTGGCATATAATCTAAAGTCTATTCTGGTGTCATCATCTCTTAAAAATGTATGCATACTGAAGGTGGAAATATAAAGTAGTCAGTCATTATGAAAAGCAGAATGGATGTTCCTCAAAAAATTAAAAAACAGAACTGCCGTCATGATCCAGCAATTTCACAACCAGGTGTGAGGTCCAAAGGAAACAAAATCAGTATGTCAGAGTTATCTGTACTCTCATGTCTATTACAACACTGTGCACCATAGTCAAGGTAGGGAATTAAGCCAGGTGCCAGTGGTAATGCCTGTAATCTCAGCTACTTGGGAGGCTGAGATTTGGAGGATCATGGTTCAAGACCAGCCTGGCCAAATAGTTCACAAGACTCCATCTCTAAAGTAATCTGACTAAAATGGACTAAAGGTATAGCTCAAAGTAGTAGAGCACCTGCTTTGCAAGTGCAAAGCCCTGAGTTCAAACCCCAGTCCCACCAAGGAAAAAAAAGAGAGAGAGAGAGGAGAAGAGAGAAAAGTGGAGGGGAGGGGAGGGGAGAGGAGAGGAAAGGAGAGGACACAGAGTAGAATGGTGCTTATCAGAAACCAGGAGTAGGGAGATTAGAAACATGGTGGTCAAGGAACAAAAAATCTCAGACAAAAGTTAATGATAATATACTGAGTATTTGAAAATTACTGAGAGTATATTTTAAATATTTTACTATAAAAAAGATATGTAGAATAATACCTATGCTAACTAGCTTGATTTAATCATCACAGATTTTACACATAACCAAAGCATCATATTGTGCCCATAAATATATACAATTTTCACTCGTCAATTAAAGAAAGGAACTGTAGCCAAGTGGTGGTGGAACATGCCTGTAATCCCAGCACACTTAGGAGGCTGAGGCAGGAGGATCACAAGTTCAAGACCAGCCTGGGCTACATAGAAAGGAGACCCTGAATTTTAAAAAAAATTTAAAAATGGTCAGCACCAGATAATGAGGCTAAACATCCACAAGATGGCAGTCTAAGTCCAATTCAATAAAGAATCTGGTTGTTGCTTTTTCAATACTCCCATTTCTTGCTGGTAGAAATCACACAACTAAGGGAAATCATTTGAGGAAATGTTTATTTAGTAAAGCCACAAGTGGCACGCAGACATCAGACTCACCTCTCAACTCCAACTCCAGACATTCACCAAACCTGACCCATAGCACATGCATTGCACAGACACAGGCCAGAGCAAATAGAATGTTAGCACACCTTCAAAATAACAATCACAAAACTGATTCGTCTGGTTTGGACCTTCATCCACTGTAGGAAACTCAGTCTTCTGCTAACCCCCTGGCCCTCCAGCTACTTCTGAGCTGTCTCTGGTAGGTGGTTATCAGCCAGGTTTGTCACTTTCACTTCCAGCAGAGATGCAAAATGAGGAGCACATAAACAAACACGGTCAGGAATGCTACTTAGGACTGAGAGGCCGGCTGGGCACATCTGAAGTCCATAGAGTGGGCTGTCAGGAAGAACAGAAATGCCCAGGCAGGAGCAGATGCTACATGGAACAGGTGATATCCTCTTCTCCAGGGAAACCTCAGCTCTGCTCTTTTTGAGGATTTTTTTTCTTTTTTTTTTTTTTGGTGATTACCAGAGTTTGAATTCAGGACTTTGCTGAAGCCACCCCTCCAGTTCCTTTTGCTCTGGTTTTTTTGGAGATAGCATCTTGATTTTTGCCCATACTGTCCTGGACCACAATCATCCTATTTTACACTTCCCACCATTGCTGAGATGATAGGTGCTTGCCACCATGCCCAGCTTTTTCTGTTGAATTGGGGTCTTGTGAAATTTTTTTGCCTAGGCTGGCCTGAAACCATGATCCACCCAAGCTCAGTCTCCTGTGTAGCTGGGATAACAGTCAGGTACTACAGCACCCAGCTGTTTGTTGAGATGAGATCTCATGAACTTGTTGCCTAGGCTGGCTTTGAACTGTTATCCTTTTGATCTCAGCCTCCCAAATAGCTAGGCTTATAGGCATAAGCCACTAGCACCCAGATCAGCTCTGCTATTAAGGTCTTTCACCTGATTGAGTCAGGCTCACCCAAATTATAATTTATTTGAAGCTGAATCTTATTTACATCTATGAAATATCTTCACAGTCCCAGGTAGTTATTGTTTGATTGAACAAGCAGGTACTATAGCGTGGCCAAGTTGATATATAAAACCAACCATCACAATTTCCTTTGCCATTTCCTCTTCTTCTTGCTTAGGCTCTTTGGGGGAATATCAGCTGCCAAAGATGCAAACGCAGCTGCTGTTGCCTAAGTGCAGTGCCTCTACTGCTCCTTACTGAAGTGCAACCGCGCAGGGGATCAACATGCTGGTGCTCCCTGTCCTTGTGATGGTTCATCCAGATTTTAGCAGCAAAGTCTTTATTGCAGCCTTTCTTCCCTAGATGTCAGAACCTACACTGATCTGAGGGGAAAGAATGCAGGATGCATTTACATTCAAAGCTGCCCTCAGCCACCACCTGTTCTCTTTGGCATGGACTTTCATCCCTTGACTCTCTTCCATTGTCTTATGGAGAAGGAAATGTCACATTATTGACCTGACCTCTGTGGCGCACCTTCTCCCTCTCTGTCTCTCCCACTCCCCCTGCAGTGTGCTCCCTCTGCCTCCCTACACTATGCTTCAGCTCTTTGAACCTGAATAGAGTTGGTTTACTTCTGCCTTGGGCCTTTGTACATGCTCCATCTCTGCTGGTGCATTCCTACTCACGCCCTCCTTGTCCCATCATTTAGATAATTGTATTTCCCCTCTGGATCGCACTTAAATTGTCATTTCTTCAAGGATATCTATCCCAATCATCCTATTTTTCCATTACATACACTTAAAGCCTTCTGAACAACAAAAAGTTTCAGACGTTACACTGATGATGTCTTGTACTTCTGTATGTTATTCTTGCCTAGCATTTCTCCCCCACTACAGTGTTTATACCATGGAGTCAGGCGTCATGTTTTGTTTTGTTCCTTATGATTCTAGCTCTTAGCGTGAATACCTGACACAAACCAGAGCTCAGACAATTTGACAAAGGAATAAATAATGAATAATATTCTTCTCAGGAACAAATAGAATTAATGTAAATCATAGACACATAGGAGTGTTAAATCAGTATTGATTTCTTTCCTTTATTCAATAATTTTTACTGCTTCATCTGCGAAGATACATACATACTACACATGTATGCCTACACACATATTTACTCATACATATGTGCGTATATACAGGCACATATTTATACATGAGTGTATATATGTACATACGTACACACATGATTTCATATATACAGTTGATTTGTCCATGCTTGCTGTGAAGAGCATTGGAAAATCCACAATACGATTAAGGTTTTGTGGTTGTAGTGGCTATTTTGAAATAGTGACTGGCTATGCAACACAGGCTGGCCTTGAACTCATGATCCTCCTGCCTCAGTCTCCAGAGTAGCAGGGCTCACAGGCAGGCCTGGGCCCCACGCTTAGTGCACAGGATTAAGCTTTGAGCCAGGAGTTGTCTCCTAGGTTCCCATTCATGGCCTACACAGTTGCTCTGTGATTTCAGAGGATGTCACTCACTCTCTGAGCATTGCGTGTGTGACTTGGAGCTGTCCCAGCTCCAAAGGTAGCTACGTTGTATCACACAATTAAAAGTGAGAATGATCACAGCATCAAGGCCATTGGCCCCCACAGTGTTTCCCTAAGAATGCCTAAGAGTATGAATACAAATATTGAGTAATAGTAACAAAACGACAAAACCAGAAACCATGTGACTTACCCGAACAATGAATTATCCTCAATACCCTTCTTACTCTCCCTAAACAGTATGCTGTATAACAAAGCCAAAACCAGAAGCTATTATGCTGTAAATCCATACAGCCATTAATAGAAAGTGAAAAGATTTATTTGACATATGGGAATTCTTAAAAACACACAGCAATGCAATTCTGCTAACCCTGGAAAAAATATGCAAGCAAAGTACTAGCAGGTATGTCTGTAATTGACATTTCTTATAAAGTTTCATGACTTTCAGGAAGGCAGAGTATTTGTGGAAGATTCGGCTGAACTTAAAATTTTGCATTTACACATGCAGAATGAGAAAAAAAATCAGTGCAGTACTTCCCCAAGTGAACATTCAAGAAGACAAGGACAATATGCAGGAGAAGACTTTTTGGTAAAATAGGCATCATTCATCATTTATTCATTCACTCAACAAACTTTTATTCAGTGCTCAGTAATCTACCAGATTCCAAGCCATACACTGGGGGTGCAGCCAAAAACGGACAAGGTCACTGTTTCACAGACTTCACATTCTTAGTGCTGGGAAGGCAGAGTGGAGGAGATAGGAGTGAGAACAAGGAAATTATTTGGAGGCATGGATATGTCACTCGTGATGATGGAAACTGCAGAACAGTGCACAGATTCAGCTAAATTATTACTCTTCGTGCCTTTAGTGCTGACCCCCGCCACACACACTGTCTACCAGTGCAGTCGCTTATCTGGTGGCTTACTTCATTGTGGTTCCTTAGAACACCCCTATGCCAGGTGATCAATGAGAGTACTGAAAGTTTCGTAGTGACAATCAGAACAATGACTATAGCAATCATAATACGAACAGTGAGCATTAAGTATAAGCCAGGCGTTACACTCTTATTTCACATGGCCTTCAAAAACCACTCCCACAAAGGGAGGATGAGACAGGGTAATGGGGAGGGAGATATGATCAAAGGACATTAGATAATGTATGAAAATGTAATGGAGCCCATTTCAATTAATATGTGCTAATACCCGTACAATTTTTAATACTCTCCTATAAAATTGGCACTGCTCTCTTGACTTGGAGATGAGAAAGCTCATTGTGGTGAGTTTCAGTTTACTCACCTCTGTGATGTCATTTGTTTACTTTCTTTTATCAATGTCATAGAGTTTTCAATGTTTCAATCTTTTACTTCCTTGGTTAAATCTATTACTATGTATTTGATTTTTTCTGATTCTATTGTAAATGGCTTTGTTTTTTAACTTGTTTTCATTGTTGTTAACATATATGAACAAACTGTTGCTTTTGTATCCTGCAACTTTGCTGAATTTATCATTTTTAACAGATCTTGTGGAATCTTCAGTTTTCCTACACATATAAGATCATGTTATCTATAAGCAGACAGTTTTTCCTCCTTCCTTTCCAAGCTAAATATTTCCTTTCCAAGCTAAATACTTTCTTTTTCTTACCTGATAGCTCTGGTGAGGATTTCCAGTTCACTTTTGTATGAAAGTGGTCAGAACCAGACTCCAAGCTGTACAATCCATCTTGTTCCTGATCACAGAGGAAAAGTGATCCACTCATCACCATTGAACATAATGTTAGCTGCAGACCTCTCAGACGTGGCCTTTATTATGTGAGGTACATTCTTTCTACATTTAGTTCATTGAGAATTTTTAAGAGGAAGGTATATTAAATTGTTTTCAAATGCTTTATCTGTGTTGTTTGACATAATAATATTGTTATCCTTCATTTTGTTAATACAGTATATCACTTCTATTGATTTGAGTATCCCAAATGCAATCTTGTAATCATTTGTTCATTTATTCAACAAATATCAATTAAATACATCAATGTTTTATGGTTTATACAGGTTTCACTCCTAACAGACCCCCAAAAACATCAAGCAGAAAGTTTATTGAATTGACATAGCCAAAGTATCCTTTTCATTTTTGTTTTGCTATGCTGATCTTTACCTTCCATGTCTGTTTCTCACACTTTCCTCTGCATCATTCAGTCCAAGGAATGAACTCAAGGGGAATAGAAAATAACAAGATATATAATTTTATCTTTTGGAAAATCCCAGGTTACTTTGAAAATAATTTATTATGTCCAATATCAGCACTTTATTTGGTCCAATATTTATAAGCAAACATTTTATCTTTCAATTAAATAATTTAACTGTCTCATATGATAGCATAATATAAAAATACAGTTAAATTTATTTATTTTATTTAGTGGCATTTTGTTGTTTAAACTAGTGGTTGCTTTTTATTTTCAATTAAATTTCTTTTCAAGAAGCAGTTCGTCCACTCCCCTGGGCTGCTCAACTCAGACCTACTCTATCAGGGACCACAGGGAGGTCACCTGGATGCGTCAGAAGCAGGAAATTATGGCATAGAAAAACCATCAAGAAAGCTGAATCAACTTCATGTTACACGGAGAAACCAGGAGGGCCCCCGGGCCAACAGTCGCCCACGCCCAGATGGCTTGGGAAGATGAGGACAAGGTGAGCTTAGCGGTACCACGGTACTTCCACAGAAAACCCTGGGCCAGATCAGCATAGCCCCCTGGACAGACTGACCCCCACCTGGGGAAAAAAGAGAAACTGAGTAATAAGCAATAAGAACAAGAACAATAAAGACACGTGGCAAAGAAGGGTGGGGTGCCCGGAGCTCCAAAGAGGGGGGAAGGGGAATCCTCCCAGAACTGTAAATAAACAAGGCAGGCCTGGCCAGAGAGGCTCCGGTGGGAGCAGGGATGCTTGCCCAGCAATCAGGAGTGGGAAAGCTTGTGAGAGTGGCAGAGGGAGGAAAACTCCACAGGAGAGGGAGGAAGACCCACTTCCCACATGAACTGTAAATAAATACAGGCCTGAGAAAGCAATGCAGTGTCCCCTCCCCCAGTGTGCTTGGAAAGGGGAAAGCTTGTAGCAGCGGCTCATGCACAGGAGAACTCTGAGTAAACAAAGCCTGAGTGGCCAGGTGAGTTTTAAGCTCACCCCTGAGATCTGCATAAATAACGGCAGGCTGACAGCAGCGGGCAGGCAAGCCACAGCCGCAGATAGCCATTCACAGAACTGTCTCCAGACTCTTTTTTTTTCTCTCTCCCTACCTTTGATGTGAAAACAACCGAACTACACCTGCATGCTGAAAATCTTACTGAAACTGTATTGCATTTGAACTTGGGACACTTGGTGGGCTTTTTTTGTGTGTGTGTGTGCAGTTTTCTTCTACTTTATGTCTCCCCTTTGATGAGACGACTACAGAACAACATCTGAGGCACCATCTCCAGGATTGCTGGCTGAGGGAGGAACACCAAAATTATTGAGACTGAAATTTCATTGCATTTGAACTTGGAGGTTTTTATTTTTTATTTTTTACTTTTTATTTGTTTTATTTTATTTTATATATTTTTTTCGTTAATCTACTTATTTTTTATTCTTATTCTTATCTTTACTTTTCTTATTTTTTATTTTCAATCCTCTCTCTGTCTCTCTAATGCCTTTTCAGTTTATGGTTGATTAGTACACTGTCTCTCCCTTTTTATATCTTTGAAAATTTTTGTTTGTTTCTTTGTTTTGTTTTTTTTCTACTTGATTATTTGTTTTTCCCTTTTCCTTTAACTTCTTTGCTTTCCATCCCCTCTCACCCTTCCATTCTAAATATCACTAGTGCTATTATTACAAGCCAGAAAATACTTAATTGCACACAGTACAGGGACAATAACAATATCAAGGACAATGACAGGAAGACAGAAAAAACAGGGAAACCAGTTTGCCCACAGCAAAAAATTAGTACAAGAACCAGAGGGAAATGAAGAAAACAGATACTCAGATCCAGACTCCAACAAAATAAAGATAAACTATGCCAAAGAACCCAATGAAGCCCACAAGAATAATTTAAAAGAAGACATACTACAGGTACTCAATGAGAATTTTATAGAGATGATACTGGATATGGTCAACCAAAATGTACAGGAGACACTCAAGAAGTTCCAAGACAACAAAAATAGAGAATTTGAAAAAGCAAAAGAAGAAATAAAGGAAACCATAGAAGCACTGTATAAACACCAAAGTGAAACAGAGAACATGATTAATAAACAGATAAATGAACTCAGGACAAAAAAAGACATTAAAGAGGAAACAACCCAGGATATGGAAAACCTCAGAAAAAAGAATGAAACAGAATTGCAAAACAAAACGGAAGGCCAATCCAGCAGAATAGAACAACAGAAGACAGAATCTCAGAACTTGAAGATGAAATTGTAATTAAAGGAAAAGCCAAAGAACTATTAATTAAACAACTCAAGACCTATGGGAATATGTAATATATTCAACAAAATAATAACAGAAAATTTCCCAAATCTAGAGAAAGATATTCCCATACAGATGCAAGAGGCCTCCAGGACACCAAACAGACCAGATCAAAATAGAACTACCCCATGACATATCATCATTAAGACAACAAGTACAGAAACTAGGGAAAGAATATTGAAGGCTGTAAGAGAGAAAAAACAAATAACATACAAAGGTGCACCTATCATAATCACAGCAGACTTCTCAACAGAAACATTAAAAGCAAGAAGAGTGTGGGGTGAGATCTTCCAGGCACTGAATGAAAATAACTTAAACCCCAGGATACTCTACTCAGCAAAACTATCATTCAAAATATATGGAACAATAAAAGTCTTCCATGATAAACAGAAACTAAAACAATATGTGACCACAAAGCCACCACTACAAAAGATTCTTCAAGGGATTCTGCACACAGAAAGTGAACAGGCAGCACCAAACTACAGTAAAAGAAAAAGCAAGAAAGTAGAGAGTAACCTCAACTTAGGTACACACAATCAAGCCTTCAAACAACTAAGACAACTGAATGACAAGAATCACCACATACCTATCAGTACTAACGCTTAATGTTAATGGACTTAATTCACCCATCAAAAGGCACTGCTTGATGACGTGGATTAAAAAGGAAGATCCAACAATTTGTTGCTTACAGGAGATCCATCTCACCAACAGAAATAAGCATAGGCTTAGGATGAAAGGCTGGAAGAAGATTTACCAAGCCTATGGCCCCCAAAAACAGGCAGGAGTAGCAATACTTATTTCTGACAAAGTAGACTTCAAACCTACATTGATCAAATGACTTAAAGGACATTCCAAACTAATAAAAGGGGAAATAGACCAAAAGGAAATAATAATTATCAACCTATATGCACCCAATGTCAATGCACCCAATTACATCGAACATACCCTGAAAGACCTAAAAGCATATATTAACACCAACACAGTGGATGTGGGAGACTTTAACACCCCATTATCATCAATACATAGGTCATCCAAACAAAAAATCAATAAAGAAATCCAAGATCTAAAATATACAATAGATCAAATGGGCCTACTTGATGTCTACAGAACATTTCATCCAACTTCTACACAATATACATTCTTCTCAGCAGCCCATGGAACCTTCTCCAAAATAGATCATATCCTAGGGCACAAAGCAAGCCTCAGCAAATATAAGAAAATAGAAATTATACCATGCACACTATCTGATCACAATGCAGTAAAACTAGAACTCAACAACAAAAGTAAAGACAAAAAACATGCAAACACCTGGAAACTAAATAACTCATTACTTAATGAACAATGGATCATCAATGACATAAAAGAGGAAATTAAAACGTTCCTGCAAGTCAATGAAAATGAAAACACAACCTACCGGAACCTACGGGACACAGCAAAGGCAGTCCTGAGAGGAAAGTTTATAGCCATGAGTGCATATATTAAAAAGACTGAAATATCTCAAATCAGTGACTAGTGATACATCTCAAACTCCTAGAAAAACAAGAACAAGCAAATCCCAAAACAAAAGAAGGAGAGAAATAATAAAAATAAGAGCTGAAATCAATGAGATAGAAACCAAAAAAAACCATACAAAGAATTAATGAAACAAAAAGTTGGTTCTTTGAAAAAATAAACAAGATCAACAGACCCCTGGCAAACCTGACTAAAATGAGGAGAGAAAAAACCCAAATTAGTAGAATCAGGAATGCTAAAACAAACACCATGCAAGTCCAGGAAATCATCAGAGACTACTTTGAGAACCTATATTCAAATAAATTCAAAAATCTTAAAGGAATGGACAGATTTCTAGACACATATGATCATCCAAAACTGAACCAAGATGAAATTAATCCCTGAATAGATCTATAACACAAAATGAAATTGAAGCAGCAATCAAGAGTCTCCCCAAAAAGAAAAGTCCAGGACCTGATGGATTCTCTGCTGAATTCTATTAGACCTTTAAAGAAGAACTGATACCAACCCTCCTTAAACTGTTCCATGAAATAGAAAGGGAAGGAAAACTGCCAAACACATTTTATGAAGCCAGTATTACCCTTATCCCAAAACCAGGCAAAGACACCTCCAAAAAGGAGAACTATAGGCCAATCTCCTTAATGAACATTGATGCAAAAATCCTCAACAAAATAATGGCAAACCGAATTCAACAACACATCAAAAAGATTATTCACCATGACCAAGTAGGCTTCATCCCAGGAATGTAGCGTGGTTCAACATACGAAAATCAATAAATGTAATAAACCACATTAACAGAAGCAAAGACAAAAACCACTTGATCATCTCAATAGATGCAGAAAAAGCCTTTGATAAGATCCAACACCATTTCATGATAAAAGCTCTAAGAAAACTAGGAATAGAAGGAAAGTACCTCAGCATTATAAAAACTATGTATGACAAACCTACAGCCAGCATTATACTTAATGGAGAAAAACTGAAACCATTCCCTCTAAAATCAGGAACTAGGCAAGGATGCCCACTATCTCCACTCCTATTCAACGTAGTACTGGAATTCCTAGCCAGAGCAATTAGGCAAGAAGAAGGAATAAAAGGAATACAAATAGGTAAAAAAACTGTCAAAATATCCCAATTTGCAGACATGATCCTATACTTTAAAGACCCAAAAAACTCTACTCAGAAGCTTCTAGACATCATCAATAGCTATAGCAAGGTAGCAGGATATAAAATCAACATAGAAAAATCATTAGCATTTCTATACACTAATAATGAACAAACTGAAAAAGAATATATGAAAAAAATTCCATTTACAATAGCCTCAAACAAAATCAAATACCTAGGTGTAAACCTAACAAAAGATGTGAACGACCTCTACAAGACAAGTATAAACTTCTGAAGAAAGAGATTGAGGAAGACTATAGAAAGTGGAGAGATCTCCCATGTTCATGGATTGGTAGAATCAACATAGTAAAAATGTCTATACTCCCAAAAGTAATCTACATGTTTAATGCAATTCCCATCAAAATTCCAATGACATTCATTAAAGAGATTGAAAAATCTACCATTAAATTTATATGGAAACACAAGAGGCCATGAACAGTCAAGGCAATACTCGGTCAAAAGAACAATACTGGAGGTATCACGATACCTGACTTCAAACTATATTACAAAGCAATAACAATAAAAACAGCATGGTACTGGCACAAAAACAGACATGAAGACCAGCGGAACAGAATAGAGGACCCAGATATGAAGCCACATAACTATAATCAACTTGTCTTTGACAAAGGCGCTAAAAATATACGATGGAGAAAAAGCAGCCTCTTCAATAAAAACTGCTGGGAAAACTGGTTAGCAGTCTGCAAAAAACTGAAACTAGATCCATGTATATCACCCTATACCAAGATTAACTCAAAATGGATCAAGGATCTTAATATCAGACCCCAAACTCTAAAGTTGATACAGGAAAGAGTAGGAAATACTCTGGAGTTAGTAGGTATAGGTAAGAACTTTCTCAACGAAACCCCAGCAGCACAGCAACTAAGAGATAGCATAGATAAATGGGACCTCATAAAACTAAAAAGCTTCTGTTCATCAAAAGAAATGGTCTCTAAATTGAAGAGGACACCCACAGAGTGGGAGAAAATATTTGCCAGCTACACATCAGACAAAGGACTGATAACCAGAATATATAGGGAACTTAAAAAACTAAATTCTCCCAAAACTAATGAACCAATAAAGAAATGGGCAAGTGAACTAAACAGAACTTTCTCAAAAGAAGAAATTCAAATGGCCAAAAGACACATGAAAAAATGCTCACCATCTCTAGCAATAAAGGAAATGCAAATCAAAACTACACTAAGATTCCACCTCACCCCTGTTAGAATAGCCATCATTAGCAACACCACCACCAACAGGTGTTGGCAAGGATGTGGGGGAAAAGGAACCCTCTTACACTATTGGTGGGAATGTAAACTAGTACAACCACTCTGGAAAAAATTTGGAGGCTACTTAAAAAGCTAAACATTGATCTACCATTTGATCCAGTAATACCACTCTTGGGGATATACCCAAAAGACTGTGACACAGGTTACTCCAGAGGCACCTGCACACCCATGTTTATTGTGGCACTATTCACAATAGCCAAGTTATGGAAACAGCCAAGATGCCCCACCACTGACAAATGGATTAAGAAAATGTGGTATCTATACACAATGGAATTTTATGCAGCCATGAAGAAGAACAAAATGTTATCATTTGCTGGTAAATGGATGGAATTGGAGAACATCATTCTGAGTGAGGTTAGCCTTGCCCAAAAGACCAAAACTCGTATGTTCTCCCTCATATGTGGACATTAGATCAAGGGCAAACACAACAATGGGATTGGACTTTGAGCACATGATAAAAGCGAGAGCACACAAGGGAGGGGTGAGGATAGGTAAGACACCTAAAAAATTAGCTAACATTTGTTGCCCTTAACACAGAGAAACTAAAGCAGGTACCTTAAAAGCAACTGAAGCCAATAGGAGAAGGGGACCAGGAACTAGAGAAAGGTTAGATCAAAAAGAATTAACCTAGAAGGTAACACACATGCACAGGAAATTAATGTGAGTCAACTCCCTGTATAGCTATCCTTATCTCAACCAGCAAAAGCCCTTGTTCCTTCCTATTATTGCTTATACTCTCTGTTCAACAAAATAGATGCTGCTGGGTATCAAGGGTGTGGGGGGGAGAGGGAGGGGGTGGAGTGGGTGGTAAGGGAGGGGGTGGGGGCAGGGGTGAGAAATGACCCAAGCATTGAATGCACATGTGAATAATAAAACAATAAAAATTTTTTTTAAAAATTCTTTTCAAACTTGATACAGCAACAGAAAAATATTAATATATAAAAGTATACTTTATATATTATCAAATGAAAAATGATTTAAAATAGCCTAAGAACACATTAAGTTAGCAGATCATCTATAAATATTGATAGATTTCCTATGTACAAATAGCAACCAATTATGAAATATAGTGTTATTTATAATTAAAATTAATTACCTAGAAATATGCAAATTCTGTATAACCCAAGTCTTAAGACACCCTGTGGTACATTGGGTAAAAATGAGATTTACCTTGTCCTGTGCTCACTTTTATATCTCTTTAATGTTTATCCATTGTATGGATTATTTTTCCAGAGCCAAGAGTACAAAAGATGAAATCGATCAATGAACGGGAGCAGATTCAATATTAGCTGTGTGGACTTAAAAGTATTCTTTTTATTTTGGTGGAACTGGGGTTTGAACTGCTTGCAAAGCAAACGTGGTTAGTTTTTCCAAGTGCTGAAGTGCTCATTCCTCACAGAAGGTGGCGGTACTATACAGGATTTGACTTCACCTCTGGTCCTGAAGAGCCAAGAAAGGAAAATTATTAACCTCAAATTCTGAAAGGCACTGGAAATTGAAGGTCTGTGTCTCTGGGCTTCAGACCATAAAGGGAACTGTTTGTTCATGTTTGAAACATGCTTAGGTCTATTACTTATGCTTTTAGAATTTTATGCTGAAAGAGACTTTGAGATCGTTTAGTCATAGAGCTTTGTTTCACTGTCCAATATTTCAGTCCAAAAAAGAAAATTGAATTCACCAATTATCCAGCAGGTACTTTGTAGCAGAGTCAGGCAGTAGTCAAGTCTCCCGATTACTTTTTCAGTTGTCATCCATCCCAGGCTGTCCTTGTGAAGTAAAAGGAGGAGCAAACACTCATTTAAGGCTCCAAAATGCACTTTGCAATACACAATTTAGGTGGCCCACATGAACCTTTTTCGTTGGCATTTCACAAAAGTAAGTCCTTTTCTGTTTCTCAGTTCAAGACCATTTGGTGTCACATTTCTTTGCATCTTATCTTGTTAGGTTTTATTTTGCTCTGTGTCATTCTGTCCCCAAATGAGGGATGAGGGGGCTCTCTCAGCTTCCAAGTTCCATGCAAAATCACAGGAACTTGAGATTCATGTGTGAAGAGAAATTCAAGATGTCTCACAGAAAGGAGAGTCTCACAAGATGGAAGTTATAGAAAGGATTTTTTTTTTTTTTTAGTATAACAGGATAAAGAAGGGAGAAATGAAAAAAAAAAGAAACACTTCCTGCTCCCCATGCTGAAATGGTAGTAAAGACTCAAAGTGATGGTTCTTATTTGGGATCTTTACACATTCTGATTTGGGTCAAATCTTGTAGCAAATCCTAACCATTAAACAATGGTTCTGGGTGGTTAAGATGAGTACTGATTTTTATTTTAAAACACAGAGGGAGATGAGATCTCAACCAAGAAGTAATCTACTCAAAACACTGGGGCAATAGGTAAGTTTCAGGATTTCCCTTTGCCAGACATACCTTTGAATTTTCTCTCTTTACCCTTGAGCAAAGAGTAAGCAGTTTCTCAACATTTCAAAAGCAAAGGCAGATGCAAATTGCCCTTAATGTCTCCCTATTTTTGTAACTTAACTTCTAAAATGGGGTGATGAGGGTGGGGGACGGCTCTGTTTTTTTGGTTTACTTTCTTGTTCTATTTCTGAGTTAGGCCCTTTTAACATTGACCATGTTACCTGCCAGTTTGAAGTGTTGTGGGCTGGTGTTGAGGGTCCTTGCCTTTATAGGCCAGAAAACTGGCTTGTAAGGCAGTTGATTGATTTGTGAGCCAAAGTCAGTACAGGAAGTAGAATTTATTAGAGAGAAAGGTTACAACTAGAGCACGCAGCAGAGCCCAGAAACCTGTAGCTTGCTGCTCAGGTGAAGGCTGGGGTTTTTATGAATGTTTTAACTCTGAGTTTGCATAAGGGTTAGGTGGACTCTTTTCGTTGGCCATTGATTCGCTGGCTTTCTAGATGAACTGGTTTGTTTTCCCCTTATCGGGGGAGGGGAAACTATCTTGTGAGCATTTTGTTCATCAGCCCTGTGACAGATCTAGAGACCCTGCATCTCCTCCTAGGGTGCAGGAATGCAGATTTACACCTCCTTCTCAGGGTGCAGGAATGCTGTGATCTCCATGGGGGGATGGGATACTCACTCATCTGCCTTAGGTCTCCAGACCCAACAACTATTTTTAATTTTCCTGTCTCTATCTGTTCTTCCTCAATTATTTTTTCTATTGTACTAAATTTTGGTCTTTTTGATTATTCCTGTGTGTGTTTTCTCTTTACTTCTTTAGTTGTTGAGAAAACTCTCCCTCCTCTCAGCTTAAGGTATTTCTTCCTTTTTTCACAGTAGAAGTCAACTGCACAGGGCAATCATTTGACCTACTCTACATATTTGCTTGGGTGGGGCTCCCAGAGAACCATTTCCTCCTTGCATATTATTTTCTGCATGATTAGAGTGCTCCTGTGGTCTAGGATGGGTGGCAGGATAGCTAGGGTGAGGTGACAGGGAAATTAGAAAATATACCAAACACTAAGCCAGGTTTAGGAGCTGAGAGAGACCCAGGAAATAAGACTGAAAAATCAGTAGAACAGCAAGAACTGAATCAACCGTTCAAGAATGTACAACCTGCATTCTTCCTATACCCCACCCCAGACACACTTCTCTTAGATGTTAAATGAACTACTCTGCCCCTAGAGCAGTAATTAAAGCTGAGAATAGAAAAAGGTTGTTTTTTTTTTTTTTTTTTAATTAATCTGTGACCTCGGGGAAAATATTTAAAAAGGACTATGAAGAATAGAAGGCCCTTTGATTGTGTGGTCAATCCAGACCCTTTGTCTCTAGGCTTGGGTGATAATATCAGAACAAGATAACTGGGAAGCTGCTAAGTGACCATACACCAGGTTGTTGCAGGAATCTCAAACAGAGACATGGGACACCGAGGCAGATCAGCAGGAAGCAACATTTTATTGTGCTGGCACAGACTCAGTGGACTCCAGTACAAAGGCTGAGCCCCAAGAACAAAGGGGGTCTCACCTTATGTTGGAAATGTAGGCCCAAAGTGACCACATGGAGAGGAGTGAACTGGCCAAGAGATTCTTTATTGCCGGGTGGGAGAGGGAGAGAGCAGAGAGCCGAGAGAGAGACAGAGAGAGGCAGGTACTTAAATACCCCTCAGTGAGACTCGGCATGATCTGATTGGTTAGGATCTTATGGTTCATGCTGATTGGAGGTTGGGGCAGAAGGAGGAATCAAGTTAGACTTGAGGCAGGACTGTGACCCTGGAAAACAGAAGCTTAAGGGTGCAGTAAGAACCGAAACCTATCAGTGCCATTATTGCCAACATTCCTCCCTTTTTTGTTTGTTAAGGAAGGGGGGCGTTGTGTTCGCTCTGGCTTCTTCAAGCTGGCAAGGGTTGGCATAGGGGAAGGGAGGGTCAGTTGGCAAACAATGTTGGGGTGCTGAGCCTCATGATGGTGTACACCCAGGCTCCAAAAATGAAGATTTCCTCTTCCCTGAAGTTGATAAAGGTCCCTTGTAGCCATAGGTCGTAAAGAGTCTCGAGCCAATCTTCCGACATCTGCATGGTGGGTATCAGCCAACTATTCTCACGTTTTGGAGAGGTTGGTATCCCTGGAGGTACAATTGGTTAAATTTTTGATTAGCAAGAGCAGACATGTAGTATGATACAAGAGAGGAAGCTTAAGAATAGGAGAGCAAGAAACATAGGCATCAGGATAGGCATTGGCCAGGAGAACCACTGTGATATGTTGTTCCCTAGACAATTTCAAGAGTCCTCCAACTACAGAGAGAGAAATGGGTGGCCAAACATTATCTAAGACCCAAATAGGAATATTAGGAGGAGCATGAAAATGTGTCTGTTCAGGGACTACATACCTAGGGATCTAAATTCTGCAAAATCCTATAACTGCCAGGAAAGCTGTAATCTGTCTTATGGCATGGGGGTTGGGAAACAGAACATTGGGTTGATGTATTTATGACTCAGGGAGTGAGTCTGTCCCTTTAAGGCCACACCTAAGTAGGTGACCTGTGGGAGGCAGGGGCTGTCAGGATTTAAATGTAACACTCTTGGATAAAAGAGAGATTTAGCTCATTATTTTATATAAATTGACACTTTTAACCTTTTAAATGTTTGTACCATATTTAGATAAAGTATAACAACATTGTTACAAGGTGGTCATTTAAGACACATAAGCAAATATGTAAATGAACTCTGATTTAGTAGTACTTAAAACTTGACAAGATCAGCAGAAAACATGAATAATTTCTTTGATAAAATCTTTCTCTGTAATGGTTTTTTGTAGATGTTACAGCAGAACAATATTAAAATAACCTTGTTATTTCATAGACATAGAGAATTTTATTTTAGTTTGACATGACCCTAAAAATCTTTTAGGCAACTCTTAGATTATATTCAGCTTTAACTTTATCACACACCAAAGCTTTATTATACACTTTTCAAACTTACTCAGACCTTCATACAACATACTAAACCCTCTGATGGTTTGTCCTTATCCTTCCTATTTGAAACAATCTTCAGTACAAATCCTTCTTTACAAAATCCCTTCTCATCCAAAAAACCATTCCTTTTTCCTTTAACTTCTCAAAAAATACATTTATTACCTATCTATATCCTTTCTAGATGTTTACTTTGTAACTTGTATTTTAAAATTAACTTTATAAGAATTTTAAATTTATTGTGGGGGCTGGAGCAACTAATCAGTAGCCCTTATTGTTTTTAGGAATAGGCTTAAGGCCTCATCATCCCTCAGGCTTGAGAGGATATTGTTTTGGGTGTGGAAACTGTGAGGGATTTTTGAGTTTTATTTGAATAGGGAGGGCCGTCCTGGCTCACCCTACACTCATCTCATCAGTCCACACTGTGGAATCTCTTTGTTCCTGAAGGAGGGGACAGAAGAGATAGCTGCCTGGGGGGAGGAGAATTTGAGCTTTTAATTGAGATAGTAAATCCCATCCCAGCAGGGACACTGGAGTTTTAGGTACTATGAGGAAAGAGTGACAGAAGAGGAAGTCTCCCCAAGAGCAGACCAGAGGCCAGGTAAACTAGCGTTTAGGGGCTGGCCAGATTTGCCCCAAATGATAACTTTTGTCATTGGACTGGACACCAGGAGAAAAAGGTAAAACAGAGAGACAGGCTCCACTGTCTAGGAGGAAAATGACCTTTTGTTTTTCTGCCATTATGGCTCTTCAACATTGATGCCAAGAAGTGGAGTGTGGCCAGGAGGCTTGGACCCATTAATCCATATAGGTGGCACCTCACCTTCCATCTGGTGATGGGGGGGCACTTAGACCTCCATTGGTTGCCCTTGCAGAGGGCAGGGTCCTGGTTGGGGGACGGGGCTGTCTCCCAGGCTGTCCCCTCTTAAGCATTCTCTGCAGAAGCGTCCCCTCCTGTCTACCATGGTAGCAAGTTCAACAGGCTCTAGTCGGGTGGGGCCCTCTCTGAGAGCAGCAATGAGGCCATGGTGTCTCTTATCTTTTTCTCTCCTGTTAGGAAGGTCCCGGACATACAGACATAGCCGTAAATACAGACATGGCTAGCCATATTACTTAGTTCAATGACTTTTCCCTTCAGCCAGGGTCTGAGTTTTTTACAAATATCTGGGGCTGACTGTTAGAAATTTATCTTTGAGGAGAACCTCTCTCACCTGTGACTCTGAGTCCACCGTGGTATGCTTTCTGATAGCGTCCCTAAGATGCTGGAGAAAGGTAAGAGGATTGATTTTTTTTTTTTTTTTTTGGTTGTTGCTGTATAGTGAAGTTGTTATTTTACATTGACACCTGACACTCTGGAGAGCAAGTCTCTGAACTGTTCTGGGCCTCAGTTTCCTCACTTGAAGAATGAAGGAACTAGTCTAGGTTAAACTATGTTTTTCCACTATGAGATGGCTGAAGTGACATTAATGCCACTTGTCTTCATTACCATTTTTTATTATTTTTTTTTAGTAATACTGGGGAATTGAACCCAGGGCTTTGCACATGCTGGGCAGACATTCTCCCATTGAGCTACTTCCTCAGCCCCAAATATTATTATTATTTTTTACTTTGGCTGTACTGGGCTTAAACTCAGGACTTTATGCTTGTAAAGCGGCACTCTACTACTTGAGCCATATAATCATTTCCAACCTGAGTGGCCTGGGCCAGAACCCATTGCTTCTCTAATGAGTTAAGAGTCTGGTCTAGTAGAAGCATAATATCCTTTCATGTCAGTTGAAAGTTTTGGATCACAGAGATAAAGGCTTGGATGTATTTGTCTGGGCATCAGTACAGCTGCTTAGATGTTTTTAAATTTCCCTTAGATCTGATAACTGGAAGGGGACATAAGACTTGCCCTCTTCCTACCATTGCCTATTGAAGAGGGAAGCACTCATTAAGAGGTTCTGAGTATTGGGGTGGCTTAGAAGGTAGAAATTTGTATAGAGGACCTCAGTTTACTTTTTTACTTTTATAGAAAAGATCTAATCGGAGTATGGTATTGTAACTTAAGGAACCCTGTGAAGACCACTTCTCTTGGTCACCCAAGGCATACTGAGGCTGGGCCTCAGTACAAAACTTCCAACATCTACCAGCCAGAAGACTGGAAGGTGCAGGTCCCATCTAGAAGGAACAAAACATTAAGGATTCTGTCTTTTAGCTAACAGCAGGCAGCCTCTTTAATAAGGCTACCTTTTTAACCAATAAATCATTTGTAAAGTTAGAGAAGGACATTCAGAGGGCACTTCAGGCCAATAACAGTGCCATACGGGACAACTAGTGTTAATATTTGGAGGGAAAAAATTATGTTGAGGCCAAAGGTATAGAAAATTCTAAATGAGACGTTTAGAGACCACAGTAATGTCTATTTTGTTATTTCTGGAACTATAACCTTGAGCTAACAATTGGCTTACAAGGGCTGGGTATGATGCCCTGAGGTGTGAGGTGGGGCTAGAAGCAGGACTTGTGCATGGTGCTACTCCCTCCACACACACCTGGGACAAATGACCCTGACTGCCTAGGCCTGATCCTGCGGCCCGTCGCCCCTCCCCCCTTCCTGTGTACTCTGCTAGGGGAAGTGGCGGCGGGCTGCAGCCATCACCACGTGTGGCTGGTGACCCAAGATGTACTGGGTCCTCTCTATGGATTTTCGTAGCTATGGCAGGCATTTTTGCTGTGTCCAGAAGCTGGCATCCAGTGCACAGGTACGCCTGTTTGCTTTCCCTCCTCCCCTTGTGGGGATGGAGTTAGAGCATAAGCATGGCAGCTGCAGGTTTTGTAAGCACCTTTTTAAAGCAGCTGACTTAAAGTTACTTTAGACTGAGAGGCCTGGAAAACTAGTTGGAATAACTTAAGTCATATGGTACCATGCTACACGTTTTTCATGGGAGGCAGGGTCCCAGTAAGCCCAGGGAGGGGAAGGCAGACAGAGACAAAAGACACGTGGTGAGACCATGGAGGAGGCAGAAAAGGTGTGCTGACATCTTAGGTAAGGGAGGGGAAGGCAGAGCCTGGAGGCATGACACATGCTTAAGGGATTATCCATCACCTGTGCCTCCAGGTTGCTCCCATTGATTGGTAATGGTAGGCTTTCAGCAAAACGAAACCTCCACTCTCCGGTCACCAAATAAATCCGGGGCTTGGTCTCAGCCCAGAGGAAGGGAGCATGAGCTCTCCCAAAGCTGAAACCGCCTTGAGGCCAGAATTAGCAAGGAGTGGCTTGCTTAACTCCATGACAGGGAAAGTTTTTCAGGAAGATAGGAGGAGATGAGTATGGTAAGCAGTGCAAGAAGTCTGTTTACATGGGGAAGGAGGAGGTTTGGAGAGGAATTGGCTAATTTAGAAACTGGTTTACAGGCTGATAGAATCTGCACAGGGGAACAGAAATTATGGAGGGAGGGTTTGAAGTCAGAAAGCCAGATTTAGACGGAGGTATGAAAAAGCTTGGAGATAATGGAATCTCTCCCCATCATCCCAATCGCTCACAGTAGTTACATAGGTTCCACAGGAGATTGGGATATAAAGACCCGAAAAGGAGCCAGTGACTTTGGTTGTCTAAAGGATAAGTGGGCCATATTTGAGTGCAAAAAGCAGATTAAATTTTTTGGTTTTATGTCTGGGGTCAAACCCAAGGTGTCTAAATTATTGAGGAGGCATCTCAATGGGGAGTCAGATGGCAGAGAAGACATAGAGGCACCCATTATGAGGGACCCGGTCCTGGAATGGGAGAGGAGGATATTATGCACTGTGGAGCGTCTTTGTGCAGCACAAATATCCGAGAGAATGCAAAACACATGAGAATCAGTCGTCACTGAGTTCAGGTGGTTTGCAAGGCCGCCAATGGGCTGAAGGCTATGGGTCACCTGGGCCCAGGCTTTTTGACAACAGGTCTCCAAGACCCGTGACAAAATGGATCCAAGCCTGACAAGGAAGGGAATCCCTCTACCTCCTGAGCTGCCCAGAGATAGCCAAACAGGGGAAGTGTTTGAAAACCCTGGAGACACTGAAGGGAGAGACCGCAAAGGGAGCCCGAGAAGGATATGTGGACTCACCAAAGAATGTCTGGAGTTGGATGTGAGTGAGGGAGATCGGGAGGATGAGTCCTGGCCAGTCACGTCCTCAGGGTGGTCGTGGGGTGAGTTGGAATGGGGGTCCCACCAGGATTAGTGGGGAGCCCCCATCTGAGTCATGGCACCAAAATGTTGGAAATGTAGGCCCAAAATGACCATGTGGAGAGGAGTGATCTGGCCAAGAGATTCTTTATTGCCAGGTGGGAGAGGGAGAGAGTCGGGGGGGGGGGCACGGGCTTAAATACCCCTCAGTGAGACTCAGCATGATCTGATTGGTTAGGATCTTATGGTTCATGCTGATTGGAGGTTGGGGCAGAAGGAGAATTCAAGCTAGACTTGAGGCAGGACCATGACCCTGGAAAACAGAAGCTTAAGGGGGCACTAAGAACCGAAAAATCTATCAGTGCCATTATTGCCAACACCTTATATACCCTTGCAAGCAGGTTACAGAAACAAAAAGCAAGTTTTAACCCATATATGGTTGCATGCAACTCTATTGGCTACTTCAACCCCAGTGCTATGTGACCTTCCTCACATTTAGATTCTTTAAGTTTTATCTCCCTGCTATGCCATCCTCAACCCACTACCCCCTGCTACATTATCAGGACACAGACTTGGTTCTTTTCTGGTCCTCCTCCCTGCTGCATCATTCCCCCCTTTGATGCTCAGACCCACTTAGGGTCAAAGAGCATCATCCTGATTTAGGGGTTTATATTTCCACAGCATTGTTATATTAATAACTGATAAGGTAGCAGTGGGGGGAAGGGATGGTATAGCAGAGAGATAAAACCTAAAGAAGTCAAAGGTGAAGAAGGTCACGTAGCACTAGGGGTAGAAGGGCACTTAGCACTAGGCTGAAGTAGCCTATAGAATTGCATGTAACCACATATGGGTTAAACTTTGTTTTTTAATTTTACTGCCACTGTAACCTGTTTGCAAGGGTACATAAGGTGAGACCCCTTTGTTCTCAGGGCTCAGCCTTTGGACACGAGTCCCTTAGGCCTGTGATGGCACAATAAAATGGTGCTTCCTGCTAAATTGCCTCAGTGTTTCGTATCTCAGCTAGCAGCCTCCTGCAACATTTCAGGCAGCCATTTTTCTTTCTATAGTGGCCTCCATAATGATCCTGATAGACCACAATATCAAGGGAATCAGTCAGGGTAGCATTAGACATGCTCCCAGGACTAGACCCACTGCTCCTATCATGGTTTTGAATTCTCCCAGACCAGAGACCCACCCAGTTAACAGTCTGCCTGGGTCCCATCCTTTCCATACCTGTACAGGTACATGTGACTTCTTTCTAATATTAGTGACAATTTCCATTACTGCTTGGCTGCTGTCATCTATGTGGAGGCAACAGTCTGATCAGTTGAACTTGCCACATACTCCCTCTTCCTCCACTAAAAAGTAATCCAAAGCTAGGAGATTTGGGTATATAGCGGTTCCCATTTGGGTCTGTTGCTTGGCCAGCAGCTCTAGGACAGAGGCAGAGGCAGTCAGGTTGGTAATAATTTATACAACCACCTGTTGAGAATCATTAGGACCAAGTAGCTGGTCCTTAGGTCTTGATAATCCTTTGGGGAGGCTATTCATCTTCTCCCCATCTCTGTTGGTCCCCCACCTCAAGGTCCCTTTTTATTCTAGACCCCAAAGTTTCAAAAAGGGGAACTCCCAGCTGTTCCCCTTGGTGGTTGGGTAAGAGGAAGAACTCTGGCTGGATGACTCCTATAGTACAGCTTCCCTTCCAAGTCCTAGGGAGTTCAGTATAAGCTCGCTTCCCACATATCCAAAATAACCCATCCAGTGCCCTCCACCACCCTAGGTCAGTATTGGTGAGGTTATTTGCCAATCTCAGGGGTGACTCAGAATGGGTTTACCTCATCAGTAGTAGAACAATTTAAGAGACTGTCATTGGTTAAGGAATCATGACATTGGGAAGTGTTTTCCAATGGGTGCAATGCTCTATACCATTTAGGCCCATTGGGCCACCAGGTTAAATTAGTCCCATTCCAAGAGAGAAAGCCCTAAATAGGGGTTTGTGCCACCCACTTTTCATATCCTGGCCCAGCTCTTTTGAATCCAGGTCTGTGGTTATAGATTGATTCCACAGTAAAAGTTGGTAGACATTTAAAACGGTCACTTTCCAAGGCCATTCCTCACTCATGAGGGTGCCTCTGCACCCCCAGCAGTTTGAGACATTTAGTTCTTTATCAATCCTTTCCATCAGGTCTATAAAATGATTTTTTTCCTATTGTTGGTCTAATCCTCTGCCTAATTTGCTTCTGATTTTATTATACAGTGGCCCACTGTTTTGATTGGCATCTAGGCCCAGTCTGGGTGAGAGTACCTTTGATATTTGGTGTGCTGTCTCTCTAACAAGTTGTTACGAAGCTGAGTCCTTCCTTCTTCACCATCAGAGCTTCCCCAATATCCCAAATAAGTCCAGCAGATCCATTCTCCCAGCTTTCCATGACAAATGTAGCCTGCACTGTTTCCCTTACTCTGGGATTCCAGTATTGCCTACCAGCAACCTCGCAAACCTGAGGAGTATATGAGCCGATGTAACATCCGACCTGTTGGGGGGTGTATGATACAAAGTATGACTGTGAGGAGGTCCCAACAAAGGCTCTCTTATAACATACAGTACATGGGGGAAACCTTGCAAGGGCCAACCCAAAAAAGTAAGAGTCCAAATGTGTAGAGGAAAACAGGGGTATGTCCCGTGTTCAAGCTTATGCCATGTATAGACTAGTCAGCTTCCAGAGTGACTAAAGCAGGAGTGTCATCCTGTCATTTGTGGTCCCCTTCTGTCTCCTGGGGAACAGAGTCTTGCCAGGGAAGGGCATAGGTGCTCTGGAAGGTGCATAGTGAGGCTGAGTCAAGGATGAATTCCCATTTGAGAGAAGCTGGCTTTATTTGACTGCAGTGGATCCCAGGAGCAATCTTTGCAGCTTTAACTTTTGTCTACTGCTGTGGGGGTAGACAAAATAACAACAAAAGGGCCACTCCAATGAGCCTTTAACAGTTGGACATTGCATTCCTTTACCCAGATGGCATCCCATGGCCTGTAAGGGTGCATGGGAGTTTTTAGGCCGAGAGGAAGTCTCTCCTGGACCCAGCCATTGATATTTCAGAGTTGACCCAAGGGCCTGTAGTTGTTGTCACAAGGTGAAGTCACATATTTCTTTGAGGTCCCCATATACCCTTGATTAAGGGGAGTGGGTGTCCATAAAGGACTTCAAAAGGTGAGAGCCCTATCTGTTTTGTGGGACTAGACCTAATCCTTAATAATGCTATAGGTAGTAATTGATCCCATTGCAGATGGGTCTCCTGACATAGTTTTCCCAACTATAATTTCAGAGTTCTATTCATGCAGTCCACTTTTCCTGAACCCTGGGGGTGGTAGGCCACATGCAACTTCCAGGTGATTCCTAAGGCCCTAGCTATCAGCTGTACCACCTTGCCCACAAAGGCTGGCCTATTATCCTACCCATTAGACACAAGTATTCCAAACTGAGGGATGATTTCCTTTAGTGGACATCTGGCCACCTCCTGGGCCTTTTCAGGCTGCATGAGGAAGGTTCCCACCCATCCTGAGAAGGTGCCAATGAACACCAACAAGATATTTGCATCCTCAAGCTTGAGGCATTTCAGTGAAGTCCATGATCAAGTTTTGAAGAGGAGTACTGCAATGCTCTGCACCTGGGGAGGAGCCCTTGGCCCTTGCCGGGGTGGGGTGGGGGTTGTTTTTGGCACATAGGCTACATCTTTCACATATGGCCTTACTTATGCTAGAGAGTTTAGAGACATAAAAGTGCTGGGCCAGGGTGGTCTCAAGGGCTGTTCACCCTGAATGAGTTCCTTTGTGGAACTGCTTGACAAATGTAGGAGCCAGTGACTCAGGCATGGCAACGCAGTCATCGGCAAACTTCTATTATCCATCCAGTAGAAAATTTCTCTCCTCAGTCTTGAACCAAGCCTGTTTTTGTGGTGTTTACTGTGGGTCCCATTCAGCTAATGGATATGGGAATAAGGCAGCTGTCAGGACAGTTGGGCACAACTTGTGAGGGCCACTTGTTTTGCATCACTGTCAGCTTTCCAGTTTCCCAGAGCAATTATTGCATCTCCCTTTTGGTACCCTCAGCAGTGTATAACTTCCACCCATTTAGGGGTCCATATAGCATCTAGCAGTTCAAGGATTTCCTGCCCATACTTGATACTTTTTCCTCCCAAGTTAATGAGTCCCCTCACTTTATATAAGGCCCCATGGACATGAATGGTTGTGAAGGCATATTTGGAGTCAGTGTAGATGTTACTCCTGTAGTGAGCTGGAGTGCCTGTGTGAGGGCAACAAGTTCAGCCTTTTGTGCACAAGTTCCAACCAGCAGCAGGTGGGCCTCAATGACTGAGTCCAGAGTCACCACTGCATAGCCAGCAAAGTGTGTTCCATCCTGGACAAAGCTGCTGCCATCTGTAAAATAGTCATCATCTGGACTGCCAATAGGCTGATTGGTTAGATCTGGCCACCTCAAGAACATCTCATCCATAACCTCTAAGCAATCATCCTCTGGGGGGTACTAAATCAACTGACAACAGGGTGGCCAGGTTTAGATTCTTAACAACTTCCAGCCTGATGCAGCAGTGGCTGCTAAGGTGTGCAGGCAAGGCAGCCAGCCTCAGGGAACAGCATCCAGTCGTTTTGACAATTAAGCCACCAGACAATGCCAGGAGCTTATTCAGGATCCCAATAGCTGTTTCCTTTCACTCATGGACATACAAGTAAAAGGGCTTCATGACATTCGGCAGGCCTAGAGCAGGGCATCTGTGAATGCCCTCTTGATTTCTTTAATGGCTTTCTCTCGTTCTTTCCCCCATACTAAGAGTTCCTGTTCTCCCCACTTTGTGGCTTCATAGAGGGTTTTGTCCAAGAGGGAGTATTTAGGGGTCCAGATTCAGCAAAACCCGCATCTCCCAAAAACTCTCTGATTTGCCAGTGGGTCTTAAGGCTGGGATGGAACAAGCAGCCTGTTTCCTGTCAACATTGAGCCTGCATTGCCCCTGGGACAGGTGAAAGCCAAAGTATTTGATAGTGTTTTTGTAAATCTGGGCCTTTTTCCTAGAGACTTTGCATCCTGCCTCCCATAAAAGAGAAAGAAGGAGGCAAGTCCCTTCCATACAGTCCTCCCAAGTTGGTCCAGCCAGCAAGAGGTCATCTACATGTGGAGGAGTGTGTAGCCATGCTGGTCAGCTTAGAAGGCTTTGAGGTCCAATTCCAAGGCAGTTCCAAAAATAGTGGGCAAATTTTTGAAACCTTGTGGCAATCGAGTCCAGGTTACTTGCCTCTTTTTCTCCAGTACTGGGATTTTCCCATTGGAAGGCAAAACTAGGCTGGCTCTGTGGGGCTAGTTAGATGCAGAAAAATGCATCCTTAAGATCTAGGCAGGTGAAAAACTTTGTCTCAACTGGGACAAGGCCTGAAAGAGTGTATGGGTTTGGGACTATGGGGTGCAAAGTGACAGTTGCTGAATTTACTGCCTGGAGGTCCTAAAATCCTAAGTTATTGGTTTCTGGACTGGTAATAAGGGGTGTTCCAGGATGACTGGTAAGGTTGGAGGATCCCATATTTTAGGAGTCTGTCAAAATGTTTTTGAATTCCAACCTGGGTCTTGTGGAGAATGAAGTACTGTTTTTGGCTGATGGATGTGAGTCCTGGCTTTAGCTCCGCCACTACTGGGAGCACATTTCAGGCCAGACTGAGGGGGGAAGGTTACCTTCAGCCCATACAACTGGAATCTTGAAGGGAGGCTCAGGAGTCTCACAGGGCCTTCCCTCAGGGGCTTTGAGCCACCATTCCTTTTCTTGTGCAACCGTGAGGATTAGAGTCTTTGCCTTAGGTCCTCTCAACTTTAAGGTTGCTCTACCATCCGAATCAAAAGTTATCTGTGCCCTCAGTTTTCATAATAAGTCCTGGCTCATCAGGCCCATGGGGCAAGTGGGGAGATAAAGGAATTCATACCTTATTTCATGACTCCAAAGATTGCATCATCTAACCACTAAGAAGGGGCAGTGGGCCCAGTCCCCTGTAGCCCCAATAAAAGTTGTATGCTTTTTGGAAAGGGGGCCCACTGGTTGGGTCAAAACTGAATGGTCTTTGCCCATGTCCACCATGAGATCAACAGAATACCCCCCTATTTTCATTCAGACCATAGGCTCCTGGAGGCCCAATAGTATGGAGCCTGGTCTGTCCTATTCTTCCTCATAGCCTTCTAGGGCTGCCAGCCTGATAATGTTTTCCTCCCAGGGGCTGGCTTCTATGCAGGTGGGCTGACACTTTCCCTAGACAACCTGGCCTCTGCCCCTAGTCTGGGAACCTTCTGGGAGTCCCTGGCCCACTGGGGACATTCATTCTTCCAGTGCCTTTCCTGACGACAGTAGGCACATTGATTTCACCAAAGTTCCTCCCTGGGGGTGGGAGGTATCCTGGAGCACTTGTTGCCATCCTTGGGGATTGCCTGGATTAGCATGCCAGGGTCCCCTTGACTGTTCACCAAGGGCTGCTACAAGGAGGTCCACTTTCCTTTTCATCTTCCTATCTATCTCCCATTTAGCCTCCTGATCTCAAGTGATAAAAAACCTTTGTGGCCACCTCCAGGAGCTGGCTGGCATTCCAGTGAATCTCTCCTGTTTCTGTATTTTTTTGCCTTATGTCCCCCTAGGCCCAGCCAACAAAAGTGGCATTAATCATCTGCTGGGTTTTAGTGGCTTTTGGGTCAAAGGGGGTGTACAAATGGAAGGCCTCACATGAACGCTCATAAAACTGGCTAAGATTCTCATCTGGCCCTTGGAGGACCTCTGATATTTTGTTCATGTTCATGTCTTTTTTCCTCCTTCCTTCATGTCCCCTAATAGTGCCTCCTGATGTTGTTCAAGCTGCTGGTAGTCTCAGTCATCATTGGGGTTCCAGTGGGTGTCTTCCTTGGGGAAATGAGCTTGAGTGTGTGCTTGGACATTTAGAGTTCCTTTAGGGGCATGATCTTCTAACCACTTTAGAGCCCCCAACATTATACAGTGTTGCTCTTCATTATTAAATAGAGTCAGAAGAATGTGTCGAGTCTGTCCAGGTGATAGACTGCATCAAATCATTTAGAGCCTGAGGCTTTTCTGTGAAGGAAAGGGTATGTTTCCAGTTCAGGTCTGTTGTGGTAAAGGGCTGATAGAAAAATATCTGTTCTCCTTGTATTTGACCATCCTGGTCATAATACATGGGACCTTGGACCTCCCTCAGGGGACTCTGCAGAGCAACAGAAGTCTGAGGAGAGGAGGGGTCCTCATGGAGATTGGTTGGATGCCCCTGATTGAATGGGGGATGTGGGGTGAGCACTGGCAGACTTGCAGTGTGTATGGGGTCCATAGGACTCAGGAAGTCCAGGGCAGTTGAGGCCCCAGAGGCTTCCAGGCCAGATTCTACAGGTGTGACTGTCTCTTGAGCTTCCCCATCTGATGTCAAAGGTGAGGGAGTGGAACTGGGTGCCAGTGGCAGAGGTGGATAAAGTCATACATAGGGCAGTGGTATTTCCTCAGGTTCCTCCACCAGTATGGGCACCTTTGTTTTCTCTGTGCACTTGGAAGTTGCAGCCACCCTAGCTACCATAGTCCTACAAGCCTCTTCCAGACAAGGCCTTAGCCATGTGGGCCGGCTGAGGACAGCATGCTGCCAACAGTCAGTATAAGGAAACTGATCCGGGTACCCAGGTTCTCTACAAGTACCCTATAAACTTCATTCACCACAGTTTTATCTAGTGACCCTTCTGGGGGTCACTCTACACCAAAAGCAGGCCAATTACTTCACAAAGGACCCAATTGAATGGGGGATGTGGGAGGAGCTGACTCCTAACAGGAGTTAACTCCATAAACTACATTAAATCCCTTTTAAAAGTCTTTAAACCATACACTCCAAGGGAGTGTACTCTGATTTCCATCCATTTCCTCCAGTTACCAGATGTGAATACAGACACAGAGGGGTAGGGGTTTTGGAGGAGAGGTAAAGGGGGATCCTCTTCTCCAACACACAAGGGAGAACAATATGTGCCCCTTATTGGTGAGCATGAATGTGATTGCCTGGACAGGTACTCCACCTATACAGGGTCCTCACTTGCTTCATCCATCTCCAGCCACTCCCCTCGTGGGGATTTAGGCATCTCTTAGCCATAGTGAGTCCATATAAACCCCAGACCAGAGGCCCTGTTAGGGCTCATCCTAGATCATATGATTTCACCACAGATCCACGGATCAGGATGCCACACTTGCTTCACAGCCAAGCTACCTCTCATTCACACATGTTCACAGACAGGCATCTAACATTTCCACCCCCACACCCAGCACCTAGAAATCACAGTTTCACTTTTGCTTAAAGTTACTCGAGTGACCCTGGGAGTTGATTAAGTTCCCCTTCTGCCACTTAGCGGCAGGCCTAATATTTGAACCCAGGTTCTTACCAGTCTGACAGGCGGTGCGCCCCTCACTGGTTCTTGCACCTCCCCAGGTTCCACTGTGCACCCAAGGCCCTCAACCTGATGCATGGGGAGGATGAATCCCCCCTTCTGATCAAACCTTCCATTAGTGCCTCCCGGGATCACTTCTCCCAGCAGTCTGGGGGGATGCGCCCCAGCAATAAGGGAGGTGAAAAACCATTATCTACAAAATCCCAGACACAAGCTCCCAGAAATGTTGCAGGAATCTCAAATGGAGACACGGGAAACTGAGGCAGATCAGTAGGAAGCAGTGTTTTATTGGCACAGACTCAGTGGACTTGAATCCAAAGGCTGAGCCCTGAAAACAAAGGGGTCTCACTTTATCTACCCTTGCAAGGAGGTTACAGAAGTAAAAGGCAAAATTTAACCCATATATGGTTGCATGCAACTCTGTGGGCTACTTCAACCCCAGTGCTAAGTGACCCTAATCATGTTTAGATTCCTTAAGTTTTATCTCCCTGCTGTGCCATCCCCTCCCCCCTGCTACATTATCAGGACACAGACTTGCTTGCTTCTTTTCTGGCTCTCCTCCATGCTATAAGGTGACCAGCTCTGAACAAGAAACTCCCCAGCCCAGTTAGAAGACATAAATACCCTGGGAGGAAGACTGCCATGGAGTGCTCTGCTCCCACCTTCTGGAAACTTCTCAGAAGGTGCTGCTAGCCTATTTTCCTCTTTCCTTGAACACTGCTTTGTCTTCCTAGTGCTGAACAAATCTTTGCTGGCCTGCTACCTTGTAGGCCTCCTTCATGAATTACTTCATTTCATCATTAATCCAAGTTCCTTGGGTGTCATGGTAGGCTTGGAAATCGAATAGAAAATTCTTCCTTTGTGTCAGGGAATCTCCTCTTTTCCAAATACCCTCCTTATGACAAACTTCCTCCCAACCATGAGAAAATAAAGGAAAGAGGTAGAGGATAAGGACAGTCCCTGCCTCCACCTGCCCAGACTAAAGTTCTGTTCTTCTCTAGTCTTTCCTTCTCCAGTTGAAGAAGTTGAGGCAGGCTAGAAGTAGGGAAATTTGGGGACTTATATGTAGGTTGCTCAGAGATGGCCCATACCACCCTCACCTGGCTGGGAACTGCCCATCCCCTCCCCACTCATTGGTTAGTGAATGGAACTCACCTGGTTTCTCCCTTCCCATAGATTAGCATAAGTTTTAAAAATACCTGAGATAGAGACGCAAGCTCTCTCTGCCAGCAGACTCTACCTGTGCCCACCATGTTCCCTCTTGTATTTCCCTTCCCCAACATTTAAGAAAGTCCCTTTACACGTGCCTTGCTGTGGATTCTTCCACACAGGACAAAGAAAATATTCTGATCACAGATGAACCAGTGCTGTTAATATTTGTCAGAGCCAACCAGGAGAAATGGTGAGCCCCAGACCCTGAACTATAGAGGGTCATTTTTACTCTTTTTTCTATTCTCCATTCTGCACAGCCAAGGGATCAGGCTGAGTTCTGCACTCGGAGAAAGCAGCTGGGAGATGCTGGGTCCAAAAGGCCTCCCTGCAGGTCATGTTGCAGAGGCGGGCTACCCAGACCCAGCAGTGTCCATCCACTCAATGCACTTCCTCCATGGCTTGGGGTTCACAGAGAACAGGCAGGCTGCCTTATAGCCTCAACAGCCATTTCTCTTCTTCTTCCTTCCCTTTCCCTTCCCTGCCTCTTTTTGTATGACAGGTGTCCTTTCCCAAAAATACGCTATGGAGAGAGTACACACCAGGGTCTCTTCACTTCCCAATCCAGAGAGCCTCATGACCCAGGGACAATCAGGACTGGACACTTCATCTGGGTCTCTCTCTCTTTCCCCCTAACCTGCCAGTGGGATTCTGGAGAACATATGAGAGGCAAACCTCACCAGATCCATCTGGCCACAGACTTTAAAACTGCCTGAGGATTGGCTGGGGATGGCACCCACCCCAGACACTTAGACTTGCCAGGTGCTTAGACCTGCCAGGCACAAAGGGAAAAGCACAGGCCTCAGTGTGACTGCACAGGTGGTCGGAAGAGGGAATGACACAAAAAAGGAGTACCTTCACTGTCGGCAGTGGGCCAAGGGGCTTGAGACACAAGGGGATGCCAATTTGGCTCTCCACCCCTGCCCCTCAGCACAGGCCTAGAAGCCCTGCCTAGCTAGCAGCAACAGTGGTAGGAGGAAGTTCCACACCCCAAGACTCAGCACCCATATGGACGGGCTCCACCACTGCCACTCCACTGCAATCATCCAGGGAAACTCAAGGTACCACCCCTGGTGGCCACGGTCCTGGGCCTGGCCAGACTGCTCTTTCCCATCTGCAGCCTTTGTCCTCTTTCTCTCTTGTCCTGTTCCCTTGCCTGTCTACCCTCCATTCCTCTGTTTGCCCTGAGCACCTGGTCCCAACTCTTGCCCATGTTCTCCTTGTCCCTGTGGCCTGCAGGGGTTGCCGAAACACTCACCCTAAGATTGCATTCCCTTGCCCCAGGGGCACATGCCCTGGGCCTACCAGTAAGCGGATGGCACCCTTCACTGAAGGGGCTTATGGGATTAGATATCAGGGTCTAAAGATAGTTTTTAAGTCTCCTTTCTTTAACAAGGACTCACAGAGTGACTCAAATGGTAGAACACCTGCCTAGTAAATGGGAGACCATGACTTCAAATCCCACCTTAGTTTTCTTCAGTTATTTGGTCTTTTCATAAGGATGACTAGCTAATATGTGCTAGTCATACTGCCCCCTGTCTCTCAGGAGAGGATGTCTTTTATTCCTGTAACAAATTGCTATTTTGAGCCTGTACGTTCATGTAACATGTCTTTGTGTTCCATTTGAGAGTCCATGTGGTCCCAGGGAATGCTGCCACCATGATGAAGCTACCACATGTCCCATGCCATCTTGCCACTCCCTAGAGATAGAAAATTCATGAGTAATGCCATCTTGCCATCTTCTAGGAAAACTATAACCAACTTGTGGTTAAAATTCTCTAAATTAATGTGATTTTACTACATTAATCTGTTAAGGATTGAACAAAAATAGAACATTTATGTTAAAGATCTGTTGTAAACTACTTAAGAATTGAACTGACTAACCTTCTAAAGTTAATGACAAAAAATGATTTGTTTAAGAATGCACTCTGAATTAATGAGATTGTTTTGTGTGTCATTGTGTGTTTTCTGTGTAGGTCTTTGTCTCCTACCAATTATGAAAACTTAGTTTTTACTCTGAGCTCATACAGGCACTCTGACATTTTGGCAAGCCTAGCTCAAAGTATCTGACTGTGTATTTAGATGTCTTTAGCATGATTCTTAAACTACTTTATACAGTTAATATGTAAAACTGTTGTTTAAAAAGTTATCTAAAGTTCTAATCACAACCAGATCTAACTATCCTCTGCCTTAGGACAAAAGAAAATTTATGGACAATCTCAATCTGTTTCGTTCTACTGTGAATGTAATTTACATTTAACTCTCTTATAATTAGGTTTACTAACCCATGTGCTCTTGTAGATTACCATTATAAATTTAATTCTCTTCCTAAGTCTTTAAAAGTATATGGATTGCTAAAAGTTTTGTGAAAAACAGTATTATATAAATTTGGGTCAAAGGTTGAGATACAAATTAAGGTCTTAAAACTTTTAAGCTTGTGTGTGTGTGTGTGTATGTGTGACTGGGTTGGCTATAGTTTAAAGTTTGCCCAAAGAGTTTTCTGAGGTCAAAATTTAAGGTAATAATGTGGATTTAAACATAGGTATCTAGTTTATCAAAATAACTCTCAGGGACTTTTGGTGCTATAGGCTGATACAAAATTTTACCAAAACCAAATAAATGTTCACCCTCCAGATGGGATGATAAATCCTTAAGGTTTTATTGGGGTCTATAAAAAGGTAACTAATCCTAAAATACTAAATTATGTGCATTACTAACTCTCAATGACTGAGTCTGTTATGCTTGTTCTCTAGGGGCTGCATCAGGTCAACAAAAACCCTGCTGTGTGTCCCAAGCCATTCTGTTAACATCAGCACTCTAGGATGAAATTTCTTATCAATATCCAAGCCATGACTGTCAATCACTGGGTTTCCTGACTTTATGCTTGCCCTCTTATCTTTGTTTCTGTATCTAATCACTTGAGACAATGTTTCCAATTTTGTTGGTTTGTTATTATCTTTTAAAAAATATATATACTTGTTCTCACATTCTTCTCAACTTTACAAGCTGACTACAATTGCTGGCCTGATGTGGAAACAGAACACAGGCAATGGGTTTATATCAGCCAAGTTTACTTTGTGGATTTGGATTTGACAGTTAATTCTGTACTAGTTACAAAAGTTCGTATTTAGATGTTTCTTTTTAACACTCAACAAATTGTCTTCCTTTATATTGTTATCTTTTCATTTTACATGTTGTTTTTGATATCAGCCTCTTTGCCCAGTGTATGTTTTAATAGTTGTGTTAACATTCAGGATCAGCCCTCATGTAAGGGTGGAGAGATGGCCCTTAGAAGAACGGATGACTCAAAGTCAGGGTACCCTACCACTCACTTGCTCCAGAGACATCCGATGGAACCAGGTCGAATGGATCTGTATTGGAGACTTCCTAGATACAAGAGGGATGCCTATGGATTTCAGAAGTTCTTGCTCTCTCCCAAAGGGCAGAGACTCCACTTTTTCTTTCCCTCTGTCTCTCCACCAGCCAGAGTAAGAGAAACCAACATATTTGCCATTTGGCTATATCCTTAAATTCTGGGAGTGCTTTGATCCTGCTACCAAAAAAAAAAAAAAAAGAAAGAAAAGACTAGTTCCTTCATAGCCCATTTAAAATCATTTACTATTCTTTGCATCCTGCTTAAATTAACCTCTTGCCATATGCAAAACCTCTAAGGTATTTTTCTGATAACACTAAGGAAACTAAGTTTAAACTAAGTAAAACTTCTTTTAAATGGTTCTAATACTGCTAGTGCCATGTACATGTATCTAAATGTTATAAATCATTTATAAAGTTAACAGTATATACATGTAAATATCTAAATTCTTTTATCTAAGGTACATTCTATATAATACGGTCTTAGACATCTCTGCTGTTTATGACCAAAGCTAAATGTTCTCTCATACCTACATTGGCTAGATAAACATCGTTTGTGTGTGTGTGTGTGTGTGTGTGTGTGTGTGTGTGTGTGATATGCAATTAAACATTAAAACAGGGGCTATTTGGATTACTAACATTACCTTCCCCTAACCAACAAAAATTTAAGGTTTATAATTCAGTACTGTATTAATAATACTGACAACCACTGACTTATTACTTTACCTAAACAAAATTCAAGGATTAAACTGTGATTAACCAAGGTTGCTTTAAGTTTTGTCACTATAGTTCTAATCCTTCAGGAACATTTACAGTCTAGCCCATTAAAAATTGACTCTGACGAGTGATTATCCATCAACCAGGAAAGACATTCTTAAGTATTGGGGTCATTTCATATTTTACTTGTATAACTTTATAACTGTTGTCTGATGATACTTCACCCCAATTTAAAAGTGTCAGTACATCCCCTATGGGACAGACAACTAGATTTAATTGATCCCAGCCTAAGAGTCATTTTTTAATAAATCTCTTTTTTGCTTAATTTGACCCAAAAGGTCACATTGGCACTAAGTTCTGATCTGTTTGATCTTTCACTCCCCCTCCTCCGTGGGACAAAATCTGATTTTCTGGACTTTCTGGGGGAAGCCATTCCCACACTGAGGGACAAAATGCCAACTTGTCAGAATCTTCAGAGACAACTGTTCAGAGAAATACTTTATGATTCAACCCCCAAGCAGCTGGCATCCTCCAACTTCTTAGAAGAACAGGTGGCAGTCAGCCACCAAAGTCAGTTCAAAAGGAGGACTGCATAAATGAGGGAACTTCTCCAGATCCAGACATAGTCAACTATGCCAGACCTCTAGAAGTAACCAAAGCTGAGAGACTTTAAAAAGGGACTCCTATGCATGTGCTCTAATATTTAAGCCTTCTAGGCTTCTGACAAAAGACAAATTCATGTCTTTGGCTAAGGCCTTCTGTTTAAGCAAAGGCAATATGACTTTCAGTGGTATCTAACTTCTGCTTAGGGACACTGAAGCTTCTTTCTGTGTAGGACTGACTCATTGATGTTTACCCTCTAATTGGACGTACACCTGCTCCCTGGTACAGCTGACTTCTCACATAGATATTACCCCAATCAGTCCTTTACTGCCCAATACAATGGCAATCTAAACAAAGGGCTATCTAGGGTTAAAAATAGCTACAGGTATAAACACCTATAGAAAAAGTAACCATAAGACTCTGTCACTTTTCAAAATAAAAATTTAGATTACTTATCTTTCCTGCTACACTTGGCAGGGCTCCCTTCTGATTCTCTTATCACTGTTCACATTCAGGTCATGCCTTCTAAACCAGATTTATCTCTTCCAGGATAAAAGCCTTTAGGACCCAAATCATGAGCCAACAGGGCTATCAATCTCTACAAACAATTGAGATCTCCATGATCAGCCCAAATCTATATGCAGAACCTTGACTGTGCTGAACAATAATTTAGATATTTAACCTGGGGTCCAAATGAGCCCCAAAGGAAAAAATAGGAGAGACAATTTCCCCTTGCAGGTAGGATCTGCTGCCCCTTGTTAGCTTGAAGCAGATTCAGAAGAAAATACAACTTCAGCCCTTCAGCAACCTCAAAAGGATTTCTTCAGGATCATGTCTCTCAGGGAATTTGAGACACGCTAGAAGTATGGAAAGTTTGGGGACCCATATGTAGGTTGCCCAGGGACAGCCCTGACCACTATCACTTTGGCTGGAAGCCACCCATAGCCTCCCCATTCATTGACTATTAGGTAGGAATCACCTGGTTTATCCCTTCGCATAGATTTGCATAAGTTTTAAAAGTACCTGAGATAGAGAAAACACACTCTGTCTGCCGGCAGACTCCACCTGTACCAACCATGTTCCCTCTTGTATTTCTCTTCCCTAACATTTAAGAAAGTCCCTTTACACCCATGTGCCCTGCCTTGGATTATTCCACATGGAACAAAGAATTAGGAAGTGTTCTGATCACAGACTGATTCAGCACCATCAACAAAGGTAGGTGGTAGATGAAGGCAGGTAGTGATACAAGCTTTGGAGGGAGAGTGGCTGAGAGAAGCAGCCAAAGGAGCAGGTCACTTTTGGCAATAACAGTGCTTTTTCAGCCCCATACTTCCTGGAATTGCTTCAGTCCACTGCTTACTTTCTGACATTCTCTGCTTAGTATGGAATAGTGAGGCATGTCTATTTTATTAGTTAAACATTATGAGAACTAATACATGGGCAAATGAATTTAAACGGGCAGTTTTCAAAAGAAGTACAAATGGCCACTGAACACATCCTTAGGAATAAAGGAAATGCAAATCAAAGCAACACTGACATTCTATCTCACCCAAGTCAGAATAATTATCTTTATGAAAACAAGCAACAACAACTGCGGGCAAAGATTTATATGTGGGGGTGGGAGATGGGGACCATTATACACTTTTGGTGGGCATGTAAATTACTGTAGCCACTATGGAAATCAGTATAGAGGTTCCTCAAAAAACTAGAACTAGAACTACCATGTCACCCTGCTGTACCATCCTGCATATAGCCAAAGTAATGTAATGGAGATACCTGCACAGTCATGTTTACTGGCACAATTCACAGCAGCCAAGTTATGAAATCAACCTACATAGTCATCAAAAGATGAATGGACAAAGATGTGTTACATATACACAATAGAATATTGTTCAGCTCTAAAGAAGAATGAAATGCATCATTTGCAGGAAAAGATGGAAATTAAGATCATCATGTTAAGTGAAAGATTCAGAAAGACAAATACCTATTTTTTTCTTATATGTGGAATCTAAATCCATAAATACAAACAAACAACCAAAAAGACATGAACCTAAATGAAGGATTATTTGGATGGGAAGAATGATGGAGAGGGGAGAGAGGGACAGGAGGGTGATGGGGGTGAATAAAATCAAAATACTGTGTATGAATATGTGGAAATGTCATAATGAAACCATTATTTTGTACAATAATTTAAAACACTTTGAAAGTCAGAAGACATGAATTTTAGCCCCTGATATGTGTTATTGGGTGCAAGTAGAACATGTTAGGTTGGCCCCTGGGAGGGCAACAAAATAAGAATTAGCTGTTCATAACATGTGAAATGTAGGCTCAGGCCACATCAGTGTTCTCAATTATAAGAATCTTGTGGGACATCTATTAAAATATAGATTCCAATGTCTACCTTTTGGAAATCTTATTCAGAAAATCTGGAGTGGGTCTTAAATTTTGTGTGCTTTTCACAAGAGAGCCTCAGTTTTTCTTATTATCTGGAAAATGTCTCAAGATTTAAAAAATTCTCCAAATCCTGGAATTTTACAATAAATTACTTCCCTTTTGTCAGTATTATTTTCCTTACTGAACACTATTCCTCCTCCTTTCCAGTGGTTTGCATTTTAATCACCTTTGGAAGGTTTAAACATGAACATGCCATGATGCCCCAACTCTGACCACAGTCATTGATTGACAATAGCATCTGTTCTTCATACTGGTGCCTTGCTGGAGACTTCCATTCGTCCTTCCTCTCCCACCTCCACTCTTTGCTGTAGGAGGTGAACTTTGATGGCTAGATAAGTAAGATGCTTTACCCTCTGGTTCCCATTTGGGTTTAGCCAATGGGAGGCATTGACAAGAGAGTAGAGTAAACAAAGAAGGAATGCTGGGGTATTTATTAGCTTCATCCTCATCCCCGGCTCATCTCTTATGGGATCACTCTGGGCTGGCTGTGTCACTGCCAGTTGGTCTTCTGTTATAGTTAGAGCTGATCATCCAGTGTTCCTTTAGGGCTAGGGCTGGTAAGTTTCCCACAATATTGCTCGCTCTAAATTACTGCACCAGCCTTTGTAAATCTACCCCCACCCAAAGACTCCCCATCCCTTTGTTAAAACTTCCTCAATTACCCTCTTTGCATTGCTAGTGCCAGGACTCTGAATGACACAATGCCTTTAATCTCTTTCATACATGCTGTTCATATATTAAAGGACTCCTTATTTATTAGAAATATGAAGATAATAGAATTTAAGAATAGAAATAATGGAATTCAACTTTTAACAGGATACAGACTATATCTAGTCCACCTTGCTGCAAAATTCTGGAATTGTACATGAAATTGATCTACCTCACCCTGCTTTAGCACTAGGACTTTTCAAATATTTTCTAGCCTTTATCATTTTTCTCCTCTAGACTAATTATTTGTTCCTTTAGCAGTTCCTCATGTAGTATGGTTTCTCCATCTGTCTTCATCCTGCCCATTGGCAGTGTTCCTTTGGTGCATTCTGTTTTGTCAACATTATTGCTTCTTGTTTAGAGAAACATTTGTAAAGTAATCAAAATGTGGACCATAGTCTCACCCAACTGGAGAAGAACCTGGACCTTCCTGGCTAAAAAACATGAGGGAATGAGTATATAGAGACAGAAGATGCTGACTGTCAAATGCAGCAGGGGCAGGGCCAGCTGCAGAGGAGGGAAACAGGTGTGTGGGTGGAGGCAAGAGTTCCTGCCTAAGGAGGAAGCACACATCACCACGAGCCTCCTTGCATGCTGTAGTTCCACTTTTGAACTTGAATCTTGCATTTTCTTTTGTACTTCTAGTTTTCTGGCCAGAATATAATTTGGTCATTTGTGCAAAATAATTAACACAAGGCCTGCAGCAGAAGAAATTCTCTTGCATGCTGAGCCCCTCTAATTCTCATACTTTGATGCTAAGACCCTCAAAGTCACAAAATTTATAGCTACCATGAACCTCAGTTTATCAAATTCAGGCAAACTGCAGGGGTTGGTCCTTGATCAAAAGTTAGAGAGCATTTTATTGGTCAATTCAGGAATAAAACTTGACCTCTCTACCATCTTTCTTCTTTTTTCAGTTAATTTACTACATTATTTTACCACAGATTACAAAACTGAAATGAAGAAATTCATACTGTTAGTACCAAAGCATCCAAGTGAGACAGAAGCAGCATTTGAATTGCACAATTGCCATGAAAGTATTGGGAAAAGATAGCTATGTGCACATTACATTTGACACAACCTCAGAGGTGAAGCAAACCATCATTTTGCCTAAAGGATCCAACTGCCTTTTTCTTTGCACCTAAGTAAAAATCGTATAGCATATAAATCTTTTTTTGTGTGATGCTGGGTTTGAACTCAGGGTCTCACTCTTGCTAGCCAGGTGTTACCACCTTAACCATGACCAGCCTTTCAGTTACTTTTTAGGTCTGGTGTTGAATTTTTTACCAGACTGCAGTCCCCCTACCTATACCTCCTATGTAGCTGGGATTACAGGTATGTACCACCACAACTGGCCACATATAAATCTTTTCAACTGATATTTTAAGTGGGATTTGTTATAGAAGCACACAAAGTCAATTGACATACCAATGTAAGTACAAAAAACCTGAGACTCTTGCCTTAAGCCTTTGGAAAGCCACTGAAGCTATGTTATGAAAGAGAACTTTCATGAACCAGAGAAGTGATAAGAAGGCTCCCACACTCAGTTACCACTTGGTCTTCAGTCTTCCACCAACTTAGAATCACTTTGAACTTAATGGTACCTCTGGGAAAACCAAGTTCAATAAAATTTAGACTCAAAGTATGTAATTTACCTATTTGCAAAGCAGAATCATGACTTTCACCTTAATCCAGTGCTCTTTTGCAAACATCATGCCCATTTGATGTGTGCCTTCTTTACTTAATTGGTTCTTACAATAGGGCCTCAGATATTTGGATGCAGTATTTAATACAAATGACTTCACTGTAAAATTCCAGACAAATATTTCCTTTATTAAATAAGAAGGGGAGAAAAGTGGCTTAATGTTATCTTTAAAACTTTCCTGCTAATCATAATGAATGCCCTAGCAAAAATAGATTTGAGGAGCTTACACATAAATGAAATATGGAAATATTGATGACTTCTAACCGGCTGATAGGAAAAGGTGGTAATGTTAGAAATGCCCCCCAAAAAAGGTATTCATTCATTAAGCCAAGCTGAGCTCTACTGCAAGAGAGAGAGTCTGACGCTAAAAAACTCTTAGTAGTAATTGATAGGAAATGAACATATAAGCCAAAGAAACTACTTTCAAGTACTGAATTTCAAGATCTCTGACAGATCAATAGGTGTGAGCAATCAAATTTGCAGGAGTTGCTGTTGAGAGTGACAGAGGCTTTGCTGTTTTAGATAATCCCAAACTGAGCCAGCTCATGCAATTCTAGGTGGCTGAATGCCTCCCAGGGACAAATCACAGTGATATCTGAAAGAGACAGGAGAACATGTAAGCCAACCTATCCCCAAAGAGTCTTTTCTGTTCAAAAAACATCTTTCAGGATGAAACACCACAATCCACTCTCCTATACCTGGGAGATTATCTGGAATGGCTGGGTAGCCCAGAATAATTGCATTTTTGCCCCCCAGGTATCTCTGTTGTTTTTATTCTGCATTCTCTTTGGAAAGGTAGTAGTGGCTTGATTGGGGGTACATGTGAGGTACAGCCCACTAGGTCTCCTAAAAACTGAACTGCTAAGGAGAGAACAGGTGTGGAATTGTAATCAGGCCAAAGATTAAAATGAGAATTGGGAGCACTTTAAATTCCCATGGTCTGGGAATCTTAGTCCCACTCCTCACCAATCCAAATGAATTCTGTGGGTTTCTCTGACTTGCACTTCAGTACATTTACATTTTGAAATGCCTATATCAAAATACATACTGAGAAGCAATCTCAAAGCATTAACTAATCTAGTCTCTCATTTCAAATAAGATGTTATCCTCCAGTTCCTGAGAGGCTGGCTGACACCCAGAAGGATTAAACAACTAGCAGAAAATTACAATTATATAGATGGGGCTAGAACCAGATCAAAGACCTCAGACCATCCCTCAGCATGAATCTGTGGTTTATTCCAAGAGTGCCAGAAGAGTTAACTCTATCTTCTAGATCTAAAAGCAAATTTACTGGTCTGTATACACCTGACCCAAATACAGAAGCAGTTGATTTAAGAGAACAGCAAGTAAGATTTATAAAGTGACAAGATATCTATCTGAGACCCCAGGAGTGGCATTTGACTATGAAAAGCAAATATACTGAATAGTGCCTGGTAAGGACACTGATTGCTATGACTGTTGCCATTTATGAAGTGTGTTGGATAAGTTCAAAACTTATGTCCACACAAATACCTGCACACAAATGTATATAGAAGCTCTATTCACTACTTCCAAAGCTTAGAAGGGACCAAGATGTTCTTCAACAGGAAAATAAATTGTGGTACATTCGTACAGTGAAGAGTATTTGCCAATAAAAAAGAAATGATCTATCAAGTCATAGAATGATGTGAGGGAACCTTAAATGAACATTACTAAGTGAAATAAATCAGTGTGAAAAATCTATACACTGTATGATTCTAAGTATATGACATTCTGGAAAGGGTAACACTGATACACATTCAAAAGATATGTGGTTGTCAGAGGCTTGGCCATAGGGGGAGGAAGATAGGACCAGATGGAGCACAGGGAATGTTTATGGAAGTGGAACTACTCTGTATGATACAATAGTGGTGGGCACATGACATTATGCATTTATCAAAGCCCTTAGAACCGTACAACATAAAGAGTAAAGAATAAACCCAAGCCAAGCAAGCTATGGACTTTAATTAATGTAATTATAATGTATTAATATTGGTTTGTCGAATTTAATAAATGTGCCACACTAATACACACTGTTGATAGCAGGGGAACTTTATAAAAAGAGAAGGAGGTGTGGAGGTGGGTTATATGAATTCTCTAGACTTCTGCTTAATTTTTCTATCAATCTAAAACTTTTCTCAGTAGTAAAATCTGCCAGTTTTTAAAAAGAATATGCAGTGACTGTAGTCATTATCTGAAACAATAACATGCTCTAGTCAGTTCAAAAAGTTGTGTTGGACATATTCAGCTGCAAGCTTCTGCTCTGGGGCTAGATGTGTAAGAAGAGGAAGTTGGTGGTTCCTCTGGTGGATGGAAAGGCTCTCCAGGCCCCGCCCTTATCTCCAGTACTTCACTCTGTGGCTTCAAATTGTCACTTAACTCCTCTATGTCTCAGATTACTCTTTTGAAAAATAAAGTTGAGTTAGACAAACTCAGAAAATCTTTAGCCATAAAAGTCTACAGCTGGCCATTATATGCAGTTAAAGATTGTTACAAAACAACAGAGATCATTAAGCATTGGGCCCACCTTTATTTATTTATTTTTTGTAGGGTTTTTGCATCTGGGCCTAAGTGAACTTACTTAAGAGGGTAAATAAGATTCCCACCATTTAATATTTACAAAGGACATGCCACCTTGGGTATTCCTTGTAACTTTCAACTGGCCCTTGCAGCCTAAAGTGTCTACAAAGGTGAAACTCCAAACGCTCACTTAAGTGTGTGGGCGGCTCACCTGTTCCTAGCCCCTCCATCCCTGGAATGTCATCTCCAAACCTATGGGAAAAATAAAAAAATAAGTAAAACAGAAATTAGTCAAGATAATAGTAAATGATACCATAGTTATTCAGATAGAGTTTCTTGACTGGAGGAAAAAGAAGAAGGTTTTATTTGAAGAAGTATTTTTATTTGAAAAGCTTCTTTATTTGCATTTAACTGGAGGAAAGAAATATCACTCAAGCAGGGTTTATTGCATCCCAGGGGGAAGAGATTTCTTCCTATAGATATTTAGCCTATGACAATTAAAAGACAGAAATAATGATCAAGGGGGACAATTTAATCAATATTTACTTTTTAAAATAGAAACTAAGGCATATAAAAGGCATTAAAATGCTTTAGTCATCTCTTCACTTATTCACAAACATCAACCATCATGTTAGACACAGAGAATTAAGGAAAACACAAACAAATTTCCTCTGAAGGGTTTTAGTCTCAGGGAACAGATGTAAACCAATATATAATAATATAATATAATATATATTATATTATATATTATAAAATATGTATTATATAAATATATAATATAAAATTATATAATTATATAATATATATTATAAAATGTATATTATATAAAATATATAATATAAAATTGTATAATATATAGTATATTATATTATAAATACAATGTAATATAAGTTATGATAGCCGAATGGTATCATAATGCAAACATAAAAGTAATGACAACATTTAAGAATCAGTAGTGGTTTCACAAAGAGATTAGCCTATGAGCTATGTGTTAAAAAATGAATAGAATTTTGCCAAGGAGAGAAAAGAGAACAGTGGAGAACTGTAGCCCTAACATCTGAAGAGAACTGAGCTTTCTGGAAATGGCTGGTGGTTCGGTATTCCAGAGTATGTCAGTGAAAGGAGCAGACAAGAAAAACCTGGAAGGCCAAGTCAAAGGTGACTGTGAAAGGCTCCAATTTCCATGTCAATTCTGACCTGGGGAGCTGAGAAGGAAGGGATTCCAGGCATAAAGACATGATTCAGCAAAGACTGAGTTGGAGAGGAAGATGGAGCATTGAGTGGAAAGTTTTGTAAGCTGTTTAATATTATGAGTACCACTTTCTCAAAACCAAAGCAGTCTTGTGGGAAAAGAAGCTTTTTCATGTTGGTCTTACCCTTTCACACCTTTCTTTGGAGGCTTGCTCTTGAATTGGCGAGTCTGCCTCTGCTTGAACTTGGGGGGCCCTTTGCGTGGGGTGGTGGGACCCTGGCTTTGTGCTGGAGGAACCAAAGCAGTGTTGTCACTCATTTTGACAGTCCCTGGGTGACTGATGCTTCCCTTGCAGGTTTCCTGCAAAGTGAGAGGAAAAACAAAGACCCATCTAGTCACAAGGACCATTGTCTATTAGGCCATCACTGTGAATTGGGGAAGATAAGCAGTTTGATAAAGAAGTTTGGTACGAGGTGTTGACGCGTAGGGGAGGAATTACCACTTAGAGTGACTTCAGTGAAAGTTGTTACAAGTTAGTGGAGGCAATCAGTGTACTGGGCTGTAAACTACCAAGAGATTTAAAAACTTGAAAATCTAGGTCCATGTTGTTCCAATAAATGTGCCACTACTGCTCCACGTGAATTCATCATAATAGTGTACTTACCCTCTAAGATCACCGGTACTACCATTTGGGAGTTTTTTGTTTGTTTGTTTGTTTTATGATGATAAATGAATTGTAAAAGGGTATTTATCATGATATTTACATTCATGCACATAATGTACTTTGATCAAATTCATCCTGTCTATACTACTTATCTCTACCCCCTCCTACCCTGTCTTAAAGCAGCTGTTAGTGAATTGCATTATGCTATTTTCATTACATATACATAATGTAGTTCCTTTACCTTCACCCCCTCATCACCCTCTCCTTTCCCTTCCCCCTCCCACTGGTTCTCCTCCCACAGCCCCTTTTTTATGTCATATTTTTTTAGGTCTAGATTCTGCATATGAGCCCTATTGATTTTTAAAGGAAATGAATCTACAGTATTTTGCTGGTCTTATACAGTCTTGAAGTTCTTCATATTTTTCAACTAGGCTGCAAAATAACCTGACTCTAAATTTTTATTTTAATGGGCTCTGTCCCTTTATAGTCTAATTTTGTTTAATCTTCTCATGACCCAGAGACTTTTAATTCTGGGAGATGAGAATGTGGTTATCTGGACAGAAGAAGTTCTGAACCAGTGATACCACACTCATGAATATATGCATTGTAAACTAATGTTCATACACACATGCATAAAGATAGAAAAGTTAATGCAGGTGTTTAAGTAATGAGCTTGAGTTTTAACTCCATATCCAGACACAAGCCTCTTCAAACTCACATTTCTCCAATGTCTTCAGCATCTACTCCTATCCAAGTCATGGACTTACCTAGCATGATGTTCCAGACTAATTTGGGTACAGGCATTTATACTGCCCTTTAAATTAAAATCAAAAGAAAACAACTGACAAAGATAAATTTTTTTAAATATTTGTGCTAAGCTTTAGGGTGTCTTTTTCTTTTCTTTCTCCGTTCCTTTCATAATTGACGAAGCTTACCCTGGAAAGGAAGTCTCTAAAAAGCTCCAAAGAACTTCCATAATAGCCTTAAATTCTTACCCTGACCTCACCCTTTCCATAATCCAGTGCCTGAGAGCCTCATTTGCGTAGGGTTCCTCATTTTACCTGCTGTAGATTGATGCCAATGTTCTTAACTTCAACCCTCCCTGATCATCTTTGGCTCAGGAAAAGTATTGCTGTACATCCCTCTAATCCCATATGGTGTGACTTCAAGCTCACGATTTCTCTTATAACTTCCACAAACAGGTTTTATCCTTGCCTCCAAGATATCTTATCCTTATTTTTCTTTTCCCCCAATTTTTATCGTTCTCTCTGGCCAGATTCTTGTTCAATAGAAACACAGTGACCAACCTGTAAGCTGATAGCTCGGATGAACTTGGCCAATGCCTGGATCTCTTGCTCTTAATTGTGAATCCTGTCTTTATTCCCACTAGAATATGCTTCATGAGGTTGCATTGAGAGTTTGGTGCCATTTCTGTAGTCTCATTTCTACAACAATGCTTGTAAGTGTACCACATGTATTAGATCTGTCAAGCAAGTGAATAAATTAATAAAGAAATTTGGTAAATATCCTGGACATTGGGTAGTGAGATCCTGACCCTGTGACGTTTCTCTCAGACCACAGAGAAAGCACTAGCTGGCCTTCACCTTACAGAACCATCAGTGGCTTGAGGAAATACATTGCCAGCTCCTTTGATCACTGAATCTAGTTCTTGTGCTGTGTCCCACTCTTGCCTTGTCAACAGGCAAAGTTCATGCCTCTCCCAAGTGTGGTTGGGACCACGGGAATCAGTGGTGAGCGGCCCAGGGCAGTATTGCATTCAAGGTATGCCACCAGCAGCAGAAACATCCCGACTTTGCCAAAGCCACAGGGGAAAATGAGCAAATTTCTCTCAGTTCAAGTTTTTGGACTCCTCAACTCTTTCAAAGTAGTAAGAAACCATAATGTTCATTTGTTTCTTCTGGAGAGCCTGTTAGGATTAGTGTTATCAGATCTAGCAAAGATACTTGTTAAATCTGAATTTCAGATGAACAATAAATTGTATTTTAGCAAAAGTATATTCTGTACATTTCAGGGTACATACTTACATGGAAACAATCACTTGTTATTTATCTGAAATTCAGTTCTAACTGGGCACCCTCTATTTTATCTGGAAACATTAACAAGGATCCTATTATGTTGGAGCCAGAGTTCTATAGCAGGAAGGCTTAAGATGACCTAACAGGTCAAATTACCTTTGAGGGTAGCACACTGTAAAGAGTATGTTCTTTAGAAAGAAAAGGATGTAGTTTCAAATTCCTGACCCACAAACCTGGCTTTGTGAACTTTATAAGTTGAATAGCTCTCTCTGGGCCTCATTCCATTTATAAGATGAATCAAAATCTTCCTTTTAAGGTCATGAGGGAAAACAAGGAGATAATGTAAGTAAAATGAATGGTGCAAAGTGGCAGAAAAAAAAAAATCAATATATGCTAGACCTTCCAGACGTCAAGAAAGCCACGTGAACAGATCTATGGTTTTGTCACATGCTCACCTGGGCTTTGACCGCCTTCCTCATGTGTCCAGTGCTAAAAGCTCCTGTCCTGCACCAGAAAAGCAACTATCACAGCACTCGATAGGTAATAGTTACCTCTCTCTGGAGGGGGTGAGTTCAAGCATGATGTATTTGATATATCATAAAAACTTTTGTAAATGCCACAATGTATCCCCACCCAGCACAACAGTAAAAAAAAAATTACTCACTACTCTCAAAGATACCCACCATTAACTTATTTCTGGTCTTAAAAAAATTTAAAAATCACCCCTGACTTTCACATCACCCTGATTACACTTCCCCTTTTTTCTTTTGAATTTCTTTTGTGTGTTTATATTATTTCAAAATTGCACGTCTAGACGTGGACAGTGTTTGTGTCTAATTTTAAGTTTAATGCATTATATAAAAGGATATTCCTCAGGAAATTATGTAACAGTTGTCAAGTTGATCCTTAGGTCATCTTGACCTGTGGGACTTTCACAATGGAAAATAATTGTTATTCTGAGTGTGTTTCCTGTGCAATGTTTCATTCTGAATAGCTGGAAAAGACAGCCAATCTGCATACAGTTTCTGTCAAGATTTGCCTTCCAGTTCTTTCTGCATCACCTTTGGGTAGAGCAGCATATAATCCTTCCAAAGGATAAACTTATCATGGCCATGCTTCCCTGGAAATTTGTAGGGTATGCTGAAACTGAATAAGCCCAAACCCAGTGAATAAGAGACCTGATTTTAACTACAAGAGATGGTTTCACATGTTTGCTACAAAAGCATCAAGTGATGGCTTTGTGAGGCAGGACACTCCTATTTCTAAAGCAATATTAGCCCTTCCCCTTTGAAGACTATAAACTCTTCTTCTGCAGAAAGAAGTAAATATCGCACAGTAATATGACAAGGCATAGTTTTGTAGAGAACGGGGGTTAGTGACACTTTAGACCTGAAGCAACTAAGCTGAGCTGTGCAAAGCTACAGAAGATGAACCTTCGTAAGTCCCAGCTAAGAAAAGCACTTTCAGAAAGCTTGAGACAGGCCTTCTAATGCTGCTTTATCACCCCAGACCTCCAGATCCTGTTTTCCAGCAAGAATACAGACAGATGGACAATTCTATTGCTGGACAATTCTATTGCTAGCGGACTGAAAAAGGGGGTGGGGCTGCATGGTGAGGACTGTTTGTTCTACTGATGGGTTTAGGCTCATTAATGTCACCTAGAGTCCCATTCTGACAGAGAGAATCAAATAACTTTTAGATCCAAGCAAGACCCAAACCAAAGCCATTAAAAAAAAAAAATCCAGCAAGTACCTGGCTTCAGGATGAAACAAATAAACACTTTAACCTCAGAGGGAGAAGGTGAAGTTACCATGCTGCCCTGTGGTCATTTACATGAGGGCTTTCTCCTTATCCTCACACACTCCCATCAGTCTCTTAAGGTTGAGGCCAAGTTTTCAAGTTCATCCTGGGAGTAAAGGACTGTTTTCTCTGTGGTCAGTTAGTGTCCAAGATCTACCTTTTCCCAGAAAAAGTTTGCTATGAAGCCACAAAAGGGGAGGGTCCCCTTGATTTCCTTCGGAACAAGTTCAGAAATCAAGGTTTGCAGTGACCTTGGAATAGCTAAGTTTCACCCATTAACTTGTCACATGGCATTTTAAGGAAGTTTGGGTATATTTTCTTCGCAGTTCTCGCACATTTCCAACACCAGCCCCAGGGCAAGCCCACAGGTCCAGAATGTTCTCTCCTCCCAGATCAACCCTCCAAACTCTTTCAGTTATTACCCTGCCCAAACTCACCACAGGTTGAGAAATACTCACGGAGCTGAACACTGACCAGTCACTTTCTGCACAATAGACAAAAGGATCACTGCATCCTCATTTATCTCTCTGTAATAGCCTCATGCTACCTAATTCCACTGTCATCAGCTTACAAGAGCAACCCAGGTGTTTAAAAAAAAAAAAGATGAGGAAAGACTAAAGCAAACTTAGAAGGTTTCTGATAATTAAATACTCTTACAAAACTGGCATGAACTCTCTTCTGTTAATAGATATTGAACTCACAAGTAGATACAAATTATTGACAACTAGGGGCAGATTTTCAGTTTTTGATTGAATACCTTTTGTGCTTCTTCGTACCATATTTAGCCCTTGTTATCCTACATTCCTCCTTTTCCTTTTACACACATGTGCCCATGCATGCAATCACACACACACACTCACATCTACACACACACACTCACATCTACACACACACAATGCCGTAATTCCCGTGGAGTTCTAGCTAGATGGAGACAAGAGAACGAAACTTCTCTGAGATGGGGACATTGATCATGTGATTAATGATGTTGAAAATATGGTATCATATGTATTTCACTGGAGAGATAGAACCTCAAAGTTAGGAGTGATATCAGATTCAGCAATGTTTAAGAGAGAAAGGTCCCTGGAATAATTTCAACAGGTCTCATTTTTCCATTTACATACATGTATACACAGTATTTGCAGCATATTCACCCTCCTGAACCCTTTCCCCACATTCTCTCCCATCCCACTGGTACCAAAGTACCCGCCCCCCACAGACAGGACTTGTTCTGCCCTCCTGTTCTCTAATTTTGTTAAAGAAAAAAATGACATTTTTGTTTGTTTAAGATAGCTATACAGGGAATTTCCTCAAGATATTTTCTAGGTATATATGTATTATAACCTGAATTAGGTTATCTCCTCTATTTTTCTTCTTTCTACCTTAGTCCCCTTCTTTATGGTGGTTTTGACAGGTTTAAAAACTCTATATTCATTCTTGCATAGAAAGTAAATCAACCATATTCACCTTCTTAATTTCCTTCTTTTACCCTTCCTCTCTCATATGTGACCTTCCCTTAGCGTGACCTGTTTTTCATAATATTGCTATAATTATATTAGGTCTGCATTCCACATACGAGAGAAAGCATGCAGCTTTTGGCCTTCTGAACCTGACTAACCTCAGCCCAACAATAAACGTTTTTAATAATTTTAAAAGAAAGAGAGAGAGAGAGAGAGAGGGAGAGGAAGACCCCAAGTGATAGGAATTGTGAACTTTATGTAAAAATTGATTGCTGGGTTTGCCATACTCAAGATTTCAGAGTGCAGGGTCCAGGACACAATCCCTTCATTGGGGTACTTAGTTCAATCTCTAATTGTAATCAGCCATTATTGATAATTTGTATAGCACTTTATATGATTTTAAACAGGCCTTAGCTCATGTATCTTGTGATAAAAGTATCAGAGAGAAATTAATTGGCTTTGATTCAAGACTGCTTATAAAGTTAATAGAGGAGCCAAGAACAAGGTCTTAGCTTGGACACATCGAACATAGTTGTCTTTCTACCATCCTATAGCAAAGCAGACATGGACCAAGATACACATTTACTGGACACTTTCACGCTTTGCTGTGAATTACAGTGCACCGTCACCAAATTGCTACTTGTTAGAGAACTGCACTCTGTAAGATTATAGAGAAAGAATGTCAATTTAGCCTTCCTAGCCAGGGAAGGGTTCTTAGCCTGCAGCCCCAAGCAGATTACAAGAGCAGCTAAACAGCTTAAGAGCTGCTTATATGCTTTTCCATGGTCTTTTCCAAAATTAGAGCAGTTTTAAAAGCAGCAAATATTGTGCAGAGCCAGCAAAGTGTTTTGTCTCTGGATTGATCCCTTCACTCTCTTTTCTGTATCCTCTTTTCTGTTCACATCATCTACTCCTGCATACCAGGCATGTGGATGTTTAAATGCTTCAAATCCTCAAATATTATTCTCCATTTCCTTGTTGAAAGATCGTAATTAGTTCATAAAGGCAGTGGGAAAAGCTGTAAGCTGAAAGAGTGTTCCAGAATGTTGTCACTCAACATGCAGCAGCATTAACAGGCCCCAGACACTTGTTAAAAATGCAGGCTCTCAGCTGGGCATGGTGGTACACATCTGTAATGCTAGCCACTCTGGAAGTACACGTAAAAGGATCACAAGTTCCAGGCCAGTCCAGGAAAAGTTAGTGAGACCTATCTCAAAAATAAAAATAAAAGGGCTAGGGACCAAGCAAGAGGGTGCTTGCCTGTATAGGTCTAATACCCAGCAATACACACACACACACACACACACACACACACACAAAGCATGATATCAGGCCCTGTCCTCCTGTTCCAGACTTATAGAATCAGCATCTGATTTGACAAGGTCCAGAGTGACCTGTTTGTTGTTAATTAATGTTTGAGAAGTGCTATTCTAGAACCACATGCAGGCTTGGATTCACCTCTTCTCTGCCCTGTGGAAAGGTTGCCACCTTTCTGAGTCTCAGTTTCCTCATCTGTAAAATGAATCAGAGTGCCAGGATTCTCACTGGTAACATGATTTTTAATTCATTTATTCTCAGTGTTGGGGGCTGATGTTATAGTTCTCCAAACAACCTTTCTCCCCCCAGGAGAATGGAAAGTGAGAAGTGAGGAATGTGGGGAAGTACCAAGTGTGGAGTTTGAAAAAGTTCTCCTGAAGTGATTCTAATACAGTTCTCAATGATGTAGGAAAATAAAATTCTTAAGTTGCTTTATAGTCTTGAAAATCTATGACCTTGTGGTTCTTCTGGACTAAGGTAGTTAAATAAACTTCCCGTGCCTCCTATAAATACAGCTAAAAGTTCTGGATATTATGTATGAAATAAGCCTAAGAATATTACAAAATATCTGAGAGAAGAAGGCAGACCAAATACAGACTTTAGGACCCAAGGAACAATATGGCAGTAAGTTCCCTGGATTTTCTTTTTGTTTGTATATCCCGAACTGTATGCAGGAAAAGGCAGCAGCCCCAAAACTCTAAGAGGAGTGTACAAATAATACTCCCCCAAAGACCAGGAACTAGAGAAAAGGTAGATCAAAAAGAATTAACCTAGAAGGCAACACACACGTACAGGAAATTAATGTGAGTCAACTCCCTGTATATCTATCCTTATCTCAACCAGGAACACTTGTTCCTTCCTATTATTGCCTATACTCTCTCTTCAACAAAATTAGAGATAAGGGCAAAATAGTTTATGCTGGGTGTTGAGGGGGTGGAGGGGAGAGGGAGGGGGCTGAGTGAGTGGTAAGGGAGGGGGTGGGGGCAGGGGGGGAGAAATGACCCAAGCCTTGTATGCACATATGAATAATAAAATTAAAAAAAAAATACTCCCCCAAAGCCTGTATCTCTAGATAAATGACCAGAAAAAGTGCAATCTAGAAAGACAGAAAACATTTAGATAAAAACCACCCTACTCAGGTCAAACATCATGATAAATGGATATGGATCAACTAAGCAAAGGCTGAGAGAAAAGCCCCAGCCCAGCTATCTTGGAGCGTATCTCTCCCATTCCATCTGGATAATAGCAGAGAAAGTCATATTGGGATCTTGGGCTTTTATCTCCAACCATAGTAAGGCCTCTTTCTCCTCCTTATTGAAGTGGTATCAGAGAAGCTTAAAGGAAATCTGAATTTTTAATCTCCATTAAGCACTAATAAGGCATCCAAAGAAGAATGAAATTCTAATTTTAGAATAGAAAAATATGTCCAGCAAAGAAAATTCAATAAGTGGGCTAAACAAGAGAACAGAGGACAGAGCAAAGAATCAGTGAACTGAAAGTCAGAAAAATAGAAGTTACCCCATCTGAATAAAAGAGAGCTAATACAGCAACTATTGTGTACTTGTAACATTTATGTTACAAGCATCCTAGAAGGAGAGGAGGAAAAGGATGGGGATGAAAAAGTAGAGAAGTAATGAGTGAAATGTTCCCATATTTTCTGAAAGACATGATCATATAGAATTAAGAACCTAGCAACTGCCAATGAACTAAAATGTTGAAATGCATTAATACCATTCTTTAGAAAACTAAAAAAAAATGAAAATTGTGGAAGAGAAACAGCACCTTTTCCTTTAGAGGAAAAACAATTGAAATGACAGTGGATTTCTTATTGGAAACTATGGACACCAGAAGATAGCACATTTTTCAAATCATGAAAGAAAAAAAAGTTTATCAACCCTAAATTCTATAGCCAGTGAATTTATCCTTCAGGAATGAAGGGAAAATAATAACATTCTTAGTCAAAGGAAAACTAAGAGGATCTGTAAACAGAAGACCTATCATTAAAAAATGACTAAAGAAACTTCTTTAAACAAAAACAAAATGATAAAAGAAGGAGTTGGGGAACACCTGGAAGAAAAGAACAATAAAAACAGCAAAAATTATGAGATTCAAGGGATTATATGGACGACCAGGGACTCAAACACCCTGAGCGGAACTGGATGGTGAATGAAACATTGTTCTAGACACTGTGAAGTTCTAAGGAAGTGGTCTTCATCTGTGTCCTCAAAGAATGCATTCATTGTTCACTGTTTCAAGTGGCTGCTCTTTCTGTCTACTTCTCTTGCAGCTACTGAGTCTCAGAGTTTTTGAGCAGCCTGGCCAATCAGCAGTATACACATATACTATCTCTGTCAAACGAAGCATTTCTATCAGGTAACTTCATCCATCATTGGTTAGTCTAGTGATGGCTCACTTCTGGTCATTTTATCTCTGATCTAATAATCAGCCAGATAATGGTGTCTCATGACTCGGATCAATCACCTGAAATTTCTCTAAAAGAACTTTGGGTGGGATACACAGTGTGAGATTTCACAGAAAGAAGAAATAAAAGTAGCAAGAACCTTACTGAGCAAAAAAAATAAACAAGAAAGAGGAGGACAAAAGAGGAAGAGTGACTGCTCAAAGGTACAATGGCAGATTAATCACAGAAACATTTTACAAAGTTTTAAAAAATCCACAATCAAAAGCATATATATCGTCTCATTTCACTCAAGACATGCTAGAAAGGCAAAACTATATTGCTGAAGAACCTAACTGTGGTTTTCAAGAGTTGTGGTTGGAGAAGTACTTGACTTTGAAAGGAAAACACACAGGATTTTTTGAGGGATGATGGACTACTTGGTATCCTGATCACAGTGGTGGATGTAAAAAATCCATGTATATTTCAATACTCATGTTCATCACAAATGGTAAATTGTATTATATGATAATTTAAAAATTAAGTGGAACAAAATGCTTTTAAAAAAAAATCTATGTCCCATAGCTCTATTGTAGCAGGGAGGAGGGCCAGAAGAGAAACAGACAGGCTGTGTTCTGATAATGAGGCAGGGGGAAGGCTTGGCAAAGCAGAGAGATAAAACTTACAGAATTGAAACATGAAGAAGGTCACATAGCACTGGGGGGAATGAAATAGCCAATGAAGTCACACGCAGCCATATGTGGGTTGAGCTTTGCTTTCTGCTTCTGTAACCTGCTTGCAAGGGTACATAAGGTAAGACCTCTTTGTTCTCGAGGCTCAGCCTTTGGACACGAGTCAACTGGGTCTGTGTTGGCACAATGCAATGTGTCTACTTGCTAAACTGCCTCAGTGTCCCATATCTCAGCTTGAGATTCCCACAACATTTCTTGGGGGTTCATCCAGGATTGCAGAGATGGTGGTTTGTCACCTCTCTTGTCACTGGGGAGCATCCCTCAGACTGGTGAAGGCCTCAGATGCCCAACAGAACCCAGTGAGGCACAGGAATCAACTTGACAAGTTGATCAGATTGACAAGAATCTGGGTTCAAATTCAGGCCAGCCCCAGGAGGCAGAAGGGGAGACTGATCACCTCCCAGAGACTGCTAGTAACCACCTTTTGGGGTGAAGCTGTGTCTCTCAGGTTCAGGGAGCAGGGCGAAAGTACTGTGTTAGGCAAAAGTGTGTAAGACACCTCTGAGAGTTAATGGGGGTTTGAATGCTTTTCCCAGGAAATAGTAATAACTGAGGTTAAGGGATGGATAACAAAAAATTCAGTTCCAAAGGGGCAGACTACTCCCAAGAAAACAGATGCATCATTCACCACTCCACTGGATAACCCTCTGGGTATAATTTAAACATTTTTTCTTTCTTTTTTGAGAATGCATTCTAATTGTATACGTGTGTGTGTGTGTGTGTGTGTGTGTGTGTGTGTGTGTGTGTGTGTGAATTTGTTTAAGGCACTGAGCAAAATTTAATTTGCTCCTGGAATTCCTGCTCATCTTATGCATGCTTAAATTGACATTTTTCCCTGGCATACTTAATTTATACAACTTTTATGTGTGTGTTTGCATGTGTAACCATCTTCAAAATGGTTCTTAAACTGCTGTTATAAGATTAATGTGATATTGAATGTAACAAAAACAAAACAAAAAAAAACCAGGGTGTTTGTTTTAAAGATCTCTGTTACAAACTTCTTAAGCTTTTTACATTTAAATATGTAAACATCTTGAGGATGATTCTTACTATATTAGGTAAATGTAAAATAGTTATAACTCTGTTCTACTGCTTTTAAGAAAACAGGTTTTTAAACTTATTTCAATCAGGTCTCACTAGAATGCAGGCAATCAGGGATTAACACTCTGGTTTAGACCAGAGAAGAAAAAAAAGGGAGACATAGCCTGCAACAGGAATCTTAAAATTTGAGTAGTTATAAATGACCTTAGCCTGTTTCATCTTGTCATAAATAAAACCTGGAATTTATAATTCTCTCTTATAATACATGGGTCTATTAACAGATGGGCTTCTGTAAATTGTTTTTACACAAAAAATAATTTTAAGGTTGATTTCTTTCTGGTTTTTTCAATATAAATATAAGGTTCTAAGTTAAAAGATTTTACGAGTTATTTTCAACAAGTAACATATATTAAGGATTAATGATACGGTTTTTAAAATTAAAAGGTTAAAAATACTTTTAAATTTAAAAAAAAAGGATAAAGATAAGTTCCCCCAGAGATACAAAATAAGTCATAAAGGTACAGAGCAAGTTGTCATAAAAAGATGGAGCTTATAAATGTTTATGTATGTGATTGAGTTGACTAAAATCCTGTTACATTAAAGGTTTTTTAAGGTCAAAATTTAATGTACTGTTATTAAACTAAAACTTAATTCTCTAAGCTCATAACAAGACTATCTTAAAAATATTGTTCTTAATAACATTTACAAAAACTGTCTTAAAATGGTTTTTGTCAAGATAACTGTCAAAAATTTTTGGTGCTATAGGTTAATCCACAAATTTATCAAAACAACAAGAGTTTATTAAAACACAGAGAAGCAGGAGACACCTGACCACCAGGAGTACTGCTTCACTGATATGAGGGTTGAGACAAATTTACTTATATAAAGCAAAAAAAAAACCAAAAAACAAAAAAAAACTAAGCCAAAGTACACCCTCCAGATAGAATAGAGAAATAAAAACTCAAAAAGGAGCACTACACTGGAAGTCAAGATATCCAGTTTTTATTAGAATCAACAGAGTGGAGATGTTAGTCCTACTCTTTCCACATGGCAGGTGGAAGGAATTTTTAGCATGGGATGGCCAGATTGGGCCTATTATTTTAGGGGGGCTCCATTGACTACAGGTTGGTGGGATCCTGTTGTGTGTCATGAGCCATTTGTTAATGTCAACAATCTAGGATATGATTCCTTATCAACATCTGAGCCATGATTCTTGACCATTAGGTTTCCTAACTCCACATTCAGTCTCCATAAATTTTTACCTGTGCTCTCTGATGATTTTTGTCAGGATTTTAACTACTAAGGTAACTGAGTCATATTTATTAAAGAGTTGGTTTATTTTGGGTTAGCAATGAGAACAGCCATGTTAGGACCAGACCGCCTTCCCCCTTGCAGATGGCTTACCAGAAACTCCCCACTCCCAAAGGCTGACAAAGAGAAAATTGTTAACCTTTATCTCCCCAGATGGATGCCAAGGACAGGACAGTGGGAAAACAGTGACCTAACTACAACTTATCTTTCTTGGTTTCTCAGCAACAGTATCCCTTAGTGACCTTCCAGGTACTTTTCCATTAGCCCCCTATATCTAGCCCAAGCCTGTGTCTGGCAATGTGCTTTAGTTGTCTTGCTGGGGTCCTCCTCCACAGGGCTCCTGCCTAAACAATAAACCCTGTACTGGTGTTTGAGCTGTCTCTCTGTCTCTTCCATGCCTCTTATTTTCTAACAGTTTATGTAAAATTTTCTAGATGACCTCATGGTGAAACAACTGTTGTCTTGGGTGATTCTAATACAGTAGGTACCCTATATATGTCTGTGACTGGGCTATTTGGGTTTACTAAAACTGCTCTTCCCCCCCTACAAATGGTAAAAATCATTTTACTTCAAGAAAAACAACTAAACTAACATGTACATATAACCTCTATAGAGCTATGATGCTATAGCTGGTTCCTTATACTAAATATATTTATGTTTTTCAATTATATCAAGCCTTCTAAAATACAAAATTTAGATAAACATGGTAACAAAAGGTTAGTGATACTGATATACTGTTCTGTTAGTGGCTAAATTGTCCATCAAAATTTTAACCATGGCTCTTTTATGTTTTTGTCATTACAGTTCTGATCCTTCTGGGACATTTACAATTGAGTCCATAAAAAATGACTGTAGTAAGTGCTTATGTGTCAATCGGGTTAGCTTTTTAGACATCTGCTTTTGTTGGATTTTGTTTTCTATTGTCCTTGTCTAAAACCCCATTGCCTAAGGGCCACTCCTTCTAAGCCTCTTTGTTGCTTAAATTTGGCCAAAATGGTCTAATTGGTACTGACTCCCATCTGACCTGCTCATTATTCCCCCTGCCCCACTTGGGATCAAAACCAACCAAACAAACATAATCCAGGAAAGAACAAATCCTCATGATGAAGAAAAAAATATGATCAATCAAGATAGATCTTCAGTCTACAGCCATACCACCCTAAAAGTGCCCAATCTCATCTGGTCTCAGAAATTAAGCAGGGTTGGGCCTAGTTAGTACTTGGATGGGAGACAGATCTTCAGAAGAGACTGCTCAGAGACAAACAGTTTGGAGATAAGGGTGGAACGCCATCAAAGTTCAAATAGAGTCACTCGTGCCAGACCTCTCAAAAATAACCAAGACCAAGAGGATTGAAGAAGTGGTTCTTATACACGTGTTACCATCTGCATTAAAGCCCTTCCAGACACAAACTCATATTTTTAGACCGGGTCTTCTACTTAGAGACAAAATGACTATTTTTACTGGTTCTAAACATGTCCTTTGATACTTAAAGATGGTAGTTTTAACTTTTTTAAACAATAAGTTTTCTTGGACATATATAATATATTTCTTGGACAATATAGAATATTGTTGCCATGGTAATTCTACTCAGTTAAAAAAAAAAAACCAAAAGGTACTGTCTGGAAAAAAAAATAATATGTCCACCCATTAAAACCCCATTAGTTTCTGCCGAGTATTGAGGGGGTGGGGGGGAGAGGGAGGGGGGCGGAGTAGGTGGTAATGGAGGGGTGGGGGCGGGGGGGGGAGAAATGACCCAAGTGTTGTATGCACATATGAATAATAAAACAATAAAAAAACCCATTAGAGGGGCCCTTTTGTTGTTATCTTTCCTATCCCCACTACAGTTAAAATAACAAAAATTGCAAAGTGGATCCACCACAGCCAAATAAAGCCAGCTTCTCCTGAGTGGGAGTGTGTCCCTGAGTCAGCCTCACTATCCCAGATCATCCTTCAGAACACCTGTGCTCTTCCTCAGCAGGACTCTGCTTCCCAGGAGACAACAGGGGACCACAAACAATGGGACAACAGTTCTGCTCTAATCACTCCAAAAACTGACTGATCTACACACAGAAGAAGCTCAAACATGGGATGCACCCCTGCTCTCCTCTACATACTTGGACTCTTACCTTTTGGGTTGGCCCTTGCAAGGTTTTTCCCATGTATTAAATGTTATAAGAGAGCTATTGTTGGGGCCTTTGCACAGCCATACTTTGTATCATGCACCCATCAACAGGTCAGATGTTAAATATACTCCCAGATGTTCATATACTCCCAGATTAATGAGGTTACTGATAAATGATAGTAAAAGTCCCAAAGTAAAGAAAACAATACAGACTACATTTGTCATTAAAAAAGGGTATGGGTTTTATCCTAGAAGCATGCTTAATATTATCCAGCCTGGTCCCCCTGGTATTGTGGTCTATCAGGACCATTATAGAGGCCACTATAAAAAGAAAAACAGCTGCCCATGTAATGATGCTATAAAAACACAACCCCTAGATCATGATGATGCTTTTTGACCCTAGGTGGGTCCGAGCATCAAAGGGGGAATGATGTAGCAGGGAGAAGAGCCAGAAGAGAAACAGACAAGTTGTGTTCTGATAATGAGGCAGGGGGAAGGCTTGGCAAAGCAGAGAGATAAAACTTACAGAATTGAAACATGAAGGTCACATAGCACTGGAGGGAATGAAATAGCCAATGAAGTCACACGCAGCCATATGTGGGTTGAGCTTTGCTTTTTGCTTCTGTAACCTGCTTGCAAGGGTACATAAAGTAAGACCTCTTTGTTCTCTGCGCTCAGCCTTTAGACACAAGTCCACTGGGTCTGTGTCGGCACAATAAATGTTGCTTCCTGCTAAACTGCCTCAGTGTCCTGTATCTCAGCTTGAGATTCCCACAACACTGTAATCATTGTTTCTTGATACCCTATAACAGGTACTAAGTAATTAAAAGTTTAGCTGTCCTATGAGCTACTTACTCAAGCACTAATCTCTAAAATTTCTTTAATGTTTCTTAAGACACCAGTGAGTAGGAAAATGCACATTAAAGTCTTTGTCCTCCATCTTTAGAGCCTTCCAGGTTGAGCTCCCTACTATGACTAATGCACTGTAGGCACAGAGAGGAACACTCTACTTGTGAAACAGGTATGTATAAGCCTGGCCCCTCTTTCCCTTATGTCCTACATCTCAATTCTCCAGAACAGCATTATTAATCTTGAGAAATAACTAGTTAATTAAAAATATAATATTATCTTCCAGAAAATAAAGAGGTAGCACTTCCCAACTCATTTCATGACATCTGTTATACTCTGACACCAAAGCAGACAAGTTAGTACAAATGAAAATATAGACCAAAATTTAGATGCAAAAATCCTTAACAAAATATTGGCAAGTCAAATACAGCAATATGTACAAGGAATAATTCATCATCACCAAATGGAATTTATTCCAGCTTTACAACGTTTATTTTGATATTCAAGTATCAGTCAATATAACCCACTATATTAACAGGCTACAGAAGAAAAATCACATGATCTATGAATTGATGAAGAAAAACATCAGCAAAAACTGAAGTCAATTCATGGTATAAAAAAAATCTCTCAACAAACTGGGAATAGGAGAATTTAAGAACATCTATGAAAACCTACAGATCAATGAAAGAGTAGAGAATCCAGCCACAAAATCTCCCAAGTGACAAAGGCACAAAAGCAATTCAGTGAAGCAGGAGGATGGACAGCATGCTCTGTAGCTATCTAGAGACCAAATAAGAAGAAAAATCTTAACCTAAACCAGGCACTTTATGCATTCAAAACTTCATACCTACACCTCACACCTTGTATGAGAATTAGCTCAAAATGGACCATGGAATTATATGTAAAACTATGAAACTTGTATAGAAATATGTCTAGGTGAAAATCTTCAAGACCTTGGTCTTAGTAAGAGGTCTTAGACTCACCTGTAAAAGCACAATCCATAACCAGAAAAGTTGACCAATTTGACCTCACTAAAATTAAAAATAAAGCCTGGGGGTATAGTTCAGTGATAGACAATTGCTTAGCAAGTGTGAGACCGTGGGTTCAATCCCCAGCATCACAAAAAAAAACCAAAATGTTTGCTCTGTGAAAAGAACCACAAACTTGAGAGGTGAATTAAAGAAAAACTTTCTGGAAGACAATATGTACAAATCACATTCCCAAGAAAGGACTTATATCTAGAAAAATACAAAGTATTAAAACTCAGTATTAAAATGGTAAATAGCTGGGGCATGGTGGTGAACACCTGTAATCCTTGGGGGGCTGGAGCAGGATTACAAATTGGAGATCAGCCTGGCACATGTAGTGACTTCCTACCTAAAAAATGAGGCAAATAATCCAATTAGAAAATGAAAAAAAAAACATGAATAGGAATAGAAAAAAAGCAAGTTGTGTAGACGAACAATAAGCGTAAGGCATTTACCATTAATCATCCATTGGGGAAATGTTAATTAAACCAGCAAGGAGGGCTGGGGACATAGCTTAGTGATACAGCCATTGACTAGCATGAGCAAGGCCCAAGGTTCAATCCCCTGCATGGCAAAAAAAAAAATGTGTTGTTTTATAAAATCCACAATGAAATATGACCACACAACTATAAGAATCACTTAAAAAATAGTAACGACACTAAGTGATGGCAGAATTTGGAGAAACTGAATCGCTCATACATTGCAAGTGGAAATGTAAAGTGATGTGGCCTCTGTGTTTGGAATGGTCAAACAGTTTGGCAGGTTTTTGTAAAGCTAAACACAGATTTACTACACAACCTACCAATTGCACTCCTGGATATTTATCCACGGTGTTAAAAATTTAGTTTCACTCAGAACTTGTACACAAATGTTCATAGCAACTTTCTTCTGATTGCCCCCAAACTGGAAATTATCCAAATTTCTGACAATAATTGAATAAACTGGTATATTTGTGCCATGGAATATTGCCCAGCCATAAAAAGAATCGAAATAGCGATAAATGCAACAACTTGGATGAACATTAAGGGAATTATACCAAATGAAAAGTATGATTCCATTTACATAGTATTCTTGAAATTAAAAAATGGAGATAGTGAACATGTTAGTGACTGCCAGGGGTTAATGATGGGTAGGAAGCAGTGGATATTACCATAAAAGGGTAAAACAAGTAAGACTGTAGGATGGTAGAGGTCTATATCTTGATCACACATACACACACACACACACACAGCCCAGATATATATATATTTGGAGAAATCTAAGTAAGCTCTGAGAATTGTACTCATGTCAGTTTCCTGGGTTGGTACTGTACATAGTTAAGCAAGATGAGATTGAGTAAAGGAGGAGACTCCCTGGACATCTCTTTACAACTTTCTGAAAAACTAGAATTATTTCAAAGCTATAAAGTTCAAAAATTTTGTTATTCTAAAGTCTATGAGAAGGAGGCACAGCAACCCAAACATTGTAGCAGTCAAATAGATATTTGTTCACAGCTTAAATGCAGGCAACCTGAGTCAGTTGGCATGACTGTTCTCCTTCTCCCTCTGCTACCCAGAAGCCATTCCTCCTTCCTGAGTCCCCCTCCTTTGGAGTATCTCTAACTTCTTCTTTCTTGAATATAACATTTCTCAGCACATTATCATTTCTCATGCATTCTAACGTTATGGGTCTACCACGTATGTACACAGTGTTCTTCCCTGAAAGAGAAGAGAACGTGACAGCATCTCTGTTCTGGTAGAACTCACATACTTGTGGAAAAATGGATAATAAGCACAAAAAAAAGGCATAGAAATTTTCAAGATGTTTCATGCCATAAATAAAATTAATCAGGATGAAGAGAGAGAGGCACCATGATTGACATTCAGCAGAGACTTGAATAAGGAAAGGGAATGAATCAGGTATGAGTACCTAATAGGGGAGCATTCCTGCAGAGTGAATAAATCCCTAAACTGAGAACTAAATGTGTCTCCTGGAAGAACTAGCAGGAGGAGCAGGGTCCTGGAACAAACTGAACAATGGAGGTGATATTGCAAGGAGCCAGACCATGAGTGTGTTATTTATTCAGTGCAGCAAAACAAACTACTTCCACATTAGCAGCTTCCAACAATACTCTATGTTAACCTGCAGTTTCTGAGAGTCAGTCTGAGAGTAACATTGCTGAGTGGTTCCTGCTTAGGGTCTTTCAGGAGGTTGCAGAAAGCTGTCAGCTGGGACTGAAGTCATCTGGCCTGAGAAGAGTGACTTCCAGCATGGCTCACTCATACAGCTGTTGACAAAAAGCTTCAGTTTCTCTCCATGTGGACCACTCCATAAGGGCCTTGAGTGTCACTATGACATGGTATCCAGCTTCCCATAGAATGACTGACTTAAGAGAAATCAAGAGAGAAAGCACCACGTCTTTTATCACACAGCTTCCGAAGCGACATGCCATCATTTCTGCCATATTCTTTTGGTGACACAGGCCAATGTGGTCACAGATACAGTGTGGTGAGGGCTGCATACCAGGATCATTGGCGGTGGTCTTAGAGGCTGGCTACTAGAATGAGAGAACTTGCAGAGCATGGTAAAGACTTATACATTTATACTAAATGGATGAGAGGTCCCTAGTGGGTTGAAAGCTGTGTGATCATTACTCTAACTGCTATGAGAACAGAGCGTTAGGCCATTACAGAAATGGAAAACATGTAGGGAGACTGCTTTAAAAGTCCAGGAGAAGCACAATGACAGTAGAATCAGGGTACTAGCAAAGGAGGCACTGAGTAGTCAGTAGGTTATACACTGAAAATAGAACTAACAGGATTTTCCCAAGATTGGTCAGCTGCTTTCTCTTTACTCTCTCTTCCTTCTTTCTGAGTGATTTCATCCACTTATGTGGTTTAAGCCAATGTCTGTCTAACCTCAAGTTTACCTGCAGAACTTCCTAAAGCAGACTCCTGGCTGAACTGCAGGGATTCTGAAACAGTATGTCTGGAGTGGGGCCTAAGATTCTGCATTTCCAACAAATTCTTAAGGGATGCTGATCTTCTGGCACACATTACACTGTAGATAACCTGATTTAAATTGTCTTCTAGAGGCTGAGTGTTCAAATCCAAACTTATTTATCTTACCACCTGTCAGAAATCACCTCCTAGAAATGAAATCCATTTTTTAAATTCAACACTCAACATATCCAAACTCAAGTCATTCTTTTCTCCCAGTATGTCTGTTCCTCCCTTTGTGTGCTCTATTTCAGCAAGTAAGACCACTAAGGACCCTAACAAGAAATCCAGAAGTTGTCTATGATCCCTGATTGCCCCTCACCCTCATCCTTCACATCCCATAAATCACCAAGTCTTTTAATTTCTCTTATATTTCTCAGCTCCGATCCCCTCTCTCCACTTCTGAGTGTTCTAGTTCATGGCTAAATGGTCTTCTAATGGGTCTTGTACATATCAAATCCATCCACAGCTGCTTACCAGAGTAAATTACATAAAACACAAAACTGATCTCATCCTTCCTTTTCTTTCAGGGTTCTCTACCAGTAATCAAAGCCATGTTCCTTATTAATGTGGGAGTAAGAAGTCCACTGTACTCTGGACTTTGAGCCTGCCCTTCTCCACACACCTTTCTCATTCTTCTGTTTCATGCACTTTACAGTCCAGCAATCTTGTGCTACTTCCTGATATATTTCCTGCATAACTTATGCCACTCTAGGATGCAGTACCATTGCTCAGGCTTCTTTTCTACCTCAAACACCTTCTCTTCCACTCCCAACCTTTCCCACATTAATGACCCACCATCTACTCTCCTCTAAGACTGAGCATTGGAGTCATTTAATCCAAGAACATTTCCCCAATGTCCTTACCCCTTGTATATTTTCTTTTCAATGCTCATGAAAAGTTTTAAATCTTGTTTATTTCTGTCTCCCCCCACCATTATATCATTAACAACTTGGGGGTCTAGGATTGTGTTGTGTTTATCTCTGTATTTGTGCACAGACCCTAGCTTACAATTTGGGATTCTTATTTGTTAAATTAAAAATTATTCTTTATGCCAAGGTTATGAAATAGTGCACAATGTACTTCTAGATGTTAAAGATAGCCATACAACTCATAATGTTTTCAACAATGATGGATAGGTGACAACGGTCTCAAAACGTTATAATAGAGCTGAAAAATTCTGATCACCTAATGACATCATAGCCATAGTGACATTATAGCACAATGCATTTTTGCATGTTTGTGAGAATGCTGGCAGAAACAAACCTGTTGTGCTACAGGTTGTATAAAAGTATAGCACAACCATTATATACAGTACATAGTTGATAATAAATGTGTTCCTGAGATATGCACTTATTACACCAACTATCATTTCTTATCATGATTATTTTTATATATTATTACAGTATCATCCTACTTATAAAGCAGCTAACTGTAACACAGCCTCAGCTGGTCCTTCAGGAAGTGAAGGTGATGTTGTCATAGGCGACAACAGCTCTGTGTCTGTCATTGTCCCTGAAGACCTTCCAGTGGGACAAGATGTGGAGCTTGAAGACGGTGAGATTCATGACCCTGACCATCTGCAGCCCAGAACTAATGTGTGTGCTTGTGTCTTAGTTTTTAACAAAAAAAGTTTAAAGAAGTAAGAAAAAGTTAATAGGAAAAATCTTATAGATAAAGATACGAAGAAAAACGATGTACGGCTGTGCAATGTGTTTGTGTCTTAAGCTAAGTGTTATTACAAAAACTTTTAAATAAAGTTTATGAAGTAAAAAGGCTAAAGTTAATTTATTATTGAAGAAAGTGAAATACATTTTTATAAATGTAATATACCCTAAGTACACTATGTTTAGAGAGCCTACAAAGCAATCGGGTCCTGAACCTTCACTCCCCATTCACTCACTGCCTCACTCAGAGCAACTCATCCTGCATGCTCTGTTCGTGGTAGGTGTCCTATCCCATTTTTATCTTTTCTACCACATTTTTACTGTGCCTTTTCTATGTTTAGGTATGCTTAGATACATAGATAATTGCCGTTTTGTTGCAGTTGCCTATAGTATCCAGTACAGTATCATGCTGTGCAGATTTTTAGCCTACAAAAAATATGCTGTGCTATATAGCCTAGGTGTGTGGTAGGCTCTACCACCTAGGTTTATGTATGTATACGCTATATTGTTTGTGTAAAAATATTGCTTAACAGTGCATATCTCAGAAGGTATCTCTGTCATTAAGTGACTCATGACTCTGTATAAAGAAAAGAAGAAAACAACTGGCTTCATTGAACCATGCTGACACATGACCGTGCTCACATTCATCCCGCCCCAAAGTCACATTCTCAGTGCAAGAGTGAGGTGCCATGGGGGCAGAATGTAGGCACAGCTATCTAATTTAAATACATATATTTCTACTGAAGAATATTTTAGGAATTTTTGCATGATAAAGTTGAATATTACTGTGAGCACTCCAAGGGATATAAGGTATATAAGACACAACTTTTTTTAACATTTTGTTTTTGAGTTAGCATACATTAATAATACAAGGGAGTTTCATTGTGGTAATTCTACACATGTATACAGTGTACTTTGAACAAGTTCACCCCTACCAATATATTCCCATTTCTCCCCTTCCTTCTCTGCAAGGCACAAAGTTTTTTTCTTTGGTGGAAAAATAAGCCCAATACTCACAAAATAATCACTTAACAACACAGAGCAGTGTTTACTAAAGTACTAAATTATATTGTATCCTTGTTCAACCTAGAAGTTCAGAAAAAATGTACACTGTAGTTCACTATGTCATATATTGCATAGTATACAACTATACACTCTAGGAGGTATGAAAAATCACAGTTTTCCTGATTCAGTTGTAGAAAGCATTGAAGGAGGAGGAGGTGACTTTTGTGATGTATGTGTGCTGTTCATGAGCACATGGATGGGAATGATTCTCTTCAGTCATTACAGTATTTGTTCTGCAGTAGTAAGAAAAAAATGAAATGTGGAAATGGTGAAGGTAGTGATGATTTTCTCAGCCTGGACCTTTTTTTTATGCACAAATGAGAATGAGGTGAACCCTGTCGGGTACCACACATTGTTTCCAATGCTTCCAGGATGGTATCATTCTTTTACAGATGTGAAAACTAAGGCTCAGAGAACTAAACCATTCACACTGACAGGAAGAGACAGAACAGCTTTTCTGCTTGAAATGCAATTCTCTTCTTGCTCCAGGGTTGCCATAAATGCTACAAGGACACATTTCGGAATGGACAGCTTTCTCTGAGTGTGCCCACTTGTAGCCTCTAAGAAATATGTCTGTGTAATACAGAGAAATCTCACCAGTCAGTAGTCATTGGTCATTTTTTCAGGCTCGTGGGAGACTTGCCTGGAATTTACCTGTCAGTCGTATACTTGAAACAGCTGGAAAATACTTCAGAAGTGTTATTATTTCGCAAAAAAAAAAAAAAAAAAACTTTCAGTAGATTTCCAAGGTTTATGATGTCACTTGGCATCCAATGCCCAGATGCTTAGAGAAAGAACATTCTTTTTTGCCATGACAGGCACATTCTTATATTTGCAGATGCTTAGGTGTAGAGAAGGGAGTCTCTGTATACAAACCATCTTTGTCAGCAGTGGACTAGAAGTGGAATGTCTGCTGTTGTAACCCTCTTGAACGAATCTGTTCATCTCAGTTTCCCATGTGATAATTAGATGTGAAAAGGGACCTGTAATAGAAAAACATGAGAAATGGTCGCGTTGGGTAAACCATCGCTCTGATGGAAGATATTTGAGGAGATCCAGCAGTTGCCCTCTAACTTACTAAAAGTCTGTTGTTAGACCATCAGAATGATGATTTAAATTAGCAATGTTGGATTCTTTTGAGGTCATGGATCTCTTTGAAAGTTAAATTGAAATTATGAATGCTCACTTCCCCCAGCAATGGCAGATACACTACACATACACACACGCTGATTTCACATATATTTGGGACTTCCCTACCCTCTAAAGTCTTTACCTAATGCACTGCATTAAGAAAAATTGTGAGAACACACTGGCCTTAGCTCAGCAAGAGAAAAACATCATACCTCAATAATGACGTCTTCCCTAATAGTGTGAGCAATGAACTTACCACTTCCAACTTTTAAATCCTTCTTGTTCCAATTTTGTATTCTATATGTGCTATTTTTTTAGATTGTCTGACTCCTCACGAGAACATAAGTTCTGCAAAGATTTTGACAGTCTACTGTGTACACCAGTGCCTAGAACAGTGCCTGGAAGAAAAGAAGTGCTCAGCAAATATAATTGAATGAATAAGAGTACAGAGCTATAAAATACAGCCTGTATAAATCAGTATTTGCTTTATTTATAATAAAATTATATACTTTGTTTCAAGGGCTGTCTTCCATCTATATTATATTAAAATTTATACAACAGAACTGTATTTGGCTTGTTTTCCTTTTTTTTTTTTCTGAGACAGAGTCTTGGTATATAACTTATACTGTTCTTATGCTTGTGACCATCTTGCCTCAGCCTCCTGAGTGATGGGATTTCAGGCTTACGCCACCAGTCTAGCTGCTGTTTTCCTTTAGATGTTTTTCTTGGTCAGTCTGTTTACTGACACCAGATGACTACCATCCTCTCAATTATCTAAGTTCCATTGACTCTAAGGATAAGATATATACCATGGCAGCAACTTGCAAAATAAAAAAATGCAATACATTTGCATGAAAAATAAACTAAATGTCAGTGTCTCCAAGTATATTTGCTTGAATAGTCAGTTCTAAGCATATAGACATAAATACTGAATATTGAAATATTAGTGTACATAAGCATTTATTATTGACAGTAGCTGCAGGAATATGTAAAGTAAGGGTGACTTCAGTGTTTTAAAACTTTGTTTCCTTAAGTGGTTTGAATATGGCCTCAGCAACTTTTTCCCATTTAAATTACTTCAAAACCATTTCCTCATATATGGTGCAAAGTCAATTTTAGCACTTGTCACAGACTTCTAGGTTAGAAGACTGAATTAGTTGAGTTGTCTTTTACTTTGTAATCTGCATTCCTAGGTTTAATCGAAGGCAGTGTTTTAGCTTTTGTTTGTTTCATTTGAAGGAAAAAATAGCAAAAACAGTAACAAACATTTGATTGTCCCTGGTGCAATTTGAAACCACATCTTGAAACTATAACCAAATAAAACTCCAAAAATCCGATGGAGGATAAATGTTTAAATTTAGCACCGAATATATGCAGTTCACATTTATCATTTCCACTCTGTGTTCACTGCCAGCATGCTTTCAATGTATCTGGCTGATAACAAAACTGGCAGGGACCTTAGGAACAGAAGTTAGTGATATAAAGTAAAGCCTATGTGAATTCATTACTATTGGCTTTAGGCTGCTTGCCTCACTGAGCGTATGCTCTGAAGTGACTTGATTTTTTGACATATCTGCACAATTATTCATAATAGGCATGGGTATAGGTTCCTTCCCCTAGCGTGCACATTCATGCATATTATGTCACATGGGTTGTCTTGCTTCCACATGTGCCATTAATTGGCAAGAATGCTGCTCAGAGTTGGCTGATTAAGAGATAGGCAGGGCAAAGGAACAGGATTTGAGACAGCCCAGGGTTTCCTCTTCAAGTAGGTTTAAAACATTTTTTTTCTCACTAACTTCCTTCCTGTTCTAACTGCTAGTACTGAGAAGTCAGAGTTGAGAGGCAGAAGCACTCCGGACAGAGACCTGAAGCACTGAAGGTGAGTTGAAATGCCTAGGGGTGGGGAAACTACAGGTGGGTTTGGAGTGTAGGAAATCTTTACACCAGGATATTGCCCTTGAAAGTTGTTTTTCTTTTTTTAAGGGGCAATTCTTCTTTAAACCAAACTTTATGATAAGAAAGTCCTAAAGAGGCTGATGGAATAGTTCTGCAGAAAAGGGGAAGTTGGAGCAAGGAATGGTAGCAATTGACCTGGGGGGAGACAATTAGTTGCAGGACGGAGGGCGGAGTGCCCTAACTCAGTCCTCAATGCTCTGGAGAAGGGCTGGAGGGATGCCTGCTGGGGTGGGCCTGGTGGGCTTTTCCGCCAGGTGGAAGCTGGCATTTGGTCACGCTCAAGAACAGAAAGACTATAGATCTAAACTGATACAAGACGTGTTGGTTAATGGTGGCTTGTGCTGGGGTGGAGATGTGTGGTTTCCTGTTTTTAAGCAGACTGGTTGAAAAGAGGAAAAAAGTGGGTCAGAGCTGTCAAATACTAAGCTGTTTCCACTAAAGAATTAATGTGATATAAGAAAAATGCACCATGAGGACTTCCCTTCGAGTGCAAGGGGATTTAACGATCAAGGGGAAATGGAGTGAGACACAAATTATTTACTCATCTGTGACACAGCACAGAATTTCTACCATGAACAAAAACCGTGTATTAAATTCCTGTAGTGGGATGGGCAGAAAGTTCTTCACTATTATTGCCAAAAAACAAGATAGTTCTCTACATTTGAGAAAACTAAAAGCAAACATGGAAGATGCCAAATGATTTATTACAGAGACAGATTCTAGAAGAATGTAAGTGGGTCCAGCTACGACACTGGTCAGTACACCTTCAAACTATCAAGGTCTGAACTGTGGCCACATTAGAAGTGCTTTAGACATGACCTGAAATACTATCCTCCCTTGTAGAGGACTTCCCAGCCAGCATGTTCTGTACATGTGGTGTGTGCTAAAGCTCTAGAACTAGGACAATTCATGGCACAGGTCTGATAGACCATGGGCAACTCTTCATTCAAGTGAGGGAGGCAGAGTAACCTTACATGGAGACCAAGAGTCCCTGAAATCAGGATTGTCACACTGAATCTTCACTGCAGGAACGAGGAAGCCAAGAGGTCAGTGGTGACCTGCTGACTAGGCAGGGGAGGACAGATGAGTGTCATTTTTTTAATTCATTTATTCATATGTGCCTATATTGTTTGGGACATTTCTCCCCGCTGCTCCCTGCCCTCTTCCTCTCCCCCACCCCCCCTTCTCGCTTCCAGGCAGAATCTGTTCAGATGAGTGTCATTAATCTTGCCATTTCTTTTTGTTAAATTTGTAAGAAATTTCTCAGTACAAATTTAGTAAGATGATCCTATTTTTTGTAAAATGTGTGACTTCTGAGAAGTGAATTCTCCATGTTGCACAGATCCAACCCATGAGGACTAACTGTGTTATAAGTGACCAAAAAACTAGCAGACATCTTTCAGGCACTGGAATTTGGTCCTTCCATGTTTTGGAAAGCATGAGTTTGTCCCCAGGGAAGTATGTACTGAGCAATGTCATGATGATGTTTTCACTGGAAGCTCAGCACAGCAAAGTTATTCTGAGAGAAATTTATGGGAACACAATTTGTTGCAAACTTCAGCTAGCAGGAAGAGAGAAGCCCTGGGGAGTATGAATTAAGCAGATAGAGACGAGAACCAACATTTCTTCAGTGCCTTCGATGTGCCAACCCTGATGTTAGAAACTTTCAAATTTTAATCCTGAGGAATTAGGAGGAGAGTATGAAGGCTCAAAAGTTTTCGATAGGTTGACTAAAATCTCATTCTGGTGCAGAAAGAGGATTGAGCAATAGCTACAATGCTCAAAATGACTTTTAGGATGTATCCCATGGAAGAAATTTTCTCTGGTTCCACTTCTGAGCATGGATCAGTGCTTTTGCTGCTAGGATCCTACGTTCAGAGTCTACAGTGGCATGGCCCAGATCTCATTTGTTCATGAAAGTTCAGCAACACTCATCTATACAATAAGTGCTTACAAAATCGCTCTGTGTTGTGTTTCCACAGTCAGAGTTGGTAAAAACTCACTCGGGTTTCCTTCAAGGAGCTGATATTCTAAGTATAAGCAGTCATAAAAATAGTCTTTTGACTTCTGTCTAACATTCCTTGCTCAATTTAAAACTTCAGTGAATATGTTCAAGTCATTGAAATATGGTCAGTTGCCTAGTCATGGCTTCCATAATGTAGTTTTCTTTGAGAATTATTTAAAATGATATTTGTGAAGGACTAACTTCACAAGATGGGCACTGAGAAAAGCATACTGGTTCTGTGAGTTCTCTCCCTCTCTCTTCTATATAAAAATCCAGGTTAGAAGACCATACTGTGAATGCACAGATAGGAAATATGATATCATTTTTCTCATAAAGTGACAGTTAAAGAATTCTCCTAGAAATGTATTTCTCCCTTTGGATGGGTGGTAGTGCTTATTGCACTTGAGAAGATACACTCCTCTAGGGCACTGACTTGGTTTTTCTTACTCAGTTTTGGATGTTCATGGGGTTGAGTTGATAGAGAGAAGCCCTGAGGTGCCCAGGGAGGACCAATTCCCTCATGTTGCTAGAAATACTGAGGAAGGAAGGACTTTAGAACGAACCAAGATGCTTTCTTGTGTCCTGAGAGATAAACATACAATTCCCAATTATGCCAAATTTCCAGGCAGACAGCAGGCTTGTCAGACAAGGTCTGACATGTTCACGGTCTTTTATAAACAGCCTGCTCTCTATGACCTTCTAATGGAAAGCCCCTGCTTCTGGGACTTTTCTCTCATCTCTCTCTCTCTCTCTCTCTCTCTCTCTCTCTCTCTCTCTCTCTCTCCTTCCCCCCTTATCTTTATCTTTACCTCTACCTACTATGTCAATCCTCATGATACACACATCCAGATGCATAATCTAGCACATTCCCGCAGATCCAACTTTGGATGTGTGTTAAGTCTGCCCTGCATTTGTTCCAGAGTCAGAGGGAATTCTCCCCATCAGCTTCTGTCAAGGTCCACTAACATTTCTCATCATTCACAGAGTGACCTCTGGTTTCAATCAGGCAAGGGAATAATAAAATAAAATCTAAAATTAAATGTTATGTGGAAGTTTTCCAAAGAAACACAGTAGTGATAATCCCATTTTAAATTTGATTCCATGTATAAATAATCCTTGGAGTTCTCAGAACTTCTGGTTTCTTCCCTATTCCTCAGAGGAACAGAATCTATTTTTGATGAGGAAGGAATAGATGTGGCCAGTTCCTTCCCAGGGGAAGCATTTGGTACCTAGGCAGTCAGTGACTGACCTTTATGTGGCACAAAACAGATGGCATTGGGGCCAGGTAGGAAAGAGAGGAAGGGAGCAAATATTTATTGAATGCCTACAAGTGGCCAGAATAGTTCTAGAATTTTCTTATGTTTCCCCCAACTTTTCTGGTGATTAGACGAAGTTTCAGTGAGGTCAATAACTGTGTAGGACATATAGTAAGTCAGTTGCAGATTTTGAACCCCTGGTCCACCTTCCTCAAAGTCCACATTCCATCAGATGCAAAGGCCACTTTTCCCCAGGTTAACTAGATATTTGTTTTCTGGAAACAGAAGAGAGTTGGTTGGTTTTTTTTTTTTAAGAGTCTCATTTTTTCTGGCCCTCAACTCGTTTGGGGAACTGTCCTCCTAGGCCAGACAAGGATGTTCTGTCCTGAGATTTGGGAACAACCTTAAGTCTTCAAAACTGTCACTGAATCCACAATCAAAGCATTGGTTTATACTAGGATACATGCACGCCGTGAGTAGCCATCATAATTCAATTTGGCATTTTAATCAAGCCTGAGAAAATTAAATCTCCAACTCAACAGTCCAATGCTTCACATTGCTTTGCTAATAGCAAGCCTGGGTGGAGAAGGACGGAGGGTTTCACTGTGAAAATTCATCCGTGTGGCATCTGTGAAGTAGGAAGTAGACATGACTGGAGGAGTGAGCACTTGAAATAGAGCCATGTATGCTTTGGGGCCCAACAGATAGAATCCACATTAATTTGGTTAAACATGTATTTGATTAATTCTCCATTTCACTTTTCCTGTGCAAAAACACAAAACTAAGACCATTCTCTGTGGAAAAGTGAGTACAGAGCTGAGAAAAGAAATGACCAACTCAAATGTTCTATGCTGATGAGCTGGGCTACCCCCAACCCTGTCTTCAGTTCCTCTTTTCCTCTCTCATTTCACAAGCTTCTCCAAATTACAGAGCAGTAGGGTCACTGAATGAAGAAGGGGACTCCAAGATTTAAAGCAACAAATTCACTCTGCAGAGGATGAAACTGGGAGCCCTTGACAGGTTAAGCAACTTGTACACAATAACATAGGTACAGAGTTGCTCTGAAACCATCTTGATGTGACAGTCTCCTGTGTTGAAGCTGTCTCTACAGCATTTGCAAAAAAGCAGTTGCCTCTGCTTGTGTACCACTAGTTAGACTCCCAAGAGGACCAATAAGCTCTAAGTTTGTCCCAACTTCCTAATAAAGACAATTGAAGCAGCACAGCTTAATGCTCAAAAGTCAAACAACCTGGCCTCACACATTCATTCTGTCCTTTATGTGATGTTTTCCTGGGCAGTGGCCTGAGCTGTAGTTTCCTGATCTGCAAAAGAAAATAAATCCTGGCATGGTGGTTCTCAACTGTAATCCCAGCTAGTGGGGAGGCAGAGATAGGAAGGTCGCAGTCCAAGTTGGCAAAAGCAGGAGGCCCTATCTGAGAGCAAAGTGGTAGACCATTTGCCCAATAAGCACAAAGTGAGAGAGAGAAGGAGGAGGAAGAAGGAAGAAGGAAGAAGAAGGAAAGGGGAAGGAAAGGGGAAAATGAATGTGGACATGCTCATAAAATTCTGAGAACCAAATGAGATAATGCTCAAGAAAGCATGTAGCTCTAAATGTGGTAACCATTAAAATTATTATCGATAATAAAAATGATTGCCTTTTAGATAATGGGATTAAAAAACAGTGTGTCAAATCTCCGTAAAAATCCTATTCCCACTTCAGCAGCATCCACAAATAGGAAAAATTGATGTATGTCGTTAAATAACACACTTATCATTTGGGAAATCGCTGTCAAACTATATACCATTTATGGCTAGGGCTTTGGGATAATCTGAGGTTACACAGAGATTAAATGTGAAATAAAATACAGTATAATATTTAATAGTAGTATACTGTACTCAGAAATTTAACTAAAAAAGTAGATGTTTAGGTGCTCCTGCACCATGAAAAAAACAAAGAGTAACTATGCACAATGGATATGCTAATTTTCCTGGTTATATAACCTTTTTACTACCCATACATATATCAAAACACCATGTTTTACATCTTAAATATGTACAATAAATTTTTCCAAAGACTGATCTGTAGGAATCATTTATAATTCTAGATATCAAAAAACATCTTGCTAAATAAATACATTGCAAATATTTCCTCCTAAGAGTGTAGAACATTACTCTTGTTATAAGGCTGTCTTATGAGTAGAAATTTTAAATCTTTGTGTAGTTGAAGTATGCAGTATTTTCTTCTGTCACAGTTTATGCCTTTGTAAAATGTAACAAATAGCATTTACTTCACAATGATTCTAAGGAATAATATATGTAAAGCACTTAGCACAAAATTGCTAAATTTTTGGCCCATGACAGGAGCTTAGTAACTATTTACTGCTATTATTATTGTATCCTTTATTGTGCAAAGGCATGTACAGTGAAAGAAATTTTATGTCTGAAAATAAATAAAATTAAGTAAGACTTAGACTGTATCATCTTTTGAGAATTCATACAAATTTCAAATAATGAAACAGAGATAGACATTCTCTTATTTACATAAGTGAAGTAATGTAATGGGATGTCTAGTAACTTAGCTGACTGCAGCTCAGGAAAAATCCTTAGGTAGAGGCTTACAAAAGTAAAGTATCCAGGAGATAGTGTCTGTAATCCCATCTGCTGTGATCAGGAAAAGAAAATCCACAGTGGTTGACACGTTTGCTCAGGAGATCACCATCAAAGAGTCAAAACCAAACTCAGAATTTATTGGTCCTCTTGGGAGTCTAACTGAGAAGGCCAGTTCCATGAGGAGATAATCACTCAAAATCAAATAGATTGTGGCCACTGGGTTCCTCTACCTGCACTCCTCTGGCAGACATTGTGGTGATGCTCCCTGAGACACAGATGTCATCTGGTATCTTCTTTCACATCATCAGCAGTTTAGGTGGATGGACATGGTCCTGAGCTTGAGGCTCAGTGTCAATGACCTGACCGTCCTCACAGGGGAGCAGGCTTCCTCTGTAATACACAACTCATTGCTTCATGTTTCCAGGAAGTTACAGTTTTAAGGTCATGTTCCTAATTTATTCTTACTCCAATAAAGTCAATGAAAGAGTTCAGAATCCGTGAACCACTGGATCATTAGCACAGTTTTGTGAGTTTATTCCTTTTTTTCCCATGGTTAAGAATCTTGATATTCATCAGGTTTTTAAAGAGACCTATAGTCTCCAAAACAGATTAAGAACCAGTGATCAAAGTGACTGGGCCTTTTTAGTGTGGCTGAATTACCCAACTTCCAGCCCCTTCTTCATTCTGATGAGTATCTTAAACATCAGTATGTACTAAAGTGCAATGTCTTATAAACAGTAGGTGCTCACCAACTAGTTGTGACCTAGATTTTTCTTTAGATAAATTTTTGGCAATACTGGGGTTTGTACTTGGGTCCTTGTGCTTGCTAGTCAGGAGCTCTACCATTTGAGCCATTCCTCTAGCCTCAATTTTTCTTTAAAAATCTTTTCCTAAGAACTGCTTTTCCAATCCTTTATTTTCTATATTATCACATTTTCATCTTTTTCTAATCAACTTTCAGAGCAAGCTAGTTTTGGATCATCTAGCCTCCTGCCATTTTTTCTGATGCTATAAGTGGATCAAATTTTCTTAATGACTGTACCAGTTTGATACAGTAATCCCACATTATCCTCCACTTTTCAATGTCTTCAAAATGTTATATCCCATTTTTATGAAACAATTACATTTGTAACAAATCAGGAAAATATAGAACTGACATAATCTCAGATTTAATAAGATTAAAACCTCGATGGCAAATGAATTGATTTGCCAATCTCTCTCTCTCTTCCTCCCTTTGTCTCATTCTCCTTTTAAAAAACTGGTACTTGAGGCTTCAGAATTACAGTTCTTTGCAGATCAATGAAATCGCCTTGAACTAATGGCTGGGTGTAATGTTACCATCTGATAAGCTTCAAGTAGGTGACTTGTTAGAATGAAGTGATATATATTCCAGAAAGTTCTGCCCATGAGAGCTGAGACACTGTTACCCATATAAGTAGCCTTGCTGATGCTCTGTCAGGTTTGTTATGTGGCCTCCACATTGCTTGTCCATTAAGCTCCTAGGGCCACCAGATGAGAATGCATCTCATCTGATCAGAATTACCTGGTTTGCTCTTCATCTGACCCTTACTGATTGTCCTTAAAATAGTCATAACTTATATCCACCCGTGCACTCTTTTGTTCCAAACAGCACATTCATTTTCCCTGATTGTTGTTTGAATATGAGTTAGTCATTATGATGAGTGATGCAAGCTCTTCAGCTGAGACATGAGTTGCCATAGGAACAGGCTTACCTGTTTCCTTCCTGCACAGGAAGTGAACCTGGGCATTGCAATGCCATTTTCAGAGCTGGTCAAGGCTCTCTGTGTTTGGTTTATTATTTAACTGGAAGAGAAAAGATGAACCAAAGGTTATCCATCCATCCTTCCTTCCTTCCTTCCTCCTTTCCTTCCTTCCTTCTTTCTTTCATTTTCTTTTTGTTCTAGTAAAATGTCTTTGGGATTCATTTCTAAGTTATCTTTCTTCCTATCACCAATGATAGTGACATTGAAACCTAATACCACAACTGATTTTGGACAGAAATATCTTCACTCTTGGTAGATGTTACAAAGGTTTGCTATGTCATTCAGAATAAAATGAGATAGATATTGTCTTATAGGTTTATCACTTAGGAGCAATGAAAGAGGTGCCCATAGGAGAAATGGTCTCCTTGACCAAATATCTCCCTGGAAGTCATCTCTCATTGATGCCAGCCACAGGACCTAAAGTTCACAGCTACAAGGACTACTCTCTTAACCTCTGGATCTCAATTTTCTGAATGATTAAATGAAAGGGTGGACTTTGTCTCCTTTAAAGTTCATTTCAGCTCTGAAAAACTGTGTCTACATATGCCCTCAGTCATTAACACTCATGTGCATTATTTTACTAGATATTAACTCAGTGCTTTTACACAAGACAAATAAATGTAGGTGATAATAAATGGAAAAAATAGAAATACCCTAAAGTCCACCCAGGTGGGACCTTAGAGCATAAGGTCATTGCAAACATGGTAAAGGTAAGGGAGGGACTCAAAAGGAAGTGGGTCCAGAGAGGAGAAGTGGAAAGAAGGCTACTGAAAACAACCTGTATTTATAATTTTGTCTACAGGAATTTAAGAGTCCTTCGCTATTTTGTGGTATATCAAAAAGAACAGAAGATTTTTAGACTTAGAGCCTAATAAATCAACCACTGGAACTACCCAAGTGTTATGGGGAATTCAAGGAAAACCTAGAACCTGAAATGATTAGCAGTGTTGTATGGGAGCCATTCAAACACCTCAGACAGGTATCATACAAGTCTACAATTGTTCATGTGTCACTTTTGAGGTGTTGCAGTGTTGAGAGACTCATTTAGTGAATGGGAAAATGCCAGCCATGTCTTTGGCAGGGACTCTGCCTATCCCTTTAAATCACCATAACTGGTGGTGTGCATGCTGGGAGTGCTGACACTACCAGCAAGGCTGGCTGGATTTGAAGGACTGGTCATTTCTACAATGATTTGAACTAGGCTGTTGCTCATTGGGTGGAACTGCTTGTATCATGTAGCTTCACTGTGGTATATTGTTCACAAATGAGTTCTTTCTTGTTAGTTTTATTAAATGACTAAGAAATAGTCATTACTGTGAAGAGAAATTCAGGCAGGACACAGAATATAATGTTATATTCTTACTTCATGAATCGTAATGAGATCGAGTTAAGGAAAAATCTGGAAGATCACTGATGATTGCAGAAGTCCATTAGGACAAGGATGATGTTAACAGAAGCCCCATAAATACCTTAGATATCCATTAACCTTGGCTAATGGCCCACCATCCTCTCTCTCTGAAATAGATCAAGATGACCGAAAAGGATCCAGAGCCACATCTGGAAGAGGGTGATGATGACCTGGACAGCAAGCTCAATTACAAACCTCCACCTCAGAAATCCCTGAAAGAGCTACAGGAGATGGACAAAGATGATGAAAGTCTAACAAAGTACAAGAAAACCCTGCTTGGAGATGCTCCTGTGGTAGCAGGTGTGTGTGTGTGTGTGTGTGTGTGTGTGTGTGTGTGTGTGTGTGTGTGTGTGTGTGTGGTGTATGAAGAAGGGGTCAGGTGAAAGGCCCCAGTAATGGCATATACTTCCACCACTTGGAAGCAGAGGCAGAAGAAATAGTACCAACTCCAACTGCTTGCAGTGTTAGGTGGGTGAAGCACAATTTATACATGCTGAATAACATCATGAACTGTATAATTAAGTCTTCTTTAGAGATAGAGTGCAAGTCAGCAGTGAGCCTGGAAAAAAATTATCCATAGGGAGAATTTAGAAAGAATTCCAGACCACCATTCAGAATGGATTCTCTTCTCTCCACCTTTCTTTTCTTTCTCCATCTCAGTACTCCCTAACCATTCGTCTCCCTTACACACAATGGCAGAACAAGACATGACCAAAGATATGAACAGTAAGTAAAGTACCTTACTATAAGCCACTTGTGAAATAGTTGATGCTAATCGTTAAAGTGAGCCTCCAAGTTCCTGAAGCAGAAATAACATTGCTGCAATTTATAAGGACATCAACACCAAGCTTGGTGAATTTGGCTCTTCCATTTCTATTTCTACGCCACAGAGAAATAGCACTTTTCTCTTTATAGTCTCTCTGTTCTCGCTTGAAATGCACACACACTATACGAATGTCTCTTCCCTGTGCTTACATTTTTCTTTTGAATCCTACAGATCCAACAGTCCCCAACGTGACTGTCACCCGGCTCAGCCTGGTTTGTGATAATGCACCAGGACCAATCACAATGGACCTTACTGGTAAGTGGATACATCTGTACTGTTAAGAGGAGCCTAAGAGATCACAGGGAAAACTTGGTCTTTGTCTTCTGTTCTTTACAAAGAAACTCCTAATAAGGTCATTCCTAAAGATACATAAGCTGGGGCCATTTCACAAACCATTGCTGTTAAAGTGCACTGTATTTGCCATGTTTAATGAAAGACCCAATCTCTAACTCTAATTTAATTGAAGAGGAGGGTGTCTGACTTTGATATATTTGCTTGTATCATATTTCTTCTGGTCTTTATTTCCACATAATAGCAGGCTAATTACTATGCATGTAAGAAAGATTGCAGATGGAAATATTAATCAAGCTGTGTGCTTCTGGAGTTGTAACATTTATACAGTCTAAATTTTTAATCTAAAGTCTAAAGTATTAATCTTATAGCAGCTACAAACTTAGTTGAAGTTGAAGAGCAATCCAAGACTTCCTGAATAATGCTAGAAATTCCATTGTTAAAATCAATTTAAGCTTAAAACTCTGGTTTTATTACATAAAAGTCTCCTGCAGGATTCTAGGACATAAGGCTTAGCAGTGAGGAACTTCCCTCTCACAGGACATATGCTCACTTTACCTCATATGGACTTTTTCTATCATAGGGAGGAAATAAGAAACTGAAAAGATACACTTCCTGTTCAGCTGAAATCATTAGAACAGACACACACACACACACACACACACACACACACACACACACGTCTCCCATGCTCTCCAAGAGAAAAACTCCCTTTTCCTCCCAAAACTCAGACTTCTTTCTGTGCTAAATTACGGAATGTGAACAGGTACAGCCATCAGTTTGCAAGATAAAGGCCAAGGAAATTTGTCAGAAGGGCCTGACGACACTAGAGGCAAAGTGTCATGTCTGTCCCCCTCTCCCAGCAGAGAAAACCCAAATTTGGTTTTCTGTCATGCTGAGTTGAATCCCAGGAGTATAATGCCTGCTCACGAAGCAAAGCACATTAACAAAGCTGTGCAAAACACAAACATACACACAGACACGTGTGTGCACACACATACAGATAAATTATACAGGACTGCATAGGGAAAAGAACAGAGCATGATTACGTCCCTAAACACAGGAATCAGGGGCAGATTCTGGTTTTATGAAGCCTGACATTTTTATTAACTTAAATGATTTTCCTCAGGAAAAATAATATGAAATTGTAAATACAAATGCAAAAGTTGGTACAAATGTGAATATTTATTTAGAATAATGAAAAGGAATCAAAACAAAAAATTTAAGAGTCTGAAAATATCACATACATTACCAAATGTAAACAAAGAGCTTACACTCCTATTTAATATTTTTCTTATGTTTATGTTTTTGAGGGATAAGGACAATTTCTTCAATCACTTGTTCATCTGATCACAAGTGTGTGCATAAATTTTCATGGGAGGGAATAAGAAGATAACTCAAATTTTCCTCCAGAAGAGTTGATTTAAATTACTACTGACAATTAGAAAAGGTTTATCTGCATTGGTCCAAGTCAGAAGTTCTGGAAACAATGTATCTTCGTAACTCATTAGTAGTGATGTTATATATATTTTCAAACATTGGAGGGGGGGACTACCATGTTTCTTCCATAACTGAGTTGTGAGATTTCAGGCTGTGTGTGTGTGTGTGTGTGTGTGTGTGTGTGATGTGGTTCTGCATGCAGGTACTAACCTCAAATTGACTTGAGGTCCCTATGGGCCATGTTACCCAGAATGACCCAGCAAATGGCTCTGAAGCTTCGACTTCTCTCATCTCTTTCTATAACTGCTTCTGAGGAGACTAAACTCTTTCTAAATCCTTTTCTACAGGGGATCTTCAAGCCCTCAAAAAACAAGTCTTTGTGCTAAAGGAAGGTATTGAATACAGAGTGAAAATTAACTTCAAAGTAAGTATCGTTCCATGTACACTCTTATGAAGTTTAAATGTTTCCTATAGCCAATGACTAGATTTCTTGTGTTAGCAGGTTGGCATACTTTTCTTTATTTCTTTTCCCTCTGTCCCCAGTCCAGGGTCTGTAATGTCCTCCCCCAATCTTTAAGCTCCAAGCTCTACCTGTGGAGACCCACGCTTGCTTCATGTCTTCCTCCGGCCAGTACACCTCAAGTCATCCTTTGGTCACTAAGTCAGCAGGATCCCTCTCTCTCTGTGAATTCCTGATACTCATATACAACAGGCACACACTTGTGAATTGTTCCTTTGTGACATTTCTTCCTTATACAACCAAAGGTCCTTGAGGAAAGGTGAAATTATAAATCCCTTCTTTCCAATATTTCACACAAAACTTTGTGCTTGTTAGCTATTTAGTGAATAGATAGTAAGAAACAGACAGATAAACGAATTCACTGATAAGAAAGGAAAACAGAATACATAGGGCCTCGGCTCTAATTGTATAATGATGACATAAATCCAGGCAGTGTGACCTTTGCTAAATAACTGAAAATTATCATTAAAAGTTGTGCAGTAGGTGATCAGGTAAGACCAAAACTAAATAAGGAATAAAATCTATGACTAACCATATATCCCAATGAGAAGCCACAATCACAAGAAAAATAACCTTGACTTTGAAAGCAAATAAGTTAGAAATGCACTGTTTGTGTTCCATGGTTGGTGTTTACCCTGGCTGCCCATCATTTCCACTCAGTCATGTTCTCCAGGAGGACTCCACAGGGAGCCTCATCTGCTCCCTCTGTGTGCGTGTTGGGCCCTTCTTTCCTCCAGGTGCAGGAAGTGATTCAGGGTGAATAGGTTCTCCCTCTCCACCACATACGAATACGCCTCAAAAAATTCCATTCTGCAAACATTGCTTGACACCTACCTACTCTATAATTGGCATTGAACTGTGGGTCACTATGTTTCCTGTCATATTGTTTATTACTAGAACACCTGGGGATTGGTAAAGTACTTTATCCAAATACACCTACAATTGCACGTCAGTTCCATTTTTAAGCATTTGTGTTATTACATTGTCAACATAGAAAGCAAGCTTTGATAAAGGAAATGTGATAGGTAAATTTTGATGTGAACAAGATGAGAAGGGATGATCTGAAAATGCAATAGTGTGAGTTCTTGGTGGTCATAATTGTACATTAGGGTGCAGAAAGGGGTCTTTGAGCCTCATTCACTTCAGAGGTTTGTCCTTGTCTCCAACAGGAGAAAGACCACTCTTTGTAACCCATGTAAAATTGATCCACCCTGTGGCCTGTCCCAGCTTGGAGCTACAGTTAGAGGAAACACCAGATCACGATAGAAAATAATTAAAGAGAAATTTAAATCTTTACTAATGTCTCTTGACAAACATTCAAGGAAATCCCCATTTACAATAACATTTACACATCCTACAATCCTCTTTCATTCTCTGTTAGTTGCTCTCTGTGTTCTCTTTCTTTTCCTAAACTTTGTGACATTCTAAAGTCGTGGCCAGGGTGATTCTTTTAGTTTCTCCCTCCCCTTTCCTTTGCCTTCCAAGGACATAAATAGTACTTCTCGGTACTTTCACAGCTTTCACTGCTATTCATGCCACCAAGACTTACTCTTTCTGGGGTGGGAGACACAGCGGAGAAGGAATATGGGCAAAAGAAGAGGATACCATAAATACTCATACTTTTCTTTTTACATGTAAGCTTATATTTTTTTTTACTATGATCCATCCCAAATGTGTTTACGTCAAATGGATCCTCTGTAGAGCAATGTTTAAACAGTAGACACTGTTTTGAAGTCCTTATTGCTACCCCCACTACCATTCCTATTCTTAAGTCCTTTTCCCACCTGATCTCATCCCCCATGAGCCTCAAGGGTCAATCTTCGGACTTTAGAAAGATCTATTCATTTTCCCACTTCTCATAAGCTAGATCTGGGAGTCAGAGTAGTTAGAAAATGTGGGCTTCCTTTTATCAGTCTCGCCATTGAAGCTATTTTCATCCTATCTGCTTTTAGTTGTTTTATACTGCATATTACCTAGTGACAGTCTGGAACCTAAGCCCCACTGCTCTGCTACCTTACCGCCACCAGAACAAAAGACAGCACTAGTATACTAGTTTAATTTGTCCCCGAGGGAGCTGTAACTGTTGTTGGGGAAATTTATTTGAAGATGCCTTAGTTCTCCATGTTGCTAAACAGTTACCCAATCCATCCAGTTAATGATTCAATGTCCACTATAATTTGTTTGTATAGACATGACTACTGTGTGAAAATAACAAAACTCAGCTCAATCCTAGGTAAAATGAGTCATGGAAAAACAAAGTGTTGGTCTGTCTCTATTTTCATTCTGCTTTAGTGGATTTTCTTTGAAAGTCTTGGGAAAGTAGCAATAGCTCAGACAACATGTGACAATGACACCCCAAATGCTTGCCAGATGCAAGTGGATTTCATCCATTATTTATGGAAAGGATGTTTTCCTGTGGCCCATTGCCTCACTTCTAGACTCCAATCTCAGTTAAATGGCAGACACATTATTTTCTAGACCTAGTTTTCCATTACTGCCTTTCTCATGCTATTTTCATAGGCTAGGTGGATCATTTCGGAGGTTAGGGTTTTCATATACTTACATAATATTTTTTCATTGGTATTTTTATAACCTTTCCTAAGACAATGGTGTTGTTCTGGCTGGTAGTATTGAGGAAAGGGAGCTGAAGATTATTCCTTAGATCTTAGAGGAAGGAAAAATATAAAGATAAATAAGTAAATATTTTAATTAGCAACTCCTTTCCTCCACCAAGAATAAAAATTATTCAGTGATTAAAATTGGTTTGGCAACATCGAGACTTGTGATCTTCTCTCTCTGATTTCTGCCTCACAATCACACTAAATGATTATCCAAGTATCTATTCTAATTAAATCTTTAGTCCTTTCATCTTCAGAGAATTAGCTAGACAGGATCATCACAAAAGATAAGGAAAAATAAAGACTCTAATCTGAATTGCTTGGATCCTTCTTAACTATAGGTGAACAAAGATATTGTATCAGGCCTGAAATATGTTCAGCATACCTACCGGACTGGGATGAAAGGTAAGGGACCCCAGACTTTACACTGTCACAAATTGCTTCTTATTAATACTTCCACCTCTGGTTATTAAAAAATCTTTAGCATGGAGTCTTAACAAGAATCTGATAAAAGCTGTGGGTGCTCACTCTAGGAAAAAGCATACCAGTACCTCTGACCTAGATATTATTGGCAAAGGCAACATTCAGGATATCCAGTTTGAATAGGGTAAGCCACTAACCATCAGCATTCAACTTCTAGAACTCAACTTTGATACTTATATATGGAAACAGTAACTAAGATTAGCTTGAATGAAACAAAAGACATAAAAATACAAAAGTAATAACAATAATAATAATAAGGCAGTTCACAGTATAAAACCCATGTCAGAGAATTTCAACTCAGAAAAGTCTTGCCTAATGATGTATTGTGTTGGGGGTGGGAATTGTGTTCACTCTCCTAAGAAAAGCATAGGAAAAAAAATTACTCTTTCTAGAACTGAGACAAGTTGTCTAAAAAACAACTATTTACTCTGCTGTTGTTCTGGGCATGCCTTGGGAACTTGTCTCCAGATTTCTCTCACTAACATGAGCAGGGAAAAATAAAAGTAGGAAGGTGATAGAAACACTTTCACAGTTGCTTCTTGCCTGAAGGCCTCTCTGCCTCAGAGGTGGGGAACAGTAAAGCATAGATCAATCCTACCAAACAAACAAAGGAGAGGAGAGAAATTGATAAATTTGTATGGCATAAGAACCAGTGAATTAATCAAATCCCAGAGAAGATTGTTTTGACCTGAACGATATTGATTGTCCTTTCCAATACTTAGTCATATTTAAAAAAAATAGTTCAGTTTCCTAAACCACTGAAAATATGCTGACTTACTTTGTCGAGGAGTCCATGACATGTCTGTAACTTTTCCTTCAAACTTTTTAACACTTAAAAGGCCAACTATATATTACCTGTCTAGCTTTTTACCTTTATTTGTATTTTCTAAATATGAATACTGTTCTTCATACACATCTCAGTTACTCATCTATAAATAAATTTGGTTGGCTATTTTTGCCATTTGTCCCAAGTCCTCACATTTTTACTTTTTACCAACTTCCTGATTTTTCCTTTTCCATCCAATTATTCCATCCATAAATTCTGCCTATTCTCATCAGCTGTCATTATATCTCATCCAACCAATATGTTCATAGAATGAGAACTCATAGATAAGAAATTCTTAAGTTTATTATATAGATAAAGAAATAAAGGCCCAAAATATTATGTGCTTAGATGCAGGGTTGAGACCAGAACTCAGGTCTCAATTTGTTTGGCTTTGATTAAATGGTGTCATCTGCTACATCTCTCTAAAAAGAGTCTTGATCCCCAACTATTTAAGGCACTGGTTCCCCCAACTTTCTTGATAAGCAGAACCAGCTGGGATGCTTTTCTTATAACACTAATTCTTGGGACCTACAGCAGCCCTTTGGAAGTGGTACAAAATAAACTATTATTTAGATCATATCCTAGGGCACAAAGCAAGCCTTAGTAAATATAAGAAAATAGAAATTATACCATACCTTCTATCTGATCACAATGCAATAAAACTAGAACTTAACAACAAAAATAAAGACAAAAAACATGCAAACAGCTGGAAACTGAATAACTCATTGTTTAATGAAATAAAAGAGGAAATTAAAAGGTTCCTGGAAGTCAATGAAAATGAAAACACAGCCTACCAGAACCTATGGGACACAGCAAAGGCAGTCCTGAGAGGAAAATTTATAGCCATGAGTGCATATATTAAAAAGACTAAAAGATCTCAAATCAATGACCTAATGATACATCTCAAACTCCTAGAAAAACAAAAACAAGCAAATCCCAAAACAAATAGGAGAGAAATAATAAAAATAAGAGCTGACATCAATGAGATAGAAACCAAAAAAACCATACAAAGAATTAATGAAACAAAAAGTTGGTTCTTTGAAAAAATAAACAAGATCAACAGACCCCTGGCAAACCTGACTAAAATGAGGACAGAAAAAAACCCAAATTAGTAAAATCAGGAATGCTAAAGCGGAGATAACAACAAACAACATGAAAGTCCAGGAAATCATCAGAGACTACTTTGAGAACCTATATTCAAATAAATTTGAAAATCTTGAAGAAATGGACAGATTTCTAGATACTTATGATCATCCAAAACTGAACCAAGAGGACATTAATCACCTGAATAGATCTATAACACAAAATGAAATTGAAGCAGCAATCAGGAGTCTCCCAGAAAAGAAAAGTCCAGGACCTGATGGATTCTCTGCTGAATTCTACCAGACATTTAAACAAGAACTAATACCAACCCTCCTTAAACTGTTCCATGAAATAGAATGGGAAAGAAAACTGCCTAACACATTTTATGAAGCCAGTATTACACTTATCCCAAAACCAGGCAAAGACACCTCCAAAAAGGAGAACTATAGGCCAATCTCCTTAATGAACACTGATGCAAAAATCCTCAATAAAATAATGGCAAACCGAATTCAACAATACATCAAAAAGATCATTCACCACGACCAAGTAGGCTTCATCCCAGGAATGCAGGGGTGGTTCAACATACAAAAATCAATAAATGTAATATACCACATTAACAGAAGCAAGGACAAAAGCCACTTGATCATCTCAATAGATGCAGAAAAAGCCTTTGATAAGATCCAACACCATTTCATGATAAAAGCTTGAAGAAAACTAGGAATAGAAGGAAAGTACCTCAACATTATAAAAGCTATGTATGACAAACCTACAGCCAGCATTATACTTAATGGAGAAAAACTGAAACCATTCCCTCTAAAATCAGGAACGAGACAAGGATGCCCACTGTCTCCACTCCTATTCAACATAGTACTGGAATTCCTAGCCAGAGCAATTAAGCAAGAAGACAGAATAAAAGGAATACAAATAGGTTAAAAAACTGTCAAAATATCCCTATTTGCAGACGACATGATCCTATACCTTAAAGACCCAAAAAACTCTACTCAGAAGCTTCTAGACATCATCAATAGCTATAGCAAGGTAGCAGGATATAAAATCAACATAGAAAAATCATTAGCATTTCTATACACTAATAATGAACAAACTGAGAAAGAATATATGAAAACAATCCCATTTACAATAGCCTCAAAAAAAATCAGAAAGTATGTGAATGACCTCTACAAGGAAAACTATAAACTTCTGAAGAAAGAGATTGAGGGAGACTATAGAAAGTGGAGAGATCTCCCATGCTAATGGATTGGTAGAATCAACATAGTAAAAATGTTGATACTCCCAAAAGCAATCTACATGTTTAATGCAATTCCCATCAAAATCCCAATGACATTCATCACAGAGATTGTTAAATTTTATGGAAACACAAGAGGCCACAAATAACCAAGGCAATACTCAGTAAAAAGAACAACGCTGGAGGTATCACAATACCTGACTTCAAACTATATTACAAAGAATAGCAATAAAAACAGCATGGTACTGGCACAAAAACAGACATGAAGACCAGTGGAACAGAATAGAGGACCTGGATACGAAGCCACACAACTATAACCAATTTATCTTTGACAAAGGTGCTAAAAATATACAATGGAGAAATAGCAGCCTCTTCAACAAAAACTGCTGGGAAAATTGGTTAGCAGTCTTCAAAAAACTGAAACTAGATCCATGTATATCACCCTATACCAATATTAACTCAAAATGGATCAGGGATCTTAATATCAGACCCCAAACTCTAAAGTTGGTATAGGAAAGAGTAGGAAATACTTTGGAACTAATAGGTATAGGCAAGGACTTTCTCAATGGAACCCCAGCAGCTCAGCAACTAAAAGATAGCATAGACAAATAGGACTTCATAAAACTAAAAAGCTTCTGCTCAACAACAGAAATGGTCTCTAAACTGAAGAGAACACCCACAGAGTGGGAGAAAACCTTTGCCAGCTACACATCAGACAAAGGACTGATAACCAGAATATATAGGGAACTCAAAAAACTAAATTCTCCCCAAATTAATGAACCAATAAAGAAATGGGCAAGTGAACTAAACAGAACTTTCTCAAAAGAAGAAATTCAAATGGCCAAAAAACATGAAAAAATGCTCATCCTCTCTAGCCATAAAGGAAATGCAAAATAAAACCACACTAAGATTCCACCTCACCCCTGTTAGAATAGCCATCGTTAGCAACACCACTAACAACAGGTGTTGGCGAGGATGCGGGGAAAAAGGAACCCTTTTACACTGCTGGTGGGAATGTAAACTAGTACAACCACTCTGGAAAAAAATTTGGAGGCTTCTTAAAAATCTAAAGATAGATTTACCATAAGATCCAGCAATACCACTCTTGGGGATATATCCAAAAGAATGTGACACAGGTTACTCCAGAGGCACCCGCACACCCATGTTTATTGCAGCACTGTTCACAATAGCCAAGTTATGGAAACAGCCAAGATGCCCCACTATACTGACGAATGGATTAAGCAAATGTGGTATTTAAACACAATGGAATTTTACGCAGCCATGAAGAAGAATGAAATCTTATCATTAGCAAGTAAATAGATGGAACTGGAGAACATCATTCTGAGTGAGGTTAGCCTGGCCCAAAAGACCAAAAATCATATGTTCTCCCTCATATTCAGATAATAGATCAAGGACAAACACAACAAGGGGATTGAACTTTGATCACATGATAAAGTGAGAGCACACAAGGGAGGTGTGAGGATAGGTAAGACACCCAAAAAACTAGATAACATTTGTTGCCCTCAATGCAAAGAAACTAAAGCAGATACTTTAAAGCAACAGAGGCCAATAGGAGAAGGGAACCAAGAACTAGAGAAAAGGTTAGTTCAAGAAGAATTAATTTAGAAGTAATATACATGCATAGGAAATCAATGCAAGTCAACTCCCTATATAGCTATCCTTATCTCAACTAGCAAAAACCCTTGGTCCTTCCTATTATTGCTTATACTCTCTCTGCAAAATAGCTTTTGCCTGGTAGCGAGGGAGTAGAAGGGGAGAGAGAAGGGGCAGGAGGGACAAGGGAGGGGGCAGGGGGAAGGGGGGAGAAATGACCCAAACGTATGCATATCTGAATAAAATAAAAAATTAAAAATAAAAATAAATAAATAAGCTATTATTATAAGGTCCTGTAATTTAAAAAAAAATTAAGAAAAAAATGCCCCAAGTAAAACTGGTGTTCAGCTAGGCTTGGAAACTATTGCTCCTGGCTTCCATTGATATATGCTATACTCTAAGTTCCCAAATTTGCAGTGTGTGTTTTTCCTCTGTCAGACTCTTACCCTAATGAACTTTTCTTTCTTCCCAGTGGATAAAGCAACATTTATGGTTGGCAGCTACGGGCCTCGGCCAGAGGAGTATGAGTTTCTCACTCCAGTTGAGGAGGCTCCCAAGGGCATGCTGGCCAGAGGCACATACCACAACAAGTCCTTCTTTACCGACGATGACAAGCAGGACCATCTCACCTGGGAGTGGAACCTGTCCATTAAGAAGGAATGGAATGAATGAGTTCATCTGCCTATCCCTCCCCTCCCCTTGCCACCTGGAACAACCGTCTCAGCCATGTTGACATCCTGTCACCTTCCCTTCTCCATCACCCCCCACATTCCTTATTGATGCATCTTATTCCACCCTGTCCCTCAAAGTGGTCCCCTCACACCATGAGGCTTATAACCAGGCTTTAACCCCACCTGCTCCCTCTGACCCACAATTAGGGCAAGATCTTCTAAGTTCTCCTTCTCATTTAACGTTGTCCCCTCTTCTTCCCATTCGAGTAACTAGAGGCTAGAAAATGGACAAACTTTCACTAACAGTTTCTTTGTCTTGGGGTTCCTTAGCTTGTTCCCATCCCTGAAATCTTTTATGGTTGCTGCTGGCTCAATGCATTCCTTCTCACATTCCCCACCAGGTTACGGTTCTTCTTTTGTGGGAGACATTGTAAGGAACACAAGAGAGTAAGAATAAAACAACTCTATGTTCTGACTGAAACCCTCATTTCCCTGCTTCCTGCCTTCAAACAAATATGATAACCAGAGGTTCACATTTTGAGTTCCCTGGGAGCTGGAAAAAGGGAACGGTACAAGGGGTATTTACGCCCTTGCCAACAGATCATTACAGTATAAAAGGCAATGTGTGTTCAGAATAAAGACAGTGAAAAACCTAAATGTAATTTCTTGTGTGACATTTTCTTATGAGTTTCTTCTAAGCTTGAGGGCTATGATCCCACCACTTATGGAAATATCACCTTGGAATTGATTTGCGGGCCAAATTAAGTGATGTGTCTCTTCTGCTTTTTCAGCGGACTCCAATCACCTAAAGAATGAATTTGAAACCCCTATGCTTAGCTCATTATATAAGGGCCATTGCAAATTGGCTCCACATGCTTTTCTACCCTCATTGATCATTCTCTTCCTTTCCATAATTCCTGACAACTAATAATTTTCTCACACGTTATATTTCTGTCTCTGTGCTTTGGCTCTTCATATGAAACTTCCTTTCCACAATCTTATTTATCCAGACTTCTACCCTGACATATTCTTCAGGAAGAAATCCTTCATGAAACCCACTATTGTCCTAAATGCTTTCAGACTCTACATTCACGGCACCCTGTGAATTTCTCTGTTTTGTCACTTTCCATTTTATATTTAAATGACCTATTCATTTGCCCATCTCTTCCATTACAATCTAAGTTAGAGACACTGCATCAGATCATAGTTAGCATTGTATTCTTAGTGCTTAAATCAATATGTGGCATAGAATACTGAACTTTTTTTTTTATTTAAATGACTTTCTTCTGGTTGGCTACATTCTGAGGCCCTGTCACCAAACTTGGTCTTTTATCTCAGAAGTTGAAGGTTCCCCTAGAGCCAGCTGCAAAGTTCCCAGAGCAATAATAACCCCACAGTCAATTAACTACCTAGTGGGCTACCCTAAATCTGCATCCCAAAACAGGAAGTCCAGGATTAGAACACGAGAAGGACAATGGAAGACACACAGTCTGGATACCTAGTCCTCTTACTTGTCTTTGCCTGTGGGCTAGCTCCTGAAGTTGCTGCAGCAGCTGAAGAATTCTCAGGTAAAAGATAATAACACTTGGATTACCATAAGGGAAAAGTATTATTAGAAAAAGGGGGGAGAACACAATAGTATTCTGGGTACTTTCCACCCAAGCCTAGAAATTTCTAGAAAATGCTGAATAAAGATTGTGTGACCTAACATAGAGGAGATAAATACAAGTGGCCTTCAGAAAGTGACCCTAAGGTAACACCACCTTCCATATAACCTTGGAATAATGACAGTACTCATAGAAATTACAATCTCCTTGGCAGGCATTAGTATGGGAAGAAAGGTATATGAGATGCCTTTAATATTCACAGCTGCTTCTTGTCCACTCAGTACCCTGACACCTTTTCATCTTTTGCTTCTCTCTCTCTCTCTCTCTCTAGATGATCCTGATGCTACCCAGCAACTCGTGTGGCTCACAGATGTCCCATCCACCATAGAATTCATTGCTGCTGCTGAGGTGGCCATCATAGGCTTCTTCCAGGTCTGTCCAGATGTCCCACTTGCTACGTCTCCCTGATCCAGACACATTCTACCTTAAGGGAGCCGTGAGAGTGGCCTGTTGGCTAAATGATACGAAATTAGAAGTAGGGGGAATAAGAGTCTGCTTTCAGGTTGTCAATAGAGACCTCTTATTTTCAAAATGTTCCTATTCTCTATGTTAGGTCTTTCTCATACTTGCTGTAAGAACTTCTGAGTCTGCTGACTAGATCTCCTTATTCTATGGATGCTTTGATGCTAAGTCAGTATCTACAGGAAGAAGCCTCCATCAAACCCTACATTGTCCTAAATGTCCTTAGTCTGTACTCTCATAACACTCTAAAAATAGGCATGAGCTAGGTAATATTTTTCATGTGGCATGCCAAAGCCCTGGCATGAGTAAATAGTTAACTCTGTGTAAAGCCTTTCACCATCTTTCATGCATCTTTCTCTATGTCTTTTCTGAAATGTCAGAAAAGATGACTTTTGTATATTGAAGGGGTTAACCTCCATATTCCAGACCTGCCACTGGCTAAAAAAAGGCAGCCATAAAGGAGAGGGCATCATTCCAACATTCTTGTCTGTCTTTGGTGGTAACATCTGGCAATTCTCACAACTGACCCTGGCTCTCTCACTGCAGACCTTCTTGTCTACTTCCATTCATTGATTCCAACTCACAGTCACCCTGTGGGTACTGTGTACACAGCTGGAAATAGCTGAGATGGGATGCAAATGGGGGAAAATGACAAGGAGCACATTTTTCAGTGATGAAAGATCTGAGCTATAGCAGAAAACGGCCACCCTCAGAAAGGCAAGGAAAGGCAAGAGTGGAACTGGAATAGCATGCAGTAATGTAAACAGCCACCAGATGCCACCATTGGGTCCTTAAACAATTGCATCTGCAGAGCATATGAGAAAAGAGGAAGTCTTAATTAGCCTCTAGTGAACTGCACTCTCCCTTTCAAAAGAGCAAGGTGTCAAATCCCTCTCCTTGACCTCAGATGCAAGGCTAACATCTCTCCTTTAGCCCAGTGAGATGCAGGAGGAATAAATTCATTCCTGCTTCTTGCCTTGAGCTGCTGTAGACAAGGGTCCTCTGATGGCAGGGAAAATAATGCCAATCTCTATGAAAGGACAGAAACCATCACTCAGAAGAGGCCCTGGATGGGCCTCAGCTTTGTGTGCATGAAAGCATCTTCATGGAAGAGCTCCTGAAGGAGCTCTGGAGGAGGAGGAGGCTTGTTCTTCCACATTCTGCACAAACCTTTGTCAATGAAACCTTAAGCCTCCATTTTCACTTCCTTTATTCTTTTATTCTTTGGCCCTTTGATTGCTTGTTTTTTATTTTGCATTTCTTCTTTCATCCACAAACTGTCTTAAAACATTTGCCTCCTCAGTTATATCAATGACAGTACAGTCCAACTCCATAAGCTTCCATTATTTTGAAACTTCTCTCAGGTACTATGATAAGTCCACTCAAAAATCTAAGGCTTAGACACAGTTTTGATAGTAACCTATTAATTTACACAGCCAGGAAAACTCAAAAAATGCCACTGAGAATTTAGCTTGCTTTCTGAAGAGTAAGTGTTATTCATTTACTGAACACTAAATCAAATATCTATGATTTCTGCTTTGAGTGAGCATATTTTTCCTCCCTAGTCTTTGTCCCTTCCTTCCAAAATACCCTCTGTGATTTTTTTCCTCCTTTTTTAGGATTTAGAAATACCAATAGTGTCTGTATTCCAGAGCATGGTGCAACAATTCCAAGATGTGTCATTTGGAATAAGCAATAATTCTGAGGTTCTAAGCTACTACAACATCACTGGGAACACCATTTCCCTCTTTCGTCTGGTAAGTTGGGTGGGTGATTCGAGTCTTCTTTCAGTTTTTCCTCAAGTTGTGGGCCCATAAATTTGTAAGACTGGAAAGAACTCTATGTCTGTGACATTAATGGTGGTGCCGAGTTCAAGGACATTACTGACAAGGATAAGGAGTCAACTTAGGCTTCCCAAACAGGTGCTGTGATGAAGTGGAAAGAGACTGGACTGAAAGCCGGATAATTGAGCCAGTAGTAATGCTTGGTCACTGGCCAGCCATGGGAGGCTTGAAATGTCACTTAGCACTTTTTAGCTTCAACTCTTTCACCTATAAAATAAAAGGTTCGACCATATCATCTCTAAGGTCATTTTGAGCTCCACAAGTTTATATTTTTTACATCTTGGGGAGCTAACATGTTTATCAAACATTTGTTAGACAACTCCTGGTGCCTGTGAAAGATGCTAAAATAAAGAAATGCTAAATAGGTTCTCTGCTCTCACAAGTGTTGGAGCATATGGTAAACATAATATGCAAGTATCTATAAGACAAACAGCATCACTATAGATAAAGAGTTCAAAAGATTAAAACAGGGTGGGAGTTCTGAAACAAAAGTATGGTGACCACTGAACTGGGAAGTAAATTCTCTGAAGGAGAATTCATGGCCAAGAGGAGAAAATTTGAGTTTATTTAGGATTCAATGAACAAGGCAATTTGACTGGATTCCAGGGTGCATGTTATAGGAAAAGGAAGGCAAGACAGGAAAACTTGGTTAGAAGCATATGGTGGAGAAACTAGAACACCACCACTTGGGTTTGCATTTAATTTGATTGGCACTGGAATGCCCCAAAAGCCTTTAGATCAGGAGAATAACATGAACAGAAATGTATTTTAGCAAGATTATTCTGGAAACAATAGGTAAAAGGGGTTATTAGAGAATAAGACATGAAAAGAGCAAGTTTTTGCTAGATAGGCAAGATAGATTATGTACAATGTATGAAGTTTTACAGTGGAGATAACAATAGAAATTAATGAAAAAACAGATCAGTCAAGCATGGTGGCACACATCTGTAATTTCAGCACTGGGAAGGCTAAAGCAGGAGGATGGAGAGTTCAAGGCCAGCCTTGGCTACATGGCAAGACACTGTCTCAAAAAACCACCACCACCACCACACCACAACAAAACAAAATAAAAAGAAAAGAAAAAGAAAAAGGCAGATCAGTGATTAGCTGATAGATTAATTAGAGGATTTGTAATTACTAGACGTGAAAATTATGGAAAGGAGGTGAACTTTAGAGCTACGGTGTCTAGGAATACTGAAAGCTTGTGCAGAAATGGGCACTGCTGATGCTTTGGTTGGTTGTTGAGTTTGAGCTGTTGGTGGAATGTCAAAGTAAAGTCAAGAGTAACACAGAAGATGAGAAAAAGAACAAAGGATAGAGTTCTCAAGATTTCTGGATAGAACTTCCTTCCCTTTCTGTATCTTCTGTCCTTTCTTTCTCTTTGTGATTTTTCATTCAGATTTCATTTAAGTGTATTTTATACACAGCTCCTTATGCCTCCTTTAAGCAGGATGCTTCTATGTAGTTTCTGTCCCATTGCTTCTGCTTTCATTCAGGCTGGCACAGCTTCTAGAATGCCAAATCAGAAGAACACTTTTTAGATCTTGTTTTACTCAGCAGCTCTGCCATCCTTGGCAGGGTTGATTAACATTGTCTTTAATACTCTCTCTTCTTGAATTCTAGCAGTCTACTTCTCTGATCCTCCTCTCACTTGCTTCCTCTCCATTAGATACTCTCTTTCTGTAGCTGCACTTCTGCCTGACTCACTGCCCTTCTCACTCTACTTTATGGAATCCATGCTTGGTGAATGGAGATACTGTTCTGTTTGCTGCTGTGCCCACAGAGCCTAGAACAGTGCCTGACATGTAGCCGTACTAGTACTAAGTAGTCCTGAGGTTTTTGTTGAGAATGAATATATGAATGGATCAACTAATGAATGAATACATTCTCCTTAAGCAAGATAATTCTTTCTCATATTTGATTCTTATGGGTTTTCTTAGGATTTAGAATATTTTATCTGTAACCTGGACTTGCCTCATGATTCAAATATTTGGTGGCTATAATCATTTTTATACCATCATGTTTTAAATTGAATTTCTTCTCTGTACCTGCTAAATTATTTTCCTTTATCTAAATGCACTTTTACTGGATAGTTATGTTCAGTCACTCTCTCATTTTTGCTAATTATACCTATCTTAAATCTGTGTTTCACTCTTTCTATTTCATTCCTCATTTAAGCTCTAGCATCACTGTCATAAGGAATTTTAATTGCTTCTTAACAGACCTCCTATTATTACTCCCTATCCATTTTCTAGACTGTCATCACTATGATGTATTTTAAGATGGAAGTTTGTGTAGGGTGCTTCTCTCTTAAAAGTTCCAGTGGCTCATGCCTATAATCCCAGCTACTCAGCAGGCAGACATCAGGAGGATCTCAGTTCGAAGCCAGCCCTGGCAAATAGTTTGTGAAACCTTATCTCAAAAAAAAAAAAAAAAGATCACAAAAAGAAAGAAAGAAAGAAAGAAACTTCTTCAATAGCTCTCACTTTTTACAAGATCGAAAACAAGGTATTTATTGTTACATGTAGTCTTATAGACCTGGCCACTACCTGCCTTTGTAGTCTCTTTCTGATCATGTGTCCCCCTTGCTTTTACCCACTCGATACCCAACTACACACATTATGATCCTCCAGCGCCATGATCTTGCCCAAGCTGTCCCCTCTGCCTAGAAAGCCACCACCCCCAAGGACCGCTTTTCACCCAGTCCCACCAAGCTAACTCTTCCTCATACTCCAGTAAACCAGTTCAGGCATCTCATGCTTCAGAAAGCCTCACTGGAATCCCTAAGTTGCCCCAAGTATTGCTCTAGGCTTCCTAGCTCTGTTTCATTTACCACTTTATAGTGCATTTCATAGATGTACGTGCCTGGCTCACCTATTACAACATTAGACTATGAACTGCTCAAGGCCAGAAACCATAGCTAATTCATCTTGGTATTCCATAGGTCCACAATATGTCTGTGGCACATGGAAGGCACACAGAAAGTGTTTGGGAAACTTAGCTCATCTCCCAAAGTACTGTTTGAGGAAACAAGAGCAATCCTTTCCCCAGCTACATTTCACTGGGTTTGCATTTTCACTATTGAGAAACAGGATAAAACCAAGCCCTTCTTTGAAAAGCTTTTTGCTAAGAAAGACGTGGAAGGTTAGTTAAGCTTAATGCCTTTCATGACACCCTTGAACCCCTAGCAGTCATCCTTCAGTACAAAACTCCTAATCAATTACGGCTCCTCAAAGGCTGCTTTCCCAAGTTTGTCTTGATAGATCTTATGAAGGCCTGATTTAAAGGTGTTGGTGCTACCAAGATACACACATAAGGAAGAAAAATAAGCTGTTGCTTCCAGCGACCCTACAGGCTTAGCAATTCTTAATGGGACCATTAACTTTGCTTACAATTTATTCTTTATAAGCCATGTTGATGACTTTGCAGAGTTTTTCACTCTTCCTTAGCATCTGTTTTTTGTTTACCACTAGTGACAAACCTACTCTGCATGAACTCTTGGGACCTCTGTGGACAAGATTATTTATGTGCCATACCAGAAAACAAACAGGCTGTTTCCTGTGCCACCTCATTGGCAGGGTGAGGAGTGGCTCCACTTATGTCCTGCCAGCTTTTAGATAAACATTTTTTCTCAGTTGATACTTTCAAAAGTTTAGTACATATTTTAATGGGATTATTACTCAAGAGTTTAGAATAACTTCTAAAAAAAAGAAAGAAACAACCAAGACTATTCTGTTTTGCATTGGGAAACATGAGCCTGTGGCAAACTTTCTGGTACCTTCTTTCATCTTAGACACACAGTTTGTTTTCTTTCTTTCTTTGTTAGTTGTGTGTGTGCCTAATTTATGATAAGTATTATTACAGTTCTCAGAAGAATCTGATGAAATGATTATTATTCCTTCATTTTCAATAAGGAAAATAAAGTTCTATGAGATTGACTCAGTTAGCCAAAGTTTCACAACTCTGAAGTGACAGATGTTTGATTCCATACCCAGCATGGTTGATCCCAAGTCCTATACTTTGGACTGTATTGTAGTGACTTTATAAAGCACTTAACCCAAATGAAAACCTTTATTTGCATACTAGGTTCTGTCTACTTTAATTTCCCTTACTCTAAAGCCTTTTTTTTTAATCACTTTCTCCTTAACTATTTCCCTGCTATTAATTAATCAAACCCCGGAATTATATCTTGAGACTTAACTTAGACACTATGTATTTTAGCAAAGAAATTTCAGAATTTAGACTTACTGGACTTGCAATAGTAAGAACATATTTAGAGATAAAATGAAATAATGCTTAAGTGAAAAAATAATGACTTGACATTACGGGGTGCTCAAATACTGTTGAGTAGCTGTATTTATGGAACGTATCATTGTCTGCAAATAGTGCAGACTGACTTACATAAATGTTTTCTGGAAGAGTTGAAGTAAAATTCAGGCAACAATAATAAATCGTGCATGACAATGTGATTATTGATGATAAAGTCTGTCTTTTATGAATGGGACAGCAGGAAGACCCTCTACTGTCCATTCTCCAACAAGATTCTTACCATTGCCCCAACAGGGGTGTTTTCCCAGAGTAAAAAAGCCATGAGCCTGTCCTAAAGTGGAATTTCAGTTATTATTTGGATGTTTACCCTGCTTTTGGTTTCCTCAGTTACTTCTATTTTAAGAAATCTGATTAGCTTAAGTTTGACCCAAAAGGATACTAATAAAAACAGAGCCTTTCTTTATTCCTTCTATAGTTGTTTGCTGAGTGCTTATTATAAGAAATGCCTCTTACCACACAAAGTGAATCAGAAGAATCAGTGTGCAAAAGTAAACTGACAATAAGAAGCGATATATGTCAAATTATTAAAGTAGGTATTTACCAAATATAGGGTAAGCTGAGAAGCTTATAAAACAAACCCAGAGACATGATAGAAATTTGTTTAATAAATGATTTCCAAGTGCCACCTAAGATAATAAGTGTGTTATTATCATCGTGATATTATATAATGTTTTAAGTGTGGTATAGACTAAAGTGATTTTTGATACATTTTCTAAAAAGCTGAGTTGTGAGAGAAATTCATGGGAATTCAAAAGGAATATTGCTTAAATAGCAAAGAACAGAAAAGGTGTGATTAAATCTCTTGTTATGACAAAACAATCCACTTCAGATAACTCGAGGGACTTTAAAGGGAAACCCCTTTCAGTTTACTCTTTCTGCTTTTCTTCTGGTGCCTTTTTCCTTGGAAAGGAAAACAACAGAATATCTTAAGTTTCCTTTTTTCAAATGCTCACAAAAAGAAATATATATATATGTATCTATTTGAATTTTAATGTCATTTAAGTTTTTGCTATTTGTATTAGCATATATAACACACCAACACAAGGGGGTTTCATTGTGACAATTCCATAGATGTATATAGTGAACTCTGAACAAGTTTACCCCCTCTATTATATTCCCTTGACAAAATGTTCCCAACTCTGGAGTCCAGTGTAGGATTTTCTTTCCAGTACATTATGCAAATAATCCCCTTCACAGAAGGCAGATTTCCTGTTTAAATGTTGCTTCCAGAGCCTTATATAGGAATGTTCCAGAATTTATTAGTTTACAAAACAATGAAATGATCTGATAAGTGTCCTTAGAAGCATAAGAAACTGGAAAGGGAGCAAGAGGGTGGTTTTCATTAAATATCTTTTGCTGCCTAGGGAATGTTATGGACACTTCACACCCTCTGCCTCTCTGTCCTGCATTCCTCTGCTCCAGACACACCTGGAGCAGCTGGCACTTCCTGCTCTCTGGTTCTGGGAAATGTGAGGGACTGCCTGGAAAAGCAGCCAGAGTGCCGGGATTCTGGCCCACGCATGGCTGGGTCAGCGAGGCGCAGGCACAAGCCTAAGAGTTCCTAGAAAAATAATCAGGATGCTTTTAGACATATTCGATATGAAAAGGGCCCTGATCGTGATTATAATAATCATGATTTTTGTGGTTGTAATAAGGAGCTTGAGTATGAAAGAGACATGCCAACTGGCAAAGCAGGCCTTTAGCAAAAGCAAAGATCCAAACAAACTGCAAATATCATCTTCTGTGTGTTCACTTATTTCTCCACTCACTGATTCGGGATGGAGTGAGTGTGGGGGGGAGAGAAGAACTCACACCTAAGACTTGCTTTTATATTTCATTCCCAAGCTTTCTACTTGAAACTCTATAAATTTTGAAATAATTATATACACAAAGGGATTTCACTTTTTAAAATACCCAATATTTTATCTAGAAATACAAATGTTTCTGTACCCTGGCATTTATTTCTCTCATAAGTTTAAAATAAAGAGCACTTAAATTGCAGTCTTACCAAAAGGCAGCACTTCTGTGTCTGGGTGCCTAATACATAGCAGACTTTCATCAAATAATTCTTGGGCAAATGGATTATATACCCAGGATTTAAAAAATTAACCATTAATGGTGCTTGGAGCTTCTCAGAGGTCCATATTACCTTCAATTAATCCAATGGGAGACCATCTTGAACAAAAGTGGAAACCAGGTGAGAAGAGATATGGGAGGGTGACAGTAGGGAGCAATCTTAGATTCTTTCTATTTAGTAACTTTAATTTCATTCTACTCACATAAACTAAAATAACATTTACCTCTGAATTTGCTGGGTAGGCAGGAAGACTGTATCTTGGGAATAAAATGTTCTGATCCAAGGCAAAACCTGACTGGGTAGAGCCTACATCAGACAGCAGGTATAGGGAAAAGAGGATAAGGATATGAGCAAGGATTTCAAAAGCACTCCAAACTATTTTAGGGTATGGAAGCAATTGTTCGGGAGCTGCCCCTGATGTTTTTATCTGTAGGCAAAGTTGTGAGTGATGGAAGCAATACCTTGTATCATTACGGGAATAAGTAGACTGAGGATGGGCATGGAAAACTCTGAGAGCAATAATTGGAAGTTTGAGGTTTTATTTTTAATACATCTCATGGCAGTTAAGAAGCAAAGAAAGAAATGGGAAGGGACCAATATTCTTTCTAGGGCACACTGCCAATGACCTAACTTCCTTCCATGAAGCCCTACCTCCTAAAGATTCTACCACCTCCCTATAGTGCCACAGGCTGGGGGTGAAGACTTCAACACATTGGCCTTTGGGAGAAATCCTAGATCCTAATTATAACATGGAGTATGGTAGAAAGGTTTTAAAATACAAATCTGGATTATGACAAAATCTGGACTATGACAAAAGGAAAAATGTCTAGCCCAAGACCAAGATCTAGAAGATGGAAACCCCAAAACACTGGGCACTGATTTTCATCTGGGGTGGGAAACTTTTGCTTTTTCTAGAAAGAAATAGTGAAGAGGATAAGACATTTACTAGCACTTTTCTTTTTTGGCAGTACTAGGGTTTGAACTCAGGGCTGCATACTTGCTAGGCAGGCAAGCTACCATTTGAGCCACACACCTCCAGCCCTTTTGTCTGGTTATTTTGGAGATAGGGTCTCACTTTTTTCCCAGATCCCCTGGACTGCCATCCTCCTATGTTATGCTTGCTGGGATGATAAGCACATACCACCATGCCCAAGTTTTTTCCATTGAGATGGGGACTTGTGATCGTTTTTGCCTGGACTGTCCTGGAACTGCAGTCCTCCCAATCTCAGCTTCCCAAATAGCTAGGATGATAGGTGTGAGCCACTGCACCCAGCTATTGGTTGATATGGGTCTTGCAAATTCCCTGCCCAGGCTGACCTTGAACCAGAATCCTCGTGATCTTGAGCAGCCATCAGAGCTCAGTTTACCAGCATTTTTAAGATACTCAAAGAGGGGGGACAGCAAAGTTTGGAGTCCAGACCCCACAGAGGAAGTAGGAAGAAAATCTAGTAAAACATCTTTGTGCCTTGTTAGAATTATCAAGAGGTGCACCCTAGGGCTGGAGGCATGGCTCAAATAGTAGAGCACCTCCATAGCAAGTGCAAGGCAGCACCAGTACTGCCAGAGAGGGAAAGGGAGGGAGGATAGAGGAGAGGGAGATAGAAAAAGAGAGAGAGAGAGAGAGAGAGAGAGAGAGAGAGAAAATGCTACACCTAAAGACAGGATGAATCGTAAGTAGACCAGTCCTCTCAAGGGTTGCAACACAGATGCAAGTCATCTCATCCCTTAAATTGGGTTAGAGTGATCCTGTGTAAATACACACACACACACACACACACACACACACACACACACATACACACACATAAATATACATATACATATAATTATGTATACATGAATAATATGTACTATTTACCCATAGCCATGCCCTATGGCTGAAACTCAAAAGATAAAAAAGTCTTAAAAGAAGTCAGAGGAAAGAGATTACTCTCTATGTCATCTCAAAGGGACAGTAGTAAGTGTCACAGCTGACTTCTTGATAGAAATATTAGAATGTAGGATAGAAAGCATTCTATTTTTCAAACACTGGAAGAAAATAACTCCTAACTTAGAATTCTACACCAGCTAAAACATCCTTCAAAAGTAAAGATGAAGTAAATATATCTTAAACAACCAAACTGAGAGAATTTGTCACCCAACAGAGCTAATTCATACTAAAGGGAATACTAAAAGGGGTTCTCCAGGCAAAGTGCAAAAACATTGCAAATAGAAGATTAAAATGTAGGAAGGCAGACCAGGCGTGGAGGCTCACACCTGTAATCCCAATTATTTAGGAGGCAGAGATAGGAAGACTGTGGTTTGAGGCCAGCCCAGGCAAAAAGTTAGCAAGACCCTATCTCAAAGAATAAGCCATTAGTGTTGGTTCACACCTGTAATCCTAGGTATACAGGAAGCTTATGTGGGAAGATCATGTTCTCAGGCCAGCCCTCTACAAGACCCTACCTAAAAAAATAACTAAAACAAAAAGAGATAGGGGTAGGGCTCAAGTGGCAGAGCACCTGCCTATCAAGCACAAGGCTCTGAGTTCAAACCCAATTACTGCCCCCCACAATAAAAATGCAGGACGAAATGTAGAGAAGCTAAAATGTAAAATATTTGCCTAAGTGTAAGTGTATCTTAACCATACAACACAATACTAGCAATGTCTTGTGAGATTTAGAATTAAAATGCACAATACTAATCACCTATATTTCTTGAGTATGGGGCCAGAAAACAGCGTTAGAAGATAAATTGTATTTGATTGTTCTAACATCAAAGAGGAGGGTGAATTGTCAGTTAATATTAGATTCTGATAAGTAAAAAATGATGTTATATGATGCATACTGCTAATCCCTAAGGGGACTGTGTAACTTCTAAGCCAAAAAAATGCAAAGAAAGAATGATAAAAAGTACTAAATCAATTCACAAGTGGGCCAGAAATGAAGAAAAATGGAATTTGGAAGAGTCAGAACTAATGAAAAATACGTAAGTAAATATCAGTAATATTGCATGAAAATTATCCTCACAAGACAAATGTGTTGGGGTGACTTCAACTATGATATATTATAAGAACTTTTATAAATGTCACAATATACCCCCAGTACAACAATTTAAAAACAGAGGAGGGACACAAATGTGTCACTAAATAGCGGGACATTCTTACCTTGCTGTCTTTGGAGCTATAGTCAGTACCTTCCTTTGGTCGTCTAGTGATGGTTATCAGTGATTGGCAATTTTATCCTTTTCTGTGTTACCCAGGTGGATAATGAACAACTGAATTTGGAGGGTGCAGACATTGAAAGTATGGATGCCACCAAATTAAGCCGTTTCATTCATATCAACAGCCTCCGCTTTGTGACAGAGTACAATGCTATGGTAAACAACATCCCTGTGGCCAGCCCCCACTTCCCTGAGTCAGGGACACAACAGAGATTCTCTCCTCCCTGACCTCTGGTCCTTTGACCAACAACATAACTGTCCTTAATTGAAAAACCTAGTATGCTGTTTAAATTGGCATCCTTAACACAAACCCTAAGACTGATGGACTTGACCCTATTCAATAGAGAAACGGGGTTACAAAAGTTAAATGACCTATCCCATTACTGATAAGTTAAGGTGACTGATTCAAAAACATCCTAGTCTTGCTGCCTCTGAAGGCTCAGTAAAGGCCACTGTGCCCTGAGCAACTCTGAGATCACATTTCTCAAACTAGATTGCAATCAGTTCTGAAGATTCTTTTTCTTCCTAATCCATTGCTAACTGATAACTTTTATAAAAGTACATTGCTAAGCAAATGAAAATTTAAAAACAAAGCCCACTAATCATGAATTGGGATGTCAGAGCATTATGAAGGTTTCTAAACACTTTTTCGACTTTCTGTATGGACCTGCATGTGAACCAGTAACAGACAGTTCCGGGTCTGGCGCCATTCTTTGCAAACTGTGCTAAACTCCCACAGTGCCTAAGCAGCCTCTCCAAATTTAACATCTTCTGGTTGGTGCACCTATCCTGATTATCTCTGGCCTTCTAACACTTCACACCTTACAGAATTATGTACATTGCCTTTTATTTTCCTGAATGTAGTTCATAGAGTGATAGAGTATTTGTACTCATCTACATCAGTTCAGAAGTGCTGTGCATCCTCTAATACCAGGAACTCACATGCATGTTATGTTCTTCCAGAATTTACAAAGACCTTTCATGCTAATTTTCACACTTAATCCTCATGCTGACTTTTTTAAGGCAATAGGGAGGGAATTTTTATGCCCATTTTTTAGAGCAGACCATTCAAGACCCAAGTGATATTATTCAAGGTCACACAGGGAATAAATAGAAAAGACATCATTTAAGGCAGAATATTCAGCCAATAATCCTATTTCTATTTTTCAGTAAAGGGAATGGGAGTTCAGAAAAGCTACATAACATCCTTGGGGCCATGTGGCTGGTCGGTTGAGCTTCACAGCAGCACAGCACTTGCCCCTGTCTTCATAACTGGTCTGTGTGGCTGAATCCTGTGGTTTTTCTATTGCATCACACAATCTTTAATAGAAAATACCCCTTTTCCTGTTGACAAAATTCCTGTCTATTTCTCACAGCAGCTTTATCTGTGCAATGGTGACTCCATTTCCACTTGGCAAAGATTTCAAAAACACACCCTCTCAGGGTGCTGGCAGCAATAATCAAGAAACTTTCTTTGCCTAGACCATCATCATTCTGGAGATTGTGACTATTGAGCTGCTAGGAGTGCAAGTAGGCCCAAAAAACATGGCCTTGTGGTCCCCGGTTAAACAGTCCTTTCTCTCCTCTCTGTATTCTGTCTCCTGTCTGCCCCACTCCCCTAAGCCACTGACAACTTCATGAGGAATCACCACCACTAAACATCCAAAAAGGGCCAGTGTTTCTCGTATCCTAAAGAGTTCACCTTTTGCTAACCTAGGTAGACTGGAGTCCTGTAGGCCAGTCAAGGCAGGGTAAGGACGTGCCTGGTCCAGTGCTCATCCTACAGAACAATGATGTGTCTTTTTTGTGTTCCACATTCTTAGTGAACACAAATCACATCAAAAGAAAATCAGATAAGAATTTTGTTAGAGAAACTAGTGCAATTTTTATTACAACCTTTATTTCTCCTAAGTAATACTTTTCTTATTTGGAGAGCTGCCCATCCATTTCTCATCTGTTGCTGGTGCATAAGTTTGCACCATTATCAATTGGAAGGGAAATCTCAGTCATGCCCTTGACCTGTTGTACACTTTTAATGCACAATGCATAGCATCAAGGTGAGAAGTCGGGCTGGGTCTGTTAGGATTAAACTAATCATTTCTGCTGTCTAATGCCCTCTGCTAAGAAAACTGTACTCTTTGATTCCTTAGTTCTTTTTATTCACAATATTCAGTGAATATTTATTATTATTTTTTAACATTTTTATTAATATATACTAGTTGCACAAAAAGGGGTTTCATTGTGATATTTCCACACATGCATTTGATCTATCCCAATCCAATTCACTCCTTTTACCACTTCCCCTCTTCCTTCCTCCCTCCTTCTTAAAACAATTTCAACAGGTTTCATTGTTCTATTATCATACATTGTATAATGTATTTCAACCACATTCATCCTCCCTACACCTACCTCTTTTGCCCTTCCACTGGTACTCACTCCTAAACAGAACCTGTTTTATACTCCTTGATTTCTTAGCTCTTATCTCTTGACTCTTCCCAAGAATTATCTCTGTTTTAGGAGGACAGATGCACAATCTAAATATAAGTAACAGGATCTAGTAAAGCAAGAGTCAGTTCTTTTCCATCCATTCTCCCAAATGTTAAATCTTAGACCCGGTATTAATCTCCAAGGTGAAGTCTTTAGGAAAAACCCAATGGGCTTTCCTTGCCTACATTATGAACCCCGGTGGTTAACAGGAGCAGCTGGAGAATTGCTATAGAACAGTGTGTACCTTCAGGAAGAACCCCTCCCTGTTTCTGTTCCTGCTATCCTGGGAACCAATGGTTTGTAACCCATCATACTCTCTCTTCCTGTGTACATGTTGATCTTATAGCAGTGCTTTCCGTACTTAGAAGTTAGAGGTGGAAAGCCATGGGAATTTGTTTAAAATAGACCTGAAGTACAATTTCGGGGAAGTAAAAAGAGGGAACTGTTGTGACATTCTACCCTTTCTCTCCTCTCTGTAGTCTGTCTTCTGTCTGCCTTACTCTCTTAAGCCACTGACAACTTCATGAGGAATCACCACCTCGAATCACCACCTCAAAACAGCCAAAAAGGGCCAATGTTCCTGGTATCCAAAAGAGTTCACCTTCTTGCTGACCTGAGGTAGACTGGACCAACCACACTCAAGTTTAAATTGGTTTCCATGGGGTTTTGCTATCAGTTACAAGAGGCAGCCCATCCATGGCCAAGAGCTTGGATTCTGGCACCAGGCTGCCTGGTATAAATCCCTGTCCACCATTTATGCAACTTTGACAAAATGACTTAATCTAGCTGGGCTCCAGTTTCCCCATTTTAAAAACTGGAACAGTAATGATTCCATTAGTTATTGTATGTAAAGAGGTGAAAACAGTGCTTTGCATTTAGTAAACACTCAATGAGTATGCCCCAATAATCACATGGTCAAAGGCCACATTTTAAGCATCTCTAACTAGTCTTGAAACATGAAGAGGAGTTGAAAAGCAGTAACTAATATGTTCCATGGTATATTTGTTGTCTAATGCTGCATAACAGATCACTCCAAAACTTAGGAGCTTAAAACGCTAAACATTGATTCACTCACACAATTCTCACGGGTCAGATATTTGGAAGTGGCTCAGTGATTCTGGTCTAGGGTCTCTGGTGAGGCTGTAGGCATTGATCAGGGCTGCAGTCATCTGAAGGCTTGACTGGAGCTGAAAGATCTGCTTCCAAGAGGGCTCACTCATGAGGCTGGAAGTTGGTGCTACCTGTGTCCATGTGAATCAGCCTTATGGCTACTGAGTGCCTAACACTGGGCTGGCTTTTCCCAAAGTAAGGGATACAAGGAAGAACAAAGCCAAAGTCAATCACTTTTATGACTTCAGTTTGGAAGTCATAGTCCATCATTTCTATAATATCCTCTTGGTTACTCAGTTCAGCCTTACTCAGTGTGGGAAGGAAAGATCTACATATTGGCCTGAAAGCCAGATGGTGAGATTTTTGAAAGCCATCTTAGAAGCTAGTTTCACTTGTGTCACTATTTTATGTTTCCATCTACTTATTCATAGGACGTATCACTAATCTATCTCCTTGCCACCTCCTGTAACACATTTCAATTTGCCAGACTGTGCTGGGTCTGTTTAACACCATGATTGAGATTCATCTTCTCCTGATGATGAACAAGGCTTCTCCAGAGTATGAAGAAAACTTGCACAGATACCAGACAGCAGCTAAGCTCTTCCAGGGAAAGGTGAGCTCAGAACCGGAGACGCCCTTTTGAATGTGCACCACCAGGACACTAGGAATAGGAAGGTGGTGCTAGGAAGTATAAATAAATAAGGAAACTAAATGTGGCTAAGAAGTCACAAAGTTAGAACTGGAACATAATAAATTATATTATTTGAAATTAAACACGTTGTGCTTTGTAATATTAAAAGCCTACATAGTCATACCTTCCCACAGTGATTATGCTTTTTTTCCACATTGATAGGTAGAGAAAAAATAGGGCATAAAACTACCAAAAATAAAATGAGCTACTAGTCATAATTTGCTTACTCCTTGCCATAATCTTTTTGTGTGGGAGAGACTTTAGGATTTATTTCTCATATACACACCTACAAAGAACCTGGTGTCTACTAGATATAGCCAATGAATCTTGGTGAAGTTCTGTTTTTCTCTTTGAAGCAGTAAATCACCCCCTACTCCCAGGCCACTGTGTTGCACCAGACATCCAATGGTGAGAACCATCTGATATAGAAAAACTGCCTTCCTGAAGACTGGTTTCCTAACCCTAAGAGAATTCAGTTTTACTGAGTGCAGGCAATTCTCTCCTTAGAACATTACAAACATTTCTACTGTGGGTAGAAAGTTTGACTTAATAACATCCAGTGGTCCCCCCACACCCAGAGTCAACCACAGTATAAAAATATCAAATGGAAAATTCCATTAATGACTCATAGGTTTTAAATAACTTTTGTTACATTTCATTGTTATAATTATTCTATTATTGGTTATTATACTGTAAGTCCGAATGTCTAGGAAGAAACACAGCCTGTATCAGTAGCATCCATGGTTTTAGGAGCTACTGGGGGTCTTGGAATATATCTGTAAAATAGTTAATGCTTATTACCATATGCCAAAAACTGTACAAAAATACTAAATGCATTGTCTTCCCCAACAAAAGCCCATTTTGCTAGTGAGGAAACTGAGTCTCAGAGAGGTTAGTTAATGTGCCTGAGATAACACAGCTAGAAAGTACCAAAGGTGGAATTTAAATTTTGTACTGTGCTTTTAACCATGAGGGTATACTTCCTCCTTTAGATAATCACAAAAACCTCTTCCAACTCTATATTCTTAAAATTAAATAAATCTGACCTAAGGAATAAAATATCAAAGCAACACAAAATAAATTTAGTTTAACTCAATTGATATGTAAATTATGAAACACAGACCATAATTCAATCAAGGTATACTGATTACAGAGTGTCTCTGTGTCCCCAGGACCTCAGATAGATCTCTTTCTTTCAAAATTCTCCAACTGCAGATTCTCTTTGTTCTGGTGGACAGTAGTCTAAAGGAAAATGGAAAGGTAGTATCGTATTTCAAACTAAAGGAGACTCAACTGCCAGCTTTGGCGATTTACCGGACTCTTGATGATAAGTGGGATACACTGTCCATAGCAGAAGTCACAGTAGAGCAAGTGCAGGACTTCTGTGAGGGATTCCTAAAAGGGAAAGTGTTGGTAAGTGTGAGACTACAGGTAAAGCAAGTTTGTTTTCTTCCTCTCTATATGCTTTTTATTTCTTGTTGAAGAAGAATTCACTGGGTTTGGGTCAGGTATGGTGACTCACATCTATAATCTCAGCGATGTAGGTGGTGGAAGAAGGAGAATCATGGTCTGAGGCTGGCCCAGGTAAAAACATGAGACTACATCTGAAAAACAAATTAAAGCAAAAAGGACTGGGAGTGTAGCTAAAGTGATAGAGCACTTGCCCCGCAGGTATGCATAGACCCTGAGTTCAAACCCTAGTACTGAAAAAAGAATTCATTTGGCTCTATTGGATTTGGCTAAGAACAAAGGGATATGAGGATATGGTGTTGGAGTAGGATGCTAGTAAGCATACAGTTATGGGGATGGAGCTAGAAAAGTACTTTTTGAAAGGTCTTGCATATTCAAAAGAGCTGAATTTAGAATTTTGCTATTTTTTAAGGTATTGATGATAAACAAATCACATTCCCTATAAAAGAGTTCCTGAAGATAAAAACTGAAGCTGGGCTTAGGACTTCCAGGAGTAACCAAATGGCTCAGTCTGCTAAACTTAAAAACAAGAAGGGGGCTGGCACAGTGGTTGGTGCCTATATTCCTAGCTACTTCAAAGGCAGAGGTCCAAAGAATTGTGGTTTGAGGCCAGCTCAGGCAAAAAAGAGTTCATAAGACTTCATCTCACCTAATAATAACTGGGCATGGTGACACATGCCTGTCATCCCAACTACACAGGAAGCATGAATAGGTGGATGGCAGCCCAGGTCAGCCCAAGCATAAATGCAATAACCTATTGAAAAAAATAACTAAATAGAAAAGGGCTAGGGGTGTAGCTCAAGTTATAGCAAGCACAGGTCCTGAATTCAAACCCCAGTACTGAAAAAAAGAAAATAGGAAAGCACACAAATGAACTCCAAATCTAAATGTCAGTATTATTATGTTTTTCAGAAAGAAAACCATAAATTAGAAGAAAAGACTCCAAAGGAAGAACTCTGACTTTTCCCTGATACTTCTATTGCTAAACATACCTACTTTGTGCTGAATAAAAAGGGCAATTCAAACCTTAGCTGCACTAAACAGAATCACCAGGTGTTCCAAACACACACACACACACACACACACACACACACACACACAAGAGATAGAGAGAGAGAGAGAGAGAAAGAGAGAGAGAGATCCATTTTGTTCTTTAAAGCCTCATTGACTCTCCTTCTTTCTTTTCAATTTCCTGTACTCTCTGACTATCCAACCCGTCTCCTAGTGTGACTTCCTAATGCTTGGCCTACCGATGATGGATGGAGATCTCAGAAATACAATGACATCCCTAAGAAGGAGAGTCATTCCTAGAGAGACAAGAGTTCTGATGTCATTAACATTGGATTTGTACACTGCACATGATGTACACAACTGTTTCTGCTCATTTGGGGTTGTCTAAGGATTTTTTGAAATTTTACTTTCTTCATAAGCACATGTCTCTCTCTGACTCGGGGCCAAGAACAAAAGGATAGTTTTAAAGACCTTTCTGAATTTTTTCTTTTTTTGCCAGAAGTTAAATGTTGTCTCCAAGTTTCTGAACTCAGCCAAAACACATCATGCCAAAAAAAAAGAAAAAAAAAAGCGCTATGCTTGTTTAGCATTTCCAGCTCCCCATGTAAAATCAACAACCCGCATAATAAATAAAAGGCAATAATGTTATAGGAAAAGACTGGCATCTCTTTACAGACCAGACCTTTTGTAAATACCCAGCTGCCCAGCGAAGGCGTGTGTACCTCACCCTTCGCTGCTCACAGTTTACTAACAGGCCACGAGCCACCACTGTGTTATTGTTCGCTTAGTGGGAAGGTTGGGTGGTGGGTAAGACCATCCTGTGTGAGGATTGGCACAAATGTGGCAAAGAAGCAAGGGAGTCAATTAGGTAAAAGGTTGGGGAGTAGATAGGAGGGGGCTGGCACTGGCGCCTGGGCAGGCTAGGACTAAGCCATGGATTACTGCAGGTGAGGTGTGTGATCCAGCTCGTGGGGACAGGGAGAGGTTGGCTGAGTGTCTCTGGCTCACAGGCTGTTACTGTCAACACACAGATGCTACATTGTTCCCAGGAGGCCCTTGGCTCTGAAGAATAGTGCCTAAGTGCTGAAGAGCTGAAAAACCACAGCTGTACACTAAAGAACTGGTCCAAGTGAGGGAGAGAGAGAGAGAGAAAGGCTTGGTTGTTCCCTTCTGTGGGGAAAACTCGGCAGCCCCTGGGTGGGGGAGTCAGCCACTGGCAGGGACACTGTGAAAGCAGCAGTGTACAGCACACCCCTCAGCAACGTGAGAGCAGAGGAACTGGGAGTCACCCAGTCCATCCCAGGGCCACTTGCCTGAGGCTGGAAATATTCCTAGGATGAAGCCATCCCAGAAGGTTCACTTTGGACCTGAAGCCAGAGCTATTGATCTTTCCTGACAGGAATTCTTCCTGACATACCACTGAGATCCTCCAAGCTATTTCTTCTTAGTTCCCTCCATGGAAGTCATTAACATTTCCATCACCATCCCCAAGTGGTACCCTCAGCTCCCCGCTGGTGGCTCTTAGGCCCTCTTATCCAGTCTTCTCTGTGTTCCTAATACAATTCTTTTTATCATTTTTTTAAATTTCCAAGTATTTGATTCATTTAATTGTTTTCTCTCCTCCCTCTTCCCAACTTTTCCTCTTTCTTGCTTCAAATAATAAGACTTCAAACTTTAATAGCCATACCTCACAGGAGTCATTTCTCAATTATTTTAAGTGGCCCCCTATGCCTATAGTCAACACTGACCTAAGTCAACATAGCTCTTAATCTTTATGCTATATGATAATTTCTTCATGGTGATTGATATCAATTTTATTCTATATTTTTTGTATTGTGTTTATTATATTGAATTGAATATTCAATTCAATAAAACTGCCAGTTATTTTTTCCCCATCTTCTTCACTGCCAATCTGGCTCTTTGTAGATCTGGGAACTCATGACCAAAAAAATTAAATATCTTTAGAAAGACAAGATTTCTGAAGGTTCTCATCCATTCACTGAAGATCAGACTTAGTATTATAAACTTCCGCAATTTCTAGCTCTTTCTCTGTCTTTGGGTAATGTTTTCTGAAGACTCTACCTTCATATCCCCAAGGCTATACTATTGTTGGAATATCTAAAGACAGCTCAGCTATTTTTCATCATGGAATCATTCATTAGCTCACTGGTAAGGCTGCCATTGCCCTTTCTTTAAACTACAAAGGCGGTGGTGATGTTATACAAAAGAACCTGGGGAAATAATGTTGGAAGATTTAGAAGACTATGATAGAAGGGAGGAGTGTGACTAGAGCAGAACAAAGCATTTGTGTGCATATGGCTCTGTGACACTGAGAGAAACACTTTCTGTCTTTGAACTTCAGTTTACTAAGGCTCATAAAACAATTCATAGGATTTTTTGAGATCCCAGGGTGATGATACATGTTAAGTAAAGTTTGATCATTACTTTAGCATCTACTTGCCTGTAGGGTTCCTCTCTCGACTTACCTAGTTGGAGCATACTGCTAAGGAAGGCTGTCTTCATCAGGCCCCCCTGTTCATACATATGCTTTGGGGGCCATCGTATAGGATAGGTACTAGGTGGTGTATTATGTGAAAGCATTTATTTATTCACATTCTTATTCATTCATTTACATATTCATCAACCTACTCTGAGTAGCCAGGCAATATTGCCTCCTAAGGGAGTTGAGTAAGCTTAGCCTTGGATGACAAGCTCTAGAACAGAGACTTTTCCATTGCAGTAGACGTAGGAGCCACCAGACTGGTTCTGGGCCATGACAGAGTGCAGCAGAACAGAGAAAACTGGATAAAGGAGAGAGGTGTGCGGAATGGAATGAGTAGGAGGCTTGCAGTGGGATGAGAAGGCCCCAGAGTTGCAGGAAGAGGAAAAGGAAAGATCACCACAAAAGGAACACACTGTATTTCACAACTGAGTTTGGAACCAGCTTTATTTATTACACCTTTCTAAAAATATCTGGTTTCCTAAGCAAAGTAAAACAGGAAGTGGGATGTATCTGACCTATGGCTCCTAATTGCAGAATCTTTATGTGGAGAGACATGGAGAATAGACATCAGACTGTCTGAGTTTAGAAGCCTTAGCGAAAAGTTCTCTAGAAACCAAAGAAAGAAATGAATTTTAAAATCATATTTTTAAATCTGAAAGAGACTTGCTCACTTTCAAATAATTTCTAAGACAGGTCATTCTTTTCTTCCCATTCTGGAACCAGAGGTCACGATTATTGAGGGTCGCAATGAAAGTGCTGAGTCACAACAGGACAGTGTGGGTCAATAAAGAGTTGGGGGTGGTCAGCGATCTCTATAGGATATAAAAGGTGTAGCATCTAGACTTTAATGGTTAACTGGCCAAATAATTACATCAACTGTTAATAGCAGAATTTTGTTTCTACTTTAGGCTCCTCTGGTCTTTATATGGTAACATAGTGTTAGCCTAGGTTTAAGGAAGAAAAACCAGAACATATTTGACATAATTCAAGCTGTTGTGAGGTAAGAATTTTGAAAATAACAAACAGGTTATATTACAGGTCATGTTTCCCAGGAAGAAGACTGGGAGACCAAATTCCCTTGCAGGAAGTTTATTGGAGGGAGTTTTTGGGAGGACCTGTAGAGAAATGAAGAAAAATTTGGGCTGTGGAGGTCACAATAAGGGCTCAATTTATCCCATAAGAATATTTGTACTGTGATTTGTAGAGTTGTCCCAAGTTGGAGAATTGGATAATGACCAATGCCATGCAAAAGAATGAGGAAAGGATAATTTTATTTTATTAGAAAAATGTAGCACACTCATTGAGTTGGGATTGGTGGAGAACATATATGTCTCTGTTGTCCTCACTCAGAAGGACTAGAACAGACTCCCAACAGCAGTGTAAGAGTATTCATTCTCCCTTCCTCAAACACTTATTGAGTACCTACCATGAAATAAAGATGTATGGGGAAATAGACCAAATCCCAGAAAGCATAATGTTGACTTTACTCCTTTCCCTCCCCAAGCACCTGATTTCCTGGTGTAGAACAAATATAAGGTTCAGTGATGATTTGAATTTCTAATCAACTTTTGATGTTGATAATGTATACTTAATAAAGAGAAGGGAAAGACTTCAAGAGTAAATTGTGAGTGAGCAAAAACTAATGTTTAACTCTAGATTTTGACCATAATGTTCATTTATACCAACTAAATGCTTTGAAACCTATCATGCTTCTTATTAAATATCCTTTCCCTGTATGTCCAGATTGCCAGTGTTTTACCTTCCTGTCTCTGCATCCTGCTACTTCCCCACTCTGGTATGTTCTCCTTTGGGCTAATAACTACTCACGCTGTGATTCATCCTTTACTGCTTTCCTACAAACTCATGGCCTATGTCACTACTTCTTCCCCCATTTTCACCTCTTCCTATGATGTAGAGCAAAGGTTGAAGCAAGTTGAGGAATAACATTAGGGCTGAACACAAGAGAAATTGTCAGGGAAGGAAGGTCTGGAGGGAAAGAGATACACCCAGAACAGAACAATGACAGTTCTGGCCTTGTTCTGTAATCCTCTCCTTCATACCACGGCCATCATAATTATACTGATTCCAAAGGAACCACATTGTGTCCCACATAGCTTTCACTCTACCACAATTTGGCAAACCTGTCACAAAGTGAAAATGAGAAGTAATTACTTGTGATCTAATTCCTCAGACCTGTAGCTTCTCTTGGATTGACTCATTCTATTTGCTCCACATATTCTTTTCCCTTAACACCACTAATGATATACCAGAGGGAAAGAGGCTAAGTCAGTCAACAAGTGGAAATGTTAGGTGTTCATGGAAGGGCAGGGTGGTTGTGGTAAGGTATTTACATGATTGTATAATGAAGAATGGTAGTGGCCAAGAATGTGGTGTTGATTTGTAAGGCAAGAGTTAAAGAGTCAGCAAATCATTGCTCTGATGGGCGCTACTGGTCTTTGGAGAAGAATGGCAGCCAGTAAGGTTAAGCCTGAAGAGAATTATGCCAACCAGACCAAGTGTTAAAATGGTATTTTTCTAAGGCTATAGTTTGAAAAACTGTTATCAGCTTATGACCCTCTATTTCTTCCACCTTCTCATTTTCCAATTTGCCAAATTATAGAATATTCAAGTTCCCTAGCACTTCCTTACAGAGAAATTCACTATTTCCCAAGCTGTGTGATTCTAATTACAACTTAGTATCTTGGCATAGCCATTTCCAAAAAGCTCAAATCACAAAATACAATTTCCACAGGGCTCTCAAAATGTCTGGATTTAAGGCACAGTGTTTTTTAACATTAAAGAAGAGATACGAATTTAAGACTAAATTAAAAAGTACTTTGTCCTTAGATCACTGATGAATGAATGAGGAGAGCTGTGATAACCATCAAAGCAGGACTTCAGAAGGAACATATTTGGAAAAGACCATATGTTAGTTACAGTTCTTAGTCACTCAAAACAAAACAAAGTCCAAACCACAGCAAAGACTGTTTTGTGGATCTAATATTCATTTCTCATGCTCTACAAATTCCTGACCATGTTTTCTGTAAGGGACACACCCCTTAAACAAACAGATATACAAAAATCCTTTGAGATAAGAGGTTTTATTTTTCTATAGAGATATTAAGTCTCAACTGAATAAAAAGAAAGGAATTTCTTTTTATCATATTTTGCAAAATATTGGGTTTCATTACATTTTCATACATGTATGCAATGTACTTTCAGCACATTTATCCCCATCACTCTCTGTGCCACCCCTGCCCTCTTCTGTTGCCCTCTCAACTAGCAAATAGTCTCCCCAAAAGGAAGAAATTTCAAGGTAATAAAGAAATCTTCTAAGAATAAACTCACTTCTCCATTAGCTATTGCTGCTTGCCTCCATCAGATTTATTTCTCTGCTCTGCCCTTAAAGGCTTTGTTCTTTAAGATATCTAGACTATTATATATGCCCTAGGAAAATGATAATGCACTACAAGAGTCAGAGATGCAGCACTTTCAATTGACACAATAATTGTACATATTTATGGGGTGTGCTACGTTTTGATTCATGTATATTCTGGATAATGATCAAATCAGGGTAATTAACATATCAATCACCTTAATTGTAGAACATTTCTTCATGGTGAATACAGTCAAAATCCTATGTTCTACCTATTTTGAAATATACAATGTGTTGTTTTTTAACTGTATTAACCCTTCTGTGTCAGAAGGGTTCCTGCCCGTAAATAACTTAAGACTGAACCCATTGATCAACCTCTCCTCTCCTCCTCTTCCTCCTACTCTCCTGAGTCTCTGGTAACCATTATTTTGTTCCAAACTTCTATTAGTTCAACTTTTTTAGATTCCAAATATGAGTAAGATGTGTAGTGCTTGCCATTCTGTGTGTGGATTTTTCACTTACCATCATGACCACCAGGTCTATCCATGTTGTCAAAAGTGACAGGACTTCATCCTTTTGAATGTTGAATAATATTCTAGTGTATACTTTTCCATTCCAATGTTTTCCTTATCCGTTCATCAATTGATAGACATTTAGGTTGATTCTAGATCCCAGCTAATACGATTAGAGCTGCAACAAACAGGAGTGCAGGTATCTCTTCAACACACTGATTGTATCTCCTTTGGATAAAAGAATTGTTGGATGATACAGTAGTTCTATTTCTAAAGGTTTTGGTTTATCTTTTTATTAGCAAATATTAATTGTACAAAATGATGAGTTTCATTGTGGATTTCCATACTGTTTTCCAAAATGGCTGCATCGATTTACATTTCCAACAGTGTCTAACAGCATCTCTGTATTTCACCAGTATTTTTGTTTGTCTTGTGTGGGGGAGGTGTTTGTTTTAACTTTTATGGTCTTTATGATAATAGCCACTCTAACTGGAGTAAAGGATATCTCATTTGGTTTTGATTGGTTAGTGATGCTGAGCTTTTTTTTCATGTATGTGTTGGCTCTTGTATTTCTTCTTTTGAGAAATGTTTGGTCAGGCTTTTAGCCCATTTTTAAGTGTGATGAGCTGAATGTTTTTTGCTTTTTTTTTTTTTACTATTGAGTTGAGTTCCTTATAGATTTTGGAATGTTAACCTCTTGTCAAATGTATAGTTTGCATATATTTTGTCTCATTCTATATGTTATCTCTTTACTCTGTTGATTGTTTCCTTTTCAGTTTGATGCAATTCTGTTTGTCTACATTTGCTTTGGTTGCCTTTCTTCCCCTAGCCAATGACCTGAAATATTTCCCATATGTTTTCTCCTATTAGTTTCATAGTTTAGGGTCTTACATTTAAGTTTTTAATCAATTTGGAGTTGATATCTGTATCTGGTGAGAGATAGGAGTTTTATTTTCATTCTTTTGCATATTGATAAGGGAAAGAATATTTTTCATCATAAAAAGTCCTAGGAACAGATCTGTCTTTCTAATCTAGACATGGAGAATTAAAATTTAAAACAACTGGGTCCAGAGAAGAAGAGGCTCTTCTAGTTCCAATTTTGGTACATCTTTCCAAAATTAATCCAACATGTTGAACCAAACTAACTAGAAGCATCTTTTGTAAAAATAAGCATTAGAAGAAGCACATGTACCTTTCAGTATTCATTTATTGTACAACTTCTCCCACTCATATTAAGGTATGGAGATTGATGGAGAGTGTGGCCTGCTGCAAGAAACAAGATACAGAGTATTTGGATTCTAATCCTGACTTTCCCTTCAAACCAGCACGTCATCTTGGAATCATGAGTTTTGTTTTTCCTACATGTGGAATAGAGCTAAAATTAACCTTCTCTCTCCTCACATGCATATAGTAGGTATAAACTGAGATGGGGAACAGAAAATATTCTAAAATGTAAAAATACACGTTGACTTTGGCCTGGGTTCAGAAACTCTAGTGAACAATCACTCCATAAACACATACCCACTCATGTCTAGATGCCCATGCATTCCTGAAAGCAACCTAAAATGGCTAAGAACAAGAGGAAGAAACTGGATAATCCCCAAACACAGAGTCTATCAATTCATAGAGAGTTGACTCCATGAATCTACACCCCAGTATATGTATATCTTCCAGTCCATAGGAACCAAAATTGAACCTACCTATTCCCATGTACTGTCTCATAATTTAGTGATATATTGTTCTAATCTAATTCTACAAATGGAAGGGAGGACATCTGATTTTTCTGAGACTAGTTCCTTCATACAAAAGGTGATGTGGGAAAATGACCATAAGGGTCCTTTCTGACTAACATTTTGAGTTTTGAAAATAAAAGGAGGGCAGAACTGATGGGTTGACTACTTCATGACCTGGACACCAGGCCAGATATTTTTCCTTCCTATTGTCTCTGTCATAATGAAAATAACTGCCAATACAGCCTTAATCGACTACTGATTTTTAAATCAGTTACTAGACTCAACTCAAAAGCAGCTGATTCTATTTCTGTCTGTTTTTCTGTGCCAAAACTCAACTCCCAGTTTATTTGGTTTTAATAAATTTATTCTGTTGTTGCAGGACATTGTGTAAAATGGAAAAAACAAGTCTAGACTGGTTTTAGTTCAGGAAGTTAGGGCAGGGTCTCTATTAAAAATAAACATCTTCCTTCTTACTTCCTTTCCTTTTCACTCTTTTCTGAAAAATCTGCTCCCAAAGACCTTGGACTCTGAGGCTCCAGCATGTGATGATTGCCCCAGATCCACGTGCAACACCTGACCCTTTTGTGAATGATAAAGCTAAGAATACAAGACGTTTTTAAAGGCAGCTGACAGTGATGTGAATGGGACACCAAAAAATTAACTACCTGAATGCTAATAAGGTCTTCTATCTTTCTTTTATAAAAGTTGGCACGTAAATACCAGTGAAGGAAGCACATTTTTGCCTGAGTCTTGTATTCTGTGTTTTTTTGGCACTCACAGCTGTCCTAGTTTTAATTAAGGATGAAGACCTTTATCACTTCCTCTCCCAACAGAGCATCCAGTTGTGTAACTCAATTCAGAGTCAAGTTTATTTTCAGCCCTCACCTTCCACCTTTCAGGGTCATCCTTTCCTTTTGGGTCTGCCTTTTCCTTTCCTATTTAGGGAATTTTGTGAAGTACTATTAAAATATAAAAGTTTCTTGTTAGCGAAGTAGATAATGACCTGCCCAAAGACATGCATCAATAAATATTTCTTGCTCTCCCACAAATACCTGGAGGAAGCTAGGCACCTAGGTTCTGGGGTCAGAACCTGATTCTAGTACTTACTAACTATAAACTTTCACAAATTTCCTAATTTCAATGTGCCTCAATTTGTAAAAGCAAACTTTCACAAGCTTTCTTTTTTGTTTTGTTTTGTTTTTCTGGTATTTGCTGAGGTAACAGTTATGAATTCTACCTAAACTGTCCTTCCCACCCTACCTAGCTGGGTGTCTCCCCAAGTGTCTCCGGAACCCTCCTCAGGCCTCTGAGCTCCCCAAACATATGACAACACACCTAACAGAGCATTCATCATATCTTACTACCAATATTGATTTATGTATTTGTCTAATTTTTTAAAAGCATGTAACACATATTGGGAGCTCCATACATAGTTTAAATATCTTTGGAATATTTCCAAACACTTGTTCTTAGTAGTTTCTTTCTACCTCCCTGTCCATGCTCATCTGAAAATCTGTGAACGTGTGACAGTGACCAGTCAGAAAGCACAGAGCTGCCAGGGACACAAAGAAGATCTGTGAGCAGAGCTGAAAGACAGCAAGTAACACCTTAAACCTCAGGATAGATCTGAACAATTCAGGAGACTCCACAGAGCTTATCACTTTAGTTTGGAAAGTTATGTTGGTTCCTCCAAGAATGAATTTGTTGGAACCTACTGGTTTTCCCCTCTAAAAAGGGGGGGAAGGGAGTTTGTTTCCTAGGAAGACCATACAAATTAGCCTTCTCTGAATAAATTGACTTTGGGGAATTTAGCTAGTTACTTAATGAGTCTTCAGAAATTTGTAAGCGTAGGTTAGACCAAATATTTATGGATCAAAATTACACCCATAGGTGAGAAGAAAGTATGAAGAATAAGAAAATAATTTTTTATAGATAAGTGTTTGTGATGAAGGGAAAAGACCAAGAATAATAAAGGCAAAAGGAAACACATATAAAACAAAAATGAAGAAACTAAAGCTTTTTTGCCTTATGAAATGAGGAGACACCAATGTTTGTTTTCTGTCTCTGTCTGCCTCTCTCTCTCTCTCTCTCTCTCTCTCTCTCTCTCTCTGTATGTGTGTGTGTGTGTGTGTGTGTGTGTGTGTGTGGTCTGTTCCTGGAGATGACTGCAGAAACTCTAGGAGCTGAAGGCCATCAACAATTCATATTAATCAAGTCAACAATTTTAAGGTAGCCTGGAGTCAGGGAGGGAGTTCAAATGTGAGTTCCGATCATAGCAGAACTGCAGCATACACTGCTGCTCTCTGAACAAATTGAGATTCCTAAGCCTAAAATGGGAATCACACCAGTACCTGAAAAAGTTTCTATGAAAATTAGAAATGGGTTAGGTACCTGAATATAATGTATACCCAAATAATAACAATTATTATTGACTGTATAAAGTATATGGAACTACATAAATAAAAACACGATTCTTAACCTCATAAGCAATGAACATGTGATGCATTAAATTTAAAAATATAACTAAGACATCTTAGGCTAGCTGTGATAGCACATAACTGTAATCCCAAACACTTGGGAAGAGGTAGACATAGAATAGATCAGTTTGAGGCCCGCCCAGGAGAAAGCATGAAACCCTATGTATATGAAAAATAAAGCAAAAAGTAAAATGACTTGAGTCACTACATGGCTCAAGTGGTAGAGCAGTTGCCTAGCAAGCATAAGGTTTAAATTCAATCCCCAGGACTAAAGCAAACAAAAAAATAGCTAAAAATTCTCTGAAATCATTGAGGAAAGAGAGCAAAATGTTTAAAATGTTGTAAAATTTGTCTCTTAAAACAAACATACTACAATGACTTGTCATTCTTTTAGAAACAGAATTTTTTCCTAAATGGTGCCAAGGACAATTAAATAGTTTAGCAGTGGTCACACAAGAAATAGGCTTTCAATAATGAGCAAAAAGAACAATGCTGGAGGTATCACAATACCAACTTCAAACCATACTACAGAGCCATAGCAATACAAACAGCATGGTACTGGCACAAAAACTGACATGAAGACAAGCGGAACAGGATAGAAGACACAGATATGTATCCATGAAGCTACATCCACCTGATTTTTGAAAAAGCACCCAAAACATACTATGGAGAAAAGACAGCCTTGTCAACAAATGCTGAGAAAACTGGAAATCTACATGCAGAAAACTGAAACCAGATTCATGGCTTTCACCCTGTACAAGTATCAACTCAAAGTGGATTAAGGACCTTAATGTAAGACCTGAAACATTGAAGCTAGTGCAGGAAACAGCAGGGAATACACCAGAACTAATAGGCATAGGCAATGACTTCCTAAATAGAACTCAAATGTCTCAGCAACTAAGAGAAAGAATTGACAAGTGGAACTACTTGAAACTAAAAAGCTGCACAACAAAAGAAATAGTTACCAGATTGAAGAGGCATCTCACAGAATGGGAGAAAATTTTTGCCAGCTATACATCTAACAAGGGATTAATAACCAGATTATACATGGAGCTCAAAAATCTAAACTCCTCAAAAATCAATGACCCAATGAAGAAACACACAAATGAACTGAACTTAGCTTTTTCCAAGGAAGAAGTCCAAATGGCTTAAATACACACACACACACACACACACACACACACACACACACACACACACACATGCACACATGAAGAAATGCTAAACATCCCTGGCCATAAAGGAAATGCAAATCAAAACCACATTAAAATTCTACCTCACTCCTGTTAGATGGCTATCATCAAGAACACAAACAACAAATGTTGGCAAGGATGTGGGAAAAAGGAACCCTCATACACTGCTGGTGGGAATGTAAATTAGTACAACCACTATGGAAAACAATATGGAGCCTTCTTAAAAAACTAAAAATAGATCTGCCATATGATCCAACACTATCACTCCTAGGGATATTCCTGAAGGAATGTAAGCCAAGATACAATAAAGACACTTGCACACCAATGATTATTGCAGCAGTATTCACAACAGCCAAGGAATGGAAACAACCCAGGTGCTCTATAACTGATGAAAAATAAAGAAAATGTTATATATATATATATATATATATATATATATATATATATACATACATATATACACATACACACACACAATAGAGTTTTTTTCAGCCATAAGGAAGAATGAAATCATGTGGTTTGATGGATGCAACTGGAGGACATCATGTTAAGTAAAGCCAGACTCAGACAGACAAAGGCCATGTGTTTTCTCTCACATGTTGTAAACAGACACAACATAAATATAGACAATATTATGAAAAAGGTGAATATGGGTGATGTACTTTTTATAAAAGAATGAATATAGAATTTTAAACCTGTTGAAATCACCATAGCAAGGGGACTAAGGTAGAAAAGAGGGAAATAGGGAAATGAACCAATTCAAGTTATAAAACATGGAAAAGTCACAAGAAAACTCCTTGTAGAGCTGTCTTAAATAAACAAAACACCTTTTTCTCAAAAAGGAAGAATAGGAAGGCAAAACAGGTCCTGTCTGGAGGATGGTACCAGTGGGAGGGGTGAACATAAGGAAAGGGTATAAGAGGGTAAACATAGTAGAAATATTATGTACTCATGTATGAAAATGGAAAAATGAAAAATTATTCCAGGAATAGGAGGAGAGGGGGATAAAGGAGAATGATGGAGGGGGTGAATTCAACTATGATATAGTGTAAGAACTTTTGAAAATATCACAATGTACCCCCAGTACAACAATAATGTAATAAAAAATAAATAGGTCTTCTTCTGGTCTATGGAAAAGGGAAAGGAAAGCATTTCTAAGGAATGGAGTGATGTGAAGCAAAGAAACCAGGTGTCTGAGATCATCCTGAGCCTTTAAACACCATCCACCTTCTGCCCAGCACTGTGGGAAGAAACTCCTGAGGGCCTTAAATAAGAGGATCAGAGCTACCTTCAGGACTTTCTCTCTTTTCCTGGTATCTGCACTGGGCTCAGAGACCTATTGCAGCCCTCAACTCTTGACTTTCCACCCCATTTCCCTTCCACAGCACATACCATTATTCCTCTGGTTCTACCCCTTGGTTCCTCACTCAATAAGAATTTGAACTTGATTCTTGTGTCTGTTTCTGATCCCTCCACATGACTCAACTTGATCCCAGGAGGTTATTAGAGCTAGTGTTCATGCCAAGTTCTTGGTCCCTAGAGAGGGAGTGAAAAAAGACATGGAAAATATAAACTATTTGCTAATTAACTTGCCTGAAGCAGACAATGTGGGAAGATGAGTAGTTAAAAACACTGGAAGAATCTTTTGCAAAAATACAGAGGTCTTTCCACATTGCCTCTCTCTTAAAACACTCTGCACTTGCCAAAAATTATATTAAATGAGAAGGTCCATAGCCCACCAAAGGCTAAGTGACAGACTGAAACTTTAGGTCTGAAGTTATGCCAGGTCACTAGGCTGTCTATGTAGCCAAAGTCAGCCTCCAGGGTGGGAAGGGCTTTCTCTTACCTTCTTAAATGAAAGCATAGAAATATATTTATGGTCATGGTTATGTTTCTTAAAACAAACCCAATTATAAGCCATTATTAAGAAAGTGATTTAGCAATACTTTCAGTATGACTTGGTCAAACAACAAATGTGTCTTGATCGCCTACTCTATACAAATAACTCCTTGAGCTCATGTGGTTTAAATTCTCTATATTTAACTCAATTTTGTTGAAATTGTACGATATATTGTTTGGTTTTGTTATTATTACTCATGAAGGAGTCAAAAGGGTAAGCAAAATGAAATGACAGTCACTCCTAACATTTCATCCTTTTTATCTGTCCCTAGGTAAAAACAGTTGGTCCTATCCAGGAAGATAGGTGGGAGTCCATTTAAAGAAAGGGACAATTCTACTTATGTTGAAAAACAAAGATGAGTTTCATTGCATGGGCCAATAACTTCCAAATTTATATTTCCAGTTCAGATGTGACATTGAACCTCAATTACTTATTCCATATGTCTATCTAGTTATCACAAAAATATCTCCAACTCACTTATAAACATTTTACGTCTCCTTGAAAACTGAGCTACTCTAGATTAACACCAGTTGTGGAAAACAAAAATGAAGGAGCCATTCTCCATTCACCAGGCCTCCATTCCTACATTCATCGATTCCCCATTACCTCCTAAATCCTAAATAAATGGCATATCCCTCTCCACTTCCTCCTTCTTAAACATTATCTCATTTAAGCAACCATTACCTGAGCTGGGTTACTATAACACCTCCATACCCAGACAATTTCCTTATACCAACTCCTGCCCCTCTTAATCTATTTCCTGAGTGCTACCAGGCTCATTTATAAAAACTACAACTTAATTATACCTCTCCTTTCCTTAAAGTTCTTCAATGGTTCCCCATGTCCTTTAAGAATTTTTAAAAACCAGGTCATTTGTATTTTTACATCATCCTGCCTAATTCTCCAGCCTCAACTCCAATCTTTTAATTCCCAGAGTCTCATTCTGCCTGTAACCTGTACAGTTACTCTTCCTTCAGTCTGTAACGCTTTCTCTTCCTGTTCTTCCTGCTCCATTTATCCATTTAAATCTTATTTACACCCCAAACTGCAGATCAAACATTATTCTTTAAGAAATTGTTTTCTAACCCCCTAATCTAATCTGGATCTTCTGTCTCACAAACTTTTTTTTTTAACTTTATTTTTCCTTTGGAGATACTGGGTTTTGAACTCAAGGCCTTGGACTTGCTAGGCAGATGCTCTACAACTTGAACCATTCCCCGCACCACCTCCCCCAGCCCTGTTTTGCTTTAGTCATTTTTCAGGTAGGGTCTCAAATTCTTGCCGAGGCTGGCTTTGAACTATAATCCTCTTGCCTAAAACTCCCACATAGCTGGGACCACATGTACACATCAAAACACCCAGTTTGTTGGTTGAGATAGTCTTGTTAACTTTTTGGCTAGGTTGGACTCAAACCACAATCCTTCCAATCACTGCCTCCCAAGTAGGTGGGATAACAGACTGAACTCTACACCCAGCTGTCATGGAATTTTTAGCTGTACTTTTCTGTCATTAATTTTATCAAAGTTTAAAATCATGCATTTCCATAATTACTTCCTTCCCCCAAAACTGTGTGTTCTCTTCAGGTAAAGGTCTACCAGTCTTGGTCGATAGCACAGCACAGCATGCTGGTGAACATCTGATGGGAATAGACCCAAAGAACACCCAAATATGAAGAAGGGAATTGAATATCCAGTGAAATAGGTTCAGATCCTCAAAGTCATTCCTCTGATCTCTGTCACTGCTTAGCGCTTACCACTACCTTATGCAAAATTATTGACTTATTTTATAAGTTTGTTGTTTGTCTCCACTAAGAGAATTAATCTCCAGGAGAGCAGAGTTTCCACTCTTTTGTTCAAGGCTGTATTCTCAGTGTCAAGAACAGTGTCTGCTCACCAATACTAGGGGCTTGATAAGTAAAATGGCTGGAAAATGAACAAAAGTGAGCGCCATATTAAGGTGAAAAAGAAATTTTAGCCAGGTGCTGGTGGTTCACATCCATAATCCTAGCTACTTGGGGAGCTGAAACTGGGATGATCTCAGTTCAAGGCCAGCCCAAGCAAGTAATTTGAGAGACTCCCATCCCCAAAACACTCAGAGCAAAATGGACTAGAGGTGGGGCTCAAGCAGTAGAGCACCTGGTTTGTAAGCATGAAGGCCTAAGTTCAAACCCCAGCCCCACCAAAAACAAAAAAGAAAAAGAAATTTTAAAGAAACATTTCAAGAGAAATGGCTCTTATGCTAAAAAGGAATTTTCACACCAGGAAAGGAGATGATGTCTGTAAAGAAATCAGTATAAATGTGTGAGTGTGGCCAGTGTAACACTGGAAAGTAAAGATGACTAGCTAGAAAAGTAGCTACAGAGGACACTGACACAAGAAGCAGCTGTGAGATGTGTGGATACATTATTGCGAGTTAATGAACCCTTATAAATCTTTATTATTGTTATTTTAATAAGGATGGATAAAACCAACAGCTAGTAGCCAGAAAGAAAACCATTAACATCTTTTGTTGTACGTACCACATATAACCACATCCAGTGCAGAACAAGCCTCTAATGTCGTTCCACTGTTTTTCTATGTTCTAAGGAGCCCACATTTTGAAACTGCACTGTGGTAAACCTGTGGACTAGAAGGAAGGGATTAAGGCCATTATTCTAGACAAGGTTGAGCTAAGAGGCAGAGAAATGAGTAGTGCAGAGAAACCAAGATTATTCATACTAATTTTTCATTCCTCCCATGCAGAAAAGTTAAATATGCAAAAAAAAAAAAAAAAAAAAAAAACCTTCCTGGTGTTGGACTCTGAAGAAGGAAGTACAGACCACAGGCCTGACAGACTGAGCCTTCATTACTCCTGAGGAAGATCTATGACTTGAAATCCAAAAGCCTCTACATTTTTGTTACTGTGACATTTGAGTGACCACCTGAGCTTTATAAATGATGATTATTTTTAGTGGTACTGGGATTTGAATTTAGAGCCTTAAGCTTACTAGGCAAGTGTTCTGCCCTTGAGCCACAGCCCCAGACTGAATTTCTTGGGGTCTGAGTCAGATGCATCTTTGAATTGAAAGCAACTAGCACCTCACACAGTGTGTGTCACACTCGTTTATATGCAATAAACATTGTTGAATAAATGAGGTAATAAGTAACCATAAAAAATCCATCCACCAGAGTAGAGATTGTGTGGATACTTGTCGGTAACTGGGAGGAAAAGCATTCCACATGAAAATTAAAAAGTTAAATCTACTCTGGAGACTAATTTAGGGTCTAAGTATATCCTGCCTTCGTGTTCAAGAATTTCCAAGCTGGTAAATTAATATGAAATTCCACCCACATAGGCACTTGCAGAAAAGACAGAAAAATTTTGGAAAGATAATCTCATGGTTGCTTAGAAATTTCACAAATAACAGACCAAATAAGATAATCTCATTATCCAAAATTACCAAATACATGAGAACACTAGTCACCAAAAGCATGAATCGGGAGACATAAAAACCAAGAAGGGAAACTAAGTCAACAGGAGGAAAGATTTTTAGCAAACTGCTCAGAACTCAGCAAAAAGATAAAGGAATGGGCAGCCTAGAAGATAAAACGAGAGCCGGATGTGGCGACTCGAGCTTGCAATCCTCGCTCCTCCGGAGGCAGAAACCTGGAGGGTTGTAGTTCAAGGCCAGTCTAGGGGAAAACAGTTTGCAAGATCCCATCTCATTCAATAAAGAGCTGGGTGTGGGGGCACATGTCTGTCATCCCAACTACTTGGGAAGTATAAACAGAAGAATAGTGGTCCAGGCCAGCCTGGGCATAAAACAAGACCTTATCTCAAAAATAATCAGAGCAAAAAGGGTTGGAGGCATGGCTCAAGGAGTAGAGTACCTGCCTAGCAAGCACAAGGCCCTGAGTTCAACTCTAGTACCACCAAAAAAGAAAATATAAAACACAAACAAAAAGATCCAACACAAACCAGTAAAAGTTGCAGAAGGTGGCACTAAAGGAATGTAGAAGAGGTGATATTTGAAGAAATAGTGCCTTAGGATTTGCCTGAATTAAAGAAGGAAATAAAGAGCCATGTAAATAAATATGCAGCCACATATACCTGCATCCTAGTAAACATACAATGTTAAAGAAGCAAAGAAAAATATTTAAATCGCCAAAGAGAAAAGACCTCAGATTTTTCAACAAGATCAGAAGAAAAAGATCTTCAACGTTAAGGGAAAGCAACTTTCAAACTAAAATTTTATTCCTCGGTAAGCTATCATTTCAGACGAAAGACAAAACAAATGTATTCTCAGATAAATACTATAGTTGCTCACGACTCACAAATCCTTACTGATCAAGAGTTAATTCAGAAAATGATACAAAGGTAGAATACTTAGAGACTGGTAAAGAGGCGTGTAAAGGAATGACCATATAGGGTACTAATGATAATAGTGATTGATTGTGGGACTACTTTAATCACCATTAAAACCTAATATCCTTGTATTTATCAAGGATATTCACAAATATTGGTTTTTCCTCTGATATTGTAAAATCTGAGGTCTTTGGATTCTGCTAGCTAATGCTTTGTTTAGCATTTGAGTGTGACCAACTATCATATAGCTGACTATAAATTTGTTTTCTTCAGGAGTTTCTATCTAGTTAGCCAAGAGTTCCCCAGTTTTATAAAATAAGCTAAACATCATAATTTCTCTTGAATTTTGTGGAACAGCTTGTATATCTTGTATACAGTAGAAACTATTTCTCAAACACACACACACAAAAATCAAGGCCTAACCAATCAGGACTTTGGCCTGGGAGATTTGGGGATAGAGGTATTGGACGGACATTTATTGATTTGTTCAAATTTTCTATTTCCTCTTATACCAATTTTTGGATGTAACACTTTATTTGCAGAGATATCAGTCTTATTTATCTTTTAAACATGAGTTTCTGTAAATGTTTTCATTATTACATTTTGTTCTCTATTTCACTGATTTCTTACTGCATCATGTTATTTCTTTCCTTCTTTCCTTGCATTGTTCTGTTCTTTTTCCAATGTTTTCAATTGCATGCTTAGGTCACTTATCTCCAGTCTCTTGTTTTCTGGTTAATTTATGGGATGTCATACATTTTCCTCTCAGTACTTTATTGGCTCTTGCAAATTTGGATTATTATTCAGACATAAGCATTCTTTTATTCCCTTTTATCTTTCTATCCTTTATATCACTTATTCTAGGGATTATTTAGTAATATATTATTTAACTTTGAAATGCTTGGAATGTTATAGCTATTGTTTTAACCTTAAATTCTAATGTTATTGCATTATGATCAGAAAGAGCAACCCATGAGATAGTGATACTTTGGAATTATTGAAGCTTCCTTGTGTGATGATATAGAATATTTTCTAAAATATGGTAGAAAAACAATGAGTATTCTTTGTTTGGTGTGCGGTTTTTGAGTTTCAAAGAAAGGCATATTAAAGCATTCAGTTTTGCATACTGAGCTGCATAATAAGTTCCAGGCCAGCATCGGCAACATAGCAAGACACTGTCTTGAACAAGTAAATAAATAATTTAAAATAACATAAAACAAAATATCCCTTTTTATAATTTGTTTACCCTTTAACTTATGTAACCTATTGCTTGATCTAGTCACAGTTTGCGAGGGTAGGTGTACACATGTTGAAATGTGAGGTACATTCATGTTTTTAAGGGCTATATTTTTCTGTTCTAGTAGAGTTTTCCTATTACAGAATATATGCCATTTCTACAATATAATGTTTTTTACACAATCAAAGACTTTCTCGAAGTATTTAATTATTTGTTTACATGTCTTCCTATCCCCTGCTATAGGTTATAATTTTATTATCAACTCAAACAGAGTATCCGGCATAGTGTATGTAGCTTATAAGTGTTTTGTAAATTAATGAGCAAATAAATAAAATCTCTCATTATGCATAGAAATTGTCCTGTCATCAATATGTTAATTTGTAGTTATAATTTCTTTTTAGCAAATAATTATTGAGTGCTTACTATTTGCTAAGCAATATAATGTATATTACATTTGGATACAGATCTGGGTTGACTCTAGCCTTTCCTTTTTAGACATATATAAATGATACGTAATCTGCCATAAATGAAATATGCACCCAGAGAACAGATCCAAGTCAGGTGAAAAGCTCAAGGTACATCATGAAAGCCCATGATGTACCTGTAGACAAACTCAGCTGACATCTCTGAGTCTCCATCTCCCTAGAAGAAGTGTACAAAAGTAAATTATATTTTTCATATCAAGATAATATTTAAAACTATATTTTAGAGTCATATACACATGGGAATTTTAGAGGTCTAGAAATACGTGACCTCCATAAGACCAAAATTACAGATTCATTCAGTTGCATGCATACTTTTTATTCCTGGTCTCCATCAAAGATGTTTGTACTTGACATAAGAATAGTAAGAATTGCCTCCTTTTGATGCATATATCTTTTAGTGTTGATGAATACTAGTACTATGAGTTTTTTCTTTAAGGTATTGCTTAAAACTTAGATAATTTAAAGAACAGGTCATACACCAAGGCCTGTATAAATTTATTTACAGAATCACTAAAATGTTTTAGTACATTTTCCTTTCTTGATCTTTATTTAAGGATAGTTGAAATGCCTTAGGATTCTTTCACTATCTGGTGTTTGAGCAATTAATCTAATCTTACCCCATGCGGAAACCATTTCTACAAGTCAGCATTGTGAAATCTGTTCATGGCAGCCTGTACCACTGCTGTCCTTTTATACAACACAAAGACACACTGGTGAGAAGAGCTGAGCAGTAAGTGAGGTTTTTTATTTATCTTTGAGCTTACAAAGGAAAAACCCCAGCCAGATGGACTGTGTCTGGCCCTAGAAGGGGTGAGTCCAAGTAAAACGCTTAATATAAAGTTCAGATGTGGAGGCTGTCAAGTCCAAGACAGGGTGCCAGATTAGCTAAGTTCAAAACTAACCTCCAGTTGTTTCAAGAACATTTTTATTTATGCACCATTATCCATATAATTTATTTCTGGCCACAAAATATTAAGTGTCTGAACACTTGATGTTCAAATGGTATAGAGAAGCACCAGTACCTTTGTCTGAGTTCTTACTCGTTCCCAGAAACCTTTGGCTTGGGAACATGTATCCCCAGAAATCCTCCAGCTCTGGCTGTGACCCTGTGAGAAAGTTTACCTGGCATCATTATCTGAGGATGAGAAGGAAGTACTGAAACTTGTTCCAACAAATACAGCACATATTCTTGGAAAAGGGAAAGAGACAAAATTTTCTTCCTTTCAGATATTTAGTAAATGTTCCATGAGTGTAAAAAATCTGTATTTATAGAGAAAGGAGAAACTTTGGGAGAGACATACTCTTTTTCATGAATTAATTTTTTGTATGTTAGTTATAGAGACTACATTTATATTTTTCCTTTCAACCTAAATGTTGTACTTTGTTTTAAGCTATCTGGTATAAATGAGAGAGGCTTGTTTTGATGGACCAAAAAAAAAGTGAGAAAAGAAAGAAATGAAACACTTCTTAATAAGTATTAATTGTTCATATTAACATCATGAAAAATTAATTAATTAAAGCTACCCTTTTATATCTTTTATAAATTTGTGTTTTCTTTCCATTGAACTTCTGAAATATGCATCTTGTAGAAGTTTGGTACCGCATATGGAGTCAACTCCTGTATGTAACCTTTGCGTCGTGCACAAGATGTGAAAATCCAGATGTAAGAAAACATATAGAGGGAAAATTTACATCCCAAATACAATAAGGAAACATTTTTTAAAATTTTACCCTTCTGGAAGAATTCTTGCTACTCAAGGGGTTTCGCCAAGATTTTCCTTTTAAAGAGAGTACACATTATAATTTAATTTTATAGTGTTATTATCTGAAAACTTTTGAGGAATATTGCTATTTCAAAAAAGGATAATCATTTAACTTAATAGTTGGATTGTTATATAAGCCAAAATTAGAAAAACAAAGAGTGAGCATACTATATAATTATTTAGTATTTCCAATTATATTCAGTAATTTCCATTCTTTACCAAAAAAATAAATTAATACCTTAGTTAAAGGACAAGGATATTTTTAGTTAAAGTTATGCGTCCACTGCTGTAGACCGTTAAGGGCAAGTTCATTGAGCTTTTGTGGTGTCCATGCCTGACACTGAACTTTTAGGTCAGTTCAGTTCAAGAAACATACAGAAGTACTTACTGTGGACTGGCAGCAAGTGTCAGGAATGAGGGCTGCAACAGTAAATGAGAAGTTTGTTGTAGGATGAAGTCATATAAGCAGGTAATTGCAGTATTCAGCAATGAAATTGAGTAAGATCTATGAAAAAGTATCACGGAGTTAGTGTGAAAACTCAAAAGAAGCATTTAATCCAACATGCAAAATCACTAAGAGAATTCTTTCTTCTTTAAGCAAGAACAAATTCAGTCTTTCTAGAGATAACAAGTTCCAAAATAATGAGTTGGAGCCTGGTGGATAAACATGTATGGAGAAGAGGAAGAAGATGAGACAGGTGTTTGTACCATCAATAGCTAGGAAGAGTGTGTGCAGCAAGAGACAAAATAGAATGTCTGTATAATTAAAAAAAAAAGATAAGTGCTGGTAAAGAAATTAAACACAACACTAAGGGAGTTTTTAAAAAAAGAAAATCCAGATGGGTAGCTTCAGTAAGATATTATGTAGCAGATGTAGTTTAGGCTAAGCCTTTAAAAATGACCAAGGTCACTAGAAATAAGACAGGAAAGAAAAAGAAGAAAAAAAAGAGGAAAGGATACTACAAAATGTGCAAAGTTGTGACAATAAACCCTGAGGGACATCTTAAGAACAAGTTGCTCAGTTTGGCTAAAGCACTGATTACATGAAGGGAAATAGTGAAAGAAAAGAATGAAAAGACAGCTAGGAACAGAGACAAGGAAATATCATTTAATAAGCACCTATTACATTGCAGACACTTGCCAGATATTTTACAAGGGTTGTCTCTCATTGAATCTTCACAATGATTTACGAAACAATTACCACTCCTATGTTACAAGGAGGAAGTGACTTATCCAGGGTCACATAGTTAACTAGAAATAATAATGGCAGCTATTTCATGGAACATTTACTAAATGCAAGCACTGTGTCATCTACTTCCTTGCATGAATTCTCTCAATTAATTCCATGCAGAACTCTATAAGCTACTGCCTATTATCACCTCCATTTTTCCAGAAGAAAACGAGCATCAGAGAGATGGTAGTGATAACTGAGTGACAAATCAAGCCAAATTCACATTGAGTCCTCCTGATTCCAAAGCCTGGGCTCTTTTCCACTCTCTCATGATGCCATCAGTAAATTGGGGGAGCATGTAAGATGGAAATTGGCTTAATTCTGTAAGTAATGCAAATCTGTTGTGTTTTAAAGATGAGTAAGATCCAGAGGCTAAGCTCAGAAAACTGGTGGAGAAACAAGATAAATGAGTGTCCATGCTCGACTCTCATTTTCACTATCCCACACTACAGAGCATATCCATTTCACTGTCCTACTGACATCTCAAAATAGAACAAGAGAAAATACATCACATTACATCTTGTTTCCTTCCCTTTGGTTCCCATCTTACTCCCACTCATGGATCCCCTTCCAAAAGACTAAGAATCCCAGTGTGAAAAGTTCCCTTTCATTCTCTCAAAATAAAAGTCTCTTTCAAAATTCCATAATGGCAAGGAAATAAATAACGTAGGATTGTGAGAAGACAGGAAAGACAGAGAATAATAAATTAGAAGAATCGGAGACAGAGGCGAGGCCACCAAGATTCGGACAAACACTGATTATAGGAATTCTAAAACAAGTACCAGAGGGCAGGACTGAAATAAATTTCTACAGATCAGCCTAAAGCCCACTTCAATGCCTTTTGTTCCATAACAATTCTATCGGGGAGAATCAGATGTGGAAATAATCTCTTATTTCACGGCCTGTTCACTTCTTAGCTGGATAAGCAAAGGGATACCCTGCACTCTACTTTTCTTAACACTAACTTGGAAACGTTTCCTTTGTGTTCTCTCTAAGCTGCCTTTTCTGAATTTCATCTCATCTCTTTTGCAAGAATTACATGATTAAACCAAAGAGAGGAATTGCAGAGTTTCAGATCTCTTCTGTGAGAAGGAGATTTTACTTTCACAGACCAAACACTGGCTGGAAAGATTGCTTTTTTTTTTTTGTCCCAAAGATTTCAATGCCTATCAAGGTCCAAAGCGAATGCATCAAGTTACTTGACTGCAACTGGGAAGAAACAGCAGGCAGGGCTGACTGACAAGCAGAGATTTGAATGGAGCTTTTGCAAGGCATCTTGTTAGTGGTTTCCAGTCCTAGGTGTGGACATCCAAACACCAAGCAGTCCTGGAAGGACCACTTGCAAACTTGCATGAAGAACAGAGTGTTCCTTCAAACACTGGCTTATATAATAATTTCTTTATCTTGTTTATCCACTTGAAGGATGAAATAATTTAGAAGCATAAAACTACAGAGGTCTATTCCAACACTTCTGTTTCAAAACATAAATGACTTGCTGAACAGTCACACAGCCATTGAGTGGCAGCATCAGAACCCAAATGAGCTTTTCTGGATTCAGCTTTTGTTCTCATTGGACGAGGCCTTGCTAATTCTATTCCTCCCATTTCTTGCCTTCTCTCCTCTGCTTTGGTTATCACTAAGATTGCTTTGGCAATCTATTCCTCAAATACTAGGGTTTAAAAAAAGCATAAGTGACACTAGTCCAACAAAGTTGAATCAATGTTCTTTAAAAATAACTCTGGGTATATGTGTGAATATGTGTGTATATTCTATAGATATTACATGCCAGCCCTTAAGCAGGAGGCTCTGTGTGTACTGTTTGATTTAATCCATCCAAGTCTTCTGAATTGGGTTTTATAACCCCTGATTGTGTAACTGAAAAATGGAGACTCGGGAGCTTAAGTGACTTATTGAATGTCATGCAAAGAGTAGGTGGCAGAGCCAAAATTCAAGTCCGTATGTTATTATTAATCCAAAAACTACATCCTTTAAAGAGGGGTATCTACTTTCTACAGAGCCTATCTTCAGAGTCCAATCCAGATGAACTGATGAATGTTTATCTGAGGCGGTACCAAAAGAACAAAGAAAATAGCAAAATGGAGTGAAGCTGGGGGATGCACACTCCCTTAATTTTCCTTTTTTTCCAGGGGTGATTTTGGTTTGAGAGAGCTAAGAATGTGTAAAATGGAATCTAACTATAAGACAGGAAGTTGCAGCTGTCTTCTTCTAAATTAATACATTACCGAAAGTTAAAATCACCTTAAGAAAAATTTAAAGTTGAAGAACTACTGTTGGATGAGACATAAGGTCTATTTAGATACATACCTCTGACTGAAGGATTTCAAAAAAGAGTATATTTTCATTTCTCATTTCAACTTTAAGTCACCAACTATTTTTAACTTACTTTAATAACTAATGGTTGATCATTATTATGTTTACTTAAAACTCTCTTCAACAACTCACCACTGTTTAAAGTGCTATTTCTAGCTTCCCTAATATGACTTTTTTACAACTTAAATAATCACACTTTCAAATTCTTGAGCATGGTGCTTCAGTGAGCAAATCATCCTCTCCTTTCACTTCATAACTTCACAAATGATAAACATACTCCCCCTGCCTCCATCCAACTCATTTCCCATCTCCTCACCCATCCTACCTTTAAGACTCGTGTCTCTGCCAGTCATCAATACCTCCCTCATTTCCTACAGGCTATTTGGCTCCATTTCTTAATGTTATAAATCTTCTGAACATAGAAGGGAGTGTTTTTATCTTAGTAAATTGGAATAATGAAAAGAGACTCTAAAGAATGACTGTAAGATCGATATAAAGGGATGCTTTGCTCCCAGTGAGGCCATGGTACCATGGGAGAATTTCTCTAGACATCATCTTCATCACAACACATCCAGAAAAACCAACCAGAGGCTGATGAGTAAACAGACAGCTTTTCCTAACTTCATCTCTAGCCGAGACTGCAGACATAGAACCTGTTCTCTATTTTGCTTTGACTTGAATGAGCATTTTTTAAATTGAGCCGAGATTTTCGTTTTTGCTTCAGGTCTAAGTAACTGTAGATATTGGTTTTATAGGCACTGGGAGACTGCATTCTTAATATACAACCCAGAGTGTCAGACGACAGCCAATAAACATGAGTTCATAGACACTGGGAGAAGACTTGGTGATTCCTGAACTAAAATGACAGGTTTTTGGAAAGTAGCACATTTAAGCTGGAGCATGTTTGGGGTGACAATTTAGTGTGCAAAGTAGTGGACAGAGAAATGATAGATTTAGAATCCAATACTCAACTCATCCCTTTATGTTTTTATAAGTTTTTTAATTTTCTGAGCTTAAGGGGTAATATATAAATCTTTAATTTCTACTGTCCTATTTTAAAGGATGTTGAATAAGTTATCATCTTAAATATGTGTATCTTTGTATAATTTTATCTTTTTCTATGAAATTGGGAACTCAAGGAACCCTACAGACACAATCACAAAATTACTTAAGGAGGTACCAGAACCTTAGGAAATATTGCATGGTTGTATCAGTGATTCAGCCACATTCTTGGACATCAAATGGACCTGGGTTTGAATCCTGCCTTTACCACTTAGTTGCTGTGTGACCTTGGATTAAACTGTTAGACTCCTTTGGCCCTCTACTTTCTTATATATAAGATGTGATTTATTATACTCAGGTTCTAGGATTATTACAGGACATAAATAACACATTGAATAAAAAGTTATCATCAGATTAACTAGTTTATAGCAAGTACTTTGCACATGGGAATATCACTTGGATAGTTGTATACTTCTTATTTGATAATTGCTATCTGTATTAGTCAGTCTCCCCTCCTTGCAACAAAATGCCTGAGATAATCAACTTATAAATAGAAAATGGTTATTTTGGCTTCTAGTTTGGGGGCGTTCTGATCCATGATTAGTTGGCACTATTGCTTTGGACCTGTGGGAAGACAGCAAATCATAGTATGGGTGACAGAGCAAACCCATTCTCATCACAAACCAGAGAACAAAGAAAGAAAAGGCAGAGCTCCCACAATCCCCTCCAAGGGCGCTTCTCTAGTGATCTAAGTACCTTCCACTAGCCCCCCTACACCCTCTTTAGGATTCTACCACCACCCAATAGCACCACTTAAGGACAAAGTTTAACACATGAGCGTTACTTTAACACTATCCACACTATAGCACTATCATTTTTAGAAATTGAAGCCTTTATTCAAAAACCCAAATATTGAATGTTTTCACTCATATGTGAATCTGGGCTTAAAATGATGAGGGTGGTGGTGGTGATGGTGGTGGTGGTGGTGATGGTGGTGGTGGTGGTGATGGTGGTGGTGGTGGTGATGATGGGACTTGAGTGTAAAAGGGAGGTTGTCAGGGGATCAACAAGAGAGGAAGAGGAAAAGGAGAGAGTACCAGGGGTGAAGAGGATCAAAGTACATTATATAATATATATTATATATAAATTATAAACAATATATATAAATGAAGATAGCGTAATGAAACCCACCAAATGCTGTTTCAAAAGAGTGGATGAGACAAAGGAGTTAAGGGAATATAACAGAGGAGTGAACCAGTTTGAAGTACACTGTATGCATCAATGGAAATATCACAATGAAACCACCTTGTACTATAATGCATGCTAAAAAAAAAAAGTAAAAAAAAAATGAAGCCCTTAATAAGAAGGAAAAGGGTGAATGAAATAAGCTATATGAGAAGAAAAGAAAAATCTGCGCTGTCCCACCAGGAGATCCATTGATTCCCTCAGAAGTTTCTGCTCATGATTCTCAGATGCTCCATCCATGCCTGAGTTTGACAGACATTTATTTCCACTCAGTTCAGCTAAGACAAACTAAGAAGAGGAATAAGTTTTCTGTGCCTGGAAAGTCATGTCAATGAAGAAATTGGAGATGTAGAATCCATTCAAGGTTCTTCCCTTAAGAGAAAGACCCAGAGGTCAGCACTGTCCCATGAAGTTGTTCAGATTTTGGTCTCAATTCATTGTCCTAGGATGTCCTAGAAAGTGACTTCTGTTTTTATCTTCAGGGCTGCTGCTGCTTCTTTTCTTGTTTGCCTTTTTCTTTTACTGGCAATGGTGCAAGTTTTAATGCTGCCAGTTTAAAAAACATAAGATGAACTCATAAAACCAACATTGCATAAATAAAGCTGAATCTCATGGAACACCAAAAAAAAAAAAAGAAAGAAAGAAAGAAAGAAATCTGACTGGAGCCAGGAAAATTCCTCAAAGGGACAAAATGCCTTACCATCTTGAAAAAGAGTTAGAGAAAAGACAAGCAAGGACAGAGAGAGGAGACAGAATTGATAGAGAAAATATATAAACTTTACTCTTCCTGTGTCATTATTGTAGTCACTTATAAGTTGGAACTGCATGTGGTCTAGCCTTTACAAGATATCCCAATTAAAAAAATGAAACTAGCAGCCAAGAGTAATTTTTAAAATTCTAGTAATTCTTGGTTGTTATCAAACAATATTTTATAATCTCAAATAATCCTGTTCATAATCAAAAAACTCATATCTTACTTTTAATGTATCACATTCAAAAGCTATCCCAAAGTTTCTCTCCCCTTAACTCAAACTACTCACCCAGAAAGCCAAATCTGCAAAGCTCTTCTCATTTCTCTCACTCCACTTTGTTCTCCTCCATTCTTTCCTTCTCTCTTCATTCAGATGAATCAGTCTTGATCCTTTCCGATGAAAAACATGCTTCCCTCTTCAGAAGGTCCAAGTCCTCTTTATAAAAATATGCAGGTGGAGACTAGCTCAATCCCCAGAACCACAAAAATAAATACAGAGACAATAGATAGATAGATGATAGTTAGATAGATAATAGATAGATAGATGACAGATAGATGATAGATGGTAGATAGATGGATAGATGATAGATATAGATAGATAGATGGATAAATAGATAGATAGATAGATAGATAGATAGATAGATAGATAGATAGGTAGATAGATAGATAGACAGACAGACAGGTAGATAGATAAAATGTATGACAAGCCAGGTATGTTGGTTCATGCCTATAATTCCAGAACTGAGGAGAGTGAAGTAGAAGATCATGAGTTCAAGGCTAGCATGGTCTACATAGTTAAACCCTGTTTAAAAATATATATGTGAGCGACTTGCAGTTGGAGATAGAGCTCAGTGGTAGGGTGTCTGCCTAGCATGTGAAAGCCCTGGGTTAGATCCTCAGCATTTGTGGAGCTGCCATCCACAAAATTAACTTTGAGACAGGGAATAATACAAGGAAGATAAAAAAGAAGATATCTGAATTCTCACACACATTAGTAGTTTTTATAATTCCTATATAAATGGGATTTACCATAGAAGAACTCAGAAATAGATGCAGAGAGTGAAAAAGGAAAGACAGGGACCAGTGAGGAACATTTCCCAAAAGCCAAGATGGTAAAGAGAAAGGCTTACAAGCTTATGGAACCCAGTAGAAGCAGCAGTAAAATGACTTTTGTAATAAAGGTGAAAAGCTTAAGTTGGAAAAAGAAATGTGAGGCTTTCCAGTTTGGTTTCAGAGTGTAAAAATGAACAATCGTGATGTCAGAAGGCTGAAAGTGCACAGTTGCTATCTGAATTTGGGAGTAGAGGAGTCCCTAGCTGGACACGATGGAGCTAATGTACACAAAGTGATGGATATTCCAATTACTCTGATCCCATCTTTATACACCACATATGTTAGTCCATAAATATGTATAAAATGACTATGTGTTGATTATCATTTTTACTTTTTTAGAAAAGCATGTTTATAGTTGAAAGAGGGGAGGAATCTCTTTAGTTTTGGAAATAGGAAGTTGCCTACTCATTTTTTTGTTTTTTGGTGATACTAGGGTTTGAACTTGGGACCTATACCTTGAGCCACTCTACCAGCCCTTTTTTGTGGTGCTTTTTTCAAGATAGAGTCTCGTGAATTATTTGCTCTGGCTGGCTTTGAACTGTGATCCTCTTGGTCTCTGCCTCCTGGGTAGCTAGGATTACAGGTGTGAGCCACCAGTGTCCAGCGTAGCCTACTCATTTTAAGGATGAAATAGTGCAGCTGAACTTGTGTGATATGCTAACTGAGCTGGTTACATACACAATGCCAATCCTTCTTCCACAACCATGCAATGTAGTGAACTGGATCATGGATTTGCAGTTACTTACTGATAATGCAATGATTTGAGTGATTCACCTTGGGAAAAGGACACAGAAGCAACTCCAAGGGCAAGTTTGTGACTTAAACAGGAAAACAACCACCAATCTTGTGATTGGAAATGGTGATGGTTGAATTTATCAGGGGTGAACATACATTGTCTTATTTATTTATTTATTGAGATCCTTAAGATTTTATCTCAAAGAATCTATGTCTTCACATGAAAAAAATAATGGAGGGAAACCTGAATTTTATTGGTCCCTCAGAATTCCCTAATCTTCCAGATTTCGACTGAGCTACTTTGTTTAACAGGGACTCCTTCAATAATTTAAAAATGCTCTTCACAGGATGGCAGGTGGGATGGAAAGTCTATCCCAGTAAGACGAAAAGAATGAACCATGAGGCTCCACCTAGAGTTTCATAAATGCTTCTTAAAATGACTCCATTCGTCCACCCACAACTCAGTCCTTTTGCTGTTCCACCCCAGAGTCAGAGGTACGGAAGCCAAAGCTTTTACACAATGTGTAACCCTGAGAGAAGATTCTTAGGTTCCCAAGCAACAGAGATGCATCCAGTAGAAAAGGTTTTCTGATGAGAGAGAGATATCTACAAGATACCGGAGGCACCAAACTGGAGTCCTCCTGTTAGAAAAGAAACAGCCCTTGGGGGCCTCAGGGTGGGGGTGGGGGGATAGTGAAAGTGCAAGTTTGTGAAAACCTGTGTATGAGGATCCATTGCAGCAAGAGCACAGTGCAACAGTGCATAGCTAGCAGCTATTACTTGCTCTTCAGGGATGTGTCCTTTGTCTGTATCCCCTCTCCCCTCATTAGCACCTAGGATTATCAGATTAGTTAATTAGCAAGACAATGACTTAAGAAAATGAGAAGTGAGTACTCTCTTCTTTGCCTTGCTGCACTTTCTCCATCAATGATACCAGGCTAAGAGAGCATCAGTCACAGGTTGGACTAATGTCACAGCAAGTTATATATAAAGTTGCAAAGTAGGGAAATGGAATTGACCAAGTCACCAGACAGCTCTCCCCTGCTGAGCACCCGGAAAAAATGGAAAAGGTGCATATGACCAGACTCATGCTGTATTGGTATAGGACTGAACAGTCAGCCCTACTGTGGTGTCTAAATGTAACCAGCATACAAAATGAGGTACTTTGTCCCCCCACAACCCATCCTTCATCCATTGGGGGAACAAACAGAACACTGTGACTCTGTCAGTGGATTGACCCCAAAAGGCCAGTGGTCAGGGCCACGAGGGTAGATCAGAGAAGGAATTAGAAAAGCAAACCCACATTTTGGCAACTCCCCTCTCTGTGAACCTTTGCCTAGATCTGGTCCCAAACACAGGGTGGCCACAGCTTCTGCACCAGAGCAACATCCTGCTGTAGCACTGCCAGGCCCAGGAGTGAGGGAAAACTGCCCATTTTAAGTAGATAATATCTGGAAGGAATGAATATTTGGGAAAAGTCCCAGGGCTAGACTAATGCCAACCCATCCCCACCTTTTCCATTCCCCCTCCCACTGGTTCCTCCCCTTTCAGCTGCCCTGGTTCTTATAAAAACTGCTCAGCCCTTCCATAACAGCCTGTAGGAGCCTCTCCCTACTGCTGCTAAACAAGACACAGAGAGAGACCCACCCAACAACGCCCCAAGAGACCATGAAGAGCCTGCTCCTTCTTCTTGTTCTGGCTGCCTTAGCCGTGGCAGCTTTGTGTTACGGTGAGAAACCTTTCTCTGCTTTCCCCTTTGTGCTTCTGCCTTGTGTTTGCTTCCCCTTTTTCTCTCCTGCCTCCTCGTCCTCCTCTTGCTCCACTGTAATCTCAGAGAGCCAGAGCATGAATTTTACTTTCCCCAGTCTCCATGGACACAGATCCCTTCCATCAAGCCTCTTTATATTCTAAATATCCAGAAGCTTGCAAGCAACTTAACAAGCAAGTTGAGTGGTAGTTCTCTGCACACCTGGAAACTTGGATATTTCAGAAGACTTTAAATTCTCAGCCCCTGTATTCTCATTTTTAACATTTCTTTGCTGTTTAGTATGAGTTAAGAATATAAGTTAAATCACTTAAATTTACCTTTAAGAACTAAATTATTAACTCTAACCCTTACTAGGGACTTACTATTTTTGCCCAACAAGTTAATTTTAAAATTGAGTTTTACACTTAAGGAATTCCAGAAAAAAATGAATTTCGTAATTTCTATTGCCAAAAAATAATTTTTTCTGGCATCTGTATAATGTCTGTGTTTGCTCAAACAAAACTTGAAGGAAATTTGAATCCAATTTTTAAAAATAATTCCACCTTATGTTTCAATTACCTAGATATTTTAGCTGTTTTTAAGCCTACATTACCTTAACAACCCCAGCTATTCTGCTTCTCACTCCTGAGATTATTCACAAATTTTCTTTATAAGAGGATTTGACTTCTTTACCTCCTTTTTTTAACTTTTGAAGCAAACTCACTTGCTTACAAACATAAGTCCTATTCACAAATTTACCTGTTGTGCTCAGGAAAGCGGTAGGAAGAGGAAACTTTTGCTTTGACAGCCTCTGCACTGGCATCGTGCCCAGGGTGAGCTGTCAGCTGCAGACAGTGGTTTCTGAGGCTGCTAATTTAACACGCGTTCTTAAGAGCCTTTCGGAACCCTCTTAGAAACTGTCTTGGTCAAGCCCAGCTAAGCAAATGGCCTGCAAATCTCTGTCTGGAGAAGTCTGGCTATTCTGTGCCCTCCTGTAACCCTCCTTGACCCTACTCTCCAAGCAGGCCCCAAATGACTCAGAGAAGGCTCTCTGGAGACTTCTGTGTGGCACTTAACATGTCCTTTTGTTCTCTAAAGAACTCAGAGCCCTTGATAAATTTTAGCCAAGACTGGTCAATACCTCCTTTGACATCAGACAGACTAAAGTGTAGAGATATTCACAGCAAAGACAGAGCTAGAGAAGCAACTCACAAATCCTGAATTCCTGGAATTTGTTAATAACCACATTGCTAAATATATTCTTCACATCTTTTTGACTCTTGCCTTTCCTTCCACCCCTATACTTAGACTAATTCAACGTGTGATGAATAACTACATATTGAATCTTTTTTTTTAATTCCAGAATCTCATGAAAGCATGGAGTCTTATGAAATTAGTAAGTAAATATTTGACTTCCTTATTTCAATATCTTGCATTAAAGAATCTCTCCCCATTTTTAAGAAAACAAAGTGGTAAGACATATAACAGAGAGGAAAGACAGGGCCTCTTTTGGAAAACTAAAGTCAATTTAAGAACCCAGTGACTGTCAAAATCACCAAATGAGCAATATTTAAAGCTTGAAGAAGTATATTATGACATTTCAACTGTGTTCAACATACTTAGGAGTCATAAAATCTCATTTGGAAATTTTGAGTTGGCACCACATCCACCACACAAATGGAAAATGAAGAGTAAAAACAAATGGCAAAGCACAGAATGAGAGGCCAAGTCAGCTGGGAGACCACAGGCGTCAGCATTAAACACTGTTGAATATCTGAACTTAAAATGACTAAGGATGGTAAGACACAGAATATCACTCCCACTTTTAATTTGTTCAATATTTTCATAGTGTTTAAACTGCTCGTGCACTGGTAATATGTTATAAACTACACTTTATAAGAACTCAGCATGAGACAATTTCTCCTCAAATAAATTGAAAACACACTGAGTGGGAATTACCCAATATAAGAAAGGCAAGATGATTGTCCAAAGAAGAACAAACAAAATTGTTGTGGCCTGTATGACAAGTCTCTAAGGCACACAGGTGGGTTGTTGATCTCCTCTGGTCGGATAGTTTATGAAATCTGCTTTACCTAACTCTGGTTACATAAAATACGAGTCAATGAGTTTTAAAAATGTTTGTGCCACAGAAGATTCATGGTAGTATTTTCAGCTACTGTTTCCCTAAAATTGCATTTACTTCTTTTCTGTTTTCAGATCCCTTCATTAACAGGAGAAATGCTAATACCTTTATGTCCCCGCAGCAGAGATGGCAAGCTAAAGCCCAAGAGAGGTGAGTACCAGAACTTCATGGTGGGGGGAGGGGTCCCCATCACCAATCTGAATGGAGTAACAAAGAGATTTCATCACAGATTACTTCTCATTGTGTCTTAAAGTCAATGAATTAAAAACCAATATACAGAAACAACTGAATAATGAGAAGATTATTTTGTGAAAGACTCAGAAACTCAGAAAGGAGAGGGGAAGAAGGGCAGAAAGAAAAATTTTCATTTTTAAAAGAAAGTAAAAAAAATAAACAAAAAAAAAAGTTCTACCTTCCCTCCCTGTTCTTCAAATATCTCTTAGTATTGAGGTAAAGGGCTCTCTCCAGTATTCCCTTATGCCTTCTTTACTGCCTTTTCCATTTTTAAAATTTCCTCATTCTCTTTATACTTCTCAATTTTTGCCTCTCTTTGCACTTTCTAGGATCCGAGAACGCAGCAAGCCAGCCTACGAGCTCACTCGGGAAGCCTGTGATGACTACAGACTTTGTGAACGCTATGCCATGGTTTATGGATACAACGCTGCCTATAATCGCTATTTCAGGCAGCGCCGAGGGGCCAAATGAGGGGGGAAAGGAGGAATAGCTTTTGTTCTGGACTCTGAAGGCTGGTTTTGTATCCCCTTGCACTAGCATTACTGAAATATATAGACATATACATGATGCTTGTTTGTTTCCTACATAATCTGGCTACACTCTTCCTTCCTGCCCCCAGATTGATAAGTAATGGAAATGCAGTGTGTTAAAATGTGTTATTATACATAATAAACTTCTGGTTTGATACTTTCATTTTGTGAATCCGGTTTTCTTCTGGGAAAAGTGGTGAGATATTTGCATCTTCGCCCATCTAACCAAGAATAGGAAGTGCTGTTAAATCTTGTGCCTAGTGTTGACAAGCATAGCTAATAGAACGAAACTTAGAAATCACCCACCCAAGCCATTACTATCTAGATCCTTTCTTGGTTGCAAGTAGTTTATGACTGTTTCCTATTATGCATTTTCCAGAATTTTCCACTCATAAGTATGACAATTATAAGGTTCACTTCATTTATTTCTCATCTCTTATGCATCAAGATAAAAATTGACTTGTATATCAAAGTAATAGAGAAGAAGGGGAAAGAGAGAAAAGTAGATAAAAAGCAGAGGCACAAATGGAAAACAAATAACGAGATGATAGACTTAAGTCTAACTATATCAACAATCACAATATACATGATTAGTCTAAGCAATCCATTTTTATTGCTACAAATTGTTGTACATTACACAGTAAATTTTTATTATTCTTACCTTAGTCAATTGATTCTAAGTGTGTAGGTAATAAGAAAAACACTGCCTACATGTACTTAAATAGTTTCCATTTCCAGTACTCTTCATTCAGATTTCTATCTTGTGTCATTTTCCTTCTAGCTGAAGAATTTCCTTTAACATTATTCTTATAGTGCAGGTGTATTGGATTCTTTGTTTTATAAGCTACTCTTTATTTTTGAAAAATATTTTCACTGTATATTAAACCCCTAATTTGTCAGCTTTTTCTTTCAATTATTTAAAGATGTCATTCCACTGTTTTCTACATTATATTGTTTCTGAAATAATATCTGTTGTTATTCGAATCTCTGCTCCTCTGTTTACCCTATGTCTTTTATTTCTAGCTGCTTCTAAGAGTTTCCTTTTTATTGCTGGTTTTTGTCAAATTGATTGTGAGGTGCCCTAGTGTGGTTCTCCTTCTTTAGCTTTGAGTGCTTCTTGGATTGCATTAAATTTAGATATTTTTAAAGCCATTATTTCTTCAAATATGTCCCCTGTAGCCAGGCACATAGCTCATGCTACCTACTTGGGAGACTGAGATTGGGAGGATCATAGTTTGAGGCCAGCCAAGCAAATTTTTCCCAAGACCACATCTCAACCAACAGCTAGATACTATGGAGTGCATCCTCTTCCATAGGAGGATCCAGGTTCCATGCCAGCTAGGACAAAAAAAAAAGTTTGTCCCATCTCAATAGAAAAAAGCTGGGCATGGTGGCATGCACACCTGACATCCCAGTGGCAGTGAGAAATTTAAAATAGGAGAATTGTGGTCCATGCCAGCCTGGGGAAACAGTGAGACTCTTTCTCCAGAATAACCAGAACAAAAAGAGATAGAGGCATAACTTAAGTGGTAGAGCACCTAACTAGCAAGCATGAAGCCCTGGGTTCAAATGCATGGATAGATAGATAGATACAGATATATAACATTTTTATTATATATATTATGTTTTTCCCTCCCTCACTCCTTCTCTCCTCTGGAGGCTCAATATGCATTTTTAGCCACTTATACTAATCTCACCACTAACTCTCCTGGTGTTATTTTCTGGTTTTTTTCCTCTGTGTGTTTCATCTTCTAAGACTTTCTATTAACAGGTTATCAACCTCACTAAACTTTTTTTCAGCAACATCTATTCTACTACTAACCCTATGTAGTTATTTTTTTATTTTTTATCTCAGGCATTGTGCTATATAATCACTACAAGTTTGATTTCGGTGTTTTTATAACTTCCATGTTTCTACTTTTCTCTTTTAATGTCTTGCTATAGTTATAAGAACTATTTTAATGTCCTTATCTACTAATTATATCATCTATGTCAGCTCTGGTTTGGCTTTGATTAGTTCATTGTTGTAATTGTATGGATCACAATTTTTTACTTCTCTGAATTATTTGGCACCTTTTACTTGATGCTAGACAATGTAAAATTTACCTTTTTGTTTACTAGATACATTTGTATTTCTATAAATGTTCTTCAGATTTGCTCTAAGATGCAGTTAAACCACTTTGGGAAAGCTCAATCCTTTCACATCTTATTTTTAAAATACTTTTAATCTAGGGATAATTATTTCCCCACAGTAAGATAAGATCCCTCTGAGAACTGCACCCAATATTAGATGACAAGAATAGGCAATAACCCCACTAAGTTAGTGACAGTCACTGTTCCGTCTTTTCATCTTGAATGATAATTTCCTCGTGCGCATGTGCCAAATGATCCTCTGTGTGTACATGAAGGTGCACCCCCACAGATATCAAGAGCTCCTTCTCTCTGCTCTACTCTCCTATATAGTGTTTTGCCATGTGAATTACAACTACCATATTCTTCCAAGACACTCAACTGAAAATGTCAACTGGACTCCACCTTGGCTCCCTCTCACTGAGCCATAGCCTGGGTAGTCTCTTTAGGCAGTAAGCAAAGGCAATCATAGGATCCACTTGGTTTCTCATCTCACAGGGAGAGCCAGTTTAACCACTGGATGTCCGGTGTTTTAAAAACCATTTCTCCACATGTATTATCTGTTTATTTATTTCTGAAGGGAGGGTAAATCCCATCCCTGACACTCTGTCTTGGCTAAAATACCTTTAAATTAGGCAAGAGTACTTTGAATGGTCATCCCAGTCTTGGGGATTCTTTACACATTTATTACAACTACATTGCAGTTCAAATGCTCACTCAGCTTAGCCCTACTTCCCTCATCCCTTTCAGACTTTGTTCCCAATAAACCACCTGTGCGTGAATCTATGAACCTTGGAGTCTGCTTCCCAGAGAAACAAATCTATGACCGTTATACAGGTGTTAAGTAGTTGGGACTAGGTCTTCTAGCTCCAGACCTGTTTCATCACCACACAGCAGTAGATTCATGGTTTTTGAGTTGGTAAGGAACTCAGTAGTAATCTACTTCAACTCTGTACTATAATTGCGAGCAAAAATGGCTGACTGACTTGTCCAAGAGCAAGTATTTCTATATTCGAGAAATTTCCTTGTACTGGCCTGATAAAATCTAACTTATTAGATTTTTTTAATCCAATTTTAACCTAATTTTTAAAGGAATGTATACCAAAAGCCTATATATTTTTACCAACCTCACACTGGCATACTTTCTGATTTTTATGAAACTATTTGTTGTTGTTTGCTGTGTTGTTGAGACCTTAAACTCAAAATGCTCTTGCCTCTACCTGCCAAGTGCTGAGATTATAAATCTGCACCACCACAACTGGCTCTTACAAAGTTATTTTTAATGTAGTCCCCCATCTCCACATCCATCAAAATTTTACCTATCTAGCTGGACTCAGTGGCTCATGCTATAATTCCAGCTACTCGGGAGGCAGAGATCAGCAGGATCATGGTTTGAACCAGGTTCTTTCTTACCTAGGAGACCTTCCTCTGGAACTTAGACATTGCTACCTATCTGATATCTCCTAGATATGCCTTTTGCCATGACTTCCACCATTAAGAATCCCTCGCTACTGATGTGAGTTCAGAGCAAAACAGACTAATCCACTCTGCTTTTCCTACAAGATTCTGGTACTATTATCTAGGATGTGAGATAACCCTAAATCACCAAGCATTTTATAGTGCTAGGTCTCCAATAGGTAGAATACATGGGTCTGAGAACTAAGGTGTGGAAGGAAGCAGGAATGGCTAAACTTGTCCTCGTTTATAACTTGCATGAGGAATTTATATTCTCCATCCCTGAAATGCTCACCTGTGGGCCTGGAGATCCTGGTTCCTTTAGAGGGAACACTTTCACCATTGGACACAGGGAGAGTCCCATTTAAGCTCTAAAAGCCCCAGTAACTGCAAGCCCTTCGAGCTAAGAGACCTATTATTGCAAATAAAGGAATCATCTTCCTAACAGGGACAAATTACTATGCTCATCAGAAGAAATGGCTTCCATGTGTACATGGAAAATGCATCTGATACCCAGGTAATGTGTGGAGCACCTCTTGATACTTCTCAGCCCAATTGTGCTAGTAAATGGACAAGTCTATCAGCCATGGTACAACAAGGGAGAGGTGGCCAGGAATCCACAACACTCAGTAATGGGGCTCTATCTCCCTTGCCTAGTTAGGTCCCAAGATCACCAAACATGATAAGAGTGAGAGAATTCCAGAATGGTTAATGTTTAAGAGGAGACAACATGTGTCAGTAGTGGCCTTGCAACCAGCTGCAGCAGCACGGGCAATAGCAGTGCTACCAACCTTCATAAACATGCTGGCTTGTCCCCGCGTGTGAGCTGGTCTTCCAACACAAGACTGTACCAAAAGAGAAAGTGCAGAGCTGAGGAAGAGGAGATTGTTGTTACATAAAACTGAGAGATAAATTTCCAAAAAACCACCACAGCATCCAGGAAAATGTGACTATGATAACTTTTCCTGAGAAAGAAATCAACCAGAGTCATGGAGAAGCTGCTCCTAGAACATTTCATATGGAGCTAGTGCAAGTATAGACTGTCATGGATTGTGTAGTGCAGTGCAAGATCCCTGATCTAGGGGTAAGATGCTTCTCCTTTCAGATGCCCTTCAGTAGTTGGTAGCTTCAGCTGCCTCATTTCCTCTCCTAAAATTGCCTCAGCTGAAGAGAGTCACCTTGCCTCCATTACATCACTTTCTAGAACAGCCATATCCCAAATCTGGTCAATGAAGATACCTTAAAGCAACTGAGGCTAATAGGAAAAGGGGAACAGGTACTAGAGAAAAGATTAGATCAGAAAGAATTAACCTAGAAGGTAACACCCACGCACAGGAAATCAATGTGAGTCAATGCCCTGTATAGCTGTCCTTATCTCAATCAGCAAAAACCCTTGTTCCTTCCTATGATCGCTTATACTCTCTCTACAACAAAATTAGAAATAAGGGCAAAATAGTTTCTGCTGGGTATTGGGGGGGGAGAAGGAGGGGGCGGAGTGGGTGGTAAGGGAGGGGGTGGGGGCAGGGGGGAGAAATGAACCAAGCCTTGTATGCACATATGAATAATAAAAGAAAAAAAAAAGGTATAAAGATCCTGATCCTAGCATTATCCAACCTGTGATTGCCTGTGTGTGTGTGTGTGTGTGTGTGTGTGTGTGTGTGTGTGTGTCTGTTTAGTAATGAAGCTTAAACTCAGGGCCTCGTGCTAGCTAGGCAGCTGCTCTACCACTTAAGCTACACCCCCAGCCCTGATTGCCTTTTTTTACATTTTTTAAGTTTTCATATTATTGTGGTACTGGTGGTACATTGTGACTCTGATTGCTTTTTCTTATCTTCACTCCGCTTGCCAGTTCTATATTCAAAGATCAGGATGTGTCATGGCTTAATTGTTCAGTTTGTGACTGTGTATTTTGAGTAACAGGAAGGCAGAAGTAAGATATGGGAACCCCTCTTAGTCTCTAATTCATCTAAGGAGTGAAACTGACTCCAATAGCTCTGATTTGAAAATGGAACCCCCTACTCCTCCTCAAGTATGTTGATACATACAGACACTGCACTAGGAGATTGATCTGTAATTCCTTTAGAGATATGAACTGGGTGACCTGTTGGGGTTTTTTTTTTCTCCATCTCTCATTTTTCTGAATTCAGGCATTGAAAACTAACCAGCAAAAAAGAAAGCCAGGAACTTGAGTCATCTGTGGTTGTTAAAACATGAGGTTAAGCTTTCAAAAATACTGTTCAAGAAATGTGCTCATTGCTCACTTAGTTAATAGAAGAGATTTTTTTTATGGTGTTTAACTAGAAACCCTCTGATTTCTCTCCTTTGGGTAGAGCAGTACACAAAATTTGTGTCTACCTCTTTCATCTAAGGATAATGACCACTCCTTCTAACCACAAATAAAGTAGGAAATAACCTGCATATACTTACATGTTTTTAATCATTTTGAGAGAAATTTCCTCCTTAAGGGGAGTCAAGGAAAGGTCCCTAAAGGATTATGATTTTGTATTATAAAATTATTCAAAGAATAATACTTGATCCTAGGAGTGTATTAGACCTCAAACATGAGACTATAGTGAAATAGAAATTGTAGAGCTGAGAAAGAGGATAGAATTTTTTCATTATACTGGTAAATATACTTCTACAGAAAGACAACAATATCCAGGAAAATGGACTAGAACTACAGCGGTTAGGAGAAGCCCTGGGGCACTTTTACACTCATGTCTTTTAAACATAAAAGGTAATAAGGAATTGAAAGAAAATATAGGAAAAATTTACATCAACATTTCCCAAATGAGAATTCTAAAGAACAATCTATCACAGTCAGTACTCTGCTGAAAGTTGTTCTATGCCCAAACAAATTCTATTACCTTAATATATTTCCCCTTGGATATTCACATATGTAAATACATGTGGCTATTTTAGGTCTGTAAAGCTTTCTGTGTAGTCTATCAGTAAAGTAATCTATTTGAGTCTGATTAAGGCAGGGTTTGTAAGATAACATGACAATAGAATGTTCTCTTCCAAAGGCACTGATCAACCTCTTGCCGAATACTTTTTAGAACCTCTAATCAAGTCCAACCTACCTCTTTCTCTCTATCTATGGCATTCCAAGCATGCATGTGGCACTTAAAATATTTTCCATATACCTCCATCGCACAATGGTGGCTAGTGTAGCAGTGTGATTTGTACTTACAAACTCCAGAATTATGAAATTCTCTAGGTCATATTATGCTCTCATTTTCTTACATTGAATCAATTTAAACATTCTCTTTCAACAAAACAGACTCTATTCTACTGATGCATTTCTCATTTCTTCTTTTCAATTTTCTACACCTGATGTGTGGCTTCGACACCTTCACTCTCCCATGCATCTTCTTCTGAATACATTCTATTTATCACTGTTGTGCAGGATCCATTGGAAAGTAATTGTATGCACATATGAATAAAAAAAAGTAAAACAAATTGTGCAATTATTGCACCTGCTTATGATCCAAACCTTTTTGCATCCTTGCAAGTCTAAACCTGCTTTTGCTCCTTTCACAGTTGCTTCTCACTAGTGACCTGTTAAAACCTTCAGGCTTTTTTTTTTTTTGTCCTTGTGGTACTGAGAATTGAATCCAGGGCTTCATATATGCTAGGCAAGTACTCTACTGCTGAGCTGCATCCTCGAAATTTCCCCCATCCTATTCTTGTGAGCACATTTGTATCCTAAATGCAAAATATATTTGATCCCTTTCTAAATACCATCTTGTTGAATACAACAATGGAGATATTTTTATTGATTTTATTAGCTGTCTCTTAAGGATATGAACCAGCTGAAGTTTGATGAGAATGTCTTCAGCTCTAAAGCTGAGTAAAACATGATGACCAATAGGGATTAGCAACAGACACACCAGAAGGAAAGAGCCAATGAGTCAAGGTGAGGGAAGGCGTGGAAGGCAAGTCCAGAGAAGAGTTTTAATACTTGACTTGAACTGTATTCACTGCTGCTATCGCCATGTATTCAGATTAGTTCAGTCTGCTATATTGAAGATCCCAGTATAGTGTTAGGAAGCTAATGAACTCATTTTATGCCTATCTGTGTTCAGTCACTTGGCCCTGCTAGCTTTGTTCCATTATCATTCATATGCCTATGATACAAAATGATTAGATAATATATAATCCAGCGCAAACCCTGCTAACTGGATCATGAGGACAGGAGGCAGAGGAAAGCTTTCTTAGGAGTTTACAATGAATCAGACACAGGTTCCCATATGAAGCACTATTTTAGAGCATGGCCCAGTCCAGGCCTGTCTCACTCCCTGCCACCCCAGAGCTCTGAGTCCATGTTAGGCAGGTGTTCACAAGTGCTTTGTAGAAAGACCTGAGACCAAGTCAGTCCGATGTAGACTATGACAACAAAAGAGACCTTTCTTTAGCCTCCTCACCTTTCCTTCTAGTTTCTCTTTGTGTCTCTACTCTTTCCCTACCTACTGGCCAAAAAAAGTTGCCCTGGTCTTCCCAAGGAGATGTCTGAAATTTTAAATGGAATTTGGAAAGGACCATGTTGCCATAGAAATTAGTCTGAAATAGTGACCTTAAAGGTAGCAAAGCAAACTTCTGCACAAGACATTCTGAGGCAGGCCTCCAAGCATCCCCCTCAAATCACATCATATAGTAGCAACCTAGCCAACCAAAATATAAAGTCTCTTCTTTCCAGGTGAACAGTTAGCCAGGTTTCTCAAGCTGAGAACCCAGGGTAGACAGAAATAGGACCCAGACCAACTGGATCTCTGAGTGGTTATCTAGGTGCGGAAGTATGTCTGAACCCCTCAGAATTATGAGGTTCTGAAGTCCTTGTCTTTATATGGCATCTGTGAGAAGTTAGTACTGGTTTGAAGGAAGAGCAGTCTAGGCCTAGGATATCAGTTGTGAATGTGGATCTAGAAGACAGAGAGAGAGAGAAAGAGAGAGAGATGAGAACAAAATGATATGTGATCTCAGTACAGCACAACCCTTCTCCCACCCAGTTCAGTGTAAACCAAGTTCAAAGTCTTTTCCACACAAGCTCTGCCCTTAATTCTACCCTATCAGCCTGAATGTATGGCATTAATTTTCCTTTTTAAAATAAATTTATTTTACATGTTATCACATCCATATATTATTTCTACTCAATCTAACAGCATCTGTAGGGAAAGGCAAAGTGGATATTATTATCCAGTCTCAGAGCTATGGAAACTGAAAGCAGTTAAGTAACTCACAGGCAAGATAAAAGCAAACCAGCACTGGGACTCAGTTTTTAATATCTGATTAGATATCTCCTAGCACTCTAGATAAGAAGCTTAGAGAATCTTTTTGCAAAGGGAAGACTAGAAGTAGACAGGGCAATGTGCAAAATGACTAGACTTTCAACAGTATAGAAACCACAAGACCCACCATAACACAGGAGAAAGTATTGAGAATGAAGACCCCTCTCCGCATCTATCTTTCAGTTTCTGCTAAGACTTTCTAGGAGGTCACAAAGTCACACACTTGCATTCAGTCTAAAAAGCAGTTATCAGTGACTGGTATCAGTTTCCTTTGTAGAACAAACTAGATCCCCTGGACAAAATCAAATAATTTTTCAAGAGGGAAAAATAAACCTGTACTTTAAAAATATTTATAGGTTTTTTTTTTTCCTTTTTCCTTTGCACTCAGTGACCTAAAAGATGAAAAGAAGGTCTTGGGCCAAACCGAAATGTGTGCATGGTTTTTCACAAGCTGAGTTGAATTTGTAAATGTTGCAGTCAGAAAGTTTCAAAGTCATGATTCAGGTCCGTGCCTGCCTGGCCTGTACATACTTACAATTCTAAACGATGACATGATTTATTTCCTTCATTTTAAAAGCAAATGTGTATTGCCTGTAGAGGTTAAATAAGAACTTGATGGATAGATTAAGGATTTTAGATATTCAAGCTCTAGAATTGGCCCTACACTTTCTACAAAGTTGTTGCAATATCCATATTCATAAGCCTCTCAGTTTCTAAGAGCTTTCATGTCAGGCTGCTCCACAGTATAGCTATTTTATCTACCAATGAAATTTTTTTGGCTCTCCTAATGCTAGTACCTGTCAATCTGTTTTCAAAGGAAATTGACAAAATGTCTTCCTTGCTGCCTTGACTGCAAAATGAACTGCAAAGTAAGTCTGGACATGGCTGGATGCACTAAAATGAAGGGTTCTGGATGTTCCCCATTTAGTGGTCACACTTTTGTTTCCACACCTCATCACTGCTGATGTTTTAGGACATGTGGCTTTTTTGAAAGGGTAGGTTGGAAGGCTCACTTCCTCCTGCACCCCCACCTGTCCTTCTCGGGGCCTCATTGTGACTCATTTCCAGTGTCTCTTGCCATGTCTTCTCATATCCAATCTCTAGAACCAGAGGGCCAAAATTAGAAGAGCAGACCTTTTTATTCGTTTGAGCTTTCCTTGTGCCATTATCCCATATAACCTACCTTTCCCCTTTTGAAAGCTCATGTGAGCATCTCTTAAATCAGAATGGTTGTCTCTATCCTGCTCATTTCATGAGATGGGCTCTGAGAGATAAGGCATTGTGTCTAGAAGAGAACAAACGCAAAAAGGAAAGGTTCGATTTAAAACTAAACTCGGTGATCAATGGCTAAAAAAATAAGTATTGTTTTATTTGGAGCTCAGAAGGCATGTATGACACACAGGATGAACAGGCAAAGTTCTAACAAGTGGAAAGGAAAAAAGTGCATGCTTCCCAATGATGCAATTATGAACAAAGGGTAAAAAAAGACAGGCTGAAAGACCCATTGGTAAAATAAATGTAAAATCCAAAGGAAGTTTAAATTTGTAAATGGCCATGGAGTAAGCTTCTTGTTACAAATATGTTTAAATGTGGGCCATCACCTCTGGACAGGGACAAAAGAAAAGGAAATTCTTGAATTGTAAAACCAGATGAAGCTTCATATCTTAAAATTCTATGATTCTTATCTATGCTGAAAAGGGAAAGACAAAAAAACCAATACTTCTGTCTACAATGCCAGCCATCAGCTCCCTTCTACTCAGATCAGAGAGAGGGTTATACAGTAGTGAAGATGCAAAACAGAGACTGAAAGATGTTAGGTATTCCAGGACAGACAGAATGGCCATGTGAGGGAAGGTGGATAGGAGCTGATTATAACTGACCTGTAATTATTTCTGAGTTAAGTAAGGAGCAGCTGTCAGCATTTTAGGCCCGTATCTTGACTCTTTCTTACTATGCACAAATGAATACATTGTTTTGCATAACCGATTTAATTATTTAGGTCTCATTATAAGCAAGTCCTTGGTTGTGAGTTAAATGTAGCCAAAGCAGGTAGGTGACTCCTGTAGTTCAGATCCTCAGTGTCCCCTCAAAGATCTATGTGGTAAAGGCTTGTTCCACAGGGTGGCACTATTGGGAGGTGATGGAGCTTTTGGAAGGTGGGGTCCAATGAGAGGTCTTCAGGATTTGGGGGACATACCCTAAAAAGGAATAGTCAAATCCCAACCCCTTCTCTTCCTCTCTTTTGCTTTTTGGTCAGGAGGTAAGCAGTTTTTGCTCTGCTATGCACTTCCTGACATGATGCTCTACCTTGCAACAGGCCCAACCAATCATAGACCAATGAGACCAGTGGATCATGGACTGAAAGCTCTAAAACTGTGTGCCAAAAAAAAAAATATTTCTCTTTTTAAAATGATTATCTCAGGTATTTGTAACAAAAAATGGAGAGCTGACTACACAATAACTAAGAGTTTGACAAGGAAGAAAAGAAGGAATTTCTATTACTCTCTAAGCATCTCTGTGTTTCATAACCTTAGGTGTAATTAGACTAAGATAATCATGCATTATTCATTTTATATTGCTATAGTCCATGTGATGTAATAGAAATTAAGCTGAGCTTAAAGAATCTACGACAGCAAAGATGAGTCTTATGCCCAGTCTTGACACGTATTAGTTGTGTATTACTTAAACAAAGTCATGTAGCCTATCTGGAAAGTAGGGCTGATTATATCTGTTATACCTGCCATATATGTTATTATGAGGAATACATTTTTAACTGTGAAGTGCGTATTTAGAATATGCATAAGAAGAGATGGGCTGGAGGTGTGGTTCGAATGGTAGAGTGTTTTCTTAGCAAGCTCAAGGCCTTGAGTTCAAACGCTAATACTGTCAAAAAAGGAGAGAGAGAGAGCATACCAGAGCTAGGTTAGATATTTTCATCTATACTATTTTATACTTCTTGATATAGAACTCATAAAAGATGACTTGTTATCAGATCATAAATCATTTTGTTTTGTTTTGTTGTAACTTCCAATACCAATCTTCAAATATAATTTCCTATGTGATATATGTAGGGATGTGAAAATAATTTCTGTGTCTCTGCATTTTCTAAAAGTCAAATACTTTTAAAGTAAAAATGATAAATAATTTTATCATATAAAAGACCATTCAAGGTAAGATAATAAAACAGCTTTGTCTTTGGTATCTCTCCTTTTCCTTTCCCTTGGCCTTTGACCAACACTCCTTACTTCTAAGTAAAATGCAATTAGCTCCTTCAACTAACTCATGCCCTTTTACAAATCCCCCTTGGCAAACAATCTGCAGTCAAGCTTCCTGATACATGGAAGTGTTTATGACCTTTTGCATAGATGACTATCATTTAAGATTCATCTGCAGCCATAGTCTGAAAGCCTAGACCCTGTTTAATTTAAGCAGCTTGGAGAGGCTCAGACACAGTGTGCAAATTGATCATGTGGGTATAGTTACCTCCTCTTCTCCCTCTACTGACTCTGGAGAGTAACGGTTCTGATCGTTGAATTATAGTAAGTTCTTAACACTAGGCCAATGTGTGAACAATGCTGAGACTGAACTTTTGGTGTGAGTAGCTCTTTTTCCTGGTCATTAGTCACAAAATGTCAATGTTTGTGTAACTACAGGCAAAATCCAGAGGCACCAGCTTGACCAAAACTTTCCTTTCTCAATATTACAGTACAGTTTTTGTACACAACCTACATGAATGTGGAACTGTGTGGTTATAGTACATTGGCTGGAAAATTATGTTTTCCTTGACAGCAATTAGGGTTCTGCCCAAAGATCTTTCAGTCTGAAACAACATTTAAAGGCATATTTTTTAAACCAAGGGAAAAAATACTATTAATGAAGTAATGAAATCCACATCAGGTCCAGAAAACCTATATTACATTTCAGCTAAAATATCACTCTTACTGCTCTCTACATTTGCACAATCACACAGTGTCCTTCAGTTAATATGCTACAATTAAACATATAAAATGTACATTGAATTCATAAATCCTTTATTTTAAAAATTAGCAAGTCATCTTTTAGCTAATTCTTTCTATATGAAAAAAATAATAGTCCTTTAAATGTCCATGACAGAACTGAAATCCAATGAGCAAACAATACCAGGACAACACAACCTTTAAACAAAACCCACTTCCACCAGAGGATATGCACTTAAAAATATAGTTGACTCCTAACACAACTAGTTGCCAAAAAGTATGAAGAATTTATGGATTTCTTGAGCTCACCAACAAAATTCAAAAGACTCCTCTAAAACAAAAGTTCTTGTCTCTACTCAACTTCACCAAACCCCTGGGTTGGGGTGTGGTTCAAGTGATAGCATGCTGGCCTAGCAAGTGTGAGGCTCCAGCCTCAAATCCCAGTACCACAATTAAAAAAAAAACTTCACGAAACCTAAGTTTTAACAATAAAATGATATCAAATTCTAGAACAAATTAGGTACATTAAAATGATGAAACTATTATTGTCATTGATATAAAAGCAACAGGAACAAGAATTATATCAAGCTTTTAGAGCCCAGGGAAGTTTCAGGAAGACCTAAGGAAAAAAATTAAACAAACGTTTGGCATAAGAAGCCAGCAATCTGGGTATGGTGGTGCACACTTATAATCCCAGCACTCAGGAAGCTGAAGCAAGAGGATTGCAGGTTCAATCTGGGTTACATAGTAAGACCCTGTCTCAAAAAAAAAAAAAATCCAGAGAATTTGGAAACCATGCAATATATGTCCGTGTCTAAGAGCTCCAATGTCTGAATCAGCTATGAGTTTGGTTATGTGGATTGTTTTCTCTCATATTTGTGGTTGGTGTGGTATGGTGTGTGTGTGTGTGTGTGTGTGTGTGTGTGTGTGTGTGTGTGTGTGTGTGTTAAGGGAGAGAGAGAGAAAAGAGGGAGAATTTTTTTTACTGGATGCTGGATGTTGTGTGTAAAAGAACAGTAAAGACTCAGGTAAAAATGTACTTATGCTCTGAAATAAACACACATTGTCTTCTGTTGGTGTTTGAGCCAATCTAATCAACTGTTAAACTGGGTTTGAGTTTGGTTTTGTTCTAATTGCTTTCAGGGAGCCACGACTTCATACTCCTACAATTGTGGGCCGCTATTGCTTTATACCTGGTGTGAAGTCTGAGGAGGAGAGAGATCTTCTCCAAGTTTCTGTTCTGCTCTCAGTTCTCAGCAGGCCCTGTGGTCTGCACTTTAGAAATGGGTGGAGGGAGGGGTTCTCCACTCTCCTGGCATAGCCTCGGTCTTCTCAGACTTAGGAAGGACTCGTGTGCCTGGGCTGGGGGATGGGCTTCCTCAGAAGTGCTCATCTGTCTTCCCCTCTCGTCTCCCTACCAACTCCACCTTGTACCTTTGAGAGATCTTGTATGGGAGGTCCCACCTCTTCCCCAAAGGTAGCAGACCTCTGCCTTGTGTCACTGCAGGTCCCTGAACCTGACAGGTGTCTCTGCCCTGCCCCTAGGGCACATGACTTGCTTTACTTGGAGAGCAGAGTCAAAGAAAAATGGGGTTGGGGAGGATTGTACTTGTTTTCATCTCCAAGGCCAAATCTCTCTGATCACTTGCTTGTCCTGTCTTCAGTCTTTTTTATGGATACCCAGTGGAGGCTCATGGAAAACACCTTGAGAATGAATGTCTACTCTCCTTGGGTCTGAGTCATGAAAGATTCTAAAATGACTCATGACCTTTAAGAATTTGTTAAAATCTTTCTGTTTCTATCCACATTAATGTCAGCTGCCTTTTTATCCTCTACTTTGTTTTTGTTTTTTGTTTGTTTGTTGTCTTTGTGGGCCTGGGACTTAAACTCATGGTTTTGTTTGCAAAGTAGTTACTCTGCCTCTTGAACCACACAGCATTATCCTCTACTTTGACAAAGGTGAAGTCAAGTGCCCCATTTCTCCTCAGAGGGACTGTCCCTCAGAGGGACTGTTTACTTGGCTGTCTTGTGACCTTGGCTTTTCTAGAGGTTCAAAAATAATTTATGATATTGTAGATTATCCAGCTCTGTTCTCCTTTTACGGAAGGAAATGACATGCTCTTAAGGTCTCTACATCCTACATGAAATAAATCACATAGGGCTGGCAAACTAATACCTAAGGAGTCCAGGTAGAGATCATACATTATTAAACTAGTATAAGAATAAAAAGTGTGACTTGTGACTAAATGAAAAATGCATGACCCACCTGAAAGCCTGCAAATAATATTAAATAGCATTATGTATGCTAAGCTGGAAAGATCATTTGAATTTACTGACCATAAATTTGATCCATAGTTAAGATGTCAGTGGATTTATATGTATTCAAACCTGCTTGAGAAACTGGTTGATACATAACAAAAGAAAACTTTAAAATGTGTCATTTTCAACCTTGAAGGAGTTCATTACTTAATCCTGTGATATTTTTAATATTTGAATGAAAATGAAAAAAGAATAGCATTCCAGTTTTTGCATGAAATTAAGCCAGGAGTTATTGCTAATATGTTTCATATTAAGATTCATGAAGTCTTTGACAAGCTAAAATAAAGAGGCTTAATATGCATAAATGTTAGGTTCTAAAATTGGTCTTGACAAATCTGCTTCAAATTTACAGGTGTGCATGATTAGTGAGACCTGACTTAAAAATTAAGTTCATCTGAGAAAAATATATGATTTCCAATAGGTAAAAATTCAGTGAGACAAAGAATGACATAATTACCCTCACTTCCTCTCCCCCCACAAAAAAAGCAGCTTCACCTTAGGTTACATCAGTGGAAGAAGTCAGAAGAAAGGAAGCTTTTAGTCCCACAAGCTGGACACATGTGCAGTGTCCTGGTCCACATTTCACAAGGGTCACTGACTTACTGGAACTCAGAAAGAGGGAGATGGCCAGGATGATAGTGAGTCTGGAAACTGTGTCCTCTAAGGAGCTGTTGAGTCAGAATGTTGAGTCTGGAAAGGGAAACTTGCAAAAACAGAACAGCATCCTCAAATATTAGGAAAGAGCAGTGAGGAAGATTTGCCTCCAACATGAAGACCAGTGGAACAGAATAAAGGACCCAGATTTGAATCCATGCAGCTATGCTCACCTAATCTTTGACAAAGGTGCCAAAAACATACGATGGAGAAAAGACAGCCTCCTCAACAAATGTTGCTGGGGAAAGTATTTATCTGCCTGCAGAAAACTGAAACTAGATCCACGCCTGTCACCCTGTACTAGTATCAACTCAAAGTGCATTAAGGACCTTAATATCATACCTGAACCCTTGAAGCTAGTACAAAGAAAGAGCAAGGAATACACTGGAAGCAATAGGTACAGGCAGGGACTTCCTCAGTAGAACCCAAGCAGCTTAGCAACTAAGAGAAAGGACTGACAAATGAAACTACATGAAATTTGAAAGCTTCTGTACAACAAAATACATGGCCTGTAAACTGAAGAGTAGGAGAAAATATTTGCTAGCTATACATCAGACAAAGGACTGATAGCCAGAATATACAGGGAACTCAGAAAGCTAAACTCTCAGAAAATCAATGACCCAATAAAGAAATGGGCAACTGAAATAAACAGAATTTTTCAAAGGAAGGAATCCAAATGGCCAAAAAACACATGAAAAATTGCTTACTATCCCTGACCATAAAGGAAATGCAAATCAAAACCACACTAAGATTCTACCTCACTCCTGTTAGAATAGCTACCATCAAGAATACCAACAACAAATGTTGGCAAAGATTCAGGGAAAAAGGAACACTGATACTGATAGTGGTACATGTAAACTAGTATAATCATGATGGAAAAAAGTACAGAGGCTCCTCAAAAAACTAAAAATAGGTCTGCCATATGACCCAGCAACATCACTCCTAGGGATACACCTGAAGGAATATTCCTGAAAGTTACTCCAAAGGCACCTGCACAGCCATGTTTACTGCAGCACTATTCACAATAGCCAAGCTATGGAAACAGCCAAGATGCCCCACTACCGACAAATGGATTAAGAAAATGTGGTATTTATACACAGTGGAATTTTATTCAGCCACAAAGAATGAAATATTTTCATTTGCAGGTAAATGGGTGGAACTGGAGAACATCATCTTAAGCGAGGTTAGCCAGTCTTAGAGGCCAAAAGCTACATATTCTCTGCATATGTGGATTATAGATCTGAAACAAATGCAGTAATATTATTGGACACAGGTCACACACTAAGGGGAGTCCATGAACGGGAGGGATAGGGCAAGGAAAGGAAACCAAAAACTTGAATGTGGTTGATGTGCTCACTGTATAGGAATGAATATAGTAATCTTAAACTGGCCGAGGCCACTATGGAAGGGGGTTAGGAAGTAGTGAAGAAAGGAGTCTAGTAGAGATGAACCAGTTTGGATTGTAATACACATGTGCATGGAAACAAAACAAGGAATCTCCTTATGTAGTTATCTTTATCGCAAACTAGCAAAAACATCATGTTTTTCTTATTATCTTTTGTTTTTTCTTCTATAAAATTGGAGAATAGGGCAGAACAGGTTCTGCCCTGAGGCAGGGGGGTGGAGGGGGAAGGTGGCCCAAATTATGAATACACATGTAGGTAAATGCAAAAACAATAAAAAATGAATTTTTAAAAAGAAAATATTGAGGGAGTGATCAGGGCAAAGAACTTTATTAACTCTAAATGAGGTCTAGTCTTGAGATACTCTGAAGATCACCCAGTCTACACTAAGCCAAACCATTATAGTTTAACTTTCTAAAACCTCAATTTGACTCCTAATGGAAACCTCCATTAAGGATTTCTCTTCATTGAAAGTGGAAAGATACATTTCTCAGTTTCTAAAATTCACAGAATTCTACTTTGCTGTTACCTTATCTCCTAGCATTTATGTCCTAAGTCTTCACTAATAATCTGGGCTTGGCTAGTTCTCAGTTGTCATTCTGAGATGCTCCCATCTTCCTATTCTCATAAATCAATTTTTTCTTATGTATTACAATGGGACAGGAGGTGTTTAATGGAAAGAAACCTGGTTTTAGTAAGAAGAAAACTTTATTCTCACATTACATATCTAGGCCTCAGGATATTTTAATTAAAGTTATTAGATATCATTCTGACAATGGAAAAATCATGCATTAGTTTATATCTAAATCAAAATCTTACCCAATTCATAATTACTATAATTATTATTAGGTTTCTCTCACAAGAGAATGAGTTGTATTAGTGGAAACATTGCCTTAATACCAGCCTTAAAAATGTACCTAGTGTGTAACAGATGTTCTATGAATTTCTTGAATATGGCATGCTTAATAAATAAATAGATAAATAATATCTCATCCACTAAATCTTCAAAATTCTCTAAAATTGATATCATTTGGATAATGTAGTTGAGAAATATTTCTATACATTATTGAAGGTAGTGTGGGGAAATCTTGACTGTAAAATATATAAATAGATACACCCTTTGAACCAGGAAATTATCTTCTAGGAGCTTATCGTCCATTTAAAATCATGTAATCTACAGAGAAATGTGCACACTCTGTCATTTTTGTATTGAATAAACTTTGGAAATAACTTCAACACCATCCTAAGGAGAGAAGTTTATAAATTTGGTACATTGTTAACAGATACTAATATAGAAACATCTTTATGATTTTTAAATGATAAAAGTGAAGTGCATCAGTGTTAAAGTACTTTACCATTTTTAATATTTTGGGAGAAAAGAGCATATCTTTGTATTGGCTTTTATATATATAAATCCTGGAAAGCTAAATAAAGACTATATAATAATGGTTGGCTATCTGGCCATAGGGTGGTGACTGATAAGGAAGAACTTTGTAGAAAACATTTACTTTTTATACTTTTTGAAGTTTGAATCATTTTAATGTTTGAATCTATTTTAAAATCAAAATATAATAAATATAATTGGAGTACCAAAAATAGTGAATTAGTTGAAATTAGATGAAACTGATATAATAAATGCTATATGACATATTATTACCTTTGGGGTAAGGTAGACTGAGACATTTTCTATTCTGGTTAGTGGGGGATAATGTTTTATTTGATCTGTGTGCCATTAATTGTTAACTAATGTAAGATATATATCATATCTCAGAGCAAGGGGAGAGCCAAAGTTCTGTAAGCGTAATGTCAGGCAGGTTTATGAATTATATAAAAATACAACCAGTATTATGTTTGTGGTGGAGTGTTCATTCTTCAAGTAGGTGAGAGTTTTTGAAATAAACATTAATCTTCAAATTGGTGGAATGTATTTATTTGCCTTCAGATGTTCATAGAACCTAAGAGGAAAACAGCTTTAGCATAAGTTAAAAACACTTCATTTTTCTGTCTCCACTCCATCCAGGAAAAGATGGCTCACTCTTCCCATCTCCCCAGACTTCATCTTCCTTCAACAGAGAAGTAATACTTATGTGGAGGAGAAATATCATCAATTTTTAATAGCAGACAGAAGCTACAAATTGTTCAAGACACAGCCAGAACTGAGGACACCAGGTTATTTATATTCCTGGGGAGGGGTCTGTGATCCTACAAAAGTAGGAGAAGAGGTGAGTGCCATTCAAGAAGCAGAATTCTGAGCCACACGAAGCACTCACCCACTATGATTCATTAGAAAAGTAGATTCAGCCTTCCTCAGTTACACCCCTCTGCCCAGTAGCAAAGACACACCGTGTAGAGATACGGGGAAGAAGCTAACTATACAGGGCGCCAATATAAGCCTCATATAAAGGCCTCCAGTTTATTGTTCCCTAATGAACAAAATGGAAATTATAAAGGGTTATTGAACATAAAATCAGTATACCGGTGGTATCTCAATTTCAAACAAGTGCAAAACTGAATTTCCAATTACTGATCCAAGGAATGCAAAGAATTGGTGGTGGCGGGAAACCCTGATCTACTAAGCAAGCCCAATATACATAAGGAACAAATAGGGTTTCAAGCAAAACAAAAGCCAAAGTGGGGGAAATGCTGAAAGTGCAGGAAAAGGTGTAATAGAAAACTCTAGATTTCCATTATGTGAACCAGTACTTGCCCCGCAAATACTGGGTCATCCCATACATATGTATATACATTTTTAAAACCCAAAACCTCACTGGATGAGATAGCAGGGACACTCATCTAATGGTGCCATTCTTCCCATGCTCCATCACCCGTTTCTGCCATCCTGTTTCCCATGGAGGGGCCCACACAATGGGAAACAGCCTCACATGGGGGCCTTTGAGGGACTCTGGGCCCTGGGCCCTGGTGTGAGATGTGGAGTCCTCAGTGGCTGCTCTCTTCATCCCAGAACTTGGTCTTAGACTTATCTGTGATCACAATTCCTCCCTAGGATTATAACTTCCAGTACCCTCAGTCCTCTGTCTTGCAACTTTTAGAGTTTCTACACTCCACAAAAAACTGGGAATCCTAGGAATATACATCAATTCTAATCTACATTCTCTAGCTAATCAATCTGACTAGTATTCCCTTCTTCATAGTGTTAGGACCCGGAATCCTATTCCCCCGAGAGACAGAGAGCCAGGCGTGAATGTAATCAACAAAGCAGAGTTTATTGGGCTGGCTAGCCAGGGTCGAGCTCCCACACGGACACGCAGGACCGGTTAGGAAAACACCTAACACAGGGAAGACCCTGAGCCTCTTTAGGGGAAATCTTATATAGACCGCGGTGGCATGCATATTTTCATTATCAACATTGGGCAAGCAGGCAGAGCACATCTTGCGCGTACCTCACATCTTGCACGTACTTCACATCTTGCATGTACCCCCCGCTCACGTTCCCCACATTCTATATGCCCTAACTGAGCCCTGCCGCATTGCTTATCTTATCTACATGGGGTGTTTGGTACTGGTTTCTCCAACAAGGGGGTTGGGGCCCGCTGAGACCTCCTATTCCTTTCATTCCCCCCTTTTCTTATGGCCTAAATTGAGGAATCATTCTCAAGGGGATGAAGAGCCTGATATTGTTGGCGGAGGACCAGAAGTTGGATAGTATTAATTTGACTTTTGACAAAAGTCATAAGTCGGTTTAGAATCCAGGGTCCTATGGTAACAAGTAATAGGATGATTATTATTGGCCCTGCCAATGTAGATAAAAGGGTAGCCAACCATGGGGACTGGTTAAACCAAGACTCGAACCAGCTTTTCCTGGCCTCTTTTTTTCGTTTTTTTTGTTTTAGGCTCTTTTGAAGTTTAGACATGGAGTCACGAACAACTCCGGTATGGTCAGCGTAAAAACAACATTCTTTCCCTAGAGCAACACATAGTCCCCCCTTTTGGAGGAACAAGTCTAGACCTCGTCGGTTTTGAAGTACTACCTCAGACAGGGAAGTGAGGGATTTTTCTAGGTGGCTAATGGAGGTTTTTATTTTCTCTATATCTTTGTCTATGGCTGTACGCAGCGAAGACATCCCTTTTTGCTGGGTGGCCAAAGAAGCTATGCCGGTTTCTGCTCCCGCTAACCCTAGGCTGAGTAGGGTAGCAATAGTTACTGTGGAAATAGGTTTTCTCTTTTTTTTTTTTAACCATTTTTGTATTTTAGTATGAATATAGACTTTCTTTTGAATGATAGAGGATGCGGGGCAGCACAGTCACTATAACACAGAATTCTTTAGAGCTGTTAAACACCTTAGTTGATAGGCACGTGGTGAGTCCAGACCGCGAGCATAGCCACCACCCATTGTCCTTTGGAATTACCCATTTAATAGCATTTTCCCAGGTAGAACTGGCGTTAATAACAGTACCTAAGTCCCGTTTGTTCTTTGGCACTTTTTCTAAGCAGGTTTTTTGGCCGCTTACCTGCTGTATGGTCAGACCTCTCTTACGGTCTCCCCAGGAACATTGAGTAGGGTTTTTCTCAGATGAGGTATCATGAGTGGTGTTTAGCCCTATTGCCTCATAGAATGGGGGCCTCACATCATAACATAACCAACAGGAGTTAGTCATGTTAGGGTTGGTGTGGTTTAACGTCAGGAAGGCAGCACCCACTAGCTCCCAGAGGGGGTCTTTAGATCCGGTCATGAGACTGGGCCTTACCAGGGGAGGGCTGGTTTTTGATGGTCTTGGAGTTGTAACATTAGCCTGGGCTATGGTTGAGGGAAGGTGATGAGCTGTGGAAGGTCGGGGAGGTGGCTTTACATAGGGTGGCCTAAGTACCTTATTAGGGCCTATTGTTAGAGTAGAGACTGGTTGTTGCACACGCCGCAAAGTAAAAAGGGCTCCTGGATGATTTGTTTTGTAGAGTCTGACTTCCCAGGATTTACCCAATTCCCAATTCGTTGTCTTTTTTCCTAAATCAGTGAAATTTATCATAATGGGATTACAATTGGGGGGAGTTGGGCATCCCTTATTTATAGGTCTAGGTTGGTGGTATGTAATGCCAGATTGAGAGACTCTACTTAATTGAATAAGGTCCCCCTGTTTGGGGGGTGGCCACCATATATCCCCTGAGCTCTCACAACCTCATGACTTACAATAATAGTCTGCGATTCCTCCACATTTTTTTTTGTGGTTGGGTTGGGGAGCGGGGCAGACATAGAAGTAACTTTGGCGCAAATCCCATTGTCCCCTGCCAGTGAATAAGGCCCTTAAGTCAAAGTATAATTTTGGGAACCAGGTGCTGGGAGGGGTCACCTTGGAGGTCTGGTTAAGAATGTCTCCTGTGGATACATCTACAATTATCTAGGTCAGGTTAAAAGGTTGATGTGGATTTGTATGTCGCCAGCAAGTGGTGGACAGGGTTAGAAAAAGGAATAAAGTTACTGAGGTCCAGTATGAAGTTTGAGTTTGAAAAAATTTTTCTTGTGGTGGGACACCCTTCTTGTTGGCAGGAAGCCTTTCTTTATAGCTACCGGATCTGCCGGTCTGATGTGGGTGTAGTGGACCCAGGTGATAATCCCATTCTAGGAGGGCTGCGGAGCATCTGGAGTGTTTTCGTTTTTTGGAGCATCCCGTATCAGCCGGAGCTTGAGTGGGTTTGTTGGATGCTTCCGTGCGGACCAATTTTCCTGTTTTTTCTCCGGAGGGTGAGCCCGTCTTACATGGGAATGGTGTACCCATGCTGCAATCCCGTTGACCTTGAGGGTGGTAGGGGTAGTAAACAGTACAACATAAGGTCCTTTCCATCTAGGCTCTAGGGTTTTGGACTGATGCCTTTTAACCCATACCATGTCACCCGGGACTATGCCATGTTCCGGAGCCGGGTCCCTCTTAACAGCGTGGTATGCTTGAATTAAGGGCCAAATCCGTTGTTGCACTTTAGCTAAAGCCTGCAACATGGTCAGGTAATTTGGGGCCAGATCACCTAGTTTTGGGCTTAAGGTCCTCTGAATGATGGGGGGTGGAGCCCCATACAGGATCTCAAAGGGAGTTAGCCCATGGACATAGGGGGAGTTCCAGACTCGGAAGATGGCCAAGGGAAGGAGCGTCACCCAATCACCGCCAGTCTCCAGGGCCAATTTGGCTAAAGTCTCCTTTAGTGTCCTATTTATCCTTTTTACTTGCCCTGAGCTCTGGGGGTTATATTCACAATGTAGCTTTTAATTGGCCCCCATAGTCTGGGCTAGTCCCTGCAGGACTTTACTAACAAAAGCCGGACCGTTATCTGACCCAATTGCCTCGGGCACCCCATATCTGGGTATGATTTTTTCTAGCAAAGCCTTTGCCACTACCTGACTTGTCTCCTTCTTTGTAGGAAAAGCCTCCACCCAGCCTGAAAAGGTATCTATGAATACCAGCAAATATTTGTATCCAAACTTTCCCGGTTTTACCTCAGTAAAATCCACTTCCCAACTTTTTTCCGGAGCCCTCCCCCGTTCCCGAGTACCTGTATGGTGCCCCTCCCTTCGTCCTGGTTTTATGATTGTGCAGCTGGCACAATCTTTCACAATTTGGCGGACTGCTATGGTCTGGTTTGGAAATCGGAGCTGCGCAGATGTCAACAAGTCTAGTAATTTTTTTCACCCCAAATGGGTGGACTTATGTAAGTTAGCCAACAGGAATCGTCCGAGTTTTTTAGGCAGAATTAACTTGCCTTTCAAGTCGCTTTTTCATCCGTCTTTCCCTTCTCTAAAGGGGGAGTGGGCTCTCATCCAAGTGAAATCCTCTGTGGAGTATTCTGGTCGGGGGGGGTAGCGGAGGGAGCTCTGGGACCGGCATGTCTATCGCCGCAACCGTGGAAGGTTGCCCTGTCTCCATGGGAGGACTCACCATTGCTACTCTCTTTGCTTCTTGATCTGCTCTGTTGTTACCGACAGCTTCCGGCATCTTGGCAGACTGGTGGCCTGGGACATACATCACTGCCACTGTCTTCGGTTTTTTCACTGCCATTAATAGACGCTGGACTTTGGCTAGGTTCTTTAGATGTTTTCCTTCTGCTGTGCGGAATCCTCTTTTGCGATAGATGGCCCCGTGGACATGGATGGTACCGAAAGCATAGCGGCTATCGGTGTAGATATTGACTCGCTTTTCTTTTGCCCTCTCCAGGGCCTCTGCCAAGGCAATTAATTCCGCTTTTTGGGCTGATGTTCTGGGTGGGAGGGCGCTGCTCCATACCGTATTTTCTTCTTGGTCGACTACAGCTGCCCCTGCCCTTTGGGCTCCATCTTGGAAAAAACTACTTCCATCCGTGTACCAGTTTAATTTGCAGCCGGACAGGGGGGTATCCTTTAGGTCAGCCCGTACCTGTGTAACTTCGGAGAGGAATTTTTTGCAGTTATGGACAGGTGTCTGCAGTTCCGGGTTAGGCAACAAGGTGGCAGGGTTTAGGATTACGGGATCTGTGAATGTGATCCGAGGGGAATCCAACAAGAGCCCCTGGTAGTGGGTGAGCCTGGCATTCGTCATCCATTTCCCAGGGGGTTGTTTAAGGATTCCCTCCACCGGGTGAGGGGCCGTTACCCAGAGGGCCTGTCCAAAGGTTAGTTTATCGGCTTCTCTCACCAGCACGGCAATGGCCGCTATGATGCGGAGGCAGGGGGGCCATCCTGCCGCTACTGCGTCTAATTTCTTGGAAAAGTATGCCACTGGTCTCTTCCAGGGACCTAGCTGTTGGGTCAAGACTCCTTTGGCTACCCCCTTTTTCTCATCTACAAACAGAGTGAATGGTCTTGTAGGATCTGGCAAGGCTAAGGCAGGGGCCTGCAAAAGAGCATCTTTTAGCTGATCAAAGGCCTGTTGTTCTCTCTCTCCCCAACTCCAATCTGGAGCTTCTTTGGTGGCCTCATATAGGGGTCTGGCTATTTCCGCAAATCCTGGAATCCAGAGTCTACAGAACCCCGCGGAGCCCAGGAATTCTCTCACCCCCCTAGTGGATGTCGGGGATGGGATAGCCAGAATAGTCTGTTTTATGGCATCAGTCAGCCATCTTGCCCCATCTGCAATCCGATAACCCAAATATGTCACTGGCCTTTTACAGATGTGAGTTTTTTTGGCACTTGCCCGATACCCCAGCTCACCTAATTCCGTTAGCAGGTGTTCAGTAGCCTTGATGCACTCCTCTCGGGTTTTTGCCGCTAACAGTAAGTCATCAACATACTGTAATAGAGTGACTCGTGGGTGGTTCTGACGAAAAGGTTCCAGGTCCTGGCTCAGGGCCTCATTAAACAGGGTGGGAGAGTTTTTAAATCCTTGCGGCAGTCTGGTCCAAGTGAGCTGTCCGGATTGGCCCCCATCTTCTTGCCATTCGAAAGCAAATAGCGGCTGACTAATTTCTGACAATGGAATGCTGAAGAAAGCATCTTTTAAATCAAGGGTTGTATACCATACTTGCGAGGGGGGTAGGTGGCTGAGCAAGGTATAGGGATTCGGAACGGTGGGATGAATGTCCTCCATCCACTCGTTTACCTTTCGTAGGTCTTGCACAGGCCTATAGTCCCCGCTTCCCGGCTTTCGGACGGGGAGCAGAGGAGTATTCCAGGCAGACTGACAAGGCCGCAGTACTCCTTCCTTTATTAGCCTGTGGATATGAGGGGCTATGCCTCTTCGGGCCTCCTCAGGCATAAGATACTGTTTCACCCAAATGGGGAGAGCAGAAGCCTTCAATTGTATAACTACGGGCGGGAGGTGTTTGGCGAGGCCAGTTCCCGCAGTCTCTGCCCAGGCCATGGGAAATCTTTTTACCCAATGAGTCATGTCCCCTCCTGGTTCCTGTTGACTCTCAAACAGACGATGCTCGTCAGCCAATGATAGGGACAAGACATGAATCGGGCTCCCTTTTCGATCAGTCACAATTATTCCATCTGGTTTAAAATGGATATGGGCCCCTATTTTGGTGAGTAGGTCCCGTCCGAGCAGGGGAGTGGGGCTCTCAGGGACGACCAAGAAGGAGTGTGTGACCTGGTGTTTTTCTAAGTTTACCTTTCTTTTGGTAGTCCATGTACATAACTGCGTACCGGTGGCCCCCTGAACAACACTTGTTTGTGCCTTGTTCAAAGGTCCATGTGCCTTGTTTAAAACCGAATATTGGGCGCCGGTATCCACCATGAACCCCATCGGCTTCCCCTCCACATGCATTGTTACCCAGGACTCGGGGAGGGGGTCTGAGCCCCATCTCCTTTAGTCCTCTTCTCTGGCTAGGAGGACTCTGGCCTGCTCTACTGCTCGTTCCCTTTCCCTGTTTTCCCCCGGTCTCCTTCCAAACCCTCTTTTTCCCTTTAACTTAGGACATTCTCTCTTTTAATGCCCCGTTTCCTTACAGTAAAAACAGTGTTCCTTATCCGGGGTCCTGGCGTGGCCCCCTCCCCTGGGTTGGTCCCGGACACCCGCTAGGAAAATACGAGCCATTTCTCTCTGTTGCTTTTGGTTTTTCTTAGCCTGGAACTCCCGGTCCTCCTTTTTTAATTTTTCCTGGGCCTCCCTGTCTTCCTTTCTCTGTCTTTTCTCCCTTTTTTTTGGAGTTTCCCTAGCGGTAAAGACCTTTTCCGCTACCTGTAGCATTTCCCTTATAGTCATCTCCCCTAAGTTTTTCTGTTTATTGAGTTTTCTCCTAATGTCTGGAGCTGCCTGATTAATGAATGAGAGTACCACAGCAGACCGGTGGAGGTCCGCCTCAGGGTCAATAGGGGTGTACTGACGGTATGCCTCATAGAGGCGCTCTAAGAAACCGGCTGGGCTTTCGTTTTCCCTTTGAACGACTGCTTTCACTTTTGCAAAATTGGTGGGCCTTCTAGCGGCCGCTCGGAGACCAGCCATAAGAGTCTGGCGGTAGATCCGAAGACGCTCCCTACCTTCTGCGGTCCCAAAATCCCAATCAGGGCGGCGTAGGGGAAAAGCCTCGTCTATGGCCGGTTGGAGAGTTGTGGGTCTCCCATTATCCCCCAAGACGTTTTTCCTCACTTCGTTGAGGATGCGCTCTCGTTCCTCCGTCGTAAAAAGAGTATTGAGCAGCTGATGACAGTCATCCCAAGTGGGACGGTGTGTATGCATGATGGACTCCAAGAGATCTATGAGACACTTGGGGTCTTCAGAAAAGGGCAGGTTCTGCGTCCTCCAGTTATATAGATCACTGGAGGAGAAGGGCCAGTACTGAAACTGTTGCTCTCCTCCTGGTCCCCCTTGGCCCACCATCCGGACTGGAAGTGTAGGGACAGTTTCCTCCCCCTGTGTTGATGAGGGGGGCCCGTCTTCCCCCTCCCTTTCCCGGATCCCTCAGGGGCGAAGTCTTCGACCCATTTCTCCTCCTGCTGCCAGTCCTGTTGAGGAGGATGAGGAAATTTCCTCCTCCGGGGCATTGGCTTGGCCAGGGGGAGTCACGTATGGAGACGGCCGATCTTCCTCTGCCCCTGCGAGGGATGGGTAAAGGGGGGAACTCTCTGGTAAGACCGGAGATGGTGAAGGAGATGCCCTAATTTGAGGACCGGTCAAGGTGGGAAGAGGAAGTTTTTCCTCCTCCTTTATGACCAAGGCGGGTGTGACTGGGGTTTTAGCCCCGGGGGCCGAACTGGAGGGGTGGGTCAGAAAAACTGTTAACCAAGGGGGAGGGTTCCTCACCAGATCCTCCCAAACCAAAATGTAAGGAACTTGGTCTGGATGGCCTCGATTGTCTGGCTGAAAAATGACTGCTTTAACCTTAGTGATCAGGTCTAGGGAGAGGGAACCTTGAATGGGCCACCCGACTCCAAAGGTGGGCCACTCTGCAGAACAAAAGGTGTCGAATTTACCTTTCTTGATGACCAGACCCGCATTTAAGGCCCTTTCTTTAACTTCTGAAAAGTGAGAAAGGATCAGAGACTTTGGGGTTGTTTGTCCCTGTCCCATTGTGGAAGGAGACTCAAACACCAAGAGAGATAGAACAAAAAGGGTAAAGGCAACAATAATTCCACACACACACAACACTCTCCAGCACTCGCTCGGACCGGTCCTTCTCTCACACTGGTGCGCACCCCATTCAACCTCCTCACCGTCCAACTGGGATATCAGGCCGAAAGGCGTCCACTTGACGGGTGGTCGGTCGACTAGCTCAATTAGTTCTTCACCTGGCGCCAGGGTTCCTAAAATGCTCGAGCCCAAATGAGAGGAAAGCCTCTCCCAATAGGACCCTGTGGTCCTCCTTGCGAGATTCCCAGAATGAATCTCCCTGGGGATTGGCCGAATCCCCGCCGCGGCCCAAATGGAACACTCAAGTTCCTCCAAATGAGGGTCTGGGATCCCCTCCCAACGCCTAGGACTTGGGATCGCCCCTGCTTTCTCGCAGGCAGGTTCTGTCTCTCGAGAAAATGAAATCTCGGTGGGACCTCCAAATGTTAGGACCCGGAATCCTATTCCCCCGAGAGACAGAGAGCCAGGCGTGAATGCAATCAACAAAGCAGAGTTTATTGGGCTGGCTAGGCAGGGTCGAGCTCCCACACGAACACGCAGGACCGGTTAGGAAAACACGACCCTGAGCCTCTTTAGGGGAAATCTTATATAGACCGCGGTGGCATGCATATTTTCGTTATCAACATTGGGCAAGCAGGCAGAGCACATCTTGCGCGTACCTCACATCTTGCACGTACTTCACATCTTGCATGTACCCCCCGCTCACATTCCCCACATTCTATATGCCCTAACTGAGCCCTGCCGCATTGCTTATCTTATCTACATGGGGTGTTTGGTACTGGTTTCTCCAACAAGGGGGTTGGGGCCCGCTGAGACCTCCTATTCCTTTCAATAGCCCCTTTGGAAAAATGGGGCTTTTGCTTAAGTCCCCTCCTAACTGCTACGCTCCTACTATCTGTGGTCTGACCTTCAAAACTGCAAAGGTCAGAATCTCTAGGGAGCTGGGACCACTTCTGTTCCTAGACCACTGCTGTAGCTCCAGGGCTGCACAATGAGCTCATGTTTTGCAAATGAATGAATGGTGCTGTAATATGAATGTTCCCCCCTCCCAAAAAGTGTGTTAGAAACTTAATCCCCAAATTTATGTGTTAACAATATTTGAGGGTGGAGCCTTGGGGAGATAATTAGGATATAATGAGGTCATGAGGGTAAATACCCCATGATGGCATTAATGAGTTTATAAGAAGAGGAAAAGAAGCCAGGTAGAACTCTTGCTCTGTCTCACAATGTAATGCCCTCCACATTATGATGCAATAAAAAGGCTCACATCAGGTGCTGGACCATGCTTTTGGATTCCCAGACTCCACAACCATGCTAAATAATTTCTACTCTTCTTTGGTGTTCAGTTATAACAACAGAAAAGACCAGGACAGATGGCTATTCCCTTGTCTGACATTCTCAATAACTCTGTTCTTCCCAAATGAGGAGATGGTCCAGAGTGACATTGGATTGTCTACTACAATTGTGTCCCCAGAACTTGAACTGACCCATTTATAGTCCTTGTACATACCCTGCCTGTGAATTTGGGCCTCAGAATCTCTTATGGGCCACTAGGAATTCTGTCCTATCTGTTCCAGAATGAATGGATGTCATGGCAATGGTGGTTCATCCTGGTGGGTAATGTCCAGTTACTGAAATTTGAAAACATCTATCCATCCATTTGTTCATTCATTCAGCACTCACCGAATGCCAGCTGTTTGGAGGAGATACATGCAGCCTAAGTTGCTCTGTCAACAATGTTGAGGAGGAGAGTCATAGTTATAAAAAATGTAAAATAACTGATGGATCTTGGCTCACTTCTATAAGGGCAAAAGGCTGAAGGTAAATGAGAACAAACAAGTTAAAATGCAGGTGACTCAGGCAGGCACTGGTGGTTCAAGCCTGTAATTCTAGCTACTTGGGAGAGATCCAGAAGATCTCAGTTCGAGGTCAGCCTGAACAAATAGTTCATAAGACCCCATCTACAAGATAATCAGAGCAAAATGGACTGGAGGTGTGGCTCAAGCAGTAGATGCCTGCTTTGCAAGTGCAAAGCCCTGAGTTCAAACCTCAGTCCCACCAAAAAAAAGAAAAAATACAGATAATTCAAAACCATGCTATTAAATTTGAAGGTTTTTATTAAATTGCTTTGCTGTGGATAACAAGGATTTCTGGCAGCAAAATATTCCTATTAAATACTCAGATGTGAGGGAATTCAGCAAGAGCACAATATGAACTGTAAAGAGCCACTGATAAGCCTTGAAGCTAGTGGCAAAAGATCCAATTCCCCCAGCAAGGCCTTCTAGTGACTATGTCATCCTATACTCTGAAAGGCACTTTAGAAAACTAGTCTAGAATGCCTAGAACTTAATCTAGAAGTTCTAGGAAATTAGCAGAACTTCTTTGACAACTGCTTGTAAAAAATTTACTTATGAGTTGTTGATCTTCAGATATCTGAACACAGTGTAAGGACAGCAAACACTAACTTCTAAGTGTCAATGTCATTAGGGAACTGAGGAACAGGGTAAATAGCTGGCCAAAGGTCAGACGTAAGGGAAGTAGGAGAGCCAGGAATAGAAACCTGTGCTTGTCTCAGGAATACATGTTCAGTTCACTAACTGGTCTACTTTAGGGACAGGACAGTCCATGGGTCCACCATGGTACTTTATGAAGCATCTCAATTTCATTGTCAACACAGCCTTGCAAGATTGGTGTTTATCATCTCTACTTTTGCATACAGAGAAAATGAGACTGAAACTATCCCGGAAGTGACAGAGGCCAAGTTCCAGCAGGTGTTTGCTGCTTAAAATCTGTCCCTTCTACCCATCAAGAAAGCACAAAGTGAAGAATTTGTATCATCAAGCAAATGATAATTGAACACACCCCAAATTCTAAGTTAATGAATATTAAATTGTCATATAAGAACCTTAATAAAAGTCCTCAAGGTGAAATTAACTTTTTTTTATCTTTATTAGTGTATATTCATTGTACAGGAGGGATTCATTGTGACAATTCTGCATAACCTTACATTGTACATTGGTTAGATCGCCCCCACCATCTCTTTTCCTGAACCCTCTGCCTTCCCCTTAAAACATTTGCAAGAGGACATAGGATATGTACTGAAAGCTGTTGAATAATAAGAGTAGGAGGGAAAGAGTAAGGGAGAGTAACAGAGGGGGTTGAACTGACCAAAGTAAAGATATTCATAGCTGGGAAACAGTGAGAAACCCCTTTGAACACTGACTTTGTAATTAAAAATGAAAGACAGGACTGTAAAATAGGTCTGGGGTTTGGAGGGGAGGAGATGGTTGTGGGAGGGGGGAGGCTGAATGGAGAAGATGAAGGTGAGGGAATATGGTTGACAAAGTATGATGCTAAACATTGTCAGAAAATATTTTTTCATTTTAATATAAAAAAATTGTATATATGCACACCATACATGGGGCCTTTCCCTACCCCATGTGTTTCAATTCCCTCAATGCGCTCTCTCCTCTCTCTCTCTCTCCTGCCTCCCTACCTCCCCCCTCATCCTCTCCCTCCAACCCTCCCTCTTTCCTCTCAACTTTAAGACAAAAGAATATTAAAAGGTTACAAATGTTCCTGCTGCCCTCTGGTGGTCTTATTCTGGAACAGGTAGTCTTGGTGAGGGAAATCAACAAAATCTTTATACACAAATAATAAAATAACATGCTGACACACTTCCTTAGAATTTTTGAAGAGTGTGGGCTGTAGGGGAGAGGAAAGTGTTGATGGTCACGGAAAAGTTATTCAAATTCACAGGGTTTCAGCGACCACATCTGTAAAGTGAAGGTTAAAAATCTCTCTTCATGGCTGTCTGGAGATCAAGATAATATACTAAAGGGTCTTGAAGTACAGCACTTTCTTAATACAAGAAAAGTATTATTACCTTATTTAACTAATTACTATTAACTTATATGAACTTATTTAACTTATTATTTTGCCTTATTTCACAGCTCTAGAAGATGAAGGAAACTGAGGCTCAGCACAGGTTACTCGTTTTTCAGTTAATTCAGTCAGCATTATGAGTAGAACTAGACCCACAGTCCAAATGTTCATTCTACTTCTAGCTCTCTCCAGGATTACCTCAATACTCCCAAAATAGCAGCTGATAATGAAGAATCTTAAGAAATCTAAACATTTTAAGAGGGTGTTGTCATACATTGCTGTGGTTGCCATTAAATCCCAAAATAAGCACTCCATGGCTCAATGGTCATGTCTCTAAAGTTGTGTCTTTAAAAAATTTGAGAAACACACAAAGACTTATGCTTAAAACATAGTCACATGTTGTTTAATAGTTCAAGTTGAAAGCAAGATAAATAGAAGTTATTTATTAAGTAAACTTTAATACAAGTAATGATAATTGTTTTTATTTATTGAACAATCTCCAGGCACCAGATGCTATTCTAAAGATTATAAAAACATTGACACTTCAGTGAGGCAAATACTATTATTATCTCCATTAAACACACAAGCAAACTAGAAACAGAGGAGTCAAATATTCCAAGGTCAAATATTCAGGAAGTGGGAGAGGCAGGAATTGAACAGAAGTACCTTTCTCACAAGTCCATGTTCTCTTCACTGTCACTCTGCTTCCAACAGGGTATAGCGCATGGGTCCACTTGTGCTAGTTCATTGAATGGTAGGTAGCACCTATATGATGAACGAGTGTGCAACCATTTTTAAAAATATATTACAAACACAGATCTCAAGGGCATTATGCTACATGAGAAAAGCCAATCTTAAAAGATCAAAACAAGTCATACGCTGTATGATCCATTTACAGAATAGTCTTGATGGGACAAAGTTGCGGTGATGCAGACAGATTAGTAGCTGCCAGGAATTAGGGACAATGGGGAAAGAAAGGACAGATACATATAAAGAGGTCACAAGGGAGATCTTTGTGGTGACAGAGTTCTGCAGCTCCTTTTTTTTTTTAGTAGTACTGGGATTTGAACTCAAGGCCTTGTGCTTGCTAGGCAGGCACTCTACCATATGAGTCACTCAGCCAGCCCAAGTTCTGCATCTTGATTGTGTGTGTCACTTCCTAAGTCTACACAGGTGATAAATGGCATAGAACTATACACACAAATTCTCACAATACGAATTTCCTGGTTTTAATCATTTTTTGGAGGTGGTGGGACTGGGGTTTGAGCTCAAGGGCTTTGCACTTGCAAAGCAGGCTCTCTACTGCTTGAGCCACACCTCCAGTTCATTTTGGTCTAGTTATTTTGGAGATGTGGGGGGGGTCTCCAGAACTACTTCCCTAGGCTGGCCTTGAACCTTGATCCTCCTGATCTCCCCCTCCCAAGTAGCTAGGATTATAGGTGTAAGCCACTGGCACCCAGCCTTCTACAGTTATATAAGATGTAGCCATTGGAAGAAACTAGGAGAAGAGGACACAGACTCCTCTGTACTATTCTGAAATTTCCCATGAATACAAAATCGCTTTAAAATAGAAAGATAAATTAAAAATGATAGTAAAATATACCTCAATAATGTTGATTTTGAAAAAAACCAATGATAAGAGATTAAATTCATCTCTTACTAAAAATGGTTTCTTATTTGCTTATATTTATTTATGCTTTCTCTACCTCTAATCTTTTAATCTTGTATGTATTCTGCTTGTGAGTTCACAAATAATTTGTGAAATATGGCACAAACACAATACATAAGACTTTGTATTTTAAAAAAAAAAATTATTTCAAGCCATGTGTGGTGGCACATGCCTGCAGTGTCAACACTTGGGAGAACTAAGCAGGAAGGTCTTGAGTTTGAGGCCAGTCTGAGCTGCGTGGACTTTTTTTTTTTAATACTAAACAAATACCTATTTTAACTGCCAAACTATGGAGAAATTATACAACTAAAAAAACTTTCCAAAGAAGGATGATGACATCAGGAAAGTATTATTATGACAAGCAAGAAATGTAAATCCATGAAATCCAGCTGAGTTACACAGACTTTTCTAAAATAAAAAAAAAGTAGTAATTGTGTTTCACTAAGTATTAACTTATGTGAGGACATGCTTACATTAAAATGTTAAGGGAAAAACCAGTATGTAAAACTCCACACCACATTATCTCACATCTGAAGTGTGTGTGTGTGTGTGTGTGTGTGTGTGTGTGTGTGTAAAACCAAAATTTAAATCAAAATAGTGGCTTTTTCCAGGTGACGGGTTTGGGTAATTTTGACTCCTCTTTTATGCTTTTCTAGATTTTCCAAACTTTTGTTAATAACAGGACTGCTGTGACCTTCAGAAAGATTTAGGCTAACAAGTATCTAAAGTGCTGAAATAAAATCAATACCAGAATTTCCAAGAACGGGAATAATAAGTCAGGAAGTGTGAATGGAAAATATTTGGAGAAAAACCATTATCTCAAGGGTTGGGCATAGAGGAAAGATATTCAGGCTAGAAGAGGAAGTATCTAAAACTGAATGTTCTGGACCCCAATGCGCCCTGCTTCCTACTTTGATGTATGTCAGACATCCTTAGGCAATTTTCTGACAAATATCTTTGGAATTTTCTGTAGACTGCAACATTCAGATAAGGACCTGATATGTTCAGAGAAAATGAGAAAAGCTCTGAAGACAACATCTAATCTCTGGACTGGAGAATTTCAAAGGTGAATATGGAAAAAAGGGCAAAAAGAGCTTTTTAATTTTTTTTAAACAATAACCTCAAAAAGTGTATTGCTTCATGGCAGGCTGTCCTGGGCAGGGCCTATCAGCAGCACCAGATGAGCCTGACAGAGACCCACCTTGCAGGGGCAAGGCCTCGGCTGCCTGCACGCGCCAATCTCATTACTCACAATGGAAGCCTGAGGCTGCTGATAATGGCACTGGTCCCCTAGCACAGAACACAGCATGCTTTTTCCTGCCTTCCTGGGAAGGTCAAGGGTGAACTGCACAGCCTGGCCCCTAACAGGCTGTTGCAATTCCCTTGAACATAGACGAGATCAGGGCTTTTTCATTTTTAATCGGAAACTAACTTGGGGTCACGTTGGAAATCCTTATTTGGCACATGCACCTGACTATCTCACACAGATTCCAACTTTGCAAAAGAGCTGGAGTTGATTTCTCCCCTCGGGAAAGTAATTGGTCGTCAGCAGAAGGCTCAGCACAGACAGGAGCAGCGAAGGTTCCTGCTGAGCCTCAGTCAAGGAAGAACTCAAGAGTTTTGGGATGAGGCTGCAAGGGCAAAGGCGAGCTTTTCACAACAGCACACGCTGCCCAGTGATCAGCAGATGCAAGAGGATTCTTCTGCCAGGTACTGCAGTGGGCAGCCCTGCGATGAGGGCCTGGCTCCTGCGAGGGCAGCTGCCCCTCCTGCTGCTGCTGTGTGGCCTGCAGACACCCATGGGGAGCACTGAGGTAGGGGCATTTGAGAGCCGATCTCTGCATGATCAACACTCCAGTCGGACTCTCACCTGGGGACAACCTAAATGACGTCTAAACCTTAGCACTAGGATCTAACTGCATTCAAACATTTTAGTAAGTAATGTTAGTGAAGAGTATTGAAAGCAATTATTAAAAATGAGAATTCTTTATAGTTTATAAAGTTGGCATTACAGAACCTAGAGGAACAGAATTATTATCTTGATTCTCCATAATAATTAAAATACTGTTTGCATAATACAAATAATGCAAAATAAACCAAGTCTCTTTGGCTTTAAACTGTATCATACAGACCAACTCAAGTTATAATATTCTATTTTAAAGATCCATATATAGAAAATAACCTAATGTTGAGAGTCTACAGAGTACATATTTGAGACTTAGTAATATATTAACAGGGGTTTGGGGTTCATCATGAGCTTTTGACAGAACATGCTATTACTGGTTTGCTTTGCTTAAATAGACTCTGTAGACCTACTTTTAAATCTACTTTAAAGAATTATTTTTTAAAATCATTTAATCAGCCTTAGAATTTCATTCTAGTTTATGCACAGCTAAATGATATTTCATCATAAACCACACAGTAAAAATACCAAATTGTATGGTTTTTAGTTTCAATTCCAACATCCTTTACATTCAGTGGAATCTCATCTGTGAATGAGTACTGTTTTTTGAAAAGCACCATTTCTTTGCCAGGAAAGAAATGTCCATTTGAATTGAGATAATTCAAATAAGGCTCGTGGGCTGGTGGAATAGCTCGAGCAGTAAGAGTGTCTGCCTGCCTTACAAGTGGAAGGCCCTGAGTTCAAACCCCAGTGCTGCCAAAAAAATAAAATAAGGCTCTAAATGATGGAATGATAATACTTAGTGAACCCCTAATTTCAGTACAGCACACACTAAATGGTGGCAAGTAACATTCAATTGGCTACCAATTAGAAAAGAATGTCTTTTTCACTCTTCATTTCCAAGAGGAGGCACTTTCCTAGATACACCCTCAACCACTGTCCTACCGTCCACTCACTCTGCTCCCCTGGAGGTGGACAAATTACTTGGCTGGTAATACCTTGAAGAAGAGCTGGATTTTCTGACTTGGGCTGTGCTCTTCTTCCTCCTGGGAGTTGGTTAGCCTCATAGCAAAGGGCATGTTTCTGTTCCTCCAAAGATAAGAACTTAACCTGGGAGGCCTCCATCTAGTACTGCTTGCTACTGAATGACCAAACCTACCTACACTTAACAACCTGCTTGCCCTCAGACCTAAAGATATGTGCTCCAACACAGCCTCGTTCACTAAGAAAACTCTTACTTTGGACTTCACATTTACTTTTTTCCCTCATTTTTTTCAGAATCTGGGAAGACAAGGGGGTTATTTACTGGAGTCCCCCCTTGCCTAACGTTACTCAGCACTCAAGGTTTTTCTCCAATACAGCTCAAAAATGTAATATAGGTTTTAGGCATTCATAAAAAAGACATTCCTAAAACAGTCATGAGAGAATTAAAAAAAAAAAAGGGAGGAAAGTACAGGAAACCAAAAATATAATTAAAATATAAGGTTAATTGATTTTGTTTCTTCCAAGTACTCAATATGGAAAAACACTGTGATTTCAGTGACACAAAAAGGGATACTTCCTCACTTTCAGTAATAGTTATCAAACTAAATTCAATCTCTAGCACAGGTCATTGATGTAAGAATGATGTGGGAATCATTACAGTGAATGAAGTATAATGATTCTGAGTAAAACTCACTTCAGTTAATATTGGTTTTGAGAAGTCTTGGATTTATAGATTATAGCAAATCTGCTATCACACTTTCCATCTCATTGAAATAACTAGATCAAGATTTTTATTTTTTACTTATAGGTTACGATTAAAATCGACATTGACCTGGCACCAGATTCCTTTGATGATCAGTACCAAGGCTGTAGCAAACAGGTCCTGGAGAAGCTAAATCAAGGAGATTATTTCACAAAGGAACTGGAAGCCCGTAAGAATTACTCCAGAGTGTGGCAAAAAGCCCACCTAACCTGGCTGAGCCAAGAAAAAGATGTCCCCAAGGACATGACAATTACACATGCTGTGGTCCTCCTGGTTTACACGTTGAATAGCAATGTGCGCGCGGACTTTTCTGAGACCATGGCCAGTGCTGCTAGGTCTCCACAGCAATACAAACAATCATTCCACTTCAAGTATCTCCACTACTACCTGACCTCAGCAATCCAGCTGCTGAGAAAAGAGATGATCATGAAGAATGGCAGTCTGTGTTACGAGGTGCACCACGGGATGAAGGATGTCCACTTTAAAGCCAACATAGGGGCCACCATTCGATTTGGCCAGTTCCTCTCCACCTCCCTCCTAAGAGAAGAGGCACAGAAATTTGGAAGTCAAACGCTATTTACCATATTCACCTGCCTGGGTGTACCTGTACAAAACTTCTCCCTCAAGAAGGAAGTCTTGATCCCTCCCTATGAACTGTTTGAAGTCGTAAACGTGAGCTACCACACAAAGGGAGATTGGTTACACTTGCGGTCAGCTGGGAACATGAGCACATATAACTGCCAGCTGCTGAAAGGTAATCTTGCTGTAAACTGGATCCACTCTTATCAGAATCATAGACCACTACTTTTTTATGAAAGTTACTTTTATTTTGCTTTAGGGTGGGAAAACAAGAGCAAAAACAGGGAAACTGGCCTCCAGTGATAGTAAACCTGATGGGTTAAAGAAAAGCTACTTTTTATATGCCTTGTTTTCCCCTTTCTCCTTGTCTCTTCAACTACCTCTAGAAAGATGAGTTTTTGCACTGGCACTACAGTTGGCCCTTATCCATGGGCCATGTTCCAAGACACGCAGTGGATGCCTGAAAACCACAGATATACCAACCATAAAATAGTAGGCTTTTTCCTGTACAAACATTCCCATGATAAAAATTAATTAGAACAAAGCAAAAGTTATATAAATGTGCACTCCCTCTTGCTCACTTTCTTCTCTCCTCAGAATATCGTACTGTACTCTGCTCCTCCTTCTTCTTGTGATGATGTGAGATGATACAATCCCTGTGTGATGAAATGAAGTGAAGTGAACAACCTAGGCATTGTGATGCAGGGTTGGCACACCGCGTAAGGGTTACTTGAACACAAACACTGTGACCTGACGGTTGATCTCGTAACTGAGATAGACATGAAGTGACTAATGTACAGGTAGCACAGACCATGTAGAAACTCTGGACAAAGGGATAATTCATGTCCCAGCTGAGATGGAATGGGACCACACAAGATTTCACCATGCTACTCAGAATAATGCACAATTTAAAACCTACAAATTATGCATTTCCGTAATTTTTTCCATGTCAAATTTTCAGACCATAGTTGATTAGGTAACAAATCACAGAAAGTGAAACTAGACATAAGACAGGATTGCTGTATGCATGGGAAATTCTAGACAAACACAGTGAATCCTGATTGGAAAAGATAATGCATAAAAAATAGCAATTTTACCTTCTCCCTCAAACTCTTTTCCTTCTCTTATCCATTGCATGGATAAGAGGTTCTAAAAATAAAGCAGGAAGTTAGATTTATTCATTGATTTTTTTTCCATTTATTAACCACTCTCAGTTGAGATAGGAGGTCCTGACAATACAGAATGATGAAAGCAATTTTTTTCCCTGGGTGGGAGCGGGAACATTTGTCATCAGAAGTTTTAGCTGAGGGTTGTGGCTGTTCTATGCAGATAGTAGCTCATTCTCTCTGGGGAAGGTGATGAAGGCATCCCAATAGAGACACCCTTTGGGACTGGAAATGGGAATGGGGATTTTCAGAGAAAATAAGGCAATGTCATTTCAAGCAAAGAACAGCATATACTAAACCACAGGGACTTCAGACAGCCCAGTGTCTTTAAGGAACCTCTGAAACTCTGGGTGGCTGGAGTGTAGGATGAACAGGAGGCAGGAAGAGGAGACCAGATGAAAAGGAACAGGGGATTTATTCAGGCAGGAGAGGTCTGACGGGGCCTAATTTTCTAGGCCTCATAATCTACGCTGAGGACTTTCGAACTTCATGCTGCAGGTAATAACATGTCATTAGAAGTCTTTTAGAAGCGGAACATCAAGTAGATCAAAATTTTAGAAAGAGCTCTGAGGAAATTGTGGGAAATGACCTGAAGCAGGATAAATCAGATACATCACACTAGAAAAAAAAATGTTAAATTCTTTCCTTAGAAAAAGTTACTAATCCAGTTTGTTCTTCTGTTGCCGCCTAGTTATTTCTCAAGGGGGTAGCTCAGTAACAAATGCTGTGCCCCGTGAGAATCAGAAGAAAGAAAGCTGTCTTACACATATTAATTCATGCACACTTAGTTAATGGCAACCCAGCTGCAGAATTGTCTATCCCCAAACCTGTCTCTACTCCATTATTATTGCTTCTGTTTATAATTCAGGCTCAGAATTTCTCAACATTTTAGGGCTGTAGTGTTGCAAGGGTCTTCAAACTGGCATCCACACTGAGGTCTAGAGACTGCTCACTCTGCCCTATCTGTACACACAGAGAGAGGTCACCTATCAATACTTTCATCTCTTCCCTCCTCTCCTTGGCAGTGTGGCAACAATGAAATGAGTATCCACCCCACAGACCTAAGTCTGCAGAGGATGAAAACCTACAGTGGACTATAAAGAAAACAGTGCCACTTTGATCATGAATGACACAGCCAGGTGGACGGATTCTTTAGCGCTATACCAGCCTAGCATGCTATTACTTCATTTTCATTATGAATTTGGGGCATGTGCTCATTGCACTAGAATAATGAGCACAATAAAATATGTTCAGTGAAAAATCATGTCAAATAGGAAACTGAGGGAAAGGAGTATAGCATAGAAACTATAGCTCATATTCTACCACTCTGTCCACCTCAAGAAAAAATATTTCAGGACTACCCCCAATACACATGCAAACTAATGATCTATTCTTTCATGAGAAGAAATTTCCCACACATAACTTTAACTCAGTTTTGAATTAGGCTTGGCTGGATAGCCATATATACTGCTAGTTTCTGGAAATTTGATTGGTCTTGAGCAGATATTTGAAATTGTAAGCCACACTTAAGTGAATCAATAATCTTTGAATTCTTTGTAAGCTCTTTGTGAGCAGGACCTTGGCGACATAGTACTTAAGAGCCAAATGTAGAATCCAGATAGTTTGACCCCAAATTCACTGTCTGGATTCAAATCCAATCTGTACCACCTTTTAGTTATATGTTCTTGGTCAAATAGCTTAAACCCTTTAGATTTCTTTACCTACATAATAAGCATCATAATAGAACCTCCTAAGGTAAAGATACAATTAAATAAAATACTAAATTATTTTTATATTTCCTAACACATGAGAAATGGTCAATCAATGATATATATTAAGTTTAATCCCCTGGCACAGGGAGATGCTTAACCTATTTTTGTTGAACGGGTGAATAAATAATGGAGAACAAATGAAGCACTCTTTTCACACCTCTGAGTGATCTGGACCTTGGGTAAGAAAACCATATAAATCAATTGACTAAAAGCAGGTCCAGGATTTGAAGACCTAGAGAAGAAAAATATTATAGAAGATTCAATCCCTTGTCAAAAGTAAGGAGCTGCAGTCATAATGTGAATGGCCTGCAATGTGGTCACTTATGAGTTGCCATTACTGAATTTTCCTAGAAATTCATCCACTAGAAGCTGTGTAGCCTTGGGAAGAGCTTGCAAATGGCAGGATAAAAATATCCCTGCATACAAGGTGGTGTTTTCTTCATAAACTGAAGTGAAGAGGGAAGAGACTTGTCAGAGGCATCTCATGATCCACCAAGAGCTGGTCTTGGTGCTTTCCCAGCCACCACTATGAACCCATGTGGGAGGGTGGAAGAGGGAAAGGAAGAAGTGCCAGCTGCAGTGAGACCTTTCTTTGAGCCTGGAGTCCAACATAAGGTTGCAGAAAAGTCTGGTCTGTCCTCCAGTTCTGTACCATTTAACTAAGCCTCTTTGGCCATTTGGCTGGTTGTTGGCAGTCACTTTAGTTGAGGACAGAAAGACTGCAATCTTACATTAGACACACTCAATATCCACTTATTGTTGCTGATTGAAAAAATGTTTTATTGGCTTCAGAATGTTTTCAGTTGATTGCTCAATGTTGGTTTTTTTTTCTCTCTCTTTCAATCAGTAAGTGAAAGAAATAGTGACTTTAAAAAATTATTTTAGATGACTTTTCTTAATGACTTAGGAAATGTTTCATGAAACCTGGGTGTGGTGGTACAGGCCTGTGATCCCAGCACTCAGAAGGCTGAGGCAGGAGGATGGTGAGATTGAGGCCAGCCTGTCCCAAAATAGGAAGGAAGAAAGGAAGGGGTGGGGGGGTGGGAGGAAGGGAGGAAAGAAGAAAGGAAGGAAAGAAAGGAAGGAAAAAAACCATGTTCTTGAGTCATTTCTCTTCATTGATAAGTAATATTCTACTTTTCCCAACTTCCCGAAGCAATACTGGCTGATCTATATATGAATCATGGGAGGAAGGAGAGGTGGTGTACCTCTCTTATCCAGTTCTTTCCCTGGGAAGGAGGGAGGGAGGTCAGTGATTCCCTGCTTTTTCTAGATAGCTACTTTACTGCCCCCTTCACCTCTTCTGCTCACCCCAGCCCAGGGGATTCACACATATTATTCTGGAACACTGATACCTAATTCCTCATGAACTCAAATCCTATCAGAAGACTGTTACTTATTCTTTCAGTTTCTTTTTTTCTTCACTGACAAAAGCCATAACCTATTGCATGTCTCCAAAAGTCCCTATAAGCCAAGTGACTTATGCTTTCTCTCCTTATCTGAAAGACATAATACTTGAAAGACAACATTCAGACCTTAAAATGTAGCCAGCCAGGATGTTGTAAGTCTCCCAGTGAAGAAATAATGTACTCGAGAGCACAACTGCCCTAGCACTTAAATTTATGTCAGAATTGTTCTTGTTGAATTGCAGCTCAAGTTGAAAGAGTTCCTAGGGATCTGTCCCCTACTGAGAGTCAAGAGGTCAAACTGGTAGCATAAAACATTCATTACAGGGAGTAAATGTGCAAAAGAAAAATTAAGTCATTCTAATGCGGTATCTTTCTCTTCTACTTCTATCACCACTCACATGACCTCTACTGGTTACCATAGAAACAGATGTTCTCATGCTAAATGGAAGACTCAAAATATTTTAACAGGATGATCATTAGTTATTTACCCTTCACTGTTGCTTCTTCAGCAAAATAATCTTCATCGAGAATCTGTGGACACACAAATATATGCTCTGTTCTGTGTCAATGGATTCACAAAGAAGGATTTGTTGAAATACCTCACATAATCAAAATTCCTAACATGTTTCTAGAAAAATGTAGCCATTTGTTTGTAGTAGCCTAGTTTTGCATGTAAACTTCACAGTTACTAGCAGGGATAACATGGGAAATGGCTTAATTTCTCTGTGCCTTGGTTTCTTTATGTAAAAATAGGAATTTTTTTAAGCCTACCTTACAAGATTCTGGTGAAGAGAAAATAAATTAGTGTGTGTAAGTGCTCTTAGGACAGCATGGGACATACATAGCTACTCTTACACTCACTTGTCTAACTTCCTGTTTTTTTCCTGAACTGGGCTTCAGTGATCTAAAATAAGTTGTTCCCACTTGTGGCACTGAACTGACCTTGAAGTACACTGTCTGGCTCAGATGAACAGAAGAAAGAACAAGTAATTGAAGGATCTAGGGGCCATGTGGCACGGTGGAGCCAGAAAGATCCAGGCACGTCAGCAGCTATAAATGACTTGGCCTCTGAGACTGTCACTTCACCTATGAAATGAAAGCAGTGCTTGCCTTGTGGGAATGCTGTAACACTTGGTAGCCATGCACCATCTCAAATGTAACAGGGAAGCTCTCCTTGTGCAAGAAAGTGGAATAATAGCTTGAAGGAACAAAGTATGTGTTCCAGGAAGATTTACAGTAAAAAAAGAGAAACAGAGGAAGACATGGAAGTAATAATACTTAATATTTTTTGAGTACCCACTTTTTCTTTTTCTTTCTTTTTTTTTTTTGATAGTACTGGGATTTGAACCCAGGTCTTCACACTTGCAAGGTAGGTGCTCTGCTGCTTGATCCATGCCTCCAGTTCTTTTTGTTGTGGTTATTATTCTAGAGATGGGGGTCTCACTTTGTGCCCAAGACAGTGTGGACTGCAATCCTTTTATTTATGTGTCCTGCAGCAACTGGGATGACAAACATAAGCCACTATGCCCTGCTTTTTTTACATTGAGATCGGGTCTTGCAAACCTTCTGCCCAGGCTGACCTCAAACCATAATCTCCCAATCTCAGCCTCCCAAGTGTCTAGGATTACAGGTATAAGCCACTGGCACAGGGTGAGTGCCTACTTTTTGCTTGGTAATATCCTAGAAGAGTTTTAGTCTCTGCAATGTAACAGACAGAAGCTATAGATAGCATTTGCCTCAAACACTGGATTACCTAAATATATTACGTCAGTTTTACCTTTCTGCTTTTTTCAAGTTTAAATATTTCTGAACAGTCTGATACTATTTGAATTCAGACTTCACAAAATAATATATTTCTCCCAAACTCTAATGCAGAAATGACCAAATTAATGATTTTGTTTATAAAATGCTTTCACTCACATTATCTGTTTAATAGCCAGACTATAAGTTGGGTTGTTGAACCCATTAAACATATATGAACACTGGGGTTCAGAAAAACTAGTTTGCATAAAACTATTGTTACAATTTAGAAGTGACAGGTACAGGACACTTTCTCTTGCTTTTTCTAACAAGAATTCCTCAAGTGGTAGAGTACCTGCCTAGCAAGTGCGAGGCCCTGAGTTAAAGCCCCAGTACCATTAAAAGAAAAAGAATTCTAGGAAATTTTCTTTTTCTTTTTGAGGGGGCATTGGTACTGGGGTTTGAACTCAAGGCCTCATGCTTGCAAGTAAAACCTTCCCCCACGACTTGAGTCACATTCTCAGACCTCCTGGGTTTATTTATTTTTAGGATAGGGCCTCATACTTTTTCCTAGGGCCAGCCTTGGACTATGGTCCTCCTACCTATGCTTTCTCTCCTGGGTAGCTGGGGTTAGAGGCATGAGCCACCACACCTGTCTTGTTTGTTGAGATGGGATCTCACCAACTTTTCACTCAGGCTTGCCTCAATCACAATCCTCCTAATCTCTACTTGCTCGGTAGCTGAGATTATAGGTGTATTCCACCAAGACAATTTTCTCTACAGATGAGAAATTTCATGAGGTTTATTTGTATTTCTATAAATGTTACTGAGGAACTACCATTAGTTTCAAACCTGTTGACTACGACAATTTATATTGTAACTCAGTTCACACACACGTAAATATACAAATATACACATTCATATGTAATTTAATAATAGATACCCTCTTTATGTGTAATATGCTACTAGTTTCTATTATAATCTGTTGTGTTATGAAATATTAATGGTAGTGGCCTTCTAAACTGATATCATAACTCATTAATGGGTCATAACTGCCAATTTTAAAAGTAGTGTTATACTGTATTTGAAAAAAAACACGAGTAAAAAGAGAAAAGCTTTGAATAGTCTAGTAAAAAGATAAATACAAAAGTAAAACTAATATGAGGTATCCTCAAATAAAAGATTTTCTTAAATTTATAATTAAGGTAATTCACAGCTGTTTTTCATTTACCCTTCTAAATATATTATCAATGCAAAAAATAATTATAACATGAAGGTATATAGAAAGTAGAGAAAAAAAGTATCAAAAGAGTTAGGAAGGATAAGTTTCTTTTACCTGAAAGAATGGAATAAAAAATAAGATAATTTTAACATCCTAATTATTATGAAGGAGGTTTAACAGTTGATTCTTGAAGGATGAATATGATTATAAGATGGAAATGTCTACTTTTGTGTCTTATTTGAGCATCATCATAAGATCAGGTATAATGCATGAATCCAATAAAAATTTATTGAGCACTTCTTATGTGCTGGGTTACCACTGTAGGGGTAAGGAACAAAATAAGTGAAAATCGCTGACCTCAATGACTTACACTCTAATGCAATAAGGTAGACAGCAAGCAAAGTAGATAAATAAATTGTACAATATGTTAGTAGGTGATAGGTATTTAAGAAGGGGGTGGGGAGCAGGAAAAGCCATGGGAGGGAGTCACAATACTAAATTGGGTGGTAAGGGAAAGTCTTGCAGAGAAGATCACACTTGAGCAAAGATGGAAAGGAGGTGAGAGAGCGAGCTATGTGACTATCTGAAGAAAGACCATTCCAGGAAGAGGAAATAACACATAAAAAGGCCCTAAGTCAGGAGCAACAGCAAGGGAGCCCATATATGGAAATGAAGGAGGGATCAAGCAATAGAAAGTACAGACATAGGGACAACTGAGGACCTTGAAGGCACTTGTAAGGTCTTTGCGTTTCCTCTTAGTCAGATGGGAAACCACTGAAATGTTTTGAGCAGACCATAGAATATGTAACTGACATTTTAATGGAATTGACCTAACAGCTCAGTTGAGAACACACTGTAGTGAGGCAAGGGTAAAGGAGAGAAACCAGTCAGGAGGCTGCTCTAATAATTCAGATGCAAGATGGTGATAATGGTGGTAGAGGTGGTGATATTTAATCACAGTTGAGATACACTGAGTTTAGAGCCAAGAGGATTTCCTGACACGCCAGCTGTGAAGAGAGGAAAAGAGGAGCAAATGGTGACTAAGTTTTTGGCTTTGAGCAACTGAAAGGATGAAGTTAGCATTAACTGAGATGAAGAAGTCTGTGTTGGAATAGATTTGGGCATAAACAGCAGAGGTTTGGTATTAAACATGTTACATCTGTGAAACAGCATCCATGTAGAGATATTGAGTTGACTGTTGGACCTGGGACTGGAATTCAGAGGAGTGATCCAGGTTGAAGATGCAAATTTGGAGTCTCGACTCTGAGACCGGATGACCTCTCCACTGAAGTTTGTAAAAGGAGAGATTTCCAAGGACCGAAACTCAGCACTTTCCAACTTAAAAGGTCAGGGTGAGAGAAATAAGCAAAGAAGACTAAGAAGTCATAATTAGTGAGAAAGGAGAAAATCAATAGAGTTAGTGTCCTAGAAATGAAGTGAAGAGTAAGACTCAAGGAAGCAGGAGATCTCAGGAAAAATGAGGACTGAGAAGGTTCAACATATGATCCCTTGAATCAGACTTTCTAGGGTAAACATTGTCTCTGCCACTTACTGTGTATTCTCATAGGCACATTCAAGCTCTCTTTGCCTCACTTTCCCCATCTGCAAAACAAAGAAAAAGCAGTAGTCTCACGAGAGCATTTTGAGAATTACATTGCTTGGTGTGTAATATTACTGTACTGATACATCGTAAGCTCTACACAAGTGTTAGTCAGAAGAAGTGGTAGTGGAGGAGTAGTAACAGTAGCACTGGCAAGTGATAACCGTATTTCCAAAATCCTTGAAGTGTTCTAACTTTATAGATAGAAAAATTGAGGATCAATGAAAGTGCTGGTCAAGGTCAAAGTTAAAGAGGGCTTCAACACCAAAGCTCTCAAAACTAAATACTTTCTGCTATGATGCTCTCCTGTCAGTCAATAACGGTATTGATTTTAATCAATATTAAGTATATCAATACTTTATCACATTTATAATGTGAAAAGGTGGAGATGGAGGTCCTTGTGATCTCTAGCCTCAGTGAAGAGAAAACAACCAAAAAATGTTTGAAACCGTTCTAATGACTGCCCTGCTGGAGTGGGTATTCGTGGTTCCTGTGTCACTGGGGATTCAGGATAATATGAACTTTGATAAAATTTAAGAAAAATGAATACACTATTAATTTACTTTGACTACTAATTATTATTTGCAAAAATTGGGGTTTTGAAAATTACTACTGATATATAGAGAAAGAATTCCAAACAGAATTTCCAGGAAACTCAAGAGATATTACGTGTTGTGTGAAAATCTGGTTGTTACCAGAATTTAAGATATTTGCTGTTTGACACTTAACCAATGACTCAGGAGACAAAAGTTAGTGGAAGGAAACAGGTTTATTTATAGCCATCCCTGAAGAAGACAGACTTCCTTTTGCCTCAAGTCTGTATCTTAGTGGGTTCGGAGGCATGAAAGGCATTTACGGAAGAAAGAAGAGAATGAGATAATGGGCAGTGGAATTCCCTCCCTGGGCATGGTCTTCCTCTCCAGAGCTCAAATCTTCCAATCTCAGTCCCCTCTTCTTCCTCCTCCAAAAGGATCCAGTCCTCAACCTCCCAAGACCACCATGGAATTTTCTTTTCAGAAAGACAGATTACTTTTCTCCAAGTCAATTGGTTTGAGTTGAGGAGAGGAGGGGCTTTATAGAGGCCTTCCTTTAAAACTGAGAATACCCTGTGAAAGGAATGGATCATTAAAAGACTAGGAAAAAGTTAAATATTGGAGAGGGAAGACCGAAGTAATTTTGTAAAGACATCTTCCCCAAGGAACTGCTTTGTTGTCACCCTATCAAAAAACATGGGCAGACACTAAGGCATCAGAGTTGAATCTTTTCCTGTCCCAAACATCTTTTCTACCCTGAATAACCAGAGAAGATTGGTTGAAAACGAGATGCACACTTTATTAAGATAATTTTTTAAAGGTTCTGTACTCCATTTCATACACAGGACACACACATACACAAACATACACATGCATGCACTCATGTACACACATGTGTCAAACAGCACTGTGTGGATACTTCTTGACAATTTTGTAATAAAACAATTCTATGACTGGACACATAATATTTCAATACAGAATACAATGCTTAAGAACATAGAGTTCAGTCAGATTGCCTGAATTCAAATACTGACTCCACTACTTGCTAGATATGTAATATTTAGCAAGACTTTTTACATCTCTGTCACAGTTTTATCAACTAAAAAGTGAAGATAATAAAAATAAATACCTTGTAGTTTTGTTTTGAGGATTAAATAAGCCAATGTATGTTAAGTACTCAAAACATACTAGCACAGAATAAGTACTTCATGTTTCAAAATGGTGATGGTGATGGTAATTAAGGAGTGGGTAACAGTGATGGGGATGATGGTGGTGGTTGTGGTGGTGGTAGGGTAACCTGAAGTAAATCTCTCAACCTCATGTTACTTGTTTCATCATTAAAATAAGCAAATTGAATTCTGAGATTTAGAAAAATTTAAGAGAATGATTTTTTAAAATAGCTAATTTTGAATGTTTTTATAGGAAATTTTCATGTTAAACTAGTGAATCAAAGGACAGATCAGGGTGAAAACATGGCTCAACTGGTAGAGTGCCTGACTAGCAAGTACAAGGCCCTAATTTCAAACTCTATTACCACCAAAAACAAAAAACAGGGGGAAGGGAAGAAGAGACATGAGCTTGTTTTCCTTAATCTCACTATCAGAACATTTCTAACTTGTTTTACTTTTTTTTTTGCAGCTTCCAGCAAGAAGTGCATCCCTGTTCCTACAATTATTGCTTCTCTCTCCTTTTTGGCCAGCGTTATCATCTCTTCCAAAAGTACAGTATAAAGGAATCCTGTGGATACTTAAAAAAAAAATACTTAAATGAAACTTTTTATTGGTCTTTTAATCACTGAGGTTCATACTACTCACTACTCTGCTCTGCAAAAATCTGGTTGCTACTAGAATTTAAAGTTTTCTACTCACCTCTTAGCCAATAACTCAAAAGACAGGTTTATTCAAAGCCAGTCCTGAAGAAGACAGAAGAGACTCTCCATCTAAAGTCTCTGTCTCAGAGGGTTTCAGAGCACAGGGAGCTTTTAAGAGAGACAAAAAGGGAAGATACAGTGGGCAGGAAGTCTGTGCCCTGGATAGGGTCTTTGAGATGTGTCTTCTTTCCTCTTTTCTGTCAGGAACCTCACAATGGACCTTGCTCTTCCACAGCTAGCTAACCAGAGCCTGAGAAAGGAACAGAAAGAAAGGGAAGGGGACTAAGGAACAGTTTCAAATGAACCCCTATTACATTTTGACTAAAAATGGGAGTTTATTTGCCAGGAAGGATGATCCCATCATAATTCTACTGAAACCAGTGCCTGTCCTTGGCTTTTCTAGTCCTGTTTTGCTTTTCCTGTGCCCCTTTGCGTGGTTCCAATCAGGGCACCCTCAATATCCTTGAGGAATCACTCTGCCCTACTATCACTTGATGCAGAACTGGCTTACGTTGTCATACACACTGTGTATGAGTTGACCTGCAACTCAGGCCTAACCCAGTTCAATGTATTTCTTCTCCATGGGCATAGAGGTGGAATAGAAAATGACTCATATATAGCTTATGAGATACAATCAGGGTACTTTTTTGAAATTAGTTTTAGGAGTGGGGTGAGTACCTCTTTTTTTGAGCAGAGATTAACAAAAGCAGAATATGAATTTATAGTTGCTAGCAGCTATCTTGCCACAAGAACAAAGGAGAGGACTCTACCTTCCGAGAAAAGAAGTAACACGATGAAGGAAGGGTGAGAAATGAAAAGAAACTTAGGCCTGTTACCCATGAGAATGTGTGAACTTCTAAGTCCAGATGTGCCTGAGGCTGAGTATGTTAGGCTTTATCATTGCATAAATCAATAAACAATCTTTGCTAACACAATTTGAATTTGACTTTCTATCTCAAGCAATTTGAAGGAATTCTAATGAACACAGACTTTCCACTTATTTATTTAGAGATCCTAAATAGAAACAAATCAAAGAAGACTTGAGTTAGAAAACAAAGGACAAATTCTTCATCAACTAGAAAAGCTTTGAGCTATGGCAAAGTATGTTTTGTTCTGTTTTTCTTCTGAGACTGTTATCAGCATTCAAGATCAAATTAGTGTGGTCTCAGACAGGAGGAAACATGTGAAGTTGAGAAATAAAAGGGAAAGTTAATGGAAGATGTGAGCAAAATCTTAGTCACTGCCATTAATGGAGTGTTACATGCATGTTCCTAAGACATTACAAAATTTTAAAATTCATGGAACCTTATAGAAGAGTACTAGATGGAAAATTTGATTTTAAGCCTCCATTGAAAAGGTAAGTGCATTTGTCAGGGGAGCATGTGGAGGTAAGGGAAAAAATATGGGGCTGAGAATGCAGTGGTAGAGCACTTGCCTAGCATCCACAAGGCCTTGGGTTCAGTTCCTAGCACCACAATTAAGAGAGAGAGAGAGAGAAAGAGAGAGAGAATGAATAAAGAAGAAAAAACAAATCTGATTAACAAACAAACATCAAAGATATATGAATTTCATTATGTGCAAACTATGAGATGAAGAGTTGTAAGTTACCAACTTTCACAACTGGAAATGTTCTTCAACTCTTCCCTCAATTAGTATAGAGTTTAGGTGAGAACAGGGGAAATTATTTTACCTGATCTCCAAAGATCCGACTATTGGGGTAAATGGAATGAAGGTGAGGGACAGTCTTGACTTTGACTTGCGACAACATGTACTTCTTAGCCCCTTTGAGAAGAATAAAATAAGGAGTGCAAATCAGTTCATCCATCTGAAGGGCCTATGCTATGATCAGAGAAACTGAATGGGCAATTAGCTACACAAAATTGCCTGTCAGGGAGTTCAGCCTTCAGCATACCATTCTACTACCAACATATATTCAACATAATATTTTTTAAGTTAAGATTCCCAGACTAACAGGACCAAGAATTTCCACGGACACTTTTCTAAAATCATTGCACAGGGTCTTTGACAGGATGATGGCTGCCTAGTGGAGAGTCTGGGGGTAGGTTTTCAGGGAGCCCTGATTGAGGCAGTAATGAAACACCGTGTTAGGAAATACAACTTGAATATATTTCTTCCCACTGCCATATGAATGTATTTATTGAGGTATGTGATATATAAAATATCGAGGGAATTAAAAGTTGAATACACTCATAAGTTTATAATCTGTTAGAAGAAATTTAGAACACAAGTTACAAAGAAAATACCAAAAAGGAAAATTGAGTTTTTCATCATGCAACAAAATTCCTTCTAATGCAGGGATGAAGAAGAGCCAGGAAGGCTTTGGTTGGAGACAGCATTGAGACATCTGAGAGGAGCAAGAGGTGACAGGAAGGAGAAAAAAAGAAAGAAAAGAAAAGAAAAATAAACTGTATATGCCAGAACTTGGTGCCAACAACAAGTACAAATCATAAATGAGAAAAACTGAGTTTCCTCTGTACTATGGCTAGGTAAAGCAGCTTTCCATCAGAGAAAGAGGGTTTATTTAGATGAGAGGCTTCCCATGGGTGGAAAAGGGAGGTGAGTAGAAAAGACAGACAAGATACAGCAATGATCCATGAAGGTAAGGGTCAGGAAGTAGGTAGTTCTGGCAGAGAGGAAAGTTAAAGCCACACAGTTAAGCTAAAAATGTCAGCCTAAAGCATTTTGTCTCCATTAGGAGTCTTAATTTTATGAGACAATTCTCCTAGTGACTCAAAGTATGCTCCCAGCACAAACAGCATCTGCATTCCTTAAGAACTTGGTAGAAATGTGAATTCTAGGTCCTGATCCCAAATTTATGATATCAGTAGTCCAGCAGTCTATGTTTTAATATACCCTACAGATGTTTCTACTATACAACTGGGAACATTTTTCTTATATGATTATGATCCTTAAGAGAATAACTAAATTTTTTTAGTGACAACTTTGTGCTTCCTCTTGCTGCTACTTTACAGGCCAAATCTCTGGAGGCAGAAATTATTCTTTTGAAATTACACAGACTTTTAAGTTTGATTAAGGACAATTGTACATAGTTCACACTCCCTCCATCTCTCCCTGCAGTCCAAAGTTTTTGAGTATGAAATCCATAAACTGGACCATTGATTTAGAGTCTAAGTTTAAAAGTTCATGAAATTATAGGAGACCAGTTTTAGAAATGTCATTGTAATTTCTCCTCCTTTGTTAGATTGGGATATCTTCTGAAGATAGAATGGACACTAGTTACATATAAATTCACTTGGATTGTTGAAAGAGAAAAAACAGTAAGATGCATATTAATTTTTCTCCTATAGTGATTTTACTAAAGTAATTCATTATTTCTTTTACATGCACAAAATACTCTGGATCCATTTTATTTTTAATTTATAATACAGTGTTTTCTTTCTAGGGTTTTGTCCTGAAGTACTCTAGGTACTCTTATACCTTCTTTAAAAAGTGAAAGAAAATTTCAGTACAATCTAATTTGCTTGGGGAATCAGAATTCTTGGACTGTCTGTCTAATGACCTGAATCAAACTGATTTACAATGAATAAATTAGTAGTTGGTTTGGTAAAATTCAACATTGAGCAAGGTGGTTTCAGAGCCACCAAGATGCAGCAAAGATTAGCAACTACAAAGTGGGGAAAGGTATTGCAAGTATTACAGAGCTTCTTTCTTTTCCTTCTCGCTTTCCTTAGCTACTTTTCTCTTTCTTTTATTCATTTTTATAGTAAATTGCTGTGCGTTTTGGTTTTTGTTGTTGCTTGGCAGTTCACCCTTTCTCTCCACTTAACACTCATTCAGTTAGACCACACTGTGCTCACGGCCTCAGATGGAGTATGACTAGGCACAACACTGACAAAACAAGTTAGTCTTCTCCACTGTGTTACTCAAAAACTGAAGGGCTTTAGAGAAAATGAGATGAACTCAAAACCAAAGTATTTGAGATAAACAAAACATGAGAACAATCGGATTAAGAAGAGTATAGTTTTCCTCCAATATTTCCACAAGCTAGGAAGCAGCAGCAGATAGGAAGCCATCAGAGGCTGGGCAGGTTGGTGATGCCCAGAGGTAGGAAAAAGATCTATGAGAGGCACTGAGTGATGGCCAGTCTCACAAGAGCCACTAGCACCTGAAGACCACCCATCTTGGTTGAACTGGGTACCACCCATCTCTAATATCAAGTAGCTGCCCCAATTGACATTCCCATCATGAGTCAAGGACTTCTGTTAGAAGAACACCAGTTGTTCTCCTAGTCATTTCCCAGAAAGGCTCTACCTCAAGACTTTTCTTGGTCATTGTCCCTTTCATTTCCCTAGCTGTCCCAACATCCTGGGGCACAACTCTAAGACTGAAAGAATTAGGGAGAAATCCTTAAAATTTTTGAGCATTAGTTCAGAGAAATCCTTAATATCACTATCTTCTTTCATAGCCATGGGGAAGATCTGAGTACTCACATTAGCATTAAACAATTCAGTATATGTATTTATGAAGGAAACAAGATCTTGTATATGAAAGAACATTTTGGCAGCTTGAATCAGTCTCTCTTTATCCTTTTCTGACTCTGAAGACATTTTTCCAACAAAGAAGTTTCAGCACCGCAAAGCACAGCAGAAATCTAAATAAAATATTCATTTCCACTAAAAGTGGATTTGGCAACCATGAAGAGACTGAAAGTATAATGTAAACATGAGGATAATTCCTGCTGAGTGCAGGAAAGCTACACAAACTTCAAAACAGAAATTATCTTTGGCTTTCACAGAAATAATTAAGAGGAGAAATAATTTCACAGAAATAATTAAGTATCACTGGATACTTCTTATCACTGGATTCCTATCATACCCATTACACACAGTGTTACATATATGTAATATTCATTACCTATGATAGGTAAATTATATGCTAGTTCTGAATATACAGATGCGCTGATACATGGAATGACACTACTCTCAAAGTTGTGACCTTCAGTAACCATTCAGTATGGTGGAAAAGACTGGAAATAGCATCGAAATTTATACTCAATGGTTCTGGTCTCAGTTGAGATAGAGTAAGCACACTCCCTCTGATCTTTCCTGCTCCTAACAACTAAAACTCCTGGATAGCACTCATAAAGTAACTATCAGATAATTCTGAAAGGTGGGTAATAGCAGGTAGAGAGTACAACACTAAATGACAGTGCAGTAACAAAGATCTCTGAGAGTTTTGGGGTTTGGGTGGCTTTTTTCTACTTTGAGTTCTGTCTTTTCCTGCTTCCTAGACATCCCACTTTGGCTCAAGGGCAGCCCAAAACTAGAACTGTGAACAAATCCAAATAGGGAAATCTCTAAAAATAAGTAAATCTATTAACTAATAAACCATGAACAGAAACTTCTGAAGGGCAGATCTTTTTTGTTTCAAGTACCCACAACAAAACAGCATTCCTTGCCCCTTCCTCCACTTCCCATGAGCAGAGGCAGCCCTGAACCCTTCTGACATTTGAGTGCCATCCAGCAGCACCACTTCCCCTCTCCAGCCCCATATGTATCACAAGCACAACCAGGGGCAACTCTTTTGGAGTAATGAGTGCCAGCAACGATGCAAACCCCACTTCTCTACTCCCTGCCAATGGGCACTGCAAAGGCTGAACCTAGGTGGGGGAGCCCTTTTTCACTTTTCCCACTCTACCACCTGGAATAAGCAACTGTGTTGCAGGGATGGTGGTAGGCATGGTGACTCTTTTCCCTCACTACTTTGCCCTGAGGTGAGACCCAATTGCAGTAAGTAAACAATGGGAAGAGCTGAACCTCTATTTTCTAATCAGAACACCACAAAAAGGGACCCTTAGGGATCAAACAGTGGGGTGGTAGACCACAGAGAGAAGCAGGAATTATAAAAAAATTAATAATAATAACACTAATGGGATTCCACTATTTATATACATATACACACACATACATAACACTACATGATGGAGGGGAAAGGGTAAGGAGACCCATATAGCTATAAGTTTCCTTTGTTTTTCTTAAAGTGACAGAATATTGATTCTAAATAGTTGTACGAAGTGTGGAAGCACACAGTACTTTCTAGAGTAACCACTAGAAAAGAGTAGGAGGCAGTGGAACCATGGAGTGATGTGGTCACAAGTGAAAGAATACCAAGAGCCACCAGAAGAAAGCAGGTCTTGCTTGACTTCTAGTCTCCAGACTGTGAGAGGACAAACTTCTGTTGCCTTAAGTTACAAAATTATGGTAATTTGTGGTATCAGCTCCAGGAAAATACAAATTCTAGTCAATAGACAAATTCACCACACTAAGAAGAGAAGTAGTAATAAAGAACAGAACTCCTAACCCAAAGGAAGACCAAATTTAAAAAATAAATAAATAAACCAACACATTTGGCTATATCTGGATTTGTATCTCTTGAGAACGTACATAAAGCAATCAGCAACAGCCAAAAGTCCAAATGCAACAGAAGCTAAAGGAAATGTAATATCTGAAATAGCTGACGAGATGGAATCCCTGACTCTCAGAGCAGCAATCAAGATACCATCTTCTCTACTGAATTGTGTAGCACCTCTGAATAATAGAAAGCCTACTAAAGAACAAAACATTTGAAAACAAGTTTTATCACTTTATTAGTCTTTCAAATTCCATTGCTTACTATGTACTAGGTTTATATTAAAATAGGAACAGAAAAATTCTGAGGTCTAAGCATGCAGAAGTAGACTGTAAACCAGGCAAGCAGAGGGACCCAGCAGAGACTAGCAAAGCCTGTCAGTCATCACATTCCACCAGAAACATCCAGACTAAACCAGATGAAAAAGCACTTCAACAATACTCTTAAACAACTGCCAGACACAAACAGGACACATAGCAGGGTAAGTAATATGGATATTTCTGTTGGTATAAATAGAATACTGTAATTGTCAATATTTAATAGCATGTAAGTCTTCCATGGTCATAAATAGCTTTGTTATAAAAGGATCCCATGGCATGATTCTGTCATTTCTATTTCTCTGAAGACACCAGGGAAGGAAGAAAATGAACAACTTCTAAGACTAAGTCACAGGAGAGCAGAAGCAGTAAAGACATCACTTTTAGAAAGATGAAGGATGAAATGACACCTGTGTGAAAATGTGTGTTGCTTCTGTAGATGAGGACATTTCCATCTACGTCATTAAAATTATAAGCCAATGAATGTGAAAGAGGGTGCTCATACTAGTTCATACTAACTCATACTCCTTCATAAATTAAATCATATTTAAATACACTTGGCTTTTGCTCTGTGTCTCCAAGTAAGCCGTTATCTTCTTGAGAATGAGGAACATTCCTTAAAACAAAAAATCTCAAGGCCCACAGTAGAGGCATCACAAGTGAACATTGATGAATACTGATGAATAACCTTGATATTGTGCTTTCTGCTCAGGAATATTCCTCAAAATATTTACATTAAAAAGTGTATCACCTTAAAGCAACTGAGGCCAATAGGAAAAGGGGAACAGGTACTAGAGAAAAGGTTAGATCAAAAAGAATTAACCTAGAAGGTAACACCCACGCACAGGAAATCAATGTGAGTCAATGCCCTGTATAGCTATCCTTATCTCAACCAGCAAAAACCCTTGTTCCTTCCTATTATTGCTTATAGTCTCTCTACAACAAAATTAGAAATAAGGGCAAAATAGTTTCTGCTGGGTATTGGGGGGAGAGGGAGGGGGCGGAGTGGGTGGTAAGGGAGGGGGTGGGGGCAGGGGGGAGAAATGAACCAAGCCTTGTATGCATATATGAATAATAAAAGAAAAAAAAAAAAGAAAACCTTAAAAAAAAAAAGTGTATCATCATATCACAATGAACTTTTTTTTTAAGTTAAATTCCATGGTTTTGGTTTAAACTAAATAAGGCCCAGAACTAGATATAGCTGTTACTTCCTCCTGCAAGGATTCTAACTTTGTCTATACCCTATTTCTCTACCCCCACATAAGCAAATCTCATCTGACAGGAGAAAGCCATTTGACAGCGAGGAACAGTAACAGCAGAGAGTAATGTAAAACTGCAGAGAGCACTAACGACAACATCAGAGATGCAAGCAGAGTCAGGTTTTCACTTTCTCTTTCTTTCCTGAATTGTTATGATGGGAAAAGTTCAAATCTACACAAAACTGGAGGCAATGATATAGTAAACTCCCATGTACCCATAACCCAGCTTTAAAAATTATCAAAACAAGGAAAATCTTATTTTCTCTGTAATACCCCACTATCCCTTCCAAGTTACTTGGAAGCAAATTTCAGAGACCCTATCAACTCACCTATAACCTTTTCACTGTGTATTCCTAAAAAACAAGTACTCCCTTTTTGAAATTTTACCTTATGCTTCCCTGATCAAAATAATTCAACAGGAGCAGACTCAATATCTTGCTGAAAAAAACTTATTTTGAGTGTCAATGTGAAAAGCTTTGGAATGCAATTTGCAATACATGTCCAAAGTAATGAAAAAAATTCGATTCCCATTAATTATGTAGTTTTTCTAGCTATTTAGCCTAAAAAAATAATTCAGATAGTGGAGGGGAAAAAAAACTAACTACCTATATCAATATTATTTAAGATAGTGAAACAATTAGGGATTTATTAAATTATGGTAAAGATATGGAATAGTTTATATAATCAGTAAAATATTTTTTATAAAACTAGAAATATGGTCAACTATTTAAGTGAATATAACAGGAATTTTATGTGCACTATTGTTAAAACCTTGTAAAGATACTTATGCATACAAACAAATTTTAGGTAGACATAACAAAAGAGAAAAATAAGATGGTAAGTTTGTGGGTATTTTTTTCTTCCTCTATTTCAGAAACTCTATATATTAGCAACAATGATTTTATGCTGTAAAATACTCATTTTACCTAACATTTCACTTTTAATTTTTCCAGATTATAATTCTTCCATTTATCAGAGCACAATTCACATGTAGCATTCTCCTGAAACTTCCTTTAATCACCTCAATATTAATTTATCCCTTTAAATTCCTATAGCCCTTGAAAGACAATTCACTAGTTTTATTCACAAAAGTACCCTGAAAAGTTTTATTTGAAACTGTGACCAATGCATTTTCATTTTGTAATGATTCCTTTCCTGAAATACTAAATCAACTGTGTAACAGCAAAACCTTAACTTTGTGACAATCATCAATATATCCTACCATTTCTTATATACTTTTTCATCTTGAATGTTTACTTCCCAATGCAATAAAATTGACAAGGTTAGTTCCACTTGGCATCTACTTCAGGCTAATCTTTGTTTCCATTTTAATTTTCTAGAGCATGCTGATTATAGTAGCACTTTCACATTTGTTTCATTGTTGTTTTTAGGAATTAACAAATCAAATTCTGGCTTAGCAACAGAATCTCAAATAAAATTTTACCCACCAGGAGCCCAAATGTGTAGAGCCAGGAGAGCAAAGGTGCTTTAGCAAAAACTCAGATGAAAAGAATACCAGGGACCAAGAGCACCACCTGCTGGCTGGCAATTCCCCACCAGGCTGCTCCAGGGCTCTAGAAACTTTCCTGCACTACTGTAATAAAAAATTCAAATAACAACACAAACTCTGTAGAGAGTGGATGGTAACACCCCAAGTGGTAATTTTTCGCTGACAGAAAGTTCCATCATGTAACAACTATAATTATGTTAAAGTCAAATTTGCCATGCAAATTTGTAGTTTTCCAGATCTAGGTAAAATGCATCACCAGGCTAATGCTACAATTGTTTAAATCGCCACTTAATCATTGAAAATAAGATGGAGTCAATTATATGGCCCAGAACTCCCCTCAGGCACAGTATTTTGTGTCACTGGTAAGACGTCAATTTAAGCTTGCCTGGAGTAACAACTTTGATCTTTAAGAGTAAGTCCTATGAATTGCAGGGATTTTGTTTTGCTGAGTGGAGTAATCAATCTGGGACTCAAAATTAAATCATTAAGGGAAATAGTAGAAACATTGCACACTATAGTTCTCTACGTGGTGACTAACCTTTCCCCAATTATCAATCACATATTTAAGATCAACTTGAAAGGGTACAAATTATTATCTTACTGGATGATCAAATGTTTCTGTTTGGCTACAGTATCACTATAAAGTATGGGTTGTTTAACATTTGAATTTGCACAAGTCACATACCAAATGCACCCATAACTTTGTGTGATAAAGTATTTTCAACTTGATATTGTAGTTATAAATGTCTTAACTTCCTGACCAAATTAGAAATTCCAAGAAAGCAGGGTCTATGTATTTTGATCCTTTGTATGTCTAGCATACCACCATACACCCAGTAAAATATGACCTTTTAGATAACTGTGCCAAAACAAATGGTTTGTTTTAGAGACAGAAAAGGACTGAAGGAAGCAGAAACAGAACAAAATGTAGATTGGTCATTTAAAAGTTACTTTCCTTATGAGGCAGGAACAGGGAAACAGAGCAATTAGAAAATAACTGACTGGTTACCATCAGGTTACTTCTTTATTTTTATTATTTTTGGTAAAGATTAAAGGAGAGGGAACTTCATAATCGTGGTGGTAGAAACTGGCCTATTTGGGGGAAAGTTTAGATGTCACCTCTCAATTTCTTGGAAATTGAGATAACTTAGGTAACTTGACAGATGAGTGACTCCATTCGATTTTTAGTATGTCCATTAGTGTCTGGTGGAGGAGCTTATTCCAAAATAGTGGCCTTCTATGAATTAATACATTGCTTTCTTCACCAAACTCTTGTAACCTCACCTGTCCAAAATAGAATTCAAGTTTTACCTTCTGTCCTCTCCTCTCCCCTTCCTAAACCTCTAGCCCTTCTTGTCTCATTTTGGAAGTGGAAATAACCTTGAGTTGTACTTACTATTGGAGTTCAGACATACCTGAGCAGGTATGGTAGCAGACCTGCAGAGAATCTATTTGCATTACGGAATTCTCCCCACACACTTCCCATTCCAAGATAATAACAGCTAAGGTAAGCCTGACTTGGAACAATAAAAGTCCTTTTTTATTAAAAAGGAAAATAGTTCTGAGTACATCATGCCTCTTACTCAAAATTATTAGAACAAAATGATAGATTGATGTATAAATCCTAGAATGCAAGTGGGCTTGAATGTTTAAAACTGCTGGGTTTTCTTATTAACAATAAAACTCCTCAAAATTAATTCATGTATATTAAATATTTCCCAGCTTGCCTTCAGTTCTGTTCACATGATCATGGTTTTTGGTCAAATTTTTGCATGTGCTTTTTTTTCCCCATCGTCTTTACATTTATGAAACCCTCTTCCATGCAGACATCTGGGACTTATTCATGTTCTCATAGTGACTCTACCATCTGGCTTTTTTTTTAACATATTCTATTAATTTTTATTAATTTTTAACTCCAAAGCCTAGTCCATTACATCAGAGCCATTTATGAAATAGTAATTTCAGTTATTATCAATTTGAGGACCAGTGGAGTGGCTCAAGTGGTAGAGTGCCTGCCTTGCAAGTGTGAGGCTCTGAGTTCAAACCCCAGTACTACCCCCTACCCCGCCAAATGTATTAGTGATTTGAGATACATTTATTATTAAGTGGATAGAAAGGGCTTCTTGGAGGACTTTTTTTCATGACACTATCTACTCTTGCACCTGTACAAGACTGACCTTAAAACTGTGTTTTTTATGGTGTTTTAATATGGAGTGAGGGTCCCAGTATTACTCTTCCTGAAAAAAATTTAATTTGTCTGTTCAGTCTTTCAGATATATTTTGTGATTAATTTGTAAAGTTGTGATAAAATTAGTTAATTGAAAAAGAACTGAACACTGGGCAGCATTCAACCTCCCCTCTAGGAAGAATTTTCATACCTCTATTTATCGGTCTAGAAGCACACACCTGTTTTGGAAGTTATACCTATATATAAGGACATATGATAGCAGCTTCAGATACTTTCCACTTTTTCAGAGTAAGAAAGACTCCTTTCACCTACATATCTGAGTAGGTGGAGTTAGCTGTCTTCTGAATTCCAATCAGAAACTACTTTGCATTTCATGATAAATCTGAAAACTAGGAAGAGGAGGAGAACAAAGTTTAATGGAAAATTTCTAAAAGAAAAAAGAGAATCAAGTCCAAATTTGTGCTTACCAAATTTCAGTTAGAACCCTCTGGTGAGTTTGGTAAATTTTTAATAGAATAGAATCAGTTTTCCAAGTACACTTTGTGGACATTTGTGTCTATCGTGTGTGTGTGTGTGTGTGTGTGTGTGTGTGTGTGTGTGTGTGTGTGTGTACTGGATCTTAATCAAGGAGAAAAGTGAATTTCTGAATACAGTAGTTCATTTCACCAGGGAGTCTCGATGCATTTTTCTGGTTATTTACTACATATTCCCAAGGTATTTTTTTAAATGTTTCTTTTTTATCACTTGAAGGATAGACAATTTCCAAGTTTGCTATTTTAAAGGAAAAAATGTATGTTCATCACATGTTTCTGAAGATTCCATATCTAGATTAAGATCTGTGGTGCTAGAATAGGGGCCAAATGAATCAGGATGCTGTTTACTCAGAGAGAATGTGTCAGACCCCATGCAGAAGCAAATAAAGGAGCCTATGTTCTTTCATTTCTCCTAAGAGTTTGACAGAAAAATAAAAGTGCCAACACACAGAAGTCAACCTCTGGCCCACATATTAAGTAACATACTGTTCTTACTGGGCTCAGACTTACATTTTTCACTCAGATAAACTCAGAAAAGACTTTTTTTTTTATCCTCTAAATACTTCTGAGAGCCAGTAGCACAGCACAAGTGTTTTTTTCTGCAGTGTATTCTAACTACTTATTCTTTAATACTTTTGCAAGATGGCATTATTTTCCTACCTTATCTTAATAATGGCCAAAAGCAATGCAGACCATTCTAAATAATATACAAGCTTTGCAAACAGAGAATACCAGACACAGTCATTACTGCATTTGTCCCCTGAATAGTGGGGCACAGAGAAGTACGCACTTTCTCCCCAAATAAGATTTCAGTCTAAAGAATCTCAAATATATACTCTAATCATGAGGAATTTTTAGGATTCTATTTTTTTTTCATTTTTCTTTTATTATTCATATGTGCATACAAGGCTTGGTTCATTTCTCCCCCCTGCCCCCACTCCCTCCCTTACCACCCACTCCGCCCCCTCCCTCTCCCCCCCCAATATCCAGCAGAAACTATTTTGCCCTTATTTCTAATTTTGTTGTAGAGAGACTATAAGCAATAATAGGAAGGAACAAGGGTTTTTGCTGGTTGAGATGATAGCTATACAGGGCATTGACTCACATTGATTTCCTGTGCGTGGGTGTTACCTTCTAGGTTAATTCTTTTTGATCTAACCTTTTCTCTAGTACCTGTTCCCCTTTTCCTATTGGCCTCAGTTGCTTTAAGGTATCTGCTTTATTTTCTCTGCGTTAAGGGCAACAAATGCTAGCTAATTTTTTAGGTGCCTTACCTATCCTCACCCCTCCCTTGTGTGCTCTCGCTTTTATCATGTGCTCATAGTCCAATCCCCTTGTTGTGTTTGCCCTTGATCTAATGTCCACATATGAGGGAGAACATACGATTTTTGGTTTTTTGAGCCAGGCTAACCTCACTCAGAATGATGTTCTCCAATTCCATCCATTTACCAGCAAATGATAACATTTCATTCTTCTTCATGGCTGCATAAAATTCCATTGTGTATAGATACCACATTTTCTTAATCTATTCGTCAGTGCTGGGGCATCTTGGCTGTTTCCATAACTTGGCTATTGTGAATAGTGCCACAATAAATATGGGTGTGCAGGTGCCTCTGGAGTAACCTGTGTCACAGTCTTTTGGGTATATCCCCAAGAGTGGTATTGCTGGATCAAATGGTAGATCGATGTCCAGCTTTTTAAGTAGCCTCCAAATTTTTTTCCAGAGTGGTTGTACTAGTCTACATTCCCACCAACAGTGTAAGAGGGTTCCTTTTTCCCCGCATCCTCGCCAACACCTGTTGTTGGTGGTGTTGCTGATGATGGCTATTCTAACAGGGGTGAGGTGGAATCTTAGTGTGGTTTTAATTTGCATTTCCTTTATTGCTAGAGATGGTGAGCATTTTTTTGTGTTTTCTGGCCATTTGAATTTCTTCTTTTGAGAAAGTTCTGTTTAGTTCACTTGCCCATTTCTTTATTGGTTCATTAGTTTTGGGAGAATTTAGTTTTTTAAGTTCCCTATAGATTCTGGTTATCAGTCCTTTGTCTGATGTATAGTTGGCAAATATTTTCTCCCACTCTGTGGGTGTACTCTTCAGTTTAGAGACCATTTCTTTTGATGAACAGAAGCTTTTTAGTTTTATGAGGTCCCATTTATCTATGCTATCTCTTAGTTCCTGTGCTGCTGGGGTTTCATTGAAAAAGTTCTTACCTATACCTACTAACTCCAGAGTATTTCCTACTCTTTCTTGTATCAACTTAAGAGTTTGGGGTCTGATATTAAGATCCTTGATCCATTTTGAGTTAATCTTGGTATAGGGTGATATACATGGATCTAGTTTCAGTTTTTTGCAGACTGCTAACCAGTTTTCCCAGCAGTTTTTGTTGAAGAGGCTATTTCTCCATCGTATATTTTTAGCTCCTTTGTCAAAGATAAGTTGCTTATAGTTGTGTGGCTTCATATCTGGATCCTCTATTCTGTTCCACTGGTCTTCGTGTCTGTTTTTGTGCCAGTACCATGCTGTTTTTATTGTTATTGCTTTGTAATATAGTTTGAAGTCAGGTATTGTGATACCTCCTGCATTGTTCTTTTGACTGAGTATTACCTTGGCTATTCGTGGCCTCTTATGTTTCCATATAAATTTAACAGTAGATTTTTCAATCTCTTTAATGAATGTCATTGGAATTTTGATGGGAATTGCATTAAACATGTAGATTACTTTGGGGAGTATCGACATTTTTACTATGTTGATTCTACCAATCCATGAGCATGGGAGATCTCTCCACTTTCTATAGTCTTCCTCAATCTCTTCTTCAGTGTATAGTTTTCCTTGTAGAGGTCTTTCACATCTTTTGTTAGGTATTTGGTTTTGTTTGAGGCTATTGTAAATGGAATTGTTTTCATACATTCTTTTTCCGTTTGCTCATTGTTAGTGTATAGAAATGCTAATGATTTTTCTATGTTGATTTTATATCCTGCTACCTTGCTATAGCTATTGATGATGTCTAGAAGCTTCTGAGTAGAGTTTTTTGGGTCTTTAAGGTATAGGATCATGTCGTCTGCAAATAGGGATATTTTGACAGTTTTTTTACCTATTTGTATTCCTTTTATTCCTTCTTCTTGCCTAATTGCTCTGGCTAGGAATTCCAGTACTATGTTGAATAGGAGTGGAGATAGTGGGCATCCTTGTCTGGTTCCTGATTTTAGAGGGAGTGGTTTTAATTTTTCTCCTTTAAGTATAATGCTGACTGTAGGTTTGTCATATATAGCTTTTATAATGTTGAGGAACTTTCCTTCTATTCTTAGTTTTCTTAAGAGCTTTTATCATGAAATGATGTTGGATCTTATCAAAGGCTTTTTCTGCATCTATTGAGATGATCAAGTGGTTTTTGTCCCTGCTTCTGTTAATGTGGTTTATTACGTTTATTGATTTTCATATGTTGAACCACCCATGCATCCCTGGGATGAAGCCTACTTGGTCGTGGTGAATAATCTTTTTGATGTGTTGCTGAATTCAGTTTGCCATTATTTTGTTGAGGATTTTTGCATCAATGTTCATTAAGGAGATTGGCCTATAGTTCTCCTTTTTGGAGGTGTCTTTGCCTGGTTTTGGGATAAGTGTAATACTGGCTTCATAAAATGTGTTTGGCAGTTTTCCTTCCCTTTCTATTTCATGGAACAGTTTAAGGAGGGTTGGTATCAGTTCTTCTTTAAAGGTCTGATAGAATTCAGCAGAGAATCCATCAGGTCCTGGACTTTTCTTTTTGGGGAGACTCTTGATTGCTGCTTCAATTTCATTTTGTGTTATAGGTCTATTCAGGTGATTAATTTCCTCTTGGTTCAGTTTTGGATGATCATATGTATCTAGAAATCTGTCCATTTCTTTTAGATTTTCAAATTTATTTGAATATAGGTTCTCAAAGTAGTCTCTGATGATTTCCTGGACTTCCATGGTGTTTGTTGTTATCTCCCCTTTTGCATTCCTAATTCTACTAATTTGGGTTTTTTCTCTCCTCATTTTAGTCAGGTTTGCCAGGGGTCTATCGATCTTGTTTATTTTTTCCAAGAACCAACTTTTTGTTTCATTAATTCTTTGTATGGTTTTTTTGGTTTCTATTTAGTTGATTTCAGCTCTTATTTTTATTATTTCTCTCCTTCTATTTGTTTTGGGATTTGCTTGTTCTTGTTTTTCTAGGAGTTTGAGATGTATCATTAGGTCATTGATTTGGGATCTTTCAATCTTTTTAATATATGCACTCATGGCTATAAACTTTCCTCTCAAGACTGCCTTAGCTGTGTCCCATAGGTTCCGGTAGGTTGTGTTTTCATTTTCATTGACTTCCAGGAACTTTTTAATTTCCTCTTTTATTGCATTGATGATCCATTCTTCATTAAGTAATGAGTTATTTAGTTTCCAGCTGTTTGCATGTTTTTTGTCTTTACTTTTGTTGTTGAGTTCTACTTTTACTGCATTGTGGTCAGATAGTATGCATGGTATTATTTCTATTTTCTTATATTTGCTGAGGCTTGCTTTGTGCCCTAGGATATGATCTATTTTGGAGAAGGTTCCATGGGCTGCTGAAAAGAATGTATATTGTGTAGAGGTTGGATGAAATGTTCTGTAGACATCTACTAGGTCCACTTGATCTATTGCATATTTTAGATCTTGGATTTCTTTATTGAGTTTTTGTTTGGATGACCTATCTATTGATGATAATGGAGTGTTAAAGTCTCCCACAACCACTGTGTTGGCGTTTATATATGCTTTTAGGTCTTTCAGGGTATGTTTGATGAAATTGGGTGCGTTGACATTGGGTGCGTACAGATTGATGATTATTATTTCCTTTTGGTCTATTTCCCCTTTTATTAGTATGGAATGTCCTTCTTTATCTCGTTTGATCAATGTAGGTTTGAAGTCTACTTTGTCAGAGATAAGTATTGCTACTCCTGCTTGTTTTCGGGGGCCATTGGCTTGGTAAATCTTCTTCCACCCTTTCATCCTAAGCATATGCTTATTTCTGTCGGTGAGATGAGTCTCCTGTAAGCAACAAATTGTTGGATCTTCTTTTTTAATCCATTTTGTCAAACGGTGTCTTTTGATGGGTGAATTAAGTCCGTTAACATTAAGCGTTAGTACTGATAGGTATGTGGTGATTCCTGCCATTTAGTTGTCTTAGTTGTTTGAAGGTTTGATTGTGTGTACCTAACTTAATGTTCCTCTCTACTGTCTTGCTTTTTCTTATCCTGTGGTTTGGTGCTGCCTGCCTTTTCATGGTTAAGTTGGGTGTCACTTTCTGTGTGCAGGATCCCTTGCAGAATCTTTTGTAATGGTGGCTTTGTGGTCACATATTGTTTTAGTTTCTGCTTATCATGGAAGACTTTTATTGCTCCATCTATTTTGAGTGATAGTTTTGCTGGGTAGAGTATCCTGGGGTTGAAGTTATTTTCATTCAGTGCCCGGAAGATCTCACCCCACGCTCTTCTTGCTTTTAATGTTTCTGTTGAGAAGTCTGCTGTGATTTTGATGGGTTTACCTTTGTATGTTACTTGTTTTTTCTCTCTTACAGCCTTCAATATTCTTTCCTTAGTTTCTGAACTTGTTGTTTTAATGATGATATGTCATGGAGTAGTTCTATTTTGATCTGGTCTGTTTGGTGGCCTGGAGGCCTCTTGCATTTGTATGGGAATATCTTTCTCTAGAATTGGGAAATTTTCCGTTATTATTTTGTTGAATATATTATGCATTCCCTTCGCTTCCACCTCTTCTCCTTCTTCGATGCCCATGATTCTCAAGTTTGGTCTTTTGATGGAGTCAGTGAGTTCTTGCATTTTCTTTTCACAGGTCTTGAGTTGTTTAATTAATAGTTCTTCGGTTTTTCCTTTAATTACCATTTCATCTTCAAGTTCTGAGATTCTGTCTTCTGTTTGTTCTATTCTGCTGGATTGGCCTTCCGTTTTGTTTTGCAGTTCTGTTTCATTCTATTTTCTGAGGTCTTCCATATCCTGGCAGTTTTCTTCTTTATTGTTGTCTATTTTTGTCCTGAGTTCATTTATCCATTTATTCATTGTGTTCTCTCTTTCACTTTGGTGTTTATACAGTGCTTCTATGGTTTCCTTTATTTCTTCTTTTGCTTTTTCAAATTCTCTATTTTTATTGTCTTGGAATTTCTTGAGTGTCTCCTGTACATTTTGGTTGACCCTATCCAGTATCATCTCTATAAAATTCTCATTGAGTACTTGTAGTATGTCTTCTTTTAAATTATTCTTGTGGGCTTCATTGGGTCCTTTGGCATAGTTTATCTTCATTTTGTTGGAGTCTGGATCTGAGTTTCTGTTCTCTTCATTCCCCTCTGGTTCCTGTACTAATTTTTTGCTGTGGGGAAACTGGTTTCCCTGTTTTTTCTGTCTTCCCGTCATTGTCCTTGGTGTTGTTACTGTCCCTGTACTGTGTGTAATTAAGTATTTTCTAGCTTGTAATAGTAACAATGGTAATATTTAGAATGGAAGAGTGAGCTGAGATGGAAAGCAAGAAGTTAAAGAAAAGGGGAAAACAAATATACAGACAAGAGGGAGAAAGCAGAACAAGGTATCAGACAAGAGAGTTTCAAAGGTATAAACAGGGAGTGTTAGTGTACTAATCGACAGTAAGCTGAACAGACATTAGAGAGATAGAGGATTGAAAATCAAAGATAAAAAAATAAAAAATAGGTAAATGAAAGTAATATCTATATATAAAAATAAATTAAAATAAAATGGAAAATAGAAAATTAAAAAAAAAAAACCAAAAAACTTCCAAGTTTATATGCAATGCAGTTTCAGTCTTAATAATTTGGGTGTCCGTCTCAATCTCCAGTCCTGGAGTTGGTGCCTCAGATGTTGTTCTGTAGTTGTCTCATCAAAGGGGATGCATAAAGTAGAACAAAACTACACACTCACATACACATACACACACACACACACACACACACACACACACACACACACACACAAAAGCCCCACCAAGTGTCCCCAGTTCAAATGCAATACAATTTCAGTAAGTTTTTCGGCTTGCAGGTGTAATTCGGTTGTTCTCTCATCAAAGGTAGGGAGAAAAAGAAAAAAAAGCGTCTGGAGACAGTTCTGAGAGTGGTATCTGCAACTGTGGCTTGCCTGCCTGCTGCTCTCAGCCTGTAGCTGGCAGCGTTATTTATGCAGATCTCTGGGGTGAGCTAGCACTCACCTGGTCCCACAGGCTTTGTTTGCTCAGAGTTCTCCTGTGCGGGAGCCTCTGCTACAGGCTTTCCCCTTTCCAAGCACTGGGAAAGGTGACACTGCCCCCGCGTTGTCAGGCCTGCGTGTTTATTTACAGTTCATGTGGGAGGTGGGTCTTCCCCCCCTCTCCTCTGAAGTTTTCCTCCCACTGCCACTTTCAGAAGCTTTCCTGCTCCTGCTTACTGGGTGGTGCTGCTGCTCCTGCCGGCCGCCATGTTTATTTACAGTTCACGTGGGAAGTGGGTCTTCCCTCCTCCACTCTCACAAGCTTCCCCACTCCTGGTTGCTGGGCGCGCGTCCCACTCCCGCCAGAGGCTCTCCGGCCCACCTGGCTTGTTTATTTACAGTCCCAGGAAGGATTCCCTTCCCCCAATCTTCAGCGCTCAGGGCTCCCCACCCTCTTTCCAGCATGTCTTAACTGTTCTTATTGCTTATTACTCAGTTTCTCTTTTTTTTTTCCCGGGTGGAGGTCAGTCTGTCCAGGGGACTATGCTGCTCTGGCCCAGGCTTGTCTGTGGGGCTACCGCGGGCGAAGCTCACCTGGTCCGCGTCTTCCCAAGCCGTATGGGCACCAGCCACTGGCGGCCCAGGGGGCCCTCCTCGTTTCTCCATTTAACATGAAGTGGAGATTCTCTGCACTGGCTGGAGATGTGGAGGGGTCAAAGTTATGCCTTTTCTCGGTGATTATGCCTGCAAAGTGTGTCTCCAGCGTCTCTCCAAGATTTCACTATAGGAGGGTCACTTTCTGCTTCCTACCTCTAGCCGCCATCTTGGAATCCCCTCTAGGATTCTAATTTTATGTGTGTTGCCTTTGGATGTCCCTTAGGCTTTGAAAACAAGTAATTTACCCATGAAAAATATAAAAGTGATTTGAGTATTTTAAATTAAGATAACCAAATATATAAACACAAAATTTATGTCAGTAGCCCTGAAAGAGGTTTTAATACTCTTCTGACCCTGACTACTAGTTTAATCCCACATATCAGCAAAATCAATCTAGCAGGTACATTCAATATGATGACTAGGGTTTGGGGAAATTAGGGAACATTAGTAATCAAGAGCTAACACTTTGATTTGGGGTCTGTTTCAAATAAAAGTTCTTAAGTATTTCCTGGTGTTAATCATGTTATTTATTAATAACCAGATGCTTGATAAGCATATTTCCTTTTTAGAATTTCCCAATAAAAATCTAATGCCTTAATTTATGCATCAATGGATTCTGTTTTGTCGCCCAAGTTTCATAAAAAAAAAAAATGCTTGAAAAACCTGTTTCCTAAGGGATTTTTTATATGCACATTGCCACTTTGTTATATACATGAAGATTTATGACCAGATTCATATGGTAGATATTTTTCAAGACAATTTTGTGAAGATATACTGTTTTATTTTTTCAGGGATATTTGAAATATGGCTCAGAGTGACTTCCTCTACCCAGAAAACCCAAGGAGAAGGCAAGAAGTAAGCCGCCTACACCAGCAGCTCCTTGACTGCTTATCTGACAGCTTCCAAGCCACCAATAAACTAATCGGAGTTCTAAATACGCACCTGGGGTGCAGGCTAGACTTCATTGAAATGAAAAGACATGGGACCATCAAAGAAAATTGTGATATTATCATTCAAGCCATTATGAAAATCCAAAAGGAATTGCAAATGGTGGATGAAGCACTGAAAGATAAACTAGAGCCAACCCTTTATAGAAAACTTCAGGATATTAAGGAAAGGGAAACAGAGAAAATTGCAATCGTACAAAAGGTTATATCAGTCATCCTGGGAGAAGCTACATCTGCAGCCAGTGCAGTGGCTGTTAAACTCGTGGGCTCCAATGTCACAAGTGGCATAATTAACAAGCTGGTCACTGTACTAACTCAAATTGGTGCTTCTCTCCTTGGAAGTATTGGAGTGGCTGTTCTTGGCCTTGGCATAGATATGATCTTCCGTGCCATCCTGGGAGCAGTGGAGAAAACACAGCTTCAAGCCGCCATCAAAAGTTATGAGAAGCATTTGGTGGAGTTCAAGTCAGCCTCAGAAAAATATCACCATGCCATTACTGAGGTCACCAATACAGTGAAACGCAAATGAAATGAACAGTCATTTTATTTACCGCAGGAATATTTCTGCTTCCTTCTCAATAATAGTGCTTGTTTCTTTGATTACGCTCATTTTTATGCTTCCTTTATGGACATAAAAAGGTTAAAGACAATTAGAAAGAGGAACTGGAGATGCTAAAACTAAATGACTTGAATACTGTATCAACAATGAATGAGTGGACCAGTTGGTGCTAGACCCTGCCAGGTAAAAGGTTGTATCTCAGGATGTTTTGTCATCCTCCTCTACCAGATCCACATTGGGGTAAATATTATCAGAGGGCAGCAGGCAGCATAAGGGTTATGTTTTCCTTCTCTAATTTCTAGTCAAAATCCTTAAACATTTACATTAAATGCAGACACTTTCATTTTCTGCCACTAGCTTCAAAGACAGCTTAGTTCTAGGAAAACATACTTATTATCTCCTGGTTAGACACAAACCTGGGGCCTTCAAATGAAAAAGTAATACGATCATACTTTTCACCAGTAGATTAAATCCAGTTTTCTGTAAATTGAAAGAGACTGAAAAAGTTTGTAATAATTTGCTTTGATGACTAAAGGAGGAAATAGATTTGTGAACTTCTACTAACTACATAATGTAACTTGGATGGATTAAAAAAAAAAGCAAAAAATGGCAAAAACTGTTCCTATACTTGCAGTCAACACTGATCAACTGTGGTAACTAAATACCATTCCAGTGACTGAATACTCTGGACCATTTTAAAAAAACAAACAAGCAAGCAAACCCTGGTTATACATAAATAAAATGCTTTCCATATGCGTAAGAGGAACTTAACTACTCTTTAAGAATTTGTTATTTAAAATAAAGTTCTAATTTATTACACTATGAGTTTTCCGGTGGAGGGGTAGGGGAAGAGAATATCTCATTTTCAATACTAGCAGAAAGGAGACAGCTACCTCTGCTAACATAAAGCATTAAGTGGTCTGTTTCACTAGTTATCTGATTTTAGAAAAAAATCAAAGGCTATAAAGGCCCACAGTTCAGCTTACCTTCTGTAAATGCAAGTCTTTATTTTCTAAAGCCTTCGCCAAGTAATTAATGCCATTGAGTCTCCTTTAGAGTCTACTCCCAAAATTATTATATTGATGTGAGAATGTGCTCATCACAGTTCACTCTTAATCCAACTACAAAAAAGTCTTGAAATTTAAAAATGCTCAATGATATCTCAATTTTTTTTCACATACTATTAAGGGCACATTTAAATATTCTGCTAAAAATGAATACACGTCTCCACCAATATTTTAGCTGCTTACTGATAGTAACCTAAAACTTAATTTTTCTGTAGGTTTTCTAATTCTCAGAATAAGATTAGAAATAATTTCATGTCCTTTAAGAGCAGGGGAAAAACGCCTTCAAGGAGAAGATGAAGAGGGATTTTAAGAAAGCATAAAAAGTGAAGAGGAAGACTAGAGATGAGTGAATTATCCCGTATCTATGACATGACAAAGTGCTCTGGGCTGGTGAAAAGACCAGTAGGGGAGGAAGCTAATGTATACCTCGCCTCTAGAGATTTTAAAACTGCATGTGTATCCTCACATTTTTCTCTCCAAAAAATTACTCCTGCAGACTCCCCTGGGTCTCTACTACGGACCCTGACTTATTCAGGTCTACACACGTTTTGTGTTTAAGAGCCACTCACGGATTTTCCAAATGCACCAGGCGCCCACATGGGTTGATCTGATTCCTGCCGAGCCCATTAAACTTAGTGGCGTTATTCGAGGACTCGTTTTCAAATGGAGACACTCCCAAAGTGTCGTGCTTGCTTACATACAACAGTAACACAATCCAAACGGACAGAAACTAGGCAAAATACCTCCACGTTTTCCGCATATAGCAGGACTGGGTAGCTCAAAGCAAGGAGTTCCAGGAAATCAGCCAATCAGATACCAGTTCCTTTTTCTTATTCCTATTGGATTATACTGTGTCAATCGACGTGGACTGAGGCGGGCCCTTAGCTGACAACCAACCAATTGGCTATTGAATGAGACCGGAAGCCCTTCTGTCCCACAGTTCTACGGTCTTCTCTATGGTTCTAGGGCTGAGCAACGCTAAGAGATCCGCCGAGGAATAGGAAGTGACGTAAGGGTGGCGGAGGAGCGCGAGGTTTCAAGATGGCGGTGGCTGGGTGGTTGACCGAGAGGCAGAGGTGAAGGCCCCTACGAAGTAAAAGAGGCTGGGAATCGCCCCCTACCCGCTTCTCGCAATCCTGGGAGCCCAACAGTAGTGTGAGTGTTTGGGGACTGCTTTACGCCGCTTCTCCGTGTCTCCCGTCCCTTCTGACACCCGCGCGGTTGCCTCGGGGACACCAGGCCCCTTCACCCCGCTCTTCTCTCCCTGGTTGGGGTGGCCCCAGTAGCGGCCTGGAGATCCCTGGGACTGGCGTGGCGCAGCGTCCAGCGGTTACGTGGCGGGCGACTTCGCCCGATCACTTGGCGCGACTTCCTGGGCACGTAGATCCTTTCGGTGTCAACCGTCGCCATGGTTTCGGCGGTTGCCGCTGCTGTTGCCTCCTTTGGTGGCCCTGGACCCCGTCCCATGGAAACGCTTGGCCACATAGAGTCCCCCTCGATTTTTTGGCCCGATTTCCCGATCGCCCCTGCTTTTAGACAGAAAGGTAGCTTACGTAGACTGTTCCATCGTCTTTTGTAAAAATGCTCTGTAATCAGTATCAGTTATGTATTTAGGTTTGGGGAGCAGAGGGTCAAAACATGAGCTTGAGGATAAATCATAAAGGAAAACAAAAAAGAGCAGGCAAAGGTGCGAGATCCTATATTTGGAATATTTTTTGCTGGTTCTCTCCATTCACTGCCTGTGCTCTTCCGGCACCCCACCCCCGGTTTTTCTGAGAATGAAACACTTCTGCGGTAATTGCAGCTGGAACGTCTCTGAAACATGCAGCAGAAATCCAGGTGATTGAACACTTGGTGAAAGAGACGTGAGCTGTAAAACCGGACAACAAACGTGCAAAGGAAAGTTGCCCATTGTATGGGCTACCAAGAAATTTGCTTCACGACCTTCTCTCCCCCACGCTTTAGAAGTGTCTGCTTTCAAAAAGAAGAAAATTTGCCAGTCTTTATTATTGGGAAGACTTAAGTTTCAAAAAGTTAAACTTCCCTTTGGAACAAAAAGGAAAGAAGTGATGGTTGTAAATTTTGGGTTTAAAAAATGTTTTCCTCCCTGGCGCTGGTGGCCCACGCCTGTAATGCTTGCTGATCAGGAAGATCATGGTTCCAAGCCAGCCCAGGCAAATAGTTCACAAGACCCTATCTCGAAAAAACCCATCACAAAAAGAGGATTGGTGGGGCCCAGAGTTCAAACCCCAGTACCACACACACACACAAAAATCTTTTTCCCAAACACAGTTCCCTCTGTCAACTACCTTGAAGAAAAATACAAATTAGGAATCAAATAGGTACTACTAAGAAAAATATTTATCCTAATGTTGAAGTTTTGGAAGTGCTTTTAATATAATGCTAATTTTGAATATTTCATCTTTAGAGATGCTAAAGCATCTCCAGTGATGCCCTAAGCCTTTACTTATTAGTACTAAATCTGGATTAAATATGCCTGAATTAATGAATTTTACTGTCTCTGAGTGGTAGGAAAGGTACACATACATGCCAAGAAAAATCATGGAAAAAGGCAAACGGAAAGTGTTTGTCTTTGAGCCCACGTCCCTTATCCCCATTCCCTTTTTAGTCTTCTACCCTGTATGTAAAGAAAGGGAGGATGTAGAAAAAGACATGAAATAGGGGCTTCCTATATTCATGGTTTGTGTCATGTTGTTAAGATATTTCCTACCTGATTTTTTTTGAGTTGACAGTGATGTTATATGGAAAATGTTAAACTGATGACTTAATAACGTGGTCTTTGGACACTTTACCTTTGTGGCTAAGAAACAATAAGGCCTCACAAAATTAATAATAAAAGAGAATTCTTTCCAGAGATTGATAGGAACTTTGAAAAGAAAGCAATGTTACAAATATAAAAAAGAAATCTATTTCTTTGTCTTGGCAGGTTTTTCTTTTTTTAATGAATAAGTGAACCATACAAATTGTCAACATGGGACGGAGATCAACATCATCCACCAAGAGTGGAAAATTTATGAACCCTACAGACCAAGCCCGTAAGTATCCATTGCTATAGAATGATGGAGAGGAATGTTAAAAATTGTAAATAACGTATTTCATTGTGGCTTATTTACCAAGATTAGTGGTGACAATAGTTATCTGGTGTTCTTGTGCAAATAAATTAGTACCCACATTTTGTTTTTTCGAATTTGACATGCAAAGTAAAATGGCTTTCTGTTTGGAATTTTAAACAAATTAGTTTTTGCAAGTTCTCATTTAGTAGTTTATTGTGTCTTTTTTGTTAAGGTTCATAGTTATTTTCTAAGCCATTTTGGGTTGTCATGATTAGAGGAGAGAGATGCTATTGTCATCAATATTTAGCAGCAGCTAAATATACTGTTATGCATGGGATGATCTCATAGTAAAGAATTATCTATTAAATTGGAGAAAATATTAATGTTCAAGATTTGAAAGTTATATCATCTTTCCTTCTCTCCCTTTTAAGGAAAGGAAGCCCGGAAAAGAGAATTAAAAAAGGTATGAATTCAGAAGTATTCTGTGTGTTGTGCAGCACATCTTGTTGTGTGGTATTTGTAGATTTCAAAATATAATTTCTAGTTATTTGCCAGAAAAGATCCTTTATGCATCTGAAACTTACATAACATTTACTAAGTTCATAGTTGATTATAATGACATTTTTATTTGATTATCTTTCCCTGTAAGTAAACCAGTACTTTTGAAAATAACTTTTTTGCGGCTTATCAAAACATAACTTCTTTGCTGAAAGTTACTGAATGGAAGCCAGGCACAGGAGGCTCACGCCTGTAATCCTAGCTACCCCTGAGACTGAGATTGGGAGAATGGGATCGAGATTCGAGGCCAGCCTTGGCAAATAGTTCCTGAGAACCCCATCTCCAAAAAAATAAAAATAACCAGAGCAAAATATACAAGAAGCGTGACTCAGGCAATAGAGTGCCTGCTTTACAAGTGCAAAGCCCTGAGTTGAAACCACAATCCCACCAAAAAAGTTATTGAATGGAAATAAATGCACTGCTAGATATCTTTGTGTCCAGTTTCCTGACTAGTTAGTTGCTGGATGTGTTGGAAAATACTTCAACAAAATAATAAAGGAGTAAGTTTACAGTATCATGGTTTAATCTGAGAGAACTCAGATTTTTAATAATTTTCCATTGTGTATTCTTTATTGTTGTTTAGCATCAAATCTTGCAAACCTATTCCCTATTCCAATGTATAATTTTTTTAATTTAGCTGCAAAGTTGGTTTTTAAGTTTTTTTAAGTAACTGCAAAAGATCTCACAATGTTGAAAGATACTTGACTAAGAAGGTATCTTTTTGACTGAAGTCTAAACATTTTTGATAGCAAAAAATTAATGCCTGTTTCTGGTAGTTAAAAGATGATCAGAGACCTAGGGGAAATTCAGATTTCTGTTTAAATCTTTGAAGGAAATTGAAATAAAAACTCATCAGCTTCCAGCTTCTTAGCATCCTGTTCTTTCATTTCTAAGAACAAAAAGCAGCGCATGATGGTTCGAGCTGCAGTTTTGAAAATGAAAGATCCAAAACAGATTATCCGTGACATGGAGAAACTGGATGAAATGGGTAAGAATTTGTAAAAAGTTTCAATTTTAATGTCAGCTATACTAATCCCATTGAGAAGATCCAGAAAGAAATTTGACTGGTAAGAATGTAGAAGAATTCACATAGGGATGCTTCTCAACTTTTGGAGTCGCATCCCAGTAAGCCACTTAAATTGCCTTCAATACACCTACCTGCTGAACATCATAGCTTAGCCAGCCTACTTTAAGTGTGTGCGTGTTGCTTGCCTTAACCTTCAGTTAGGCAAAATCATCCAACTCAAAAGTGTTTTATAATAAAGTATTGAATCACATGTAATTTACCGACTACTGTACTGGAGGTGAAAACAGAATGGTTGTATGGGCACTTGAGGAGTTGCCACTGAATGATTACAGCTTCACACTAAGTGGAGCCATTCTAAGTAGAACCGTCCTTTTAAGTTGTTTGAGAATTAGCTGCCTCTGGAAATTTTATGTCACCAACAAATACCCTTTCTATTATACAACATGTAGGGGTTTTTAAACATGCAAAAAATAAACTCCTATGGGTTTTTCAGCTATCTATCACTTTTTTGCCAGTTCTGTCTTCTTCCTACATGCCACTCTTTTTCCTGTTGTTTTTAAGTTTTGTTCACAAAGATACTCAAACGGATTCAATGGTTTATCTAAAAACAGTAGTAAATGAAAAAGGTACACTGAATCTCTTCTGTGACACATCAATTGGGGTTCAAATATTTAATCATAGGGGGTTATAGTGGCAAAGTTTCTGAATAATGAGGAATCCATGTAGCTAGCCTGGGCAAGAGTTGTAGGTGAGGATCCTTAATCCTTCCCAGTCAGCTGTAACTGATTCCACTCTTCTCTGGTTTAAATATCAATAAGGACAATTACGTTCCCTAGGATTGCACACAATATCCTGCTAAAGAATCCAAAATTGTTATATGTTGTTTTAAAAGGAGATAATGATAGTAACAAGTTGCTCCAAGTTTTCTAGATTTTATCGTTTCATCCCCACCCAACTTTTAGGGTAGGTACAGGTCCCTATTTTGCAGGTACGGAAGCTCAAGAGGGCACAGAGAAGTTGCAAGATCTTCTCAAAGTCACTGTGCTATGTCAAGGCAAAGCTGGTATTAAAACACTTAACTTACCAGGAATTGTGTAGAAATACGCCTTCTGGACTTGAGTAAATCGTCAAGGCTAATAATTAATGGATTATATTTAATAGAATTCTGTTTAGGATATAATAGGATTATATTTCAGTGCCTAGAAGTGAAGCAAAATACCACTGGATATTTTATTTGTGATCCCATTTTATCGGAGCTTTGGTATTAAGGAATTGATGTCCTCATTTTCCAGATGAGGAAGCTAAAGAGCAGAGAATTCAAGTAAATAACCCAAGATTTCAGACTTAAATGCCAGAACCAGTGTAATATATAAGTCCAGGTGTGTCTGATGGAAACTTCACTTTACCAGATTTTTCAACATGGGATATGCTTACAATGGTTGATTGTAATAAGTTGTGTAAATTGATTTTTATTATAACAAAATGGAAATCAATTGCATTTCATTTCTGAGAAATGAAAAATTTATGGACATCTAAAAAGGGTTTAAGTACGGAAATGAAGTAGCCCTTTCTTTATGGTTTTGTAATCTGCTTTTTCTTTTAGAGTTTAACCCAGTACAACAGCCACAGCTAAATGAGAAAGTACTGAAAGACAAGCGTAAAAAGCTACGTGAAACCTTTGAACGTATTCTACGACTATATGAAAAAGAGAATCCAGATATTTACAAAGAACTGAGAAAGCTAGAAGTAGAATATGAACAGAAGAGGGCCCAACTTAGCCAATATTTTGATGCCGTCAAGGTAATCAAGTTTCTCTTGAGAGACAAACTAAAATGTTAGATTTCTTCTTAAAAGTTAATGGGAGAATTGATCACATCATACCTTCTCTTCTTAGTAATTTCTAGTAAAACTAAACATGCACTTACTCTATATACCAACGAATCTAATCCCCTGTATTTAAACAAGAGAAATTAATCTGTTTTCCAATGCAGTAATAACCCAAACTGAGCAACAGCACACATGTTCGCTAATTGCAATAGGGGGTGATCAAATTGGAGTATTTTTACACAATAGAGTACTACTCTGAAATAAAAAAAAAAAAAAAGTAATCTGTTGATAGTCAAAACAACTTGGAATTAAAAAAAAAAATTAAGCCAATCACTGGTGGCTCACACCTATAATCCTAGCCACGTAGAAGGCTGAGATCCAGAGGATTGCAGTTCATGGCCAGCAAAAAAGTTTGCAAGACCTCATCTCAGCAGAAAAAGCTGATTGTGGTGGTGCATGCTTGTTACCCCAGCAGTGGCAGTTAGTGTAAAATAGAATCAGTGTCCAGGCTGGCCTGGGCAAAAAGTGAGACCCTATCTCCAAAATAACCACAGCCAAAACGGCTGAGGGTGTGGCTCAATCAGTAGAGCACCTGCTTAGCAAGCAGAAAACCCTGAGCTCATACCCCAGTGCTGCCTCCCCCACCCAAAAAAAAATGTTAAAAACAACATGGCTAAATCCCTGAATCCATGCCAAACTGCTTTAATGGTTATTACTCCATTCCAGGACAAGCAAAACTGATCTATGGAGGGAAAAAAAATGTTAATTATTCTTAAGCAGCAGTTGTTGCCTTGGATGGTGTTAGGGATTGATTGAGAAGAGATAAAAGGTGTATGCATTTGTCAAAACTCACTGAATTTGTATATTCCATTGTACATTTTACTTAAGAAATGGGGAGGAGGGTGCCCAAATGGTATAATTTTTGTGAAGTAAGTAGTTTGCATCCCGTTTTGCAGGAAACTTAAGATAACTTGCTTAGTGGCATACAGATAATGCAGGGCAAAAACACAACAAAGGCAGACTTATTTTAGAGCCCAAGCTATACCACTGGATATTTACTATTTATTAATTGATACATATTATTGTGCAGAATATTGAATAGTTACTGAACAAATTTCTCTACACAGCTATTTCAAATCATATCCAAAAAAAATAAGCTGATAATGAGAGGCTTTAAAAAAAAAAAAAGGCAGCTGGATTTTGGTTTTCTATAGAACAAGATAAAGATTTCTCTTAATTCTTGATTCTTAGGAGTATTGACTTAAAGCTTTTGGTTCTTGTTTTTTTCATGATATTAAATGTTCATTGGAAAGCAAAATCAGGTTATAAAATAGTGACATGGAATTTTCCATGTTAAAGTAAATTATTTTGATTACTTTTTTTTGTGTATAATTAAAATTTTCTATTTCAGAATGCCCAGCATGTGGAAGTAGAGAGTATTCCTTTGCCAGATATGCCTCATGCTCCTTCCAACATCTTGATCCAGGACATTCCACTTCCTGGGGCCCAGCCTCCCTCCATCCTTAAGAAGACCTCAGCTTATGGGTAAGCAGTGACATAATCAAAGATCACGTACTAAAACCATCTTTTGACAGTGAAGCCAAAATTAATGCAGCAAGTAACAAAAGATAAGATGGATATAAGGAATGTAACATTTGGTTAATTGAAGAGTAAGCAATTCCTTGGAAACTGGTTAGAAGGGAAAGTAAGTATTCTCACTGCAGTTTTATAATCACATAATGACATCAAATTTTCTTACAGACCTCCAACTCGAGCAGTTTCTATCCTTCCTCTTCTTGGACATGGTGTTCCACGTTTGCCCCCTGGCAGAAAACCACCTGGCCCTCCGCCTGGCCCACCTCCTCCCCAAGTTTTACAGATGTATGGCCGTAAAGTGGGCTTTGCTCTAGATCTTCCCCCACGAAGGCGGGATGAAGACATGTTATATAGTCCTGAACTTGGTAAGGAGTGTCTGTTCTTTTCACCATTAGAACCTTTTCACTGTGGCCCTACTTAGCACCATCAGAACTTAGGAAATAATTAAGGATACCATGTGCATGTGAATGTGTATACAGATGAACAAATCATAGGATCTACTTGAATACAGGCATCATACATAAGGATGTGTGGAAGTGTTCGTGGTGTTTTACATTAGACTTTTCTTGGAGATGTCACTTTCTTACCAGTCCCTTAAGACCTGGGTTCCTGTTTCCCTTTCAGCTTTCTCGTCATCATTCTCAAGCATCATTGTATGTAGTTAATGATTGCATGTGAGGTCATACCCAGAATTGTCTAAGTAGAATATGTTTTCAAATTTGAACCTCTTTTTAAAAAAAAAAAAAAAAAAAACTCAACATTACCAAAAAGAAGTATATAAAACTTTTAATTGGTGAACATAGAATAGCTAAGATTATATATAGAATTTTTATTTAAACAATTAAGTGTTAACTCTAAGTGAGCATAGTTTTCAGTATGTCTGGGTACCACATGGTGGACAGCTAGTCACATTACTTGTTCTATCCCATTTTTCAGCTCAACGGGGCCACGATGATGATGTTTCCAGCACTAGTGAAGATGATGGCTATCCTGAAGACATGGACCAAGATAAGCATGATGACAGTACTGATGATAGTGACACTGATAGATCGGATGGAGAAAGTGAGGGGGATGAGTATGTGCACCGTGATGACAGTGAGCGAGACAACACTGAAGAGAAAAAGTCAGGTCTGTACACGGGGACATTCCATAGTATTTGTCAGTAAATAGACAAAGCTAAAGCTTTAAATTTATTAGTGGATGAAAGTAATAGTGAGTTATTTGAAAGGAGGGATCATTAATTGTATTCATCTTTATTTCAATATTTTGAAAGTTTTTGACATATTCAGTAGATGCTTGTGAGTAATATTGTATGTAATTTTTTAAAAGTCTTTGTATCAACTAGGCGCTGGTGGTTCACACCTGTAATCCTAGCTACGCAGGAGGCAGAAATCAGAAGGATCGTGATTCAAAGCTAGCCTGAGCAAGTAATTCATGAGCCCCTATCTCAAAAAAAAAAAAAAAATCACAGAAAAGGGCTCATGGGAGTGGCTCAGGTTTAGGCCCTGAGTTCAAACCCTATCGCAAACAAAAAAAAAAAAGAAAGAAAAAGTCTTTATAGTAAATTCCACTTTGGGGCAAAAAGACACCTATTCAACAGCATAAAGATGCACTGTTGGATGCACTGTAGGAAAGAAAGGTGATGAACCACGTTGTTTCTCAATAAGCTTACTTAAATGTCTACTGGAAGCCCTTTACGTTTTAACACATCTATAAGTGGAATCATGGACCATATTTTATCTATAATGTATTTTGTAGTGCCAAGAAAATTCTAAACATTTAACAATGCTAAATATACTCTAGTTCTGTCGAGCCTCAGTAGTTTTGGAGCTTCTGTGGGGATTTTGTTTAATGCTAATATTAGTATTCAGAAAGATGAGCTTTCTCTCCTATTTCTTAAGAATCATGATTGCAAATGAAAAGGCTGGTTTAAAACATAGTAGAAAGAGTTGGCATTAGAAAATTATAAAGACTTTTAGGTGGGAACTATTTTATAGTAGAAAGCAATTAGAGCTACTGCAGCTCCATTTTTCTGTAGACTGTGTGGTGCCTTGCCTATTTTCCTTTTTCTGCCAACTTTTTTTTTTTTTTTAAACATATTGATTGGCATGTGTTCTACAAATGGCTGTCCTTACTCTGACTGATACGCTTTCTTTCAACTAATGTTTATTGTTTTTAACTGTATAAAAGACATTTTTTAGGCACTAAGTATACAGAATAAACAAACTAAAGCCCTGTGTGCATAGAACTTTTATCCTCCCTCAGTGTTTACCACATAAGACTGCTCCTGACACTGACCATTCAGAATAATGTCTAGTGGATAGCCTTTGCCATGTGAAGAAGCCTTCTTTCTGTTGCAGTTTGCTAGGGAGAGGAGAGATGTTTGACCATATTTTTTAAGCATTTGTTGGGATGTTACAGAGTTATTTTATTGTAGTGAATTACATTACTAACTTTGCTAATATTAAACCTTACATTTCTGGGACCAACATGCATGCTCATGATGTATTTTTTCTTTTAAAACACTGTTAGATTCAATTTGTTTATATTTTTATATTGGATAGTAGGTTAGTTTTGGTTATCAGGGTTATGCTACCTTTGCATAGCATTCCATCTTTTACTGTAACCTTTTTCAGGAGATTTTTTAATGGCTGCTGAATTTCTTCATAAAATTATTTGTTGCCTTTAAGGGAGTAGATCTTTACCAGTTTTATATTCTCTGGGCTTATCATTCCTTTGGCCAATTTTAATTCATTAGTATTTTTCTAAAAAAATGTTTTCATCTAGGTCAATTTTATTCACATACAGGTTATTAATAGTAGTCTTAACAATTTGTTGCCAGGCCCTGGTGGCAAGTAATCCTAGCTTACTTGGGAGGCTGAGTTCAGGAGGATTGTGGTTCCAGGCCAGCCCTGTGCAAAAAAGTTTACGAGACCCCACCTCAGTAGGAGTGGAGTTCTGAGTGTGGTGGTGCACACCTGTCATCCCAGTGATGATGGGAAGTTTACAATAGAACCTCCATCCAGGCAGGCCCCAAGCAAAAAGTGAAACCCTACCTCCAAAAAGGACTGAAGGCATGGCTCAAGTGGTAGAGCACCTGCCCTTAATTCAAACCCTGTACTGCCAAAAAAGATTTTTGTTTTATTTATAAATCTGAAGCCACTATAGCACCTGTTTACCATCTTTTGCACTTCATTTTTTTTTTTTTTTTAAGTTTTGGGGTTTGAACTCAAGGCCTCATATTGCTAGGCAGGCCCTCTTACTGCTTGAGCCACTCCACCAGCCTTTTTTTTTTTGGTATGTGTGTTGGGTATTTTTGAGATAGAGTCTCGTGAACTGTTTTCACCAGACTGGCCTTAAACCACAATCCTCCTGATTTCTGCCTCCAGATTAGCTAGGATTTCAGGCATGAGTCACCAGTGCCTGGCTTATTCACTATCTTACAGAGGGCTATGTCTTTTTTGCACTTCTGCCAAATAATGGATTATAGTCACGCATAGTGCTTTACAGTGTTTGTTTTATAGTGAACATTTACTAAATTTTATTGATCACTATCCATCCCGCTTCTACCCTTCCTCCCTTGTTCCCCTTAGGTCTGAGTGTACGATTTGCAGATATGCCTGGAAAATCAAGGAAGAAAAAGAAGAACATGAAGGAGCTGACACCTCTTCAAGCTATGATGCTTCGAATGGCAGGTAAGGCAAGGAAATAGACCCAAATCACCGTTTGTATTTCCTTATGCTGGTGGCTTTGTGTACATTTTTCCATTTAGTATCCCAGCAGTATCCCAGCAACCCTGAAGTAAGTGAAAATTTGTGTTTCACAAAAATTAAGTTTTGAAGCCATTAGGTAAGCTTCCCAAAGTTACACAGCTAGTAAGTTGTTGACGGCGTTTATGTTCAGGTTTGTCTTGTTATAAAGCCCTGGGTTGCCAGCAGCACAGCAACTAAAAGATAGCATAGATTAATGGGACCTCATAAAACTAAAAAGCTTCTGTTCATCAAAAGAAATGGTCTCTAAACTGAAGAGAACACCCACAGAGTGGGAGAAAATATTTGCCAACTATACATCAGACAAAGTACTGATAACCAGAATATATAGGGAACTTAAAAAACTAAATTCTCCCAAAACTAATGAACCAATAAAGAAATGGGCAAGTGAACTAAACAGAACTTTCTCAAAAGAAGAAATTCAAATGGCCAAAAAACACATGAAAAAATGCTCACCATCTCTAGCAATAAAGGAAATGCAAATTAAAACCACGCTAAGATTCCACCTCACCCCTGTTAGAATAGCCATCATCAGCAACACCACCAACAACAGGTGTTGGCGAGGATGCGGGGAAAAAGGAACCCTCTTACACTGTTGGTGGGAATGTAAACTAGTACAACCACTCTGGAAAAAATTTTGGAGGCTACTTAAAAAGCTAGACATTGATCTACCATTTGATCCAGCAATACCACTCTTGGGGATATACCCAAAAGACTGTGACACAGGTTACTCCAGAGGCACCTGCACACCCATGTTTATTGCGGCACTATTCACAATAGCCAAGTTATGGAAACAGCCAAGATGCCCCACCACTGACAAATGGATTAAGAAAATGTGGTATCTATACACAATGGAATTTTATGCAGCCATGAAGAAGAACGAAATGTTATCATTTGCTGGTAAATGGATGGAATTGGACAACATCATTCTGAGTGAGGTTAGCCTGGCCCAAAAGACCAAAAATTGTATGTTCTCCCTCATATGTGGACATTAGATCAAGGGCGAACACAACAATGGGATTGGACTTTGAGCACATGATAAAAGTGAGAACACACAAGGGAGGGGTGAGGACAGGTAAGACACCTTAAAAATTAGCTAGCATTTGTTGCCCTTAACACAGAGAAACTAAAGCAGATACCTTAAAAGCAACTGAGGCCAATAGGAAAAGGGGACCAGGAACTAGAGAAAAGGTGAGATCAAAAAGAATTAACCTAGAAGGTAACACACACACACAGGAAATTAATGTGAGTCAACTCCCTTTATAGCTATCCTTATCTCAACCAGCAAAAACCCTTGTTCCTTCCTATTATTGCTTATACTCTCTCTACAACAAAATTAGAAATAAGGGCAAAATAGTTTCTGCTGGGTATTGAGGGGGTGGGGGGAGAGGGAGGGGACGGAGTGGGTGGTAAGGGAAGGGATGGGGGCAGGAGGGAGAAATGACCCAAGCCTTGTGTGCACATATGAATAATAAAAGAAAAAAAAAAGCACTGGGTTAGCTATACTACAGTAACATTGATGAGCAGAATAATATTATGTGATTCTTCCACATCTAAGTACTTTATTGAAAAAGATCATGTCGTTGTTGATTTAAAGAATGTGTACGAATGCCAAGCACAGTGGCTCATGCCTATAATTCTAGCTATTTGGGAGGCTGAGATTGGGGAAATCACGGTTCAAGGTCAGCCTGGGCAAATAGTTCAAGAGACACACATGCCCCATCTCCAAATTGGACTGGAGGTATGGTAGAGTGCTTGCTTTGCAAACACGAAGTCCTGAGTTCAAACCCCAGTCTCACCAAAAAAATTTAAAAAGAATGCATTTACTAAATGTGTCCTCAGTCATTGCTGTTCTCCAGGCTATAAAAAATGAATCAACTGTTTATGGTTTTAAAATTGTCTTTCAGGTCAGGAAATCCCTGAGGAGGGCCGGGAAGTGGAGGAATTTTCAGAAGATGATGAAGAAGATGATTCTGATGACTCTGAGGCAGAAAAGCAGTCACAGAAACAGCATAAAGAAGATTCTCATTCTGACAACACAGCTACTGCTTCTTCACAGCAGCAGGCTCCCCCACAATCTGTTCCTCCTTCTCAGATACAAGCACCTCCCATGCCAGGACCACCACCTCTTGGACCACCACCTGCTCCACCTTTACGGCCTCCTGGGCCACCTACAGGCCTTCCTCCTGGGCCACCTCCAGGTAAGCACTTACATGATGTTATTAAGTATTTGCTATAAATGAGATTATAGTGAAATCAGACATCATTAGTATTAATATTTTCTTGTTCCTTTAATGGAATTCTCTTAGTTATGAAGAATTCTCAAAGAATAAATGAAACTTGTTCATCCTGAAAGCATTGTTTGTAGATCAGAGTTCTTCTGGCAGGCAACTGTTTTTATGCAAAGCTCTTTTTTAGGATTCTTATTTCTGATTATTGCAGGCAGAAACTTGAACATGATTGTGCTTTCTTTAGTATGTTTAATGACAGGGAGGCCCGGTTCTATGTTGGTATCAAGTAGGATTAGGGCACAATGATACCATCTCACGTTCTTCCTAGGTTGGGAGTTGTTGGCTGTCAATGTAGTCTTTATTAGGCTTATTTATAGTTCTTTTCATAGAATAAGGGAAGGGTGATGGATTAGTCTTGTCAAGTGTTTGGTTTAAAAGCTTATTTGTAGTTTGAAACAACATGAAGCACTCTGAGCTATTTATAATTTTAGTCCTTCATCCCACAGTCAGCCAGTAAGTTGTCTTCAATTAAACTAATCATTTTCTGATTGCTACAAAGCTAAATTCGCTTTTTTATGAAATTCTCAGTGGTCTTTGTCTGTCATTCCTAGAACTCTGAATGAGTTTCATGGGCTCCTTAGAGTCTTCTGCTTTATATTCCATTTTCAGCTTATACTGGAACTGTAATAATGAGAAATCTTCTCATCTTTGTGTATGTCCAGGCCCAGAGAGCTATGGTTGAGAGTACTTTTTCTCAGGGCTTGGAAATAGAGAAGTGATCTATAACGAATCTATTATTTCTGGTGCTTGAATATTTGTTGAATGAATACTGTTTCCACTCATTTCAATGAGTTTTTGAAGTTACCTAATAAAATTAAATGTGAGTTACCTTTCTGTCACAACTATTACTTCATGTGTATTTCTTTGACGTTAATTCATCATTTTTCTCTTTTTCAGGGGCTCCTCCATTCCTGAGACCACCTGGAATGCCAGGACTCCGAGGTCCTTTACCACGACTTTTACCCCCAGGGCCACCACCAGGCCGACCTCCTGGCCCTCCCCCAGGTCCACCTCCAGGTCTGCCTCCTGGCCCTCCTCCTCGGGGGCCCCCGCCAAGGCTACCTCCTCCTGCACCTCCAGGTGAAGCTCTCGATTTCTATAACAAGAACTTCACCAGTTGTTTTCATTGGCTTTGTGAAATGTTGTTACATTTCAGTATTCTGAAATCAAGAGGTATCTTACTGTTGATCGGTGGTTTTGAATGCTGTTGGCCTGAATCGAGGCAGAGTTATTCCAGTGGGTGGTTGCATTTGTTTCTGCTTGTCACTTGAGGGACTGCACCCAGCCAGAGACCACTTAGAGAGTCTGTTCTTGAGGGTTTTGGTTTTTTTTCTTTTTGAGTAAAAATGATGCAGTATGGTAGAACATTAAAATCTGTAGGTTATGGCTATATTACTACTGTATGTCTGAATCATCAGTAGTATCTGAATTGTTTTAATGGTGACAGATTTTAATGAGTTACATTCTCTCATCCCATATTCATTTAATGACCAGGGTTAAAACTGTATTCCCTCCCCACTGGGTTACCTTCTTTGCACTGGGGGTGGTATGGAAATAAGGAAATAATGCATAAGGATCCAACCCCCTTTGTTGACCTTAATAACACCTATACTCTACAGTAAGAATAGGGGCTGGAGGTGTGGCTCAAGTGGTAAAGCACCTATGTACAGTAAGAGTAGCATTTTGGATTATCAGATTTGAAGTGGTATTTGAAGCCAGTTGATTTTACTTATATTTTGATGTAGAGCAGTATTTAAAGATGTAAGTACAGAGATGAAGACTAAAAGTGATTTTTGTTTTATAATATAATATTCCTTACTATCAGAATATATTCCTGACTTGCAAATAACAAGTAGTGTGACTTCGGCTTAATTTCTGTAAATTGGTTTCTGTTTAAAAATTTTCCAACCTATGTTTAAATATCCTTAATAATAAATTTTTATTAGTTCATCTTGACTGTTTGTTTCTTCATTTAGGTATTCCCCCACCTCGTCCTGGCATGATGCGCCCACCTTTGGTGCCTCCACTTGGACCTGCCCCACCTGGGCTTTTCCCACCAGCTCCCTTGCCCAACCCTGGGGTATTAAGTGCCCCACCCAACTTGATTCAGCGACCCAAGGCAGATGATACAAGTGCAGCCACCATTGAGAAGAAAGCCACAGCAACCATCAGTGCCAAGCCACAGATCACTAATCCCAAGGCAGAGATTACTCGATTTGTACCTACTGCACTGAGGGTACGTCGGGAGAATAAAGGGGCTACCGCTGCTCCCCAAAGAAAGTCAGAGGATGATTCTGCTGTGCCTCTTGCCAAAGCAGCCCCCAAATCTGGTCCTTCTGTTCCCGTCTCAGTACAAACTAAGGATGATGTGTATGAAGCTTTCATGAAAGAGATGGAAGGGCTGCTGTGACAGCTTTTGATGCCAGACAGGCTTCACAATATTGACGAGGCTCTAATTACATTGAAAGAGCTACTTCCACTGTCAGGGTATTTTCTAATTTGATTTCAAGGAATCCTAAAGTTTAGCATTGATGGGGATTTACTGCACAGAGGGAGTTTCGTTCAGAAGAGATTGGCTATTAAAGCAGTGCTGCTAATCCATTCCCTCTGACACCGCCATTTTCGTCCCCTTCTTTCCCCTTCTCCAGGTCTTTGGAAATTTGTGATCAAGGGTATCTTAGTTGCTTATTTGTTTGACTCTCTTCTTGTGTGCTGTAGGCACCAGAGTGAGATTTCTGAAAAAAGTTTATTTCATCTTGACTTGTGTTTGAGTTATTTTTAATATTTTCTTGTAAATATTTTGTAATATTTTACTTGTAGTGAAATGGATCACAATATCATTTCCTAATACAGAGCAGGATGTATGGGAAGAAATGTACAATTCTTTGATTAAAACTATTTCCCACTGAGTGTTTCATGGAAAAAATAAATAAATGTTGTATACCAAGACCTTCTGTGTAATAGTGTATTAAGAAGCAAGTATCTAAAACAGGGTTTTTAAGTTTTAAGTGGTAAAGAGGAAATATTCTTTTTCCTTCAAGGTTATCATATTGATTGGTGTTAGAGAAATCAAGAGGTTTTTACAATATGTCTCAACTTTTATTGCTTAGAGGATAGTCTTATCCTTGGAGATGATTTTTTTCCTCCAGAGTTGTGTGAACTGATACTAATCTCATGACAAAGGCTTAGGTATTACTACTATTTTACACTTGACTGTTGAATTTTAGAAAGGGCTCTTGTGCTTTATCCTGTGTCTATTCACACATAGACACACACATTGTGAGGCTTTGCACAGCTTTCCACTGTTTCTTAAATACTGTTCATGTTCTAAAAAGCAGTGCAATGATACTTTCATCTCCTCATAATTATTTTTCTGAAGTTTTAGATTTTTAATTCTGTTACCTTGTGTGTCTAGTTTTTGCTTAAAAGTTAATTCTTTCAGATTAAAGCAAATCTTGCCAGAGCATGAAATAGACCATGTAGTTTTTATTTTTTTGTGTAACTAATATAGGTCAGCCAGCAAATTGAATCTGGTCATTTAGATGCAAGGATTAGCCAATTGTGTTGTTTTCAAATCAGTATTGCAATTAAATTTCAACGTAAACAGATCTACTCTATAGAATTTGGTCCCTGTCCACAATTTTTTTTAATTATGTTCTTGCTTGAAATTTGTATTCTTTCTGGGAGAGATTTCTGTTTCATATTATGTAAGGAAGCATTTGACAGTTTGCCATAAACTGTATCCTAATACATTGCTAGTTTGAATTTTTGAAAATTCTTCTAGTAATAAAATTAATATGTCAACTCCATCTGTGGGAAAGAAGAGGGGAACCAGCAGTCCTGATCCTTGGTAAACATTGGTTGTCATGGTCGAAATTTATATCATGGTTTCATAGAAATTCAACACTTAGATTGCTACCAGGAAAAGTAGGCTGGAAACAAATCGTCAATCCAGTGTATGGACAAACAATACTGTTTCCTTACCACGGTGCTGCTTTGTTACAGTAATTGCCCTTTAAAAACATTTTGAAATTACTTTTTCTTTCAACTGAGCTTTTTAAGGTGCTGTGAAATGTGAATTCAGGAGCACCACAATAACACTGCCATGGCATGGAGACAGCACAAAGTTCAGATGTTCTCCAGGTTTCTGTTTAGTTTCAACTCAATTTGCATACTCCATTTTGTGCTGTTTATTCAAATACTCCTTATTTACTTATAGCTGGTAAGAGTTCTTTCAGAATGTTTTAAATTATATTTTATGGCATTCAAGTCACTTAAGACCATTTGGTGCCACAATCACCACCCCGTTTTGAGCTGCATATCTGAAAATATTCCTCAGCTAAAATTAATTCAAGGATGAACCTTACTGCAGGACTTTCAGGGCTCCCAAGCTGTCACCAAGCAGAAGTACACATAATTATATCTTCTGTTCAGGAAGATAGGAATGAGTTGTGAGGAAAAAATACATCCCAAGAAATAAGAGCTTTTGACAAAGAGAACTGTGAGGCCAAAATAACTGTCCTCACTTCATTCCCTGTAAGGGCCATGTCGTTTAGCTGTGAAGAGAAGAGGGCAAATGGCTGGGCTGGGTAAACAGGGGTTTTGCTTACTCAGCATGCTTGTTTTGCTGATGGCCAACAGTCAAGAGACTGCAGAATGATGGAGTAATGGGTGAATAGGTACTTGAGGATTGAGGGTGCGGGGAGTGGGCATTAGAATCAGTATAAAGTTTATTCTACAGATAATTGAGAGCCTTCTGTGACCCAGGTGCTGGGAATACACGAGCATAATCAGATACGATCCCTAAGGGGATCTTAGGGAAATTCTGGGGAATAAATGATTCTATCCCAGAGGAGTAATTTTATCAATGCTAATTTTCTAAATAATTTGGAAAAAAGATCTGGTAGCTATATATGCCACATACCAACCAATTAAGACATTCAAAGAAATTTTTTTAAATGGAAATGTTTTCTCTGTAAATTTAAAAATATTAATTATATACTATTGGCCTAACAATGCTTCAAATAGAGAAAACTGGTTTCTTTTTTTAAATATCAGAAGTATATAAAGAACAGGTTACCCTAGTCACACAGAGTAATTATACTCACTAGGCATTTTAAGCTTAAAAATATTTGTTTTCCACTGTACTTTACCACAGTGAACTCAGTAAGATTTACGCTAATTTGCAGGCAATGAATATATACAGGAGAAAATGCTCTAAAAATGCTGTAAGAAATGCCAAAATGACTAAATGATTTTCATAACCATTTTATGAAAGAACATATTAAGTGTTTATATCCATAGAATCTCAAAAAAACTTGAGTTCAAGCACAAACAGAATTATTGCACCAAACAATCTTGATATCCAATAAAATGAGTGAGATAAAAAAGGGTAGCCAGTCTCAAGCAAAGAGAAAGGAAAAACACAGGTACAAATGTGAAACCGTGTCAGACTTTATGAAATAAACCAACCACAGTAAAAAAATAATAAAACATTATTTTTGTGAAGGTCAAACTTTAAGCATGAAAAGCACTATGTTTAGCATATTATACTGCAGAGAAAACCATACCTTCACTTGAGTGATAAGAGAAGTAAAACAGGCCATGTACAAACACAGCATCTGCTCCTAATCTGTTCTTAACTGCAAAATATCCTGGGCCAGGGGTGGATGTATTTTAACATCTATATACAAGTAGGCATTTAGTTCATTTTTAAATCCATAGTTAAAGAGTTTTTTCATAAAATATGTGTTCTTTTAAAATTTAAAAAAACTTGAGGGTCAACATGAAAAAGTAAAGAATAGCATGAGAAAACGCATCTATGAAGAAAAACAGAACAACATCAGTTATTTAAATAGATGCTTCATGGTTTGATCAACTTCCTATATTTTATTTTTGTTTCTTCAAATCGATTTGAACAAGTGTCAGCAAACTTTCTGTAATACATGTTCTGGGCCTTGCCAGCTGTGCCCTCTCTGTCACTAAGCTGCTTTCCTAGCATGAAACCTGCCTGCAGGCCAGTTGCCTGCCTTACTCCAGTCCACATGAAAAGATGCTCTTCCTCAATGTCCCTCCAGTGCCCTCTTCTGAGAGAACTCAACATCAAGATCACTGGGATGGAGAAACATGAGAAAGAATGCCATCTATTAGCTAGAGCAGGTAGTGAACTCTGAATTTGAAGCTCACAGGCAATAAATTCTTATCTGGCAGATAGGAAACCAGAGAAAATCCAGCGCTCTTTTCCTCCACGATCACAAAACTACTCATAAAATTCTAAGCACAGATTATCTTAGCAAAAACAAATTGAGAAAATTCTGGCAGGAGGAGCTAGTTATGTGTTCTAGCTAATGATACAGACTTTTTGTGTCATTTTTGTGCCTGAAAATCTCAAGAGAACCAGTTAACTGACAGGCTCCATGCTATTTTCTTTCTTGTTTTTCAGGCTCCATGTTAGAAATATTACACCTACTCTTCTTCATTTCCTAGCCTTCCTTGTGTTTAGATTAAGCATCAGCTAGTTCTAGTGGATGGGCTGAAGCAAAGAAGAGTGGGTGTGAGTTCCCTGCTGCTGGTGAGGGTATAAAAGGACAGCATGCCTTTTATAGACTTCATGTCAGGCCTACTACCCTTGTGAAAGTCATCTATCTGCCCTGTTTGCTCTTGCCAAAGCATTCTGCATAGCAAGAGTTTTGTGAGGGGCTAACTATTGTCATGCCATGAGAGACCCAGTGACATCCTCCCCACCATGACTTTGGATACCTATTTACACTATATATTTGGACAATTAAGGGGTCTGCCCCCTTCAGATCCCTTCCTTACACTTTTCCACTCCACTCTGTGCTCCAGGAGGCAAAATTGTAGAGATGGCACTAATGGAGTTGGTTTTGTTCTTTGGTCTGGGAAATAGGAGGTAGGATATTGGAATGTACAAATTTAGTCCATATGAATTACATATAAGCATCATGAAAGGCAAAGCACAGTTTAGAATTAGGAACATGGAATATGGTGCCAAAGAAAGTAGAACATGACAGTATAGACAAAATAATAAATTCAAAATATCCTTTCTGGTTTTTTTTTTTTTCTTTTTTTTTTGGTGGGACTGGGGTTTGAACTCTGGGCTTAGTGCTTGCAAAGCAGGAGCTCTACCCCTTGAGCCACACCCCCAGTCCCATGATAAAGTTCTTGATAAACATCAGAACAGGATGCTATTAGAGAATTTGGATGTCTAAAATAAATGAATGAGTAAAATACTCAAAGACAGCAGCTACCTCTTTTGTATGATGCTACTGGAAAGCTTTTCGTTAGCTACTGGAAAGGAAAAGCAGCCCATAACTGATAGCAATGGTCTAGACTACAACCTAGGCCTTGCAAAAGCTAAGAAGTAGCCTGACACAGCTTTATTGTGGTTTTCTGTTAACATAAACAATTTCACAGAAACCAGCACAAGACTAGCCCACTAAGAAACCATGAAAAATCAAAACAAAAAGACCACTGTCTAACCATGTCTGAACACAAAAAAAAAAATCATAAGCACTGGTCAAACCACACAAAAGTCTAAAGAGCCCCTATCCAGGTATGCATTGGCATATGTACCAGTTACAACTTTGGCTTCACTTTGGCCGCACATTATAGTACATACTGTAGTACTGACAGCAGTACTACAGTTTACTTGAGCAAAATCTTCAAGCCAACTGACACAAACCCAAATCCTATAATAAACCCAAACATCCTCTTGCTGAGACACCCCACATTTCTCCAGAATGTGTGTTCTCCTTTGTGGAAAAGCAATAAACCTAACTTGTTCAACTATGGGTATGTCAGAGGTTCCATACAATGTTTATTGCTTCAACCAGGATACTCAACTCAGCAAGAGTGTGCAAATAGACTGCTTGTGATTTTATATATATGAGGTGTACCTGCTCATGGCTAAGAGGTATGTTCATGCTGAATTGAGCTCCCATATTGACTAAAACACTTCAGTGATGAGTTTATTTGCCTTGGAAGAAGAGATCTTGGATTTTTTTTTTTTGGTTATCTAATCAGATTTGCATTCTTCAATAAGATCATTTTTGCACTTGATCATTGCCAAAAGATAGAAAAATGATGGTAAAATCATTTTAGTCTTCTATTTCCTGCATCTTCTGCTAATGTTCAGTGATATTTTTAAGAGAGGAAACTATGGGAAAGAGATAGACATGTCTAACAAATCCATTTGTGAACTACTTCCAAGAGATGAAGCATTCATCCAGTCTCCAGGCCAGTGACCTTAAGACAAATTTTGCTTTGGACGCCATCTCCAAACCTAACAAAAAGCTTCTTTCTCAGTCTTGTCTTTGTACCCCTGAGAAGTGATCCATTTTGTTGTCTGCCCAGACCCATGATTGGTGATTCTTGACCCACCTTGACAGGTTCTTTGTTTTGGCTTTTTTTTTTTTTTTTGGCATAGTGGGAGTTTGAACTCAGGGCCTCATGATTGCTAGGCAGGAACTCTACACTTGAGCTATTCCACCAGCCCAACCATTGCCTTTATCCTACTCTTCACACTTAAAACTACATATCTTCCACCCAATGCACTTCCTTTATGCTTTTTTCACTGTGATGCTAATTGCACACTTATCTCTTTTATAGGTACAATTTCATCAGGGACATTGTGCAATTGAGCTTTTGAGAAAAAAATAGATAATTCATTTGAGAAATAGTTTAAAATAGAAAGCCAAGAAACCCTCATGGGCAGATTACTCATCTTGTTTGTCTAAAAGAAAGGTAGTTTTGTTGAGTGATTCCATACTTTGGAGTTATGCAGTAATGGCTTTTTAATTGCATGGCTTAATAAAACTTCCAGGGACCCAAGTTACTGTTCAAATGTGCTGACATTCTCTTTCATGTATGTAAATGTGAAAATCTGATTTTCCACACCTAAACTTTCTTTCTTCTAGTAAAGAAAGCAAAGCTTTAAAGGGATAATTTCAGTATATGCCTGAAGCTACTTTCATATCTTTGTGTGTGCATGTGTGTGATGCTCTTCTTGTTCTCCATTTTCCCATTTTCCTCTTTTAGGAAACTAAACATTTTCTATTTAATAAAAAAAAAAAAATGGAGCTGGGCATGGTGGCTCATGTCTGCAAACCCAGCACTAGGCAGGAGAATCATGAGTTCAAGGCCAGCCTAGGCTACACAGCATGACCCTGTCTCAAAAAAAAAAAAAAAAAAGGATTGTCAGTGTCAAACCTCTCATGTTTTAAACATTTTAAAACACCTACATGGATATAATGAAATAACTTATCACTTTCTAAAACTTCTTTAAAATTAAAATGAGTAGGTAAAAAATTACATTCAACTAAATACGTCTTTTTTAAAGGCTCTTTACCAATATTCTTTGTGACTATTTATTTATTTAATCCTGGGGTTGATTGAACCCAGGGTCTCACACGTTAAGCACGTACTCTACACTGAGTTACAACCAGCCCCTCTTCTTGACGTCTTAAGGAGGCATTTTCACAGTCTAGTTACTGTGTAGGCAAAGGAAAAATGCAAGGTAAAAACGTAAAGGGTAAAGACACCTATGCATTCCAGTTTCATCAGTAAGGTGAGGCAGCTCATCAGCATTTCCTTTGTGTGGGGCAAAAGTAATGACTTTAAAAGATTATTTTCTAGTTATGTGACAAAATATATGTAACCTGGGAGGGATGTCATGGACTCAGTGATCCAAATTGTGAAAAAACTTCTATCTCCTGGTGTCCTTCTACATGTCTTCTGGTCCCCTTACTGCTCCTCTTCCTCTGCCAAGCAAATCTCATAGCTCTCTACAGCCTGTCAGCTGTGGCAAGTTTCCATATATTTGTCTACATATCTATACATTCTTTCTAGGTAATTTTATCCATTCTGGCCATTTTCAATCATGAGTCCCAATTCATATACCTAGATTCAGATTCGAGTCCAACTGCCAGTATGGTCTCTTGACCCTACCTTTGTGCACACCTCGCAGGCTAGCTTACACCCAGGCCTATTTCATATGTTTCTCTTTCCACCAGCCAATATTCCTGGCTGAGTGACACAGGTATCCCTATTCGCTGTTCCCCATCATCTTCCCTCTCTCTACATGTAATGTTACTACCTTCTTCTCTAGTATGTTCCCATCCTAGGTAAGTTTCTTGATATCTGGTTACCGATGATAGGCATAACACACAGGTTGCTGAATAAGTGAATTTATTCAACTTATAATTTTTTAAATCTGCATGGGTATACTTAACAAGTCATTAATTCTAAACTAGTTTGTCTTCAGAACAAAAATATGGGTATATTCGGGTTCACTAACTTTTATCATTTATTACTTTATTCTTGTTACAAATAGAATTGCAGATGCCCTGTAACTAGTAAAATAGCCACTGGAAATGTTTTCTTGGTTTGCTATGATAAGTCACAGGATTGGTAGAATATGTGTTTGTTTCCGTAGGTCCCATAAGTACTGTTACACACTCCAGATCCAGTTTCACATAGAAATAAGAATAGTTACTATTCACTGACATATTTTTACACAGAAAATTTAGTGTCCTCCTTCATATTATCTCATTGATTCCTCCCCAAAACCTGAGGTAAACTATTACTATGCCCGTTTTATAGATGAAATTGAGGATGAAAGACACTGAGTTGTTCCCAAAAATGAGACTAGTAAGGAGCAGAGCAAATTTAAATCTAGGTGGAAGTTCAGAGAACTTGAGTTCTTCAATACTGTGGTATATGACCTTTTCATCCTTGAAAGAGGATTTGCAGAGAATTTGCATTCAGTATGCCAGGCATCACCAGTTATGGAGTGGAATAAACCTTTTGATTCCAGGCAGACAAAACTAAACAGACCAGTTCTCAGGGATACAAAGTCTAGACTGGCTGTACAGGAAAAACGAGGATCAAACAAATCCTGGCCAAATCATTACAGCTAGCCACACTGAATGGCTTATCTCTGTAGGAAAGAGCATGTGAGCAAATAAAACTATGCAGTGGAAATCCATTAAAAACCTGAATTCAGTCTACACTACTTTGTGTCCTGTCTTCTTTTCATATGGCCTCATAACCTTTTAAATTAACCTCAAGAACTACTGTCTGTTCATCAATGCTCTTAGGCTAGAATGATATTGCTGGCTATATGACTTTTAAATGCCAATAAATTGTTCAGTTTAAAAAAAAATCTCATGAACAGAGTGGCAAGGGGTTAGAAGTATTTGAGAGGATCCTAAAAACCCCTTGGATGATAGTGGTGAAGGATGGGTGGACATGGGGTAGTTTCTGTATCTCGCCCATCTTGTTCCTCTAGTACAGGATTAGGTAGACAACTGTGAATCATCAGAGGGAAAGGCAGAAGTGCGTTTTTTTGGTTGTTTTTTTTTTTATATAAATGTCTTGAGGGCCTTGTTCTTATTTCATCGCTTTGGTAATAATCTTTCAAATGCCTCATATCTTTAGGAAGTAAGACTTAAATGTTAAAACATCAGCAGTCGATACATGTCATAAATGTATAGTTATCTCATCCTTCAATATCTATGGTGGATTGGTTCCAGGACCCCCTTGGCTATCAAATTCTGTAGAACTTCATGGGCCTTTATATATACACATCCTCCTACACACCTTAAATCAACTCTGGATCACTTATAAAATTTACCAGTGTAAATGCCATGTAGTTGTTATACTGTATTTAGGAAATTCTGACAAGAAAAAAATCTATACATGTTCAGTTATAGATGTCATATTTTTCTCCCAAATATTTCTTATCCTCAGCTGAATTCATAGATGTGGAACCCATAGATACAGAGGGCTATGTGTGATACCCCAAATGGTATCACTGAGACTAATTCTAACAATTCAATAATACTTACAACTTCTATTAGCATGCTTACCTATAACTTAACTTATAAAGGTAAACTCATATGCTTCTGGAAACGGTACTCATTTCAGTTTAAGTACCTCATATGTGGTATATGGTAAGTGTATCTCAAAACAGGTACTAGGACTATTCTGCATATGAAGAAATATGAATGGAAGGGGTCAATCACTGGACATCTTGAAACTGTGCTGTTGAGGTCTGTTCCCCTCAGGCATTTGGAGGCAATAATCTTCCTAACAGAGGCACATGTGGACTGACCTTTGTATACCTCAAAGGAGACCACAGGGAAGAAGTAATGCCAACAAACATTCAACAAACAGCAGAGAGACACAAATACTAACAGAAACCGATTTATAATATTATTTATTTGTTCCTTATCCTGTCTTCAGAAACCAAGGGAAAAAAAACTGAGTTTCAAGAGTGTGGAAATCTAGTTGGCCTCACCCATAGCACAGTCTCCTCACTACAGAGCACCATGGATGTTCAGTAAACACTGGGATAAAACAAATCCATTGTGGGGAAATGGGCCAGTCACTGCTAAAGATGTATGTGCCCCACCACACCCAGCCCAGGAAGACCTCAACTCTGACACACAGGTAAGATGAATCCAAAGAGGTAAAATCTACACTGATTTTTTTTTTTTTTTGGAAGGGGGGAGGATAAAACTTGCTTAGGCTGGATGGAAAAAAAGGTTACCAGTGCTGAACTTTTAAATGTGGACTCCTGACCTGAAATGTATTTCTCCCTATACTTAAAACATGTGGCTTTACCTTTCCTTACATTTATTAAAACAACACTGTGCCATCAAGCAAAATAACTCCTACAGGTATTACTGGAATGGGGTCATATTGCTTCAGCCTTAGTGACAGAACATACGGGATTCCAAAGAAGTTACCTGTTGAATAAAAGTAACTCCTAAAAGCAGTGGTTTTGTTATAAAGCAAAGTCAAGAAAATTGCCACACTCTGATGGAGACAAGACCATTGTGAAGCTAAGACTTAAGAAAATAATTTTAAAAGCTCGAAAACACGTGTAACTCAGGACTGAAGGTTTCACGTTACGCAACACGAGTGTCAAGGGAAGGATTTCCACCCTCATGACTCATACTTCTGTTACACAAAGTTTACTGGATGTTTCCTTCATTTTAAACACATATGAACCTAAACGTATTCGGTGACGATGCATGGTATCCACAACATAAAAACACAAGAGCTACCTAAAGCTAAGCAGAATCACTTCAATTGACACCACCCTTCAAAAACGGTAAGTTACTCCACCTTTTCGAAAGCATAGCCACGAAGAACACTTCTTGCCCCAAACTATCTGGACCCGTACTTCTCTTCCTCGAACTGCACCCTGACTGCCCACACCCGGAATGGCAGCAAAATCCCGGGGAAGAGGTGGCAGAAATCATTCCAGAGTGGGCCCTGCACCGCACTCACTCGCCTCGCCTCTGCCCCATTGAGTGCTGATGAGACCCCCCATCCCAGGCCACCGGGTCCCTCCAGGTGTCCCTCCTTTTCCCAGATCGTCTCCGGGATGATCGAGCAGTCCAGGGGGGGCTCAGGCTGACCCACCAGACGCTTCCGCCGCGCCCCCACCCAGCACCCCGACACCCGCAGGTCCCAAACTACACAGCTCTCTGGACTACAAGGTTTTCACCGACTTTATTGGCTCCCGACTCCGACGGGCCTCTCAACGCCCAGGTCCCAGCTGGATCCAAGACCCCCAGCGCGTTCTCAAACACTGCGGGACGGCGATGGAAGGAGGCCTTCCTGGGGACGTCAGCTCCTCGGTGGTGGCGGCGGCGGCCTCGGGGGTCACTTGCTCTTCACCTTCTGACTCTCCGTCTTCTTGGGGAGCAGCACGGCCTGGATGTTGGGCAGGACGCCGCCCTGAGCGATGGTCACTTTCCCCAGCAGCTTGTTGAGCTCCTCGTCGTTGCGGATGGCCAGCTGCAGGTGGCGAGGGATGATCCGCGTCTTCTTGTTGTCACGCGCGGCATTGCCCGCCAGCTCCAGGATCTCGGCGGTCAGGTACTCCAGCACGGCCGCCAGGTACACCGGCGCGCCGGCGCCCACGCGCTCCGCGTAGTTTCCTTTGCGCAGCAGTCGGTGTACTCGGCCCACCGGGAACTGCAGGCCTGCGCGCGACGAGCGGGACTTGGCCTTGGCCCGCACTTTGCCGCCCTGCTTTCCACGACCCGACATGCTCGCCTTGACTAAAACTCCAGCGACGGTGGAATCAAAACCAATCAAAGCCCAAAACACAGCGACTGAACTCCCTCCAGGAACGCAGCGTACCACACCGGAACTGCCTGGACAAACTCTTTGCTGCCACTAGGCAGCGCCTTCCCATTGGGCGCCGCAATTTCCTCGTCTCCGGTAGCCAATGACAGGCAGGCTCCGCTCCCAATTAGCTCGCTAGCAAAGGGCCCGCCTTCCTAAACCGTCTCCAATGAAAAGCGCAAATTCCTACTCTTCATTTACATATTTTCTCCTATGAATACCCCCGGGCTGACTGCGCTTAATGGATGGTGTGGTTACAAAGTTCATTCTGGTTGCCATGGGAAAAAACTTTCAAGAATTAAGGAAATCCAACCACGCACTCCAGAGGCTGAGGCAAGAAGATCTAGAGTTCGAGGCCAGCCAGGGCTACTGGACGAAACTGTCTGAAAAAAACACCAACAACAAATTAAGAGCTACTCAGTATGCAAGTGGGACGCAGTGGAGGTGCCCCAAGCAATTCAGGTTGCTGTGTACTCCAGGTGGGATTTCTCATCTACTACAGCATTCTAACCAGGCAGTTCACTGACTTCAGAACCTGTGCTTGTAAACAACACTCCTCCAGCAAAATCACAGAATTCTGAGTTCTGCCTAGCACGGGCCGCGTCACCTGCTCCTTTATATCTTGCCTACCAAGCTTACAGTCTGGGGACCTGACTGTAGCTGGCCACATGTACTGTCAACTAGACCAGATGACCATAGTCTCTGCAAAGTTCTGCTGCTGACTGAGGGCTGGTTGTTTTCTTGTCAGGCTCTCAAAACTGGAGTGATGGGCCAGACAGGAATGCTTTCAGTACTGATGAAATGGCCAAGCTTGCTTAATCATAACATCACTTGGCTTTGAGGCTAAACTAGTTAACACAGGAAAGGCCACACACACAGTTCAGTCCTTGAGGCTGCTCTGGCTGTCTCCTTGTGAGGCAGGATAGATGAGACAGGGAAATTATATTATTTTAATAAATATGAAATGGGCTAGGCACAAACATTGGAACCAGAAAGTAAAAAATAAAAAACCAGACAACTAGCCTCCTCCCATCTCCTTTTAAAGTTACAAGAATAGGGAGCCTTAAAGGGGCTTCCTGCATCTGTCTTTCCTCTTTGAGATGTTAAGCTGAAAGGCCCCTTGGATGAGTAGAGGGCCAGAAACAATGAAAGGCATTTCTGGATAAGGAAAGTTTGAAACACCTATGTCCCTGTGTTTTGGGTAGGCCTATATGACATCTCCATGTTTTGCCATCCAGATCAATTATCTGAATGATAGTTGTAAGACTAGAGGGACGGGCCACCATTTTGAGTTTATACATCCATTTCCTGCTTGGGAAGCAGGAAATACTGTTCCCTTTTTTCTCATTTCTCCCTGCTTTTATCCTGTTATACTAAATTCCCTTCCTAACAAACTTTACTATCACTTTCACTACATTTTTGCATCTTGTCTGACTTCTTCTCTTACCCAAACACAAAGCAAAGAGCTGTGCTGACTTTCCAGTACACCTGTAGTTGCAGGATCAAAGCTCAAGTTCTCAGGAATGTCAGGAGAGCAAACAGAAGAAGTGACTTTTGTCTTGGATCAGGGAGACAGGAAGGCATCCTTACAAGTAAGCATCTAAGAAGACATGAGGAGCAGGCTCCTCAAAGAAGTAAAACAACAGAACTCTCACCAAGATGATAAAATGCAACTGCCTTTATCTTAGATAAGGGAGACAGGAAGGCATCTTTGAAAATGAACATCTAAAGAGACATGAAAAGCAGGCTTCTCAGAAAAGTAAAACAGCAAACCTCTCACCAAGATAACAAAAGGTAGCTATAAAATGTAAATGGTGGGCCTCAAGGCCACAAGGAGCTAACCAGACCCTCCTGGTATGTCCAGTTTGATGAGGAGGGGGATGACCAGGCGATGGGGGTTCAGCAGGATTCAACTAGATGACATCCAATCACACTCACAAATGTAGTTTCAAGGTAGGATAGGTGAACCTAAGCCAGCAGAGCCCTATATCATCTCCTAGACTCCAGCTGTACTACTGCTTAGCTTTCCTAAGCTCCTCCATGCTGGGAGCTTTTGCTGTCCTTTCAATAAATCTTCAGCTTTCTTTACTCTGGGTATGACATCTTCAATCCTCCACTTTGCCCAAAAACAAACTTGGGATCAAAATTCTTCTTTCAGGTATCAGGAAGACTTCTGAGGAACCCCTGGGTCTCCTTGTAGATAAACCCAGAGTCTAAAGGAAACTTTTTCTATATATCCAAGTTGCAAACCCATAACATTTGAAACAAAATAAGAAGTTTTTAAAATTATTATTAATTAGAAATTGCTTTCTGCTAATTCAATGAGGCACTTTCATTTACCTCAACATTTCTCACAATTATACAATTGCATGGCAAGGTGATATAAGACTAAATATTTACTTATTAGCATAAATACTTAGGGCTGGCAGAGTGGCTCAAGTGGTAGAGTGCATGTCTAGCAAGTGTGAGGCCCTGAGTTCAAACCCCGGTACCAAAAATAAAATAAAATAAAAACTCTATGTGGATTTAAGTAAGGATTTAAATTAAAAGTGAAGTAAAGCACCCTCTCGCTGAGGTTTTATGTCATCAGAATAACACGTCTGTGTCCTTACTGTCTAGCACACTGATTAGCCAGCAGTGAGGACTCAATAAATGTCTTTGGAGTTGGAGCGGTACATTGCCACAGTTAAGTTGGTCATCCTGGTGCCAGACTACCTGCTCCAAATCCTGGCTTACCATTTACCGGTGACTTTCAATAAATTATTTAACTTCTATACCTGTTTTAAAGTGTTTTGAAGATTGAATATACCAGCAAGCATCCAGTAACTCTTAAACAGAATAAATGAACATAAAATCTCGTTTGCAGTTTCTGGCAAGAAATTCCTTGATAAGTTCTGTACACTAGCTTATATTTGTCCCTATATCACGGAAAATTCTTCACAGAGTTTGAAAACTTATTATTCTTGGATAAGGCTCTTTTTTTATAATTGTTAAATAAGAATTCTAACTGAAGGCAAGGATTTAAACATCACGTAGTAAAGTTTGTTTATTCAGGATTTTTACCCCCAATCATTCAGTTTTCTTAGGGCTCTTTTAATTGATCTTTAAGAGAGAGAAGAAAGAAAAAGAAAGGAAAGAAAGAACCTTTATGGAGATGGGCAAGGATTGAAACAAGTATTTTTGTTTGTTTGGTGGGACTGGGGTTTGAACTCAGGGCTTCACACTTGCAAAGCAGGTGCTCTACCATTTGAGCCACACTTCCAGTCCTGAAACAAGTATTTTAAGAAGCATCTGCAAGTATAATAAATTTTTGCCATAAAGTCAAGACTGGGGTCAAAATGGCCAATTAACTAAAATATTCATTCCTCGAGATGCTAATTAAGTATCTGGGAAATAATTATGAACCATCCTGTAGATACTGCTGCCCTTTAACAAAATAAAACGTCTTGGGAAGACAGAGTCCTGTCTATGAGGACACTTCTAATCGGTTCCTTTTCTGTGCATTGATTCATGCGAGGAAGGCAGGCCCTGAGAGCCTCTGGCTTGGGTTTTTGCAGTATCAGTTATCAAAGCCACAGTTAGGGGATCCACTACTTTACAATACTTTGAATTTTCAAATCAAAGTTGTGAGAATGATAGAAGGATTCAAATGATAGAAGGAATTTGCAGTAATTCAACTAAGTATCTAGGAAGAATTATTTGGTTGAAAAGCAAATACAGTAATGCACATTCCGGGCAGGAGAAAGGGAGCCAGGAAAGTCTGCAAACTGCACAGAAGCAGATGAAAGCAAAAAAGGAGGTGGTCAAGTGCCAGGCAGGAAAGCTAGACTTAAAATAATTTTAATTTTTCTCTCTCCTTGGCCACAAAAGAAAGGGGGGGGAAAAGAATCACTAAAATATTTCCTCTTCACCCAGTAGTTACTTAAAAAGAACCACATCTAAAATTCTGTAAAATAACTGCTCTAACGTAAGATCTAACAAGGTGTAAAGTATTTCTATTGACTTTCACATTAGTTCAGAAGTATTAAGAGATTAAGCATTTCGTTTGGCAAAATAAAATAATTAGCATGTGCGAAGAAGGCAGAGGTTCAAGGAGCAAGCATAGGGCAAGGCTATTTTTAAAAATTAAAAAAGAAAAGCAAACAAAAAAACTGGCCTTGCTTTGCCTACTTCTTTGGAAAGACTTTGTAGGCAGGAAAATCTCTCCAGAGGTGGGGCTTATAGCTCCGCCCACTTCCTTGTTTTCAAACAGGTCCGCTCCAAGAGAATATAACCCCTGCTCTCTGCCTCACCGACCAGGGTGCTTTGTCTGGGTTTGTGGTTGTCTGAGGGTGAAGATGTCCGGACGAGGCAAAGGCGGTAAAGGACTCGGGAAGGGAGGTGCTAAGCGCCACCGCAAAGTCCTTCGCGATAACATCCAGGGCATCACGAAGCCTGCGATCCGCCGCCTCGCCCGCCGCGGGGGCGTGAAGCGCATCTCGGGGCTCATCTACGAAGAAACGCGGGGAGTCCTCAAGGTCTTCCTGGAGAACGTGATCCGGGACGCGGTGACCTACACGGAGCACGCCAAGCGCAAGACGGTCACGGCCATGGACGTGGTGTACGCACTGAAGCGCCAGGGCCGCACTCTGTACGGCTTCGGCGGCTGAGCGTGAGCGCGCAGCGCCCTCCATATCTCAAAACGGCCCTTTTCAGGGCCCCAAAGCGTCTAGAGAAGAGCTGTGATCAGTCAAGGCTCGGCGATCAGCACGGTGTCACCTTGCTGGTCTGCTTCGGGCTCCGTGATAGGCAGGGAATGAAAGGTAGTAGGTTTCTGGGAGGGAACCTGTAGAGGTGCAGGGCTGAGCCTTAAAGCCCTCACTGTAAGTGTACAAAAGCGTATTTGCCTTAACAGACAATCCTGGGCGTCCTGTCTCAGATGCTTGTATGTAAATTAGGGTGGCCGGGTTGCTGCTTCCCATTGGATGAAAGCACCTGACGTCGGAGGGGGCGGGCCTTCGCCGTGAGTCTGGTGGATCCTGGCGCCCGAGAGTCCGCGCCATCCTGCGGTCACCCCGTGCACGTGGGCGACGCCCGGGTTCCCCTGCAAGCTCCGGGTCAGCCCTTTGCCGGGCTCGGTCCTAGTAATTTTGGTGAGAATGCTGGCTAGTAGTCTATGGAGGAGCGCGATGGCGCCCAACGGCCACGCGGTGTGGCAGGTGGGCTTGGCCTCTCTTCTGTTAAGGTTTTAGGTGCAGCTAGACTTGTGAAATGCTAACAGTGTTTCACTTCCTAAGTAACCCATAATGTCATTTTTATTTTACCCCAATTATAAAGAACTTAAAGTTTTAGGTAGTTGGGATGTTTTCCTGTTTTAGTTTGTCAACATTAATTTTCAGTCTTAAATTTAGACTGGAGGATGAGAACTGTGCAGTTTCTTTTTCTTTCTTTTGTTTTGGACATTGTTGAAGTCCTGTGTGTGACCAATATTTGAAAATGTTCCTGGTCAAGGAAGGCTACTATGTTTGAAAATTTGTCAATTAATACCTATAACTAGTATTGTTAATTTTATGTAAATATATATGGCTTTTTGGGGGTGTTTTTGTTTTTGTTTTTGTTTTTGCGGTACTGGGGCTTGCTCAGGGCCTACACCTGGAACCAGTCCACCAGCCCTTTTTTGTAATGGGTTTTTCCTTAGCGCCACTTGAATATTTGCCTGGGGCTGGCTTTGAACCACCACCTTCCTTATCTCTGCCTCCTGAGTAGCTAGGGTTACAGCCGTGAGGCTTGTTAATTATGGTTTTTAAAGCAACTATAATTTTTCTACTTGATGTATGTTGCACCTCATAGTATCACTTCTGTAATTTAAATTCTGTCCACTTATCCTTATATATTAAATAATGTTTTTATGAGTTTGTGCCTAAGTTTTAATATTTTAGTAGCTTGGGGATGTAACTTTGTGATTGTTTGGCTTAGCATGTGTGAGGCTCTGAGTTCCATCCCCAGTACCACAAAGAGAAAAAAAAAAAAACAATTTTAGCACCTTCACAATATTGTACTTTTATAGGTTGTTCACATTGATAAGTTTTTGACTTTTTTTTTCCTTTGGGTATCAATTAACTTGAATTCCTATTTAAAAATATTTTAATCTTAACCACAGCTGCTGATGATCTAATTAGCGTGTTTATCACCCAAAAATTTTAACAAGTTATTTTGATTATTTGGGATTAATGTATAAAATACCTATTAAAATCAAGGGGAATAACAGTTTAAGAACTTTTTTTTTTCCTTTGGTGGAACTGCGGTTTGAACTCAGGGCCAAGCGCTCTACCACTTGAGCTCCTCCACCAGTCCTCAGTCATTTAGTATCAGATTTTGAACTGAGTTTATACTTAGTAGGATGTGGGGAGATTGTAAATCTAGCAGAGGTCAGAACGTCCATAGTCCCACTAAGGAGGCTGTCTTGTTTCTCTCCACTGTAAACTGCAGCTTGACACAGGCTCCTTTCCCTGCAGGGCCTATCTTTGTTTAAAAGCATTCTTTCACAGGTGTGAGGGCCCCAGCTAAGTGATCCCCTTCAAATTTCTAGTTGCTCACTAGGTGAGGTCATTAGGGGCAAAAGTACCTGTCTACTCAAACCGCACACATTCCACCCCTTAACTACCTCACTTTCCCTGCCGGGATCTGAGCCTCTGGATCTTAAAATTTTTCTAGCAGGAAGCCCCAATTGCTTCTCATTCACTACTTACCCTCAAGTGAGTTCATTCCGTTTGGGTTAATTTGTCACCAATTCAAAGATGACTCTCAAGGTTGGTGTCTCTCACTTAAACCTCTTTTGTAAAATTCCAGACTCATATATTCAGTTACCAGCTTTTTTTGATTATTTGGTTTTTAGGTCCCCTCCCCTAAACCCACTGGCAATCAAATTCAGAACCTTGCACATGCTAGGCAAGTGCTCTACCACTGAGCTGCACCCCTAGTCTTTTTACTTATTTTGAGACATGGTGTCCCTATGTAGCCCAGGCTGGCCTCCAACTTGTGCTGCTCCTGCCTCAGCCTCTGGGTGTGCCACCATGCCTTCCTTTAGCTCTTTCAAAATTGCCCTTTTTTTTTTTTTTTTTCTCTTTTGGTGGAACTGGGATTTGAACTCAGTATTTGCAAAGCGGTGCTCTACAGCTTGAGCCACACCTCTAGTCCTAAAATTGCCATTTATTTTTACTTTTATTGTTTATCCTTATTAGGAGTCTTGGAGATTAATGAGAATATGTGAATTCACAGCACACTTTCACTTTCTCCTTTTAGTGTTTCTTTGTGTAATTTAATTTTAATTTTTTTTATCAAACATTTATTTAGGCTTTAAAATGCTGTTGTTCTACAAAACATATGAGAATTCCCTGCTGCACCTCTCCTTACCCAAACTTCTGCTCTCAAGAAATCAATAATTTTTCCTTCTGTTGGTGATCCTTGTATTTCTGAATAACACTCTTGGCCTGCTAGGTCTAAACATTTTAGTTTCAAATAATATCATCTGTTAACTTCCTACCATGGAGAAGAAGAATTTATCTCTCCTTCACAGCTTTCCCCCCTGCCTACCTAGGAACTTTTCAAACCCTCACCCATCAAGCATAATCATTCTGAATATTTAGCTATGTCAATATTCAAATGTTTACGTCACAGATGTCATGATTAAATTTCTCATGTAAAATTTTGCTTAATAGTTACTGTTCATGATTGGTCTTTAAATTCCCCAGTAGAAGTGAAAATCTGCCTTCGTGCATTTAAACATATTATGTAATCTAAAGATTTAATTTTTTTCTGAAGCTCTCAGTGTTCTTGGTTCAATCTGGATGGGCTGGTCTTAGGTCTTTTAATAACTTGCGTATTCAAAAGGCTTTCCTTCTCTCCTCGTTGATGACATGATTTGGCCAAGTATGGGAAAATCATTTTCCCTTGGAATTTGAAGGTCTTTTTCTGTTGTCTGATAACTTCCACTAAGCTATTACAAAATTCAAATTTTGTTGGGGGCCAGTGGCTCCTGCCTGTAATCCTAGCTACTCAGGAGACAGAGATCAGGAGGATCATGGTTCAAAGCCAGACCCAGCAGATAGTTCCATGAGACCCTGTCTCGGAAAAACCCATCACAAAACAGGGCTGGTAGAGTTGCTCAAGGTGTAGTTCCTGAGTTCAAATCCCAGTACCACAAAAATAAATAAAATCTCTAATTCTTTGCATGTGATTTTTGTTGTCTGATTGTAGTTCATAGGATTGTATTTTTCCTCTGTGCTTTGAGCTTTCTTTTTTTTTAAAATTCATTTATTCATATGTGCATACATTGTTTGGGCCATCTCTCCCCCCTGCCGCCCACCCCCTCCCTTTCCCCCCTGAACTGTCTTAATTTTTTGTTGTGGGTCTTCATTTATTGTGCAGGTTACTTGGTGGGCCTATTTCTGATTGATAATTTTTTGTTTTCTGTACTCCCTCTTAATGGAAGTTTGTTATTTATTATATTTTCATCTTTTTTGTCTGTCTTTTCCCTAATTGTAGTTTCAAAAAATATAGCTTTCATCTTCCTAATTAAATATTTTAATTTCTATTGTTTTTCTTCAAGAACTATTGTTTTGGTTTTTGAATATTGCTTTTCAAGTAAAAAGGTATTTTTCCCTTATTTTACACTTGCCACAATATCACTTTGAGGTTCTGAGATTTTATTTAAATGCTTTCTTTTGCTCCCTACACTTCTGTTTTTTTTCTGAGTACTTTTTCTGCTTTGACCAGTACATTTCATGATGGAGTCTCCCCTTCCACTGCCAGGCAACATTTAAGATTCCTGCTCTTTTTTAGTGGTGAGGTTCTGAAAAGCTGATTACCAGCTTTGTGCTTAAGTGACTACTTACTAACCAGTTTTACAGGGTAAGGGGTAGGCACCTGTGCCCTCAGTGGTCAGTATCATCAGCTATCAGTATTTACAGAATTGTTTTGTTTTGGTTTTGATACATCATTTTCCTTTGAAAAGAATACTCCAATCTTCTGTCTGTAGAATAATAAGGCTAGATGTAAACAAGCCCACATTGATCTGTCAAATGGAGCTCAGGGTCTCATTTTTCAGTGTGTAAACTTACCTTCTGCCTTTCAGTTCAACTCCTCGCCCTCTGCTACACTGTTTGGAGCCCTCTGATTCAGCCTCTGCACAAAGTAAACCACCAGTCTCTGGTTGGAGTATAGCTGGGGGTGGGCATAGCAGGCTTGCTTCTCAAGCCAACTTTAAATCAAAGCTGATTTTCAGCCCTATCCACATCACCACTTCAGAAGCACTGTGCACTTCCTTATTCTGACTTTTTTGTTTTTAACTTTGTTAACTGAGTTCCTCAATGCAAATTGATTTTTTTGTTTTTGTTTTTAACTTTGACTTGCCCCTGAGCTTTCAGGATGCATAGCTTTCATCTTTTTTTTTTTTTTTTTTTGGCCATTCTGGGGCTTGAACTCAGGACCTTGAACTTGCTAGGCAGGTACTCTACCACTTGAGCCACTCTGCCAGCCCACCTTTCATCTTTATTCAGTTTTCTAAGTAATCTCCTTGTGTCCTTTTTTTCTCCAATTTTGTTAACCCCTCTGGTCTGCTGTTGCTTCCTTCCTGTTTTTTATTTTTTTCTTTGCTAGTTTGTGCTTTTTCTTTTTTAACCCATGCACTGTTATTTTAGAGATGAAGGAGAAGTAACCTTAGACATTTAACTCACAGCATGTAACTAGTAATTTATATTTAATCTTCAATTCGCTTTAATCAGAGTAACAGACTTCTGCCTAACATTTTATCAGATTTTTACTGTCTACCATTATCAATAACCTCCTTACTGTGGAGATTTTTCTGTTCCTGTATCTACCTTTATTTCACCCTTTGGCTTCCTTATCATCATAATTTAGGGCCCTCTGACACAGCTCAGGGCTTTTATCATTCCCCTTCTGTTGCACTGGGCACAGCTCCTATTACTGTCCTGATTACATAGGACGTAGAGTGTATATTTGGATAGCTGGCTCTGTCTTGCTTCTCTAGGCAGGGGATTTAGCTATACCCAGAGTTTAACACTATATGCCTGCTACTTATTAATGTTCCTTAAGCTTGTTGAATGAAAACTTGCCTCAGGAAGTATGACGGGATACAGTGCAAATCCCAAATGTCCGTGAACCACACTGTGTTTAGAATCAATTCAGAAGCTTCAGAGACCATCCTGATAGGTAGCAAATAGAAAGATAAAGACCCTGGCCCAAGTACTGCACCCAAGGCAACAGGTAGACCAGAGGCTGAGAATGTCACACAGGTTATTTAATTTTATTTGCTAAAGACCCATCCTAGGATCAGATGGAGCTGGGGCTGAGACTTCCTCAACAGATATTACAGCTCCAAATGCTGATACTGTCCATGTCATGCTAGAGATGACCTGCTTTCAGTCTATTGAGTGTGTACTCCTTTCCTAATGATCTTCACTGTCATTTTCACTGTATTTTTGTGTCTTGCCTGAAGTCTGGCTAGAGGAAAGAACCAAGATTTTGTATCATACTTTTGCAGCATAATTGGACTTTTTTTCCATGGAAACTGTGAGAAATATGCTCACCTGTCCAAACTCAAAGAATGGACTCAGAGGCATATGGAGTACAGTGCAAGTGAGACTAATGGAGATCTTGCAAGTTGGGGTGCCTGGCAGAGCAGAGACACAGGAAAGCGTTACAATAAGCATTATATTGCCCAGTGCACAAGTCCCTCCCCAAGTTCCTCATTGGCTGGGTAATATGGGGTTTACATTCTTTTTACTTATGTTGCCTAATTCCTATTGGGTTATTTTAAAATATGCCTCTTGGGACTGGTCAAATTTTAGAGGTGGTATTTGCCTCCCTTTGTGGTGGGAAGGTCTCCATGTGATAGGTGCCTTCTGGCACATACATACTTACTACCCATTCCCTCTATCATGATTTACCCCTCCCCGTTTAAGTTCTCATATCAGTTGCCCCTCCCCCAACATCCACAAGCTGATGCACAAGCAAGCCCAGAGTTAAATGCCTTGCCTTGAAAATGGATCACCACTGACTTTATTTCCAACAAAAACACAAACACTGTTTTTTGGTTTGTTCTCTGATTAAAAATAAAATAGTAACAATGAAACTTGAGCACTTCACTTGGTTAAAATGTTTCCTAGAAGAAATGGCCTTTTGAAAAGGAGGAGTCTGATGGTCACTGTGGGCTCTGTTCTATCTCTTTCATCCTCTTGATAATCTGTTTCTATCAGATGTGCTGTTTTGTCTGCCTTGGGCCATTTAGCTGGAAGATGTTAATAAAATTGACAAAGACACAAAGCTAGTAAGAGGAGCCTCAGTTTAAACTCATATTAGTTTTGTAATTCATTTAGTTTTAGCTCTTCTTTGTAACAGAAGAAAATGGGTTTTTTAAAGTAAACAACTGTTAAAATTAAGTGAACCAATAGTCTTTCAAAATTTCTGTTTTTGTGGAGCCAGCCCTAAACTAAGGCACAGCAGAGCTGCTTAACAGAAATAAAATGCTAATATGTGAGCCACACATATAATTTTAAAACTTTCTGTGACCCATTTTTAAAAAGTAAAAGATAAAGATTAAAAAGAAACAGATGAAATTAATCTTATTAATATATTTTACTTAGTCTAATATGCCAAAAATATCAACATTTCAACACCTAAACATTTGAAAAATCATTAAGGCACTGCATTTTGCATTCTATCTTTGCACTAAATTTTACAAATCTGGTGTGTATCTACAGCATATCTCTAATATTTGCCAAGCATTTCTTTTCTTTGAAGACAATATTGGAGCTAAAAGTATAGTAAATCTTTGCACAGTTCTTCCACAAGTTGACTAACAAGCAGAGGCAACACAAGATAGAATTCATTGCTTTCTGATTCTTTCAACAATTTCAGTCTTCCATGAGTGATAACATTTGCATGTGTGTCCTGAAAGATTTTGTTATGTACTGGTGTCAAGGGTCTTTGCCTTCACAGGCCAGGGAACTGGCTCATGAGGCAGCTGAATGATGAGCTAAAGCCAGTATATGAAGTAGGATTTATTAGAGAGAAAGGAAAGGCTACAGCTAGAGCACCACAGCAGAGCCTGGAAACTGATAACTTGCTGCTCAGGTGAAGGCTGGGGTTTTTATGGATGTTTAACTCTGGGTTAGGTGGGGTTTTCTCATTGGCCGTGGATTCGTGGGCTTTCTCAGGTGAGCTGGTTTGGTTTGTACCTTCATTGGGGGAGGGGAAACAAACTTGGGAGCATTTTGCTCATCAGCCCTGTGGCAGATCTATCAGACCCTATATTTTTTCTTTAGGATGCGAGAAATGCAGTTTACCACTTCCTCTCAGAGTGCAGGAATGCAGGCCTCTAACTCCTTGGGATGCAGGAATGATATGGCTCTTGGGGGTGGAGAATGGGATACTCATCTGCCTTAGGTCTCCAGACCCAACAAATCCCCTCTCTGAGACAAGTACCCAACTGCTGTTGGGGATAGGGAAGATGACTCATCTACCTGCTTCGTGCTGACAATGGGGCTCTGTGGCTCTGCACAGAAGTAATCATCAACATATTGATGAGGGGTGGCCTCTGGGTAGTGCCAACCTAATAAGTCTCTGGTTAGGGCCTGTCCAAAAAGATGAGGGCTATCTCTAAACCCTTGTGGCAAAACTGACCAGGTTAGTTGCTGTGAAGGGTTAGTGGAATCTTCAAAGGCAAACAGAGGCTGACTGTCAGGATGCAGAAGAATGCAAAAGAAAGTGTCCTTTCAGTCTAGTACAGAGTATATTGGGCTTTTGAGGATATTTGAGCCAACAGAGTTATAGGAATTGGGAACAATTGGGTGGAGGGGATGACTGCTTCATTAATGAACCAGAGGTCTTGAACCAACCTCCATTTATTTGGCCCCTTGTGGGTAGCAAGAATAGAAGTATTGTAGGGGCTGGAGCAACTAATTAGTAGCCCTTGTTTTTTTAAGGAATTTGTTAGGTAAAAGGCCTTGTCATTCCTCAGGCTTGAGGGGGTATTGTTTTGGTGTGGAAACTGTGAGGGATCTTTGAGTTTTATTTGAATAGGAAGGGCCATTTTGGCTCACCCTACAGTCATTCCATCAGTCCACACTGTGGGATCTATTTGTTCCTGAAGGAGAGGGCAGCAGAGATAGTCGCTGGGGGTGGGGAGAGGGGTATTTGAGCCTTTAGTTGAGATAGTAAATCCTGTCCCAGCAGGGGCACTGGAGTTTCAAGAACTATGAGGAAAGAGTGACAGAAGTGGAGGTCTTTCCAAAAGCAGGCCAGAGGCTGGGTAAAATACCACTCTAGGTATTGCCACTTATGCCCTGAATGATTACCTTGTCATTGGACTGGGGACCAGGGAGAATGGTAAGACAGAGAAATGGGTTCCACTGTCTAGCAGGAAGATGACTTTTCGATTCTCTACCATCATGGTTACCCGAGGCTCCTCAACATTGATGTTAAGAAGTGGAGCCTTCACAGGAGGCCCCAGAACCCATCAATCCATAGGAGGTGGCACCCCGCCTTCCATCTGGAGATGGGAGCACTTAGACCTCTAGTGGTTACCTTTGCAGAGAAGGCAGGGTCCCAGTTGGGGGCAGAGCTGTCTCCCAGGCTGTCCCCTTTTAGGGCATTCTCTGCAGAAGTGCCCCTCCTGTCCACAGTTGTAGACCCCAGTCAGGTGGGGCCCTTCCTGAGAGCTGCAGTGAGGTCATGGTGTCTCTTATCTGTTTCTCTCCTTTTAGTAAGGTCCCGATGATAGTATACACAATAATAGTATACAGACGTGGCTAGCTGCATTAGTTGGTCCACTGACTTTTCCCCTTCAGCCACAGACTTTTGGAGTTTTCTACAAGTATCTGGGGCTGACTGTGTTAGAAATTTATCTTTGAGGGGAACCTCTCCCACCTGTGACTCTGGGTCCACTGTGGTATGCTTTCTGATAGCTTCCCTAAGACACTGTAGAAAGGTAAGGGGGTTTTCTTCAGGGTTTTGTTGTACTGCTGTCACCTGGGAATAGTTTAGAAGTTTGACTTTGGCCCTTTTTAGCCCTTCCACTATAAGATGGATGAAGTGGTGTCAACACCATTCATCTTCCTCATCATTTTGATTCCATTGTGTGTCTGCCAAGGGGACTGCCTGTGCCCCTGTGGGTATAGGCATATTTATTTCCTCATTTTCAGGTGCCACGGGTATTTGGGCTCATAAATGAGGAAAGTCTGATCTAGTAGAAGCATAATATCCTTCCATGCCAATTTAGAGGTTTGGATCACAGAGAGAAAGGCTTGGGTGTATTGCTCTGGGCATCAGTATAGCTGCTCAGATCTTTTCTAATCTCCCTTAGATCTGATAACTGGAAGGAGACATAGACTTGCCCTCTTCCTACCATTGCCAGTTGAAGGGGAAAGCACCCATTAGGAGGTTCTGAATATTGGGGTGGCTTAGAAGGTATGGCAAAGGGTGGATCATTGGTAAGGGGCTTTTCTGGTCCTCCTTCCCCATGTTCATCCTGTGGCTTACAAAGAATGGCCAGCATTTGAGTATCTAGATAGCAATTATGGAGCCATTCTGGGTGGCCTCAGATGAAGGAAAAGTTGTATGTAGGGTACAACCCACTTTTTTCCCTTTTTACAGAAAAGGTCTAATTGGAGTATGGTATTGCAATTTAAGGAACATGACTTCTCTTGGTCATGTATGGGATACTGAGGCCGAGCCTCAGTTCAAAGAAAGATGAGGGGTTTTTTTGTTTGATTTTTGTTTTTGTTTTTTTTGAGGTTAGGGTTAACGGCCTTCCAATGTTTCAGTAGACAGACCAGCAGGGACCGCTTGGGTACTGAGGCCAGAAGACTGGAAGGGGCAGGTCCCATCTAGAAAAACAATAACAACAACAATAACAATGCAGTGAGAAAAACTCCAACACCCTGCCTTTTAGCTAACAGCAGGCAGCCTTGTTAATAAAGGCTACCTTTTTAACAAAGGAATACATTGTCTGTAAAGTTAGAGAAGGGCATTCAGAGGGTGTCCCAGGGCAATCACAGTGCCACAAGGGACGACTAGTGCTAATATTTGAAGGGAAAAACATTTTTATGCTGAGGCCAAAGTATAGGAAATATTAAGTAAGAAGTTTAGAGACCATTTTGCTGTGCCCAGGAGGTTACATTAGTGCTTTTTGGGACCATAACCCTGAGATAACAATTGGCTTCCAAGGGGTGGGTCCGGCCGAGGTGTGTGGTGGGGCTAGGAGCAGGGCTTATGAATGGTGCCATCACTCTCCCCCACACCCAGGACAAGGCTCCCTGTCTGCCTAGGCTTGATCCTGCAGCTCATCACCCCATCCCACTTTCCATGTACTCAAGCCTGCATGTGTTTATTTTTCCTCTCATCCCGTTTAGAGGGAGTGGAGGTGTGTTGCAGCCACTGCCATGTGTGGCTGGTGGCTTTGGATATGTGCCAGGCCCTCTCTATGGATTCTCTTAGCTGTGGCAGGTGTTGCCATTGTGCCCAGTGGCCAGCATCCCTGTGCACGAGTGTGCCTGTTTTCCCTCATCCCCTTGTTGGGGAAGAGTTAAGGCAAGTGTGGCAGCTGCAGTGTTTTGTAAGTGCCTCTGCCTCTGCTGATGCCTAGCAGCTGATTTAAAGTTGCTTTGGACCGGGGTCTGACAAACTAGGTGTGGGAATAACTTAAAGTTCTAAGGTATCATGGTATGGGTTTTTCGTGGGAGGCCAGGGTCCCAGTAAGCCCAGGGAGGGGAAGGCAGCACAGAGATAAAGAACAAGGCATGGGACTGGGAAGGGAGAAAAATGGCTGTAAGGTTTTTTTTTTCTGGTGTCTGTCACAGGGGATGCAGGGATTTTTTCCAAACTCACTGAAGAAAGAACCCCACTGCTGTTTAGAACAAAGGGGTGAGGCCACTCATCCTGAACTACTCCAGAAAGAGGAAGGAGAGGCTGAGGATTGTGGGAAAGAGAGTTTCCAGGCTCAACGCATGAGGGATTATTGGTCACCACGGCTGCCCAGGTCAATCCTGCCGGAGGCAGTACTGGAGCACTGGAAGCGAGGGGTGACCTCCGCTCTCAGGCCATGGGAACTGTGAAGGAAGTGTAGAGATCTGATTGTCTGTTTTCCACAGACATGGCTGGAGGGGTCCGAGACTTAGCTGCCTTTGGAGGCTCAGGGCAGGTCAGGAAGTTGTATCTCCAGCCTTCGGGTGACACTAGGGAGTGCCCCCACCAGAACACCTTCATAGCTTGAAGAGAAATTTTCCTTTCCACTAGCTGTTTTCAGACCTCCTCTTAAGTGGGTCAGATCTTGAAAGGGAGAGAGTGTAAGGAGGGAGGGAGATGAGAGTTGAGAGGAAAACGCCTCGGTGCACTGAAGTCTGGCTCCGCCCACATAGCATTGGCAGTCTGGTGTAAACCCTGGCCGATCCCCAAGTTCCCGGGTTTTGCCTGCCTTACAGCTGGAATGGGCTTGGAGCTTTTCCTCAGGTTCCTGAGGGAGAGACCCTCCTTAACAGAGAGAGAGAGAGAGAGAGAGAGAGAGAGAGAAGAGAGAGAGAAGGTCAGCCTGGGAGGTCCACCATAGCTAAGCCGAGAGGGAGGGTTCTCCTGGAAAATAGACTCCACTGGAGTGCTGGACAGTCATGGTCACATTCCTAGGCAGCCTTTTCCAGTTTGGCACAACCTATACTGACCTCAGGTGAAAAGTTGTCCCTTTGTGCATTGCCAAAATGTTACGTGCTGGTGTCAAGGGTCCTTGCCTTCACAGGCCAGGGAACTGGCTCATGAGGCAGCTGAATGATGAGCTAAAGCCAGTATATGAAGTAGGATTTATTAGAGAGAAAGGAAAGGCTACAGCTAGAGCACCACAGCAGAGCCTGGAAACTGATAACTTGCTGCTCAGGTGAAGGCTGGGGTTTTTATGGATGTTTAACTCTGGGTTAGGTGGGTTTTTCTCATTGGCCGTGGATTCGTGGGCTTTCTCAGGTGAGCTGGTTTGGTTTGCACCTTTATTGGGGGAGGGGAAACAAGCTTGGGAGCATTTTGCTCATCAGCCCTGTGGCAGATCTATCAGACCCTATATTTTTTCTTTAGGATGCAGAAATGCAGTTTACCACTTCCTCTCAGGGTGCAGGAATGCAGGCCTCTAACTCCTTGGGATGCAGGAATGATATGGCTCTGGGGGCGGGGGATGGGATACTCATCTGCCTTAGGTCTCCAGACCCAACAATTTTAACTGCATTTATGACAATTTTCATGGTTTGCTTCAGTGAACTGGGCATACATAGTTCCAATATGTAAAATAGATATAAGGGAATTGTGTTTAAAATTCCAGTAAATCCAAGCTTTTGATTAACATAGCTGGAGCATCTTCTGTTGTGACACAAACTAAATTTTTGAAGCACAAAAAAATTAAAAATAATTTTTAAATATCTGTACCACAAGTTCCATTTTTAGACTATGTACTGACTAAATTTCTTCATAAATTTGGATGTCCTTTGAGACAACAGACACTCAGATGACAATTTGGTGATGATTTTTGTCACATGACTTGTCTAAACATAAGAAGCCAAAGAAAACTACTTGCAAGCCTTTGAAATTTGAATTAACTGATCTTTGGTGTGAAAGAATGGGTTTTCTCCCTATGGACAATTGTGGCTTAATTGGAATTTTTTTTCCTGGTCATCACATTTCTTTTTAAGTCAGTGTTGATCTCAGCTATAGTAAGCCTCTTGAATCCTGACTGGCATCCCGGGCCCAGAGGCCTAGGGGTGCCTGGTGCTGTGCTTCTCCAGTCCCCACCCTCAACCCCCATTTTGTCACTAGACACCTCCCTGTGAGTCCCTTCCAGTAGTCACAGGGGCTGAGCTGGCAGCATCCCGCTTGCCCCACCCACTTCTGCAGCTCAGAGACACATGTCATCGGCAGGAGCCTGTGTTCAGCTCAAGGTGCCTGGTGACCCTACGTGGTGATGTCACTCCAGTCCAAAGAAAGGAGCTGGTTGTTTTTGTTAGCTTGGGTGGTCTTAGCTGGGGAATGGTTTCTGGTATGTTTTAGAAAAGTGAGTCCCCAACTATTCCCTTCTGAGGCCTGTGGAGTCCCCTGTCTAATGACCTGAGAACCTCAGGGCTCCCTTCCCCATAAATGGGGCAGGGCTTGGGACCCCCCAACCCATCCTGGGGCAGAATGGAGTGGTAGTGCCTCCCAAGCCCCCATAGGCTGGGAAAAGATCGTCTCCCCAACATGGCTCCATGGTTCATTCTGGAGGCACTGGGTCAACTGTGGGCCTGGCAGTAGGGCATCTGTCTGTCTGCCCACAAAGGCCTTTGGCCCCACCCACCCGCAGATGCTGTGTCTTCCCAGGAAGGCAGCAGGGAGGTCATTACTGGGGTCTGATTAACAAAGAAAAAGCAGAGGTAATTAAGTAGAGAACATGTTGCTGGCGTTGCAGTGGTGATGGCTTTAGAAGCTCCAGGAAGGACAGTTTTATTTTTTATTTTGAGCTCTCAAGCATGTGACAGAGTTGGAGGGGTGGGGAGGACTGACAGAGGGAAGCAGGAGCCAGAAGAGGGAGGGAGTGTGTGACTGGGGGCAGGGAAATGATCCTCAGAAGGGAGAAAGGCAGGAGGGACCATGGAGGGGGTCTCTGTTTCATGGAATCTTGAGGAAATGAGGCCCAGATATAGTAAGTTAACTTATCTAAGATCAGAGACAGTAGGTCAACTTATCCAAGATCACAAATAAAAACTGAATTTACCCAAGATCAGAGACAGTAAACTAACTTATCTAAGATCACAGGTCATAGTAAGTTAACTCATTCAAGAAAACAGGTCATAGTAAACTTATTCAAGATCACAGGTTATAGTAAGTTAACTCATCCAAAATCAATGGTCATATTAAGTTAACTTATCCAAGATCACAGCTAGTAAGTTAACTTATCTAAGACCAGAGACAATAGGTTAACTTTTTCCAAGATGAGAGATAGTAGGTTAACTTATCTAAGATCAGTGACAGTAGGTTAACTTATTCATGATCACAGATAATAGCTGTATTTAGCCAAGGTCAGAGATAATATATTAACTTATCTAAGATCACAGGTCGTAGTTAACTTATCCAAGATCACAGGTCATTGTAAATTAACTTATCCAAGATCACAGGTCATAGTAAGTTAACTCATCCAAGATCACAGGTCATATTAAGTTAACTTATCCAAGATCACAGGTCAAAGGTGACAGAATTAGAAAGAATGGGAACTCCTGCTCCATGTCCTGTCAATGTCATCCCCACACTGGTGTCCAGCAGCAGTTCAGGCCCCCCTCTCCAGAAAGCCCACCCTGGAGGGTGAAAGAAGACCCCACTGAGAGCTGGTCAGCAACACTACTAGTACCTTTTCCCACCTGTACCCCCACAGATGGAATCACAGTCCTTCTCCACAGCCAAGCTTCTCAAACTGGGCCTCAGACAACACTGGGGCATGAGGTGAGTGAGCCAGGATTAGCCACCTTTCTTGGGAGCACTGACCTACTTCCTTAAAATGGAAGTGAACCAGGAAGTTTGCAGAGTACACTATAGGGACTAGTGAGAGCTAGCTGGGACCTTTTGAAGACTCAGGCCCTGAGTCTTCAGTTCCCACCATTTGCTCAGGCTTTTTGTTGGCAGTGTTTTTTGAGGCAGGGTCCTGCTATGTAGCCCAGGCTGACCTTGAACTCATGACCCTATTGCCTCTTGAGTGCTGGGATTGCAGACATGCACCATCATGCCTGGCCTTTAATTGCAGATTTTTTCACTTTCTATGAAATTTCTTGTTAATGTCTTTTTCTCATAATTTGCTAGCAAAATTTCTAGAATGGAAATAATTTATTTCTCTTTCTCTCCATCTGAATATTAATTTGCCTTTTATTGTGCAAGACTATTGATTAAACTTAAACACTCAGGTTCTTTAAAATTTTTTAAATATCATTTTCAAATTTAATTCTGATTTTATCTGACAGGTTATTAATCGATTCTTTTTTGACTTTTCGAGAGAAGACATTTTATCAAGTTCACCATTTGTTCAAATGGCCTTCATTGTCCACTTGGTTATCTTGACATTTTTTACATAGAGGGTTTTTTTTTTGGTTACAGCAAAATGCAATTGCTTTTTATTAGGAATTTGTGATATTTCCGTCCAGTCTGTTTTATTCTTTACTGTTTCTGTTTTAGATTCTGCATCTCCACTCTATCCTATGTCAATCATTATTTCTTAATTCTCTCAAAATAATTAATATTTCAATTTATCAAATAAGATTTAAATAAAAATGAATGTAACTCCTGTTCCCTGTGTAAGATACCCAAATAATTAAACAACATATGTAGAGAAACACTCTAGAATTATCATTTTCTTAACAGCAACTGGATTAGTGGTATTTGTGTGTAACCTACAATCAAGGCATATATCCTACAAGAAAACTACAGCATAACAATAATATTTTCTGTCAGAATTGGCAAGCTCTTTTGCTGTGAAAATCCATTTAGTAAATATTCCAGTGGGTCAGATATCTTTTTAGTACAGATCCCCTGAAGAGAAGAATGGAATTCAGCAGCAGGGAATATAACCTTTTGCTGGAACATATATTATGACCATTTTTGTGGCTGTTCTCTTAGTTGTGAGGCAACATGTGACATTATGGATAGCTCTTGTTATTGAATTTTTTTCTTTGTGACAATCTAAAATTTCAAATCTGTGTATGACATCTTTCCTAATTCTGCCACGTTGACTTCCTGTACTTCCACCAAAAGATACTGCCTCAGTTTATTTGGATAGAGGTCTGAGTTCAAGCCTGTCTTTTCATTGTGCCGAGTGAGTGAACTGAAAATATAAACATTAAGAATGATATTTGAACTGGCAGAGGAGAAACAGTGATTAACTTTGACACCCAGCACAGACACATAACTCGGGTCAAAACAACCACTTAGGACTTACCTATAGTAAGAACAGGGTCTCTCAGAGGTCCAACCATTTCTTCCCAGGGTCGTGGCGAAACAGGCTTTCAACTATGGAGGAGATAAAGGGAGACAAATGACTGTGGCCATTAAAGGAAGAAGATTTCTGATATTTTCTGAATGCCAGAGGCTGGTCACAGAGCAGAAAAGGTGCTGGAAGCCCTTTGGAACTCAGTTCTGAGGATGCTATTGTTTTTCTCAGGGAGCCACTGAGGAGGAAGTCCCTTTGGTTAGCATGCTGTTTTTTTCAGTAAAAATGTTTTCAATTTATTTCTGTCTCCAAAGCAATTGAAGTTTACCAAAATGTTACTCGAGTGGTCTAATTTAACATCATACTTTCTGAAAATGAAGCTAAGTATTTCACGTAGCCTTCTATTTTGAGAGTGCTAGTTTGATCTTCCTTAGCTAATGCTTTTAACTTTCACAAGGACATGGTACATAGAACTCAAAATACTGTTTTACCTCTTCTTTCTTGAGTTTCACATTCATTCAAAAATCTTTTATGAGCCGGGTGCTGGCAGCTCATGCCTGTAATCTTAGCTGTTGGGAGGCTGAGATCGGGAGGATTTTGTCTTCAGTCCAGATTGGGCGAAAAGTTCAAGAGACCCCATTCAACCAGTGGGCATGGTCATACACATCTGTCATCTTAAGGTATGGCAGAAATGTAAAATAGGAGGATGGTGGTCAGGGCTGGTTTAGGCAAAAAGTGAGACCCTATCTCCAAAAAAACCAGACCAAAAGGGATGGAGGTATGGGTCAAGAGGTAAAGCAGCTGTCTAGCAAGCATGAAACCTAGAGTTCTAACCCCATTACACACACACACACACACACACACACACACACACACACAGAGGAAAGTCTTTTATGCCTAAAAAAACACCTGGCTTGATGTTGAAAAATTTTAAAGCTTTGCTCTACATATATTGTTGAAGTTCATAAAAGAAACAGATTGGACCACTATAGAATGGGAACATTATAAAGACAGAGCAGTTAGATATCCAGAGAGCCCAAAGAGAGCTGTCTGGGTCTAGTAACCGCTTCAGCCATTATGCACGCTGCGTAGCCGAGTGTGTTAAGGCTGGAGTGCATGTTGTACTACAAGCAAGTGCATATAAGAAAAAGAATATGCTGAGCACCTTGCAAAATACCTTAACCATGGTGTGAGCTTCTTCCTTCCTGTGAGGGCAGAGTTATTGTGGAAATATAGAAACTTGGGATAAGACATATGAAGTGACATGTTTAAAACTTGATCCTACCAAATGTTTCATATTTAACGAACCCCCACTGATGGGATTTGCAACATCTTTCCCCTGACAAGCCCTTGCATGGCCTGTCACTGACTGCTTTACTCCAACTGCACTCACAGCTCTCAACCCTAATGCCATCCCAAGAGCGGTAGCCTCACATTTAGTGGAACCTTGACAAAGCCACAGACAATTTATGGCAGGTGACTTCTGTGAAGGCTCTGAATTCAAATCCCAGTATCAGTAACAAAAAAATATAAAAATATTGCTGCCATAATCAGTAGATTATCTAAAATGTAAGTTTAGTGATCAACAGATGAATGGATAAAGAAAATAAGGCCTGCATATACCATGGAATACTAGTCAGCCTTAAAAACAGGGGAATACTAGAATACTATTACTTACAACAACACAGATGAACTTGTGGGATATAAATAAATAAGCTAAAAAAAATAAACTGGGCACTGAAAAACAAAAACCAAGAACATACATGAAGAATTTTAAAAAGCTGAATTCATAGAATCAGAGTAGAGTGATGGTTACCAGGGGTTAGGGAGGAGGGGTTGGGGAGATGTTGGTTAAAAGATACAAATTTCAGTTGGGAGGAGTAAATTCAAGAGCTCTATTGCAGAACATGGCAACTATAATTAATAACTTTTCAAATTGACTTATAGCCTCATAATGTATTATCGAAAATTGCTAAGAGTAGATGTTAGGTGTTCTCACCACATTAAAAAATGGTACATATGTGAGATAATGCATGCGTTAATTAGCTCCATTTAGCCTTTCTGCAATGTTTACATATTTCAAAACATTACATAGCGCCCCAAAAACATACACAATTTTTGTTTCTCACTTTAAGATAGTAAAATATTTAGCTGAGAATGGTGGTGCACACCTGTAATCCCAGCACTCGGGTGGTAGAGGCAGGAGGATTATGAGTTTGAGGCCATCCTGGGCTACATAGTGAGACCCTGTGTCAAAACAAGACACCAAAAGTAAAATAAAATGTGATTATGAGAAAAAAAAATTTTTAAAAGATAATGTGATGTTGGGATCACTGGTCTGGGTGTCTCAGCAGCACCTTTATGCTGGCTTCATCTCAGGGTGGTCTAAGATGGCTACAGCAGCTCCAGACATTTCATCTGGACACACATACCCAGAGACCATCTCTTCCCTTATAACCTTTTCCAGAAGTCTCTAGAAGATGTTCCCTTATGTCTCATAGATCATAATTGTCACATGACCATCCCTAAACTGATGGCTGCAAAGAGGGGGGCTGACCACAGCTGGATCAGTGGATCAGGGCCCCTCCTTGAGCTGGAGTGAGGCCATGCCTCAGAGAAGCCCCTGCTCAGAGATAGCAGATACCTGAATAGACTGTGGTTCTGCCAGGAAAAAGGAGGGGTGGGCCTTAGGGTTGTTGCAGTTATCTTCAGCAGTAAAGAAATCACATTTAAATGGCTGCTTTAAAAAGTCTGGCCAACTTTCTCCTTCTCCAGTAATTTGGGGATCTTCCCAGCTGGCGTTTTCCCTGTATCATTTATAGTTTTATTGTGAACACCTTCCCTGAAGCTTTCTCCTGCTGCCAGCAGAAAGTGGAAGGGAGAAGAGCAGGTAGGGTCTGGGCCCCACTTGCCCTCATTCAGTGCTGAGGAAAACCCCGTCAGATCACCAAGAAGCAGCAGCAGAAAGGAAAACAGGTGTCTTCATCCCCCACCAAACTTGCCTGTCTTGTACCTGCCCCACTTTTTCTGGGATCCTTGCTTGATTAGAACATCTTATCAGAATGAAGCTTCTCATATCTATTAGTGGCTTTCTCCTCATAACTAATAACTGTACTATGAGAAATATAAAACCCCAGCGTCTTGTACTTCAACTTGAAGAAATATTTAAGGCCATGTTTTGGAGCAGTGGACTTTTCATGTCCCACAAGATGCCTGTCTCTCCTGCATATAGTGCTTACATAGCATACTGTTACTCTCCATATATTGTTTTTATTGTTAGCATTATTATTAACTGTCAAAACAAATCAAAGCAAAGATAAATCTACCTTAGTTTACATCAGAACTGATAAAATCAAAGTTAACAAAATGTACTCAATTGCAATGGGATTTCTGCTAGAGGTTAATGCATGAAAATATTTAATACAGAAAAAGCAGCTACACAGGTCAAACACATCTTATTTTTCATTGCAATATGTCACATTTAACAAAAAAAAGTGAAGGAACAAGAGTTTCCATCATAGTTATATTAGTTAATATTATTGACATTATATTAGCCCAAAATTGTTTAGTTTCCCACAAAATACTTGGTCATGAATAAAAACTTCCATTACTAGCTGGGCACCAGTAGTTCATACCTATAATCCTAGCTACTCAGGAGGCAGAGATCAGGAGGATCATGGTTCAAAGCCAGCCCAAGAGAGCTGGTGGAATGGCCTTGAGTTCAAGCCCCAATACCACATAAAAAACAAAACCTTCCCCTACCTTAATTTGATCCTGAAAAAGCTTACATAATCTTAAATACCTAAGTTGTGTGATTAATAAAACATTCATTTTGTATGTCAAAATAATTTCCTGTGCCACATATAAATCAAAGGTGATATAACATAAATTCTTGATACAATAAGAGACATAATGTATTGTTCACAATTTAGGTATTGCTCCAATATGGTAGAGAAGACATACAAATAGTTTTGCCCACATTCCTTATTACCCTGCTCATTCCCTCAGAACAGTTTTGCACTGGGTCATCAGTGACACATACAGGTTAACCTCCTCTCCTCTTCTCTTCCATAATTAGACACTAGCTTCTGCCATCTCTCGTCTCTAACTGTTTGTGTCTCAGTTAACTAAATTCCATATAAAGATCATGAGCCCTTCCCATTTATGAAAGTTACAGACAAAGTATCTGGAAGCCAAACTAGTATGGAAAAAAATTAAAGATAAAATTCAATGGCATACTTCCTCTTCTAGGAAAAAGATGTATGTTTCTCTGTTCTTCCTAAGTCTACCCCAAATCTTGGACACTATATAGAAAACAAACTCAGAAAGTTGAAGAGAAAAAGATCAACAAAGGGACTTGGAATCCACTGAACAATGTGGTGGTGAGTTCCCTCAGTTTTCTTTTTGCCTCATATATCCCAAACTTTGAGCCAAAGAAGTTGGCCATCTGGAGACACTAACAGGTGCAGACAAAGTGAGCCCCAACAAAAACCCACTCTCCTCTCCAGAGAACCAGGAAAGAGCAGCTTAGGAAGACAGAAATCTGTTAGACAATAACAACTCAACTCAAATACTATCGGGAAAAAAATAAGTGCAGCCCTACCATCAACACTCAGCAAAGGCTGAGCAGAGAGCCCAGATTTCCACCCTTTCCTGATTGTAACAAGGTGCCCAAAGTCTCCTACCCCTAAATGGTATATCAGAAAAGGCCATGTAGGGAGCCAGAAATGTTATCTTTGCTGAGGTAATGAGCTTCCCACCACTGGCCAGGGGTGGTGACAAAGGAGCCCAACTGGAGAATCACAACATTCACAACCACTCAGTGAAGCCATGAGAACATACTTTCACCACAGTGTCAGGAGAGATCACAGAAATAGCTCCAGTTCCAGCCATCCAAGGAGTTACCAGCGACAACCTAGTGAGCAGATAGAATTCCCACCCTTGCACAGGAGGAATGAGGAACTCCCACACTGGTGTCCACAGAGACCAAGTAGTAAATAAAGCTAGACTTCTACCTCTGCCTGGCAGTAATGAGGCAGTGCCCCCTCCCTGTGCCTACCAGAATGGTGTTCCAGGAAACCAAGCAAAATATTAAAATAATACCCAGAATCTCATAACATAATCTAAGCTCTCATCTCAAAAACATAGGAAAGAACAAAGTAAACCTTAAACTGCACGTGGAAAGAAATAATAAGAACAAAAGCAGACATCAATGAAGTTGAAAACAGAAAGGCCATATAGAAAACCCATATAACAATGGGGTTTTTTTAGAAGATCAGTAAAATTAACAAACTTCTAGCAAAACTGATAAAAAGAGAAAAGACACAAATTACCAATGTCAAGAATAAAATAGGAGGTGGCACTTCAGACTGTACAGGAAAAGATAATAAGGATATCAACTCTTTACACAGAAATTTGACAACTTAGAAGAAACAGAACAATTCTTTGAAGAGCACAAACTACCACCACTCATCCAAAATGAAATGTATGTTGATAGATCAATAACTAGTAAGAATATTAACTTCATAATTTAAAAAAAGTCCAGAAAAAGTTTCATTCAAGAATTCTACTAAACATCAAAGAAAAATCAGTGTCAATCTAGTCAATCTTTTCCAGAAAATAGAAGAAAGATTTCACAACTAATTTACTCTGATATTACACCAAAAACAACAGGAGGGAGGGACGAAGGAAGGAAGGAAGGAAGGAAGGAAAGAGAAGAGAGGGAGGGAGGGAAGGAGGAAGGAAGGGAGAGAAAGTTATTCCCCTACTTTCCTTTACCTCAATTTTTTTCTTCCTCATCTCTTTCCGTCTTCTCCTGCTTCCTTTCTCTACCTAAACAATCATTATCCCCATTCTCCATGGATTGTAGATAATGTCACCAAGGAGCTTGCTACATATTGTGTAAATAATTGGACCAGCATTGAATCAGTGAATTTGTTATTACTAATTTATACCACCTAGGCAGGGAACAGAAATAGCACATCAACCTAGCTAATGACTAAGCCAGTCATAGCACAGTAATTGAGTCAAGGAGAAGATATCAGTTGATTAAAATCCCTCAACTTGCCACTAAGTGCCAGGAGCCTGCCACCACACACCTAAGTGAATCCTAGGCTCCAGCTCCAGCCTCCAGGTGGCACCAGGAGGCTTCTTTCCCCACAGAGCACAGAAGCCACCACTACACCACTACACCACTATCTCTGACAGCAAGAAAAGCCTTGCTCCCTCTTCAAAGAGCAAGAATGACAGATTCTCCACTGAGGGGAGGAAAGCTACAACCTGCTACTCTTCAGGCAGCACCAGAAGCCCTGTTCCCCCAAGGTGTGCAGAAGCCAAGCACTTTGCACTGCACCTCCCTGCAGGAGAGTCACGTCTCTTCTGTCCAGAAGCTGGAATCCTAGCTCTCCACTAAGTGACAATCCGCTATGCTGGTGCTAGGAGGCCTGCCCCCTACAGTGCACAGAGACCCAGCGCTCCCCACTGTGACTGCAGGAGAGCCCCTGCACCCCTACCAAAGAGTGGGGACTACAGCCCTCTTGATGAGGGAAGAAAAAGAGATAATTGGCACCATCACAAGGATCCTGCAAGAGGTAACACTGATGGAGCTCCAGGAGCAAAACAAGCCTCAAAACACCAAGTATAGGGGCACAAGAGATTAAAACCATAACCAAAAACAACTCCAGATGCATAAATCTCAACACAGAATGAAACAGCAAGACAACCACTCTCCATCAAAAGCCAATTTCACCACAAAGTATCCAAACACCTACATAGAGGAAAAGTCATTAAATAAATAATTCCAAAAAACAATAGTAAAAATGATTAACGACCTCAAAGAAGAAACACAAAAGATAGTACTTGACCTCAAAAAGGATGTGAATAAACAATTAAATGAACTCAAAGAGAATACAAATAAATAGATGAGTGAAATTAAGACTATTCAGGATATGAAAGAGGAAATCAATAAAGATATGGAAACCCTGAAAAATAATCAAGGTGAAATAAACAACTCAATATCCCAAATAAATATTGCAATGGAAAGCTTGGAGAACAAAGTGGAGCAAGTTGAAAATAGAGTATCAGGAACAGAAGACAAAGTATAGGAATTAGACAAAACAGTAAAAAATCATGAAAACATGCTAAGAAAATACAAATGGAACATGCAAGATATCTGGAATACCATGAAAAGACAAAACTTATGAATCATGGGTGTAGAAGAAGAAGTGGAGATACAAACTAAAGATATTGAGAATATATTCAATAACATAATAGCAGAAAAATTCCCAAACCTAGAGAAAGAGAGAGTCATCCAGGTTCAGGAAGCTTACAGAACACCAAAGCATCAAGATCAAAAATCATAATCAAAGATTTTGATTATTGCCACTAAGTGTCAGGCACATTATAATCAAAACACTCAGCACACAGACCAAAGAAGGAATTCTGAAAGCTGCAAAAGAGAAAAGACAAGTCACAAATAAAGACAAACCCTTTAGAATAACAGCAGACTTCTCAACTCAAACTCTAAATGCAAAAAGGTCATGGAAAGACATAATTCAGGCCCTGAAAGAAAGCAACTGTCAACCTAGACTAATCTACCCAACCTAAACTAATCTTCCTAATTGAAGGAGAAATTAAAACCTTCCAAAACAAGGAAAAAAGTAAAGGAATTTGCAACCACCAAGCCAGCACTGCAGAAGATACTTAAAAGACTTTTACATATAGAAGAAACTGGAGTGAGACAGTAAGACTCAAGAAAGAATAAATCCTTTTGAGAAGCAGACAAGTAAATAAGGAATAGGTAAAACTAAACAATAGGGGAACAAAAATGACTGGAAATAACAGGCCCCTCTCAATATTAACACTGAATGTAAATGGCCTCAATGCCCAATCAAAAGACATAGAATAGCTTATTGGATTAAAAAACAGGACCCAACCATATGTTGCTTACAAGAGACTCATCTCACTGAAAAAAATAAACACTGGCTTAGAGTCAAAGGGTGGAAAAAAGTTTTCCAACCAAATGGACCCCACAAACAAGCAGGAGTAGCTGTACTCATACCTGAAAAAGTATATGTCAGACTAAAATCAATCAGAAAAGACAATGAAGGTCACTTCATATTAGTGAAAGGAACAATTCATCAAGAGGAAATATCAATCCTTAACATATATGCACCAAACACAGGGGCACCCATCTACATAAAAAAAAAATTCTAATGGCCTTAAGAGCACAGATAGATGCTAATATGTGATAGTGGAAGACCTGAATACCCCACTGTCACCAATAGATAGGTCATCCAGACAAAAGATCAACAAACTTCAGAGCTACTCCATGCATTGGACCAAATAGACATGGTTGATATCTACAGAGTATTTCACCCAACAACTAGGCAATACACATTCTTTTCTTCAGCTCATGGAACTTTCTCCAAAATAGATCATGTTTTAGGATACAAAGCAAGTCTCAACAAATTCAAGAAACTGAAATAACCCCTGCATCCTATCAGATCACAACAGAATAAAACTAGACCTCAACAACAAAAGAAACCCCAGAAAATATTCAAACACATGGAGACTGAACAACACACTGCTGAAAAACCAATGAGTAACTGAAGTAATAAACAAAGAAATCAAAAAGTTCCTAGAACCCAATGAAAATGAAAATGCAACCTACCAGAATCTGTGGGACACAGCACAGGTTGTGCTAAGAGGAAAGTTTATAGCAATCAGTGCCTATACTAAAAAAAACAGAGACCCCTCAAACAATCTAATGATGCACCTTAAGCTCATAGAAAAACAAGAACAAACCAAACCCAAAATCAGCAGACAGAAATGATAAAGATCAGGGCCAAGATTAATGAAATCGAAACCAAACAAATCATACAAAGAATCAATGAAACAAAAAGTTTCTTTGAAAAGATCAATAAACCCTTAGCCAACGTGACAAAACGGAGGAGGGAGAACTCCCAAATTAATAAAATCAGAGATGAAAAAGGGGACATAACCACAAATACCAACAAAAATTCAGAGAATCATTAGATAGTACTTTGAAAACTTATATTCAAGTAAACTGGAAAATCTAAATGAAATGGATAAGTTCTTAGACACATATAGCCAACCAAAATTGAACCAAGAAGATATTAATTACCCAAATAGCCCTATTACAGTGAACTCGAAGGAGTAATAAAGAGTCTCCCTACAAAGAAGAGCCCAGGACCTGATGGATTAATGGCTGAATTTTACCAAAACTTTAAAGAAGAACTAACACCAATACTCTTCAAATTTTTCCAGGAAATAAAAAGGGAAGGAACACTACCAAACTCATTCTATGATGCCAGCATTATACTCATTTTGAAACACAATAAAGATGTAACCAGAAAAGAGAATTATAGACTGATGTCATTAATGAATACAGATGCACAGATTCTCAACAAAATACTGGCAAACAGAATCCAACAACACATCAAAAAGATCATACACCATGACCAAGTTGGTTTCATTCCAGGGGTGCAAGGATGGTTCAACATACATATAAATCCATAAACATAATACAGCATATAAACAGAAGCAAGGACAAAAACCACATAATCCTCTCAATAGATGCAGAAAAAGCCTTTGATGAAATCCAACACTCCTTCATGACAAAAGCTCTGAAGAAACTAAGAATAGGAGGAATGTTCCTCAATATAATAAAGGCTATATATGACAAACCTAGAGCCAACATCATACTAAATGGAAAACAACTGAAACCATTCCCCTTAATGTCAGGAATGAGACAGGGCTATCCGCTTTCTCCACTCCTATTCAATATAGTTTTGGAATTCCTAGCCAGAGCAAACAAGAGAAAGAAATAAAAGGGATTCAAATAGGGAAGGAAGAAGTCAAACTATCCCTATTTGCAGATGACATGATCCTGTACCTAAAAGACCCCAAAAACTCTACCAAAAAAAACTACTAGAAATCATAAACTCTTCCAGCAAAGTAGCAGGATACAAAATTAACATGCAGAATTTACAATATCTTCAAAAACAATAAAGTACCTTGGAATAAATCTAACAAAAGAAACCAAAGACCTTTTCAATGAAAACTATAAACCGCTGAAGAGAGAAATCGAAAAAGATGTCAAAAGATGGAAAGATCTTCCATGTTCGTGGATCGGTAGAATCAACATTGTAAAAATGGCCATACTACCAAAAGCAATCTACATGTTCAATGCAATCCCTATCAAAATTCCAGTGACATTCTGCACAGAAATACAAAAAACAATCATGAAATACATATGGAAACACAAAAGACCTTGAATAGCCAAAGCAATTCTAAGCAAAAAGTCCAAAGCTGGAGGCATCACAATACCCAACTTCAACTATACTATAAAGCCATAACAATAAAAACAGCATGGTATTGGCACAAAAACAGACAGGAAGACCAATGGGTCAGAATAGAAGATCCAGATACAGACCTATGCATCTATAGCTGACTGATCTTCGACAAAGGAGCCCAAAACACACGATGGGGAAAAGACGGCCTCTTCAACAAATTCTGCTGGGAAAACGGATACTCACATGCAGAAGACTGAAACTAGATCCCTGTCTTTCACCCTGCACCAAAATCAACTCAAAGTGGATTTGAAACAACTCCATGAAGCAGTAGGAAATACACTGGAGCTGATAGGTATAGGGAATGACTTCATAAACAGAACTCAAAAGGCACAACATTTAAGAGGAACAATGAACAAATGTGACTGCATCAAACTAAAGAACTTCTGCACACAAAGGAAACAGTCACCAGACTCAAGAGATAGCCCACAGAATGGGAGAAAATCTTTGCCAGTTACTCATCTGATAAGGGACCAATATCCAGAATCTATGGGGAACTCAAAAAACTCAGCCCCCAAAGAATTAACACCCTAATGAAGAAATGGGCACATGAATTAAACAGGGAATTCTCAAAGGAAGAGGTACAAATGGCCAGTAAATACATGAAGAAGTGTTCAACTTCCCTGGTTATAAAAGGGATGCAAATCAAAACAGCACTTAGATTTCATCTCACCCCAGTTAAAATGGCCATAATGAAGGTTAATAACAACAAATGCTAGCAAGGATGTGGCAAAACAGGAACCCTTATACACTGCTGGTGGGAATGCAAATTAGTATAACCTCTATGGAAAGCAATATGGAGATTCCTCAAAAAACTAGAGATAGAACTGCCATATGATCCAGTGATACTGTTCCTCAGCATGTACCCAAAAGAATGTAAGACAGGATACAGAAGAGACACCTGTACACCCATGTTCATCACAGCACTATACACAATAGCCAAGCTCTGGAAACAACCCAGATGCCCTACAACTGACGAATGGATCATGAAATTGTAGTATATATACACAATGGAGTTTTACTCAGCCACAAGAAATAATGACATGGGATTGATTTGAAGCTAAATGGATGCAATTGGAGGACATAATGTTAAGTGAAGTTAGGATCAGAAACACAAAAGACACATGTTTTCTCTCATATGTGGAAGATAGAACCAAAGATAAACATATACACAAAAAAAGCATAATCATATACAAACTCAATCATAGAACATATTTGTAACAGTGGAGCTACTCTATGGAACTTGGGAAAATAGAGAAAGGAAAAGACAATGATAGAACATCAGTAATAGTGTATTCCATAAGATGTGAGGGTAGAGGATATGAGGATATGTATTGAAAACTGTTGAAAAATGGGGTCGGAGGTAAAGGGGTAAGGGAGAATATTCAAAGGGATTGAACAGACCAAAGTAAAGCACACCCACAGTGAGCATACATTGAGACACCCCATTAAATGTCAACTCAAACATTAATAATGAAAACTAGGACTATAAAATAGGCACAGTGTGTGCAGATGGAGGAGAGATACTAGTGAGGGGGAGGGTGAAGGAAGAAGATTAAGGTGACAGTATATGGTTGATGGACTTCATACACCTATATGAAACAGAATTAAAAACCTCTTGCAATTGCATTAAGTGGGGTGGGGGCGGGACTCATGGGGAGAGATGATGGGGGCAATGTAAATAACATACAATATAAGACTAATTGGAATTGTTACTACAAATCCCCCATGTGTAGTGAATATGTTCTAATAAAAATTTATTTAAAAAAAGAAAAATCAGTGTCAATCTAGTCAACCTCTTCTAGAAAAATGAAGAAAGATTTCACAATTAACTTCATAAATTAATTTACTTTGATACTACACCAAAGACAACAAGAGGGAAGGAGGGAAGGAAGGAAGGAAGGGAGGGAAGGAAGGAAGGAAAGAAGGATGGAAGAGGGAGGAAAAATTAGGAAGGAAGGAGAGAGGTAAGGAAGAGAGGAAGAAAGAAATGAGAGAAAAGGGAAAAGGAAGAGGAGGGATGGAAGGAAGGAACAGGGAGAGGAAGGAAGAAAGAAGAAAAAAGGTGAATGAATGGAGAAAGGAAAGAAAAAGGGGAAGGAAGGAAGGAGGGAGGGAGGGAAGAAAAAGAACAGAGAAAGGAAAGGAAGGGAAAGAATGAATGAAAGAAACTGTAGTCTAAAATCTCTAGTGAACTAGATGCAAAACTCTTTAACAAAATATTAGCAAATAGAGAAATAATACAAAATACACAAAAAAATAGAGAAATACACAAAAAGAATTGTATACAATTACCAAGTGAGACTTATACCAGAGTTGAATAAATGATCATTTTTAAAAATAATTAATGTAATCTATCACACCAATAGAAAAATATATAATATCAATTGTTGCAGAAAAAGCATTTGACTATAATCAATACCCATTAATAATAAAAATAATTTTCATGAAATAAGAAATAAGGGGGAATTTCTTTAACTTGATCAATGTTACATTCCAAAAATCAACAGCTAACATTATACTCAATGGGAAAAGACTGAATCTCCACCCCCTACAATTCAAAGCAAGGCAAGAGTATCTGTTCTCAACTCTTTTGTTCAACAAACTTCTTCTTTTTTTTATTCATATATGCATACAATTCAACAAACTTCTAATCAGTGTCATAAGGAAAGAAAAGGCATGCATATCAGAAAGAAAGGTATTAATTTGCTCCTACTTACAAATAACATGATTATTTAGGTAGAAAATACTAAAGAATGTACTCTTTATTTTCCGAACTAATAAGTGAGTTCAGTAAAGTTATGTGATCCAAGATCAACACGTGAAAATTCTAAATACCAGCAACTGGTATGTGGACACAAAACCCAAAACACAGTATCATTTATGATCATTCAAAAAAATCAGTATAAATTGAATAAAATATGTATTTTGTATGCTGAAAAATCATAAAATTGTAATGAAAGAAATCAAATAAGATCTAAATAAATGAGAGATATACCATGTTCATGGGATAGAAGATCCAACATACTAAAGATATCAAGTCTCCCCAAATTGATACCCTAGTTAAAAGTAATTTATTTCAGAATGTCAGTAAGTTTTTTTAAATGATAAAATTCTAAAATTTATGTGGAACTACAATGGAACTGGGATAGCTAAAATGATTTTGACAAAAAATAAAAGAATCAGTCTACCTGACTTCAAAACTTCTTATATAAGTAGAGTAACAAAATTTATAATTTGTTTGTTAAAGGCAGAAAGATAGATACATATATCACCATAATAGAGTAGAGAACCCAGAAATAAACATACACAAATAAGTCCAATAGATTTTCAATAAAGATGTAAAAGGAATGCAATGGAAGACAGTCTTTTCCACAAATGCTACCAAAACAATTTAATTAATAAATTATGATCCTCTCTCACTCCTTACCCAGAATTAAGTCAAGAGGTACCAATGTCAATTAATAGTTTGATGTTTACTATAGTTTTGCAAGATGTTACTATTGGATAAAATGAGTAAAAGAGCTGGGCACATTACAGGTATCTGTGATCCTAACTACTTGGGAGGTGGAGATCTGGAGGAGTATGCTTGAAGCCAGACTGGGCAAAAAGTTTGGGAGACCCCATCTCAAACAATAAAAGCTGGGTATGGTGATTGTACACCTATCATCCCAGCTACACAGGAGACATAGGTAGGAGAATCGCAGTCCAAGGCCGGTCCCAGCAAAACCTTAAGACCCTATCTGAAAAATAACTAAAGTAACAAAGGACAGGGGTTGTGGCTCAAGGGGTAGAGCACCTGCCTTACAAGTACACCAGCCCTCAGTTCAAACTCCAGTACCAAAAAAAAAAAAAGAGGACAATATTTGAAAAAATAGTAGTTGGCCCTAGCCAGAAATAATGAAATAAAGTAATTCTCATAATCAGAATTACTAGTGAATAATAATTATTTTTAATAATAAAAATAAGTGTATGTTCACCTAGACACTTTGTGGTAGAACTACAGAGCCCGACAAAGAGGAACGATCTGAAAAGCCTGAAAGAAAAGGTAGGAATCAGGTATACAAATGGCTTTTCCCCACATCCTGTGTTGGGACTTGAAGCCAGGGCACTGTGCTTGCTGAGCAAGTGCTCTACCACTTGAGCTACACTCCCAGCACTCACAAATGGCGTCTTGACAGGAAGAGGAGCAAAGTACCTAGGGTGCTCTTTAAACAAGCTAATCACAAGAAGTGTGTCTCTGTGAGGTGCCTTTGAGCTGAGATCTGATGATGGCCAGGACAGCAGGGGGCGAGTTCCAGTACTTAAGTGGACCACAGTGAGCGAGGCAGAGTGGCAGGAGATGAGACTGCAACGTGGCAGGATAGTTGTCATGTTCTCAAAGTGTGACTCACCCTTGGGTGAGATCCAGAGAACACTCAAAGGAGCTGACAGGGTCAAACTGTACCCTATGACTGTAAGAATGTGATTGGCCTTTCTCTCCATTGACAGTAGTGATAACAGGATCGAAACGATGGGTAAAACTTCTGTAACCTCAACACAAATCAAGACCAGTGTACCAGGCTCTACTAGTGGTCACGATATTCTTCACCTGCCACATGCATGATTTTGAGTCAAAACTGTATTAATTGCCTTTTTATGGAGACCATTTTTCCTTGAGAGACAAATTGTGATTATTCAGACTTGACTCTGGCATTTTCTTAAAAATAAACCAAGGGAGCCTGTTACTTCAAGGAACTAAACCTACAGTGTTTGTTGCCAAACTTCAAGCTTGCAGGGGAAAATCAAATTTCAGAAACCTTGGATCTGCTGCCATGAGTTTCGTGTCATCCTGATTCTTAAAGAGACTTTTCTAATGAGATAATAGTGAAATAACAAATGCGGTATTTTGACAGTGTCTAAGAAAAAGTGTCAGAATTTGAAAGATCAGCATAATTTAGTGGAACAAATTAATAAATGCGTGATATTAAAATCATGCAAGATTCATTCAAATGCAAGACAGCCCAGCAGATTTTAATGCATCAGAGTCTTGATAGGATTCCAGATTTAAAATCGCAGCAAATCTTTAAGACACTGTCATTTGTCAAGTTGGGGTATAGTATCAAAAAATGTCTGCAGTTTCTGAAAGGACTTTTGTCAGCTTCATAGTTGTGGGAGGCCAGGTTTTCTTATATATTGCAATCTTCAATTACAGAAACATTAAAGAGATTTATAAAACTCCTGAACAATGTTACTCTTCCCATCATTGTTTTGTTTTAGAAAATTGTTATTTTTCATTAAAATATATTTGTTAACATAAATATCTTTGTTATTTAAAATAAATTAATATTTAAACATTTAAAATTTTCTTTTTCTTTTATTTATTTTTCCCTTGAGACTGGTCTGGCCATGCAATCAGGCTGGCCTCAAATTCATTATCCTCCTGCCTTAGCCTCCTGAGTGCCAGGATTCCACAAGCATGCACTATCATGCTTGGTGCTCTTTTTTTTTTCTTTTTTAGTAAAATAAATATTGATAGATCACACATAAAAGTTCTTGGGGTCCTCAGTAATATTTTCATCTTTTTCTCAGTAATTTTAAACAAGGTATTTTGAATTCAGAATTTTGAGAACTGCTGACGTAAAATTACAAGCACCAGTTCTACTGAAAGACAGCATAGTGCAGTGCTTCAGAGTATAGACTCTAGGGCCAGGGATGTACCTCAGTGGTGGAGTGCTTGCCTACCATGGACCAGATCCTGTGTTCAAGCCCCAGCACCACAAGAAAACAGAGTTTAGGCTCTAGAGCAGATTACTTAGCTTTGAATCCCAGAACCAGAACTCAATTCTTGTTTCAGTGCCTAAAAAATAGGAATCAGGAACCCACATCACAGATTTTTTTGTCATGATTGAGTTAATTTATATAAAGCATTTAGATTATGTTTGGCCTTTGATAAAACTCTGTGTTCTTATTACCACACTAGATAAAATGGGAAGGCACTGGGAGTTTTAGGAAAAAGTAGTGCATAAACTGACTTAGTATTTTAAAAATCTGTTGACTGCTGTGTAGGGGACAGAAGCTAAAGCATGGACACCAGTTAGGAGGCTCATCCGGCATCCCAGGCAAGAGATGGATGATGGCATGGGCTGGGGAGATAATGGAAAAGCAAAGGGTGGATTTTTTTTTTTTTTTTTAGAAATGTTGTGGCAGCGGGGGTGAGGGAAAGAAAACAATGTATGATGACTCCTGGGATTTTGTTGGAACAATAGGGTGGGATGAGGATTCCACTTCTTGGGACACTGAAACCTAGAAGAGGAGCAACTTACAGCAGGGTGCAGTCCTGAGCTCTGCCCTAGATGTGCTGGGTTTTGAACCTCTACTCCACATCCCCCTAGAGCTGTCAAGACACATTGGATTTTTCAATGCGAAGTTCAGGAAAGCATCGAGGTTCAAGATGTAAGCTTTAGTTCACTCACCACATAGAAATGAGATTGCCAAGAAAGAAAGTAGACACAGATACTGGAGTATCCCAGTAGCTTTTATTTTTTAATTTATTATTTTTTTCATTATTTTTCACAAAAGCTAGCTAAAGATCCCATATGTGGCACATCCTTATGAATTCAGCACTTAGGTTTTGGCTATTTTCTCTTCCCCTGTTTTACTCTCTTGTATGTCTCTTGTCCTTGTACAACTCTTATATGTATGTCACATTTCTTACTCCCTTCCAAACTTCCTCATTCCCCTTCGATGAACTTTTTTTGTTGTTCATTTGACCTAATGTCACACCCTCCTAAGCCAGTCCCTGCCCCCAATCTCAATTAATAGCTTTTGAGTAGAATGGCAGTTGATACTGGGATGTGCCAGAACTGATTCAAGTACGGGCTACACATGCACCACTCACGTGATCTTCAACCCAGAGACTTTTCTTCCTCTATAAAACAGGGGTAGGATAATAAAAACCTTCCAAAATACAGTTGAGATTACACTTGAATTGTCCTCCTTATGTAACTTATTTTGTTTAATCTTCTCAACTGTATTTTGGAGGCTCCCAATAGGTGCTCGAAACTACAGTTTAATAACTCTAGGTTTGACCTCAAGGGCCTCACCCTTGCTAAGCAGGTGCTCTGCCACTTGAGCCAATCCACCAGCCCAGCAGAGGCTAATTCTTATGGGGTTCCAACTTTTTCTCACTTTTACTTCAGTGGTGCTTTCATGATTTTCCATGCTCTTAAAAGTTACCATTAGATGCTTAATAAATGGCAGAGGTAATCTTTATGGCATTTGAACTTTCTCTCACTTTCACTTTTTGGACCTTTCATGAATTTCTAAGCTCTTATCTTCAAACCTAGTAATTTCTATTTTAAGTAGACATGCCGTTTGTTGTCTCCCTTAAATACAGACTTTTTTCTAATTTTATTTTATTTTTGCTTTAAAATAAAGGAGACATAGTCTGATGAAGTCAAACTCTGTCCCGTGCTCATTTGCTCTTCACCATTTCTGCCTTGCTTGAGTGTCCATATTGGATCCTCAGTGCTCCCCAGCCCCTCAGCCATCTTACCTGACTCTTTCCATGCTCTGAGTACATTTTTGTCTCTTGACCTGAGTATACCATTTCCATGACAGAGGGAATTTGAAACTTGTGTCTCAGGTGCTGTCATAGTCACCCTCCTTTACCCTCTTCATTTTCCCTTCCCTTCCCAGTTATACACTCCTCTTAATATGACCTGTTTTACATTCCTGCCCTAAATTAAGTGTCTGGTCATTGTTCAGCGGGGTTTTGTCTCACTATTTTACCTGTAAATATATTGTACTTTAATCAGTTTAACTCCCTCTAGTACTCTTCCTTACCCTTTTCCCCCTACCCTGTATTGTCCAAAGGTTTTTAGAGGGTTTCATTGTATCTTATTCTTACACACTCACTTATTCACTTACTATCATTCCTTTCTTCATTTCCTCCTCCCTTAGTCTCCTCTTGCAGTCCCACTATTGGAAAAAATTATATATATATATATATATATATATATATATATATACATGCATACACATATATATGTATTTATATATGATTATATTTGTATTTGGATCTATCTTCCACATATGAGAGAAAACATGCAACATTTGTCTTTCTGAACCTGACTTAGTTCACTTAACATGATGGTCTGTTTACCTGGGAGTAACATTTCATTCTTCTTTGTGGTTGAATAAGATATATATATAATATATATCTGTATATATCACATTTTCTTAATCTATTCATCAGTTTTAGGGCATCTGGGCTATTTCTATAGCTTGGGTATCATGAACAATGCTGTAATAAACATGGGTGTGCAGGTGTCTTTATTGTATTCTGACTTACATTGTGTCAGATATATGCCTAGGAGTGTTATCCCTGAATCATGTGATAGTTCTATTTTTAGTTTTTTGAGGAACCTCCATAGTAGTTATACTAAATTATATTCCCATCAACAGTGTATGAGGGTTCTTTTTTCCCCACATCCTCACCAACATTTGTTGGTGGTGTTCTTGACAGCCATTCTAACTGGAATGAGGTAGAATCTTCATGAGGTTTTGATTTGCGTTTTCTTTATGCTCAGAGATGTTGAGCATTTCTTCATGTGTTTTTTGACCATTTATATTTATTACTTTGAAAAATTTCTGTTCAGTTCATTTGCCGATTTCTTCACTTAGGTTGTTGATTCCTTAGAAGTTTACTTTTTTGAGCTCCCTGTATATTCTGGTTATTAATCCCTTATCTGATGTATAGCTGGCAAAGATTTTTCTCCCCTTCTGTGGGCTGCCTTCTTCAATCTGGTGACCAATTCTTTTGTTGTGCAGAAGCCTTTTAGTTTCTTGTAGTCGCATTTCTCAATCCTTTCTCTCAATTGCTGAGCTATAGGAGTTCTATTTAGGAAGTTATTGTCTATGCCTATGTGTTCCAGTGTTTTCCCTACTCTATCATGCACTAGTCTCAAAGTTTCAGGTCTTATATTAAGGTCTTTGAGCCACTCTGAATTGATACTTGTATAAGTTGAAAAACATGAATCTAGTTTCAGTTTTCTACATGCAGATAGTCAGTCTTCCAGAAACATTTGTTAAAAAGGCTATCTTTTCTCCAGCATATGTTTTGGGTTACATTGTAAAAAGCCAGGTAGTTGTAACTTCCTGGTGTTCTATTCTGTTCCATTAGTCTTCGTGTCTATTTTTGTGCCAGTACCATGCTGTTTTTATTGCTAAGTTCTGTAGCATAGTATTGTGATACCTCCACTATTGCTCATTTTGCTCAGTATTGCCTTGACTATTCAAGGATTTTTGTGCTTCCAAATGAAATGTAGGGTTGATCTTTTTCCATCTCTGTGAGGAATGTCATTGGAATTTTTTTGTAGTAAAAATAATAGCAAAGTTTATTAGGAAAGGAATTTAGTATAACAGGATAAAAGTGGAGAGAAATGGGGAAAAAAGAGAGAAACATCCCCCACATCCCCATGCAGGAAACAGAAGTAATTCATTGGAATTTTGATGGGGATTGCATTGAACATATACACAGCCAGGATTTCTTGCGTTTACATTTTCGATATTATTGCATATTGCTTCTACTCAGACCTACAACTTTGTACCTTATTTTGTTGAGTCTTAGCTTCCACTTCCACTTCTTTGGCAAACACTTTAATTTAAATTCTCCTTTTATTTCACCAGGATGTTGTATGTGTCAGCAGTAAGTGAACTTGGCTTCTTTCTCGCTATTTTCCATCATTAATCATCATGGTCATTCTATTACCAGCTAGCTCTCTGAGAATTTAGAAAGCTTATAAAAGGGCTGGGAACATGGCTCAAGTGGTAGAGCACCTGCCTAGCAGGCATGAGGCCCTGAGTTCAAGCCTCAGTATTGCCAAAAAAAAAAAAAAAAGTTATAAAGCTTATAAAAATGTTTGAGACCTGGGGAAAAAATCTTGGCTACAAAATGATAAAACTGATTTATTACACTAATAGCAAAACTGTACAGTTCTTCAATTTTTAACAGAAAAATAATGTTGGAATATAGATTCAGTTGATACAATGACTCTGAGCAACTGGCTTTGCAATCTTTGTTTCCCATGATCACTTTAAATCTGATCACATTCCATCAGACATTTGGTTACCCTTTTGATAATTGTGCCAAGTTTTGAGCATTACAGAAGTTATTTTTTCCTAATCTTATACATAATGCAAAATATGTTTATCAGCCTACATTTCAAACATTTTTCTTTCAATTATGTCCTGCCAGTTACTACTATAAACGTATTTAGATAACAAAGAAGTATATCTAAACAATGCAATTTAAAACTTTATTTCCTGTGGCTGATTCTGAATATTTGTTTTAGGGATAATTTGTTTATTCACATGTCACACTATCATCATTTCTTAAATATAACTGAATTTCTTCCCACTATCATTCTTTTGTATTAAAATAAAGCTGGCAAACACTTAAAACTTTCAATTAAATTAGTTTCAGTTAATATAATTTTCAATTAAAATTAAAATTAGAAAAATAAATATCTACAAAGAACAAAGTAGCACAAAGAAAGGAATAATCAATTCAGCTATTTAGACCAGGGCATCAGAGAATAGTAATAACATTTTTTGAGCATGTACTAGGTGCCAGGAACTTCAAAATACTGTTTTCTAATTTAATCAACCCAAACGTTCCTACACTGGGACTTGTAACAGTCATAACAACAGTAGTAACTTATTTCCATTCATTCTTGTGAGTGTTTCTAGAAGCTTCTGGGCATGTCTTGAATATTGCCCAGTAAGCCTTCTTGTGCTGGGTGCTACCATGAACCCACTAAGCTCAAGTGTCTCCAACAGGTGCTCCAGTAGGTAACAAATGGGAGAGCACTGTAGTCCCCTCTGGTGTGTTGACACAGCTCTTCTAGTTCCTGACTCCACCACGCAGGATCCTCAAAGTGCCAGAGTGTGCGGCAGTCCAAGAAGGAATCACAGGCTCTCCTATATGTGATAGTGCCAGTCACAACGACTCCTGAGCGATGATATTTATCTAGGGCCTCATAGTCACCAAGTGCTGGGTCAGGCTGTTCTTTCAGTTTTTATCCCAGGCTTTTTCTCCCTTGAATCCAGGCATCTATCTATGGGCTAGATAAGAGACGGTTTTGAGTAACATGGCAACCAAACTCCATTGTGTATTGTTTGATAGTTTCCCTGGGAATGAATTACCTCCCAGGTGGCTTTTCAACCGCAGGCAAGTGAATTTTCTTTGAACAAATCCCATCAGTCATTTGGCACACTTGCCCCAGTCCAAATTCCAAAAAGGCTGTGGTTTGGGTTTAAGTTGTAAAATGTGCTAGCATAGGAATTAAATTCTTTTTACAAAGCAGACTACTGAAGGTTGACAAATCTAGGTAACCTGCCCAAGTTCACATGCTTAATTCCAGTCCAGCCTGGGCTCCATAGAAAAACCTTGTCTCAAAAATAAACAAACAAAAACAAACTGCCTTCTAGAACTCAATAAAGCTCCTCGTTATCTCAAGGTGCATCATTCTTTTCTTGAAATGCTTTCCCTGACTTTCTAACCACCTGCCAAGGATGCATCAATAAACAAAACTTGCAATTTCTGAGTTTACTCTTCAGGGAACTTATCACTGTCTTCTTTCCTTCTTTCCCAAGTTATCACTTCGGCTTGTATAACTTGAGAAAGTAATCCTCCAACTGCCTCTGGGGACGAGAGGAAGGAATACTTGGTTTTTGTGCAAGAAAGCACAGAGATCCTTTATTGAAATTGAAATGTCAGCCCAGCTCACCATGTTCTGGATGCTTAGGGAGTAAATGCCCCTATTTTCTTCTGTTGTGTTTGAGGCACAAGAGAACAGAGAAGGTTATTTGAAAGAAGCAGGGAACTTTGTGACAGCAGAGATACATCACTCCTTCTCCAACACACATTTCTCATAGGATATTAACTCAGCCAGCTGGGCAGAAGAGCCAGTCCAGGAGTCAGGAGGAAACAATACCACCACGGCAGCTGAAGCAATTAACCTAACTCTTCCTGGGCGCGTGAATGCTGTTGCAGAATGGGCTTAGGAAGGAGGGACGGGAAGGCATCATTCACAGATTATATAATTTTTTTTTGGACCAGAAAGCGATAAATACAGGAAACAAGCCCACCAGGGAAGAGAGACAAGCCTGTCTGCCTGAAGCATCCCAGGCACGGTTGCCATGTTTAGATGCTCAGCACTGGCCTACAATAGTGTTTGGGATGTTGGTAGCGCTACCCTGCCTTGTGATCTAAATAAGACTACTCTGAGTTTCATTCCATACTTGGAGAAACTCCTTCCTGAGTCATCACACCACTTCTGGCTTTCAACTCTTGCTTCTGCTGACCATGTGTCACTCTGCTGCTATGTGTAGTCCATTAATCAGACACAGGTCTGAGCATCTTTCCGTAATTCCCACAAATTAGGCATGTGGTGTATGGCACAGATTTGAAGGTTTAGGAAAAGTTAACTGGTTTTGTCAGTTTTAAGTTCCTATTGGAATACAATTACCATGAAGGCAGCAATGTGTTCATTCATGCTGTAATGCCAACACTGAAAACAATTAATTAGAGGGCCCTTATGATCTGTTGTGTGAATGAAGTACATCCATTCTTTAAGGAGAACACAAGCAGCCTCATATTTATTTTGGACATCCTTGTTCTTAAAATTCACCAGTGCTGTGTTGAAGAGCATCTAAGTTCATTCAGGTTAGAACAAAATACCACGAGCTAGGTGACTCTTAAACTGAAGAAGTATATTCCTCACATTTCAAAAGGATTGGAAGTTCAAGATGATGGAGCTGGCAGATTGAATGACTGGAAAGGACTGCTTTCTGATTCATAGGTGGATAACTTTTTGGTGTCTTTTCACACAACGAAAGGGGGAGAGGTCTATCTGAGGCCTCTTTTATAAAGGTACCAGTCCACTCATGAGGCCCCACCCCATGTATTAATCATCTACCAAAGATTTCAACATATGAATTTTGGGGAGACATAAACATCCAGACCACACCAAACAATGCTCTTAAACCTGCCAACTCAAATGCTCCATTTTTTGGTTTTGACCCTTGAACTCTCTCAGCAGAAACTGCCTATCTTTAAGTATGACCTACATGTTAATAGCTTTACAACATAAAGTCACATATTTTTTGTCTTAAAAGTTTCCGAAAGACTGTTATCATGCTACTTCACATTTGAAATCCTTTTCCTGATAACATGCTATGATCAGAGGGTTCCCAGGACTGCAACTAATTCATCTCTTTGTACTTTAAAAAAATATTTTCCTTCTTTTTTTCTTTGTATTTGAATAAAAAGCACATGACAGTTTTTGTTCCTGAACCCCCTTGACATGGCTTTCTTTCATACTTGTAATTTCTGGACCAAATTTGATTTAAAAAAAAATCCACTGCCATTCCTTCTTCTACCCCAGAAAGGATACTGTAAAGCCATATTTGAGTCAAAACTTGGCCACCAATGTATGACATATAAAATCATTACCAACAGCAAAGGTTAACCATCCCTGGATGATCATGTGCTTTTCTACAACCTGGTGTTACATTCTTCCTGACATTCATTGAAAATCTCCAAGAAGCATCCATTTCTGTCACTATTGGCACAACCTACCTTGCCCCATAGAATAATTATAGCAGATTCCTCCTGGACCAAAGCTGAATTCTGTGAAGCCTGAGCATCTACGTCCTCCCTCCTGTCATATCAACTGTCTCTCAAAGAATGAGCCCTGGGCATTGCATCTCAAGGAAGGAAAACTTCCTTCTTTACCATATTGTTTCCCCTCCCCAGTCTCTCTTCCCATCCTTTATCCAAACATTTACCTGTGCTCTCTGGAGCACTCATGCCATGATGTAAAAATGCCTCAATATCCTTTATCTCTTTACAAACTATTCCCTATTCTTCTTGGCTATATTGACAGAAAAGAGAGAGAGAGAGAGAGAGACAGAGAGAGAGATAGCGTCTTAAGGATAGGGTCTACAGCGGTGCAAAACTCCCAGTAATATTCTACATCTTAGGCGTAACGTGGAACTTAAGCTTCAGTTTATTCTTTTAATCTTCACTTATTCATTAGATATATGCCTTTATTATTGATCTACTTTGCCATTTAAAATATTTACTTAGCCCCCTGGTACTTACCAAAAGCTGTGTTCTCATACTGACTGGGAAGTAAACCTGCTCCATATACACCTCAGCCCAGGCCCTGTGCCTTGTCTCTATTGTGAATGGGGAGACATGTGGTGAAAGAAAAACAAAACATTTACTTAAAAACAGCCTCTGTTCTTTTGAGTCATATACCCTGTAGCTACAACATTCTCTGTCCCATTTTGTCAGCCATTGTCAATTTCTGAAGTCCTGATTGTTCTCCTTCATCTACTGTTGTGTGGATTAATATTCCTCTCCAGTAAGGTCCTGCTATTAATTTAGCTGATGTTCATGCCCAGTACCTGACCTGCTCACTAAACTAGACTCTAAGTTCCTTGAGCTCCTTAGCTCAAAGGTATTTTCCTCCTTCACTGTCAAGTACTCTGCTGTTATGCAGAAAATCCACCCTCTAATTCAAATACTACCTGCCAGGTGTTTGTTTCAGTTATTCCATTCTTACCTGTTCTTCTGCTCCATTGGATCTTTCATTCCTTCAAATAGATCTCTTTATGATCCTTGCCTCCCTCCTTTCCTGTGTCTATTTCCCTCCTCGTTCAATTTCGATCTCACAGCCCACCTCTTCAATCACTTTTTTGACTTTTTTCCAATTTAAAACCATTTATCCTTTCATTACATCTACCTGAAAAATCTCCATACCTGAGTAAGCACAACCACTTACTTTCTAGAACTTCTGCCTGAGCAGATGACTCTTTCTGGAGAAAAATCATAAAACTGGGCTGAACGGGGCCACAATAAATTCACCTCACTGCTCACTATTGCCAAACAGTCTCATAGTCCCTTCTCTTACTCATCACAGACTCTTTTAAAGGTCCTCCTCTCTTCTCAAAACCTTTGGCAAATACTTTGGCTCTTTCTTCAGAAAGTATATTTAAACCATCATATATAAATTACCTCATCTTTCAGTTCACATGTCAAGCAATATGTATGTATATTAAAGCATCCTACAACACTTTCTTCTACCATGTTGGGAATTCCATTGCCTCCCACTTTCTTTTTGAGCCATCCTCACTTAATTCTCTCTCCTTGCCCATACCTTCCTTATTTCCTGTCTACCAGCTCCTTCTTACTAACATTTAAATAAACCAACTTCCAACCCGAAAATACCCATCCCCCCACCTCCCCTTCTGATTCTCCATTTCTCCCCTCTTGACTTCTGGTGAGTTTTAACAGCAGAGTAGATTTCTAGAACCACCCATTTCTTAGGCCCTTGTCTACTATGAAGTGATAAAAATCATGAGTATTATACAATTCAGTTTACTGATCCCATTCACTGATGTTTGATTTAGTTCTTTTTTTTTTTTTAACCTGGACTGACCCCTAGAACCACGTAGGCAAAGTTGATGGAGCTAGTGTTATTACCAAGCAATCCCTATCCTGTCCCAAGAGCAAAACAACATATAATCGCCCACAGGGTCTATTCTAAGCTATGTCCTGGGGAAGCCCATCCTCCTATAGACCCTCAGTAGAGGATATCATCAGCTGAGAAACAGAAATTCCTGAAGGGCCACACAAGTGACTTAATGAGTGGCTGCTGCAGATAGATTTTATAGATTTTTTTTTTTTTGGTGGCTCACTTCCATTTAGATTGGTTGAACTGACCAGTAATTCACAACTTTTTCTTGGTGAGACTGAAATTATAAATAAAATTACTTCTCTGAAAGAGGTGTAGTACTAATTAACACACTTATTTTTCACAACTTTATTTGGCAGTACTGGGGTTTGAACTCAGGGCTTTGCGCTTGCTAGGCAGACACTCTACCACTTGAGATATGTCCTGAGTCTTATTTTTCACAACTTTAGGTTTAAAATACAAATTTTGCCTTAAGTCATCATCAAGTCAATGTTGTAAACAGTGACATTATTTGATCCATCACATGCTATGCCTCTGATTTTATTTCCCACTTCCATTTAAATCCAGGCTCTATTCTCAAAATTGCATGGTGGGGACTATTCTCACACCTACCTGTAAGACAGGTGTAAAACCAACATGACCCAAGACAGAAGTCATAATCTTCTCTTTCAAACCTGCTCCCCTTCCAGAATATTCAACAGCTCTTGCAACGGCCTTACCAGCTACCCAGAGAAGCATATCAGGGGTCACCCTTGATTTTTCCTTCTCCCTGATGACTCAAATCCCACCAAATAGCAAGCCCATGCATTTTACTTTTTAGATATGTCTTGAATCCATCCCTGATGCCATCACCCTTGTCCAGGCCTTCTTTGAGTCTCACTTTGACTCCCACAGAAACAAGCTATTCATGATTTCCCTGCTTCCTTACTTGCTTCTCTCATGGAAACCTAGGTCTTTTCAAAATTCACCTGCTCCAAGTTCCTTTTCTGACTTTTAGGAGAAAATCCCAGATCCCCACTAGCTTGTAGGAAACCCCATGGCCTGCCCCGCCTACATTTCTGTCATCCGGCACTGCCACTTGACTTCTAGCTCTGTGAAATCCAGTTATGCTTCATCTTTTTCATATCAACAAACACACCTTGTCCTTTTCATCTTGGGCGGTTGCACAAGCTGCTCCCTACCTAGCATGCTCTCCCTTTCTTTCCATTCAGCCAATGCCTATTTATTCTTTGGAACTCAGAGGGCACTGCTACAAGTTAGCTTCTTTAACTTTCTACTTTCTAGAATAGGTTATGTTACTTTGTCACATGCCACTTTTTTTTTTTTTTGCAGTACTGGGACTTGAACTTGGGATCTACACCTTGAGCAACTCCACCAGCCCTTTTTTGTGATGGGCTTTTTTGATATAGGGTCTTGAGGAACTATTTGCCTGGACTGTCTTTGAACCATGATCCTCCTTATCTCTGCCTCCTGAGTTGCTAGGATTATAGACGTGAGCCACCGGCACCTGGCCACCCTGTAAGTTTTTCATTGTTGAATTTAACTATTCATAATTGTTCAATGTTTGGCTTGCCCGTTAGATTTCATGTCCCATGAGGACATTAATATAGCTACATCATTAACAGCTGTGTTTCCACGGCCTTGCCCAACACATAGTGAAGTCTCAATAAATGGTTGCTATGTAAGTGACTCAAACAAGCTGTTCCTAGCTGGGGAGTCCATTTTGATGCACAGCTAAAACCAAAGCACTAATAGACCATCATATCTGTGCTTTCTGTAAGCCCTTTGACCTGTATTTTCCATTTCACAAAGCTTGTTATATAAAATATTCTGCCCTCTTCCTCTTTTCCCTCTTCCCAGTAATGTGTCACAAATTGATGTATTTTTATTGGGTGAGGCTCATGTAATCTCTGTGTTTATAGCTCTGACCTTTCTGTGGGCAAACACACAAAGTGAACTTTGGTTTATCTCCTACCATAATGTGACTGTTAATTGCTGGTTCACAGGCTGGGTTCCCTGACCCATGTGACCAGTGGGGTACAACCAGAAAGGAGCGTGGGGAAGAGTGGACCAAGGGACTCCGTTAGAGGCTGTTTAGCTGGAGTTCCTGTGTCCCCAGAAGCCAGAGCAAAGCAAGTAAGAGCAGGGAGCATGGTTCTGAGGTGAGCAAGGTCATGGAGATATCCCTGCTGGGCTTGGTTGTGTGGTCACTGCTCTTCCAGCCCAGGCTGATGTTCTGGGCCTCCCATGTGAGACAGAACTGCCACAATGGCAGCTACGAGATCAGCGTCCTGATGATGAACAACTCAGCCTTCCCAGAATCTCTGGAGAACCTGAAAGAAGCAGTGAATGTGGGACTGGATGTAGTACGAATGCAGCTGCATGAAGCTGGTAAGAATATGGTAATAGAGTCCTTCTGTGTTACCATCCCTGGGGACAAACGTTGAGAAGATCTTGTGCACTTTGCCTGGTCACCCAAACTTCTCTAAGGTCCATATCTAACCCCTTTTTATTTTAAGCAGTAGATCCTGGGGGAAAAGGATTGTGGCCAAACTGTGGTGAGCTTTCTTACAATCCACTTTGCTCTGCTCTGAGAATGGTGTTAAGCCAGGGAAAATATAGTGTTCACAACAGTGAAACACCCAGTTAGAAACAGGTTTGAAGTTGCTAAGGGGCAAGATTTGGGTTGGATCTGAGATTTCACAGGGTTACTGTCAAGAAGCAGAAGTGAAGGACTAAAAGTCACAAGGGTGCCGAATTTTTCTCTAGGCCTGTCATCCAGAGGGACATTATTTTCTGAGTCTGTTGGCTTTTTGGATCGTCTCATGGCTGACACATCAACTGTAATATAATATAATATAATAAATATTTAAAAATTGCAATCAAATTTATTGTTGTAGTTCCTTGCCACATCTTTTGGTTATAAAAATATATTTTGTAATATCACATAAGCACATTAAAGAGAAAACAAATTATACATGACAATTTCCAGCCACCTGGATGGTTTCTACCTCTTTTTATATGCTTCTACTAAGTTTCTTGTTTTTAAGAACATGGTTGGTGATCAATATGTCATGGAAACAATTTTGCATCATTCTGTGTCATTTCATGTGACTCCACAAGTGACTTCCCTATTGCCTCATTCGTTCATAGTCACAATGTGAGTGGAAATATATTATCCCTTAGAATAGATATCACCCAAATTACCTAAAACTTTCCTGTAGTAGAATATCCTATTATTTGACATTTCTTGTGATTATTTTTACAATACCACAATAAGGATTTTCTTGTATATAGTTTTTCTTCATTGCCTGATCTTAGATTACCAGAAGTAGGATTGGATTACCGAGTCAATGAGTATTTGATTCATTCTTAATGGCTATTTATGGCTTTAAGGATGGTATGTCTTAATTTTATCTACTTAAAATCCAGTGGAAATGAGAGCAACAGCTTGTCTATGTATAATTACTTACTTCTGTGCATACACAACATAGCCGCAGTTCTGTCTGAAGCTAGACTCAGATGTAAATGAATGAATTCTGCTCCAGAGCTATAATGGAACTAGAGGTCATTTAATAAAATCCCCTCATTTACTAAGGCAGTGTGGTGAAATCTAGGATCTCTCTCTGTGACCTTGGGTGAGTTAGGTCCCTGTTTCTCTGAGCCTCAGTTTCCTTGTTTATTAAGCACTGTCTTGCGTGAGGTAAGTTCTAGTTACTTTATATAATCTTTTTAATCACCAGAGCTCTGTATTTTTGGCATGGTTGATTGGTTTCATAGCAGAGTTACTAATTCTGCTAAAGTCATGCAGGTTGTCTGATTGAAATGAGGTTCAAATCCACTTCTGTCTGATTCCAAAGGGTGTATATCATATTGCCGCTATAAAATCTTTACCCTGAATCCACTAACACAGCAATGGAACATAGCATAAGAAGCAAGGATTTTGAGTCTTACTGAATCTGGTTTAATTTCCTCATTAACCATTTACTGCCTGTATAACCTGAGCTTTGGTTTCTTCACTATAAAATTGGGGTAAATTGTAGTTAGCTCATGTGGACAGTGTGGATTCAATTAGAAAGTCCCTGTGAGTACCTCAGACACTGAAGCTTATTAAGGACTCAGCAGCAGTGGTGGTTGTTGTTGAAGATGTTGCTGAGGCTGTGCTTTTGCTGCTATTAGGAGAACACATTGCCTGGTGCATAAAATAAGTAGACAGTGCAGACTATTGGTTAAAGTCTTGGTGTCTGAATGCTTGCAACCCGAATTTGAATTCATGCCCCATCATTTACTAGACATTGGGTGAGTTAGTGTCTCTAAATTTCATTCATCTCATTTGTAGTGTGAAGGTTGTTGAACAGATTCTGTGGTGATTGAAGAATGAACAGTGGTGCTCAGATGTTTGCATTTGATAATTCAATTTGTTAGCTAGATGTTCACTTAGAATAAACATAAAAGGAACAGGTTTTGGAAAGAAAAATAGCTCATGTTCTAAACATGTTGAACATTGTTATTTGGGAAGCATTCCAAAACAATGTATCTGAGGGCTAAATGAAGAAGATTGAGAATATAAAGGTTGTGGGGAACATCCCTAAGAAAGTGAGCAATGTTTTTTCTAGGACTTAGGCAAGGTTTGTAGGTCTTGAAGAATAGAGAGAACTTGGTGGAAAACAATGTGAAAAGATTTCTTCAACTTCACTACCTTACCTCCTTGAGGCTATATGCTCCATGGCTAAATGCATGGTCATACCCAGGTGTGTTCCCATGTGCTGAGGGGTCCTTCTCCTAGACACCATCACCTCAACTCCAGCTTCACCTTGGTCCAACCCCATCCTCAAAGCCCTAGAGAGGAAGAAGGGTTCCAAAATCATCCTATATTGTTTAGCTTTCCACTCATCTTCCCAGGACTGAAATATCATGGTGGGATGAGCAGAGCAGGCAAGATAAGGATGGAAAGCAACACTTGGGTGAACTTCTTATTTCAAAAGTTAAGATTTGGCCAGGTACCAGTGGCTCATGCCTGTAATCCTAGCTACTCAAGAGGCAGAGTTAAGGAGGATCATGGTTTGAAGCCAGCCTGGGCAAATAGTTCACAAGAACTTATCTTGAAAATACCTAACATGAAAAGGGCTGGTGGAGTGGCTCAAGGCATAAGGCCCTGAGTTCAATCCCCACTACCACATGCACACACACACACACACACACACACACACACACAAAAGTTAAGATTTGATTTGAAGTCACATAGTGTCTGAAAAATCTTCAGTATTTTTGGAGGAAGAAATCATTTGAGATCTGAGGAGATAAAAGATAAACTATTCCCTGTACCAAATTTTTTAGAAAGTATGTATGACCATAAAATATGTAGAGATGGTGTTATAAAATGTTCCACAGGAGTGGATCACAAATATTTTGGTATCAAAACCCCTTTACAGTCTTAAAAATTTGGGGCCCAAAGAGTTTTGTTTACATATGTTGATATTTATTGGACTAGAAAATAAAATTGAGAAATATTTTAAACATTTTCTTCTAAACTTACTAAAAATAGTAAATACTTTACTTGTTAACATTTTTTGTTACTTATATCTGTATTTCTCAAGCCAAAAAAAAGTGAATGAAAAGAATGGTATTGATTTACAGAGTTTCTAATGTCTTTAGTGTCCAGGTTAATGGAAGATAGCTATATTCTCAAATTGGCTTCTGTATTCAATCTGTTAGCAATAATACATGTCATATAGTCTCTAGAGAATGCCACTGTGTGCTCGTGAAAAAGCAAAGAAAAATCTTAGTATAATTTTGGAAATAGCTTTGATCTCATAGGACCCCTGAAAGAGACAAAGTTTCCCTTGATGGCTCACATTTTGAGAAACACAGTTCTGTAGGATATCAAGTTCAGAATCAAACTGTCCTAGAATCACATCTCAGCTCCCCTACTTACTAGCTGTGTAATGTGTGGCAAGCTAATCTGCCTCTTGTTTAAAAATTAATACCACTTTCTCATTTTAAAATTAGGATAAATTTAATTGTTTTGTATGACTCAGAAGGGGATAGTGAATGATACATGTAAAAATTCACAGACCAATGCCAAGCATACAGTGGCAGAACTCCAGCTGTATTCTGCCAGTAAATGGATAAGGAACTGGGGCCCCATTGGTGAGGTCACTTGTCTAAAGTCACACTTAACACATGATGGTTCCTCTTTTCCCAGGCTCTGTGCTGACTTTACACTTGGGTTTTGCTGTGCCACTAAAGTCCAGAATTTTCAAATGGGTCATCATCAATGCCTTTCATGGTAACAAGAGAAAGCAGAGTTTTTATAGGGATAGGAGACACAGAAGGAGGAATTGGTGAATACCACCATCTTCCTGAAGCCCTGGTTCCATCATGTGCCTACACACTGGCCTCCCCATCACATCCTGACTTCTTCCAAAACCCTTGCTTACCCTGTTTGCTACTATCCCCACGTGCACTCTTCCAGTCCTCCAGGTCTCCTACAGCCCTATTCTTACTGTTCTCCTGGCTTCAAATGCCCTACATTCTCCCCATTATTGTGAGAAGCAAAAAGAATAAAGGTTATAAAGTGCTGTGGATGGTTTATGGCTACTCCCAAGTTACTGTTAAAGCCATTGTTTACCTCACCATTTCTATTGATTTTCTGTGAACAGTCTAATTACCTTGACCTCCCCTCTTCAACTAGTCCTACCAAAAAATTGAAATCTGTTATTTGGATCTCTTACTAAACTTCAGAATAAATATTCTTCAATTAAACAGGAAACAAAAGGCCACAAAATTATGCTTGTTAGTTGGTAGACACATCTCTGAATATCAAGAGTGGTGTTCTGGTCAGTAAGAAAATATTTCGAAGAGAAATATATTTTGAGTCCTTGTATTCCTTTCTAAGAGGAGATATCTGTGAGCCAGGGTGAAATCCAGTCTAAACTCTCATCTTATTTAGGACACTAGCCATCCAATTTTTTCCCCTTTACCTTTGGTGAGAAACATTTAAAATAAAATTTATTTTTTTTCAAGACAAAGAAGGGAATTTTTGGAGATTTTGCAATGCTACATCTACTGAGAAAGGAAACAGAACCTAGCAGCATTTTCTTCATGAAATAAGAGATAATATACTATCAACCACATTCATATCACTTGAGAAATTGGGCATGGTAACCCAGACCCACTTGGGGACTTCCTGAGGGTATTTGTGTGCTCTTCCCTGAGTAGTATATGCTTGAAAGAAGAAGGGGCTAAATTTTACAATACAGCAAGATTAGCTGAAACCCAGAAGTCTTACATTTTGTTAACAAAATGTCCAATTTTATTAACATTTTAATGTTAACTATTAATCTCATAAAAGACCATCCCTCATGCAAAAGTTTGGATCTAAGATATCAAAAGTGCACAGTAGGTTTTGGGTGAAACAATCACAGCTTCAATTTCATATCCCATCATTCACAACATGTGAGAGTATGGAATTACAACCCCAGTGAAGCTTTTGTCTCAGGCTCTGTTTTCTAGAAAACTAAGACATTCTTTTTGAGCCAATATTATAAATTTGAGACGCTGCTGTGGCAGCTTTTTATCAATAAGTGTACTGACTGATAACTATTCTTGACTGGTGTATTCATCTGTTTACTTGTGTTCTCCTTTAGGAAGTCTAATAGACATCTCACACCTGATGTGTACACCTGACTTCTCTTCCTTCCAGCACCACACCCCACTGACAAAGCTGCTCCTCCCACACTCCTTCCTGTCTAGGTTTATAGAACCTCCACCCATTTGCTCAGTCAAAATACCAGAGTTCTTTGAATCCTTTTATTCTTATACTTTTAAACCCATGTATCAGCATTTTCTTGTTGGTCCCCCCTTCGTATATCCAAAACTATCCTAGTTTATTAATAGTAGTAGTGTTGCAACTAAGTAGTGTTGCTTCTGTTTTTCTCCACCATAATATATTCTCTGTTTCAGGATCCAGAGAAATCCTTTAAAAATGAAGGTCAAGCAATATCATTTCTCTACTTAAAATTCTCCAAAGAATCATATCCACAATCAATTGAACGTCCTCAGTAGGGTCTCCAAGGTCATGCATGTTGTGACCTCTTCCAACCTTATCTCCTGCGCTTCTACCCCTTGCTCACTGTGTCATAACCACACAGTCCTCCTTGCTGTTCCTGAGACATACAAAATAATAACAATAATCCTGCACAAGAGTTTTGTCCTTGCTCTTCTCCCTGATGAGAAACCATCATCTGCATGTCTCCCTTTCTCACATAACTCAGGCCCCTATGAAGACCCAAGACCACCCCATAAGAAATATGATTCAGTATGATCCCCCAGAGAAAATGTAAGCCTCATGAAAGCAGGAAATTTTGTTCAAAGCTGTATCACGAGCACAAAGAAGAGTGCCTGGCACATGGTAAAAACTTAATATACCTGTTATGAAGATCAAAGACTAAACAAGATTGTATCCTTGTATGTATCAGTAGCAAACAGAACTAGCATCTTGGGAACATAAAAGAAAAGGATGTCATAATATCTAAGCCTTTGCTTTCCTAACACTCTCCAGTCTAGGGTAGGAAACCTGCTGAGTCTAGGGTTGTGAAAAGTAAAGCAGTGAACAAATGAAAATGTGCTTAAATTGGACTGTTGGTGATGGTTGCATGACTATATGTATTTACTAAAAATGGTTAAATTATACTCTTATACTAGATGATTTTATGTTGTGTATATTATACCTCAATAACACTGTTGAGAGAGAGATGGGAAGCCACAGCAATAACAGACAGAAAGATAGAGGAAAGAAGTGACTGGGAATGAAAGAAGGACTCAGAATTCATATTTCTAGGCCTGAAAATGGATATCCATTTTTCCCCCAGGATCAGTTGACAAGAAATAAATTTCAAAGCTGTCAACTTTGTAGAAAATAACAATAGTTTTCTATTTTTCCTCATTCTCTGGATAACAGGGATAAATGTGACCGTAAATGCCACCTTCATTTACTCAGATGGTCTGATTCATAATTCAGGTGACTGCCGGAGCAGCACCTGTGAAGGCCTTGATCTACTCAGGGAAATTACAGTAAGTATTTGCTCTTGGAGGTGTAGCTCTCACCCTCTTGGTTCGGATGGTGTGACACATGGTACATGTCCAGGAAGCATCTCTCCCAGCATCTACAGCCAGGCAGCTGTGTACAATAGGTACTCTTTCAATGATATAGAGAGGAATAATTTTGTCTTAATTTTATTTTTAAATATTTTTTAAAAAACTAAACATTGGTATAAGTAAATTTACCTTTGTGTCCCTCAATAAATACCCAAAGAGCCATGTTTAAAAACATATTCCAAGGCCCACAATAGAAATATGTTTCCTGTTGTTGCCATGTATCTGGTCACAGGTTAATTGCTTAAAGGTTAACTCTAAAACCTGAAATATCAAAGGATGGGGAGGGGAAGAAGAGATTCTTGCCTAATTCCTCTTCCCAATCTCTAACCCCAACCCAAACCAGAGCTTCAAGGAGCTGAAGAGCTTGACAAGCTCTCTAGAGCCAAGTAGGTGTGTAAGATGCCCTCACAACAGCAACTCAAGAAACAAAGCATGGGGAGTTGAGTCACAGTTCTAGAAGTTTAAAAAATAGCCTCACACTGATCAGAGAGTTCACACTCATGTCAGGATGAGTGGCTGTAAACTATAGTGATTCTCAGTTTGGAAAGGTGAGAAGTGGGCAAGAATACTTTGGAAAACTCCAAACAGGAGTATGTTTACAATTCCAAGAGTATGTGCTTCTTCCCTCTCCTCTACAGAGAGAGGTATGAGCTGATTCTCCAAATCAGAGATGGGCTGTTCTTAGCCAGGCTCTCCTGCATTAATAGGATATAAGAACAATAGCCACCCAATCGATTGCATTGCAATTTGTTCATTTGGTCCTAATTTGTAGCTCTCTCAAAAACTGAAACTTTCCTTCTCCGCTCACCACCAAATCTACTGTCCCCACAATCTGTCGTACAGATGCCATTGCAGTCACAGCCTGCCCTCTTCCATCTCTTCACATCCTCCTCTCCTGTGTTGATTACCTTTTTTCCTCCACCCCACAGCATTTTCTCTCCTTCAGACCTCATTTTCCCTAAGCCCAGCCCAAGGCACCAAATGTAACTTCTCTCTACTCTGCATTCAAACTCCTGAGAGGCCCATTTCTCTTAACCTTTCCCTTGCCACTTGTTTTCTGTCACTGATTAATTTGTTTAGTTTTAGTCATCAGTGTTTTTATTTTTCTCCTACAGAGGAAAAATCAGATGGGCTGTGTCCTCATGGGACCCTCATGTACATATTCTACCTTCCAGATGTAGTAAGTAGCTTGGTTTGCTTTTGTTTTAATATCACTGTGAATTGAAGTCAGGACATGACACCAAAATTTAAATGATTTAACGAACAACACCTGTAGTCAAGGCAACATAATGAGGGACATTGGGACCTCATATTTTGCCACCTCAATAATTGCCCTGTGTGTGCAAAGAAGAATTTTGCTTTTGTAAGTGTAGCAAAAATTCGTCAGCCAAACAGATAAGGCAACAAGGACACTGGTGACCAGTACATGGCAGAAGGACATAGATGCTATCCAAGAAGAGCAAATAAAAAGACAACAGATGCACAGAAGGCAGAAGCCACCCCTGGACGAGGGGTTTAAGCTTCAAGAGGGGAAAGACTTCAAGAAAGAAATGCTATCTGAATTTGGAGATGAAGACTGGATAAAATTTCAATGGGCAGAGATGTAGGGATAAGCTTCCCAGGCAGGCAGAGACGAAGTATATGAAAAAGCAAAGCATTCGGGTAGTAAAGAAAATCTATGAACATCTATATTAACTGGAGTTCAGGAAATTTATAGAAGACTAATAAAGATTAAAAAAATTAGGCAGAACCAAATTTGAAAGTCTGTGTGAGGGAAGACTAGCTGAAGGAAATTGTATTTAGTGAGATTTGCATTTCTGTTTTGAGTGTGGAGGACCACGAAAAGAAGCTTAACTTTGGAAAGAGTAATTGCAGCAGCACGTAAGTAAGACATGGCAGACACTAAAGACAGAAAAGTCCACAGGGCAAGGAGGAGGGCCTGAATTAGCAAACGACAACAAAGAGCCAGCAGGCAAGGAAAGCGAGGACAGCTTCCAACAGGTAAAAATCAGTAGAGTTTGATAACTGAATGTTTAGGTGATAGATGGAAACTAGTCAGAAAAGACTTTATCTCAAAACATTAAAAGAAATGGAAAAAAATCTAGATAAGGAGCACTTCTGAGGAACAAATCTGACATGACCATAGTGAATTTGAGGTGTAGGAGAGCACCCAGGAACCCTTTCAGTGGAGCATGGGAGATGGAAAGGAATGTTGTTTTCCTTCCTTCATTAAATACATGTCAAGATCCTATGTGTGAGTGGGCAGACTGAGGTGAACAAGCCAGACATGGTCCCTGCCTTCAGGAAACTTACAGTCTACTAGAGGAAACAGGTTCCATAGATACTCACCCAAATAATTACGTGGCCTTAGGTGTCAGGGAAAATTTCCCTGATAAGGAGAAAGTCAATCTAGGACCTTTGGAATGAGTAAAAGTCAGGAAGGCAAAGAAGGACATTAATCCCAGAATCTCTCCTGGTTGAGCCCCTGACTGAGTAGGAGGCTTGATATGTTTAAAGAACTACAAGAAGATCCCTGGGCTGAGCTTTGAGGAAAAGGTTCTCAAATCCTCAGCCAATGTCTACAGCAGAATGAGAAAGAAGACATGAAGAGTCTTCTCTTCATGAAGAAGAGAGCATCTTTCCCACTTTACAACAATTATGATGGCCATGGTGGCCCAGCCTGTATTTCTCCACCCTACTCCCCAAAGTCACATGACCCAACCCAGAAAGCATGACAACTCACTATGGAATAAGTTAAGTAACCAAGTCATGTGTTCATGAAATTTTCTAGAGCATACTCTGAACCTAGCATATGGTCAATAAACTTCATCCTGTGGAGGGGGACTCCTATATAAATAAAGAAACTGCTTTATTGGCCCCATACCATTTATAACACATGCTAAACAGGGGGAATGGGATCTTACTTGTGCTATCTAAGTTAACCCTGGTATTGGTTCCCTTCTCACCTTTGGCATAGCCTTGACACAGAATTGAACTATCCCATGATTTCCGCTGGAAGTTTTGGATTGTCTTGTGACTATAAAGAAACTTTAACCAGGCTGATGTCTCCAGCTAGGAAGTTGATGTACTTTTTGGTTGACTTTTGGAGGGCCAATGATCTGCCATTCAAAACTTTTTCCTGGAACTCTTCATATGTGTACAAAGATGGTACCGAGACCGAAGACTGTTTCTGGTAAGTAGGGCCATTAATATTCTGGTACTTGCCATAAAGAGATGCCATAGACTCGTGGCAACACACCTGGTTATTATCAGATACAGCTTCCATACAACGTTGGGATGGACACCAGCCCACTCTCCTACACACAAATAAAAACAAAGCGGTCAAAGTGAATAAAGTATTGTAAGAATAATCAGCATAGATTGCATTGGCAGTACTCTTACTGGCTTTGAAAGTGCATCCACATTTGTCTTACTGATTCTTCACAGTAAATCCTCTAAAGAAAGTGGATACTAAGATCCTCATTTTATGCATAAAAAATAGAAACCATAAGTTAATGCTTTCATACTTCTATGTAAGATACCTGTAACTAGTTAGAAATAATTTCTCCCACCCTTTTTCAGAGGAATAAGAGACAGGGAAGAGTAAGAATAAAGAGTGCAACTGTTAAAAAAATTTCACACGTGAGCTGGTTTAAGTGGTAGCATGCCCGCCTAGCAAGTAAGAGACCCTGAGTTCAAACCCTACCCCCTTACCTGAGGGGGGAAATACATATTGTTAAACAGCTCTAGCAAAAATGCAGAGGGAGTCTTTTGGTTGGGTTACTCTTTATGCTTCCAGGATGCTGCTTAGTTCTGCTGTCTCTCTCCACATAGGTAGGCAGAACACTAAGATGAGTCCAACTGAGGATGCACATCTTGGTAGCTATGGGAATCATCCCTAAGACCTCACCCTAGAAACATTAGGGTGAACTCAGAATACACAAAAGCCTATTTCAATACAGGAACAGAAATTATTCCTATCTACTCTAAATTTTTGTACTCTAAATTCAGAGGTTTCTGGTTTACAGAGCAGAGTAGAACCTCCTTTCTCCAAGCCAGCAGAAATGGCTTATCAAATATCTATTATTTGTATATTTGCATACAGAGCCCCTTCCCCATACTTTCACTAAATTAGATATCCACTAGTGGAAATAAATTTTAGATGATATCCTAAGACAGATCTGCAAATGATAAGAAAAAGCCATGAGACCAAATCTGGTCTCAATTTCTCTTTTTGCTGTTCCAGGTACCTCAATGCTCTGGAGGCTGGAGTCTCCTATTTTTCTCAGGTACTCAACTTCAAGGACACCCTCAGAAAAGAAGACCAGTTCCAGGATTTCTTAGCAAACCATCACAGAAAAAGCAACGGTAAGAAAAGAGGAAGGTAATATTTTTGCCAGCTTCTTCCTCGTGGTCACCACCTCCTTTGGCATCCTTTTAACAAATGTACTTCTGCAGAGCCACAATCATTACCTGTATATATGTTGTGTATTTGAGAGATCTGATTTGCATGAAACTTCGTTGTATTGTTCCTTTTGTTCACAAAACTCAGCCTATAAACAAATATTAAGTGTACATACTAAGATAATGAAAGTAAATGATAATGCTAACATCCAGCTTTTATAAACTGAAATATTATGACCCACCAACAGTAAGATGCTTTCTAAATTCATATCAATCCCATGTTATTAGATTTGTGACTAATCCTCATACATTCTGAACCATGATACCCATGGTGATCAAGAGGGTAAAATTATTGGTATATGACCTCAGACAAAATTATAAGGCAAACAAAGATCTCACCTTCTTAATCTTTCTGTATCTCATCTGTCCAATGAGCTAGAGGCCAAGTGTGAAAAGTAAATGGAATAAAAACATCCTCACTAAATTATTAAGTATTATACTTTTCAGAGAATTCTCTTTACAAACAAGAACACATTAGGAGCAAAGGAATCAACTGTGGGAATTTTCTACAAGGGAAGAGGCTTGCTTGGTGGATTGCCTTATATCATTCAAATATCTGTTTAATATCCTGATCAAGTATTATTATAGTAAGAACCTACCAGTTGAAAAACATTAACCAAGATCTGGAAAGAAAGTAGTACAGGCCTGTAAATTCAACTGGACAGCGAAGTGAATTGACAGATATAAAGGTGTCCCTGGACTCTTTTTTTATGCATCAGGAAATAACTGGCAACAGATTGGATCTGTCATTCAAATTTCTTAGACTGAGATCTGAGTTAAGATGCAATAGACAGCTAGGGATATAGCTCAGTGGCAGAGAGATTGCCTAGCATATGTGAGGCCCTGGATTCAATCCACACCATGATAGATAGATAGATAGATAGATAGATAGATAGATAGATAGATAGGTAAACAGATAGATAGATAGATAGATAGATAGATAGATAGATAGATAGAAGCTACAGACAAAAGGCAAGGATTGCTTACACTTACTTAGGAAGACTTTAGAAATTCTCACATTCACTTTTACTACTGCATATATTTTTTAACACTTTTACAAATGGTGAGGTACACTTCACTCATCTATTAAAATAGCTTTTGCAACCACTCCAACCCAGTATAATGGAATAAGCACTGAACCATGACTTATAAACTTGAGTCATAAGTAAAATAAGCCAGAATCAGATAGATAAATAATCACGTTTTCCTTCATATACAGAATCTAGATTTTTTAAAAAACATGAAAGTAGAAGGGAGGCTATTTGGGAAGACAAGGGGGAAAACAAGAAAGGGTAATGGGGGGGCAAATATGATCAAAGAACATTGTATACATGTATGAGAATGTCATAATGAAGCCCTTTTTTTTTTTTCTGGTAGTGGGCTTGAACTTAGGGCCTACTTGAGTCACCCCATCAGCCCTCTTTTTTTTTAAATGTTAAGTATTTTCAAGATAGGGTCTTGCAGAATTATTTGCCCGGGCTGGCTTCGAACCTCGATCCTCCTGATCTCTGCCTCCTGAGTTGCTAGGATTACAGGTGTGAACCACCAGCACCTGGCTATTTTTTATAATCAATATATGCTAATTAAAAAACTAAAACAAAAAAACACCTCGAGTCCTACTGAAGATCTGTCTCTGTCATCTGCTAGTTCTCGACCCCTTTGTCATTGACTGAAGCCTCTTTATAAGGTTAAGGACATGGGGTCTGGGGTGGGGCTCGAGTGGTAGAGTGTGAAGTTATAAAGGCTAAGGAAATGGATTAGGCGATCTTTGCAGTTCTGACTTTATATCTGTAAATAAAAAACAGGGTGGAGAGATTTGGGGGATTGGTATTAAAAAAGTAACATGGGCATACTGGGTTCAAATTTAGGGAAATGGATCCCTCCCTATTTATGTGCAGACTGTCATATGTTTCTTGCCTTGCTTGCTATCTCCCCTCCAGTGATCGTTACGTGTGGTACACCAGCCACCATCAAAGCCCTGACAGGTGACCAGGCAGTGGCTGATAACACTGTCATTATCCTGGTGGATCTATTCAAGTAGGTATCTCCCTAGGCTATGCAGGACAACTGTGGGGATATTGACAGTGCTATGGCCCTTCTGTGTACATGCATGGATACTAATAAATCCTGGGGCATCTATTGGAGTAAGGTTGCAGAAGACACATGCCTTTTCATTTGCTTTGTGCAGCTTCTTTTCTTCTTCATCACACTCTCATTTTAACATTATCTATTTATTTACTTGTTGGTTTGTTTATTTATTTATTTAGTGGTGCTGGGGATTGAGCCCAGGGCTAACTAAGCAAGCACGCTACCATTTAAGCCACACTCCCAGCCCTTGTGTCTTTATTTTGTTTTTGAGATAGGGTCTCTCTAACTTTCCCCAGACTGGCCTCAAACTCTCCATCCACCTGTCTTCACCTACTGAGTAGTAGAGATTATAGGTAGGTACCACATGCCTGGTCACATTCTCATTTTTATTTAAGCAATCTTGGTGTTAAGGCCTTTGTCCAGGAAATGATAAATCAACAGTTACTCAGTAATATTACTCCTTGGAATGCAGGTCTTATTTTTTTTTCACTTCCTTTGCTAATGGCCTTTAGTCCTAGGTTACATTTCCCAGCGAACTTCTGCAAAACTTCAGTAATTGGGGCTGATTTATCAAATTATTCTTTGCCTGTCATGGCATAGTCACTCAGTGGTGAGTTTATGGAACTAAGGAGAAAAAAATTCTGGAGAATAGAAATCACTTTTTATAACATCCTCTTTTATTTTATTATTTTATCTTTTCTGAACCCAGGTCTTCAAGAGCCAGTCTTTTTTTAGAAAAATTATTTACTTATTTATTTTTATTTATTAATTTTTTGAAATAGGGCCATACTCACGTTTCCTGGTCTGGCCTTGAACTGTTGATCCTCCTGCCTCTACCTCCTGAGTAGCTGGGATTACAGGCATGAATTACTAAGCCCAGCTCACATCCTATTTCTTTAACTGCTTACCTGCTAATATGGTTGGAGACCCCTAGAAAACCATACCAATGTAAAATTTGAGTTAGACTAAGCTTAAAGGAGGTACCACTGTGTGCCTGTGCCCCTTGTCCCATTAGCTGGGTCGTGTGACTTCACTTATCTGACTCGATCATTAATCATTACCTATCTGCATTCAGACCAGAGGTGATTACTGCTCTGGAAGTGCAGCACATTTGCTAGTCATTGCGCCACACTAAATGTACTTTTTACAGCAGAAGAAGAAATGAAGCATTAGGAAGGCCTGTTTGACAGCTTAGACATTCATGAAGATAAAGATAATCTATCAATTTAGCCTTTTCAGCTGCAGAAATGCAGGAAAGAGTCTATATTATCAACACTTGTCTTCCACCACCATGTTAATTTCAGTGGTCACAATGCTCTTATGAAAAGGCCTCAGTGGCCAAGTTGGTACAATGTTCCTTTCAGCAATCCCCCAGTCAGCTGTCAAAGGACTGGCTTTCCTTTATGACTGCCCAAAGACACCTGATTGTGTTTCAGAAGCACCATGAGATTCGAGCCTGATTCTATTTCTGACGCTGTGGTTCCATTGACCCTTAAGTACTTTTTAGCATTTTGAGGTTAATCTTACTTGTAAAATGAGAATTAAAATATCCACTTTATAGGTGTGCTTTTAGGATTAGGTTGATAACATGAGCAAAAAAGAGCTGACAGTCTTAGCACATAGCAGACATGTTTAAACATTAATTGATGGCCACCCAATTATAGCAGTTCCATCATCTTAGATGTTTTACATATTAAAACATCTGATGAGCTGGGTACTGGTGACTCATGCTTGTAATCTGAGCTATTTGGGAGACTGAGATTAGGAAGATCACAGTTTGAGGCCATCCTGGGCAAATAGTTTGTGAGACCCCATCTTATCCAATAACTGGGCACAGTAGTGCATGCCTGTCAGAACTATGAGAGAGGTTGAAATAGGGAGGATCATAGTTCTAGGCCAGCCCTGGCAAAAAAGTTTGTGACACCCCCATCTCAACAGAAAAATGCTGGCATGGTGGTATGTGGTTGTCATCTCAGCTACAGAGGAATTTTGAGAGCAATCTCAGTATTGAATGTCTACAAGCTTACAGTGTCAGAAAACATGTGTACCCTTTTTACAGCGTGTTTCACTATCTGAAAAGTTTAGCCATGAATTGTGAAAAATAAATTTAATGATAAATTTTCTGTCTACCATATCTTAATATCTCTAAATTGTTCAGAGCACTTAAGGGAAGGAAAGCTTCCTGTTATAAGCACTTGTGAGGCAGAGGCAGGAGTATAGTGAGTTTGAGGCCAGCTGGGTGACACAGTGAGACTCTATCTAATGAAGAAAAAAAAGAAAGTTTCTTGGTATAAATCAAGGATTATTAAGCCCTAAGTTTTAACATTAGCTCAAATATTTCCCCCAAAGAAGTATCCGTATTCTGGTTTTCCTTTCCATTTTCCTATGTTAATCAGGATTGCCTAAATTCTCTTATTTATTTGAGCAACTGTAGAAGAAAACAATAGCTGGGGAAAATAGAAAGTTTTTCAGATTATTGAAAAAAATTTTAAACTATTTTCAAGGTTGATATTAGTTACTGTTTGTGTGAATCGTAGAAGAAACATCTCTATTTTGGGAGGAACTTAATTTTTATGAGGAACCTGTGCTTTTTATTACAGTGACTACTACTTTGAGAACAATGCCATCGCCCCTGATTATATGAAAAATGTCCTTGTTCTGACCTTGCATCCTGGACATGCTGCCATAAATGCCTCTTTCGCCAAGAGGATTTTGTCAGTAAGCTCTCTCTCTCTCTCTCTCTCCCTCTCTCTCTCTCTCTCTCTCTCTCTCTCTCTCTCATGCACTCAAAGGTAGAATTAGTGTAAGATAATTGCTCTCTTACTTGGGATCCATATTCTTACATTTGCAACTATTTTTAATTGTTCAAATTCACTCAATAAATGTTAACTGAATACACATGTGCAGCATTTTGCATCCACGGAATCACTGTCAAACCTCTTACTACAAATCTCTATGTGAGACACCGGACCAGCACAGCAGTAAATGCTTCTGCAGAATTAGAATAAAAGTGACCATATGGGATGATGGGAAGAAGCCCTGCTATTGACAGTCAATCTCACTTAGAAACAGTAGAAATTAAAAGATGTAAAGGAAAGGTTACTGGAAAATTCCCTACATCCTATAGCAATTTTCTCCTGTCACTGGCACCAAATTTCTATTTTTAGAGATACATATTCCTAGATGAAGACATTGACCATCACGATTGTTGACCACTGTCCAAATGTGCCTGGGAAAGTCCTGGTTCATTCTTGTTATCCCAGGATCCCATCTGGCTTAACATTTGTCCCAGAAAAAACAGGGCCTCCGTTTACACAGTAAATTATGATCTCATTAGAATGCAGGACCCCAACTCTAACAGAATTTGGCTTTTTCAGTCACAGAACCTTTATGTGATTTGATTTGTGAGGTGTCTTCTCTTCTCACACAGTTGAGAAAGGCTTGTAGTGGGAAAAGGAGGAAGACAATCTTGGGACCCCTTAGCAACCTTGGGATGTCAAATCAAGGAAAGTCATCCCACCAAACTAAATACCTTGAGGAAAGGTAGAGTTTTTCCTAAACTAGCTATTCTAAGCCCTCCAATTTATGCACCTGCTAAAACTAGGAAATGTGATCTCTTCTGGGGTAAGATCTTAACTGAATTATTTTCATCCAATGATATCATGACTTCAGCAAAAGAAACTGAAACTAATAAAAAGGGTTTTGTTTTTCCTTTCTATATTTTCTGTAAAATATAATTCTAGGTGCATAGAATTTGCACTGCTTCTTGGAAAATGCCTAAGGTAACAGAATTAACTTGGTTTCAGTGGGGTAAGCGTTTTTAATTCACAGCCCAGTACTGTAAAGACCATCATGAAACAGCTGCAGAGGCAGAGGTGTTGTGACCCTCGCCACTGTTTTCCTTGGGGTGGACGTTCAGGGCCTGAAGTAAGACCCAATCAGAATTGTCTTCAAAACAAGTTCAATGGTATCATCCAACTAAGACTGCTCATGTCACATTCAGGATTACTGAAAAGCCAGAGTTGCATTTTGATTTTTGGTTTTTCTCTTTTGCACTTTAATGAGAACATTAAACTACAAGCAAATATCATTTCAACATAAAATCTTATAAGAAGCATGAAAATGCTTCATGTTAACATTTATGCATTTATGTATTTTATCACCATGGGAAAGAAGTATAAATGCTTGTGGGTATTTCCCTAAAGGCTGTGTTCTTGCTTTATTGATCCCAGGAGAAAGTAGAACTATAACATGGAATAGCAAAGAGCCCAAGGAAGGACTTTCTAGAAATTTCCTTTAATACTATCCTTTTAATCCTCCTAATATCCTTTTTACCTTTCTAATTACCTGCTGATCCCAAGAAAATTTTGTTACAGTCTCAAGACCAGAAACTTCTTTTGGGACCCATTTTAAGATCTTCTTTTCTCATTCAGGGAAAAAATGACTTTGCTCTTGCTTACTTGGATGGAACTTTACTGTTTGGACACATGCTGAAGATATTTCTTGAAAATAGAGAAACAGTTACCACTCCCAAATTTGCTCATGCTTTCAGGAATCTCACTTTTCAAGGTACTAGTCTTCTAAGACTAAACAACAACAAAGCCAATGAAATGAAGACATTGTGAATGGGCTTTGGGGAAAAAAAGAGGGGGGGTTGGCAATTGATGGTTCAATAGCTAAAGACCTTGGAACTCAGTGAGGGCAAACATCACTGCATAATCCTTGGGGATGCTATTGATTATGGATACCTGCTATGGACTTTCAGAATCTTTGGGTGTCATAGAATGAACCCTGTACTTTTGAACAAGCTCTTCATGGTGCATTTTCAGCAGTGGTATATTGGCTTGTGCTTGAAGTCTAAAAGGAGAACAATATTGTAGTCTGATTTTGGTCTCTTTACACCTCCCTTTTTCATCCTTCAAAGTTCTAGAATCTGTTAAACCTCTGATTACCAAAACTCCTTGTAATAATGCAATCCAAAACAGCATCCCCCTCTCAAAACTGCTGGGTCCACATTTTCTTTTCCCAGAAAACCCTATTAAAGTACCCATTTCTCATTTCCCAGATCTCATCCAGAGATTAGGAAGAAATTTTCTTTTAAATAATTGCCTTAAAGTCTTTCTCTGGGAAACCTTTGTCTGGCTACAGAGTAAGTCACTTACTTGCTTCAGACGACAAAAGTGATTAACATCAGATCGGAGGGCTGCATCAGTGGCAGTGGTTTATAAAAGTGGCAGGAAGCTTCCCCTAAGGAAGCAAGGAAAGACAGACAGCCATTCACTGATCATCCCATGTGTCCTACGTTCTGCCAGGCACTTCATGTGTATTACTTTTCCCACATCCATGATCATGGTCAAGCATCCTAACTGTCACAACATATGCTCAGAGCCAGGAGACATTTATTTGTGTCCTAGGTTAGCTGCCTCCAGCTCGACAACGCTGGATAAGTTACTTAATGCTCCTGTACTTCATAAATAAAACCATTTTTGTCAATAAAATAGAACTCATAGCTTCTATATTGTGATATTCTAGCAAGAATTAAATGATAAATGTGTATGAACCACTTAGCAGAGCATCTGGTATATAGTAAATATGAAATAAATGTTAGTTACTATGTTAAATCATGTGAAATTGCTGATTTTGTCATTTGTGACCTAAACAGCTATTTCAAAGGTTCATCCGGTACTGCTGTTATTTCACAGACAGAAAATTAAAACCCAGAGAACTTAAGTAACCTGTTCAATGTCTTCATCCAGCAAATGATAGTGAAGAGATTTTGGTCTTTTTACAGTAGTGGTCTATACACTGTAACTAGTTTAGTAAATATTCTTAATAAAAATGTATCACTAACAATGGAGAAATTTATTAACTTATTACATTTAGTGCCATCCTAAATATAATGTAAAAGGATTTTTCCTTCTGAATAAATAATACTTCCCATAAAATCTCAAGGTCAAAAACCAATTAAAATGCCCTCTTGATAAGAACATTAAAGTGAATAATTTTTCAGTAAATTTGAAACAAAGCAATTTGAACCCATTTTATACCATCTATCAGGATCAACTGTATTCAGGCAAGAAGTCACCAATAGCCTCTAATGCTCTCTGGTTTTGCCCTAGGCTATATGGGTCCTGTGACTTTGGACGACTGTGGGGATATTGACAATACTATGGTGCTTCTGTATACGTCTGTGGATACCAAGAAAGTACGTTTGACTGCTTGTCAGGAAATGCTGGGTGATGTGACTGGCTGAGGGAGGAGAACTTGGAAGAGGGGTAATAATGAAGGAATTAAAGAGATTATGTTTAGAATCTAAAGATAGATCATTTCAGCTATTTTTTTTTACAATTATACACCAAGTAAGTATTCCTTACTTGTGTTGTCTTATAGTAGTTCTTACTCAGAATATTCCCTTTATTATACATGCACACATTCATATACTTATATATTTAAAAACCATCCAAAATAAGTTCATATATGGACCAGGTTATGGATGGAATATCAACAAGAAGATAGGAAGACTTTCCTAAGACTTATTTGTTTCCACAGCTAATGATTTCAATGAAACATTTTCTGTTCGCTCATGAAAATCATGAACTGGGCAGTTGCACAGGCACACACGGCTTAGGATGTTACGCTTTTATTTACATTGCATAGCTCTTTTTTCCTCAATCATATGCTAGGTCCTTTAGAGAAAGGGAATGGGTTGTACTCATCGCTCATCTCTCCAGTGCTTAGTGTCTTATCTAGCACATAGTTGATAGCTGGTTGGCACTTAATTAAAAAAAAAAAGCCCATGTCTCTATATCATCCAATGTTGTGTCCATCAAAACTATGAAAGCCACAGTTCCAGCTAACCAAGTGGTCAGTAAAAAGCCTTATCCTTTAAGAAGTCGGATCCTGACATAACTAGGAATCTAAGAGATGAAGCTATTCTTTTTTTCATTTACCAGTGTGAACACACTTAGGCCATATGCTGAGTGCACATATTGACTCAGCTCTGTAAAAGATATCTGCAATGCAAATGCAAAAAACCTAGATAAAAGATGTCCAGAATGAGAAAGCTACACCAGAAACCTAGGGGCAGCATTTCAGAAAAGGAATCCGTAGTTTCTACTACTCTCCTGACCGTGAATGAACTGCGATATATGCTATAATTTCTATGAGAACAGCATCCCTCAATGCTTCCGTTAGTAACAGCATCCTACAAAAACACATTCGTCTCCTCCACGTTATTTGCACCTGGGACAATGTCTTCACCTCCCAAAGAACACGCAGGTACATGGATGGGATCCTAGCTCAGCCTCATGGCTGCCTTTCAAAGTGAAAAATATTCTTTGCACTCATTCTCTCTAAAAACAGATTTGGTGGAATTTTTCAATAACTTGATATCATCAGTTATGGAATATGATATGTATGTTGGGAAAACCAGGGATTCATTCTCACTACATCCAGCTGTAGGGATGATGGTGCATATCTAGAGAAGGTCTCAGTAGCGGTTCAGCATGCCATGTCCTAACATAGTGAGGATATTTTCCATCTTTAATAAATGCAATTACAGATTCTGCTCTCAAGTTGTAAAGTTTTAAAAAGGTATAACCTTTGCCAGAATATTTTGAAGGAATAGTAGTGAATTTAGAAGTATGGCCACGCTTCAGATGTCTCTTACAAAATGGTCTCAATATTTGCAACAGTAATTTAAGAATATACCATATTACTATTTCCATTAACAGATTACTTGAGAAAGAAATCTTTTATCATAGAAACCTAATTAGTGTCATGTACAAGGAATAAAGGGACAGAATGGACAACTGTGAAATTTATATAAAACTTGAAAAATGTAGAATAATTTCAGGACCTTTGATATTTATCAAAATGATATAATGCTTTTACAAGTGGAGCATTTTCTCAAGAGATGGTCTTCAAGAGCAATTTAATGTAGAAAATTTCAATGCTTCATGTGACTTGGAATTAGCCATTTAATTTTTCTTATCTTCCGTTTTAACATTGGTGAAATAACAGACTTGAACTAGTTCTCTAAAGACCCAAAGAGTCTATGTTGGTCAGGGTCTACTGGTATAGTACATGGTTATAAAGAAATATAAAACCGATTGGCCCCCTTGTAATTCAAATTCATGTTAATGCCACAAACCTAACTAGTTCCAAGGTGATTAACATCACCTTGTTCCACAGGAAAGTGTTATTGTTAAATTCAGGTATCATTGAGCAGGGCAGTCAATCTCATCAGAAGTTATTCTAAAATGTCTTTTGCTGTTCATCTTTTTTTTTTTTTTGTGCCCCAACACAGTATGAGATTCTTTTGACTTATGACACCCACACAAATAGTACTACCCCTGTGGATATGAGCCCCACATTCATCTGGAAGAACCATAAACTTCCTAATGATATTCCAGGCCTGGGTAAGATGTTCTTAGTGAATTTTTTCACTGAAATTGTTTTTCTGGCTAGATACATAGTTTATAAAATTAGCTTGCATTTATTATTTTATTTGTTGTCCCAACTAGTTTTCTAGGTTTGCAAATGTGTATTTTACTTTCCTGCACAATGATTTATATTATGGTTCTGATTAAACACTGAAAATATCCTTATTCCAGTTTAGCTAAACCTATCTTGTCTTACCCTTCTATCCCATAGAAAACTAGGTTTGACAGAACCTTAATTCTACAGCAGAAATGAGCTCAGAAACATGCACTTTTACTCCACTTACATTTTACTGCTGTAGGCTCCAAAAACACATATTTCACTAAATAATATTTGGTGCATTGGGCTGAGGGTGCTCAGTGGTCATGGCCTCTAAAATTTCCCCCATTTTTTCAGAGGACACACATTGGAATTACAGTGATGATTACTGCCACACAAGATGAAATTCTATCAGGCTATGGAAAGCCCTAATGTGGTAGATCTTTACCTGTGCAGGACACAATGCAACATTGACTATCAGAAGGTCAGGCTGGTTAGGTGCCTCCTGGGCCAGAGGGTCTCAGGACATTCTGCCCGGGACTAGTCTGGCTGGGACTCAGCATAATGATCAGTCATTCCATATTATGAATCTACTTTGAGAAAAAAATCTTAAATTTGGACAAGTATTTATACCCAAAGATGCAAAAAAAAAAAGTGACAATACCATTAATAAATTTTTAGAAAATTATGATATATTCATAAATAGAAAACCATGCAGCTAGCTAAAAATAATTATTAACAAAGAATTTTAAGCGATAGGAGCCTTATGATGTCAAATAATTGAAAATACAACTTTTTATTTAATGAAATTCTTTGTAAAACAATACATAGAAATAAGATGGGAAAGAAACATTTAACAGTGGTAACTACTGAGCAATAAAATCTTGGAAAAAATTTTTCACTTTTGTACTTTTCTGAATTTTCAAAATTTTTCCACAATGACTGTATTTATTACTTTTAGAAGTATTAAAAATTATAAGCTACAAATATTTCAATTCCAGCCCTGCTCTACAGCTAGAAACTGAAAGCTTGATCTGCCTTAAAAGGAATTGTTCTAGTCCAATGGGCTTGCTTGTGTCAAAGTTATAATTGTTTGACCTTGAATCAAACTGGATCCAAAAATGATTCCTGTGTTTTGATCTGAAAGTCATTAGCAATTGATTAAAGCAAAAAGGGAGGTGATGGTAGGGGTCACATTCTTTAAAGCAATAAGCAATTCAGAGCTGACTCCAAATTTACAGCAGATTTTTTAAATTTGTTTCTATTTTTGCCTTCTATTCTTTTATCTTGTAGAAAATCCCTTCCCCACTCTCTCAGCTTCCTCCTACTTTAAAGAAAGGTTTGTGCACCTTTCACTAGAATTTATCATTCCTTCACATAACTGATAAACTTCCACTCAGCTTCAAGATTTAACGTGAACCTTCCCTTCCCTAAGCTTTTTCTTAGCACCTCAGGTTGTTAGTCTTGCTTTTACCCTATCCAACTTCTAGCATAGTACTTACCTCATACTTATTTTCATACCGTATCCTTTATACGTGTAAGGTCCATTGTTTCTTCATATCCCTTTGCTGTAGCACAGCGCCTTGGAATAACTGAATAAATGACCACAAGAGTTAACTATGAATATATTTCTACTGTAGGCTCCAGCACTAACTAATCTACTGTGTATCAATTCAGTCAATTTATTTCTCTTTTCAAATGGGAGTTTCTTCCTGTGTTAAATTAAGAAATTTAACAAAGTCCTTCCAACTATAATGTCATGTGACCTGGTCATAATGTCACTGTAGTGTTAAATAGAATGTAATAACCATAGCAGCCACCAGACGGCAGCAGAAGCTTAACCTTAGAACTAACATGACATTGACTTAGTATGTTGAATTTAAAACCACTGTATTTAAATAGCATATGGTATATTTAAACATGACAGTGCAGTGTGATGGTGTATATGTGAGAGACAGGCAGGGATGGCAATGGGCTGAGTTGTCCTCACGTGCCCTCCAACTTATGCACTGTCTAGCTGCTGTGAATTTCTAGTAGGGTGGTGAGTTAAAATTGTACTTCTCCTTACTCACTGTGGTTATTTGTCTGGGGTTGGGGTGTGAAAGCTGTAGAGATGGCAACAGTAGTAGTAGTGTTGGTTATGGTGACAAACAGAATTCACCAAAGACAAATGTGCCCATAATACAGCTTCAATTCCAAGGTATGAGTTTGTTTCTGCCTAGCTGAAAGGAAACATCCACAGCTCACATTTTCATTATTGATATTTTCCTCTTAGCCTGAGGCTAGATAATAAGTAATCAGAGGCAAAGCCATATATTTGCAAAGAACAAACCACCACTTATGGAACAGCGTTGCAATATTTACCTGAGCCAAACCTCTTCTTCAGGAAAAAATGGTTAGTTTATTAAAAGGACATAGTGTGATGAAATAAAGATAGATGAAAAGTACAAGTGACACAAGTCTAATGGCACAAGAGTTGTTTATATGAATTTATGTATTTTAATGTTTGCTCCCCTTTCCCTTGCCTCTTTTTAGTAAGATGAGCAAGGCCAAACTTTTATTCAATTTTTTTAATTCCACCATTCTTAACTGTTCTTTACCATGTACTGGATCTTGTGCTGGGGGGCAGGTACAACCAAGTAGACCATGGACCGTGCCTTTGAGGAGTCTGTCATGGTGCTACGATAGAGGACATAGTGGGGGTGCAGGGTGGGTGCTGCTTTAACAAAGAGATCTTGACATGCCCTCTTCAGGGACGCCTTCCTTTTTTAAAGAGATCATCTCCTCTTTGTTAAGTGACCAGTTCTACATTTTACTTTGTTTCATTTTGGACTATGTCTTTCTTAAAACATGCTTCCCCCAAACTCACTCTCTCTTTCTCTCTCCCTCCGTCCCTGTAAGAAGAAACATGACTTCTTTTCCATATTTCTATTTTTTTCAGCTTCTTACACATTCTGTCTATGCTTGGAATACATTCATTTTGAAGTCACTTTCATACAGCAGGAATCCGCTGTGGCACATGAGTCATAGCAGTCCTGTACCATTTCGTTACTGTTGTTGGCCTTCTCAGTCTGGTCCCTACGCCTTTGCATTCTCTGACTCTGCTTCATTGCCTTCTGGGATTGGACCCACATTTTGCCAGATTCCACATACTCTTCCAAGAGTCTCACCTTTCTCTACTCCACTCACTATTGTTCCAACAAATAAAATTAGGTTCTTCATTGACGGTCCTCAATAACCTTGAGAGCCTGGGAAGAATGAGCATGCAGCAGGGCCATTTAATATCTACACTTCCTTTTCTTTCTTCCAATGTATGTTCTAAACTTTAAGGTAGTTGTCTCTCCCCCCTCAAACCTCCTTAGGTGCACTGGTTTCGAGGACAACAGATAGGTCTTATTATCTACAATTGTGTCCTGGGAAGTACTGTATGTCTTGTGACATTTGGTGATTCCTGTTGGAAATAAAAGAGATACATAAGTTATAAGGAAAGCTGAAATTAAACCACTTTCCCCAGGCATATGCCAGACAGCTTTCTTCAGAGATTAGAGACACAGGACATGCAATACCATGCAGAGATAAAGAAAAGATGAATATTTTTCCTGAAGTGTCTTCCCTTTACCCATCCCCAAATTGTATTATGCAACTAGAACCTTTGAGGTGCATTTGTTCTCTTCTCAGAGGCCCTGCTAACTCCTTGTGTACTGTCTTTCCTGCTGCAGGTCCTCAAGTCCTGTTGATCGCCGTCTTCACCCTCACAGGGACTGTGATCCTGCTGCTGATCATCGCCCTGCTTGTGCTAAGGTGAACTGCCCCACCCCACCCCACCCCATCCCCTCTTCCCACGTTTTCTTCTCCCAAAGAAGGAGTGGGAGTGGGAGAGGGAGAGGGCAAGGTCTGACATCTGTTCATCATGCCTGTCTTAAAGAGGTCACCTAGGATCATGACTATGATCCAAGACTATGTCAAGGGCAGAACATTAATGAGTAAATAGATCAGAAGAGTCAGAGACACCTGAATGCAAATCCGAGTTCTGTGATCTACCAGTTGAGAGGCCTTAACATGTTACTGGGCAACTTCAACAGTCACGTAGCTTCAGTTTCTTCCTCTGAGGTATTGTGAGGATTTGAAATGGGGCATATGCAGAGACTGTCATATGATGAGCACTATGGAAATGAAAATAGCTATTTTGAAGTTTTATTGGTATATTGTGAGAGATTTCAAAATCATTTACTACATGATATTTAGGCTGAAAGAGCCTTTAGTAAACATCTATTTTGCCAGATGTGCTGGTGCATGCCTATAATTCCAGCAGTCAGAAGGCTAAAGAAGGAGAATCCAGTTTAAGGCCAGCCTGAGACACATGGAGAGTTCTAAGACAGCCTGGGCTACAATAATGAGACCCTATCCTCCCTCCCCTCTCCCCCAAAAAAAGAAACCATGTATTCCAAATCTCCTATTTTAGTATGGAGAAAGAGAAACATAGTATCATACCATCAGGTAGAGTGTAGGGCTAGACTAGAACTCAGACCTTCTGATCATCAGTTCCACGATTTTTCTACCTGACTTGTATAGACCACATACCTAACTGGAGACAGTGTGTGCTGAGAAATACTTGTTAAATACATAAATCAGTGACTGAATACCACAACAGCTCCTAATCTGTGTATGTTTAAAAAAGAAACTCTATCCTAATTATATTATCGAGTTCACCTGCATGGCTTAACTAAGCCAGAAATCAGTTTTCTCAATACATCACACTCTTTGGCCACTATACTTCCTCAAAATGTGACTGCCCACCTGTCACATGAAGTGTTTTCTGGAAAGAAGTAGACAGCTCTCTTCACTCTGAAGGCAGAGCCCAGCTCCTGTCACTGTGTTGCTCAGAAATACAGAAGATGGTTTATATTTAGATGAGAGTGAGAAGAATGCTCTCTCTCCAGAAACCAAGTTCCAACAGGAATGAACCTAAGAGGGGCACATCGCAAAATAAAAGTAGCAGGTGTTTCCCATTGTCTCTAAGCATGGGAGACAGAAGTTGGGCTTCCTAGCTGCCAAGAAGACCTGGCAGATGGGCTACTCATGTAGTTTTCCACCTCAGTAGCCTGTGCAAGAAAAGCAGGGAATGATGCATACAATCTGCTAATTCAAAATGAAAGGCATTTGGCTCTGAGCCCCAAAAATCTCTTGGAGTATGGAGCCTGGCAGCTTCTCATGTCTTGATATCCATCCTACTTGCCTCCAGGTCTCAAGGCGATAGTGACTACTCAATAATAGGCTATTTTATATGTAGTTAGTAGAGGAACATCAGAGTCACATGGCGTCATCAAAGGAGAATAATCATTTCTGCTTAGGGAACATTAGCAGGGCATTATGAATGACCTTGAGAAAGTGAGTTGGAGTTTTAAGTGACCAGAAAGCAAAGATAAACTCAGGAACAGATAAATAAGTCAATGAAAAAGAAGACTGATTCCAAAATCAGATACAAGCAAGTATGGGAACTTGGAATATGACAGAGGTGACATTATGAACTAGTTAGGAAATGATGTCAGGACAGTTGACTTTTCACATGCAAAAACCTAAATAGTGCACAAAGATGCAGTCTCTTCCATAAGGAGGTTTTTGTTGGTTTGTTTTTTGCTTTTGGCAATATTAGAATTTGAACTCAGGGTCTCACACTTGCTAGGCACGCACCCTACCACTTGAGCCACTCCACCAGCCCTAAAGGAGTTTTAAATGGTGACAGCCTACATGTGAAAATCAAACCTCAAAATGTCTTTATGGTCCCAAGTTAAGAATGTATGTCTCAGTCAAGATAAAAAAGAAAAGCCATAGAAGAAAAAATATAAATATAGCCATAATAAAATCAAAACTTCCCACACAGAAAAGTTAAAAGAAGCAATGAACTAGAAAATATTTGCAATGCAAAAGAAGGAAGGATTTGTTTTTCAGAATATATAAAGAATTCATGTAGGATGATAAGAATAAAGAATAGATAAAAGTTACACAATAAGGAAACTGAGCAAAATGATAAATAAATAAGTCTATGTAATTCTGTGATTCTACATATCCTACAAAATAGCCAAGAAATATTTGAAAAGATCATCTCTCTAGAAATTAAGAAAATTCAAAGTGGAGCAATAATGAAATACCATTTTACACACCTAATGAACATAAGAAAATGTTTATCAGTACCAAATGTTTTCAAGAGTATAGGAAACAGGAATTCTCAAAAAAAGAATTCTCAATTGGCACCACCCCTTTGGGAAGCAATTTGGTATATCCATGAAGTTGAAAGTGCGTGCCTCCTCTGTCACCCAAGAATGTTTCATCTGTGCCATCTGAAGGAAATAATGACAAAACCCTAATATTTTATATGTTGGGTAAATGTTATTACTCTTTTCCTGTACTTTCCATTTATGGAAAAATATATATATATGTATTAGGGTTTGAATTCAGGGCTTCATGCTGACTTAACAGCTGCTCTACCATTTGAGCCATTCCTCCATTCCTTTTTGCTCTGATTATTTTGGAGATAGGGTCTCACTTTTTGCCTGGACCAGCCTAGGCTGCAATTCTCCCATTTACGCTTCCCACAGTCGCTGGTACAAGAGGTACGCACCACCACACTCAGCTTTTTCTGTTGGGACAAGGCCTTATGGACTTTTTGCCTGGGCTGGCCTGAAACTGTGATGCTCCCAATCTCAGCCTCCCAAGTAGCTAGGATTAAAGTTATGAGCGACTGGTGCCCAACAACAGATGTGTGAGAGGAACTGGCTAAATTAGGGATCTGGTGCTTTCGCTGGCATTTAAAAATGAACATTTTAGCCTTTCAAAAGTTGTCGGTTTTCATTTTTTCCCCTATCCTTTCCATGGCATCAGTTCAGATCCTTTATTATCATGAGGACTATCTTCGTGACCTGGGAAAGTGAAATTGAAAAAAAAAAAGAGCAGGAAAGTCCATCAGAAATCGTTAAGGTCACTGAAGGCCACCACTTACCAGTTTGGGGAACATGGAGTAACACCATTGGGTTACCCTCTCTCAACTCACGTCTACCTGAGAATACTAGGGTCCTAAATTTTCCCCAGTGTTCAAGAGCTGATGTGTGGGTACTAATAAACGCCACGTGACTGTCCTATTCCTTCCACAGAAAATATAAAAGGGATAATGAGCTTCGTCAGAAAAAATGGTCCCACATTCCTCCTGAAAACGTCTTTCCTCTGGAGACTAATGAAACCAACCACATCAGCCTGAAGGTAAGGCTCCCCTTACCAGTTGAAGTATGGTGCATTTTGCCAAGGATTTTAGAAGACTTTGGTGGTGTGGTAGGATTCTGCCAAGTAGCAATCCAAGACTGAGACTTTTTCTAGCTTTCAGTTTCCAAATGCCAACCTGTTAGTCCACTGAACACATCACAGGAGGCTGAAATGTGGTATGTCACTCTGTTTGCATCTGACCCAGAAGAGAAACGCACATGCTGGGAATTTGGCCTGGAAGGAATGTAGGAGTGGGTGGAGCATTTTAATTCCCCTAAACCTTGCATACTAATATCTACTCAGACTGACAACCCATCACTTACCCTGCTCATTGTTGAAGAAAGAAGCTTCTGCTGATGTTTGTTGATGTTCTCCCTTAGCTGGGAAATGCAGTCAGTAGCCAGGATTAACAACTCACCCCCACTACTGCACTCAATGCTGGAACTATACTGCTCATTTACTCCTCACAAGGAACCAGTGAGTTATGCTTTAGGATCATGGCTTTGCAGATGAGAACAAGGATTAAGAAAGGGCGCAGGGTCATGTGTAGATAGCAAGAAGACTACAAATAACAATAGCTAACACTTGCTGAGCACTTATTATGCACCAGGTACATAAGCGCATTTCATCTTCCCCTGAACCCCAGAAGGTAACAAGGCTAGAATTCCAGAAACATGGCAATGATTTGAGCCAAGAGTATCTAATTGTAAAGTCTAAGACTCTAACACCACATAATTGTTATGATTTTACACTGAAGCATTGTAAAAGGAGATGAGAGACACAGGACCTCCACATGAGGGAACTCATGGCTTCACTCAGAGTAGAGTAGGGTCAATAAGAGAGTGTGATTTGAGATGCCTCCTTGCACAAAATCAGAACAAATGGAATGTTAGCTATATGGGCCACATTTGCTTTTAGAACCCTTGACACTCCATCCCCTGACACTCCATCCCAAGTCCTGCATGCTTCTCTGTAATGGCTCAGATCCCCTCACAGCTGTACAAGGACTGGGTCTTTCTTTTCTCCAGAAATGCTCCATGTTCTAGAGTGCCCCTTCTGCTGCATTCTGAACCTCAACATAAAAATTCTATTCAACTGGTGGAGTGGGTCAAGTGGTACAGCGCCTGCCTAGCAAGCGTGAGGCCCTGAGTTCAAACCCTAGCACTGCCCCCCAAAAAAGTAATAAAAAAAATTCTATTCACAAAGACCAGTCTATATCAGACAAGTATCAGGATGAAATATGTCTTCAATAATTCTCAGTAAGGTGTAAATGACCATAAGACTATTGGATTTCCAAGGAGAGAATTTTTTGACATAAATTATTAACTTGAAGTATCTAGTGTTAAAAGAAAAGTTTTAGACAGATTAAACTTTACAGAGTTTATTTTAACAAAAGTTATTTATGAGGTAGGCAGCACTCAAAACCAAAACAGGCTCAGAGGGCACTCTGCACCAGGCAGTGACCTTTTTATAGCTTATGCAGAGGCAAAGTACAGAAAGAACTTCATTGGTTAGAGCTAAACCTGGCCTTATTTGGGAATGGTCTGATTTGTTGACTGCCTGTGAAACTGCCATTTGAATATAAGTTAAACTGTGGATTGTTACATAGGAACTCAAAAATGGAGTCAGCATCAGGCCAGTGGCCTCCTGCTTATTGAGTTTAACACTAGGAAAAGGAAGGAGACACAGACACCAGTACTCTGTCTCTGGATTGTCTGGATGGGCTCCCTCACATACCCCATTTGTATAAGTTCAGGTTTGGTACTCCTCAAATACTTTCTTCCCTCTTCAAAAATCCCACAGTTCGTATTTGATTCTTTGGATAAAGCCTAAGACATTGTTTTCTTAAAATCTAAATATTCCTGGAAGTATAACCCGTCTATCCCTTGTCAGTTCTGTTATGAGAGATTTATGTAGGACCAAAAGTCTCCCTGGCTTTAGGTGTTTAGGCAGAGGAAGGGCTGGCATTCTGGTTTCTTGTCTCAGAAAGCCAAAGAATGAACTTTGTGGACAGCAAAGGGGTGTGCATAGAGGTGGGAAAGTGTAGTAAGAGAAAGAGCAAAGTCCCCACTTGAGTGAGGAGGAGCTCCCCAGCAGGGGTGCCAGAGAAGGGAAGAGGTTAGAGGTTTTTATCCATTTTTTTCCAGGACCATTGCCTCATCTCTATGCTAATTAGGTATGTGAAAAGCAGTATTTTGGTTGGCTGTGCCTGCATCATTCTGATTGGTGGGTTGTAATCCTCACACCATCCTTATTTTGGTCTGTCCTGCTTTTCCTTATGTCCATCCTTTAAGGCCACAGGGAGGTGGCCAGGGTCCCTTTTAGCTCAGCTCTGTACAGAATTTATGAGTGTAGAATTTTTATTAGTACATATATCAGGTTAGTCACTAAGGTCAGAAAACTCAAAGGAGGGAAGTTAGAAATGAGTCCAAGCATGGGGATACTGTTGTTGCCCTGAGCTCAGGGAGACTGGGGAGCAGGTGGACTGGGAACTGGTTTGTACAGAGTGGTCATTGGGTGCTGCGAGTCAGGTAGAACAGGAGAAAAGCAAAGTCAAAAGGAATGGAAAACACCGTACAACCAGACAGGGAATGGTTCAAGTTCTGGAGACTCTCTGAAGACAGAAATAGGAAGCAAGCCTAAGGGATGAGATGATAAAAGATCAACTATACCAGGACCAAGGGTCCGGAAAGCCAGACCAGAGAATCAAGACAAAAAAGAGAAGTCAGGAAAAGCAAGGAACAGAGTAACACCTCAGAGAAAATGATAAAGATGATGATAACTCCTTTGAGAATAAGGAGAGAAGTCTGTTAGCTTGCAAGAAAAACTTCACAGATTGTTTCATTTGATCTCCAAGTCACCTATGAGCTATCGCAGCAGAGTGAAAGACCAAGGTTCCAATAGTTTAAATGACCTCATTAGGTCAGAAACAGCAAAAAGAACACTAACTAGACAAGCAGAAAAACAGCTGAGGCTCCGACACTCTTCCTATGTGACAAAGGTGTAATGCCATCTAAATCTTTGATGCCTCATTTGTAAATTGAGAAGAAGAAAAGATAACTATTGATATCAAGTGAGGGCGGCTGCTGACATGATAGATGCCAATAGTATGGTACCAGGTTTTGCAAAAAAGAAAAGACTCAGTAGTTTAGGGGCTGAGCTGCAAGGAAACCAAGAGCTCTGAGCTCAAATCTGCCTCCCCATCAGAGGTTAGCAGGGGAATTTGTGGCAATAGAGAGGGAGAAGCTGCTTGTTGGTTGTGGCAATAGAGAGCAAGAAGGTTCCTCTGTGCGGGAGTAAATGGACATCATGCCTCTTCTCACCTCTGTCTCCTGCTTCTTTTGGGATGGAGTGAGGTAATTATCATGCTCTATGTGTGGTAGTTGAGTCTGTGACATCAAAAGGTCATTGACTGAACAAACTAGCTGCTCATGTCCATTGCTGGAAAGCCAGTTCCAAACTGTCCTTGAGTAGATTCTAGAAGCTTTTTCTGAAAGACAAGGATTTTGATGTTTAATAAATTTATGTGCAAGTGTGTCCTGGCTTTAGCCGGACACATTTATTAATCTCCATGCTTAGAACTTGATATAATTTATTTCTCTCATATTTTAAGATGGCCTTGGAAGGTAGAATTTAACAAAGATAATTAAACCTATTAATTAACAACTATTTAACAAAGATAATAAAACCTATTCTCAGGTTTTTGTGAGAGTCAAATTGAAAAATGTATTAGCTTCTAACCTATTCTCTGTCTTTAGACCAGAAGTCATTAACTGGCAGGACAAAAGCACTACCTGGCCTACAGGGGTGTTTTTGTGAGTGTGTGTGTGTGTGTGTGTGTGTGTGTGTGTGTGTGTGTGTTGTTCAAAGTTTAACATCTTTTAAATCAATCGCCCACTTATAAATATCATGGACTAGAAAGCAAAAATCTGTATTATTAGCTTCGTTTGACAAATCAGCTGATCTGACTAAACCCAGACCTGATCGGACTGCTCCCCTTAGACACCTGGCCCAGTTTGTGTTGGTACATGGCCCTTTAGACATAAATTTGCAACTCAAATGCACAGCATCCTTCTCTGGCATCCTTCTGTAAGAGCATCTGACTATAGCTATAGGCAATGATTCTCAGAAGGAGGGAGCTAAAGGTGGAAGGAAGCAAAGAAAATCCCTGGATGAAGCAGGTGCAGAAGAGGGAGGGAGGAAAGAGGAAGGGAGGAAACCCCAGAGATGAGCATGAGAGTGGTAGATCTCTTGGAAGAAGAGATTGTTGGAAAGAGAAGGAGAGTAGTGGGCTGGAAAAGCAAGTTAATTACAAGTGTTTCTGGGAGCCTGCCCACATGCTGGGTGAGCACACAACAGATACAGCTCCCTTGGAGGAGTCTCTTGGCCTCTGCTGGCAGTGGTCAGGACAGATATGAAGGTGGGGAATAATTAGACTTTTCTTGTGCCAGATTGATGATGACAAGAGACGAGATCCAATCCAGAGACTACGACAATGCAAATATGACCAAAAGGTGACTATAGTCTTCTCTGCTTCTCTGAACTCTCAACTTGGGTATGTGCTATGTCTTCTGACCTGTCCTTACCCCAGTCTCTGACCTTGGCAGCACAATGGTAGGGGTGCCCAGGTTGCTTGAAGAGGCAGTTCCTGGAGCTTCACAGGGATGGGCAGGGCTCTGCCTCAAAGTTACAGAACTCACAGTCCACAGGCTGGAGGCACAGCTCAAGCAGTAGAGCACCTGCCTAGGAAGCACAAAGTCCTGAGTTCAAACCCCGGTTCCAATAAACAAACAATAACAAATCCAACTCACTATCCTGGGGAAACGGAAGGGCAAATGGAATATTTGGGAAGGGTGGACAATAGGAAGGAAAGGAAACATGAAAGAGACCCAGAGCACTCAGCACAACCCTTATATTATAGTTCATTCCTGAAAATCCCACATGGAGGTTTGCATATTTTTCCTTTTTTCCTCCCTCCCTTCCTCTCTCTCTCTCCCTCCCGCCTTCTCTCCCTCCCTCTTTTTCTCTCTCTTTACCTCCTTTATTCCTCCCTTCTTGTCTTCTATTTCCCCTAGTCATTCAACAAGAAGTATTCACACCCAAGCCTACTATATACCAAGTACTAGGCACCGTAGATGTAGACATTAATCAAATACTACTCTAAAAACTAACCATCTAATAGGACATGAAAACAAATTACTATACCATGCGTATAAGGAATTATACTACAACAATATCTCTTTAATCAATTGATCTTTACAGCGAGTGATTCTCAAAGATCTCAAGCACAGTGATGGAAATTTCACTGAGAAACAGAAGATAGAATTGAATAAGGTATGTGTCCTGGGCTTCAAACTCTTGAGAATTAGTTCCCATCCTTTTTCCCTAAACATGGAGGTACCTAGTGGTGTTCTTGCAGATACTGACAGAGAAGCCCCCAGACAAAGAAATGGACAGCTTTGCTTCTTGTTGAAAATTCTGCCAAGAAAATTCTACCAATGTTAGAGAGTAAAGTTTGATGGTGTAAAACATTTAAAAAATATGGTCCCAATATTGTGGAAAAGTAGCTAGAGTTTTTGTTCAAGTTCCTTTGCTGACAAAAGAAAGACATTAAGATAACAAGGTGTGTAGTAAGAAAGGCGTGTTGTGACTCTTTTTATTAAGAGCAATACTTCTTATGGAAGATCACAAATGAAACACGTTTTATTGTACATAAATCTTGACTATGGAACACTCCTCTCTGGCTCATATTCTAGTTGCTTCAGTCTGACTATTACAACCTGACCAAGTTCTATGGCACAGTCAAGCTGGACACCAGAATCTTTGGGGTGATTGAATACTGTGAGAGAGGATCGCTCCGGGTAAGAAACCATTGTCATTAACAGTTTCGTAAGTAGTCTACCATATGAAAAAAATATCCAGTAGACTGTTTAAAATATTTAGCAAGTGAAATGATATTAGAAAATTATGAGGAAAGTTGGTGGGTCCACATACTTCCCAAACTATATTCCTCAGATTTTTATTAGTCTTATATCTTTACAAACAAGCCACACAATATTCAAAAAAGGTGTGTAGATTTGAGGAAGGGGAGAATCAGAGAAAGTAAATGGAAAAGTGAAAGTGAGTGATTACTTCAAATGTATTTTCTTTTACTTGAGTATTCACCTTTGCATTAAAAGAGCAGTGGCATACTTACCTGGCAGGGGAGATACCATGATCACGAAGGTGGTTTTCCCAGGGCGAGGCTTATCCATTGCACTCCGGATGTGCTGACCCCTGCGATTTCCCCAAATGTGGGAAACTCGACTGCATAATTTGTGGTAGTGGGGGACTGCGTTCGCACTCTCCCCTAAAAAAAAAAGAGCAGTGGATGGTTGCTATGTCAACACCAAAAGGAACACCGGAAGACTGGTTCATAAGTCCTGGTTCTGCCCCTGTACTTTCTACCCCACTGTCTTACAAGAGGTTGCCAAATGGGGTCAAGTATTCTGGCTGAGCAGGTCCTAGAAGAAAGAGGAAGAACAATAGGACTGAGTCAAGGTCACGGGAAGAAGCAGCTTCAAGCTAGGCACATCAAGTCACAGTATAGCTTTGAAAGGCAAGCGTAGTCCACGCGCAGAGAGCAAAGGCAGGTGTCAAGCAGAAACACAACCTGAAAAAGGGCAAGAAACCTGGACAATGGCTGCAGAGAGCGCTGAAATATTTGCACCTCACCCGGAGAAGTGTCTGGGCATGTATTATGACAGCTTTCAGCCTTTCAGATATCTCTGGGTGACAGTGAAGGGGATACTGTAATAATTATGCTGGAATAACATGTACAGACTGTAACCAGCCCAAGCAAACCATATGTATGATCACTCTGCCTTTGGGTGACATTCGCAACCAATGCCTCCAATAACTTCACATCCTCATAACAAAGCCAGAACCCTAAGGCTATCACTGGCAGCTTCAAAGAGATCCAAATATTCATAATTCAATAAAATTTTTAAATCACCACTTGTTAAAACTAATATGGAAATTCTTAATTCTTCAATAAGCTTCAATTTTACAAAAGCAAGAGCACCAGCTCTCCAAATGTATTCTCAAAATTTAGAAGAATAACTATGACCTAAGGCAAAGAAACTTTTAAATATCAGTCATTATAAAGCAAAATAGACTCTTAACATGCACTTGTGAGTTTTAATAAAATATTAAAAACACGCAAGTCTCTCACTTCAAATTATGATTTAAAAAAATATTTCTAAAGACATGGCTCGAGTGAGAGACAGCCTGCATAGCAATCCCAGTACCACCAAAATTAAATAAATAAACAAGCAAATATACAAAATAGTGGGAATAAAAAAGCAGGTGGGCCAGGCACAGTGTCTCACACTTGTAATCCCAGTTATTCAGCAAGCAGAGATTAGGAGGATCTCCATTTGAGGCCAACCTGGGAAAAAAGTTAGCAAGATCCCATCTCCACAAATAAACCAAGTGTGGTGGCTCATACCTATCATCCCAGCTACATGGGAGGCATAGATAGGAGAATTATGGTTTGAAGCTGGTCCCAGGCAAAAAGACCCTATCTGAAAAATTACCTAAAGCAAAAAGAGATGGTGGTGTGGTTCAAGTGATAGAACACTTGCCTAGCAAGCATGAGGCCATGACTTCAAACCTTAGTACTGCCAAAAAAAAAAAAAAGAGAGAGAGAGAAAAAGCAGTGAGAAGAGGCTTCTAACTATGAAAGAATATTTCATCAGAATTAAATTATAATATCTTTAAAAAGGAAATTTTTCAAAAGCTATATAATCATGCAAACCTGACTTGGAAAGTAAAAATTTAAAACCCCAATTCTGAACCAGTTTCACCCACCCTTCAGACATCAGACATGGGGGGTCCTGCATCAACAACCAACTCTTCCATTCTCTGGACAGATCTGGGTGTTCAGGCAATTCTGACACTAGGAATCAGAATGCATAGGTTAAGGGTTCCATCCCACAAGATGTCCTCACCTCAGACACCAGTTGCAAGTTCCATGCCTCCTTTGTCCAACCAGCTATAAACCTGGAGCTCCCATGACTCCCTTCTTGAATCTGATAAGTTGCTAGAGTGACTCTCAGAACTCAGGGGAAACAGTTTATTTACTATAACTGGCTTATTTTAAAGGACACAGATGAAGAGATACACAGGGCAAGGTCCAAACAACTCTGTTCTTGGAAACCAGAACAATGAAGTTCCAATTTGTTCCCATGATTCCATGAAATCTCTATGTGGCTCATAATAGCATTCTCACACTTTCCTTGCAACAACTCATCTTCTTCCTCTTTTTCTCTTACTCAGGAAGTTTTAAATGACACAATTTCCTACCCTGATGGAACATTCATGGATTGGGAGTTTAAGATCTCTGTCTTGTATGATATTGCTAAGGTAAGAGACCTACAAACACAAAAGACATTCATGAAAATTAAACATAAAAAAACAGATCTAGCAGTTACTCAACTTCCCTGTGCACTGGTTTCTTCATCTGCAAAATGAGAGTAAGAGGAGCTATGTCTTATGTGAGGTTTTTTTAAAATGGAATAATGCATGTGCTTCCTACAAGGCCTGGTAAAAGCCAATGTTCAATACGTATTGGTTATATTAGTTTTTGTCATTATATCTTTGTATTCTGGGTGTAACACACACATTTTCATACATTTGTGAGAAATCAAAATCATATAAAACTGTAGAGAAGGCAACTTAATCCTCAATTAACTTAATCTTCAATTTTATATTAATTGCAGGCAGGCATTTTTCATGAGGCTGTAGAAATTTGAACATGATTACACACAGACATGGTAGACACCAGTAATCAGGGCCTCATTCAAGAATCAAGAAAAGTCTGTCCTAAATCATATGAAAGTCACATAGAATCAGAATCAGAACAAAACGTTATTATAACTGTTTGCCATCCACATTTCAGTCCTGTGATTCTGGCTGAAAACCACTTTCTGCTGTGACACCTCTGGCCACCAGAGAGCAGCATATGAGCCAAAAAATAGACTTCCACTTTCAAAACAGAAGGAATGAACTAGATTCAACTTTAGAATGTAATGCAGCCCAGCCTCTACCTTCTGAAAGGCAAGGGCTTTCAGAAATATTATTCATATTTTAAAATTAGCCAAGGACCAGAGACACAAACAGGGTCACAGACCAAATATGTGTTGAGTGGAAATACTTTAAAAATATCCACCTTGTACCTCAACTACTTAATCAGAATCTTTAGACATTTTCCTTTTTACTCTGTTACCTAAATATATGTCACAATGCACAGACAAATATTAGGACTTATAATATTTTTAAAGAAAAATTAATAGCACTAAATTTAAAAACTGATCACATGGCTGTCTGTATACTGAAATAGTTTCAAAATGTCACTTATTTCTTTAAAATAATCAAGCAGCCAAAGGATGTCATGTCTTTGTTTTCTTATCATCTGGAAAAAAATCAGGGGATGTCCTATTTGCACTCGAGTAAGATTGAAGTCCATGGTCGCCTGAAGTCCACTAACTGCGTGGTAGACAGCAGAATGGTCGTGAAGATCACTGATTTTGGCTGCAATTCCATTTTACCTCCCAAAAAAGGTCAGTAATGAATGGAATTTTTACTAGCATCCTACATTCATTTTCTCTTTACATTTTCTGCCAAGCCACGTAGAATGCCCAGGAAATGGTGAAACTGATCAGAAAATAAATACTTGGAGCCACAGGAGGCAACATTCTGGCTCAGTCTGCAGCACCTCACGTTTTTCTGTCAACAAGCGCTTCTTGAGTTAAACAAATGTCCTCTGTGCATGTTATCCTCAAGTTCAGCTGTGTGTCCCCTGATATCAACGAGAAATTGTGAAGAACTCATGGCTTGTGGAAGATTAGCACAGGGAGAAACCCTAGAAATGATCTGGTTTAACTCTCTTCCTTTGTTGAAGAGAATTGAGACAGAGTGGATGAGAGTTTTGCCAAGAAGACAGGGAACAAAGAAGAAGACCCATGTCTTATCCTAGACCTCATTTATTTATCTGTGGTTATAAGGTATGATTTAAAACAACTCTTATCAGTGTAGTCTTACTTATTTTCAGGATTGTGGTGAGGATCAGAAAAAGTAATATGAAGACATGTGACTTGTAAAGTATGAGGGGTTTTTCACGTTGGATATTTATCCTGTCTTTACTGTAAGTCACAATGAGACACCTTTAGAAATGTAGGACTCATGTTGCCTCAAAATATTACCTCGACACCAAATCTGAACTCTATTTTGATCCTCCTGCTGCTGCCTCCTGAGTACTGGGATTGCAGGCACGTGTCATCATGCCTGGCCCTACACTGCTTTTTGGCATGGTACTGGGGTTTAAACTCAGGACCTTACATTGCTATGCCAGTGCTCTACCATTGGAGCCAAACCTCCAGTTCTATATTGCCTTTTTAAATTCCTATCTTATGAGTATTTGTGATTCACATATAATTGATCCTAAAGATTTGAGGTCAGACTTTCTGTTGCTGTCACAAGCACCTGATAAGAACAATGTAAAAGGAGGAAAGATTTATTTGGACTCACTGTTTCAGAGGTTTCAGTTCTTGGTTCATTTGTTTGGGCCTAAGGCAAAGCTGAGCATCATGGCTGTGGGAGCCTGTGAAGGAGACTGTTCACGTCATGGAAGCCAGGAAACAGAGGAGAGAAGAAGGGGTCAGGGCAAGATCTAGCCCCCAATGACACGCCCTCAGTAGTCCTTTGGTTTTTCCTTAATAAAAACAGAATTACAATTCTGCTTGTACTTCTATGTCACGCCAAGTATATCAGGATATTAGACTCAACACAGTAAGTTCTTCTAAAAGAACTACTGTGTGCCAAGCATGGCTTATGAGGTAGTGAAACAAATATCCTTCCACATGACCCACTATGAACAAATTAGATGACCTTCGGGTCAAATCCCATCCTTCTGAACATTGCTCATTTGTACCTGCCTATCTGTGTTGCCAGTCACTTGAGGGTACGGCTTAAGTAGATTTATTTGCCTTTCAACAATCTCAAACCTTTAGGATCAATGATACACGAATCACAACTATTCATAAAACAGGAATTTAAGAATGCAATATAGAACTGGAGGCATGGCTCAAGTGGTAGAGCACTTGCCTAGCAAGTGCAAAGCCCTGAGTTCAAACCCCAGTACTGTCCAAAAAGACAATGTAGGGCCTGGTGTGGTGACATGTGCCTGCAATCCCAGTACTCAGGAGGCAGAGGAATCAAGCGTTCAAGGCCAGCCTGGGCTACATAGTAAGATCCTGTCTCAAGAAGAAATAAAAAAGCAATGTATATTTGGAAAACCAATTGGGGAAAGTATATGTCATCATAAACATATCAGCAGATATATTTGTGATGAGCACTGAACGTGTCATGTGAATCTATACATTGTCCATTGAAACTGCTAAAGAGAGAAATCTCAAAAGGTTTTCAAGGAGTTAGGTGATACTGAAACTTTCCAAGGGATGGTGAAGGAAAATTATTTGTATGTCCCTATCATTGCTAAATAAGATATGTAATGGGGGTCCAAAACACAAGTGCCCACAGAAACGAAACACAGGGCATACAGGCTTTTCACTTGTGTAGAATGAACTAGATGTAAGGCATGAGACTGTCAGGAATAGAGTAAAATGTGAGGAAATTACAAGCATCATATTTTTAAAGAATACTGTGGGACCTTCAGAGCTCTGGCTCTAGCTGACTTGGAGGCTGCCAGTACACTGCCACAGGAAAATGTCAATGACAGTGTTTGTTTAAATGTGTTATTTTTATCTTATCCTAGTAACAGTGCTAGTTAGCCTTTCTGTTGCTGTCACAAGCACCTGACATGAACAATGTAATAGGAGGAAAGATTTTCTTGGGCTCACCATTTCAGAGGTTTCAGCCCATGGTTCATTAGTTTGTGCCTGAGGCAAAGCCTGAGGCATCATGGCTGTGGGAACCTACGGAGAAGGAGGCTGTTCACCTCATGAAGACCTGGAAGCACAATAGGAGACAGGAAAGGGTCAGGGCAAGATCTAGCCCCAAAGACACACCCCCAGTGACCTACTTCCTCCTAAAGTTAAGTCCCACCTCCTAAAGTTTCCAGAACTTCCCACAACAGCACCATCAACTAGGCCTCAATACATAAGCCTTTTGGAAGGACATTTCATTTCCAAATCATAACAGTCACTATATATTTAAAACAAGAAATAATAAATTATAATAATTTAAATAATAGAATATAGATTGAAGATACATGTTTTTTGGCAGCACTGGGGTTTGAACTCAGGGCCTCACACTTGCTAGGCAGACACTCTTACTGCTTGAGCCATTTCTAAAAGCTTTCAGAGATTCATTCCATTTGCTCCATTAGCTGTTAAATACCGCAGCCTCAGGCTAGGTGTAGCTCACTGGTAGAGCACTTGCCTAGCATGCACAAGACCCTGAGTTCAATCCTCAGAACTGCAAAAATATTAAAAAATAAATTTGTCAGCCTCTCATAGTGTACTGCATTCATTCAACATATATTTACTGAGTACTTCCTGTCTGCCAGCCCCTCTTCTAAGTAAACCTTAAAAGTTTTCAGTATCATTAGCCTAGCAGTTGTAGAGAACATATTCCCATATAGCCTCACCCCAATTCTGGAATTTCATGGTTGGCTTAAAAAGTAAGTGTGTGTTGCACCTCCTTTCACTTGTGTTAGCAAGAACATCTCAAAAGTTTGGAACCTTATCAATTCAAAGACCCCTGTATTCAGGGTGGATTGTGTAGGGAGTTACAGAACAAAAGCAAGGGGCTGGGGATGCAGCTCAATGGTACAGGGCTTGCCTAGCATGCCCATGACCCTGGATTCCATCCTCAGCACTGCCTTAGGAAGGGAGGGAGGAGAGGGAGAGAGGGAGAAAGGGGGAGGAAGGAATGAAGGGAGGAAGAAAGGTAGGGAGAGAGGGAAGGAGGGAGGGAAAGGAAAAGCAGGTTGGAGATGCACAAGCCACTCCTCCCTCAACTTTCGCCATCTCAATATCTACACACACAGACTTGTGGACAGCCCCAGAGCACCTCCGCCAAGCCAATGTCTCTCAGAAAGGAGATGTGTACAGCTATGGGATCATCGCCCAGGAGATCATCCTGCGGAGAGAAACCTTCTACACTTTGAGCTGCCGGGACCACAATGGTAAGTCGGAACCTCCTCATCAGCTTCCACTGGTGAGAGGAGCCAGACCACCCCTCACCTACGAATGTAGTAACTTCTCATCTGGGCTGCAAATTGTCCATGGATTGGAAGGATCCAATGTGAGAGGGCTCTGAAAAGCATAGACAATGAACACTGCCAGATGTCATGGTCAGTATTATTGCTAAAGAACTTTTCCCTTACAATTTCTCCCTTTCCTTCTGATTCATTACAATAAGAATATGTCTGCTTAACAACTGACCTAGGCACTCCAGTCAGACAACACACATATTTTAGTTCTTACTAAGAGAGGAGTTTTGTTTATTTGGCTGGTTGGTTGGTTGGTTTTTTGTCACGTCCTCTCAAGAGGAACATGCTTCATCCATCCATCTGATCCTCACTGCTTGAGAATTTATTATGTGTCAACTCTTGGATGACTAAGGCATCTATGGAGCAGGAGCAGAGTGGTGGACAGAGGAAGACTAAGGCAGGTGAGATGAGTTTTAGAGCATCAGCAGCACCCATAAGGTTATCGCCACGTTATAAGTGGGATAAGACTCCACCTTTGTGTCATTCACCATCTATCTATAGAGAACCAACAGGTTCTATGACACTCCCACAAGTGCCATGGGGGAGGGGGGCGGAAACCAATTCAGAGTCTGCTGAAAAAGTCTTTATGCGTTTCTTATTATTTACTTATTCTCATCCAATCAGAGAAGATTTTCAGAGTAGAAAATGCTTATGGAATAAAACCCTTCCGCCCAGACCTATTCCTGGAAACAGCGGAGGAAAAGGAGCTGGAAGTAAGTACATACTCCCTGCATTCATTTATGTTCCTGTGTTACAATTGACCACAAACCTAGTGGGTGAAAACAATCAAAATTTGTTCAGTTATAATTCTGGAGGCTCGAAGTCTGAAATCAAGTTGTTGGCAAGGCTGTGCTACTTTAAGGACAGAATCCATTCTTTGTGTACTTTAGAAGCTTCTGGTGGCTGTTGACAGTCATTGGCTTGTGGTGCACACTCTGCCTCTTGCTCACATTCTCTTCTCTTCTATCTGTTCTACACCTACATTCTAACTATTAGGACACATGACTGCTTCTGGACCCACCCAGGTGAGATGGGGCATAATTGCCACATCTCAAGACTTTTAATTGTATCTGTAAGAACCTTTTTTTTTTCTTCCAAATACAACAGTCCCCTTATCTGTAGTTTTGCTTTTTGTGGTTTCAGTTACCCAAGTTATTGAGGTCCAAAACTACTAAATGGAAAATTCCAGAATAAACAATTCATGACTTTTAAATTGTGCACCATTCTGAGTAGCATGATGAAACTTCATGCTCTGTTGGAGATATAAATCACCCCTTTGTGTAACATATCCACACTGCACATGCTACCCTCCCATTAGTCACTCAGTAGGCACCTAGAGCATCAGATTTACTGTTGAGGTATTGAATGCTTATAGTCAAGCAATTATTTACTTAATAATGGTTTCCGAGTGCATATGTAGTAATGCTGGCAATTTTTTTTCAATATATCATTACAATTGTTTTATTTTGTCATTAGCTATTTTTGTTGATCTCTTACTATGCCTAATTTAGATTAAATTTAAGCATAGGTATGTAAGTACAGGGTTCTCCTCATAGGTTAAGTTCTCCATAAGGAGTCTTGGGATTATCCATCTCAGAACAATACCTTTTGTTCTTTGTGGATAAAAGTAGAAACATTTTCCTTCCATTTGTAAGAGGCTATAGAGGTTAGGACACAGATATACCTTTGGGACCTATTATCAGCCTATGTTTGCTCCCCATTCCCTTCCCCTTCTCTTCCAACTCAGGAAAGGGCTGGCTTTTAAAAGACACATCACAGTCTCAATTTTGATGAGCTAACAGAACAAGAGATTGCCAGGCATGGTTGGTCACGTCTATAATCTGAACTACTTGGGAAGCCATATGTAGGGTGATCACAGGCCAGCCCTAACTAAAAACAAAACAAACAAAAAAGAGACCCCATCTGAAAAATAACTAAAGAAAAGAAGGCTGGGGGCATGGCTCAAGTGGTAGAGCACCTCCCTAGTAACATAAGGCCCTAAATTCAAACTCCAGTACCCCCTCCAAAAAAAAAGAAAACAAAAAAAATAAGATGTCCATGTGATGTATGTGATGTACTTAATTAGATGTACAACCTACTAATTTAAAAATAAATACAACATCTAGAAAATATAGAGGAATGTGCTTTTGCTACTTCTCCCCTTCCTCTGAAGGAAAAGGAAATTTTCTTTCTGTATTTGCTTAACTTTTTAACAGTCTTTCAAAAAGGCCTTAAAGGGCTGAGAAAAGAAAATTTACTTAAAATTTTTATCTGAGTTTTAGAAATCCAAGAAGATAAGGAGTACTTTAAAATCTGTGGTGTTTATTTAAAAAAAATACAAACAATACCTTTTGTTCTTTGTGGATAAAAGTAGAAACATTTTCCTTCCATTTGTAAGATAAGTTTTTAGGACCAGAGGACCAGACCCTGCCTGGTATGAGTGGGCCACTCTTAGCTCTCTTCTGCTGTCTCTTTTTCAACAGCAAAGATACATCACAGCCCAGGACTCTAAGATACAACTGTTCCTATCACTACTCCCTTCCTTCAAACTTGTATGTCTTGAGCCCCATGTGAGCTCCTGTCCTACCGACCTAACTGGGGATGACTGGAGATGCAGAAAAGACAAAAGATAGGCACAAAGCCGGTGTCAGGTGTGCTGGGTGCTCAGATGGAGACGCACAACAGCATAACTTTTCACTTCTCTTTTTTTACTTTGCTTCTTTTCTCTATTCCTTAAAACCTTACTTTTCTCTATTCTTTAAAGCCTTACTTCTTTTCTATTCTTTAAAGTCTCAGTCCTCCAACTTGCACTGTCCCATGTTTCTTCCAATCTCTAGCATAACTCCTAAAGTTTAGGTCCTTAGACTCACAGACACACAGCAGCAGCCACCTGCAGTGTCAGCAGTAGCAGCCAGCCAAACCAAAACCAAATCCTCCTTCAGCAAGTCTTTTATATACAGGGGCAAACAAGGAGGTGGAGCAATAGTTCTCAGGGAGGGGAGTGACAGTGTAACAAGAGAAACCTTTGATGGCTACTCTCTGAATGTAGCTGTGCTGCTACATTTTGCTATGTCAAACTCTTATATTCTTCTCATACTCCACTCCCCACCATCTGGATCGTGGGATTCTCCCCACAATCAGCATATCTAGAGTCTAGTCTGAGCACAGTCATCCCTCAGTATCCAAAGGGAATTGGGTCCAGGATCTGCAGATACCAGGATCTTTGTATATATTAGTCCCTTACATAAGATGGTGTAGCATTTGCATAAAACCTATGCACCTCCTGTATGCTTGAAACCATGTCTAAAACACTTGTAATACCCACCACAATGTAAACTTTATGTGAATAATTGTCATACTGTATTGTTTAGGGAATGACAAGAAATAGTTTGTACATGTTCAATATGGACCCAAATGTTTTTCTGAATATTTTCAGTCTGCAGTAGGTTGAATCCATGGGTGTGGAAGCAGAACCTATGGATATGGTTAGAGAGCTGCATATATATTGAGATGATTAAAACCTTTCCCCCCAAAGCATTACCATCCTCAATTCATTTGTGTAGTTCCATGTTTCTGGAGTTGGAAATGAAAAAAGGTTTCATGTCTAGTATCTGGTTCCAACAGAATAAAGACCTAAAACTGGATCCCTCATTTCAGTCTTTGGAGCCAAATCTGCACGTTCAGCCACTTGGTTGGGTGTTTCTGTCCATTCTGCAAGGTAGCCAGCAGACCACTTATGAAGGCAAAACATCACCTTGTGGTGGAGCTGGGTAGACAGGGGCTCTGTCATGGCTCTAGTCTCTTCCCAGGGAATTGATCAGGCAAAGTACAGGGACAGAAATTGCATGTGGTACCATTTATTTATAAGCCTGTTCTTATCCAGACTGAAGAACAGACTTTACTCAGAATAAATGGCTTTTACCTCCCTTTTTGATCAAAATTTTTACAGCAAGAGCTGTAAATACATGGTGTCAGATGAAGTGAGGGTCCCATAGCCTCCTGCCTGTTTACTCTTCCTACACACCTCCCTTTTCTCTATGTTTCTTCTCCAAGGCACCTGTGCTTTACAATCATGAGGAGAACTTAAAAATATATATACTGATACTCTTTGCCCAAATTTTGGGATACACTTATATTAATGAATTATTCATTGTTTATCTGAAATTCTAACTTAACTGGCTGTCCTTTGTTGTTATTTGCTAACTCTGGGAGCCCTAGTAAGGTCACTTCACAAACCAGTGAAATCAGAATCCCTTGGGATAGCTCCTGGGACTAAGAAATTTCAAACCTGCTCCCCAGGCAATTCTACTGCTAGCTGCAGCTGAGAACCACTGAAGGTAGAGCTGTTTTTCTCATGTAGAGTCCCTCATCTAATCCTCACCAAGTCCTGTAATTTTTTGCCCTCCCTCAAGGTAAACTCTGCACACTCCTGTAAAGCATTTAGTCTCTTCCATCAATCAGCTTGTCTAAATTTTATCTAATTTTTCATTAACTTCACCCAAGGGAAAGGCTATCTAAGGTAGTGGAAGTGTTGATGCCCAAGACAGAAAACATAGAGCTGGAGACTCCTTCTCATTGTCAGAGTTGGAGATATTTTTAAATATTCCCTGACTTAATTACTCCCATCCAGGAAGAGAAGAGAACACATATCCATATCAATTTAGTTACCATCCCCTGAATGAATCCTTCCCTTTTTTCTTTCAGGTCTACCTACTGGTAAAAAACTGTTGGGAGGAAGATCCAGAGAAGAGACCAGATTTCAAGAAAATTGAGAACACTCTGGCCAAGATATTTGGGTATGGCAGAAATTTTTACTTTTCTTCACCAATTTTGGATTTTCCAGTAGTTGACATGCAGTAGCACCAACAAATAAAAATGCCTCTTCCAGTGAAAAATCTCGGACTGTGACCAACACCTGTCTCATAAAATTAAAATGATGGAGACTAACATTCCATTTTCTCAGGGACATAATCACTTGAAAAGTTAAATACTCAAGGTTCAAACTTGTCTGGTTAAAAAATAAGTTCTGACCAATCACAAATTTTTCTGTTCAAAATATGGTTTCCAGACCCTTCTGCAGGTAATTAGGATTTAGAAGTCTATCATGTGTCCTGATTATCAATAAAGCCTCTAGATATCTCTTAAGATTAGCACATTCTTAAGATCGTAAAAGTTACCAGCTTTAGTGTTACATACTGAAGATTTGTGTCATGAATCAGGTAATTCAAAGTCAAAGCAAAAGTAGCACACAAATTATCCAGTAAGATTGAATTCTACATGTCTCATGTTTTCAGCTAACACATTGCAGATGGGGAAAAGAACAGTGAATTAAGAGTTGGGAGCTCCAGTTTCCACACTAGAATCTGATAATAGCCTGCAGTGGGACATGGGACCAAACACTTCCCATCACTGGGTGTTGATGTTCTCATTAGTAAAATTGGACCGAACAAGATGATTTCTACATTCCTTCCAGTCCTAACGTTCTGTAGTTCTCATTGGGTCAAAAAAATCAGATACTTAATGAGGCTAAAAGCCCAGGGCTGGCTATGATAAAGTTAATGAGAGTGTGGTCATTGACTCGGAGAACTGAGCTGTCAGGTGTGCGAATGGGGCAGGAAGTAATAAAGGATTTAATTCTTGCCTCTTCTTCACAAACTTGTTACTAAGATCAGATGAGACTATACAATGACAGATGAAATTCATGAAGACAAACAGGGCCCCTGAACTTAGCCTTGGATGGGTTGGTGGCTCTCAAACCTGGCTACATGTTGGAGTGAACTGATGAGCTTCCAAAGTGCTGAACTCTGAGTTCTACCCCAGGGAGCCTGATATAAGGGTACAGGCAGGCATCAGTGGGGCTAATAGCTCCCCAGGTAATTAAGATGTGCAGCTGAGACTTTTTTAATTGAATCCAATGATACTAGAGTGAAACAATCCATCTTCATCCCTCCCACCTGCTCCTCACTTATTCTACCCAGCACTAGGTGGGGTCCAGAAAGAATCCTCTGACAGCTTATTAAAACTTGCAGTTTCTTTTTTTTTTAATTTTTATTGTTTTATTATTCATATGTGCATACAATGCTTGGGTCATTTCTCCCCCCTGCCCCCACCCCCTCCCTTACCACCCACTCTGCCCCCTCCCTCTCCCCCATACCCCCTCGATACCCAGCAGAAACTATTTTGCCCTTATCTCTAATTTTGTTGTAGAGAGAGTATAAGCAATAATAGGAAGGAACAAGGGTTTGTGCTGGTTGAGATAAGGATAGCTATACAGGGAGTTGACTCACATTAATTTCCTGTGAGTGTGTGTTACCTTCTAGGTTAATTCTTTTTGATCTAACCTTTTCTCTAGTTCCTGGTCCCCTTCTCCTATTGGCCTCAGTTGCTTTTAAGGTATCTGCTTTAGTTTCTCTGTGTTGAGGGCAACAAATGCTAACTAATTTTTTAGGTGTGTTACCTATCCTCACACCTCCCTTGTGTGCTCTCGCTTTTATCGTGTGCTCAAAGTCCAATCCCATTGTTGTGTTTGCCTTTGATCTAATGTCCACATATGAGGGAGAACATACAATTTTTGGTCTTTTGGGCCAGGCTAACCTCACTCAGAATGATGTTCTCCAATTCCATCCATTTACCAGCGAATGATAACATTTCATTCTTCTTCATGACTGCATAAAATTCCATTGTGTATAGATACCACATTTTCTTAATCCATTTGTCAGTGCTGGGGCATCTTGGCTGCTTCCATAACTTGGCTATTGTGAATAGTGCCGCAATAAACATGGGTGTGCAGGTGCCTCTGGAGTAACCTGTGTCACAGTCTTTTGGGTATATCCCCAAGAGTGGTATTGCTGAATCAAATGGTAGATCAATGTCTAGCTTTTTAAGTAGCCTCCAAATTTTTTTCCAGAGTGGTTGTACTAGTTTACATTCCCACCAACAGTGTAAGAGGGTTCCTTTTTCCCCCCATCCTCGCCAACACCTGTTGTTGGTGGTATTGCTGATGATGGCTATTCTAACAGGGGTGAGGTGGAATCTTAGTGTGGTTTTAATTTGCGTTTCCTTTATTGCTAGAGATGGTGAGCATTTTTTCATGTGTTTTTTGGCCATTTGAATTTCTTCTTTTGAGAAAATTCTGTTCAGTTCACTTGCCCATTTCTTTATTGGTTCACTAGTTTTAGGAGACTTTAGTTTTTTAAGTTCCCTATATATTCTGGTTATCAGTCTTTTGTCTGATGTGTAGCTGGCAAATATTTTCTCCCACTCTGTGGGTGTTCTCTTCAGTTTAGAGACCATTTCTTTTGAGGAACAGAAGCTTTTTAGTTTTATGAGTTCCCATATATCTATGCTACCTCTTAGTTGCTGTGGGCTGGGGTTCCACTGAGAAAGTTCTTACCTATACCTACTAACTCCAGAGTATTTCTTACTCTTTCCTGTATCAACTTTAGAGTTTGTGGTCTGATATTAAGATCCTTGATCCATTTTGAGTTAATATTGGTATAGGGTGATATACATGGATCTAGTTTCAGTTTTTTGCAGACTGCTAACCAAAAACTTGCAGTTTCTTAATCCTGTGCCTAGCAATGGGTCTGGGTAAGACTCAGAAATATACTGGATTTTTAACAAGTATCCCTCCTCACTCCAGGGGATTAGGATATAAGCCACTTTCTCCAGAAAGCAGAAGTGGCAACTTGTAAATGTTATTGTAGTGATGAAATGGCCGTGGTTTGTCAGCACCTGCCACTGTGCTCTCACACGTTAGGAACATCATCTCTGAGTCACAGGACGCCAAGAGAACTCAAGGTGTCTCTGCCCTGGGCTCTACACTGACTTACCTGTGTCACACAAAACTAGCATCTTATCTCTGCCTCCTGTTCTAACAAAATAATCCAGAGATAGGTTTTTGCTGTAGGACCCTGGCTCAAGGTTTTCCTTTACTGCAAATTGCATATTATTAAAATTTTAGAAAATGTGAATGAGTAAGCAAGAAAGTAAAAATATCTGTTTTATAGTCGATGATCACTAGGTGTTCAAAAAATAAAATGGGGCTTCTAATTTTTGCTATTTTTATAAACTGACTTTTTCATTGAATAATATAGAGGGAGCATCTTTCTGTGTATTCAACTATCCTAATTTGCATTAGTGTTCCATTAATGTTGCATTGCACATAATATTTACACTATGCTTTTATTGCACCTTTAGGTTATTTTTAAATGCTTGCTCTGTGAAGGATGTTGTGGCTTTCTATGTAGATAACTTTGAACTCATTAATGCTTGTTTCCTTAGGATAATTCATAGCTGATTTGATGAGCAGGTAGATATTAAGCATCTTTAAAGTTTGTGACACATTTTACAGTAATCTGGAGTATTCCCTCCTGTGTTGATAACCATGATTCTAACATTTGTTTTCTCTTTTTAAAAGACTTTCCCTATTTCTTTGATTTCTCCTAACAACAATTTTTTTTGTTTCCTGACCTTTTGATTTTTCTTTGTTTAATTCCCCATCCATCATTTTTTAAGTGTTCACGTTTTCTGAATAATGTGTAAGCACTCTTTGTCTATTACTACCTACAGCCTTTTTCATGACCAAAAAAATGAATCTTATATGGATACTTTGATCCGACGTCTACAGCTATATTCTCGAAACTTGGAACATCTGGTAGAGGAAAGGACACAGCTGTACAAGGCAGAGAGGGACAGGGCTGACAGACTCAACTTCATGTTGCTCCCACGGTAAGGCAACTTCTTCAAGGATGTGGAAACCCATGGTTCCACAGGTGGACTTCATGGCTTAAGACTGAAGGCATCAACCTTCCTATCTAGCATTGTTGTTGGTGTGTTGTATAGTATTGTGTTCTTTGGCATATTCTTTATTTTTTCCAGTTTTTCTTCCAACTCCAGACTTAAATAGACTCAGTGTAAGAATGTAAGGTTAATGAAAATCAAATTTATAAAATATACTTTAGTAAGATTGCATTATTTCTTTTTTTTTCCTTTACTGTTGTTCTGAGTGTAGGTACAATGTGCATTTACAAAGCTTCTTACAATGTATCAAATATATCATACTTGAATTCACCCTTCCACCACTCTCCTTCATCCCTCCTTTTCCCCCAATTCCTGGAACAGGTTCAACAGGTATCATTTTTGCATTTACGTAAATGTGTACACATTATTTGCACCTCATTCACCCTCCTATACTTTCCCCACCACCTGCCCCTCCCACTGGTGCCAAGCCCTCCCCCTCCCGGGCATATTCTTCACCAGATTATCGGATATAAAAATGCCTGTAGCTTGCTAAGTCTTATTCTCATTTGCACTCTGAATACCTAAAAGAAAGAGGTCATTTTCCAATGACCGTGTGGTGTCACAGGAGTGTGGACTCTGCATGGACCACCCTGGATTCTAACACCTCTGTACCACTTTTACAAAGTCTATGACTTTAGACCAGTCACTGTCTGTCTTGCCTCAATTCCTCAATCTCCAAAAGGAAATTAAAGTTTGCCAGTGGAATGCATGAGCTGTAAAATGCTTTCCAGGACTAAGTATTAGTTCTTTGCTTTCTTCTTTACACCACAAGTAGAATCCAAGTTACAAGAAGTAGGAGTTGTCTGCAGTAGAGGAGGTGGGGGAACACATCAGATGTCTTACTACCACGAAGGCATCTACAGGCTGACCTCTGCTTTGTGAAGCAATATCACAGCCATGACAGAGAGAAAGGAAGTAAGATTGAAATCCCCAAACAGCTTAATGTTTCCAAGTGTTGCACTCAGGTGATAACTAAGGAATATTAGGGTAAGCAAGGAATTAAAATGTGAAGAGTTGGCAAATCGGGTTGGTCCACCTGGAAGAGGCTAGAACCCTATATGTTCACTTCAGGGATGGTAGTTTTTAGCTGAGCTCCATAAATGTTTATTCTATCATGCACAATTCCTTGCCTGGCGTTCTATGCCTAGTTGAAAAACCACACACACAACATCCTGGCTGTCTGACTGCCTTCCCAGGTTTCAGTATCTGTGGTTTTAACCAATAATTTCATTCAGATGGTTCGAAACAGCTGGCTTAGCACCTCAGCCTCTTTCCTAGCTTTGGTCTCATAAGTCCCTTTGACCACTAGATGGTAAATGGTTTTGGACCACCAGAGGTTTTGAAAAGGCGCCAGTCTCTTCAATAGCTACATATACCATGACTCCAGGAAACACACTTTGATTACCTATGTGAAAATCCCTCATATTTGCAAAACAAAGTTAAAATATACATGAATAATAACTAGAAGTCAAAAGAAAGACTTGTAGCAAAAGAATAAATAAACCTCAGATGGTAATGTAGAAACCGGATATCATACATGTTTACGTTTATGTGACCAGTACCTTGGGGTTTTGAAATAGTAAAATAGAAGTTTTTCTTCTGTGACAAGCCTTTCTCTGTTTTCTGTGACAAGTCTTTCTCTGTTTTCTAACTCCATCTGTGTCGGCAACAATCTGTTCTCAAAGCTCACCATGTTAAGTTATACCCTTTCCTCCATTTTTACCAACATTAGCGTCTTTCTCTGGGTAATGTGCTGTTTTCCAAACTCACCTAACTTCCAATATAAGCAGTAAAAATCTAAGGACAAAAAAGGCAGAAAATCCAATGTAATCATGACATCCTTCTAACCTCCAAAATGCTCTGCACTTTATACCTGGCAAGCCAACAACTACTACCCCAGAACTACATCTGCCACAACAAATAGGTGTTTTTCTAAGTTGTGCAACTGCACCAATTGAGCCAAATAGAAAGTTCTCAAATGAATGTTTCACAGCCTTGTGGCTGATTGGCTGGCTGTGTGTTTTCTGGGAGGCCAGACATACTGCCTTTGCTATAGTCAGCACATCTCTCAATCTTCCCCAGCTCCCTGAATATCCATGGCCTGGCTTGTGGAAGAAGTGTGGGATAATGAAAAGACTGAAGGACAGGATATCACCAAGTTCTAATTCCAGCTCTGTCTTTAGTGGGCTGTATGTTCCTAGGAAATTCACACTTCCTCTGGAAGCCTTAGCTTTTTCATCTGTAAAAGGAATTATTCTCAATGGCTGCTGTGGCACCTCTGAACTTTGGGGTTCTGATTTTAATGGTTCTTTATTTAGGTTGACTCCAAAGTGTTCCCCAGGGTAGACAGAAAGCACCCACCCTCATGTCAGCCCCCACTCTTTTTTTCTCAAAGGAAGCCTGGAGTCCATTCTTGTGATTCTTTTAATCTTCAGTCTGATATGTTGCTCTTTAAATCTCTTCAACAAAGCTATTCTAAGTTGCTTCTCTTTGACATCTCCAGTTCTACCGTTGTAACTTGTTTACATAGTGATTGACTTGGTTTTCACAGGACCCAAATCCAGGTCAAAATGTACCAATGAAATTCTGGCTTAGAATATATATGTCAAAATTAATTTAAAATACATTATTCTTTCAAAGTGATATTAAGCAATACCATGTTAAACATGCCAAGGAAGCAAAACTATTGACTTTGATGAGAAAATCAAATTTGGCAGCAGCCATAGTGAGTCAAGCTCTCCATCTCTGCTTCTTGATTTGTAAGAAGCTGATTACCAATAAGAAGGTAAAAAATGAGCAGGCATGTATATGCATTAGAATTATATAGGTATTAAGTTTATGTGAATATATGTATTAGGGTTAATAACCAAATACTAAGTTAAGACTGAATCTTCTTATATTCTTCTCAGTTCAGATACATGCATTATATGTCCATGTGTGCAAAGTGTTCCTATGTACAGTGTATGTAACCTATTTTTGCTTCTTGGATACTTGCTGGCTTTCACTGAAAATGTCAAATTCTCAATAGTCCTGGTGGACAATCTAAATGTTTATGTAAGACAGGAAATACGTATGGAAGTTGAAGGCATTGTTTTTCCTTCCTCATCTAGGCTAGTGGTTAAGTCTCTGAAGGAGAAAGGCATCGTGGAGCCAGAATTATATGAGGAAGTTACAATCTACTTCAGTGACATTGTAGGTTTCACTACTATCTGCAAGTACAGCACCCCCATGGAAGTGGTGGACATGCTTAATGACATCTATAAGAGTTTTGACCATATTGTTGATCACCATGATGTCTACAAGGTAACTGCTTCACCTAACAGGCTGAAACAATTATATAGTTCAAGGTCACCCGAACCTGAAATGTTTGTTCCTTTTATTACTCTTGTCATCTCTAATTTAACATTTAATGAAATAGTAGTTGAATCTAAACTGAAAGGGAAGAGAAGTAGAAGGACTGGAAAGGTCAGATATCCAAATTACCACTTAACTTTAAGAAGCAGCACAAAAGAAACAAATTTCAGCAGGAATGGATTTTAAGTACTACATTTAGAGAAAATGACATGCTTTCAAATTCCCTCCAAAAAAAATGGACAGTGTTTAGGTTGATTACAAATGGAGCAGAGACACTGGAGTTATAAATTTAAAACAAAAAGAGCACCATACTTCAAGAGCATGTCTTATATGTCTTGGAGGAGGTTATAATTATTTTGGTTAAATAAAATATAGAAAATGATAAGTGCTAAATATTACTTTTCTGTTAATTAAGTTATTCTTAAAATTACATAGAACCAATCAGATTATTTAAACATTTACAGAATTACAATTCATATAATTATGAAGTACTTTAATATGACTAAAGACCTTTATAGCTGTTTTATCATCTATTTAACTACCCTATTAAAAAAAAAAACCCTAAAGAAATTGACAAAGAATTGGACTTAAACTGGCCCCAGAAAAAGATGTACAGGACTTTTTTCATACTAAGTTCCCAAACCTTTCTTATGTTTGACATATGATTAACACTTTTGTTTAATTTCTGTGTCTTTTTTTGGTTTATTTATTCATTTATTCATATGTGCATATATTGTTTGGGCCATCTCTCCCCGCTGCTCCCCGCCCCCTCTTTCTGTGCCTTTTGAAGGAGCAGACTCACTAATGAGAAAGTATTTCCACAGGTGGAAACCATTGGTGATGCCTACGTGGTGGCTAGTGGTTTGCCCAAGAGAAATGGCAATAGGCATGCAGTCGACATTTCCAAGATGGCCCTGGATATCCTCAGCTTCATAGGGACCTTTGAGCTGGAGCATCTTCCTGGCCTTCCAGTTTGGATTCGCATTGGAGTTCATTCTGGTACGGAGTTAAGCATCTTAGCAAATGGGGACCAACTAAATCAGAAAACATGGAAGTCTTCATATGTAGTTGATTTTCACATAAAATTTACTCTTCATTCTGTGTGCCAAGTGTGGGGTCCTGTTATACTTCTTGACACATTTAGACCCAGTCCTTAGAGAGCACCAGGAACAACACCTTACCAGCACTTTTCATGCCTGGGTGGATAAATACCAACAAAAAGCTCTGGACTTACCCTAAGTCATCATCTCTGCTTCTCTCCTCCCCATTTCTTCCCTCTTCACAGTCCCAACTTCTGTGTATTTTTTCCTTAAAATATTTATAGTATCTAATTGGATTTGATTATCTATTGGGCTAAAAATAGCTTGTCAAATTCCTATAATACTTATATGGCTCCACTATAGTGGTACAGAAAGTACATGGATCAGTTCAAAGACAATGACAGTTTCATAGCCTTGTTAAAAGAAAAATCTTTAGGCAGAATAACAGAATTTATTTGAGCAAAAAATGATTCACAAATTGTAGCCCTCAGAACCAGAAGGGATTTAGAGAGCCCCACTCATTAATTTGGGAAGGCAGTATCCATAGACAGAAAACTGAAGTGAGGCCAAGCGTGGTAGCATACAGCTGTGCTGAGGCAGGAGGATGGAAAATTTGAAGCCAGAAGGAGCTACGTAGTGAGATCCTGTTTCAAAAAAAGAAAAGAGCGAGGTCAGCCAACTTCAGAAGACCAAAAATCATATGTTCTCCCTCATATGCAGACTTTAGATCTAGGGCAAATGCAGCAATGTGGTTGGACTGGGACCACATGACAAGGGGAGAGCACATTTGGGTGATATAGAAATAGGTGGAAAACCAAAACATGAAAGCATTTGATGTCCCCACTCCAGAGGAACTAATACAGAAACCTTAAAACGACAGGTTATCATGAGAAGGGGATCAGTAACCAGGGTAAAGATCAGTTAGAGATGAATCAACTTGGGTCATAACATGTGTACATGAAAGCAATGCTAGGAATATTTCTGTATAGCTATCCTCAACTCAACTAGCAAAAACGCTTTGTCTTCCTTATTAGGCTTGTGTCTTTTCTTCAACAAAACTAGTGATAAAGGCAGAAAAGGACCTGCCTGGAACTGAGGGAGGAAGGGGGGAGAAGGTGGGGGAGGGGGGCAGGGGGGAGAAATGACCCAAACAATGTATGCACATGTGAATAAAAGAATAACAAAAATTTTTAAATTAAAAAAATAAATTTAAAATTTTTTTAAAAAAGAAAAGAGAGAGAGAGAAAGAGAAAGGAAGGAAAGAAAGAAGAAAAAAGAAAAAAAAGGAAAGAGATGTAAGATGAGCAAAAGAAAGGGAGGGAGAGAGGGTAAGGGAAGAAAGGAGAAAAGGATGTACAGAAAATACCTGATTGGCTACAGCTCCATGCTTGCCATATTTGGGCATGATATGATCCATTGGCAACCTGTGATTGGCTGATGCTCTGCTGCTATGAGTAGCTGAGACTCAGGTATTTGTTACAAAAGTATATTTCTAAATTAGGCTTTCAGTTTGTTTAGGACCCAAGCTAGGTTGTAGTTGGTTACATAGCGACTCAAGGTGGGAGGCAGTTTCTGGCCAAATTTACTTTAACAGCCTTGACACAGAGATTTGAGATTTGCTGCAGGTATTACAAAAAAACATAGTTGGAGAGGGGTTCAAATGTAATTTCTATGAACACTTTGCAAGGCACAACTGTCTTTGCGGTTTCCAAAACAAATAATAATATAGCCCCTTTTAGAAAAATCCTAGGACTCCCTGAAAATTCATTACTTCCCAAGCTGACTCACTCCAGTATTGTAAAGCTGTAATTGTTAAGACAGTTTTTTCTGTGTTAAATCACATCTATATAATTTTTTATCATTGCTCCTTTTTCTACCCTCTAAGCCTTTCAGAAGACCCAAAGTAAGAAAATCTAAAAGATCACCCAAGCTTTGTGGCAAGGGTCAGACAACTGCATTTGCTAAAGTCGTCCGGACCTATAGGGCCTGGCACAGAGCCTGACAGTAAATATCTGTTGATTAGAAGTGAATTGATGAGACTCTCAAAGTGACAATAACTAGAAGTTAAAAACTGCTACCGTATCTTTGATAGCCAGGAACGCAGCTGGGCCATCCTCAATCAGCCCAGCAAATGTCACAGATGTTCCCATAGCTACACGAGGGAACTTCAGGCCACTGAAGCACCAGATTGTTCCTTTTCTAGCCCATCCTAAGTTACCAGATGGGGAGGAAGGGTTAGCAGCAAGAATGACTGAACCAAGTTGGGAGAATGGCGCTCTGGGGTTCTGCTGGTCTCTTTTCCTCTGTGACTTGCTCAGTGTCTGGACTGAACACCAAGGCATGATCACACTGGGCTGGCATGAGAGGAGCTACTAGCCACCACTAGGTACCTTAGGAGTTTAGGCCTAAGAAATTGGGCAGCTGCAAAGTTACTGACAATTGAGAAGAAGATACACTATCTGGAGATTTGTCTACTATAGGCCCTTCCCAGCTGTAGCACTCATTTTTGAAGTAAGGAGTCACTAGTCAACAGACTTACCAGTCCTAATGTAGAGCCTGGTGTAGTTGGGGAGCTCAGAAAGCTGAAACTGCCTCTGTCAGGCACTAGTGACTCACACCTGTCACCCTAGCCCCTTGGGAGTCTGAGATCAGGAGGGTAGAGGCCACCTGGGCAAAATTTTGTAAGGCACCATCTCAGCAAATAGCTGGACACCTCTCATCCCAGGTATGGCAGGATATATAAAACAGAAGGATCACAGCCTAGGCAAAAAGTGAGACTGTATCTCCAAAATAATCTGGGCACAAAGGGCTGGAGGAGTGGCTCAAGCAGTGAAGAACCTGCCTAGCAAGCACAAAGCCCTGAGTTCAATCTCCAATACCACCCAGAAACTTTTGCAGTTTCTGAGTTAATCTTTAACTCCTTGCACTCAGTCATCCCACACAAATACCTGACTAAACAACCCTCCTTTCCTGCCTGATATGCTGCAGTGCAGTCTTGCCTTGGCTTTTGTCCTGCTTGTTAGAACATCCTTGTGCCACAGGCCTTCTCCAGCCAGTGGGATTCACACGGCCCATGCTTAGGGAAGATTATTCAATGTCCTTGTCTTCTGGGTCTTCCATTGTAATGCCACCAATTCCAGAAATGCCACCCTAAATAAATATAAAGCAAACCTGGGCCATTGTATTTTCAAGTCTATGACTCCAGGAGTCCAGAGTTCAGGGTTGTGTGGTTTGGTCCAGTGAGCAAGCAATGGGATCACCTTTACCTTTCCTGAGAACCTTGTCTTTAAAATATTGAGAACTTTCCATTTTCTCTGAAGGACTTTTTTCTTTCTTCTTAGGGAGGGGGGATTTAGACAGGGTTTCACTGTGTAGCCCAGATTGGCTTCAAATCTGAGATCCTCCCTCAGTCTCCTGAGCAGTGGGATTAGCTGGGATTATAGACACATCACCACACCCTGCTTCTGGATGCTTTCTTGTTCAGTGAAAATGTAACTTTTCCTTGCTAGATCAACAACTTTCTGAAAGCATGCATTGAGTAACCATGCTTCCCTTGGGTACATCCACTTCAAGCAAAAGTCGCAGCTCACATTTCTCCATGACGTGAAGGATTCAGCACAGTGACCCTGAGAAGATGCCTCCCCATCTTAGCTCCACTCTGCACTTTCCCCTGTGTCTACTTCCAGCTTTCTGTCCATTTCAGGTCCCTGTGCTGCTGGAGTTGTGGGAATCAAGATGCCTCGTTATTGCCTATTTGGCGATACTGTCAATACTGCCTCCAGGATGGAATCCACCGGCCTCCGTAAGAAGGACGATTATGGTTTTCCTTGGGGGACCAAGATTCTATCTTCAGCAGAGGGCAGTTGTAGAATTCAGCACACAACAAAATGCAAAGATGCAGAGCAATCCTTCACATTGGCTGGACATGATCCAGTGTCACTCATCTCCTTGTTACATTTGTTTTTTTGTTGTTGTCGAATATTGATAATTATTATAGTCTTCCTTATTGGCTCAGTTTTAGACTGTTTCTGTATTTTTGACTCTTCAAAAATGAATTCAGGCATGTTCTACCTAGAATAGTTATGAAGCTTAGCAGAGATCCATGTAAGCTAAAAATAATGCAGTGGGATAAATACAGACTGTAAATGCTGGTTCGAGTTCCTACTTCCCTTTGTTTTTGTTTGTTTGGTTGTTTGGGGGGTTTTGTTTGGTTTTTTGTTTTTTTGTATTTTTTTGTACATAGGGTCTTACTATGAAGCCCAGGCTGGCCTCCTACTCCTGATCCTCCTTCTTCTACCCCCTGAGTGATGGCATTACAGGCATGTACCACCATACCCCTAGCTAGGACTTCATTCATTTTAGTAAAGAAAAATATTTAGGTATTTATTTTATACAAAGATGTGTATTTCATTTGCTTGAAAAGATAAGAGGCAAATGTGCTTCATGTAGAAGATTCAATAAATACTGGTGATAGTGAAATACATGATAGAGAGGAAGAAGCATCAGCCAGTGACATGGTCGAAGGAGACAGGGTGGTATTTTGGTATGCAAGTATGTACTGGAAAAATTGTAGTACAAAGAAAAGAATAGGCTGGTCATAGTACACATGACTATGATTTTAACACTTAGATGGCTGAGGTGGGAGGATCACAGGTTTGAAGCCAGTCTGGGCTACAATGCAAGACCCTATCTCAAATAAGCAAATAAAATAAGCAACTAAAAAGAAAAGAATAAGGTGGGAGTCAGACAAAATTGAGATAAAATCATCACATTAATCACTGTCTGTATGAGTTGGGGGGAAGTTACTTGATCTTTCTAGGCCTCAGAAAGATGAAGATGTAAATTGAGGATCAGGTTCCAACCTTGCTGGGTCTATTTCTGGAAGGAATTGGGATGATGTTATGTTACTCATGTAGCAATCCTCTAGCACATGGCAGGTGACAGTTTGTGGCTGCCATAATTCTTACTATTGTTATTGTTATTATTGTATCAGGCACCCATAGTGAGAAAGGTGCTGTACAGCCATGGACCTGTGACTACAAATGCCCTTGCCACTTGTTTTTCAAAAGGATAAGAGTGTTCCAGAAGAGGAAAGTTTGAGAAAACCAAGACCCTGCATTTTTATCTTGTCCCCAGCACTTTAGCTATTGCCTTAAACTTTAGCATGGGAACCCCAAACCAAATTCCAACCCCCAAGCTTTGCACTACAAGCCCCGACCCAAAACTCAGCCCCAGTGACTTCACTCTGAGATGGAATGAGACTTGATGGACACACCCAGAAATCTCCATCACTCAGAACACTGAAACACAGCACCTTCCCTCCTTCTTCCCAGTGTGATAATATTCCTTATGACTGATGTTATCTTTAAGGAGTCTTTTGCTAAAATAGCCATATGTGGTTCTCTTTGATTTAGGATAGTTGCTTCATGTATTGTTGATATCTCGAATCAAAGGGAAACAAATTTGGCCACGTGACAGATTTTACAAAGGTGGAGATTTTCATTTCTCTGTTTTGTATCTCCAGCCCTAAGAATTCACATGAGTGGTTCCACTATTGCCACCCTGAAGAGAACGGAGTGCCAGTTCCTGTATGAAGTGAGAGGAGAAACTTACTTAAAGGTAAGGAATCCACAGAGGTAGTACACAGAACACACTCCCAGGCACACGTGGGCCCCTCCTGCGAGACTTGACCAGGAACGTAGAGGATGATGAACATAAGACATCCATTTCTGCACTCGCCTCTGTGACCTCCAAGTGATCCCTTTGGTGAAGAAATCTTCACCAAAGCACGTGAACTCAGAGCTTTCCTTTATTTCAAATTGCTCCTTGGATATTGAACCATGACTAATATGCTACAGATGGCTATGACCGTCTCCTCTACATATATCCAAACTTTTCCCCCATGTCCTCTCCAACCCCAAGAGCCCAGTCTAGTGCAGGACTTAGTGAACTTGATCAAAACCCCCGTCTCCTCACTTCTCTGTTCTTCCTGCAAGATGCTGCTCACTGAAGTCACCTCTATTGCTTTTATTTTTCTGAAGCTCTCCATCAGTGAGTTGTGAAGTGTGGCCCAAAACACCTGACCTGGCATTATTGTGTGCTTGTTAAAAACACAGGTACCTGGACACCCCGCCAGCCCTGCTATGACTATGGGTGTAGACCAGGAAGTCGTATTTTTCACAAGTATTCTATATACTTGTGATCACACTAAAGTTTGAAGATCACTGCTCTATGTTCCTCATATTTAAAGCAGCTGACCTCCAAAGTCACCTCACATTTAAAACAGCTGTCCTCCAACTGTCACAGTTGGCTTTCAGGCTGCTCTTCAAAAGTTAGTATTACAATCTTCTCACAATTGGTCTGAATCCAGCTACTGCCTATAAGATTTTCTGTTTCCTGGCCAGGCACCAGTGGCTCATGCCTATAAATCCTAGCTAGTCAGGAAGCAGAGATCAGGAGGATCAAGGTTCAAAGCAGCTCTGAGCAAAGAGTTCACGAGACCCTATCTCAAAAAAAACCAACACAAAACAGGGCTAATGGAGTGGTTCAAGTGGTAGAGCACCCACCCAGGAAGTGTGAGGCCCTGGGTTCAAACCCCATAACCACCCAAAAAAAGAAAAAAGATTTTGTTTCCAGTAGACATAGTACTCAGTCCTGTACTCTTTTGTTGCAATTTGAAAAAAGTGTCCTTTCAAGTAAAAGTGTTCTGATGTTACACTCAACTTTTTGAGTCTTCCATAAATGTTTTCTACCCAAGAACATTCCCCTCAAAACAGAAGTAGTTTACAGAGTACTGCATCTCAAACAGAGCCAGAAAATCATCATTTTAAAAAATGATTACATATTTTTAAATGATTTTATATATATATATATATATATATATATATATATATATATATATATATACCTTTTTTTGGTGGCACCAGGATTTGAATTTAGGGCCTCATGCTTGCTAAGCAGGCATTCTACCACTTGAGCCACTCCACCAGCCCATATCTTTTCAAAGATAAGCTGTAGCAAAAACAGTTCCCACCAAGTTTACATTCATTTGATAGCCTCTAGATGAGCCAAATTAATGTCATTTAAGGAGTGCTTATTACAATGTATGTATGTTTATAATTTTCACACTTAAGGTAGGGAAACTGTGGCAAAAGTTTTGTGACAAAACTTTGTTGCTTCTGGGTGGCTCACACATGTAATCCTAGCTATTCAGGAGGCAGAGATCAGGAGGATCAACGTAAGCCAGCCTGGACAAATAGTTCACGAGATGCTATCTTGAAAAAACCCATTACAAAAAAGAGTTGGTACAAGAGTAGGTCAAGGTATAGGCCCTGAATTCAAATCCCAGTACTGCAAAAAAAAAAAAAAAAAAGACTTTGTTGCCAAGGGGATAAAAGAAAATGTAGACAATGAAAACTGGTTGAATTTGTTGGCATAGCCAAATTACAAGTTTTCCTTTACAAGTCAGAATTCCTGTAACGTTGCTATAGTGATATTTTAAAGTATCTTTTTGGGGAAAAGGAAGATCTACTTTGAAAAAAAGCCTGCCTAGTGAGTGAGAGACTTATTTTTTTAAAGACATTTGGAAACAAAAGTTTGTTTAGAGATAACACAAGTCATACAGGAATGTGTGGTGTGGTGAGGTGAAATGCAGAGGTGATAAGCCTCTTGGAAACAGGTCACTGTAGGAACACTGGGTAGAGCTGCAGTGTCTTACAGCCTCCATGGCACCTACATCTTTTGTGTCACTAGGGAAGAGGGACAGAGATGACCTACTGGCTGACTGGGATGAAGGACCAGAAGTTCAACCTGCCAACTCCACCAACTGTGTAAGCTGCTGGGTGTAGTGGGGGGTGGGGGGCGATGGGAGGGAGGGAAGCTTTGTGCATTGTGCTGCCTACAGCCACTTAAGTTAGCTATAGCTTTGCAAGTGGTACTGACATGTTGAATATGACACAGAAGATAACACAGAGGAGAGGTTTCGAACCCTCCCTTCTCCAGCTGCTAGAGCTCAGTGTCCTGAAATCCCATTTCCCTGAGTCCCCAATGACACACGAAAGTCCTTACTTGATTGCCCTGACTGGAACATTGACCTTCCATGAATCAGATGTCTGTTCTCGGTGACATAACTTCCTTGGACTCTGGAGTCATTCTCCCACGGCCATCTCAGGGGCTTCACATGGGAAAGAGGGGAAAAGAGTATATTCTTTCTCAAGGAAAGAACTTGAGAGTTTTGGTTCTTTTTCCATTTATTTTGGTTTGGTTTTTCTGGCACTTTTTCCTTCTGCACACAAGACAGGATTTTTTTTTTTTAGTTGTCTATAGATAGATGATAGAATTCATATATATAAATATATATTATGTAATTCTTTTTGGAGACACTGTAGCCCAGGCTGGCCTCAAACTCTCAGATTTCCTGCCTCAGCCTCCCATGTACTGGGATTGCACCACCATACCTGGCCTAATTATATTTTAAATACCTTATCTCCATTAACATTTACTTAACATATAATATGCTATATAGTGACAAGAATAAAAGTTAAAAGTTAATGAGTCTAAATATGTGCTTCTACCTCTTCTGCCCATTTGCCTGGAATGCACCAGCCATCATCTCGTGCCTCCTGAAAAACTGACTAAAGTCATGCATAAAGTATGATTTAGCTAGGGTTGTGTTCCAGGCCAGCTCAGGAGAGTAGAAAGCAGTTGGAAGTTCATGTTATGCATGTCTGGTTCTTACAAGAGCAGAGTGCGCTGGGGTAAAGACGTTCCTGTCTACCTCTTTTCTGCGGAGGCACCTGATGACGAGGATTCCTCCCCCTGCCCCAAGACCATGGTTCTGGTCTAACATGGAGTCTGTGTTCTCCTTGAGATGAGGAAGACAAAGTGTCAGGTCTAACCAATAGGTCTCGGTTCTCCTAAAGTTGACCAGCTTGTCTTCCAGTGGCCCATTGATAGGTGCTGTGGCATTCAATCTTGCAGCCTTGGCTAAAGTACAGAACCTGTCTTGCAGACGCCTACGTATCAAACCAGAAGATGGCAAGCTACTAGAGATGCCAAGACAACCTAGACTTTTCCTCGGGCATAGAAAACCTGGCTCCTCACCAGGAGGGCCCCAGCCCATTTTAAACTTGGGATCCACCGCCATCCTGAGCAATCCCCAAGCAATAGCTACACCCCTAAGTATGTGTGATACTAATGAGTTTTCAGGGTGCAGGCATTTTAAAATTTTCCTCACTGGTATTAATGGCCTAGGGAGACCTAGGTCCTCTCACCAATGCCTCCAAATGCTAGCAACATGCTGTTTCACTCTGAAGTCGCGTTTCCTCCTGTCATACATTCTGCTCATTCTACAGCCACACATGGGGGATGGCAGGCCTTTAAGCTCATAACAGCAAGGTCATTCTGTATTCTTGGGACTTCCTGTGTCTAGCCTAGAACAGGCACTTAATGAGTAAAATTGGGGAACTGAACCAATGATTCTGGGATTAAGATACATTCTGTGTAAATTATTGAGGGGTTCCTTTTTTTCTCTCCCCTTCCCTCTCTTCCAGGGAGAATCAACAGCGTTTGCAAGCAGAATTCTCAGACATGATTGTCAACTCTTTACAGAAAAGACAGGCTTCAGGAATAAAAAGCCGAAAACCAACCCGGGTAGCCAGTTATAAGAAAGGCACTCTGGAGTACTTGCAACTGAACACCACAGACCAGGAAGACACCTATTTTTAGACCTAAATGAGGTGTCAGGACTTACACAGATTAAATCCAGCTGCACTTAGACAGCAAAAGTCTCCTGAAAGCTTGCATTTTCCTGAGACCTCAATGATTCAGAAGGATGTTTAGCCCACTGCTGTGTCTGGAACACAGCCTTTTTTCATGAGTCAGAGTCACATTCTCAGTGACTTAACTACCTTGTGCTCTGGAGCCACAGTCTCACCGCTGACCCAGGGGGCACCCACCTGGACAAGAGGAAGAAGGAATATGCTATCTAGAATTTGAGGAGACTTTGTTCTTATTCCATTTGTTTTGTTTTTGTTTTTGTTTATTGGCTCTTTTTCCTTCTGTACAAACGAGGATTTTTTAAATTGTCTCAATTATATTTTAGATATCTTATCTTATTAAAATATACTTAACTCATAATTTTTGTAGAAAATACACTGTATATTAAGTAAAAATAAAAGTTAAAAGTTTTCAGAGGCCAGGTATATGTTTCTACATCTTCTACCCATTTTCTTGGAAGGTAGCAGACATCATCTCACACTTGCTAAAAAACTGACTAACCTCCCTCCTCCAGTGAAGCATGAGAAAGCTACCATTGTTGCTCAGGGGTGAGAACTCTGAGGGTCAGGATCACCTACTGCACATGAAGGGATTTGGGGAGTTTAATCAGAGGCTTTAATTTGCAAGGAGAAGTAGTACATGTCTATAATCCCAGCTACTCTAGAGGATCCTGATTTGAGGCCATCTCAGGCAAAAAAAAATTTTGCAAGACCACATCTCTACCAATAAGCCAGGCATGGTGGCAGGCTTCTGTAATCCCAACTACATGGGAGGCCTAAGTAGGGGCATCACCGTCTGAGGCCTGGTCCGGGCAAAAATGCAAGCCCCTACCTGAAAAATAAAGCACAGAAGGGCTAGGGACATGGGAGAGCACCTGCCTAGCAAGCTCAAGGCCCTGAGTTCAAACCACAGTACCACCAAAAACAGAAAACCAAAACCAAACAAACAAACAAAAAAAATTCAGAGGCTTTGCCTTGGTTTGCCCATTTAGCTGTATGGACCTGAGACACAGGCAAGGGTCCAGTTCCTAGACTGCTCTTTTCTTACTGTGAAGTAATCGATGTCTCTAAGCACCTGACGTTTCTCAGATGCAGCCTCTTCATTAAGGGATGCTTGGTGCCATGTGTAACATATATATAACATCCACGTGGACATTAAATCATAGACATGTAGGCTACACCATGATTTTCCAGTATAGAATAACTGGAGTTCTGAAAGGGAAAACCAGATAATCAAACTTCTGGGGAGAAACACAAAGAAAAAATTGTGATGGCAGGCAGAGAGGGATAAAAAGGTATACTGCACATAGAAGAACAAATACTATGTAAGCTAAAAGACAATGGAATGGCATCTCTAGTATTCATAGGAAAAAATTCTATGCCAAGAAAAAAATATATTTCAAAATGATGAAAAAGACTTTCCCCAAAAAAAGAATGTGAGGGTTTATTGCTAATAAATCATTAAAGTTGATCTTTAGGCAGAAAGAATTTGATAGTAGATAGAAACTTGAATCCATACAAAGAAATGAATAATGATAGGCTGGGGATGTAGCTCAGTGGGAGAACACTTGCTTAGCATGCACAAAGTTGTAGGTTTGATACCCAGCACCACAAAAAAGAAGAGAATGGCTAACAGAGTGGCTCAAGTAGTAAGAGGGCCTTTCTAGCAAGTGTCAGGTCCTGAGTTCAAACTCCAATGCCACCAAAAAAAAAAAGAGAGAGAGAGAGAGAAAAGAAAAGAGGAATACTGGCAAAACATAATAGCAGGACTTGTGGTAGAGGAGACCGCTCACTTCATGGCAGACAGGAAGCATGAGGTGGGGCAGGGGGGACCAAAGGGCCAGGGACAAGATATAGTCCCCAAAGGCACACTTCCAAGGACCCACTCCTTTCAACTAGGTCCCACATCATAAGTTTCCATCACCTTCCAATAGCCCACCAAATTATGGACCCACTGATGAGGCCAAAGTCCTCATGATCCGGGCACTTCCCAAAAGCCCCACCTCTGAGCTTTGCTATGTAGGGGACCAAGCCTTCAACACATGAGCCTTTGAGGACATTTCACATCCAAACAATATTAGTCTAATGATAAGTTAGTTTCTCAGAAGATCATGGGTGAGAAATTCTGAAAACACTAAGCGTACACAAAAGTTGGTTAAGTAAATATATGACTGTGAGCAACAGGTTTTTCATTGTCAGAGAAGTAAGTTATAAGTAAGCAAAGGGGGAATGCTGGACTTAACCTTAACAGCTGGATGGATCAGAGGTATTACTGTGAATCGTGTGGACTTTTGAAAGTATACATGTGTGTATACTAATTGGCTGAGAGGACCTGAGAGTAGTGACACCCCAATAACAATGAACACAACTTAGTGCCTTGATTAAAGTTTCTAAATACCATTCTCCAAAAGAAACATGACGCATTAAAGGGCTTTCAAGGTTTTTAAAGAAGAAGCAAATAGCCAGGCACTGGAAGCTCACACCTATAAATCCTAGCTATTTGGGAAGCTGATATTGGAAGGATCATGGTTCAAGGCCAGCCAGGCTAATAGTTCATGAGACCCCCATCTCCAAAAAAACCACAGCAAAATGGACTGGTGGGTGGCTCAAATAGTAGAGCACCTGCTGTGCAAGCACAAAGTCCTGGTTTCAAATCCCAGTCCCACACACAAAAAAAAAAAGCAGGAATCATGTCACCAAACCAGTCTGAAAGAGCTCCCAAGGGTCAAAAATGGGAAAAAATAGTGATAGAATTAAAACATCAAAAATAAGATAAATATCCATGATTCCATACTGATGTAAATAGATAATTAAATATATAAATAAATGATGGGGAAAAGATAACTCTTCCTTACAGGAGAGCCCAATTAATAAACATAGATTAAAGGAAATAGAAAGTGACTGTCCAGATCCTACAGTAATCACTGTTATAAGCAAGACCCACCGGTCAATGCTAAAATTAGTTAATACAAGTATAAAGAGAAACAAGATATTTTTATATGTTCAGATATCTCCCTCAGATGTTTAATATTACAAAGGAACAAACAGTACCTTAAAGAGAAGAAACATGCAGGCAACACCTTAAGCAGATGACAAAGCTCCAGAACTACTAAAAAAGAAAGAATTATTCCTGTCTTTCTGACAGCATCTTTTTTGTAACTGAAGAAGGATCAACAGAATGTGCCTGAGTCTCATGAACTTTTATTCAACCAGCACACAACAGACCAGCTATGGAATGATGTGTTCTGAAAATGTCCTTGTTCGTAGAGTGGTGATAATGTGAATGTTATAGAAATGTAAGAATTTCTGGTCTAGAATTCTCCTAGAGATGGCTTTGTATTTGTAGCAATAGCACATTGTTTTCATGTGCACAAGAAATACCATTATCACCTTCTCCTGTGCCTTTGCAGAACATGTATGTGCTTGTATACAAGTAGATACCATATAACGCAATCCCAGCTAAAATATATCTTATTTTGCATCTTTAAATAATTGCAGTTTGGCATTATGTAGGTTACTACAGTGTCAAATCATGTAATATATTAACCTAACCCCATGGTAAGTAGAATTTGTAGCAAAGAAACCAGCAACATTGTTTTAGCTCAGATGGATACTAACATTTGGGCAAACTCATGACTTACAATTCATGTTTGTTACAAAAAAAACATGATTTACCACTTTCAGTTCTAGTTTTCTATGTAAACAAATCATGAGTTGTGACTTATAAAAGTACATATGTTTTCTAAGAATGGGGTTTACATAAGAGTTTTCTGCAGCTTCCACAGAGATCTTAAACTAACCAGTCATTTACTTACTCAGGAACAAAAACAATTTTCCTGAAAAAAATATATCATGTCCCCCAAACGTGGCCACCTCTTCACATTACTCTAAGGTTTCCAAGATAATCTGCTTGAGAGAAGCTAGATCATGTCTACAATCCTGGCTACAAAAGAGTCTGGGAAATGGTCCAAGGAGTCAAGCAAGAGAGTGATTGAAAAGGGAACCAGTTTTCAGTATCTGCCTCAAGTTGTGTTGTGGAAATCTACGGGCTCTCAGACCTTCTTCTGTAAGCTTTTTTGTCACCGTCCCCTTGCCCAAAGGGTAGAACTAACCCTATAACTGGTTGTACTCCTGCTCCCTTAGCCACAACTGTTTGGAATAAAGTAATCCACTAATCCCATCTGGGCCAATCTGATTTTCTAGGAAATGGAGCACCAAATCACAAGTCAATCAGAACTGAGTGATGAAGATGTAGGTCATACTCATTTAGGACTGGAACTGGAATTTTTCCATGTGCAAATGGGTGGGAAAATAAAAGAAGGAAACCAATCAGCAGTATGCAAGCATCATATAGGAAGTGCCCTGTATACAGCAGGAAGGAGAGAGCACACCACCTCTGAAAATCAGAGTTTATCCTCTGTCGCTAAATATCCAGCTCCTCTAAAAGTCTGCCTCTGCTTTGAAACCCATGAGCAAGCAGGCTATCATTCTGGGAAAGAACCTCTCCAATCAGAAACTAACTTGTTGCACATATGAATAAAATAAAAATTAAAAAAAAAAGAAAATAAACAATGAATGCTGGCAAAGATGGGAGGGGAGAAGGAACCCTTATACACTGTTGATGGGAATGTAAGTTAGTGGAGCTGCTATAGAAATCAGTGTGGAGGTTCCTCAAGAAACTAAAAATAGAACTCCCATATGATGTTGCTACACCATCTTGAGCATAAATCTGAAAGAATGTAAGTCAGCTTATAATCCCTGCACATCCATGTGTATTACAGCACTATTCACAATACTCAATCTATTGAATCAACCCAGGTACCCATCAATAAATGAACAGATAAAGAAAATATGGCATATGTATATGAACAATGGGGTATTATTCAGCTATAAAGAAAAATGAAATTATGCCATTTAAGGGAAAATAGATGGAACTAGAGATCATCATGTTAAGTGAAATGAGCCAGGCTCAGAAACACAAATATCACATGTTTTCTCTCAGATAAGGAATCAAGACCTAAAATAATGACATGAATGTATTAGTGGGACTGTTTGGGGAAGGGAGCCAGCAGAAGAGAAAGAGAAAGGAGAGGGTGATGGAGTGTGAATACATTAAAGCTATGTGTGAAAATGAAGCCCACAAAAAATACTAATAAAATTGGGTAGTATAGAGGGGAAATGAGGGGTATGAGAGGGGGTAAATTTGATCAAAGTATAACATATCCATGTATGCAAATACCACAATGAAACTTCTTGTATAATTAATAAATACTAATAAAATTTGTTTAAAGGGTGAAAAAAAAAAGAAACTAACTTGTTTATGTGTTTGAGGTTTTAATTCTTGCTGCTGCTGTCTTTTCTATGCTAGCAAAGAAATGTCAGAGTTATAACCAGCTTGGGAAGGTAGCAACACTAAGACAAGGAAGTATTTTCTCTCAAGGGGATTCAGTATAGGAAGAGACAGATTGAGAGGGATGGAATGGAATCGAGGAAGGAAAATAGTGTCAACTCTATGTAAATAAGTGATGAAAGTCATACCCCTATCCTAAGGGCTTGCTAACTAGTATGATAGGGTATTTTTAGGTTGTCAGGTGAGCAGGGCCTGTGGAGAGAGTGTGGGATTTCTTTGAGCAGCATATCAGTGCCCAGAGCTCTGCAAGGAATGATCAAAACTGCAGTTCCCCTGATGAGGCTCTCTGCCGCTGGATGCCTGCTAGGTCCATGCCTAAAGAGGATGGAGGGGATTTTCTGGAACATATTGCTGTCAGAAAGCATACCCCAGAAATGGACTGGGGCACAAAGAATAGGCCAAGGTGTGATCAAGAGGGAGCATTCAGCTGGGCACGGTGGTACATGCCTCTAATCCCAGATCATGGTCTAAGGCCAACCCTGGGCAAAAGAGAGACCTTATGTGAAAATTAACTATAAAGTAAAAGCGCACTGGGGGACATGGCTCAAGCGGTAGAGCACCTGCCTAGCAAGCATGAAGCCCTGAGTTCAAACCCTAGTACCACCAAAAAATGACAATAATAAAAAAAAAGAAAAGAAAAGGCATTCCATTCTGATACATCCAGGATATTCCCCTTTTAGGCTTGAGCTAGTTTGTGTGTGTCTCTATGCTTACCGTCCTCCCTCCTAACTGAATATGAATGCCTTCTTTTGGATTCAGCATGGATTGCACCTCCCCTAAGAGCCTCTCCAGACCAGAACTGTTTGTCCTCCTCCCCTGACCTCCTGGGCTACTTCCTGATTGGTATGAACCACTCATGAGGCACTTGTCATGAACCTGTTGAACCTGTTGAAGCTTTATTTTAATTTATCCCTGTCATATGCCACCAAGTAGTCTGTGAGTGTCCAGGTAGAAAGAAAGGAAAGAAGAAAGGATGGAGGAAGGGAAGAAGGAGGGAGGAAGCAGAGGGAGGAAGGAGAGAGGGAGGGAGGAAGAAGAGAAGGAAGGAAGAAGGAGAGAGGAAGGAAGGAAAGAAGGAAGAAAGGAAGGAAGGAAGGAAGACTAAACCAAAACAAAAATAAAGTTCATAACATGTCATTATTGGTATATATTCAAATCTGACTCACACTGGTTCAACTTAATGCATTTTTCATTTTACAATATTATAAAGAGATAACCCCATCAAAGTTGTGGAGCAGATGGGCACCATGGTTCACACATGTAATCCCAGCTACTCAAGAGGCTGAGATTGGGAGGATCAGGGTTCCAGTCAGCCCAGACAAAAAGTTCACAAGAACCTATTTCAACCAATAGCTAGCTGCAGTGGCTCACATCTTTCATCCCAAGCTATACGGGAGGCTGAGATCAGGAGGATCACAGTTCCAGGACAGCTGGAGCAAAAGAGTTTGCCAGACTCTATCTCAAAGGAAAAAAGCTGAGCATAGTGGTGCATGCCTGTCATTCCAGTTATGGCTGGAAGTGTACAAGGATCATGGGCCAAACTGGTCTGGGTAAATAGCATGACCCTATCTCCAAAATAACCACAGGAAAAAGGCTGCAGGTGTGGTGCAAGCAGTAGAAGGCCTGCCTTGCAAGCAAGAAGTCTTGAATTTAAACTTCAGTTAAAAGAAAAAAAAGTGAAGCATCTCACATGTATATATATACACACGTGTCTATATACACATACACACATATAACACATATGTGTGCATGTATGTGCCTATGTATGTATGTGTGTATTTTGTGTATATGGGCGTGTGTGTGTGTGTGCGTGTGTGTATACATGTGTGTATGTGTGTATACATGTGTGTATTTTGTGTATATGAGCATGTGTGTGTGTGTGTGTGTGTAGTTATGTGTGTATTTTGTATATATGGGTGTGTGTGTATGTGTGTGTATACATGTGTGTATGTGTGCGTGTGTAGTTATGTGTGTATTTTGTGTATATGGGTGCATGTGCACATAGGAGGTGAGATCAGTAACTGAAGCTGGTGATTCTGTTGTGACACTGGTCCCCTTCTGCTGCAGAATCTTCCCCACATTCTTCACTTGTGCTTTGAGATTCATCTCAGCTATCATCACCTCTTGCAGGAATTCTACCATCTCCCATCTCATATCTGTACTTAGGACCCATCCTATGAGACCCCTAAAGCAACCTACTTCTACCTCTGTCACAGCACTACCATACTGTAGAAATGAGCTGCCTATTTTCCAGGCCCCTTTGGACCATGAACTCTTCAAAGATAGGACCTATGATTCTTTCATTTCTAAATCCTCTAGAGCTTAGCAGTGACCAGAATATAGCAGGCACTTCACATATGTTTGTTGAAATAAAACTATGGTTTAATTTATTTGATTTTTTACTCACCCTTTGACTTAAGGGGAGCTTTGTTACTAGCTCAGCTGAGCTGGGAAAGAGCTGAGATGACAGTTATGATGAAAGGTGTAATTAAAGCAACAAGTCAAAAAATGAAAGTGTTAAGCCTCCAATTATTTACTGTAGTGGTAGAGAAAAGCGTGTAAAGCTAGAGAAAAACATTCTATTTCCTGGAAAGTTTTAAATCTACATTTTTTTATTTATTTAAGGACATCTCTGACTGGTATGTACTTGTGGATGTTAGGAGGACAGGAGTAGGAGGTATGAGACTCTTATGATCCCCCTATAGCCCAGGTGAGAGCTCAGCCTACCAGCTGAATAATGGTAACAGTGTGATGACAGTAGTCAGCTCTTGGGAGCATTCTGAAGTCAGATTCAACAGCATTGACTGATACCTTAGAGGTGGGGATGGACCATGTCAAGGCCAGCTCTAAGGCACTTGACCCAACCAACTGGATGAAAGGAACTACCATTTACAAAGATAAGGATGGAGCAGTTTACATCAGGGAAGGCATCAATACAGGGGAATAGTGGTACTCAACAATGAAAAACTAAGTCACATAATTGTCATAGGACTTCCAACTGAAATCTAAAACTAACATCAGTAATTGGTTCTTGGAAATACATTTTTAATTTCACAGAGTAACAGATACTAAGCTTCATTTCATACATAAGCATAAATAATATAGAAAATAAAAATGATATTGTCTAGGTTAAATCCCTGGCACACCTTGGAAGACCCTCCCTACAACTTCCCTGAGGAAGATATATATGAAGACAAGGAACATCTGTATCCCACAAGTTGTGAAGCGTAGTATTTTCAGTTCAATTTTTATTTTTTTAATCACCTATGAATTATTTACATGCATAAGCTTTTTAATTTTAAAATGTTTGGGGGAGGATCTAGGTATATTTTTGTCACTGATTCTGATTTAATTGTATTTTGAGCTGTATGAGGTTGATTCTCTGTAAATTTGGATAGCTACTCAATGTTCATGAATTATTTTAGTATGCCTTCTTTATGAAAGATAAACATTTTCAGTGCTGGCTGTGGCAATGGGAAGGGCATTTAAAACTCCTTTCCTAAAAATAGCCTCTTTCTGTTGAAAATAAATTCTTTTTTGTACAGTATCATTGCCCTTCTTATATTCCTGCTATGTACGCTATGCCTCCTGCACCGTCCTTATTTGTCTTGGTACAATATTTTACTATGTAGCCCAGGCTGGCCCCAAAGTCTCCATCTTCCTGCCTCAGTCTCCCAAATGCTGTGATTACAGATATTAGCCACCACACCTATCAGTCTTAATTTTGTTCATGTCCATCATTCAGACTAAATTACTAATAGGTATTCTAGTGAATGTGGGAGACAGTCAGGCTTTTTTCATCTTATGTTACTTTTTTCAAACTTTATCTTGAGTAGCAAATCCTTATTATATATAATTTTGAAATCACAGATAAATCAAAAGGAAATAAGGAAATTTTCTCCTTAGGAGAAAACTACTCTTGATAGTTTATATAAGTTTCCATACCTTTTTCTATGTATACACATGTAATTATTTTCCATAAATGAATAATATATGTGATATTTTGAATGGATATTAATTGACTTTATCTAGCTCTCAAAGGTTCACAGTTATCCCTTCTTTACAGCCTATATTGTGCTAGCTGTTTGGCAGTTCTATGTTCTCATGCTCATTTATTTCCCCAGATGATTTCATGTGACCCAGCATGTACTACTTGTGTCTATTCCAAAAGCCTTGATTTCAGACACCATCTTTCAATTAACCACAGCAATGGAAATTTTGAAACCTCGGAAATCACATAGATTGTGATTTTGAAGAATCACAACAGGAAATTGAGCCTGTCTTATTCAGCTCCTTATCTGAATCAGACAACTGCTAACTCCTCTTGTTATGATTTCAGGATCTCAAGGCCCAGTTAGGCATGTCTTATGCAATAAATACCAATCATGACAACATGAGTTTTATAATTATTTTAAGTTAATACATTGAACCTTATTCATCTTGTTTTTAAGTTGAACCAGTCTCAAGAGATCAGCCATCTCTCATTAGCTGACAGTCAACTTCCTGCACATTCAAATCTGAAAATTAAAATACTGGACCATGGTGACATCTCCTAGGCATTTCACCATTGATAATAGCCCTATCTGTGTTCCCAGCCACCAGATTCCTTAAAATGTATTGTGTTGCTTAACCTACAGCAATTCCTGCTATGTTCCACTCCCAATGAAGAAAGCTTTGCCTCATCCTTGTATTACCGTACAATGCCTTGTTCCTTACATATCATCCAAACAGCACAATGAGTTTCAAATATCTTTTTGATACTATAATTTTTTGAACTAAGCAAAGCATGGAATTCCAGTTCATTTCAGTTGAATTATGTGAAAAGAGGAACTTTAAAAATCTTTCCCTGCATGCCCTCTCTCTTCTGCTAACACTAAGCATCAGATCATCTCACCTCACCACACTCAGGAAGACTTCTCTGATGCACCTCGCACTAAGATATGTGCTTCCTTCTATGAACTCCCACAATATCCTGTGCTTTTCAATCGCTGTACTTACCAAACTGCATTGAATTGCATGGTAAATCCCTGACTGTCCTAAGACTGTGCAATCATAGAAAGCAAAGCTTTTGTCATATTTCTCTTTATAGCCATTGATGAATGAACCATGTCTAAAGCACTAGCCAGACTTGTCAGTCAGTTTGACAGTTTTATCACTTCATATACATTTACATTTTGAATATGTATGTTTTCATATTTGGTTGAGCATTACTGCCCATCTGACAACATAATTATGATTACAAAAATAATAATAAGTGGGCTGGGGGTGTGGGTCAGTAGTAGAGTGCTGGTCAAGCATTTGTGAATTCCTGAGATGATCATTAGGACCACAAAAATTAAGAAGAAAAAGAAGAAACATTCTACATATACCATGATATATGGCTTTATATGCATTATCATTTTAATCCTCAAGACAAGCCTGTGGTAATAACAGGTAACTATTTTCACTCCAAATTTTCACATAAACTAATTCCAGACCCACACTAAGGCCATACTGTTTATACGGCATCGACACCAAGCCACAGGCAAACATATCTTATGTGCCAGCTGTGGCGCCCTGCCCCTACAATTAAACTTGGCCCCGAAACCCAAGTACACTCTAGTAGTCTACAGTTACCCTCATGTTTCTTCAAACTCTCCCTCTTCTCAGTGACTGTGCACTTGTGCCTCCAGATGAGTTGTCTGTAGTTAGTCTCACAAAATCTAAGATCTATGACTTAAGAAATTAGATATAAAGAAAGGGAAAGAAATATGGCCATTCTAGGAGAAAAGGGGATTTGATTTTGTTTTGCTTTTAATGTTAGAATTCAGCAATTTTGTTTTGCAAAAGGAAAGAATAAAGACGAGACCAAAGATAGAAAAGATTAAAATAGACATTTGATAGCATAGACTTAAGTGGGAGTGGGAAAGGGAAAGAAGATATAAGGAACTAGATAATAGGCGGAGGAACTGGTTTTATATGATGAGAGGAACTGTGTTCTTGGAGAAAATGATTCAGTATCCTAAAGATGTTAGATCCAGGGGCTGAGATGTGGCTCAAGTAGTAGGAGTGTCCACCTAGCAAGTCTGAGGCCCAGAGTTTAAACCCCAGTACTGTCCCCTCCCTCCAAAAAAGCTAGACTCAATAAACTACATTATAAAATTAATATAATCATAGTAAAATACCAACACAAATTCTACAGTGTTAGACAAGAGTTCACTTCAAGGAGATAAGTGAAAATCCAGGGACTTGTATAAAGTTAGTAGGGGAAGGTGAGGGAGTTCCCACACCATAACTTCTGCTTTCTCTCTGTAGTAGGAGGTGGAGACATTTGCGCAGAACAAGAGCAATGATAAGGTAAATTTGAAGAGTGAAAACAGTTCGAAGTAGTCTTTGAGAAAGTGGAATCAAACTAGCTGGAAGAGTAGAAAGAATATTTGAGGTTGAGAAAAAGAATGCTTTAATGGCACCAAACTTCTCTGTCACCGATTTTCTCTATCAGAGCAGAGGCACAAAGCATCTAGCTAAATTCATCCAAGTATTTTGTTGGCTGGGTTAAACCGGTAATTATGATGCCATTACAAATGGCCTGAGGAGGCCTACTGTGATGCTCTAATGGTCCAGTTGAAGCTCCAGAAACTCAATGATTGCCATTATAATGCAATGAGGTTAGTATAGAAAAGTAAAAACGTAAAATAGAACAGAAGCAAAACATCACTAAATTAAACAACACAGATCAAAAAACCAAGTCATTTTGACATATATATTTTAACTTTAATGGAAACACATGTGCTTTTATTTATTCATAAATTATGTAAAAATCTAAACTTATTTTGCCTACCACCTTATCTTCAGTGATTAGCATTGTACCTGATACAAGTTACATGTATAAGTGTTTCATGAATGAATGTTACATTATGACTTGCTTTTGCAATAGTAAAGTATTCTTAAGAACTGTATTCTTAGAGAAGATGACAGCATTATAAAATTAGCATAATCTTAACAAAATACCATGAAAATTCTGTAGAATTAGATAAGAGTTCATTAAAGTTCACATAGAAAAATAAGTATATAAAATTAGACAGGAAAAAACTAAGACAAACAAATAAAAACAAGACAAATATTAAAATATATAATAAAGCTCCTATAAATCAAAACAGTGTGATAGAGGAGAAATAGAACAGAGCAGAAATAGTTCCAAATAACTATAGAAATTGGTATATGTTAAAGATGGTGTCTCAAATTATTTGGGGCAAAGATAGACTTTTATAATAAAATATGCTGGGACAACTGCTTAACCATTTGGAAAAAATAAAATTATATTCCTAATTTATGCCTTGCATGAGAATAAACTTCAGCTGGATGTAGTGGTACATTTCTATAATCCCAGTACTTAGGAGGCTGAGGCAGGATGACCATAAGTATGAGACCAGCCTATGCTATAGACCATGTCTCAAGAAAGAAAGAAGAAAAACAAAGGGGAGAAAGAATAAATAAAACCTGGTTAGACTCATCTTTGGCATTGGTGCAAGGGAAAGCTTTAAAGTTATAAATATTATCAAAACCTAGAAGCAATAAAATTAAAGAGTTATAGATGTGACTGTCTTAAATGCACAATTTTGGCTGGCAAAGAAACAAATCCAAAAGACAACTGCAAACTTCTAAGACATATTTGTATACATATCAAAAAACCTAACATCCCTAATGGATAAAGAACTAAACTTCAGCATCAAAAGACCAAAACCCAATAGAAAATGGAAAAAAGCTATGACCAGATAATTTTTTTAAAAAACTATATTCAAATGGTTCTCAAATATATGAAAGTACATTCAAACTCACTTATAGGGAAATACAAGTTAAAGCAATACTGAGATACCAATTTTCACCTATCAGATTGGCATATATTCTTGGGCAAGGCAATGAGAAAGCAAGCATTTGGTGATGGACATACAAACTAGTACAGCATTTTTGGAGAGGAATTTTGCAAACAAGTTAGAATACTATAAATGAAGAAGTTCGTATTAAAAAAAAGAAATATTTATTACTTATTTATCTATGTAAAATTATATAATACTTACATTTTATCCAGAAATATCAATTCTAGGAATTTATCTGGAAGATGCACTTCCAAAAATACAAAAATACACATGCATATTGCAGCATTGTTCTTAATCACAAGATTCGAAAAACAACATAAATGTTCGAAAAACAACATAAATGTTAAGAGCACGTTAATCTACAAAGTGTCGTAAAAAATAATTATCCCTGTAGATTTCTGTAGATATATTTTATGGGGAAAGTAACATGATACCTTTTAGTAAGAAAGAATGGCAAATAAAGAATGCACATATTCATTTGTGAAAAAGAAATAGAAGGAAAATTGCAGTTTGCAGATACACACCATATTCTTGTGTCTCCATGAACTGGTAATAAAACATTAAGTACTTGACCACATTAGCAAACTAGGGGAGGTTACCAGTAAAACTAGACAGATAGTGGCTAGAAAAAAATTAAAAATAATGATTAGAGTAAGAAAAGAAACAAAGAGAAAACTTGGCTCCAGTGGAACCTAGATCACTGCATCAAAGCAAAACAGGAGCAGCTCTACCCTCCAGCACACAGACACCTATGGAAGCCAATAAGCCCACTCAACTTCCCCCTTTCTGGCTACAGTGCTAAAAGCACCACATAACCCAGCATGTGTTTGTGATTACAGCTGCCCACAAAATCCAGAATTTCTCCATGAGGCTGTGGTCTGGTGGGTAGGGAAAGTCACTCAGAGACTACATCTCTGGAGATACTCCCAACTGTGACTCCACTGAACCCGGACATAGTAGCCTAACCGCAGGGATGTGGTCCTGCTCAGCCTCACTCTAGAAGCTGCTCCTGGTCCAGAGTTTACACTAACCATGGAACAATGCACTCTGACTGTGTCCAGAAGGAACATAGAGTAAACACAACAGGAAAACTGCTGAAAGAAAGCTGAAGACCAGAGATTGGAGGAAAGCAACCATGTACTGATAGAGCCCAGAAGACATAAAATCTTCTCCTCAACAAGGAAGAAATACTGGCTTTTAAATTTTTTAATATGTTTTTATTTTTAATTTGTTTATCCCTTTTATATATTATCATTTTTTCTTTACTTTTTCTTCTCATTTTCCCATGTCTTCTTTACAAACCATTCTACTGCATGGTTTATTTTACTTTCTACTATTATTATTCTTAGCCTTTCTATCCTTTTGCAATCCGACAATAGCACTCTTCTCTACAATAATTGAACTATATTCTCACACATCAGTATTTTGTTTACCTGCAGCCTTAACAATTTATCCCTTTCTCCCCATATTACTTCTCCCTTATATCTTCCCTCACTCCCCTTATTTTTACTACATTGTTTTGTTTGTTTGTTTGGTGGTACAGGGCCTACACCTTGAACCACTCCACCAGCCCTTTTATCCTTTTATGTAATGGATTTTTATGAGATAGGGTCTTGCTAACTGCTTGCCCGAGCTGGCTCCAAACCATGATCCTCCTGATTTCTGCCTCCTGAGTAGCTAGGATTATAAGTGTGAGCCACCAGTGCCCAACTACTACATAATTTTTAACTCCTATGCAAATAAGAACAGTAGTCCCCTTCATATATAATGTGATTGGTTGTACAGATAATGTTTCCAATGGCACTTTACTCCATGTAATTAATTATCTGGTTTGGTATTAAATTGGTAAATTTGTTATTGTTGAGTTATACCCCTAGGACAGTGATGAGAAATGGCATATCAACCTGCCACTACCCAGTCCTACCAGAACATCGATAACAATTCAAGGGAAAGATTTAACATGACTAAAACCCTCAACCAAGGAACTGACAACAGATGAATAAACCTCAACATAAAAGTACATTAAATATTTAAAAAGCAGGGTAATTTGACACCTCAAAAGGCCAACAATCATACAACTAAAGATCTGAATTATACTGAAAGGGATGAAATCTCAAATTCTGAGCTTAAAAGAATGATGATAAGAATGATTAATAAGAAGAAGGAGATGAACACCTCAACAAAGTCAAAGAGAATATGAATAAACAGTTAAATAAATTCAAAAAGAATACAATAAATAACTAAATGAACTCAGAGATGGTGCAAATAAATAGCTGAATGAACTCAAGAAGGATACAAATAAACAGATAAATGAAATAAGGAAAACAATGCAAGACACAAGAGGCAAATTCAATAAAGAAACAGAAAGTTGGGTTCAGTCTCTCTTAGACTCCCCCCAAGAGGGAGCTTCCCCTCTCTTTTCTCTCTGTTTAATAAAACTCTGATCTTCTGCTTGAAAAGAAATAGATATAGAAAACCTGAAAACAATGAAGTTGAAGCTCTGGAAATGAAAAGCTCATTAAGTCAAATGAAAAATTCAGTTGAAAGCCTGGCCAGCAAACTGAATGAAATAGAAGACAGACTACCAGGACTTGAAGACAAAGTAGTTGCAATAGAAAAATCAGGTTAAGATAAGGAAGAAAAGAATGGATAAATATGAATGGAATATGCAAGAATTCTGTGACTCTATTAAAAGACCAAGCCTATGAATCATGGGCATTGAAAAAGGAGAAGCTAAAGGCATAGAAGATGTACTCAACAAAGGAATAGCAGAAAACTTCCCAGATCATGAGAAAGTGATACACATCCAGGTACAGGTTTTATTTTAGAACTTCAAAATAAAAAATTTAAATTCTCTGTGGCATATTATAGTTAAAACATTAAACAAAGAAAACAGGAAAGAATACTGAAAGCTGGGAAGGAGATTACTGAAGCGGTGAAGAAAATAACTACCAACCTAGATTACTCTACCTAGTAAAATTATCATTCATAATTAAATAATAAATTAAAACCTTCCATGATAAACAAAAACTAGAGCAATTTATGGCCACTAAACCAACACTACAGAAAATACTCAAAGGAATCCTACACACAGAAGGGGAAGATAAACATAGCTATGAAGATATGGGGAAAAATCTCACCAGATGAGTAGATAAGCAAATTATGAGTAGGGAAGAATCAAATACTTAAAAAAATAGCAGGAAATACTACATATGCTTCAATATTAACATCAAACACTAATGACTTCAATCCTCCAATCAAAAAACACAGAATGGTAATTTGAACTAAAAAACAAGACCTGAGCCAGGCACTGGTGACTCATCCCACCTACTCAGAAGGCAGAGATCAGGAGGATCACATTTTGAGGCCATCCCAGGCAAATAGTTTGGGAGACCCTATCTCAAAAATATAAAAGCTGGTGGAATAGTTTGCCTAGAAAGCATGAGGCCCTGAGTTCAAACCCCATTACCGCCACCAAAAAAAAAAAAAAAAAAAGAAGCAAGACTTGGCCATTTGTTGCTTACAAGAGATGCATCTCACAGAGAAAAACAAACAACATTGGCTTAGGCTATAAGGGTGGGAAAATATTTTGTAAGCAAATGAACCCTGAAAGCAGAGACAAAAAAAAATCACTTCATATTAATGAAGGGGACAATCCATCAAGAATAAAAAACAATTGTTGCATACAAATATTGGTATATCTAACTTCATTAAACAAACACTACTGGACTTAAAAGCACTGATACACCCCCAACAAAATGATAGTTTGAGACTTCAATACCCCAATACTAGCAATAGATAAGTTGTTCAGACAAAAATATTAACAAAGAAACCTTAGAATTCAATAATACCATAGACCATATGGATTTAACAGACATTTACAGAGTATTGCATCAAGAAACTGCACAATACACATTCTTCTCAGCAGTCCATGGAGCTTTCTCCAAAATAGATCATATTTTAGGATATAAAGCAAATCTTAGAAAATACAAGAAAGTTCAAATAACTCCACATATTCCATCAGGCCATAGTGGAATAAAACTATAACTCAACAACAAAGGAAACCTCATAAAATATTCAAACACATGGAAACTGAACAACACATTGTTGAACGGACAATGGGTCATCAAAGAAATAAGGGAGGAAATCCAAAAGTTTCTGGAATTTATGAAAATAAAAACACAGCCTACCAGAACCTTTGGGATACAGCCAAGGCAGTGCTAAGAATAATATTTGTAACTGAGTATCTGCATAAAAAAAAAAACAGAGATCTCAAATAGTCTAATTATACAACTTAGGCTCCAAGAATAAAAAAAGAACAAGTCAAACTCAAAATTAGCAGATGGAAAGAAATAATAACAATTAGGACAGAAATCAATTAAATAGAAAGCAAAACAGCTAAACAAAGAGTCAATGAAACAAAAAATTGGTTCTTTGAAAAGATAAAGGAGATTGGTAAACTCTTAGCCAATCTGACTAGAAGGAGGAGAGAAAAGAACCAAATTAATAAAAGCAGAGATGAAAAAAGGGGTATCACAACAAGTACCAATGAACTCTAGAGGATCATAAGAGAAAACCTTTCAAAACCTATATTCAATTAAGTTAGAAAATATAGAAGAAATGGATCAATTTCTATATGCATTTGACCTACCAAAATTGAACCAAGAGTATAGAAAGCACATAAATAGATCTGTAACAAGCAATGAGATTGAAGTAGGAATAAAGAATCCCCCAAGAAAAGCCAAGGAGCTGATGGATTCACTGCCAAATTCTTTTAGACCTTTACAGAACTGATGCCAATACTCCTCAAACTTTTTGTGGAAAAACAAAAGGAAGGCACTACCAAACTCATTCTTTGAAGCCAGTATTACATCTATTCCAAAACTGGAGAAGGACAAGCAAACAAGAGAGAATTAGAGATCAATCGGTTTGATGAACATAGATGCAAAATTTCTCCACAAAATATTTGCAAACTGAATTCGACAGCACATCAAAAGGATCACATACCTTGATTATGTTGGTTTCACAACAGGTATGCAAGAATAGTTCAACATATATAAATCAAAAAATGTAATACAATATATAAACAGAATCGAAGACAAAAGTCACATGATCATCTCATGCAGGAGACACCTTTGACAAAATCTAACAACCCCTCATGAAAAAGCTTTGAAGAAAGTAGGAATAGAAGGAATATTCTTCAACATAATAAAGAGTGTCTATGACAAACCTATAGCCAACATCATACTAAAGCAGAAAAAAATGAAATTGTTTGCTCTGAAGCCAGGAATAAAATAAAGGTGCCAATTCTCCCCACTCTTCTTCAATATAGTACTAGAATTCCTAGCCAGTGCAATAAGGGAAGAGAAAGAAATAAAAGTGATTCAAACAGGGAAAGATGAAATTAAATCATCCCTTTTTGTGATTATATGATTCTATATTTAAAGGATCCTAAATATTCCATCAAAAAATTGATCAGCCCTTTTGTTAACATAGAAAGACCTAAACTCGATATACAGAAATTACTAGTTCTTCAATATACCAACAATGAACAGGCTGAGAAAGAAATCATGAAAACAATTCCATTCACAATAGTCTCAAATAAATAAATTAATTAAATACCAAGGTATAAACTTAACCAAGGAGGTGAAAGTCCTATACAACAAAAACTACAAAACCTCGAAGAAAGAAATTGAAGAAGACACAAGAAAGATGGAAAGACCTTCCATTTCATGGATTGGCAGAATTAGTCATGTGAAAATGATTGTACTACTGAAAACAGATTCAATGTAATGCCCATCAAAATTCCAATGTCACTCTTTGTAGAAATAGAAAAATTAACCCCAAAATTCATATGAAAGCATAAAAGAGCCCAAATAGCATAAGTAATACTGAACAAAAAGAACAACACTGGGGGGTATCACAATGTATTATAGAATATTGGTAGCAAAACCAGCATGGTACAGGCACAAAATCAGACATAAACACTAATGGAACAGAATAAAAGACCCAGAAATAAAACAACACAGCTACAGCTATCTGATCTTTGAAAAAGAAGACAAAAAACACTGGAGCAGACAGCCTCCTCAACAAATGGTGCTGGGAAAAGTGATTATCTACACACAGAAAACTGAAACTAGACTCCTGTCTCTCACTCCAAATCATTCAAAGATCTAAATGTAAGACCTAAAACTTTGAAACTATTACAAGAAAAATAGGAAAACTCTGGAAGATACAGGAATAGGTAATTATTTTCTGAATAGGACTCTAATTGTCCAGAAAATAAGAGCAAGAATTGATGACTAGGACTGCATCAAATTAAAAAGTTTCTGCACAACAAAAGACACAATTACCAGAATCAAGAGACAACCCACAGAATGAGGGAAAATCCAACCCACCGAATGAGGGAAAATCTTTGACAGCTATTAAACAGATAAAGGATTAATATCTAGAATACACAAAGAGCTCAAAAAACTAAGCAACAAAAGAACAAAAAATCCAATTAATAAATGAGCAAATGAATTGAACAGGTAGTTCTCAGAAGAAATAAAACAGCTAATAAATACATGAAAAAATGAACATACTTAATCATAAAGGAAGTGCAAATCAAAACTACACCTAGATTCTATCTCACTCCAGTCAGATTGGCTAGCATCAAGAAAACAACAACAAATATTGGTGAGGATACAGGGGGAAAAGGAACCTTCATGCACTGTTGCTGGGCATATAAACTACAGTAACCTAGTTTTTGAGTTTTCTCAAAAAGCTAAAAATATACTCACCTCTGACTTCATCATATCATCCTTGAGTATATATCTGAATGACTGTAAATCAATGTATAAAAGAGATACCTGAACACACAGGTTTATTGCAGCTCTGTTCTCTCTAGTTAAATTATGGAATCAACTGAGATGCCCAACAACCAACGAATGGATAAAGAAAACATTATACATATTATATATATAGTATATACATATATAGATATATAAAGATATAGATATAGATTTATATAGGCTGGAGGCATAGCTCAAGTGGTGGAGTGCCTGCCTAGCAAATGCAAAATCCTGAGTTCAACCCACAATACCACCAAAAAAATTCACATATATGTAAAACCCACCAAACACTGTTTGAAAAATGAGGGGAGGAGGGAGAAGAGAAATGGGAATATAATGAAGGGGTGAACTTGTTCAAAGTATACTGTATGTATGCACGGAATTATCACAATGAAATCCCCTTGTAGTATTAATGTATGTTAATTAAAATACAAAACTATTTAAAAAAAAACAGGAAGTGGATGAGGAGATGTTGGTCAAAGGATAAATAAATACAGTTAGGAGGAATAAGTTTAAGAAATCCATTAGACAACATGGTGACTATAGTAATATATATATTCTTTAAAAAGAAACACAAAAGATAAATCCAAAACTATTAAGATTTGTAACCTACTTGAGGAGGATGGGACTGGAATAGATAAAATGTGATAAATGGAATAAGGAAGAAGGAGAAGAGTGATACTTCCTTAACTATAATTTTTTGTGAATTTCTAACTTTTAAAACCATGTCAACATTTCACCTACTAAATGTTTTTCTATCTAGCTTACCTACTTACTTACCCACTCATGTAATAAAACCAACCAGGATTCAGATGGAGATGAAAAATGGAATAACAGAAATAAATGAAATGCATTACAGATAAATGACATAACCACACTGAAAGGACAAGGAAAGAAAATAAATAAACCCGCAAAGGAGAGAGGGGAAGGAAAGGAAGAAAAAAATGTCCATTGATATCTTATATCACACACAAAATTTAATTCATAATGGATAATAGACCTAAGTAAGTGTGTCAAACCTCTAGATGAAAACTTTGGACACCTCATTAAAATTAAGACCTTCTGCTCTCTGAAAGACATTGTTATAAGACTAAAAAGACAAATCACAAACTGTGAGACACTATTGCAGATCAGATAGCTAGTAAAAGCTGTCCATTTATAGCATTAGATATCTAAAAGTTTTATATTTATAACATTAAGGAACTCATAATCAACACATGTGATTTCAGCATTGTAGCCGAATAGCAACCCCTGGCCCTATTTCCCCTTATGCACGCACCAATTCAGCAACAATACTCAGGCCGATTCCCTTTGTGAGAAATTTAGAAGCCAACTGAGAGTGTCCTATATCACAAGTGCTGGTAAGACACACTGCATCAAAACTGGCGGGAAAATTTGAGACACTCTTTTGTCATAATCCCTCCTTCCAACACAGCATCACACAATCAGGGGGATCCCCAGCTTCCTGCTTCTTTCAGGGAAGAAAGGGCAGTACGATATGCCCAGTATTCTGACTTTTCTGGAGGCTGCCTGAGGAACAACACTGACAACAGAAAACTCTAGGTTTGGAGCTGCTGAGAACAAAAGCAGCAGTTTTGATAGACACATGCACTCTCACACATGTGTGCATACACTCACACACATACAAAATAAGATCCTTCCCCTAGTTCAGTACAGAGTAAGCAGATAGAAACAATCATATTCCAGCTTCTCCCTGGGGAGAGCAATAGTTATACCACGTAACCCATGTTCCCCTTTAAGGAGGTTGCTTGAGGAACTTACTTCTGCCTCAGAGCGCAGATGGGACCAGCATTCTCTAGATGTCTGGGGGTCACTGAGGAAGAAAAAAAAAGGAAAAAAAACATGGCGCATGCTCTTCCAGATAACTAATAGTCAGCAGACAGAATACAGAGGGCATAAGATATGAACTCCTGAAATAGAAAAAAATAAGACAGTAAATTCGTCTGATTAGGCATTTGGATGCACAAATCCAGAGAAAAACACATGAGAAGGTCTGAGAGGGCCCCAGAATTTCTGGTTGGATGATGAGGTTTTTTCCTGCATGAGTCAGTCTGTGAAAACTGGAAGAAGTGGTTGTTTTTCTAATACACAGATACCAACACAAAGTCAAGAAAATGAACAAACAAGAAAACACAGCACAAACAAAGCAACAAGATAAATTACTGGAAACTAATCCTAATGAAACAGAGGTGTGTGAATCGCCTGATAGAGAATTCAAAATAACCATCTATAAAAAAGCCCAAAAGGCTCAGATTAACAAAATGAGAATTTCAACAGATATTAAAATTTTTAAAGAATGAAACAGAAATCTAATTCAATAGAAGGTTTCAACAATAGCCAAGAAGAGTCAGTAAACAAGAGGTAGGTCATTTGAAATTATTCAGAGGAGCAAAAAGAAACAGAAATTTTAAAAAGTGAAAAATCTTAAAGGATGCCATCAAATGAAAAAAAAAACACATTACAGAATCTTAGAAGGAGAAGAAGAAGGACAAGAAAACTTAATCAAAGATATAATGGATGAAAACTTGCCAAGTTTGGAGAAGGAAATAGACATCTGGTCCCAGGGAATTCCAAAAGACACCAATTAAGATGAGGCCAAAGAAATTCACACCAAAGTAGACTACAATAAAATTTTCAGTCTTTAGTCATTGGAGGTGAGCCCTCAAAGAGAATTGAATTGTGGGACTCTGGTCTGTGAATGGTTTTTTTCAACCATGTGTTTCTGCTGTGATAAGCTGGCTCACCACAAACAAGAAGTAATAGGGCCAATCAATCATTGGGTGGATCCTCTAAAACTATGAGCCCAAATCAACCTTTTCTCTTTATAGGTTGATTAGCTCAAATATTTGATACTGTGCCAGAAAACTGATTAACACAAATGTTCGTATTACCTAAAACATTCTGCAGGTTCAATGTAATTCCTATCAATATCCCAACTGCATTTTTTACAGAAATGAAAACAAACTTAAAATTTATATATGTGAGAATTAAGTAAAGTTAGGTCTTTTCTGTCAAAGAAATGTAAAATTATCATCACACAGATGCCAGCTAACCTCCCCAAATTACTGCCTATATGCTTTGTGAAATATTGGTTGACCTTTCAAGGTTCTTGCAGTCAAACAAAGAGCTGTTTATCTCCAGATGTCCTAATCTCAAACTGCTTGCTTAAAGACGGATGTTGCTCAAAAGAATTTTCTTGTTCTCTTTGCTTCAAGGTCCCCCTTACCCCACATACTCCCTTTTCTAAGTAACCAATCTCGAAGATTGTGAACCCAAACCAGTCCATCAGGGTAAAGGGCAAAGAGATAAAAACTGAGCTGACTCCCCACTCAGTGTGTTCCCCTATCAAACTATGGTCTATGGGTGCACCCTTCTGCAGAAGTAAAACTTTTCTTTTTGCCTTGCTGAGTGACTCCCATGTGTTTCTTTGATCACTGTTTGGAAAGAGCATTTCTAACATATAGCATCTCAAGGGATCCAGAATTGCCAAAATAATATCAAAGAAACTCCTCTTGTGTATCAATCCCAAAGGCTCCTTGGCATCTTCAGGTATGGTTACAACCACCACCCTACTTCCAATATAGAAATCATTATTAGTCAGGGCTTTCCAGATAAACAGAAACAGTCACACAATCACAAAGGCTGAGAAGTTCCCCCATGGCTATCTGTAGTTTGGAGAGCCAGGAGCTTCTCAGCCAAGAAGCTGGAACAGTCAGAACCAGAATTCATGTATATCCCAGCCAGAGGTTGAACATTCACTCAGAGGGCTGCTGATGAAAGACTGTGTTCAAAGGTTGAAGAACCTGGAGTCTGATGTCTAAGGGCAACAGCAGCAGAAAAACACACTACCCAGGATAAGAAACAAAGTGCCCTATTTTTCTATGTTTTTGTTCCACCCAGGCCCCCAGCCTATGAGACGGGGCCAGGTACAGTGTGGAGGGTATTTTCTACTGTGTTCACTGGCTTAACACCAGTCTTTTCTGGAAGCACCCTCATAGAGATATCCAAAGTGTGCATTACCAATTCTCTACACATGCCTCAAATCCAGTCAGGAAGTACATGGTCAAATGATTTTTGACAGGGTTCTAAGACCCCACAATGGGAAAAGGACAGTATCTTCAACAAACGCTGTTGGGCACATGTAAAAGAATGAGGTTGAACCATCATGCTTTACACAAAAATTACCAAAACTGATTAGCTATCTAAACATAAGACCTGAAACTATAAAATTACCAAAGAAACCATTAGGAAACGGTTTCTTACATTAAATTTCACAACGATCTTTTTTATGTAACATTGATAGCACAGGCAACAAAAGCAAAGTAGACAAAGCTTCCACACATCAAAGAAAATATAATCGACAGAGTAGAAAACAGCCTACAAAATAAGATAAAATAATTATAGATCATTTATCCAATGAGGGATTACTATCCAGAAGATAAAAAGAACTCTTATAATTGTGATGAAATAAATAACCCAATTGCTAGGGCTGAATGTGTCCCCAAAATTCATATGTGATTGAATGTAAACAAAAATAAAGATACCTGTTGAAACTATTTCTCGAAAGGGGAGGATAAAGGAGAATGATGGAGGGGGTGAATTCAAGTATGATATATTTGATATATTGTAAGAAACTCTGTAAATGCCACAAAGTACCCCCACCCAGCACAATACAATAAAAATAAATAAATAAATAATCCATATGTTGCCTTCCTGCCCCGCAAGGTGACGGTATTAGGAAGTGATTAGGAGGTATTAGGAGCAGAGGCCTCATGAAATGGGCAAATGCTCTTTAAAAAGAGGCCTGACAAACATGACAAGGGGATTGGACTTTGATCACATGATAAAGCGAGAGCACACAAGGGAAGTATAAGGATAGGTAAGACACCCAAAAAACTAGATAGCATTTGTTGTCCTCAACGCAGAGAAACTAAAGCAGATACTTTAAAGTGACAGAAGCCAATAGGAGAAGGGGACCAGGAACTAGAATTAAGAATTAAGAATTAAGGTAACACACATGCACAGGAAATCAACGTGAGTCAACTCCCTGTATAGCTATCCTTATCTCAACCAGCAAAAACCCTTGTTCCTTCCTATTATTGCTTATACTCTCTCTTCAACAAAATTAGAGATAAGTGCAAAATAGTTTCTGCCGGGTAGTGAGGAGTAAGGGGTGGGGGGTTAAGGGAGGGAGCAGGGCAGGGGTAAGGAAGGGGAAGGGGGGAAGGGGAGATAAATGACTCAAACATTGTGTGCACATATGAATAAAATAAAAATTAAAAAAAATAATAAAAGAGGCCTGAGAAACACCCGTCCTTCTGCCACGAGAAGACATGGTGAAAAGACAGTTGTGTTCAAACAAGTAAGCAGACTCTTGCTAAACACTGAATTAGCTGGCACTTAAACTTGGACTTCCTGCCCTCCAAAACTGGGAGAAAAAAATTTCTGTTATTTATAATATACTCATTTTATGTTATTGTGTTACAGCAACCCCAATGGACTAAGACATCAATTTTAAAATGGACAATGCCAGACAATCCCAGCTCTTGGGAGGCAGAGGCAAGAAGATCATGAGCTTGGGCCCAGGCGTCCAGAGCCATCCTGTGCGGAGTTGTACTTGGTCTGGCACCCACCCAACCGCCACAATAAGTGAGGCCCGAGCCCCCAGGGGGCCCTGGTGGAGCTGGCTGCTCGGACTCTATGGGGAGGCTACGGCAGGGGGTTGGGTGGCTACCCACTGGCCCCAAGCCAAGGCTGGTGCTGGGGGTCTGGGCTGGCTAGGGGTGCACGGGAGAGTGGCCACGAGAATCCCCACAATTCTCCTCACCTTTTGTTTGCTTTGTGGTGGGGAGGTGTATTTTTAAAAGGTGACTTGGGAAGGCTGTAGGCTCCCCGCGTGGAGGAGGCCAGCAGGGAAGGGACTTGCTGGGGGGGGGATGGGTTGGGGTGGAGATGGAGTGCACAGGATGCTGCTGGTTGTGTCACCTGACAGCAGGTGTGCTAGATGGTGCGCCCCATCCCCATTCCTGCAGGGACCTCTGATCATTCAAATTGCTGCTCAAGAGATTGCTTGAAAGGTTCTTTTAGACAAAATTTTAGGGGAAATGTTTCTGAGTTTGAAAATGAGTGACTTTTGTAGAAACAAGCCAAGAGAGACCTTCAGTTCAATTGCCATGAAGTCCTTGTAAGATTTTAATGATCCAATAAACAGTGCAGAAGAATAGACAATTAGAAGGGCACCCTGCTAGCTTCCCTCTTTTCTAGCACCTTTGTGGTTTGAGGTTTTATGGTTAAAGGGGAGGAAGTGCTTTGTTCAGAGGTCCCTGCTCCAGGCAGGTTTTGAACAGCTTTAGGTTTGAGTCAGAGACTTAAGTTGCAAATTAGGTAGAATCTGTCTAACCTACCTGCCACCTGCTGGGGGTTACTTTAGTGTCCTGGTCTGCTGTCAGGTGTCATTAAGTCTGAAATGGATACCTTACACCCCCAAGCTGGAATTAATATGTTCTGTACCAAGTTGACCAAAGTTGGGCAGTAGCAACAGCTTTGCACAGACTGTCATGAGAATGAATCTGTTTTCCACCTTAATTTTTCTTAAAAATAACAAAACTCTGACATCAAATTCTCCTCCCCCTTGTAGTTTTGTAAGGAGAGAGGGACACCTCTCCAGTGTGTTCTTTGGTTTTGATTCGTTACTACTGTTAATACTGACCCCTAGGTAAAGCGTGAGGGGGGGTGGGCAGTGTAATCAAAATTATTTAGAGCAGGGCCCAATTTCAGATGAGGCAGGGAGAGCTCACATTTTACTAAACTTTAAAAATTCATGCACGATGGAGCCACTGGCCTGCTTTCTACCAAATGGGCCAGGGTCAGGAAGTAGTGCAGCTGGGCCTGCCATTTTCTCTGGTCCTGGAAACAGTGTAACTTCTGGTGATCCCTCTTCATTCCTTCCCCCATTGACAGGCTTGGAGTACATGTATTTTGGGACCTGCCTCTAAATACCTTCGGAGCTAATTCTACCCCAAGTCACTTAAAGGAAATGTATTTTAATAAAAGCATAAACTGAACAACCCAGCAAGAGTCCCTATATGGCATTCAGCAAAATTGCAGCAGCCTCTGGTTATTCAAGTGTCCTTAAGGGTTAGTTATGGGCCCCATTTTTGGAACATGAACTGGGGAGAGGTAGAAGTTGTTGGGGTCCGAGGTTGACCACCCCTCAGAGGAACAAAAGACACTGACGATAATGTAAGCCACAAAGCGAGGTTTATATTTCCAGCTAGCTGGGGTCCGTGTATCCACCCGATGCAGCGGGTTTCAACGAGGACCCCAAATGCAAAGTTCAGGCTGCTTTTATATTTTTTAAACATTAGTCATGGTCACACAGCAATTTTTATGGCCCCTGGGGTCACATATTTCTGATATCACCCACATCCTGGTGGTGGGGCAAGATTACTTGAAGATTATTTATCAGGAACTTGATAAACACCAGGTGTCTTGACTCATTGACTCACATACCGTTCTAGCAAGATTAACCAGAAACAGTCCCTGTTCCCAGAAACCATCCCACCTCCCTTAGTTCCAGTAAGTGGTGGCTTGGGTCATGTTAGCCATGGCTGGTTGAGTGGGCTGCAAGCCTCAAAGGTACTCTAACATTCCCTGCTTTAGTTGTTCATAATGAGGAATTATGCTCATCTAGGCGACGAGCGTAAACATCCTCAGGACTAGGTAACTTTTCATATTGCTGTCTCAGGACCATGAGTTGGACTGTACTAATTCAATCTTTCACGAAGGTCACTAGCTTATTCAGAATACAAGGACCAAAGGTTAAGATAAGCAGTAGTATGACCAGAGAGCCCACCAGGGTAGAGACTAAGGTAGTGAACCAGGGGGACCTACTGAACCAAGCTTCGAACCAATTTTCTTGGGCTTCCCTTTCCCGTTTCCTTTTTGCCAGTCCTTCTTTGCCAGGCCGACGAGTGGGGAGGCTCAGGGGGGCCAGCTGCCTCTGGCTGGAGTGGCGCAGCAGCGGCATATGGCGGGGGATTTACTTCACAATCTAAGTCTATCAAGGACGGATGGAGAGTTGGGTCTTCCTGCAGAATAGGCTTCTTAGGGGAATTAACGGGAGTGGGGGTGTTCCCCGACACGGCCAGTATTGCGGGCCGGTCTGCAGGTGCCCCATGGATAAATGGCTGCATCCAGGAAGGGGGGTCTTCTACTGAAGTCTGCAGCATAGGACGTAGGGATATTGATCAGGGTGGCCATGAAGACCGGGTCTATTAATGACATCTCGGACCTTCTTAATCGTGTCCAAGGAGAAGGTACCTTGAGGAGGCCAGCCTACATCAAAGGTTGGCCATTCAGCTGAGCAAAGGGTGTCAAACTTACCTTTCTTAATTTCCATGCCATAATTGTGTCCCTTAGTGTGGATTTCTGAAAAATGACTCAGAAGAAGGGTCTTAGGAGTTACCTGAGCCTGTCCCATGATGATCAGGAGAGATGGACAGAGGAGACCACAAAGAACAAGAGAGACAATTCCAGCAGACAAACAAATTCACACAGGACTCTCTAACGTACACAAGTACTGGCCGGTCAACCAGACTACTCTCACAGGCATAATTCCATTCACACCAGATTTAGGATCCTTACCCAAAGACCGCCCAAATGGCATCCACTGAGGACGTTGGCGCGGTTACTGACCGTCGGGGATGTCTCCCATGACTTCCAATAGTGAAGTCTCCAGGGCTGTAACCCCTTCCTTCCACTCAATGAGAATTCTCAACCAAATTCAGACGGAGACTCTAAGTCCCTCCAAATGGAGGTGGCCAATCCTCCTTCCAGGTCTTTCTCAACTAAACCTTGGTATCGGAGGTCTTTCTTTCCTCTCAGGGAGGGGCTGATATCTCAGTGGGACCTCCAGATGTTGGGGTCCGAGGTCGACCACCCCTCAGAGGAACAAAAGACACTGACGATAATGTAAGCCACAAAGCGAGGTTTATTTCCAGCCAGCTGGGGTCCGGGTATCCACCCGATGCAGTGGGTTTCAACGAGGACCCCGAATGCAAAGTTCAGGCTGCTTTTATATTTTTTAAACATTGGTCATGGTCACACAGCAATTTTTATGGCACCTGGAGTCACATATTTCTGATATCATCCACATCCTGGTGGTGGGGCAAGATTACTTGAAGATTATTTATCAGGAACTTGATAAACACCAGGTGTCTTGACTCATTGACTCACATACCGTTCTAGCAAGATTAACGAGAAACAGTCTCTGTTCCCAGAAACCGTCCCACCTCCCTTAGTTCCAGTAAGTGGTGGCTTGGGTCATGTTAGTCATGGCCGGTTAAGTGGGCTGCAAGCCTTGACGATACCCTAACAAAGTATGTGGGGCCCATACCTGTCCTGTGAATTCCTCCCTAATTCTGTAGGTTTAGAGGGTCACTGGGGCCCTGCCTCAGCTCTTCCGAGTGAGCCTGAATGGGTCAGCTCTTTATTGCAGACTTGTATGGCTTGTTTGCTGCCATCAGACCTGCCTAACTGGTGTCTTGCAATCTTTCAACAAATATTTCCTGAGCATCCGCTCTAGTTGAGGCAGTGAGTCCATAGCCATGATCAAGAAATGCCCAGGGCCTGCCCTGGAGAACTGACCTCAGGAAGAGAAGACAGGCAAGTGGCTGTTAGAAAGAAGGTCAGTGCAGGAGGCCATAGGAGCCTCCAGGAGAAACAGTAACCTAGCAGGGACTGAGCACTTATCTGGCATGGAAAGGAGGACAATAGGAACAAGTATTTGAGGTATGGGGAACCACAGATCTTAGGAGACAGTAATAGAGAGCCTGTGGGGAACTGCCAGAGGCTCAGGATGGCAGAATCCTAGGGTCAGATAAGGCTAAGGGACAAATGGGCCAAACAACAGAGGATCCTGATCAGGACCACACTTAAGAGCACCGAGGAGCTGCTGAAGAATTCTGAGGAGACAGATGTGATAAGGTGTCCTTTCCTCTCTCTTTCTCTCACTTTGCTTCTTTCTCTTTTCTTTTCTTGGTGGTACTGGGGTTTAAACTTGGCTCTACCACTTGAGGCAAGCCCCCAGTCCTTTTTGTTTTCTTCTTTTTTTTTTTTTTCTCAGATAGGATCTCCTACTTTTGCCTGGGCTGGCCTTGGACCACAGTCCTCCTACCTCTGCCTCCCAAGTAGTTGGGATTACAGGCTATACTGCCTGTCCTTTTATTCTCATTAGGAACTCTTCCTCTATTCAGCAAATACTGAGTGACTTGCAGATGCTAAGCCTGACCAGGATCCTGCTTTATGAATCTCCCATTTTAACTTTTCTCTTGCTGGCTTTCCCTCAGTGGTTATCTTCAAGTTCAGCACAGCCTTTAAGAGGGAGAGGAAATAAGTGGGAGAGTTTCCTTGTGAAGCAGAGAGAGGGATTTGCTGTTAAGATGCAGTGTAGATCCTTTCAGTTCAGCCCAGGAAGCCCACCATGGGTGGATCTGCAGAGGTAAAATTTCATTTGTTGTGGCTTCCCACAACAAACTGTTTCCTGCTTGTGCTGAATGACACTTATGCTTGGGTTTTTCTTTTTCCCGCCACTAAAACCTAATGCATGAACAAGATACATGTGCTAGAACAAAGCAGGGTTTAGGATTTATTTTCTATCTCAGTTGGTCTGCCTCTTCTGTTTGCAGTTCCTCTGTTCGCTGAGCATGGATCTTTAACCATCAGGCTCATCTTATGATTTAGTGTTTAATGAATGGAGAGAGATGTTTCTCCTGATTGGTTAGAGTACAATAACAGATCTGTTGCCAGCCAATCAGATTGCAGCTTGTGAACCCCAGTTCTGTGAGCAATGGTTGTGTAGTGTATCTGCAAGCCTCTGGGGACATGGCAGCAGTGCCACTGTTAATCATTTGGCATGATAGAAGTAAACAGAAAAGAATACTGCAAACAGAATTAGTGTCCTCCCCTTCAGAATAAGTCAGGTTTGCCTTCATGATTGGAGTTGATGGCAAGGTGACATGTGTGTAGATCTGGTGCATTTATCCAGCTGCAGGGAACAAGGGGGCAGCCCTCTCTTGTTTTGAAATCACTAGCAGTGATTTTAGCACTGATGATACAGATTCCCTGGTCCTGGAGGCTGGGGCTTATGCTCTCTGATGCAGCTCCCAGAAGCTCTAATCAGTATTTCATTTAGGATCAATATACATGTGTTCATTGCTTAGATAATAAAATACTTCAGGATTGATAAAATAAAAAATAAATAAATAAAATAAAATAAAATGGACAATGCCAGACATGGTGGTACATGCTTATAATCTCAGCTCTTGGGAGGCAGAGGCAAGAAGATCATGAGTTCAAGGCCAACATGGGCTACATTTCAAGACCCCATCTCAAAATAAATAAGTAAAAGTGGACAATGAACCTGAACATATATTTCTTCAAACAAGACACACAAATAACCAACAAACAAATGATAAACATCATAGTAGGATAGAGTAAATAAAGATCACAATGAGATATTACCTTATATCCATTGGGATGTCTATTATTTAAAAACCAACAAACTATTAAAAAACAAAAAGAAATATAACAAGTGTGGCAATATTGACAAAAATGAAGTTGGAGCACTAACACAGACTGACTTCAAGACTTACCATAAATCTACAGTAAACGAGAATTCACAGAAAAGCCAGGTGCTACTCACCTGTAATCCTAGCAACGCAGGAGACAGAGATCAGGAAGATTTTGGTTCAAAGTCATGCTAAGCAAATAGTTTATGAAACCCTATCTCAAAAAAACCCTTCACAAAAAAGGGCTAGTGGGGTAGTTCAAGGTGAAGGCCCTGAGTTCAAGCCCCAGTACCAAAAAAAAAAAAAAAAAAGAATTCACAGGAGAATAAAGAGATACGTTAATGAAACAGGCCTGAGATCCCAGTAATGGACCCACATAAGCAAAGTCAGCCAATCTTGGATGAAAAGCAAAGATAATGCGATGTAGCCTAGATAGTGTTAGAAAAATCAGATGCTCACATGCAAAGTAACAAATCTAGAAGCAGACTTTACACCCTTTATAAAAATTAGCTTAAAATGGTTCCAATAGATATCAATGTAAAATGCAAAACTATGAAACTCCAAGAGACAACATAAGAGAAACAAAGATGGTATGAGTATGGCAATGACTTTTTAGACACATCACGAAGATAAAACCCAAGAAAAAAGTAGTTGATAAATTGGACTTCATTAAAATAAAAAACTGCTGCTCTGTGAAATACAATGTCAGGAGAATAAGAAGATAGACCACAGACTGGGGGGGGGGCGGGGAGTTTGCAAAAGACAAACCTAATAAAGCCTTTAGTTCAGAATATACGAAGAACTTGTAAATTAAAACAGAAGCCAGAGATCATAACAGACACCTCACCAAAGAAAATATACTATACAAATGGCAAATAAGCCTATAAAAAATGTTTCACTTCATATGTCATCAGGAAAATGCAAATTGAAACACCAATAAGAAGCTAGTAATGCTTTTATCTAGTTTCATCTTGTCTTACTTTAAATAGGTTGAGATAACCTATGTAACCTATTATTAATTTTGTGGTCTCAAGTGTTTAGCTAGCAGCCAGGCACCTATGGCTCACGCCTGTAATCCTGGCTACTCAGGAGTCAGAGATTAGGAGGATCGCGGTTTGAAGCCAGCCCTGGGCAAATAGTTCACAAAATCCTATCTCAAAAATAGACCCTTCACAAAAATAGGGCTGGTGGAGCGGTTCAAGGTGAAGGCCCTGAGTTCAAGCCCCAGTAATGCAAAACAAAACAAAACAAAAAAGTGTTTAGCCATTAAACTGGATTTCCTTAGGCCAAATCTTTTGTCACTGAACTGTTCTGAGATATACCTTGATGTTTAAAAGAAAACTTTTAGTAAAAATGGTTTGAGTCTCATCTAGTGTTGCGGGAAGTTGCTAGCTGAGACACGGGACACTGAGGCAGTTTAGCAGGAAGTAACATTTTATTGTGCCAGCACAGACCCAGCAGACTTGTGTTCAAATGCTGAGCCCCAAGAAGAAAGGGATCTCACCTTATGCTCCCTTGCAAGCAGGTTACAGAGGCAATAAAATTAAAAAACAAGGTTTAACCCATATATGGTTCCATGCAATTCTATAGGCTACTTCAGCCTAGTGCTAAGTGCCCTTCTACCCCTAGTGCTATGTGACCTTCTTCACCTTTGAATTCTTTAGGTTTTATCTCTCTGCTATGCCATCCCTTCCCCCCTGCTACCTTATAAGAACTGTCTGTTTTCTTCTGATCCTCCTCCCTGCTACAGTAGTAGAGTACATTTTTTAATTTTTCCTTTCCTTGTAGTTAATTCTGCATATATGTATGTTAAACTGAAACAATTTGATGGAAGAAACTGCACAGGGTTTGTTCTCCAAAGACAAGTACTGTTCAGTGGAACAAAACTATAAACTTTCTAGGTGTGTTGTAATACCATTGAAAAGTAACTCAACAAAGCATACATATGAAAATGTAGTGCCCAAGTCTCTGTCTGCTTCAAAAGATAATACAGATGAGTTAAAAGACAAAAAAACACCAATGAGTGATTACTTACCTAATAGAATTACTAAAATGAGAGACAGATCCTAACAAATGCTGGTAGGAGCCAACACTCCTGGCAAGCTGGTGGAAATGTGAAGTGGTTCAACCTCTTTGAATTGAGTTGAACGTATACCTACCATTATAACACAGACTTTCCACTCCCAGGTATTTTCCTAAAAAAGCAGAAAGCCAATATCAATGAAAGATTTATATGCAGATGTCCACAGAACCTTTACATCAACCAAAAACTGGAAACACTCTAAATGTCCATCAGCAGGGAAATGGTTAAGAAATTGGGGAATATCCTTCAGTGAATAAAAGGGGAACAACATAGATAGATTCTAAAGCAAAAGTGATGGTAATCAGGTAGAGAGAATACATAGTGTATGATTTCATTTACATAAAATGTTAGAAAATGCAAATTCCAGTAACGGAAGATGAATTAGTAGTTGAGGATTGGAAGGATGGGAAGGATTGATTATTGAGGGAAATCGGGTAACTCAAAACTCAGGAATAACCGATTCTTTTTTGAGATTGGGCCTTGCTCTGTAGCTCAGCTGACTTGCAATCCTGGATCCTGTGATCCTCCTGCCTCAGCCTGCCACAGTGTAGTTTATCTTGATTGTGGTAATAATTTCTCGTGTGCACACATACGTCACGTTGTGTGCTTTAAGTACGTAGAGTTTATTGTATCCCAATTATTCTAAGAAATACTGTTTAAAGGGCAAAACAAATCTATTCAGCAAAACTCAGAGTATGAAAACTCTACAGGACAGTACTCTAGAGTCTTTAAACAAATTTTATCTTTCATTTTTTTCTTGAAGCTAATTTTTCTTATTATTGTGCCGGGGTACATTGCATTGTGACATTTACAAAAGTTCTTACAATGTATCATAGTTGAATTCACCACCTCCATCATTTTCCTTTATCCCCCCCTCCTCCCATTCCTGGAATAGTTTCAATAGGTCTCATTTTTCCACTTTCATACATGAATACATGTTTCCACCACATTCACCCTCCTAAACCCTTTCCTTATATCCTCCCCCCTCCTATTGGTACCAATCCCCCAGACAGGACCTGTTCAGCCCTCCTGTTCTCCAACTCTGTAAAAATAAAATTACATTTTTGTTTTTTTAAGATAGCTATATAGGGAGTTTCTTTGTGACATATATGTATTATAACCTGAATTGGTTCATCTCCTCTATTTTTCTCCTTTCTACCTTAGTCTCCTTCTTATGGTGATTTTAACAGGTTTAAAAATTCTATATTCATTCTTGTGTAGGAAGTACATCAGCCATATCACCTTCTTAACTTCCTTCTTTTAAAAAAGGAAAAAGAAGTGAAAGATTACAAATGACTGAAGATATATATGAAATGTAATACATAGACCCTCATCTTGAGATCCCCATCTAAAGAAATCAAATAGGAAGAAAACATAACTATGAGATAATTGAAGAAATTTGAAAATTGACTGGATAGTTGGTATAAAGAAAGTGTTACTTTTTGTATATAATAATGGTGTTGTTATATTTTTCCTATCATTTATAGGGAAGAAGAAGATATGAAGTATAGATGATTATTGACTAGATTATTGAAACTGGTAATAAATACATTGGTTTCATTACTGTCTTGTTTTGGAGTGAGATTTTCATAATAAAAACATTTTTTAAAATGTCTCTAAATTTAGAAATAATAAAATGTATTTCATGTATGTAAACTGTTTTCCACTGTGACACTTGTCAGTTTGTGTACTGGAATACATTAAAGTCACCCAAATTAAAACTGAAAAGAGATTTTTCTAAGATTAAATTTAATATAAATATTTAAGTAGTTGGAATTCTACTCTCAGATAATAGTCTTAAAACAGAAATAGTCTTGAGTCAGAAATGGTCTTGCAACATTTACGTACACAAAATTTTACAGAAATTGAGAATAAAAGCCTCTTTTAAAAAGAGGAAAGAGACTGGGAGTGTGGCTCAAGTGGTAGAGTGCTTGCCTAACAAGCACTCAACCCTGAGTTCAATCCTTAGTACCTTAAAAATGAAATTTACACAAGGAAATGCTGGAGATGTAGCTCGGTGGATAGTATGCTTGCCTAGCCTGTGCAAGGTTCTGGGTTCAATTCCCAGCACCACAGGTGGGGAGGTGCTGAACATACAAGATTGTTTCACTGTTATATTAGGTATGATTACACGGATGTGGGATGGCTGGACACGGCACATTGATTGATGCCTGAATAGATGAAAGGCGCAACTTTGTGTTTCTTAGAGCTCCCCTATACAAAAGGCTGCTATGTAAGTCCACACAGGTGCTGCCTCTGAGCACAGGATAGCAGCAAGTCAGAATCATTGGGCAATTTTTTTGTACCGGTGGGGTGGTAGGCTGTGTGGCTTCTCAGGGGTCTGCTATCTTGAATAGTTCCACAGGCGCAAGGAAGAAAAGACCATCCATGCTGATAGCTATCTGGGGGCCTTTGACAGTGGACACTGTAGCTCAGCGGGGTTAGAACCAGAATAGAAACCTGACAGGGAAGTAGCTGGGAGGGGTTGTTTGGCCAACTGTCGACAAGGAGAACTGAGAGTGTTTACTCAAGACTTCAACGTTAGCTCAAGACAGCACCTGCTTGTGAAACTTCACACAGGTGTCACTTAAAATCAATCACTTTATTAACACATGGTCTTTGCAAAACACCTATGAACGAGGTACTCTCATGTAACATTAGGCAGCTGAGCAAACAAAGGCCCGGACATATGAAGTCACTTCCTTGGAGAGTATTTGAAATGGAATAATTTGGTTCTCGAAACTACCTAACTTACCATAATGTTTTACTGATCAGAGTGAGGGGGCAAAGAGGGAAATAAAAGATCTCCTAGGCCATTAAATCCTAGTGTTGTGGGGAAAGCATAGAGAATCAAGAGGCAAAACTCCAGTGGCATCTCTTAAAGCACCAGAATGTCCTTGTGTGAAGCTAGTGAAACAATTTGGGGCAGATGAAGAGCCAGGCCAGTCCTGGTGATCAGAGCTTCCTGCTTTCACTTAGCTTGATGTTTTTGTGATAGGCTTAGTGGAGTCTATCCATTGGTGGAGGGGCATTTGAAGTCTTTCTCCACCCTTCCCCCACTCCAGTAGGGACACGGCATGACCATCACTCATACTATGGAAGGACCCACCTAAGCTGAAATTTAATTACATATAATCCAGGTACTGTTCTTGGCTGCTCTAGGGGAAGACAAAACTCATTTGAGATCTACTCTGGAAGCCAAGTGTGGTGGCACAGGCCTATATGCTCAGCTATTTGGGAGTCTGAAGCAGGAGAATGGTGAGTTGTAGGTCAGCCTGGGCTCCATAGAAAGACTTTGTCTCAAAACAAGCAGACAAAAAAGAAAACAAACGAAGACTTTCCCAGAAGTTTAAGGAGAAGGCATACATACAACACACATGAAATCTATAACTAAGGTCTGAAATTTGTTTCATACATTTAAAAAATGTGTCAGTAATTCAGGGAGGGAGCTCAGCAGGGACTAACCGTGGAGGAAGGCTTTGGCTGTAGCTCAGTCCTCCCTCTTGGAACCACAGGGCTCCTCTCAGGAGCATTGTTAAATAGAATATACATTCAATTAAGGCTAAATTACTCTGTCTAGTATGGTAGTAATTTGCATATTTACCTAAATCCCAATGCCAGATAGCGAGTTCTTCTCCAGAGCAGTAACTGGGAGCTTTCCAACTAGGGATCAGTACAGTATCTAGCATAGTGGTTTGGTTGGGTTTTTTGCTTTGCCCTCAAAAGTGCTTCTTAAATGTATCTGACTTAGGCCACAGCTGAGCTGTGAGCAGTAGGTTGGTTGAGAATACAAACAGAGGAAGGGTATAGCAAGGGAAATGATCTCTTCAGAAACGAAGAGAAAGGAAAAGCAGATCTGTGGCAGTCTAGCAGAGGGTTCACCCAGGAGAGATAAAACTAGATAGAAAGGCATGGAGTCATACTGTGAAGGCTAAACTGTGGAATTGGAGGTTTCTCCAAAAGGATGGTGGCTTTAACAATGCAGATCTCAGGAAATAGAGTGTTCTGGGAAGAGTTTTTAAATCTCCACCCAGATAAGATCAGATGGAAAGGCGTGATAATGGGGCATATTAGGCAATCATGAGCATTTTGAAAATGCCTCCTAGATGACTCACATTCCCAATTGTTGCCTTTGGCCATGGAGAAGCTTTGGAAAAAAATTGCAATAACTACAACAAATGCCATGAACGGCACTGCTAATCAAAATACTTACCCAAAGTGAAAAGGCTAAGTCTGAAATAGATTTGTTTCAAATGATACAATAACCCACTGCAAACACTTGATTCTAGCTACAGCCTAAGTATGTCTATTAAGAGGATTTGTTCACTCAAGACACATTCAAAATTTTGATTTTGTTTGTGTAAAGTGAATTTTCTCTGGATATTTAAAAATTGAAGCTAATTATTTATTTTTTTTACTTATTGCTAGGCACCAGTGGTTCACTCCTGTAATCCTAGCTAGACTCAGGAGGCAGAGATCAGGAGGATTGCTGTTCCAAGCCAGCCCAAACAAATAAATCATGAGACTCTATCTCAAAAATACCCAACACAAGAGGGCTGATAGAGTGGCCCAACTGGTAGAGCACCTACTTAGCAAATGTGAGGCTCTGATTTCAAACACTGGTACCACCAAAAACTTTTTTTAAAAAATTTACCTGGAAACAAAGGATCATTTATTAAATAGACTATACCCTTAATTAAAGCCAAAGTTTTAAATGAGAGCCCAGGTATGGTGGTGCACACCTGTAACCCCAGTACTCAGGATGCAAGGCAGGACCACCACCAGTTCAAGGCCATCCTGGGCTAAATAGTGAGACCCTGTCTCAAAAATAAATAAATAAGCAAATATGAAAACTATCATATTCTTGTCATAAAAATTTTGGAAGATACATGTGGGGAGACAAAGCACTCCAAAACCCACAATACTGAGCATCCGTCATAATACACTCCTCAATTCTTTCCTTCACTCTAATAAAACAAATACAATATGACACAATTTGCAATTGATTCCCATCCTTCTTCCGGAAGGCATTTTCATTTCATTAGCCTGGCAAAAAAATGTGTCCTTCCTATTAAACTTATTTTATTTATTAGCCCTTCTCATACCATGATGATGAGGTTTTACTGTTGGTGTACATTTTATCTTAATGGTGTTGATGCAATGTGGCCCTCCCTGAAGTTTTTACTTACAAGAGGTCACACCGACCTTCCCTGCTCCCTGGCCAAGGCTGTCTTCTGGCAACAGAACCATGCTCTAACAGCCCCACATCTCACAAACTCCTTGACATCTGCCACTTCTCCCTCTGCCTGAGGCTCCTTCCTCTTTCAAGAGCTCCAAGCAAGTTAACAAACAGGCAAGTGATAGGACAGACACCAAGCTCTTCCCCCATCCCTTCCTTTATCTCTACCCATTCTGCTTTCTCCCAAGTGCCCAGGTATGATCCTGTCACTGGAACCAAGGTGGGTAAAGGGGGCCCCAGAGGGTGGGGCCCTCATCTCAGGGTACTGGGCTCATGACATTGTTACAATAAAGAATTAGCAGAGCATGTCAAGATAGACACCAGAAAAGCCAAGCAAAGGAAAGACGAGTACATGCCCAGGCAAGGCAAGGGTGCAGGCACACAGAGAAGAGACACACTGAGCGGTCTAACATTAAGTATTTATACTGGAAAAGTGTGTAGGTGTCGGGGGGAAGGGGGGGCGGGGGGCTACCTATTTGTTTTTCTTGGTTTTTGAGCATATCAGTCACCTGGGAAAGGTTAAGGAAGTAGGTTATTTTTTATGTTAGGTTGTAGTTCAGTGAGGCCAAAGAAAATAATACTGTGCTAACAATCTAATCATACGTTGATCTTTTTTTACAGAACGAAAAAAAATAGCAGACATGGTTTCCTCTTAAGAGTTAGTAAAATGGACTGGAGGTGTGGCTCAAGCAGTAAGAATGCCCACGTTGCAAGCATGAAGCTCTGAGTTCAAACCCTATCCTACTATTAAAAAAAAAAAAAAAAAGATTGAGCCATACTTCCAGTCCTTTCACTTTTGGTTTATTTTGTTTTTCAGATAGGGTTTTGAACTTTTGGCCAAGCCAGACTCAGACCACAATCCTCTTTTCTCTGCCTCCCAAATAGCTTGCATTACAGGCTTGCACCACCATGCCCAGTCCAGAAAATGTACTTTGTTCTTAAGATTTAGCAAATATATTTTGCTCTTAAGATTAAGCATTTAGCAAATGTGTTTTTGCTGTTAGGTGTCAATGTGTTTTGCTCCTCAATTCCTAACAGAGGAATTCCTTATCACCTTTTCCTGCTCTAATCTACCTCAAGTCTACTTCTCATTTCTTTCCTCAGTCTAAATCAACTCAGGCAGATGACACAGTGGACTCATGCATTCATCAGATACAGCCAGACATGAAGCCCAGTTTAACTTAGGGGAAAATCACATACTATCAAGGCATCTGGGGTCATTGCATAGCTGATGGACACTAATAAGATGGGCTTCATAACTGTTAATACAAGGATTTAGAGGGAAAAGGAATCCTTATCCACTGTCAGTGGGAGCAAAAATCAGTACAACCACTCTAGAAAGCAGTATGGAGGTTTCTCAAAAAACCAAAAATAGAACTGTCATACAACCCAGCACAGCAATACCACTCCTGGCCATATACCCTGAGCCACTTCCACATCCATGTTTATTGCAGCACTATTCACAATAGCCAAGCTTTGGAAACAGCCAAGATGCCCTAAAACTGATGAATGGATGAAGGAAATGTGGTATTTTTACACAATGGAGTATTATTTGGCCATAAAGAAGAATGAAATTATATTGTTTCCAGGTAAATGGGGTGGAACTGGAGATTGTCATGTTGTCATGTTAAGTGAAGTCAGGCTCAGAAGGACAAAGGTCACATGTTTTCCCTCACATGTAGAAGCTAGACCCACAAGATGAATGTATACATACATATATATGTATATATACATATTCATATGTACATAGAGAGAGAGAGAGAGAACATGATTATAATAGTGTAATAGTTGGTCTGAGGGCACTACAGGGAGGTGGATGAGGAAATAAGAGAATGATAGAGAATGAATAATATTGAAATACATTGCTTCTGGGCATGAAGATAGCATATTGAAATGCACCAAAAACTGTTGAATAATAGGGAAGAAGGGTGATAGAGAAAGGGTAAGTAATAGATAGATGGGGTCAATCTAATTAAAGTACGAAAATACCAAGGAGAAACCCCCTTGAACAATTTATATACACTTTTTAAAAATGAAGGACAGGAAGGTAAAACAGGTCCTGTGCAGAGGACGGTATCAGAGGGAGGGGGAGTGTAAACAGAGAAGGTGAAGGAGAGTGAATATAGCCAATGCACTTTGTATATGTGCATAAAAACACAACAATGATACCTGTTGAAATTGTTCTAAGAAGTGAGGGAGAGGGGGAGAATGAGGTAGAACCATAGAGGGGTGAATATAATTAAAATACGTTGCAAGCACATATGTAAATGCCACAACAAATCCCCCCTGTACAATTATTATACATACTAATAAAAATATATCATCTCTGGATTACTTTTAGTACCTAATACAATGTAATGCTATGTTAGTAGTTGTTATACTATATTGTCCAGTGAATAAAGTCAAGGAAAATGAGTGTACATATTCAATATGGACATGATTTTTGTTTTTATAATAGTTTTAATCTTCAGTTGATTGAACCCCCAGATGCACATCTCACAGGGTATTGCTCCCCTTAGTCATTTGTTTTTCACAGCCATTTTTTTGTATGTGCATGGTGCTTGGGACTTAATCCTTGCTAGGCAAGGGCCCTACCACTGATATACATCACCAGCTTCAAAACCAATTTTTAAAACAAAACTCATTCAATAGTACTTTTCAGGATGTACAAAATCATTGCTCAATTTATTTGGCAATGAAAATGGCCATTTTGGTTTTTATGTAACTGTGTTTCTGTTACATAATTCTTGTTGACATAGTGATTCAACCAAGTTACTTGTAGCAAGTGATACACAAGAAAAGCAACTACAGGTGCTTTACATGGACATCAACCAAAGCCAGAAATTGATCAAAGTCATGCTGTAAGAACAGAGCTTGAGAAACATACCTTGTATCATCAGGAAGATGGGGCCCTAGGGACAAGCTGTACCTAAACTGCAGAATCCATTGGAGCCAAATTGATTCCTGGATTGGGGTCCAGAGTTTACTAAGCTGGGTGAAAGATTCCCTTTTAAATTTCAACCTTATGATTTTCCTACTCTTCGGGTCTTAATTTGAACTTGTTGATCAGTTGAAGTATGTCAAAGTAATTCTTTCAAAAATGATTCCTAGAAATAATATTTTCTGTGTCTTTGAAAATTTGCCTTATAAAGGTATAACAAGTATAACTTGAACTAAAATTAGTTGAGAGTAAAAGTTCATGTTTACAACCTTTTCTCTCAAAAAGTCTGCAGCTAGTACTCCATTGTCTTTGAAATTTCATACTGCAAAGAAGAGTCAATTTGATTTTTAAAATTCTGTGCAGTATTATTTTTCTTTGTGTATGTGCCAATTCCATGATCTTTTTTTTTTTTACAGCTGATTCTCAGTTATCCTTAGAGAGATACACTTTTGTTGAGAGAAGCCTTTTGAAAGCCCATCAGGTAAACTGATGGACTTGACATGAAAGAAGCTATAAGAGGAGGAACGGGCTAGCAGGGAGAGGGAGATGGAAGAGGTGCCCAAAGCTTAGGCATTGGTGCTGCCATGGAAATAGAGATTCTGGACATGAAAAAAGCTATCCAGGAAGCCAAAGAACATTTATTCACGAAAAGCCTCCCACTGGAAAAGAATGTGAAGGCCAGGCCTGGTGTCACACTCCTGCAATTGGAAGGCAGGGGCAGGAGGATTATGAGTTTGAGGCCAGCATGGACTACATAGCAAGCTCAAGGCCAACCTGGGTTATAGAGCAAAAGCCTCTCTCAAAAAGACAAAAACTCAAACAAAAAAAAATACAAAGATCTAGGGAACAGCTCAATAGTAAAGTGCTTATCTAGCATGCACGAGACCTTAGGTTTGATTCCCCGCACCATAAAAATAAAACAACAAAAAAAGACAAACCAGTGTGAAGGTTCTTCAAAAAGCTAAAATCAGAGCTGCCATATTATTCAGTAATCCCACAACTGGGTATACAACCAAGGAAAATGAAATCAGTGTCCCAAAAAGACACCAGAATCCCCCTGCTTATTGCAATACTATCCATAAGAGCAAGAAATGTCAATCAAAAAAAAAAAATCTCTTGACAAACAATAAAAAGCACCCTCTTCGATTAAAAAAAAAGTTTGCTGAAGGTATTAGGGTTTTCCCTTCTGCTCATGAATGTATACATTTATTTTTATCAAACTATTTAAAAGCTAGACATCATGACTCTTCAACACAGCATGTGTGTTCCATAAAAACTAGGACTAGGACAAGCTTCAGCATGTCCTCAGTACTATTTTCACACTCAATAAATTTAATACATACACTATCATCTTGCACATAGTCCTTATTTGTCTAAATGTCTTCAATTCTCATGAACAATGTCTTTATAGGTCTCTCTCTTTCTCTCTCTCTCTCTCTACTCAGGATCCAATTAAAGACTGCCCAGTGCTTTAGATGGTCAAGTTTCTACTTGCTTTAACTGAAGCGTGTACCTCCTGCATGTGTGGGATTTTGAGGGGAGAGCTGAAAAAAGCAGGAGTGTTCGTTAGGTGGTGACAGTTGTTCTGTAAAATATCCCACAATCTGGATTCACTAGATTTGGGAACATCTACATTATTTGTGAGACCTAGTGCAAAATGAAAAGGCAGGAAACTGTTCAAAAATGAAGAATTTCAAGACAATGGTGACAGAACCTTAAACTGAGCTTGTGTTTGTTCAAAGCAACCCATGAGTTGGTCCCAGTCAGATTTTGTTCTCATTACTTGATGTAAATTTTTTGTTTGAGGGTTTTTACTTTATTTATTATTTTATTTTATTTTGTTGACTTTTTGAGACAGATCTCACTTTGTAGCCCAGGCTGGCCTTGAACTTGAACTCCTCCTACCTCCACCTCCCAATACAGGAGGATTTACAGACGGAATTACAGGTATGCATGACCCTGCCTGGCTAACACGGGGTATTTTTGCCAAGACTGTCACATAAGTGATGTGTGCACCTCTCATCACAGCACACTAGGAAAGCAGTTAGATTTATTTTCCTAGTTTAGTAAAGTTTTCTTGGTAAGTGCTTCTATTCAAATTTGTTTGAATTATCAGAAACACATGATTCTAACGTTGAATTTCAAAGTCTTAAATCATAAGTGTCTCTTGCCTTTCCCTTCCTTTTCATTTTGATCTTTTTATCTCTCCCACTCCCCTTTTCAAGGGCTTTATGAATTTGTCTTTCAAGTTTTTGACTCCATTTTTGCCATGTCTATTTCTTCTCTTAACTTTTAGCCTCCAGTAGAAATATTAATTCTATTATTAAATTTTTAGTTTTCTACTAAGATTTTCTTGCACTAATCTCCCTTTTCATGTCATGCATTTTCTTTTTAATCTATTTCTCCTTACACATATTCTTCTCTTAGTTATAGAGGCCATGTTTTCTCTCACTCTATGGAAGATGTCAAAACCTTTTCTAAACTTTTCTTTTGGTTCCTAAATTGCTAGTTTCTTAGAAGTCCAAGAATTCAGGATGTGCCCTTTCCCTCATTCTGCAATATTTTTCAAAGACTTTTATCATGTTGATTCTTGTTTCTTTATCGTTCTTCTTAAATTGAAAGAGCTAGGTGGGTGCCAGTGGCTGATGCCTTGTAATCCTAGCTACTCAGAAGGCAGAGATCAAAATGATTGCAGTTCGAAGCCAGCCTGGGCAAATAGTTTGCAAGACCTTATCTCGAAAAAACAAAAAACCTCAAAAACCCCATCACAATAAAAGGGCTGGTGGAGTGGATCAAGGTAAAGGTCCTGAGTTCAAACCCCAGTACTGAAAAAAAAAAAATTGAAAGAGCTAACAGACAGTGTGCATTACTCAATAGAGGGAGTACTCAAATTTCTCTTGACATCCTCCACAACTCCCTTCTTAGACCACAGCTGTACAGAGGTTATACACAGCTTCCAGCTCAGTTCCCCATATCCAAGAAATGTTTGCCTAGCTTATACAGCTAGACTAAAATGGAATCTTTTCCTAGAAATAAATTCTGGAGTTTCAGCAGTGGGTTATACTTATTTATTTTTCTTCAACATTTTAGCATATATTAACTGTACAAAGGGGTCTCATTGTGGTATTTCCATAAATGAATATCATGTACTTTATTAAATCCACTCCCTTAATTACTTTGGTGAGTTATATTTAAATGTTAATTTGCCCAAGATTTTTCTTCTTATTGTTTTCAGATCCATCAAATATTTATCAAGCACTTTTAATTTATTTATTGTCATGCTGGTACCCTGAAGAGAAGATATCAAGATTGTAAGAATGGGAGAACAGTAAGAAAGGAAGTCAGGGACAGCCACTCCAGGGTGTTGCCCACAACTTAGGAAAGAGCTGAAGAGGAGCCTTGGGGAAATTATGAAAAGAAGGTTAAAAATTACAGACTTTTAAGCAATGCAGAAAATTCTCCTGGCCCAAAAAATATTCACGAGTGCCTTTTTCAGCATCTTTGGAGGTCAGGATAGGAACAGGATGCCTACCAATAGGGTAAGGTGTTTCTAAAAAAGAAAAGAAAGAAAAGCCAATAATAAATCACTGAATAATTGTTCAACTTGTACAGAAACTTCCTTTTTAACCTCTAATTCTCCCTGTAGTCAATCCAGTCCTGACTCCCATTTCACCACTAATACCACTGTGCTAAAGCCAAACATGCTAAGGGCTTCCCACTTGGTAGGCAAGAGCTCTACTACGTGATCCACATCCCCAGCCCTTTTGCTTTTAGTTTGTATTTCCAGAGAGAGTCTCCAGCTAACTTTGCCCAGGCTGACAACAAATCGAGATCCTCCTGTGTCTACCACCCAAGTAGCTGGGATTACAGATGTCCTCCACTATACCTCACACCCCAGCCAGCTGAGATCCTGGCCCAAAGCTCTTTCAATTTTTTTTTTCAGTACTGGGGTTTGAACTCAGAACCTTTACCTTGATCCACTCCACCAGCCCTTTTGTTGTGATGGGGTTTTTGAGGTTTTTTGTTTTTTCGAGATAAGGTCTTACAAACTATTTGCCCAGGCTGACTTCAAACTGCAATCATTTTGATCTCTGCCTCCTGAGTAGCTAGGATTACAGGCGTGAGCCACTGGCCCCTGGCCAGAATAAGAGTTAAGCTTTTTTTTTTTTTCTTTTTTGGTGAAACTGGGATTTGAACTCAGGGCTTCATGCTTGCAAAGCAGGCACTCTACCACTTGAGCCACCCCTCTACTTAGTAGTCAACAAATGTTTGCTGACTAAATAATGGATGGGTGAATGTTTCATAGTTCACATTAGGCATGTTTATACACATCATCTCATCAGAAGTGTTGGCTTCTTGGACCAGAGGATTGGTAATGTGAAGGAGGATGGCATATGGCAGTGTGACTGAAATATTTGGGGTGGCACAACTTCCTTGAGTGTCCTAATGTAGCTCCCTTCCCTAATGTGACACAACCAAATGTTCAAACATATCCTTCGTTTTTGTTTTCCAATCTGAAGGGAAATGTGCAGTTGTTACAATGTCCTCAATTCCTTCCTTCATTAAATGAAATACCACAGTTATGGCTTGTTCCACAATTCACATAGGGATTTCATGTAGCTTTAATTGTTCTGTCTTTTCTAGCAATTACAAATGTCTTCCCCCTCCAGGAAAGGTGTTTCTTGTTCTGTCTTCCCCTGTAAAGCTGAGAGGAAAGGGGGAGGATAGGAAAGTGGTGGCCATGTGATGGCTTGTCCCTGTCTGAGTGTCTCTGCTGTACTTTAACCATAGCTCTTTATAGCAACCTTGGCGACTTCTTCCTACTGGCTTATTCACAGGGCTTTGTCCTTGCCTAGGGTAGAGCCTGATCTTAACAGTCTTTGTATCACTGGTACCTGAAGCCCATCATGGGCTCAATCAATGTTTATTGAATGAATAACATCCCTCTGCCTACTTCACAATGTCACCTAGGGTACCCTTTGCCAACTTCACAATGTTACTTTCAACTGACCCCGCGCAGAAATGGGGACTTCACGGGGGCTCCCTGGGCTATCTCCTTTCAGCCCTGTGCGAATCACGCTCCCGCGTGGCTCCAGCAAAGTACCATAGTCTGGAGGGGCAGCAAATGGATTTAGGTTAAACCGGCTGGGACCAGGGGCGCTGGTTCCTGAGGGATGAGGGGCCAGGTCCCCGGTTGCTCTGGGCGCCTCCTCCGCTGCCACAGAACGGCCAACTTTGGCGGCAGAGGCCACTGGCGTTGATGTGAGCCGATTCCCTCAAGCCTTGAGCTCCAAAGTGCCCGGCGAGGGCAGAGAAAGCGGCGCGCAGCCTCTGCACTTCCCAGAACTGCAACCGAGAACTTTTCCCAGCCCGGCCCACGGGTTGCAAGAGGGTCAGACACTAAGGACCCGCCTTTCCAGACTGGGGCCCAGTAGGGCGAAGGTTGTTCCCAAGGCCACGTGAAGGTTCCTCAGCCCCTGAAAGCCCTGATTTATGAAAGAAGAAAGCGAAGATCGCCCCAACCTCTGAGACGCAGCGCCCGATGCCACCCGAGGATCCGCTCGTGCAACAGCTGCCACCGCCGGCCGCGCGGCGCGAGCGCAGAGCGCACCCGAGTGCAGGTCACTGCCCAGCGATGTCCCGCCACGGCCGGGGCGTGCGCTTCGGGCCGCCGCCGGAGCTGCCGCTGCTCCTGCTGCTGCTGCCTTTGACCGCCGCGGTGCAGCCGAGCCCAGCAGGTGAGCCCAGCACCCCCCCGCACCCCTGCACCCCAGGCCAGCCAAGTTGGTGTCTGGGTGGACGCCAAGGGGTGCGCTTCTTGGGGGAGTCTAGCCATTCTCCCTGCAGCCCTGTTGTAGCTCCAAGGGTGGCATTTGAGAAGGGCATGGGACTCGTCTGCCAACTTGAAAAGTTTTGGCCAGGATTCTTGGCAGACCAATCGGTTCACTCCTGTAATCAACTGTTGGCCCACAGAGCCTCAGCTCGTCCCAAAGGCTTCAGCCAGGTGTCATCTAAATATGTTTATTTATCCAGTTCATACAGAGGTGTGATTCTGGACTGCCTTTCGGGTTTTTTTGTTTTGTTTTGTTTTTGTTTTTAACCGACAATGACTTTAATTTAAAAAAATGATTGGAATCTGGTCATGTCAGCTTCATATATACCAGAGGACCAAAGGGTGCTATATATTTTTTCATATAATGTTTACTATAATCCTAAATCGTTAATAATCCCCATTATACAGATGAGAAAAATCGAGATTGGTAGGAAGTCAGTTATGTGAATAAAGATAAAGCAGAAAGTTAACACCAAGGGCATTTGTTTCTCTAGTCCTCTCTGGGTAAAACAGTTTTTGTTCATACAGGTGTCCATTCTAATCCCCCCCCACCCCATAAAAAGACCAAGATTGTGAACTACAGGGGCAATTAAGACCGGCTGGGGACGATAGCACACGCCTGTGATCCCAGCTACTGGTGAGGCATAGTTAGGATGATTGGATCCCAGACCTGCCAAGGCAAAAATAGAGATATTTCTAAAGCAATCATCTAACGCATAAAAGAGCTGGGGTGGAGCACCTGCCTAGCAAGCATAAGCCCCAGAGTTCAAACCCCAGTACTACCAATAAAAAAATAAATTTGAGAGAGGATTAATTTTGCTTAGTTTGATAATCCATCTTTCTGCTGACCTTGTACAAGAATAGGGTAGGGTTTGGGGAGGGTCCCCTTCCCAAACACATTCAGATTCTTGTTACACCACCTTCCATCAACAAGAATCTGCAGTCACCAGATTTCAAGGTCTTTGCTTTCAAAACTTGCCCAATTATCACTCATCAATCTTAAATCTTTCCAGTCTGTCCAGGTCTCTGGGATCAGAAGCAGTACATCAGGAGGTTCCCAGGCCTTGATTTAGCTGCATGTTCTGTGGCCATGGTGACCTTGGTGCCCTGTGTAGCCCAGAGAGGTAGCTAATTCAGACACCCCTGGGAGGAGCATAGAGAGCGCCCTGGACACAGAGGTGGCTTTTGTGCCTAGAATCATGGCTGCAGTCGTCATTCCTTTTCTGTCCTTTTGGACTATTGGGATTACTTTAAAAGTGTCTGTAGGTAAAGGGAACAGCCTGGGAGTGAGGTGGAGACACCATCTTTCTGAAGGTGGGGCATTGTTTATTCAACAAGATGCTACACCCTGCAGGAAACTACATCTTAAACTGACTTGCCCAATTAGGAGGCTGACTAGAACCTAGGAGGATCCGGAGTCAAAGCAGAAAGCAAAGTTCTTTCTGCTGCTGGGTGATCACACAGCTCCACATCCAGACATCCAGGGAGGCTCCTTGTGATGGCTTTTGGAGGGCCAAGGGTGCCTGGTGATGCCCACGCTGCCAGATGTGGTCTCTGCTTCCTTCTTTCTACTTCCTTTCATCTGTTTATTGTTGCAACTTGCTGGACCTTTATCTCGACTTTTGCTACCTCTTACTTGTCTTGTCTTCTCTGAAGTACCTTGGCTCAGGACTTCTGAATTTAGAAGGGACTTGATAAACACCAAAGGGACTGCACTATCATCCCCTTGGAATGAAGTTTATTTTGTCTAATATGTGCCTACTTTCCAAAAACAACTTCTTGAATTTTTGTGGTTTATTTTTTAGGTTTTTTAGTCCAGAAGTTGGCAAATAATTGTACATTCATCTTACCTACATAATTCAAGCTATTAAAGATGTTATGTGTATGTGGAGTCTGAAAAGACCAATATGTATTTTTTAGAATGGCCTTATATAGGTTTGTGTGTGTGTGGCTCTGGGGATCAAACCCAGGTACTTGTGAATGCTAGACATCCCCTCTACCACTGAGCTACACCTCCCAGTCCTCCTGGTACAACTTCTCTAAGTGATAGGCACAGTGAAGTCAGGCATGGACCTTGGGAAAACTGGTTCTGAATCTGGCCAGCAATCTTGCAGAAATTCAGTCTTTCCAGTGTTCTAAGTCTGATCAGATCTGAAGACACTGATTCACCTTGGTACATGCCCAAATATGTTCACCAATCTTGTCAATTACTCATAAGAAATATAACTGTCTGACAGACTGGATATTTGGGTAGCCTGCTTCAGGCATATTCTCACTGTAATCAAATCACACAGAGTAGATAATATCAAGGGTTCTCAGACTTGGGCCTGATTCATATGGCTCTCAGTAGGAACTAGATACTTGCATGAGCCAGTGGGGTGCCCTCCACTGGACAGTGCCTGCTTGGTCCAACTGCCCACAGAGAGGGGATTGGGGGTGGGGCTGCCTGTCCACACTTCTATGACTTACTAGTGCCCACTTGAGGTTGACCTTTCTAGACAGGTCAGACCTTTAGTTGTTGAAGAGTTTACTGGTCCTGGGAGTTATTTGGTCTGACCTAAGGTGACTTGACATTCGGGTTGGATCCAATTTCAGTTGATGCTATAACTCTGAGGGCAATCTTTGTTTTGTTGACACAGGGTCTCACTATGCAGCCCAGGCTGGCCTTTAACTGGTGATCCTTCTGCCTCAGCCTTCCAAGTGCTGGAATTAACAGATGTATGCCACCATGCCCAGCAAAGCAATCTTGTTTCCAAACCAATTAAAGGTAGGACCTGACAGTTGCTCTATAGGTTCAATCTTCATATGGCACTTTTTTTTTTTTTTGGTGGTCTTGGGCTTTGAACTCAGGGCTTAGATTAGACAGATGCTCTACCATGTGAACCACACTTCCAGCCCTCAATCTTTATATGGAAGTTCTTTGTTCTTGGAAGTATGGTATTAGAGAGATGTAGCATAGATTTCGAGAAACAAAAGATCTCTTGGAACCTTACTGCCTGGATTTGAATCTTGGCTCTCACACTTACTATTCAACCTGTAGTCATTTAACTTCTCTATGCCTCAGTTTCCTCATCTGCAAAGTGGGAAATAATAGCATGTATCTCATAAGATGTTGTAAGATGCAGTACCTGGCATACAGTATGTGCTATGTAATCAAGGACCCATTATTGTTGGTATTCGAGTTGCTTTTTTCTAGAAAGGCATCATAGGTATCTTGATGAGGTGGACAGGATTGCAGATGATAGTCTATGTGATTCAGAGCTCTGTTGGACACAGTGGAATGACACCTGTCATTCCAACACCAGGAGGCGTGGCGTGTAAGGAAAAGGCCCTATAAAGAAGGAGACAGAGGAGGGGAAAGAGGAAGAAGAGGAGGGAAAAGACAAGGAGAATTATTATTTGGGAGGCTGAGATTGTGAGGATAGCAGTTCCAAGCCAGCCTGGGCAAAAAAGTTTGTGAGACTCCATCTCAATGGAGAAAAAGCTGAGCATGGCGGCGTGTGCCTGTCATCCTACCAAGGTAGGAAGCATAAGAGGATCGGGATCCAGGCCAGCCTGAGCAAAAAGCAAAACCCTATCTCCAAAAATAACCATAGCAAAAAGGGCTGGAGGCGCAACTCAACAGATAGAGTACCTGCTGAGAAAAAAACTGCCGTACTGCCAAAAAAAGAAAAGACAGGAGGAGAAGGAGGAGGAGGAGAGAGTATTTCCTTAACTATGGCCCAACATTTGCAGATTGCACATTAAACACATGTTTCAAAAAACAGTGAGCAGAGTTCTAGGTTACATTCCTTGGCTGAAACTAATGTACATCACCTTGATGGGTTTTTCTTCAATTCTTTTTTTTTTTTTTTTTTTTTGCAGTACTGGGGCTTGAACTCAGGGCCTACACCTTGAGCCACTCCTGTTTTGTGAAGGGTTTTTCAAGATAGGGTCTCACAGATTGGCTTCCAACCTCAATCCTCCTGATCTCTGCCTCCTAAATAGATAGGATTGCAGGCGTGGGCCACCGGACTGACTTCCTTAATTCATTTTTATTAACTGTATCTGTTTTAGAATTTTCCAACTCTTTTTCTTCCTAAAACTTCATTCCACTACATTGGTGTTTCAGACCCAAAAAGACTCAGTGGTCCCTGTAAACTTAAACAATTTCTCCCTGCATCAGTTTATTTTAAAAAATATATACAAGATAAATTTCAGAACAATTCCCGACACAAGTACCCATTTATCTTTCTTATTAAACTTTCTTTTCTAGTCTTTCTAGAAACATGAATCCAGTAGCAACAATCAAAATATTTCTCTAGAAGAAAGCTATACAAGATCCTTTTTCAATATTTAAATTGAGGCAGAACAGTTTTTTTAATTTCATTGTGATTTATTTCCATAATCTAGAAACTATGAGTCATGTGGACTTTGTTCTGCCACACAGAACAACTTTCACTTTTTTTTGGACTTCTGTAAGCATTAATTTTACATTGTCACTTGTCTTTTGTTCTTGTTAGATCCCAAGTTGTAAAGCATGAACTATTAAGAAAGCAAAAGCAGCAAGATGAGTAGCAACAATCATGGAAAGAATCTCAAAGGATTTATTTTCTTCAACATTTTAAGTTGGTTCATGCATTTAGCTTTGGTTTCTCTTTTTTCTTTTATGGGGGACAGTACTGGGGCTTGAACTCACAGCCTCACACTTGCTAGGTAGGCACTCTCCGACTTGAGCCACTCTGCCAGGCCATGTTTGTTTTGTTCTGGAGACAGTGTCTCACTATGTACCCCAGGCTGGCCTGGCGCTGGAAATCCTTCTGCCTGTGTCTCTCAATTGCTGGGATTACAGGTATGCACCACTGCATAATTTTTTTATGCAGTTCTATTTGTTCCTGCAAGTTAAATTTCACAATCTTGTGAAAACTTAGCTTTACAATGTGGCTAAGAAAATTATTAATAACATTAGGTAGCTTCTTTGTACTACTGCAAAACAGGAATTTCCTTAATGTGGTCAGAAAAATGAAATAGAGGTAGTGAAATTATGAGGAAATTTTAGTCTAAAACTTGAAACTCTGTCCACACAGGCAACAAATGTCATGTTACAATCTTCCTAGGGAAAATTGTAGAAATCTCTTGATTGGGAGATCTGAAAACAGAGTGACCAAGTCACGGAAAGAGACTGACTTACTCTGAAATTTGTCCACCAACCCTGCAGATGATGTAATAATTCCAGCAAAAGGTAGTGTTGAGTTACTTAAACAACTTTATTCTCTTTGTATGCTTTATAAACCTAAGATATCAAAGTAATTAGAAATCAAGAGATGGAGGCATGGCTCAAGTGGTAAAGAACTTGCCTAGCAAACATAAGGCCCTGAGTTCAAATTTGGTATCACCAAAAAAGGAAGGAAGGAAGGAGTCATTATCAAGAATTAATATACCAGGAACTTGATATGATTCTGTCACCAGGTGAGACCTTCCCTACCAGTATGAAAAATAAGGATGTAAGTGGCCACGTAACCAATAAGAAATTGTGCTAGTCTCAATGGAATGGATATAATTAAATATTCTCAAGGAGCCTGTGATGAAGTTTATTGAATTGAAGGCACACAAACTTGCCTAATAAAAGAGTGATCTAGATGAAGGTTTTGCTGAGAGCCCCAAGTCAGAATGAGGCTGACATTCTATTGACTGGAGTTTTGAATAGTATTCTGATTCACCAGGTAGTGAAGAATAGGTACATTTCAAAGGATGAAGGAAGGGGATTATTCCAGACCTAAACAAATCTCCAGCCTTTTTCTGCATTCATGTTCTGTTGTTTTGAAGCTATGTTTTAAAGTTACAGGCCTTTTGTTCCAGTTTTATGTAGACATAACTGAGGTGCCTCAGCTCAGACGACCTGCTCGATTTCCTGCTTTCCACCTCAGAGTTTCTCTGAACTCATAATCATTTAGCTCCAAAACACAAGCAAACCTTGGAGTGAGGTATTTAACACTTCATGGGGTGCCATCCTTGGGATGGAGCCTTGGGAAAAGCTCACTCCACATACCTCTGAGAGACCTGGTAAGATCAATGCCCAATGCCCACAGTGCAGACTCTCAAATTGGATCTCCCTGTTACCTTCTTTCACTTCCTCGGCCCCTCACTCCTGGTCCCTGGGAGCACTTACCTAAATAATCTCTCTCTTCAGTTTGGCTCTGTCCAGCCTACTTATGTGTCCAACACCTACTTATGGGTTTGTTGACTGGACCTTGTTTTAATTCATCAATAATTTGCTTAGTGATTCTGATGAAGAGTCCAAGCAAATCTAAAAACCAGATAGCAATTTATAAAGAACTCTTTCAAGAAGAGACATATGAAGCCAAGGTGCATAGAGAGATTAGTTCAGTGGATATAAAAAAGGAAGCAATTAAAAGATCAGAATCCGTGAGTTATTAACTAAGACCAATCTGAACAGTTTCAGTTATACTTTTCTGATTTTTCTCATTTCATCTCTCTCTCCCTCCTTTTCTCTTTTTCTCCCTCTAACTTACTAAATATATTAGGCCAGCATTGTATTGCTTAGAGTTGAAAACCACTTACTCTTTCAAAAAATGAGGTGCTAGGAAAATAGTTTCCAAATATGAGGGAGAGTAATTAAAGACATTTAGAAATAGCTTATAAATTCTTTCTTACTAATATAAGAGTAGGGTTTTTTTCAAGGAAAATCAGGAAACTCATAGAAAATATTAAAGTATGCAAGTAAATACAAGGAATTTAGTTTGGGTGTTGGGTTTTTACATAGAGAAAAATATAAAAATAATTGGGAGTTTTAAACCAACTTTACAGAAGAAAAAATTTAGTTTTGTAAAGCAACATTCTCATGCACTCAACAAATACTTACCAACTATATTGACTTTTGAGGACAGTGCTGTTAAACATGATTAAATCTGCCAGGTGCCAGTGGCGCATGTCTGTAATACTAGCTACTTAGGAGGCAGAGATCAGGAGCATGGCTGTTCAAAGCCAGCCTAGGCAAATAGTTTGTGAGACCCTATCTTGAAAATACCTAACACAAAAAAGGGCTGGCAAAGTGTCTCAAGGTGAAGGCCCTGAGTTCAAACTCCAGTACCACAAAAAATGTCAAACACATGGCAATTGCCCCTCGGTCTGGATAAACTTTAAGCTGAGAGTCAGAACCATCTTTCATGTCTCATGTAATCCATAATTACATGAGTTATTTTAGACTAACTTCTGTGAATGAGTATTCTGATAAACCTGCCTTTCATTGAAAGAACCACACAAACTGGATTCATCCAAAAAATATCATTTTGTAGGGGACAGTGCTCTCTGATCCAGAGCAGTGAACAGACACAGTCCCTGCTGTATAAAAGTAGGTTAGGATTAGAATAATGTAATATTTTCCTACCTTTAAAGAAAACCAGAAAATAGCATGGGTGCTTGGTAAACCAGAAAGAGGTGATAACTGAAGACACCATTGAGGAGAGAACATTGTAAGAGTAAAGTGAAAAACCCAGATTTTGGCTTAATTCTCAAAGCACATGCTAAACTGTTAGCAGTCAAGTGTTGTCACTGAATTCTCTTAAGGACTGAGTCAAAGTTTCTCCATGCATGGAGGTACACTGGTGTCAAAAAAAATGCATGTATTTGGGGAAGCTTGTTTTTATGATTAGGAAATGAGGAAGTGTCAGTGAAAGTAGGGGGCAAGGTGTGCAGCAAAAAGGGGAAGACAGAGCTCAGAGGAGAACTGCCAAGGTTTTAGAGAAGGCGACAAAGCTAAAATCAAGCTTTGTGGGTGGAAAGGGAGAGACCTTACTGTCCTTCCTCTCTTCTTTCATGGTTCCCATTTACGACTCCTCCCCTGCCATGGCTCTTTAAGACTGCGTTTAGTCAGCCATCCCTGCTTCCTGATTCCCTACAAGACTGCAGGAGGGAAGGGCAGAAGGAAACGAGTGAGAAAAGCTGGGAAAGGTCTCAGCTATGGCATTTGGGGTCAGAAATAAACTTGGAAAACATTTGTTTATATGAAAGGAGAAGGGAACTTTCCATGGCAACTGCCCCAGTAGTCAAATTGGGGCTGGTTGGCTGCATTAACAGTTAGATAAATATTTCTTTAAATATTGTTTATAGATAAAGTTTCACTTCCACTTAACCTTTCTTAAAGAAAGCCTTCCATTATGATGGTGTTTTTACTAAGAAGTAAAAGGACTTTGTCCTACTCAGAATCCTTCTTTAAGGGTTATAATCAAGATTAGCTTCCAAGCCTGACCAAGTCCCAACCTGCCACCCAGTGCCCTAGGTCCAACATTCATGATGTTCTAGTGTTACAATTGTAATTTTATCTCTTATTTGATAGACAATCAAATGTGATAATTTAATACACAAAATAAAATGTTGATTCAATTCTGAATGTTGCCAAAAGATAACCCTATTTAAACATTTAATAGGAGCCTTCTAGACTTCTGACCACTAAGAACTCTATATTTGACATTAAACTTGGATTACCTCCCAGGCTTATTCCCCATCTTTTTCTTCTTTCTATGACTGACACAATATCCTTCCACTGAGTCTCAACCTAGGACCTGAGAGTCAGTCCGAGCGGTTCCTGCCTCTTTGATGACTGATGACCCTACTGCAAAGGTTTTCTTTACCCAGAGCAGATGTGTGATGAGTTCTCAGACAGAGAAGGAGATGTTCTAGCTACCGTTTACTTTCTGCATTTCTTATTTCCCCTTTTCTCTCTTTTCCATCTGAAGTCTCCCTTCCTTTCCCAGTTACATTTTGGGTACCTATTATGAATCAGGTTCTATGCCAAGTGTGGAGGGAACAGTCTCTGGACTCCTGCTCTTCATGGTTTAGGAACAGGGCAGACATGTAAGATACAGTACTGTGCAACAAAGTGTAAATAAAATGTGCATACAAGAGACAATGAGAAGGGGGGAAAATGACCCAAACATTGTATGCACATACTAATAAAATAAAAATTAAAAAAAAAAAAGAGACAATGAGCAAGTAGTGAAAGTCAGCCCTACAAAGGGGACACTACCACTTCCTGAGTACAACATAGCAATTTTGAGATTGCCGGGTGGTTAACAAGAAAGAAAAATCTCCGGCAGAAGAAATGCAAATGAGAGGTGCTAACCCAGCTCCAGGCTGGCTGGAAAGCCAGATGTAACTGTCTCTTGATCACAAAGCACTTGGTGCAGTGGTGATGAAGCTAGGCAAGTAGATAGAAACCAGGTCATGAAGGCCAAGAAGGTAAACTATAGAATTTCTTTGTTATAGGAAATAGAAGCTACTAAAAATTTTTTTAGTTTGCCTACTAAAAAAAAATCAGTTAGCTGATTTTGTTACTCTGGTGGAGAATGGAGCATGGATTAAAGGTCATAGGAACCTTGAAAAAAGACTTCTTCTATAGTGAAAGGCGATAGTACAGATAAAGAGACAGAAGCTGGGTGTGGTGGGGCCTGCCTATAATTCCAGCAGGCAGAGTCAGGATGATCGCTAAGTTTGAGGCCAGCCTGGGCTATATGGTAACACCAGGACCCTGTAAGAAGGAAAGAAAAGAAAGTAGGAAGGAAAGAGAGGTGGACAGAGAGAGAGAGGAAGGAAGGAAGGAAGGAAGGAAGGAAGGAAGGAAGGAAGGAAGTGAGTTTCAATTAAATCTGAGTTATGAGAAAGAAGAGGCCAAGATATACTCAGGCTTCAGGTTGAGAGATGACAGAGATAAAAGCAGAAAATAGGAGATGGTTGGGAGAGAATATGAGTTTTATTTTGGATATTTTGAATTTCTAGTGCTTATGGAATCTTCCAGATTGTTACCAGGTGTGCTACAGGTATACAGAATACAAAGGGACCCATGTGAATGAGAGAAAGTCAGGCAAAGGTGGAGAACATTTAGGAAAGAACAGTGTTCCTGGTGCCACAAAAGGAGAGAATTTTAAGAATACAGCTGCCTTCTGTGTCTGTGGGTTCTGTATCCAAGGGTTCAACCAAGTGCAGATTAAAAATACTCAAAACAAATAAATGCATCTGAACTGAACATGTCCAGACTTTTTTATTCCCTAAAAACACAGTATAACCTCTCTTTACATAGCATCTACAGTGTGTTAGTTCTCATAAGCAACCCAGGGATGATTTAGAGTATATGAATGACTGTGCACAGGTTCTGTGCAAATACCATACTATTTTATATAAGTACTTGAGCATCTGTGGGTTTTGGTGTTCATGAGGGATCCTGGAACCAATTCCCCAAAGATACCAGGGCAATACTGTAAGTATTCATCGGGGTCAAATGCCTTCAGAAGTGCATGTGACATTAAAAGGCTCAAGGATTTCATCAGTGACCCAGGCAGGACTAGCAGTGCTGGTGGCATGGTGGGGATGCATACGAGACTGTAGCAGGCTGAAGTAGTGAGGAAGATGAGGAAGTGATGTGTCTGAGTTCACTTCTCCTTCCAGGAAATGAGGCCTGGAACAGGGCAGTCAACTCACAGCTCTATCACCAGCATCTAGCACAAGAGCACAGGAAATAGCTTCTACTTTTTCTGCAAAATAAGATCTGAATGTCGCATGTGAAGAATTAAGCAGGATTAAGCAGAGGCTATAGGATAAGGAGACTAAGAATGAGTGCTTTTGGTCCAGCCACTGAGGGGAATGGAAGAAGTTGGTGACCAGCAAGTTGGAGGACCCTACGGTTGGTTGAATGAAGAGGTGAGCATGAACCCCATCTCCTGCACTGTCCAGAATCCCACCTGCTAAGGATGAACTCTATGATGCTATAACTCCACCCGGCCTTCGGCTTAGGTCTTTGTGCCCAGGGCACATTCCCCCATGCCTCTGGTTTTTCTGCACTGGTAGCAAGGACAAACTACATTCTCATAGAATGAAAATGTTTAAAAGCAAGTGAGTTGGAATTGTTGGTTACATAGGGGAAAAAAAATGCTTTGGCAACTGAGTTGAGTGGCATTTTATCACAATCCCCTTTCCTTTCAGGAGTCTACTACGCAACGGTTTACTGGATTCCTGATGAGAAGACAGTAGAAGTAAAAAATGTACTGGACACGAATGGGGATGCCTATGGCTATTACAATAACTCTATGAACACCACAGGCTGGGGCATCCTAGAGATCAAAGCTGGGTACGGCTCCCAGTCCCTGGGCAACCAGATCGTCATGTTTGTGGCTGGCTTCTTAGAGGGTTACCTCACTGCTCCGTAAGTACCCGCGCCACGAGTAACTGCCAGGCATTCTCGTTTTCCTTTGTGGTCTTCCTGGCAATGTGCGTCAGAACTGAAAAGTAGCAGAGGTGTTTTGGACGTAATAGACTCACCCTCAGAGTTACATTTGTACCCTTCAAACACCTGCCAGGAAGAAGGTACAAAGCCCTTGAGTATGGCAATTCAATTTCAATGGCATTTCTTTCTTTCTTTTTTTTTTTAAATCTTTGCTTCTCATGAAGCTATTTTAAAAGACAGTGAAGTCATTTAATCTTACTAACCACTTACTGAATGGTAGAAGCAGATAAAAGGTGGAATAACTCCTCAAGAATGACAAAGCAGGGAAGATTAATTTAAAATCAAATGTGAAAGCTTGAGACAGTACTTCCAAGTGGCCCAAGAGATTTTAAATGGAAATTTTAATAGGTCTACTTTAAATGATCTTTCCGGTTCTATCGTTCTTTGATTCTGATGTCCTTGCCATACCTTATAAAAATAACAAGAACACAGTTAAGAACAATGCAGTCAGGATTCATGAGTTTTAGACAAAAGGTCTTTAAGGGAAATGAGGCTGTATTTCATTTACTCAAACTCCAGCCCTGCTTCACGTAAAAAAGTGTTTTATGACTAGGCTTGCTTTTTATTCTCTGTGATCTAATTGTTTAAGTGCAATTTAATTAAGCCTTATTTGGCTTAATTTGACTACCTTAGTCATAGTGGGTGCTGATCCTAATCTATTTTTGAGTACCTGAGATTATATCAGATGTTGAATGACTAGTTATGAGCTCTAGCTACTCTTTTACTTAGAGTACAACTCCTGTCTTTATTTTTCTACCTGATTTTTGTTACCCTATCATAAAAGTCTCCTTATAAAAGTTTATAAACTGAAAAAAGATTTTTAAATATGTTCATTTGGTGACACTGGGGTTTAAACTCAGAGCCTCACGCTTGCGAGGCAGGTGTTGTACCGCTTGAGCCAAGTCTCCAGCCCAACATATGTTTAAAACTGTATTAAACATGTGAACAGCTGGACGTCTCTCCCCACCAAATCTTTATCCACTTCTGTGTCTAGAGTTCTGTGTCCAGAGTTCTGATTGTGTTGTTTAACTTGAATTACAGGTTTGGAAAAATAATTCAAACTTAGGTTCTGTGACTATAAATAAATTAGGTTAACTCATCAATGACATATTCAGGTCATTAAGGAAACTGAGTCTGAGCCAGCAGCTCTAAGCCATAGGAATGCTTTAAGGATGAATATGTCCTTCCTTGGATGTTTCCACTGGTATGGGTGCTGGAGAGAGCTCATGAGAGGGATTCTGAAAAGGTGGCAGTTCCAATATTCTTATGTTGCAGAGAAAAATGAGTTTAATATCTCATAGCAGACACTTTGGGGAATGACTTTATCTTTGAACCTTCATTTTTGATATACAGCATTTATCTTTAAGTAACTTTATCCATAGTAGAAAGTGCTGTTTTATTAATAACTTTTAAAAATACTTTTACAAACTTTTAAAAACACAGAAGTATTTTAAAAATACTTCTGTGTTAGAGTAAAAATTACTCGAATTTTATTTATTTATTTATTTTGATACTGGGGTTTGAACGCCAGTGCTCACGCTTGCTAGGCAAGTGCTCTACCCCTTGACCCACACCATCAGCCCCTATTTTATTTCTTTAAAAAAGACAGCCAAGGCACTTGTGGTTCACACCAGTAATACTCACTCCTTGGGGGCTCAGATCAGGAGGATCACGGTTTGAGACCATCTCGGGCAAACTCTTCGTGAGATCCCCATTTCTAAAATAACCACAGCAAAATGGACTGGAGGTGTAGCTTAAGCTGTAGAGCACTTGCTTTGAAAATCGAAGCCCTGAATTCAAATTCAGTTCACCAAAATAAATAAAAAAGACAGCTACTATGCAGTAACTGTTTTCTTATTTTGTTGCCTTTTATATGTAAAACATCCTTTGAAGATTAAATACCAAAACACTTCCTACCAATTGTGGCCCATGCTTTGGGGATCTGTGTCTTTCTTCCCTTTGGATAAATGGTAAATAGCGGAAGGCAAATGATCAGGAGAGAGGCAGGGACGGGCTAGTTACCTGAGCCTAATACTGGGTCCTTAGAGGAAGGCTGAACAAGAGTTTGTCAACCACAAGAACTGCAGAGTTCAAAGGAAAAGGCACCCTAGTAGCAGTGGAAGAGGCTTGTGGAGAAAGTGAGTCGTAGGTTTTGTGCTTGATAGATCAGAACCGTTTGGTCTCTCTGGAATGATGCAGAGGGAGAGAGGGAGAGAGGGAGGGAGGGAAAAAACACAAAAGGGGAAGGAGGAGGAAGAACTACAATCAAAACTCCCTTTAGCCTATGGCCAAACCACCCTGAACTTGATCTTATCTGGTCTCAGAAGCTAAGCAGTTTAGTTACTAACCAAGTACTGGTTAGTACTTGGGTGGGAGACTGTCTGGGAATCCTGGGTGCTGTAGACCTTAAACAAACAAGCAAATTACCTTTAGGAGAGTCTTTCCTGTCAGGCATGCTGGCTCATGCATACCTATAATTGTAGCTACTTGGGAGGCTGAGATCATGGTCCCAGGCAGGCAAAAAGTTCATCAGGCCCCATCTCAATGATGGTGGCACATGCCTGTCATCCCAGCTATGGATAGAAGCATAAATAGGAGGATGGCAGTCCAGGCCAGCCTGGACAAAAAGGGAGACCTATCTCTAAAACAACCAGAGCAAAAAGGACATGGCTCAAGTGGTAGAGTGCCTGCCTAGTAAGTTCAAACCCCAGAACTGACCAAAAAAAAAAAAAAAAAAATTGTTCAGAGGCTGTCATTCGATTGATTACTGAAAGGCAAAATGAGTAGATTCCTGAATGAGCATGCATTTAAAGAACCTGCTCTGTGCCTAGCTCAAAGGTAGGACTAATAGGATAACTCACTTAATAACCAAATACGCCTCAAAGCTTCCCCAACTCATGAGCTTGGCCATGGGTTGAGGAAGGAGGAGGCTGGGGGAGGGTTCTCCATTTCCTACCTCCTTTCCTGATATGGTCCAGAATATGAGGCTCGTTACAGTTCTGACATCCGGGAGTTTATTTTGAGGAAAGGGATATGCCCCAATGGAGCTGTGCTGGCTCTCGGGAGGCACAGCAGAGGAGTTGCAACAGGGTTGAGGCTCCCAGACCAAGGGCAGCAGCCAGGATTGCCGCAGCACAGTGCACTGTACAATATCTCAATTGAGCTGTGAGACATGTGGCTCCCTCCACACAAAGGTATCTCCAGCATTCTCTGAAGCAAAGCAGAAGAGCTTAAAACATTAACTGTTTGGAAGCTGTAATGAGAGCCACAAGCCAATAGTAGAGAAGGCATCTGCTCACAGGCTAGGTGATTTTTGTTTGTTTTGTACCAGCCACACATGGGTGGTTGTCTGAGAAATAATAGCATCTTCATACATAAATATCATTTATCAACTTCAAACACACACTGCTAGAGATTGTTATTTGGGGCTCACATACTAAGAAACGGGTTTAGGGTGACAGACAGCAACTGAACCTGAGCTGGGAGATGAGTTCACATCAGTGGTCAAAAGAACTTTCTCATCTCATTTTTCGCTCAGCTTGTGTAGTTGCCTGTGAAGCTGCCAAGAGCAGTGAGAAAGCGAGGGGCCGCCACTTTTTTCCATGCTAGCACATTTAAAGTGTGAGGGGGACAGGGGGACAGATATTGTGGGATGAACAACATTTAGATTTTCATAAAATATCAGATAAAAAAAATTGGTTTAACCACCTTGGAAAATATCATTTGCTCTTTGCAACGTATGAAATACTTGAAACACCAAAGAATCTGGTGACACTTCCTAAGTGTGCAAAAAAACATTCTCTAATACGCTGAAGGGTTTCTCTTGAGACATTCAATAATTTTTTGTCTTTGTGAACTGTCACAACACTCCTACGTAAGAGTTGGGTCCTAGGCCTGAGCCTCTTCAGTTCATCATGACACCAAAGCCATTAGTCTGTGGTTGTCCCTGCAGAATGATCTCATCATGTGCAGCAGCTGTGACCAGAGCCATCTGGGACCACAGAGGAGCAGACCCTAGATATTTTGGGGAGCTTCTCTTACTGTCTTGCCCTTCCTCTCTTCCTTTCTCCATCTTCCTACATTGACTCCTTCCCCAGAATCACTTATTGCAGAATGTTGACATTGCCATGGAAACACCCCCTCAGATATAGGTTCCTGGGCCACGCTGCAATGTCACTTCATCCTCAGATGGCCACAGACTGAGTGCAGGATGGCTTCTGTTCCCACGTCTTTTACTTATCCCCCTACCTCACATCTCTTAGGACCAGGATTCCTGAGAGCCAGATGCTGCCTCCCTCATTCCACCTACTGAAAATATTGCTAATCCTCAAGGCCCATCTCACATGATCACTTCTTGATGCCACCTTTTCATGACTCCATTCCTACTGGATCAGAGAGCCATCTGTATAGCCTCGAGGGCACAGTTCCTTCTTAGTACGTTTCTATACCCCAGATACCTGACACAACACTTTGCCCACAGAAGTTACTTAATCACATACTTACTAGGTTTAATTGAATCCTGTTGTTGTTGCAAGTCTACTAGAGGCCAATCAGAAAGCTGAGGTACCTATTTCCATGTAATGCAGTTTGGAACAGCTGTGGCCAAATGGAGCCTCTTTGTTTTAAACGCCATTGGACAACTCCCTACAAGTTGCAAATCCAGTCTCTGATGTAGCATAAATAATGTCAAACTTGATAAATAGTCATGGGTTGATTTTTAATAAAATGAGGCACAAAACCTTTCTGGGAAGAAAGGTGATGAGGATGTAGGATCCTGCCTGTTCTGTTGTAGTTTTTAATAAAGTAGCCAATCTTTTGTGTCATTGAGGCAGCTGTTACAACTCCCTCTTCTGTAATTATGTAGCTTGAATGAGTCAACTGTAACTACAAACACTTGTTTTGTTGCTTTGTGCCAGGCTCTGAGGATAGGGGAAGGAGTGAGGGAATAGAGAGGAGTGTTAGTTCCTAGGTGTGTTTTTCAAAGGGAACCCTCAGATAATACATTGAGATCACACTTGTTAAGGCTAAAATGATAAGACGTTCTAGCAAGACCATGACACAAATATAGAAAGTTACCAAACATGCTGTTTTGTGTTTGGGCTTAACACCCCCCCACCGAAGAAATGCCTCAAGAATCTTCTCCACACCCCCAACTTGCTCCTTTTGGATCAAGGTTGTGACAAAGCAAAGATAATTAAGAAATAGTCTTACTCTTAAAAATACCAAATAAACTATGTACTAGTGATTACTTTGAACAAAGACTACAATGTAATGAGGATGACGGTGGTAGTGACAGCTACCACTCATATTGCATTTACAGTGTGTCAAACACTCTTCAAAGCATTTTACATGTGTTAAATTAATCCACAACAATTCTGAGATATGTATCATTGTTATCCTCACACTGCTAATGTATAAACTTGAGCACAGGGAAATTAAGTAACTAGCTGAAAGCCACAAAGCTAGTAAGTAGGAGCCAGAACTGGAAACCAGGTTGTTTAGTTACAGAGTTTACTCACACATTACAAAACACAAATGTTTTAATCACAATGAGAAATGCTAAACTAGTTCAATATGACCCTTGACCCAGGGAGTCAAAACAAATAGAAAAGAATTGAGATAGCAAATGACAAGTGCTAAATGACATAATGACATAGTGCAAAATATATTCAGGAAAAGAGGAGTATGCATGTGTCTTCATGATTCTCAACATATGAATGGGTAAGGAGGAAACTTCTTGACTTCACTTACCACAGGAGCTAAAACCAAAAGTAACACATCCATGAAGTGGACACCAGTGTCATTTCTGTTTGATGAGAATTGAAAGCCTGGAGAATTAAAAATCTTACTTTCAGTCATGAAACCTAGAGTCAGTGGAGTCAAGCTTTGAACTCAGAACTCAAAGTCTGTGCCCCTAACTGTTACACTTCATTGCTCCATCACACAAAAATGCAGGTGCCATCCAGGGATCACAACAGAGCCTCGACCTAAGAAGACTGCAAGTGGATTGGTTTTGTCAGAGCCCCTGGATGTGTATGGATAGAGGTTTCAATTCTCACTTCAAGGTGGAGATGTCTGTTCTTCTGATCTGAATGTCAGAATCAAAAAATTTGGTCTACACACACACACACACACACACACACACACACACACACGCACACATACACACACACAGAGTTACTCTCCTATATTTCTGTCTGTCTTACCTAAATATTCTTAGCAGTCAAGATTAATGTTCCTGTGTTTCAGGATCTCACCACCTGGGCACTATTGGTGTTTCGGGTTGGATTGGTTTTTGTTGTTGGTTGTATGCTGTTTATCAGCATCTTTGGTCTCTGTCCAGTAGATAACAGATGCCTTGGGCCTATGGGAGCACCATGCATCATGGTGGAGAAGGCCTGGTCACCTCATGGCAACTGAGAAGCAGAGAAAGAGAGAGGAATGGGCAAGGTGCTAGTATCCCCTCCAAGGGTATACCCCCCAATGGTCTAGCTTGCTCTCATGATGTCTCACCTTATAAACATTCCACCACCTTCGAATAACAGCCCTTAACACATGGGCCTTTTGGGGTCATTTAATACCCAAACTATACCAGGCTCACTTACCTGAAGTGTGAGGTTGGACAGAGGATCCTTATCTGGTCATCCCATACTCGTCTAGCTTTATTTCTGTTCTGTCCCTCATTTGTACAGATGGTGAAAGGAATGGACCAACTTGATAACAGAAAAGGTATGATGCCATAAAAACAATGCAAATAAATGTTAAATGTGTTAATTCAGTTTTTTAAAATATACATACAAATACATCAAAGGAAAAACTCCTATGAGGTAAAATTTACTAAATTCAAGGGCCATAAAATAAAAGATTTCAAAGAATTTTAATGATCTCTACCTAATTAGTGATAAAACTCTTCTCTTTCTATTAGTGTCAGTTCCAGAAATGATTAAACAATATTTAAAGGTCCAGACTCCGTGGAGACAAATTCCTGTTGTTGGAAAAAGTTGCCTTTTGCTTCTAATTCTGAACTCCCTGAATCAGTAAAAACATCAAATAAAAACCCAAACTAGGACTTTGGATAAAATTTCAGTCTAGAGGGTACAGAGGTCTCCCAATCTCTATACCCATTTCTAAACTTAGTAGATAAAATATATAAAACATCATAGCACAGGTTCTGTCTTTCTCTCTCTCCCTCCCCCATTTTCCCTCTCTCTCTCCCCCCCATGTTTTTCTATGTTCTCCTTTTCTCCCTGCCATGATGAACCGCAGCCTCTGAAACTGAGCAAAATAAATGCTCCTTTAAGTTGTGTCTGCCAGGGGTTTTGTCGTAGAGAAGGAAAGTCTAATATAGAAAATTGGTATCAGAGAAGTAGAGTCATTGCTATGACTACTTGACAGTGTGGTTCAAGAGCCTTTGAACCTGGCTTGTGGGAGGAATTTGGAAACGTTTAGAAATGCAAACTAGAGAAGCCCTAGAATGCTGTGAACAGAGTTCAGTGGATGAGTCTGCTGGGAGCTCAGAAGACCAGAATGCTGATAGGAATGTAGACAGTAAAGACTGTGCTCATGGGTTTCAGATTGGAATGAGATCTCTGTTTGGGATGGACTACAGGCCATTATTATATTACATGCTGGCAAAGAACTTGTGAACATTTTGTCCATGCCTTGAGACTGAGGGAGGCTAAGTTTAAAGTGATGGACTCATTGGGAGAGGGTATTTCAAGGCAGCCCAGCATTCAGGCTGTGCAGAGCTATCTCTAGCTGCTTTTAGTTGAATTTACATTGAGAACTGGGAGCAAAAGGCAAAGCAGAAAGGTTTGAAAACCATGCAGCTTGCCCAGAAAAAAAAAGAAAAAAGCCCATGTAAAGATGGGATTAAGGAAAAGTGCCTCCTGAAGAGATTAGGGCCATTTAAAAGCAGTCAAATACTTTTCATTGAGACAATAGGAAAGATGCCTTTGAGGGCATCTCAGAAACTGGCTGGACCCTTCCTATCACAGACTCAAGGATGTAAAGATCTTAACTCATTTGAAAGACTTTGCTTTAAGAAGGCAGCTGGAGTGAGGGATATAACAGGGCCACCTAAGGGTAGTGGTTTCCCATGTTCAGTCTTTAGGCCACCATATCCATGGTCCAAGGGGCCTGGCTACTGCTTCAACTGGCAGCTGACTAGTGTAATCCACATGGTGCTGGGTTTTAGACATGCAGAATACAACAGTTATGAGTCATGGGGGCTTCAAGTCATATTTCAAAGGAAAGTCTAAGAGGCCAGACAATGTAGAGTAGCCTCTAAGAGGGTGATGTGTGAAGCTGTGTGGGTGAAGCTTAAGTTGCAGTGGAGACCCAAGGAATTTGGAAATGCCAGGAAAGTGGAGCATCAGCCAAGGAAAGCCACAGGCAGCAATGAAGAACCTGCAATGAAGAGAGGATATGTAGGCTGCAAACAGCATGTCACAGGGACAGGGACAGGGCCACCCAAGTCATGTGGAGCTCACATCATGCCACAGTCTGCTTCTGATGCTGGATATGGAGCTATATGATTTAATGTTTTCTCTGCTGGGTTTTGGTCTTGCTTTGGTCCCATTCCTCCTTCTATGCCCCATTCCTCCCTTTTAGAATGAGACTGTTTGCTGTATGCCATTGATTCTTGAAAACAGTTAATTTGGTTTTGGTTCTACAGGTGCTCAAACTAAGAGTTTGCCTTGGGTCTCAGAAGAGACTTTGTACTTGGACTTTTGAACAGTGTTGAAACTGCTATGACTATGAGGACTTTTGGAGAGAGAATGAATGCATTTTGCATTATGAGACAGACATGAGCCTTTTGGGGACCAAGGAGTTTAAGGAGATGTTTGAGTGTCAAGTTGAAAAGGTGTGGATTTGTAATGATTAATCTTGATTTTCAACTTAATTGGATTGAGAAGAACTGAGGAGTTTAGTAAAATATACCTCTGTGTCTACAAAGACCTTTACAGAGAGGATTAACTAAGGGGGAGACCCACCGTGAATGTAGGTGGCACCACCCCATAGAGGGGGCTTAGTTGAAATAAAAGTGGAAAAAAGGAGCAAGCTCACTAGCACAGGGATGTTCTGTCATGGCTTACTGGCCATCAGAATGTGAACTTCTCTGCTCTTCCATGCCCTCCCCACCATCATGGACAGAAACCTCTGAAATGTGAGCCAAAATAAACCCTCTGCTCTTTAAAAAGAAAAGGAGTGAAAGAAAATGTCATAGTAACCTAACTGGGTCCTAAAACAAGGTAAATATCTCTTGAACCAAAAATGGAACAGAAAACGAAATGATGGAATATGGCTCTGCTGGGCCTTGGTCTGAAGCAGGCAAGGGCAGCCTCCTCTGATGGTGAAGGTCTCTAAGTGAGCTCAGTCAAGAAGTAACCTTGCTGTTTTTAACTTTTTGTAGCATCTGTGGCTCAACACAGATACTCAACACTTAGGAAGTAAGAGAGGTTTATTTTGGCCCACAGTTCTTGAGGTTGAAGTCTAAGATTGGGTGGGTCCACTTGTTTAAGTCCCTGGTGAGGATGGCCCATCATGATGGAGAATGTATCAGGGTAAGATGTCACATCTTGAGCCAGGAAACAGAAAGGGGAACAGTCTGGAGTACTACATTCCCTTTTAAGGCCATGCCCCCATTGAAATAAGCACCTCCAGTAAGGCCTCACCTCTTAAAGGTCCATAGCATCTTCCAGTACTGCTGCTCTGGGGACCAAGCCTTTTCATATGGACCTTTGTGGGCCACTCACCCAAACCATACCAGCATCTTAGCCTACAGATTTATAAGAAACCATGAGTTTTTGGCAAAGAGTGGGGACACAATCAAAACCCAAATAGTCTACAGATATTCCATAGGTTGGAGGTCCTAAAAAGACACTGTAAGACCTGGCTCACAGGACACATGTGAAGGCACTTAGTCAAAGTGGGAGGAGACAAAGGTTAAATAAATAAATATGCCACCCTACCAGTGTTCCATAATACACACACACACACACACACACACACACACAGAGCATGCTAAGAAAAGAAGTTAACTAAATCATCAATAATCATATCATCAATATATTCCAGATTAATTTTATAGAATAGGGATTTTAAATTTGCTTAAGTGCTTTAAGTTACAGATGTAAAAAAATTTTTGACAGAATATTTAAGAAAAGGAAGAAATAAAAATACAGAGCTGAGCCAGGCTCAGTGGTTCATGTCTATAATCCTAGCTATTAGTGAAGAGGCGACTGGCAGGAGTGTGGTTTGTTGCCATTTTGGGCAAAAAAGTTCACAAGACCCTATTTTGACCAATAAAAAGCTAGGTGTGGACAAGTGTGTGCCTGACATTCCAGCTACATGGGAAACATAACTAGGAAGACTGTAGCCCAGGCATAAACGCGAGACCCTGCTCAAAAAATATCTAAAATCAAAAAGGGCTGGAGACTTGGTTCAAGTGGTGGAGTGCTTGCCTGGCAAGCACAAGGCCCTGGGTTCAAACCCAGCATCACTAATAAAAAAGAAAAAGACAGCACTGTATGTGCTAGCAAACTTGTTTGGAAAGAAAAATGTTGTATATTGTGTGTGTGTGAAACAGATTTGATCCTTTTTTCCTGAGTCTCCTTCACTTTATAGTCATGATTGTACCTTTAAAAAAAACTATATTATTTTTGCGTCTTTAAAAACATTTGCATGTCTTTAAACATTTTTATGTCTTTAAAAAATGTTTAAAATGTGACCTACACACAGAACATTGCAAATGGTTAAAAATAAAGTATTATGAAAATATTACAACTTAAAAGAATTCATTTCACAGTGTTTTACTTGGTCTTTGACTTAATTGGAATACTTTTAGGAGGATACTTCATTTGTGTTTGTAATAGTCTTTGAAGCACTTGGAAATAAATTTCTGCCTAATTCATTAAAATTTTCTATGACAAAAAAAGAAAGAAGACAAAAAAAGGGATAGTAAATGGAAAACAGAAAACATGATAGAAATGAGTCCAAGAATATTAAAATCACAATAAATGTAAGTGGATTATTTTTGCCAATTAAAATATTTACTGTATAACATATGAGATTAATTTTTTAAGTAAGCTGTAAAAGGAAGAATCCTTAATAATCATGTCTGAGAATGTAAATTGGCACTATTTGTCAATATCTAGCATACACACACACACACACATAATCCTATAATCCTAGATGAATATGTATATAAAAAGAGATACATATATACAACATTTGATTACATTATGGTAGAGAAAAATTAAAAGCTAGTTCAATGTCCATTAATGGAATGCATGCATGAGTTGTTACATAGTCATACCATATAATACTACCAGCAACTGAGAAGTATAAGTTCAAACAGTAGATGATAACATAGATATTTCTTTAAAAGTCATGGTAAGAGAAATGAACAAATTAAAGAGATAGATCAGCCTAATCTTATTTATATTTTATTCTGAAACACGATAAATAATAGTACACATTATTTATAGTTAAATATATATGTAGTGATTGTATAAAAGTATAAAGGGGAAATAGTAAATCAGATTCAAGATCATAGATTCCTCTGGGAAGAAAGGAGGGGGATGAGTGTCAGCAAAATATACACAGAGGACCTTAACTCTATCTAATATTTAGTTCATGTTTTCAAATATACGTAGCAAAATGGCAAAATATAGTGGTGTAATAAAGTGAGTGGTAGATGCTTGGGTGTTTATTACAGTCTATACTTTTCATATATTAGAAATATTTCTTAATTTTAAATTGTGCACTTGATTTATTTAAATATAAAACACAGTGGAAAAGGCTTGTAATTGGAGAGAAAGTAATTAGCTAAAAGACTGGGTGAGTGGCTGTAATGGAGAAATCCAAGAAGAAAAGTAAGAAAGTCACGATTTTCACCTGTCGTTCTAGACACATGAATGACCACTTCACCAACCTCTACCCACAACTGATCAAGAAGCAGCTCATCATGGACAAAGTGAAAGACTTTATAGAGTATGTATGGGAGCTTTACTCTTCTGGTGTTTATTAAGTCTGCAAATTTCTTTTTCTGTCTCTTTAGCAGGACTCTGTAGAGTTGCTCTCATAGTAGGGTATAGCATTTTTCAGTAATGACATGAAAACTGGTTGATACAACATGTCCTTTAACTTCAGCTCTTTCAAAGGTCAAGGTGGATAAGCTAAGACAGTAGAAGACACCAGCAGGATAAAGCAGGCAAATTAAATCCCCAACCCCTTCCACATGGCTGCTCCTCTCCTTCTTGTAGGGGGTCCCTTTTATTCCCTCTGAAGGTGGCACGGTGACTAATACCAGCTGGTGTTAGCTAATATCTAAAGTTATTTTCTTTTTTGAGACAAAGTCTCACTATGTAGGGCTGGCCTTAAACTCAAGATTCTCCTGTCTCAGCCTCCCTAGTGCTGAGATTACAGGCATGTACCACCACGCCTGCTGCTAAAGTCATAATTATTAACACTGTCTGAGAATATATCCATTTTAATAGTTTTCTAAAGACTAAATTTTTAATATGACTAAATTTGTGGGATGAGGGACCATGTATGGTGATACATGCCTGTAATCTCAGCGATGCAGCAGGCAGAGGTAGGAGGATCACAGTTGGAGACAAGCCCCAGACAAAAGAGATATCTTACCTAAAAAATAAATTGAAACAAAAAAAGGTGGGGTTGTGGTTCAAGTGGTAGAGAGCTTGCCTGGCAAGCACAAGACCTTGATTTCATACCCTAGTACCTCCAGAAAAAAAAAAAAATTGTGGATGACAAGAAATAATTTGGGGGAAGGAAAGGATCTTTGTTTGGCCGTGCTAATCATATACTAAGCAACCTCTTCATGAAATTCTAAAAATCCTACCAAGCACCAGCTAAAAAAAATCACAAAACTAGATCCCATGAGACATGAACTTGTATTGTTCTAAGTAGCTTTCTGTATGCAAAGTCATAACTAATCATCCCATATAAAGTATAGAGAACAGAATGAAGGGAGAAGAAAAGGCCTGTTAAAAATAAGTCTTTTTTTGAGACGTATGCTAGGACACACGCGTTGAGGCACTAAATAACAACTGACATGACAGGAATATAAATTAAACCCCCTTGTCCTTAGGTGGTTTTTTTTCCTAACCTATTGTTTAACTTCTACATACAAAAGTAAAGTTAAGTTGGGCGGCTGGTGGCTCACACCTGTAATCCTGGCTACTCAGGAGACAGAGATCAGGAGGATTGCCGTTCAAAGCCAGCTCCAGCAAATAGTTCTCAAGACTCTTATCTCAAAAAAACCCATCACAAAAAAGGACTGGTGAATAACTCAAGTGATAGAGCATCTTCCTACCAAGTATGAGGCCCTGAGTTCAAACCCCAGTACCACCAAAAAGCAAAAAAAAGTAAAATTAGTGAGCTTGTCTTTGTTGACTTACTGAGATATTATGATTTTATAGAAGATAACATTTGAATGGTTTGTGTTTGACTTTCTTAGGACTTGGTATCACACATAGACTGCGATCACATTTGTGTTTTGGTTCTAGATAGAGCCCAAAAAAAGCTATAAAAGACGATTCATAGTCCTAGGAATAAATTAAATTTCATTTAAGGTTTGCTCTGAAATCTTTTGAGTGACTGGCATGTTATAAGATCTGGGATTTTAATTATACTAGCATAAGTGTCTGAGTGTATATATATATATATATATATATATATATATATAATCTCTAAGTGGCTGGTTTGATTTAACTTTGGATGAGCAGTGTTTGAGACCTGCAAATCTGATATCTCCTCCAGGAAGCAAGAGCAGTGGACCCGGAAGAACATCAAAGACTACAAGGATGACCCATTTTGGAGACACACTGGCTACATCATAGCACAGATGGACGGGCTGTATGCAGGAGCAATGAAGAGGGCCATGGCAGAAGGGACAAAAGTAAGATGTTTAAGAAGTACTGAGAATTTATATGACAAGAATATTGAATTTTTTTGAGGTACTGGAGTTTTGGACTCAGGGCCTTATGTTTGCTAGACAGGTGCTCTACCACTTGAGCCACTCAGCCAGTCCTTCTTGCATTTGTTATTTTTGAAATAGGGTCTCACCTTATTCCTTGGGCTAGCTTGGACCACAATTCTCCTATTTATGCTTCCCCCAGTAGCTGGGATGACAGGTGTGTACCACTATTTGCAGCCATTGGTTGAGATGGGGTCTCGGGAACTCCCCACCCCCAATCCCTATTCCCACCCACCCCCCCAGCCTTGAACCATGATCCTCCTGCTCTCTGCCTCTCAAGTAGCTAGGATTACAGGCTTGAACCACTGCGCCTGGCCTTGAAAATGGTTTTGAAAGTAACATTCCAATTTAGTGGCATATCAAATGAGGACTAGAGCATACATTCCTTGCAGACAAGCATTGTTATATCCGTTATATTGTAGCAACTAACTCACCTTACACAAGCTCAAAACCTGTTTCTGTGTTCATAAATCTTTCATAATATTATGCTCATGATGAAGTTTAAAAGTCTGGTATGAACATAACTGGCTTTTAAACTAACCCAACAGAGGTGTTAGTGCTTTAAACCACAAGCTCATTAAGCCAAAATGTCCAAGTGTGCCAGCTTTGTTTTCCACAGACTACCACATCCACGTAGACACAGATGCACACTAACACATGTGCATTCATTTTGGGGTGAAACTGTACCAAGTCTTTGAGGTGTCATTTGATACACTTCTAAAAATCATCCTGAGTAATTTGTTTCCTAGGGGCAATATGTTTATATATGTATGAGTATATGTGTGTGTATACATGTGTATGTGTGTATACATACATACATGGATACAAAAATGCATACATACATAGGGCAAAATATGCAAAAAGTTCATAGACATATGATATACACAATTCCTAATCATATGAATTCAGCCTTGCTCTTAAGATTAGAAATGCAAATTAAAGCCATACTTTTATTTTTTTCACCAGTTTGGCAAGAATTCCAAAGTATGAAAGTATCCCCATTGGCAAGGCCATAGAAAAAAGATGCTCTCCTAAAACACTGGAGAGAGTACACAGTAGTATATCCACTCTGAACAGGAACTTCAGCACTTTGTGCCAAAATCATGTGCTCATTTCCCTTTTGAGCCAGGGATCCCACTTCCAGTATTATCACAGAGGTACACTGGCAAAGATCCAATATGGCAGATGTGCTAGCCTACTAACTGAGGATAATTTATATTAGCAAAAGACTGAAAGTAGTCAAGTACTTAGAGGACTAGCTGAATGAATGATGTAGTTCTAATGAGCAATAAGTGGAGTCCAGGTGTGGGGATGTAGGCCTGTAATCCCAGCTACATGGGAAGCAGAGATCAAGAGCATTGCTATTTGAGGCAAGCCCAGGCAAAAAAGTTAGCCCCCATCTCAAAAAACAATCCAGGCATGGTGGTACACAGCTGTACTCTCAGCTTTGTGGGAGGCACTGATAGGAGAACCTCAGTCCTAGGCCAGCCCAGGCAAAAATGCAAGACCCTATATGAAAAGCATCTAAGTAAAAAGGGCTGGGAGTGTGGCTCAGTGGTAGAATGCCTATCTTCCACTATTATTTGTATGGGTTGTTTTTTAGTATTTATATGAAATTTTTTTAAACTCTGGAGATATACAAAAGAAGTCAGTAAAAATGGTAAACTAGAGAAAGAATGGGAACAAAACAAATGGAGGACAAAAAGAGGCAGCACAGCCTAGCATGGTTCTGATTGCAAGTACCCTCAGAACTTAGAGAGCTGAGGCAGGTGGGCCATGAGTTCAAAGCCAGCCTGACCCCATCTAAATAAAAGAAAGAAAAGAAAAAGGAGAAGGAGACATTCAACTGAAGACCTTACTATGATTTCTTACATCTTAAATAACAAATGTATTACTTATTCAAAAACACAAAACCAAGGGAATGTTTAATAAATTAATTATTGGGTTGGGATTTTTGCTTTTGTTTTTGTTTTTGGTGAAAGTGACATTTCTCTCTCCACCATCTCTACTAACAACTGATTTGTGCATAGATGCATTGGGCTATTCTGGTTAATTAAATAAGGCAGTACTCTCCAGGTAGTACCAAGTTTCTGTGCAAATATCACCTGACAGTTGCTTCAAGGTTAATGATATTCTGTTAGTCCTATATTAAGCACACAAAATCAGAAGCGTCTTAGTTAAAATTTTTGCTGATGTGATTTGTCCCACAGAGAACATTTACGAATGTCTTGAGGAGACACTTTTAGTCGATGGGTGTGTGTTAGTTCACGCCTGTAATCCCAGCTACTACTGAGGCAGAGGTAGGATGATCCTAGTCTGATGTCAGCCAAGGCAAAAGCACAAGACCCTGACTGGAAAACAAAAAAGAGGACTGGGGCCATGGTTCAAGTGGTAGAGCACTTGCCTAGCAAGCATGAGGCCCCGACTTCAATCCACAGTAGAGCCGAAAAAAACCTGGAAGGATGCTATGGCTATTTAGCGGTGGAAGGCAGATAAGCTACAGTGCACAGCCTTCCAAAAGAAAGAATCATCTGTCCCAACATGTCAATAGTGCCAAGACTGAGAAGCCTGGCCATAGAGGAATGCAAACAGAAAGCTGTTTTATTCCCTAAGAAGCCATGTTCAAAATCAAAATATGCTAAGGCATCTCTTATAATGCCATAAAATCATTTCTGAAGTCATAGTAAATCCAACACATCTGTTCTATTAGAGACCCTTCCCAAGTGAGTGATTTAATGCAACTTGAGCAAGAGATCCAGAAAATGGCCTGTGTCACAATTCAACACTAAATGCAGTCTGTGTCCTTCCCCAGCCCATAACCATGTTCCAGATTCAGTTCCTGAATGCTGTTGGAGATCTCCTGGATCTCATTCCTTCTCTCTCTCCCACCAAAAACCCCAGCATGAAGGTTTTTAAGAGATGGGACATGGGACACTGTTCTGCTCTTATTAAGGTAAGCTATTCAGCAGTGCCTCTTTCTCCTGCTCCACATAGACCTTTTCTCCATGTCACCCAAGTACTGCCACATCCCATCGCCCTGGCTGGAGCTATGTAGCAACTCATGGGGTCCTCTACAGTAGAAGTTGGAGGTACAGAATGTAACCTGTTTCTTCCACCATTCCTCCTATACTATATGTGTCCCCCACTCCCAACATTCCATTTTGCATGTTAGAAGAAGAGACATTAAAGGTTAATGTTTAACTCTTTGGCATGTATTCCAATAATAGAGAGAGCAATACAGTTACCTGATTGACAACGTTGTAGTCAGTTATCTGTGTGCCTGTCTGTGATTCTGCCTACAGGTCCTTCCTGGATTTGAGAACATCTTTTTTGCTCACTCAAGCTGGTATACGTATGCAGCCATGCTCAGGGTATATAAGCACTGGGACTTCAACATCAAGGACAAAGACACCAGCAGTAGTCGCCTCTCTTTCAGCAGTTACCCAGGTAAATAAATTTAGAGGGACACCCAAGAGCTTTCTTCAAGCAACACCCCGGTGATTCAAGGCTAACCAAAGGGAACAATAAATAATAAATGCCTTGTGGCTAAAAGGGCATTCTGATTTTCAGAGTGCCTTTTGAAGAAATAGAGCCTTAATCCTTTTAATAGATAATACAAGTAGGTTAATAGATTTGCCAAGTAGAAGATGCTTTGTAAATGTAAACTATAGGCATCTAAATTCACTTCAACAAATGGCAACTGAGCACTTAGGAACTACAAGACACCAGGTTCTGCACTCAGGACAGATCCTGCTCTCACATCTCCCTGAGGATCTGTGCTCTGTTTCTCTCATTCATTGCAAAATCCACAGTACTTAACCAAGCGTGTGGCATCTAGTACTCGGTAGAGTTTTGTTAAATGAATGAATGAATGACTGTGTAGACTTATAATCCTTACATTATAGTCAGGAGGTCAAGAAAAATACGATACAGGTAAAAGTAATAATGTTACTGAATAGTGTATATTCTACAAAAGTGTAACAAATGTTACCAGTATTCCAAAGAGAGAAAGATTCCATCTGATTGTTGGGGAAGGGAAAGAGGTTGACATTTGAGATGGGTAGTGATGATGGCTAGACGTAGTACAGGGAGAGATGGATGGGAGGACAGTCTTTATAGAAGAGGGGCTACAGACTCCTTTCTCTAAAGGAGGCAGACAGAGGATGTAAGTGAATAAAGAGGAGCGGATGTAAGAAAACAAGGTGGAAACCATTGAAGCAAACATGACCCACTGAAGAAGACGTCTGCGTAGCCCCCACTGACTGTCATCCAGGAACATGGAGACTGGTATTTCCAGATCCTCCAACTTCTTGAGATAGGAAAACAGATTTTAAATCCAAAACTCACCATGTAAATCTAACAAGGATGTCTGCTAGCTGGAATTGCCCTCTCAATTGCAGGCTTGCAATCTCCCCAGGAACCATTATTAGCAGAGACAAGGAGACACACTTAACACCTAACAGTCCACTGTGGAGGCGGTTTGGAGAATTTTGACCTTTAGTGATGTATCTATAACTTACAATGTGGTTATACCAACCTCCTGTCTTATCTGGTTCTCTTTGTGAGAGTGACTGTTTTTTCCTGATTTATTCCACTTTATATGAATTCTGACCAGAGGCATAACCCAGGATTTCCATCCTTGAAACATGATCCTTCCTTTGAGACCTCTTTGATTTTTATCTTTGCATAATTTAATTTAACATTGAAGGGGACTACAGACTCCTCTCTGTTAGGCTGTACTTTGCTTCTTTTTTGTTCTGTGACACTGACATTTAAGGACAGCAAGAGACTGAGGCCAGTCAAATATTCTTATATGATAAAATACAACACTCAGATGTTCCTGCACTGCTGAAATCTCTATGAGTATGGTGTTCTCTATTACAGTCCTGGAGGGCGTAGTGATGGAGGAGAATATGGGAGAGTTTCCTATGAAATTTATGACCCTGTTAACATTTCCATATATAGTCTTCAAGAACAGCCAGGTGCTGGTGCTCATGCTTGTAATTCTAGCTGCTCAGGAGGTGAGATCAGGAGGATCACAGTTAAAAGCCGGCCCGGGTAAATAGTTTGCAAGAAAGACCCTATCTCAAAAATGCCTAACACAAAGCAGGGCTGGCAGAGTGGCTCAAGTGGTAGAGTGTCTACTTAGCAAGTGTGAGATCTAAATTCAAACCCCAGTACCACCAAAAATAAAAAAAAAAAAAAACAGTCAGTCATGGTGGCTTATGCCTTTTACCCTAGTTTTTGGGGAGGAAGAAATTCAGAGGATCATGGCTCAACACCACCAGGGCAAAAGTTAGCAAGACCCCATCTCAACCAGTAAAAAGCTGGGTGTGGAGGTAAACACCTGTCATCCCAGCTATGAGGGAAGCATAAATAGGAGGACTGTGGTCCAGGCCAGCCTGGGCATAAATGTGAGAACCTGTTTGAAAAATACCTACAGCAAAAAGGGCTGGGGGTATGATCCCAATGTAGAGTACCTGCCTAGCAAGCTCAAGCCTCTGAATTCAAGTCCCAGTACCTCCAAAAAAATAAAAATAAAAAAAAAAGAACAGGTAGATAACATGGATAAATAATATAGAGAGCTTTTTAGAACAATTGAAATTGCAAGAGAACAAAAGACATTTTATCCCCCGGTGTTCTTACAGGAGCTGGAGAACTATGTGATTTATATATTCTCTCAAATAGATAGCTTTCTTTCTCAACAAAAAACACAGCATGTGAAGCCTGACTGATGTTGCAAACTGGTTGATTAAGAAATCTGCCATGCTGGATTCATCCAGTGGCCATGGAAGTAAGCTCCCTTGAAGCTCACACTAGGTGCTCTGCTGAGCCTGAACAAAGTTGGGTGATTTGTTTTCTTTTCTGTGGTGCAGGTTGAGTGGGATAGAGTAGAATGTTATTTTTGTATCAAACAGGATGAGGTCTGAAACACTTCAGGATCTGGGCAAGAGTATTAAGAATTTCTGAGTTAACACCCAGTGCTAGTGACTCACACTTGTTATTCTAGCTGCCTGGGAGGCTGAGATCAGGAAGATCAAGGTTCAAGGCTAGCTGGGCAAATAGTTCACAAGAGCCCATCTCTAAAATAACCAGAGCAAAATGAAGTAGAGACTACTCAAGCAGTAGAACACCTGCTTTGCAAGTACAAAGCCTTGAGTTCAAATCAGTCTCACAAGAAAAAGAAAAAAAATTCTGAGTCAACAGTTGAATTTGCTAACAGGATATGTTAGGTATTCCCCACCCCCACACACAGGTAACTATGTGAGGTGATGCATATGTTAATTAGCTTGGCTGTGGTAATCATTTCACAATGTGTATCAGAATATTATGTTGTAACCCTTCAATATACACAATTTTTTATATATTAATTATACCACAATAAAGCTGGAAAAAGAATGGAAATGAAGTTATTAGGAGATAAGCAAATATTTTGTGTTAAGAGAACAATTGTTATATTTACATTAAAATTATACAAAAAAGCAGTTTTTAAAAAGAGGATTAAGGCTATAGTTCAAGTGATAAAGGCCTCCAAGGCCTGGAGTTCAAATCCTGGTACCACCAAAAAAAAATTCCTGAATCAGAACATACCAACTTATAAAACATTCATGACCTGCTTGATGTGCTTATTTAAATTGACAACTAAGATGGTACAGCTGCCATCACACTGACATTCAGGTAGTTATAAGATTTCGTATGTTCTAGCCATATTGTGCTCTCCTGGCATATTTTTTAAAGCAGCCATCAAGATGAGTCCCATGAAAAACACCAGAACGTCTAATGGGTGCTGCATACCTCTAAATCCCCAGGAAGGATCATGAGTTTGAGGCCAGCCTGGGCTGCATAGAGAGACTCTGTCTTGGAAAGAAAAAAACCAAACCAAAACAAAACAAAACAAAAAACCACTATAACTTCAAGACAGACATACTTTTTTTTGAGTTATCTAACAGTAAAGACAACAAAGCATGACATCTGTTAAATAGTACCTCACCATATGAAGTCCTGCTGCTTTAACATGGTGAGCCTCAGTTTTCTCAATCTAAAATGAGATTAATGCTTACTTCATGAAGTTGCAAATACTATATAATTTATTTATTCACCAACAATTTTCAGTTAAATTGTACTGGGCAAAGGATTTATGACAGAGAGCAAGAAAGATACAATCCCTCCTCACAAAATTTGCATTCCTGTGAGAAAGTCAAGTAAAAAACAATGACATGTTGCAACACTAGGGGGCAGCGTGGAGAGTCTGTTCCAACTGCTCACAAAGTGAGTTGAGCAGCCTGTTCATATAGCCAGAAAGGCAAGTGGGGGAGGGCAGGGTTTGTCTGCATCAGTCACAACAGTCCTCTCATGTTTGTGTCAAACATGGTATGCTCATTATGCAAATGAAAGACTGTGTTTGGACCAATCACAGCTCTTCTGATGGGCTGAATTGCCCTGCCTCCCTGACCTAGGTGGAAACTGACCTGGGTGGAAGAGGTAGTTATAGCCATTGGTTTTCTGTTGAGCCAAAGTACCTTGCAAAAGGGTGCTTCCAAAGGCTTATCAGTAACAGTGCCTTAACCATATTTGACAAAAAAAAAAAAAAAAAATTAAAAAACTTTCAAAAGGGTGTTTACAAAAAAAGCCAGTAACAATAAAATGTGATTTGTGTAAGACTCAAATCACCATAATGTTTTACAAATGGTTGGTCAGTGGATAGAAGATTGGTCTCCATCTTCAAGAAGAAAACAAAATGTTGAAAACAATCTCTAAATTACTGTAGCACATCACAGTGTTCCGTGTGCTGCCTGCCCTAACCAGAATCCTTAACAGATAATAACCAAAGAACTGTCAGAGTCAAGTTTGGTGGCACACATTTGTAATCCCAGCTTCCAGGGACTAAGGCAGGAGGCTTGCAAATTCAAGGCCAGTCTGCTACATAGTGAGACCCTGCCTCAAAAAGCAAAAACAAGAACAATAAAAATTCTCTGAAAAATACTTGCAAAATTGTAGTCCAGCATAGAAGAAGAGAAGGAGCAACAGAGATCCTTTATACTATACTCATCAGTATTACAGAAGAATTCGCTGCCTCCAGTACACCCAAACCAACGCCAGCCTCATGCTGTGTTCACCAGAGCCACAGTTAACTCCGTAAAAATGGAGATGGAGGCTTATGTCTTCTATAGCCTTGTTGGAAGTTGGGCAAAACAAGACCACAACTGTTCACAACCGTTCTTGTGAGAAACAGAAAGCTTCTAGAACAAGTTTGTCCAAGGGTCAATTCCTCAAAGGTTTCCAGTGTCTTGGGCAAATATTTACTTGCAGGACAACTGCCTGTTATAAACAACTTGATTAAAAAGTTTATTATAGGGCTTGAAGTGTGGCTCAAGTGATAGAGTGTCTGCCTAGCGAGCATGAAGCCCTAAGTTCAAACCCTAGTACCACCAAAAAAAAAAAAAAGTTTATTACAAAATTCCTGGACCAATATTAGGTATAGTAATTTATCAATGAAGATTTAGAATAGTGAGCAGAGAAAGCTACTAATATATTTATCTCGATCTACTGTCACATGACAAATTCTATATAGTGCCCATGTACCACTTATTATTTATTACCAAATACATTGTTTCTTACTAATTTCCTGTCTCTCCTTGCCATGAGAAAAAAAGTTAGCAATGTTGTTACTCACAAAACCCTCACTCTAGCCGGACTGCCGGACTGGAGGTGTGGCTCACATGGTAGAGTGCCTGCTTTGCAAGCAAAAAGACCTGAGTTCAAACCTCAGACCTACCAAAAAAAAAAAAAAACCCTCACTCTTTGGGAGGTGCTAGGGTTTTGAACTCAGAGCCTTGAGCTTGCTAGGCTGGCACTCTACCACTTAAGCCACGCCTCCAGCCCCAAGAGCCTTCACTCTTCAGAACCTATTTGTGAAGCATAGACCTTGCCTCTGCAGTTCTCCAGCACCATTTCTTACGGACTGTGCATTCGAGCAAGTGGCCTCTAATGACTGTCTCATGATGCTTTGTGAACGATGACCACACGCCAGTCGTTCCAAGAGTGCTGCGAAAAATGTGCATGATGGTTCGTTTTCTAACTACTGAGGTTACTTTCAGAATTCTACAGTGAAAGCATAGATCAGCATGTTTGCCAACGACATCTTGTCTGACAGTCTGTACGCTGCAATTACTGCCTTCCTAGAATGAGATTTTTTTCCATGCTCACCACTTCCCCACCTTCCACTTGCCACCACCAGTGGGTGACATAGGTAAGATGCCTGTGGGCAGAACTGGAAAAGTTGTCCCAGTTGTACTAGGAAAATTCATCCATTTTTAAGACTGACCAATTAGAGCAGGAAGTCACCTCATCACCTGAAGGTAAAGCCTCCGAAGGCTTGGGCCCAGGCTTCCTGGAGGAAGGCTCACAGAGTGAAGTTCTCTGTCACCTCCCTCAGGAGCAGTAGAAGGGGAGGGAGTGACACTGCACTGAGAACAGACAAAGAAAAAGAAGAAAACCCATGTGGAGCCCACCACCTACATGCTAGAGCCCAAGGGCAAGAAGTGACTGTCACTAGCCTAGTGCCCTGAGCATGTGCTCTGTCTGACGTAAGAGCTACTTCAGGTCATCATGTTACCGCTGTCTGAAAGCTTGGTCATGCACCAGCCAGCCAAAAATAACACTGAGGCCAAGTCTTGGGCTCTCTCCCAGAACTACACTGTAGGCTTGAGTCCCAGAGCAACTTCTGCTGCTTGGGTAGCAGGAAAGTACCCCCAGGACAGGAGCTAGGGGGCAAGGGCCCGTGTAGGTGCTTTTTTGTGCCAGAGAGGTTGATTTAGGTAGTGCTGCCATCCCCACCAGTCTTAGTTCCAGAAGGGGATGTAAGTTGCTGGTGAAGTGGCTCAAAGGGTAGAGCACCTGCCTAGCAAGTGTGAGGCCCTGAGTTCAAACCCCAATATCACCAAAGTAAAAGTTTATTTGGGCTCACAGTTTTGGAGTCCAAGGGCATGACATTAGTACAACAGCACTACACGCGGTGAACAGCTGTGGTGAGTGTGTCTTCAGCTGTTATTCTCAAGTCAGGAGCAGAGATAAGAGGAGGACAGGACCAGGCTTGTTCTTCTTGTAACAACCTTCTCGTGAGAACTACTGAGTGGTCCCACAAGAACTAAGGGTTTTCCCTCAAAGACCCAAAGAATTCCTGCTAGACCCAAAGGTTCCACTACCTCCCATCAAGGTCACCATACAGAACAAGCCATCAGTGCCGGACCATCCACACTGAAATCATTGAAAATGATTTTGAGGCTTTTCCCAACTGCTCAATGCTTGTCCATATGTATTAGATATCTATTGCTATATAATGACTTACCCTAAAAATTAGTGGCTTAAAACAATGACAATCTGCAGTCTGGATGGGTCTTTACTGCACTGTGTCTGGGGCCTCAGTGAAAAGACTCAAAGACCCAATGAGGGGCTGAGGGCTGAGATTGCTATCGTTTATCAGGACACTCACTTAAGGTGAGGCTGCCAAATTATTCTTCCTCACCTGAGCTTCTCAGAATTGCTTAAGTGTTCTTACGACTAGGTGCCCAGCTTCCACTGGACCAAGTAAGCCCAAAGAACAAGCCAGTAAAAAGTCTATTATGACCTAGTCTCAGAATTCACATGCTGTCACTTCCACCAAATTCTATTCAGGAGAAGTAAGTTATTATGACCAGCCCAATCTAAAGGGGAAAAAGTTAGGACTCACCATTTTTGTTTTGTTTTGTTTTGTATTTTTGAGACAGGGTCTCATCAAGTAGCCCAGGCTGGCCTTGAACTTTTAATCCTCCTGCCTCAACCTCCTGAGGCCTTACATATAACACCACATCCAGTTTCCTTAAGTGTTTAAAAGAATTCACCAGTGAAGCCATCTGGACAGAGTTTTTGTTCTTAATTAGAAATTTAGTTTCTTTCATTGATACACCATCTACTTTTCTAATTCTTGAATCGTTTTGAAAATGTGTGTCTTTCAAGAAATTTGTCCAGTTCTTCTAAGTTTTATGTGTAGTTATTTATAAAATTTTTCTTGACCTCTTTTTTTTTTTTTGGAGGGGGCAGGCGGTGCTGGGGTTTGAACTCAGGGCCTTATACTTGCTGAGCAGGTGCTCTACCACTTAAGCCACTCTGCCTGACCTTTTTTGCAGTAGGCATTTTCAAGATAGGGTCTCATGAAAAATTTGTCCAGGCTGGCTTTGAGCCACAGTCCTCCCAAATCTCTGCCTTCTGAGTAGCATGAACCACCAGTGCCTGACTTTTTCTTGGTTAAAGCCCCTTTATCAAATTCATGACATTATGTCCCCATCCTTTTTTTTTTTTTTTGATCTGCCTGTCTTGAACAGTATTAATTTTATTGATAATTTCTAAAAAAGATTTTGGTCCTGTTGATTTATTTCTGATTATCCATTTTTCTTCTTCATTATTTCCATTTTTGTCATTGTCTTCTATTTTGCATTTAATTTGCAGTTATTTCTAGTTTAATGTAGAAGCTTAGATAATTGATTTTGATCTTTCTATTAAGAGCAAATAAAGATATAAATTTAACAGTCTTTAATTTTGGATGGGAGTGTTTGGCCCATTTATATTTAATGTAAATATTACACATTTGAATTTAGGTCCCCCATTTGTATTTCGTCTGTTTTGTTTCTCTATTCCTCTTTTCCTATCTTCTTTTGTGTTAAATATTTTATTAACTGTGTTATTAAAAAATTCTACATTTTAAGACATCAGTTGGCTTTCTAGCTATACTTCTTTGCATTGTTTTGTTGCTTGCTTTCTCAGAGATTTAACCTGTAACCCATCACAATTTGCATAAGGTTAATATTTAATTATGCCTACTAAAAATGTGTTTAAAAGTTTGGTAGTACTGGGATACCACAAGCATTCTACAGCCTGAACCACACCTCCAGTACTTTTTGCTCTGTTTATTTTGGAGATAGGTTCTCACTTTTTGCACAGGCCAGCTTGGACCACGATCCCCCTATTTTTTGTTTTTCATTCTTTTTGGGAAGACAGACATGCACCAGCACACTCAGCTTTTCTCTGTTGAGGTGGGGTCTCACAAACTTTTATTGCACAGGCTGACCTGAGACCACAGTCCTTTCAATCTCAGCCTCCCACATACCTTGAGATGAAAGGTATGTGCCACTACACCCAGCTATTTGTTAAGATGGGGTCTCATGAACTTTCTGCTTGAAGTGGTCTCAAACTGATCCTCCTGATCTTAGCCTCTCGAGTAGCTAGAATTATAGCCATGAGCCAGCAATGACCAGCTAAAAATAGAGGAATCTTGTCGTGGAATAAACCTATTTACTTTGGGTTTATTCTGCATAGGATTTGTTGACCTTACAGGATTTATAAATTAATATTTTTCATTAAATCTAAGGGTGTTTCAGCAGTTACAACTTCAAATATTGTTTTTTACTTCCTTTCTCCTCTCCCTCTGGGATTCCAATCAATTATCTGTCAAATGCTAAAGATTTTCTCACAGGCAGGTCAGTTTTAGGCTTTGTTCAGTTTTTTCTCTCTATTCTTCAGATTGGGTGATTTCTATTTATCTTTGAGTTAGCTGATTCTTCTGCTATCTCAAATTTACTTTTGAACCATACAGTGAATATTTTTCATTTCAGTTATTATACTTTTCAAGTCTAGAGTGTTCTCTCTCTCTCTCTCTCTCTCTCTCTCTCTCTCTCTCTCTCTCTCCCTCTCTCTCTCTCTGTCTCTTTCTCTCTCTCTGCTTGATAACACTAGCTGCCATACTTCCCTTTTTAAAGGAAGTCTTATGTCTTTGTCAGTTAAATTTAAGGCTGGGGGAGTGGCTCAAGTGGTAGAGCGCCTGTCTAGCAAGTGTGAAGCCATGAGTTCAAACTCCAGTGCTTCCAAAATATAAATAAATAAATACTTTAAAAATTCAATTTTAGGCTACTTAGAGTTTCTGATAGTTTTTAAGCCATGGATCATGCTTTCCTGTTTCCTTTAGTATCTAGTAATTTTGGTTTGAAATTTGAACATAAAGTGATTTTGGATTTTGGCTTTTTGAAAACTATTTTTTTTAATAGTAGGCAGTTACCGCTCTTGTACTCAAACTTTGAAATGTGTCTCCATCACAATGTGCAGCAGCCTCCAAGGTCTCTGCTCAGTGTTTTTTACTTACAAAGGAAAATTCCTCACTTCTTTCTGTTTTCCCCTGGGCTCCCTGGCATCTCTCTCACTCATGCATAGTGAATAGTTAACCACAGAGTTGGGCAGAGTTTATATTCAAGTTTTGGGTCTCTGCTCTTCTATGGGGGTCTTACTTCCAAATTTCCCCCACAAATTTCCAACTGTTTTGCAGCACTGAACTTTTGCATCTTCCATTTCCAACAAATTATGGCTAGCTTTCCACCACTAGAGTTGGGGATGGGAGATTTATTAGTTTGTTAAGACTGCCTTAACAAAGTTCTATAGATTGGGTAGTTTTATAGAACTTTATTTTCCCATCATTCTAGAAGCTGAAGGTCCAAGATCAAGGTTGGTTTGGTTTGTCCTGAGGCCTGTCTTGGACTTGCAGATGGCTGCTGTCTTGCGGTGTCCTTACATGGTCCTTCAGCTGGGTGCATCTCCCTGACATCTCTTCCTCTTATAAGGACCTTAGTCTTATCGGATTAAGGCTGATTCATATGACCTCAGTTAACTTTAGTTTCCTGTTTCAAGACCCTATCTCTAAACACAGGCACATGCTAAGGCACTAGGAGTTAGAACTTCTATGTTTGAATTTTGGGTACCGCATCTCAGTGAGATCAGGGTGGGGAATGCACTAAAGTAATGAAGACTCATATTCATTCTCCACCAGTAATGCCCCAGTGTCCAGTACCGCCCTGATTTGGGTCATCATCTTGTACCTTTCAATAATTGTTTTAAATAATTTAACAGTTTTGTTTTTCATAATTGTCATTTGTGAAGGAAATGACTCAATTTAATCATGCTGCCATTATTGGAATATTCACCCTTGGTATGAGTTTTCTTATTACTTCTTAATACATATTGCCCTAGTGCTTTCTATATTAAGAAGAAATAGCACAAGAGCTCCTTTTAGACACTTCACTAAACTTCAGGTTAAGTTACCCTCCTTTGAGTACCTCAGAAACCCTGTGCATCATTTCTTTAGGCCACATGTCCAGTGTCTGTGTCTTTGTTGCCAGGGCCAGGACAGAGCCTTGCATATTGCAATCATTGACTAAATATTTATGGAAGGAAAGAGAAACAGATGGACAAAAATAAGGAGTGCCTTATACCATTTTGTGCTGCTGTAACAAAATATCTGAGACTGGGAATCTTATAAAAAAGAGGTTTATTCAGCTCACAGTTCTGGAAGTCTAACAGTATGGCCCAGCATTGGTTTCTTGTGAGTGTCTCATAGTGGATGGCATTACATGGCAGGAGTATGTGTGAGAAAGAGGTCATATGGTGAAGGAAAAAACAAAGAAAAGCCAAACTTTCTCGTCCTTTCACAACCCATTCTTGTGTGAATTAACTCACTCCAGTGAGCCCTTACCCATGCCACAAGACCAGTATTAATCTCTTTGCAAGAGTAGTTGTGATCCAATCAACCTCCTACAAGGTCCTAACTCTTGAAAGTCCCACCACTGCATCATATTACAAAGGGGACCCAGCTTCCAATAGGTGAACATTTGGGGGCAAATTGTAGAAGTAGGGTGGGGAGTTGACAGGAAGGAGATAGGCAGACAAAATATGGGTGACCCACTGTGATGTGGACATGGTGAGGGTTATAAGGAAGAAAAAGGGGAGATAAAGAAAAAGGGAGGAGACGGACTACCTAAAAGATCAGAGCTTCTACTGTGACTTCAGTGTTTTCTAGTCACGTACCCACGATTACATATCCTTGATTGGAAAACAAGAGTCAACTATGTCCACGAACTATTAACAAAGCATTTCAAATGCAAACATGTATGTTCAGCCAAGGAATTATATCTTTTTTTTTTAAACTGTTTCACTATGTGGCCCAGACTGGCCTTGAACTCATGATCCTCCTCCCTCAGCTTCCTGAGTGCTGGCATTATAGGTGAGGAACTGTATCCTAATGCTGATCCTTTATAGCCACTCTGATGATAAATGATGTGAATAGACTTGTCTATCTTTACGGGAATTAGGCAGCACTCGGGTTTTTAATAAATTAGTATAAATTTATTTGTTGCTCAACTTCTTATCAAATAAAAGGAAAACAAAAATCTTTAATATTTGTTTATTTTCTACTATGTGTCTGACTTGTGATTGACACTGTCTTAAACATTTGGTATGTATTATATCATTTAGCTTTCATGCAAAAAGTGTATATCATTTTCATTCTTCAAAGAAAGAGGTTCAAAGAAATTAAATAGGTCACGTAAATAGGTCAAGGCTACCCAACTCAGCAGCTGAGGACTGTGTTCACACACATATCTACTACAGATACTCATTTCTTTTCAGAAATGGTTCAGTGTGCATTTAAGTTAAATGTAAAAGAGCCAGGAGCTCAAAGGACCTCCTGCCAAGCCAGGTGGGTGGTGCTCTTTCGGGAACAAAAGTTGGAACTTATTCAAAGTGTTTTTAATTGAGGATTCCAGTAATGACATGCTTGTGAGGCTGAGCTTCAAGCTTAATTATCTAAGTGATTTTCTCTTGCATGCACATAGTGTGTTTCACCAAGCATGTGTGTGTTTTTTGCATCGTGTCCAGGTATGCTGTCTACACACACACACACACACACACACATGAATATCGAACCTGCTAAAAGTGCAGATGCCACAGTGTCATCCATAGACATTCTTATTTCTTATTCCCAAGCTGGGTATTTGTAACAAGCACCAATATGATTCTAGCAGACTGGGTCTTGATCCCATCTTTGAGACTATGGCAGCCCTGTGGTCCAGGTAGTAAAAACTTTGCTCCAACTTTTCTGATTTGAAGATCATGTACTTGAAAGAAGGAACACACAAAGATGAAAGAACAGGCTACAAGCCCAGGAAAATTTAATCACATCTTTATAGCTCAGAAGTTAATTTCCAGATTACTTTCCTAGGTTATAAAATTATCTATTTAAAAGTGTACAATGTAAACATTTTAATGTACTTTAATTATTTTTAACAATTTCATTTTACCTCTTTGATCTTAGAGACTTTGGTTATAAATGGGAAATAGATATATAATAACTAATGAGTGAGTGTGAACCAGAATTCACATTCTCTACTTTGGAAAACTAGAACGAAGGGAAGGAAACAAATTGTAGTAGAGCTAGTCACATATTCCGAAGGCTCACAGATAAGTTTCAAAGCACTTCCTTTCTGCCTTTAGTGTCTTTCTTTTGCAGTTTACATCCCCTTTGGCACCATCACAGGACAATGATGTCTTTTGTCAAGTCATAGCTGTCTTAAGCATCTTTTGCCAGGAAGCAAAAAGGAAGCTTCCTCTCTTCTGTTTTTTCCAGAAATCCCACCTCATTTTCCACACTTTCCTTGATTAACTGGTCGTATGGTTTCTGCATCTTCACCTTGTCTAAACATGCAACTCCTCATGACTCAGTCTTGTTCCTGATGCACTGTGTCATAGAGTGTACTGAATAAGTATCGTCTTTCTTTGTGCAACTACATACCTGCCCCCATCACATCTGTCAGGTGTGCATATAGAGTTCAGAGTCAGTCTTGGGTTTATTCCTGACATGCTTTTATTAGCTTTGAATGGTTTAAATGGCTCATCTAAGCTCTCATTGTGAAGATCAAGTGATAGCATCTACTCTTCAAAAGCAAGGTATCCAGTAACAGTAAACATTAGTCACCACTCTCTGCTTTTCCTGCCTTAGATTTCACAACTGTTTATTGAACATCTACTGTGTGTCAAATCCTTTTCTTTGTGCTGAAGTGAACAAGCACCAGTTAACAAGAAAGAAAAATTCCTCCATTGACGGAGCTCACATGCTGTGGTATTAAGAAAAAAAGAGGATAAATAAGTAACATTATTGAAATTAAGGGTTTTTTTGTTTTGTTTTATTCGTGGTACTGAGGTTTGAACTGAGGGCTTTGCACTTAGCTAGGCAAATGCTTTACTATTTGAGCCACACCTCTAGCCCTTTTTGCTCTGGTTATTTTGGAGATAGGGTCTTGCTTTTTGCCCAGGCTGGTCTGGACCACACAATCTTCCTATTTTAAGCATTTCATTGTTGCTAGAATGACAGGTGCATGTCACCATGCCCAAGTTTTTTCCACTGATTTGGGGTCTCACAAACTTTCTAACTCCAGCTGGCCCAGAACTGTGCTCCTCCTGATCTCAGTCTTCCAAGTAGCTAGGACTATAGATGTGAGCCACCAGTGCCTGACTTAAAATAATTTATTTTTGAAGAAAAATACAGAGGATTGATTAAGTGCAAACATACTTTCTTTATATTTAAAAACTTTAAGAGACATACTCATTCCTTTATGAAGACACTCAGACTTCACAATAAAGGCAGAATACTGCACGAACAACCTCACTACTTCAAGATTAAGCAAAAATGTGTTCTTTGACTACTTGCTTGGTTGAAGAATAACCAGCAGAAGGAGGAGAAGTTGATTGTCAACAATTAGGATTTTGGCAGGCAAGGAAGCAAATGTCATCTATAAGGGGTGGGGAAGGCTAAAACCATTGTGGAGTCCAAAAAATAAAGGGCTGAGTTATACTGTGTCCTGAAATGGCAGGGAGCCCACAGGCTTCCTTTTTTTGAAATGAGTTAGCAGAATGTTTTCCTGCTGCAGACAGAAACCTTAGAGCCAGGGTCTGATGGAGACTCAGCGGGGGTAGGGGATGGGGGTGGGGGGGGGGCACCTGGGCACTAGCCTTTTGTAAAAGCTCCTGATGAAATTCTGACAGTCTCTGGGCTGCACAGAATTGTACAGCATTGGGCATATGACAGATGTTTAATTTGCTGACTGACTGTCAGACTGGCTTAAAGAAATCAGACAGTAAGGGCAGTGCAGTACTTTCCACAATTCCCAGAGATGATACTGTCCCTCCTCAGCAGCAGAAAGAGGCTGAGCAAAAAGGCTAAGTATGATACAAAGTTGTCACTTTAACAAAAAGGAGGAAATGTGAGTTCCCAACATGTCACATCCATCTGTGTTAAAATGAAATGATAACAAGACAACCAAAGCAAAATGTTCTGTAGAATTGAATTGCTATTACTGTATTAGTTAGCAACGGCTGCATAGAAAAATAGCCCCACAACTTTGACTGGAAGCAATAAATGATTGTTACTGCTTTTTGAGTTCACAGATCAGCTGAGTGGTTTTTTTGTAAGCATCTCAGTGGGGCATATTCGTGCATCCGTGTTTGATTGTGGGTTGGTAGGCAGCTCTGCTGACCTTGGGTGAACTCTCTCATATGTTTAGGGTTGGCTGAGGTGTCTGGGGGGGGGGGTCCTTCAACAGAGTCTTCCATCTTAGAAACCAGGCTAGGCTAGGCTTGTTTACAAGACAATGCAGGGTTACAAGAGTCAGCAGATTCCCCAAGGCCTTGACTCAGAACTGGCAGATTGTGTTACCTGAGCAAATTCCAAATCTAGCCCAGATTTGAGAGTTGAGGAAAATGACAACACTTCTTTTTTTTTTTTCCCCTTTTTTTAAGAGGTACTGGGGTTTGAACTCAGGTCCTTGAGCTTGTGGGGCAAGCACTGTACCACTTGAACCACTTCCTTAGCCCCCAACGTTATGGCAAAGTCACATTGCAGAGAATATGGACAGAGGGAGCCAGGAAGAAATACAGTCATGACCCCATGAGGGTCCTGAGTTGTACAGTAGTCTCCCTTGTCCATGGGAGGTATATTCCAAAATCCCCAGTGGATGCTTGAATCCGCAGATAATATTGAACCCCATACTTACTCTGGTTGGTTGGCTGTTTGTTTTTGTTTTTTGGTGTTACTGGTGTTTGAACCCAGGGCCTTCTGTTTGTTAAGCAAGTGCACTGCCACTTGAGCCACACCTCTAGCCCTATCACATATAACTATGATACGGTTTAATTTATCATAAATAATGATAAAGTTTTAATGTAAATTAGGCTCAGTAAGAGATTAACAATACTATTAATTAGAAAAACTGTAAGGACGTAGTGTAATAAAGTTATGAATTATCTATTCCTGGAATATTCTATTTAGTGTTTTCAGACCACAGTTGACTGTCGGTAATCAAAAACTAGGAGAGTGAAACCAAGGATATGGAAGCACTACTGGATGTTTTCATTGTCCATGGCCTTGCAACACTGGTTCCGCTCTTCCAAAAGGAAGGCCTGGGCTTGGTCTGCGCTCTCTGGGCTTTGAAGCAGCTGATGATTGCACTGTACAGATGGGCATGTAACAAATATACCTAATGACTTCATGGGCTGCACTAAGCAATAGTTTTATGGCATCTGGGGGTAATGGTTACTGTTTCTTTTTATGATCAAAGTATTTTTATAAGTCTTAATGTATGCGTTATTGACCAAAACAGTTCCTTTTTATTTCTTAATTAAATTCAGCAAGAAGCATACTATGAGATCTTACTTAGAGACTGGCATTCATAAAACACCAGAGTGTTTCACTTTCTCCTAATCTCTAACCATCTTCCTTTCAAGCTGCTAATGACAGATACGAGCAACAATATTATTTTACAGTGTCAAAGAACACTTGTTTCTCTTATAGGCATGTGTCAGGACTTTGTCACCTCTCTGGGCTTTTTATTATCTTAATTTCTAAAAAACAGAATTGGTGATCTCAACTGAAGTTTTTGTAAACCAGTTCAGAACTGGTTTATTTTTTTTAATTTTTGCTCCAGAACTCTGGGCTGTCTGGATTTTTCCATCTCCTAATGTGTTTAATAAAAGAGTTTTGCTCTAAGATGAGAAACAATACCTTAAACATTTATATTATTTATTCACTTAACATATATTAAAGAACGCCTGCCCTCTTGTGTCCAGGAAGGCTACTACAGTAAAGGAGTGAACTAGCAAACTTACCAAACCAGAAACACAGGTTTTTCTCCTAGACAGCTTGCTTAAGGCTGCCAAGCATGGCTGTATGGATTGAACAGTGTGAAAGAATCCCAGTCTAAGAAATGAATAAATAGTTATTGGAAATTGCCCCACACTCTGTCAAACTATATACCCTGTGTCCAGGCTGCATCTTCCCAGAGAGGTTCGTTATTAGGGTGCCATCAAGCATTGTACCACCTGGAGTGTGCAACACTCTTTAGTTTACACAAACCTCTGTGAAGCCTAACAGCAGCAGTAGAGAAGCCCATTAGATTAGTTGGATACTTCTCTCATCACATAACTTTCCTTCTCAGAAATTCAACTTAGATTGTGACATCACTTAACGCCAGAGAAAGGGAAGAGGATCAGAGAGGCAAAATGAGAACTGCCAAATTTGTTAGGGGCAGTGCAGGAAACTAAACTGCAGACCTTCTGAGCCACAATCCATGCTTTTCAGTCTTTAGCCTGAGGTAGCCCCTGTATTGAACCCACCCTTTCTATCCCATTCCAGGCCCAGAACAGATGCTCAGTGGCATGCGTCATAGTGGTGAGGTGATTTTAGTTGGAACATGGACAAGTTTTTTTTTTGCATATTACAAACAATTGCAAAATGCATTTGTTTGAATGTGTTTTAGGGAGAAAATCAAAAACTTTGAACTCATGGTTCCTTACAAGTTAATATATGTGATAAAGGCTAAGTGTTTTAGGTTTGAAAAAAAGAGTTAATGTTAAGAAGAGTATTAAGTAATACATATGTTTATACATATGTTAACTTGATTTAGCCATTCATGATGTACACATTTATTAAAATATTATGCTGCACTCCATAAATATACACAATTTTTACTTTTCCTTCTTTAGAATTTTGTTTTTTCTTTTACAAGGTAATGGCAACTAAAAATATCATGGCATTTTCTTACACATGTACAATGTACTTAGAACATATTCACCATGCATCACCCTCTCTCGTTCCCCTCCCCAACTCCTACTGTTTCCCCACAAAACTTTTTATGCTTATGTTTGTTTGTTTGTAAATCTAGAATCTGTATATGAGAACGCATGGAATACTTGTCTTTCTGGCTTACTTTACTTAACATGATCTCCAGTTCTATTAATTTTCCTAAAAATGATGTAATTTCACTCTTCTCTATGGCTGCATGGTACTCCATTGTGTATATATATGCCATAATTTCTTTAACCATTCATCCGTTGATGGGCATCTAGGGTAACTTGATTACCTGGCTATTGTGAATAGTGCCACAATGAACATGTGTGTACAGATGTCTCTATTGTGTGCTCCAAACCTGTTATTTTGTAATGTAGGCACTCACGACAATATCTCTCTTAGCACTGCCTTTGCATGTAGCATTTTTATTTGATTCTAGGAATTTTAAAAAATTTCCTCCCTGGTTTCTTTAGTAACTCATTGATTATGCAAAAGTATACTTTAAGTTTCATGTGTTTCCATAGTTTCTGTAATTTCTCATTACTGATTTCTAATTTTATTTTTGTTATGATCTAATAAGATAAAATAAATGACAGCAATTTTCTCATAGTTAAGACTTGCTTTGTGACCAAAATGTAATCTATTTTGCAAAAAGTTCCATGGGCTGCTGAGAAAAATGTGTGTTCAGCTACTGTTAGATGGAATATTCTGCAGATCTTTATTACATCTGTTCGATCTACTGTGCAGTTTAACTCTGAATTTTTTTTGTTGATTTTTTTTTTTTTTTTGTCTGAATGGGTTATCTGTTGATGAGAGTAGGATATTGAAGTCACCCACTATTATTGTATCTGGATCTATCTGACCCTTTATGTTCAGTATTGTTTATGAAATTCAGTCCACCAACATTTGGTGCTTATGAATTTATAGTTCTTATGTTTTCTTCATGGATCATTTCCCTTTTTTAATGTATAGTGACTTTCTTAATCTTTTCTAACTTTGGCTTGAAGTCTACTTTGTAAATATGAGTACACTACTTTGTACTTTCAGTATGCCACTTGCTTGGCATATTGTTTTCTATGCTTTCACTTTCAGTCTGTGTGTCTTTGCCAGTGAGGTGTGTCTCTTGCAGACAACAATTTATTAGATCTTGTAATCTGATCAGCCAGTCTCCATCTTTAAATTAGAGAATTAAGGTCATTTACATTTAGGGTTATTTTGAGAGGTGCTGCTGATTCTTGTTATTTTGTTGGGGTTTTTTTCTTGTTGTTGTTGTTTTGTTTCTTCCTTGATTGATTCCAGTACTGTTTGACCTTTTCTTTCTCCCTTACTCATCGTGGGAGTTTGCTGATTTACTGAGTTGAACATGCTTGATTCTTTTCTAATCCTCATTTTTCTTCTGCTCCTCTCATGAAATTTATTCTTTCCTAAACTTTCACATTGTGACTGCCTTTCTTCCTCATCTCTGTTTAGGATTCCTTTAAGTATCTTCTATAGTGCTGAGTTATGAATAGCTTTGGTTTGTACCTTATCTTGGAAGGTTTTTATTTCTCCATTGTTTTTAAAGGATAACTTTGCTGGATACAGTAATTTGAGTTAGCATTTACTTCCAAGCTTGAAATATACCTGCTCATGTTTTCTCAGCTGTTAGGGTTTTTGCTAGGAGATTTGATGTAATTCTGATGATTTTACCATTGTAAAATATAAGTATGTTGATGTTTTTCTCTTGAAGCTTTCAATATTCTTTCTTAATTCTGTAGTCTTGGCATTATAACTACTAGGTGATGTAGAGAAGTTCTGTTCTAGTCATGTTTTTGGGGGTGGGTGGGTGGTTCTGAATGCCTTTGTACTTGGATCTCCAAATCTTTCCCTAAATTAATTCTATTCATGAGGGGTGCTCCAGACTCTTCTCTGACATTTCTTTAATGCTGCCTGTTTGACCATTATAGTTAGTTACCAATGACAATAAACCCTCTCATCATTACAGCTGTATCTGACCTGTCATTTCCCTGTTCATTCCAGTATTAACCACAAAATAGGCCTTAAGAAAAGACTTGTGGCTTTCACTGATTTTACTGTGCCACCTCCAACATTTAGAAAAAGTTTTGATCCAGGATGTCAATGTCCTAGTTCCAAAACCATGTCCACTTTTGTACATGTAAATGTTTTCTATTTATAAAAATCATGTAGTCGCAGATAAAACTTGTAAAAATCAGAAAAGCACAAAGAGAAGGTATCCATATTCTTAAGTATCAATATTCTTAACTATCCTGCTAATTAAAAGTTCCTTTGCAAAATCCTAACAAGTAGGCATCTATTTCTGTTTATCTTTTTAAAAAATTAACACTATTCCCAATTCAATATAGATTTTTGTTATCCCAAACCATAAAGATAAACCTTTTCAATGGTGAACCCAGGGGTGGGGGTCTACTATCATCTTTATAATCAGCAGATGGGTAGCTACCACAGAGGTGAGCCAAAGCTGAGAGGGGCTGCTATAGATCAAGGGAAATCATTACTGACACATTACAAAATGCATTGTGAACATGAAATTCAGGGCTAATAATGATGGTTCAGTGTTCAATGCATCCATGTGCTCATTTGTGTATTTGTCTTTCCTATAGGGTTTTTGGAGTCTCTGGATGACTTTTACATTCTTAGCAGTGGTTTGGTATTGTTGCAGACCACAAACAGTGTATACAATAAAACCCTACTGAAGTTTGTGGTACCTGAGACTCTTTTGGCCTGGCAAAGAGTCCGTGTGGCAAATATGATGGCAAATGGTGGCAAACAGTGGGCAGAGATCTTTTCAAAATACAACTCTGGTAAGTGGCCCTGCAGAATAACTTTTAGGTATACACATATGTTAACCTATAAATCCAAATCCATGCCATTCCTTTGTCTCTCCCAATATTTCAGGTACCTATAACAATCAATACATGGTCCTGGACCTGAAGAAGGTGAACCTGAGTAAGAGCCTTGATAAAGGCACCTTGTACATTGTGGAGCAAATCCCTACTTTTGTAGAATATTCTGAACAAACTGATGTTCTACGAAAAGGTACTTTCTTGTTGCTATGTTTGGAAGTCTGATGAGTATATGCTTGTATGTGTGTGTGTGGGGGGGGAAGATGTGTAATATGTGAGTGGAAGATTGTGAAGAAAGGGTGGGAATGTCATTGCTACTTACACTGAAAAGGAATGACCAACCTCAGCACAACATGTAAACATATGCCTCAAATTCTTATGGAACCACATACCGTTTGGAACACAGATCAGACATTCATAACTTTAATACTTCTTATGGCTCTAATACTGCCTGCTTTCCTGAGTTATTGGTTAAGGCTTTAAGTTCAATTCAGCAAATATTTATGGATTGCCACTCTGGATCAGAGGCTGGAAAAGCAAGAATTAGGATCTCCATAAGGAAACAAAGCACATGGAGTTGTTATGAGAACCCAGACTGGGAAAGGCTGGAATATAGTCTGGTATGAAAGCCCAGTAGAAACTAAAGAGAGTGGCATTTTTAGAACAAGGGATGGGAGAGGGCAGTTTGGGAGAGAAACAGCACAAGCCACACATTGGAAACCCAAGACTTTCAGTGCCTTGATTCAATTTTTGGTGTCTCAGAATCTCGGGCAAATTATTTGACCTCTATGAGCCTCCTACGTTCTTCATTTGTAAACTAGGACAATCTATGTAGGTCCAAAATCACTTGTCATTTGGAAATCCCAAAACTGTAAAACCAAAAATTGTTTTTGGGTTCCCACTCACTTGGTAACAAAATATGACATGATTTGAACTCATTTGACAGTAAAAGTTGCCCCAAAATGGTCCAAAATAGACTTGAAATATTTCATTGCCTTTATTTCTTCTTAAAGGCATTACATATGCATTAAGCTACAGAAAGGATTATCTTTCACTATGAGGTGTTCCCCACAGACAATGCAATGTCATATGTAATATATGTTCACTCCATTTACTATATTAAAATCTGAAAAATTCTGAGATTCTGAAATTCATCTGGCCCCCAACAATTTTTGGATGTGGGAGTGTAGATCTTTTCACTGTTGCAGAGCAATTATGAGAATTCATTGAAGTAGGTAGTAGTGTAAAACCAACTCAGTTCAATGTTTTTGTTCTTTAGAAAATGAGGGGATTTTTCGTTTTGTATTGTGTTTGTTTGTTTTGGCAGTTCTGGGGTTTGAACTCAGGGGTCTCCAGCTTGCTAGGCAGGCTATCTACCATTTGAGGCACATCCTCAGACATTTTTTTGTTTTTATTTTTTGAATAGGGTCTCTGGTTTATGGCCCTTATGCTTCCTGCATAGCTGGGATGAATGGAGAGTGCCACTGCACCCAGCTTTCTATTGGCTGATATGGGGGCTTGCAAAATTTGGTTGCTAGCCTCAAACTGTGATCATCCCCACATTCATCTTCAAAGTGTCTAAGATTACAGGCATGAGCCACCATGTCTGGCTATAAAATGAGCATTTTCAACAAGGGAAAATAGAATGTGGGAGAGAAAAATAGGGGGTAGTTAGTACAGAATTACAATAGATCAGCTGATAGACAAGTAAGAACAAAACCAAGATAAAGTGCTTGTCCTGGGTATCAGGACCTGTTCCTCCATTTCCTAGGACCCCAAATTGATTTTGTAATGACACTTAAGAGTGAGCCATCTCAGCAGAGTGATTCACACCAACCAAAGCCACAGAAGACCTGTGCATAAAACAGAAATTTTTTAAGGTGGGAGTTTCAATTGCTGGGCAGTTCACCTCTTACCATGCAGGAGATGTACTTTCTTCCCTCATAGGAAAATCCACCTGAGAAGCTGAATCATTTAAGGCATTAAATTCAAAACTGAGACTCTTGCTCTCCAACGCTTAAGGCTGGTCCAGCTGGCTTCTAAGGGTCTGAGAAAACAGTGTACCTCAAGAGAGATAGGCTGGAAATCGTATGTTCTCCTTCATATGCAGACATTAGATCAAGGGTAAACACAACAAGGGGATTGGACTTGGATCACATGATAAAGCGAGAGCACACAAGGGAGGGGTGAGGATAGGTAAGACACCCAAAAAACTAGATAGCATTTGTTGCCCTTAATGCAGAGAAACTAATGCAGATACTTTAAAGTGACAGAAGCCAATAGGAGAAGGGGACCAGAAACTAGAGAAAAGGTTAGTTCAAGAAGAATTAACCTAGAAGGTAACACACGCACAGGAAATCAATCTGAGTCAACTCCCTGTATAGCTATCCTTATCTCAACTAGCAAAAATCCTTGGTCCTTCCTATTACTGCTTATACTCTCTCTTCAACAAAATTAGAGATAGGGGCAAAATAGTCTCTGCCTGGGAGCGAGGGGTTAGGGTGGATAAGGGAGGGGGCGGGGGGTAAGGGAGGGGGTGGGAGAAGGAGGGAGAAATGACCCAAACATTGTATGCACATATGAATAAAAGAAAAATAAAAAAAAGAGAGATAGGCTGGTTAGAAATAGCATTTTCTTCTTGGGATTGTTGCTGATACAATGATAGATTTAGGTTCTTTGCAACCTGATCCCTGGATCCAATGAAACTTCACTAAGACTAAAAAGAGCTGGTAATGATCTGTGTATTTGGCAGAGGAGGGAAGAACTGAGAGCTAACTTTACTACATTCCATATTCTGGACTTACCTCTGGGCCTTTTCCTTATGTTCTCTTGTTTGATCTTCATAACAAACTACCAAATAAGTATTATTGTGACCATTTTACTGTGAAGAAAGAAAGGCTCAGAAAAAACCTGTGAGGTTGAGCTTGGTGGCTCATGCCTATAATCTTAGCTATGTGAGAGGTGTAGGTAAGAAGATCCTGGTCAGAGGCTGGTCCTGGGCAGAAACAGGAGATCCTATCCAAAAAATAACTAAAGCAAAAAGGAAAGAAAAAAAAGGCTCTAGGGGAATGGCTGTAGTGGTGGAGAGTCTGCCTAATAAGCAGGAGGCCCTGAGTTCAAACCCTAATACCCTACCCCCCCAAAAAACATAAACATGTGATATCCCAAATAAATGATCTTATGTAGTCATTAAGTTAAAGTCCCCCAAATCTCCCAGCATTTGGAAGCAGCTGTGATATAGCCAACAGGAGTCATAATAGAGTTTCTCTTCCAAAGGCCTGTTGTTTGGTGCCTTTTCAGGTAGGGCCGAAAAAGACATCTGATCTCTCTAAACCCTGTTTCTTCCTTACTAGGAGAGAGAGTAATACTTACCAGGTTACTGTGAGAGTAAAAAAATTGGTATATTTTAAATGCTTTAGTAAATCATGAGGATTTATGCAAATGTGATATATAAAGGAGACATTTCTATCATTCTCTTGAGCTGTTTTCAAAGTTTTCTTATTGGCATATATTTCATAAAGAGAAATAGTTGATACTCATCTACTGTTTATCAAGATTAGACACTATTATAAGCACTCCATCTGTTTGAGTTCATTTAATGATCATGATACTACTAATAAAGGGTTATTTGTATGGTAATATATCATTATTATAAAGATAAACTGAGGCACAGAGAGATTAAGTAATTTGTCCAAAGTCCTAATAATGGCAGAACCAGGCTTCATATCCAGTCAAACTCTTGAGTTACATAACCTAAAAATGTTCTAGCAACAAATCTGATTTTTATCCTGTAATTTTAATGTCATTCTTATCTCAATTCTTGTTGATGCTGTTTGTGTCCTGGATAAAAGTTCTGTCATTTGCTTAGTCTTGGTAACCTCCCTGACTAGGAGATCCTATACAACTGTAGAAAGGAAGAAGGCACACAAGGACCAAGAGAATATAGAGATGCTAAGTTAACCCCCGAACAGTGGAGACATCCCTGTTTTGATTGCCTGTCCTGGGGAAAATAACCCACACTCATGTAATCTAGGATGTTCCTAAAATGCAGCTCTTACTACAGTCGTATCACATGCCTGTGTTAAGTGACTAATGAGCTGTGTGGCCTTAGCACACTACAGAGCCTTGAATGAAGCTTAGCCTTCATAAATATTTGCAATCAAAGGAGATAAAAGATTGCTGGAACATGAAAGACCATCCCAACTCTCCTCACATTATGCCTCCACCCTCTCCCAAAAGAAGAAACAGAAAAAAGAAATGAGAAGTGGTCTAAGACCAGTTATTCATCTCTGGACTTAGAATTTAGGATTTCTGATTCTCAACACTGTGTTCTTCTACTAGCCCTTGATTTACATCTGGAGTCCTCCCTTTTAGATCAAACTGTGAAGCATCTTTTGGCATTTCAATAGCCAATCCACTTACTTCATTTTGCTATACAGAAAATAAGGTTATTTTCTGGTTTATAGATTTCTTTAACAATTTGGGGCGAAATCCAAAAATTCATATGCTCTTCTTCCCTTAACAAAATAATCTAGAAGCATACCAATTCTGGAAACTTAAAAGGATGTTTGGTTGCCAAGGTCTACATTCAAAACTTTATTTTCTGTGCCATTTCATTTTGTAATTACACGTGACAAAAATTTCAAAATAAGCTATCATTAACACTTCTTTTGTTCCCTCACTCTCTTGCTTTCTGTCTTCTTCTCTGTCAATCCTACTCTTCTCTTCCATTCCACATCAGGATACTGGCCTTCCTACAATGTTCCTTTCCATGAAAAAGTCTACAACTGGAGTGGCTACCCACTGCTGGTTCAGAAGCTGGGCTTGGATTACTCTTACGACTTAGCTCCTCGAGCCAAAATTTTCCGGCGAGATCAAGGGAAAGTAACTGATGTGGCTTCGATGAAATATATCATGCGATACAACAGTACGTAGCACATTTCTCAAGAGTCATTCTTCAAAACTTCTTTTCTTCCCCATGGATCAAGAATCCATGTAAGTTTATCATCTCTGTACTAGAAGGAAATATAAAAAGTTATTTGAATTAAGTATTCACAGTGTTCAACTAATACTATACATATTGTATACTCAACAAATAGAATTTTTGCATCCTTTATCATATGACAGAAGATTCTATAGATTTTTTTAACTGAAAAAAATTACATGTAAAACATAGATTAACTCATATAGGGTACTACCTCCCTTCCCCACGACAGGTTTTCTTCCAAGCATAAAAGCAGCTAACAGAAAAATATTCAGAAATGCTACTTCTGACTGATAGTACCAAAGTCAAATTTACATTTCCTTTGTTGGAAGACATAGATGCACATCAGTTTTCTGTCATCTCTCTTCTCTCCATTCTTCACTGTGCACAATTATTGGGCAGAGGACTTGTGGTTAGTGACTCTTTCAGAATATATAGCCTTGTATCTGGGAGCAAACTGGGCTGGTGAGGCCCTTGGGGGTGTATCTAGGCTTGTCAGGTTCTAAACTCTTATTTGAGATATGAACATATCTTAGAATAGTTACAACTCACTCTTTTCTTCATTACTGTTTCTTAGATTATCAGAAGGATCCTTATAGTAAGGGTGATCCCTGCAATACCATCTGCTGCCGTGAGGACCTGAACTCAGCTAACCCAAGTCCTGGAGGTTGCTATGACACAAAGGTAACATGCTCTACTAGCTTTTGAATTCAAATCCAATCAGCAATCAGGCCAAGGTAAAGCTGTAGAGCTTTTCATGGCATAAAACATAATGTCTCTAACCATAACCAAATTCAGGAATCAGCTTTTTCAGAGATTCTAGCACTAGGTCCCACTGCCAAACTACAAGTCCTGCTCTGCCACTTCAGAGTAAATCTCGTAATTTTTAACATTCCATTTCCTCATCTGTGCAGTGGAAACAGCAGTACTTACCGTATGGGGTGTTGTGAAGAATAAGGCTTTAATAGCTACAAAATGTTTCAAACAGCAGTTATTTGCAAATGTACACAATCACAATGGTGATGATGATAATGTCAAGTTTTACTAAACTGGCTAAAAATCCAAACAACATGCTATTGAGAGCAGTATGATTTCATGCTAAACATGAATTTAGCTGAAGGAACAGGTATTGGACCAGGTGTTCTAAGCACTAAAGGTTTTCATCATGTTAGAATTGGTGATAGCCAGGTGTGCTGGTACAAGCCTGTAATCCCAGCTACTCAGGAGGTGGAAAGCAGGAGGATCACAAGTTTAAAGCCAGCCCAGACAAAAGTAGCATAAACCTGTCTCAAAAAAACAAAACAATCACTGGGAGCATAGCTCAAGAGGTACAACACTTGCCCAGCATGCATTATAGGTAACGTTAAAGGTTACATATATGTAACATAATATAAGTTCACAGTGGTGTGCAGAAGCTGGCTTATATTGGTGTTGAGTGAACAACCGTGAAAGTTACATTTTAGATTTAGTGGGAGAATTTATACCATGGAAATTAGCAAACACCATAAATCAGGATCTATTAAAAGTTTACCTTCATACTACTACTGGATTTGGGGTGTTCAAGGGCATGAGTTAGCCATTTGGTTGGAATAACACTACCACATCCTTTGACACTTTTGGCTTGGGCATGTCTTTTCATTTGTATCACCTGTCCTAAATTCTGGAAGAAATTTTGAAAGCGTGATCTGTCCTATCTTTGCTCAAAAAATTATAGGAATGCTGACACCACCTACAAATATTTTCTATCAGCCTAATACTTAAACGCAAAATGCTCTAAGTAGTTTGATTCAGCTCAATCTTCTTTGTAGCTATGTGATGGCAAAGCTTTAGTAAAGAAAAAGGAAGGAAGGTGGGAAGAGAAAGAGAAAAGGGAAAGGAGGAAGGGAAGGGGAAGGAAAAGGAAAGGAAGAGGGAAATAAAGGGACGGGAAAGGGAGGGAAGGAGTCGGGGTGGGGGAAGGAAGGGCAAAGGAAAAGGAGGAAAGGGAAGAAAAAGAAAGGGGGAAGGAAAATCAGTGTAGAGAACCTGGCACCTGTGAAGCCCCCAAAAATGTTTTGGTATTTCTTTTTCATAATATTTGCAAACGTTCAGCTGGAAAGTGTGAGAAGTGTAATATTCATCCCACTCTACACTACCACTTCTGCTGCCTTGTGTGGGAGAATCCAAGCCAATCTTCCTTGTGCCAAATTCTGTTGAAGGATATAAATTGAAAATATAATTTCTCTTGTTATAGCCATTTTGAATCCAGTACTTTCTTTCCCCTTGAAGGTTAAGAGTTGATGCTAACCCAACGGTTGGTTGAGTGCTTTTGAGAACCTTGGACCTCATTTGTTGACAGTGGTTACATTCTACTTTAAAACTCTTGCTGCTGGCTCTGATTAATAACTTTTATTGAGGACTTAATATATTCTAGGCACTGCTCTAAGCATTACTCATTAATTCTCATGGCAATTCTATAAAACAGGACTATTAGTCCACTGTACAAATGAGAAAACAAGCTGGTTTCCATAATATAGTGGTTATCACTTTCACGTCACAAGTGAGAAAACTGAGTCATAAAATTGTTAAGTGATTTTTAAACACATTTGTAGTTAGTATTCCGAATGAGCAATCACACTACAGATCTCACTTCTGCCTACATTGATATACACTCCTGCTAATCAATTCACCTTTGAATGCTGGATAGATAGCATAAACGACTATGCAGAAGCATGCAGGAAAATTCTGTTTTAAGGAGGCTAATATTGTGACTTTAGAAAGAGAAGGGGGAAATAAAGGCCATGCATTCAGTCAAGTGGTTTTCTAAAATGTCTCCGGTCCTCTCTTTCCAGGTGGCAGATTTCAATCTAGCACTTACATACACCGCTTATGCCATTAGTGGTCCCACAGTGCAAGGTGGCCTTCCTGCTTTTCGCTGGAACCGCTTCAACAAAACTCTCCATCATGGCATGCCAGAGGTCTATGACTTCGATTTTATTACCATGAAACCAATTTTGAAAGCTGAGAGGAAACGAAAGAGGGAGATGAGGGAATAAAGGCTACAAACAAGATACCAAAGGCACTATTTTAGAGAACTACTCTTAATAAAATGTATTAAATTTATTTTGCTTTTCCACTTTGTTGTTTGTAATAGTAAGCATTCAGTATAGGGTGGAGTGCTGCAGAAGACACATTACACATGATACACAACAATCTAGGCTGCAGCAAACAAGCGAATAAAGCATAAGTATTCTCTCATTTATCAAAATCTGTTATTCTCCTCTTATGCTTATAGACACAGATCCCATCTCTCAGGGCCCTGTAGGTAGTTGACCCACATGACTTGAGTACTAGCCAATGGTACCTGAGGTGAGTGCCACTTACAGACCCCTAAAACCTGTATGTCTCCCATGCCCTTTCTCCTTCCCCTGACTGGTTATGCTTAAAGACAAGAATCCAAGAACCCAACGGATGACAAAGCAGGGTTTTCAAAGGACCCTCCAGCAGAAATGCAGTTAAGTGATTTTCTGGTCATTAACAGGCATCAGTTCTCTGCAACAGTACTCTGTGGTGCAGAGTAGATACACAATATAGTAACCTAACAGTACTGTTGTTCCCCATTTGTTAAAAGCAGTAATTCTGAATGGCAACTCTTCTTTCAAAGCTGGAGAATTACATGTAGTATGATTGACACAGAAGTGCTAAGTAGGTTAAGTAAGTCACAATGTAGTTTATAATGGGTGATTCTAAACAAGATAGATTTTCAAAAGCAGGAAAAAAAAAAAGGCTGAGAATAATCAGAATGAATCAGAGTACTCAGAATGTTAAAAACCCAGTCATTTATTTCAAAGTATAAATTTCAGGCTTGCTGAACAAAACCCCACTAACAGTTAACACATACACAGACACCACTCTACTGTACATTTAAGAAAGAAAGAAAATAACCCACAAAACATAATAAAAATAGGGCAACTTGCTATAGCCCAGTTAATATTAGACATTAGGAAGGTCTTACATTGTCTTACTATTTACACTTTCAACCGCAATGAACAAAAATCAGGATGCAAGTTTCCTACTGAAAATGTTTATATTTAGTTTTGAAATGCCTGATAAAATACTGAAGCCAGCATCCCCAAAAAGTTTTTGATTGCTCAGTTACCTTATTTACAAAGAGAGGGGAAAAAACATATTTAAATATAGGTGATAGGTACTTGGCTGAATTTACAAATAAAAACAAAAGCTTATTTTTAACATGATAAAATCATTTGAAGATGAGAATACGAAACATGTTTGCTGGATCCTATTCCTTGCTTTCGGCTGGCTAAAGAGGGTAACTGAATTTAGGAATTAAGACAAGCTTAACACACGAAGGAAGCCCTCATGAAAATTACCAATTTTTCTATGTCCCAAAATTGGGGAAAAAAAATTTGCCCAGTAATAGTTAAGGAAGGCAAACCTATGCATTGGTTACATAGTTATTTGCTATAATACTGGGACATTCTTTTATCTTCTGGAAATGAGAATAAAATAAGCCAACCAAACACGTATCAGTGATAAAATTAAAATAACAATTCTAAAAATCATAGTAGTGAGGATACTGAAATGGCCCAAGAAGGAAAGTCAGGGAGAACACTTGGAAGGTCTCTGTAGTACCCTACTGTGCAAAGATCACAGTATATAAAAGTGAGAGATGAGGATACCACAAGCATTATTTTGTGAACCTTATACAGTACTGGAAAACTCATGGAAAAAGATAAAATGCATATCATGCAACATTAACACTAACCTTGCTGCATAAATGGTGATTTGGAGAATATTTAAAGAAAATGATGAACAACTAATGCTGTAAAAGAGTTCTGCAGAAAGATGCACATAAGTAAGCTTCTAAGATTCTACACTTGGCTTAGATCATTTTTCCTCAAGGTTATTTATTTTCTGGCAATGGGGATGAGGGCAGTAAGGAACACCTATCTGGGAGGCAAATGGTACCCCAATAAATATTTGCTTTTCAAGGAAGAAAGCTCTCTACTTCTCTCATAAAGTTTATATACTGCATTAAACAGTACAAAGTATTCTGCATATTTTAAAAAGTGAGACGGGAGAAATAGAGGGATATAGTTACCTCATAAAGTTAACCATTAACAACAGATGTTGTATATGTCATTTATAAATTTACTAGCAAGAACATAATTTTTAAAAAGAGGCTTACTCACACTTAAAACAGGGTGAAAATTACTCTGACAAAGTGCAAAGTAGAGAGTAACAACCATTATTGTTACCATTAAATGCCATATAAACATTCTACATTTCAGGTTGAAATATCAGAAGATTCCAGGATTTCCAATAAGGCAACACCTACACAAGTATAGTCAGGCTAAAAATGTAGCAAACTGCATTCCCAAAATGGGATAATTGAGCTTATTTGTAATACTTTGTGGAAAAAATACCAGGAAATAAAAAAGATAAACATGGAGTGTGAACTACTAAAAATTTTGTTATTAGTAACTACCTTGAGTCCTCCATTCTCTCTCCCAAAGAAAAAAGCCACATATAAAAGCCTAGGATTTTAGCTCAGCAGTTTTCAGTAAATCCAAAATGGCTATTGCCCAAAATCCCACAGGCAGGTTAATTTGAGATCATCATCATCCTATAATAAATGCACATTTCCCTTAAAATTACAAGCTCTCTTTGTAATTACAAGCTCTCTTTGTACCTTCTTTCACCATCTGGAGAAAATGAAAGGTTTAATTACTTTCTGTAATAAATCTACTTTTGGGATTACTACTTGAGAATTTGCTCTCTTTCTTTTGATAGAATATAGGCTAATATAATGCAATATTTTCATTCTACTGGACTTTCTTCACCTGACTACATAACACTGAAAACTTTAAAAGGCTAGTGAAAATAAGCAATGTTCAGTAAGGGAACTTTTTGTTGGGTGGTAAGCAAACTGTTATTATGTGACTATTAAACCAGCCAATAAAGAACAGTTTTGAACATGGGCTTTTCTATTCTGATAGGAATGATCCTGAACACATAAGCAACATCCTAAGCACAGCAGTTAAAAATATACACACAGGCAGATATAGACAGGTGTAGATACAGACAGGCATTCATATACATCTAGAAGATAATTTCTTCCCTTCAAAATTTTCATTGTTATAACATTGGCAATTGCTCTACCACCATCATTTGTTCTAGAATGAGTCATATGTAGTTAATTGGCAAATTTGAGGAAAATCTAATTCTCACTGTGGTCTCATTTTCTAAGATTTCCAATAAGGCAACATCTACACAAGATTTGGACCGTATACATTTTGGTAACCTGTAGGCTTTATCATCAATCAAATCTCACACCTACGATGTGACCGGTGACCACTGAAAGTCACTAAAGACAATTTCTTTACAACTAGACTACTTCCTGTTATAAGACATGAAGGTTGTAAACAAAGAAAATAGCATTATAAAAGGGATATTGCTCCCTTGTATAATTCCAGTAAAATGACTAATTTATTCCAATACAAACATGAATTAAAATGTTCTAAGGAAAGATGATTTGAAAAACTTTTTCACAAACTCCATGAATAACTCTCAAAATATTTCCAACCACTCTTACCCCTAAAACTTAACCCAGCCCTCCTGTCCTAAATTATCTATCAAAACATCTGATACTAGTATAGCTAGCACTCATACTGAAAAATCCAGGACCCAAGCTGAATTTTATTAACTTTGAAGAAGAATGGAGATACTCAGGTGGTTCATATAAAAGGCTATAAAAGTATATCTTTTCACCAAAGAATACACTTTTTAAGTTCTTTCCAAAGCTGATAAAAGCTCAATCAGATTCAACTTGGCACCATCGAAACAAAGTTAAAAAGCTAAAGCAGAAAGGATGACATGAGGAAAAAGAGAAAATGCCTTTCCCTTGACACATTAGCTCACTGTACTTCGTGAATTTTACTGTTTACATCCTTTGAGAGACACCATGAACAATGAAGTAAATTGGAATTGCTTTCATAACCTAACACAGTGTGCAACATGGGTACTGGAACAGGTGTGATGGAAATTTTTTTTACCAATATAGTTTTCTCTTGATCCATTTTATGCAGTTAATGACCCAAATTAAAAGCATACATCATTAGAAGAAAAGATAAGTCAATTTTGGGAGATAAATGTAGTGATGCCATAGATGGGGGAAGGGAAATTATATACATAAAAATCTTGACTAAAAAATTACTTGAGAGGGTATGCTATATTTGATGAAAATGAAGGAGAAATGAAGGCTGACAGGCTGAAAGGAAAGAATATAAACAATGGACATATAGCCATGCTATTTCTATAGTTGATTTTTTAAGGCACAAAATAAATGTAAAAGCCAGATTACAAAGGGAGGAGTATTGCAGATGATTTTTCTCCTAATTGGCAACCCAGGAGAAGAAATAAAAGATGAACAGAATCTTTACTATGCTGAAATTAGCCTACTTTAAACTAGCCATTTTGTTTTTCTATTTCTTTGGGTTTTGTTTAGATTAAGTTTAAATCACTTATCTTTGAACCTACAGATCCCTTAGAAGTAGAATCATGCCAGTTATGTATCTGAGATCCTTTGATCTACTTACTTCATACTGGAAGAGAGGTAAATTTGAGAATGAAAATGGGAGATCCCACTGCAATAAACACACAAATAGGGGGAAAAAATGCACACAAACACCCACACAAATTCCCCAACCTCAAAACTGAAGCAAGGTGCACATTTACATTTCAAGACCCTGAAGCTTAAATTGTCCAGGAAAAGATTCTTGCTTTAGGGGCTGAGTTTATTTTACTTCTGGTTATAAACAAATGTAGTGTATACACACATCTGTCTGAGAAATCTTGTACAATGTGGATTTTACATTGGGTATCATGCACAAGATTAAAAACAAGATCAAAACGTGGAACTTTTAAAAGAGGAAAAGATAAAGGCTCCAAGGTTTAACTGCTCTGGGAAGTAGAGATCACATCTGTTGACTGAGGATCACAGAAAGGTCCAAAACGTCCATAAATATCCTTGGCTCGTACTGCAAAATAGTATTTGCTGCCAGAGACAAACTGGGTGAGAGTACAAGCCATGGGTAAGGGAAGTGCTTTTACTTCCCCAATCTTCTTCCATTGTGAGGGCACAGTGGCACTGGGTTCCTCATGGTAAGCATAGAGATGGTAGCTGTCCACAGTAGCACAGCTACGATCCACTTCCAGGACACTCCATGACAATACAATGCCATTTTGACTCTGAACTCTTGCTAACTTCAAGTGCGGCTTCTGAGGCAGAGATGTGCTGGCAGCTTCTGGGGGCAGGCGTTGTGGTTGTGGGGCTTCTGGTAAGGGTGCTGGGTGCACAGGGCGTGGGGGCTCCTAACAAAAGAAGAGACACATTGAATTATAGTGATCATAGAACTGTTTTACAATGCTAGAATTAAGAAAACGTTGAGATCAAAATAATACTTTACATCAAGAATCCTGAGAAGTACCAAATATCGTACCAATTTGGCAAGTTTCTATTTGGTGATTTGTAATCAATCATGCCCAAAACAATGGTGCTGGGGTTAGTCTACAATACTTTCTGTATCTGAAGTACTGAGTTTTTCTTTAGAAATAAAAAACCCTTGCAGATGGAACATCATTTTGAGAGATTCTGTAGATACAAATATAAGTTAGCTATTTCTAACAAAATCATTTATAATTTAATTCACTATGGTACAGACTCCATTAAGTATGTTATTTTTAGGAACAATGTGGGGCAGTGCATAGTGTGAAAATGGTATATACAACTATGCTTCCATTTTAAAGTTATTGTCATACAAAGACAGTAGCATACTTAAAAACACATTTAATGCTTAATGCATATCATATTCTTGGCCAGTCTGCATGAAAAAGGTGATATTTAAATTGAATGATGAATGATAGGACTTACAGATGCATGAATACTTATTATAAGCATTTTTAAAAGAAAGTTTTGCTAGGTAATAAATGAATCAATCATCCCAGTATTTTTATTTATACGATATTCTATACTAATCAAATACTACCATAATCTTGTCACAGAGTAGTATGACATTGTATTGGAGGCTAAATCTAAGGAAAGATTTTTGGTTTTCTCTGTCCTCCTAAACAAACAAATTCCCAATCTTAGTAGATTAATTAAAATAATAAATTGTTGACAACAGAGTAGTCAGAACTGGTGTAAGATTTTAAGGAAAAGAATAAAGTTAGAACATGGAAAATCCAAAATACTCTTAATTTAACCATGAATTAGAATGGTCTATTTCACTTCACTGTCCCAGCTGTGGGCCTATTTTTAGTGCACTGTATCCCATAAGCTATCTCAATGATCATCATCCCTAGGAACATTTATTCACAATGGAAAGATCAATTTCCTTAAAATAAACTTCAACTGGAAGAGAAGAAACCTATCACTTCCCTTATGTGTTGTTACTTTAAAGAAAAATGCTAACTACAACATTTGACCTTGTTATAGTTCAGAATTTTATAAAGTAAAGCATCAACATTTACAGTATGCACTTGTGGTGGTCGGTGATGCACTGTGAGCTGAGGTCCTGCTGATCCCAGGGTTAGTCCATTGTTTACAACATAGGTGGTTGTTTGAGGCACTCGAACTGTAACACCTACAAAAGAAAATTAAGGGAAAACATCAGAATTCTACTGTAAATTTGGTGGGATACTGATTAAACACTTGATGTCAGTAAAGCAGTTTTTAAAATTCAAAAGGAGCCAGGCACTGGTGGCTCATGCCTATAATCCTAGCTACTCAGGAGGCAGAGAATTAGGAGGATCTCAGTTCAAAGTTAGCCCAGAGAAATAGTTTGTGAGACCCTATCTCAAAAAAACCCATCACAAAAAAGGGCTGGTGGAGTGGTTCAATGTGTAGGCCCTGAGTTCAAGCCCTAGTACTACAAAAAAGAAAAAAATCAAAAGGAAAATTATTTTCCACCTAGAAATTTATAGTCAGACAAGCCATCACTTAAGCATGAGGATAAAGAAATAATACAGGTGGGGGCAGGGGGTAGAAATGGCCCAAACAATATATGCACATATGAATAAATCAATTTAAAAAAAAAAGAAAGAATACAATAAGCCTGTTTGTTTACGGATTTATTACACATACTTTTGACCAAGCACAGTTAAATAAATAAATAAATTCAAAACCAAATATGCCTCCTGAAAAGCAAATGGTGCCAAAAAAGCAATATAAAAGCGAATGTTTAATTTAGCTGGTAAAATGAAAATTTGAGATTTGCTGAAAGGCAGCATGTCTTGTAGAAGTTTAGCGGGTTATGGAAAAAAATTAATCAAATATTCACAATATAGCACTGAACTCTGTATATCCTTAGCATGCATGGTTTTTCCTCACTGATGGTCTCCTTGGAACCATGTACCCACAGATACCAGGGTCTACTGCATATTCAAGTGTTCAAAAAGATCTAACTTCCATGCACCTTTTCCCAAATATCACTAGATGATGTGTGCAATCAACGTAAGAGAAAACATGAGGTATAAGAACAGGTATTCTATTACAGAAACAAACACATGTATCTCTAAGAGGAGGACTATAAACAACACTAGTTGTACACCTCATGTAGAAAGAAAACAAGCCTAAAAGGAACAGTGTGATTCAAAGATAGACAAACTAGGCTGGAGGTGTGGCTGAAGTGGTGGAGCATCCACCTAGCAAACAAAAGATAGACAAATTAAAGTTGTCTGTATAAAGATCCCTGTTGTCTCACATTTTCAACCAGGACAGAAAACTCAAGAAAATCATCTTTAGTCAGTGACTCACACCTATAATCCTAGCTACTTGAAGCAGACATCAAGAGGATCATGGTTCAAGGCAAGGCAGGCAAATAGTTTGTGAGACTCTATCTCAAAAATACCTAACATAAAAAAGGGTTGGCAGAGTGGCTCAAGAGATAAAGTGCCTACTTACCAAGTGTGAGGCCCTGAGTTCAAACCCCAGTTCCGCCCAGAAAAAAAGAATCATCCTTGTCTCGTTTTAATGAAATTCCTCTCTTTTTTTCTTGTCCTAATCAGCTAAAAATACTCATCTAACCCCACAGAAGACCTATGACAAACCTCAGAACGACAGAAATAGAAAATTTAGAGCTCTCTACGGTCCCAATCGTATTTCTGGCATATATTCGGTATCTGATCTATACTACAGTCCTGTCAGCTTTTCTGACTGTGGTAAGTCTAGTTTTTCCCTGAACCAACTCATGACCTTATCAACTGATCTGCCCAGAGAAAGTTGAAGCCAGACTATGACCCAGAGACTCTGCTTGGTTTAATTTCTCCTCAGAGCTATCATTTGATAATGGCATTATTACAGTTTCTTTGAACAACTAGACTTTTCCATGCTATTAAACTTTACATATATATTAGCTATATATTGGTAACAAAACCACAAAAAAAACCCAAATGACCAATGGAAAAGTAAGGATGGTGAAAAGAAAAAGAGGGAATAGGAGGCATACAGGATACTGACAAAGTTCTATTTCTCAACCTGGTAGAGAGTACATAGTTGGCTCACTTTATTATTTTTCTTTAAACTTTAAATATACCTTTTATACAAAATTTAACATATAATATATGTAGGAATCTGTATGTTTCCTTTAACATTTTCTCTTTTGGTTCTTCAGTCACCTTCTATACCTTTAAGACTCTTTCCTTAGAAATATCTTTTATAATGACATCCATCATCTATCTGGGCTAAGCCAAAAATTGATCATTTCAACTGTAATTAGGCAGGCCATTTCTTTTAAGAGTGGAGTATAGACCAACATCAAATAAAGGTACTATGATAATGCAAACCATAAATAAAGTTAAATTGAAGTTTACACACAAAGCACATAAACTATATAGTATACATGCCCACTTTTGTCTGGTTAACTCTTATAAGGGAAGAAAAATGAATTAGTAATAGTTTTTTTTTTTTTTACCATTTTTAAAAATCATTTTTAATTAACAAAACTGAGTATCTTTATAGTATATAACATTATGTTTTGAAATATGTACACATTTCAGAATGATTAAATCAAGCTAGTTAACATATGCATTAACACATAATTATTTTGTAGTGCAAACACTTAAAATCTACTTATTAGCAATTTTAAAGTATATATTGTTACTAACTATACTATAGAACTATGCTGTATAATAGATTTCTTGAACTTATTATAGTTTTCATATGATATTACAAGCATGTTTTGCAAAATCTAACATCAATATAAGCCATTCCAACTAAATGCTGAAGAAAAGTGAATGTCTGAGTCATATATAAGCAGAGTCTCTTACTATTTTGAGGATTGACCTGACGAACAGCAGGAGCCTGCATAACAGTTCCTCGTAGTGGAGCCTGAGCTGGTGGTGCTGGGAGAGTTGTATAAACCACTTGATGGTTTGCAGGAGCTCTTGGTACAGGGAGTCTTGTGGTCACCTGAGTTACTGGACGATGTGTTACATTCACGGTGGTTGGAGCTAATGTAAGCCACAAAAAGGTATTAAGAATGCTGTCAATTTTATGTTAAAGAAACAGTACCAAATGGTAATTATCTTTGCATAAAATCTAACTATATAATAGGGAAAAAGAGGTAATAGTCTCCTTCAAAATCTTGCAAGGTAACAATGACAGGGACAACAAAAAATAACAGTATCAATATCAAAATTCAAGCTTCAGAAGAAAAGAGTACCTTAATCATATATAATTCACTGCCACTCTTCGGTTTGACTAGATAATAAACACAGATGGGGTAAAAAGGGATCTTTTTTAAGAGTATGGTTACTATACGAGACATTTACAAAAGCAATTTGTACTTCTTCAACTTTAAGTTGTTCTTAGTAGAGTGGAATTACTGGCCCTCTAGGCCTTCTACCAAGGGGGTATAAATTTAAAGAGAATTGTGTTCCACAGTTCATGAAACTGGCTGGCTATTGTAATTCACATTTTTTTAAGTGAACCGAACTATGTCTTTGGTTGGCTACTATAATTCACATTTTGCCCTTCCTCTTCTCTGGCATTCTGGCATCCCCTCTCCCCCACAACTAATATTCTAGAAGCACTGAGTAGTGCTAACAGGTATTTCTTAAAAAGTGAATCACAGCCTGGAGCTACAATAATGAGGTAGGTTTTGTTTGTTTTAAGAGATGGGGTCTTACTATGCTGCCCAGGGTGGCCTCAAAGTCCTAGGCTTCAGTGATCCTTCTACCTCCCAAGTAGCTAAATTATAGGCACATGCCACCATGACTGACAATAATGTCAAATTTTAAGTTAACATTTTCCCACTAATAACTCTCTGAATTAAAATATTTTATAAATGATCATGTAATAACTATACAATAGAAAACAATAATCTACTTTCACATAGAAAAAAATGGTTTCTATAATAAAATTAATTTGGAGGAAAATACTGGATATAACAAAGATAAAAAGGGTTCCTTATTAAAGATTTCTTGGACTAGGGATATAGCTCAGTGGTAGAATGCTGGCCTAGCCTGTGGAAGGCCCTGGGTTTGATCCCAAATACTGGGGGAAAAAAAGCAAACTGACAACTAAGGACTCCTCAGTCTACATATCCTGTGAGTCTTCCGAAAAGGGAAGAAAACAGACAAGTCATTGTCTAACTACCTGTGGATGGGCATAATGACATTTCCTTTTAAAATATCTAAAGTAGGTAACTGTTGCTATAACTTTGTATAAATGTAAAGCACAGGAGCTCCTGAAGATGAATAACCACCACCTATTCAGATAGAATAATGATATTCAAATATGAGAACTAACTTCTATATCAGAAATAAAGTCATAAATACACTCTTTTGCATGGCAATGCCAACAAGGTAGCTTAACTGATAGTAGCAAATTCTGGAAAACATCTATAATTCTGAAATCCAGCAAATCTACACATATACTTACTGCATCAACAATAATTTCATAATTCAAAGATTAACAGTTATGAAACACTAGAAAATATCCCTTTTCCTACAAACTAGTCTGGTATTCTAAGTATAAATTTCACTGGATAAAATTCCATTTTAACTCCATGCTTTCCTCAAGGAGGAGTGCTTATGTAAGTACTTTGTAGATAAATCTCTAAGCAACAGACTAACTTGCAAGAAGTCAAACTGTTTTGATTAGCTTCTAAACTGAATGATATAGGCTATATCCTGAAAATGTCTGGTTTATAGTATCTTGAAATGTAGCAAGTAAAATACTAGCATTTACTTTCTGATGGTGTTTAGGCTAGTTAGAAGTAGTTCAAGATAAGACTCACTTTAAAATTCATGTTTGATCAATCAATTATAATTTATCTGTTTTACACAGAACAAATCATTATAATCAGCTCTTAGAGAAACTATCATTTCTGCTTTTCAGAATAGCAAATAATAAATATATATGCATATATACATATATATATTTAAAGTCTTCTTTATAATTATTCTCTACCTGTGCTGCTACTAAAGATGGCAAAATTAACTTACACTGTATTTAAAGACACACATTGTCTTCAAAATAATAATGAGGCTTACTCTCACTCTGCCTCCTCTTTCCATGCAATTCCATGGTCACTGATCTCTGAAGCAAAATTAACGCTTTTGCTTAATGACTCATCGAATTTACCTGTAGGTAGTAAGTGTATGGTCGTTTGAGATGGACCACTTGTTGGCACTCCAGATGGCTGAAGAGGCGGTGCTGGTTGTATGGGTTGCAATGGTCGAGACATAGGCTGAGAAGAACTCATGGCTGATAAAGGAGTAAGATTTAGCTTTTTTGGTTCTGTTAATTAAAAGTGAGATATAACAGAAAAATTAGGAAATACAGGTCTTCCTTTTTATGGGTGAATTTTATTTTTCCTTGCCACTTGGGTGTCAAAATTATCTATTTTTACAAGAACAATTTCTTTCTGTTTTGTGTGTATTTTTTGCCAATTTGAAAACCAAGATAAGAGCTAGTTAAACAATTCATTATTGCTTCTAAAACAGATTCTAATTCGTAGTTACAGAAATCCATTTTGCTTTTTAAAAATTTTTTTTAAATGAAAGGATCTTACTTCTAGATTCAATACAGTATCATGTCAACTAGAATAACTTCATTCCTGGCATGATGTATATGAATGTATCTACATGCCTGTGTCAATAATACTGTCCTAGATAAAATACTATAAATTGACAAATACTATAATTAAAAATACTATAAATAAGATTTTGAATTTCAATTACTCAGTATAGTTTGGGTTCTTTTGTTTGATACATAATTGGTTGCTTATCATCACTATATAGTTTTTAAAATAAAATACACAGATTGTCTAGTTTTAAAAGTCTTCAACCTATGAAATAAATATTTGCATCTTAAATCTCTTAAAAATAGGAAAACCACTACATGGTAATTATATGAAGCATATAAGCTAAAAGCCTTTCTCTCTAAAATGATCCTCACTCATTTCTGTCCTATGGAACAGTTCTGGCTTTGTGTCTGCTATTTCAGTAGATCCTTGCAATAATCTTATGATATTCATTTTATAGTTGAAGGAACTTGCAAGACTTAGAGAAGATATGTCAGAACCAGCAAGGGACCTGGGAATCAAACCTAGGTCTTCTGAATCTATATTAACTGTTTTTTGTGTGTGCGCATGTTTTGTAGGCAGATCTCTACATTTTTTTTTTTCTTCCCCAATACTGGGGTTTGAACTCAGGGCTTTAAGCTTACTAGGTAGGTACACTCTACCACTTCAGGAAAGTCCTGTGTGTATTTTTAATGCAGATACTTATAAGTATATATACATTTAATTTTGATCATTTGAATTGCCTTTAGTGCTATATAAAGCATTCATACCCAAAATACTTAGTAGTATTCAGTTACAATATTTAGAAACTAGAATGAGTTGGTATTAAACCATACTCTCAGTTATTATTCTGCAGTTTTGGTAGGTGTTCCATGAATAAAAAGTTCCACTGTTAGCACTGGAGGTGTGGCTCAAGTGTTAAGAGGACCTGCTTAGCAAAGGCAAAGCCCTGATTTCAAACCCCAGCACTGCCCCGCTCCCCCCAGAAAAAGAAGTTCCATGGTTAAATATGCTTAGAAAATGCCAAGTTCAATTGGCTTTTTTCTTAATAGAGACTTCTCTTTACTATGCTAATTTGTAATTTACAATGTATACAGAAGTGCTCCACAAACCTTTTCCTACACCTTGTTCATACTCATTCAAATTTTGGTTTCTGTTTTTAAGTCTAATTTTTTTAACTCTACTTCTAAAAGGGATATAAATACACCACACGTTATGCTGTAGAGATCTGTCTTCACAGAATATTGTAGTATATTAAGAGGAAAAAATGTTATTAAAGTACTCCTTAATACCATTACAATTTAAGTACCTTGTGAAGCTCCACTCTCTTCATCATCCATTGTGAGATCAATGACACCACCTGAATCACTGCCAGTGGCTTTTCCACTCTGAAACACAACAACAAAAAAAAAACCCACACAGTTTGCAAAGGAAACTAGGAGACAAAGGCAGTAGTATGAGGGGGAAAGAAGGATGAGAAGCCTAGTTCAATCTGAATCCTTCAATGGCCTTACCTGAAGGAGCAGAGGTTTTTTTGTTTTTTGTTTTGTTTTTGTTTTAGGAGCAGAGTTTGTCAGAAAAATGTACCATTATGCTTCAAGAGTTAAATAACTGCCATACAAAATACAATTTTCAAAAGAAATTCCAGAATTTTTTTTAAAAAATTAAGCAATACATTGCTTAAAGTGATAAGACACTTTAAGTGCTATATGATTAAACACAAGTATCACCTTCTGGTCAAATTGAAATGTTGACCAATCTTACTCTAAATTATCAATTATGAATAAACCAAAACACCAAACACAAGCTTTAAAGATACAATTAGGCTACTAAAAGAATCTAGGGCTAGAGGCCTGGCTCGAGTGGTAGAATGCTTACCTAGAAAAGCATGAAGCCAAGTTTGAACCCTAGTACCAACAATAAACAAAGAATGAATGAATCTAAATCTGTTTTTTTCTCCCTGAAAAATGGTACAGTATAAAATGGTACATCCAATTTGACCAATGTCAACCTGTTGTTCAAAATCATTAGAAAATTAAGATCAAAAACCGAGAAAGAAAAAAACCACTACTTTAAAGCACACACAATAGTGACAAAAAAGGAAGGCTGGACAATACAGACCTACAGAGCCAGGACTCTTCAGTCAGAAAAACTGATCTCAACTAAAACTTATTTACTATATAAGTTAGTGTTAAAAGATAATTTCCACTACAAGTGAAGGGGGACAGTGTGTGAGACTGGCAAATTGAGGGCTTAAACTCCAGAATCTTTCACCTGAGATAATAATATCCAACCTCCCCCCCAACACACACACACAAACACACTGGAAAAGGAGCAGCAGGCAATAAACTGGCACCATTCCAGAGTTGGGTATCCGATTAGAATGCCACCTAAGACTGAAAGCCTAGGATACCGATGGGGGGAAGGAAACACCCACTCAGAAAAACATAAAAAGTTGTGAGTTTTTCTTTTTTGGGGGGGAGGGGAAGGAGAAGGGAAAGACAACTGGGGTTTGAACTCAGGATTTCACACTTGCAAAGCATGCACTCTTAATGCTTCAGCCACACCTCCTATTCATTTTGCTCCAGTTATTTTGGACATGGGATCTCGTGAACTATTTGCCTAGGCTGGTCTCGACCCTCAATCCTCCTGATCTCAGCTTCCCAAGTAGTTAAGATTACAAGTGTAAGCCACTAGTGCTTGGTCAAATTCCAAAATATTTTATATGCTAACTTATTTTTGTTGTCAAATTTTGTATGTTTAGATTTTTTATGTGTTTGTATTTTTTTCTGTATATCTGAGTAATTTTGCACTCTTTCTCTCATTTTCTCCTTAGTTCTATTTTTCTCCCCACTTTGTTGCTCAGCAGACATGAGACTCATGAAACCTGCCTCTCAGTATTCATTCTTAAGCCATTTCTTCCCCTTCCTTTTCCTATCACCATTCTCCATTTATAGTTTCCCTCCTGTCCACAACTAGAACTGCTTCCTAGCTCATATTTTCTTCTCTTTTTACCTACCCAAATCCTTCTTTGTTACTTATACTTTCAGCTGGTAAATAGAATGCCAGGTCATCTCTTTTGGGGTTTTATTTATGTTTGTCTGTTCAATTTTCTCCATTTCCTCCTATTTCCTTCAACACAATATGTAGGTCTCTTCTACCTATGTCATTTCACTTTCTCATCAACTCCTTCTATTAAGCTTAGTCACCACCCCTTTCTGCCTTATAAAACCATATACCTTATATTATCCATAGTTACCCTCCCCCCAACTCCTCTCCATAACCACCCTGATTACCTTGGGTCTTCTTAGATCATGCAGATTCATCTTTGCTCCAATATACCTCTAAAGATACTAGAGGAGCAGCAGTGATTGCTCTTTAGGAATTGCTGTAATCTCAAGGCTGCAGTTGAGAAACTGTGATAGATTTTGAAGCTAAGCTTCCTCTTCCTGGGGTGTGGCACCCAGCATCTTAAGAACCAAATATGAATGTTTGACTACTAAACCAGAATCCCCCAGTCTACAGACAAGAAAATACACTACAATCAACCCAATACCCAGTCCAAAATAATCTTTGAGAAAGCTCCAACTAAAGGAACACAAAGGATTGGACTCTCCAACCAAAATCAACCCCAGATGTGTAAATCCCAACACAGAAACATGAAGCAAGAAAGCAACAGCTCTCCCTTAAAAGCCAACAACTCTACAATAAAGGTCTTAAATAGTAGTGAAGATGAAGATATACAAACTAATTTTTTAAAAGCAATGACAAAAATTATCAATGAATTCAAAGATGAGATGTATAAGCAACTGAATTAATTCAAAGAGGACACACACACAAAAAAATAACTGAACTGAAAAAGAATTCATATAAATAGATGACTGAAATAAAGAAGAGAATGCAGAATATGATAGAGGAATTCAATAAAGATATAGAAATCCTGAAAATAGTGAAATTGACATCTTAGAAACAAAAAGCTTAATATCCCAAATAAAAACCTCTATCAAAACTTTGGCTAACAGAGTGGAGCAAGTTGAAAATAGAATATCAGGAATTGAAGATAAAGTAGAGGAATTAGATCAAAGACGATGAAAAAATACTAAGAAAATAGCAGAAAGCTTCCCCAATCTAGAGAAAGGGAGGGACATTCAGATATAGGAACCATTTAGAACACCAAACAAGCAAGACCAGAAAAGAAGCATCACCAGACACATTACAATTAATTAAACGTAAACATAAAGAACAAAGAATTCTGAAAGCTTCAGAACAGAAGTAACAAGCCATGTATAAAGGCAAGCCCATTAGAATAGCAGATTTCTCAGCATAAACTCTAAATGCAAGGAGAGCATGGAATGATATATTTTAAGCCCTGAAAGAAAACAATTGTCAACCTAGACTAGTCTACCCAGCAAAACTATCCTTCATAACTAAGGAAATAAAAAATAAGCAAAACTAAAGGAATTCATGACCACCAAACCAGCACTGCAGAAAATACTTGAAGGATCCTACACGCAAAAGAAGAAAATAGACACAACCAGGAAAATGTTAAATAATGAGGTAGATTAGTAAACAAGCAACAGAGAAAAAGTAAACATCAGAAAAACAGCAATGAATGGAACTACTACATACCTTTCAATATTAACACTGAATGTGAATGGCCTCAATTCCCCAATCAAAAGACACAATGGCAAATTGGATTAAAAACCATTTGTTTTTAATTGTGGCAGAGTGGCTCAAGTGGTAGAGTTTCTGCCTCGCAAGCATGAGGCCTTGAATTCAAGCTCCAGTACCAGCAAAAAGTAAATAACAATTGCCATTTAATTTCTGACAAACAGCCTAAAACATACATTGGAAAAAAGATACCTTCTGCAACAAATGGTGCTGGGAAAACTGTATATTCATATGTTGACAAATTTAACATCTCACCCTGTACTAGTATCAATTCAAAGTGGATCAAAGATCTCAATGTGGAAGACAGGACCAAACCATAAACATATACACAAATATAAATAGATAGATAGATAGATAGATAGAGACACAGACAGACAAATAGATAATGTCTGTAATAGTGGGACTGTTTAGGGGACTAAGAGAAAGGAGAGGAAAAAAAATAATAATAGAAAGTGAATAATATCAAAATACACTTCATCTATACAGGAAGATAGCATAACAAAATGCACTGAAAGCTGAATAATATGGAGATAGGAGGGAAAATGGGGGTAGAAGGGAAAAGTTAAGGGGAAGTAATATGAAGGGTTCATCTGATTGAAGTACAATTCGTGAAATACCATGATGAAATCCCTTTAAACAATGAATATACACTTAAAAACTATAAAACAAGTCCTGTTAAGGAGTGGGTTTTAGTGCAAGGAGGGTAAATGGAGAAGGTGAAAATGCTTTAAGTGGGGGTGAGGGGGTGAAGGAAAATGATGGTGGGAGTGAATCTAACCAAGGTACATCGTAAGGATATATGGAAATGTCACAATGAAAACCCCCTGGTACAACTACTATATACACTAATAAAAATGTTACAAAAAGATAATTTCCTCAGTTTCTAAAATGTAGACATTGAAGCTCCAAGGATTAATTAAAATGTGTATATAAAATGCTTAACATCACATGACACATAATAATGCTTAATAACTGAAAATCATAATTTTCTTTGGCATTATCATATTGCGACCAACTCTAAATAATTAGGCTTTTCATCTGTAAAACTCTAAAATAATGAAATTAAAGAAAATAATTCCTTGCTTTCGAAAATTCAGGCCCAATTCCAGGGTAATAATGCCATTGACAATCTTTCTGTGATTTCAGAGAAAATGTTGTATGTACAAACACATATCACAAACTGATCCAATTTAAAGTTAAAAGTTCCTAACAATTCTTAAAGAATGAAACATAATCACTCACTACAACTTATTATCTAGAAGTTCCAGTTTTCACAAATTAAGTTTTGAAACTTAGTCAAATATTACCAAACATGAAATCCAACTTAGGATAAAGGAATGATAAGTCAATAGAAACAGACTCCAAGCAGAGACTGGGTTACTTTAAGCAGATAAAGACTTCAAATTAGCTATTGAAATTGTGCTGAAAGAATTAAAATATGATATTTAAGAATGCATTAAAAAATCTTAAAAGAGAAGTCAAAACAAAAAAAGAAATACTACTACTGGAAAGAATTATTATTAAAATAAAAATTAGCTAAGTAGGCTAAAATGCAGATTATAGGAGTCTGGGGACATGGTGGCACACAGCTGTAATCCTAACACTTGGGAAGTTGAGACAGGAGGATGGTGTAGCTAGTCTGGGCTACATACTAAGTTTGATGCCAGCCTGGACTTAACAAAACCAGACTGCAGAAGACAGACAAAACTCAGTAAAAGTGGAGATAGGTTAACAGAAATTTCCTGGTCTGAAGAATAGAAAGAGAGTTTAGAAACTGCAAAATATGTGACAAGAATCAGAAATCTATGTAATGATAAGAAATAGTTCAGCAGAAACCTAAAATGAGAGAAAATAAGGGGGTCAACTCCACTCTTACATAAATCGTATCAAACTATTGAAAGTGAGCAATGAAAAGAAAATGATGGAAAGAACCCGAGAAAATTAGGAGTTATGGAAGAAACAAAGAGTATTTGCTAACTATTGCTTAGAAACAAGAAAGCAATAAAGATAGTAAGCAAGCAATATGTCCAAAGTGCTGAAAGCTCTCCTAGAGAAAAGAAAGCAAAAGACAAAAATACATCAGTAGATATAAAAAATAAATAAATAAATAAAAACACAGGACATACTTAACATTTGTAAGAAAAAAGCTTAACAGGATACTTTGGTTTTGAAAGAAAATACCAATTCAGATAGAATGAAAAAGAAGATCAAGAAAGGTAAACATGAGGATAAATATTAAAGACTAAACAGCTTTCTGTTCTTAATTTCTTTTAAATTCTTCAAGAAAATTTACAAAGAATGTATTTGTAAATTTCTAATGTGGAGATGTGCTATAGAATGAATTGTAAAGACAAAACTACCACAGATAAAAACAAGAAAGCATTATGTAAGGAAAGCAGGAGCCCTAGGGGTAAGGGTAAACACAACTGAAAGTTCCTACATGTCTAAATAATTCCACATTAACTCTGAGAATAATGGTGTAACTTTAAGAGTCAGCTATGTATTAGAAACTCCAGAGCAACCACTTTTAAAGCATGAAAACACATACAGCTAGGAAACCAAGAGGAATTAAGATAAAATACTTTTTAAAAACTAAGAAACACATACACACACAAACACACAAACCAAGAAAGCACATGGAAACAAATAAGCAGACAAAACATTTTTTTAAAAAGAACAAAATACCAGACAAATAACTGTAAATAGATCCTTTCAAAATGTAAAGATTTTCAAATGGAATAGTACAGCCAGACATCAAGAAATAACTTTTACTTTTCTTCTACAGATTCACTTTAAATACAAACAGATTGATACTTGAAAAGAGAGCCCATGCACATAGTAAGCACAAAAACGCTGCTGTGAGTATTAATGTCAGACAAAAGACAAAGGAAAGTTTATAATGATAAAAGGCTCAATGTATCAGGGAGGCATAACATACATTATGGAAAGTTACATGCCTGTCAATACAGCATCAAAACAAATGAAGAAAAACTGACAAAATTAAAAGGAGAAACAAAAACACTGAGTCACACTAAAGACTAATCATCCACTTTCAGTAGTAGAAAAACAGTGAGATCAAAAAACAACAATCTAGTGACTGTACAGAAGATCCAGAGATTGCTATCAACCACATTAGTTTAACTGACATTTATGGAACACAACAATATCTAACAAGTAACTACAGTCTTTTTCAAGTATAAAGATATTCACTAATATGCCATGCATTGGGCTATACAGTACAAGTCAAATATACGTGAAATACCCAAATCATATAGAGGATATTTACTAAACACAACAGAATCAAATGGAAAAAACAATAAAAAGACATTTACAAAGTTTCTAAATATTATGGAATTAAAAAACACACTAACTAACCCAGGATCCAAAAACAAATGACACAAATCTAAGTAAAATGAAAATGACAATTTAAAAATTTGTGAAATGCAGCTGAGGCAGTGCTTAAGGAGAAAATTTTACATCATTAAGAAAAGACCTCCAAGGGCTGGCAGAGTGCCTCAAGCAGTTAAGAGTGCCTGCCTAGTAAGCATGAGGCCCTGAGTTCAAACACCAGTACCGCCAAAACAAGTAAGACCTACAATCAATAATTTAAGGTACTAAATTAGAATTCTTATTGATCATAATGTAACTGATACAACTCATCTATTAACATATACAAATTGTTCCTGACTAGATTTTGTTTCTGAAGAATAAAATTAGTAATCATTTCAGTAATTGTTAACAGCATTTATAAGACTGTCAGAATAATTAGAACTACTGCTGTCAGACTATGCATTTACAGTCAGTCTTTAACACATTTAAACTTTACAATTATTATATGAAGTAAGCACTAGCATTAGCTCCACTTTGTAGGTGAAAAATCTAAGGTGATTAGGAAAACAAACCATTTAATAGCTCTCCCCTCCAAAAACACCTAGTAATAAGCTTAACAAAGGAAGTGAAAGACCCCTGTAACAAAAACTATAAACCACTAAAAAAAACAAATCAAAGAAAGACATTCAGAATATGGAAAGATCTCCCATGCTCATGCATCTGAATGCAGAAAACTAAAACCACATTAATGTATTTTACCCTGTAGAGGTGTCAATTCAAAGTGGATTAAGGGCCTTAATATAAGACCAGCCCTCCAAAATACCTCAGACCTTAAGACTTAAGCTTCTCTGAGATACTCTGCATATATCCTTGCAGTTAATAAGACAGAGAGAAAGCAAATCCTTTGTGATGCCAAACAAAGGAGGATGTGGAAGGCCTGACTTCTCTAAACTCCGCTCAATATATAGCCTTTCCTGTTGCTCTTGCTCTACACTTTTTTGCTGTGCTATACTATAACCATGAGTGTAACCCACAGTTGTATTTTATGAATCCTTTTAGCTAATCAGCAAATTTGAGAGACATCTTAATTCCCTAAAAATTGCAATATACTATAGATAGTAACATCAAAAGAAGTCTACAGTTTTATAATAAACGCTAATAATTTGCATAAATTTATTTTAGCTATCTATTGTATATATTATAATATATACAATATGTAATAATTGTATGTATTATATATACAATAAACAGGATTAACATAAAATCACATATGTATAAAATACATTGAAACTCATATGAAATATATTAATAAATACTTATTTGGGAGACGTTAGAGAAATCTTTATTCAAGGACTATAAAAAAAGAATACAGTTCACCTTCCAAATCAGCAGGTTCCTTAAGGAATTCAACCAACATGGACCAAAATATTTTGATGTGAAAACACCTATACAGAAAATGTAGTCTTATTTTTTCCATGTCATTATTCCCAAACAGTACAAGAACTATTTACATAACATTTACATTTGTATAAGGTATTATATATAATTAAATATGCATAGATGTGCATATACTATACCATTTTATATAAAGGATTTGAGCGTCCATAGATTTTGGTATCTGCAGGAGTCCTGGAACCAATCACCTGAAGATACCAAAGGATTATACATATGTAATTATTTTCTAATTAGGTATGGCTAAGCATTTCTACACTAGCCACTCAGATTTCCTCAAATCTATAATAGTTTTAAAATGTTAAGTATTATAGAGTTGACAGAGAAAAAATACATTGATGGGCTAGGCATGGTGGTGCATGTCTATAAATTCCCAGCTACTTGGGAGGCAGAGAAAGAAGATCACAGTTGCCCAGGCAAAATTAGTGCTAGACTCTTATCTGGGGAAAAAAACAGCAAAAGGACTGGAGGTGTGGCTCAGTAGATAATGCAGTTGGCTGACTGAAAGTGCAAAGCTATGAGAAAGGGGGAGGGGAGGGGAGCGGAGGGGAGGAGAAAAAGACATTCTTTTAGACAAGTGAATTTAGAAACTGACAGTTAAGAATCATTGGCTACCTATCTCACAGTAGTTTCTATCTGCTACAAAGTGGCATATAGGGTAAAATGCTAACAAGAATTCCTTAATAGAGCTTCAAAAGACCAATAAATTACATTAATAAAGCCTTCATCACAATGACAGAAGTTATATTTTGTACCAAAAAAATTCAGGCTGACAAGAACATATATACTTCCCTAATGGAATTTGTCACTTATCATTCATATTTATAACTGTCACGCATTCAAGATGAAACCTTTCCTTTTTTAAAAATATTCTTATTAGGATATATTAGTTGTGTGGTGGGGTGTTCATTGTGACACTTACATATGTGCTTACGATGAATCTTAATTAGATTTGCCCCCTCCATCTTTCTCCCTCATCTCCCTTCCCACCCTTCTTAGAACAATTTCAACAGGTGAAACCTTGCTACTTTTGATAAAGCATTGCTTTAGCATAGTAGCTGCTCTACCAATATGCTTGTATATGGTTTTTATGTTCTAGCATTCAATTCTCCTTCCTCTGTGCCAAATAAAATATCTATCAAGAGCTTACTATTCTGTTGTATTGTCTCTTTGCTATTTGGTGAAGACGATTTCTATGCCATGAGTCATTTGGGTTGACTGATACAATTCCTTTCTTCAAATAAGTCACTTATGGAAGGGGGCATGGCTCAAGTGGTAGAACCCCTGCCTAGCAAGCAGGAGGCCCTGAGTTCAAGCCCCAGTATAGCCAAAAGAAAAAACCAATTATGTAGTATAATGCAAACTAAATATTTCAGAATTTTAAAACTGTATAGTATGAAGTAACACATTGATACTTTGGACTTTCTAGAATATAATAAGCAGCTGGGTATCACTGGATCTTGTACTGCTTTTTGTTTTTCTTTCATTAAAAATATAGCAAGCTTTTGTATCCACTTAGTTCACTTAAATCTTCTTGCATGTATACTATACTTCAGCAAAAAAACTACAGCTACATACACTGCCGTCTCAAAAAAACCCCTAAATATATACATCATTTTCTGTACCATGTATCTTTTAGAAAAGTACCTCATATATAATTTTACATAAATCTTTAATACTGCACACAAAGACTGCTAAACTTTGTAAGAAAAAAAATACTTTAAAAGATTAAATTTGATCTATAAACCATGGTGTGTATCTGACTTGGGTCAAAAATTCATAATTTTAAGAGAAAATGGTCATAATTAAAGGTCGTCACAATCTTTTAAAACTCATTTCATTTATTTCTGTCTAATATATTAAGACTAGGAATAATAGATGAGCTTCTTTGTACAATTTTAAGGAAGGGAAGAAAATAAAACTATCAATGATCTAATGACTTCACTATAAATCTACTACACCTAAAACAATATAGAAGAATCAAGAGAAACAATGTTAATACAAGAAAGAAGTATATTTCATTATTGGGAGGTTAAGATTTAATATGGTAAAAGACGAAGACCTGCAAAGTTCTAAGAAGGTATCAGAAAAACAAAGACTTTCTTCCCCAAAAGACTACTTTTGAGGAAACTAAAATGGTGTGGGGGTTGAGGAGGGGAGTGGCATAAGATAAGGATAAATCAGTGAGATCCTCTCAAAAACAAGAGCCTGATAAGGTTGAAGGGAGAAAATTACAGGAGATGAACCAATTCAGGTTGTAATACATATATGCATGAAAAAGTCATAAGGAAACTCCCTGTATAGCTATCTTAAGCAAACAAAAAAAAAATTTTTTTTCCTTTTACAAAATTGGAGAACAGGTCCTGTCCGGGGGATTGGTAGCAGTGGGAGGGGAAGGATGTGGGGAAAGAGTGCAGGAGGGTGACTATAGTGAGAATACTGTGTACAGATGAATGTAAATGGAAAAATGAGACCTGTTGAACCTATTCCAGGAATGGGTAGGAGGGATAAAGGAGAATGATAAGAGGGGGTGAATTCAACTATGACATATTATAAGAACTTTTATAAATGTTACAATGTACTCGCAGCAAAATTAAAAAAACAAAAACAAAAACAAAAAAAAGGGCCTTGAAGAAATTACATGAAATGCAGACTCAATCTTTACAATCATAAGAAAGCAAAGCAAATAAACCAGACTGTCAACTGTACAAATGAACCAATTAGGAGTAATAAAGTAATATTATCTCTTAAGGAACTACTAGCTGTGAGAAAATGTTTGGACGTTTGTAAAAAAAAGAAAAAAAAGAGTAATTTTCATTAAATTAAAGAATAGTGATGGAAATTCACTTGTCTATGGACTACAATTAGAATTTCACCTTGAAATAGAAGGAAAAATCTTACCTGTAATGTGCTATCAGCTGCTTTCTTATTAACAGAAGCATCTACTGTTTTGTTTGTCTGGTTTTCTGAGAATTAAAAAAAAAAAAAAAAACTTAAAAAAAAAAATCCACAATATGTTAGGGTGTTTTATATCCAATAGTTCACGTAACCTCCAAATATTTTTCGGTTGACATGTCACACATGTAAATGGCTTCTCTCATAGATCATCACCACTACAGTATCCTTCCAAAGGCAAATTCACAATATAAACATACACTCATTGACCCTACAAGCAATTTAAATTCTATCCTAAGGAATACCTGGGGAAAATAATTTAAGATGTACATAACTTAAATGTTCCAGCATGACAAACATGGTTAAATAAACTATAATTATTCCATACTTGTCCTTTTGGAGACAAACAGTAACATCAGAAATTTGTAATAAATTCATAAAACAAGTTTCAGTGATTGAGAAATACATGTGCATAATTCTCACTAGTCCAATTTCAATTACCTTTCTTCATCTGTGTATTGCGTTTGTAGTAAAAAAGTTGCTGAATACATGAAAATTACTTCTAGAACAGCATTAAGAAAAAAAACCAAGTATGTTTCTGTGTAATTCCTAAGGGTGTGAAGAAGTAAAGGTATTAAATTTGAAATATCTTTTGTATTTATCGAGGTGAGGTGACTATTTAGCTTTTCCTCTTTGGTAATACAGAAAATTACAATATTGAGAGTTTTCTTGTGTTGAAACATACTATCCTTTCTTGCTGGAGATAAAATCTTGGTCAATGTATGGCATTCCTTTCACATGTCATTTTTTTTTGTTGGGGGGGGGTTGGGGGATGCAGTATTGGGGTTTGAAGTCAGGATCTTATGCTCAAACCACTTGGGCCACATCCCCAGTCCTTTCTACTTAGTTATTTTCAGATAGTCTTGAGTTTTTGCCCTGGTTGGGCTGGACCACAATCTCCTATTTACACCTCCCATGTGGTGGGATGACAGGCAAGGTCCACCATATTCAGATAATTGGTTGAGATGGGGGTCTCAGTAACTTATCAGGGCTGGACTTGAACCACTCAGATCTCCGCCTCCCAAGTACTAGGATTACAAACAAGCATAAGTCACTACTCCTAGCTCTCATTTGCAAATTTTAAGAACACATACAGAGTAAACTATTTATGTTTTTTAAAAAGCAGATGATAAAACTTTCTTTCTATATTACATATATAATTCTACACATGAAAATTCAGCTACAATAAATTTCCACCTGCTTAAAGAGATATTTCAGGGCAGAGAAGTTAAAAGGAAGCCCTTACAATTTTTTGCTACCCCATCTGAATTATTTAAATTATTTTTGTAAGAGAACATACTAACACATTGTTACTTTTTAAAAAAAAATTAAAATTACTAGAGTCATACAAATACTTTGCAGGAGTATAAATGGCAGTATCTCATTAGTAAGTCTGGATAACTGCTGTGTGGTGAATACATATAAGATTGTTATTGTATTGATGGACTGTATTGTGTTAAAGCATGAAAAATTGTTGAAATAAAGAAGCATTAGCTAGTGTGTGTTAGGGCTTGGAGGCCAGCTGGAGTGTGACAAGCTGATATGCTAATGAGCCAAACCTAAGGTGGCCGCTGATATGCTAATAAGCCAACCCTAAGGTGACAGTGTGGATAACAGAAGTGGTGAGGTCACCACAGGGTATATAAACTCAGGCCAGAACCCAAAGCCTTGCTCACCTCCTTGACATCACATCGGAGACCATGCTGTCAGGAGTCCCCCTGAGACCCTGACATAGAGGCAGCCGCCACTTGTGAGCATGCCCCTTCTCCCGACAACCACTTGGTGTCGCCGGTGAACCGTGCACTGGACCTGCACTGAAGGTGGCTGTGAGGATCCCCTGGGGCGCAGCTACGCCCCCCTCATAGGCTGAGAAGATGTCGCTCAAGATGTTGCTCAGTGAGCGAGACTTGGGGGAAAGTCTGAGTAACTCCTTGCTGGCTAGGGTAGCAGAGACAGGCATTAGGATCCATAGGAAAGTGCCGTGTGAATTTGTTTGAATAAAAACCCTGTTCTCTGAAATAAGAGTCTCCTGAGTACTGTCTCTCTGTACTCAATTGAACCAATAGGCACTCGCGACATGCCGTATGAGCATAAATGGATGGCAAAAATCTTATTTAATTCTTTCCTTGAAGAAGTGATTGTTTTGTTTTATTTAAAGTAATTTTCGTAGACTTCTGCAATAAGAGATGCTTGGTGAAAATGAAAGTTATAAATAAATTCTATGTACTATATAATTCTCCCCAAATGACCTCAACCTTTAATGTCTAGTTTAGTAAAGGGTACTAGCATTTAACAAAGTCTTAGAAATCCAAATCATCTCGAGTAAAATTTCTCTTACCACCTAAACTTTTGTCAGTAAATTATCAAGTACTGCCAATTCTGTCTTTTGAATAACCTTTAATCTTTTGTAAACCACCATCTGTCATCTAGTTCACTACAGGAATTAATCTCCCTTATTGTATTCTTTTTCCTTCACCCTGCAGCCAGTATTCATGGATGTCCCATTCTGTTAAGAAAACCTTTTTATCTCATTCCCCCTATTCTTCTGTTCATCTCGTATCTTTCCAGATCTCCCGGGTTTCTCCTATCTTCTAAAAGAAAATGGCGTAACTTAGTACTTAGGACATTTATAATTAATTGCTTATTTAATGGCCAGGTTCCTTATTTGATTGTAAGCTTGGTGAGAAAAGGACTATTTTGTACATTAGATCAATGCAGGTATACAGTATTTCATGAATGCATGGGGAAAAAAAAAGAAAAGAAAAAAAAAAAAAAAACCCTACCATTTGGGTCCTAAACTTCTAAACAGTGTAAGGACATATACTTCACTTAAAACTAATAAGGATATAACTAACTATAATTAAAATATATACAAATATATGCAGTCTAGTGACATAGTGTAAGTTTTTATTAAGTAAATAATACCTACATAAGTATAGGCCTTAGGAAGTTTTCATTAAATAACCTAATTAATTTATTGCAATAAAGATATAAAGTTTGGCTTCAACTTTCATATTCAGCAAAAAACTTGCTATTTGGCTATAGCATAGGTTTTTGGGAAGCCCAAAGGTACAAATGCCTGCTATAGTGTCATTTATGGTACTTATAAAATTAGGCATCATGAAAGAACAGATCGTCTTATATGATCTCATTCTAATTAACATTATGAAAACATACAAACTTGCCATTCACATTTATTGTTAATATCTACTAATTTGTTTCAAATATAGGTTAAATGGAACTCAAAATACAGATCTCCTCAATATAATTTATATATAAAGTATGTGTATTAACACATGCTAAATAGAAAATTTTAAGTATGAATTATATTACCTCAAAAATTATTATGAAAATTATTGCCCTTACATACAAAAAAGTTAAGAACACTAAAGTTATAAACTTTGAAACAGAATGATTCCAAAATAGAGTATATCAGATAGGTAATTCTAGGATATGCACTTTTGTGCTCTCAAATGTTCATAAATAAGAAAACAGAATAATGAGATTGTAATCTGATACTTATAAAAGTATTTAGGGTATAAGCATTCATAACATTTAATAAACTCTCTTCTAGTTTTTTTTTTCTTTTTGGTGCCACTGGAGTTTGAATTCAGGGCCTCACACTTGCTAGGCAGGTGCTCTTATTGCTTGAGCCACTCCGCCAGCCCTTCCTTTCTTTGTGATGGGCTTTTTCGAGATAGGGTCTCTTGAATTGTTTGCCCAGGATGGCTTTGAACCATGACCCCCCACAATCTCTGCCCCTTAAGTAATTAGGATTACAGGTGTGGGCCATCAGTGCCCAGCTTAAGTTTTCTTTCTTTTCACATCACAGTCTTTCAGGAAAAGTTCTGTATTTAAGAATATCTCATCAGGTGATCATGAATTAAGAACAATGGCAACTTTGCATCAACATTTCACAGAGGATAAATTCCAGTATCACATATAACAACATCCAACATAAATTATTTGAAATATAAAAAATTCTAAAATAGAAAAAAGAAAAAGAAATTAGAGAAAAAGAACTATTCCTAAAAATTATGCCTGTCTACTAACCTCAGTTAAAACTAAGTGGGTCTTTCAGTGCTGCAAACATTAGCAATATTTTCTCTTGCTGTTGTTTGCTTGATTTTCTCCTTTTCGGGGTTGGGGATCAAACTCAGGGCAAATGCTCTATCACCAAGCTACATCCCCAGGCCTGAAGGAACAATGTCCTTGTACTGTTTAATTTAATTTAAATTATAAATTTAAAAACTACTAATAATTGAATTTTCATACAGAATATCAGTTTTTCTCATATCCCAGATGTTCATTATAAGAGGGTGATATTCAGCTTCAGCCCATATTAACTTTGATCTACTACTCATTTACTTTCTTGACAATTCTGTTAAATAGCATTACTTTCTGAGAGAATACCCTTCTTTTACTAGTACTAGTATACTAAGTACACTATTAATTTCTACATGACAAATAAAGAACAAGGTGTGTATATCTACTTACAAAAGTGCTTTAGGATCTGTTTCTCATATTTCATAGTCACTACATCAACACGAAAGACACTCCAGCAATTTCATTATATATGAAACATATATGTCTATCCATTCTTGCCTATCTTTCCAAAAGCAGTAGAGAGAAAGTCAGAAGTAAAGAAAAAGTCAAGTCAAATGTATGCATTCTAGGAACAAGGAAGACATATAGCTTTGCAATTTTAAATAGAGATATAAATTCTCCTTGTAATATTCCTAAATATAATAGAGCTTATGGGAAAACACAGAAAACAGAAAATAAAAAGGAATCCATCATTTTGTAATAAATGAGATAGGGAAGAACCTATTTTTAAATTGTGCAAACTTGGAAAATGTGAATGATGAATGCAAAAAGCATTTTCCCAAATGGGTAGGGAAGAATGCTTTTTTACTGCTCTCTTGCAAATATGTATTAATTACCCATTTACAATATATTTACTCAACCAGATATTACTGGCAAACATATCATAAAAGCAATCATAACATTGGCCTAAATGTAAAACTCACCAAAATTAGGAAAATTACTAACAGATAAAATACAAATGCTTGCTTACTTCTCAAAGTATGTAACTCCCTTACATACAGGAAATCGGGGATAGAAGGAGTAAAGGGCACCAAAACACAGATAGGAGAAACTATTTCTGATTTTCTATAGCACAGGAGGGTAATTACTAGTTAAAACAATCTTAATTGGGGTGTGGTAGCTCAAACCTGTAATCCTATTTACTTGACAGGCAGCAAATTAGTAGGATCAGTTCAATGGCAGTCCAAGCAAAAACGTTGTGAAATCCCATCTCATGAATACCTGGATGCAGTGGCACACACTTATTACCCCTGCTACACAGGGAAGCACAAACAGGACCATGGTCCGGTACAGGCATAAAGCAAGACAGTAGCTCAAAAATAACCAACACACAAAGGCCTGACGGAGTGGTTCAAGTGGTAAAGCACTGGCCTAGTAGCAAGCATGAGACTCTGAGTTCAAACCCCAGAACCACCAAAAAACAAACACACAAAAATAAATAAAATTTTAAAAACCCCTACAATTTATTTCAAAATGATTCCCAACACATACACATAGCAATGATTGTTTGAAAAAAGTGCTTATTACCCTGATTTGATTTTTACACATTATACATATGGATCAAATTATCATAATTTCCACCACAAAGGTATATGCATATTTTGTCTCAATAAAAAATTAGAAAAAAAATTGTTTCCTGCCCAAACTCCACCTTATAAGCATCATTTATCTTTAGGTATCTAGAAAATTACTAAAAATAATCTCAAGGAAATTTTATTTATTCTGTTCTTCCAATAATGTTAGTCACTTAAGAAAACAAAGTTCAATCATCTAAAGAACATTAACATGTTTAGGTTTCTATTGCTAAATCAACATAGTCACTTACCAGTTCTTGGGGTGGTAGTGCTATTTTGTTCTGTAGAAGATGAAGTACTAAAAGCAGAAATTGGAATTTTCATCTGTATAGGGCCACGATTATTTGGTGGACTATAGAGTCCTGATGGGCCTACTGTAGGTAAAGAAGTCCTTGTGGCTTGTACGATAGAGTGTGCTGTTGGAACGGCCTGTACAGCAAGTGTTGTTCCTAATGGTGCAGCACTGGCAGGAGAGTTCCTTTGAATACTAGGACTGGGTACAGAAGAAATGTTGTTTGGTTTAGTGGGATTTGGCAAAGATGGCAAGGATACTGGATTTTTGGTAAGACCACCCACTGTAGGTGGGCTTTGCACAGAAATGAATTCAACGTTGCCAGATGGTTGATTGGTCACTAAAGTCCCTGGATGACTCTGTAGGAGCTGTGGCTGGGAGGATACTGCAACAGGTACATGCAAAATCACTGGTAAGGGCTGTAAAGAGATTGTAGGTTGAGGATTTCCACTAGGCACCTGAGTAGTAGCGACTACTGTGGCTGTGTTGGGTGCAGGAAGAAGTGATGTTGCTGTCAGAGAACCTGAGGTTGCTGGAGTCTGCAATTTAGGTTGACTAGTGACAACTGCTGGAGGAGTGACAAGACTGGTGGAAGATACTATAAAAAGAAAACAGAAGTCTCAGTTTAATAGCTACCTTACTTTATCAGCTGTAATAAAATAACACATACAAATTCAACACACTGTTATCATGAACAATAAAGTCTTCTGTCTTAAGGAAACTTTTTTTTCATATTTAAGTTCTGGAAATTCTTAAACCTTTTAGATGCATTTTTGTATGTAAATTTGGTGTATAATGAAATGACATGATTTAGCATTAATATGGAGGATTGCTATCTCAGTTCCAAGAACAGTTTTTGAATACTAACTACAAACATTTCAGAGTAGTGGAGAAAACAAAAATACTGAAAACTAAAAATGTGCAGGTATTTTGAAACAACAGTAAAAAGATGAATGCCTTATAACACCAACAATATATAAACACAATAGGAAACCTTCAAAGAATCAGTCATTATTAACTAACAGGTAAACCTGAACACTGTATTTTATCCTTTGGACCATGTGAAACCTGTATGTGTATTAAATATTATCGAATTCCTTGGTAAAGAAAGTAAACTTTCTATTGACACTGTTGAAATCATGTAATTAAGAAAATAGCACTGAGTGAAGAATAGAGATACATTAAAAAATGGGGGAGCATTTACCAAAGAGCAGAGAAAATGAAAATGCTAGTCACTAGAGATGTGGGGTAATTTTGATTCAACTACTTAGGTTTATTGTCATCGGAAAAAGTTTGAAATATGTAACTAAATTTTCTTCTCACTGATTTATAGTCTTTCTAAAAAATCCCAGGTACACTGCAGCAGTAATGTACAAAGTGTAGTCCAGAGGGACACCTTCAGATTCCTGAGAACCTTTCAGGAAGTTTGTAATGTCAAAACTATTTTTTTTAATAGTAATCACACATTTGACATTTTCACTGTGGACATGTGCACCAATGGAACAAAAGCAATGTGAACAGAAATGCTGATGCCCTAGTTTAATAGTTCCCCTCATTTGCAGAAGAATATGTTCCAAGACTTCCAGAAGGTACCAAAAACCACAGACAGTACCAAACTCTATATACACTATCATTTCCTATGCAGTCATGTGTTGCTTAATAAAGGGGGTATGTTTTGGGAAAGGTGACATTAGGTGATTTCATTTCTGGATGTGTACTTACTCAAACCTATGTGGTTTAGGTCAATCACTCAATGTGGCCTCTTGGTATAATCAAAACACACAGGAAATGTGAAATAAGTGAGGCTGCTATCACATTCACTTATAGTCAACTTTTTATAAGGAATATACCCTAAAATAACAATAAACAATATAGCAAATACATGAACCAGTAACATACTTGTTTACTTAATTGTTGTCAAGTATTATGTATTGTGCACCATTGTATGTGCTATATTTTTATTCAACTATAGTGCTATAGGTTTGTTTATAACAGTGTCATCATAAACTCATGAGTAATATATATTGACTTTCAATGTTAAAATGGTTACAACTTCATCAGCTGGTAAGAATTTTCCAGTTCCATTAAAATCTTAAGGGATAAATTCTGTCCATTATTGACTGAAATGTCATTATGAGTACACATACATACTTATGATAAAGTTTAATTTAGAAATTAGACATAGTAAGAAATTAATGGTAATACCTAATAAAAAAGAACAATATACCATAGTAAAAATTATGAATTTTCTATGATTTCCACTTAATATTAGCAGACCACCCATAACTGAAACTGTGGGAAATGAAACCATGGATAAGGGGGACTGCTTTATAAGAACCAAAGCAGTGTACTGGTACCAAACTATCACTATATTCTTCACTATCAAATGCTTACAGTAAAACACAAAGTCAGTTTCATTTAAGAACACCTATAAAGAAGTAAAAACTACTAATTTTATTATATTTCAACACTTCAGTAAAAGCTTCTCTTAATATTTTCTATGAAGAAATAGGTAGTACATAGAAAACTGCTACATGCCAAAATAGGATGACTGACTTAAGGAAAAATGCTTGTGTGACTGAGAAGTAAGCTAAATTAGTTATGAGTAACCTTTTGCATGGAAAACCTTTTGTTTTCTTTCTTTTTCTGGGGGGGAGACGGGGAATGGAATGAGTCAGGATCCATCTATGTAGCCCAAGCAGGCCTCGAACTCAAAATACTCATGATACTCATGTCATAGCCTCCCAAAGTGCTGGGATTACAAATGTGTGCCACCATACCCAACTACACTTTTTTTTTTTTCCTGAAAGAATGACTTCAAAAACACAATGAGTTAGAAAAGTTCATTGGTATGGTTTCATACTCTATTTTGCACTAACCTTAATACTATTTAATAGTGTCAAATAACAACATCCAACTATCTAAAAGGGCTAGCTAGCCCTTTTCCATCTATATATTTGTATGAGGCTTGATTTCTTTCATATACTTCAGTCAAATGAGCATATTCAAACAGACTGAAGGCAAATGCAGATACAAGCATCCAGCTATCTTCAAGTGTGTTAACATCTTAAGTAGAACATTAAAGAGATCTATAAAAGTGAAAGGCAATATAACATTCTTCTTCAATATTTTTAATTTTGGAAAATAGAGCTGTTTTCACTTTAAAATGTTCTTTGTGTTACACTGTGTTTATTTCCTAATCTTGAATAAATTTTCAAAAATTTGTTTTAACTTTAATTGATAATAATTACCAATTGGTACGACATATGAAAGCTCTTCTTTTACAGGCTTGTAAAGGGATCTGGAGACCAGAAAATTTAAGAACTACTACAGCAGGAATTTGAATATTAATATTTTCATGCATATTTATTTATGATCCTGAATTTTTAGTGAGATTTTGTACCTGGACCTATATGCCCAGTTTTCTAGGGTATTTCCAACCTCAAAAGAATTTAAGAAAAGAGAACCAAGACCTCTAATGCCTAAGAAAACTTTTTCTTGGTGCTAAAAAATGTTACCTGTATTCACAGGAGTTTGAAAAGATGGTGGTAAATTCTCGCTTACATTTCTTTTGGATTCCAGCATCTGTCTCACTGTGCCTGCATTTCTATGAAACATATAAACACAAATATTGTCAATGCCTATGCCATTCTAGGGAAAATCAACTGATGTATAGAAAAAGCAGTGGTCCATGAGGGGAAAGAGATGGCTAGATTTGGATTTTGGAACCCTATACTGCAAGCAAATACAGGGAGGCAGAACTGGCACACAGACTTCTGAATGATGGAGTCTACAGCATTAGGAAGAGTCCTTGTCATATATTTTATATCATCAATACTTAACTAAAAACCAAGTGTCGGTACTAATAGAGACATTAATTTTTCTCATCACTGATTAAAGCATACCTCAATTACTTAAGAGAAGACTATTAATGATGTGGTTAAACAATATGTTGGAGGTTTGGAGAGTAATTCAGTGGTAAAGCACATGCCTAGCAAGTTCCAGGTCCTACATTTCGTCCCAAGTGCCACAAAAAAGAAAACAGACAAAAAAAAAAAAAAAGAAGGGAATATGTAGTAACAAAAGAAAATGTTATACTAAATTAGCAAAATTGATACCCATAGGTAAACAATGTAATAAAGCAGAAAAAGAAAATATTACTCAACCCATTATAACAGTTATCTCTACATAAATATTTAGGATTAAATTAGAAGATTATTTTTACCAAATAAAGAAAATCAGAATCTTGCTCTAGTATTCAAAAAGTAGGTGAACTGACTGTAAGTCTTACCTGTAGGCCACATTATTATTGCTGTTGACATCACTCACAGACTTTCCTGGTGATACAGGTGGATTTGGTGGATTCTGGGATGGGAAATACCAAAGCAAAAATCAAAACCCAGTATATAAACATTCTTTTTAAAAAAATAAGACTTTTAAATGCTTTCTCAATATATGAGCTGATAACACAGTGGAAAACATTACTAGTTGAGGTAAGATAGATTTATCTTAAATCATTTATTCTGTGAAGACAACTGCTCATCATTTGAAAGATGTAATTCCTATTACTCAGTTTCTTATGAATATTATACAACATAAAATATTTTAAATGGCTCACATGCTGCCATAGTAGGCAACATATTAGCACTAGAAATTCAATAAATAAAGTAGTGGTGCCCAAAGTTACAAATCAAATCAAAATTATTTTTAAGATTTTGCTTTTAAAAATTCTCCTGTCAAAATAGTTAATGCTGGGTATTAAGGGGGTAGGTGGGAGAGGGAGGGGGTGGAGTGGGTGGTAAGGGAGGGGGTGGGGGCAGGGGGGAGAAATGACCCAACCTTGTATGCACATATGAATAATAAAACAATAAAAAAAAAATTCTCCTGCCACTATGTTCAATAATTTCATAAAAATACATCACAATTCTAAGCTTTAATGACAACGTATTTCAGAATTTCCTCCCAACAGCCAAGGAATTAGAAACAAAATTCTAGGACCTACATATTAATTACCACTATACAGGCCTTAAGCATTAATGACACTATCATCATTTATTCCTTAAAATAAGAACAGGCCAGGTACTTGTGGCTCACAGCTGTAATCCTAGTGACTGAAGAGACAGAGATCAAGAGGATCATGGTTTGAAACCATTCCCAGGCAAATAGTTTGAGAACAGCCTATCTCAAAAAATCCCATCACAAAAGCAAGGGCTGGTGGAGTGGCTCAAGCAGTAATAGCACCTGCCTAGCAAGTGTGAGGTGCCAAGTTCAAACTCCAGTGTTGCCAAAAGAGAGACAGAGAGAGAGAAAGAAAAGAATAAATAACATAACTCCATTCTAGACTAATGGAGTGTAAGAAAAACACACATTAAACCAAAGGTGGTTTAACTGTTGAGAATTATATGCAGCAGATGCCACTGACCACTCTTCTCAATGACAAATATATTTTGCTCCTTTTTATAAGGCAAAAGAATAATTTTAACCTATCAGTATAGAGCTGCATTAAGCCTGTGTATAGAGGAGACAAAAGCTGGAATGAAGATAATCTGCTATAAAGGTACATAAAATCTGGCTATCAAGACAAACACATGAAGCAAACAGAAAAGCAAATTAAAATAATAGCATAGTGCAAATGAAAAAAAATAAAAGGTCTGGGGGGAAAGAATGCATTGTAATGGTTAAGATAAAGGAAAAGAACACTTCAGGGGAAAAAAGTGGAAAAGAAAAGATAATAAATAAAAGACCTCACTTAGAACATGAAAAGTATTTGAAGAATGACTTTAAAAATCATGGCATTATTAGCAATATGGTAAAATAGGAAGGCTCAGACTCTCCTTCCCCGATGGAGACAAGGACTTAGCAAGGTAAGGGCCTTCGCACTTGTGAAGCAGGCACTCTACCAGTCCATTTTGCTCTGGTTATTTTGAAGATGTGTCACCATGCCTGGCACAGTTAAGTAATTTTGAAATAGACAAGAAAAAAGTGACTCAGAATATATACAAGTGCTTCCATAAGATTATGAGCAGATTTCTCAGCAGAAACCTTGTACGCCTGAGGTAGTATGTCAGTATATTCATAGTGCTGAAAAAACTACTCATCAAAAATAGTCTAGCAATACTGTATTTCAAAAATGAAGGAGAAATTAAAACTCTATTGCATAAACAAAAGGTTAGGAAGTTTATTACCACAAGACCAGTTTATAAGGAATGCAAAGAGAATCCTTCTAGAACTCCCTTTCAATTCTTTCACAGAATGGAAGAACACTAAGCAACATCATAAAAACACATAAACATACAAAAACCCCTCTAGTAAAAATACAGAATCCTGTATCATTGCTGTATTGATGCACAAAGCACTTTTAATTCTAGCATAAAATTTAAAAGACTACTTGAAAAGCTACAAAAATGATAATGGATACATAATTTAAAAAGATGTAATGCTACATCAATTAACATCAAGTTGTAGTTGGAGAGAAGTAAAACAGTAGAGCTCTTATGTGTAATTGAAGTTGTTAGTAGTTTAAAATAGTTCTAACTCTAATATGTTCTACGTAATCCCCATGGTAACCAGAGAAAATATCTAAAGAAAATAAAAAAGGGAATCTATGCATGCTACTACCAAACATATACAAAAAGGAAGGGAACTAGAGAGGAACATAATAGTTAATAAAAGATAGAAAAAAACATAGTGGCAACAGTAAGCAGTAATTCCTTTAAATGCAAATGGATGAATCACTAATCAAAAGACATAGGATGGTTTAAAAGTACAAGAGAACACGACCATAGTAAGCCTGTCTAGCAAGTGTGAGGACCTGAGTTCCAACCCCAGTATCGTAAAAACAGAAAACAAGATCCAACCATACTTGTCTACAAGATACTTATTTTAGATGTAAGTGTACACCAAATGTTAAAAGACAAAAGAAAGATATTCCCTGCAATAGAATGAAAGTAATGAAAAGAAATTAAGGGTGGTCAAACTTTTCTAACATGGTAAGTAAAAAACCGTCAAAGGAGAAGGACATTATATAATGATAAAACAGTTAACTGGCCAGATATAATAATCGTAAGTATATATGCACCTAACGTAAGAGTTCTCAAGAATGTGATAGACAGCAACACAGTACTAGCAAACTTCAATACTTTAATTTCAGTAATGTGTAGAATGACCAGACAGAAAAATTAATAAACAGAGACTTAATAGTACAGACTAACTGGACTAACCAGACATATACAGAACACTTTTTCAAACACCGGCAGAAAACATATTCCTTTTAAGCACACACAGAACATTCTCATGGACGGAAGATACATTAAGTCCCTAAACAAGTCTTATTTTTGCAGTACTGGGGCTTGAATTCAGTGCCTTCACCTTGAGCCACTCCACCAGTCTTTTTTGGTGATGGGTATTTTTGAGATAAGGTCTTGGGAACTATTTGCCCAGGCTGCTTAGAACTGTGATCCTCCTGATCTCTGCCTCCTGAGTAGCTAGGATTACTGGCATTAGCTACCAACGCCCAACCCAAAACAAGTCTTAACAAATTTAACAACGAAATCACACTAACAATCTTTTCTGGCCACAATGGAATAAAATGTGAAATCAGCATAAGAGAAACAGGAAAGTAACAAATATGTGGAAATTAAACAACACGCTGTGAAGAAAACCAATGGGTAAAAGAGGGAATCAGAAAATATCTTGAGACAAATGAAAACACAATATACCAAAACTTATAAAAGAAAAAAAGTGTTAGAAAAAGAGTTATAGCAGTAACACAAAAAGAACTATCTCATGGAAAGCCCCAACCCCTGCTCTCGTGTGCATTACCTGGTGTCTGAAGGAAGTAAATAAAGTTTAACCAGGTGATGGAACGACTGTGCACCTTGCAGACAAACAGGGTGTAGATGATTGGCACTTACACTCTTGGGTTGTGTGACCTTAGCCTTATGAAGCAGGAAACTAGGCTGGCATTCCCTTCCACCATTTTTCTCAACCCTAAGAAGGTCTAGCAACTGCACCATAAAAATGGGGATCCCTAACCATGACAGGGATGAGGAGTAGCGGCAACTCAGGAATGATAATTGAACAACTAAACCATTAAAAAATAAAACTAAATTAAATAAAGATCTCGGTTCAAAACCCTAACGTTACATCTCAAAGAAGTAGAAGAAAACCCTAAGCCCAGTTAGCAGCAGAGAAGAAATATGAAGATTAGGACAGAAATGAAGAAACAGAGAAACTGGGGTAAACAGAAATCAATGAAATTAAGTTTTTTCTTTAAAGATCAATGAAATTAGCTAGACTAAAAAGACAAAGCATCAAATTAATTAAAATAAAGAATGAAAGACAAAACATTAGAATGGATGCCACAGAAACGTAAAGGATTATAAAAGACTACAATGAACAATTACACACCAGGAATCTGGATAATCTAAAAGAAAGAGATAAATTTCTAAAACCATACAACCTATCAAGACTGAACCATCAAGATATAAAATATGAACAAATCTCTAACTAGTAAGGAGATTTGATTTAAACAGTAATTTAAAAAAAAAACTCCCAGCAAACAAAAGTAGTGAACCAAATGACTTCACTAGAAAATTCACAAAACATTTAAAGAATGTACACCAATTTTCCTCAAACCTTTTTTTAAAGTTGAAGAGGAAACTCACTTTATTGAGGCCATCATTATTAACCCAATACCAAAGATACTAAAAGGAAACTACAGACCAATTTTTTTGTATTGTTGTTTATTAGCAGTACTGGGTAATTTTTTTTCGGTTTTTTTTTTTTTTTTGGCAGTACTGTAAGTACTTGTGATTGTTAGGCAGGTGCTCTACCACTTAATAAGCCACTCTGCCAGCCCTTTTTCTGTTGGTGATTTTTGATACAGGGTCTCACTTTATGCGTAAGCCATGCTCCTCCTTTTTGGGCTTTCCCACCACATCCAGTCACTGGTTGAGATCAAGTCCCAAGACACCACCCACACTGGCCTTCTCATCTCTACCTCCTGAATAGCTAGAATTATAGGCTTGAACACCTCACCGAGCAGGTACTGGGATTTAAACTCAGGGTCTCAAGCTTGCTAGGCAGCTCCTCTTCTACTTGAGCCATCATACCCCCAACCCTTTGTGCTTCAGTTTTGGGACAGGGTCTTGCGTTTTGGGTCCAGGGCTGGCCTGGACTTCGATCCTCCTACTTACACCTCTCATGTAACTGGCACAACAAACCATACCACTATGCCCAGCGTTTTTATTCAGAAGGGGACTTGTTAACTTTCTTTTGCCCAAGCTAACCTAGAACCATGATCCTTTTAATGTCTCCCTCCTAACCACCTGGAATTACAGGTGTACCCAAAAATGAAAGGCCTCTTTGGGTTTTTTGTTTGGTTGGTTTCATTTTATTTTGAGACAGGATCTTATAATGTAGCCCAGGTTGGATGAACTCACAATCCTCCTGCCTCAGCCTCCCAAAAGCTGGGATTCACATCCAGTCAAACACTAGTTGACCTTGAAATAGTTTCTCTACCAGCTAAAAACTAATTTGTTTATGGGGTTAACTTCATTAACATTTCCAGGTGTAACATTATTTCCTGGAAATTCAAGTCCACAATTACTAGTTGGGATATCACTTTCATACATCTTCAAGTCCTCTTCATATCATATTCATTTGCTTTAAATTGTCCTTTGGATCCGGGGTTTGTTATTTTTCCCAGACAACAGAATTTAGAAAGACTGCTGGGGTTCTTAGTTGCAGATCTTAAGCAATTTATTTTAATTCTTTATTTCTTATGGAAGGGTGTCTACTCTCATTTCCAGAAATGCGCTTAGGAACTATTTTAGGAGGGCTCTCTAATGCATCACCAGTAACTCTTCTTTTTTATCTAGTCTGTCTACATGTCACTGATATTCCTTGAATGTTTAAACTTTTTTCTTTGTGTTTCCAAATTCAGTATTTTTTTTTCCCATTTTCTTTTGGGAGTTTTTCTTTATAGTTCTCAGAATGCCTCATATTGTCAGTCTCCATGTTGTGGATTCTACTCATTTCCTCTTTCTGATGAGGTTTTTCTTCTACCTAAGCAGGTAAGTCCTGTCACATTTTCACTTTTTTTTTTTTAAGAGTTGGCATTTTTCCCAAAACACACTGTAGTACTTCATGTGTATCATGTTATTGATACCTATAAGATACACAGGTTTTGAGTCCCCCTGAATATGTTGAGTGGTCGCTTTGGCTGAGTAGCAAGTTCATCAGTATATTTCTCTGGGTTTAAGAGAAAACTACCCTGAAGCTGTTCAACTGAAATGATGAAAGACTATAACCCATGTATTAATTCATAATCTGCCAAAGGATCTGCTTTGCAATCTCCCTTATTTTTTGACTGGCTTCATCCTTTTGAGTTTCTTTCTTCCATGAAATAAGTATTAAATAAGTGCATCACTTCAGATTTAAAACCAAGACATAAATATAATACCTAATATTAAGATAACGAGTATGGCTGAGACTATTCAGTCTCACAAATGGTAAGTTTTCTCCCTTCTCAGTTTATAGGTGAGGACTGTGCTCAATTTTAATCCTTTATATTCAGAACCTTTTTCTTCATATTCTTGAGAATCTGTGAAATCTAAGGGTCTCTTGGTTTCCTTTCTCTGAAAATGAAACTTCAAAGAAAGTCTGTTTGTCTTCAGAAGCCCATTCCTTTCAATAGGTATGGCACCAGGCATTTTCTTTTCAATCCCAAGGAGTTGGCAAGAATTAATTTATAAAGAGCAGCTGCAATCACCAAGTATATGGGGTCATGGCCTTATGTGAAGTCTATAGTGTTGACATGGTGAATACAGCCAGGATAAATGTGGGTGCAGCAGGAGAGTCCCTGCCCAGGCACCTGGGTACTAACTCTAGGAAAAACTGGTCAGATAACCCTCCCTGATGATCTGCTAAAAAAGCAGGAACCAGGACACAATTCATTCCTGGCTCCCAAGCAAATACTTCTCTAGACCCTATCTCCAAAATAACCACAGCAAAATGAATTAGACATGTGGCTCAAGTGGTAGACTACCTGCTTTGCAAGCACAAAGTCCTGAGTTCAAACTCCTGTCCCAACACACACAAAAAAGTGTATCATCATAAACAATGGTCCATATGGCAGTATAAGAACTGACAATTAATATGGTTATACACAATCAAGCATAGTATTAAGATATTAGAGGGAGTGTATTCCGTGCATATAAGTCACTTTTTATAAGAATTAAAAGATGAAGATAACACTTGAAATTTCTACAAAATCTGACTGGAAAGCAGAAATATGTAAGTGTAAGTAGAAAGACGGCCTTAAATATAAGCTAATGAAGGCAGAAACAAAATCTGAAAGATTCAAAGCCACTTTAACACCGTTCTTCAAGCACCACATACTGTAGCTGATCAGACTAGTCATTTCCAGTAAGTAGGAATTATATAGCATTTGTTCTTTGTTATATTATTTCTAGATTTCCAAAACAGAAGCTCTTTGGAGACTGAAACATTTTCATCTTTATTCCTTAACTTATTGCCTATCTCCTTAAACTACATAGGAAAGAATCAGAAGGTCGTTTTGAAAATAAATTTGATATGCACTAAAACAGAAAAGTGTGCAGATGGCTGCATATTGCGCAGTTCAGAACAAGAATGAAAGGGAAAAGTAGAAATTCATACTGCACAAAACCAATAAATGGAAGAGTTAAATGTTTGGCTCAGATACAGGAAATAAACATTTATTTCTTTAAAAAAAAGGCTTATGCCCATTTCTAACACAAGAAATAAAATAGCTTGATTTTTACAGTTAGGAAAGTGGAGTTGATAGACAATAATAGCATGTAAGACTACAATGAAAAAAATCCTTGGGTATGACCAAATCAAAGTTTGGTGAAATAACTCTGTATAAAACAAAGATAGTAACTGTCACTTGCTCTAGGAAAAAGAGAAGCCAAAATTTTAAAGTTAAAAAATAAAAAAAGGAGAGAGAGAGAGAGAGAGAGAGAGAGAGAGAGAGAAACAGAAGATTAGTGAAGATAAAACTATGAATGGGTAGGCATGGGGAATCCCTTTATGATGAAAGAACAGTTCTAACTACAGTTCTTCACTGTAGTTAGATTTATATAAATCCATACATGAGATCAAAGTGCATAGGAATGCATACACAATGAATGGATGTAAAAACTGACAATAACTGGTAAGTCTATAAACTAAAGAACTGTATTGATTTCTTGGTTCTGATATTATAATGCAATTATATCTGAGTTTCATCATGAGGAAAAGCTAGGTGAAGAGTTCATAGGACTTTGTGTGAGTCTATAATTACTTCAAGTTAAATTGTTTTATAAAAGGCAAGAAGATATAAAACATGAAGAAAAAAGATATAAAAATGCATCAATTACAGAAAAAATTCTAGAAATAATTATTACTGAAATTATTAGTAGTAGTGGTAACTATGATGTACCAGATAATGGAAGACAGTATAAAGGCAAAGAAATGTAATTTGCTCAAATGTAAAAATTCCAGAGGACAAGAGATCCAATTAATCTATAAAATAACACACAGCAGCTATACTAAAATATGAGTGATAAAGGAATAATGGAATAATAAAATAACAAAGAAATCAAACAAAAAGCCAGGCTATAGAGTACAAATGCTATGATACGAGCTTTAGACTTGATTCTATACTAAAAAATATGTAATACATACATATATTACATATTCAAAGCAATAAAAATGATTTACTCTAATCTTGGCCCATGTGTTACAATAAGCATAACAGACGACTTACTGTGGGAAAGTAAAGAAGACCAGAACAGGTATACTAGAGGCAGTAGAATACCAAAATGCTTTGGAAGAAATAGTAGGAAAACAGACTTGGACTCTGGTAAGAATGTATGAAGAAATAAGTAAGACAAACCTCAAAAACAAACATAGAAAATGCCAACTTCAAGAATGCCGTACCCTCAAATAGATGAATACAAATGTTGATAATATGAAAACAGTGAAAAGAATCAGTTACTTCTAAAGCTGTAGCTCCAGAAACAGAGCAGTGTATAGTATAAAAGTAAAATTTCATCTTCATAATAAAGGAAAAGTTTCATCCTAACTCAGCATTTCCTAAGATTACCACAAGAGCTAAATATTAATTGCGCAAAAATAGAAATGCTTACTTCTTGTCTTTTCTTAAGATCTTCTTTGGCTGCTCCAAAGCGTTTGGTTAACCTGGCTATCTTGGCCTGAAAGAAAACAAAAATGAAATGGAAATCATGTGGCATTCTGACATTTAAAAAGCCATGCATATAACAAGAAACTCACATACAATAGGACATTCAGAAAAATGAGAGTATGTATGTAAAATACATATACTTGGAAAATACAGAAAAACATAAGTAAACTACTGTGACCCCTGAACTAAACAGCTAGACATAAACACTATTAGAGGGTTAGCTTCTTTCCTCCCAGAACTGGAGGCACCTGCTCACATATAGTACATTTAAGAATATGTAAGCTTGTGTTTTGGATTGTTCTTAAAGACATGGTAGTAACTATACTTAATACTGCCTTAGGACACATTCACAAGATGGAATCTCTGGGGACAGAATATATTTTTATGATTCTTCTCTAAATGTTTTTCAGAAAGGCTTTACTAACACATTCAGCAGTGTAGATGAGGGCTCAGATATTACTTTTTTGAGGCACTTAATTTCATGTTCTTTTAATCTTTATTATTAGTGTTAACATTTATCAATGACATTTTACTACTTATACAAATTGCCTGAACCCACATTATGTCCAAATACATAGCAAAAAGAAATCTGGAGGTGTGTATAGCAGAACAAAAGAAAAAGGAAAAAGAAAAGAAAAATTATCACAATGCTACAATGAATATTTGACAGTATGTCCTTTCACTCTTTTCCTAGGTACAGGTATGATATTCAGCTGTTTTTGCTATTGCAACTGCTGTCTTACATTAAACGTTATTTTCAAAATTATAAAAATAGCCAGGCACCAGTAACACACACCTGTAATCCTAGTTACTAGGTAGGGTGAGATCAAGAAGATTGCACTTTGAGGTATGCCTAAGCAAATACTTTGTGAGAGCTAATCTCCAAAATAACCAGAGGAGGTCTGGCAGAGTGGCTCAAGTGATACAGCACCTCCCTGGCAAGTGTGAGGCCCTGAGTTCAAGCCCCAGTACCAGGGGGGTAAAAAAAAATTCAAAATAACCACAGCAAAATGGACTGAAGGTGTGGGTCAAGCGGTAGAACACCTGCTTTGTAAGCCCAAAGCTCTGAATTCAAACCCCAGTCCCACCAAAAACAACAACAAAAAAAGATTATGAAAATAAAACTTCTGAGTGTGGTCATGAAGTCTACCAAAATGAGATCTCCTCCAAAGAATCTCTTTTATTCAATATAAAGTCATTTATACCACAGCAGTGAGAAAAAGTTATTTATTTTCAAAGAGTGTTTCAGAAAGTAGTCACTTACAGAGGAGACCCCAAATCTCACAATTAAGTCCACAAATATGACCTAGGCAATCCAGCCTGAAGTGTCTCTCCTCAGGGCTTGTTGATGCATTATTATTAAGGCCCATGGACATACAGCACAATTTTATATCCTTAATATGGTCTTGCCTTTCTGATGACCTAAAACATTTCAAGTGACTTCTTCCAAAAAACAAAAAAAAGAAGATATTTTCTATATCTAAACCTTTACACAGAATATTTTTCATTTTTCTTTAGTCAGATTATCTGCATGAGTATTCTATAAATTGCAGAGCATGTATAGTACCATTATTCTATTTTTACTAAAAAATTTTAAAAAATCATTTGTATATGTTATATATATATGTGAAAAGTATAAAAAGACACATAGTAGATAAAAAGCAGCTGCCTATGGAGGCCAAGATTAGGAAGAAATCAGAGGGAAGAGAAGATAAAGACTTCAACTTCAGATCATATACTTCTGAAGTATTCAAATTCTTCTTAAAAGAAAATTATCACTTAAGACAATTAAATCAGTACAGAGAAAAAGCCTCAAACCATCAGCACTGATTTATTGTCTTCTGACATTTAATAGTATAAAAAAGACATTAAAGGACAGACTTCATTTTTTTTACATAATTCATTATGCATAATTCATTATTATTATTCAAAAGACCTGCCATAATGGGTCTAAGAGTGGGTCTCTATTTTGGCAAGTATTCTGTGAAATTTTAAAAATATGTAAAGAATTCATTTTTGTAAATTCTATTTATACCTGTTTTCTGTTTTTATTTTTTGATAAGTCTTGTTATGTTGCTCAGAATGGTCTTGATGTCCTGGGCTCAAATGATCCTTCTGCCTCAGACCCTCAAGTAGCTGGGACTATAGTTGTATGCCACTGGATTACATATTTAATTACTACTTTTACTTCATCTTTCCTTGGTTTCTTCCTTAGGCAATTATTAATTTCTTGTGTACTGAAACAACTGATAGTTGTTTAAACATAAGTCATATGAACTGTTGGGAATCAGACACTGGGCCTTGTTCAGCAAGCTAGACAAACCAGGAACTTCTTCGCATATGTTACCAAGGAAACTTGGGAAACAGCTCTGCCTAAGCAGAGCTGCATCAAGTTCGTCCTAATAACAAAACATTAATGCTTTCTTAAAGACTAGTAAATAATTAGACATGGAATCTATTATCCAAAACTATGTTCTTTATTAAGCTGCCACAGATTTACTTCATTAATATAAAGGAAGAGGAAAAGACTAAAAGAGAACAACTGCAATAGCTGTTTTCAGGTTAAAAAAAAAAAAAACCCGCTATTTTTTTTTTATTTGACAGAATATAAGATTTATTAGGGCAGGGATTACATTTAAATTTTTCCTTTTTTCCTTCTAATGCCTTCATTTTCAACTGTGGTAAAATGTTCTACATACAAAATAAAACTTACCATTTTAGCCACATAGTTCAGTGTTAGTAAATATATCACAACGTAAAACTACTTACAATGATATTTTCTAAGTCATAACCAATGAAACAAAAATACTACATTCCAGGTATGTTAACACCTTTTCTATTTCCCTAGGAAATACAGTTGAAATTTTGAGAATTTGGAATTTGCATAATGACTTGAAAAGATTCACATCCTCCTATCTAGGAACATGTTATATAATTGTTAACATAATGCTTTCTTTTATCATCCATTTTCTTCTTAAGGGTCTTGAGATTTTCTTCTTAGGTTTATTCTTAAGTACTTAAAATAATTACCATATGTGAAGACTTTTTCTCATTATATTTCTATTTAGCTGTTGTTGATATACAGGAAAAACTACTAGAATATATTGTCATTATATCTGATAGTTGCTAAATTTCCTTCTTCATTTAACAGTCTGCCAAGTCATTTCTACCAGGTTCCTATTTTACCAGCTGTTACTTATTTATTTTGCTTGTCTCATTGAATTGCCCAAAGACTGCCAATGAACCTAATACATAGTATCTATTAGTAAAAATACTTGTCTCATTCTCAACCTAAATGAAAATGTTTCTAATGATCCACTAATAAATATGGCACTTACAACAAGTTTCTGATAGATACTTTTATGAGGTTCAAGGAATTTACTTCCTATCTTTCCCATGAATAGCTGGTGAATTTTAGTAAGTCCTTCTTGGGCATCTGCTGAGAGAATCATACATTTTTCCCTTTACCAGAGCAGTAAAACATAATTGTTAATGCTGAACCATCCTTACGCTCATAAGAGAAATCCATCTTGGGAGGTGAAATGACTATGACTTTTCTTTTCTTGTTCTATGGAATTTCAGTTAGGCTTACTTCATAAAATGAAACTTCATGTTTTTCTGTACTCTGGAACAGGTTTGCTGTACAAGTCATGAATTATCTGTATCTCAAAGATTTGTCAGAATTTCCTGCAAAGTCTTTTGGGTCTTTATCTTCAGATAAAGATCTTTGGCTACAGGATTAAAAGGATTCCTCAAAATTTTAGGTTTTCTACTTCCTTTTTTAGATAAAATGGTCTTCACTGGTATAAAGCTATAAAATAAAAATATCCTCTTAAAGACTCTCCTATGGATATTTGTCTCCTTTTTCAATCCTTGGGTTATTTGTGCTTACTCTCATTATTTCTAGATCAAAGATTTATCTACCACTATCCATCTAATAAAAGAATAAGCTTTGCCTTTGCTGATCAACCTTCACCAAGGGTTTTGTTTTTCCTATTTTTATTAACACATTTGTTATGCTGAGGTTTACTCTGTTATTGCTATTTAATCCCAGCACACAGAAGAACACACAATATTTTTTTTTATCTTTTTGGCTTTGATAAATCCTAATTTTATTACCAAGTTGCTATTGGATACACAATAATGCCAAATTTAGGACTTAAACAAGATCACTACATCCAGTAAAGCTATCCTTTAAAATTGATGGAGAAATAAAGACCTTCTAAAATAAGCACAAACTAAAGCAATTCAAGACCAATAAGCCAGCATTACAGAAGATACATAAATGAACTCTACATATAGATAAAGAATAAAGAAAAGGTCACAAGCATGAGAGTTCAGGACAGAATAAACTTCACAAGAAGAATAGATGAACACATGAGAATTAGGAATATCTTCAATTCAGTATGCCAGCAAACATCTAAGGTGATAAGGGAGAAATAAAACAATAAACAGAACTCCAATCAACTAAGGAAAAACCAACAAAATTACAGGAACCAGAAAATATCCCCCAATAATAAATATAAATGGTATTAGCTGTACAATTAAAAGACTAAGAATGGCCATTTAGATTCACCATATTTGTTATCAATAAGAAACACATCTCACTAGCAAAGATACACACAGACTGAAGGTAAAAGGATGGAAAATATAAACCAAGCAGGTCAAACCTCAAAGCAAGCAGGAGGAGCTATACTTATAATCTGACAAAGTAGACTTCAAGTCAAAGTTAGTCCAAAGAGATAAAGAAGGGCACTACATATCATTAAAGGGAACAATCTATCAAGAAGATACAACAACTGTAAACTTACATGCACTAAATGTGGGTATAGAACAAACACTACTGGACATAAATAGACAGATGATATAAAAATGGGTGGTGACTTCAATACCCCACTCTTGTCAAACATCATCTGGACAAAAAAAATCTTCAGATCTTCAGAGTCAAACTGAACAATAGATTAAATGGACTCAACAGAAATCCAAAGAATACTTCAGAAATCTGTACAATACATATTCTTTTCAGCAGCACATGGAACTTCCTCCAAAATATATCATGTTTTAGACCATACAGCAAATCTTAATTAAAAAAAAAAAAAGAAATAATTTCTTGTATAATAAGATAATAATGAAGTAAAATTAGAAGTCAAAAGCAAGAGAAAGTATATAAACTCAAGGAGATTAAGCAATGCACTTTTGAATGACCACTGAGTCAATGGAGAAATCAAAGAATTCCTAGAATCAAATGAAAACAAAAACACAACTTACCAGGATGTTTGAGATGTAGCAGAGGCAGTTCTAAGAAAGAAGTTTATAGTTGAGTGCCTATATTAAAATAATATTAAAAGAGATCTCAAATAACCTAATGACATACCTTAAGGTCTTAGAAAAAAAATCAAATCCAAAATCAGTAACTAGATAGAAATAATAAAGTACAAGGCAGAAATTAATGTAATGGAGACTAAAAGAAAAATCATAGAGCTGCGCACATACTTGTAAGTTAGCTACTTGGAGGCTGAGATCGAGAGGATCCTGGTTCAAGGCCAGCCTAGGTAAATACTTCATGAGACCCATATCCAAATTAACTAGCACAAAATGTACTAAAGTTGTGGCTCAAGTAGTATAGTACCTGCTTTGCTAGAAAGAAGCCCTCAGTTCAAACCCCAGTCCCAAGAAAAGATAAACAAACAATACAAATAAAAGAATACAAAGAATCAATGAAACAAAAAGCTAGTTCTTTGAGAAGATAAAACGAGATTGACAAACCCTTAGCCAAACTAACCAAAGAAAGAGAGAAGACTCAAATTAATAAAATAAGAGATGAAAAGAAGGACATTACAACAGATACCTATATGAGATTCAGAGCTATCACCAAGAACCAAGAGGATATAAACAACTTTTAAAAATTTATTAACAAGTAATGAGACTGAAGCAATAATAAGAGTCTCCTAACAAAGAAAAGTGCAGGACTGGAGAGATTTACTGCTGAATTCTATCAGACCTTTAAAGAAGAACATCAATGCTCTTCTAACTATTCCCTAACATAAAAAGGAAAGGAATGCTGCCAAATTCATTCTATGAAACCAGTATTACCCTGATACCAAAATTGGAAACAACCAAAGAGGAAAACTACAGAGCAATTTCACTGGTAAATATAGATGTAAAAATTCTTAATCAGATACTTAAAAAATTTAATAAAATTCAGACCAAATTCAGTTAACACATTAAAAAGACCATAACATCATGATCAAGTTGGTTTCATTCCAGGAATGCAAGAGTAGTTCATATAAGCAAATCAATAAATGTAATACAGCACATAACGATAAACAGGGTTAAAAACCATGAAGACACTAGGAATGGAAGGAACATACTGGAACATGAAAAAGGATATATAAAATAAACTTACCCAACATGGTACTAAACGGGGAAAATCTAAGAACATTTCCATTAAAATCAAGAACATGGTAAGAGTGTTCACTCTCTCTACTCTTATTCAATACAGTGCTTAAATTCATAGAGCAATAAGGCAAGAGAACAAAATAAAAGTGATACAAATAGAGAAGAAAGACTTCAAATTATTCCTGTTTTCACATGATATGATCCTATACTTAAGTCTCCAAAGACTCCATCAGTAGACTACTAGATCTGACAAATACTTTCAGCAAAGTAGGAGGATACAAAATCAGCACACAAAAATCAATAGCTTTTCTATACATCAGTAATGAACTAACTGAAAAAGTCAGGAAAACAATCCCATTCACAATCATCTCAAAAAAAAAAAAAGAACGAAAGAAAAAAAAAAATCTAAACAAACTGAAGAAAATGAAGACCACCACCCCACCGATGTTCATGAATTGGCAGGATGAACAACGTAAACATGCTCACTATAGATTCAATGCAACCAGCAAATTCCAGTAACATTCTTCCCAGAAATTTTTTTAAAAACTTAAAACTCAAATGAAAACACAAAAGACCCTGAACAGCCAAACCAATACTGAGCCAAAAGCACAGTGCTAGAGCTAATCACAATACTTGATTTCAAATTATATTACAGAGCCAACAGTAACAAAATCAGCATGGTGCTGGGACAAAAACAGACATGTACAGCAATGGAATAGAAGACCCGGAAATATGCCCATGCAGATATAGCCTTCTAATTCTTGACACAGATGCCAAAAATATACATAGGATAAAATATCAATGGGAAGATACTCCTTGAAAATTTTACAAGAATTCAAAGACTGTCAGTAAGAGGAACAATGGAAACTAGGATTCATTTGGTTTGGTGTTGGAAAGATTCAGAATATGAGGCTACAAACAAACAACCATGTATAAATAGACATTAAACTTTAAATATTAAAAAACACGGACTCACATCTTAAGACTATAGGGCTGACTAAGTGGCTCAAGTGGTAAGACAGCCTGCCTAGCAAGCGTGAGGCCCTGAGTTCAAACCTCAGTGCCACCAAAAAACAAAACATCTTAAGAATGTAATAGTCAAAAACTCAGGTTTTAAAATCACAAAATAATAGTTGTAGCCATGAGAATGACTGATGAGAAACAATAAATGAATTTTCTTCTTTTAAACCTTCATATATTTCAGTTTTATTATGGACTTCTCAAACAGTACTAGTAAATTGGAGTTCAATAATTAGATAATGCTAAAACTATTGACAGACCCTGTTAAAGGAAACAATCAGGAAAAGTGTTGTCCCCATCACAAAACTACTAAGATTTTATTACTTTATTACTAATACTAAAGTCTCACATCAAACAAAATTAGCAGTATGAAACCAAGAAAACAAATTTTAGCCTAGAAGAATGTTGCATCTAAATTCTACCCATATCTGGCTACAATCTGGTTTTCAACTGTGAAAAACTGATTTAACTTTCAGGGGCTGCTTCTCCAATCATCTGTAAAATAAGTACCTATAAGTGGTTTACCAACCAAAGTTAGACTATGATCTTATTTAAACAGGCTAATTAAACAGTTACTTGTGATGAATAAATATACTGATAAAAATTTCCAGCTTCTTAGCTTTGTGGTAATATAGATTATTTTAACATTCCACTATATAGTCATTTCAGCTGGCCAGCTGCATGTTTATAGCTATATTTAATAAAAAGTGAAAAGTAGCAATTATTAATAAATATGGATTAGTAAAGATCTTAAAATCACACAATCCATGGAGGAAGTAAACTGATAACTTAAAAAATCCCTCACCAACCTAAAATAAATAAATAAATAATCCCTCACCAATATTATTTTGAACTTACCACAGCATAGCATGTTAGACACCAGTCTTTCTTCAGTGATCAAAATTAAAAATAAAAATAAATAAGAAGCACACACCAAGTTAGATAATTTCTGAATTTCTGCTAAGGGTTGAAGTATATTCCCCAAAATTCATATATTGAAGTCTGAACCTTTAGTAGCTCAAGGACACTGCAGAGATAATTAAGATGAAATCATACTAGACTGAGGTAGATCCCTAATCTGATATAACTGGTATCCTAAAAAAGGAAGAAATTAGGGTTAGAGTAGTGGCTCAAGTGGTAGAACACTTGCTTAGCAAGTGCATGGTCCTGAGTTCAAACCCTGACCCCAATAAAAAGGAAACATTTAGACAAAAATACACATGAACAATACCATGTGAAGGTAATGCCAGACATAGAAGTGATGCCTCTTTCAGGCAAAGAACATCAAGACTACCAGGAAACCAACAGATGCTAGAGGAAAGGCATAGATCATATTTCTCCTCATAGCACCAGCCCTCAGAAAGAACCAGTCCTACTGACACCTTGACTTTGGATTCTACTCTCTAGAACTGAGATAATAAAATATGGTTCTGTTTTTACAACAGCTCCAGCAAACTAACATTCTTTACCTCTTACATTTATTTTTAAATGTATTATACAGTCAACTTCAAATACATAAAATTATGATGTATCATCATCAGAAAATAAATTATAAAAACTGATGATATGCAGGATATAAAAGTTAAGTGTACAAACCTGTAGTTCAGTAAGAACTGTTTTATGCCTTTTGTTACATTCAATCTTTTCCACTCGTGTTTTCAGTTCTGCCAAAGTCTTATCAAATACAGCACACTGTAGTGCACACAACTTTTCTTCTAGTAACCACTGTATAACCTAAAGAAATAAATATTCCTTTGTTACGCAAAGGCAAATCAGTAAGCAAAACACAGTAAATACTAAGTATGATAAGATAATGACACTGTGTTACCTAATTTAATGAATAAAACATGCTTAGATGATTTAATGAAGAAAATCAATCCTGTCTACTGAAATTCTCTATTTCCCCATATATGGAAGCTACCTCAAAGGATAAATTACACTAAAAACTTGAAATTTTCTAGAGTAAAATTCTGAAAATAATTTGAAGTTTTAGTATTTTCTTCCCATATCCTTATCATGCTCAAACCACTTAAAGGAAATTAAAGAGCCAGTGTTCAAAATTTTAATCTGTTATAGATTAATATTTTTATGAGAAACAGTAAGAATGTCACTGCAATATCATATTCTGCAAAACATTTCTAACTGCCTATTCAAAATTCCCGAATTACTTCATTATGGATGCACAATCTACCAGTACATACCCATGAACTACTATACCTAACTTAACACTGTTCCAGAGAAGTAAATTCTCAGTACATATTAAAGTTTTCAAAGTTCTTTCACATATTTATTTTCATAATTCTTGCAGCTCTATAAGAAGACTAAATGAGCATTATCATTTCCATATGTGGAAGAGACTGGGGGAATATATGATGTTTTTTATTGCTTTGCTATTCCTTTTCCTAAAAAGTATAGACATTAGTATTTGTATGCTAATGAGAGAACCTTCATTCATAACTTCACAACTGAGCATACAAGAGCTTGAAAAACTACTATCACCTAAGTTTCATATATGCCATAAAGGTTTGTGAACCATGAAATATTGAATATTTTCTATGTCTGGCCTGACAGATATATTGGGGGGAGGTTTCCAAAATCTTTACATATTCCCTTTCCCTAGAAAAGCCTTGTCCCTACCATTCTTAATATTAACCATAAAATATATAACAAAGATCTTAAAATGTACAGACTTACAACTATGGAACCAACTTATTTTAAAGATGAAAATATTAACAGATAAACCTGTTTCCTTTTAAGAATAAGATAAAATTCAATACAGGAAATAAAAATAAAAGCTAAAAAACTATTCAGTTTTGTTACAAAAGCAAATAATGTTATATCTCCCTTCCATTTTGATAATTATCATCTCTTAAAAAAAATCATGTGGCCAAAAGAGTCAGAGTCAGAAGGAGTTTTTAAATAACCACAGACTTCATAAGCTCCACTGTTTTTAAGTTGTCTCTATGACACACTAGGTATGTCAGTTAAACAGAATACTATCCTGTCAAAAATCTAGACTGATAAAAACAATGGTGCTTTTTAAGTTATAATTTACGACACCTTTTGAAGTTTCTGACTAATGTCTCCTTTAGCTGTAATTTTTACTTGAAATTCTGCCTCATATTCTTCTTCTATATATCGACGACGTTTGGATTGTACATTGTCCATGTCCTCTGATTTAGAACGTTTTCTTCTGGAAAATTCATCTGAAAACAAAAATAGCAAAAATTAGGTGTTTTTATTTTAGAACTTAATGTTTATTCCAGCAAAATATTGTTTCTATCACAAAAGAATTATCTACCAATTAATCTATGAATTATTTTTTAGATGAAAAAAGTAGGAATACAGCTTTTAGGGTTTTTTTTGTTATACTGGGGCATGACCTCAGGGCTTCATGCTTGCTAGGCAGGTGCTCTACCATTTTAATCATTCTACTAACTTTTAGCTTTCAAAGTCGAATGATTTTCAGAATATAAGTAAGAATTTTCAAATGGCTAAAAATGGCCAATGTACACTACAAAACACAAAATATTCCTTCCTTGAAATTTTCATATTAAGATGAAGAACAGCTATGTCATATAGAAGGTAGAAATCATCTCAAATTCTTTTCCTTTGCTAATTCTCAGTGCACATGAATCCTCTGAAAAACATTCATTCTTATGTCACAAATTCCTATCAACTGTGTATAAGTTGAATTACTTCTTCCTCCCAGTAAGTAACAGGAAAAAGTATTACTTATCAACCTTAGGAAATAACAATACTGCAATAGCTCTTCTTAATATATCCTAATGAATTTCAAATACATAAAAATAATAAAATTAATGTCATTATAAAAGTACATTTGGGACTGGGGGAGCGTGGCTCAACTGGTAGAGTGCCTGCCTAGCATGCTTGAGGCCCTAGCTTTGATCCCTAGTACCTAAAAGAAAATTACATTTGACAAAGAACAGACATTCAAAGATCATCCCTTAAAAATTATTTCAAATAATGTTAATATTCATTAGATCATAAGAAAATTGTATCTGGTTTCTTCTAGAATACCTAAAAAATTAAAACACTAGAATCCCTACATGTTTTAAAGGCAAATGCCCTTTTTTTTGACCATACCAATCCCTCTCAATCTCACTCTATAACCAAATCTAGATGTATATATTTTTTTAATCCAGTTCCATCCTACAACTGCTCTTACAGTAACAACTTACCCATGGGGTAAGAGCAACTTAACAGGGAAAATTAAAGAACCCAGGTTTTCTGACTTCTGTTCAAGTGATCTTTCTATAAACCTGACCATATTCAGTCTTAAAATTTCCTTACTCATGAAACTTAAGAACCTTAAGTAGTCCGAAATATTTACTTCCACTTCCTTTTATCAGCCCAGACAAAATTCTTACAATTCCTAAACTTAAGACTAAAATAAGTTCTCTCAAGATACTCAGATAGTAACTTAAATTTAGATCTAAATCTTTGTTATGGAATACCAAATGTAAAAACAAAATAAAACATTGAAGTACATGAAATAATATGGTAAAGATTCTAGAGTTAGTCATCTACAAAGTGAGTCAATTGTGCCTTACTTAAATTGCAAAATTTTATAGTCATCTCATGAACAGAAAAGGATTTACATGGCCTTTAAAGCCAGAAACAATAATTACTATTTTTCAGATTAGTTCAAGTTTGTTTGTACATGCATACGTTTCTCAGAAGGTCTTTCATCTTCTTCATCTACTACTTGCTCTTCTTCCTCAGGTTTGCTGTCCTTTTCATTCATTTCTATTTCTGCTGTCACAAAAATAGAGAAATTTATTTCTATTGGAATTCATAACTGCTCACTAATTTACATTTTTGGTAACTACAAAGTTTCTAAGTCAAAGTCCCTGAATGTGAAATTTTGGGAAGAAAATGAAAACATGAACTAAGAGAAATGAATGAGCAAGTCCACATTCAACAGTTCTGCAATTCTTAATAAATTCAACTTGTAAAAACAATTACCAATATAGATTTTAAAGCAATTTACTTGGCAATTTTCTATTACCAATACAATTATTAAAATGTGAAAACAACTATTTTAAAGCACTTAAATTCCTCTACATTCAATTTATTAAAACTAGAATAGTGGCTGTGACAATTACTGAAAAAACTTAGAAACTATTGGTAAATTCAAAACAATATTTTAACTAGAAAGATACACTAAGTTGCTTTAATGGTTACAGGGCAATTCATAAACAAGGAATGTAAAGACTACTTTACATATAACAAAAACTTTACTTAGAAATAATACCAACTTTTGATAACAAACAAATAAGCTTGGTGTTTGACATACCTTACCTCATAACCTCAATATAATCCTACACTTATAGCAGTATTTTTGCCATCATGTGTAAATGAGGAAAGTAACATTCGGGAAGATTAGATATTTTTCTTAAGAGACATATTAATATAATTAATGACTGATATTAAAAAATATTGCTGAAAATATCTACACAATTACATTATGTTAAACAAATAAAATCCCAGAGGTACCAGATATGCTCTCAATCAATCAATCTATGCCCCTTCGACTAACGGAATCACTAAATTGGGTAGATCTACAATTACTAATATGTTTGAACTTCTTTTTTTTTTTCATGTGAAATTACTACAATTAGTTGGTTCCTTGTTGGCTTCAATAAAGCATAGTATGTTTTATCATGTTCTATAACTAATATTGAATAAGAAGTCATTATATAAAGATTCTGACATGACATTTGAGCCCTAAACATCAGGGTTTAATTCCAATAACCCTTATGGCAGAAATTAAGGTGAAAAAAGTTAAAAGACATTTTAGGTGAAAGGCAGGGACCAGTATCACTGATGAACCTAATAGGCTTACAAACAGGCTCTATAAATATTTTTCCACACTGAGATAAGCAATGAAACTAATACTATACATAAAGATTACTACAACTATTTTTTAACTCTGTAAGTATTAGAAAATTAACTTTCCATTTACTGTCCTTGGCTCATTATAAATGTTTTAAGATCTCAGCTCTCAGTCCACTTCAGTGAAATGCAAATTTGTTTTTGCTTCCTTTTACAAAGTTGATACACTCACTGTAACACATTTCTGTATACATTTTTCTAAATTACCCTGATTTTTAATGGTGAAAGTTTATAACTCCTAAGCATTCTAGTCCCCAGAGTTTTCAGAGACAAAGAATAACTTAGTTGTTTGAGATAAAAGACTTATTTAGTCTTTATCTGGCAAATAGTCACATCACCCAAAGCATAAAATTAGCCATGGCTTCAATTAGGATAAATGCAAGTCAGAGAACACAAAAATAAATTGGCCAGGTTTGTTCTGCTTCTTTTATGCATGTTAGTTTTCTCTCTTCTTACAGATATGTCAAGCTTAGTTTAAGGTTCCTGTATTTTACTTAAAAATCTCCTAGTACCACCTAATTCCCATTTCCAGGTAAGCTCAGAAGACATAAGTGGATTTCCAACACTTGAAACATTCACTAGATTTTTTGGGGGGGCGGGTGGGGGGTAAGGGGGTTGGTAGTACTGGGATTGAACTCAAAGTCTCCAACTTGGCTCTACCATTTGAGTCATGTTCCCAGTCCTTTTGCTTTAAATTTGTGTGCCACAGCTGGGATTATATGCATGTACTGCACTACCATGCCCAGTCCACATTGGGATTTTAGAATAGATTCATAGGATTAAAATTTATGCTAGGGTTTTACACCATGGAAAGAAGTTGGAAAAAGAAAAAATGTTATTAACAGATTCTTAAGAATGAGGCCCTATATTTAACTTTTTTGTTCATAAATGCTCTAGAGAAGTAGCTTAAAGTGGTAGAGCACTTGCCTAGCAAGTGTGAGTATTAGCAGCCAACTTCTTTCAACCTATAATAATAATAATAAAAGGCCCCACTACACAGACAATTTTATATATACTTTCAGGTAGTTCCTGGAATGTGTGAAACTCATTCAAATCTTTTGTAGAATATATTCTTATTTATGAGTAAGTTTTTGTTATAATTCTTCTGGTGTTGAATACAATCTTACCAGAACTTAGCAGGTATTTTATCTTCTATGAATACAGCACTAGTCTTTCAGCAAGACTAGACAATAAGCTCACTAAAGGCAAATACCAGATCTTGATTTTGATAACCCTAAAAATTTTGAGAAAGGGCTGAGACAAATTATATGCTTTGTATCTATGTAATGACTGTTATTTTTAATAAGTGTCATTTAGGAAGGGTGAAAAAGTGTGTTATAAAGACTAAGAAATAAAATTTACATTAGGGGATTGAATTTCCCATTTTCAAAATTGTTTTTTATAGAACTTGCAGGAAATAATGGGTAAAAATGTTTTCTTAGGTTAGGGGTTGGCAAATGTTTTTTTGTAAATGGCCCAAAAATATTTTCATCCATGGGGGCCATATACTCCTGACATAACTACTTACTTCTATCCTTTTGGTAAAAATTAGCAATAAATAATATGTAATACAGGAACAAATAGCCTTGGCTATGTTCCAGTAAAATTTTCATTAAAAATAAATGAATAAATAAACAGATGGGAGGACTTGAGGAGTGGCTCAAGTAGTACAGCACCTGCCTAGCATGCATGAAGCCCCAAGTTCAAACCCCAGTACCACCAAAATAAAAAAAAAAAAAAAACCAAAAACACAGATGGGGCCCTTGCTTTAGACTACTGGCTCCATGAAATAGTTAAAAGAAACAAGAAATTCTTACAGACTAGTTAAAAGACAACACACCCGTTAGAAAAATGGGTAAAGGAAGTAAGTAGGTAATTCATCAGTAAATAAATACAAAAAGCCAATGTAAAGAGTCTCAACTTTACAAAATTTATCAGAAAAATGTGGCAAGAGATAATATGACTTCTCCAGAAGTAAAGCTTTACTTAACCAAGTAAAGTTGTGAATATACTCTTCTACAATCTCCAAAGTGAATTTTTGTGTTCCCTTGCTGAATGTAACTTGGGGAAAAGTTACATTTTTTTTCCCCTACAATTCTCCTCTCAATTCTCTCTGACACCCAAATCTAGTCTTCCACTACACATTGATCAAAACTGCTCCTTGTCAAAGTCACCAAAAATCTACAGGTTGTTAAATAGCTCTCTTTCATCTAACTTGACAGCATTTGACAACATAAACAGTTAACTTAGTCTCCCCCTCAAAACATCCTCTTTCTGCTTCTAGAACACCAAAATCTCTTAAGTTTTTTTCCTACCTCTACAATTCTTTCTCACTCTTTGCTAGTTCTGTCTCATCTCTAAATACGGAAATGCAAGAGCTGGGTTCTTAGATCCTCTCTTCTATATTTGTAATCACTGAGGCAAACTTACGTTGTCATTCAAATTCAACTAATGTCTATATGCTATCTACTACTAAATATACACTATACATTAGACTATATTTTGAAATCAAGACAGGTATCTATCTAATTTAAGCAACAACAGTTATTTGAAACTTACCTTCCTCCTACACTCTCATTTCCAAAAACCTACTTCAACATTGGTTATAACTCAGAAAACTTTTAATTGCAACTATGCCTAGCATTGGACTGAAAGGCTCCATAAAGAAAAACAAAACACAGAAGAAAAAGTTAAATATAAATGAGGTTAAGAGAAGAATTTTAGCTAAACACAATAAATAGTGACAACAAATTGTCAGTAAGTTTTAATTGACTAAATCATGACAATTCTATCACTACTAACCTAAGGCAATAACAGAAGAAAACTCTGAATCTTATTGCCATGCAATTATCTTCATTGGAAATATTTTGTGCTCGTTTTATTTATCTTAAAACATCCAACAAAAATGTGAAACCTATATCTAAAAAAAACTGAAAACAAAAAATGACTGGCTCAAGTGGTAGAGCACCTGCCTAGCAAGAGCAAGGCTGAGTTCAAACCCCAGTAGTGCCAAAAAAAAAAACCATTTTAAATAATAAATTTGCTAAAAAAAAAGTGGTCAGGACTGACAGGTTTATGTTTCCCTATTAGTACACCACATACATGGTAGTAGCTAGAAGGAAAAGCCAGTACTGTCATCAGACTTGAGACTCTAGTTTATGATTCTGTGTCCTGAAGACATACAGTCAAGAATGAAGAAATTATGGCTGGGGAATGTGGCTAGGAGGCAGAGTGCTTCTGAGCATATATGAAGCCCTGGGTTCAATTCTCAGCACTAGGTGGGAAAACAAAGGAATTGATGAAAAGTAACACCTTGCAGTAATAGATTCTGAAGGTGGTGCCGAAATGATTTCCAAATGGATTAGATATGAAGTGTGTATGTAGGAGAGGAACGGTACCAAGGCTGCTGGCCTAAATAAAATGGCACTGCTATTACCAATAATATGACCACAAAAGCAACTAGGATTTTTCTTACTCTGTTTTTCTCAAGGAAAAGTAAAAGAGATGGGAAAGGTAGGTATTCACAAAATCATTAAGTTTATACATCTTTTATATAAGGGGTTTGGAATTAACCTAAAAGTATCCGGGATTTCAAGGGGGAGATCACTGAGATGAGGGAAAGATGTTAGGTTCCAGAATCAAGAGGGCTGAAGAAAGGAATGAATAGATAATTAGGCTTCAAGGTTTCAGCTTTTAATAATGGTAATGCCATGAGAGAGAGAGAGAGAGAGAGAGAGAGTGTATGTGTTTAAAAACAGTACTCTAGTGCTGGAGGTGTGGCTAAGCTGTAGGGCACTTGCGTAGCAAGTGTGAAGTTCTAAATTCAAACTCAAGTAAGTACCATAAAAAAAAAAAAAAAGATTTTATTGGTAAAATTAAAAATGTGACTTGTTACACCTGAAGTAAATAAATGAGCAGTCCTTTAGGTTCTTATTTGTTCACTAAGTGATAGCAAAAAAGAACAGCTGCTAGGACTTTGATCAATTAATTACATTATGATTTAAACTGCTGTCAGAATATTATGTTAGTCTACCTTATTTATATTCCTAGATTAGAAGCCTACTTGATTTGATGCTGCTCAGAGAAAGTATTTTTAATTATGAATTCTATAAACTTAATCTCTGAGGAGATCCCTCAACAGAGTCACCACCATTTTCAACCTCCTCTGCAACTAAAGAAAACCTAAAACTATCAGAATGCTTTATTAAATAGTTCATTAAAATGGTTAAATAATCAGCTAACCTGGAGAGCATGTCTGGGTTTGTGATATAACTTCAGACTCATCTTTTTCACATGAAATATCCTCTTCATCAGAGAGGACCAAAAAGGCTTCCTTTGGCAAACTCTCACTACTTTCTTGTTTTGATGGTGAACCAAAAGAACCTTCCATTTTCTCTTCCAAATCTGGATTTGTCTCTTCAATTGGGAGCAGAGAAGTTTTACAAAAGCAAGTAAGTTCATCCTCAGTAGGTGCAAGTTTTTCCAAAATAGGAATTATTTCATCTGTCTCCATAGAATCTGCATTTTCTAAGATGTCCTCCTTTTTGTCATCTTTTACAACATTTTCACTAATGGTTTCTACAAGATCTGAAGATTTTTCATCTTTATTCTTTTCACCTTGATCAGTTTCCATACTGCTAGATATAGCCTCTTCTCCAAGAGCAAGCTCTGTGATAGGATCTTCTTCTACCTTCTTTCCATTTTCAGGAGGTAGATCTGAACAAATAGTTCTACCCTCTGTTTCTGGAGTTTCTTCATTACCATTAATATTACTATCAGCTTTACTTTCCTCATCAAGTGAGTCCTTACTTGGAATTTGGTCTAACTTTTCATTGTCCTCAGTTTTTTCAAGGAAATTGTCATCTTTATGGCTACTTTGCTCTGTATTGTCAGTTTCAGGAACTGGTTCACAAACTGACACAGAACTCAGCTTAAAGGTGGGCTCAAAGGCTGATTCAGAATTCAGTTCATCAGAAGTCAATTCACCAGATGTTAGCTCACCAGAGGCCACTTCACCAGAGGCCAGATCATCAGTGGCCAGTCCACTATTGGCAGGATCACCAGCAAGAAGATCACCAGAAGACAGATCAGCAGAAGGTGGATCACTAGAGGCTGGATTATCAGAGGCACAATCACTAGAAGCTGGTTCCTCAGAGGCCAGTTCAGCAGAGGTCACTACACCAGAAATTGGTTCTCCAGAAACTGGTTCATCCAAAACTGGCTCACCAGAAGTGGAATCACCAGAGGCAAGATCACTAGAGCCAAGATCACCAGAGGTGGGTTCCTCAGAAGCAGGATCACCAGATGAGGGATCACTAGATGAGGGATCACCAGAGGTGGAATCACCAGAGTTTGAGTCAACAGGGGCAGAATCATCAGAGGCCAGTACTCCAGAGGCCAGATCTCCAGTGGCCAGATCACTACAGGGTGGATCACCAGAAGCTGATTCAGTAGTCAGTTTAGAAGCTGGTTCAGAAGTCACATTATCAGAAGAAAAAGGCTCACAATTTAAATCCTCATCCTGCTTGTTTTTTACATTAACATTTAGGTTACAAGGTATTTCTTTCCATTCTGTTTTACTTTCTTCAGGGTCAAAACAAATCTCATCAATGCCATTCACTTCTTCCTTATCTTTAATATAATCTATATTTTCCAAAGGTGAAGTTGGGTCCAAATCTCCATTTTCATGGTTACCATTTAAAAGTCTGACATCAGTTTTCAACAATTCTTCTTTGACTTTGTACACAACTTCGAGCTGCTGACGATCACTTACTCTCATTGTTTTTCGAGCCTTGAAGACTTTTTTCTGAGGTTCTTCTATATTATCCATTTCGAATCTTTAAAAAAAGACAGAAAGAGATTAATAACTGAATCAAGTCACCTAATTATAGAACAGCTGCAAATTGAACCAAGCAGTACACAACATATAATTGAAATGACATATAGAACATTAATAATTATTGCTATGTCTTAATTTTCATATTACATAATATAAAAGTGATAAAGGGAATAGTCCATATAAGATAAATTACCAGGAAGAAAACAGGAAAAAAAAAAAAAAAAAGAAGAAACTACTTTTCATTTTCAATATAGGATTCAGAATCTGGAGATATAGGGGCATGACAAAGTAGATGAAGAAAATGAGAAAGGACTGAGGGCATGGCTCAAGTGGTAAGCACAAGGCTCTAAGTTCAAACATCAGTATCACCAAAAGAAAAAAAGAAAAAGAAAAGTATGAGAATAGAAAGAGTTGGAGAAAAGAGAAGATACACAGAATAGAGATAAGGAAGAATTAAGGAACATGTACAGATAGATGACATTTGTAACCAGGCCTAAGTAGATTAACTGAACTATAAACATATTAGTAAGAGATTACTATCAAAAAGTAAAGACATGGTCAATTAACAATTTTAATATTCTTTTAAAAACAAAGTGAAGACAACTCACAAAATGGGAGAAAATATTTGTAAATCATATACCTGATAAGATACTTATATTTAGAATACATAAAACACATAAACTGTTTGTTTATATAAAACAAATTGTTACAACCAATAATTTTTTTCCAAAGAAATTCAATTTTAAAACAGGCAAAGGACTTGACTAGGCATTTCTACAGAGCAGCTAATAAGCCAGTAGTATATAACTAATAAATATGAAAAAAATGCTCATCAGGGAAATGTAAATATAAACTATAATTGGTAACACTTCACAGACCAGGACAGCTATAATCAGAGAAAATAATGACTGCTGGGAAGGTTGTGGAGAACTAAAAACCTTTATTCAATGCTGGTGGGACTCTAAAATGGTGCAGCTGCTTTGGAATAATGGGCAGATCCTTAGCATATTAAATGTACAGCTGTAATTCAACTTAATAATTCAATTCTCTAGGAATTGAAACAAAAACATAACATATGTCCATGAGAAAAGTTGTCCACAAATACTCACAGCAGCATTACTCATAAAAGCCCAATACTGAAAATAACCCAAATGTCCATCAACCGAGGGCTGGATAAATTTGGTATATCTATACAGCGGACTATTATTTAACCATAAAAAAGGTGTGTGCTGATATATACTATAACAGGAATGAAACATGAAAATAAGCTGAGGGAAAGAAGCCAGTCACAAAAGGCTATATATGAAGGACTTCATTTATGTGTCCAGAATAGGCAAATCTATAGAAACAGCAAGGTTAGTGATTAACAAGGGTATGGGGAAAAAATGAGGAGTGGCTGTTAAAAGTTACAGAATTCCTTTGTGGGGTAATGAAAATGTTCTAATATTGACTGTGCTTATGGTTACACAATTCTCTGAATACAAGGAAAACCAACTAATAGCACTTTTTTGTTTTAGTTGGGATGGTGGAATAGCTCAAGTGGTAGAGTACCTTCCCAGCAAGTGTGAGGCCCTGAGTTCAAACCCCAGTACCACCAAAAAAAGAAAAAGTCTTTTGTTTTGTTTGGATACAGGGTCTCACTAACCACCCAGGTTAGTCTTGAACACATTGGGTAGAACAGGCTAGCCACCAACTCATGATCCTACTGTCTTGGCTTCCTGAATGCTGGATTTCAAGATATGCACCATCACACACAGTGTTTTGTTTTGTTTCTGTACATTTTTATGAGTGAATTGTATGTACGTGATTATATCTCAGTAAAACCGTTAACAAAAAAGCTGAAGTATGTGTATTTGTGTGTGACTATATTCTCTAGTTTTGCTAGATTTCTATCATTCTCATTTATTTATCAAAGAATGGACTTCTATCTTGGCTGAAATTTCTGTTTTACATCTGCTTCCTACTTTCACTGGTTTCTTCTCTAGTATTTCTTTTCTCTTATGTTTTTGAATGAATTTAACTTAACACCACTTTTTACCTTGTGGTTCAAGTTTAATCATTAGTTTTCAGTCTTTCCTCTTTTGTAATAAATACAAATAAAGCTATAATAAGAACAGCTATTTAATTGCATCTTACATTTTGATGTGTCATATTTCCATTGTTATTCCGAAATATTTTCTGATTTGCACTGTGATTTCTCTTTACAGCTGAGTGACTTAGCATTCTGCTTAAGAGAATAATACATAAACCCCAGGAGGACCAAAAAAATAATAATAATAATAATACATAATTACCAAATGAAGTTCATTTAGAAAAATACAAGGTTGCTTTTACATCCAAAATTCAAGTAATGTTAATGATGATCAAGTCATGAAACATTTTGGCTTTATATCATGCCCTCCACAGTGCCCAGTTCATAAATTTTGCCTAAACTGGATGAATATTTGGTATTAAACTATTATTGGTTGAACAGCGTAAGAGCTCACCACCCCTCCATACACGAGTCCTAAATCCCAGTATCTCAAAATGTGTCCTTATTTGGATTAGGTCTGAACAGAGGTAACTAAATTAAAATAAGGTTATTAGGGTGGGCCGTAATTCAGTATGATTAATGACTTTATAAAAAGGGGAAAATTTGAACACAGAAAGAATACCATGTGAAGATTGGAGTTACACTGTCACAAATAAAGGAACTACCAGAAAACAAGAAGAAATGCTTAGAGCAAATCCTTCCTTAGTATCTTCAGAGGAAGCATTACATTAACAAATTTCTCTTAAATAACTTTGATATTCTATATATGAATTATATAATTCAACATGTAAAATTCATGTTTAATATTAAATTGCCACCACCAAATAACATTTAATAAAAATAAATACAACCCAAGGCAAGGGACTTTAGCAACAAAACTATTAAATTCATAAATTATAAAGTAATGCAAAAAGAGCAACCAGTAAGTACCATCCATACCCACAAGGGAGCACACTACAGCCATTTACTACATCTTTTATAGGTTCTAAGTATAATGAAAAACAGACAAAACAATAAAGTAGCATGAGCAACCAGTTCAAACTAGTTCGGCCTTATCAGTGCAAACCAATCAGCAATTTGCTTTTAGAAATCTATTTTGCATAAGCAGTGCATATTTAAGAGAGATACACATTAGAGAAGGTTGTGCACCTTCAAATAAGTTTTCATGGCTGTGTTACCAGAACAAGGTATTTCTAAAGATCACTTTAAATTTTGTTGTCTGTATCTAAAATGCCGTTCATAAATCTATTCTATAAAATAAATGCTACTTTTTGAGGTGGCAATACTAGATAGAATCAGGAGGCATTCACATGATTATTAACTTGTTTTCACATTTATATTTTACAGCAGAAAATGTCTGCCATATTTAGAAGTAAATGCAAGTCATAATGAACTAGTACTTTTTTCATGAGAGTCCAAAAAATATTTTTTAAGTGTTTATATATTTAGATACAAGAATTTTGAGGAAGGAAAGGAACATTTTTTTTCTATTGGAATTTATGTTTAAATAACAATAGATAAGTGTGTTACCCACAAACATGTCTCTACGACCTATAAAAAAATTTTTTTAAGTATTTGGTAAATTGTTTTTAGGGATAGCCCAATGAGTGTCTAAATGACAACATTATTTTCTTCTCTGCTTCATCCCCCTCCACCCACTCCTTTTACTCTTCTTTCTAGCAAAGAGATCATAGCTTTGAAACAACAAAAGGAAGCTGTTTTGTCCTTAGCCTACAATCTGCCTGCTCACAGAGCTCAAGAATTTAAGTGGCTGTTCAAGAGCTGCTCACAAACTCAGCGAATCAGCAGCCAGCTTTCTGATTCCTGCCCAGCAACAGGAGACAAACAATAAGATCAGAGAAACAGTTAAACAAAACCTGGACCTAAAATACTTCAGTGTGGTTCTTTATCTGAAATAAGTACTCTAGAACATAGTTTGCATAAAATCCTAAATCCATGACACACTTTAAATATACAGCATAAATAAATTAGGTTTACACCTTTTATGCTACTTTATCTTTCTTTAATAAATGTTTGTGAATGTTTCTAGAAACATAAATCAACTTCCTACCTGAGAAATGAGTCAAACACACACTATATATAAACATACTTTTCCACATTAAGAATCTACAAAATTCAAAGATATATTTCATGTAAAAGAGTCACAGTTCTTACATTTATAAAACATCTATAACTACAAATATGGCAAAACCTTAAAATCCAAAAAATTAACAGTAATATTTTTCATACCCACCTACCACTATTGTTATAAATTTCTAATTCCAAATATCAATAGTATTCTGAGGCAGAAAGATTATTACTATTAAAGAATGGCAAAGTGTTGTATTGTCTACTGCACTGAACTAAGTCTAATTCATATGAGACTACTATGTCTGATTCTTGATGATTTATTTTAATTGGTATTAAGTATACTAAGTACAATTAACTGCCTTTCCTAACAGGTTAACAGTTTTAATGAGTTTTCCTTTTGAAGCAATAAAACAAATGTGTGGATTATACATACATTTATACTTCTACAGTTTTTTAAATGAAATTTATTACTAAAAAACAGAAAATCTGTGATTCGGATATATTTTTTCTCAAATCCACTACTTATTAGATTTTCTTAGTTAACACATTTTTAAAGTAAGCTTCATTTTTCCCCTTCATTTCAGATGAATCTTGTAATTTTTCAAACATACCCCAAGAGGGAGCTTGCTGCAGTCATACTCTTAGTTTATATAATCTCCTCATAGGAAAAATAAACCAGCAGCAGCTTCAATGCTTCTGTCCTGTCCTGTGAGAAAACTGAAATTCACTGTATGATTGGCTCAAAGCTGTAGCTTACTAAAACCAATCAGACATCAGTATCACAAACCTTACCCAGCAACAAGAGGAAGTAGATAAGGGCAAGTGCTTTACCAAGAATGCAAAGGGTGTGAAAATAAAGGTGAATAATGAAATTAGAATATATCAGTATTATAGCCCCAGATGTTCTGTTTTGAATAAGAGGTATATTTTGAGTAAGAGGTCTATAGTAGTTTGTTGTTTCTTTTAAGTAAAATAGGGTTTGTTCTGCCTCCCAAAAACATCCATAACTACTTACTGTGTCAAAATGCATACACAACAAACACTACACTGACTCAAAGTAATGAATATGTGCTAAAATATACTTAAAAATAAAACTTGCAAAAACTGAGAAAATGTTAATTCATGGTTAAGTAAAACCATAAATGGTAAACACAGCACTTGTATCTTTGATACGGGCAATCATATTCATGCTGCTAAAGGACATTAGTACATCATTTTTCTGAATAATGAAATGCTGAAAATAATTTTTATACAAATTTGTTTTCATTAAATGATCGAACTATGATTCAATAAAACAAATAATTAATCATTTTAATCATCATCAGTGATTCCTAACCTCTTTAGAAATGCAACTCTCTTGGTGGATTCTTTAAGTACCCCAATTCTCAGTTAAGAACTCTATTTTACTTTACACTGCTAAATTTTGCTTGAGAATTTCCAGTATCAATGAAAACAGAATCATAAAGAATAATCCTTCTGTTATACAACAAATATAATCTGCCATACTGTTTGCTATCCATTAATAAGACTGGTCAACCTAACTATGCAATGCTTCACCCACTTTGACTTTTTCCACTCAAATTTAGTGTCTGTGTACATACATATAAACATACACACACTTTTTAATTTTATTTTAAAAACCAGGTATCTTATCATTTTTGTTTAAAACCTAGTATTTTCCTAAAACTTTAGTAAAACATAACTACCACTTTCACTACTTTTATTAAAAATTCCACAAAGATTTTCAGAATGTTTTTTCCATATGTTCATTTCTCTCCCCCAGTCATTCACAAGGCATCCGGCAACATTTGTTACTTAAGGATTCAGAATGCCCTGTAGTTCACAATTCTTCAATTCTACTATGCTATGGTTCTTCTTTCAAATGGCATAAAAGCACTGTCTCCAACTATTCTTTCATCTTAAAAGAAAAAAAAAAAGTGTGAGTTCTGTTCTTATCTAATTATTGATTATATTTGACATATCAACAAATAGCCCCTTGCTATTAGCTTGATAGTCATCAAACTCCTGATAATAGCTCAAGACATTAAAATGTGGCATGGGGCATCTTCAAACTAAAATTTTTTAAATAGTCAACAAGGGAAACAGTGTTTTCTTTACCAACAACAATTTCTTAAAGTAGAGACAAATTATACTCTCAAAATTTTGCTTACATCAAAAATTAACCAAAATGGTCAATTACAGTCTACTTCCTTGCTGCACCAAACAGCTAGGGTGGGCTACATGGGAAACAAGCAAAATGGACTGGAGGTGTGGTGCAAGTGATACAGCACTTGCTTTGCAAGTACAAAGCCCTGAATTCAAACCCCAGTCCCACAAAAAGGAAAAAAGCAAAAACAAAAACCCCAATGAGCTGTGTGGGATTGTGTACCTATCATTCCAACTACTCAGGAGGCTGAGGTAAGAGAACCCAGTAGAAGTGTGTTTGGGGCAGGGGAGGGGTGTGACAGAAAGAAAAGCATTCTATTTACAATACCATCAAAAAACAATAAATTTAGCAAAAGAAGTACAAAGCTCAATACTCTAAAAACTATGAAACATTATTCATTGAAGAAATTAAAGAAGACCTAAACAGGAGGCTCACACCTAAAATCCCAGCACTCAGGAGGCTGAAGCAGGATAGTAAGCTTGCTACCAGTTTAAGCTACACAGCAAATTCCAGGGCAGATCAGGCCACATTGAGACACTCTGTCTCTCAAGCAAAAATAAATAAATAAAACAAAAGTAAACAAAACACTCTTAAGATGTTTTGCCAGGGGGTTGGGTGATATAGCTCAATGGTACAGCGATTGCGTAGCACACAAGAGGTCCTGGGTTCAGGCCTCAGAACCACAAAAAAAAAAAAAATCAACGCTCTTCTAATTGAGTTACAAATTCAAGGCAATCCCTAATCAAAATACCAACTACCTTCTTTGAAACTGACGAACTGATTCTAAAACTCACATGAGGGAAAGAAAAAAGCAAGTTAAGTAACCCTATAGGACTCACACTTCATATTTTCAAAACTTATTACAAAGATACAGTAATCCAAACATTATGGTATAACCAGCAAAAGGACCCATACTTAGATCCAATGAAAGAGAAATAAACCTTCACTTGAATGGTAGACAAAAGCTACCATTCACTGAGGAAAGAACAGCATTTTCAACAAAAAGTGCTGGGACAACTTTATCACATGAAAAAAACAATGAAGTTGAATTTCTATCTCATGATATATTCAAATATTAACTCCTAGTGGATCAAAAATCTAAAATTAAAAATTCAACTTTTAAGATCTTAGGAAAAAAACACAAGCATAAATTTTCATGATCTTTGACTAGACAATGTTTTCTTAGTTATGACCCAAATTAGCAACAAAAAAGAGACCATTAAAATTAATTTAATGCCACAAAGAAGACCATCAAAAGTGAGAAGAGAATCGAGACAATGGGAAAAATACTTGTAAATCATATATCTGCTATAGCTACACTATATTAAAAACTGTTATAACGATATAAAAAAGAAATCTAACTTTAAAATGGGCTAATGATTTGAATAGGCATTTCTACAAAACAGCTAGTAAGTCAATAGTCCATAACTAATAAAAATGCTCGTCAGGGAAATGTAAATCCAAACTACAATAGACAACACTTCACATAGACCAGACAACTATAATCAGAGAGAATAATGAATGGCTGAGAAGGATATGGAAAAATAAGAACCTTCATACAATGTTGGTGGAACTGTAAATGGTACTGCTACTTTGGAAAAACAGTTAAGCAGATCCCCAGCATGTTAAATGTAGAGCTGACATTCACCTCAGCAATTTTAATTCCCTAGAAATACACCCAAAAGAAACAAAAACATATGTACATGAAAAATTTGTCCACGAATACTCTTAGCCACATTACTTATAATACCCCCAAACTGAAAACAACCCAAATACCCAGCAACCAAGATATGGACAAAGAAAACGTGGTATATCCATACAATGGTGCATTATTCAGCCACAAAAAGGTATCAAGTTCTGATATATACTACAACATGGATGAACATTAAAAATATGAGGGAAAGAAGCCAGTCACAAAAGGCCACATACTGAATGATTCAATTTACCTATGTCCAAATATACAGACATAGGAAATAGATTAGGGATTGCCTAGTGTTGGAGGGTTTGGGGAAGAAATGAGAGGCTACTAAAGGGTACAGGACTCCTTTATAGGGTAATGAAAAAATTCTAACATTGATTTGTGCTAAGGGTTACTCAACTCTGTGGATATAATGAAAACCACTGAACTGTACACTTTTAAAAGGTGAACTGTATAGTCTAAGATATCAATAAATCTGATATTTTAGAGAAAAGAATAGCAGAATTTAATTTCAGTGTTTTTTCTTTTCTTTTTTTTTAACCAAACCTCCTTTACTGGCTCATTAGCTACATTCTCAACATGAATAAAAACAACTAACAAGAAAGCTGAGTGTTGCTTCATATTTTAGACAGTTCACATTTCTAGGCCAATAAGTGTGTTTGTCATCTGACTGGTGAGAAAAATCAGTATACATAAAATAGCACCAACACTGTTCTCATACGTACTCATCTTGATAAGCCAGTTACTCTTTTTCCTTGCCCTAAATGGGACAAAATTCTGTAATATTCATGAAACACTCATCCAATATAAAAGAACAAGCAAATAAAGCAGTACTGAGCATGATACAATTGAACATTTTTACAATTATTAATAGTTATCTACACATGGAAAATGAAATTATCAACCAAAAGTACCCAAAAGTTTTAAATGAAATAGAAACATTATCTTCCATTATAAAATAGCAATAGAAAAGTGTAATCAAAAAACATTATATGTAATTAATGCCAATAAATTTGTTTTTAAATAAGGTATATTTCTAGAATTTCTGGAGTTACATATGGCTTTGTCACATTTTAACAATATTTTCTTTATTCATATAAAGTACCTGGCCACCTTTTACTGCATTTGTCAGTACTTTAACGGTATCCTTTTAGAAATGATCACTATACAGGGAATGCAATACTTACATTTACTTATTGTTTAATGCAATGCTTTTGCACATCTCATGTACCTAGTATAAAATTAATGTATTTTATACATTCAAAGCTTTAATATCAGAAAACATCTTAAATAAGCAGGTATCATGATTTGCTTCTGAGGTCATTCAGAAAAAGAAAGAAAAATGAAGAATTCTGATGTTATATAATAATGTACTATATAGTTTTTGACATATACTAAATATTGGTTAAAAGAATGATGCGTTATGTACACATAACTGACAACTAAAACAATTCATAAGTGAAAAGGTTATTTTTTTAGAAAGCAAAGGTAGTAATCTAGAACATTTCAACAGACTTGTAAGCTAACATGCTGGCATGTATACATATAAAAAGTAATAAAATACTCCCACTTATACATTGCCTAACAGGCAAAATATAGCACCATTAAATAAATCAAATCTACACTAGGGAGGCATTTCTCAATCTTAAAAAGTTTGCTTAGTGTGATTTCCTATTTCAAAATCAAAATTCCCCTTTAAAAGAAATCTATATTTATCACTATATAATGATGAAAACTCTCTTTAAAATAATAAACATACCCCAAAGGGAGCCCCTTGCAGCCATCTTATCAGTTCTTTCATAGAAACAGAAACTGAAATACAATTTGCATAGTCACTGTGGTTGGCTAATGAAAACAGGAACATGCAACCAATCAGGAAATCAGAAATTGGGCAACCATAAGAGAAATTTTAAATCCGCCTAGCAACAGCCTAAAAATAGAAACAATATGCTAGTATGAATCCTAGAACAGATGTGAACATAACAGCAAAAGTATCAACTCAACACTTTATTTTCTTGGGGAAAACATATGCCTTGACCCCTTTTCTTATTAGGTGCTAATTAAAGAAAAATTAATGTTAAGCTAACTAAATGGGCTGCTTTCAATAATGTGCCAAAGACTGTATTATTTGTGTATGTGTGTGGACTCATGCATACATACTGAAGTGTTTTTCCTTTTTCAGGAAATAAATCAGACACTTGAATCGCAGCTGTAATAAATTCAAGGCTCTCTAAAAAAATCTCAGAATCTGAGTAGCACTGAATTTTTCTGGCACTTTTTTATGTAACTGAGAATGTGTTTTAAAAAAAAACAGCTTGGCATATATTTCACCACAAAGCTTAAAGAACTCATCAAAGCAGACCTCTAAATAAATAAGGCAGGGATTTGCCTCATTCATTTTCTAAACACAAATTTCTCCTAACATACAGTACTATGTTTATATACTCCAGGAATTTAGTAATTATTTTCCAAGGCTGGGGGGCATGGTTCAAGTGACAGAGTGCATGCCTAGCAAACACTAGGCTCTGAATTCAAATCCTAGTACCACAAAAGAAAAAAAAGAGAAAAATTATTTTCTGATCAATTTAAAATAATTATCAATGAGGAAAATAAATTATCTTACTGCTTGTATCAAATGAAGGTTAAACATTTAAACATATAAATTATGTAACACGTCTATTTCTAATTTTTCAATTATGCTTAAAACAGGAATAATATTAAAGTTGACAGTGCTTTATATTTCTTCTTCTGTTACCCAGATAACAGGTGTATTTCATCATTCTGACTTTCCAACTAATAATGTTTAACATGTATGTTTCTTTGTGTGTTACAAATTACTTTGCAGTGGATTTTAATTCCTAAAGGTGGCAAGCAATTTGCAGTCCAATGAAACAGATTTGAAAAGATTATGAGGGTTAGGGATGTAGCTCAGTGGTTATAAAGCTTACTGCACACAGGTAAGGCCCTGGGTTTGATCACCAACACCATAAAGGAAACTTAAAAAACAAAAAACAACAACAACAACAACAAAAAACATAGAAGATGATTATGGCTAGTGGGAAATTACCAAACCCAGAAAAAACCCAAACATTTTAAGAATTTAAATTACACCTGCTGAAATAAAAAGCTGGATAAAGAGTCAAGCCATGTTTTAACAAGTGCTCTTTGTTAAAGTACACATTCTATGCATTTTGGGGGTGTTTTTGTTTTTGTAGGACTGGGGATTGAACTTGGGACATTGCACCTGCTAGGCAGGTGCTCACTACTTGAGCCACTAAGCCAGCTCCCATTTTGTTTTCATGCTTTTATTTTGCTATGCTAGAGATTGAACCAGTATCTCACAAATGCTAGGCAAGTGCATGTATTTCTTACATCAAACTTTTTGTCAGTGAGTTTTGATGAAATAGTGAATTAAGTTTAAAGTATTTTCTTTGGCCACTATTAACTAAAATGCAAAATGAATTCATATGTTTGATACTATGAAAATCTAAAACACTTAAATTGAAAAAAAATGTTATATAAAGGATTTACTTTAATCATGAATAAAGCTTGGAAACAAGACCTTTAAAACATATATAGGAACACAGACTGGTTTTAAATAATAAAAGCTCAAGTAAAGGATGGGTTAAAATTAAATGAGCTAGCCAGACACAGGAGGCTAAGATCTGGAGGATCAAATACTTCAAGAGACTGAGGTGTGACTCAAGCAATAGAGACCCTAGCTTTGCAAGCATGACGCCCTGAGTTCAAACTCCAATGCCACCAAAAAAAAAAAAAGAAAGAAAACAATCTTGCCTAGCATGTCCAAGGCCCTGGGTTCAATCCTCAGGACTACAAATAATAATAATGGTATAAAAAATAAATATCCTAAATCTTAGGTGTACATAGATTTTGTTTACTTATCTGAGCTATTATCCTTATCACAAAGGTAAGCAGTATGAATTAACTTATGAGTTACAATTAGTTTTGTTAATAGGGCACTACTAACAGGAGAAATTCTTCAATAATCCCAGATTATCAAATATTGTTTTAAATGCAAGCCTCAGTACTTTCTATTTTCTTAAATAGTATTTAAAACAGTTACTTTTTTTCAAAATTTTTACTTATTGTTCAGTTTTACGTCAGGAAAATTTTAAAAAGTACCATCTGTAGAACATTATTCAAAGCAGTCAACACAACACCTATCTATCTGAATCTGAAGGGAAATAAGTAACCCATGTACTTTAGAATAATTAATATAGCAACTAAAATGCCCTGGATAAGTTTAGACAATTGCAGAAACTTCACCCTGGGTCAACAATCTATTCTTTCCTGCTCCTCTCCCTTCTAAAAACCCAGACATAAAAATGGCACCTAAGAACAAGATGTTCTGTAGTCTAAATCTCTTTTTTCAGAGATCTAAGTTCAGTAGCAAACTAAAGTGAGAACCTGAGTACTTTTCCACATTCTAGAGGAAAAGCAAATTCTTCTTTAGATTGCTTTTTTTTTTTTAATTTTCCATAGCAAAGTAATACTGCATGCTATCCCTTCTTGTGAATACAATTAAATTTATTTTTACCACAACTTTTCTAGCCAATTCTGCTTATAAATCTACATATGTGTGGCTCAAGTGATAGAGCACCTGCTTTGCAAGAGTGAAGCCCTGAGTTCAAACCCCAGACCCACCAAATAAATAAATAAAAAAGAAAGAAATCTACATCTTTATTTAGTCAGATCTTTCCAACAAAGTTGTGGGGTTTTATGTTTGCTTGTTTTTGTGGGATACAGGGGCTTGAGATGAGCCACTCCACGAGAGAGAGAGAGAGAGAGAGAGAGAGAGAGGGAGAGAGAGAGAGAGAGAGAGGAGATGAGTGGTTTTTTTCAAGATAGGGTCTCTCGAACTATTTGCCCCAACTGGCTTTCAACAGCGATCCTCCTGATCTCTGCCTCTTGAGTCGCTAGGATTATAGAAGTGAGCTACAGCCAGCCAAAAGTTATGTTTTTGATAGTAAGATCTCTACTGAGCATACAACAAAGAATGAAGCAACACCTCTCCTCTGAGCATAAGAAGAGTTTACATTACCATTCTAAAATTTTCCTAAAAATAATGTGCAAAATCTACTTGTTGCTGCAAATGTTCCTAAGAAGCTTAGTTTTCTAAGTTGGTCTGCTAGCAGTCACTATCAAGTTTGATAAATCTTAAGAAAGAGCCAGGTGCTGGTGGCTCATGCCTATAATTAATCCTAGCTACTCAGGAGGCAGAGATCAAGAGGATCAGAGTTCAAAGCCAGTCCGGGAAAATAGTTCCGGAGACCCTATCTCGAAAAATACGCAAAATATACATAACCAAAACAAAAGGGCTGGAGGAGTGGCTCAAGTAGAGCACCTGCCTAGCAAGTATGAAGCCCTAAGGTCAAATCTCAGTACTGACAAAAAGAAAGAAAATACAAGTCTCTCTATCCAAAACTAAGAATTAGCACATTTTTAGAACCTAACAACAACAACAAGCCTGTAGAGCTCTGACCAAAAAATACTATACTGTCTTAATCATCAGATCAATGAGCCAATGTTCTTCATCCATTCTACAAATTCCACAAATACACTGAGAGCTCACGTTCTGTTCTAACCGAAACCAGTTCAAGAGCTGTTTGTTACTGAATTCAGTTGTACATTTTTATTACAAATTATAGAATTCAAGTAAATTTTGTGTAAACTGTTGAATCCTGGGCAAATCATCTGACATCATTAGGTCTAAAATTTCCAATATGAAATATGGGAAAATTAAAGACCTTAAAAGTTGCTTCAAGTTTTGATTCTCTAATAACATTTTAACAAATTCTACTCCAAAATCTACAGCTCTTTAAACAATGATAAAAATAGGCTGAATTTGTTCATGTATCCATTATTTATTAGGATCATTACTACAGAACAATTTTTAAGACACCGTAAAGAAATGATGTAACAAAGTACAAAAATACTCTAATAGAAAGTGTTATTGTGTGCAGATTTTTAATGTATATATGAAAGAGCGATACAATGTATGGATGTTTTTCTGTATGTAAGACCACCAAACTTAGGAGACGTTCTCGAGTTTCCATAAACGGCCATTAAACATTATAGAATGTTTAATCATAATATTCAAAACCAGGTTTTCATATGTATAATTACAGATAAAACCTCAACAAAGCCCTTATTGTCTTCCTGATAGGGTTAATACTCCCAATATTTATAAGCCAGATTTCTGAAAACTGACTGCATAAAAAAATTGAAATTCAAGCAGGAGGAAGGAAAAAAAGAGCATGCCTTTCTTTCCAATCCCAATTTCAATTGCATTTCTGCTTATAATCCTATTTATAATTCAGTTATAGCCACACGACTTCACAAGTAGTTGCTAAGCAACAGCAGCATGCTCAGTTCAGGCCTACTGGAAAGTTGGCTCTCTGCCACATGAAAAAATTTAACTGAACCTAGAGCCTCCAGAATCTTATAAAGGAGAAGACAAGGATGAAGTGGAAGAGAAGGAGGAGGAGGTAGGAGGAGGAGGAACAAGCAGAGGAAGAGGAGAAGAAAAAGGGAGACAGGAGAAAGAGAAGAGGGAGGAGAAACACAGAAAGGAAAAAATAATCCCAAGGACATGCAGTGATCAGTACAGTAAGTCAAGGAGAATTAAGCTCTTTTCAAAGGTTCACAAATTCTGATCTAAAACCTTAATTTGATATTTCAAAATACTTATACTTCTCTTCAAAAATCTTAATAATTTTTTCTATTCTAAAGCTATTCTGGTAAACAATAAAGTTTGATCAGCCACATCACTGTAATAGCATAACAATAAAATAAATACATTGTGCAAAGAACAGCCCTTTGAGAGAATAGGATAGCAGTCTGTGGGAATTAACTGTGACTATGTTATAGCTTTAATGCCAGGAGACAACAAACTACATTTTCCTCAAATTCATTTATCACTACATATCTGGTTAACCACTAAAGCAAGCAATAACTTTTATACCCTAAATTACAGTACTTTCCAATTTTAAACATAATAGTTTTAAATATAAGCATATTAGGAAATTTACTGAAATCAAAAGGTTTTACAAAATTTAACTCTCATTTCTCAACAGAATTTGAAAAGGCACTGAATGTTCAGGTTTCATTCGCTAATAAAAATTAAACAGTGGTAAAAAGTAAGACTTAACATTAAGATACTCCTTCAGCTAACTAGAAATGTCATACCTTCCAGTAAAACAACAGATATTTCAACTAAACTCTGAAACAAAAGAATGTGATACTATACTCAATACTGCAGAAATTCTGACCAAATCCTAACAGCTAAAATGTCTAAAGATACAATGAAGGAAATGTTAAATTCAGAACAGCAAGAAAAATATTTATATGAAAGAATTTGAAAATATGTGAAATATTAGAGCTAGGTTAGCCTGAATATTCAGTGTAAGAAAAAATATCAGTTTATCTGTATAAAATTTATTTAAAAAAGTAAATTTTTATACCCTACATAATTTTTATACCCTACATAATTTTTATACCCTAACAAACTTTTCAAATTAAGATGTAAGGAGAAAAAAAATCTAAAAAAATAGGTGGAAAAATGAGAATTAAAAACTAATAAAGAATAATGGGACAGCATATGACAAAGCAATAATTACTAACACAATTACTTTAAAAAAAAAAGAGTGCAGTGAATAATTATTCAAAAGGCACACACAAACAATAAAAGAATGGAATGTGTGACAGAGAAAACTTTACAAATTAACAGGGAAAAGACAAATTTTGAAGTGAGTGGTTGAGAATGGATCAAAGAAGTTGAGATAGGAGTACAATACTAAACAAACTAGACATTAAAAAATTGAAAATTTCAAAGGCACAGAAAGTAAAATATATAACCACTAATTATGAGAAGTACCTGAGGAAAAAAGAGCATACTACTATAGGATTAGTATCCATAAAAAAAAAAGAACATCTATTAGTACATAAAAAGGACAAATAATTCAGGGGGAAAAAAAAAAAGGAAACATGAACAGGCAATTCAAATATAAGGAAGGATGTCCAATTTCACTAATGATCAGTGAAAGAAAAGCTAAAAAAAAAAAAAAGGAGAGAGCAAATACATTTTCTACATCAGACTGGCAACTATGGCTAGCATTTTATGTATGGTTGGTAGTCATCTCAAATACCATTACTAGAAGAATTAACCATCAGAATAATTTTTAAGGGCAAATAGGTCAGAACTGTCCACCAACTCTGACAAACCAAAGGCATTCTAAGGTATCTATCTTAGGATATAGAATTTTTGTTTGTTTGTCTGCTTTGGTTTTTTTTTTTTTTTTTTTTTTTGGCAGTACTGGTGTTTGAATTCAGGGCTTCACATTTGCTAAGCAGGCACTCACTCTTAACATTTGAGCCATGCCTGTAACCCAGGATATAGATTAGGGGCTGGTAGAGTGATTAAAGTGGTAGAGCACCTGCCTAGCAAGCATGAGGTCCCAAGTTCAAACCCTAGTATCACCACAAAAAAAAAAAAAAAAAAAACTAATAAATTTTAAAAAGGGTATGGAATAAGATGCCTACATCTGCCACAATAGCAAAAAAAAAAAAAAAAATTCAGAAAATAAGTTACTGGAGCATCCACACTAAAGAACACTAAGGAATTTAAAACAATGCAGTAGATCTTTCAAAGACATGAAAACATCTCTGAGAAATATTATTAAGTATACAAAAAAGCTCACACAACTCAGTAATTAATGACACAAACCCTAGAATTCTGGCACTATCCTTTCCTGGGTAAGTTACCTATCTAGGATATGCATCCTTTCCTTGCCTCAATATTCTCATCTATGAAACTGATACCATAAATACATCTGTTTTCACAGAAATTATTTCAGAATTAAGTGAAATAATACAAAGTCCTCTGACATTACAAGGAGTCAATAAATGTTTTCTTTTTTTATGCCATTATTATTTTGAAACACACAAAAAAAATTTGAGCAGATATGTAGTCATACAAGTGATATTTTAAAAGTCTGGAAAGACAAATGCCAAAGTAGTTAAAGCAGCTCACTGGAGGAGAGACAAGAGAATATAAATACAGACTTTCATTTAGAAGTGATATGTCAGCTTGAATCTTCACATGCAAAAACTTTCAAGTAATTTGTATTTGACCAATTAAGCTCTTCCAACGTTCTCTCTTCCATGCTAGTTCTAAGGGAAGGCAACAGTGACATTTATGACTGTGGTTAGGGTAGTGACTAACATATACCCAAAGCCCAAGAAGTGACAAGCAGGTCACCATCCAAAAGACAAATTGCCAGCATATCCTCTTACAATCAATCACCTGTGTGTCAGCATCTACCCAAGTAAAAGAGGAAATATCACATACCAAAAAAAGAAAAAGTAAAAGTACAATCAAGAATGCAAACTAATCCTCGTTAGATGCCCAACACCTCACAAAACCCTAGCAAATGAGTAGCAGAATAACACAATACTCTTTTAAAACAGTGTATCAAATAATCCTCAATGTGTAAAAGATGTTATTTCACCCAAAAAAGCAGATATAATAGGAAATTAATCTGAAATTTTAGAAATTCAAAATATAAGCTGCATGGAACAGAACTGAAGTAGCCTAGTTAATCAAGACCAGAATTTCTCTCACAATGTTTTACAAAGGAAAAACATTAAAGCTAAGAGATTTGGGAGATATACTCAAACACAGCAATTATCACTGAAGAGGAGTTTTTGAAGAAAAAAAAAACAAAGCAGGAAGAAAAAGGAAACAAGGGGAGGGTGAACCTCACAAATGAAAAATGTACAAGTTTTTCAATAACTGAGACCTACTGAGTATCAAAACAAAAGTTTGATAAATTTATTCTGATTCTTAAGACATACTATGGTTAAGATTTCAGAGAGCCAATATAAGGAAACATTAACAACTTAAAAAGTTTTTTAAAAAATAAGGAAACACTAATAATTTAAAAGTTAAAAAAAAATTTACAAAGAAATATGAATTAAACTGACATCAGACTTGTCATCAACAATACTAATACTAAATGCTAAAAAAAGAAAGAAAGAAAGAGAGAAAGCAAGAAAATGATACCCTCAATGCTCAGTTTCAGGAAAAAGATACTTTTATGCTAGAACAGCAATGCCAACAAACTTAGCAATCAGCAAGCATAGAGAAATGAAGGTATTACCTATAAGTAAGTACAGAAACATACAGGTACAAAATAGCAAAAGACCCTAAGAAGGAAGTCAGACAAAGGAATAAGCAATGTTATAAAAAGCAAATTAACTCATGGGTAGGCTGAAATATCTGAGATTTCATTAACTTTACTTATGGTGGTAGAGTACCAGCCTAGAAAGTGTGAGGTCCTGAATTCAAACCCCAGTACAGCCATAAATAAGCAGGTAAGTAAATAAATAAATAAATAAAATAAAATCTCCCAAAAATTTCAGATAATCACAACATGGGAACGTATTTTGGGGATGCAGTATAAAGGGAAAGGAGTGTAGATCAGGGAAAATGTAGCTTGGTTTCAAGTTGGTAAAAAGACCAAACAAAATCAGATAGGTACTATAAATAACAGACACACTTTTAATAAAATAGTACATAAGAGTTGAAAGTTAGGAATGAAAAAAATTATATGCTACACAATGCTAATCCAAAAAAGGGACAGGTATACATATAATGACTATGTATAACATATTTTAAAAGAATTCAAAGTGAAAATCAAATAATGCAACCAAAAAAGGTATGTTCTACTGTTAAAAAGGTACAAATCATTATAAATATGCATGTAACAATGTGCCTAAGTAATAACAGTTTAAATTACACAAAGCAAAACAAATATCAAAAAGTTCAGGAAAGGGCTGGCTGAGTGGCTCCAGTGGTAGAGTGCCTGCAGAGCAAGCATGCAGCCCTGAGTTGAGATGCCAGTACCATCAAAAAAAAAAAAGGTTCAGAAAGGAACTAAAACTTACAAGCAGAAATATACAGACCTCTTCCTAAAATCTACAGATAAAGAAACTATAAGCAATAAAGAATGCATTTCCCAAATAACATTCATGAAATAAATAAAATTGCATCCCCAGTAGACCCAAAATAAAAAATTTTTACAAGTACATCCAACAAATATTAGTATTGACCTTTCATGTGATAGCAAGGAAATCTTAGTAAATTCAAAGACAAAAAAAGAAATCACACAAGGTCATATTCTCTGACCATAACATAACAAAGTTAGGTATACCAACAAGATAAGAAGAAAATGATCTCCTTGTAAATTTAAAATAACACTTTTTGAATTAAGGAGGCAATCAGTGGAAAAATAATAACAGCACTAACAGAATACAAACCTAGGGAATTCAACAAGACAACACTCATATGAAAATTGATACAGTAATAAAATATAATACTAATGCAAGAAATTACAATACAAGCCGAAAGTTATGGAAGAAAACTCAGAAAATAACCAGCAACCAATGAAATCAAAGCCAACTCTTTAAAAAAATGGGGGAATATAGCAAGCAATACCCAAAGAAAACCTAATAATATTAGAAACTATGAAAGAGACATAACGTAAGAAAATCTATTTAATTCAAACATTCAAGTATTTTAAAGGCTGTCAATTGAATGAGGAGGAGAAAGATTTTTACTTACCTCCAAACTCAAAAACTTCAAGAGCACAAGGTGGCTGCCAAAAACATTACAGCAGAATAGAAGTGTAGAGTCAAGTAGAATAGGGGATATTTTTAAGAGTATTACATTTGTCTGAATACCACAGAGAAAAACTTTTAGTTTTCATGGCTCCAGACAAACACAAACATTCAGCAGGCAGAGGTAAAAAGGCAAGGCAAAAGGCAACACTGTCTCAAACTGTTAATTTGTCAGATGGCCTACAAAAAAGAAGAAACTGCCTTATGAAATCAAAGAAAGACATGACCCCGTTTGTCATTAAAAACACTGAAGCAGAAACTAGTTAATTACCTATCAGGAATATTAAACAATAGATTCCTGTACAAAGTGCAATGTTAGAACTACTTATCATTCATTTCATTTTACAGATTTTGTGATTCTACACTGCTTGCTAAATAAATTTTATTGCCTAAGAGAAGCAAAAATTCATACTTCTTCAGATTTTGGATCACTTACACCCAACTTAATAGTCTCAAAGATTATAGACATTTATCCTCCTACATTTTATCTTTGTCTTACATGCTTCCTTTAAGATTTGTCTATATGTAGAATATTCCCTCCATCTATTCTTTTCATCTTTCTTTGTTATGACCCCACCCCCCCCATTCTTAACAGCATTCAGTGAATTCATATTTTCGTTTAACAATTTCCTTCTTTTTCTGTATATAAAAACCAGAACATCTCCACTATCTTCCCAATAAGCTCCAATAAGCATTTTCTGATACAATAGTTCAAGAGAAGTTTGGGAACATTTCCCAAGTGTTTCAGATGTGTATGTCCTCCACACCAAGAAAACCATGACCTTCTCCCCATCCAACCTCAAAATTAATAAAAATTTATCTTTTCACCATCATCTTTTTACCAATCATAGTGGAATTGTTTGAGATAAAACACAAAAAATATGAATTTCTATACTTTTTAATAAACTATTCATTAACTATTTTTAAGACCCAGGCAAAAGTGTCAAAAGGCAGCAAGTAACAGTTCATGCCCCTGAAACATGACTATATCTTCTATCACAGCTGGTCTCCAGTTTTTAAGTATATAACCATGTAGTAATAAATGGCCAGTTTCCTTTCAGAAGCCACAGAACTGGAAGTCCCACCTAAAAGTAACACTTCAGGATTGAATAAAGAGCCTATTGTTCAACTTGTAAAAAGCAAGAGAAAGCACAGAGTACCCCCTAATGAAATTCCTTTCTTTCACTTTTCTAAGCAAACCTCACTACCACTTCTCACTTTATCATATGGGTTTGAACCCATTTCCCCAAAATGATTATATCATTCAGTAATATATTTTATCTCTGGCCATACTGACAGTAATGAACACATACATATTTACATTTTTTTATAAACATATACTTGCACTTGAGAAACAGGAATCTATATTTGATTCCTGTCTAATTTGATAGGAATCAAACTAATTTGATATTAGTTGTCTAATTTTATTTCAATGAGATTTTGTTTACCTGTATACAATATTTCAGAACAAAACAAAAATTAACAAATGTTTATACACCCTTCAAGCAGTTTAAGAAATAAAATATTAGATTTGATGGAATTGCTAATTAATACACTTACTGTACTAGTAAGACTCTTAAATTAACTTTGTTAAAATGTGATAAACTTAAATATGTGGAACTAGAATGGACAAGGGTGGACTGAAAAACTTACTATGCTATATTTATATATGCTATCTAATGTATGTCAATGAGACAAATGTGAAAGCAAAAGCAATCTGATTTGTACTGGTGAACTCAAAGTGGTAAATTTACACTAAAACTTTACAGTAAAGTCAGGTTACAAATGTCATTATCTCTGCATATACCAGTTGGTGTCAGTGTACCTGAGAACACAGCAACAGAATATGATGAAAAGAAATCTAAAACTGATTTATGTAATATGAACATATTGTATACCTGAGTAGTGTACATATATGAAGTCCACTGTTCATTTCAATTCAAATATGAGGAAATCTTGAAAAGATAAAAATGACATTTTTAAAAAAACCAAATCCAAACATGGCACTCAAAATCTCCTGTATATTAACATTAAACAATCTACCAGTCCTGTTATTACTAGAACTGAACACAAACACAAAAACTTCCTAATGGTGAGAGAAAGATATAATACCTGGGGAGTAGGGAGGTATCTCAGAAAAAGGACCTCAATCTCTTTCTTACCTGTGGGCAGCTTGATACAGTGAAAAGGACTTCCTCTTCTGTAAATCACTGCTATTTAGTTCATTTGTATACACATTAAAAACTAATGCAGACTTCTAGATCAGCCTTCTTGAGTCTAAATTTCTTGTCTGATTCTTATTCATGGAAAAAAAAAAAACCAGGAATACGGTAGGTTGTCTACATATTAAAATTCCTTTCGGTGTTTCACATCTGTTGTGTAGTTTGTGCAGCAAATATCCCATTAACCACAAAAGCCAAAAACGTCATTCAATATATCAATGAAGCTCACAAAACAAAGTGTATCTTCAAAATGACTGTTTCAAGTGAAAATGCCTAGAATCAGAATTCTTTGTACTGCTTTCTATGCTGTCAACTATTGGGTCTGCAGCAACTGTATGCAGTTAAGTACCTCCCACATATTACCCAATTGTATCAATAGGCATAAATCTATAAAAGCAGAACTAAAAGCTTAAAAGGCTTATAGCTTCTCACTGCTCCACATATTCACTGTCAATTCTTGAGGTCTCACTACTGTTATTCTAATGCATCAACTCTGTTCTTTCAATCAGTCCAAAAGACTGAATTCTTATACATTCCAAACAGAAAATCCATGACACATATTATTTGCTGCCTTAGTACAGCCAGACTGCAGTTACAGCTAGCTGGCGCCAGTAAGAGCAATTTACATAAAGCAATCCTCTTTTCAAGACCAAACTAAAGGAGAGTACAGCTGAGTAAATCCTCCCCATTCTTTCCCCAATAGGCATTGACCAGTTCTAGAATATATCTAGCTATCTATTTATTAATAGAATTCAAATCCAGGTAATATAAGAAAACCAATTTATAATTCTTATATAACTGAAATTCTTGACAAATATCTTAATCCTCAAAGACTTTTTTTAAAAAAAAAAGCCTAGCTTATTTGTGACATAGACTAAGTATGTAAAATTTAATGCTTGCTGTTTTTAACAATCATTAAAACTAAAAATTATAATTCACATTCCCTAAAAGCTGTCCTCATTGTAATCTTCAACTACTTTTCAAATTTTACTAGTGAATTAAATATAACAAAATAGACTTGTTCTGAGAACCTTACCTTGTACACATTCAGATACCACTATTGTGATGGTTAAATAATTCAAATATTTACTGCTAATTAGTATTACCAAATCATATGCTCAGTATCGAAACTCAAGCAAATTAAATTACAAATATCCTCACAAAAATGTATTTTTTAATCAGTACCACATTCTTTTTAAAAACAGTGTCATTGATGTATCATTTTTATTGGCAAAATCTGACTGGGCAATTGAGTCATTACCATATAATTTATTTTAAAGTTTTTTAGTTACTTAATGACCTACTTAGTTACTTAATGACCTACTAATGAATGATTCTACATCTCTACTGGTTTTCCACTAATTTTGTTAAGAGTGCAAATATATTCAATTTCATACTTAAATAATCCAAAAACTAGTTTAGTGCATCTAAAAAATGATAATAAAATAAAAGGTACTTAAAATGCTAAAAAGGGGTTATTCCAAAATATGTTCTTCATTTTTTAATCTTATTAAGTGGTAGAGCACCTGGCTCTGCAACCACAAAGCCCTGAGTTCAAACCCAGTCCCACCAAAAATAAATAAATAACTTTAATGACTATTATATAAAAAAGATAATGAGGCTCTAAATAAGAAGCTACATATCAATAGCAAGTGGTAGGTTGCTAATATATTACCTGGGTAATCCCTGATTAGAAATGATAGATTTCCTCAAACAACTATATTCTCCAGGATCTGTGCCTCACCACAGCAATGAAATGACAGAGACAAACAAAACATGATATAATTTCACATCATACAACTAATAGTTAATACTTTAGTGAGAGTAAAAATATTCAGGGTTGGAAAAAAGACCTTAAAAATTATCTACTTTTAATCTTAGATGTTTCCTTTCTTTCTCTTTCTACTTGTATATGCATCAACTTTGAGTAAAAGTACTTGAAAAATCAAACGACCTGAATTCATTTAGTCCAACATAGAATAAATGGAAATAACCAGCATTTTATTTTTAAAGTCAAGTAAGCTAATCACCTGACAGCAAATTTGTCAAAAGAAGCTCAAAACTCTATAACCTGCTACTAAAAGTAGCAAAAGTGGAAGTTGTTGTTGATCTAACTCACTGTTTCCCAAGCTAATAGCTGAAGACTGACATTTTATTTACAATCCACCACAGATAAATATTTTTTGTAAAATACAATGATAATTATGTGAAAAGTGAAAATAGAAAGGCAAGTAAAATAAGATTCAATTATTTTTATTATTCAATTCAACTTATATAGAATTCCTTATCGGACTGTTTTTAAAATTTCCAGAAACTCTTAATTTAAGCTTTTATATCATGGACAACTAGGAACAGTTTTTGGACTGATGACACACACCACATACTTAGTAGCATACAGCTCTTGGAAAAATCCTACACTAGCCAGGCGCTGGTGGCTCACACCTGTAATCCCTAGCTACTCTGGAGGCAGAGATCAGTAGGATAGCGGTTCAAAGACAAGCCCGGCAAATAGTTCACGAGATGCTATATGGAAAAAAACCTTCACCAAAAAAAGGGCTGGTAGAGTGGCTCAAGATTTAGGCCCTGAGTTCAAACCCCAGTACCATAAAAAAAAAAAAAAAAAAACCTACACTACCCCCAGCATTCACAATCACTCATTATTTGTAACTTATTTTCTTATTTCTTGTCTTTCTTGTCTCCCCTCTCTCCCCAGGAATGTAAACCCCATGAGGAGGGATCTTATATGCCAAGCATTAAAACAGTATCTGACAACTAACAGGTACACAACAAAAATTTGGTAAACTTGAGTCATATGATCAATTCACAGTTCATTTTGTTTTTACTCTGCCCATGATGCCTTAGTACAAGTTAGGATTCTTATTTATCCTTTTTAGGTTCTTTAAGGTTTGAGATTCTAGATACTTTGCACTCTGGAATTTTTACTGTGAATAAGCCAGACACCTATCAACCCCCTCTCCCTAATTGTCCTTCTCTGAAGTACCCAGTTGCCAAGATATCTACCCAATTCCATTGTCCCTGAAATAATGACTGGAAAAAAAGAAAAGGTCTGTGTTAGAAAGTACCATGTGAGGAAAATGCAACCAATATTTAACTCAGACTTACTTTGTACCACACATTGCACTAGGCACTTTATATTTGTTATCTTCATTTAAATCCCAATATCAACTCTGTATGGAATACATTATCCCCATTTTAAAAATAAGGAAAACTGAGGTTCTGAAAATAAGTAACCTGCCTTATCCCACAGAAATAATGTCTAAGATTTATTAACAATGGAGTGGAAGCACATCTATTTACCATAACTAACTGCAAAGCTGGTATTCTTCTCTGACTTCTTTTTCTCCCCTGAGATTGTGTCTCCCTAAATTGCCCAGGCTGGCCTTGGACTAGGGTTCCTCCTGCCTCAGCCTTGACAGTAGCTAGGATTACAGGTTTGCAAACCACAACCGGCTTCCTTGACTTTTTTATTTAGTCCAAACACCTCTCATTTAATGGTCAAGAAATGGTAAAAGATTAAGCAATTTATCGAAAACAATGAACAATTAATAGCAATACAGACCAGAGATGAATGCCATGGTACGTCTACATCCAGCCTTAAGTAACTAAAAGGGGAAAAGGGGGCATGGCATGTTATCCTAAGGTTGAGGCAGGCAGGAGGAAAGAATTTGAGGTCAGCCTGTAGTACAAAGCTAGACACTGCGGGTAAGGGAGGGGTAATGAGGACAAAGTAAAGGTTATCAAAGGTGCCCTATCTTCTAAAGAACAATTTATTATGCTAAGTCTTTCCTACCAAGTAAAGTAGGTTAGATTTTACGTATGTTTACTATTTGGGGGGTTAGGAGCTATATTTTAGTTACTTAATGCTGCCAACACTCCATTAAATAAATAGAATAGGGATTTAAAAGGAACTGCCAGGCACATAATGTGAACCCATGAAGAGAAACAAATCGTAAGCAAGAGTAACCCCTATCCTGAAGGAGACAGTATCTACTCAGTGTAGATTATTGTTCTCAAGCAAAAATACAAACCTAGCATTGCCCAATTTAACTGTTTTAATTTTAAGAGGTGAGACCTCTAGATTTGTGTGTTAAATCTGACAACTTTAAATGTTAAGTAGAGAAATGGGGCAATGGTTAAAGGATAAAAATAAGTCTGGTGGCTGTCAAGTTTGTGGCCAATGAAATAGAACTTTACTGTTAAGATTCTTATTTCTATGAAACATACAAAAACAAGTCATCTCTTTAGAGGAGCTATTTTCTCACAGTGTATTTAAAATACTCAATCTAAAACTGAAACGTTTTTCCTACACCTCTAATTCTGTAATGACAACATTCTATATTGGCTTTACTTTTTAAATTACATCTGTCATTACCCACACACAGCAAAAGCTGGATAATTTATGTGACAGAGTAGGACCTATGACCATATAATATTACTAAGTAGATATACTGATGTTAGTTAGCACTCCTTGCTTCTGCATATAAGTTATAAAAGAAATTTCCCATCCTTTCTCAAAATACTCTGACCTAGTCACACTTGACCAACTATAAGACACAATAAACTGAATGCTTTTTCAGTAATAATGCCTTTTATTACTGGGAAAATTAGAATGCCCTATATTTGTAGAGTATCTCATGGTACTATTCACATACATTATGTAAACTGATTCTCAGCATATGCTTGCCTAACAGTTCCTCATTTTAGGTGAGGAGACGATCAGAAAGTGGCATAAGGGCTGAGGGCAAGGCTTAATGACTAAGGCTGCCCAGCCTAGCAAGAAAAAAACCCTCGAAGTTCAGAAAATGGAATGAGCTGGACTATATCAGAAAAAGGCAGCCAAAATGGGATTCGAATTCAGGTTTGGACTCTTGATGAATGTACTTCCCACCGCTCCAACATTTCCCTTTGAAGTTCATAGTCATGAAATGCCTTATGAAAATAGGTAAACAAATGGGGAGGAAAAAAATAAGGAGATAAAATACAAACTCACTTATTCATTTCCCATAATATATTATGTACTTGGTTATCCAGCATAATAACTAACCTGTAATTTAGCACAGAAAATTTGAAAACTGCCACCAACCCCAAAGTAATAATCTCAGAGAGGTCTAATTTATGATTACAGTTGCAAAAATGCAACATGGCAGTGAAAGAATTAGCAATAATATCCTAAGTAACACAAAGTGTTAGTGTTTCCCCATGAACAAGTGATAATCTTGTAAAGAAAGTGTGGTAGTAAATTTTGTCGTGGGCAATAGAAGGCGAAAGAGGTGGATCACCAAAATTTCCCTATGGTTCCACTCTGAAAACCAATAAAAATTGCTAAATAATTCCAACAGAGTCTAGCATTAAAGAATACCAAACCTAGTAGCTATCTTACATTTTATATGCGTATATATACATATATATATAAATGTAGATATATATACACATATATACACACACACATATTGTTAAATATACATATTTTAAATACTAGAATCTCCTCCCCCACCTCCACTCTGCCACCAAAGACAGTAAGTTGTTCATACCAGAAAAAGCATGAGATGAAAGTGATTAAGGTTGCAGCACATTCAATTTCCTGTCATAGTCACTCCAGAGCATGACCTTACTGAAAGAAATATGGATAGAATCCCTCCCACATACTGAATTATTTTTCTTTTTCCCTTTTAGAGACAAGTAGATGACTGAATGATTTACATAAATTAGTGTTCAAATTATGAGAAGCCACAATGCACATAACATTAAATTTGATAGGGAACATAATTGTATTAAAAAAAAAAACTAACAAATATAAACACAAGTTTGTGACAAAGCAGCAATTTAAATATTAAGTCTTATAAATAAAGATCTTATACTCTACCTTCATTGAAATCAAGAGAAAATATAAAGATGCATTCTAGAATAATTTTCAAGTTATTTTCAAACTCTGTCCTTAAATGTCAGAGTTCTACAAATAAGGGAACTGGATTTGGACATTAATATATGTTTTAATTGTATAAGTGATCTCGTTTCAAAGTGTTCAACAGCTTGTTTCATTGAACTAAATACACTTAAGACAAGGAAATGGTATAAATTTATACCATAAAATAAGTACACAACAACAAAATACTACATGTACCTTTTCTATATACTGGGGTCCTCCATCAGAATTTAATTTGCAAAAAGTATTTTTTTTAGAAGTATTCTATTTACAAAGTTCAGAACTTACTGTTCTATGTCAAATTAGTCAGGAATATATTCGTAGCACCGTACTAACAAACAAAGCTAGAGGAATATACTATACCATTTAAGAAAATAATTTACAAATAATGTGATTTATGCGCTGCTTAAAGTATAACTGTTGTGATTTCGGAAATGTTATGTGAATAAGAATTCCTTCTCCCACCTTTCTGGGTAGCCATGAAATTACAGTATCTCAATAAATGTTTCTACATCAGAACAATGCCAATAGATCTTTTAAATTATGAAACCAAATATATAATAATCACTGAGTTATACTGTTAAATATACACATTAGTATCACTTTGTTAACTAAAAAAAGTACGCCAGCTCTGTTGGCATCAGAATACAATAGATATAAAAAGTATACAGGCCTAGATTTGAACTTATTCCTAAATGTAAAACCTGAAACTGAATGACAATTAAAGCAATAAGTAATTTGAACAAAAAATGTGAATGAGTTGGATACCAGGAGCAAATAACATGATGAGATAGAATTGGAGCCCATAATATACACACACATAAAAAAAGACTTAACAGAATTTAAAAAAAAATTACTCTTCTAGATAGAGAATTACCATTCATCTTAGAAAGCTTACACACAATGCCTCAGAAGAAAGGGAGAAAAAAAAATCTTACTCTTTGTATAAAACAAGGTTTTATTTTTAGCTTCTTTTTTAAAAATTTATTCTGGTAATATACTGTTTGAATTTCTACAAATAAATGTCAAACAGAAAAGAAATATTAAGTTAATTAGGGTTAGAAAAGCACAACAGTAGTGATCAAATGTTCTGGCAATGACAGAACATAAGATGGTGAGAAATCACAGGAATTTAACCTTTGACCTCACCATCCTATGTACTGTTTATATAATATAGGCTTACAGGTTCTAGCAAACATTTCAACATTTTAGCAAATAAATTCAACTTCCTGTACAAACCCAGTTAAATTCAAATGTTTTTAATTGTAATGTTTAAAGATAAAGAGTAATTGGTTCTTACCTCTGGTCCTGATGCATGTGACAAGTCTCACTGGCATACTTGCTGCCTAAGCAACTACAAAGATTAGGTTAGCAGCCATTTTGAGACAGCTGCACAGTCTCAGTTGCACGAAAGTGTAATTAAGATGGCTGCAATGTGCACTCAAGAACTCAGAGTGAAAACTCAGCCATGTATCAAAAAAGCCCCTCCCACTTTGTCAGCCTGCAGGAAACTGAACAAAGACAACAGCTAATGCATATACTGCAACAAACAATGCAGCTACTCAGGAAACAGATTAAAAGGAAATAGAAGGCAGCAAGCCAGTTTTGCAACAAAATGCTTGTGAATCCGGATTTGCAATACAGACTTTGGGCACATCCAGATCCCAAACAACTTAAAAGTCCATGCCACATATTAGCAGTAACAGAGATAGAGCCAAATCACACAAAGCGAACATCAGGGAATTCGCCTGAAAGAAAGCCTCCATTTCAGTCCAGAAAAAAAAAACCTGCTCAAGGTCTTGTTTTTTTTTTTTCTTTCTTGCCTTTTTTTCTTTTAACTTTTATACTACACGTTTATTATGAAAAGGGTTTCAATTTATCATTTCTGGAAAATTAAGTTGTTTAATCCTGATAATCATTTGATCAAGTTAATTTCAATGTATAGAAATCTAATTAAAAACCTCCCCACAGAATGTAAGCTTCAAAATGTTCAAATCTAGCAGAATTGTTAAAGCTTACAATCAAATTTTTGAATTTTGACAAATTATATTTCATGCTCTACCTCAGACCCCAACATTTTAATACTAGTGAAAAGCAATGTAGACACTCTGGGAGGGGGAGGGGGAATAGGGAGTAAAAAAGGATGGAAACCCAGTCTGAAAGTCAGTATATTAACAAGACAAATTTGACAGCATTCTCAACAAATTTGTCTTGGTAGTAAGATAGCCATCAAGAAATGAAAAGGCCAAATGCACAGAAGAGAACCTATTTGCTTGACAGTTCCCACCAGCTATGTAATTCATGTTCTTTCCCTTTTCTTTGGCCTACCTTCCTAAAATTTAGCTATCATGGGTTTTCTCCATCCAACACTAAATTATTTGTTGGAACTTTTTTAATGGGGTAGGAGTAGCTAAAAGGAGACTGGCTCCCATGATATATCATTCAAAATGTGTGTTGGAGCACGTGAGTTTCATCATTTCATTCTATTTCTATATATATATACATATATATTTGAAATTTTCCATAGTAAAAATTTTTTAATTTTTTAATTAAAAAAGGTCCTCATTCATTTTCCATGAGGCAAACTGGATAATGTATGCAAAAAGTGTGCTAAGTACCAGAAAAAAATAATTATACTTGATGTAAGACTCAATTCTTCAAAATTATAACTCATTCTGAGGATAGCTCAAGCAATATATTCATTAAAAGGTGTTGGTAAACTGGGAAAGACTGGAACCAATAAATATTACTGTAGCACTGAAATGTAAGTTTAACTGGGGGATGGGTATTGCAAACACCCAAAATATTTAGAGCTACCTTAAGGTTTATATAGACTATCTCAATTAATTCTCACACTAACTCTAACAGCAGGTTTTGACATCTTTTATTGTGATAAGCAGGATCAGGCTTGAAAGTAAGTAACGTCACAAAACTTATAAAAGCTGAAATTTAATCCAAACTACACTCAGAACCAGCCCATTCGATTTCATCTACCCCTTCATATGATGATTCTTTCTCTTTCAGGTGAAAATAGGAAAGGAAAATGGTAGGCTGTTGTTTGGATAACACATGCCTCTGCCTGTATCTTTGACTCTCTGTCCCAAAGAAACTATTCTACTTCACCTGATAAATCCTATCCAGGATTCAGCATAAATTACCTTATCACTGACAATCCTCTCCTTATTCTACCATCCACCTAGCCAGGCATAATTGCTCTCTCAAGATCTCTTATTCATACTTTTATTTTACCGTACTTGTCACATTTCATTACTTGTATCTTTATATAAGTAAACATACAAGGACAGAAATCACATTTTATTTTCTATTCCAATTCCATTTTCTATTTATAGTGTGAAACAGTATTCACTCAATAAATGGCAAATTGAAATTAATTCCAAGTGTTTTGCTTCTACCACAAAAATCTAAGAAAATTCTACACCTATAAGGATTTTGACTTTTAGGACCTATGTTCTTATTTTCTAGGAAGAGGAAATCAACTAGGTTTTTACTCTTGGCCTAAAAGCCTCTGCAGTTCAGAATGCAGTATGAGAAAAATACCTTTTGTAAAGCACTTTCCAGTTTTTAGTACTTCACAACTACTACACAGGAGCTACTATGTGCATGAGGAATAGCTGACCCCTGACGTCTATGGAAAACTATAGAATGTTAAGTGAATTATTTACTTTTAAATTCTATTACTATTTCTCAGTAGAATACAGCTTGACTATATAATGTCACAGATTATCTTATAAAAACTTTTACATAGAATCATTTTCCATTTTCAAAACACACATTTGGAAAGAATTTCTAATGTTAGGTAAACATTTCTATGACTAATATTTCATCTCTTCATAATTAAAAACTAGCACATTTCATAATCAATTTTTCATTTCACTCTTACAATACTACGTAAAGCAAGATGGCTACAATCTAAATTTTTTTTTTTTGGTGGTACAGAGTTTGAACTCAGAGCCTCATGCTTGCTAGGTAGGCGTTCTACCATCTGAGTCACTCCACCAGCCATTTTTTTATGTTGAGTATTTTCAAGATAAGATCTCAAGAACTATTTGCCTGGGCTGGCCTCAAATGGAGATCCTCCTGATCTCTGCCTCCCAAGTAGCTAGGATTACAGGCATGAGCCTCTAGCACCAGACCACAATCTCTAATTTTTATGTACGGAGAATATAATCATTTGCCAGGAGTAGTAATAAGAAGGGCGGGGGGAAAAATCACTGGAACACAATTACTCTGGTCAACTACTGTAATTTTTTTGCATGTCACACAATTGGAAAACTTTGATATGCAAATTATTGAAAATTCCAAAGAACCTAAAAAAAAGTTTCAGTGTATTTGGTAGAAAATAAATACATTTTAATTGATTGAGTTAGGAGACTTAATTACACAAGTTATTATTATCATCATTATTCATATTAAAAAGAAAAAGGAATATAGAAGGATTGTATGAATTGAAAATATATCATTTCACATCTCACATCACTCCCTCAAGTCCCACAAAAATTTTAGAAAACTGTTGCATTTTGGTGGTGCTGGGGATCAAACCCAGGACCTTGCACATACTAGGCTCTAAAACAGACCTACACCCTAAGCCTAATAAAGGTATGTTTTAATATATGTTAAGTCCTTAACAACAGTGGAAAGTAAGTAAGACCAATGATAACTAATTCAGCAATCCCCAAAACATCATATTCCAAGCCATAGTGGTCACAAGTCCAAAACGAATCTCATTTACATGACCAAAACAATAATAATAGTAGTAGAAAGTTCAAGGCTCCAGTCACTAAGCTGCTGCTGCAAGGACTCAGCAATCTCCCCTTAGAGCACCCTTGCTTCCCAACAACTCCCTTTCCCCCCCTACTTTTTCTCCCACCACAGGCCATTTCCACAGGGAAAAGAATCATATTGCATGTTATTAGGACTATGTTATTGCACTATTAGAACCTCCAGCCTTCTGCACCCTTTGCAATGAAAGTAAGGATGATGACCTGCTTCCAGCTGGCACTGAGGATAATAACCATATAAAAATTCAACAGAGAAATGGCAGGAAGATCCTTACTACTGTGTTAAGAGATTGCTGAAGATTATGATAAAAAGAAGCTAGTGAAGGTGTGTAATTTGCCTCCAATGGCACTATCATTGAGCACTCAGAATATGGAGAATTCAGCTAAGAATGACCAGCACAAAAATACATGCCAGTTCCAGACTGGACTAGCTAAGGAGAGTCAGCTGAAGGTTCATGGGTTCTAAGTGCTTGTAACTCACTGAAATTTAATGAAGATTTCATTGTAATGAGTAGAAATTTCCCTTCTGTCCTCTGTCACAATTTTAAAACCTCATGGTTTCTATAATGTAACTATTGGTGTCTATTTTTAACTTGGACTAGTGCAATGCTAAGCAATAAACTGAAAAGAGAAAAAAAAACCCTGCAATAAACTGAACCTGAGGTCTTGTGGGGAACTCCCAAAAGATGACCCACCCAGTTCATCCAATAGAAATGTTCAAAAGCTGAGTTTAATATATCCCCATCAACTTTTAATCTGCCACATCACATTATGCAGTCAGCCAAGATAGAGGAAGGGAACCAAGAAAAATGTCTGTCATGGAAGGCTGAAACCAAAAAAAGAAACAAATGCACAAAGCAATAGTTTATATGAAAAGAAGAAAACTTAAAAAAAAAAAAAAAAGATTGTGGGCTGGAGTGAATCAAGCAGTAGAGCACCTACCTAGCAGTGTAAGACCCTGAGTTCAAACCCCAATACCAAAAAAAAGAAAAGAAAGTTGCCATCTTGAGTCAATAGAACAGAATAGGCAAGGAATGGAAAACAGAAATTGACAGAGCATGATAAAAAAATGAAAAACTTTCTTTCAGTAGAACAACTAGATGATAAAGTTGAAATCTATCTACACAAAAGACAAAGTGTAATTAGAGGAAAAAGTTCAGGAGGGAGGGTGCATTCAAAAATTCAAATTGGGCCAGGCATAGTGGCATACAGCTATAGTCACAGCACCCAGATGATTTACGGCAAGAGAACTGTGAATTGGAGACCAGTGTGGGCTAACATAGCAAGACTGTCTCAGGAAAAATGACAGAATGGCAAAAGACATCACCAATGAAATCATTTAAGAAAACTTGCTTAGCATATGCAAGGCCCTGGGTATGATCCCCAGCACTGAAAAAGAAGGAAAAAGAAAATTTTTCAGAACTGAAGAGCAACTGTTGTCAGACCAAAAAAGCCCAGTGAATGCCAGCAAACAGTATGAACAGATCCAAACCAAGATATGTTACAATGAAATTTCAGAACACTAGAGACTTAATAACATATTCCATAAGCTTCTATTGATGAGGAAGTCAGAAATAAGAATGGCTTCAGATTTCTCAATAGGAATAAAAGAAGGAAAAAAACAATGAAGCAGTGCCTTTAAAATTCTAAAGGAAAATGATTTTCAACCTAGAATTCTATACCCAGCCAAACTATCGATCAAGCATTAAAAATATAGAGTATTTTTCAGGCATACATGGTCCTGAAATATACATATGCCTCCCATGCACCCATTCTCCAAAAGCTACTACAGCCAGAAGCCAGTGGCTCATACCTATAATCCTAGCTACTCAGGAGATCAGGAGGATTGCAGTTCAAGGCCAACGCAAGGAAACAGTTTGAGAGACCCCATTTGGAAAATACCCAACACAGGACAGGGTCTCTGCAGAGATTAAATCAATAAAAACACATGGCATATGAAAACAAAGGTCCTAGAAGAGAAATAAAGGAAATCCCCATGACGCTGAGTAAAATTCTAAGGATGAAAATTACATGCAAGGTACAAAGAACAGACAGGCTAAACTGGCAATGAGATAAAAAGAAACAGACCTGAATCAAGATCCTTACTGCTACTGTACCTGAAAGAAAAATGTGTCTTGTAAATAAACATAAAAAAATCCTTAGTGAAGAACTAGGACTGGTGGAGTAGCTCAAGTGGTAGAGCACCTAGCAGCCTGAAGCCCTGAGCTCTTACCCCAGTACTATCAAAAAAGAAAAAAAGAATGATGAACAAATATACAAAAATGGACTAGGGATGTGGTATGTAGCTCAGTGGAAGAGTGCTTGCCTAACATGTGTGAAACCCCATTTCAGAAAAAGGAAAAAAAAAAATACCAAATCATCTTAACTAATGTTATTACATGAAAGAAATTCATGGATGCAGGCATTCTGGCATAAAACTGCCATTACCCTCATGAGTCAACATCTGCCATATCTGTATCAAAGGAATGGATCAGGATTATCATGATTCTATTAGTGCAGAGCAGACAGTGTTGTAAAAGTAGTCTGCTAAACCCAAGATTAGTGAAATAAGAACTAAATAAACTAATTGTTATTATTTTATTTTAATGGTCATAAAAGAAAAACTCTCCTGTTTATCTTTAACTTATAATTTAAAATATACCTTATATAAACAGTAACTTAAAGGCTGGTGGAGTGGCTCAAGTGGTAGAGCACTTTCCCATAGGCCTGAGGCCCTGAGTTCAAATCTCAGTACCACCACAAAAAAAAAAAGTAATTCAAGTAATATTTTATTTAATACCCTCAGAATTCAGGGGGATTGAATATCCTTGTGAAAAAATTTAATATAGGAAATGAGCTAATAAACCACCAAAAACACTTTAAGAGTGGTTCTGTGGAAAACAATTAATATATTGATTGGTCTTATCTAGAAACTGCTCAGAAAAATGATTAAATATTGTATAAAGTATTATAACTATTTTTTATCAATCAACTTAGTTTCAATAAAAATGTTTTCTTCTTCCAATATGAAATTGGATGAATCAAATTTGTAACCATGACCACAGTAAAAATATAAAATTTAAAAACAAATTTCTTGTAATTAGGAATGACAGAGAACAAGGACTCCATTTCCAATGTAGAAATGATGCCTACTAAATCTTCACAGGAAACCAATTTAGTATCGCTTGTATATCTTATGGATTCCAATTTTAAAGAGAATAAAGAGTATAAATTCCTGACAGGCCAGAACACTGACAGATGTGAGAATCTCAAGAAATGCCCTACTGCAGATGAAAATACATGGAGATAAATCAGATGGCTCTTGGTTTCTAATCATGTATTTAATAAGTTAACAAGTGAATTATAACACTACAAAATATCCAGATAGACGGTAACTCTGAAGTTAACACTTCATTAGACTTGTGAAAATTAAATGGTCCAATAAAACATCAAAATAAAGACACAGAAATAGTAAATTAGTATGGCCAAATTCTGAGTTTGGTCCCAAGAAAGGGCTATAGAAGAAAAATGATGCTCTATTTTGTTTCAAAAAAATACAGTGTTTTAGAGAAACAGTCTATGTTGCCTCAGCTGGCCCAGGGCTCAAGTGATCTTCCCATCTCATCCTCCTGAGTAGTGAAAACTACAGGTCAATGTGTTACTACCACGTCCGACTTGCCTTAATTTGGATTGAGCATGTTTAGCAAGTTTTATTAACTGGAGGGAAAGGAAAGATTGAGGGGTGGGAGAAGTACATACTCCTGTGTGGAACTGTCTTCAAAATAAATTATTTCATCCCTAACTTTGGCAATGATATCTATCTGAAGAAATGTGACAAACCTTGCAGATAAAATTAATGTGGAAAAAATACCTGCCTTTTCACCATGAAGAGGTTTAATGTAAATTTAGTGACCTTAGAATAATCTTGTGGAGTTTTTTCCCCTTTAAATTCTCATTTGTTGGGGTTTTTTATTTTAAACTGGATTCCCTCACAAGATTTTGCAAATACACTACTTTTGTAAAGGCTAGTAGTCCTTACTACAGAGTGACATTATCAAACCTATTTTTCTAAATTATTTTAAATACACTTAAATTCAGCCACTGGAAATCAAGAATGTTGCTTCCTATAAATCTGCCTGCACTGCAAGACTCTTAAATTGCCTCTTAAAAAAATTTTTTTTGTCGTACTGGGATCTGAACTCAGGGCCTACACCTTAAGCCAGTCCACCAGCCCTTTTTTTGTGATGGGTTTTTTCAAGATAGGGTCTCACAAAGATCCTCCTGATCTTCGCCTTCTAAGTATCTAGGATTATAGCTATGAGCCACCAACACGTGGCTTTAAATATTTGTGAATGAATGATCACTAATTGATAGAAGCTAGAGAAGAGGAATACAAATGCTAAGCATTCTATATATGCAATTTCATTTAACCCTCCCAACAGGCACTAAGCCTATTTTAAAGGTACGGAATACTGCTGGGAAACACTAATAGTCCAGGTCCCAATACAAAACTACACTATTGTTATTTCCACTTCACTATATTACTAACTGGTTTTAAGAAAATCCTTTGCCTTTTGTTTTGTTCTTTTACCCTACATTTATTTTATCTTCCAACTTTTAAATCACTGATGCAGGAAGGAGAGCATCACACAAACTCTATACATAAATTATGTCATTCCATTTTTTCCTCAAAATTTTCTTATGTGTGTGTTTGTGTGTGTGTGTAGGGAGGCACCACCTCAAAGAGAGAGTGTATGTGTAGGCGCACACGCGTGGGTGGGTGTGGCTTGCCAGTGGCTCATGCCTAAAATCCTAGCTACTTTGGAGGCTGAGATTGGGAGGATCTCGGTTTGAAGCTAGCCTGGGCAAATGGTTCTCAGGACCCCCATTTCCAAAATAACCAGGGCAAAATGGACAGGAGGTGTGGTTCAAGTGGTAGAGCACCTGCTTTGGAAGTATGAAGCCCTGAGTTCAAATCCCCAGTCCCCAAAACAAAAAAGTGTGTGTGTTCACTCATTTTCTTAACTTTCCTCTACTTAAAATACTGAAGACTTTTTCAAAAGTTCATTTACTGTTTATAACTTTTTAACACCTTGAGGCACTCCACCAGTCCTTTTTTGTGATGAATTTTTTTTGAGATAGTGTCTCCCTATTTGCCCAGCAGGCTTCAAACTGTGATCTTCCTGATCTCTGCCTCCTAAGTAGTTAGAATTACAGGTGTGAGCCACCGGCACCCCTCTTGGTTGTTCATAATTTTTGACATGTAAACTGCTGATCAAATCTTTTGACAATTTACCAGTGAGTGCTTATCACCTAAGTATATATGTGTTTGAGTTCTGTTATCTGCGAATGAGTTAAGTGAAAAGAATTAAAATATCCTTTTTCTTTTTTTGCACCTCCACCTAAAAAAAAAAGAGGAATTCTATTTTCAATGAGCAAATATTTATTGATATTAAGACAGGCACGATGGAAAGTAATTTTATACCAATAGTACTGATTATATGCAGAATTAGAATTTATCTTTAAAATATGACACTTATCAAATAAATCAATAAAATATGATTCATAACCCCAGAAAGTTGCTAAAGTCCCACACAAGTAACTATAAACATAAAAGTAGAAAGGAACAAATGCCTTTAAAAGAGATACCAATGCAAACAAAGAAAGTTGGAGACCTTCCAATTGAGAATAACTTCCTTTATTAGGTATATGTATAAGTACTACAGCAGCAATGACTATTTATAAAAATCAAGGATTTGTATCAGTGTTATTTACAATTCTCATAATGTCCTACCTTTTCTTCCACCTTTCAGATTTTGAACATGCTATACAGTCACTTTACCAATGATATCCTAATTCAACTCATAAAATACAACTCCTCTGAGAATTTTTTGATTCCTCCTTCAATGGAGTCCCACTTTCTGTGCCCTATAAAACTAATTGTTGTACTTATCATATTCTACAGAAAGCTTCCTTTAATTATTTACTTACTAACCAAGTAAGTTTTGCCTACATGCAGAAAATTTTGACAATCTTTTTTACTTCTGTGTATTACAACATCCTTTTTCAAAAAATCACATTTCCCATCTTGAAAATGTATATTTTATATACATAGGTGAAAACTGATCATCTGAATAAAATACAAACATACACTCAATTTTTGTGTTTAAAATAAATAATTCAGACCACTGTCACTCAATTTGTCTTCAGTACTTCTGGAGTGAGGCCAGAGCAAATTGTTCAAAGACCCTATCTCAAAAATCACAAAAGGGCTGGTGGAGTGGCTCAAGGTGTAGGCCCTGAGTTCAAACGCCAGTATCAATAAATAAATAAATATTAAGCATGCTAGCTTACAAGATTCAAATATATTACACTGACTTGAAAATTACAACTTCCAAATCCTTGAACTAAGGGTTTAGCTCAGTGGTACAAAGTACGTACTTAGCATGCACAAGGTCTGGATTCAATTCCCACCACCAAAAACAAGTAATTCCAATTCTTGCAAAACTAACTGATCATGATTTAATATTTTCAAAAGCAAACAGAGGAAAGAAGTCTATCAAATAACATAAATATTTATAATACCTGGGATCTCAGCCAGAAATCATGAACAGAAAGCCCCAAAAAAGACCATATTTTAAAGATAAATTCTAATTCAAAGGAAGACACAGTATTGTATTATAACTAGACCTAACTTTCAAAATAAAGAACCAGTTTTCAGTATTGAATTATGAATTACTTTGACATATTTCTATGGTTTCTTTACGTAGCAATGCTAATTGTTCACTAATCGTCATTTTTCTTTCCGCTATGAAACTCTCTAATTTAAGCTGAGCACAGAGTATCCAATTAGACTACACACATTTCCCAGCCTTTCTTTCTCAGCTAAATATGCCCCAATGACTGAATTATCAGACATAAAACCTGAGTCGAACACTTCCATATCATGCTCTTGAAAAAGTGTGCACTCCCATTTAGCCTTTCTCCCTTGCCACTGACTAATTCAAGTGTAGAATAAGCATGTTAGACCTAAAAACAGAAGCCATATGGTTAAGCCAAGTCCATCTTAAATCCTCAACAATCTTACTCTGTATTTATGAGAGAAATAAATGTTTATGATGGGCAGGATGGTGCTTCCCTACATTCAAGAGTGATTTGGGAGGCTGAGGCAGGACGAGCCCAAGTTCAAGGTCAGCCTAGGCTATACAAGCTAGACCCTGTTCAAAATACCAAGGGCTGGGGGTGCAAGTTTTAGAGCATGCTCAAGGCCCTGGCTTAGAAACCCAGCACAACAAAAAAAAAAAAAGAAAGAAAGAAAAAGAAACATTTGTCATCTTTAAACAATTGTAATAGTCTCTTACAGCAGCTAGGCCTTGAACCCAATACACTTCTGACAACAATAACCACCATTAAGTGACAGAAATTCAAAGTGGCTCTCCTAAAACTGGTGAAGTGGCTCAAGTGGTAGAGCATGTGCCTAGCAAGTGTAAGGCCCTGAGTTCAAACCCCAGTACTACCAAAACACACATACATACACAAAGTGGCCCTCTTTTTCCCTTCCATGCCTTTCCCCACTTCTCCTTTTCTTAAGACATTCTACCGAGTTAAGGGTGAAAGCAAAGAACTTCTAAGGTGCCAAACCATAGTTGGCAATGAGGGGCAGCATTCAAAATGTTCATTATTGTTCCATCAAACTCTTCATAGTTCTCAAAACAAACTCCCTTTACATCTTCTAGGTTTACATTTCTACAAAACAGAAGACATTATCACTAAGAACTACTGACCTAAAGAGAGATCCTTTTAAGGCTTTTATAGTTCTAAGAATCACTATTCTAACATAAAAGTAAACTTTTGTATTAGAATATAAAAGTACTATGGTGTGATAAACATGTAGTTACCAGGTACTCTTCAAGACAAGAGCTGCCCAAAGTAGTCAGACTATACAAATGGGAAAGGACCATACAGTACACTATTAAAAGGGATCTACAGCTAGTTATTCCAGTTATTAAATGAAAATAATGTAAAACATTACAATGTTCAGAGCAACAAAACCACGCAGACATAAAGAGTCAGGTGTGATAATGACTACCTGTATTCCCAGCATTTCAGAGACTGAGGCAGGAGGATCAGCCTCCGCTACATAATAAGATTCTGTCTCAAAAAAATAAAGAAAAGCTGCGAACCTCAATAAATGAATACTTCTGATGGCAAAGTTAGTAAGTCATCTTCATTTCCCAAGCTTTCATGTTTACATAGGTACAATTATAAGGATTCTCAGGAATCTGTCTGTACCCTTGGGCCTCCCTTTTTTTTTTTGGAAAGATGACCAATGATATGCCTGAGTCGTTCTCTTAAATACTCAAAAATCCAAAGGATCAAAATTCAAACTGAAAAAAATACAAGCAATAGTAGCCCTGGCCCACCCTTTTAAAAAAACTGAAAATGCTCACCCTCTCTGTCTTCTATACAAAGTGCTTTCCACCACACAAAGCTCATTTTCTAGAATTCACTTCTCTGTTCTCAACAAAGTAAAATGCCAGAAGAAACCTCTGGTTTACTCTGTGGACTGCAAAAAAATCTGAGAACGCACACTACAAAGTGATTTTTAAACAGTGTTGGGCTCTCTGATAAAACATAAGGGCGAATGGGCAAGAACTTTGAAAGCGAAGCTCCCTGATATCTAGGTCATTTGTAAGTACTCTAGGAAAGAGAAAAGAACTATGGCTTCCCAGAGCTAACTAATGATATTTTAGCAATCTTCTGTTTAAATAATGCTAAAGCATCACCTAGTTTTTATTTATGATTTGCCTACAACTGTTAGGAACTCAAAGGCCTTCAAATTGTGTCTTCATGTGACTTTCTTAACTACGTTTGCCAATGTACGTGTTTTCCATAGGCCTTGAAACTGAAAGAAAAAATCATAAATATCTCTTAAATTTGCCTTTGTCTTCTCAAGTAGGTTAAGTGTAACTAAACATTCTCTATGATTCAGAATCACTAATAAGATCAGCAGAATAACTAATAAGATAAGGAACATGCTATAATGCTAATTCAGCTCTAGAAAGGCAGATTCCCAAGTAGCCTCATAACTAAGTTTAAAACTCTTGTTTCTTCCCTCCTTCACTATCTAGAAGCTAATCATTTCTTGGCCTACTCATATGCATTGCTCTAATAGAACTTCTATCCCTAATTTGCTACTTCTCATCTGTTATAGGTATGAGAAATGAAATACTCTAACTCACAAGAACTTGGAAAAGTTCTCAACTAAGGCCAAAGGTAACTGAAAAAATAAAATAAAAAATATTAGATATTAAAAATACAAAATATAATATGTAGCATAAAAATATAAAATGTAAAAAAGTAAAAGTAAAATTTTTGTAAGATTTGCTTGGAAAAGACCCCAACACAGGAATTTCTCATTAAAAAGGATAAAACACTAAAGAAAAGCTAGTATCTTAACATTTGCTATTTCCTGGATTCATTTTCATTAAGACAATAATATTTTCTTATTTAAGTTCTACCTGGAGTAGAACTTTTGGAGTTTTGTTTTATTGAGGGACTGGAGTTTGAATGCAGGGCTTCGCACTTATAAAGCAGCTCTACCACTTGAGCCACACCTCCAGTCCATTTTGCTCTGGTTATTTTTGGAGATGGGGGGGGGGTCTCAAGAGCTATCTCAACCTCCCAAGTAGCTAGGATTACAGGCATGAGACAGGAGCACCTGGCTAAATTCTGTATTTATTTCCTTGTTTTCATGCCTCCACCGACTTTCAAGTTTAACTAATTTAACTGAAATGATATTTTGGCAATAACCTGACTCTCTTCATTATGAAAGAGATAAAAAGTATAATTACTAGAATATATTACTATTAATCAGTAATAACATCTGTTACTCCAATCAACAAAAAAGAGATTTAATAGAGTGAACTTATAATTATTCTTACAAGAATATATAGCAATTTAATGCTATTCAGGAAAATTACTTTTATCTTTATTATGAGGTTAGGCTTCATCCTGGCCAAAAAACGAGTTAGGCAACTTCTCAAAATTCCTCCTTTTAAAAAAAGTCTAGTGCTGGTGGTGTGGTTCAAGTAGGAGAGCACTTGACTAGCAATTGAGGCCCTGAGTTCAAATCACAATACTGCCCGAGGGGAGTATAAAAAAGAAAAATAAAGTGCACCCAAATGATCAGCACAGAAAGAAAAGCATAAGTCAATGCCTTCTTACAAGAGATAATAATATACAGCCACTTTCAAATGCTTAAAAAGAACTGATAATTTGGGATAGTTTCACAATACAGTATCTGCAATCATTTTTAAAATACGTTTTTGAATAACAGTGAAATGGGAAAATAGCCATAATATTAAGTTAAAAGAGCAAGAATTAAGCTTAGGATGTATAGCTTAGTGGTAGAAGGTGTGCTTAGCATGTTCACCGCCATGTTCAATCTGCTAATGAGAAACTAACTAATAAACATTTATGGATTCATCAACCCATGAAAAAAGTGAAGCTACAAAAAAATCACCAGAATATTTAGTGCTTATTTGCAAATGTGACTAATTTTCAGTATTTTCCAAATGTCCTATATGTTTAAGGTATTTAAATTACTTACATGCCCAAATAATTTAGAGAAAAAATACAATCTTAATGGCTTGGGCTTAATCATTCAAACCTGTTTTTCTAAATTAAATTTTCTGTATAAAATTTACACACATACAAAGATTTTAAATAACTTCACTAACTTAAAAGTCATTCCTTGAGTGGCTTAGTCCTAGTATTTACATATGCTGCATGTGCCAGTATTTTATAGCATCAGGGACTTAGGGGTGTGATGCAAGTGGTAGAACATCTGCCTAGCAAGCATGAGGGCCTGAGTTCAAACTCCAGCACTGCCGATAAAAAGTAACATTTCTTTTGAATCAGGTGCCAGTGGCTCTCTTATCCTAGCTCCTTGGGAGGCTGAGATCAAGAAGACCCAGGTTTGACACGAGCCCAGGCAAATTGTTTGTAAGACCCCACCCAATCTCTGAAATAACCAGACTGAAAATGGACTGGGGGTGTGGCTCAAGCTGTAGTGTCTGCTTTGCAAGTGTGAAGCCCCTTTTCCAAACCCCAGTCCCACAAAAAAAAAATAATTTTTGTAGTATCATAATCTCTGAAGTAAAATTTCAAAATCTGCTTTTGACAAGCCTACCAAAGAATAAATCACTGATGTTCAATTTGTTAATCTTAGTAATTTGCCTAAGAAACACAACAGCAAAATTTTCCTATCAATATTTACTCTGCATGTTCTTCAAACACCTCTTATGACTTCAATATTAACACATGTCTCAGTCATCGGTACATTCATAGGAAAACATAAATACAAAGACCAAAGTAATAGCATGCAAGTATGGGTCAGGGTTAACTACCTCAGAAGCATAAGAGGGTCAAGAAGTCACAACTGCCTATATTTTGTGTAGAAGACACAGAGATCCAGGAATTACATTTGGTCAAATTATGATTCTGTTGAGAAAAAAAGGAGACTCTTTCTCATCACTCCATCCTACCTCATGTGATGTCATTTAAAAATCCACCAACCAAACCTTTCAATTACATCTAGTTAATGCTTAATAAGAATATTTAATTTAGGTAATAAAAGATCCCCCAAACTTCATTTGACAGTAACTGACTCAAACTGAAGAGTTACATAATCAACCAAGAAATCCACTGATGTATATATGAACCTCAGATGAAGTTTATGAAACCATTTACAAGTTTCCATTCCTGCAAGAAACAATTTGTACAATGGGAGAATATCAAATCTTACATACCTTCCCCCAGGTACATTACATAACATTTAAATATAGTGACATTACCATTTTAATCTAAAATAATCAGTAGCATACTGATAACTACCTTCAAGAAATTAAAAGGAGGACACTAAGAATTTTTTTTTAAAAAGCCTAACTGTAGTTTATACACATGTATAATATAGTGCTGATATTTTTATAAATCAACCACTTTTTACTGATGGGTCATTTGAGTTCTTCACAAAGGCCTCAGTATCACCGGGAATTCTCTGTAAAATTCTTCTCAGAAAAAATAATTACTAGGAAAACTATTCCAGCTTCGATAGCATGCCACACAAAAAAGCTGAGCAAAACGGGCTGATTAATTTTAAGGGTGACAAATTCACCGCAGCAGTGATGGACAAAGGACCAGAGGCACTGAAAAGATGGGAAAGACGAATGCTCAGCATACACACTGGTGAAAATCAAAACTTCATGGACTTGGAACCAAAATTCAAAGGAAAATACCTGAGGAAACTGAGGTGTGACTTCAAGCCATCCTGTATGTTAACATGGGGTCACATTAAAATATTCATGCGGGACAGAAACACAGAACACACCTGAGGGAGCTGAGACTTGACTTTCAGTTACCTTGCCCATTTTCACTATCCCTCACACCCCCCAAATAGTTCCAAAACGAGAACTGCCTGTTTTGTAAATGTCCCACACATCCATGACAGAGCTGGCAATAACGGGGTTAAAGTGTCACCTGCACAATGCAGCTGGCAGAAATGCACTTCCCCCGAAACACCGGCCCCGCCCCCCGACGCACGCGAACCCCGCAATACCTAGCAGCGAAATTACAAACCAAGAACCACAAGAGGCAAATTTTCACACAAAATTAAATCGCCAGCTTCTGAGACAACCAGAGAAATAAAGAGCTCCAGGTCGGTCTCAGAGCGCGGCGGGAGAAACGGCCTCCTTGACCGACGTGGGAAGGGAAACCCCTCGAGCACAAGGCAAATCCAATCTAGAACCCAAATGGCGTCCGACGAGAACGTTCCATCGGAAGGTGGAGACTGCGCGTGCGCAGCCACCGCCCCGCCGGCTGCACAACTGCAGCGCCAGCCCAGCCCCGCGGGGTCACGTGCTCCCATGCAGCGCCCGCCCGCAGCGCCGCAACCGCGCAGGCGCACACGCAACTCCCGCAGCCGCCATAATGCGGTCTTGACTGTTCCGAAATACAATAGTAATTTCAGAAAAAAAATGTGATTACAACAGCCCCTGGGATTCACGTCTACCTTTGGGGGCGGGAGAGGAGGAAGAGGGAACAGTGTTCCTTCTTACACAGCCGTCCCGCGCCGCCGGCCCCAACGCTGCCGCCTCCGGCTCGCGCGCTTCAGTCGCCGCGCCGCCGCTGCCACTGCCGCCGCCTCCGCAGATTCAAAAACAAACCCGCTGCTCCCTTGCACGCGCCGGGGCCGTTATGCAAATTAAGGTGGGCGGAGCTTCGTGGGCGTACTATATACCCCGCCCACTATGCTATCAGCCAATAAGCGCACGGACTGGCCGATCCCCATGCAAATGTTCCGGTTTTTTATTTGAATGAGGCGCTTTGGCCACGCCTCCCGCCGCGGGAAGGAGACCCAAGTCTGAGGTGGTGGCGCTGCGCGCTCAGGCGCTGCTTCTTGGAGAGGTGTTTTTTGCCCGCGAGGTGTTTTGGGGAGGATGTCCCTCGTGAGGAGCACTTGGTGAGCGCCCTCTGTGAGACGCGAAGGCAAGGCAGGAGGTGAGACTTGAAAAAGTGGAGGCCGTTTCCAAAAAAAAAAAAGAAACAAAAAACAGCGCGTGAAGTATGGTGACTTGTTCATCATTCATTTCTATTTTTCTTACTTTTTTTCTTTTTTTTTTTTTTGTTTTTGTTTTTGTTGTAAGACAGGGTCTCGCTATGGAGTCCAGGCTGACCTCGAACTCGCGATCAATGAGCCTCAGCCTCCCAAGTGCTGGGATGGCAGCTGGCGTCTGCTTCACCATTTTTAAATTCGCCAACTTTCTGTGAACTGAGTTAAGGGGCCCTGGGTTCGAACCCTAGTACCACCAAAATAAATACACACACACACACACACACACACACACACACATACACACACACATATATATCAGAAAAGGTCTTATTTCAAGTGTTTCTGTGAAGCAAGTTCTGCTGCACCTCAGGAACCTCAGTTTTCTCATCTGTGAAATGGTGGTATTACCTGTAGTTCACGAAATTCCAAGTATAAATGTGCCTTGCAAACCAGATACACTCCCTTTAAGTTTTTCTGGCAGTACTGGGATTTGAACTCAGGGCCTTGCACTGTCGATGAACCATGATGTCAACCAAAGACTCAAAATTCTTAGGTCTTAAGGTTTTGATCGTTTTTCAATGTAATTTCTACCATAAATTCACTTGTTTGCTCGATATGTATTTAGTTTTGGAGAAGTGCCTGGCTCAAGAAAAAATACACTCTGATGGGCTCAAGTGGTGAGTTCGAACCTTAGTACTGCCAAAATATATATACATACCCCGAACAGGGTATGGTGGTACATGCCTATAATCAACACCTACTCAGGAGGTGGAGATTGGAAGGATCTCATTTCAAGGCCAGCCCCAGCAAAAAGTTAGCAAGATCCCATCTAAACAAACAAGCTTGGTGTGGCAGTTTGCTGCTGCATTCCCAGTCACATGGAAGGCTTAAGAAAGAGGACTTTGGACTGAGACCAGCTGCAGGCAAACACACATGACCCTACGTGAAAAACAAGCAACAAAGGGCTCAGGAGGCAGGTACCAGTGACTCACACCTGTAATCCCTAGCTACTCAGGAGGCAAAGATCAGGAGGATAGAGGTGCAAGCCAGCCCACTCCTGACAAGTAGTCTGCAAGATTCTATCTTGAAAGAACCCTTCACAAAGAGGGGAGGGGGCCTGGTGGGGTGGCTCAAGATATGGGCCCTAAATTCAAGCTCCAGTACCACCAAAAAGAAAGAAAGGGAGGGAGGGAGGGAGGGAAAATAAAGAAAGAAAGAAAAGGACTGGGGGCAGTGCACAACTGGTAGAGTGCCTGCATAGGAAGAATGAGGCCCTGTGTTCAATCTGGAGTAGAGCACCCCCCCCAAAAAAAAAAAAATAAAGACTTGACTTTAAGCTGGGTGCTGAGAGCTCATGCTTGTAATCCTAACTACTTGGGAGGCTGAGAGCAGGAGGATAACAGTTTGAGGGCAGCCCAAGCAAATAGTTCAAGAGACCAACCCCCCACCCCCATCTCCAAAATAACCAGAACAAAATGGTCTGGAGTTGTGGCTCAAGTGGTAGAGTGCCTACATTGCAAGTGTGAAGCCCTGAGTTCAAACCCTAGTACCACCAAAAAAAACAAAAACAAAAAGCTCGACTTCAACTACTGGGTAGTGTGGTATTCAAAGTGTGGAGCCAGGCATGGCCCAGTCAAAATGGAAGCAGGTTTGAAGAGTTCCCACTCCCATATACACACTTTGTCCAGTGTTAATCCTTTAGCTGTAGAATTGTAGGAGGTCCTGAAGTTCTTCAGCTGGGGACTGAGGCAGATGGGGTAGTAGGACACATATTCAGGAATGAGACAGCTACTTTCCAGTCAGTACCAAAGATTTCAATATTTTAATCACCATTATGGTCTTATTGTTAAATCAGGGTGAATATCATTGTTGTTCCAGAAAAGTAAAGAAAAAGAGGAAGAAGAGCAGGAGGAAGAAGAGAACTAAACTAATATTTCAACAAATTTCAATTGTAGCAATTAAACAAGGAAAACAACTCAACAAAAACAACGTAACTCAAAAAAGAAACAGCTCAAGAGAAAACTGCTTCCTAAATGTAGCCATGCAACATTTCTGTCAACAGGTTGTCAAATAAATGACACTGAGTTCTAGAATTTTGTCTTCATGAAATTATTTCATGACTATTAAATTTAAGAACTTTTTCAGTTGTATTTAAGTAATTTTCATTTTGCTGGGTGCCATTGGCTCACACCTATAATCCTAGCTACTCAGGAGGCAGAGATCAGGAGGATAGAGGTTTAAAGCCAGCCTGGGCAAATAGGTTTTTGAGACCCTATCTTGAAAAAACCCATTACCTGAAAAAAAAAAAAAAAAAAAACGTGCTGGTGAAAAGGCTCAAGTAGTAGAGTACCTGCCTAGCACATGTAAGGCCTGAGTTCAAACCCTAGTACCTCCATAAATAAATAATTTTCATTTTGAAGTTTAATATTAGGCTGGTGGTGTGGCCCGAGTGGTAGAGCACCTACCTAACAAGCCTGAGGTTCTATGTTCAAACACAGGACCTCAAAAAAAAAGAGAGAGAGAAAAAAATTAATTTATATTTACTATATAAATTTATATATGCTATATGATTTATTATAACTGAATAATTTAAGAGAAAAACAAGTTTTGTAAAATACACACAATTTAAATTGTGATTTTTATTAACATATTAATTGTGCAAAACAATAATGGGTTTCATTGTGGCACTGTCATACAAACATATAATGTACTTTGATTGTATTCGCCCTGTTTTACCCTCGCTCAGTCCTCCCCACTCCTCCTGATTCCCTTCCCCAGTAGTCTCACTTTTACTTTCATGTCTTTTTCTTCCTTTGTTCTTTCTTTTGTTCAGATTCCACATACGAAAGAAAACATATTTGTCTTTCTGATTCTGATTTATTTCGCTTAACTTGCTCATCTCCAATTCCATCCATTTTCCCATAAATGACAGGTTTTATTCTTGTTTATGACTGAATAATATACTCTACTATGCATGTATGTGTCCACTCATCCATTGATGGGCACCTAGGCTGATTCCACAACTTGGCTACTGTGAATAGTGCCACAATAAACATGGGTACATAGGTGTCACTATTGTGTGCTTTGATTCCTTTGGGTATATATACCCAAGAGTGGTATAGCTAAATCATATGGTAGTTCTATTTTTAGCTATTTGAAGACCCTCCATACTACTTTCCACTGTGGCTGCACCAATTTACATTCTCACCAATAGTGTGCAGTGTAAGGGTTCCTGTTCCCTACATCCTTGCCAACATTTATTGTTTTCTGCTTTCTCAGTGATGGCCATTCTGACTGGAGTGAGATAATATCTGAATTTAGTTTTAATTTGTATTTCTCCTGATAGCTAAAGCTATTGAACATTGCTTCATGTATGTATTGGCCATTCGGTCTTCTTTTAAGAACTGCCTGTTCAGTTCATTTGACCATTTATTAATTAAATACATTGGATTATTTTTATTGGATGGTTTGTTCTTTCTGTTTAATTTTTTTGAGCTCTTTATATATCCTGTATATTAATCCCTTGTCAGATAAATAGCTGGCAAAGATTTTCTCACATCCTGTATGCTGTTACCTCACTCTGGTAACTTATTTCCTTTGCTGTGCAGAAGCTTTTTAATTTAATGAAATCCCATTTGTCAATGCTCACTCATTTCCTGAACAATTGGAGTCCAATTCAGCAGTGTTTGTCCTATGTTTTCCTCTAGTAGTTTCAAAGTTACAATTCTTACATCAAGGTCTTGATCCAGGGGTACCCTCTATATCCCACTCTGGGGCTCTATTCTCCCACTTAACACTTTTCAGTAAACTCTCCCACTTTACACTGTTCTATCTCAATAAACTCCCTGCTTTGCTCCAAGAAAAAAGAAAAAAGAAGTCATTTTGAATTGCTTTTTATGCAGGGTGAGAGATAGCAATAGAGGTCTGGTTTCAGTCTTTCATATGTGAATATCCTGTTTTCCCAGCACCACTTGTTAAACAGGCTGTCTTTTCTCTGAGTATGTTCTTAGCACCTTTGTTGAGAATCAATGACTGTAGCTGAGTGGGTTTATTTCTGGGTCTTCTATTCCATTGGTCTACATGTCTTTTTTTGTGCCAGTACCATGCTGTTTTTGTTACTATGGCTCTGTAGTGTAATTTGAAATAAGGTTTTCTGATACCTCCAACATTGCCCTTGTTTTTTTGTTTTGTTTTTTTTTTGGCAGCACTGGGGTTGGAACTTTGCCTGACACTTGCTAGGAAAGCGCTCTACCACCAGCCTACCATTGTTCCTTTTGCTCAGGATTGCTTTGCTTGCTTAGTAAGCACGAGGTCCTGAGTTCAAACTCCGTACTGACCCACCCCCCACCCCCATAAAAAGCTTTTTTTTTTTAAGATATAAATCTGCCTTAAGAATTTTATTGAAAACAGGCGTTGGTGGCTCATGCCTGTAATCCTAGCTATTCAGGAGGCAGAGATCAGGAGGATCGTGGTTCAAAGCCAGCCTGGGCAAATAGTCCATGAAATCCTATCTCAAAAGAACCCATCACAAAAAAAAAAGCCCTGGTGTAGTGGTTCAAGATGTAGGGCCTGAATTCAAGCCCTAGTACCACAGAAAAAGATTAAGGGGGGAGGGGAGGAGGAGGAGAAAGAAGAAGAATATTAATAATTTCAAGTGATACAGTAGAATGAAGTTTATGAAAATATAAAGATGTGGTGTGGGGAGAAGAGCTATATAAGAACTGTAATGACCTTTAAAATCTAATGACCTATAGAATTTTGAGCTAATTTTGCTCTTTTTAAAAAAATATTATTTGTTTGTATATTACCCAGCCTGGCCTCATACTTCTGGGTTCATGTGATCTTCCCCCCTCAGCCTCCCAAGTAGCTGGGACTACAAGTATGTTTGCTATACTATATATAGTTTTTGCTATACTATTTTTAATAGTGATTTAGGTGCAGTCATTGATAATATGATAGTCAAATGTAAATAGGTGTATGAAATAAAGTGGGTAAATTTGAATAAATTATGTTACTTCGATATTGTACCCATAGAAATAAGACAAAATGATACTTTAAAAAGAATAGAGCTGGGTGCCAGTGTCTTGTGCCTGTAATCATAACTACTATATTATTTTCCATTATGTATGTATTAATTTGCATTCCCACTAATCATGTGCAAGGGTTGCCTTTTTTCCACATCCTGGTCAATACTTTTTAATCTTTTATCTTTTTTGTTAATAGCTATATAACAGGTGTGAAATGATAGCTGTATTTGATTTTCTTTTTCATTTCTTTGATGATTAGTGATGATAATTTTTCAACCTGTTGGTCATTTTTATGTTTTCTTCTGAGAAATGGCTGTTAAGGTCCTTTGCCTGTTTTTTTTTAGTTTGTTTGTCTTCTTGCTACTGAATCGTTCAATACATATACATTTCCTTATATAATTTGGAAATTAACCTTTTGTGAGCAGCATTATTTGCAAATATTTTCTCCCATTTGTTAGCCTGTCTCTTAACTCTGTTGGTTCTTAGCTGTGCAGAAGCTCTTTAGTTAGATATAGTCCAACTTATTTATTTTTGTTTTTGTTGCCTGTTCTTTTTGTGTCATATCTATAAATTTACTGTTAAGATCAGTATCATGAAGAGTTCCCTTGTATTTTCTTCTAGTAGTTTTACAGTTTCAGATTTTAAGTCTTTAATCCATTTTAGTTGATTTTTATATGCTGTCAGATAATGGTCTAATTTCCTTCTTTTCCATGTAGGTATCTAATTTTTCACAGGTTATAATTTAAGTAACAATTTTGACACTTTTTGCAGCAGAGAGTCATTTTACTACTGGCAAGTGTGTCAATAATCTTCCAAATTTAGGCAGATCAGAGAACCAATTCTAAAGTCCCATTTTCTGTTCCTTTTAGCTCACTTCCTGTACCATTATGGTATCAAGTAGGGTTTGGTAAGAGAATTAGAAATCCCAATGAGTCCTGTGGAGTAAGAGAATTAGTATAGGATGCAAGCTTCCTACCACTGTAGTTAGAGTACACAAAGTAACAATTAAAGAGGGTTAATTGCAGTTCAGGGCTTTGAACTCAGGACCTTACACATACTAAGCAAACACTCTACCCTTTGAGCCACACCTCCAACCCTTTTTTGACTTTCTTTATTTTTCAGAAAGGAACTCAAGGTTTACCTGGGGCTATCCTTGAACAGTTATTATACTACTGATGCCTCTTCATAGCTGGGACCATTGGTGTGTACTACCACACTGACTTGTTGGTTGAAATAGGGTCTCACTAACTTTTTGCCCTGGCTGGCCTAGAAGCACAATTCTCCCAATCTCTGCTTTCCCTGTAGCTGACATTATAGACATGAGCCACCACATCTGGCTTAAATACATATTCTGCTTAAGTGGGACTACAAAGGGAATGTTACTACCTCTGTTCAGTTATCACTTCTGTGTGTCCACAACCAAGTGTCTATTGGTGGCCTCAAGGTCATTGTTGGTCAACAGATATAGCAAACATGAACAACAATCTGGAGCTTGCCAACCTCTTTGTTACTGCATCTGACAAGGACGACTTTGAGAAAATAATAGTATTTCACTTCTGCCTGCCAAGTTATAAATAATACTCTTTTGGCCAACACTAGAACAGAGCAACATAAGGAGAGAAAGTATGAAAAACTAACTCCATATTAAGCAAATTAAATATAGTCCAACCACAATAAGTACCACCATTTCTTTCTGGGGCACGCCTCATCCTCATTCTTAGCTTAAGTGATTCATACAGATCTTATCTCAACACTTTAGACCTTACCTTTCTTTTCAAACCATACCTATCAAACCATGGTCATATTGATCTACCTCAACCCTGAAACTTTTCCTGAATACACTAGAAACATAGTTTTCTCTCCACTGGCATTAATAAACTGACAGACTATATAATTAATGTTGCTTCTGGCTGTCTTTATTTGCTGGGGAAAAGAAACAGCAAGAAAAGCAGGGAAATGGGTAATGATGAGCATGTAAGGTCATTATCTGAACAACTGAATTCAAACAAAGTCTTTTCTGACCCTGAATTTTTGAATAGGTGAGAATAGTGTATGAAGTACAGGGGATAATCATTAAGTGTTTGATGGATGCTTGAATGACTAAGCCAAGAAATTTATTTTCATTTTCTTTTTTTTTTTTGTACTGGGATTTGAACTCAGGGCCTTACTCTTAGTTGGCAGGTGCTTTTCTACCTTAGCCATGCCTCTTTTTGCTTTACTTATTTTTCAAATAGGGTTTCAACTTTATGCCAAGGCAATCCTGGATCTTGTTCCTCCCAGTTATGCCTCCTTTGAGGCTGGATGTCAGGCATGTGTCACAGTGCTCAGCTTTTTATTGGTTGAGATGGGGGGGGTCTTGAAAACTTTTTGCCTGGGTTGGCCTTGAACCATGATTCTCTTAATCTCTGCCTCCCCAGTAGCTAGGATTATAGGTATAAACCACTGTACCCAGAAATTTCTTCTTTTTGGTTAAGCAAATTTGAGTTTAAAACCTGCTTCTTATATACAAAAGATTAAAATAATAGTTTATTTACACTCCTGCTGAAAAGACTGCTTTATAGGGACCACACCTACATTCCAGCACTCCACTCATAATTTTGACTAGAAGTAGGAATGCAACCCACTTGGATTAAATTTTCTGTGATAGGTAAGATCTAGAACAAACATGAGCAAGCCAAGAGAACCTTATTTGTCACTCTGGATTTAAACCCAGAAATACCTACACAGTGAAGTTGTTCCTATGGGTGATGAGCATGGAAGAATGCCATGAAGTTACTGGGGTCTGTGTGCAACTTAAGATGGCTAAAGATGGTTAAATTTGATTGTCAATTTGATTGAATTGAGAAATGCCTAAGAGATTGCTAGGGCACACCTCTGAATTTGTCTATGTGGTCATTTCAGAAAAGGATTAGATATATGGGCTCTGACCTAAAAATTGTTTAATCCATTTGCATAGACTATTAGGAGGTGGTGGACCTGTGAAAGGTGGGGCCTGGATGAGGAAGTAGGTCACTAGGGGCGTGTCCTTGGGGGTTATATCTTGTCCTTGGCCTCTTCTTATTATGACTCCCTCTGCTTCTTGTCTGCTCTACCACATCCTGCCCACCATGATGGGCTAAAAGCTCTAAAACCATGAACAAAACAAATCCTTCCTCCTTTAAGTTGTTTATGTCAGGTATTCTGTTATAGTCACAAGAAAACAGACAGATACAGCTGTATAAGATAAATATGTGCAGAGTAAAAGGAATGAATATATCAATTAGAAGTGGAGACTAGAGTAAGGAGAATGCAGAGCCTCACACTTACTAGGCAGGTGCTCTACCACTTGAGCCACTACACCAGCCTGTTTGTTTTGGGTATTTTCAAGATACAGTCTTAGGAATTTTTGGCTCTGGCTGGCGTCAAACTTTGATACTCCTGATCTCTACCTCCTAAGTAGCTAGGATTATAGGCATGAGCCACCAGTGCCTGGCTATTCTTAAAGACCTAAATAACATGACATAATATTTTCAAATAGTTTCTAAAATTGTGTTTATTAGTTCAAAAGCATTTTGAAATTTATATATATGTGTGTGAAAACAATGTGATTCTGTATGCTGGGTTTTACTGAATTGTGAGATTGCAATTCGAAATTTAGATGATTTGGTTTGTGGTTTTACTAGCTGAAGAGGAAGCTTTACAAAAAGAATGCTGATCCACTTAATTTTTTTTTGTTTTTTTTTTTGTGGTACTGGGGTTTGAACTTCAGGCCTCATGCTTGCTAGGCAGGCACACTAACACTTGAGCCACTTCACCAACCCTAAGAATGCTGATCCAAATAGAAGTGGCATATTGTCTATATTTAGTAATTCATAATACTTATTTTCAATACTGAGGAAAATACAATTATTATCCAGATTTCATTTTGGACTCCATTCTTGCCTTCCTTTTGATCTGTCCGTTTCTCTACCGATCTTAAATTCCAGGATTCCAGGTCTGGCAGATAAACATCCTGGGGAGCAAATAAAGATCCCCCCTGAACTGCAGCAATTTCCTTGGCACCAAGAAGATTCTGTGTGATATGCAAATCCCCTCAACTCTTGCCTCCCCTCTGCATAAGGCCACTTAAAGCCACTATGATCAGCCCCACAAACAGCTCTTAGACTTGTCCTCCTGGTGTGGCCACACTGCAATTAAAGTTCCTTTTCCTGTTTCACCATCAACTTCTTTGCCTGTTTTTCTCTTTTGGGGAGGAGTGCCCCCAGTCTAGGTCATTGGAAACCTACCCTCCCCACCCCACTGACTTCCTAAGAATACCTAAGCTGCCAAATTTGGCTGATGTATTTCTGTCTTTCACTAGTATCAATCAGATGTTAATGCAAACTAATTAAAAATTTTTACATACATAACAGAGGTATTACACCATTGTAAGATTTAAAAGAAGATTTAAAAATAGGTTAAATAATTAGATTTGCAAGCCACACCTTGAGCAGCAAGTTTTTAGGGTTTGAATTCAAATCCTCATGCTTGCTAGCAGGCACTCTACCACTTAAGCCATTTCACCAGCCCTTTTTGTATTAGGTGTTTTCGAGATAGGACCTCACAAACTTTTTGCTTGGGCTGGCATCAAACCATAATCCTCCAGATCTCTACCTCCTGAGTAGTTAGGATTATAAGCATGAGCCACCAGTATCTAGTAGCAGCAAGTTTTTTTAAAATCATAAGAAAAGAAAAGCATGTTAAAGATTACAGCCATTGTTTCTAGCAATAAAATCATCCAAGGCAAAGCAGAAGTATTTCCATTCATTTTCAATATGTTCTTTTCACAGCACACTTTTTTTTTTAATACTGCTGAACTCATATATCTTTTAATTCTTATCTTACTGTAAAGGAAAGATTAATTTTTTTTTCTGAGTTCAAACTCTAATATCACTAAATAAATAAATAAATGTTTTGTTTTTCAACATATAAGCAAGGAACATTCTGATAACCACCTTTTTTTTTTTTTGGAAAATTTCAGCAAATATAAAACTGGTCTTTTTGCAAAATAAAAGTGTATAATTTATCTTAAAAGTAAACTGCTCCTTAAATATTCACTATAAATGACAAGGAATTCTCTGGATATCCCCAGCTGCTATGGTTTGGAAATGGTTTGGCATACTTCCATCCCCAATTCCTGCAGGAGTTTAATCCCCAAAGTCATGTGTTAAAGGTATTAAGACAGTAGAAATTTAATCTGACTACTGTGTTTAGAGATGAGGGCCTCTGGAAAGTGATTAGATTTGGAAAAGGTCATTGGGTAGAGCCTCCACAGGTGAATTCTGGTAGTTTTATAAGAGGAGGGACAGAAAATCTTGCCATGTGATTGAATTGCCGCCTTGGTACTTTGCCAGCAGAAAGGCCATTACCAGACCTGAGCTGATGCCAGTATCCTGCCTGTGAGCTAAATCAAACTCTTCTCTTTATAAAACTAGCCTACCTCAGATATTTCATTATAATAATAAAAGGCTGGCTCATATACTATAAAGACAGACTACCTAGCTAGCCAAAATTAAGCAGTATGGCTAGGACAAAAGGGCCCCTGGAAAACTCCATTGTAACTGGAGCTGCCAACAATATGCAAAAGTTGACACAATCCCCATGAGTAATCTTCCTAGTAATCTTCTCTAGTAACCTTCCTAGGATTCAGGAGAGAGGGAAAAGGGAAAGCAGGAAGAATCTAAATGAAGACCGCTAAGACCATAGTCTGATCAGAATGTTGAGGGAGGGCACAGTCAACCCGAATTCTGTTTTCCACATACCTAATTATCATAGACAATGGCCAATACCCAGGAGTAGAACAGTTAAAATCCCTAGACCCAACCAATTCACAGGCAATCCTCTACTGGGACCCCTCTGGCTCTGCAAGGGCTCTGTTTCTTTTCTTCTCAGTAAACTTCCTACCTCTATATTCACCTTTCTTTGTCCATGGATTACATTCTTCAAGTTCTCAAGACAAAGGACCTGTGGAACTAAAACAACAATAACACTAGCCACACAGAAAAACTGGTATCAATACCAGCTAATTGAATGTTTTTAAAAAGTGTGAGATAGGCTGAGGTTGTGGCTCCAATGGTAGAATACCTGCCTTGCAAGTATGAGACACTGAGTTGAAACCTCATTACCACAAAAAAAAAAAAAAAAAATTAAAAAGTGTTAGCTGTGTAGCTCATTGGTAGAGTGCTTACCTATTATGCACAAGATCCTAGGCTCAATCTCCAGCACAATAAATAAATAAAAATTTAAGCTATAAAATTAACTACAATAAGGATATCTGGATATTCATCTCTGGTTTCAATTTCTTTCCTTCATGAAAGATAAAGTAAATGAAAAGCTATCTCAATTACAAGTACAAATTTGGTAGTTTTTTTGTTTGTTTTCAGCACAGATGGTCTTTGAAAACAAGATTATCCCCTGAGGACATAAGGCATAATAAAGGAAGAAGTCAGGGTAGACCTTGGGAACCACCAATATTTATGAGCTAGTAGGAAGAAGAAAATGAGGAGTTAATTGAATTTTATTTGTTAGTGTTAATTTCAGTTTTACCTTTCACTAAACACTTTAAGAGAATTCTCATTTAATCTTCATAACAACAGAAGAGAAATGACTACTATTCTGTTTATATATTTCCCAAGGCCATCCAGTTATTTAGTGGTATAGCTAAGTAGAAATCAGTCTGGCACAGTATCACTAAAATTAAAACAGTACACTGGGAAGTCTAGGACAAGGGCAGATGTCATTTTGGTAAGGTTTTGGGTCTTAGTTTTTCTTCTGCACTTAGGATATACATAGTTCTCCAGGGCTTCCAACTAAAGGTCTTGTATGTTAACTTGGACCCTTTCCTAGAAAACCCTGAATTCCAATCATGATATCTTCAACAACATGGACTGAAAAATACTCCACCCTGATTTTTGGAAGCACTCTACTTTTTTTTTTTTTTTTTTTTTTGTGGTACTGGGGATTGAACTCAGGGCCTCATGCAGAAACACTCTACTTTGTTAGCTTCCTGCCTGCACAGTTTAAGAATTTAGCATGCCAGACATAGTGGTACAACCCTGTAATCCCAACATTCTAAACAAACCCAAGTTTGAGGCCAGTCTAGATTACACAGAGAGAGAACACATGTCCAAAAAAAAGTCTTTAATGAAAATCTTTTTGCTTATCAATCTCTGTTCTATATTCTTCTCTTAGGAACATCTTAGCTCCTCAAGCCTCCAGTTATATTTCCCCAGCAAAAAACTGTCACAACTCTGTTGCTCTGTTCCCAGCAGTAAGTTCCTGGGTAAATCCTGGCATATCAAACTTTTGAGCTGTGTCCTGAAGTAAAAAATACCCCCAGAGTGAAAGCATCCACAGAAGATCACTGATCTACAGTAAGATAGCATATTGGTCTCTCAGACACTGGCTAACCTAAGAACAATACAAAAAAACTATTTAAGCAAAGAAATGATATTAGGTTCATGTTTTTTATTTTGGGGGTGCTAGGGATGGAACCCAGGGCCTTGCATATGCTAAGCAAGTGTTCTACCACTATATAGCAACCCCTGCCTCAGATTCACATTTTAATGTTAACATTACTGTATTGTTATTTTACAATCCTTAATGAAATGATCAATTAAGAGACTAATCACTGATGGTTGCTAAATCCATAAGCTCAGCAGTTCTCTGATATTTTGCTCTCAAGAATGTTTTACACCTAAAAATCACTAGGGATCACAAAGAGGGTTTGTTTTTTATTTGTTTGTTTTTCATGTAGAATATCTCTCTCAATTTTAACCATTCTAGAAATTGAAGTTGAGAAAATTTTGAAACACCATTATTTCATGTAGCCTCTGAAAACTGCTGGAAGAGTAAAGAAAAAAAAAAGGCAAATCATGTGTGCTAATTTATTTGAAAATAATTTTGGCCTCACAGACTCTTGGGAAGAATTTCAGAGCCTTCCCTTCCCTCCCTCGAGGATCACTGACTACAGACTGAACACTATGGCATTAGCTGAAAGATTGAAGGGGAAACTTGAGGATGAATGGATTAGGCTAACAAACTTACACACATGAATCTTACCAATACAATAAGAAAGAATTATTTCAGCTGGGCATGGTTGGACAGGCTTCTGATCCCAGTTCCTTGGATGTCAGAGATTGAGAGGATCATGATTTGAGGTCAGTCTGGGAAAAAAGTTAGGAAGACTACATTTCAATGAGTTATGTTACATAATCTCAGCTATGTGGGAAGCATTAAGTGAGAGGATCTGGTCTGAGGCTGGCCAGGGCAAAAAGTTGAGACTCTACCTGAAAAAGTAACTAAAGCAAAAAGAGCTGAGGGTACATACATGGCTGAGGTGGTGAAGTGGTGGAGCATCTGCTTAGCAAGCTTGAAGCCCTGAGTTCAAACCCCAACACAGAAAAAAAAAAAATAAGGAAAATCTGAATGGGTCCCTCCAAACCAAGAAAGGATCACTGATGAATTATATTACACAGTTAAGGAAAAAATAACATTAATGTTACACAACTTCTTTCAGAAAACAGGAAGATGAAATACTTTCCAAATCAAGATGAGTAAGCTAGAATTAGGGAAAGTTTGGGACTTGTAAAAAAATATATGACTTAATATTGTATGTGTTTGTATGTTGCCCAGACTGACTCAAGGACCACCCTCATCCAGCCCATGCACTCCCCATTCATTCATTATTAATAGCAATCACCTGGTTCTTCCCTTCCCATAGCCTAGCTTAAGTATTAAAGGCACCTGGAGAAGAGGAGCACACTCTCTGCCTGCAGATTCCACTTGCACTCACCATGCTCCCTTTTGTATTTTCCTTCCCTAACTTTTAATAAACTCCATTTACGTTCACATGTCCTGCCATGGATTCTTCCTGGTGGGACACAAAGAATTTGGAAGTCTTCTGATCAAAGACTGCCCCAGGGCTGTTAACAAAAAGACCAGAAAAACCTTTAATGACAAAACCTGCTAAAGACATTGCAAAAAAAAAAAAAAGTAAATTATAGAATATAGATGCAAAAATCACCAAATCAAATCTAGCATTACATAAAATGGATATCTCATGACCAAATAGTACAAAAACAACTATATTTTCCAAAACAAAAAAATTAATGAAATAAATGACATTGTTTTACATTTTTGCAAATCTCTTGAATATCTGGAATAGTAAAGAACAGTTGGATTCTTACATCTGCTTCTACATTTGGTCTTACCATGTAACATAGCCTGTACCCACTAGAGAATTTTTGTGTCTATTCATGAATGAACAGAATAAAATCTTAGTTTTATTTGTTTTTACTCTTCTTTCTTTCTTTATTTATTTAAAAAAATTGGTGGTGCTGAGCCATGCCTTCAATCCATTTTGCTCTGGGTATTTTAGATATAGGGTCTTGTGAACTATTTGTCTGGGGTGGCCTTTTACTGGAAAGTTTACTTCTGGTAATTATGTGTTCTTGCATTCTACAAGAGATAAATTCAAGCAAGTGTAGTAAAAGGAATTGTAAAGTTTACTAGGACAGGAATTGAACATAACAGGATAAAAGTGAGGAGAAATGGGGGAAAACAGAAGAAAACATTCCCTGCTCCCCATGCAGGAAATGAGAGTAGAGACTCAAAATGGTTGCCCCCATCTCTTAGTCTTACACTTTTGGAGAGCTGGGGAAATACAAGATGTGGTCAAAGATAATGGATCAGGGTGGCTAAGATGGGTGTTAAAACAGGGAGGTATCATGCAGGTCTACTCAAATCACAGGGACACAAGGTGTGCTTTAGAACTTCCATTTGCTGGACAAGTCTTTTAATGTTTTTGGCCCTCCACCCATCCAAGGAGCCTTGGAGCTTGTTAATATTTCAAAGATTGAAAGGAAAATGCAGATAACCCTGGAATGCAGATAGCCTTGTTCTTGGGAGGGGTTGACTAGTTGCTCCCATGTTTTCATTTTTTACTTTTTAGTTTTAGTGTCTGAGTCTGACCCTTTTAATATTTATTAAAATAATATAATTTCCCTGTCTCCTCATCTTTCTATCCTGCCTCATCCATCACTCATGGCTAATTGCTACCTAATAGCCTCAAATCATGATCCTTCCACTCTCAACCTCCCAAGTAGCAAGGATTACAGGTGTGAGTCACTGGCCCTCGATTAAAATCTTGGTTTTATTAGGAAATAGTTCTGACCTCATGAGAAGTCTACCTGTCCTCTCACCACACTTTGAGAACTGCTGCTGTAAGCAATAGCAGTTTAAGTGAAAGGCTGGGAGAGGGAATGGAGAGCAGGCATTCCAAACTGCTATTTTTTTGTAACAATGCTTGTGAATAGACTGGCTAAAGGAGGAAGAGGAAGAGCTGAAGTAGAGCCCTTGCCTAGCATCTAGTTCAATCCCCAAACTGGAAAGAAAGGAAGGAAGAACCTGGGTGCCACTGGCTCACACCTTTAATCCTATCTCCTTGGGAGGCTGAGACAACAGTTTGAGACCAGCTTGGACAAATAGTTCTCAAGACCTCATCTCCAAAATAACCAGAGCAAAATGGGCTGGAGGTGTGGCTCAAGAGGGAGATGCCTGGTTTGAGAGTATGAAGCCCTGAGTTCAAACCTCAGCCACACCAAAAAAATTTTAAAAGTATATGAGGCGATGTATGTAGGTTATATGCAAATACTTTATAATTTTATATAAAAGATTTGATTATCAATTTTTGGGTTTGATTTTGGTTTTGAAACACAGTCTCACTGTGTATCCTAGGCTGGTGATCACTGGTGATCACTCTGCCTCTGCCTCCCAAATGCTGGGATTATAGACCTATACCACCATTCCCGGCCCATCTATGAGTTTTGGTGTTCACAAAAGGTCCTAGAAGTAATCTGTCAGGTTACTGAGGGGCAACTGTAATTAACTGAAGAATTAATGTATTGGCAAAAGAGCCTTCAGTCAGTATGTCTTATAACATTTTTCTAGACAGAAAGTAAAGAGATAAGGAAAAGTTGTTAGCTGGCATGAAACAATTAATACCAGGAGTACCTCCAAGATCTGAGCTTAAAATAAAGAGATTAGTATGATATTTTTATCAAAGCTAAGCTGTATCAGATATAAAGTTTTATGTTTGTGGGTTTTCATTTTATTTCTTAACCTGTGCCTGATCAAACATACATCATTGTGCATAAAATAGATGAATATGTCTATTATTAGGCATACTTAGAAGGAAGTAAAGTACTACATTACATAAGGAAAAAGACTTTGAGAATAAAAGGAGAAAGATGTCTAAAAAGGTTCGTAAAACAGTAACTACGCTTAAATATTAAGTTTGTAAGGAATGGAATGGAAGTCTGTGGGCTGAATGCAAGAGAGTTTTAAAAAATGGTTTCTCATGCCTGGTGTGGTAGTTCATACCTCTAATCCCTGCACACAGTATGCAGAGGCAGGAGGATCCCTCAAAAAAGGAAAAAAAAAAGTATTTTTCAGTAAGTGTTGGTTTAACTTTTACTTAAACTATTTTCTATATACATTTTGCTTCAGTACTCATGTGCAGAGTTGGGGGAGGCATTGGTTTCAACAGGTTGTCGATTTTGATGAGTAGAGGCTCCCCCACCCCAACTGTGTTGGGGCCACTAGGTAACAGGGTACACGTAGAGGAATGTAGCTCAGCACGGGGGAAGGATAGAGTGCAAGACGTGCAACCGTGACAAATTCTTCTACTTAGCTGTGTTGAACACAGACTATCTTGAAAGTGCTTAGTGTGATGTTCTCCTTAGCTTTGTGCAAATACACGAAGACAATAAAATGAGTCAAAGTCTCAGGTATCACTATGTTTTGTCAAAGTCCGCAATAGCTTCTCCCCCTTGGAAATTCTGAAAAGAATCTAGTTCTGCCCTTGTCTTCACAATTTAAGCCCTTCCTTTTAGCTTCTACCTTCATATTATCTTCTCCTTCCTTCATCCTACTTTCTCCTGTTTTTGTTTGACTCTATTTTCCATAGCATTTATTAGGAATTTAACCTATCTTTTTTACTGTGGTATTGTTATTAGCATTTTTTCTACTGCTCTTATTAAAATATTGCATAACCCTTGAGTGAGTAATTTTAGTGCACAATCTTGCAAAATGAGAAGTTTTCCAAGAATGCATGTTTTTCTGTTATTTCATTAATCAAAGTACAGTATTAGTGAGGAAGCAAGGACTAATCCAGAGCTTCCTACTCTATTCTGCTCAAATTATGTGGTTTATTAAATCAATTTAAAACACAGAGTGAGAAATAAGGAAAAAAAAGGATTATAGGTGAAGAGCTTAGAAAGACAAGGACACCTGAATCCTGTGTTAACAATGTTAACAATACTTCCAGTACCACAGTCCTTTTTGGTATGGAATTTGAACTCAGGGCCTAATACTTGTTAGTCAGGTGCTCTATCACTTGAGCCATTCCACTAGCCATTTTCTATGTTGGATATTTTTTGATATATAGTATCTCGCAAACATTTGCCTGGGCTGACCTGGAACCACGATCTTCCTGATTGCTGCCTCCTGAGTAGCTAGGGTTAAACCAGCACCCAACTGTTTTTATGTCCTATCTTTCTGCCCTAACAGTCTTTCTCTTTCATGGTGTGATTATGGTATGATAATGAAGAGCACAGCTGGCACTTGGGCAAGGGAGTTTGGCAGACAGGAATTATCTGGAATCAATATGCTAGTTTGCTCTATCACCAACAGGCAAGGGCAAGTATGCCTGGCTACAACTGTAGGAGCTAATTAACGGGTGCTCTCCATGTTTTTAGACATGGCACATGCAAGGCCAGAATGGAAGCTCAGTGAGTGTCACAAATTAGTAGCCTCTTGGTTTCTTATTGCTATATAACAAATTGCCATATTCTTCGCAGCTTAAAGCAATACTCATTTACTAGCTTATACTTCTGGCATTGGCTGACTGGGTTCTCTACTCACAAGGCTGAAAGCAAGGTTCCGCTCAGCTGATTTCTTGTGTTGGCCTCATTGGAAAAATCTACTTCTAAGTTTATTCTTCTTGAGAGAATTTAGTTCCTTGAAGCTGCAAGACTGAGGACTGAGGTCCCATTTCCCTAGTGGCTCTCTGGACCAATTCTCAGTTTCTAGAGGTTGCATGTACTTCTTGCTGTATGGCCCCCTCTGTCTTCAAGGCAGAAACTCCTCTCATTCTTTGAATCTCTGACATTCTATCTCTGAACTCTAGACTTGGATTTAAACAACTCTTGTGAGGCCAGGCACTGGTGGCTCATGTTTGTATTCCTAGCTAATTTGGATGCTGAGACGAAGAGGGTCATAGTTCGAGGCCAGCCTGAGCAAATAGTTGGTGAGACCCCCCCATCTCCAAAAATAATCAGAGCAAAATAAACTGGAGGTGTGGCTCAAGTGGTAGAGTGCCTGCTTTCAAGCTCAAAGCTCCGAATTCAAACCTCAGTCCCACCAAAATAAATAAATACATAATTATTTATGTATTGGTTTATACAAAGGGTGCTTGTGGTTAGGTCAAGCTTACCTGAAAAAAATTTCCCTATCTTAAGTCCAGCTAATTTGAGACCTTACATATGTCTGAAAAAGAAAACCCTTAACAACATTTGAATTAATGCTTAATTAAACAACTGGGAGAGGATGTTTGTAAACCAGAGGCCAGAAATTGGGGAGGCGGGGGGGGGGGGGTGGGGAGGGGGCATTTTATAATTCTGCAGAGCACAATAGTTTATTTAGGACTAGCATAGCTGCCAGCCTAAAAGGTGAACCTATATCTTGTGACTTGATCTTTCCATTCCTTTCCACAAATAAATAGAATTCTTGTTTGTCTGATATAGTTTACATCTGGAATGTACCCCACAGAGCCATGTGTTAAAGGTTCGTTGACAGCCTATGGTGCTACTGTGGGGTGGTAGAACCTTTAGGAGGTGGAACCTAGTATAAGGAAGTTAGTTCACTAATGGTGTACAATTTGAAGTGGATACCAGTCTCTGGCCATTTCCTGTTTCCTTCTTTCTTTGCTTCCTGGCTGCCATGAGGTGAGCCGGTCTTATGTCACATGTTATCTCCATGATGTACTGTGCCAGCACAGACCAAAAGCAATAGGACCAAGCAACCATGTGCCAAAATGAATCTTTCCTCCTTACAAGTTTTTATCTCAGGTAGTTGTCACAAAATGAAGAGTTGTCCTATCAGATGCTCTGGTTATTGTTGAACTTTGACCTGTCTTACAAGTTACTAATTTACAATCTGAATTTAATGCATTTTTATGAATTCTGCCTATGTTTCACAAGCTACTTGCTTACATGTTATCTACATTTAGCTTATTATGAGTTTCACCTGTATTTTATAAGCTACTTGCTTAACTGATATAAAAGCTTATTTCTTCTTTGAAAATATCTCATTTGTATGAAAGAATTGAATATTCTCAAATAAAACAAATGAATATTATGATGCTTCAGTTTCAGTCAGTGAAGGAAAGGATGAAATGCAAATGGTATGTTGCTCCATTTCCCTTTCTCCTCAAAGAATTTAGAAATGAGACTTCTGCTTATATTGAACTAGTCAGAACTAAGTCACATGGCCATACCTAACTTAAAGAGAGATATGGAAAAGCAGTCTTTATTTAGGGTGGTCATGAGCCTAGATTAAAAACCGGGTGTTCCGTTACAAAGGAAGAAAGGGACAAAGTGATGGTAGGAGACAATTAGCAATTTCTATTGCAATTAGTTAAGAAACCAAGTTAGCAATAATAATAATTTTAAAGTAGACACTATGGCTAAAGTTCTCATATATAACTAGTAGATGGTATTTATTATTTATGATTTATCTTTCCCTTTGTCTAGATTGTGCTTCTTGCCTTCTGGTGGCTCTTGAGCTTTTATGATTTTACTCTTTATCTTTTGTTTTGTTTTGGTTTTGGTGGCACTAGAGTTTGAACTCAGAGTTTTGTACTTGAAAGCAGGTGCTCTACTGGTTCAGCCATACCTCCAGTCCATGATTTTACTCTCTTTGTTTGCCTCCCTCCTACTCACTCCATTCCTAGTGGACTGACTTAAATCTTCAATTCTGTAGTTGATGAATTATTTGTGGTACTTCCTGCATATTTTCAGTACTCTGACACCACTGGACAATAGTAAAAGAAGATTTTCTTAGGATATTCTTAGAATTCTTGCTATACTGCTCATTTTTCCTATACAATCAAGATCCATAACACATGTAAAATCTTTACAACCTTCACTTTCTTTTGTTTTGATGGTACAAGAAGCCTGAAACAGCCAAGCAACTGTTTCTATTTCAAATTTATTTTGATTGTTATAACATTCCATTTCCCTTAAGAACTGGGAGTTTAGATCAAATTCTAAAAGCAGGTTATTATGTGTGGTCACAAGCAGTGTCACTCCCAAGCAGCCAGTTAGTTTCCTAGAATCTTACTGCTTACTATGAAAGAGAAAATGTCATCAATGGTCAATGGTTCAGAACATATATCACATTCTGCAAGACAGGACTATAACTTTGCAAAAAGTTCCCAATTTGATACCCTGGTTGAACTTTCAATAAAATGTTCTACTTTCTCACATGGCTGACTTGTAGGCACAAGAGAATGTGATGATGATGAATACTATGGGCTTTTGGCTCATTTCTTTTGCTATGAAAAATGGTCTGAGACAATGTCATTGGAATGTCAGAATGGTATATAATGCATCCATTAAGTTTATAGATGATGGCTGTATACCCATGGAGATGAATACAAAACCAGAGGGAATTGAATTGAGGACAAATGTTGTCCTCTATGTGGCAGAAGGAGCCCAATGAAGTTGTCCTATAATCAGATAGATGCATTTCTTTTAAAATATGGATGGGCTTTCCGTTCGATGGTCACAGTGCCTTACCAATTAAACCCAAAGCAATGTGTACAAGTCAGCCTTGGTGAAGTAAAAATCACAACTTTCTTCATGGCCACCTTGCTGCTTTGTTCACAGGTCTGTTGAGCAAGAACCAGGCCAAGAATGATTAACAACCATAATGTAGGTCATACCATCCAAGTAGTCAGTCAACACATTTTCAAGCAAGAACTATGTGAAATCTCAGGTTGAGGTCAGAATCGGACAACTGGACAAAATATTTATATTAGAGTCCCAACTAATATATAATGGTCCCTATTCTGACTATTAGAAGTAATAGTGTCTTTGGACTTGATACATTAGATCATAATTGGTATCAAATGTCCACAAAAGACTGGGCGCTGGTGGCACACACCTGTAATCCTAGCTACTTGGGTGGGTGAAATCAGAAGATCTTAGTTTATTTGCCAGCCCAGGCAAATAATTCAAGAGACCCCATCTCCAAAAAATAACCAGAGTAAAACAGACTGCTGGTGTGGCTCAAGTGGTAGAGCACCAGCTTTGCAAGTAGGACACCCTGAGTTAAAACCCCAGTCCCAAAAACCATAGCAACAAAATAATCCACAAAACATTTTGCTGTTCACCTTTTTCCAGTGTGTGAGACTATATCATTTTCCTGTAGAGTTTCCTGTCTCCTATCCATTCAAATATTTCACATTTATAATTTTATTTATGTCAGAAAACCAAGAGCCTCTTATTCAATTGTAATTGTTTAAGCCACTCTTTATTAGTAGTACATTTTAATCACCTTTCTTGTTGCTGAAACAGAATGCCTGACATAAACAACTTGAAAGGAAGAAGTATTTGTTTTGCTCACAAAAATCAAAGATTCTTTGTGGGGATGAGGGGGAGCATGGAGTAGCAGCTCACATCATAGTGGACAGGAAGCAGGGTTGAGCCATAACAAGAGGGGCCAGGACAAGGTATAGCCACCAAGCACCCCTCCCCCCATGACCTGTTTCCTCCAGGCTCCTAATAGTCTATTCAAATTTTGAATCCATCAATGCATTAAACTATTCATTTGAATCCATCAATGGAGTAAACCATTCAGAGCCCTCATAATCTAATTGTCTCTGTAAACACCCCCACAGACACACACACATAGGGTGCTTTGCTAATCTGCTAGGTGTTTCTCAGTCCAGTCAAGTTGGCAATCAAGATTTATAATCATAACTCTATCCCTTGTCAACCTGACAACCGAACACATCTCCTTAACCCATAACTACTCTTGATCTCCAAAGGCTCAGGCCTATTTTATAATGCAAAATATATTCGGTCCATCTCAAGGAGTCCCCAAAGTCTTACTTGAAAGTTCAAGTTCAAAGCCTTCTCTTAGATTTACATCAACTTTTAGAGCTGTGAACCCTTGTGAAAATAAAAAACAAGTTACATACTTCCAACATACAATAAACAAAGCAGTGTAAACATTTCTCTTTCAAAATGGAGGAAGAGGAGAAAAGGAAGAATCGGATCAAAGCAACACCATGGGCTTCTCTGACAGCATTGCTTACCCATATCTCACTACACCAGGGAACTAAACTGTAATTTCCAGATTATTTTTAGATCAAAAGCAAATGACCTTGTGGCAACCTCCCAACCCAAGATCCTGTGGAAAAAGATTTATGTAGAACTGAATGTGAAAATCTTAGTGGTCATTTTTAAAACATTGTTGTATTACTCTTAGTGCTCTACTTTCTGGTAGGAAAGAAAAACCCTCCTGTTTCCTTCAAATTTTATACGCAATTCTGCATGTAATAAAACTATGCATTTGCAAACTGAAATGAAGCATTCCATACCTGTGCCTCCTGAGTCCTCATCCTTTACAAATAAATACTTTTGCTGAGCTTCTCTATTTTTCCTATCAATATAATTTGCATACATTCAGTAAAAATCTGTCCAGGAATGGTGGGGCATTCCCTAGCACTTGGGAGCTAGAGGAAGGAGGAAGGAGAGCTGGAGGCCAGCTTGAGCTACATCATGAAACCCTGTCTTTGGGGGGGGCGGGAATGAAACTTGTCCTAGTGAGATAGGTTAAAATTAGGGAAAGTTTGGACTCACAGAAAAATACCAAATCTTAGATTAACCATGCTTTGGCTCAGGAACCACCCTCACCTGGCCAGGAACCACCCATGTCCGTCCGCACTCATTGATTACTGGATGAGAGTCACCTGGTTCTCCCCTTCACAGAGGTCATGATAGGTTTTAAAAGCACCTGAAGAGTAGAAACATGCTCTCTCAGCTTCCACCTCAGCCCCACCATGCTCCCCTTTGTATTTTCCTTTCCTAACTCTGAATAAACTCTATTTACACCCATGTATCCTTTGATGGATTCTTCCCTGCTGGATACAAAGAATTTGAAAGTCTTCTGATCACAGACTGCACCAGTGCCATTAACACTACAACATATCAAGATACAATTAAACAAGTCAATCGTTTTATCAAAGCTGTACTCTAGTATAACGTTAGAAAATTAATCTCATTTTATCCAGTATGACAAATATGCCATGCAGGAATACATCTGGTTCTTAACTCATAAATTAACCAGGTCAAAATACTATGATTCTAGCTCTAGAAATAGTATGTAACCAAGACTAACTTCAGAATTTTTTATGATTATAAGGGGAACTGTTAAGAAAAATTATCCAAACTCAGAAACAAGACAAAAAATTATCACAGGACCTAACAAGCCCCTCCAAGGATTATTTCAGGTTGTAGGGAATATACCTTTGTATAACAGTATTTACTATTAATTAGGGCCTAGATTTTGTGAAGTTACACATCAAGTTGGAAATTTTTCCAGAGAGATGCATACAATTTCTTACCCATAGAAGAAAAATAACTCCAAAAAAAGGAACAAAGAAAAAAATAACTCCTAAGTTTTGTCACACCTAGCAAGTGTCTTTCTGTAAGCCTTGGTAGATGGACTATTTTGTATCCCCTGTTCCTATAATCTTCTTTGAGATAACTTGCCATCTTCAGTTAAATCATAATCATTGAAACATGTTTATTCTATAGTTGTATGACAGCCATGTTTTTAAAAATTATACATTTTAAATATAATATTTGTTAGAATGAAAGAGGCATGGAAGAGGTGGAAAGACAATGAAAATGTCATCACAGGGTTTATTGTTTAGGAAGGAGCCCTGTGGAGGGGGTCCCCAGCAAGAGAGCTGGAGCCCCCAGCTGCTTATAGACTTGGAGTAGATATAGGAGTGGTCTGGAGAGGAAACCCCACTGGGTGGGAAAATTCTTCCAGAGGGGAGTCAACCATCATCTAGGGAAGCTAGAAGAGATTAATGATAATTAGATAGATAAGTTGCTCAGCTCAGGACACTCTGGTGAAGTGACAGCTCTGGACTCCCAGTGAGAGGTGGCAGTTTGTCATTTCCTTGAGGCTAGGTGTTGTCCTTCCAGTGGGTGGTGGGGTGTTTCCATTAAGCTGTCTGTAAGAGAGGGGAGTCTGATGGCTTCTTTTTGTTTACCCTAACAATACTGTGACGCTCTGTAACAGCATCTCTGATTTTCCTCTTCTAATTCAACCTACATATTGCTATCAGTCCTGTCTTCCTAGACTTCTGCTATTTATTCTTATCCTTGCTGAAACCTCCTATCAACAAGATAAATTCCTAGTGCTCCATGCAGCAACACATATATTATAATGAGAATGATACAGAGAGGATTAGCATGGGCCCTGTGCAAGTATAGCATGCAAACTCATGAAGCATTCCATAAAACAAGACAAAGCAAAAAAAAGAAAGAGATAAATTTCCAAAAGCTATTAGCCTGGCATTCACAATGCTTCACTGTTGAGCTCCAGGCCTTAGCACCTTTTCTCCCACAAACTCTCATTTTAGCCAAAAATAAATAAAACAAAAACCCCTCTCATCTGAATTTCTTTTCCTGTGAATTGTTTTTGGTTTTCCTTTCTTAGAACTTCTTTTCCCTCAATCCAGCTCACTTCTGTAGGTGAAATCAGTGCCTGAACTCATAGTGTTGTAGGAAGGCTCAGACAGAGAGACTGGCCACCAAAGCTTTGGGGAAGCAAGTTTATTAAGCAGGCCAGAAGTGACTCAGCAGATTCGCATCCCAAGGCTGAGTCCCGAAAACAAAGGGGGCCTTCCTTATATACCAGTTAGAGCAGATTACAGAAATGGGGGTACACCTTATCCCATACATGGTCACATATTATTTTATTGGCCATTTTAACCTCTGCCACGAAGTGACCCTTCACTAGTCTCACCCCAGGTCACATTCCCCAAATCCGGTTTTTCTTTGCTTCACTGTAGCACACATTATTTCTCAGTGTCACTCATTATCTCCCTTTCCCCTCTCTGCCTTCCTGCCACATTCCCCTCTTTGATGCTGGGACCCACTTCTGGATCAAAGAACTTCATCTTGATCTAGAGGTTTATATTTCCACAGCATCATTACATGGCCTAGAGTTGTCTCCCCAGCACATATACTTATCATTTGACATATACGTTTTCTCCCAGGCCAGGCATCCACAGGTATTTCCAATATCCTGAGGTTGATAGAGGTTTTACCTATTAGGGCACACACATCAAAGTATATAGATACTGGCCTTTGGGGGTTGTAAACCTGTGTCCGGCTAATAAGCTCCGCAGTGCTGGGGAAGTTTCAGACCTCTATCCATTGCTCCTAAGGGTGACAGATGGGGTTAAAACAGATATACTGACTATCATGAAAGTACACTGAGTAGGTGGTATGGCTTGTGGGTGCATGTCCCAACAACTGTGCCTGAGCAAGAATAATAAGTACCGAAAACCAGAGTTTTGGTAACAACACTTCCTGCTCAGGTAGTGTACATACATGAGTCACAGTCCAAGGCCTGGGCATCCCCAGCTAGAGAGCTGATTAAGATTAGCAAGAAGAAAGCATGGAAGGGACTCATCCTCAAAGGTGAGATGGGCAACTCCTCAAGCTTCCACCGTACATAGACTAGTCAGTTTCTGGAGCGACTAGAGCAGGGCTGACATCTCGTCTTTGTGGTCTTCTGTTGTATCCTGGGAAGCAGGATCCTGCCGGGGATGGGCACAGGTGTTCCAGAGAGTGATGTTTTATGGTAAGGTTGAGCCAGGGATGCAATCCCACTTGAGGGAAGCTGGCTTCACTAGGCTGTGGTGGATCCAGGGAACAATCTCTGCTACCTTAACTGCCATGGGGGTGGATAAAACAACAACAAAAGGGCCCCTCCAGTGGGACTTCAGGGTTTGAACATTACATTCCTTTACCCAAACAGCATCTCCTGGTTTATAAGGGTGTGTGGGACTTGCAGGCTAATAGGGAGTCTCTCTCTTATCTAGTAATTGATTTTTGACAGCGTCAACCTGAGGGCCTACGTCTGTTCTCTCAGGGTGAGGTCACCCATTTTCTTAAGGTCCCCTCACAGGTCCTTGACTAAAGGGGGCGGGCACCCAAAAAGATCTTCAAAAGGGGAGAGACCCATACCCTTTTGGGTCTTTTGGTGCCACTATACCTAATCCTGAGCAAGGCTATGAGCAGTAACTGATCCCATTGTAGATGGGTCTCCTGGCATAGTTTTCCCAATTGCAATTTTAGATCCTGTTCATATGTTCTACTTTCCCTGAACCCTGGGGGTGGTAAGCCATGTGCAGCTTCCAAGTTATTCCTAAGCCCTTAGCCACCAACCGTACCACCTCAGCCACAAAGGCCAGCCTATTTTCCAATCCAATAGACACAGGTATTCTGAACTGAGGGATGATTTCCTTTAACAGGCACCTGGCCACTTCCTGGGCTTTCTCAGTCCAAATAGGGAAGGCTCTATCCATCCTGAGAAAGTGAAGACAAACACCAGCAAATACTTACATCCTCTGGCCTGTGGCATCTCAGTTAAGTCCACAATCAGGTTTTCAAAAGGAGTTCCTCCAATGCTTTGCACGTGGGGTGTTGCTCTTGGCCCTTGCTGGGGATTGTTTTTGCCAAACAGACTGGACCTCTCACATACTGTCTTACTTATGCCAGAGAGCTTTGGGACCTAAAAATGCTGGGCCAAGGTGGTCTCAAGAGCTGTCCACCCTGAGTGAGTTCCTTCACGGAACTGCCTGACAAGTGTGGCAACTAATGACTTTGGAATTACGATATAGCCATTGGCAAATTTCCATCACCCACCTGAAACTTCCTCCTTCATTCTTAAACCAAGCCTGTTCTTGTGATGTATACCATGGGTCCCATTTAGATAAGGGGCAGTGAGGCTCAGGTTTGTCCTCCTGTGAGGGCTGCTTGATTGGCTGCCCTATCAGCTTTTCATTCCCTGAACACTTGTTTTCTCCCTCTTCTGGTGCCCTCAGGAGTGCATGACTGCTACTTCCTTAGGGACCCATACAGCTTTTAGCAATTCCAGAATTTCTTGTCCATACTTAACACTTTTTCTCCTGAGTTAATGAGCACCCTTTCTTTAATAGGGCTCCATGAACATAAATTGTAGCAAAGGCATATTTAGAGTCTGTACAGATGTTTACCCGTACTCCTGCAGTGAGCTGGGGAGCCTGGGTGAGAGCAATGAGCTCAGCCTTTTGTGCAGAGGTGCCAACCAGCAGCAGACACGCTTCAATGACAGCATCCAGAGTCACTACTACATGTCTGGCAAAACGTGTACCATCCTGGACAAAGCTGCCACCATCTGTGAAATATTCAACATCCCAGATAACTGATAGGCTAATCAGTCAAGTTCAGCTGGCTGGAAATCATCTCATCTATAACCTCCAAACAGTTATTCTCTGGAAGGTCTGAGTCATCTGGCACTCAGATGGCCAGGTTTAGAGTCCTAACAACTTCTACTCAGATACACGGGTTTTCATATAACATGCTTTGATAGCTGAACATTAGGAGTTTGTCAGTCAATAGTTTCCTTTATATTCCATAAGAGTCACAACAAAGTGGGGAACATGGACTGTGAATTCTTGTCCCAAGGTAAGTTTGTCTGCTTCAGCCACCAAGACGGCAGGGGCTGCCAGGGTGCTCAGGTAGGGCGCTCAGGTAGGGCAGCCAGCCTCAGGAAACTGCATCAAGTTGCTTTGATAAATAGGTCACCAGGCAGTGCCAGGAAACTAGCAGCTGTGTCAAGATTCCTATAACTGTCCCCAGTCTCTCATGTACATAGAGGAAGAAAGGCTTCATCACATCTGGCAAACCCAGAGCAAGGGTGTTTGTGAGTGCCCTCTTAATCTCTTTAAAGGCCTTTTCTTGCTCCTCTCCCCATACTACAGGTTCCCTTTCTCCTTCCTTTGTGGCTTCATAAAGGGGTTTTGCCAAGAGAGAGTAATTGGGGATCAAGACCTGAAGCCCCTAGAAATTCTCTAATTTGTTTGTTACAGGTCTTGGGGGCTGGAATGGAACAGATGGCCTGTTTCCTCTCAGGGCCCAGTCTACCTACATTGTCCTTGTGACAGGTGAAATCTGAGGTATTTGACAGTATCCTGGCAAATCTGAGCTTTCTTTCAAGAAACCTTATATCCTGCCTTCCACAAAAGGGAGATAAGGAGTCAAGTTCCTTCCATATAATCCTCCTGAGTTGGTCCAGCCAACAGAAGGTCATCTATGTACTGGAGGAGTGTGCAGCCATGCTGGTAAACCAAGAAAGCCTTTAGGTCAGAAGCCAAGGCAGGTCCAAAGATAGTGGGAGAGTTTTTGAAGCCTTGTGGCACCTGAGTCCAAGTCAATTGTTCATTCTCTCCAGTACAAAGACTTTCCCATTGGAAAGCAGAGGTGGGTTGACTCTGTGGGGTCAGGCAGATGCAGAAAAATGCATCTGTAAGATCCAGGCAAGTAAAGAACTTTACCTCAGCTGGGATAAGGCCCAAAAAGTTGTATGGGTTTGGGACCACAGGGTATAAAGTAAGAGTTGTTGAGTTGACTACATGGAGGTCCTGAACAGGCTTAGAGTCTTCAGTCCTGAGTTTTTTGACAGGCCCTAAAGGAGTGTTCCAGGGAGACTGACAAGGCTGAAGGATTCTATACTTTAGGAGTCTGTCAAGATGCTTTTGGATCTCAATTTGGATCTTGCAAGGAATATAGTATTATTATCTCTGGCTAACAGGAATGGCTCCCAGCTGTATTTCTGTGACCACCAGAGGTATGTTGTAAGCCAGTCCAGGGGGGTTGTCCTCAGCCCATACTCCTGGAATCTTAAAGGGAATCTTAGTCATCTCCTTCTTAAAGGTATAGAGTCACCATTTCTCCTTCTGCACAACTGTGAGAGTTAGAATCTTAGCTTCAGGCACTCCCAGCTTTAAGGTTGCCATGCCATCAGAGTCAAAAGTTACTTGTGCCCTTAGTTTGTACAAGTCTCTGCCCATCAAGGCCACAGGGCAATCAAGAAAGTAAAAGGCTGGTAGACAAATGTCCGCCTTCCTCCTTGTATCTGACCATGCTGGTCATAATATATTGGGCCCTGGACATCTCTCAGGTGCATCTGAAGCATGGTGGGTCCTGGGAAGGCTAAGCCTATATTGGGACTGTTCAAATGTTCCTGGTTGGACCTAGGGGCTGGTCTTGCAGTGAGTGAGGACTGGTGGGCTCAGAGTGAGCATGAGGTTCATAGGGCCTGAGGAAGTTGGGGCTGTTGCAGTCTCAAGGGCTCCAGGGCCCAGCTTTGCAGGTGTATTTGCTGCTGGGGTTTCCCCATCTGATGCTGCTTCCCTTTCCACAGGTGCAGGTGAAGGGGTGGAAGGCAATGGCAAAAGTAGGTACAGCAACACATAACGGGGTGGGGCCCCTCACTAATATGGGTTTCTCTGACTTTTTTACATTTTGCCCTGCTCTTGGAAGCTGCTGCAACCCTGGCTACCATGACCCTACATGCTTCCTCCAGGTGGGGCTTTAGCCATGTGGGGTGACTGAGGACTGCATCCTGCCAGCAATCAAAATAAGGAAACCGATCTGGGTGTCCAGGTTCCCCTACAACCACTTTAAAAACCCTATTGACTATGACCTTTTCTAATGACCCCTCCAAGGGCCATCCTTCACGAAAAGCAAGCCATTCTATTTCACAGAATGTCCTAAGCTTGCCAGAAGTCAGCTTAACTCTGCAATCTCCATTAACTCCCTTTTTAAACTTCTTAAGAATGCACCCCAGTGGGGTGTTCTTATTCATACCTCCTCCTGTTCCTCCCATTACTAGGTGTCAAGACAGTGACAGAAATGGAAGGGATGAGAGGTGTAAAGGGGAGGTACAGTATACCCCTTTCTGGCATACAGGGGAAAACAAATAACACCACTCACTTCATCCTCCTCTGGTCGCTCCCCTCACAAGAATGTAGGCACCACTTTGCTGTAGTGAAATTGTATAAACCCTGGACTGGAGCCCTAAATGGGCCATATACTGTAGACTATATGAAGATTTGCCATGGAACCATGGATCAGGACTTCGCTTGCTTCACTGCTGGGCTGTGACTCAGGCTCACACTTTCACACATTCTCACACAGCACAGTATTTCCACTCTGCTCCCTGAACCTGAGAGACAAGGTTTCACCCCAAAGGGGAGTTACTAGGGTATCTCTGGGAGTTGATCAAACTCCCTCTCTGCCTCCTATGGCAGGTTTAAATTTGAACCTTGATTCTTACCAGTCTAATGAGTGGGGTTCCCAAGTTGGTTCCTGAGCCTTTTATGGTTCCTTTGTGCAACTGAAACTAGCCTCTTCAGTTCACTGGGATAGAGGCTCCCTCCCCTCAGATGAACATGTCTGGCTGTTCATGGCAGGGGCAGCCCTCCTGGTGGGCTAGGGAGATTGAGCCAGCAACAAGTAGGTCAAAATATCGCCCTCTGAAACCCAGACAGAGCACCCAGAAATGTAGGATGGCTCAGACAGAGAGACAGGGCACCAAAGCTTTCAGGAGGCAAGTTTATTAAGCAGGCCAGCAGCGACTCACTGGATTTGCACTCCAAGACTGAGCCCCAAGAACAAAAGGGGCCTTCCTTATATACCATTTAGAGTGGGTTACAGAAATGGGGAATGCATCTTGTCCTATACATGGACACATACTATTTTATCAGTCATTTTAACCTCAAGGGCGAGGTGACCCTTCTCTGGTCTAGCCCAAGGTGCTATGTGACACTGTTGCACTCATTATCTCCCTTCCCCTTCCTTGCCTTCCTGTCACAATAGCATTTAATGCTTGAAGATACATCACCATATATAGGTACAAATATCAGAATATATCTGATATTTGTCCTCAGTTCCTGGCACAAAACTTAAAAAAAAAAAAAACAAAAAAACCCATGGACTTCCTGAGTGAGAGATGTATTTTTCTTAAGATAATGGAGTGATTCATGGTAGACCCTTAGATAGTCCAGGATCACCAGAAAAATCAATCATATGATAAGAAGTTTATGGTTAGAACTTTGGGTTAGTCTAACTTCTAGGAAAATGGGGGGGGGGGCTGGAGATTGAGCTCAATCATGTAGCAAATGATTGCTCAATCAATCATGCTTATATAGTGAAGCTAATAAAAACTTTACATACTGAAGCTCAGTGGAGTTACCTGGCTGTTGAACACATTGATGTTCAGGAGGGCCCCTTATCAAGATTCTTTGAGAGGAGGGCACAGAAGCTCTGTAGTCCCTTCTAGACCCTGCTATATGCACCCCTTCAATAGACTTCTTGAGTTGTATCCTTTATAATAAAGCTAAACATAAGCACAGCATTTTCTTGAGTCTTTTAATGGATTATTAAACCTGAAAAGGTTATGAGGACCCTGAATTTTTGTCATGTTTGTCAGATGCATGGGTGGCCTGAGGAGCCTCTGGAACTTGTGACTGGATCTGGAGTGAAGGCAGTCTTGTGGAGGATGGAGCCTTCCATCTTTGGCATCCATGCTAACTTCAGGTGGTTAGAGTTGGAATTGTAGGAGAAGATGCCCCAGTTAGGGCTGAAACAAAGCACACATCTAATACTGTATAATGTTAGTAGTTGACAAGTCACAGGGAGAAAACTTGTTATTCCATTTGCTTGTCTTATCCAATTCAGAAAATCTGAATTACATCAGATTTGTCTTATGCAATTCTTCTAGCAGTGCACTATGTGATTTTTTTATTCTCTGAAATGTTCAGTCACCTCCAGGCTGATCAGAATGGTACATGACTTAGGCGTAGAATCTAAGCCAGTAAGATTCTATCTCCATTTTAGTGGTAAACACTAAAATGTTAATGTGTTGGTTGCTGATGCTAAAGCAGGAGGTATCTGACTTAGTGAGTACCCAATGGATTTGTGTGGAAAAAATAAGTGAAAAATGATTCTGTAACTTTAGGACTGTTATAGCTGTTCTCTGATGTACATGGAAAAACAGAGAAAATCAACCCTCTGGAATAGAGAATGAAACATGTTATGGTCTGATTGTTTTTTGTCCTCTCCACCATCATATTTATATAATGAAACCCAATCAAAAATAAAATAATAGTATGAGATGAGGTCTTTAGGATGTGATTACTATCCTTATAAATAAGGTTTAGGGGAGCTTTTTCCACCCCTTTTGCCATATAAGGACACATAGAAGGTGGATCTGTGAATCAGAGAGCCCTCACTGGATACCAACCCTGCTGGTGGCTTGATCTAAGACTTCCCAGAATCCAGAACTATAAGCAACAAATTTCTGTTGCTTATAAATTATTCATCCTAAGGTATGTTGTCACAATATCTAAGAGAATAAGTCAAAGCAGATGCAAAGTGGGAAGTAGGGACAAGGGAGTATGGATTTGGAAAGATGGTGAGACAACTATGTTGTACTCCCAATGACTTTCCTGTTCCAGATACAGTGAGGACCTGATGTATTGTCCTATTTCAGTTTTACTCTCCTTACATTTCTCCAAGTAAGTGTTTTTTTACTGGTATTTAAGATTAATGTTTTTAATGCTAACAGTCATGATTCTCACACAAATACATAAGAAAAAGTGTCAAAGATTTTACTATCTCTAATTAGATGAAGAAACCACCAAAGTGCTACATCAAATGTGAAGAAGAATCCAAGGAACAGGCATACTTAGTGATCAAAAATACTGAAATGACGCTGGGTACATTGGCACCTGTAATCTTAGCACTCAAGAGTCAGAGGCAGGAAGATTGCAAGTTTGAGGCCACGGAGGGAGACCCTGTCTGAGAAAAACAAAACAAAACAATAGCAATAAATAGAATATTTAAATGAACTTTCAAACGAATACATAGCTGGCTTTTGGTAGAAATGAAGAATTTGTCCCTTCATTGAACAGAATTCATTTATGTGGTTATGGACAAGACTTGTTTGTATTGCTACTTGTTTCCTACACATTAATTTTAATGTCTAAAGAAATGTAAACTAGTCAAAGATAAAAGTGAATATTCCTACATGATCAGATAATCCCAGCAGTATACTATTCCATTGAAAGTATATCCAGTCATCTTTTGTTTGTTCTAATGCCTTAAATTTTTCTCCATACAAATCATCCTTTTCTACATGTACATTTATTTAACTAGGATTTTGATTTTGATGGTACTAGGATTAGAACTCAGGGCTTTGTGCTTTACTAGGCAGACACTCTACCATGTGAGCCATGCCACCAGCCCGAATGGTCCTTTTCTACAGTAGTGTTTCTTATCTCTGTGTGTTAGTTTTCCATTACTGTAACAAACAGTTGAGATAAATCAATTTATAAAGAGAAAAGGGTAATTTTGGCTCACAGATTTGGAAGTTTCAGTCCATTGTCTGTTGGCTAATTGCTTTGGGGCCTGTAGTGACTCAGTACATTCTGGTGTGAGTGGGTACCAGAGGAAGCTGTTCAACTTATAGCAACCAAGAAGCAAAGAGAGGGAAAAGGAGTGTCTGGTGTCTCAATATTGCCTTAAAGAGCACACCCTTGATGACCTAACTTCCTCTCACTAAGCTCTACCTTCTAAAGGTTCCACCACCTTCCAATAAGTGCCACAGGCTGGAGACTAAGCTTGCAACACATGGCTTACTCTTGGGGAATACTTACCCAAACCATAGTGTACTGTGTGAGAAAATCATTCCCTTTGTGAAAAATCTACAAAGGCACAGAAATAAAAAAAGGAAACGACCAAATCAATCTTGACAACCAAAAAGAACAATAGAACCCCAGATTTGAAGGAAACTTGTCTTATGACTAGCTTACCTTCACAAAGTATCTTGTAAGATGTTGGGTTAGAGAAATATTTTCTAATTGATTGCTGCTTGCAGTTTGCAAATTGAAAAAAGAAATGTGTGATCCTTTTTGTCAATTCTTTGTGTGTGTGTGTGTGTGTGTGTGTGTGTGTTGATTTAAAACAATGACAAATAACAACACAAAGTAAAAACAAATACTCTTGCTAGCCTGCAGGGAAAAATAGTCAGAAATTAGACATTTGTCTTGATCATATTTCAGGAACATTTAAAAATCTCTATAAAACATATGACCAACTATACAACATACATCACTTGTGTTGTATGTTTTTATGCATAAAAAATGCCCATAAGAAGTGGGAATTTGCATGGACAAAATGCTGGAGGAAAAAAATGGGCTACTTCTATTATTTTTTGTTCTTCTTCCAATCCCTCCCCCAGCAATCAGAGGAAGCTACAGTTAACATGAGAGGATAAAAGAGACCTTGTAGTGTCATTTTTCAAGGCCAATTTGCTCAACTAATATAATAAGGCCTTGGAAAGTGAGTGTGGAGTTCTTCCTGTAGCTGACTGTTGGGGTCAGGAAACTATGTCCTCTACAGAGATTAGCTGACCCAGTTTGAGTGAGGAGGCTCAAATTTCCTGCCCTTGGTTCCCCGACCTTCAGCAGCATGAATGCTGAGGCACATCAAGGGAATAAATGAAGGCTGAGCACCATAGCCAATCAACCCAGAATGTTATGATGTTGGCTGAGGACCCAGAATGGGTCTCCAGACTGATCAGTCAAGGGCCTTGTCTCAAAGCCACCCCATGTTCTCCTTCCTCCCTTGTTGTGTGGCCTGGAGCAACCTTCTTTCTCACCCTCAGCTACTGCCACTGCATTCACAAGTCCTCATGATTTTCTCTTCTGATCTGTAAACATGGTATCCCTGAAGGAAACCAGAATGTAACACTCCAAAATATGCGTCTCTGATAGAAAAACCATTTTGAGCCGAAGGCAATTAAGGAACAATGTTCCATGTCACTTACCATGTGGTTCTCTGTGCTGACCACCTCCAGAATTTGTAAGCAAAAAGGCCATCACCAGATGTGAGCCCTTAAATCTCCACAATTCCTCAGATACTATGTTACAGCAGCAGAAAAGGACTATTCAATAAGGAGCTGAATCCTGCCAATAACCAGGAAACGAGAAAGAAGACCTAAACCTCAGTGACTTTCCTCATAGCCTAACCCATATCTTGTTTCCACTTGATGGGACAAACTAACTGGTGCTGGACATGACCCACAGAAACTGCTGTCATCAGTATGTGTCATTTAAGAAGAAGGAGGGAGCCTGTGGCTCATGCCAACTCAGGAGGCGGACATCAGAAAGATCCAGGTTTGAAGCCAGTGTAGGCAAATAATTCCATAAGACCCTATCTCGAAAACCCTTCACAAAAATTGGGCTGGTGGAGTGGCTCAAGGTACTGAGTTCAAGCCCCAGTACTGCCAAAAAAAAAAAAAAAAGAAGAAGGAGGGAAGGAAGAGCAGGAAGAAACAAAAGGAGACATGCTCTTTATCCTCTAGGTTTTCTGCTTAAAGAAAGGATATAAATTCTCCTAGACTGGTGATAATTGTACAGTCCTATTCAACCCAGAGACAGCACAAGAGGAATCTAAAAATCCTCACACTTACTAGTTTCCTTTCCTACATTTCCTTGCTACAGTCTCTGCCCTTGGAAGGAAAAACTGCTTTCCTATTTCCTGTCATTTCTCTACAAATGTATTGTTCTCTGTAGAAGATGCAGTGGGAATTACTTTTCATTGATGTCTCTCCTCCATGTTGTGCCCACTTGCACATTTTGTTTGTTTGTTTATTTTTGTGGTACTGGGGTTTGAACCCTGGGCCTCACTCATGCTAGGCAAGTGCTCCACCAGTTGAACCACAAGCACTTTTGTTTTAATTTTTTGTTTTTAAGACTAACTTTACCTTTACTGGCTTTGAACTCTGTGATTTTCTTGCCTCAGCCTCCTAAGTGCTAGGATTACAAACATGTACCACCATACCCACCTATTCCTGCAGGTACTAATAAACTGTTCACTCTTGTTAATCTGAATTTTGATGAAGGGATCCCTTCCAGCTAAGAACTAATGAGAGTTGAGGAAAAAATGGTCTCTCTTCCCTTGTGTCATCATGCATCACTTTTTCTTTCAGGTTCTAACAACAAATGGATGACAGAGGTGGGTTTTTTATCCCTTTCTTTAAGAGTTCTGTTGTTAATCACCATGAGGAACTAAATCTGTGGGGAAACCATGACAAAATAAAGTGAAGTGGCAATGTTTTCACAGTAGCTTAGATTAGTAAATGACAAGTGGAAAGCAATTTTCAAATTTTTTCACTCTACTTTTATTTCTCCACTGGGCAGAAATGTGGAGTTGTTCTCCTGGTACACTATCTTGCTCCACAGTTGGATATAAACAAGGCCTGATGATAAAATCCTGGTGCAACCATAAGTATCCCTTTGGTACCAGTGGCATTTTATTTATTTATTTATTTATTTATTATTATTGTTTTGGCAGTGCTGGGGTTTGAAACCAGGGCCCTATGCTTGTTAGGCAAGTGCTCTACCACTTGAGCCACCCACCAGCCCTTTTTTGTGTTTTTTTTTTTTTTTTTTTGAGATAGGGTCTCACAAGCTATTTGCCTGGGCTGGCTTCAAACCACAGTCCTCCTGATCTCTACCTCCTGAGAACTAGGATTACATGCTTAAGCCCCAGTGCCTGGCTACAGTGGCACTTTACATCTTTTGGGAACTCACGAATTATCCTTGCTCGGGTAGAATCTGTTGTGAAAATTACAGACCAAGGTAATGTCAGGTGAAATAGTATCTCCTTTTGAAAGAGAGGAAGAAAGGGGCTGGTGGAGTGACTCAAGTGGTAGACTACCTGCCTATTAAGGGTGTGACTCTGAGTTCAAACCCCCCAGTGCCACCAAAAAAAAAGAGAGGAAAAAGAACCTCAGTTGCAGTTGAAATTTAGTATTGCAAATGTTATTATAGAAGTCTGTACAAAAAAGCCTGCTGTGTAACAAATGCTGTTATTTAGAAGTCTGTGTATATAAAACCTGGCTCCCTGAAAGAAGCGGGATTATGAGGACTTTTTACAACTTTTTAAGAATTTGGGTTTCAGAAAGAATAAAAAGTGTTTAAAATTAAGAACTAGCCAAGCACTGGTGACTGAGGCCTGTAATCCTCGCTACTCAGGAGGCAGAGATTAGAAGGATCACAGTTCGAAGCTAGCCTAGGAAAATTGTTCTCGAGACCCTATCTTGAAAAAATGATTACAAAAAGGGGCTGGTGGAGTGCCTGCCTAGCAAGCATGAGGCCCTGAGCTAATGAATACTTTTGTACATTTTCCCCAATAATGTGAGAATTTAGTTTAAAAAAAATTTCCACACCAAGCATGGTGGTATATGTTTGTAATCCCAGCACTTGGGAGATTGAAGTAGGGGGATTACAAATTTGAGTGTAGTCTGGGATATAAAGTGAGTTCCGGGCCAAACTCTGCAACATTGCAAGACCCTACATCAAAAACAGAGAGAGAAAAAGGAAAAAAGAAAGAAGGAACGGAAGGAAGGAAGGAAAGAAGGAAGGAAGGAAGAAAAAAAAAAGATTCTTTACAAATTGAAATGAATTTCCTTTCAAAGACATCTTATGGGGTTGGACTCATTTAAACACCCTATTCATATGTGACTAGAGACATTATTCTGGGCCTATAATCCTAGCTACTCAGGAGGAGGAAATCAAGAGTATCACACTTTAAGACCAGCCCAGACAAAAAGTTAGCAAGAACTCATATTAACCATTCAGGCATGGTGGTACATTCCCTTAATCCCACCTAATGGGAAGCATAGGTAGGACCATCATAATCCAGGCAGGCCCAGGTCAAATGTGAGACCCTATATGAAAAATAAAGCAAAAAAGGGCTGGGGACATGGCTCAAGTGGTAAGAGTGCCTGCTTAGCAAGTTGAGGCCCTGTTTAGCGAGTTCAAACCCCAATACTGAAAAAAATAAAATAAAAAACACATTACACTGTTAGTAAGTGAAAGAATACTTCCTGATACTTGAACAACATAAAAATAATGCTTTGTGTGATTCTGTAGCAAAGTAAATTTAGTAACTCAAGGCTGCAATCTTGAGTTCAGTCCTCGGTACCATCAATAAAAAATTAAATAAATAAAGACTTCCACTTAACTACCAGGAGAATCATAGACTGTAACATGAAGCAGTCTGAGTTCTTCCCTTTCTAATGCTTTCATCTCTCTCAAGTTTTCCTGCATTTTCCAAGTCCTTCTCAGCTCGCTATTCTCTAGTAATGGTAGTTTTAAATCATTCATAATTTAGTGAATTCTTTTTGTTGTTGTTGGCATTAGGGCTTGAACTGAGGGCCTCAGGATTGTTAGGCAGGTGCTCTACCACTTGAGCCACTCCACCAGTCCTTTTTGTGTTGGGTATTTTCCAGATAGGGTCTCCAAAACTTTTCTCCCCAGGGCTAGCTTCAGACTTCGATCCTCCTGATCTCTGCCTCCTAAGTAGCTAGGATTTTAGGTGTTTGCCACTCAGCACCCTGCTTAACAGATTCTTAAACACTTATGAGGATGAGAGAAAGATTAGTGGTAGAAATCAGGCAACGTGGCAGCCTGAATACCTCTGTCAGAATGCCTCATATTCTAATATGCTGCTGGTTTCTGCTGAGGAATTCTTAGTCACTGCCACACATCTTCCATGATTACTATTGCCATTAAGTATAGATGTTTGGTTAAGTGGTTTTGTTGTTTGTTTTGTGGTAGTAGGGTTTGAACCCAGGGCCTCACACTTGCCAAGAGCAGGCGCTCTACCACTTGAGCCATACTCCCAGCTTTTGGTTAAGTTTTTTTTTCTTTCTTCTCTTCAAAAAATTACCAGTCATAGGACTGGTAATTTGGTGGCAAATATTTCTCCGTTAGCTTGAAAAGATCACATGCTGATTGAGGTTGTAACTTCAGGGAAAATGATATAAAAGATTAGTGATTTTTGTGTGTATTGGGTGTTTCTTGACACTTTCAGAAAGCCTTATATGCTAGAAAAAGAGTAGGTAAGTATAGGTGAAACGGACCATCACTTTGCTAAAAAAGCTTTTCTTTGAGGCCTGCGATTGAAGTTGATAATTTGTGGCCTTGCAGGGATGAAAGGGCAAACTGCTTTTGCACTAAAAACTGAGCCAGTTATAGGCAGGGGCTAAAACTATGTGACCTTACTAAGATAAAGCTAGTGCTTCTTCACACAAAAGCATTAGCCTGCTGGCAAGGAGTAGATTAAACATACTTCTCTCCCACTCAAGTCTCTTTTAAAAGACTTCAAAGTGACTGCCATTAAATTGAGAGAGAAATAATGGACAGGATACTATAACCAATAAGCAAAAGACCAACTTTCAGGCTTGAAAACATAAAACAAAACAATCTCTTGACAAAATCTTTGGCTATGACTACAAGGACCACAGAATTGGCTAAAAGTAAGTACAAAGGAATTCCTATTTGAAAGAATTATATTGTCTACAAGATTTTATGACTATTCAACCCTGAAAACAATCCCCAAGCCTGCACAAACATGAAATGAGCTGGATAAACAGTGTACTTCCCAAGAAATGTATAATTCTTCAAAGTCAATCTCAGATATGATCATGGAGGATGCTATTCAAAGAGGAAATTGTGAGAACTAGTAAATATATTAGTTATCCATTCCTACCATAACAAAATACCCCTGACTGGATGGCTTAACCAACAGTAATTCATTTGCTCATGGTTCTGGAGGCTGGAAGTTCAAGATCAAGCTATTAGCTGGTTTGGTTTCTCACGAGGCCTTTCTCTGTTTTCAGATGACTGCATTCTTGCTATGTGTACTCATAGCCCCTCCATTATGTGCACATATCCCTGGTGTCTCTTCCTTATCTTACAAAAACACCAGTCATATTGGATTAAGATTCCACACTTATTATATGTACCTGGCAGGGGAGATACCATGATCACAAAGATTCTACCCTTATGATCTCAGTTAGCCTCAGTCATCTCCCTAAAGTCCCTATTTCAAAAATAGTGAAATTGGAAATTAGGGCTTCAATATATGAATTTTGAGCAGGAGACAATTCAAACCATAACAAGGACAATAAATGAGAGAATTTATCACAGAGAGAAGAACCTAGATTGCTAGGACAATTTAGCATGTTAATCAAGAAAATCCATTCCCAGGCCAGGAAGCCTCCGCAACTACTGTCCAGCAGGGTGTGATCATTTCTAAGGACAAGTGTCAGTAAATGTTAGTGTTTCCTATTCTCTTTTATCCAACAGAAGTTTAAATTAAGGCTATCCTAGTCCTGTTTTACCATTATATATTGACTATAAGTGAGAAGGCAAATAACTTTTAGTTTATGAATTTCTGGATCATAATCCACTATATCTAGGCAAGATGGAGATGACTAAAATTGTTAATCTTGATTGTCAACTTGATTGGACTGAGAAATTCCCAAGAGATTAGTAAAGCACAGCTCTTGGTGTGTCTGTGAGGGCATTTCCAGAGATGATTAACTAAGAAAGGAAGATCTGCTCTAACTGAATGTGGGTAGCACCATCCCATAGACTGGGGGCTCAGAGAGAATAATGGAGAAAGCCAACTAGTATGGACATCCTTTCTCTCTCTCTCTCTCTCTCTCTCTCTCTCTCTCTCTCTCTCTCTCTCTTTCCTAGCCACCATGATAAGAGCTGCTCTACTCCACTACTCCCTCCCCACCGTCCCCACCGTAATAGACGGAAACTTCTAAAACCATGAGCCAAAATAAATCCTTCTTCTCCTTAAATTATTTCTGTGAAACATTTTGAGCTTAGGGCAATAGCTAGGTGACATGTTAGAGTTCTCTCTCCAGGTAAGGGGATCTTTCTATAGAAAGAAGGAGCTTGACAATGAGAGGACTAGGGTGAAGACTGTTATTAGTCTCCTGACCTGTTTTTTCTGGGTCTGTCAAGTTTTAGCTGGACATAAGACTGCCTAAAATAAAGACCACATTTCCCAGCATCCCTTTTTTAATTTTAATAAGTTAAAATAATTTTTTAAAGAACAGATGAATTTTATTTTATTCTTTTCTCCTTCCAGCTGACTGAAATGAGGGCATGAACTCTGGATCTTTATTAGACCATGGAGTAAAGCACCTTGTTGTGGATGCCCACACAAAAATATTTCCAGCCAGGCCCTGTGGCTCCCACCTATAATCCTAACTACTCAGAAAGCATAGATTAGGAGGATCAAAGTTAGAACCCAACCCCAGCCAATAGTTCATGGGACCCTATCTTGAAAAAAACCAAACACAAAAAAAGGGTTAGAGGAGTGGCTCAATGTGTATGCCCTGAGTTCAAGCCCCCCTACTGGAATATACACATATATCCAGAGCTAGGTCATTGTTTCTATGAAATAAATGCCTCTTGGCTTCTATTACATGAGACCAACAGAAACAAACTATACTTTGTTTTCCTTTTCAATTCACTTAATTTCAACAATCTGTCAAAAAGTCAATAAACAAATGCTGAATTACATTCTGTTGTGTTTTTAAGCCTTTCAATTTCAGACTATAAAAACATTGTGTGTCCCCCACCTTGACCACCCTGATCCTTTTCCTATGTCACAGGCCACCCATAGATACAAAGTCAGGAGGCCAAGCCAATTCACAGGAGGGCCATGAGTCCTGATGAAGCACTTATGGACAAAATGTAGTTCACTGTGGGGATGTAGTTCATCAGTATAAAGAAGAAACCAACAATGACCAAGACCAAGGAATAGTACTGTTATAGAAAAAGGAAAATGTCGTAGCTTCATAATCAGCAACTTCATTCCTCTTCCACAAGATTCTTTTATCTTTTTCTTTCCCAGACATCTATTATCAGCTTCAGAAAGTTTTCAAGTCACTTCTTAGGAAATGGCATCCTCCCTCTTCTGTGCTACTTCGTGCTTGAGAGCAAATTTTACATTCACGTATGCAAAGGCTACCAAATAAGTGCTTTCTGGGGTCATCACACTGTACAGAACAGCAGACTAAATAAGATCCATATGTCACATTTACCAATATAACCAGATGGGGATGGCAGACACAATGAATGCATTCCCAAAGAACAGTGCAGAGGACTTGGCGGAGAGGTTATAGCTGAAATCCTGCAGGATCTCCTCCTTGGACTGCTGCTTGGAACCACGTTTAAGAGCTATGACCAAGCAGGAGCCAAGAGTTGGAAATCATACTTTTAAAGCCAGTATTGAGTGTGGCTCAAGTGGTAGAGCACCTGCTTTATAAGCACAAAGCCCTGAGTTCAAACCCCTGACCCACCAAAAAGTACAATAATTAAAAATATAAAACCAGCACTGATACCAGAGTTAGGGCAGAAGCCGTGGCTCTAAAGAGTTTCAATAGACTATGTTTAGCCACCCATCCCAGAAAGCCAATCAGAAAGCAGAGCAGTGGTGAAAGCAGGAAGGGAGCTTTATTAATAGTGTGATCAGACCAAGTCTAAGGATCTGAAACCTGTCTTCAAAGTGCTTATTTCAGCTTCCGCATTACACAGGAAAGAGAAAGGCAAAAACTGAGATTTCCATGGTAGTAGTTATGGTCATCTTGTTCTGACCATGGTCTGCTTCATCGTGTTGAGTCATTATCTCAGAAATGGTCACTGTCTTGAGTGAGCTATGTCAGTAATATAGACAAACATGCTTGTGTTTTTTCACAATGTTGGAATTTATTATATAACAGAAAGTTTACAAGCTACTTCAATTTTGTTGACATTAATTGCCAAGTACTACTGATGTCACTTGATATCCATGAGCCACTGGCAAACAGGTTTTATATATATATATTCTAACCTTACTTACTCTCAAATCACACATTACACTTTACAATGACATCCAGGTTACAGAAGGCTTAAAAAGGGTTAAAGCAGCTGCAGAATTCAAAGAGGACTTGAAGAAGTTATTACAGAAGACTAACACAGATGCAAAGAGAGTCACTGTGGGTGGTTAGATATTAACATAGAGAACCCAAACAAACAAAAATAGGAACCAGTCACAGTGCTCACTGCGGCAGTACATACACTAAAATTGGAACTATACAGAGAAGGTTGTCAGGGCATGAATGACACACAGATTCATAAAGGGAAGTCCTCCATATTTTTTTAAAAAAAGAAACCAGTGACAAAGCTATTGTGGTGTGATGGTGTCAAAATGCATGGCTGATTCAAGATTCAGAGCTGCTTCCAAGCTTAGTGGGTCTGTGCTGTGTTTGTTTTTGTGGGAGTTGGCAGTACTGGGGCTTGACTCAGTCCCTTGTGCTTGCTAAGCAAGCAGTCTACCACTTGAGCTACTCCACTAATTTGCCTACCAGGTCTGGATGATGGCGATTCAAGTGGGTCACATAGAGCTGGGGGATCCTGTGTGGCTGAAGTCCCAAGGAAAGAGTAGGAAGTTTGGTGCCTCTAGATCCCATGACACATTCATGGTCTGATGATGGGGCTAATGAGTGTCTTGTCCCTTGGTGTTAGGCTCTCCTCTTTTTATAAAATCCAGATGAGGAAGTTGCACCATCCGTTGGTCTGGTGTGTACAAGTTTATGGGCCTGGTTTTCCTGATATGCTTTTGATACACCCATTTATCCATGTGTTCCCAACTTAATTTGATAAGTTTAAAGGTATTTTATTTGCATTAGTAAGTTTTTCATCAGTCTGCCTCATGATTTGTTCTGGATGGATTGTGGTTCTTTACTTGCACAAACAAGGTACAGAGTCATACTTCATCAGCATTTGCACTCAAAATGGAACAAACTGCTGTTGTATAAAATGTCACTTAGGGCAAAGTGCAGGCTTAACACTACTGTTCTGTAGAACATGGAGTAACTTGGAAGAGGGCACAGCCTGAGCTCCACAGCCACACAGACCTTTGTTTGTATCAAAACGATGTCTATTGCTTAGGGGTAGTTTCAGTCTTTGTCATCCATCAGGGTTATTGTTCCTGTGGTCTCAGGTAACTATAGGGCAGAAAGATTTAAGAGAATCAGAGGACAGAAATGAAACAAAATGGCATCAGAAACAAAATGGAGTTAAGTTATGTCAATGAATAGCCTTCCTTCAGTTTCATTAGAGGTATGCTGAACTGTTCTATTGTCAACTTGGCTAATTTAGGCTGTATATATTTCCCAGAATTCCCTTCCTTGTATGGTTCCGGATTATAGTTGACCAGAAGAAGAGCCAGCTCAAAATTTACAAGGCAGAAGTGAAACCAGGACCATGACTATCTAAAGGTCTTCATTGTGCCACATGGTGAAAGACAGATGTTGAGGTGCCCACTCCGTCCAGTTCATCTGCTTTTCTCTGTTCTAGACGAGGCTCTTCTTCTTAACAGCCAGCCTTGCTGCCCAACAGCAGCTACAGGCCCATTACCAGTAGCAGTAGACACACAGAGATGCTTAGCTTCCCATTCACAGTCCCACTTTGGTTTCTCAAATTTCCATATAAGCTTCAACTTGTCTCCCCACTCAGGGATTCAGGAAAACTTCTTCATGACTATCTCTCCACCTTCCTCTTCCAGACTTTTACTTCCTCAACTCCTCCCCTGGTTATGTAAACTCTAATTCCTATTGTTATGCCTCAGAAAAAAAGTATCCCAAAGTATGATGCTCTGACATGCTGAGTACTTTGAACTAAAAAATAGCAGTCTCAGAACCAAGATCTCTCTGAGTTTCTCCCCTCACCTACCTTCTGTCTCTCCTAAAGTACAAGGAGGAGCTGTCTCAGAAGCTCCCTTATCTGAATAAGGGAATTTCCTCCAGGAGTGCAGTTGTCTCCAGCTCACTCCTTATAATCTCATCAACCAGGGGAGATTAACTCTCAGGAAAGAAAACTCTCAGGAAAGACCAGAGTTGACTACATACCCACAGCCCAGAGGAATTTTGTCCCAGGCTGCTTGTTCATTGGGCCCATTAATCTCCACTAAAAATAATTATTCTTCCTCTGAAAGTGCCTATGGCCCTCATTTCCTTTTCCCATATGGTGAAGGATATATAAGATTTTAAATCTTGTTGAATTATGAGACACTCACACTTTTCATTTTGGTTGCCCTTTTGCACATAATAAATTTGTATGCCTTTTTTTTGTTGTTGTTGGGGGGATATGGTGAGACAGGGTCTTCCTATATATACCAGGCTGGCCCAGTACTCAAGATCCTCCTGCCTCAGGTTTTCATGCTAGGATTATAGGCGTGTGCCACCACGCTTTGTATGCCTTTTCTGCTGTTAATCTATCTACTGTCACTTTATTTTAGCAGACTCAATTATTAAACCATCAGAAGGTGACTGTAAAGTTCTTTGCATCCCTACACTATAAATAATACCTTGTCCAATAACACTCTTATAGTGGCTCCATTCCCTCACTGAACCATGACCAACACATTAAATTTTATTACATATACAGAATGTAGATCACTTCATGCCAGAGTCACATAAATCTTCCTCTTTGATCTTCCTGAGAACCATAGGAAGGTGGCACTGTTATCACCTCCAGTTTACAGATGTGGAAATGGGTTTTCACAAATTAAATAACATTCTCACTGTCACACAGCAAGTAAGTAGTGAAACCAAATTTACAATTCAATCTGCCTCCTACTAGGACCCAAAATCTTAACCTCTTCACATTAATACTTATGTGCCTCTGTGCTGTTAAACTCTGACTCAATTCTATTCTTTAGTTGTTTTGTTTGTAGGTGCTAATGGCCACATTTTTTTCTTTTTCTTTTTGGATGGGACTGGGGTTTGAATTCAGGGTTTGGTGTTTGTAAAGTAGGCACTCTACCACTTGAGCCATGCCTCTAGTCCATTTTGCTCTGGCTATCTTAGAGACAGGATCTCTCAAACTATTTTTCCAGGCTGAGATCTAACTGTGATATTCCCAATCTTAGCCTCCAAAGTAGTAAGGATTACAGGTGTGAGCCACCCACATCGGACTTAAGGCCAGTTTTGCTACCCTATCAGACACCCATAATGTAAGAACAATAAACAATGAAAATAACTAATGTATTGCCAGAGTTTCCTTAGTAGCTTTAGAAGGGATCTGTTTTACCTAGAGTATCCATCTCTTTTACTTCACCTCCCTAAAAGCAAAATCTCTGGTTGGTAGAGCTTTACTTTAGGAAAGGATTGAGGTCCATTTTTGTTTTATTTAATATTTAAAAGCTGAAGAGGGGTTGATGGAGCTGATGGAGTGGTTCAGGGGATAGAGTGCCTTCCCAGCAAGTGTGAGGCCCCAAGTTCAAACCTCAGCACCAAAAAAAAAAAAAAAAAACTGAAGTAAAGGGTTGGGGGCATGGCTCAGGTGGTAGAGCACTTACTTAGCAAGCATAAGGCTCCAAGTTCAATTCACAGTACCATTAAAAAAAAAAATACACACAGTTACAGCCATCTGTCTTTGACAATGGAGCCAAAAACATACACTGTTTTTAACAAATGATGCTGGGAAAACTGGTTAGCTACAGGCAGAAGACTGAAACTAGACCCCTACCTCTCACCCTGTACAAAAATCTACTCTGGGACTGGAGGCTTGGCTCAGCCTGCAAACATGAAATCCTGAGTTTAAACCCTAGTACTGTAAAATTGAATAAATAAATAAAAACTCCAATTGTATCAAAGATCTTAATGTAAGACCTGAAGATTTCTGCCTACCAAATGTGAGGCCCTGAGTTTAATGGAAGTTTACAAAAGATTTGAACAAATAACCCTGCCTTGAGGCTACCTCAAAATTCCACTCCTCCCCTGAACCATTGCACAACTTGCAAAATGACATATTTCACCCACCCTGACACCTGTTCTCCCTTCCTGGAAACAGCTACCCAGTGACCTTTCTTTTCCTCCTTCTTCCCTACTTAAGGACTGAGCTTTACCACAACCATGTGCCACTTACTTTCAGATTCTTCCAGATGCATTTGGTGCATCTCTCTGGCTTTTAATAAAGGCCCATACAGTCTGTTCAGGTCAGTTTGGTTTTTTTCTTATCTATTCTTGCTTCATTAAATAGTTTGAGCCTAACAGAGTTCAAACTCCAGTACTGCCTAAATAAATAAATATAAAAATAATAAAAAACACTTCAACCTTTGAAGCTTTGAAACTACTGCAGGAAAAAATAGGGAAAACTCTGGAAGACATAGGCGTATATAATTATTTTCTGAAAAGGATACTAATTGCTGAGGAAATAAGAGCAAGAATTGACAAATGGGACTGAATCAAATTAAAAAGTTTCTGCACTTCAAAAGAAACAATAAGGGACGACCCAGAGAAAGGGAGAAAAACTTTGCCAGAACACACCAAAGAGCTCAAAAAACTAAACAGCAAAAGAACAAATAATTTAGTCAATAGGTGCACAAACAAATTGAAGAGTTCAATGAAAAAGAAATTCAAGTGGCTAATCAATACATGAAGAAATATTCAACATTGATAGCCACAAAGGAAATGCAAGTCAAAACTGTGCTAAGATTTCATCTCACTCCCATCACAACAGTTATCATCAAGAAAACAAACAACAGAGGCCAGGTGGTTCATGCCTATAATCCTAGCCACTCTGGAGGATCACAACTTGACCCCAGTACCACCAAAACAAGAAATAGAAAACCAACAACAAATGCTGGCAAGGATGGGGGGAGGGGAACTGTCAAGACACCATTGGGAATGCAAACTAGTGTAACCACTATGGAAATCAGTATGGAGGTTCCTCAAGAAACTAAAAATGGACTTACCTTATGACCCTGGCGTACCACTCTTAGGCATATATCTGAGGGACTGAGATACCTGCATACCCCTGTCTATTGCAGCTCTGCTCACAACAGCCAAACTGTGTTATTAGCTAAAGTGCCCAACAACCAATGAATTGATAAAGAAACTATTACACACACACTCACAGAATATTACTCAGTCATAAACAAAAATGAAATTATGTCACTCACAGGACAATGGATAGAAAACCAGAGAACATAATATTATGTGAAATAAGCCAAGCTCAAAAAGCCAGATATAATATGTTCTCTCTCATTTGTGGAACCCAGACCTAAAATGATGATGATGTATTGGAACATGAATGTGAAAAGAGGATCATAGGGGAATCAACCAGAGGGGGAAAGGAAAAGGTACTGAGGAGTAAGAAGATCGAAGACTTCTATGCATATATATATGAGTGAAGACAGCAGAATGAAGCCCACCAAACCCTGAAAGAGGTCGGGGAAGGAAGGGGAAAATGGGAATATAATGCAAGGGGTAAATTTCTTCAAGGTATACTGTATACAAGGCAGGCTAGGACATAGGAAAAGAAGCCATGGGACTCCTCAGACCCCATGTAAATTGTTCTCATATAAACTCCTTATCTCAGCCCAGTGCTATCTCTTGCTGTTGTAAATTATAAGACAAAAAGCCTTGGGGGGGTGATTCCACCCTCTATTATCAGTCAGAAAAAAAAGGCTTGGGTAATGATCACTCCCCCATACACATGATTAAAGTACCTAGGAGCTAGCACATGGACAGAGTAACTGTCAATGACCCTAGCCAAACCCACAGGGACTGCCCCAACCCTCCCCAGTCACCAATTATTGGTGCTTTGGAACTGCATAGGATTTCCCCTCCTATAGGTTAGCACAGTTTTAAAATGCCTTAAGACAGAGAGAGCTCTCTGGCTGCTTCCAGCTTCTCCCTTCCACCTGGCTCACCATGGCCTTTTGTGATGCTTTCCCTAACCTGTAATAAACTCTGATACCTACCTTTCCACAGCCATGTGTCTTGCCTCAATTCTTCCATACTGGACAAAAAGAATTTGGAAATCTTATGATCAGAGACTACATAACCCTACAATATATACATCTATGGAATTATCACAATAATCCCCTCATATTATCAATGTGTGCTAATTAAAAATATAATAAAACTAATTTTAAAAAAGGAAAAGAAAAAGGTGAGAAAAGAAAGGCTAATGCCACAATCTCAACAAAATGATTACTGAAGCAGAAACTTTAGGCTCTGCTTCTAACAATCAATTCTGAAAGTGATACCAGAGATGAGTAATTCAATGCAATCTTCACAAAATTCCAATGACCTTCCACACAGAACCAGAAAAAAACAATCCTGAAATTCATGTAGAAGCACAAAAGGCCGCAAATAGCCAAAGCAATCCTAAGCAAAAAATGCTGGAGGTATCACAATACCTGATTTCAAATTATACTACAAAGCCATAGTAGCAAAAACAGTATGGTACCAGCACAAAAACTGACACACTGAGAAAAGGAATAGCATAAAAGACCCAGAAACAAACCCACACACCTACAGTCATTTAATTCTCAATAAAAGAGCCCAAAACCATACATTGAAGAAAAGATAGCCTCTTTAACAAGTGGTGCTGGAAAACAGGTGCTGTGTAGAAGACTGAAACTATACCCATGTCTCTCATCCTGCACAAAAATCAATTTAAAATGAATACAGACCTTAATGCAAGAACTATAGCTTTGAAACTACTACAGGAAAAATAAGAAAAGCACTTCAAGATACAGACATAGGCAATGACTTTCTGAATAAGATTCCAATTGCTCAGGAAATAATAGCAAAAATTAACAAATGGAACTGTACCAAAAAGCCTCTGCCCAGCAAAGGAAACAATCCACAGAGTAGGGACAGCCTACAGGATAAGAGAAAAATCTTGGCCAGCTATATGAAGAACTGAAGGACTGGAAGTGCCGCTAAGTGGTAGAGTGCTATCTTATCATGTGCAAGGTCCTGGGTTCAATCCACAAAAGCAACCCACAAACAAACACCAAAAGGACAAATAATCCAAGCAATAAATGGGCAAACAGTTCTCAAAAGAGGTACAAATGGCCAATAAATACATGCAACAATTTTCAACATCCTTAGCCAAAAAGAAAATGCAAACCAAAATTATATAATTGAGACTGCATCTCACCCCAGTCAGAAAGGCTATCACTAAGAAAACAAACAGCCAGGCTCTGGTGGTTCTATGTCTGTAATCCTAGCTACTCAGGAGGTAGAGATCAGGAGGATAGTGGTTCAAGACCAGCCACAGGCAAATAGTTCTCAATACTGTATCTTGGGGTTGAGGTGGGGGGGGGCGGGGAATCACCAAAAAAGGGGCTGCTGGAGTGGTTCAAGAGATAGAGCACTGACACATCAAGTGTGAGGCCCTGAATTCAAACCCTAGAACCGCCAAAGAAAGAAAACAAAGAAGAACAACAAATGCTGGCAAGGATGGGTGTGGGGTGGGTGATTAGATATGGGGGGAAGAACATAAATTAGTATAGCCACTATGGAAATCAGTATGGAGTTTCTCAAAAAATTAAAAATACCTGAATGTGGTAGCTGACTGCAGCACTCTAAGGAGGCTAAGGCAGGAGGATGGCAAGTTCAAGGCCAGCCTGGGCAACAGTAAGACCCTATCTCAAGAAAGCAAATGAACAAAACAGAACAAAATAATAATAATTTAAAAAGATAACAAAAATACTAAAACTAGAGCTTCCATATGATTCAGCTATACTGTAACAGGGACCACAAAAGAAAAAGAAAAAGAAAAAAATTTTGTATAGTTAGATTGCCTACTGGCCAGTTTACTCAGTTTGTTAAACTAAAATTTTCTTTCCCTCTTTGTATAATTGCTGGAGAATCTAGTAACAAAGATTAACTCCCTTTGTTTTCCAGTTAGACCCGGCAGCTCTCTACACCTTCTCTCTCTCTGACCACCAGAGCAGTAAACCTTCTGGCCAAGACATACAGCTTCAGAGAAGTGACACTAAATGCCTGGAGCATCAAGGCCAGTGGCCATGGTGAACATGCATCTGGTCACACAGTCAAGGTGAGCCCCTGAACTGCCCTTTAAGAGGTGGACATTTTCTCTCAGAAGTGAGAAGACAGCACTCTGAGAGGTTTACTTTCCCTGTCCTCGTCTTCATTGACAAATAATAAACCTTATTTCCTTTGCCTCAAAACCTTGCTCTCATTATTTATAAATTGTGAATTGGCATGGATTTTCCAGTGATGATACTACTCTTGGGTATGTACCCAAGGAAATCAAAGTTAACAAACAATAGAGACACTGTCGCACAACTGTTTATTGTGGCATCACTATTCATGATAGCCGTATCAGTCAGCCTGCGTGCCCACTGATGGATGAACGTATAAAGAAAACATGGTATGTATACATGGTAGAGTATTATTCAACCATAAAGAAGAAGGCTGGCCTTGTAGCTCAAATAGCAAAGCTCCTGCCTAACAAGCATGAGACCCTGAATTCAAACTCCAGTACCACAAAAGAAAAAGAAGAACAACAACATTGTATCCTTTGTAGGAAAAAAGTTTTTGATTTTTTGTTTGTTTTTTGTGGCAATAGGGTTTGAACTCAGGGCCTCCATGCTTGCTATGCAGGCACTCTCCCACTTGAACCACCTGCCAGTCCTTCACAGGAAAATGGATGAAACTGGAGATCATGCTGTTAAGTGAAATATACTAGACTCAGAAAGACAAATATTTCATGTTTTCTCTCATATATGGATAAAAATGAAAGTCATAAATGTAGAACAGGGACCATTTGAGAACAGGAAGGGGGAGGGGGCAAGAGAAGACAAGGGAGAGGTGAATATGATCAAAGTATATTACATACATGTATGAAAATGCCATAATGAAGCCAAATATTTTGTACAACTACTAATATGCTAGAAAGAGAGAGAGAGAGAGAGAGAGAGACTGGATGAGATGAGATGGCTCACACCTATAATCCCAGCTACTTCGGAGGCAAAGAGTGGAAGGATTGCAGTTCAGGCAGGTCTGGGCAAAACCTTAGTCTCTATTAGAAAAATAACTAAAGCAAAAAGAGCTGCAGCTGTGGCTCAAGTGACAAAGTATCCTGAGTTCAAGTCCCAGTACTGCCAGAGAGAAGGAGAGGGAGGGAGGGAGAGAAAGAGAATGAAGCAGTGGAAAGGAGCTTTGTTAACAGTGCGATTGCACTGGGAAGAATAGAGGTCTAATGACCTGAAATCTGTCTTCAAAGTACTTACAACAGTCTTAGTGTTTTATAGGAAACAGAAACAAAGGCAAGGATTGGGGTTCCTAGAGGAAAAGTCTAGGTCATCTTGGTTTGGCTGTGGCTTGATCATTACCTTAGATCATTATCTCAGGATACCACAGTGGGCTTGGATGTAGCCAAACGGTCTCTGTCTTTAGGGGGTAGTTTGTGTTCTTTGTCTTATGATGTTCATTCATCAGACCTATTGTTCTTGGGATGAAAGGGCACAAAGACTCAGGAGACTCTAAAGGAAGAAAATGAAATAAGGTGGCATCAGAAACAAACGGAGTTAGCTACCTAGTGACTGAACCCTCCTTCAAATCCACACTGTCAAACCATCATTCCACTTTTTTTCCTTTATCTTTTTCTGATGCTGAGTATCAAATCCAGGGCCTTATACATTTGAGGCAAGTATTCTATGACTGAGCTACACTCCCAGCCCTTGTTTTTATGAGACAGCATTTTGTTATATAGCCCATGCTTGCCTGGAACTCTGCATCCTCCTACCTTTGCCTTTTGAGTGCTGGTTACATTCACAAACCTCCACGCCCCAGACATCATTGCATTTCTGTGGGAGTGGGGCCTAAAGTAAGGCCCTTTTACAAAAGAATGAAAGGACAGCTCAGAGCTTAATGAAGTCAGATCTATGGACCATTTTTGGGATTTACTGAACGTACACCCACAGGAAAGGGAGAACTGTAGGCAAGAACGGTTGTGAGACAGGAAAAATTAGGGACTCCTAGAAAAAAAATGACATCTTAGATTAACCATGCTTTGGCTCAGGAACCACCCTTACCTTGCTGGAAACTGCCCATGCCCCTCCCCACTCATTGATTATTGTGTGAGAATCACCTTGTCCTCTCCTTCCCATAGATTATTGTAGGTTATAAAAGCACCTGGATTGCAGAAACATGTTCTCTGAGCTTCTGGCTTCAACTTTTAATAAATTCCATTTACACACATGTGTCCTGTGATGGATTCTTCCCTGCTGGATACAAAGAATCTGGAACTCTTCTGATTACAGACTGAACCAGCCCCATTAACATTTGTGTCACTGGAGAATGGATGAGGGGGCTTCCACAGCTTCCTAGTTTCCAGGCAAAAAATCTCAGGACCTTGAGATCCACAAACATTGAAAAGCATTTTAAGGTGTCTCACAACAAAGAGTCTCACAAGGTGAAAATTTTAGCAAGGATTTATTTTAGTATAACAGGATAAAATATAGACAAGGGGGTGGGGGAGGGTAGAAAAAGAGAGAGAAACATTTCCTGCCCTCATGCAGGAAATGGGAGCAAAGACTCAAAATGGTAGTCCCCAACTCTGAATTTTATAGTGGAGAGCTGGGGGAATACATGTGGTCAAAGACAATGGGTTGGGGTGGCTGACAGGGAGGGGTCACCTTCCCAAGTCACACCCTAAATCAGAGACAATAGGATACTTTAGAACTTTCCTTTGCTAGACATGATTATTTCTCCACCCATCCAAGAATCCTTGCAGCTTCTTAACATCTCAAAGAGGAAAGCAGAAACAGATAGCTCCTCTTTGTCTCCGAGTTTCTGTAACTTTGCATCTAAAAGGAGGTGGGAAGGGCTAGCTACTCTGGCTCTCCAACCTTTATTTCCTTATTTCAAGGTCAGGGTGTGATCCTTTAAATATTTATTAAAATAATATAATTTCTGTCTCCTCATCTATCTGTCCTGCCTCAATTGCTCTAATGTACTTTAGATTTTTTTATCTCAGTGCTTTATAGGGAGTCATAACCCTATAACAGTGTGGGAAGGTCCTCTCAGTACTGATATATCAATTTTGAGTTTACCAGGTTCTTGTGCAGGATCAGTGAAAGGATGACAAGCCCATGGATGGAATTGGAGAACATCATTCTGAGTGAGGTTAGCCTGGCCCAAAAGACCAAAAATTGTATGTTCTCCCTCATATGTGGACATTAGATCAAGGGCAAACACAACAATGGGATTGGACTTTGAGCACATGATAAAAGCGAGAGCACACAAGGGAGGGGTGAGGATAGGTAAGACACCTAAAAAATTAGCTAGCATTTGTTGCCCTTAAGGCAGAGAAACTAAAGCAGATACCTTAAATGCAACTGAGGCAAACAGGAAAAGGGGAACAGTTACTAGAGAAAAGGTTAGATCAAAAAGAATTAACCTAGAAGGTAACACCCACGCACAGGAAATCAATGTGAGTCAATGCCCTGTATAGCTATCCTTATCTCAACCAGCAAAAACCCTTGTCCCTTCCTGTTATTGCTTATACTCTCTCTACAACAAAATTAGAAATAAGGGCAAAATAGTTTCTCCTGCGTATTGAGGGGGTGGGGGGGAGAGGGAGGGGGTGGGGGCAGGGGGGAGAAATGAACCAAGCCTTGTATGCACATATGAATAATAAAAGAAAAAAAAAAAGGATGACAAGCCCAGTCAATGGATGAGTGGCAAACAAGAAAAAAGTTTATTGAAGGAAAGGAAGACAGAGCACCCACACAGGTGGGACTTAGAAAGAGTGAGCCAGGGCAACTGTGCTGTCTAGGAGTTTATACGCAGTTTTTGGTGCACTTTTGAGGCTGACTTTGCAAGTCCCTGCCTGGAGATATCTTCCTGATAGGTGGACCTTTGAGTGGGCTCTTATCCCCTCCCTAGTCTGACCCACATTCCCATTCTCAGGGCTCTGTTCTTTTGCCTAACATCTGTTTCTTGCTCATTTTAACCAGTACTTTATGGCCCCCAGCCCTGACTGCCTAAGGTCAAGCTAGCTCCTAACAGTCCCAAGCTCACACTCCTGCAACACTCACTGTTGTATGCCCACAGACAGTGTCACAGACAGTTACACATATGACTCTGGGTAAGGGCTTTCCCTCAGCCCAGGTGCAGAACAAGTCCAAAATGCCAGAGAGCTAAAACCCCTGGAAGCAAAGGTAAACCAATGAAGGATAGGACTTGGAGGATTGATACCCCAGCTTCCTCTAATCCTCACATTCTGAGCATGATCGAGCAAGTCGCCCCCCAGGGTACTTTGCTTATTAATGTTACTAGTCTAAGCTTCTTTTATCCCTTGCCTTGCTTTCCTGCTCCTTACCAATGCTTCTTAGCATTACCTCTTAAACTACTTGCATTCAGGCTGGAGGTGTGGCTAAAGCAGTAGAGAGCCTGTCTAGCAAGTATAAAGCCCAAACTACTGTCATTCACCTCTTTTGCTTTTGAAAGTATCTGGGCTCAAGACTGCTCAGTTATAGGAAAAGCACTACTACACTTCATTTTATTAAGTTTGAAATTCTACATATCAGAGATTCGTGTGAAATGTCAGGTACTAACTTGGGGTATTCAAACACTGCTTGCAGGATTATAAAGTAGTCTTTTTGTAATGTTAGAGGAAATTAGTTTGTTACATTGCTGGACCCTTGTGTTTTGTTTGTTTTGTTTTGAGCCAGTCTCAAGATGTAGGTCAGATTGGTGTTGAACTCATGGCCCTCTGTCTTCTGTCTCCTAAATGCTGGATTAAAGACCTACATCACTTTAAGAGGTGCTCAAACTGCTTTTGCTGAAAAGCATTGACTCCTTGCTCAGGCCCACAAATTAACTAAAAGCAGGAGAAAACATGACATCTCTCCTTCATTTTGTATCTGTCTCTGCTCTAAGCTATTCTCTTTGCAGTCACCTTGCATTCCAGAAAAGACAGAAGTGATAACATCTTCATAACAAGGGACTGAAACTTCCTCCAATAATAGAGACTACTCAGCATGGACCATCCTCCAGATAACCACTATGGAATCTTTCCCAGAATAAGGATGAAGATAATCAACAACCAGACCACACCTGTGACTGAAACTGTTTGACTATGCATACCTTTTGTCTTCTTCCCCCAGTTCTTTGGTTTACTTCAACCTGTATCTTATGTTTATACCCCAAGATGGCTGAAGATGCTTACTTTGCCTCTTCCCATAGCATGTCTTGAGCTTGTAAATAATCTCCTTTTTCTGCCTTCAGAAATCATGCCTTTTTTTTTTTTTTTTTTTTTTTTGTGGTACTGGGGTTTGAGCCACTCCACCAGCCCCCTTTCTCTTTTTCTTTTTCTTTCTTTCTTTTTTTTTATGATGGGTTTTTTTCAAGATAAGGTCTCATGAACTATTTGCCAAGGTTGGCAATCCTCTTGATCTCTGCCTTCTGAGTAGGTAGGATTTCAGGTGTACCTGCAACCACCATGCCTCTTTATTTGGTACATAGGGGCAAGTGGCCAGACCTGACATGTGGAAACCCAGGAGTTTGAGCCTTGGGTCCAAAATTCCACATCTGGCTCCTGCTTTCTTCTTCTTATTTTTCAACCTCACTATTGCTCAAAGGAATCATTAACCATCATAAAGTAAATCAATTTCCACTGCTTCATTCTATAGCATGCTTACTAGAGTTGCCTACGTCAGGAGTGTAATCTCAAGTCTACATCTGCTGTTTGGAGCTGAGAGATTGGTATATCAAGGGACAACAGCCAGATTGTATATAAAAATAGAACCCATAAGGGGATCAGAACATGCCACCCCCAAAATATGCTTTCCATGAGAAAGTGTTTTCCTAGCACTAGCAAAAAGAATACAGAATATTCTTATTTTGAACTCAGTCTCTCCACCAGCCCTTTTGCATGATGGGTTTTTTTGAGCTAAGGTCTCAAACTACTTACCTGGGCTGGCTTCAAACCATAATCCTCCTTATCTCTGCTTCCTGAGTAGCTAGGATTATAGGCATAAACCACCAGCGCCCAGCTAAAATTGTATGCTTTTTCCTGTTAATCTATTGTTTGTCAGTTTAATTTCCAGGTTCTAGGTATATAAGAGGGTAAAGAAAAATTATTCCTCCCTTAAACCCACAACATGCAACAACCTGTCTAGGAAACCAGTACCTTTACAATAACCACCCCAGAAAGACAGTCTGCTGTAAGTCAGACTTGTAGGAAATAAAATCTCTAGAGACAATCCAGGAAGTCGAACAACAAGTTATCCCTAAAATGGCTAGGACTTGACAAATAACTGACAGCTTCCCTAATTTTTGCCCTCACTTCCAACTGAGAAAGGTAAACATAAACCCTTAGCCAACAACATAGGGTTTCTTGTTGCTAGTTTGCCCACCTACATCCTCCGCACACCAATCACCTCTAATCAGTGCATGTTTGAAGGCTTTTCCTGTTTCTACTGTAAAATGTTTCTGCTCCTCTGCCTGACTTTGAGTCTCTGCCAAAACACAGTGGCTGACTCCCGTGCTATAGCAAGCTCTGAATAAATAACCTTTGCTTGTTCTCATTTGATTGGTTTCAGTTTATTTCCAGTTTGTTCACTCTTGTTACCCTCTATTTTGGGATAGTATTTGAAATTGCATCTGATTCTCTTCATCCACAGTGTCCTAATAGGAATTGTTATTATGAATGTCCTAATATGAATACTAGAGTTCCAAGTGTTTCAACTCTGAGATTGCATTTTTTTCTATTTTTGGTGTCACTGATGTTTGAATTCAGGGCCTTGTATTTGCTAGGCAGGCACTCTACTTTCTTGAGCCATGCCCCCAGACCATTCTGCTTTAGTTATTTTTTATTATTAATAGGATCTCAAGTTCATGCCCTGACCAACCTGGACTGCAATCCTCCTATTCATGATTCCTGAGTAGCTGGGTTGACAGTTTTATGCCACCACATCCAGCTTTTACTGGTACAGATAGGGCTTTGTTAACTTTTTGCTCTGGGTAATCTCCAGCCTTGGTCTTCCTGATCACCACTTCCCAATTACAAGATTGTATTTTACTTGTATCTCAATGAGACAGAAGTTTTAGTGCCCCTGGAGAAAAAAGCAAGAAGATTTCACATGTCTTTTTCCCCACTATCAAATGCAATCACACAAACAATACTTAGTACCAGTACTGCCTTCATTCTACCAACCCTGCCTGAAAGTGGGATTCTTCACTTCTCTGAAATCTCCTACTCCTAAGTGTCTAGGACCAAAGACTTTTTTTCTTTGTCATCAGGTATTTTTCTCTTTTTTAATTGATCGTGAAACTGGAGATTTGTGTAGGACCAGAAGCCTCCACTCAACCTTACTTATTTAGGGGTTTAGTCAAAGGGAGGGTCATCGTACCAAGTTCTTGTCTCATGAAGCCGAAGAAGACAATGAGAATCAGCAAAGGGGAGTTTGTTGAGATAGAAAAAGTAGCAAAGAGTAGAGTTCCCAGAACTGGGAAAGGTACTGAGAGAAGGTGCCAGAAAAGTGACATGATCTGAGGTTTTTAGCCAATTTTTTCCAGGGCATTGCTCAGTCTCTATGCTAATTAGGTGTGCAGAAAGCAGCATTCTGGTTGGCTGTGCCTGTGACATTCTGATTGGTTGTGTCCTAGTCCTCCTATTATCTTCATTGAGGTCCATCCTGATTTTTCTTCTTCCCACTCTTTAAAGTCACAGGGAGGTTATAATTGAGGCTTCCAGGGGACTTTCTGTCCTAGCTATACTAGTTTCAGCTAACTCCCTAGCCTACTTGCTCACCAGCAGGTTTTTTGTGTTTGTTTTTTTCTTTTATGTGGTACTGGGGTTTGGACTTAGGGCCTCATACTTGCTAGGCATGTTCTCTACCACTTGAGCAACTCCACCAGCCCTTTTTTTTTGGTGTTGGGTATTTTTGAGACAGGGTCTTGCTTTTTGCCTGGGCTGGTCTCTAACCAAGATCCTCCTGATCTCAGCCTCTCAAGTAGCTAGAATTTAGTATTACTGAAAAAGTTAGTGCTGGGTAAATACCTTGGTTCTCATGTCCAGCAAGAGATAAATTCAAGCAAGGTGCAAAATGTAGTAAAAGTAAGAGTAAAGTTTATTAGGAAAGGAATTCAGTATAACAGGATAAAAGTGGGAAGAAATGGAAAAATAAAATAGAGAGAAACATTTCCTGCTCCCCATGCAGGAAATGGGAGTAGAGACTCAAAATTGTGGCCCCATCTCTCAGTCTTATACTTTTGGAGAGCTGGAGGAATACACATGGCCAAAGGTAATGATCAGGGTGGCTAAGATGGGTGCTAAAACAGGGACCTGTCTTGCAGTCCTACTCAAATCGCAGGGGCAAAAGGTGTGCTTTAGAACTTCCACTTGCTAGAAGTGTCTTTTATTGTTTTGCCCCACCCTCCCACCAATGACCCTTGAAGCTCTCTTTCTTTCAAAGAGAAAAAGGTGGATGCAGATAGCTCTGGAATGCAGGTAGTCCTGTTCTTATAACTGAAAGATCAGTTATAAGAGGGGGTGGCCAGTTGCTCTGGCTTTTTAGTTTTCACTTTTTAGTTTTAATGTCTGAACCTGTCCCTTTCAGTATTCATTAAAAAATATAACTTCCTTGTCTCCTCATCTATCTATCCTGAGTCACCCATCACTCAAGTCTGTTATCTAACAATACTCATGAGTTACCTGTGACCTGCTTGTTTCCAGCAATTTAAGCAACAAAAGACTGCACCAGTGATTTAAAAACAATAATTAAAAAAAAAGAGTTAGCAATAGCATTAGTGGCAGAGGCAACAGGCAACAAACAGTAGCAGCCATAATCTGGGACAGTGATTGACGGCAGGTTCCTGTAGCCTCTGCTTAGTTTGCTTCCCCAGCTACTGGAGGAGGAGACTTCCCTACCTCTCCACACCACACAGTACCTTCACCGATTGCTTTATTTAAATCTCTTTAAAGCTCTTCTTTTGCTCTACTTGGGCAATAAAGCGACAAAGTTCTGTTTATCTACTGAGGATGATACTGCCTGGGAGAAAGAGCCTCAGGCAGAGGATTTGCATAGATTCCTCATTCTTCTTTAGTGAAGATATGTAAATATACTCCAGAAAAGGGCTTTGTGACCTTGCACTACTTAAGGATAAAGGTCCTGATATTTTAGTATTACTTGTTTATCAATTTTAATTATATAAATAACAAAATAAGAAAAATTTTTAAGTTTGCACAGCCAGAGCCAAGTTCCATGCAGAGCTCATGCTAAAAATGTCACTTAATGTATGTTTTTTCCAATCAGCAGTCTGAGGTGTGTTTGAAAGTGAAAGAGCACCTATTACCATCAAGCACAAGCTTACTACCGTGTCAAGCTCTGTTATGCACTGGTGTAGAAGCACTAGCTGTTTCTGGTTTGTTTTTAAATATTTCCTTGGCAATATGTAAAGAGCTACCACCCCAAGCCTGTGAGTTCCCCTCCTGTCTTGTCCTTGCAGCCCTGACCACCTTGCCTCCTTTTTATCCCAGATCTTCCTAAAGTCAAGCAACTAAAGGGTTAATGACTCTGCTCCAGGACTGTGACCAGGGCCTTTTCTGATTGGTTGGTGTCCATGCCAGTCACTAGTGGAATGTGGCTCTGGCTTCCTATATCTCTTCCATATCCCCTGCCTTGATAAGAGTAGGTCCAAACCCCTGTGGGATGACAGAGCCTGTGAGGCAGTGATGGTACTCTAGCAACAAAAACCTAGGGTTCACCTGGTCTTTACAGCCTAGGGTTTACAACCCCCTACAGTGATCCTCACATGATTGCTTTCAGAAGCTGTGATTTCTATAGGATTTTGGCTCTGAGTAAAACAAAAAAACTAAGGTTGGGCAGGTCATAGTAAGGATAAATGCAGCCATGGAGAGTTCTGTATTATCTGTAAGCATTGCAGATACTTTCCAAACAGAATGGAGTTATGCAGGAAAAAACAAGTCTTTGGGGGTAGTCAAGGAATAAGAAGTACAGATACTATGTTTTCAACATCATTGATGAATACTTTTCTTTCTTTTTGGTGGGACTGGGATTTGAACTCATGGCTTCACACTTGCAAAACATGTGTTCTACTGCTTGATCCATGCCTTTAAGTCCATTTTGTTCTAGTCATTTTGGAGATAGGGGTCTCCAAACTATTTGCCCACCCAGCTTCATTGTTGGAATTTAGCTCCATTTAATGTAATTGTTGGAAATATAGGCCCCAAATGAACATGTGGAGAGGAGTGATCTGGCCAAGAGATTCTTTATTGTCACTGGGAGAGGGAGAGAGCAGAGAGCCAAGAGAGAGAGGGAGAGAGGGGCAGGGGCTTAAATACCCTCAGTGGGACTCAGCATGATCTGATTGGTTAAGATCTTATGGCTCATGCTGATTGGAGGTTGGGGCAGAAGGAGGGTTCAAACTAGACTTGAGGCTGGACTGTGACCCTGAGAGGAAGGACTGTGACCCTGGAAAACAGAAGCTTAAGGGTGCAGTAAGAACTGAAACCTATGGGCACCATTACTGCCAACAGTCATGAGTTCATTCAAACTCACTGAATGCCCCTTGATACTGTTACATGCCGATGTGAAATGTTGTGGGTGGGTGTTGAGGGTCCTTGCCTTCACAGGCCAGAGAACTGGCTTGTGAGGCAGACGATTGACTTGTGAGCCAAAGCCGGTACAGGAAGCAGGATTTATTAGAGAGAAAGGAAAGACTATAGCTAGAGTATGCAGCAGAGACCTGAAACTGGTGGCTCTCTGATCAGGTGAAGCCTGGGGTTTTTATGCACATTTTAACTCTGGGTTTGGGTAAGGGTTAGGTGGGCTCTTCTCATTGGCCACGGGTTCAAGGGCTCTTTTAGATAAGTTGCCCATTATTAGAGCATCGTGGGGTGGGGGAGCAATCTTGAGAGCTTTTTGCTCATCAGCCCTGTGGCAGATCTATGAGACCCTACATCTCCTCTTCAGGGTACAGATTTACACCTCCTTCTCAGGATGCAGAGCTCATAGTGCTCTCCATGGGGGATGGGATATTCACTCATCTACCCTTTAAGTCTCCAGACCCAACAATACTAATGCTGATTTTGATAAAATGAGAACTAACACCTCATAGCATTTTCTCTGTGTCAGTTTCTCTTCTAAAAGTATATTACCTCATTTGGGAATTAAAAAATCAACCTTTTTTTTTTTTTTTCCAACAAGAAAACTGCAAAAAAATAAAAATAAAAAGAAGAAAACTGAGGTACAAAAAATTATTTAAAATTTATCTGACAGACTGGGGGGGCATGGCTTAAGAGGGAGTACCTGCCTAGCAAGCATGAGGCCCTGAGTTCAAATCCTAGTACCACCAAAAACAAATTTAAAAAATTAAATAAAATAAATAAAATTTATCTGGCAAGCCAATATTTGGACCCAGGCAACCTGGCAGATGAGTTCACATGAATTACCACCTTTCATCTGGCCTAATGGATTATCTTTGACTTAATTTCTAAATGATACTTTGTATCTGATTGTTAATTTGTATGGAATACATATATATTCATAACATATATATAGAAGATAATATAAGTATCTATTGTATGAGTTAACTAGAAAACTTTTGGATGGAATTGCTTTTATTCCAGTGAAATGAAGAAATCAACATCATGAGTAAGTGTTGTTATTAAGACAAAATAAAGTGATTTAGTATTATCAGTTCGAATGAAATGTTTTTGGAAGAATTTTCTGAAGTTCTTTTAGTGAAATCATGGCTCAAACTGGTATATATTATTTAACTTTCATGAGTTGTGTTTTAAACAGGTAACACCTTGGGGTGCAACTCAGTGGTGGAGTACTTGGCAAGCATGCTTGAGGCCCTGGGTTCCATCCCCAGCAAAACACACACACACACACACACACACACACACCCCACACTTACACAAACACAACCCCCCCAAAGATTTCTAAAAATCATCAAATTATTTGGAAATTATTAGGATAATTTCAAGAAAAATTTGCACCAATTTTTATTCTATTATAAGCATGTTACATACATACATATATGCATATATAATTGAATGAACAGCTTTATACATATATTATAAATTATACATATATTATAAATTGTTATAATTTAGAATATATTTAAAATTTTTTACATTTATATGTTACTACTTAGGTTAATTTATAATATATATTTGTAAGAGGTGCCTAAAATGCTTTTGCTGAAAAGCACTAACTCCTTACTTATGACCCAAAATTAACTAAAAACAAGAGGAAAGGTTGGCATCTTTGCCTCCATTTTGTACCTATTTTTCTTTGTTCTGAACCATTTTCTCTTGCAGTCTTCTTTTTGTTGTTGCTGTTTTTATTTTTGCAGTACTGGTGTTTGTACTCAGGGCCTACAGCTTGAGTCACTCCATCAGCGCTTTTTTTGTGATAAGTTCTTTTGAGATAGGGTCTTGCAAACTATTTTCCCAGGCTGGCTTTGAACTGAGATCCTCCTGATCTCTGCCTCCTGAGTAGCTATGATTACGGGCATGAGCCACTGGCACTCAGCTCTCATAGCCACCTTTGAATCAAGAAAGGACAAGAATGATCAACAACATCTTTATGACAAGGGACTGAAACTACCCTTAAGGTACAGTAGGGCCTTGCAGGACAGACCACCTCTCCAAATAAGAACAATTATCTATGATGAGGCTGCACTCTACAGCATGTGTAATCATGTGTTGGGAACCAGATTTCTTTCCTCAAGAAATGACAGCCATAACAACTTCTCTGGAACGCTTAGACTGAGATAATGGTCAACCAGAACACACCTGTGACTGAGATTATTTAACTATGCATACCCTTTGCTCCCTACCCTAATATTTAAAGCTAAAGTTCATGTTAGTACCAGAAGATGGCTGAAGATGGGCTGAGTGCTTTCTTTGCATCTTTATGTCCAAGACCATGTAATAAACCTCCATTCTCTGCTCTTCACTGTGTCTCTTTATTTGGTATACATTTGGTATATAAAGGGGCAAGTGGTCAAATCTGACATGTGGAAGCCCAGGAGTTTGGTTCTGGGATCCCAAACTCTAATTTCATAATGATGGTTTGATATGTTGACTACCCCCTTGGCAGCAAATATTAGCAAACCCCATCTCAAACAGACTGAAATGATAAGGAAAGAAAATTATTCTTCTTATAAAACCTGTAGTCCTGCTGGGCACCAGTGGCTCACAGCTATAATCCTAGCTACTCAAGAGGCAGAGATCAGGAGGATCAAGGTTCGAAGCCAGCCCCGGAAAAAAGTTCCAGAGACCCCATCTCGAAAAACCCTTCAAAAAAATAGGGCTGACAAAGTGGCTCAAGGTGAGGGCCCTGAGTTCAAGCCCCAGTTCCACCAAAAAAAAACCCACACAAAACAAAACAAACCTGTAGTCCAGGGCAGGTTCCAGGCACAGCAAGGTTCCAGGCTCAATAATGTTATCAAGGTTCTTTGCACATCTGTTGTTCCACTTCCCTTAGTATGTGGGTTTTCTGTTAAGCTGGATCCTTTCAGTACATGACCACAGCATTTCCTCCTGTGACATCTGTAGTGGTTTAAAATATGTCCACAAATTCTCTAATATTCCTCCTTCTCTGCAAAAGTGGAGCCTAATTCCCCTTTTCATAAGTTTGGGCTGTTCTATTTACTTTTAATGAATAGAATATGTACAAATGAGTGTCTTGCTCCTAAAATGAGGACATGAAGGCATTGTGTTTTCCCTTTTGTTTATTCTCTTGGATCTCTAACCTTAGGAAAAGCCAGTTACCACATCCTGAGGACTTTCAAGTAATCCTGTGCAAACAACAAAGGTCTCCTGGTGAAAGCCAGCAATGAACTAAGAATTTCTGTCAACTGCCATTGAGTGACCACCTTGGGAGCAGATCTCTGTCCCTAAGCCAATGTCTTGACTGGAATGTCATAAGAGATCCTGAGCCAGAATTGTTGCTTTTAAGTTCCTGACTCAAAAAAAACTGTGAGATAGGCTGGGTGCTGGTGGCTCACGCCTATAATCCTAGCTACTCAGAAGGCAGAGATCATGAGAATTGTGGCTCAAAGCCAGCCCAGGAAAAAGTTTGAGAGACCCTATCTTAAAAAACTCTTCACAAAAATAGGGCTGGTGGAGTGGCTCAAGGTGAAGGCCTTGAGTTCAAGCCCCAGTACTGCAAAAAACCAAAAAACTGTGAGATAATAAGATATTTATAGTAGACTGATACATAGCGATAGATATCTAACAACATTCAGAGCAGAAAAGTTGTATCTTTTCTCCTTTCTCTCCCTCCCTCTCTTGACAGTCTTTCTGTGAAGCCCAGGCTACCCTGGAACTTGTGATCCTCTCCCCATGCCCAGCTTCTCTTTTTATTTATTTTCTTTTCTGTTTTTTATTTGCTTGTTTGAAGTTCTTAATTTTCTTTGTTTTCTATTACAGAATTGGGCAACACTTTATTCCATAAAAACTGAGTAAGTGCACCCACTTCATCTCTTTCTCTTTCTCCTCTACTGAGACCTTCTGGCAAAACTTTTTCTCCCTCATTTCATCAGGCAGATTTGAATTACATTCCAATTACTAAACCAACCACAATAAGACAGTAGCATTACTATGATTGACTTATTTTGAACAAAATTCACCCCCTGGGGCTAGAGCTGGAGCCAGCTGCTTCTAAAGCAACAGACTATGTAGAGAATTAGGTGGCTTCTCTTAGGAAGGAATACAGGTAGGGACTGGATGTTAAAAGGTGACTTAAATCAAGATAGTGTAGGTTGTGCTGTGTTACAAATATCCACCAATTCTCAATGATGAAAGACATGAAAAGTTCATTTGTCTCTCAAACTACATGTCCAATGTGCCTTGGAAAGGAGGTGGTGGCTTAAAGTGGTGTCAGCTTGAAACAGGTGATTTGTGTAGGACCAAGAGCCTCCTCTCAACCTTGCTGGTTGAGGAGTTTAGCCAGAGGGAGGGTCACTGTTCTGGGTTCTTGTCTCACGAACCCAAAGAATTAACTTCCTGGGCAATGAGAATGAATAAACCTGGGCACTGATGGCTTACGCCAGGAAGCCTAGGTACTCAGGAGGCAGAGATCAGAAGAATCACGGTTCCGTGAGGGGAGTGAACGTGGTGGGGAATAAAGGCAGAAATGTCTCTGGAAATGGAAAGGAAACAAATGGCAGAAGTAACTTTGTCTTAGATAAAGGAGATGGGAAGGCATCCTTAAAAGCAAACATCTAAGGGGATGTGAGCAGCAGGCTTCTCACCCAGATAATAAAGTATAGTGGGATTTCTCCTAGATAAGGGAGACAAAGAAACATTCTTAAAGACAAACATCTAAAGAGATGAAATGTAGACTCCTAAAGAAAGATAGCACAGCAAACTTTCCCAAGATAAACAAAAGTGGGTCTCACCAAAATAATGGCCTATAGTCATAAACGTTTATGATTGGTCTCAAGAACAGGATGGACTAACAAGACCCTCCTGGAATGCCCATCCAGATAAGGATGGGCTCAACAAGTTAATTAGGCAGCTAATTATAGATGCAGCTTCCAAGTAAAGTAGGGACTGCCTAAATCAGGCTGAGCCCTATATCATCTCCTAGACTTCAGCCATTCTTTGACTTAGCTCTTTCACTAAGTCCGCCCATTAGTGTGATTTGCTATCCTTTCAATAAACTTTGTGCTTGCTTTAACTCTTAACTCCTGGTCCAGTATCTTCAATCAACTGTGCCAGGACACAAACTCAGGAACAACACTCCAGTATCAGTTTGAAGCCAGCCCTGGGCAAATAGTTTGCTAGACCCTATCTCGAAAAAACCGATCACAAAAAAGGGCTGGCAGAGTGGATCAAGTAGTAAGAGTGTCTGCCAGCAAGTGAGAGTCCCTGAGTTCAAATTCCATTGCCACCAACAAACAAACAGAAAACAGTAAAGCTGAAGATTATTAACATAGAAAAGTGTAAAGCAGGAGAGTAGAGCTCCCAGAGTCTGAGGTTTTTATGCATTTTCTGCAAGACCTTGCTCAACCTCTTTGCTAATAAGGTGTGTAGAAAGCAGCATTCTGGTTGGCTGTGCCTGCAGCACTCTGATTGGTTGGTCCTGATCCTCACATTGTCCTTATTCTGATCCATCTTGCTTTTTCTTGCTTCTACCCTTTAAGGTAACAGGTTGGTCATAATGGAGGTTTCCAGAGGCCCTTCAGTCTCAAATTCAACACTTGCTTCTTTGATCTCTTCGATGGTGGTATAGGAAAGGAGCAAATTGTTTATTGAATCTTAGAGCTTTTTCTTTGAAATGGTATATATCACCTCTTTTCCTCTTTTCTTATCTTATTAATTAAAGAGAATGCCTCATTTCAAAGAGGCCAGTTAATACAATGTAAATTACATTGTGACCCACAACTGGAAACCAAGAAATATTTGCTGAGCATCACCAATGAGTACTAGCCACAAGGAGGGCTAGGTTTGAGTGTGGTTTATCTTCCAAAGGTTCGTAAGTCAGAAATTTGGTCCAAAGTGTGGTTCTGTTGAGGTAGTGGAACCTTTAAGACATCCGGCCTAGTGGAAGGTAATTAGGTCATGGAGCTCACCCTGGTGAATGAATCAATGCTGGTCTTCAAGAGTGGGATTAGTCTTGCATGAGTGAATTATTTCTTGAAAGAGTCTGTCAGTCATTACAAAGCCAGAACACCCTCCGGTGTATGCCTTTCTGATTCTCTGCCATGTTGTGTCCGAGCCAGAATATCGTATCAAGATTCACTCTGTTCACCACTTGAAAATCAATGTTCAAGAGACAAGAGTTGGGGGCGGAAGACCGGTGGGGTGGGGGTGGGGAGGAGCATATCCGTTTATTCAAGGGCTGGTATCCTGAGAAGATAGAGGAGCTACCATACCTCCAAAAAACATCTCAGAGGATCAGGTACATGAGAGGATTTTTAAAAGAAGGAAAGAGGTGCTATGGGACAGTGGGCGGGAAGGCTATGTGCTGGGCAGTCTTCACAACCCAGGGCATGTGTGCATATGTGTGTGTCTTTATGTCTCTGATCTGGACATCACAATTGACCTTGACCTCCTTGGACTAGTTCCTATAACTTTCTTAGACATGTATATTACTTTTCTGGAAAGTCATCATCACAGTTAAGTGGTTTGTGTTAGTTGATGCACAGGACTAAAGAACAAGGGGAAGAGGCATTACACATCTGAAGGTCACCAGATAGTCTGGGTTCTATAAATCTGAAGAAAGACTATTTAGCAGATAACATCTTATTTGCTTAGGTATAGCTTTTTCCTTAGAATTTAAAATGCAGGCAAAGGGAAAGGAAGCAAAAGTAACTGGATGAAGGACAAGTGGAAAAGGGACTACCATTGTCACTGTTACAAGAGGCCCCTTACCAGGTCACCAGCACCATGCTGTTTGCATCCTACAGCCACTAGAATTGTGAGCTAATTAAACCTCCTTAAGTCACCCAGCTGCAGATTTTTTTTTCAATATAGCAAAACAAAAAGACTAAGACAAGAAGAAAAGGAGGGTCTGAGAAGCTTGCTTGCTTGCTAAAAGATTCAAAATTGGTGAGGTATTAAGACAGGCTAAAAATAAAAAAAAAAAGATGCCATGGGACTCCTAAGACCCCATGTAACTTATTCTTCCCACATTTCATGCTAAACTCCTTGTCTCAACCCAATGCTATCCTTTGCAGTTGTAAATTGCAAGGCAAGAAGCCTTGGGGGTGATTCTGCCCTCCATTATCTCTCAGATAAAAGCCATGAATATTGATCACACCCCATACATACGATTAGAATACCTAAGAGCTTAAGTGCATGGTCAGCCCCACTCACCAGAACGGCCCAGATCTTTCCCCACCCACAGGTTACCATGGTTTAAAATACCTTGAAACAGAGAGCTCTCTGCTTCCTGCTTCTTCCATCCTGCCTGGAGAGCCACCATTGCTTTTTTGTGATGCATTTCCCTTGCCTTTAATAAACTCTATTACCTACCTGCTTCCATGCAGGTCACAAAGGATTTGGAAATCTTCTGATCAGAGACTATAGGATCTGACAACGAACTTTCACCCTCCACACTTTTCCATCTCTCTTAATGCAGCTCTCTCTCCCTCTTCCTTGTCTTTGCCCTTTAAGACCTGAAGTGACTGGATATCAGGGTACACAGCACAAGGATAGTTCTTAGTTTAACTGCTCGTGCTAAATCTCAGCCTAGCATGTGTGAACAGGTCTTAGCAGACTACTTGGAAATTTGAGTGAAAACATTAGTATTGACTCAGCATTCTATATCTAACTGCAGAACTGGAATTAGTTCCAATAATGTGAATTTGCTAATAATCCTAAATTTATAAATATCACATTGAAATTTTAAGGTGCTTCGAATGCTGAAATTTGCATGGCAAGAACTCACTTTTTCTCAGGATTCTTCATATTTGTGGATGGGTTATTATCCTGTGAGGACATTTGGCGTCTAAGTTCTACTAACTGTGACAGTCTTCTTGTCTCAGGTCCTGAACTGTCAGGTTCCCTGTTTTGCATTATCATTTGGGTTCTTTTATTTTGGCCCAACAGCTGACCTACTAATAAATCTGGTATGAAAACCTAGTTTTTCTGATACCTAGCTCTGATATATTTCTAGCTATCTCCATCTGACTTTTCATCCTCTTTCCAAGTAGCTTTCTGGCTGTCTCCCTCCTCACCCGACAATACTGTTTTTCATGTCCCTCCGCTGTTCTCCCTTCCCACATCCTCTTGCTCCTATCTTTATAAAAACATATGTCAGCTCGCCCTGTAATAGCTGATTTCCTGCATATCCTCCTTCTGAGCCAGTTAACTCTTTGAAAGTACATTCCACACTGTGATTTTTTAAATTCACAATTCTGGCATAGTAAATAGTACCAGGGTGTCTGGTTGTTACAAAGAGTTCAATGAATGTTGAGAGCTATCAACTATTATAAGGACCAGACTGTGGGGAAGAGCTAAATGCCACTTTGTTCTAGGGACTTTCCATAATGGAAGACGCTTTAAAACTTTACTATAAAGATCTGTGGCTTTGGCTTTGTATGTATTGACAATCTGTTTATTTTTTGGCAGTACTGAGGTTTCAACTCACTGCTTTGCACTGGTTAGACAGGCACTTCTACCACTTGAGCCACTCCAGCAGCACTGTTTTGTGTTAGGTATTTTCTATCTCAAGAACTGTCTGGGCTGGCTTTGAAACATGATCCACCTGATCTTGCCTTCTGAGTAGCTAGAATTGCAGGCAAAAGCCATCACACCTAGCAGGCCTTAAGTAATTTTCTTCCTGTGAAGCCCAGGATAGCAGGGAACTCGCTATATTGACCTGGCAGGTCTTGAACTCATCCTCCTGCCTCATTCACATGGGCCACTATGACATGAACTCCTTATAAGGGCTCTCTGGGAGTGGTTCTCAACTCTGTTCCCTGGGGATGTCACTTCGTGTCACTAAGTGGCTTTAGAACAACAAAATTTCTAGGAATGGGGTAGAAAGTGTACTTTGAAGCTCTTCAAGCTGTTCCGGTATATCACTGTCAGGAGGGAGTAATCTGTTTTCTTCCTTCATCACTGCTTATGTTGAGGTTCAGGCCAATTTTATTTAGGCCTTTTGGATTTATGATGGATTGATCTCCTCAGGTAGGGGCAGGACTTTTATTACCAATAAGTAGCTGACCCCTTACCCTTTCTGGTCTACGTAACTGTTAGATAGGACATTATTATTCTGGAAAATCATTTATTGTTACACTTACAGTAACTGTTGTTTCTGGTCTTGGTGGCGACTGACCAACACAACCCTGTGCTCATCTTTACACCCTGGCTCCTTCCAGCTGGTGACAACAGTCATTTGGAAGCCTGGAGTAAAGTAGGCAGTCGGCTGTAGACTTTCAGCCACTGAACTGGAGTTTCCCAACTGGCCTGGGAGGAGGCTTGAAGGGCAGAGCTGCATGCCTTCCGCATTCCTCTTCCTCCCGCTGCGGAGGCGGTGCGGGGGAGGGGCAAGTGGCAGCCAGCTGCCTGCAGAGCTTGGGGGGTTGGGGAGAGGAGAAGATTGAGTCCTGTAACTGCTGGTGGCTCCCAGGCCCACTGAGCACATGCACTCTCTTCACATGCACTCTCTTCCCATTATCTGGTAGGCTTATCACAAAACAGGCAAAGGCAGGGCCAACCTCACAAAGCCTAAAAGCACGCTCTGATGTTTACTTAGAGCTGTATAGACACCAGATGCATTCATGCTTGCTAATCTCTCATCTGTAAAATGGGGACAAAAGAAAAATTACAACAAATATTATCAAGAAAGGAAAAAAAAAAAAAGGAAGCTGCAGAACAAAGTAGGCTCATTTCCTGTGCACAGTGGAAAGCAACTAAGAGCAATCACCGTTTGTTGATTTTGTTGCATCAAGGGCAAGTACAAAGGCAGCCCGTATGCAACAAATGCTTCCCTTTGATCTGCGTCTTGTAAGGAATCATTCCTTTACAGAGACACAATCCTTTATGCATCCCATCCACCCTGGGGATCACGAAGGGAAAGCTCGCAAGGTTGTTCTGGAAAGCAAGATGGGTTGCCATGGTTACAGCTCCCCGGGGCCCCGCCCTGTCCCCCTCCCGTTTCTCATGTGATCCCCAGGTCACTCCTGGTTGCCTGTACTTCTCCCCGCACAGCACTCACGGAATGGCAGGGAAATTCCAAACAATTTTCCAGATGGCCTCTGAGGCCCAGAAGCAGAGGGGGAAAAAAAAAAAAGTCGGTTGTCTGGTAGTGCTGAAATATCCTTGAAAAAATACTCATTAGATGGAAAGCTTGTTGAAGGCAGGAACCACGTCCTCCTCACTGAACCAGCGCTTCCTCGGTCCCTGTGACTATCTTGCCCCAGCTTGTGCGTAGGCTCACACTTGACAGGATCCGAAAAGGACTTATAATCATTTGCCAGTGAGGTTGGCGGTGTGGTGGCAGGTTAAAAGCCTGCCCTTTGGAGCCATAATCTTTGCCCGTTGCATCATAGATATGTAAAAGTCCTTGTCTTTGCGAACTTCATTGTCCTCATCTCTAAAATGGGAACAATACCCTACCTTACGGGGAACAGATCACTTAAGATATGAAGCACTGTATCTGTAGTGTGGTCGGTATTATTATGATTTCTGCTGTTTTTTCCCTTTGTAGCTTCTTCATGTCCACTTCTTCACATGGAGAGCAACATTGCTGTGCATTAAAAATAAACCAACTCCCAAACAACAACAAAAACCCCTAGCGGAGTCCATAGCGGCCCAGTTAGCAGCGCTTCACAAATTATTTGTGTAATAAGTATCAAGTAGAACATGCCTATAACAAGATTCCTGTATGTTACAAATGTCGCACAGAAGCAATGCAAAGTGGGTTGTATCCTGACTGCCCCTCCACGTGTCTATAAAACAGCATTTTGACAGGTTTCAGCTTGACCTGTTCCTTCTGCCCCTCTCAGAAACCTACAGACCCGCCAGGCTTTTGTAGTTCATGAGCTCTGCGGTCCCCCTCCCCCTTCCCACCAGGCTGGCGTCCAAGCCTGAGAAACCCTGTAATCTAGAGGCACTTACCTGGTGTCTATGGGAAATTCTAAACATTTCGGGGCTCTCAGAAGGGATGAATTCACTCCGGTCTCTCCCCACCCCCCACCCCAGGCAGACCTGGACTTTGTCCAGGGCTCCTAGAAAGCGTTGGATCTTTTTCAGGTGTTGGGGGAAGGGTTGTGACTGTTCCTGAGAAAGCTCTGAACCGAACTTGGCCGCAGGATGTGCACACCTTAGACAGCTGCGTACCACGGCTCAGACTGGGACACTTAGAGGAGCCATTGGGATGGCAGCGATCAGGTGTCAGGAGGTTCTGGCACTGGGGGAGGGGAGCACAGGGTTGTCATTCCTGTGTTACCTGACAGTGCTATGCCTCATGGTTGGTGGCGATGTACACCTTGTGTTTTTGGACATGGAAAGGAGCATGTTGACGGTGTTCAGCACATGTACTGCCTATGCATGGGGCTGAAGGAGGGCTGATCACTGCGTGTACTAATGCTAATTGTATGTACGGCCCTCCCACGACATCTATGTGCAGCGTATTTTAAGGTTATGCAATAATGCAGCGAAGATGGTGTGAACTGCAGGGTGTGAAGTGTGTTTCCTGTGCTTCAGACCCTATCACACATCACCCTCCCCTTCCCCCACCACTACACTCACATATTAAAATACCCAGGGACACAGAATCCTCCCCTCCTCCACAGCCGCAGCCAGCTTTGTCTGAAAACTGATACCCTGAGGCCCTTTTTCCCTTACCAGCCACAACCTGGAGCGGTGAGAGACAAAATGCGGCGTGGATCACGACCCAGCGGCCCTACTCTGTCATTTTTCCTCCTGCCACAGGCCCCTGTTCCTGCTCCAGACCTTATATTTCATCTGACTTTGCTACTCCAGGAAATCGCTTTGGGCTCCAGCGAGTCCAGGCCAGATCCAGTTCTGTCTGCAAACTCCAGTTTGCATTTTCTGTTTCACCCTAGTGAAGTCTCAGCCGAGGCTGTTGTTCTCAATCCAGCTTAGAAACTGGCTCAAACCGCCCTGAGCTGGATTTGGTGGCTGTTGAGACACAGTTTCTGCCTCTTTGTTAGGGCGGAACCGGCCTCATTCTGCTGGTGGCCCTCCCTCCAGCGTTCCCAGTCGCCAACAGCAGTCCCCTCCCCCCTCTGCCTCCCCAGTTTGGCTTTTTTTTTATTATTATTATTTTTTTACCATTTCTTGGGCCAAGACCCCTTGAAGTAGATTAAAATTTTTTTTTCAAGAAAAGTGGATTTAGGTTGCAAACCTTTTGCTTTTGTTAACTATTTAGTTCTGCCTTTCTCAAAGTTTTCTAACCAGTTGACATGGTGCCCTTCAAATCTTGGCTGTCATGCTAACCTAGAAATAACTGAATTTCCCATCTCAGACTGAAGGGTTTTGGTGCAGCACATTGGCTAGTTCTGTTTTGTAGTTCTCTTTAAATTAATTTATTAATTTCTTTGCTGAGAAATGACACACGTAGTAAAGGATAGAATTCTTTGAACAGTCAAAAACTTTGCTGGCCATGGCAAATGTGCAACTCCTAGAGAAAGGGCTACAGAGCTGAGATGTTTTTTTGGTTTTCGAACATGTAATTTTAACCCTGGATGGGATTCAGTGAGTTGCAGAGCGGAGAGGGCTATCTGAGGAGGGATGGGGGACATCCCCAACCTAACTCAGGTGGACACGGAACTGTGACCGTGATGGCATAAGATTAAAACAGGGCTGCCAGGTTTGCAAAGTTCTCTTCACATTACATTGAAGTACTTCTTAGGTTTTGGAGCAGGAAAGGGCAGTGGCACAGCATTGTGACAATGGCAAGTGCCACTAAATTGTCCACTTTTAAACGGCTAATTTTATGTTTAGGTGAGTTTTACCTCGATACAAAAAAATGTAAGCTTTTCTTGACAAGAATCTCTTCTTTTGAAAATTCAGAGAAGAGGCATGGATAGCTAGCAGCCATCATCTGGGTGTGGCTCCCTGTGGTGTTTGACGACTCACTGGTTTCCCTCTGCTGGCCGAATTAGGCAACGTGTCAAGATGTCGGAAGGCCTTTGGGGCAGTCTCAGTTCTCTGTGAAAGCACAAACCTAGGCTTCTTTACTAAGAATCATCCTCCCTTCCTTGTTTCATGTGTGTTTTCTTTGTCTTACTCATATGCATTACATTGAAAAGAGATTACAGGTGTTTCATGGGATTGACTACAAATTAATTTAAAATTCATTCCTAAATATCAAGAGAGACAAAAATGTCATTTCCCCTAGGTTAAAAACTAGAGTGAAATTGTGCTCATTTAAGTGTTTAATTTTAGAGGACCATAATTCCTGGGATGGAGGGGGTGTGGGGAGGTTGGGGTGGGACCCAGTTACTGCAGATCTGGAAAAGCTATTTTTATATGTACAGAAGGGAGGATGGGCTTTGTCTAGTAAGTCAGTACTGTGAAAAAGACTCCTCCTGTGCAGGTTTGGGCTTAGGAAATCTTCAAAACACATGAAAGAGAAAGGTGAATCTGTTAGTTGAATTTGTTTTTGAGATTTAAGAAACAATTATTGTGGGAAGGTACATAGTATATGCTATATAGAGTTTTCCAAGATGTTGAGATGGAAGGGAATTCCAGAGGGGTGGAGGTCAGGATATCCTGACTGGCCTTCTATTTCCCTCTCTCTCTCTCTCTCTCTTTTTGGTGGTACTGAGGTTTGAACTAGGGTCTCACACTTCTGTCTGGACTTCTGATTGTTAAGTCAGCTCTTTAGGACCCTAACACTTTGTGTTTTATGTGTTTGAGATACCATCCCATTCCCCTCCCAGCTCCTCCTACTTTCTGAGTAGGTGTCTTTATGTGTGGTCTCCTTAAGAAAAGCCTTCCTGAACATTTGGTCTAAAGTCAGTTCTGTCCTGTTATCTTCTTACATCGCATCTCCGTATGTATTTATTTATTATTTTAACCTGTTATAGTGCCACTACACAAGTATATATATTTGCTTTAGTGTATATTCTTTATCTATTCCCACTCCCCTCCTAAATCCCCTAAAGCCATGTCTATCTGATTAAACTGTATAACCAGCTCTTGGCATAGCACCTGGCAAAAACTTAGCAAGGAATAAATATTTGTTGAACAGATGAGTTAAATTCAAATGACATTTCTCTGGCCTCGGTCCCCTACTTCCTGGATTCTCCTTTTATACCATGTGGCTCTTTAAAGGTTCAGCCTGTTTTCTTTTTTCTTGTGAACTCTTAGCAATTACTGATTTACTTCAGAGATCCTCTCCTCATCATGTGAGAACCTGGGAGTGGAACTGATTCTTGAATTTTATTCGCTAAAGTAATGACAAAGAATTCTGTAGTTCCCACCGTCTGTGTTTCCTCATGGATACTACTTGATTGTACTTTGAGATGGGATTGGACCCTGGGTTTCATGTCTGAGTCTGGAGTTGTCCACTTGGGCTCCTTTGCCCCGCCCTTAACAAAACTTTCACTATCACTGGGAAGAAAGAGTTTGCTATTCCTTCTTCTAGACAGTCTCCTGCTGGTGAGAGTCAGGCTGGTCTGTGCAAAGATTTAAATGTAGCAGAATTTTCTCTTTTTTTGATGTGGGGAGGAAGTACTACTGAGATTGAAGTCAGGGTCTTGTGTTTGTTGGGCATGTGCTCTTCCACTTGAGCCACTCCACCACTCCCGTACCAGAATTTCAGCTAAGCAATTTGTATCTTCCAGAACCTTCAGAAGAAATGGCACCCATTCTCTGAACTTCATCTCCACACAAAAGAAATCCTTTTGGACAATTTCTTTCCCTAGGCAAATTAGCTACCGTTACCCTGCTTCAAAAACTCTGCTAGGGACTTTCAAGGTGTGGCTCTCCTGTATGCACTGAGTGATTTTGACGGACTGATGGTGGTATAACCGATAGAATTTCCCTAATTTCCTTGAAAATACTGTGATATTAACTTCTTTAGTTAGTAAAGAATCATAGTTAAGAGACTGACTATGTAGTTCAGAAAAATTCCGAGAACTTGCAATCCTCTGCTTCATTTCCCCAGTGCGTAGATTACAGGCGTGTTCCATCAAAACTGGCTTTTTGTCAGCGGGGTGTGGTGCATGCTGTAATCCCTGCATTTGGGAGGTTGAGGTAGGAGAATTGAGTTGGAGGCCATCCTGGGCTACACAATGAGATTCTGTCTCTAAATAATAAATAAAATAAAATACAGTAAAAATAATAAGGGGACGTCTCCTTTGTCAAGTTGTGATAATGTTTGTAATAGCATTTATAACTACAATTCAAGGAGCAGTTCCTTTGTGCCAGTTACTGTTTGTTGTGGCTTACCATGAAATGTCCCCATAGGCTTGTGCACTGGGGACTTGGTTACCAGATGGTGGGCTTTTGGGAAGCAATTGGGTCCTGAGGGCTCTGACCCAATCAATGGATTAGTTCCTTGGTGGGTTCATAGTGTCGTGGCACTCTTGGAAGATATTGAAAAGGAGGAAGTGGGGCCTAGATGAAGGAAGTAGGTCACTGGAGGCGTGTTCTCAGGGCTGGTGTCCTGTCCCTACTCCTCCTCTGTCTCAGAACAGTGGCGCCACCGGCCATGGACTAAAACCATAAGCCAAAATAAATTCTCTCTCTTTTTTTTTGGTGCTAGGATTTGAACACAGGGCCTCCTGCTTGCTAGGTAGGCAATCTACCACTTGAGTCACTCCACCAACCCTGTTTTGTGTTGGGTATTTTTCAAGATCCAGAACTATTTGCCTCAGCTGGCTTTGAACCTTGATACTCCTGATTTCTGCCTTCTGAATAGCTAGGATTAACCAGTGCCCTGCCATAAATGCTCCTTTAAATTGTCTCAGAAATTTCTTACAGAGGTGAAAAGCTGACTAACACACTTTTGATCTATATACATTTTTAAACAGCATTGTATGTGTAAACTTTTCTAATCCTGACAGCCACCATTCAGGGAACATACTATTGTTCCCATTTTACTACTGGGTACACAGAGACACAGAGAGGTTAGGTAACTCGCTCTAGGTCACACAGCTATAAGTGGCAGAACACAGTCACAAAACCAGACTGTTTGTGTTTTAAAACCCCATGCCATTTAACTGGCTCAAGATGAATGTTAAATGTTAGTTTCTTTTTACTTATTCCCTTACTTCCATCAAAATCTGTCATTACTTCCTCAAGAGAGCTTAGTACAAAGCTATAAATATTGACAGCCAACAGAACCCCCTGCTTTTTCAAATGAAGAAACAGAAGTCCAAAGAGCTTGAACCATTTGTGGTATCTGCCCATATAGAGCTAGACCAGCTTCCTATGTGCCCAGGAAGGAAGAATGGTTCACCTTACGGATGTGCTCACCTGTTTCCTTCCTTGAGTATTTTCTCACTATTTCAGAAAAGAAAAAGGAAAAAAAAAAATCCTTTTATGCATCTCCCTCTTGTCCCCACCTTGTTTTCTGAGATAAAATAACATACCGCTCTGGCAAAGACTTAACCTTGTGGCTTCTCTGTCACCACACATACAACACACGGGGTGTGAGCCAGAGTTCACCACTGCCAAAGTGAGCACAGAAGAGCACTCATGAGCGTTACCTTTCCCTCTCGTTTTTATCTTTAAAAAAAACAAAACCAAAATGGTATAGGAGATCTGACCCAGGGCCTCCCATGTGCCAGGCAAGCACCCTACCACTGAGCTATACCCCCACCCTCCCTCCCTCCCTCTCTCTCTCTCTCTCTCCTGTCTTCATCTCTTTCTTCCCTATTTCTTTCTCTCTCCCTTCCCTCACCTGGGCTAGAAGTGTAGGATTATGGCAGATGTCACCCCAGCAAAGAGTCCAGCACTGCACCCAGATAGGATTAGTAAACTGGCTTATCAGTAGCTGCCTAGCCTTCCCCTATCCCTCCATGGAAAGAGAAAAGTCCTGAATTCCTATCTTCATTGTGCCACAATCTTAATGTATGTGTTTGTATAATTTTAGTTAACCTGTGCTAGACCTAATTTTCCCACCTTTATATGAAATATTATCCTTCCTATTAACTTTTCTCAAAGAAGTTTGGCTTGGCCATGAAAAAGTACTGTGACAAAGTTCAGAAGATCATGGCATTTCTGCTTTAATTTATTTGGCTTAACATAAAAATTCTGAGAATTATCACATATATGTCTATAGCTGTGGAAGTGCAACATAGCTTTGTAATCTTCGAACAGAACTACTTAAAAGGTCACAATATGTAGTGTTATGCCATAAATGCACGGAATAGATGAGCGTCAAAGGAAATTTGTTTTTATTATTGTGGGCCCTCCCTCTCTTCCTCCCTCCTTCCCTTCCTTCTTTCCTTCCCTTTCTTCCTCCCTTCTTTCCTTCCTTCCTCCCTCCCTCCCTTCCTCCCTTCTTTCTCTCCCTTCCTTCCTTCTTTTTCTTTCTATTTTTTTTTCCTTAGTTTTATTTGAAGAAGTGAAGGGAGAAATGTGGCTGGACAGTTTGACACATGATAAGTAATAGTGAAAAAGGTTTAAACTAGTTTCCAGGTAATAGAAGCTCCTGCTTTTAACAATACTTTTAAAAACACTTGGGCTGGCAGAGTGGTTCAAGTGGTAGAGCATCTGCCTAGCAAGTGTGAGGCCCTGAGTTCAAACCCCAGTGCTGCCCAAAATAATAATAATAAAAAACCAGTGAGTTTCTACAATGTACATTGTGCCAGGTTTTCTTTGTTTTTTTTGCATGTACTATATAATGTAATCAGCATACAAGCTTGACAGAAGGGGAAACTAAGGCTAAGCTACTTGTGTGAGTCCCCACAGAGAAGATGCAGTTCTTCCTAGAAATCTGTGGGTGGTTTTTTTTGTTGTTGTTGCTGTTTGTTTGTTTTGGTAGTACTGGGGTTTGAACTCAGAGCCTCAAGCTTAAGGCAGGTGTGCTATCACTTTTTGCTTTGGTTATTTTTGAGACAGGATCTCACTTTTTGCTGAGACCTCCTAGTTACACTGCCTCCATAGATGGGAAGACAAGCATGCACCACCATGCCCTACTTTCATTGGTTGAGATGGGGTTTTATGAACTTTTTGCCTAAACTGGCTTGAACCATGATCCTCCCAGTCTCCACCTTCTGTGTAGATGGGATTACAGGTTTGAGCCACTGAGCCTGGCTCTTCCTAGGTATTTGCAATCCACAAAGAAAGAGACCCAAAAGTGTAAGCCATTGTTTAATATCTATAACACTATGAACTGTACTGTGTCTCAATGCAAGGAATATTATCTCAGAATGCTTAGGAGGCAGAAGGGAAAGGCAGTTAAGGAAGATTTAACAGCAGTGTTGCTGGCAGTAGGCATTAGAGAAAGCAGAGACCATTGATGAGATGGAGGACAGACAATATGCTTGCTGGTCAGATTTGAATGGAGTCGTAAAGGCACAGAGATCTGAACTAGAATGTTGTCCCTGGGAATTACTGAAGCCATCTAAGTGAGTATGGAGCAGAAAGGGAAGAAGGGGAAATGAGACCAGAGAGACAAGCAGGCTAGACCATGAAGGGTCCCCGGCCACTCAGTCCTCTAGACCTAGGCTTTTTGACAGAGTGCTCCTTTCAAATAAAATTGGATGTTTTGTAGAATTCCAATACATTTATTTACAGAAGCCACCTTCACCTCCTCACGGTACCCTAGAGGTTTGATGAACATGGTATAAAACTTAGGGGAGGCCAAGTGGAGCCATTGAAGGGTTTTTGATTTGCCTCTGATTGGCAGGGATGGATGTTGCTGGATGAGCAAATTTAAGTTTTAGAAGTTAGACAAATTGGTCACTCTAGTTTTAAGCAGGAATGTAACATCTAGTCCCACAATGACTCTAGTTGCTGTTTGGGAATGGGTTGTGTGGTATGAGGAAGGAAAGGAAAGAAAGACAAGGGACGTAACAGTGACTGGAGGGTTCTGTGTTCCAGGAGTGCGCCATGCCTTCCTGGTATTACAGCAAGGCATTGTTTTCTCGCTTTACTAACAGGAACTGAAATTTGGAGAGGGTAAATAATTTGTCCCAGGTCACACAGCAGTAAGTGGCAACACTGGGATTTGGGTCCAAGGCCCCAGCCTCATTCATTATATCCAGGGCGGGTCTCTGAAGACACTAATGTTTAAAACTGTGTAAAAATGAAGGTGAATGAAAATTTAGAGGAAGAAGGGGAAAACTGGAGAATATTGGTGAATATCCTCAGAATTTTTTCCCTCTATTTTTTCACTTAAAGGAGGTCATGAGACTGTAACATTGAAGATTTTGAGGGTCCAAATGAAACAGCAGCCATCCATTTTTCTTTTTCTTTCTTTCTTTCTTTTTCTTTCCTTCCTTCCTTTCACTCTCTTCCTCCTTCCCTCCCTCCCTCCTTCCCTACCTCCATCCCTTCCTTTCTTCCTTCCTTCCATCTTTTTAGCAGTACTAGGATTTGAACTCAAGGCCTTATGCTTGCTATGCAGGCATTCTCCCACCTGAGCCTCCCCCTCCAGCCTTTCTTTTTCTTTCTTTTTTAATGCTCAGAAGATGGAGGGAGGTGACTTTGTTGCATCCACAAGCTGTCTCTGATATATACGCTGGCCCACCTTGTCAACATGGTGCAACAGCCAGGCTGCAACGGCTCCTCCTTCTCCCTAGTCCTCCTGGGTCAGGTGTTTGGCTGTGTAATGAAGACTCATGGACCTCCAAAGCTGAGGCAGTGAAAAGGACAGTGGTGGCAGTTTGAGTTTGCCTGACTTGCAACTGTCAGGCACCAGTGTCAGATGAAGATAGCAGCCTTAGAGAGACTGTTTACCTCGACCTCACAATCACTTAAGATCAAGTTCCTGCCCCAAATCCCATTGTGTGTGTGTGTGTGTGTGTGTGTGTGTGTGTGTATAGACACATATACACAAAACTATGTGCATCTATCCATGTGTCTATATCACAATGGTTCTGCTTCTTTGAACTCTGGAATAATGAACAATATGGAAAAGGAGGTAACAAGTATAAGAAAGGAGATACTTAAAAAATAAGCATTCAAATATATATTACAAATAGTGTGACTGCTCTGAAAACAAACAAAACAAAATGACAAGATATTAAGGTCAACATGGAGGGATATCGTGTTTAGATTGGGAGGTCAGGAAAGCCTTTTTTACTGTGTGATGTTTTAAGGTGAAATGTGAAGACCAAGTAGGAGTTAAGGAGAGAATTTTTCCTGTTAGGCCCCAAGGTAGAAAAGAGTCCCAGGTGTTCAGGGAACTGTAGAGGCCCATGTGGTGGACGCCGGTCAGTAAGAGAGTAGCTTGAGATGAGATAAGATTCGAGAAGAATTTTATGTTAGCTTTTTCCCCTGTTCTCTCTCTCTCTCATACATCTTGCATCAGTATCTTCGCTTGGTTCGTTGGCTCTTCTGTAATCTTACTTGAGCCTCTTCCCTGATATATACTGCCTAAGATTTACATTTAACTGGTTAAAAAAGTAGAAAGAAAGGCTTCTCTCTTACATATCTGTTTGTCTAGCCCAGGAAGACTGATTAGTCCTATTAAATCCTCTCAGGGACAAATCACTACGCCAAGAAAAGAGTGACATACTTGTTCTGGTCTGAATCTAATACCACTTCTGTAATGAGGGATGCTGTGAGTGACAGTCTCACTGGGAACCCATGGAGTGTGAGAGGAGAGTCTCTGGGAGTCTTCCAGAAGAAAAGCAGCTGGAACAAACATTAGCAACACCTTTCTGCTCTTACCACGCTCGGGCGCCCTGTATGAGCATGTGTGCACATGGATACACACAAACACACCATCCTTATTGTGTGTGCAATTTAAAATGCACATATCTGTCTAGTGCAAGGATCTCAGTCCAACCGAAGTAGGTTATCTCCACATCCAGTGACTGCGAACAGCTCTAAGACAGGATTTCTGGACCAGTTCATCTAGTCTGACAACTTTTAGCTAAATGTGAGTTTAACTCCTTCAAGACACCAAGAAGGGACATAGAATGATGACAATAAAAACTCACTACCAGAAATAAGAAGGTGGGGAAAAAACACACAGTGTGTACATAGTTACAGTGTGCCACACACACAGCCGGACATGGGTAGTGAGAACAATAACAACTTTCTTCCGTAGGTATTCTTGGTTTTCAAATCTGAGTGTTTCATGTTCTGGCCCCTGTGTTCTCTGTGACTGCATCTGAGAGGGGTATAAAAGAGGAGCCTTCCTCAAGGACTATGCTGTTAGCTGCACTGTGCAGGCTGTCATCAAAAGACTTCCAAGTTCTTTGTGTCCCATGGCAGGACACGTGAGTGTAAATGGAGTTCATTAAAAGTTAGGGAAGCAAAACACAAAAGGGAGCATGGTGGGTGCAGGTGGAATCTGGAGGCAGAGAGAGCCTCCTTCTCTTCTCCAGGTGCTTTTAAAACTTATGCTGACCTATGGGAAGGAAGGACCCAGGTGATTCCCATCCAATAATCAATGAGTGGGGAGGGGTGTAGGCAGCTCCCAGAGCCAGGTGAGGGCAGTCCAAGCTGTCCCTGGGTTTATGAGTCCTGAACTTTCCCTAATTCTAGCCTGCTTCAAATTTCCCTTGAGAGACAAGATACAGTGCTGCTAACACTGGGGTTTGAACTCAGGGTCTTGTACTTGCTAAGCAAGCACTTTACTACATAAGTCACATGGCCAGCCCTTTTTTTTCTTTACTTATTTCTCCAGAAATAATTTTGCCAGAGTCAGCCTGAATTGTGATTCTTCTATTTATGCTTCCTGAGTTGCTGGGATTACAGACGTGAGCCACCACACCCAGCAGGACTGTGCTGTTTTGTTTTGTTTTTTTTTTGTTTATGTCCTGTTAACAGAATTCAAGGGATTTGAGAATTATCTTAGAGGCTGAGAAATCATTGGCTCTTATTTGCCAAACTTGGAACATACATGGCCTTACAAGTTCCATAGAAGCTCAGTAGACTGTTGATATACCTGATTCCTGGGAAATTTATGGATCAATTATCAATAGTAAAAGTAATGATCAGTCATAGTATTTAAATCTACATCCTTCTCTTACAGTTTTTCTTAACGGTGTTCTGCTAGTGCCTCAACTCTGTGCTTAAAGAGTACCATGCGACGTTGGGCATGTAAATCTTAAGTCCTTGCATGCTCAAGCAGCCTGGAGTGATCCTAGCCAATTATAGTCATGGGGTGTCTACATGGGTGGGAACTTTACCTGAAGGGTTGTATTAATCAAAAATACTTAGCAGGGTGGCCGTGGCTTACATGGGGAATCCTAGCTATGTGGGAGGGTAAGATTGGGAGGATCTGAAGAATCAAGTTTTGAGGCCGGCCCAGACACAAAAGTATGAGATAGGAAGATCATGGTTCAGGATGGCCTGAATGGAAAGCGAGATCCTAAATCTCCTATAAAATAACCAGAACAGCCCAGTGCTGGTGGCTCATACCTGTAATCCTGGTTACCTGGGAGACTGAGATAGGGAGGATGGCAGTTTGAGGCCAGGCTGAGCAAATTGTTTTTGAGACTCTTATCTCAAACATACCAGAATAACCAGGAAAACAAAAGCATCATGAAGGAGAAGTTTTGCAAAACAAAGAAATAGAGTAGAAAATAGCCACAGTTGTATAGTCAGAAACTGGAGCTGGGATAAAATAATATATAAAACTATGTATAATATATAACATTTACCTATAAAAAGGAGCACAGTTTTTTGCTTGTATTTTTTTTTTTAGGAAAAAAGGGAACTAGAGGGGGTGAATTCAAGTATGACATATTTGATACATTGTAAGGACTTTTGTAAATGCCACAATGTACCCCCACCCAGCACTACAATAAAAGAAAAGGGGAACTAATTATTACTAGACCATCTCTGGATACAGAAGATCTAGACATTAATATATTCGATTTAATAAAGAGTTAATTGTTTCTTCCTATATGAGGATCAGTGTTCTACTTAAGCAGCCATTTGCATGTTTATAGAACTTGTTTTTATGGATGAAAATAGAGAACCATCTCAGAAACTATTCCTCTCAGAATGAGGTCCCTTTATAGTGACGTCTACCTTCACACTTTCTTTTTAAGTATTTATTTATGCAGTACTGAGGGTTGAACCTAGGTCCTCACACCTGCTGGGCAAGCACTCTACCACTGAGCTATATCACCAACTCTTTGCTTTTTGGATTTTTGGTGTTGGTGTTTTTTTTTTTTTTCTCTTTCCCACTGCTGTGGTTTTAGGCAGGTCTATCACTTGAGCTATGCCCCACAGCCCTTTTTTGATTTAGTCATTTTATTTCTCAGGTAAGATCTTGTTCTTTTATTTTTTTTTAAATTTAATTAATTTTTTTCTTTTTAGGATCTTGTTCTTTTTGCTGGGGATTGGCCTCAGACCACTATCCTTCTACCCACACCTCTCATGTAGCTGGGATTACAGACATATGCCACCATGCCTGGCTTTTTGTGTTTTTTGAATGGAGTCTCACTATGCAGTCCAGAGTGGCCTTGGATTCACCTTCTTCCTGTCTCAGTCTCCTAAGAGCTGGGATTACAGAGTGTATAACCACACTTGGCCCTATCCCATTATTCTGGATCTCAAATTATTTCCAAAGATGTGCACATGATGAGGTAACTGCAGAAATGTTTGCTAGAATCATTGAAGAAATAAATTTTTTTTCTCTAGGACTTATTAAATCATAAGGACAAGCTGCATGTTGGTGGTACACACTTATAAGTTCAGCACTTGACAGCCTAAGGCAGGAGGATCTGAAGTTTAAGATCAACCTGGCTACATAGGAGACCCTGTCTCAAAAAAAAAAAAAAAAAATCCAAAGTGTGAAAGGCCAATGCCCAAAGGCCTACGTGAACACAGAACTGATGGGATGAGCAGTTAGAGTACAGTGATGGGGATATGCACAGGGAACCTAAGATGGGGGTGCCCCAAGTCCTCCTGTCTTTGAGGGAGGAAAAAGCATTAGGCAGCAGGGAAAAACAAGCAGTGACCACCCTGGGAGGAAGAGCTCACAGTCTCTGAGAGAAAAACATTGTAATTACACTTCCCAACTCATAGGTGGCGAGCCTTTATTAAGATCAAAATAGCCCACTGAGGTCAAGGGCATGTCACAAGATATTTTTGAATTCACCTAAAGATTAGTGCCTGGAAAAAAAGATCTTCAACTTAACAAAGACTCGCCCATAAACTATACCCTAGAACTCAGGCTGATTTATATACCTCTCTGTTAGCCCCTTGACATTGTAATCAAGAAAAAATATGTTACTTGGCCATGACGTCAGCCCTGTAGCCTAGACCTAGGGAGAGGAATGTCTTGTGGGCAATCTCAATAAGTACTCAAACCCAAAGGCTAATATTGTCATGTTCCCACTTTCAGCCTATTGAAAGTATACAATCTTTTCTTAATAGACTTTGCTTTGCTATCACTCTGCTTTGTGCCTTGTCTGAATGCATCTCGCACGGGGCACCAGGACCTAAGTTAGATTCTTCCATCAAAAACAAAACAAAACAAAAAACAGCAGAGAAATAAAGATAAGAGTTGGATAGAGTCCTGATGACCTCATTATGGCCCTAAATTCCAGTAGACTTGAATAGTGCTATTATAGGATAAGTTATGCCTCCTCCAAACTCATATATTGAAGGTGTAGCCCCCAATGTGAGTGTAGAGACAGGGTCATTAAAGAGATGTTAAGGTTAGGCCAGGTGTAGTAATGCCCACCTATAATCCAACATGTGATAGACTGAAGCAGAAGGATTTCAACTTCAAGGCCAGCCTGGACTACATTGTGAGACCTCCTCTCAAAAAAAAAGATGTAGATGAGGTTACATGAGGTCATAAAAATAGAGCTCTAATCCAATTTGACTGGTGTCTACAAGTCAAGGAGAGAGGCCTGGGGAGAAACAAACCCTGTTGACGCAATGACTTTGAACTTCAGCCTCCAGTACTGTTGGTCTTTGATAAACAAAATCCAGATTCTTACCTCCTATGTGGACGCATTCAGGCAGGATATGTAGACATAGCAAGGGTGGTAATAAAAGTTGATTAAAGGGAGAGGGGAGGGGAAGATAAAGGAAAATAATAGAGGGTGAATTCAATGATGACATATTTGATATATTGTAAGAACTTTTGTAAATGTCATAATGTACCTCCAGTACAACAATGATAAAATAAAATTAAAATAAAGGTTAGGGAAAAAAGTGGCAAAAGGCCATGACGGGCCAGGTATGAGGTGAAAGCAGACAGAGCAGCCTTCCTGTACCCAGGTGCTTTTTAAATCCTATGCTAACCTATGGGGGGGAAAGACCTGGGTGATTCTTGATCACCAATAATTGATGAGTGGGGAGGGTTTTGGGTGGTTCAAACTGACCCCAGGCTGGGCCAAGGCTTGAGTAATCTGTACATTTGCAATTAAAAAGAAGGCTGTCAGATGAGAGAGAGAGAGAGAGAGAGACACACACACACACACACACACACACACACACACACGTGTTCAATCTAAAATGTAATATTAAGTCATAAGAGTCCCCGTCTCTCCCTGTTTTAGCCTGCCTCAATACTATGAGATCAGATAACTCAGTTGCTGTGGTATTTTGTTGTCAGCCCTAGCAGAATAACACAAGTACTATCCCTGGCCACTTTAGTTTCAAGAGTCAATGTGCTACCTTTTATTTGGTTTGGTTTGAGGTAGGGTCTCAGCCTGGCCTCTAACTTGCAATCCTCCTGCCTCAGTCTCCTAAGAGCTAGGATTACATGGGTAACTGTAAGAGGTGCTCAAACTGCTTTTGCTGAAAAGCTCTGATTCCTTCTTGGGCCCACAAATTAACCAATAGCAGGAGAGAAGTTTGGCACTTGTCCTCCATTTTGTATCTGTCTTTGCTCTGAGCCCTTCTTTTTGTAGTCACTTAGGATTTCAGGACAGAACTGATAACATCTTTATGACAAGGAACCAGAGCTACCTGGAGCTGCCACCCTCCCAGTGAGGACAATTCACATCCTGAGCCAGAGTAATCCTCCCAAACAGAAACCACATTACTGCCTCCAGGTAATAACTTCCCAGAATTGCTCCAGAGCCCCAGACCACCTGCCTGACCAAGATTGCCGGCCCAACTGAACTCACACCTGTCACGGGGACTGTTTAACATACATACTTTTGTACCCTGCCCCCTGTTCTTTTGTCTATTTAAACCTACAGGTCATGTCTGTACCCTGAAGATGGTTAAAGATGAGCTGAGTGCTTACTCTGCCTCTTCCCACGGCATGTCTTGAGCTGTGTAATAAACTTCCTTTCTCTACCTTCACCATGCCTCTTTATTTGGCATTTAGGGGTGGGTGGCTGGATCTTGCACGTGGAATCTCAGGAGTTTGGGCCTTGGGTTCAAAACTCCAGTTTCATAATGTCAAATTCAATGTATTACTTTTGTATAATATAATTTGAACTGGAATTGTGACTCATATAAGGACATAAATGCTGGATGTGGTATCAGGAATATGGTATTTAAATAACTGGTAGAGCACCTGTCTAGCAAGTGTGAGGCTCTGAGCTCAAACCCTAGTACTGCCCCTCCCCCAAAATAGAAATAAAAATAACAGACCCTAAAATGTGGAATTTGACTATAAGGTAAGGTAGTGAGAATATCCCCAGCTCCCCAAATAGGAATGATTCTCACTCCCTGTTTTTTTTTGGTGGAAAATTATCTGGTTGAATTGCTGCCTGTTTCGTCCTTGAGTGCTTTACATACATCAAAAAAAAAAAAAAGGCCCAGGTCTGAGGGGTGGAGCTCAGGGTGGTAGAACCTGAGGTTAACATGTACAAGCCTGGGGAGTTAATCCCCAACACTGAAAACAAAACAAAACATACAACAAAAGCCTGGAGATTTGATAAAAAAAATTCTTTATGTTGTAAAGTTTATTTATTTATTTTTTTCAGTAAAGACTAAGAAAGAGGTCCACCTTGTTTGAAGCAGGTTTATCCAGAAAAAACAGGAAATTCATCTTTGCCCATGGTTAATAATCCAAGGTGGCTGAGAGTTAGCCTTGGCTTTCCTGGATTAGAATGTTACAGTTCTGTACAGTTTGCTAAAAGGAATGCTAACAAAGCCAGGCTAAGATACCCACAGGTCACTCCCAGTCACTTCCTGTTATTCATTCCCTGGCTGACAAAGGGGGCAATTGTTCTAACGGAAAAGAGCTGGTCAAGTCATTGGAATGCAGCCAGAAAAGAAGTGGGTTCCCTGCGGCTCCCCACTTCCACGGCAGGCACCTGACATAAGTCTGGCCAACCAGATCGTCTATCCTCCCTGTTGCAACAAGTTCAAGTTAGAAATATGCCTGGACTGGACTTCTGCTGAAACAATATGGTCTCCTTCTGCTGTGGGGTTGAGCTATCAGAATGTAAAATCTAGAAGCAGCAAGTAGAAATAACCTGCTTTAGAAGGAAGCCACAAGCAAGAAAGCAGAGCAAAAATTGGAAGGAGAATTTCATTCCTAAGGAATACATTTCAACTTAAAATTCTAGCTCTGCTTAAAGTAATTTTACACCTGAGCTTTCCATTATATGTAGCTGAGGCTAGCCTTGATTTATGATCCTCCTGCCTCAGCCTCCAGCATGCTAGGATTGGAGGTGAATGTCACCAACACCTGGCTCATATTTTCTTTAAGTCAGTTTGAGCAGTTTTTGGTAGTTGCTGGTAAACAGAAAGTTCCAGATTCTCATATCCTATGTGGATGCATCCAGGCAGGATATGTAGCTGTAATGAGGGTGATAATAGAAGTCCCTTAAAGGTTAGGAAAAAAGTTTCAGAAGACAATGGTAGGCCAGGTGGAAGCCAAAGCAGAGAGAGAGCTCTCTCTGTTTCAAGGTGTTTTTAAAACCTGTGGGAGGGGAAAAACCTAAGCAGTTTTTCATCACAAACAATCAGTGAGTAGGGAGGGGTTTGGATTGTCCCCAGGCTAGGGTGGTGATTCACTCTTGCATATTTGCAATTGAAAAGGAGTCCTGGCTGTTAAAAATTGTTTGCAAATGAAAGAGAGATTTAGAGAGAGAGAGAGAGAGAGAGAGAGAGAGAGAGAAAGAGAATGTTCAATCTGAAATACAATATATGTTTAAGAGTCCTTTTTTTTTCTATTCTTTGCATCAATAATTGAAATGTTTTGATGAGATTTTGAGTATGTGTGGTACTGGTGTTTGAGCATACATATATACACCATACTTGTACATCACACTTGCTAGGCAGATTCTCTACCTGAACTGCACCTCCAGTTCAATTTTGTTTTGTGTTCATGGTAGTTTCACCAATGTTCATTAAAATTCAAGATTTAGAGCTAGGTATGTTGGTGCACACCTGTAATCCCAGCACTTAGGAGTCAGAGGGAGGAGGATTGAGAGTTGGAAGCCAGTTTGGGCTTCCTGGTGAGACACTGCCTCAAAAAGTAAGAATCAACCAACAAGAAATCTAGGATTTAGGATATGGTATTCTTTTTAACACTTGTGTTGTCCTAAGGGTAGGCAGTGACACAGAGGTAGAATTGTTAACAGCACAGTGTTTCCAGAAGATCTCAATCCTTGTGCTCTATCATAGAAGAATCCAAGCAGAACACTTGTGTGGAGTGAGGAAGAAGAATTTTATTAAATGAAAGGGATTACTGTCTCTGCCAGATGAGAGGAGGTGCTGTGAGAGGAAAAGGGCCAAGGTTTTCTTTTAGGTCATTTTTATACCACCTTAAACTTGGAGGTGAGGAGGGAATATGTGTCATCACCTGGCTCCATTGACTGGCAGGCCAGCGGAAGGAGCTGGGAGGATTCCAGTGTATACCTTTGTCAATTCTCACATGGTCCACCCACAAGGGAGGAAGTTCCCATTCTTTCTAACTTAGTGTAATTGAAATAGAGCTCTTTGGGTGAGTCAGGGAGGGGGAGCAGTCCCAAATTTTCCCTAATTCTAAACTGCCTCAGAATGGTTCTGAGTACTATAAATTATAGAGGGGTTCACGAATTTTAGCAAAGATTTGTAAAATGTGTGACTCCCACTTCCTGTCACCTGGCCTGAGGTGTTAGTTTCATGCAATGTTTCCATTTCCTTACTTGTGTATGTAACCTCTAATCTTGTTGTTTACATATACATGGTCACTGCTTTTTTTTTAGTGTGAGAAATATGCTCACCTGTCCAAACTCAAAAGAGTGGACTCAGGATGTGAGGATGATCTAGCTGTGATATCTGTTACCCCAATGATCAGCTGATCTGGCTGGCTAAGTGGGTGGGTGTCCCCTTCCTCCCTCACTGCCCCCTGTGAGTTCCTCCTGAAGTTGCACACTCTGTGGAAGAGAACAACCATCCCGGTTGGACTCGGTAGGATCATTTTTCAGTCAAGGATATATGAGTAGCTGTGCTCCCCTGCTAGAACCTCCAAACAAGCTCTCAAAGAGTGGACTCAGAGACATGTGGAGTACAGTGGAGGTGAGACTTTAATGCAACCTTATAAACCTGGGTGCCCTGAAAAGCAAAGACACTGAAGCTGTTACAATACACATTGTATTGTCTAGTGTGAAAGTCCCTCTCCCAGTTCCTCATTGGCTGAGTACTATGGGGTTTACATTCTTTTCATGGACATTGCCTAATTCCTATTGGGTTATTTAAAATATGCCTCTTGGGACTGGTTAAATTTTAGAGGTGGACTTTAGGTAGTTATCTGCCTTTGTGGTGGGAAGGTGTCCATGTGTGTAGTAAGTGCTTTCTGGCATGTACCCATTCCCTCACTGTATTGTGGTTTGCCCCACCCAGTTTCAGTTTCTCAGTTTGTTTCTGTATCAGTTGTCCCTCTCCCAACATCCAAATGCCGATACACAAGTAAGCAGCCAGTGTTAAATGTCTTGAAAAATGGACCACTGTTGATTTTATTTCTAACATAAGTGACCATAAAGGATAAGAGCAAAATGTACCCCATCAAGGGACACATTCATCATTTTTAGGAAACAAATTAACATGATTTTAGGTTTTTTTTTTTTTTTTCTATTTTTCTTTCACTGTCTATACTGGTAAACAAGATGGGTAACTTCTATCTGTCAGAGATGAAATTCAGCATGGTGTCATAGGTAATACTTTGTCTAAAATAATCTGAACAGAAATGATGGACAATATACTGTTAATGTACAGTTTTCCTCTGGGAATTAAGACTAGAGTTTAGGGCCTGGTGTGGTGGCAGACACTTGCAGTCATGGCACTTGGAAAGCAAGGCAGGAAGATTGAAAGTTCAAAGCCAATCCAGGTTACACCCCAAGACACTGTTTTTAAAACCCAAAAAACTAGAAGCTAGGGTGGCCTGGAAAGTTGGTAGTATCTTTTACATTAAAGAATGGACTTTGGGCCAGGAGCTGTGGTTCAAGCCTGTAATCTTAGCAGGCTGAGATCCTGAGGATCAAGGTTTGAAGCCAGCCTGCAGAAAGTTTGGAAATCCCATTTCCAAAGTAGCCAGAGCAAAAATGGGCTGGAGATGTGGCTCAAGTGGTAGATCACCTGCTTTACTGGTATGAAACCTTGAGTTCAAACCCCAGCTCCACACAATAAAAAAGGAAAGAGCAAACTTTTTTGATTTTTTTGGACTGGAGTCTCACTGTGTAGCCCAGGTTCACAGGCTGGTCTCAAACTCTGGGTCTCCTGCTGGGATTATAGGTGTGTGCTACCATGTCAGGTTTAGGAAAGGACACTTTGGAAGGTGAATTAATATAAGACTTTGCCCCTACAGGTGGTTAGTACTCACATATTCATTGCTGTGTAACTTTGCATTATAACCACAATTTTTTTCACTATTTACTGTTTTTAGTTTTTATCAACTATGCTCCTAGAACTAGTTTGTCATCATTTTACTTTATATATGGTATACAATTTTTTTGACATGAAGATAATTTTTTTTTTAAGCTGTACATTAGGCTCAATGTAGCCTGTTGTTTTGTGACCTGGTCACTATAGGAATCTGAGTTTATATTTTTATTTATTTATTTGTGATACTGGGTTTTGAACTCAGGGCCTCATGCTTGCTAGGCAGGTGCTCTTCTACTCTACCAGCTAACATGAAGATAATTTAGTTGGGTCAGATGCTGGTGGCTCACACCTGTAATCTTAGCTACTTGGGAGGCTGAGATCTGAAGGATCAGGGTTTAAGGCTAACCCAGGCAAATAGTTTGAGAGACCCCCCCATCTCCAAAATAGCCAGAGAAAAATGACTGGAGGTGTTTCTCAGGCAGTAGAGGGCCTGCTTTGTAAGCACTGAGCCCTGAGTTCAAACCCTCATCCTTCCTACCTCCCCCCAAAAAATAATTTAGTTAAAACAATCATTGATAAGGTTTGCTTATCTATGTCCCTAACAATTCTTAAGCCTTTGCTCATTCTTCATATTACTTTTTTTGGGGGGGGGAGTACTAGGGTTTGAACTCAGGGCCTTCACCTTTAACCACTCCACCAGCCCTGTTTTTGTGAAGGGTTTTTCAAGATAGGGTCTCCTGGAATCATTTCCCTGGGCTGGCTTCAACCTGAGATTCTCCTGATCTCTGCCTCCTGAGTAGCTAGGATTTCAAATGTGAGCCACCGGCACCTGGCTTCCTCTCTCTCTCTTACTTTGTAAGTGTATTTGTACTTTAAGGCTGAGTCTCACTACCCTAGCTCTTTTTTTTTTTTTTTTCATGGCAGTACTTTTTTTTTTTTCAGTACTGGGGTTTTCAACTCAGGGCCTCATGCTTACTGGGCAGATCTACCATTTGGGCCTCACTTCCAGCCCTACACTACCTCTTTTTTTTTTTGGTAGTTCTGGTCTTGAATTCAGGGTCTCACACTTGCTAGGTGGGCACTCTACCACTTGAGCTACTCTGCCAGCCCTTTTCTGTGTTGGGTTTTTTCAAGATAGGATCTCTCAAACTATGTGCCCACTGGCTTTGAACTGTGATCCTCCTGATCTCTGCCTCCTGAGTAGCTAGGATTACAGGCATAGTGTAGGTGGCTACACTAGTTCTTTTAAAAAATTATTTGCCATGAAGCCTTCTGGTGTTGTTTCTATGAAGATGACATAAGTTAGGGTCTTACCACCACCCTCGCTTTCACACTCATTTATTAGTCAGTCCTTTTTGTCTTATTATTAAATTTTTTTTTGACAGAGTTGGAATTTGAACTTAGGGCCTTGTGCTTGCTCATCAGACACAGTACCACTTGAGCCACACCTCCAGCCCTTTTGTTGTAGTTATTTTTTGGATAGGGTTTTGCATTTTTGCTTAGGGCTGGCCTCAGACCTCCTACGCATGCCACCTATGTAGCTGGAATCACAGGCATGTCCCATCATGCCCGGATTATTTATTGAGATGGGGTTTCACTAACTTTTTGCCCAGGCTGATTTCTACCTCCCAAGTAGCTGGGATTACAAGGGTGAGTCACCATGATCAGCCAGTCAGTCTTAAGTACTAAGTTTTATTTAGTGTTTTTTACCAATCTATACCTAACATGGTGGCTTTGTACCCAGTTTAATTATAAAAGGCAATTTTTATTTTTTAATGTGACGTCTTCTGTCCATATAAACAACTTGAGTCATTTAAAATCAGTATATCTCCTTATTCTGGCAGCTCAATCTTATGGAGTTCCACAAAATAATACCAACTCTTACCTGGCATCTTTCCAGAAGTGGGCTGGCTATGATCACAGCCATGGGGCCCCTGGATAATTCTACAAACCTGACTCCAGCAACTTTTCTGGATATCTTTGTTAGTCAGAAAAAAAAGGTCTGTTTTCCTCTACTTCCTACCATAGTCAACAGACATCAGATGTAGAGGGGTTCCCCACATCTGCAGCCCATATCAGCTGAGTGTCCTCTGATTCATTTCTGACACTTTCTACCTGGAGACAATACCACATCCCACAAGCTGAGTGCTCAGTCCTCAAGATTTCCCCTCTCTGCATTAGAGACCAAATGCAAGTGCCAGGTTGCTTTACCTGTGTTTTTGATCAGTCACCTATAAGTTGGGGTACCCAGAAACCCTGCTGAGTTTTGATTAAGTTATCTGAGTGGCTCACACCTTCACTGGTTTATTATAAACCAGTGAAACACCTTCACTGGTTTATTATAAAAGATATTATTACAAAGTAAATACATGAAGATTTGTGTAGGGCAGACTATGTGGGAAGGGGCCCTCTCTGCACACACCACTCTCCCAGAAACCTCCACATGTTCAATTGTCTGGAAGTTCTTTTTATTCTTTTGGCAGTTCTGGGGTTTGAACTTGGGCCTTGCGTTTGCTAGGCAGGTGCTCTACCACTTGAGCCATGCTCCCACCCTTTTTGCTTTAGCTATTTATTCAGGTAAGGTCTTGCACTTCTTGCCATGGTCAATCTCAGCCTGCAGTCCTCTGCCTACACCTCCTGAATAGTTGAGATTACAGATGTGAGCCACCATGCCCAGTTCCTTTTGGGTTTTTATGAGGTTTCCATTGCATAAGTATGACTGAAGCATGGACAATCATGTTGAAATAGCATTAGACAAAAAGGGTAATTAATGGTAGTAGATTGGGTGGAGACACACAGCAAGACCCTTCAGCTTTAGCATTCTTGGACTGTCTGTGTAGCCTTCCTCCCTCTAGGGTCTGAGGCAGGACCTCTCTGGAATGAGGAGGGTCTTATGTAATATTTCCTATCAGACAAAGGTAGATCAGATAATGTCTTTATGGTCTCTCCCTGCCAATGCATAAAGGTAGGAAACGATAAATAACTAGAATTTCTAGACCAATCTGGAAGAGAAATTACAGTTTCTATGGCCTACCTTGGGGAAGGAGTTATGAACCAGGACTCATGGTGAAAACCAAAATAGATATATAGTAATATCACAACATTTGAATGACCCCTTTCACAGGAGGGTGGGAAAGGGAAGAAATGACAGGTAGGTAGTATGTTGGAGGGTGCCCTGAAGAAAAGAAATGGACTTTAGGGCACAGTCTGTCACCTGGGTTGATCCCAGCCCCTGAATGGGAACACAGAAAAATTTAAGACAGGGACTCAAGGGGTAGAGTATTAGCTCAAGTGTTAGAGCACCTGCTTAGCAGGCATGAAACCCTGAGTTTAAACCCCAGTACTGTTAAAAAACCCAAATCAAATCAAAACAGAAAAGTATTCCAAAGGTGGATGGAGAGGGAAGTCCGGAGGCTCAGAGTCTAGGAATGAACCCCATCTTCTGCAGTTTAAGGGCAGTTGTGGTCTTCCTACTACCTTCAAGGTAAAATTTATCCTTCTTTATGTTTGATTTTCTTCCTAGTCTGGTATAGCTCTCTAACAGATGTGGAAGAAGGACCTTGATACAACCCTATGCTCCAGCCAGCTTGGACTGACTTTTTTCTTTTTTGTGGTACTGGGGCTTGAACTCAGGATCTACACCTTGAGCCACTCCACTAGCTGTTTTTGTGTTAGGTATTTTAAAGATAGGGTCTCTTGGAATTATTTGCCCAGGCTTGCTTTGAACCGTGATCTTCCTGATCTCTGCCTACTGAGTAGCAAGGATTATAGGAGTGAGTCACTGGCACCCGGCTCTTTCTGATTGACTTCTAAGAGGCAATTGTGGGCATTTCTTCTCAACTCAGTGTTCGGTGAGGCAATGTTGTTAGCTTGACATTCACCATGGTGGCTTACTGGCAAATGCTGCAAAACACGGTCTGTTTTTGTTTTTGAGGGCCGGTCAGCATATAGCCATATATCCATCAGTGCAGAGATTACTGTGGAAAGGATGTCTCTTATTAGCATGAGAAATGCCAAGAAGAGACATCTTCAATGTGTGACCTGGACAGAGTGGTTTTGGAGCTGGGCAATATGGAGGGAGAGGAAGGAAAAGGGCAGAATTTTAGGAAGGTAGTTGTTTTACGGTTAAATTTAATTTAACTAAGGCCTCTGACATCAGGCAGACAGGGAAAAGTTGGAAATCTCTAATTAGTTTATGAATTTAATACCAGTCTTGATGAAACAACTAAAAAAAACTAAGCCAGGGAATATGATTGCTTATTGAATTGAATAAAATATTAACAAATATAATCTAGTAGTTAATAATTGGATTTCAATTACAAAGAACCCAATCGGAATATATTACAGGAATTCAAGGATAGTTCAATATCAGCAAACTGTCAATATAACTAGTCATATTAACAAGTTTTAAAAAGTATAAGTAGATTTTGAATAATAACTGATAAATTTCAATAGTTATTACTGAAAAAACTGAAGTAAAGGAAATCTTGAAAAGTTTGACTATATTAAAATCCTTTTCATCAAGATACCATATATAAAGTGAAAATATAATCTATAGACTGAGAGGAAAAGTTTGAAATATGAAAAACACATTTTTATATTTAGAGGATTTAAAGAAAATCCACAAATCAGTATATAAAAGGCAATGAATCTAAAAGGACAAAATTGGAAAAATATTTGAACAAACAATTCACTGGGTAGAAAGATATTCAATCCTGTTGGTAATAAATTAAATGCAATTGAAATAATATGAGATACCACTACATATCCATTAATTAACTTAATTTCTGAAGCAGGATAATACTCAAGAGTTGACTAGAATGGTCCAATTGCAATTCTAATTTTTGGTGAGAATAAAATTACTTTGGAGAGTAATTTGCAATATTGGGTAATCCTGAAAATACGCCTACTGTGTGTGCACACACCAGTTCCTCAGATTCTTGTGGCCACCCCCTCCTTCCTCAAGGCACTGCTCACCTCCTAGTGTGTGGACATTGCTGACTTTGCTGGTTCCCTTGCCAAGTTCCCTTAGTTGGCTGGCGTTGGCATAGAAAGCCTAGATTTTCTTAGTTCTCACACTGTTTATTTAGGCCAAGCTTTATTCATGGTGAAGGTCTTTCCATGTCTGGACTGGGCTAGAATGTTACACACAGGCTATGGGATTTGACTTCCTGAGTGGCTACCAAGAAGTCACGTGATGCAAGCCTGCAGTGCAGGGTCAGGAAAGGAATTCAGCTTCTTGTGGGTGAACCTTGACCTATGTGAAGAGGGAGAGGTGGACAGCTGAACGCTATCCCCTTTCCATTCTGTAGATTGTGCTGTGGTGTGATTTTGTCTCAAAGATCACATGCTGGGTGACCCTGTATTTCATATGAGCAGCTCTCTTCTTGTGGCTTGTGTGATACAGTGGACAGAGTGTCATTGGGTGCATCACATTGCTTTGTGTCTTTTCTTGCCCTGGGCCTGTGCCTCCTACATAAAATGCCAACATCTTAATCCTTGCCGACTCAGGCTCTGTTTTCTAGAGGAAAATCTAAGATACTCAGTTCTGCTATAGAAAGACTTCCACACCATAAAGAGACTTCCTAACTGCAGAGAGACTCTTATTTACATACATGGGGAGATACCCATGAGAATGTTCATTACAGCCTTGTTTGTAATCCTGAACAAATTTTAAACAATTAGATATTACTGTAATATTTTCTACAAAGAGATAACATACATCACTCAAAATGCAGGAGCTACATGTGTAACATGGATAGATCTCAAAAACATAGAGTAGAGCAAAAATGGAAGCAGCAGAAAAGTTTGTATGACATACAACAATTTATATCAAGTTTATAAACATAAAAACAACATCATGTACATTTCTAGTATGTATATTTGTAGTTGAAATACAAAAAAACTTTTTGGGAAGGAGAAGCATGTCCTTCAAGATAGGTTGCTTTTTTTTTAATGATGCTGGGGATCGAGAAGCATGACTCTACTACTGGGCTACCTCTCCACCCCCAGTGATAGTTGCCTTTATAGAGAGAAAGGTGAAGGAGGTCTGGGAGGAGTATGGCTGGGAGCTGTAATGATTTTGGCAATGTTTTATTTCTTCAGTTGTACAGTGGACCACAGGCATAGCAATTGGAGCAAAGGTTGTGCCCACCCCATACATACACACATACATATACATATACATACACCTATGCATATACATACACATACACACACATATACATATATATATACATTTTCTTCTTCTTCTTTGGATTCATGGTCCTCTCCTTTGCTTTCTTGGTGCTCCAGGTGGCAGAATCTGACCTATATGAAGTGCATGAAGGGTTTAGCTAGTGGGGAGCATGCAAAGGAGATAGGGGTGGGGGGTGAGGAGAAGAAAGCTAGGGTTTCATCCTTACCTTTCTTTTTCTCTTTCTTTCCTTATTTTTTTTGGCAGTACTGGGGGTTGAACTCAGAGCCTTTTGCTTGCTAGGTAGATGCACTACCACTTGAGCCAATCTGCCACTCCACCCCACCTCTGTTTTTGAGACAGGGTCTTGCTATATTGTCTAGGCTGAACTGAAACTTGTGATTCTTCTGCCTCAGCCCTGAGTGTACTATTACACTTGCCTAATCCTTATGTTTCTATCTTGGATAGTACTTTCTTATTTACATAAATGGTCTACATAAACATGGAGAAAATATAACAGATACACATTGGGTGGCTGAACTGGGTGTGAGTGGAGGGCAGATGTGCTGATAAAGGAAATTAGCAAGGATTGTTGAACCCAGAAGCAAAATATGACTTCCTTTTTCCAAAGGATGTGGAAGGTAATTTGCCTAACCTTTCTCTTCCCTCTCACCACTGCCCTTAAGGGGTTTGGGATTGCAATGGCTGAGGCTAAGGGGTAGAGCATCTCTAGCCTTCCTTTCTAGCACAAAGGGCTGGACGAAGTTTCTAAGAGAAAACTGGAAGAGCAAATGGAATCTGGTCTGCCAGTCTAGTAGAAGAAAATTAATGGAAGCCATGGTATGGCATCAAGGGAGGCACTAGAGCAAGAGCGTGCAGGGCCCGCAATGTTGGCTGGCAGGAGGGAGGGATTCCAGAAATGAGGTGTAGACATGGCATTTTAATTTATCTTTGTCAGAAATCTTGAGTTCATTAGAGCAGCTACTTGCCGTCTTACAATCTTGCCATCAATCTTGGGTTTCAATTTCTTTTTACCAGTCTAGGCTTACTTCTATTTTTTTCATTCTGAAGATATCCCCCTTGATAACAAAAATAGAAGTGAAATTGTTGAAACACCATTTTCTTTGTCATTTCTCAGCCCAGATACCGCCAATTCATTCTCTTCCTGCAGCCCCAGTGATTTTTCTGCTACGCAAATCTGATCGTATTCAACTTTCTTTCACATTTGGAAATAAATCTAAACCTTTAATCCCTTTTATGGGGGGATAGAAAGGGCTAGTGATGCTTCCCTAATTTTGCACCCTTTTTATTTTTGTGGCTTCCTCTCTTGCCTCTTTCCTAGCTCTTTCTGTCCTTCTAGGTATGCAATTTGGAGTTAGAGCAGTTTTTCACAGTGGCACTATTTTGGTTCAGAAAATTCATTAGTTGTGGGAGGTTTTCGTGCACTGTAGGATGTTTGGCTACTTCCCTGACCCTTACGCACTGGCTGCCATCATCACTTCTCCAGCTGTGACAACCAAAAATGTTTCCAGACATTGTGAAACATCCCCAGCAGGTCAAAGTTGTCTCTGGCTAACCGGTAGAGTTGGATATGTTAGTTCATGTCTTTCCCTGCATTCTACCTGCTCTTCTTTCTGCACGGAGGGACTTCTCCCTGTGGTCATCCTGCTTATCTAAGTTTCATTCTATCCTTATTGCTGAGTGAGGCCTTGGGTGACTCCGAAGGTGGAGTTGGCAAGGTGGCTTTCCCAGATACTCTGTCTCATCTGTGCAAGATCAGTTGAATTCTAATACTGTCTCTCTGTCTCCAGGTTGGACTGAGAGCTTATATGGTCAGACTTATTTTTTTCATTTTACCCTGTGTACCTAGGTAAAACCTAACCCAGAATATCAACAATAACTGTACATCTTTAAACTTTACAAGTTTGAGGACTGGGGGTATAGCTCAAGTGGTAGAGAGCCTGCCTAGCAAGCAGGAGGCTTTACAAGTTTGAATGCTGGATATAATAAAAACAGTTCAAACATGACATTCAAGGAAGATTAATGTTTTTTTCATAGCTGATGTGTTGTAGGTGATAAGCAATTTTAATTAGTCGCTGCATCTGAAATGTGACACTTTACATATGAAATGCATTTATTATTTTTTTTTGGCAGCATTAGGGCTTGAACTCAGGGCCTCACACTTACAAGGCAGGCGCTCTCTCTATATGACAAGTGACTAGTTGACTGGAGTTATTCAGCTTGCTTTCAAATACAGTTTATAGATTGTTTTGCATATCTTCAATGAAAGATTTTAATACATTATGCAAATTTAATAGACACTGAATATACTTTGCACTGAGTGAATGAATGTTTTTTGGATCTGAGGACCTTTATCAGGCAAGTACTGTTGACTAACCACCTTCACAGAAATATACTATTATTTGACAACAGTTTATTATTTCTGTATTTCACTTAATTATTTAAGATCAACCTGCTTTAAAAAGTTATTTCTATCTAAGAAGTTTATTATCTATGAGTGATAATAGTGAAAAATATTTTGAACATTTTATTTGTAAATGTTGCTGTACTTTAGCAATGCTGCCATCTGCTGGATGCTATTAAGCACTGCAACAATCAAAGATGCTTAACGTTTCTTCATAGTGCTGAGAAAATTTCCGTTCCCCTTCCCTCCCCTCAACTCCTCTTCTTTTCTCTCCCCTCCTCTTCCCTCCTCTACTTTTCCCTTCCTCCTTCGCTTTCCTCTTCTTCTTTGTTTAGTTTGAAAAAGCCTGTATATAATTTTTTTCCCTCTTTCCTCCATAGAATAGCTGACTACCTACCTTTTAAGCCATTTACCACTGGAATAAGAATGGTGCAGTCCCACTAGGAATGTAAAATGGTTATGTTAAGTTTCTTTTTTTGGATTGGGGATTGAACCCAGAGCCTCATTTATGCTAGGTAAATGCTCTACCACTTGAGCCACGTCCCCTGCCCAGTATGTTAAATGTCTTCCTTTTGTCCCCCTAGACTTATATCCACCTTTCTCTGCTCTTCTTTATGCTTTAGGTGGCAGAGGCTGACATACACGGACTGCATCAGTAAGCTTCTTTGACTTTGACCTTCCAGTTAGATGAGGGGGAGGGGAAGCATTCAAAGGAGGTCAACGGGAGAAGAGTGGGGCTGAGTTTTTATCCCCTGCCTCCTTTCCTGTGAGGTCACAGGACTCCATTTCAGCCATGACCAGTGAGCACTCTATCTCAGAAAAGTGCTTATCACTTCCTTCCTGTATCCTTAAAAGTGAAGGGTAGACACTCCTGGGGATATACCCAAAAGACTGTGACACAGGTTACTCCAGAGGCACCTGCACACCATGTTTATTGCAGCACTATTCACAATAGCCTAGTTATGGAAACAGCCAAGATGCCCCACTACTGATGAATGGATCAAGAAAATGGAATCTTATGTTATCATTCGCTGGTAAATGGATGGAATTGGAGAACATCATTCTGAGTGAGGTTAGCCTGGCCCAAAAGACAAAAAATTGTATGTTCTCCCTCATATGCGGACATTAGATCAAGGGCAAACACAACAAAGGGATTGAACTTTGATCACAAGATAAAAACAAGTGCACACAAAGGAGATATGAGGATAGGTAAGACACCTAAAAAATTAGCTAGCATTTGTTGCCCTCAACGCAGAGAAACTAAAGCAGATACCTTAAAAGCAACTGAGGCCAATAGGAGAAGGGGACCAGGAACTAGAGAAAAGGTGAGATCAAAAAGAATTAACCTTGAAGGTAACACACATCCACAGGAAATCAATGTGAGTCAACTTCCTGTATAGCTATGCTTATCTCAACCAGCAAAAATCCTTGTTCCTTCCTATTGTTGCTTATACCCTCTCTTCAACAAAATTAGAGATAAGGGCAAAATAGTTTCTGCCGGGTAGCAAGGGGGTGGGGGGGAGAAGGAAGGGGCGGGGTGGGTGGTAAGGGAGGGGGTGGGGGCAGTGGAGAGAAATGACCCAAGCATTGTATGCACATATGAATAATAAAAAAATAAAAATTAAAAAAACAAAGTGAAGTGTAGAAACAGTATCCAGTTGTTGAGAAACCTAGAGCACTTTACGGCCCCATGGGCCCATTCTATTTTCTGTCCATGTCTTTGAAAGTGGCCCTTTTATTAAATGTTCCTCAATCTTCCACCTTGAGTGTATTTCATGTTTGATCCCTAATCCAAACAGTGGGAATGATGGTAGCAGTAATCTTAATAGTGCTGTTGTTGGGATCTTCAGTGTCCCCCAAAGGCCCATGTGTGAAAGGTTCATCCCCAAGGTGGTGCTACTGGGAGGTGGTAGAACTTTTAAGAGGTGGGGCCTTGTGGAAGGAAGTTAGGTTACTAGGGCTGAGTTCTTAAAAGGAATATTGGGACCCTGACCACTCTTTGCTTCCTGGCTGCTATGAGGTGAGTGGTTTTGCATAGCACTCTATGAGATCAACTTTTTTAGTGTGTGAGATCAACTTTTTTAGTGTGTGAGATCATGTGGTATTTGTTTCTGGCTTATTTTGCTTAACTAATGAATCTTTAGTTCCTCATGCTGGCACAATGATGAATTTTTATGGCTGAATAGTATTTTATTATATAGGTGTATCATATCTTCATTATCTATTTTCAGTTGATGGATATGTATGTTGTTTCCATTTCTTGATTATTGTGATGTGCTGTAATAAACACAGGAGTGCATATGTCTCTTTGACAGACTGATTTAATTCCTTTTGGTTGTGAACCCAGTAGTGAAATTGCTGGATCATATGGTACTTTATTATGTTTTCGAGGAAACTCCATATAGCTTTCCATAGTAGCTATAATAATTTACATTCTCACCACCAGTGTACGAAGATTCCTTTTTCTCCACATCCTAGCCAGCACTTGTTTCTTTAGTTCTTTTGTTAACAGCCATTTTTAGTGGGGTTATAATATAGACTTAGGGGCTATGTGTGCTAAAAGCACTGATTCTTCGCTTGGTTCTTCAGGTGTTGGATAAGTAACTAAAATTAGGACAAAACTTGGCACCTTTGTCTTTACTTTGTATCTGTCTCCTTTGTCCTGAACTTGGGTTAGATACAACTCTGTATGTAGCCATATAATCATTTAAGGAGTGTAACAGGGCTGGGATTGTAGCTCAAGTGATAAGAATTCCTGCTAGCAAGCATGAGGCCCTGAGTTCAACCATCAAGAAAAAAAAGGGAGTGTAACAATGGTAACCTTCCTCCTTCAAGGTTGAAGACACCAAGATGAGTAACTAAGATATTTTCAAGATTTACAGGGACATTTACAATGCCCTATTCCAGACCCCATGGAGAGGTGTTCAGAAGTCTTCAGTCATTGCCTTACACCTGCAGGAACAGTGGTGAGACTGCCCCACTAAGCAGGAGCAATCATCTTACGGGAAGCTTCCTCCTTCCAGGATCTCAGGACTGATAGATAAACATCCTCTGAAGCAAATGGGCTCTGTCTCCTGAGCAACAGCAATTTCCTCAGCACCAAATGGAGATTGCCACTGTCTTCCACCAGGCACAGCAACTTCCAGGACACACATAAGGCTCTGTGTGCTATGTAACCCCCCAACCCTTGTTCTTGTTCTTTTCCCATTATATAACCTCAAGACCACTAATGTCACCTAATCGCTTGTCTTCCTGGTGTGGTCACACTGAGATGAAACGTCTTTTTCCTGTTTTACTATCAATGTTTTTCTTTGGAAAACAAGTGGCCAATTCTAGCCAGTTGAGACCCCCAAAATTGAGCTTCTGCTCTGGGTTTTTGGGTGCCAATGTGGGGTGGTACATCATTGTGTTTTAGTTTGCATGTCCCTCGTCATAAGTGCTGCTGAATATTTTTCTATCTTCTTTTGAGAAACATCTCTTTAGGTTTATTGATCATGAGTATCTTTATAGAAAGAACTCATAGATATAAAAGAGGAAAACTTCCCTGATATAAAAGAGAACTCAAATTAGCAAAACCAAACTTCACATTATATCTGAGAAATTGATCCAAAATGATCATCAGTAAGACATGAGATGAAGAAATAATTCCTGAATCCAATAGCTCTTCCTAAAAACAAAGTCACCTAAAAGAAGTGACAATAAAAAATTGATCTTATAGTAATATTTAATTCCAGGTGACATCAGTTCTACAAAGTTCTAAGGGAAGAAGATATGATACAAAATGACAAGCAAATATTCTTTGATTTAAAATTCCTTAGTTAAGGCTGAGCTTGGTGGCTTTTGCTTATAATCCTAGTTTCTCAGGAGGCAGAGACTGAGTAAGGTTCGAGGCTAACATAGGCAAAAAGTTAGTGAGACTCCATATCTATCAATAAAGGCTGAGTGTGATGGTGCATGCCTGTCATCTCAGCTACACAGGATGTAGGTAGGAGGATCACAGCCCAGAGTGGCCTGGGCATAAATGTGAGACCCTATTAAAAAAATAACTAAAGCAAAAAGATCTGGGGGCATGGCTCAAGTGGTAGAGTGTTTCCCTACCAAGTGAAAGTCCCTGAGTCCAAACTCTGTACTGCCAAAAAAAAAAAAAAAAATTCCTTGATTAAAAGATGTGTAGAATACTATATTTTAAACAATAGTTATTTCTGGAGGGAAGCTTACTGATCTGTGACCCATCTGGAGCACCAATGAATATTTTACCATACTGGTAAAATTTATTTATTAAATAAATTATAAACATGTTTTAGAAAAATTCCTAGTAAAATGACTATAATTTATAAACTAAGTCATGTCATCACTTTTCATCACCCTTTAGAGACTTGTACCATGTTTGTTTGTTTTTTTGAGATAGGGTCTCACTATAGTTCAGGCTGGCTTTGAACTTGCTATGTAGCCTCAAGGCTGGCCTGGAATTAGTAATCCTCCTGCCTCTGCCTCCTAAGTGCTGGGGTTATAAGCATGCATCATCACAATGGTACCGTTTTTTTTAGTACTGTATCATCCTTGGTGTGGCAAGACTGAAAAGTTTGCACTGTGTATTCCTCCCCCACTTATTTATGCTTGTACTTCTTGATTATTTAGCATGTTAATATAGATTCAGATAATTTTGTGTACCCCATTATACCAAATTATAGTCAACTTGTTTTAATCCATTGCATGCTGCTGTAGCAGGATACATGAGACTGGGTAATTTATAAAGAATGGAGTGTGGAAAAGCCTTCTGCCTGTGGCATGGTATTAATCGCTGCTTTTAGCCAAATTTACATTGAGAATCTGGAGCCAACACAGGCAGTGTTGGCAATAATGGCGCCGATAGGTTTCAGTTCTTTCTGCACACTTAAGCTTCTGTTTTCCAGGGTCACAGTCCTGCCTCCCAGGGTCACAGTGCTGCCTCAAGTCTAGCTTGAATCCTCCTTCTGCCCCAACCTCCCATCAGCATGAACCATAAGATCCTAACCAATCAGATCATGCTGAGTCTCAGTGAGGGGTATTTAAGCCTCTGCCTCTCTCTCTCTCTCTCTCTCTCTCTCTCTCTGCTCTCCTGGCCCTCTCCCTCTCCCACCCAGCAATAAAGAATTTCTTGGCCAGATCACTCCTCTCTACGTGGTCATTTTGGGGCCCACATTTCCAACATTTTGGTGCCATGACTCGGATGGAGGCTCCCCATAAATCCTGGTGGGACCCCCATTCCAACTCACCCCACAACCACCCTGAGGATGTGACTGGCCAGGTCTCATCCTCCCAATCACTCTGCTTGCATCCAACACTGGACATTCTTTGGTGAGTCCACATACCCTTCTCGGGCTCTCTTTGCAGTCTCTCCCTTTGGTGTCTCCGGGGTTTCCAAACACTCCCCCTGTTTGGCTCTCTGGACGGCTCAGGCGGCAGAAGGATTCCCTCAGTTGTCGGGCTTGGATCCATTTTGTCATGGGTCTCAGAGACCCCTCATCAAAATGCCTGGGCCCGGGTGACCCATAGCCCTTGGCCATTTGGCCCAGCATGCCACTAGAACTCAATGATGATTGATTCTTGTGGGCCTTGTGCTGTTGTCGGGTATTTGTGCTGCGTGAGGACGCTCCACAGTACATAATATCCTCCTCTCCCATTACAGGACCAGGTCCCACACAATGGGTGCCTCTACATCCTCTTTGCCTTCTGACTCCCCATTGAGATGCCTCCTCAATAATTTAGACACCTTGGGTTTGACACCAGATGTGAAACCAAAAAATTTAATCTGCTTTTGCACTCAAATCTGGCCCACTTATCCTTTAGACAACCAAAATCACTGGCCCCTTTTTGGGTCTTTAAATCCCAACCGTTTATGGGACATACAACTACTGTGAGCGATTGGGATGATGGGGAGAGATTCCATTATGTCCAAGCCTTTTCATACCTCAGTCTAAATCTGGCTCTCTGACTTCAAATCCTCCCTCTGTACTTTCTGTTCCCCTGAGCAGATTCTATCAGCCTGTAAACCAGTTTCTAAATCAGCCAATTCCTCTCCAAACCTCCTCCTTCCCCACGTAAGCAGACTTCTTGCACTGCTTACCATACCTATCTCCTCCTATCTTCCTGAAAAACTTTCCCTGTCATGGAGTTAAGCAAGCCACTCCTTGCCAATTCTGACCTCAAGGCGATTCCAGCTCTGAGAGAGCTCATGCTTTATTCGGTGACTGGAGAGTGAAGGTTTCATTTTCTGAAAGCCTGCCAGTACCAATCAATGGGAGCAACCTAGAGACACAGGTGATAGCTAATCCCTCAGGCGTGTGTCATGCCTCCAGGCTCTGCCTTCCCCTCCTTTACCTACGATGTCAGCGCACCTTTTCTGCCTCCACTATGGTCTCACCATGTGTCCTTTGTCTCTGTCTGCCTTCCCCTCCCTGGGCTTACTGGGACCCTGCCTCCTATGAAAAACTTGTAACCTGGTACCTTATGACTTAAGCTATTCCAACTAGTTTGCCAGGCCTCTCAGTCTAACGTAACTTTAAATCAGCTGCTTTACAAAAGTGCTTACAAAAACCTGCAGCTGCCACGCTTACGCTCTAACTCCATCCCCACAAGGGGAGGAGGAAAGCAAACAGGCACACCTGTGCACAGGATGCCGGCTCCTGGACACAGCAAAAACGCCTGCCATAGCTAAGAAAATCCATAGAGAGGACCCAGCAAATCCCGGGCCACCAGACACATGTGGCGATGGCTGCAGCCTGCTGCCAATTCCCCTAGAATAAAATGTGCGTAGAGTACACGGGAAGGGGGGAGGGGCGACAGGCCGTAGGATCAGGCCTAGGCAGTCAGGGTCATTTGTCCCAGGTGTGTGTGGAGGGAGTGGCCTTGCACAAGTCCTGCTCCTAGCCCCACCTCACACCTCAGGGCATCATACCCTTGTAAGCCTTCTCATTAGAGAAGCAATGGCTTCTGGCCCAGGCCACTCAGGTTGGAAATGATTATATGGCTCAAGCAGTAGAGTGCCGCTTTACAAGCATAAAGTCCTGAGTTCAAGCCCAGTACAGCCAAAGTAAGAAATAATAATATTTGGGGCTGAGGAAGTAGCTCAATGGGAGAATGTCTGCCCAGCATGTGCAAAGCCCTGGGTTCAATTCCCCAGCATTACTGAAAGACAAATAAAAAATGGTAAAGAAGATAAGTGGCATTGTCACTTCAGCCATCTCATAGTGGAAAAACGTAGTTTAACCTAGACCAGTTCCCTCATTCTTCAAGTGAGGAAACTGAGGCCCAGAACAGTTCAGAGACTTGCTCTCCAGAGTGTCAGGTGTCAATGTAAAATAACAACTTTACTTTACAGCAACAACCAAAAAAAAAAAAAAATCAATCCTCTTACCTTTCTACAGCATCTTAGGGACGCTATCAGAAAGCATACCACGGTGGACTCAGAGTCACAGGTGAGAGAGGTTCTCCTCAAAGATAAATTTCTAACAGTCAGCCCCAGATATTCGTAAAAAACTCAGACCCTGGCTGAAGGGAAAAGTCATTGAAGCAAGTAATATGGCTAGCCATGTCTGTATTTACGGCTATGTCTGTGTGTCCGGGACCTTCCTAACAGGAGAGAAAAAGATAAGAGACACCATGGCCTCATTGCTGCTTTCAGAGAGGGCCCCACCCGACTGGGGCCTGTTGAACTTGCTACCGTGGTGGACAGGAGGGGACGCTTCTGCAGAGAATGCTTAAGAGGGGACAGCCTGGGAGACAGCCCCGTCCCCCAACCAGGACCCTGCCCTCTGCAAGGGTAACCACTGGAGGGCTAAGTGCCCCCGTCACCAGAAGGAAGACGAGGTGCCACCTTCCTATGGATTGATGGGTCCAAGCCTCCTGGCCACACTCCACTTCTTGGCATCAATGTTGAGGAGCCATAATGGCAGAAAAACAAAAGGTCATTTTCCTCCTAGACAGTGGAGCCCGTTTCTCTGTTTTACCTTTTTCTCCTGGTGTCCAGTCCAATGACAAAAGTTATCGTTCGGGGCAAATCTGGCCAGCCCCTAGAGCACTAGTTTGCCTGGCCTCTGGCCTGCTCTTGGAGAGACCTCCTCTTCTGTCACTCTTTCCTCATAGTACCTAAAACTCCAATGTCCCTGCTGGGACGGGATTTACTATCTCAATTAAAAGCTCAAATTCACCTCCCCCCAGGCAGCTATCTCTTCTGTTCCCTCCTTCAGGAACAAAGAGATTCCACAGTGTGGACTGATGAGATGAGTGTAGGGGGAAACAGGACGGCCCTCCCTATTCAAATAAAACTCAAAAATCCCTCACAGTTTCCACACCCAAAACAATATCCCCTCAAGCCTGAGGGATGATGAGGACTTATGCTTATTCCTAAAAACAATAAGGGCTACTAATTAGTTGCTCCAGCCCCTATAATAAATTTAAAATTCTTATAAAAGTTAATTTTAAAATACAAGTTACAAAGTAAACAACTGGAAAGGATATAGATAGATAATAAATGTATTTTTTGAGAAGTTAAAGGAAAAAGGAATGGTTTTTTGGATGAGAAGGGATTTTGTAAAAAAGGGTTTATCCTAAAGATTGTTTCAAATAGGAGGGATAAAAACAAGCCATCAAAGGGTTTAGTATGTTATATAAAGATCTAAGTAAGTTTTAAAAGTGTATAATAAAAAACTTCGTGTGTGATAAAGTTAAAGTTGAATATAATCTAAGAGTTTCCTAAAAGATTTTTAGGGTCATGTCAAACTAAAATCAAATCCTCTATGTCTATAAAATAACAAGGTTATCTTAATATTGTTCTGCTCTGAGTAACATCTACAAAAAAACCATTACAGAGAAAGATTTTATCAAAGAAATTATTTGTGTTTTCTGCTGATCTTGTCAAGCTTTAAGTACTACTAAATCAGAGTTCATTTACATATTTGCTTATGTGTCTTAAATAACCACCTTGTAACAGTGTTATGTTATACTTTATCTAAATATGGTACAAACATTTAAAAGGTTAAAGGTGTCAATTTATATAAAATAATGAGCTAAAGCTCTCTTTTATCCAAGAGTGTTACATTTAAATCCTGACAGCCCCTGCCTCCCACAGGTCACCTACCTAGGTGTGGCCTTAAAGGGACAGACTCACTCCCTGAGTCATAAATGCATCAACCCAATCTTCTGTTTCCCAACCCCCATACCATAAGACAGCTTACAACTTTCCTGGCAGTTATAGGATTTTGCAGAAAAATTTAGATCCCTAGGTATGCAGTCCTTGAGGAGACACCTTTTTATGCTCCTCCTAATATTCCTGTTTGGGTCTTAGATAATGTAGGGCCACCCATTTCTCTTAGAAAAACTTGCCTCCAACAGACCCTGCTCCTCTGGCTGACTACCTGCCTTCTCAGGGAACTTCTCAGAGAGCATGCAAACCAGATCCTGCCCCACCCTATAACAATTTCTGTTAAACCAGGGCATCTTGTTCTCCAAAAGGATATTCTACCCTCTCCATTGGGACTTTGATGGACCAGCCCTCACCTGGTCATTCTCATGACACCCACTGCTGTAAAGCTCAATGGGTTCCCCCAATGGCGGCACCTCTCAAGAAACAATTAGAAAATGGAGGAGGGAATTGGAGGATTCTTGAAATTGTCTAGGGGACAACATTTCACAGTAGTTCTCCTGGCCAATGCCCATCCTAATGCCTATGTTTCTTGCTCTCCTATTAAGCTTCCTCTCTTGTATCATACTGCATGTCTGCTATTGCTAATCAAAAATTTAACCAGTTGTACCTCCAGGGATACCAACCTCTCCAAAACGCGAGGATAGTTGGCTGATACCCACCATGCGGAGGTTCGAGGATTGGCTCAAGACTCTTTATGACCCGTGGCTACAAGGGACCTTCATCAACTTCAGGGAAGAGGAAATCTTCATTTTTGGAGCCTGGGTGTACACCATCATGAGGCTCAGCACCCCAACACTGTTTGCCAACTGACCCTCCCTTCCCCTATGCCAACCCTTGCCAGCTTGAAGAAGCCAGAGCGAACACAATGCCCCCCTTCCTTAACAAACAAAAAAGGGAGGAATGTTGGCAATAATGGCTCTGATAGGTTTCAGTTCTTTCTGCACCCTTAAGCTCCTGTTTTCCAGGGTCACAGTCCTGCCTCCCAGGGTCACAGTCCTGCCTCAAGTCTAGCTTGAATCCTCCTTCTGCCCCAACCTCCAATCAGCATGAACCACAAGGTCCTAACCAATCAGATCATGCTGAGTCCCACTGAGGGGTATTTAAGCCCCTGCCCTTCTCTCTCTCTCTCTCTCTCTATCTCTCTCTCTCTCTCTCTCTCTCTCTCTCTCTCTCTCTCTCTCTCTCGGCTCTCTGCTCTCTCCCTCTCCCACCCGGCAATAAAGAATCTCTTGGCTAGATCACTCCTCTCCACATGGTCACTTTGGGGCCTATATTTCCTTACAGGCAGAGTAGGAAGATTTGGAAAGCATGCAGCCACAAAGGGTGTGGTTGTGAGCAGTGATACAAACAAGCCTGTGATTTGCAACAGAACATAAGAACGATGTCTAGAAATCATTTTAGAAATCTGCAAGATCACTTTTTTTTCTCTCTCTCTCTTTTTTTTTTTTTTGCAGTACTGGGGTTTGAACTCAGGGCCTTCACCATGAGCCACTCCACTAGCCCAATTTTTTTGTGATAGGGTTTTTTCAAGATACAGTCTTGTGAGCTATTTGCCCGGGCTGGCTTTGAACTGAGATTCTCCTGATCTCTGCTTCTTGAGTAGCCAAGATTATAGGAGTGAGCCTCTGGTGCTTGGCAAAATACACATTTGTTTCAATGACTTTTCAAGGCATGATTCGTTCAGAAGAGAGCCCTAGGGTGCCTAGCACATCCAGGACCACATTAGGATTTATTTCTGCTTATTTCTTCATGTTCAGCTGGTAAATCACTCAAGACTGCTGTAGCTGGCTCATGCTGGTTGGTGCTGATGTTGGCATCATCCACATGATGGCAACTTCTCAGGCATGCAGAATCAAGAGTTACGGTGTCAAGGCAGCTTCCACTGAGATTTCAAAGGAAAGCCTAAGCAGCCAGGAAGTGTACTGTAGGATCAGGGTCTCAACAAAGTGATGTATAATGGAGCTGTGAGAGTGAAGTTGAAGTTACAGTGGAAATCCCCAAAAGACAGAAATGCCAGTTACTTGAGAGAGGGTCAGAACTCTGTCACTGGAGAGGGTCAGAGTTCCAGGATACTGTGAGTCCTTGGTCTTGCCAAAAAAGGAGCTCATGGGTGAATGCATGGAGGGAGAAATCTCACACAGAGAGATTTATTAGAAAAAGTGAGGCATAGCTCAAGTGGTAGAGCACCTACATAGAAAAAGTCACAGAATACCCTTAAAGAAGTTAACAGTGGACAGTGCAATCAAGTGATTGAGTGCCTCAAATTCTCAGGGTTTTGACAATTTATTTATTTTCTTTTGGCAGTATTAGAGTTTGAACTCAGGGCCTCACACTTCCTAGGCAGATGCTCTACCACTTGAACCACGCCACTAGCATGAGAATGTATAATTACTAGTTAATGAGTGTGTTAAGATGTACATGACTGTGGAGTTTCCCAGGAAGAAGCTAGACAGGAAGGAGATACCTTCCTTATAAAGCTTGTTCAGAACCAAAATGGTGATTCCTAAGGTAGCAAGTTCAAAGCCTTCTGCCTATTATTCTATTATTCTTCCAAATGTTTTTACATTTGAAAACAAAAGGACAAGCAGAGGCAGGGCACAGGGCTGGGGGTTGCTGACAGAACCAAATGACGGCAGGATGTGGATGTTTCAGCAATGAGGCTGGATGTTTTTACAGAGTAACAGGACACTAATAGAATTAATGGGGCAGCAGGATCACGAGATAACAAGAGGACAGGATTCTTGCATCTGATTTAACATCTATCAGAATAGCTGGGTGCTTATCAGGACTAAAATGGGCTCTGAAGGTGGTTGTTGGGCTCTGGGCCCATCTCCCTTCCTAAGATCCTTTTCAGCACCACCTGTCCAGGGAAGCTCTAGGCAGTGTGCAAAATTAGCCTGAGAAAAGACATAAAGGCTGCAACCTGCAAAGTTTTAGGGGCAGGGCTGCCCATACCCTTGGGAGCCTACATCTCACCACAATGTGCCCCAGATGCAGATGTGGAAGGGAGTTTCGGGACTTACTGTTTGTCCTGCTGGGTTAGTTGTTGCCTTGGACCAATCCCTCCTTTCTGCTTGCCCATTCCTTCCATCTGGAATGGGAGTATTTCCCCTGCACCTAGCCTACCATTGTATCTTAAAAGGATGTGAAATTTTTTTTTCTTTTTCATTTTCACAGAGGCTCACAATTAAGTTTTCCCTGAGACTTGGAGGAAGATTTGGACTTACACTTTTGAACAATGCTGGAATAGTTAAGACTTTGGGACTCTTGGGAGATGAAATAAATGTATTTTTGCATTGTGAGGTGGATATGAGCCTTATGAACTTTTGGGGACTAGGGATAGAATGCTATTATTTAGATGAGTGCCCCTCAAAGTTCTATGTGTTTTAAACAATTGAATCTTAAGGAGGAGTACTGGAAGGAGGTGGAACCTTTAAGAAGTGGGGCCTAGAGAGAGGTTCTGAGGTCATTGGGAGCATGCTCTTTTTTTTTTTTTTTCTGGTGGGACTGGGGTTTGAACTCAGGGCTTCACACTTGCAAAGCAGGTGCTGATTGAGCCACGCCACCAGTCCATTTTGCTGCGGTTATTTGGAGATGGGGTCTCGTGAACTATTTGCCCAGGCTGGCCTAGAACCACTTAGCCTCCCAAGTAGCTAGGATGACAGGCATGAGCCACTGGTGCCCAGCTGGGAGCATGCTCTTGTAAAGGATAATGAGACTCAGTCTCTTCCTCTTCTCTTCTGCTTCCTGGCTTATAAGGTGAATTGTTTGTTCTACCATGCTCTCCCACCATGATGTGTCTTGTTAGAGGCCCAAAGCAATGGGGCCATTCACTATTGAACTGGCACCTCCAAAACTATGAATCAAAAAATTCTTTTCTTTTTGTAAGTTAATTGCTGTGGGCATTTCACTGTAGTAATGGAATACTGCTATACAGAACCTATTTGTGTTTCCCGAAACTAGTGTTAATAATGTATGAAATGTATAACACTAAACTAGACAATGCAAGAATGCTGTGTTCAGCACTGTGCATAAAGGAAGAAGCTTTGCCCCTGTTTTCCTGTGGTGAAGCAGTGGGTGTGTGAATGCTCTCTAGTAGTGACCACCATTGCAGACCTGGATACCTCCCTTAGCACTACCACTATTTAGAGTCTATTGGAGAAAGAGGGAAAAGATCTTGAATGTTTATTTTTCTTCTTCTTCTTTTTTTGATGATACTAGTGTTTGAACTCAGGGCCTACACCTTGAGCCACTCCACCAGCCCTTTTTCGTGATGGGTTTTTTTTTCAGGATAGGGTCGTGCAAACTATTTGCCCAGGCTGGCTTTGAACCTGGATCTTCCTGATCTCTGCCTCCGGAGTAGCAAGTATTACAGGCTTGAACCATCAGCGCCTGACTTTGTTTTGCTTCTAAATTTCTGTCTTCTGAGGTTTTGAAGTTCTAGGCTTGGAGACCATTGGAGTCTTAATGATTTTATTGCTGGTCAGCTTTTGGTGTTAGAGCCAAAAGCACAAAGGCTTCCAACATATGCTTTCTTCATATGCACATGTTGGAAGTCTTTTCTTACTGGGACATATTGACTTGTGTTCGTAGTGGGAATGAAAGCAAATGTTGCTGTGGAAGTTAAACTTACAGAATGACTGTGACATCTGCTGCTGGTAGGGCCTTAGACACAAGTTATGTGACATGAGAAAATTCACAACCCTTTTCAAACTCCATACCTTGGGGAGAAGGAGGGTAGGAACAGAAAGGGAGCACTGGATTGGGGTTTCAGTTAGACCACACTAATAAGTAGATATGTGACCTCAAGTTCTCACTCAGCTTCATTTTGCATCGGCTTTTCTATGCTCAAAAGATGGGAGGAATTGAATGCTCTGCCACGCTCCTCTCAACTCCCCCCTGAACTTACCTCTCTCTAACACTAACTGTGGCTCTACTCCAATTACTGATTTTCTGGGTGGCACCTCCTCCCATCCTTTCCAACCTCTGCCCCACCATATTGCAAACTGGTTGGGGTCAGAACCATGTCTTATTTAGCTTTGTGTTCCCAGCACCCGGTAATTGTCATAAGCAAGGCATTGACAATGCGATCTATATAAATGATCAATTTGTAACAACTATGGTCTGTGGGGGCTGTAAGCATAAGCTACATCTTCCTGAGTGGTAGCATTATTGGCGAAAGAGGGAGAAAGAGAACACATTTCTACTGGACTCTTATATTTAGTCACTACATATTGTTATTTAATACATTTAAGATATGAGATCAATATTAATGATTGCAATTTCACAGCACATAGAGTGTGTAATTGGATTCAGCAAGTGACCAACTCTGAATGCTAAGTCCGTGTTTCTCTTAACCTCATAATCCTGGTTCCCTTCATTCTAACATATCTTTAGTGACAATGATTGGTGGCATGACCTTTATTTATTTATTTATTTTGGTGGTACTGCTGATTTGAACTCAGGGCCTTATACTTGCTAGGCAGGCGCTTTACCTCTTGAGCCATCCCCCCAGCCTAAGTTTTTAATTTTTTTTTTTTTTTTTTTTTTTGTGGCACTGGTGTTTGAACTCAGGGACTCTCATTTGGTAGGCAGGCTCTCTACCACTTGAGCCACTCCACCAGCAGCATGGCCTTTAGAATCAAGTTATTGCTACAGATTTAGGAAAACAGAGTTAGGGGCATTTGGATTAGAGAAAGCTTTTTTGAGATCTCATCTATGTAAAGGTTACTTCAACACCATCCCTTTTTCTAGTGTTTATTCAAACAGTTTCAGAGAGGGGATGGATACAGGTGACAGAGGGACAACAGAATACATCTAGTGTATTTTACCACTAAGGTCTGTTTTCCTTTCATCTTTTCTCAGCACTTCAGAAAAGCCTTATATTCGGCCAGGCACAGTGGCTCACACCTATAATCCTAGCTACTCAGGAGGAGGAGATTGGGAGGATTGTGGTTCAAGGTCAGCGGGGAGGGTGGTGTGGAATTTGTGAGACACTGTCTCAATTCACAGCTGGATGTGGTGGCACGTGCCTGTCATCCCAGCTGTGCAGGAAGCATAAATTGGCAGATCAGGGTCCAGGCTGCCCTGAGCATAAAGGTGAGACCTTATTTGAAAAATACAGGTGGATGGAATGGCTCAAGTAGTAGAGCACTTGCCTAGCAAGTGTGAGGCCCTGAGTTCAAACCCCAGTTCTGTCAAAGAAAAGAAAAGCCTTGTTCTGTATTTGTTTCTATGCCTCCTCCTTCATGATTCCTCCCTGATCCTTTGCATTCCTTTTTTTTTCTTTGTAGCAAAAATGACAGTAAAGTTTATTAGGAATACGCTTTCAATAGACTGAAAGCAGGTCATCTCTAGAGAGAGAATGAGAACGACCTTTGCATTCCTACAGTGTTCAGTCAGTACTCGCTACCACTCATCTCACATTACTACACTGCTCTGTTATAAATATATATGTATCTGCTTTGACTCTGGCTGTGTATGTTTTATACCTTTGTATCTTGTTCTGACATTGTGTATCAAGCAGATGTTTGATAAATGCTTGTTCAATCCTCTTTATTTCAATTTAATTAAAAATATTTATATTTGCTGTGCTGGGAATTGAACCCAGAATTTCACACATGCTAACCAAGTGTTCTATCAGTGAGCTATAATCCTTTGTCTATCTTCATTTTTTTTTTTTGTTTTTTTTTTTTGGTGGGACTGGGGTTTGAACTTAGGGCTTTGCAAACACCCTACAGCTTGAGCCACACCTCCAGACTACTTTGCTCCGGTTATTTTGGAGATGGAAGCTCATGAGCTATTTGCCCAGGCTGGCCTCAAAACTTGATCCTCCCAATCTCAGTTTTCCAAATACCTGTGAGCCATGAGCACCTGGCTGACCATCTTCTTAAACTCTTCATTTATGGGAACTCCTTATTCTCCAAATTAGACAGGAACAACAGCAAGAAGCTCTAAAGGGCTGTGATGATATGCTGTGAGACACATGGCAATGTGTTTATCATACTCCCCCTCATTGAAGGAATTGTTGCCCCTACTGGGAATGTTCCCAGTGAATAGCCTCCAGCTGGTAGTGTCTCAAGGGCTCACTTCACCTACACATGTGACCAAGGTCACCCTTCTCCCTGGGCAGCTCATATCCTGTGATCAAGCTGGAACTATAAAAGCTTGGCTTTTTAGTTCAATGTTGGACAACTCTGTTAAAAATTGAGGTACAAATTTCTGTTAATTAATCTTTTTTTAAAATTAAAAGTATGTTCATTAACAAACCATAAGTATCTATCACTAATTCACAAAGTTTTTTTATTTTTTTATTTTTTGTGGTACTGGAGTTTGAACTCGGGACCTTGAGCTTGCTACATAGCTGCTCTGTCACTTGAGCCATGCTATCCCCAGTGCAAACTTTTCCTTTCCTTCTATTCTCTGTGTTGTATTAAAATTTAGTATATTTTAAAAGTTAATTGATGAGGGCGTTAAACTTTTGATCTTTCTTTTATTTAAAAATTGGATACATATGCTACTTGGGGAAGAACATGACAGTGTAGGAAGAATGTGGATGTTACAGTCAAACTTATGGTAAATACTCCAGCTAATATATGCAAAACATGAAGTACACAGCAAAATTTAGCTGTTAGTTTAATTTTCTTTTCTATATTGTTTCTTTGCCAAAAGAAATATATTCTCCCTAGCCAAAATCTCTCCTTGCTCTCCAATCAATATTTCCAATCTATACCCCAAATGATCTCTTTGCAAATGAAACATGACTAGTCACTTTTATTAAAATCCTAAGACTTTCTTTTGCTCTTAAGATAAAAATCAAACTTCTGAGGCTGAGGCAGGAGTGTTATGAGTTTGCAGCCAGACTGTGCTACATAGCAAGACCCTGTCTCAAAAAAACCCCCCAAAAAACAAAAAAACAAAACCGATCAAACTTCTTACCTTGGTCTCTAACAACCTGAATGCTGTGGTCTGTCTCTCTCTGCAGACTCACCTCTCATAAAGCTGCTTTTCTTCATACTTTCTACTCTAGCTTCACTAACCTTCCTCTAACTCCCATGCTTGTCATGCCTCTCTGTAGCAAGCACTACCTGTAATACTCCACGCCTTCTTCCTTCTGAGTTCTGAATAACAGAAGAAAACAAGGCATTTTTCCTTGGTTAGTTATCTCCTTCTCAACCTTTAGATCTTGGCCCAGGAAAACCTGTGAGTTCATATACTCCTCTGAGCTCATATATCAGTGGTGTATGCTATCCTATTTTTACTGGAGTCCTAGACCTGAGGACCAACTCTGGGGGCCCCAGCAAATCAGGTATGGCCTCTTACTCAAAGATCAAACGGAAAAAGAAATGGTAAAAAAGGGAAGACAATGGGATCAGTGTCCTAAGCCTTGTTTGTAGGGGTATAATGTGAGTCACGGATTCTATAGGGAAGGGACAGAAGGTAGGGGAAGGGGAGAAACCTTCATAGTTAATCAGTCTTGTTCAAACTGTGGTCTGGTTGATCATTATCTCAAGATTGATTAGGCCAGGGCCTGTCTCAGTAAGGAAGTCAGTATTTTTTGGTGGGGGTAGATTCTACTCTTGTCACCGACATTTATCCATCAGACCTGTTGCTCTTGGAATCCAAGGTGACTGCAGAAAAGAATGACTCAGAGCAAAGGAGACAGATGCAAAACAGGTGCGGAGGTGCCACGCTTTTGTCCTGTTTGTTGTTATCAGCTGGACATTTGCAGGTCCAAGTGAAAAGTCAGCAATTTAACAAAAGAACCTCTAAGTCCTCGTTAAAATATGACCATGTTTACTCCCACATGATCTTAACTTTGGAAGCAGTTATGTCAATTTGCAATTAATCATCACTGTGATTAATTAATTATTTTCTGTTTTCTCTTTTAAGTCTGAGTTCCTCAAAATCAGAACGATTGTTTACTGAAGTTTTCATAGCTTCGTTCAGTGCCTACCATAGTAGGCAGTCAGTAAATATTGCATGATTTAAACTGCAAAATCCCAGCAAAGGGAGGCTATAAGGAAAGGGTGTAGGATGGGTATGGTGGAAATATTCTGTACACATATATGAAAATGGAAAAATGAGACCTGTTGAATCTTTTCCAGGAATGGGGTGAGAGGGGATAAAGGAAAATGATGGAGAGAGTGAATTCAACTATGATACATTATAAGAACTTTTGTAAATGTCACAATGTACTCCCAGCACAACAATAATAAAAAAAGAAAAGAAAGAACCAGCAAGGTGTATGAATCTGTGTGTAATTTTATTATTTTCATTATTATTATTGTATTTATATAATGAGGAAATAGAAGTCATTTAGGCCAAAGTTATACAGCTCATAGGTCCAGGGTACCATTACAATTTTTAAAAAAACACACTTATTTTTAAGAATATCTTAAATCCATCTTTATTTTCCTTTCGGTGTTGATCAACCATACATTAAAATATTCTTATTCTATGTCTAATGCCTTATTTTCTTCTCAGTTATTCAGAACCCAGAAGACTCTAATATCTTTGTTTAATTGACATGTCTCCTGACTTGTAAATGATAGTCACGGTTTGGATATGAAATATCCCTCACAGGCTCATGTGTTAAGCACTTGAACCCTAGGTGGTGGTGCTATTTTGGGAGGTCCTGGAAAACTTTAGGTGGGGCCTAGCTGTGGGAAGTAGGTCACTGAGGCATGCCTTTGAAGGTAATTCCTTGTTCCCATGTCTGTCGTCACTCTCTGTTTCCTGTTTGCCATGAGGTGTACAGCTTCCTACTCAGCATGATCCTGATGCCATCAGGTTCTGCCTCACTATGGGCCCGGAAGAAATACAGCCAAGGATTATGGACTGAAATCTTGGAAACTGCAGGCTAAAATAAATCTTTCCTCTCATAAGTTGTTTATGACAGGTATTTTGTCATAGCAATGCAGAAGCAACTAATACAGAAAACTGGTGCCAGAGAAGTGGTGTTATTTCTGCGATTAAATCTGACCATGTGGTTCTTACACCTTTGGAACTGGTTTGGGAGAGGAATTTGGGGATGTCTGGAGATGTGGGCTAGAGAATCACCAGAATGCTGTAAGCAGGGCTGTATAAGTGATTCTGGTGGTAGCTCAGAAGACCAGAATGCCAACAGGAATGTGGAGAGTGAATACCAGACTCATGAGGTTTCAGAGGGGAACAAGGACTCTTGAGAATTGAACTAGAGGCCATTCATGTTACATTCAGACAAAGAACTTGTCTACATTTTAAACTTTTTTTTTTTTTTTTGGTGGTTCTAGGGTTTTAACTCAGGGCCTCATGCTCGCTTGGCAGGCACTCTACCACTTTAGCCACTCCACCAGTAAGAACTTGTCTACATTTTTTCTGTGCCCTGTGACATTGAGGAAGACTGAGTTTAAAGGTAACAGACTAATTTATTTGGTGGAAGAAATTTTGAGGAAGTCCAGCATTAAGGTTATAATATGGTTATTGCTAGCTGCTATTAGTCAGGCTTATAGTGAGCAAAAAGCAGAGCAAAAAGACTTGAAAAACTTTCAGTTTGGTCAGAAATACCTGCATGTTAAGCTGAGACTAGGAAGGTATGGTTTCTGAAGAGATTAGTGCTATTAAAAAGAAGTCAAGTACTTTGCATCGGGACCATAGGAAAGACTCCATAAGGGAATCTCAGGAATCAGACCCCACCTATCCTAGGTTCAATAATATGAAAGAATTAAGTCATTTGAAAGACTTTTCCTTGGGAAAAGAGTGTCACTGGGGCACCCTGCTCATAAACGGCAGCCTAAGAAAGTGTTTCTCCAGATTTCCTTTCACCTTGCTCAGACACACGCAGGCTGAGCACTCAGAGGCTGCTGCAGCTGTGGTCCAAGTGAGTCTCGTTGCTGCCCGAGATGGTGGCAGACCATGGCATTGTTCACATTATGCTAGTTTTGCAGGCATGCAGAATCCCAGAGTTGTGAGTCTATGCAGGCTTCCACACAGACTTCAAAGAAAGGCCTGAGAGGTTAGGCTCAGAGTCCCTGAAAGGAGACCCTGAGAGGGTAATGTGTGAAACTGTGAGAAGGAAGGTGATGATGTATGGAGCCCCCCAGGAAGCATTGGATATCTGCTGAGGAAAGCCACAGGCAGGCAGCAAAGCCAGCCCAAGAGAGAGGCAATGTGGACTGCAACTGGTAAAGGCATAGAGGTGGGGCTGCTGAAGCCCATTGGAGCTCACATCATAACACCGTATGCCCTGGATGCAAGACTTGGATCTATAGGTTTTAAGGTTTGCCCTGTTGGGTTTTAGTCTTGCTTTGGTTGATCCTTTTGCTATTCTCCTGTTCCTCCCTTTTGGACTGTGAATATTTTCTCTGTGCCATTGTATGTTGGAAATACATAACTCTTTTTGCGCTTCGGGAGGTTCACAGCTGAGAGATTGCCTTCAGTGTCAGTAGAGATTCTGGGCATTGACTTTGAACAGTGTTGGAAGTGTTAAGGTTTTCAGGACTCTTGGAGTTGAACCATTTCACCTAATGAGATGGTCATGTGCCTTGTGTGTTGGGGGCACAGGTAAAATACTATGTTTTGAATACAAAGTGTCTTCCATAGGCTCATGTGTTGAACACTTGAACCCCAAACAGTGATGCTATTTAGGGAAGTCCTAGAAAACTCCAGAAGGTGGGGCCTAGCTGTAGGAAGTACATCACTGGGGTGTTCCTTTGGTGATTATATCTGGTCTCCAGTCCCCTCCTTGCTCTCTGCTTCCTGTCCACCATAAGGTGAACAGCCTCTTCCTCCACATGCTTCTACAGTCTTGTTTTGCCTCACTGTGGGTCCCAAATCGATGGAGCCAAGGGTTATGAACTGAAATCTTTGAAACCATGAGCTAAAATAAATCTTTTCTCCCTTAAGTTGTTTACTTTGGGTATTTTGTCGCAGCAACCCAAAAGTAACTAATAAGATGATAAAGAACTGCCAATGACTCTGAAATACAGTTGTCCAGCTTATCGTCTATGGCTCAGGGAACCTAAACTGACCCCAAAGTGATATTCAAGTCAATTCCTCAGACATTTGAGCACAGGTAGATTATATTAACAGTGTGATTTATGGTGGGAGGTCCTTGGACCACACCAGATACTTATGCTAACCATGTGACTTATGGTGGAGGGGTCTTGGACCTCAGTGAATCATTTTTACCCCTGGAAGGACTGGAGACTGAATAGAGTCATAAGTGGGTGCTCTGTGCCTATGTGATCAATCTCAAATACAAGCCCTGGACACCAAGGCTCACTTGAGCTTCTCTGGTTGTCAATAATCCATACATGTTTCATTCACTGCTGCTGGGAGAATTAAGTGCTATCCATATGACTCTACTGGGAGAGAAAAACTAGAAGCTTGTTCCTGGTCTCTCCTGTATCCACCCTGTGTGCTGGTTTAAATCTTTATCCCTTCATTGTAATTAACAGTGTGAGTATAATAGCTTTTCTGAGTTGTGTGAGTTCTTCTGGAGAATCTTTGACCTGAAGGTAGTCTTGGGGAGCCTGCCACAGCTGTTTTGTAAGGGCATAGACTTTGAGATTGTTAACATGGGTTTCAAATCTGACTCTAACACTAGCTGTGCACTCTTGATCAAGCTAGTCAATCAGATTGTCCTTCTGTTTCTGCCTAATTAAAACTAACAGAACATCATCTGTAATACAGTGTTGGCTTGAGGGTTAAATGAGATAACGTATGAAAGCACTGGCATGCATTTAATTAAAGGTGGCTCTTATTATCCCATGGGGAAAGGGGAGGAGTATTATAAAGATCAGTGATACATATTCCCCACTAGCTGATAATCTAGTTAATGGGAAGTCCTTGTCTTGAGGACTATGAAAATTAGTTTATTTTTCATTGATCCACTCTTTTAGACTGAAAACTGATTCAGTAAGCCATACAAACTGTCCCTTCTACTAACAAGAACTCTATCCTTGGGTAAGGACAGGGCAGGCAAAGAAGAAAAAGGATTTTTCTATTTGGTTCTAAAGATGTATTTCAGCTTCGATACCTGCAATTAACCTACATCTCTCTCTTTTATCACATTACTGGTAGGAATAATGAAACTTCAGCAAGGTACAACTGGTCTTTTGTGACTAATTACTCATCCAAGACAGCTCCAAATGTTACTTTTAACCTTATCTTGCTTGAGGAAGAACACTGGACTGCAGGAGGATACCATGAGGGCAGCCTCTAATTCCCCTCCTTCCTATTCCTATCCCCTTGCCTACACACACACACACACACACACACACACACACACACATACACACACACACACACACTGGACTAAGTGAAGCCCTGCAGTCCCACAAAGTGGGACACAGAATTAATGCGTGTTTCCTGATATCCTTGCTATTATAATAAAATTTTCCAAATATCTATGTCAGACCAGTTAGTTTTCATTGAAGCTTAATGATTTCATTTAAAGATTTCAATGAAAACTAAAAAACATATAGTCTCAAGTGTACCATTGCTTATATTTTCTAACTCAGTTGTTTCACACTGAAAATCCATTTTCCGTGAAAACCATTTCATATAATAATAACCTTTTTAAAAGTTTGTTTTGTTGATATTGTACACAACATATGATTTTGCACTATTGTTAATGCAGATGAACTTGGATTCTATGCTTCAAGCCCCGATGGAGCTCTGGACTCCTTCTTATCTACTGCCTCATCTTTGGGGTCATGATAGGAAACACTCTCAATTGTAATTCACTAGGGGTAGACCTCATGGGTATAGCAGAGCAGGTGGTGGGTATGGTGAGTTCCTGGAGATTATGAGGTTGAACACAGTTGCGGCAAACTTCTGAGGCCAGGACGAGCTGACCAGATCCTCCTGGAATGTCAAGTTTGATGAGGAAAGAGACAGACAAGTGGTCAGATTTAAGGAGAAGGTGAGCAGGTGCCAACCAATCACAAATGCAGTTCTAAGGTAGAATAGTTGGACCTATATCATTTCTAGACTTCAGTTACACCATGGCTTAGCTGTTTCACCAAGTCTCACCCACCAGGGTGCTTTGCTATCCTCTCAATAAGCTTTGGGCTTGCTTTATTCTTAACTCCTGGTCTAGCATTTTCAATCATCGACTATGCCAGGACATGAACTTGGGATCAACAATCTAGTATCAGCATCACTAATTTAATAAAGACATAGATTTTAATTATTTCAATTATTATTCTTAGCTATTCCAGGCATCAAATTCATTTTCAAGCTGGAAGCAAGACAAAAGAAAAGATTCCCAGGATTTCTACAGCAGACCCCTCTCTCTCTCTGTCTCTCTCTTTCTTTCTCATTTGAGACAGGATCAAGCTATATAGCACTCAATCTTCCTCCCCAGTGCTGAGATTACAGGCATGTACCACTACACCCAGGTTAGGTCTTGTTGACCAGAATGGATTATAAGTCCATTACTGACCCAATCAGTAGCAAAAGCTTGCAATGACCAGGATTTATAGTATTATAATCTGGTATATAATGGATGGGGCAGTCGATCCTAACATCTACTTTAGTCCAGTTGATGACACAGACCCTGGAAATAGCTTTCAATGTGTAGCTCTCTTTTGAGTCTCCAAGATGGCACATTCACTTTCCTCCTCCAGTGGTATTGCACCCTCCATTTACTCAGTACTGCCCAGGAAGATACAGAACAACAGCACCAACAAATCTAAAATCTTTCCCTACTTACCAGATCCTGAAGCACTATTGGGGAATTTTTTTTCCTTTTTTGGTGGAGCTGGGATTTGAACTCAGGGCTTTGCGCTCACACATCAGATGTTCTACCCCTTGAGCAACACCTCTAGTCCATTTTGCTCTGTTTATTTCGGAGATGGAATTTCACAAGCTATTTGCCTGGGCTGGCTTTGAACCTCAATCCTCCGGATCTCAGCTAGGATTATAGGTACGAACCACCAGAGCATGGCTGACTTTTTGTTTCAGTTTAAAAATTATTTTTGTGATTTTATTTTATGGCTAATGACAATGAAAGCAAACTAAGTAAGCGCACACACTTCTTCCTACAGTCTTACTTCTTCTTTCTCATTAGGTTGAATAGGGGAATTCAACCTCTGGGTAAAGAAAGGACTACAGCCGGGCTCTGGTGGCTCATGCCTATAAACCTAGCCACTTGAGAGGCTGAGATCAGGAGGATCGTGGTTAGAGGCCAGGCTGGCAAATAGTTTGCAAGCTTCCATCCCCAAAATAACGAGAGCAAAATAGACTGGAGGTGTGGCTCAAGTGGTAGAGCACCTGCTTTGCAAGTGTGAAGCCCTGAGTTCAAACTTCAGCCCCACCAAAATAAGAAAGGACTACAATAACGCTCATTTGCATTTAGAGGCCAGCCAGACCTAGGAGTGCCCCTGGACACTCCAGGCTGAGCATCAGGTGCTACAGAGTGTACTGTACTTAGGAAATGTAATGTGGAGATGGGTGGCAGCAGAGGGAGGTCCTGGGAATGGGGAAGGAAGCTCACCCATCATCCTGCTCCTTCCTTTGTTCCTGTTGCCACGCTCTGGAGCCATGTAAAAAGGGAAGCAGAAAGGAAGGGGTTTCTGGGCTTGAAATCAGGGACAGCTGCAGAGTAAGCCAAATAGCTTCTCCACAAGTGCATTGAGGTCACAGGGAAACTGCAAAGCCACATCCCTCCTTCCCTTTAAAAGGGGATGAGGGAAGGATAGAGGGGGTGAATTTGATCGAGGTTTATGGCATGCATGTGTGGAAGTATCCCAATGAAGCCTCTGTGTACAACTGATACATGTAAAGAAAAGAATAAAGCTATGTCTACTGAGCCAGGTTAAACCACTTACTCTGATTTTTCCATTTCCATCCAAACTCATATTCATGTGAGCTCTTCAAACTCATACCCATGTCCCCAGCACAAAGCTGGTGATCTCAAATATTTGGGAATTCATACCTGCTACAGGACTCCTCTTCTGTGCACACCTTAGTCAATTTACAAAGTACACATTTTATTACCACAAATGCTCAGAAAAGAACAAAGCCCTTTAATCTGTTTTGATTCAAAAATAATCTGAGAAGTTAATCTTTAGCCAATACCTGGAAACAATGTACAACAGTCTTCCTATGTACACAGATTTCGGGATTATTGAAATTTCCACCCAGAAAAGAAAACATTTCTAAACCTAGTTATATGTGATGGGGGAAGTTTGCTAATTTTCTATGTTAATATTTTCAGTGTAAACATTCTGCAATTGCCGTTGGCAGTCAGCTTCTGACTACAAGGAAACCAGCCTCAGGATGAATCTGATGTCTGGAGACTGGGAACAGAGACCGCAAGCAAGGCCTTGGTTACTGTAGCCAGAGTCATCTTGACAGAGGACATGTGGAGTCTCCTTTCCTTTCTCTTTTCTGCTGTGCTTTCACTTCTTTTCTCTCTTTCTCAGGACACAGGAGCCTGTTATAACTGCTACAGTGCTGGTTTTATGTGTGTGTATGGGGTTTCCATAAAAAATTATCCTTGATTTTAGCCAAAAAGCTGAGGAATGATAAAAAAAAATTTAAAAAGATTAGCCAGGCACCCATGCTTGTAATCCTAGCTACTCAGGAGACAGAGATCACGAGGATTGCAGTTCAAAGCCAGCCTGGGCAAATAGTTTGTGAGACCCTATCTCAAAAAACCCTTCACAAAAAAATAAAAAGGGCTGGTGGAGTGACTCAAGGTGTCAGCCCTGAGTTCAAGCCCCAATACCACAAAAAACCAAAACCAAAACAAACAAACAAAAAAACCAGGTTGATTTCCATCCATATGTGCAGTTCCAAAATCCCAGAAGAAAACATCAGATTGGTCAGTTAAGGCCAAGAGAACGAGAGACACGCAGCTCTTGAACACTTAGAAAGAATTATGGGAGCAGGCTCCGAGTGGAAAAATCTCTTAAATCAGGAGCTGGTGGTGGCTCATACATGTAATCCTAGCTGCTTTGGGAGGCTGAGATCAGGAGGATCCTGGTGCAAGGCAGCCCGAGGCAAAAAGTTCATTGAACCTCATCTCAATCAATGACTAGGCATGGTGGCACCTGTCTGTCATCCCAGGTATGCAGGAGACTGAGATCAGGAGGATTGAGGTTCTGGGCTAGCCCAGCCTGTCTCAGTGGAAAAAAGCTGGGTGTGCTGGCATGCACCTGTCATCCCAGCTGGGTGGAAAATGTAAAACAGGAGAATTGTGGTCCAAGCTGGCCTGGACAAAAAGAAAGACCCTATGTCTAAAATAATCAGAGTAAAAAAGGGCTGCAGGTGTGGCCCAACTGGTAGAGTACCTTCACTTTAAGAGTGAAACACTGAGTTCAAATCCCAGTACTAAAAAATTTCTTTTATATGAGACAAGGAAAAGGAGGAAATTGGCATTGTGAATACAGAAACCTTATGGATCATTGTATTTCTGGTACCTACCACATACAATGATATTGAGTAAAGCTGAATTACACTAAAGAGTAAAAGACAGGCAATGCAGGGATAGAGTGTAAACATGGAGTCTCTCTTTGCTTAATGTAGGAGGCACTGACTTTCCTTAGACTGTGTTGTGGAAGCTGTGGTATGCAGCCCTGAGAGCACTTCCCAGCCAAAGCTTAAAGAAATCTTTGAGCTGCTGGAAATACTGACAGTTGACAGCTTTCACTAGGTCTCTCTTCTAGAATTGCCCTTGTCTCAAAGTTGTCTAGCCCAAGGACTCAGCTCCTTGAGCAGAAAATTTATGTTCAGACTGGTAAATGTGGGAACATAGAAGCCTAGTCCTATTCCTCCAGTTTGAGGTAACTCTGGAGGGTCATTCTGACTCCAGAGCTTCTGATAGGATGGGTTGGACCTATGCTTTGAGTGCATCACAGTTCCATGTTTCTCTGTGAATGATCTCCATTTTGTTTTTCTACAGGAGTTGGTCCTAAGATCACTTCCTATTAAGCTTCCAAGTTGGGCGTTGGTGGTTCATGCCTGTAATTCTAGCACATTGGGAGGCTGAGATCAGGAGGATTGCTGTTGGAGGCCAGACCAAGCAAATGGTTTTCAAGACCCTATCTCCAAAATTACCAGAGCAAAAATAGACTGAAGGATTGGCTCAAGCAAGTGGTAGAGTGCCTGCTTTGCAAGCATGAAACCAAGAGTTCAAACCCCAGTTCCACCAACTCCCCCCTGCCCCAAAAACCCTCAAAAAAAAAAAAAAAAAACCCAAAGCTTTTACATGAAAATAATTGTCTTGAATTTGGTTCATGGGGAATCTAACTGGACACAGTTGTACCAAGAGTGTGTGAGAATGTAGACCTGTAGATGAGATTTTGGAAATGGATCACTCACAGGCTAAATACCAATGGTGACCGCTTGGAACACAGACAGCACCTCATCCATGTTATGCCATTGCAATGAAAATTTAAAAACCTTCACTGGTGGTGAACTTGGGCAGTATACCAGTGGAAGAAAGGCACCCTGGGCACAACGTATCCTTGGAAACAGTAAATAAAAGAACTATGATATTGGATGACTTGTGGAGAGCCATTGAAATTCTGTAGAAAAACAGTGAAGGGAGCATTAATTATCAATTAATTAAAGGCTAAGTGCAAAAGCCTGAGGACTCTCATAACCTGGAGGGTGATAAGAATAGCAGAGCTCCAGAGAGGTTAAAGTTTTTCTGCCCTGATTGGGAAAGAGTGGAACCGGTGAGAGGAAGCAGAGATGCCTGAGTCACCTCACTCGAAAATCTTGAATCCCCAGATTCTTCCACACAAGCAATCCACTCCTCCCTTGTAAAGACGAAGTCTCGCCTTCCAGATAAGCAGACACTGTCCCTCCTAAATAAGCAAGTAATCAATGATGGAGCCAGTTGTGATTTTTAGCTTTTCATCACTGTGACAAAATACCTGAGGAAAACAACTTAAGGGAGAAGGATGATTTTGGCCCATGGTTTCAGAAGTCTCAGTCCTTGTTCACTTGAGCCCATTGCTGTGAGTCTGTGGTGATACAGAGCATCATGGTAGAGAGGCAAAGTGGAGCAGAACTGTTCACCTCATGTCTCCTAGAAAGAGAGCAAGGGACCAGGGTCAAGATATGTTGCCTCTAGGGGATGCTCTGAGTGAACTACATTCTTCCACTTAATCCTATCTCCTTGTCTGCACCACTTTCCAATAATGCCATCAGATTATAAACCCATTAGTGGAGTAATCCATTAATTAGGTCAGAGCTTTCATGATCCAATCACCTGTCAGTAGTGCCACCCCTGGAGACCAAGCCTTCAACCTGTGAGCTTTTGGGGGAAATTTTATTTCCAAACTACAACAGCAGATTCTCGGGCTGTCTGTCATCTGCTGCTCTAGTGGGATTCATGGGTACATAAAGTAGCCACAGTGGTGGCTTGTCCATGGGTCCAGAAGAACGGATTGCCATTCACTCAGCTGATATAGCTATTGTCGTTGCTCAGACCAACCCTGAGCCATCCTTGAAGGTCACCAACAAGCCACACAATGAAGCATTAGTTATATTAGGATGTGGAGCCCTTGGAAGGTGATAAGTTCATAAGGGTAGAACTCCCCTATTAATGAGGCCTCAGTGACTTGCTTGCCTTTTTGTTATGTGAAGAGGCAGTGAGAAAAAAAAAAAAAAAAAAAAAAAAGCCAGGAGGCAGGCTTTTCCCTGATGTGGAATCTCCCAGCCTCTAAACTGAGAGAAATCACTGTCGTTCATAAGACACTCTGTCTATGGTATTCTGGTATGGCAGCCTTCAGAAATTCATCTTCACTGGAATTGACATGCATTCTGCATGTGGGTTTAGCTTTCATGCCTGCAGGACCCTATCTAGCATCACTGTCTAAGAGCAATTCCCTGGCATGAAATCTGACGACATCTCTTCTCATTGGACTGAAGGATCCACTTCACAGCATTGGAAATGTAGCAGTTCTCACGTGACTTCAAGTGCCGCTGGAGCTGGGATGAAGTTCAGTGGTAGAGCATTTTCCTAGTATGCATGAGGTCCTGGCTTCGATCCCCAGCACCAAAAAAGAAACGACCAAAAAAAAAAAAAAAAAAGGGTCACTGAGGCTGTTACACACCATTCTACCCAGAAGCTCCTGGTCTGATGTAATGAAACAGCTCCAATAAAACCTGTTAGAGAGAACACCCTGGGATGAAAGGGTGCCGTTCTCCCGAACCAGTCTACATCTTAAGTCAACAAGTACTTTGTAGTGGTGTACGGCCAGTAAGCAAATATGGTAGATAAACTCCATTTATAGCTGGATTGGAAAAGCTCTGTCTTTGTCTCTGTGGACACCTGCATGTCTGTTTTTGGACTCTTGTCCAAGATAAGGACAGTGGGATTTATAATGTGCTGTTTGAAGTCAGAACACACCCCTCTTCCCTGTGTTCCCTCCCTCCCTACACTTAACAAGTTTGGCCAAGGGTGCATAAACCCTCCAAAGGGAGGGAGCCTCCTGTTTAACTTTCCCAAAGGTAAGGTTTTCTCACACAGCTCTTGGTGGCTCCACCTTGATTCAGATTGCAGTTGTGTGCTGACAAGAGCCCTAGGGAGTTGTTCGTGGCTATCTCTCAGGCTCTGATGTTTGCTGCATCGCCCATGTCTTGCTGCAATGAATCATTTGCCTATAAATAGAAACCTTAAGTGAGTGTGGTGTCTTCTCAAATATCTGAAGTTGAGAAAACCTTGCAGTAGAATTGGGTCTGGGAACCAATGGATGAACACAAGAGCAGCTTTAACCATTACTCCTAGTAACTCACCAAGGAAATAGTGTTGACTAACTCTGCAATTCTGCCGATTTAGAGACCCTGATCCCAGAGGGAAACCAGGGGATACAGCAAGAATTGGCATTAAACCTTAAACTATGCCTACCATCCAGTTAACTTTACATGCATTACGCCCAAACTCCAGTAGTCAAGAAGGTCCACCAACCTGGACATGAGGAAAAGAGAATGTTTGCCACCCACAAGACCCATCTGAATTGGAGCAACTCCGAAGGTTACCCTGTCTCCACAGCCCCCTTCGAAATGACAGCCAGGCACTGGTGGCTTATGCCTGCAATCCTAGCTACTTGGGAGGCTGAGATCCAGAGGATCACAGTTCGAGGCCAGCCTGGGTGAAAAGTTCACAAGACCTGGGTGAAAAGTTCACAAGACCCATATCAAACACTAGTTGAATGCAGGGGTGCCCACCTGTCATCCCAAGTTACGCGGGAGGCTGAGATGGGGAGGATTGTGGTTCTTGGCCAGCAGGGGCAAAAAAGTTTTTGGGAAATTCCATCTCAGTGAAGAAAAATGTTTCAGTGGTCTTCATACTGTGTTCCAAGGAACGCTTCTATAGAGGTGCTCCACTGCAGAGATAGAAGAGAATTTTAACAATTTAAACCAATATCAACTACTAAAAACATGCACATATTTCATTGTTTAAGAAAAGTATTAAAATCATTTTTAGAAATTTATCTTGAGAAACTAGGGGTGTAGCTCACTGGTAGAATACTTGTCTAGCATGTGAGAAGCCCCAGGTTCAATATCCAGGTCTGAAAAAAAACAATTTGTTTTGAATATATGATATACATACATGGTACAGAATTCAAAAGATACAACAGAATATATATAAATATAAGAAATAAAACATATATTTCTTCCCCATATGTACTATAGTATATGCTAAACACTGTAAATAGATTATATTTTTAGCTTAACATATTTTCAAAATTGTTCTTTGTTTTAGTGACTGAGATTTGAACTCTGGGCTTCCTGCTTGCAAAGCAAGCACTCTACTGATTAAGCCACATCTCAGTCCATTTTGCTCTGGTTATTTTGGAGATGGAGACTTGTGAACTTTTTTTTGAAAATGCTTCAATTTCATCAATTAATAATATTAGCAAATACTAAAAATTATTTAAAAAATGATATGCCAAATAATATGTAATTGCTTCAAAAGAGCTTTGAGAAGTATCTGAAACTGAACAATTCCTTTCTTTTTTTTTTTTTTTTATTGTTGTGCTGGTGGTGTACATTGTGGCATTTACAAAAAGTTCTTACAATGTATCAAATATATTGTACTTAAATTCACCCTCTTCACCATTTGCCTGGGCTGGCCTTGAACCTCCATGTCTCAAAAATGATTGTTAGTGTGACATTTGGCACATGGAGTTTACTGGAATCATAAAAATGTGAACACATATTTTGGAGTGGAATTTATTGCTCAAAGTGCCAAGAGCTTGCATTAAAAAATCAAGACTGTTTAGGATATAGAAGGTCTTTGGGTTCTTAGGTTTCCACAGGCAGACACAGGCCAAGAAACGTGTCTATCTGCTAAGGAGGGCAAATTCTCCAGTGTCCTCTTCAATACATCCAAGGAGGAAACTGTAAAAGGAAAGACCTAGATAGTACATGTAAGAGCAACAGAGAATAGTGCAGTGGGATGGAGGATTAGTTGTGGGCTTTCCCCGAACCACTAGTGGGACTTGGGAGAAGAGAGGAGTCTGGGACCTGGGTGAGTGCAGCCCCAGCCTTCCAGACAGCTTCCCAGAGGATGTGTTTGGCACTTCAGGGAAGGGACCATCACTCCAGTTGCTCCTCCATCCCTCGGAAGACCATGTTGACAGTAGCAGTGTACATCTGAGCTGTCCCCTGTGCAAGAAAATGATGAATTTTTGAGGGCGGATCCAGTGCACGGCCACTATGGCCCCCCTCCTGCAGGCCGGGACTGTAAAGGGCTCCAGAATTCTTGGCAGAGTGAAGGCAACCAGTATGATTGAGGCTGGATTTTCAGTCCTCAGATGTTGAGAGTTAAAATAAAAATGATGAACATGATACAAAGATTTTTGTGATATTTCTTTTATATTGGAGTTTGTTGACTGATATTTTCCCAAGTATTTTGAATCAGACATTGAACTGGTATTTGACAATACAGTAGTTGAACAAAATCTCTTCTGTGAAACTTAACACCCTGATGCACAGGACATGATGTTTACTTGGAAACTTTGACAGAGAGTGTATTTGTTGGCATGTCATCCTGTTTCTTTTTTTCTAGGTTTTTGGGGGACAAGTTTTTGAGCCCAGGCTGGCCTAGAATTGATGATCCTTCTGCTTCAGTCTCCCAAAGGCTGGGGTTACAAATGTGTGCCACCATACCTGGCATGACATCCTGTTTATATATCTCATGTCCATGTTCAAATAACTTTCAACCAACAAAGAGGTAGGTGTTATTAATTATGTTATTTATAGAACTAGGTACAAGTAACATTGGAACAGTATATATATATATATATCATATATATATGAATATGTGATATATATATATATATATATATATATACATATATATGAATATGTATATAGGATTGTGTGTGAGTGTGTTGTGTGGTACTGGAGATTGAACTCAGGGCTTTGCAATTGCTAGGCAGGTGGTCTGCTACTTGAGCCACTCCACCAACCCTTTTTGTGTTGGTTATTTTTGAAATAGGGTCTCACTTTATGCCCATCCTAGCCTGGATTGTGATCCTCCTATTTTTGCTTCTGTGTGTAGCTGGGGACGACAGGTGCTTACCACCACACCCAGCCATGGGTTGAGATGCAGGTCTTGTAAGTTTTTGCCCAGTTGGTCTTAAACCATGATCCTCCTGATCTCCACCTCCTAAGTAGCTAGGATTATAGACTTGAGTCACCATGCTTGTCAGTATGTAGGTTTTTCCTTTTTTTTTTTTTTTGGTGGAACTGAGGTTTAAACTCAGGACATCACACTTGCAAAGCAAGTGCTCTACTGCTTGAACCAAACCTTTAATACATTTTGCTCTGGTTATTTTAGAGATGGGGTCTCTTGAAGTGTTTGCCTGGGCTGGCCTAAACCTGAGATCCTTCTGACTTTAGCTTCCCAGGTAGGTAGGATTATAGGCATGAACTCAGCACCCAGTTGAACAGCCTTTTTTTTTTTTTTTTTTTTTTGTGGGACTGGGGTTTGAACTCAGGGCTTCACACTTGCAAAGCCAACACTCCACCACTTGAACCAAACCTGTAGTCCATTTTGCTCTGGTTATTTTGGAGATGGGGGGCAGGGTGTCTCAAGAACTATTTGCCTGAGCTGGCCTAGAACAGCAATCCTCCAGCCTCTCAAGTAGCTAGGATTACAGACATGAGACACTAGCACCAGGCAATATGTAGTTTTTTTGAGACAGGGTCTCACTTTGTAGCCTAGGCTAGCCTTGAACTCATGGTGCTCCTGCCTTGGCCTCCTGAATGCTGGAATTACAGGTATTCATCAACATGTCTGGCTTGGAGAAGTATTTTCTCTAAGGCAAGCCAGGTACAAATTGTCAGCACAAGCCATCTTTAGCTAGTCAAAACTCAAAGGAAACACAAACATTAAAATTTAATAAGATTCTACCTGGGTGTAGGCATTAAGAATATTTATCTCCCCCAGTATCGCTCAGAGTTAGAGGGCTAGGGTGGTTAATATTCAGTAAGGAATCAGCTAGATTCATTTCTAGTAGGAGCAAGAGGCTTCTTTGTGTCAATCTAGTTTCCCATTGTCCTACTCAACTGGTTACCCAGGCATTACACATAGCACACAAATGTCCCTCTGTCTTTTTTTCTCTTCTTCTTTTTTTCTCAGGCTCCTGAGTGCTGGGATTACAGGCATACATCACCATACCCAACTGTTCCTGTCTTATATTTGAAGTGTGTCAGATGGAGGCACGGCTCAATTGGTAGAGCACTTGCCTAACAAGCACAAGGCCCTGCATTAAAAAAAAAAAAAAAAAAAAAAGCCTTCCCAGTAATTCTGGTCTGGAGGGAGTGGCTTAAGCAGTAAGAGTGCCTGTCTAGCAAGCATGAGGCCCTGAGTTTCAAACAATAAAAACCTCAATAAAGCAAATAACATAATTAGTTACACAAAAGTTTAGTATGATAACAATCTTACATTACATTGCAATTCTGATCCTTCCTTTTTCCTTTTTTTCTTCTTCTTTTTTTAAGATTCAATGACATCACAATTCATTACAGGAAAGAATTAGGCAGAAAAAAATATTTTCTTTCCCTCAGAGGAGTAAAGAAAGGGAAAAGAAAAGGGGAAAATATGTGAGTCAAAATGATTGGCCTAAAATAGAGTTACTATTGCTTCACATCTAAAATTACTGGCTCAGGCTGCTTTTTTTGGTGAAAAACTCCAATAATTATCAGTATTTGCAACAGGATTGCAGATTGCTTTGTGTGAGGTTAATATTTAATTTTAATTTTCCTTAGAAATGACTTTCAAACGGGGTGTTAGTGTTCTCGGGGCTCATCTCTTCATTAAAACTATTTTGGGGGAGAGCTGGAGTTTTTCTTATTTTTGTTTCTTTGCACGGTGAGTTTGTGCTGCATTTTGTAATTGCTTTGTTTTGTTATAATGGTAATAATCATACTAATAAGCAAATTTATCACTGTGGAAGGCCTAGTGAGTTCAGTGGGAGCTTTTCTTTTGGCTACTTCTCTTTACTTAGGAGGGAGATTCTGAAACAGCTGTGCTGAATACAAAAAAAAAGGTTTATAGTGTCTTGAGGACAGTGAAATTTAATTGACTTAATAATAGATATGTACATATATATTTATTTATTTGGCAGGCTGACCTTGAACACTATCCTCCTGTCCACAGTGCTGGGATTATAGATGTGCACTACCATGCCGATTTAACAATAACCTTCATAATTAAGTTGTGGGGGTTGATTTCAATCTCTTATTCATGTGCAGTGGTCAATTAAATAATTCCAGGTTTGTCATAGTGGAATTGATCCATATTTTTTTAACGAGAGTCAACTATGCTTGACTGTGTGGGTTAATAAAAATGTTTTCTTACCTCCTACTTTATTAGCTGAATTTTAAGTGTATTTTGAGCTCCTTTCTTATTCATTCTACCCACCAGGTCCCTGGGGTTCCAGCAGTTATGGTAATTCCCCCTCTGTCATGTTTTCATTGGTATTCATGAGGTCAATCTTATCAGCTCTCAAAGCTGCTTGGGATTTTCAGGTTATAATCTCAGATCTACAAGGTTTTGTCTCCGTTTTGGTTGCCAGCCTGCCTCCAGACACAAAGAAATGTACTTGGTACATAGCAGCACTATTCACACTAGCCAAGCTACAGGAACAGCCCAGGTGCCCTACAGTGGATGAATGGGTTAAGAAAGTGTGATATATATATGTACACACACAATGCAGTATTAGCCATAAGGAAGAATGGAATTATGTTTTTGCAAGTAAATGGGTGGACCTGGAAGACAACATGCTAAGTGAAGTAAACCAGGCTCAGGAAGATGGAGGCAACATGTTTCCCTTCCTATGTGGAAGACAGACCCAAAAAATAAAGTATACACAAAACCAAACATGATCATGTACACGTTTATATGCAGAAGGAGTTTGTAATGGTGGGACTGTTCGATGAGACTTGGGGGAGGTAGGAGAGGAAAAGAATGATAGAGTCAACAGTATCAAAAGACATTGCATCTATGCAGGAAGATGACATAACAAACCACACTGAAAGCTGTTGAATAAGAGGGGGAGGAGGGAAAGGAGAAAGGAGAGTGATAGAGGGGTTAATGTGACTCACGTATGTTCCCAGCATGGAACCCCTTGTCACAATGAATACAGACTTACAAATGAAGGACAGGATTGTAGAGCAGGTCCTGTGAGGGGGTGGGTAGTGGTGAGAGGGGGAGATGAATACGATTGATGTACTTAACATGGAATAGAACAATGAGACCTGTTGAAATTGTTTTAAGAAGTGAGGGGCGGGGAGGATGAGGGAAGGAGATGGTGGAGGTAGACCTAACTAAGGGACACTGAAAGCATATGTGGAAGTGTCACAGTAAATCCCATCTGTATAACTACTACATGGTAATAAAAATGTCTAAGGAGCTACACAAACTATCATAGCTCACATTTTATGCTACTTATTTTCTTTACAGTTTACTAACCACTATTTGTCTGAAATTGTCCAGAAATATTTTAAAAATCTAAAGAAAATTTACTGTCTATTGTACACCTGAATCATGTAAAACTCAGTCCACACTATAAAATCCTTAAAATGAACTAAAACTCTAAAATAAAAGGAAATAAATTTAAAAAAGTTTCAAAAACTAAAGAAAAAAAAAAAGAAAATGTGGTATATGGCACAATGGAATCATAAGGAAGAGTGAAATGATGTCATTTGTAGAAAAATGGGTGGAACTGGAGATCTTCATGCTGAGTGGGATAAACCAGGCTCATAGGTGGAATCTAGGGATATATAATTATAAATATGACATGATTGTAAAAGGGGGACCGTCTGGTGGGGAAACAGCAGGAGGGGGAGAGGAGAGGCTGATGGGGTGAATGTGATTAAAGTGTGTTATATATATGAATGAAATGAATGAAAATAGCATAAGGAAGCCCACTAAAAACTGTTAGTAAGAGGGGTGATTAAGAAAGAATGATACAGACAGGGTGAATTCAGTACATTGTATGCACGTATGTATTACAATGAAACCCTTTTGTACAATTAGTTTATGCTAATAAAAATTTAAAGAGAAATGTATCAGGCACATAGCAGATGTATTATTTAAGTTTTTGAGTAATTTATAAATTTACAATCTGGCATAGTAGCATACAGCTTTAATCCCAGCACTCTGGATGGTGAGTTCCGTCTACCCTGGGCTGTATAGAGGTATCCTGTCTCAATGACAAAACAAAACAAAACAAAAAATTCATGTGTTTTAGGAACTAAACGATTTACAGTGAAAAGTTCTCTTCTGATTTCCTTCCCCCATGGCACTAAAATGGCTCAAGTGGTAGAATGCCTGCCTCATAAGTGTGAGGCTACGAGTTCAAACCCCAGTACCACCGATGGGGAAAAAAAAAAAAGACCAAAAATGATTTCTTTCTTCCAGTGTTTTCCTTACCTCTCTTCAATTCCCCACAGACACTCCGTTACTAGTCTTTGTTTCCTTTTGCATATGCAAGTTCCATATGGGTCAATTGAGAGGTGTCCAACTTTCAGTACTCAAATTTCTTATAATTCTATATATGTTTTCAATCTCTATAAAGACTTTTAAAAAAGTCTTTATTTTTCGGAACATTTTACACTCACGGCAAAATTGAATGGAATGCACAGAGATTTCAAATAGCATCCTCTGCCTCCACATATACACAGCCTTCCCCATTGTCAAAATCCTGTGCCGGGGTGGCCTGCTTGTTCAATCAATGTACTGACATTGACCTAGCATTTTTACTGGAAGCGCATGGTTTATAGTTGGCTTCATTCTTGGTACTACGTGTTCTATGGGTTGTGATAAACATGAGACGACATGCATTTCCTGTCATAGTGTCACACGGAGGTTTTTCTGTGCTCTTATGTATCCCTCCCCTTCTTTAACCCCTGGCAGCCACTGCTTCTTTTCCTATCCCCTCAGTTTTGCCTTTTCCAGAGTGTGATATGGGTGGAATCCTATAGCCTTTTGGGATTGCCTTCTTTCAGTTGGTAATAAGCATTTAAGATTTCTCCACACCTTTCTAATTCTGATAGGGCGTTTCTTTGTAGTACTGACTGTAATATTGCATGGTCTGGGTGCACCACAGTTTCCCCATTCACCTTCTAGAGGATATGCTGGTTAATTCTAAGTTTTGATAATTAGGAGTGAAGCTGCCATATGAGTTTTCCATTCACTTGGATACATATCAAGGAGCTTGACTGCTGGACAGTGTGGCAAGAGTAAATGCAGTGCTATAATAAACAGGCACTCCACCTCACCTCATCTTCTTTGAACATGCTCATAATTCACTATGGTATGCATACTTCCCTGCAAAGCTCTGCTTACTGCTTCTCCCAGATAAATACCCATATTCTCTGGAGCATTTCTCTCTGATTTCTACTTAGGTTGATACTTCTTAGCTGCTTTATTCTTGCTTGGATCTCCACATTGAAGAAAATTGATTTACTTCCAAGATATCATCTCACTCTTCCCCTTGTTTACACTGCCTTGGATCTGCCCTCACTGGTCTTTCCTGTGGGGGCTGCAATGGCCTCCTGATCCTTCTCCTCACTTCCTGCCTACTCTTTTCCCTCCCACTCCAGTTCCAGAAATGTTCCAAGCTTTTTCAGGACTCCATGGAATGCCCTCGCCTGAAATATCCTTCTCTGTCTGCCTGGGCACTGTCTTCATTCTGTAAAATTTCTTGGAGATTTCTCCTCTTCTCCGACCCCAACTACAGCTGAGTTAGTGTGTCTTTCTAACCCATAATCTCTTATGAATATCTCAGCATCAACTTCTGCTCCTACCATTCCATATCTCTCTAGTTTCTTTTTGCAGACTCAGTGGACTTTATGATTTATAGCATTTAACACTTACAAATGGCTTTCCCATGACCTATTTCATTTGATCTCACAGACTTTCCTTTTGTCTTTGAATTGTGAAAAAGAAAAGCAAACAAACAAAAACAAAAAACCCAAACAAACAAACAGGGCTGGAAGTGAGACTCAAGTGGTAGAGTGCCTGCTTTGTAAGCACGAAGCCCAGAGTTCAAACCCCAGGTCCACAAAAAACAAACAACAAAAAACGACCTGGGACAAAGTTCATAAGGCAGGATAGCCAGGGTAAGGTGACAGGGAAATTAGAAAATATAAAAAAAAAAAACTAAGCCGAGTTCAAGGACTGAGGAGAACCAGGAAACAAGGCTGAAAAAAATCACCAGAATAGCAAGAAATTAAATTAAGTGTTCAAGAATGTCTAGACTGGAAACCCTCCAGCCCAGTTAGAGGGCATAAATAGCTTGGGATGCTTGGGATGAAGACCACCCATGGAGCCCTCTGCTCCTACCTTCTAAAAACTTCTCAGAAGGTGCTGCTAGCCTATTCCCCTCTTTCCTTGCCCCCTGCTTTGTCTTCCTATACTAAGAAAATCTCTGTTGGCCTGCTACCTTGTGGGCCTCCTTCATGGATTACTTCAAAATTTGTTCAGTCATTATTCCAAGTTCCTGGGAAGTCTCAATGGCTTGGACAACTGAACAGAGAGTTCCCTACTTTTCTTGAGGAAATCTCTTCTTTCCCAAATCCCCTTGCAGTAACATCAGCAGGCCAGTGCTTTCTTTGGAATGAGGCTCCAGTATAGCAAGAATGAGGGAAGAAGGGCAGTTTAAGCAGGGAGGGCGCATGAACAAATAAAAGGTGTGTGTTATTTGTGAACAAATAAAAGGTGGACTCTGCTCTCTGCTTCACAGAGCCAGGTGCCTATCTCAAGGGACATCTGCGAGGCAGACACAGCCACCGTGTCTCAGGACAGACTGTTATGTATGGAAGGGAAGGAGAGTTAGGAATTTGTCAGGGGCTTCTCATTTCTTGCTTTTTAATGGTCAAAATTCATCTAATTGTTTTGAAATTTTCTGACTTCTAAGGTGTTATCTGCCTCTATGAGCAGTGGCTAGGGAAACCAACAGTTTAGTTTCAGTACAACTTGGGTGCCAGGGTTGCTGAGGCTCCAGCTCACTTGGAAGGAGGCTGTAGCCACAGTGGCTGGTGGGCTTTCTCTTTGGCAAGCACCCAAAACCTAGGGCAGGCTGGGTCTAGCAAATTTGACACAGCACACAAACTTGGTCAAACTCATCCATGTTGTTGGGAAAACTCCATTTTCTTCATACTATTAATGAGGAAACACAATAAGGAAACAAAGTAAATTGTCCAAAGTCACACAGAGGTATTTAAAGACATTTTTCCTCCTCCTCCTCTTTCCCTCTTCTTCCTCCTTTGGCCTGGGCCTGCTTGGAACAGCAATCTTCCCAATCGCAGCCTCCCAAGTAGCTAGGATTACAGAAGTGAGCCACCGGGTGCCCAGCCCTGTTCATTTTTTTGATGTTTTGTGTTGAACAAATACACTTATCAAGTGTTTATCTTTTGTTTTTCTTTCTCTCCTTCCTGAAACATGGAGGCTTTTGATTTAGCCAGCCATTCACAGGTCCAGTCTGGTTTACCAAACGAACAAAGCAGAATTTTTTTTTAAATTTTTTTTTGTAATACAGGGTTTGAACTTGGCTGCACACTTGCAAGGCAGATGCTCTTCCTCTTGAGTTACTCTGCCACCCCTTTTTTGTGATGGGTTTTTTTCGAGATAGGGTTTTGCAAACTATTTGCCTGGGCTGGCTTCAAACAGCTATCCTGATCTCTGCTTCCTGAGTAACTAGGACTACAGGTGTGAGCCACTGATACCCGGCTGGCAGAATGGCTTAGTAGCAGATTTTTTTTTTATTTGTTTTTTTGAGACAGTGCCTCTATGTAGCCCAGGCTGGCCTCAAACTGAAGATTTTCCTGCCTCAACCTCACGAGTGCTGGGATTATAGGCATGCACCATCACACCTGGCAGCAAGAAGTAGATTTTTTTTGAGGTTTAACTACTTACCTGGTGTGATGTCCTTTTCCAAAGTTCTTACTTGTAGCCCAATTTATTTCTGCAAAGTCCCTTGGAGGGCACTTTAAAGTCACAGAGGTGGACGTGGGGGAGCCGATCAGTGGTAGAACATGTGCTTATCACATGCAAGACCCTGGGTTCTATCCCCAGCACTGTGAAAATAACTGACAAAATAAAATAAAGTAAAATAAAATAAAATAGTTGGGGAGGTTCTTCCAGACTTTGGGTCATCCTTGCTCAGAACTCCTGGGAGGTAAGTTCACAATAAGTCAAAGACACTAAATTCTGTATTTGCTAGTGGCTCATTTGATTATTAATAAACTGGTCTGCAAGTTCTCATTTTGTTTATTTAGGATACAGGGGACATTATTGCATTGTGTTGATTGGCTCCTGGGACATGATTTCCTTTTGCAGGAGGACAGAAGTTTCTTTCAGAGCAAAGCTGGAGACTGGTGAAATCTCAGGTGAAGCTACTTTAATGGAAGGCAAGAGCCTGTTAACCACCAGAACTGAGTAAGACCAAGGTCCACAGAACCTTGTCTTTCTTGGCTCTTCCATTTACAAAAGATTTGTTGCTTGGGCTTGTGAATAAATTGAAAGGGGACATCTGAAGCAGTCGTGTCCTCCTCCACAGGCAAGCTTGGTGGGCATGGGAGTTCCAACTGGTGGAAAAATTTACAACTATGGTACCCGTGGCAAAGAAAGGAAGTAAGGGGGTTGGCTGTCTTGAAGGGGGTGAGCAATAGTCAGCCTTATGCAGTGCTTCCTGATACTACTCTACTCTCTTCATTTTTCTTAAAAGTAACCAAGCTAAATAAAAATACTACTGCATTGAGCCAGGTCTAGATGTAAACCCAGGAGACTTGGAAGTTTTACACATTTTATCACACATGTTTTTCTTACTTATTCTCTCACACTTCAGCCCTGAAAACCTATACACTACCAGGGATAAATTAATAAAAGCCAGTCTTTGCTGCTGGCTCTGTGCATGTGACCGAGTGATTATTTGCAAGACTGCTGTTTGGATGCTAGCAGGGAATCCTGAAGGTGTCTGCTAATAACATAATCTCACAGGGTGACTTAGGGACTCTGTAGGACTGTGGGCTTTTCCCAGTGTGAAAAGCAATTCCACTCTCCTTAAGGCTGTTATCTGCCCTTCCTCCTCTCACTGGAGTCTGTCCTGAGGTCCTGCTCAGTGTTTTCATAAACACTGTTAGATGACACACAAAGATTAGCTGCTTAGCCAATCAAAATATCTGGGCACTAGAAAGCCACCATTGAAGAGGTCTCTGCATTTTAAAAAACTGAGCTTGGAGCTGGGCATGTTGGTACACAGCTGTAATTCCAGTACTTGGGAGGCTAAGGCAGATGATGGTGAGTTTGAGGCCAGGATGGGTTACATAGGGAGACTCTGTTGAAAAGAGGAGAAAAGAGATCAGAAAAGAACAATAAAAACCCTAAACCAATCAAACGAAAAAAGCTGAGCTTGAAGCCTTAAGTTCCATCATCCATCAGGGTCTGGTTTAATCATGTAGAAACTTTTAAAGCAATTTGATAGTAAGTTTATGTCTGTTGAATCTAATAATAATAACAAAAAACTTGGGCTTGTATTTCCTGCCTTCTTATTTTTCATTCCCTTCTCCTACTGACTTATTTTTAATGTATTTTGTTGAAGTACCAGGGCTGAAAACTACAAAAACATTGAAAACAAGCAATGACTAAAAAAATAACTGCTCTCAGGTATTTAGAGAAGCAATGTAAGTCACACTGGTGCCCAGCCCCTCTTCATGTACTGCCTGGGGCTGCCCTGCACTGAGGTCTCCCTCTAGAGTTCCAGATGAGGAATGGAGCAAGGATCCTTCAGTCCCCGTGTCCCTCCTTGGCCTATCCAACTCATTTCCAGGACACTGGATACACAGTGAGGGGACAGGCATGCTACCTTGGCCTCTTCTCTCTTCCTCCCTTTCTTCCTGTCCCACAATCCCTTAGGTCAGGAAGGGCCAATGTTCTCTAACTTCCACTCCACCTCACTGTGATATAATTTATCAGATGTGGTACATGATATGTTTAATGGAATTTGAAAATTTGGAATATCCCTTTTTCTTAGCTGTGCCTATTTTCTAGTCTTCTGCTATCTATAACATTCTCTTGAATAATTTATGCTGCTTTTTTTTCCCTTTTTTTGTGGTACTGGGGCTTGAACTCAGGGCCTCCACCTTGAATCCCTCGACCAGCTCTTTTTTGTGTGTGATGGGTTTTTTTTTTTTTTTTCAAAATAAGTTCTTGAGAACTATTTGCCCAGGTTAGCATCAAACCACGATCTTCCTGATCTCTGCCTACTGAGTATCTAGGATTACAGGCATTGAGTCACAGTCCCCGGCTGTTCTTTTCAATTCTTCTTCTGCAGTCCCAATCCAATCTGCATCTCCTTCTCCTCAGGATATTTTGGCTAACTAGGAGAAAGTCATGTTTCAAAAAGGTGAAAGAGAAAATTATATTCACAGTTGGTTGGTTTTCAAAATATTCTTTCCTTGCCCAGCTTTATGCAGTAAGTTATTTAATGCATAACTTAACTTTGGCTTCACCTAATCACCTCTGACCCCATATAGCACCCTAATAACACAGAGGTTGAAATACATGATGTAATTATCTTTTATTGCATCACCTGTAGTGAACATAAGACAGGGTCATCCTCACTTTTCAAGTCTTCCCCTAAATGTCATGTCCTCAGAAATGCTTTTCTTTCTTTTTTAAAAATAATTTTATTAGCATATAATAGTTGTACAGGGGATACTTTGTGTATTTACATTTGTGCTTACAATATATTTTAATTAGATTTATCCCCACAATCATTCTCCCTGTTTCCCCCTTCCCCCTTCTTAGAATAATTTCAACAGGTTTCATTCTTTTATTTTCATATATGTGTTCAAATTACACCCACAAAATTCACCTTCATTCCCCTTTCCTTCTGTCGACTGGTACTCATCCCTGCAAAAGACCTATTTTTCCTTCCTGCCCTTCATTTTTTAAAGTGTATTTTGATAGTCCAGGGTGTGGGGGGGTTCTCCTTGGTACTTCAGGTCTTGTCTATATCATGCTTAAATCAAATTAACTCCCTTCCCCTATTAGTTATTCATTCTTTTACCATGCTCCCCTAAATCCAACAGCTCACTGTACAGTGCATTATATTATATTCACAAATAGATGGGCTGTATTTTTCATTCTTTAAAATAAATGGGTGGTAAGGGAGGGGGTGGGGGCAGGGGGGAGAAATGACCCAAGCCTTGTATGCACATATGAATAATAAAAGAAAAAAAATGCTTTTCTTGCTGAGTATGTTCTACTAGATAATCATTATCTCTTCATTCTGTTTATTTAATTCAAAATTTTATCACAGTGTTATTATGTTTCTTATTTATTTATTTACTTATCAACAGTCCTCCCTATAGAAATATAAGATCCATGATGCCAGGAACCTATTTTTAAAAAAATTTTTATTTTATTCATATGTGCATACAATGTTTGGGTCATTTCTCCCCCCTGCCCCCATCCCCTCCCTTACCCTCCACCCCCTCCCTCTCCCCTGCTACCCCCTCACTACCCAGCAGAAACTATTTTGCCCTTATCTCTAATTTTGTTGAAGAGAGAGTATAAGCAATAATAGGAAGGAACAAGGGTTTTTGCTAGTTGAGCTAAGGATAGCTATACAGGGAGTTGACTCACATTGATTTCCTGTACATGTGTGTGTTACCTTCTAAGTTAATTCTTCTTGATCTAACCTTTTCTCTAGTTCCTGGTCCCCTTCTCCTATTGGCCTCAGTTGCTTTTAAGGTATCTGCTTTAGTTTCTCTGCGTTGAGGGCAACAAATGCTATCTAGTTTTTTAGGTGTCTTACCTATCCTCACATCTCCCTTGTGTGCTCTCGCTTTATCATGTGCTCAAAGTCCAATCCCCTTGTTGTGTTTGCCCTTGATCTAATGTCCGCATATGAGGGAGAACATACGATTTTTTGTCTTTTGGGCCAGGCTAACCTCACTCAGAATGATGTTCTCCAATTCCATCCATTTACCAGTGAATGATAAAATTTCATTCTTCTTCATGGCTGCATAAAATTCCATTGTGTATAAATACCACATTTTCCTAATCCATTCATCAGTAGTGGGGCATCTTGGCTGTTTCCATAACTTGGCTATTGTGAATAGTGCTTCAATAAACATGGGTGTGCAGGTGCCTCTGGAGTAACCTGTGTCACATTCTTTTGGGTATATCCCCAAGAGTGGTATTGCTGGATCATATGGTAGATCTATGTTTAGATTTTTAAGTAGTCTCCAAATTTTTTTCCAGAGTGGTTGTACTAGTTTACATTCCCACCAACAGTGTAAGAGGGTTCCTTTTTCCCTACATCCTTGCCAACACCTGTTGTTAGTGGTGCTGCTAATGATGGTTATTCTAACAGGGGTGAGGTGGAATCTTAGTGTGGTTTTAATTTGCATTTCCTTTATTGCTAGAGATGGTGAGTATTTTTTCATGTGTTTTGGCCATTTGAATTTCTTCTTTTGAGAAAGTTCTGTTTAGTTCACTTGCCCATTTCTTTATTGGTTCATTAATTTTGGGAGAATTTAGTTTTTTAAATTCCCTATATATTCTGGTTATCAGTCCTTTGTCTGATGTGTAGCTGGCAAATATTTTCTCCCACTCTGTGGGTGATCTCTTCAGTTTAGAGACCATTTCTTTTGTTGAGCAGAAGCTTTTTAGTTTTATGAAGTCCCATTTATCTCTGCTATCTCTTAGTTGCTGTGCTGCTGGGATTCCATTGAGAAAGTTCTTGCCTATACCTATTAATTCCAGAGTATTTCCTACTGTTTCCTGTACCAACTTTAGAGTTTGGGGTCTGATATTAAGATCCTTGGTCCATTTTGAGTTAATATTGGTATAGGGTGATATACATGGATCTAGTTTCAGTTTTTTGCAGACTGCTAACCAGTTTTCCCAGCAGTTTTTGTTGAAGAGGCTGTCTTTTCTCCATTGTATATTTTTAGTGCCTTTGACAAAGACAAGTTGGTTATAGTTGTGTGGCTTCATATCTGGGCAGGAACCTATTTTTTTACTCATACTTGTATCCCCAGTGCGGAGCATAGAGAGTGGCCTATAGTGGGTGTTTTAAAGTCTTTGTTGAGTAGGTAAAAAGGCTCTAGAGAGCTCCATGTGCACCTTTAAGTGGCAGGTCCCTGGTGAGACATGGGTGAAGTTGGACTCCACGCTTGCCCTTTACTTTTTGTATTTGGAAGGTGAAGAAGTGACTACACCTGTACTACCCGGGAAGAGGTAGGCTAGTTTCAGTTTCGCATATTCAAGTTTCATAAAAGAGGCTTGAATGGAGGGATTCCCCAGGGAATTGAGATAGCTAAGGAATAGGAGTACGTGAAGAAAGAATGAATCACCCTCTGTGCTTGAAAACACCGAAAGAGAGCTGAGACCTGGGAGAAGACAGAGGAAGGGAAATAGTCACGACTCAGAGGTCCTCACCATCTCTATTGTGTCAGTCACTTAATGTGAGGATTACTTTTGTGGCTTTGGAGATGTCTGGGCAAGTGAACAAGGGAAAAAAGTGAATGTGCAAATGAACACCATGCTGATTCCAGGGCAGTGGCTGGATGGGGTGGAGGACCCGATAAGTGCCACATTCCAGGGTAAACTGACCCAGGCAGGCTGCCACTCTCTGGAGAGCATGATGATCTATGAGGCTGATGAAGAGGACCCTTGTTCTCTCCCTGGGGTGTTTCATGAGTCAGAGGCTGAAGCCAGCACAGCTGCTACACTGCAGGGCACCACCATTCACCGTTGCAGCCAGAGATCTGGAAACTGGCCAGATCCCCCGATTTCCACATTTGCCAAACACCAGTTATATGGATCCCATCTCCCAGCTGAATCTTGGCTATGAATTGCTTTTCTCTTTTGCCTGAGAGCAAACTCTTATTCTTTCTTAATGATTACAGGAACCTCCTGAGAGTTTAATCCATGTCAAATTTGATTGCTTTTTTTTGATGTTTCACATTTCAGTCAGCACGATCTTAGCCAAGTCCCTCTCCAGATAAATTCTACAAGGTACCCTCCATTGTTCAAAGACCCCCTACTTTCTCATTAGCCTCTCCTTGTTTATCACACTTCCTCTTCTCTTCTCAAATATGTAAAGTTTTTCCTATTTTCCACTTCCTAGAACTTATAGTGCTTTTTTTTTTTTTTTGGTGGTACTGGGTGGGATTTGAGCTCAGAGCCTCATACTTGCTAGGCAGGTGCTCTATCACTTGAGCCACTCAGCCATCCCTATAGTGCTTTTTGAAGTATTAGTGCTTTCCCCTTATATTTTCACTTTGTCTAGAATGCAGTTAGTTTCCATGAATAAGTCTTCTATTTTGAGACCTTCTAAACTCATTTTTATTTCAGATAGCTTTGCTTTTAAAGGTTCCAACATATTTTCCATAGAGATAGTCAAGTTGTCTGCAGAGACAGTTTCTCCTTCTTTGTTTCAAACTGTATACATTTTACATCTTTTTCTTGTCTTATTGTTCTAGCTAGAATCTCTAGTACAGTGTCAAGTAAAGGTGAGGAAACTGAGTATCCTTCCTGACCTGGGGAAAAAGACCCAGTCTTTCACCTTTAAGTGATGTTGGCTATAGGTTTTTCAAAGATGCCCCTTATCAGGTTGAGAAAATTCCATTCTATTCTTAGTTTGTTTAAAGTTTTTTTTTGTTTTTTTAAATAGCATGAATGGTTGATGAATTTTGTCAAATGTTTCTTTGTAACCATGAAGATAACCATGTAGTTTTACTTTTACTGTGAACTATTTTCAAATTTCAAACTAAACTTGAATTTCAGCATACTATTTGATGATTCTTATGTATTACAAGATTTCACTGAGGATAAAAAAATATTGCCAGATTTGTGTGTGTGTGTTTCTGGGGATTAAAGTCAAGGCCTCACACTTGCTAAACAGACCTACTTGAGTTACACACCCAGACGCCACATTTATTTTGTTCACACATTGTTAAGGATGTTTGCCTTTGTGATCATGAGGGGGTAATGATAAGAACTTTTCTTTTTGTAGTATCTTTGTCTGCTTTTGCTAGTTGGTTAATGATGACTTGATAAAGCCACCTGGGAAATGTTTCTTCATCTATTTTTTGTAAGAGTTTGGGCAGAATTGGGGTTCTTTCTTATTTAAATGTTTCATAACCTCCACCCCTGTAGCTATCTGGGTCTAGACATTTCTCTGTAGGAGGATTTGGAGTAACAAATTTAATAACGGACATAGTGGTATTCAGATTATCAACTTTTCGAATAAGCTTTGGCAGTTTTAGATTTTAAGGAATTCATCCTTACCTTTCATAAAAGTTATTAAACTTATTGGCATTGAAGTTATTTACACTGTTTCCCTCTCATGGCTTTCTTTCCACTATGTGATGTTCTCTCATTACTGATGTTTGTAAATTGTATAATTGTTTTCTTATCTTAAGTCTGGCTAGAGGTCTACCAGTTTTATGAAACTTGAAAGAAGTAGCTTTGGTTTTACTGGTTTGCTCTATTGTTTTTCTCTTTTTCCATTTTATTATTTCTACATGTTTATGTATTATTTCCTTTCTTCTGCTTGCTTTGGATTTAATTTGCTCTTTTTTTTTTTTTTAACTCAAGCTCTCACATTTGCTAGGCAGCTGCTCTACTGCTTCAGTCATTTAGCCAACCCTAATTCTTCTTTTCTTAAGTTTCTTATGGTAGAAGTTTAGACCATTTTGCTTTTCACATATAAAAGCATTTAGTTATTATCTACCATTTTCCAGAAGAATGGTCTTAGGTCCATCCCATAATTTTGAAATGTTGCATTTTCATTTTTGTTTATTTCAAAACATTTCCTTATTTCCCTTGTGATTTGTTTGTGATCCTTGGGTTATTTTGAATTATGCTGTTTAATTTCTAAATACTTAGAAATTTTTCAGATATTCTGTTATTGACTTTTGGGGTTACAACCAGTGTTGTCAAAGAACATAATCCATATGATACAAACTTCTAGATTTGTTAAAATTCATTTTATAGCCCCAAATATAGTTCATTTTGGTGAATGTTCTATGTGTACTTGAATGGACTGTTGTCTACTGCTGATGGGTATGATATTCTAGAGAAGTCAATTAGGTCAAATTAGTTGATAGTGTTGTTCAAGTCTGATATCTATTTTCTTCTGTGCATGCTGCTACTTACTAAAAGGGTAATGCTTGCTTTTAGTATGTTTGCAGGTTTTTCTATTGCTCCTACAAATTTATAGGCTCTTGCTTTATGTATTTTCAGGTTCTGTAATTAAGTACAGATGCATTTAAAGTTATTATATTTTTTCAATAAGTTGGCCTCATTATCTTTAAGAAATATTCCTCTTTATCCCTAATAAAACTTTTTAAAAATTATTTATTTGTTTTTATTTTCGAGACAGAGTCTCACTATGTAGCCCAGGCTGGGCTTGAAATCATGATCCTGCTGCCTCAGATCACCAAGTGCTGGGTTTACAGGTGTGTGCCATCATGCCCAGCTGCCCTAGCAATACTTCTTGTTCTAAAATCTATTTAATTTGATACTAGTGCTAATCTGATACTAAGCATTGTAGCTTTTCTTTTTGATTAGCATTTGTATGTTATATGTATTTTCTCTTTTTAACTTTAACCCTTTCTGTCTTTTATCTTTAAAGTGAGTTTCTTCTTGTAGACAATATATAGTTGAATCCTTTAAAAAATTCAGTCTGGCAATTTAACTTACAAATTTTTTAAACCATTCATGTTTAATGTAATTATCTATACAGTTAAGTTTAAATGTGCCAACTTGCTATTCATTACTGCTTGTCTGAACTACATCTTTTCCTGACTTTGTTTTGGATTGAGTACTTTTTTTCCCTGATTTTATTTTATTTACTATAAGAGCTATAGGCCTATAGCTCTTTAAAAATTTTTAGCAATTGTTCTAGGACATAATATATCTGTGTTTTTAATTTTTCACAGCCTAGTTTCAATACCACTTCACACAGTGTATATACCTTAGTCTATTTTGTGTTGTGATGACAGAGTACCAAAGACTGGGTAATTGAAAAAGAAAAGACATTTATTTCTCACAGTTGTGGAGAACTGGGAAGTCTAATATCAAGTCTGAGATCTGGAGGCTGGGAGCATCTGACAAAGACTTCCTGGCTGTGTCACTGATGGCAGAAGACTAGCGGGTTAGAGAGGAGGAGGGACAGCAAGAAGTGGAACTCACACGTCAGTCCTTGTTGTACTCAGCATTCATTCATTTGTGACAGTGGAGTTCTCAGGACCTAACACCTTCTCTTAGGCTGTACCTCCTATCACTGTGGCATTGGGGAATTATATCTCCAACACAGGCTTTTTGAGAGGACACATTCAAGTCACAGCAGTATGAAAATGGTGTTTTGTTTGTTTTCAGGTTTTTTTTTTTTTTTTTTTTTAGTACTAGGATTTCAACTCAGAGCTTCATGTTTGCTAGGCAGTACTCTACCACTTGAGCCACACCCCAGCCCTTTTTTTTTAGTTATTTCTCAGATAGGATCTTATGTTTTTGCCCAGGTCCACAATCCTCTACTTGCCTTCCACATGTAGCTGAGCTAATAGGCATGCACCACCAGGCCCCACTTACCAATTAAGATGAGGTCTAGCTAACTTTTTGCCTAGGCTGGTCCTGAATATCAGTGGTCATTTTCTCTGACTTCCAAGTAGCTGTGATTACAGGTATGAACCATTGCACCCAGCCCAATATGAAAATGTTGCAATAGCATATTTGCTTTACTCCTTTCCTTTCCTTTGTGCTATTGTTGCCTTCTGTTTCATGTCATGTTTTATATTTACTTCTACATATGGTATAAATCCACAATCACTGTTATCCTTGCAATAGTCAGTTACCCTTTTAAAGACAACAGTATTGAAATATAATTGATGTACAACAAAATATCCACATTTAAAGCACATAATTTGCTAAGTTTTGAGGTAAATATACACCTGTGAAAAAATTACAATTAAGATAATAAACTTACTTGTCATTTCTGAAAGTTTCCTTATGCCCCTTGGTAATTTCTCCTTCCTCCACATCAACCCTTGCTGCTATAATTTTCTTTTATAGCCTGTTACTGTGATGATTTACATCTTTATGGATCTAGTAATTTCCTATGGTTCTTTGTTTGGCTATGGGTAGTTTTCTCACACACATGTGCCTAGCAGTCCAGTATTGCAGGACCCTTCACAGATCACTGAAGTTCTTTGTTGCTTTAGCTCACTCCTCTCCAAGACTCTGCCCTGTGACCTCTAGCCACTTTGGCCTTCTTGGATATCCGGAAACACCTCCTCATTCAAGGTCATTTCCAGGCACTGCTTGGGTTTGTCTCCTTACACTGTAATCTTGAAATAGAAGGTTCTGTATGTCCTAGTGGCAATGTTCACACTCAAGTAAAGTTGGGAGAGGTGTCTGGCAGAGGCTATGAGGATGGGAGGGACACGCAGGCAGCAAAGAGAAGTAGGAGAATGAGTTTCGGGAGAGGTGTTACCAGGTCAAATGATAGTTATTTGGGGGAGATTGTGTCTTGTGTACTCACCTTAGGATTAAAGGAATGGCATTCACATTTATTGTGCATGATCCTGGCTGCACAGGCTGACACACAAGCAATCCTTTAGCCAGCTCAATAATGCTTTTGTCCCTAAAGTCACTCTAGGCAATTTATGAACTAGGTGTCAGCCTTCGCCTAGTGTGAGTGACTGTGAGAAGTCCTGTAAACATCACTATGTTGTCGCTTAGGGGAGAGATGAGAGTTAATGCTTGAGAGGGCCTTGATCCACTTAGGATTAAAGTTCCTTTAAGAACTCCAGCACCCTCTGGAATTGATTAGGATGGCACCCTCCTAATCCTTCGCCACTGCAAATGACTAGCTTGACTCATTTTTTTCTCTTACTTCTCTAGAGAATCCTATTTTTACACTAGAATATTAGCATTTTTTTTTCCTAATAGAGCAGGGCTTGAGGGAATATTCTATTGCAGATAATCCGGTAGGCAAAAACTAGTCTTTGGTGGACTGTGCTGATGGGCTGTTGGAGGTTAGAAGTTGGCCATGCCATGGAGGTCCAACAAGAAGTAACAAGTGAAATATTGGCAACAGGTAGAGACTCAAAGGGCAATCCAAGACTATTGCAGATCAGGCATTCAGCAGCCTGCACTACAGCTTGCTGACAGGAGAAATAAAGATTAATCACTCTTCTGGGTACCAGATTATCTCTCTCAGGTACCCAGCCTATCATTGGCTCCTTAGACTCAGAGTTTTGGAGCACAGGCTCATTGGCAGTTGGTGGAGTCTAAATTATTCATGCATTCTCTGACTTAACAGCTTGTAGAAACCACAATTTCATTTTTTTCCACTTTTTATAGGAGCTTTGTTTGCATTTGACAGGGGATCTCACTGATTAAACTTAAAACTTGGAACAGTAAGGTGAACATAGGGAGAGGACATAGGGAGTCTTCTCCTCTATGCATTATAAAATTTAAAACATTATGTTCAGGGATAAATAATGAGACAAGAAGTGGATATATAAACAGATTGGTTTTTCTGGAATAAGCACTTGCTTTTCTCATGTCAGCATTTGATTGCTTTGGGGGTTGTGCGTAATGCTCTGTGCACATCACCATCGTTGCATTTCCATAATTATGATAATAATAATAATTATCCATTTATGGATCTGTCCCCCACACCAGACTTAACTGTGCAGATAGGAACCGAGTCTTATTAATCTCTGTATCCCTAGCACTTAACAGTGATGAATGACCAAGGTTCATCCTTTCCTTACCAAGCATGTTCTATTCTGGAAGTCCTTCAAATTAGAAATTCTATCATAGCAAGCATCATATCTTCCTTTCCTAGCGTTAAGTAGGAAGTAACTCAGAACAGCTCTAACAGGCATTTAGTAACTGTTGATGATGCTAATGGTGACATCTCATTTCCATGGCAACATGGACTTGTCCTTACGGTGTTTCTTGGACTATGTGAAATTTGGGGGAAAAATATACTTCTTCCTACATTGTGAGAAAATCTTTTGTATTCTAGTGTTTCTAGTCACTAATTTTTTTCTAAATATGTTTATCCCAAGTTGTTGAACCCATTACTTATACACCATTGGACTGTAATGATGTACAATTTAGGAATGTCCTGAGGGTTCAGGAACTGTACTGGAAAAGAAGAAAAACAGAATAAGGGGGATTGTGCCTTGTTAAAAAAATATATATGTCAAATCCATTTTCAGCACACATTTCCTTTTGTCTCTTCATTTTCCCACTCTCATCCTAATCAACTCGCTAAACTCAACTCTCTTTATGTCTTGAAATTATTTCAATTTCTATACAGACCATACTGAAAACTGTGAGGGGGAGCATCTCAGCTGTATTTAGACTCATCGTGTCCATCCTGATGAGTATTCTGCTGGAGTATATCAGTACTGCTGTGCTGGTTGGTAAATAGCAAAATATCAGTGACTGGTCACTACCACTCTGTCCCTCAGCTAATCAGGGCTCTTTCCTGGTGACAATCTCAGCTAACTTTTTTTTTTTTTGCAGTACTGGGGCTTGAACTCAGAGCCTTACACTTGGTAGGCAGGTGCTCTACTAATTAAGCCATTCTACCAGCCCTTTCTGGGAAGGTTTTTTTTCGAGATAAGGTATCTCAAACTATTTGCTTGGATCTGGTTTCAAACCATGATCCTCCTGACTTCTGTCTCCTGAGTAGCAAGGATCACACAAGTGTGAGCCACCAGTGCCTGACTCAGTTAACTTTTTATGCATCCTTCTGGAGACTGTCTAGAAAAATTCAAACAAGTATAGAAACATGTATTTTTCTTTTCACAATTTAGAGCATATTATATATATGCTTTGCACCTTGCTGTTTTTATTGAACATTATGTCCTAAAGATTTTTCTGTATCAATTTATCAAGATCTGCCTCATTTAATGGCTAGAGAATATTCCATTATATGAATGATCCAGGTATCAGTCAGCCTTTGCTGCATAACTAATAATAAACACCAGCAGCATATAGAAACAAGCGTTGATTTCTCTCTCTCATGCACCTGTGGGTGGCTATAGTTCAGTTTTCAGTCTGGAGGTCAGCTAAGGCAGGACTGTTCCTTATGGAGGGCTGTGGAAGTCAGACTCTGTTATTCTCATGTTGATCCCAGATGCACAAACACATTTAATCATTTAAACTCATTGCAAGTCTGTTCACATCACATCTACAAACATCTCACTAGCCAAAGCAATTTACATGGCCAAACCAACAGTCAAGAAGTAAAAAACATTTACCTTACCCTCCCTGAGACATGACATAGTCACGGATGTGGAATATTACTATAGGAAACTGAATTTGATCAGTAATTCAATCTAACATAACTCCTATTTTATTTTGCCTGCTGTCTGTTGACGGACATTTAATTCATTTTAGAAATTTGCATATTTATATACTTTAAGTTAATCCCTGAACTCCCATTCCATTCCACCACAATATCGAGAATTCACTCCATCATTATTACCACATGCTTTTGCCTCACTTGGTGCCCTGGCACCAGAACCATATGCAAGTCAGATATCAGAGAAGGCTTTAAGCTGCTCTGTCACTGTCCTTTTTGTGGATGTGAAGAGTCCAGGGGATGTGATCTTTTTGGGACCTGTGATACTACTATTTCCATGTGCCAGGACTCTTTAGGAAGGCTCAGAGCTTGTTCTTCAAATTCACTTTGCCATAATAGTCACTCTTCCCATAAATACCTTGATATTACTTAAATACAGGTTAGCAAAAGCAGAATTTTCAGGACCTGTGTTTTGCAGAACAGCAGAAATATGCCCCCAGCACTCAGGAGGGTAAGGCAGGAGGATTGTGAGTTTGAGGCTAGCCTAGACTATACAGTGAGAACTTGTCTCAAAAAACAGAGGGAATACAATCATATATATGGTCTTCCGGTTTCATTTTTTGCAACAGAGCATGTTAGGTAGATTTCCTAATATAGAAATATTCAGATAGGATTGTAGAAAAAGAAGGTACAATCTTATGAGTCTGCTCTAGGTATACACATATCTATACACTAGGTAACTTTCAAAGTGTATGAAGAAAATATTGTTACAGAGAACATGTCCATCTGTATATTCCTAAGACCATACAGTCTTATATAATAAGAGAAACAGGAGGACAGAATATAAAGACACTGACTGTATTCTTCCATAGAAACAAACATAACTTTACACTTTTTCAAGTATATAGTTGCCTGCTTAGAATTCAGGAAATCATTCTAGCATGGCAGGCTGGACACAACTTTCTTTTTCTTATAAGAATGAATGTCCATTCGTTGATTTATCCATTGCCATTCTATATTGAGCATTTCACTAAATATTGGGGATAGAAAGGCAACTAAGCACCAAGGAACTCATGTGTCAGAGGAAGGTGGCAAGCAGAGACCAGTTCCATAGGAGAATAAACACAGCAACTTGTGCAAGGATGAAGCTGGCACAAAATAGGGGGCTGCCTAGGTGAATGGGGGCAGATTTCACACAAGGGGAAAAATTGGACTGGGATTTTGAAAGATGAACAGGAACCCATCAGCAAGATAGTGAAGAAAGAGTGACCCAGGCATTGATGAAAGAAGCTTGATAAGTGGAGAGGCATGAGGCAGCATGGTTGGCCAGAGATGAAGATATGAGGAAGGTGACTGGTGGCAAAATAAGTTTGAAAATTTCAGCATGGATTCCATCTTAGAGCTTAGAGCAGGGGAATAATGTAAAAGATTGTATTTTAGACCATTTCAAAACTGTGGAGGGTGGGTTGTGTGAGCAGGAGGCTGAGGATTGGCAGGGGCTTAGAAGAAGAAGCAAGAGTCTATGGTAACATCCTAATGGGATTTAAGAGTTTTAAGGGGAGTTGAGCATGGTGGTGCATATCTATAGTCCCAGTTAATTAAGAGGCTGAGGCAGGAGGCGTGCTTGAGATCAGGAATTTGAGGCCAGTCTGGGTTACATAGCCAGACCATGTCTCAAAAACAAAACAAAACAAAATGAAAAAGTAGGTTTAAGGGGAAAATGGATCGTCTAATGATTGACCTTGCTACTTCTTGGCAAACGCCATCATACTGCTCTCCCACTTAAAACCCTTTAATAGTTCCCATGGCCAGCTCATCGGCTGGGTATAACAGTTCCTGTGTTTAAGGACCTACAGCTACTCTCTCCTCTCTCCCGGTTTACATCTTATTCTCAACCTCTCTGCATGTATCTGAACTTTGCTGGTTAACCTGGAGTAAGTTATGCCTCTTCAACTGATTAGTTTACTTTTTCTACTTTGGTTACCTTCTCTGGAAGATCACTAGAGATTCCCTACCACCCTGCTTTAGATGCTGACCCAGTGGATCATTCTTATCTATTTCTAAATCAAGACCTAGAATAACTTATGGTAAATTGAGTAGGCTTCCAATTAACTAATGCTCCTGAGCAGATGAATGAAGGGCCAATAATACCTGGAATTCTTTATGTCCAAGTTCTGTCTCTTCTGGACTTGTCTTAATACATTAGAGAAAATAATGTGAAGACTTTGATCTCAGGAAGAGTCAGGACATGGAGCATTGCTAATAGGTCCAAAACTAAGAGGAAGCATCTGCCTCAGGTCCTGGCAGGTTTCCTTGCCTCCCTCTAATCTGTTCTTTTATCCAACAGATGTCTGAGTACTGCAATCTCAAGATGATTAATAACTCAAGGATTGGGGACAGAGTATTTTTATACTTTGTACTAGTACTTTGTACTCAAATCTTTCCATTCCCAGCTGTGACATCAATTTTGTTTTCTTCTATTGAGGTGTATGCCTAAACAGATTTAATTATGAATAACTATTAGAGTTTATAGTTACTAGTTATGTAAGAAATGGCAGATGGAATACTATCTCAGAAGCCAGCAGAGAAGAAGAGGAACAAAGAGTTAGAGCAGGTAGTAGAGGATGCTTAGGAGAGGAAAGCAGTTGGTGTAGAGGAATCTGGAAAGAAGAAGGAAGTATTCCAATGTGTTGAGGTTGCTTTTGGTTAATCTCTTTATTGGTTTGGGGAGTGGTTCTAAACATCTAAATATGGCCTAAAAATGGAAAAGAGAGAGAGAGAGATTATTTATTCTAGGTTGTAGCACAGTAGATAATACACAGCTTCTATAGGAAAAAATCTACATTTATTAGACCCAAACTGTGTTCATGTAAGCATTTAAAAATTAATCACCATCTCCTGATGGTCTAGTAGTAGAGTAGGAAATATCAGCCCTAGAGAAATGGATATTCTAAGGACTTCCTCCAAGTAGCTAATAATAGAAATGACTATGGTTTATTGTTTTTATGAACTAAGTAGTTGATTAATCATTCTATAGTAATTATTAGAAATTTTTGATTAAGTGTTCACATTTTTTTTCTTTTACAAATCAGTGGCTTAAAGCTTAATTAAGGTAAATGACTTGTTCAAAGTCACACAGGCAAAACATAGTGGGAGTTAAGACAGGGCATTGAATTCACAATGTTCGAACTCAGTGTCCATATGCTTGGTTTATTTATTTATTTTTTTGGTAGCGGTACTGAGGGCCTTGCACTTGCTAGGCAAGCACTCTACCACTTGAGCCAAGCCTCTAGCCCTCAAAGCCCATACTCTTTTTTTTCCCTTTTTAAAATTATTCATTTATTCATATGTGCATACATTGTTTTGGTCATTTCTCCCTCCTGCCTCCACCCTCACCCTCTCCCTCCTCCCCCATCCCTTCCAGGCAGAACCTGTTCTGTACTTTTCTCCAGTTCCGTTGAAGAGTAGAAATAAGCAAATCTAGAAGGTAACACACACGCACAGGAAATCAATGTGAGTCAACTCCCTGTATAGCTATCCTTATCTCAACTAGCAAAAACCCTTGGTCCTTCCCTATGCTTATACTCTCTCTTCAACAAAATTAGAGATAAGGGCAAATCTGTCAGGTATCAAGGGGGTGGGGGGAGAAGGAGGGGGCGGAGTGGGTGGTAAGGGAGGGGGTGGGGGCAGGGGGGAGAAATGACCCAAGCATTGTATGCACATATGAATAATAAAACAATAAAAAAAAGTATCTGAGAAGATGTTCATAAGTCATATGCAAATTTTGTGCCATTTTATATAAGTAACTTGAGCATCTGAGGATTGGGGTTAAAAAAAAAAAGAAAGACATAACATTTTTGCTAGTGAGAAAAGGACAGCTATACAGAAAGATTCCTAGCATTGCTTTCATGTACAAATGTGTTACAATCCAGGTTGATTCATCTCTAACTGATCTTTACACTGGTTTGTGACAAAGCCCATACTCTTAACCTTTTTCTAGATACTCTTAAAACGAGCAATGTAAAGTGTTCTCTGGGATTCTAATCTAGGATTAGCCATTGTGAATACATTATCTGATTTTTAGCTGTTAATTCTGGACTACAAATCTGAGAAAATTTGAGTGAATTCTTTCCATCAGTCACTAGGTGGAGCCAGCACACCAAAAAGTCATCAAAGTTTTTTGGAGAACAGGACAAGATTTATTCTAGGAAGTCAGGGAAAGTCAGGAAAGGCTGGTTTTGATTAGAAAAGTGCTAAAAAGCTCACTCCCTCTGACAGCTGGCTTTATTTCTTTTCTGGATAATGTAGCTGAAGAAGAAGATGAGAGGTCTCTGGAGGTGTAGAGACTTGCTAGAGCCAAGAGTTATGTGGGATGAAGGCATAGTCAACGAATCCTGTTCTTTCCCAGGAGTGGTTCTAATAATCTGATGTGTGGCTGTACCGTGGGTTGTCGAAGGAGAGCACACTACCACCCTGCCCTGTGTGGTCCGCCTTTCCTCAAAGACTCAGCCTTTCACATTATCTATTTTACACTAGGCATCCTAGTTGGCTCATATGTCATGTTTCAAATGGAGTAACTAAAATGATCATGATGATGACCATTAAGTGTTATTATGCTAGTATACATGTGCACAACACTTTACAGCTCGTAGAGTCCTTTCACTTTGCATTCATTTTTGAGGTAGTTGGACTCTCTACCTGGCTGGGGTTAGACCTTCCTGAAGCAGAGGACATGTGAGAAGGGTGGCATGGGGTGGGTTGATTTTTTTCTTCCATGTCTAAGAAAGACTTCTGTAGAAGTCAGGGTTCTCCAGAAAAGTAGAACCAATAGGATCAAAAGGATCTCTATCTATTAATCTATCAATCATCTGTCATCTATCCATCATCTACCACCTATCCATCCATCCATCTATCCTCTATCTATCTATCTATCTGTCTATCTATCTATCTATCTATCTATCTATCTATCTATCTATCATCTATTCTCTAATTGGCTTATGTGATTGTGGAGGCTGGCAAGTCCAGAGCCTACAGGTTGCAGCAAGATGGAGACTCAGGGCAGAGTGGATGTTGCAGGTTGAGTCTGAAGGCAGCTTGCTGGCAGAATTCCTTCTTTTTGAGGGATCCCAGTCTTTCTCTTAAGGCCTTCCACTAATTAGATGAGTGCTCCCCACATTATGGAGGGTAATCTGCCTCACTCAAAGCCTATTGATTTAAGCACTAATCTTATTTTAAAAATAGCTTCACAGAAACAGACAGACATATTTGACAAAACATCTGGGCATTGTGTCTTAGCTAAATTGACACATAAAATTAACTATTACTAGCCTGTAACAAATTCTCTACTAGGCTTGGTGGTAAATGGTGTTCCTTCTGCTGTTTTTACTAGAATGCAAAGCTGTTCATCTCAGCAATCTACTTTCTATTTTTCTTGCCACTGAAATTGATGAGTTGACAATGCTATTTTGAATAATTATATAAAACATTTTATTTTGGTATCTTAAAATCAAGAGTTCCATTAAGCATGTCTTCTAACCATATCAAAATTTCATGTCACGATTATAAAGTAGTTTGAGTTTCTTTTCCGAAGAGGTACCTAGAAAAGGTACATTTCAAGTAAAGTATGAAGCATCAAATATTATTATTAATATTTTTGTCAGTAATGGAGTTTGAACTCAGGGCCTTGCACTTGCTAGACAGGCCACACTCCTCAATCCTTTTTGCTTTATTTTCAGATAGGGTCTTGAGCTTTTTGCTTGGGCTGGCCTCAGACCAGGATCCTCTTGATCCCCAACTCCTGAGTCAAATGTTACTTTTAAAATGGTCCCTAGAAATGGTGTGTATAGAGATCTTCATTCTACAGAGAAATGGAGATACAGAAGAATGAACTGACTTGCTCAAGGTCACACAGATAACTGTGGAGAGAGGAGTACATAAGCACAGCTGAATCAAATAAACTGCAGGCTTGAGTTGGCACAGCCCCAGCCACAGAAGGGAGCAAGCACAGTGATGACCAGTAAACTGCAGGCTTGGATTAGCACAGTCCCAGTGCAGAAGTGGGCAACATGCAGTACAGCTGTTTTTTCTAAGATGTTTACATTCAGAGAGAAGCTGTCACGGGTTCCTCCTGCTCCCAAGGATTACACTGTCATTCCCTCTCCCCTGAGAACTGCTGCTCCACCTCGTGTTGCCACTGTACATAATAAACTCACTGGAGGTGGAGGGGGCTGGTGTGTCTCCATCTGAGCGCCCAACCTACCTGGCCCCAGCTTTGTGCATGTTTGGCTTTCTGTCTGCTGTCTTTTTTTGCATCTCCCATCGCCCCCAGTTAGGTTTCTAGGACAAGCTTGTGCGGGACACAACAGATAACCAGGACCAGAGTCTTGGCCTGCTGTTTTTGTAATGCTCCCTGTATTGTACCACACTGCCACCATAGGAGTGTGGTGCTGATCACTTGAACTACACATGCCCAGCCAGATGTGCTGTGTATCAGGTGTCAGATAGGCATGAATGAAAATGGAATATGTCAGTCTCCTGTCAGGCAATGGTAAAAAAAAAAAAGAGGAAAATGTGAGAATATTGAAGCCTAGTCCTTCCCAAGTGAGCAAGCCTCTGCTGGACAGTGTGTCAAGGTGTGGGAGGACAGTAATCAAGGCTTAGGCTCTCATGAGCCTTGGGTTTAGTAATGTTGCTATGCTGCTGGAGTAGAGTCCTCTCAGGTCCTAGAAAGTGGCTTTGTGGTATCTGCAAATTGAGATTTCTCAGGTATATATACTACAAAGACACACACACACACACACACGCACACACACACACACACACACGCACACGCACACACACACACACACACACGCACACGTGCCTGTAATCCCAGCACTTGGGAGGCAGAGGCAGGAGAATTGTGTGTTTGAGGCCACCCTGAGCTATATAGCAAGATACCTTCTCAAATAATATGTATACAGTAAACCCACCTTATCTGCAGATTTACTCCATTGGTTTTGACCAAGTGCAGTTAAAAAATACATAAATAGATAAAAAGAAATTTCAAAACAAAAGTTTTAAATTCCTATCTGCAGCTCAGTGGATGTGAAGAAGCTGTCAGGCAGTCCTATGTGATCTTCGGTTGTGTTCAAATCACTGTGTGAACTACTCAGTGTTCCCCCGACCTTCATTTTGTGAAAATCTGCCCTCCAAACTGGAGTAAAAGTGAATGGGCTTAATTGAAGTGATAAGGTGACAATTTTGTTGGAAGGTGTTTTTAGTGGAAGTCAGGTGACTCATTATGGGAAAAATCAATCAAGCATGTGCAGTGCACAGCGCTGAACTCTGTTTGTCCTGAGCACGTGCAGTTTTTCCTCAATGGTGGGCTCCTTGGAATGGTGGGCAGATATCCACAGATACCAAGGGTTTATTTAGAATAATAAAGACAGTTTCAATAATTAACTCTACAAATATGTGAAGGAAACTGATCACTTGCTGGGGCCATGGAATTCTGGTTCGCCATGCATGCCACCACAAATTCTACTTAGCCTGTCATATCAATTAGGGGAAATAATAAAGATGACTCTGGAAGTAATACTTGGGCTCTTTGAGAAAATGTGCCATCATTCAAATCTCTTATAATTTATCCCCAAGGGAACTTATTTAAAACACGCTCTAAGTGAGAAGGCAACTCCACATGTCCATGTGGAAGTGTTAGGTCATGTTTTAAGAAGCTATGACTGAGGCTAACTTTGGAAAATGCAATCTGCTATGGGCATGGAGGAGTGAAAAGTCGTGGTTTATTCAAGGAGTACTTTATAACACAGGTATGTCTTCTTCTTTCTTCCCCAAATGTTTATTGAGGGTAAGAATTACCATAGTAGGCTAGGCAAGTTCCTCCATATCTTTGAGCTTCAATGTTTTATTTTTTTTTTTCCGTTTTTTTTAATTCATATGTACATACAATGTTTGGGTCATTTCTCCCCCTTTCCCCCACCCCTCCCTTAACCTCCCTAACCCTTATCTTTCCCCCCCCACCCCCTCCCTACCCGGTAGAAACTATTTTGCCCTTATCTCTAATTTTGTTGAAGAGAGAGTATAAGCAATAATAGGAAGGACCAAGGGTTTTTGCTAGTTGAGCTAAGGATAGCTATACAGGGAGTTGACTCACATTGATTTCCTGTGCATGTGTGTTACCTTCTAAGTTAATTCTTCTTGATCTAACCTTTTCTCTAGTTACTGGTCCCCTTCTCCTATTGGCCTCAGTCGCTTTAAAGTATCTGCATTAGTTCTCTGAGTTGAGGGCAACAAATGCTATCTAGTTTTTTGGGTGTCTTACCTGTCCTCATACCTCTCTTGTGTGCTCTTGCTTTATCATGTGATCAAAGTTCAATCCCCTTGTTGTGTTTGCCCTTGATCTAATGCCAGCATATGAGGGAGAACAAATGATGTTTGGTCTTTTGGGCCAAGCTAACCTCACTCAGAATGATGTTCTCCAGTTCCATCCTCAATGTTTTATTTTTAAAACAAGTATAAGCATACTTTTCTTACCATCAGGATGCAGGTCAAGTATAACTTGTAGAAATTATGCAAAATTAGTAAGGCACCATCCATGCTCATTCATTCAACCATCCATCCTCTACCTACCTAACCCTGTCAATCCACCATCATCTATCAGACCTTCTATTTATCAGACATTTACAATATGGCAAGATTTGTAATGGGTAGCAGACCTGACATGAGCAGATACTGGTTCTCTGCTGATTCTCCTAAATACCATTTTCTGAATTAATGTCAATAAATTAAAATCTCTCAGCATTGTTTAATTGCTATACAAAGTAGTTGGTCAATAAAGATAACTGTGGTATTTTAATGTTCAGATTTTGTTTGTTTCATCTTCTTTACCCAATTAAAAAATCTTTCTGACATACATTCACAGAACAACTCTACTTTGGACAAAGGCAACACAAATAAGCAAAAATAACCTGCTTTATTAGATTTACACCGAGAGCAGCTTATTTGCTCTCTCTTGGCTAGCACTGTGGTTTGTTATCATAGCATTTCTCAGTGTTATACATCTATTGGTGAGCTCTTTTCCAACATATTCATGGGGTTCATATTACAGTACAGCATTTCTCAATTTACAAGCAAATTGAGAATTAATTATTTACATTTTATTTAAAAACATTATTGTAGAGCTGAATGAAATATGAATTCTAGTAGTCAAGACAGGAAATCCTACAACATTCTGTTGTCATTTTCATTTCCAATTATTATCTACACCCAACACCAAACAGATTCCTTTCCTATGCATTATGGAAATCCCATGAGGTTTTATTGTAGGTTAATCTGTTTTAGATGGCCACACAATAGAATTTTTAGGAAGGTCTGATGTATACCATTAAGAACATGACTTTACAGACTGGAGACGTGGTTTAAGTGGTAGAGTACTGCTTAGTGTGAAGCAAGTGTGAAGCCCTGAGTTCAAACCCCAGGACCACCAAAAAGACCATGGCTTTAGAGTAAGACAGACTATATTTGTCAATATAAGAAGTAACCGTGTGACCTTGGACTAGTTACTTAGTCATTAAGTCTCAGTTTCGCTATCTGTAAGATGTATACAATGATACCAATTTACAGAGTTATTAGAAAATAGAAGAAATAATACCCATGATGCCTTGGTAAAATTTCTTGCATAAGGAGTCCCTCCATAAATGTGGGGTTTTAGTATCTGTATTGTTTTGACAAAGCTGAGGTGAAGAGGTACGTTTTCTGTTGGAACTTTAACAACTATTTGTGATAATTTGTTTATGTTTCACATAAAATTATTCTCTTGACTTTAAAAAAGACAGATTTTTCCTTTACCACACCAAAGTTAAGAGGTTGGCTAGTGTGACTTTTGTACTTTAAAAGGTTCCCAAGAATTCAGAATCTTTATAATTTTCCCATCTGTCAACTTGAGGCTGTGGCATGATCCATAGTGTCATCTATAGCCCTGATCACCCAGTTTACATCTTAAGAAGTAGAGTGGAGGAATGCTTGGAGAAGGAAGTGGATGGAGGAAGAGGAAGGTGTCGGACAGTGGCCTAAGGGAGGTCTTCGAAAGTTGCTTCATATTTCCCCATGCATTTCATTGTCTAGAATTTAGGCACATGCGCAAATCTAGCTGCAACAGAGAACAGAAAATGAAGCCTTCATTCTAAGTGGACATTTTCTCAGCAGAGAATTGCAAATCTTATTACTAGGAAAGAATTGGGAGAATGGATGCTGAGGGACTCTGGTACACATCTCCTCCAATGTTCAACTCGTTTATTAAACTAACCCACCTCATTATGGCATAAATATGAGTTATTATTTGTCCAGGAACGTCTACCAAATTTTCTCTGCCAAACCATTCCCTCTTGAGAATCAGTTCCCTTAAGGATATTTCAGTCTCATTCCTTCTTCTTTGGGGGTCTTCACAGCAGTCTTTTTCCAGTTTTTGAGCTCTAGTCCTCTTAATTTTATAGACATCTTAGCTAATTTAAAGTATCTTAGTTTATTCCTGTTGCTGCAACAAAATTCCTGGGACTGGATAATTTATAAAGAACTGAATTGTGGAGGCTGAGAAGTCCCTGCAGATTCTGTGTCTGGTGAGGGTTCTCTCTCTGTTTCCAAGATGGCACCTTGTTGCTGCATCCTGTGGAGAGGAATGAAAACTGTGTCCTCATGTGGTGGAAGAGACAAGGTGCACACTTACTCCTTGAAGCCCTTTTAAGTAGACATTGATCTCATTCATGAGGGTGTAGCCCTAACTGTCTTCCAAAGGCTCTACTTTCTAATATTGTCACTTTGCTATTAAGTTCCAATATATGAATTTTGAGTGGACACATACATTGAAACTGTAGTAAACATCTATCTGGTACTTAATTCAATGCCACCATCTTCCTTCTCCAAGTTTATGTTAGATTAGTGGTTCCATGGACCTAGAGGGAAGGAACAAGTGTCATCTCTGCTCTTTCCCCTCCTCCTCCTTCCTTCTGTGGTTTTTGTCCCTGAGGCCAAATCAGGGACAGGACTGAAGGAAACAGTTGGTGGCATCTCCCTACATTTCTTTTGGTCTTTCTAAGTGCTTGGAGGGCAAGAGGGTGCAAAGGTCGTACTTTAGGCTCTCTTTTAGGGGCTCTGTCTCAAGTGCCCTGAAGGCATTGGTTGTCCTTCAGAAGCTTTGGGGCCATCTTCCCTACTTGGGGCCTGTAGCCAATTGTGACATCCATTTTTGCCTTTTCCGTTTTTTGTGGTGCTAAGGATTGAGATCAGGGCTTCTTGCATGCTAGGCAAGTGCTCTGCCACTGAGCTATACCCTTTGCCCTGTGGAGCTATTTTCGGGATGCCTCAGGAAATGGACCCAAGCAGGCCACTGTGCCCCAATGTGGCTATGCCCTGTACCCTGCTCCTCTGTGCTCTTTCTGCTCAGCCTGGTGGTCGACTTCTTAAACACCCCACAGGGACAAGCTCTGTCCTCCTTTTATTTTGCAGTACTGGGGTAAGCTCAGGGTCTCATGTTTGCTAGGCAGGCACTCTGCCACTTGAACCATTCCACCAGCCCCCAAAATTTTTTAATCACTGAAACATAAGCTCTTTGCCCATTAAACAATAACTCCCCATTTTCCTTTTCCCTGGCTTCTAGTACATCTACTTTGTGTCTTTATGACTTTGGCTACTCTATATATTTTCACTTAGCATAATGTTTTCGAGGCCCATCCATGTTGTGGCATGTATCAGAAGTTATTTCCTTTTCATGGCTGAATGATATTCCATCATATAATCACTTTTTTTGATTATAGCTATCCTGGTACTGCAGAGTTGTATCTTACTGTGTTTTTGATTTGTACTTCTATGATTGCTAATGGTCCTGAGCGCCTTTTCATGTTCATATTGACCATTCATAGCTTCTTTGGAGAAAAGTCTATAAAAATCCATTACCCACATTTTTTTTTTTTGGAGCAGTATTGGCTTTGAACTCAAGACTTTGAGGTTGCTAGGCAAGTGCTCGACCACTTGAATCATGCCCCCAGTCCTTATCCATAATTTTTTTTTGACAGTATTGGGGTTTGAACTCAGGGCCTACACTTTGAGCCACTCCAGAGGCCTTTTTTTGTGAAGGTTTTTTGTTTTCTTTTTCTTTCAAGATAGGGTCTCAAGAACTATTTGCCCAGGATGACTTTGAACCTTGATCCTCCTGATCTCAGCTTCCTAAGTAGCTAGGATTATAGGTGTGAGCCCAGCCACATCCACATTGTAATCCCATTTTTATTTCTCCCACCTCCTTCCTTTTTCTCAAGTCCACAGAGAAAGAAGAAAGAGGTGAGGCTTTTCCTCACGCTGCTGCTACCCTACCCAGGGAACACCCTCTCCTGCCTCTGGTCTTTCTTTTTTGACTGCTTGTGGGTGAATCAGTTCAAGTCCTCTTGTCCCTGAGGGTGGGGAGCTCAGAACATGAAATAGATTTTAAAAACCATATTTCCAGTCATCTCCCCTGGAGGCTCAAAAAAATCTTAATCTCATCAAACACAAACCTGTTTCACTTATGCATAGACCAACTCACTCTTAAAACAGAAAGGAAGTTTAGATTGCATCAAGTCCAATTCCATTCTACAGATGAGCCCTCCCAATCTGCAAGGTAGAACAGCTTTGTCCATTTGTTTGCTAATTAAACTAATTGACTTTTCAAAAATTTCTGTTTTGTGTATTAATATAACTGGCTGCAAATGTATGCCTTTTGATTTTATTTTTTAGTCTGGAACAGGTATACATTAGAGATAAGACTTATTTCTGTTTTTCCTTCTCTACATGATAGTAAATTTCAGGTGAAAATGTTCTGTCATCTACTTTAATATACAGGTGGATTCTAGGCTTTTTGGGATCAGGCAATTATATAAAATGAATGTATATGATCACTATTTTTGTCTCGTTCTCTCCACTAGACAAAATGGTATCATGTTCTTTATTTAAAAAAAATTTTTTTTTTTTTTTGCAGCACTGGTGTTTGAACTCAGGGCCTCAAGCTTTCTAGGCAGGTGCTCTACAACTTGAACCACTCCACCAGCCCTTCTTTCTTGTGATGGTTTTTTTTTTGAGATAGGGTCTCTCCAACTATTTGCTGTGGGCTGACTTTGAACTTTAATCCTCCTGATCTCTGTCTCCTCAGCAGATAGGGTTATAGGCATGAACCACTGGTGCCTGGTGTGGTATGGTATTCTTACTGCATCTTGACCACTGGGAAACTGGTATTGCTACTTTATCGAATAGTCAAGGACATGTCCAAGGTCACCAGTAGACTGGTGACAGATTTCCACTCAGAAAACAATTGTCTGTGTGCAGGTAATCTGGCTGAGATATTTGTCACCCAACTAATGACAAGCAGGATGCAGAGCAAAGAACATCAGAATATGGAACCAGAGAACCCAGATCTGATTCCCAACTCTGTCCCTGACACTGTTCCCTTAGTCATGTCACTTTACTGTTCTGAGTCTCAGTTTCCCCTCCTATAAAATGGACACACAAATAACATTGATCTATCTTGTGGTTGTGGGACTAAAGATAGAAAATGGAATATAAGTCCTCTGTGAGTAGAGAAAGTTACACAAATGTTAGGGGTTGCTATTATGTGGTTGCCCACATAATGGTAGGGGGTTGCTGTGTATTATAAATAAGACCTTAAGGTTTAATGACATGAAAACTTCTACAGAGATTCAGAGAGCTCCTGCAGAGTAGAAGACCATGTGCTCTTCGTTCTTGGGTCTTATCCTAGCTCAGAACCACTATTATCTAGAATTTAACAGCTAAAACAAGCTAAGTCTTCTTGAAATATTCCCCACTTTATAAATACAGCTTTTATAGTTCTTTTGCTATGGAAGGATGCAATATTTGCTCAATTCAGCTAGCTTTTGAAGGGTCAGTCATGAAAACCTGAAAATCTTTCCAGCACATAGATCCAGTCGGGCACTCCTATTAGTAAAACCTTTCTCCTCCCGTGGCTCCTAGGATAAAGTCCAAATGCCATAGCTGCAAATCTTTTTCTTATCCAAGTGGACTATAAATATGCAAATGAACTTATTAATCCAGACTCTGTCATTGTCCCAGGCTCTCCTGGGCCTCCAGCCTTCCTGTCCTTTCATCCTATGCCCCAGTGCCACAGCACCTCTCGCCTGCTGCTCACCAGGCCTTCTGTTCACATAGCTGCCTCAGCCACAAGACAGGGCCTTCCTCCCCCTCCCCACCTACTGTCCTCTTCCCTTTGTCCTGTAAGACCCTGCCTGCCCCCAAGCTGCCATCTCTGTGAGACCAGCTCTAACCTCTTCCTTGCCAGGAAAATTAAATGTTCTTGCTGTGTGTGTGTGTGTGTGTGTGTGTGTGTGTGTAAAATCAAGCATTTTCCACATGAGTCTGTTCTGTTTGAGTTTGTTCTGTTTCATGTGAGATATTTGGCTTGCCATTAGTCTGAAAGCATTTTGAAGGCTGACTGAATCATGTTCTCTGCTTCTCTACAACCCAGCTATAGACGTGGACCCAGCAGGTGCTCAGTATGCATTGTCACATGAGTGTTTGTTGAAGACCACGGGACAAGACATCTTGACAAGGGAAAAGGAATTTGTTTGTACCATCTGGTTTCACTCGAGTTTTAAATTTGCTGACAATCCCTATAACCTGAAACCATGCTCATTATTGCTCTGGGTCTTCTTTCCCTCTTTCTGAGATTAAAAATATTTCACCAGTCTCTAGTCATTTTTTAGTCATGATTTAGACAATGCAACAGGCCTTTCTTTAAGGTTTCACCATCTAGGCCTCTCTTTTAGATGGCCAGCTCACAAACTGGAGAGCCAGAGCCAGAGACACTGGGCTTCTCTGTCCTGGTAAAACCTGCACACTGTGTGACTCTCAGACTCACTCCTAGTTTCTGGAATATCTGGGTGTTGGAGTAGATAGTCTAGGCACCCTTTTCATTTCTAATCAAGTCTCTTCATCCCAGTAAAGCCGAATGAGGCAAAGGCAAAGAAAAATCTGTTTTAGAAAGTCACACAGTAGAAACACTGGAAGAAGATGGGCCAGAGGGCTGGCAGAACAGGCAGCAGCATAAAAGCCCTGGAGCTCACTGTAACACAAGTGTCACATTGTTGTTTAATCATTTCGAAAACACAGGGTAAATCCTCCTGGCTTAGAACACACCTTCTTCAGAACCAGAACCATTCCTGTTCCTGCCCCTCCCCCATGAGCGCTATACCCCTGGAGCTCTTTAGGCCTGGTCACATTGTCCTTGGAATAGGGCCCCTCTGAATTCTCATGCACTCCTTCTGTACCTCCCCAGAATCCAACATGTTACTGCCAGTGGAAAAGGGCGGAAGGACCAGAAGAGTTCAGGCTTGACATGAATGAGAACAGAAGAGCTGGCAGGGACAAACAGAAAAGGCAGATGCATTTAGGAGTTTTATTGCAGACTTTTTTTTAAAGGAAGAACTGTGTTGGAAGAAGATATGAAGTATGAAGATTGCTCACAGAGCATAGATGAGAATAAGAATAATTTAAGGCTATTGATTAAATGTTTTACAAAAGGTATTATATTAACTTTGATCTGTCTTTTGTTGCGTGAAGAGACATTTATTGGCTGTATTATCTACAAATACTATTTTTAAACAAATCCTCATATTTGTTGTTTCAAAACGAAAAGTGCTGGGTGAGGTGGGACATATCTGTAATCCTAGGACTCAAGAGGCTGAGGCAGGAGGATCTCTGATTCAAGGCTAGTCTGGCCTACATGGTGACACCCTGTCTCAAAAAAACAAAAGAAAAACTAAACAAAACCAAAAAAACAAACAAGCAAAACAAACCACCAAAAAGAAAAGTTCAACACCCAACCAAATCTATGAAGGCCGCTGACAAGCAAGGGCTAAAAGAAACAATATCCTCTTTCTGATTAAAATGAAGAAAATGTGAGAAAAACTAGTTAAGGGAAAAGAAATGAAAATGAAAGGGAGACACAAAAACTCTACTACCTAAGTGGCTGTGGACCAGAGGCTGAACAGTGACCCCCTAGGGCAGGACTTCCAGCTAGATCCCCCATCTCTTCTGTTTCTTTACATAATGAGAGCAGGGTGAAGCTCAGTAGTCAAAAAAATACTGCTCAAAATTCAACTAAACATAAGTAACAGCAAAGATATATCTAGTCCCTCGGCAAGCTACCCATGTTGCATAGCAACAACTGCCTGGTTTTATTTCTGTCACTGGATTGCCATAAGGAAGCTTTGAAATTAAATTTCTTTCCTTCTTTTTTAAACAAACAAGGTAGCATACCTCACTGTACCCATCCAAGTCACCTGCTACCTTCTAAAATTAGAAAGGCAGCCTCTCAAAGGAAGAGATCATTAAGATAGTAGAAAAGGTCCCTAGTAAGCTCCCATTTAATCCTGGCAATAACCACAGGAAGTAGGTTTTACTTCCATTTTTCAGGTAGGGAAATACACTCAGAGGCATTGAATAGCTTGGCCAAGGTTATACAGCTGATGACGGGTGGAGTTAGCATTTGAACCATTCCTGCTGACCCACCTTTTTGGTCTGGTTTCCAATCCAGTGTCTTTCCCAATGTTCCACGCTAAGCAAGCCTGTGGCCCTATGGCTGGCTGGAGCCAGCTCTTGTCCCTTCTGAAGGTGTCTGGCTCAAGCCTGTGATACACTAGTTGTACTTATAGGAGAGTGTCTGGGAGAAATGGGACCCATGTCTGACCTCATGGGTTGGTTGTTACATGGCACAGATTTACCTAGGAAAATGGGAATTTATGATTATTCTAGTTCAAGAAACTCAGAGAAAGGTAAAGAGTAGAACCTATGAAAACACAATAGCTCTTCAGGATACTTGCGTTCTGACCTATTTGAGGGGAATTCCTACCATAGTTCTAGTACTGGTATTTGAAGACATATATCCTGCAGTTATTCAAGAAATAAGTTCCCTATGAATTGAGTCACTTGCTTTAATCCTTACTGTCCTTTCTTCCTAAAAATATTTATTTATTTAAGTTTTGGTGGTACTGGGATTTGAACTCAGGAACTCGTGCTTGGTAAGCAGGTGCTCTACCACTTCAGTTATGCCCCGTTACTAGCTTATCAGTTGCTTCAGTGTCTAAAGAAAGGATGATAGACCCAAACAGAAGGAAACCAAGCAGCAGACATTTCTGGTATCCCTTCTGCTCATGTCTTGGGAGTGGGTCATAGAAAGATTCCATCTCTGATTGCTTACCATCTCTGTGGTTCTTACATGGAGGAGGAATTCGTGTAAACTGGAATTTTACACTGGAATCTGCTGTGTGCTGGCTATTGAGCTGGGTATCAGACATAGAGAGTTATTTTAACCATGATCCAGAAATCCTTCACCCTAACTGTGAAGACAAATGCTATCATATTACATAAAACATTAATAGTGCATGGTAGATGAGTGTGCAGGGGCACCAAGATAGGTATTACCTAGTCCAGTTCATCTTGACTTTTATGAAGAGGACCCACTTGATAATATCAACACAGGCTTTGAGATCTTTGGGGCATCCCAGATAGAAAGGCAGCATGGCAGCATGCTTCACCTTCCTGGGAGGAAGGAGAAGTCGGAGACACAGGTAGGAGTCAATGATGGTGTGGCACGTGTGTATCCTGGAGCAGGTCATAGTATGAAGGTTAGACAGAAGCATTCCTTTTCTGGGTAAACATTGACAGATTTATAAACAGGGAAGTAACTTGCTAAGATTTCTGCTGTAAGAAGTTATATATGGCTGTGATTAGGAAGTAGATGCAGCTGGGCAAGCTTACATTCAGAAAGATTTGGAAATCACTGAGTAAAAGAACTCTGAAGAGACTTCTTTGGCAGAAGTCTCTTAAAAATATTTAAAGTGAAAATTACATATATATATTTTTGTTGTTGTTTTGTTTTGTTTTGATGGCACTAGGATTTGAACTCAGGGTCTCACGCTTGCTAGGTAGGCATTCTACCCCTTGAGCCACTCTGCTAGCCCTAATGTGCAAATGAGTAGAGTGAAATGGCTTTGTTTTGGATATTCTCTCTTTTCTCTTCCAGAGCTACTTCTGGTTCCAGGAAGCTGACTTAGAAACACCCCAAACTGACTCCCTTGCTTGTGTTTTTTTGTGGGATTCAGGTAAGGGGTGGCACCAGCAGGAGAGCAGAGGGTGGGAAGAGAGAGGACAGAAAGTCTATAACCCCTTCCAAACCAGCCTCGGTTTGCCAGTAACCCTACTTGAGATCACTGTCCTTGTTGGGAAGTTCCTTTTCTTCTTTCTTATTAATTTTTTAAATTGGAAGAACTATATGTAGTTATCCATCTAATATGTTTTTGAAATATGTATAAATTGTGTAAATCATGATTGTCCACCTGACGCACTTATTATTTGGGGGAGTGGGATGAGTGGTTTCTTTCCATGGCTACACCACACTGCGGATTCCACAGCCCTTGTCCTCTCCACCCACTGTCCCTTCAGACCTAATGGTGCCCATGAAATCCTGCAATTGCCAGACTAAGGGAGCATCCTTTGTCTGTTCCCTTCGACAGTCCACACCTGTGCAAAGAGTTCTGTCGCCTACATGTTGTCAGTTAGCACTTTGGAGTGTGCATCCAGCTTCCTGCTGGGACTCTGACTAAGACAGTCATGGTACACTTTCTTTGAGAAACACCTGTCAATTTCAGGAGCATGTTTGATTTAAGGCTGATGTAATGATAGTTGAACTGAGACTGACATACTAAATATGAAGGCAACAGATTGGAGAGACATTTGGGAGGCAGAAGGACAGTACAGTGACTGGGGGACAGGGACGAAACAGAAGAGGAAGAGGAAAGTCAAGGGTGGCTCCTGGCTTTGGGTGGAGGTGGTGTCACTCACTCACAGAGTACATTGAGAAGGACACACTTTGGAACATAAGAAATTTTTCTTGAGAAGAGGAGGTTCTTGCTCACCTATGGAGTTAGAGAACACTTAGAAGCTCAAACGTGTTTTCTATTACATTCAGATTCTGCCCTGTTTTCTTTTGCTAGACCTTTCCTTCCAATCCTGTTTGAAAATAAACCCATGCTTGGGTAGAGAACATAGTTTCTGATATCTTTATTATGATTTCCTGACAACACAGATAGCTAGAAACATCGAGATGTTAAGGCTATATTGACTGTCTTTAAATGTCCTCATCTGTCTCACCGTTTCTTTATCTAGCTCAGATGGGGTTCCTATAAGTCAGTGCTATGGTTTGAACTGTGCAGGAGCCCCAAAGTCTCATGTAAATGGTGTTAAGGAGGTAGAAATGTGATCCAGTTATGGTGTTTAGAGGTGGGATCTTTGGGGAGGAATGAGGTTAGGTCATCTAGTGACTAGGAGCCATCATGACTGAATCCTGGTTGCTTTGAAGGAGAAAGAGGGGGACCACATGGATACACATGTGCTCCTTTGCCATGACGTAAGGCGGTTGAGGTTAGGAGAGGGGATTTGACAGAGCTTGTGTCATTCCATCCTCCAACACTGTGAACTAAATAAACTTACTTTTTATTAAAAACAGCTTGCCTCAGGTATCTTAATATAATAACAAAATGATGACTAAGAGTCAGGCATGAAAACATCATCACTTGCCAGTCAGTCAAGCACTAAACTCTCGTAACCCCTTCTGTTCTTTTGCTTTTGGGGTTTGAACTCAGGGCCTCATGCTTGCGGGGCAGGGTCTCTGCCACTTGAGTCACATCCCCAGTTCTTTATGTGCTAGTTGTTTTTCAGGTAGGGTCTCACATTTTTGCGTGGGGCTAACCTCAAACTGCAATCCTCCTACCTAAGCCTCCTGTGTAAATGGGATCATGGATGCACATGACCATGTCTGACTTGTTGGTTGAAATGGGGTCTCCCTAAGTTTTTGTTTTGGCTGGCCTTGAGCCGTGATTATCTGATAGCTACTTTTTTCTTTTAGTCTCCTGTTCAAGTACAAAGAGGCCCAACCCTGCTTAGCTTCTGAGAACAAATGAGATGGGCATATTCAGACTGATATGGCCAGAGACCCGTAACTCCTTTTAGTGTCCCACCTCCTATGTGAGAGGGCAGGCATCCCATGCTGGTCACAAGATGGCAGTCCTGCCCAACCGACTCAGTATCTACCAGTGGGCATTGACATTAGTTCTCTTGGTTCTGACCCCTGGGTCCTCATCTCTGAAGCAACCTTAGCTCAGAAACCTCCAACAATTATAGAAACAGACTTTGAATGTCTTAGCCTGACAACCAAGTCACACCCAAAACAATAAAGGGAAATACTGTGTCTCCAGGGTCTGGTGGAACTTGCTGTGGCAATTAATGGGATGTCGCCAGGAGAGAAAGCAACTGTCAGGGAATGAGTCTGGGTTCCATTGCCTGAGGGTGGGTCATGATTTTACCTGCAATCGGTGGATTGCCTTCATTCTCTGTTTTTAGAATCTGTGATAGATTTGTTTCGTAAATGTTCATTCAGCAGGCAGACATGTACTGATTTTTGTGTAGTTTTAATCACATTTGTTTTTTATCCTTAATTAGATTACTAAATTCAAGCATTTTGTATTTCCTGCAATCTACAGATTATGCTTAAATAGATGTCAAACAAGGAAAAAAAAAACACCATGTGGATAAAATGGATGTGTATTTGGCTAAGTAGAGCTCACCTTGAATCAAAATGCCCCAGCCAGGGCCCCAGCTTCCCCTTTAAGGACAGTTCTGGTTCCTTTAAATCTTCATTCACTAAGTAACTCAAGGTCAGTGAAGCCTGATGGTAGGAGAAAGATTATCATAAACAGTCATGTTGGGTAGGTTAGTGCTAGGGCTCAGCCACTTGCTTGTATGATCTTGAGCAAATTACTTAATCTATTTGGAATTTATTTACCTATGAAATTATTCCATAATGGGGTATCTTCATAGTATAATGAAAAAAGCATCAAACATTAAGTCAAAAGATGTTGGCGCTTGGTGCAGTGGTGCACTCCTGTAATCCCAGCTACTTGGGAGTCACAGGTATGAGGATCATGGTCTGAGGCTGGCCTAGGCAAAAAGTTAGGGAGATCTTACATGAAAAATAACTATAGTAGAAAAGGGCTGAGTGTGAGGCTCAAGTTATAGAGCACCTGCCTACCAAGCACAAATTTAAACGCTAGTACCTCAAGCCTCAGTTCTAAACTCTGTGTATATTAACTTTTTTTTTTTTCTCCAGTACTGGGGATTGAACCCATGGACTTGTGCATGCTAGGTATATATTAACTTTTAAATACCTCAAACAAAAACTACTGATGTGTACATCTGTGAGTACGTATGTACGTGTGTATGGATTAGCTATATTGCTGTATAAATGGACCACCCTGAATTTAGCGGTTTAAGAGAGCAATTGTTTATGATTTCACACAGTTTTTGAGTCTGGGAGCCCCGTGGTTTAGCAGGGAGATTCTGGGTGGGCTCTTACAAGGTGGCAGTGGAGCTGCTAAGCCAGGGCTACCGTTGTCTCAGCTTCCAAGGGAGATGGAAGACCTTGAGTTTGCAAGCTCACTGGTGGTTGTTGGCCGGCCTCGCTTCCCTAGTGGCTGATGGCTGGAGCCTTTAGTCCTTCACCACAGAGCTGCTCACACAGTGGCTGGCTTCCCCTAGGGCAAGAGAGCCAAGAAATACAGAGATAGACACACACATAGATTCACCTCCTGATACAGATGCAGAGGGACCAGGTTACCCAGGATCGAGGCCACAGTTTTTTTATAACCTAACAGTTTTGGAAGTGACCCATTATCATTTCTGCTATGGGCTGTTGGTCATATAGACCAACCCTGGTACAGTATGGAAGCCAATTACACAAAGACACGATGGCCCAAGACGGGATCATTGGGAACATCTTGCAGTCTGATTACCACAGTGTTCAAAGCCAAGTAATAGCATTCTTAAATACTATTTCTACACTTTCTCACCTCATATGACCATCTTCCTCACCAGAGAGTAAGCTCCTTTTTCCCTACCATATCCCATATGCCTGGCACGCCATATATGTGTTGAATATTCATTGACAGGAAATGAATGAACGAGTACTACATTTCATCCATGCTTTGGCCTTACCATTTATTTATTTATTTGATGAAATGGAAGACAACTTAAAGAGGCTCAAGTATGCTTTGCCACACTGCAGTTGTGGGAACCAAGGTGCAGAGAGGTCTCCTTTGCTAGCAGTGTATTTATAGCTAGCATCCAAACTCCTCGATCTCTGTACTTTCTACTTTACTGGGCTTAAATTTTCATCTTTGTAACTTGGAATTATCCTTGACACAGAATCTAGCAGCTCTGTTAATAAGCCATCTACCTCTGGATCCTTGCTTTTTGTGGTATCGCTTTAGTTTCATTTTTCCTGAAATATTCAATAATGGTTTCATTTGCTTTCCTGTCTAGATTATAATTTTCTTGTTCTGTTCACCTTCTGGTTCCCCAGCCCTAACCGTAAGTGGACAGAATGGCCAAGGTTTCACTGATTAAGTTCTAATATTAACATGCACTGGCAGCTTCCATGCTCTGTTTGTTTTTTATTCTTGTGATGCAATTAATAATTCTGTATCTGAAATGGCTTCGAGTTTAAAAGACAAAAGCAAAAATCCTTTTGTAATAGGACATGATTAAATTGCCACATCATTTGGCTGTATTTCTTCACTTTTTTTTTTACCCTTATCTTACTAAAAGAAAATTTTTTTTGTTAGATTTCAGCATTTCTAGAGGGACGAAGTCTCCTCCATACTTACTATAATACCTGAAGTAGTCTCCACCACTCTTGTCTTAGATATGGCACTTTGATATGGCACATAAAGCCCATATCAATGTAGCATGGGCTATACTGAACTATTATTTACGCAGCAATTTTCCCTACTAGACTGAGGCCACGTTGAAGGTAGTTATTGTGTCTTACTCGTTTTTGTATACTCTAGTATCTCCTAGTACAGCTCCTGAAAAGATCTCTTTGGATATTTGTCAAATTGAATCAACCAACTCTTGCTTTCATCTCAAATAGTAGATGAAAGCATTCTCTTCCCAGTAGTGGTAATTCTTATGTAAGATCTTCTTGTATTGCTTGCAATTAGAGATAGAAATTAAAAAAAAAACCCCAAACCCAAAACAGACTATCATATGTTGTCCTCCAAGTTTTCTGTAGCTCTAAGTCTGACCTGAGCAGGGCATTCGAAAGCTGTTCTTCTCTGGACAATGTAATTTGAGGTGTGCCTGGAAAACCTCTCTCCCATAGGCATGGTCCTTTTTCAGATAAAATTCAAACCCTTGCTTATTTGGGGCTTGAACCTTTTGAGTTTACCAGAAACTTCTTTTGAAGATTTCCAGATGTCTCAAGGAAAGGCTGTAACTTGCCTCTGATCTGCTGATACCTTAACAGGATTAACATTTCAGCAGAAAGTGATGAGGTACAAGTAAATTGCTGTTAGAATGAGGCTGTGTGGTTGGAGTAGAGGTGGAGTGATGACTCAGGAGGTGAGAGGAGCAGACACACTGGTTTCTCATTAACCCAGGATTGTGAGCTACAGCTGGTGCAAAGCCGAGAGCAGAGCACTTGCTTTGACCCTTTGGTCTTCTCTTTTTTTTGCATACAATTCTCAGTCTCACCCAAAGTTGGAAAATTAGGCACAAGGCTGTCACAGGTTACTCTGCTTTGGTGACCAGAGCAAACTGGAGGGTCACTAAAGCACACAGCTCCAGCAGTGCTAGAAAGGGGTGCAGTGACACCTTTGCTCAGCAGAAGGCGCTGTGCAGGCAACTCCCTCACTGCAGAGGGCAGCCATTTCTCCACCAGTCTAAAGTTAGCTGCTGGTGTTTAAATTTTGCTTTGTTTTTCGGGTTTGCCATATAGTGCAACCCATATACTGGATGACAAATGTTTACTTTTTTAAATTGAAGGTTAAAATTTCTTTGGAGAATTTAATTTTTCTCCCCTCAAATGCAGTTGAAGACTCAGATAATGTCAGGAAACAGGACTGGATGATGACTGTTTTCTTTTGCTCACAAAAGGTGAGCCTTTTATTCTGAAGGAAGAGTTTTTTGCCGCAAAAGGCTATCTGCAGAGCAAAGGTGGTTGTGCGTCTTTGAGGATTTAAGTGTTCTCTGACAGAGCACACAAACAATTGTTTATGTGTCTGGCCATCAGGATGAGCCTCACTTAAGAGAGAGTCTGGGCCAGAGGTCCTGGGCTAGTTGTGGGACTCCACAGGGGCTGCATCTGTAGTTCCAGGCACATCTTAGGCCTTCCCCAGATGACAAATGTGTCTGTGCAATGACTGGTTCATGACGGACCTATGATAACAACATTCCCTGGGCAAACCCAGGAGCCAGTAGCATACACTTCAGACAGTCTTTCACTTGTACCTTGGAGTTTCTGCCTTGTCATTCCTGGGAATTGCCCTGGGGTGGACACTGGATCCTCACCCACTTGGCTTCTCAGGAACTGCTCTCCAGTTCCCTTTAGACTTTAGGAGCAGGAACCAAGAGTGCTGATTGATGCTTCTTAGCATTCAGTGTTATTACATTTATAATGTTATTCAATTTAAAAATAAATGTATTTTCTACTTTGCAGCCTTCTGTTTGCTTTCATTCAGCTGTTTAATAATGTCAAATGCTTAGAACTCAGATTAGAAATCCTTACAATGGTCTCTGATTAAATCCCAATAAAAGCACAGTCAGGAAAATTCATAACAGAAGGCATGCTAACTAACTCTTGGAAACTAAAATTATATTTTATAAATCTAAAACTAATTTGAGGATTATGTCTTAAACTAAAAAGCTTTATGGGTACTTTGGCAAAATATTAATAATAATAAATGAAATAAAGCTCCAAAACTTGGGTGGTATTGTTCATTCACTATTTATTACTTTTAGTTTGTTTAAAACATGATTTGAGACAATGTGCCCTAATTCTTCCTTAAACTATATTTTTATTAGTGCACATTAAGAGTACAAGGGGGTTTCATTGTTATAATTCCATAAGGTGTACAGTGTACCTTGATCATGTTTAATGCCCTCTGTCATATTCCTTTAGCCTCCCTTTTTCAAGCAGTGTTTGGTAGGTTTCATTATGCTATCTTCATTCATATGTATATTACTTTGATCCTCTTCACCTTCCAATACTACTGATCCCCCCTGCTGTACCATAATTCTTTATGATCACTGAAATAAAAATGCAAGGATAGGACCAAGCAATGAAGGGCATTGACTAATTATTCTAGAAAACTCAGGTTGAAGAAAATATCTATTTTTTTTTTTTCCAGGGCTGGGGATTAAACCCAGGGTCTTGTGCATGCTAGGCAAACATTCTACCTCTGAGCTACATCCTAGCTCTTGTTTTGTTTTGTTTTTTTGACAGAGTCTTACTGAACTCACTGTGTAGCTGGTCTTAAATTTGCAGTCCTCCTGCCTCTGCCTCTCAAGTGCTGAGATTACAGATGTGCCTTACCATGCCTGGCATGAATGCCTACTATTACCTACAAGACTCAGTTCTGGGTTTTCCCATAGCTACAGCAAAAAGGGAACCATGTTGAGTTACATAGCTTTCATATCTGGAGCTGAACTCTTAACAAAATTGTGTTTTGAATCTTCAGGGATTTTGGTCAAGATAGCGGACAGATCTTCAACAAAATAAGATGCTCTTTATTTAGTGTTAGCTATACAAATTTTGAAGGCACAGTAGTCAATCAAAGTCTGTGAAGCCATTTCTTTTAAGAACTAAACCAATAACAATATTCAGGTAGATTGCTTTCTAGTGAAGAGACATGATAGAGCTTAGAAATTTTAAAAGAAATACAGAAAGAACGAAGAGTTAAATTCCTGTAGTCCATCTTAAGCATTCATGATCAAAACTAGGGTTTTGCTAGGAACTTACAAAAGACACTTCAGAATTGAGGTTACTGGTGGGCACCTGAACTCCAGGTACCCTGCGTTGCTGGAAATAGTATGTATTTTTAGACACATGGTGAGTTGATGCTTTATGATTCATTTTAAACTTCCTAGTCTGATAACGGACCACTCTAACTCTTAGTAGATGAAAGAAGATACCTGCAAAAATATGAATAAAGCACCTAGCAGACTGCTCAGGGCTGAGAAGGCACAAAGTAAGTGTGAGAACACACTTGGGGACACAGCTTGCTTGGGCTCTGAGCATTGCCAAGTGTGCTATATGCAAGGCTTGTCCATCTCCCAAGGCTGCATAGTTTTGTAGCTAGTCACAGGTAACTAAATAGGTGTGGTAGACCACAGTGTTTTTCCTGTAATGACTTGCTCCCTGGGGGAAGGAAGGATATTTTCTGCTGGCTATGTTTACTACTTGGTCAAAAGGTTCTGGCTTCTAAGACTTGGGTTTCTTTCTTGGAATCATATTTTTGAGCTTCAATAAAAATTATAACAGTAGGAGACTCCCCAGGTGGGACATACAATCTATAAATAGATAACAATGATAATAGTAATAATAATAATGATAATTGAATTATTAACATCACAAAGAAACTGATGCTAAGAGAGATTGTGAAGCTTCTCCAAGGTCACACAGGCCATGAATGTCAGAAAGATAACTAAAATCTAGGCCTGTTGACTCAGCCATCATTCTGTGTGGTTTCCTCAATTTTCTTCATACACACACACACACACACACACACACACACACACACACGTGTCTCTCTCTTTCTCCCTCTCCCTCTCTCTCTCTCTCCACACATATATATATATGTATAAATATATTTGTTTTATATATATATATTTATACGTGTATGTGGTTCTTATGCTGATATCTTATCTGTTCTTGCTAGGTAGTAGCGACCTCTTTTTGTTCTAGGGCCAGTTGAAAATTTCCTTTCTGTTCCTGTGTCCGCTTCTTTCTTTTTAGGACTCTCCTCACCAAATTGTTCTGAGGTTTCTTCAGTTGCCTTTGGGCTGGTGATCTAATCAATTAATGGTAGAACAAAGGAAGGAAGCAGTTGGAGAATCCTCAGCGTGTACTCATAATGACCAGGGGGTTAGATCTGTTTATTTTACTTTATAAAGAAAAGAGGTTTATTTAGCTCACTGCTTTGGAGATTCAAGAGCATCTGCTTGGATTTGGCTTGGCCTCATCACATCTGGATGAAGTGTGCAAGACAGGAGGGAGAGGGACCACCCAGTGAGGTAGGAAGCCTGAGGAATTCAGGGGTCAGGCTCAAATTCAGGGGTCAAAAATATGTTTAAAATACATATTTTCTTTAAACAACATAGTAATTTTACATATTTATGGAGTTTAAATATGTTTATGTTCTCCTCCTCCTTCTCCTTCTGCTCTTCCCCTCCTTCCTTCTTTGTTTTTTTTAAGACAGGGTCTCAATACATAGTCCAGGCTGACCTTGAACTTTTGATCCTCCTGCCTTTGCCTCCCAAGTGCTGGGATTACAGACTCATGACTGGCCCTAAAATATTGCTAATACTAATTTAACATACTAATTGCCACTTCTCTTATTTTTAATTTCTCTTAATTATTTTTGCCTGAATTTCTGGCCTGCACACCTTACACAATGTTAAAACTGTTCTGTTGGTAGAGAAGATGAGTCTTATCTGTGACTCTGGGAGAGGTGTCAGAGCTGTCGCTGCAGTACACCTGGTATTGGTGGTGGGAAGGCTTGGCTCCTTGCTGCTACGTTTGGAGGCATATCTCTGATCCTAAATAGAAAACGGAGCTTTCCTTCATTGTCCTTCCTGTTCTCCACTTTGAAATTATTTATAACCACATCTTGAGCAAAAAATCTTAACTTCAGGGTTGCAGGTATCCAAGGCAGATTCCTTGCTCTTACGCAATAATTTCTTATGCCCTGATCATAAAAGAATAACAATATTGATAATAATAATTATAATCATTACTACCACCACCACCACCATTTATTGATTATCAACTATTTACCAGGTTCAGTGCTAAGGTTTACATCCCATTCAGTCCTTTCACCACTATGTCTAAGGTCTGTGGTATTACTGATCCCATTTTACAGATAAAGAGATTGAGACTCAGAGAGGTTATATAGTTTTCCAAGGCTCTTCATGGGAATGTGTTACAGCCAGAATTCATGTGAGGTGTTTAGATGTCACAGACTTCTCTCTAAACCACCATGTTCTAAAGTAGAGTTTCATGAAGAGTGGCTCCAGGAACAGAAGCGTCAGCATCACTGGGAGCTTGTTATTAATGCAAATTCTTGGGCCTTACCTCCTGTCCACTGCATCAAAAACTCTGGAGGTGGGCCACCGGTCTGTTTGAACAGGTGCTCCCTGTTGATTCTGATGCATGTTAGAATTTTATAGTCACGTGCTAAAGGTTTCTCATGTCCAAATAAATGTCTAATGTCAATTACATGGGCATTGGCAATAAGAAGTAACTAACTTAAAAAAGAGCACATGTTAAATATGTATCTGTTAAAATGCAGGTTGCCAACATCTATGAAATATTCTTAGCAAAACTAAACAAAACAACTCCCCCCAAACAAAAAACAAAGTCAAGTGAAACTTCCAATTCTAATTGCCAGTTTACAGGTCATACAGAGGACAGAGGAATGTGCTAAATGATACTGGGTGGGGCAGTCAATCTGCAAAATATTTTACAGGACAATCCAGTGTTTAGGGACATTTAATTGGTGAAACATTTGATGATAAGAAAGAATGCTATGTATTTATTTATATTTTTGGGTAGTACTAGGGTTTGAACTTAAGGCCTCATGCTTGCTAAGCAGGTGCTCTACCACTCCAACTACCATGCCAGTCTTTTTTTTTTATGTTGAGGTTTTTTTCCAAGATAGGGTCTTGCAAACTGTTTGCCCAGGCTGGCTTTGAACCACAATCTTCCTGATCTGCCTCTTGAATAGTTAGGATTACAAGCATGAGTCACCGGCACCTGGCAATTAATGCTGATGTTAAAGTTATGAAAATAGTATTGTGATTATTATTTAAGTCCTTATTTCTTCAGACAAGCACATCGAAGTGGAAGTTCCGGGGATCAAGTGAACACTATGTTATGGCTACCTCCGGCACATTCTCCCTTCTCAGGACACCTACCTGGATTTTCATTTAAGTGTTCACACTCCTCTATTCTGTGTAGCTCCAGTGGAGGGGTATGTAGCTCAGATTTGATTGATCGCAGTCTTGTGCTCTAGCTACAATTTCTAGTTTGAGAATGGGCTAGTTGGGCAGGAAGTGAGTTTTCTGGGAAAGAAAGTTTCCTTGTTTATCTGAGAAAACTGCAGGAAGCCACTTGAAGTTGTTCCTCTAAGACACAGGTGTGGGTTGCACAGGTGTTCCTAAGATGGACTCTTGGTATTCACAGCCTGGTGTAGTCTCCCATGTTGAATCAGGGCTGACCTGTGTGAAAAATGGAACGCTGTGGAAGTGATGATGCGTGACTTGCTTTTTTGAGACAAGCTCTTGCTATATAGCCCAAGCTGGCCTGGAACATCCTTAGTCTCCTAAGTGCTGGTATATCACCATGCCCACCTATGATGTGCAATGTTTGAGACTAAAAAATACTACAGCTTCCTTCTTGCCTTCTTGGATTTCCTACTCTGGGGGAAAGCCAAACATTGTCATGAAGACTCTTGAGGCCCTATAGAGAAGTCCACAGCAAGAGGGACCAGCTTGCAGCATCAGGTTGTCAGCCATGTCAATGAGTTACCTTGGAAATGGATCCTTCATCACTAGAAAAGTCATCAGTCTCTACAACTTCAGTGACCTCTGATTGCAACCTCATGAGAGGTGGTCTCCCCACAATTCTACAACAAAACCACTGGAGAATTCTACACCCAAACCACTGGAGAATTCCACACCTATATCAACCATAGATGATTATTCTTGTTTTCAGGTACCAGATTTAGTGTAATTTCTTATGCAAAAATAAACAATGATAACAAAGGATGATAAAACTGTAGCCCAGACAGTTGTGAGGTGACATCTTGTGACCATGGGAGGGAGCCAAATTGGGGTGAAATTTAAATTTTGGAAAGCAAAGCAGAGAGACCGGAAAGAAATTGATCTCTCATTTTGTCATCAATGAAGCTTATCTCACTTCTGTACTTTTCAGGTCATGAACCAGGAACACCTTTAGTTGTTAAGGTTAGTTTGGTTTTATGTTACTTTCAACTTCCTGACTGTGGTAGTATATAATGAAAATTTTAGGAGAGTATGAGAATAAACCAAAGAAATGAGTGAATAGAAAAACAATAATATGATAATAAAGGAAAGTAGATAGTTGTATTATTTTTCCAGGGTTGCTATGACAATTTACCACAAACTGGGTGACTTAATACAACAGAATTTTGTTACTCTTTCAATTATGGATGCCAGAATCCAAAATCAAGATGGTTGATCTTGATTTTGTAGAGTTGGTTCCTTATGGGAAACTTTGAAGAAGAATCCATTCCTTGCTCACCTGCTAGCCTTTCATGGTTACCAGCAACCCTTAGAGTGTCTTAGCTTCTAGATGTGTTCCTCTAGGCTCTGCATCTTCCATTTACATGTCCTTTCCTGTGTGTCTTCACAGCTTTCTTATAAGGGCACCAGTCACTGGTGCTGTATTCCAGTATGACTCATCTCTACTAATTGGAGCTGCAAAGACTCTGATTCCGAATAAGGTCACATTCTGAGGTCCTGAGCGGACGTGAATTTTAAGGAACATATTCAACCCAGAACAGTTACGTTTTATAGTGTTCTTTTATTCAACAGATACATTTGAGTGTTAAACTCCATGTTAGTAATTAGGGATGAATAATACAGGTATGACTCATGTCCTATGTGAAGCTTACAGTCTATATAGTCCAAACAAATGGTTTAAATATCAAACAAATAGTTGCATATGTAACAAAAATAACAAAAGAAAAAGCACTGGGTATGATGGTGTTATGTGAAAAGAAACCTAGGCAGTCTGAGGTGGAGATGGTGATGGTAGTTGAAAAGATCTCCTTGTGGAAGGGATATCCAAGCTGAAACCAAACATCAAAAAGGTATTCGGTAGGTGAAGGGTATAAAGACTAGATTATTAAAAATAAGTACTGTATATATAAGAATTTGTATTTTTAACAAGCACTTCAGTAGTGCTCCTGCATGCTGAACTTTGAGAACCCCTTCTTTAGGACTTAAGCAGATCCAAAACGTACCCCAATATCCTCATCAGGGACCCACAGAGAAAACCACTCCCTTCTGCACTCTCACTCACCCCTGTGAACTGGCCAGAATAAGAAGTCTCCTTAGGACTGAGCCTCCCTATCTTTCCACGACTGTGCTGAATCAACTCAGTAAACACGTGGCTTGGATGTGGTTTAGATTTCTCTCCTCCTACAGTGAGCATTCTCTAATGTCTCTCTGCCTCCAACTCCATTCTATTTTCTGCCACATGGCAAACCTATTGCTTGCATTTCAGTTGATAATTTATTTTCCATTGAATTTCAGAAGGCCACCTTTCTCTTGAAAACATCTTAAGTGCATGTTGCATTCATTCAGTGTTTTATAGGAAGAAAAGACATTGACAATTTTTCATTTCTTATTTCATTAGCAGACAAAAAAATTTAAAATATATACTTTATTTTTAATTGACACATAGTAATTGTACATGTTTATAGAGTACAGTGTGGTATTTCAATACATTGTACAATGTGCAAGGATCAAATCAGAGTAATTGGCATATCTATCACTTTGGATATTTATCATTTCTTTGTGTTGGGAACATTCAAAAATCCAGCAGAGGAAGTTTTAAAATGGTATCTCTTTTTTAAAAAAAGACACAGTCCATAATAACAGTTCTCAAATACCACAATTGAAAGAAAAAGGGAGCAAGATGGGGACTCTTCCTTAGGAAAATTCTGGTAAATTCTTACCGCTTGGCTTCCTTTTCATAGTTGAAATTAAACAAACATTTAAAGTGAGATGATGAGAGAATTTTAGAGACTTTTTTTTGGTGATCCAACAGTTTGAACTCAGGAACTTACACTTGCTAAGCAGGAACTCGAGTACGTAAGTCGTACCCCCAGCACTGATCCTTTTTAAGGATTCTTGGAGGTCACCAAAATTCTGAAAGCCCATCATTCCCTTTATTTGAGGAGATATGAAGGTCAAAGAATTGAGGTAAGTAACATGATCACTCTTAGCAGATAATTCAAAATTCCTCTTAGTCCCCTCCAAACTCTTTCTTACTTTAAATGACCCTGGTTCTGCACCATACTCTGCATGGGTAGCAACACTACTTATGCCTGCTCCAATCTCTCAGGATATTTTCTCTTTAACTGTTGTCACTCAACTCCTAAGAAACCCAGCACCCTCCTCTCAGAAAATGAGGGTTACCTCCTCTCAGAACTAGGGAACTGGCTCCTTACCACACCTCTAGCTTCTGAGTCTTTTTCAAAAGGTTATGGATGTCTTAATCACACAGAAAAGAAAAAAAATTTTTTTAAAGCCGTTTCATTCGTTGTCTCCAGTCTAAAAATAGGGTGACAGAGGGATGGTGGGATAAGCAGCCGGAGCAGGGAAGAGTCGGTTGCCACAGTAACCAATGAGCCATTTCGCTGCATTTGCCTTGACTGTGATTTCTGGGAGATTTTCCCCCCTTTCGTTCTCTTGTGCGTGGGAGTAGGGGTAGGTGGTGGGGGCATTTTTAGATTATGTAATATGGAACCAGATTCCTTACTTCCGGAGTCAACCGGTCTTCATGAAATTGCTATTCCTTTTACTTTCTCCTACTGCAAACAGCCTAGGGCCTGTTGGCTTTGCTAGGGAGCAAGAAAAAAGATTCTGACCACACCCATCACTACTTACATAAATATAGTTTTTATAAAACACTACCCCACTTTTTGACAACCTGATTTTGTAGGAATAATCTCCCATTCCGACCAGGAACTCAAATTTCCTGAGTGCCAGTAATTCACCAAGAGACTGCTGGGCTTCCTTCTTCCAGAGAAATGAGAGGTAGCCCTATGTGTGTCAGGCAAAAATCCTTCTGCAACTGAGCTGGTTCTATGGCCCTCACTTAAAGTTCCATCCTCTCCCACCTGCAGACCCTGGAGTCTCTCACAGATCCTTATTCCAATGTAAAGGGCCCAGGTTTGGAGGCAGATGGACTTGTGTTTGAATTCTGAACCCACAGCAACCTTGGGCGGATAATTATCTAATACTTTTGAGCTTGCAGTATGGTTGTAAGAGATAACACACACAAAAAAGAAGCTGGTAAACTTTTTGGCATGGATTTAGGCAGTGAATAATTGTTAATGTTGTCCCCAATTTCCCTGTCTGTCACCTCCTTGCCTCTGGTCGGCCATGGCAGGCTGGCTCCTAGACAGCATTTGAGACGGGTCGGGGGCCTCCTCCCCTAGCTCTCTTTTGATCTTTTCTCTTCTGAAGTCCTCCTTCTCTTCTTCTGGTTGCTTCATATCTTCACATGGCATCTCTCCCCACTTCAGACCTTTCCTGACTGCTTTTCATCCAAACACTTCTATTCTCTTTCCCCTTCATGAAGAGCTCAGTAGGTGCCTTGATAATTCATCAGGTTTGAATGAAAATGTAAAACTGTTCAATGGATCCAAATGGGTTAAAATGATGCATACCAAGCTTCAATCTTTCTTGCTTATCAGGGTGATGAGGTGTGAATGAGAAGCTGAATGAGAGTGATTTAGTGGGAAATAATTTCTTAGTTGCACTGATAGAAGTACAGCCTGAACTCACCCAAGCAAAAAAAGCAAGTGGGAAGTCTAGGAGGGATCCCAGAGGTTCAACTACAAGCTTCAGAATGTTCTATTTCTTAACTCTACTTTTCCGCAAGTGACTTTATCCTTGTCCACTTCAGTCAGCTTTTCTCAGATCGGCAATGCGGCCTCAGATTTACCTCTGTCCAGCTACCATGACCCAAGAGACAGGACTTTTCTCTTTCCATTCTGAACTAGAAAATTCCAGGGAAAGCTCTTGATTGGCCTGGTTTACATCTTAGGCTGACTCTGGACCAATCACTTTGGTCAGGAAAATGGGGTGGGGGCATCATTGACCACTTGTGTCTTGTGTCAGGGATATGAAAGTCTGTGATGGGTAGTAACCAGAATAATATAATCCAAATTAAAGGATCGGTCCCCCAAAAGAAGACTGAATGGGAGAAATAACAGAGGTTCACTTGGGAAGGTTCACAAGTGCTTGATTGACTCTGAAGAGAAGACAAAATTCTTGCCCCCAGGGAGCTCTGAATTCAGTACAGAAAAAGGACTAAGAATACAAAGAGAAAGACAGGTGGCATCTCAAGGATGCAGCCAGAGGGGAACTGAGAGAGAACTGAATGTGAAAACCTAAAATGGTATCACAGGTCAAAAGAATTAATTGTTTATAATAATATCATATCTCAAACTGGATTTTGTAGAATACCAGTGTTCCACTAGATTCTGCTATGGACTGAAAGTTTATGTTCCCCACATTCATACATTAAGATCTGACTCCCCAAGGTGATGGCATTAGGAGATGGGGGCTTTGGGAGGTGATAGGTCCAGAGAAGAGGAGCCCTCATGAGTGAGGCCCTCATCCTTTCTGCCATTTGAGAACACTGCAAGAAGTCATCACCTATGAGAAAGTGAGCCCTAACTGGACACCAAATCAGCCAGCACCTTGATCTTGGACTTCTCAGTTTCCAGTATGGTGAGGAATAAATTTCTGTTTATAAGCTACCCGATCTATAGTATCAAAAGAGCAGCCCCAAAGGACTAAGACAATGCAGATAGGTGTTTCTAAGAATAAAGGAAAAAAAAAAAGAAAGAAAAGTGAAAAGACAGGAAAGAGAAAAAAAAATGGAAGGAAAGGAAAGGGACAGTATCATGGTTTAGAAATGATAGATTAAAGTTAAACACTTCCTTTTCTTTGTTACACTAATGTTCCTTCCACATTATCTGACCGTAGAACCAACCCTCTTAATCCCAGACCCCCATGATTAGGGTGGGCCCATGTTCCCTAGATCATATTTTAGTAAATTCCACCATATAGACATCTGCATAAACCATGGTGACAATTAGAATGTCAGATTCAGAAGAACCTTTAGAGTTCAAATATCTGAGTACTCTTTTTAGATTTTAAAACTTTTATTTGACGATTACTATACATTCACATGCAGTCAAAGCAACAAAACAGACAAATCCTATATATCCTTTCCCTAATGGTAACATCATGCAAAACAATAGCACAATATGGCCACCAGGATACTGATACCAATGTGATCAAGGCATAGACTGCTTTCATTGTCACAAGATGAGAAGGCTGCCCTTTTATGACCACCCTTGCTTCCCTCCTGCTCCCTTACCTCCTTAATACCTGGGAACCACTAATCTGTTGTTTCTTCTATAATTTCGTCATTTTAAGAATGTGGTATATAGATAAAGGAATGTTGGATAAGTGGAGTCATACAGTGTATAACTTTTGGGAGGGCTTTGTACATACTAGGCAGGCACTCCACCACTTGAGATATGACCTACCCAGTGAATACAGTTTTTTAAACCATTTTTCTTTCTTTCTTTTTTTTGATGGTCCTGGAGTTTGAACTCGGGGTCTCACTAAATCATTTTTTTCTATTGCGGGATGGCTGGGCTCTTTCCAGTTTGGAACTATTATGAAAAAAGCTGCAGTAAAGTCTCATGCACAGGTTTTTGTGTGAACATAAGTTATTTCTCTGGCACAATTATCCAGGATTGCAGTTGTGTGAGTCTATATATAGCACTTGCATGTTTAAGTTTTGAGATTTCTTTATGTTGGTCTAGGTGCTAAGTCCTCTGCTGATGTGAACTATACGAATATTTAATTCTAGTCCATAATTTATGTGTTCATTCTCTTAACATGATGGTTACAGAACAAATGTTTTTAATCTGATGAAGTCATACTTACCAATTTGTCCTGTTACGTAGTGTTTTTTGGTGTCAGATGTAAGAGTTATTTGCCTGTACATAGATACTGAAGACTTTTTTCCTAAACATTTTTATACCTCTGTGTTTTGCATTTAAGTTTGTTATCCATATGAGTTCATTTTTTTGTATGAGGAGTAGGATTTAGGTCAAGGTTTATAATTAGTATTATTTGCTGTGGATATCTAAGTGACCCAGCATTGTTGAAAATGCCAGCCAGGTGTGGTGTTGCCTACTTGTAATCCTAACACTCAGGAGGCTGAGGCAGGATGATCAGAAGTTTGAGGCCAGCCTGGGCTACATAGTGAGTTCCAGGCCAGTTTGGGCTGCATAGTGAGATTCTGTGTCAAAAACAACAAATACCCTACTCTCAACATAACAACAACAAACAATCTTTCCTCATTCTTTGTTAAGAAGTTGCTGGGTGTATTCTCACGGGTCTATTTCTGCAGTCCGTCTTCTGTTCCATGACCTGTGTCTGTCTCTCTGCCAACACCATACAAATTGTTGTATCTATGTAATAAATATTGAAATCACGTTAACTGACTTCTCACATTTTATTCTTCCTTTCCAAAATTGTTTAAACTATTCTACTTTCTCTGCCTTCCCCTACATATTTTAGGATGACCTTGTCTACACCTACAAAAATGTTGCTGCTGGCATTTTGATAGAAATGGCATTAAACTTGAATATTAATTTGGAGAGAATTAACATGTTTACTATGTTCAGTCTTTCAGTTGAGGAGCACAGTATGCCTCTCCATTTAGTTAGGTCTTTGATTTATTACATTAGTGGTTTTTAAGTTTCAACATACAAGTCTTGCACATATTTTGTTAGATCTAGACCCAAGTAGTAGACCAGTGGAGTGGCTCAAGTGGTAAGAGTGCCTGCCTGAATTCAACCCTCAGTACCACACACACACACACACACACACACACACACACACACACACAAAGATCTAAGTATTTATTTGCTTTTTTTTCAGCAATTATAAATGGCAGTTTATTTTTCTTTCTTTCTTTCTTTCTTTATTTATTGGTGGCACTGGGGTTTGAACTCAGGGTCTCACACTTGCTAAGCAGGTACTCTACCACTTGAGCCACTCCTCCAGCCCAATTTGTTTTTGATTTGATGTTAGTATACATAAATATAATTTGAATTTTATATATTTACCTTGTCTCATATTTGCTGAATTCACTTATAGTTCTGGGTGGTTTTTGGAAATTCCTTGGGATTTTTCATGCACATAATGTCGTCTGCCATGTGGATATTCCCTTTGTTCTAAAATGTATGCCTTTTACTTATTTATTTTTGGTCTTTTTTCTGGTTAGCAATTCAAGCACCATGTTGAATGAGAGTGGCTACAGTGGTTTTCTGTGGCTTGATCTTAAGCATAAATCATTCATTGTCACCATTAAGTTGAATTTTTATGTTTTGAAAATGCGCAATCTCAAGTGAAGTTCTCCACTTGAGAATATATATTTCTGAGAGTTTTAAAAATCACGAAAGGGTATTAGATTTTTTTGAAATTTTTCCTCATTGATTGGTGTGTCATGTAATTTTCCTTCTCTAGCATAATTAGTGAATTACATTTATTGGCTTTCAAATATTGAATCCATTTTACAACCCCAAATTATTCCTACTGGTAATGAAGTATAATTCTTTTTATATACTACTGGGTTCCATTTGTAATATCTTGTCAAGGATTTTATGTCTATATGTACGAGGGACACAGGGTTTTAGTGTGCTTTTTTGAAATGTTTTTTTTTTTTGGAGGGGCTGAGTATGGTTTACACGTCTGTAATCCAGACTAGGGACTAGGGCAGGGTTTTACACTTGCAAAGCAGGTTCCCCATCTCTTGGGCCACACCTCCAGTCTATTCTTCTCTGGTTATTTTCTTTTTTAGGAAAAATAAGTAAACATGCCTTTTATTCACACTTAACAACAACAAAAAAAGACAAAAGACTGAAAAAATTTTTGCACTGGTTCTGAATCAGTAATATCAGCTTTTTAATGTAGTGATTATAAATTGGATGTGTTTTGTGTCAGCACAGCTTAAAAAGCACAAAAACAAAATTAATAGTAAGCAAAGAACAATAAAAAAACCACCATTACAACAAATTATTGAAAAAAATGGAAGAAAACCCAGGTCTCGGATACATTAAAGATCAAAAGCTTTTGGAGAATTTCTTGAAAAGAAAAAAAGTCATTTATTTAAACAGTATGCAATTTTATTTTCTTAAAACCAGAATGAACATTGCTCTGATTATTTTGGAGATGGGATCTTGAGAACTAATTGGCTGGGCTAGCCTTGAATCTTGACCCTTCCAATCTCAGCCTCCCAAATGGCTAGCATTACAGGCATGAGCCCCCAGTGCCCAGTTTCAATTTTCTTCATAATTATAGGTCTACTCACATTTATTTTATTTTGAGTGAGTCGTTGTAGTTTGTGATTTTTTTTTTTTGAGAAATCAGTCCATTTCATCTAAGTTGTCAAATTTGTATTTTAAATTATTTATAATATTCCCTTATTATCCTTTTGGTGTCTATATAATTTTTAGTACTTGTTTTATTTCTGATACTTGCAGTATATGTCTTTTTTAGGCAATTATAAATCTAATTTTATTGACTTTTCACAGAATCAAGTCTTTTTCATTGAATTCCTCTGAGGTTTTTCTATGCTTCAGTGTCCCTGGCTTCTGTTCTTACCTGTTTTGAATTCATTTTGCTCTTCACCTTCCATGTTGGTGAGATGGAAGCTTTAGATGATTGAGTTGAGACTTTTCTCTTTTCTACCAGCATTTAGTGCTACAAATTTCCCTCTCCATGCTGCTTTAACTGTGTCCCACAAATTTTGGTGTTTTATTTTTGTTCAGTTCAATATATTTCTAATTTTTGAAAATAATTTTTGGTTGACATAATATTTATAAAATACAATATGATGTTTTAATTCATATATATATATGTATATATTGGGTAATTAACATATTCATCATCTCAAATTTTTATCTTTCTTCTATGGTGAGTATATTCAAAATTGTCCCTTCTATGTCAAGGTGTGTAACTCATGATTGTTAGTTGTATTCTCCCTGCCATGCCATAGAACACTAAACTGTCTCATCGTGCCCATTGACCTGCCTGTCCCTGCTCCTCACCCCCTCGTCCCCTTGCTCTGCCCAGTCTCATAACAGCTCTTCTATTCTCAACTTGTATGAGATCAACTACTGTAGATTCTACATGTGAGTTAGACCAGCTCAACATATTTTAAAATTTAAAAGTTGTTCAGGTTTGTTTTATTGGCAAGGACTTGATTTATATTAATATTTGTTCCATGGAAATCTCAAAAATAATATCTGCTGTTGTTGGATGGAATGTTCTTTAAATGTTAATTGATTCTGATGATTATTGGTGGTGTTGCATTGTGGGTAATTGTTCTATCAATTATTAAGAAAGGGATGCTGAGCTCTCCAACTTAATTTAATTTATTTTTTATTTAGAGAATATTAGTTTCTGTAATCAAACCCATGTAGATAAGACCTTACATATTTAATACAGTGTATTATCCCTGTAAAAATGGGACTGATATGGCTAGACTGCTATGGCTATTAATTTCTGTACAATGCCAACTCAACATGGTAAACCAGGATACTTTTTTCCAAAGTTGACAGCACAGCTAAAGTTTCCAAAAATTCAAATTATATATATGTGTATGTATATATTTAGATTTATTTTAAAAAGACCAATAATAGCAGTATGTTATGCATCAATAGCAACAACAGCTTTTCCAGGTTCTGTAGTCATCTGAACAAAGTTGTAGAGACATTAGCACACTATTAAAAAAGAAAAAGTAAAAAACAAAATCCCAGAAAACAGCAATGTTCTATTACTGTTATGGTACCTGACACCATTTTTTTAAATTACTATCTCAATCATCATTTGGAAAGAACAGTATTGTCTTAAATTTTCATGTTTTCTTTAAGTCTAATCTTCAAAAAAAAATTTATTTGTGAATTTGCAGACATTAATAGTCAAGGGGGTTTCATTGTGATAATTGCATACATGCACCCAATGTACTTTGAACAAGTTCACCCCCTCCATTATATTCCTATTCCCCCTTCCCTCTTTGCTCTTTTTCAGACAGTGTTTGGTGAGTTTCACTGTGTTGTTTTGATATGTATATAAGTAGTGTACATCCAGGTGGCTCACGCCTGTAATCCTAGCTACTCAGGAAGCAGAGAAAAGGAGGATCATGGTTTGAAGTTAGCCTGGGCAAATAGTTTTTGAGACCCTATCTCAAAAAAACACATCATAAAAAGGGTTGGTGGAATGACTCAAAGTGTAGGCCCTGAGTTCAAACCCCAGTATTGCAAAAAAAAAAAAGAGTATTGTATATTGACCCTCTTCACTCCTCAGTATCCTTTTCCTTCTCCTTCCCATTCTCCCCCAAGTCCCTCTTACATTCCTGTTCCATCACCACCACCACCACCACCACCACCACCACCATCACCATTTTAGGTCTAGATTCCATAAATGAGTGAGAACATGCAATATTTGGCTTTTTGAGCTTGCCTTATGTAACTCAACATGACGACAGAAGGTCCTCAGGAGTTCCATCTTTGCTTGCCTCTTTCCACCCCTTTGGCTCGACACAGCAGGCTTTGTTGTCAGCACCCATTGGTGCTCAAGGTTGCAAACTCCTTCAGCTCCACATCAGGAATACAAGAGACAAATTTGAACTTTTACCATGTTTTTCCTCAGGTCTTGAAGTCCCTTGGTAATCTGCCTTCTTTTCGCCACTATTTGTGTCTTCTTAGGTATGTTTTGCATGTAATGTAGACAGTTTTTAGTGGCATTTTGTGGGAGGGATAGGGAAAAGTATGTGTTCTCCATCTTCTCAGAAATGGAAGTCCTTGATGCTTGTTTGATAGGTGAGAAAATTGAAGTTAAGGGAGACTAATATAAAACAGGTATCTAGCCAGGCGCTGGTGGTACACACCTGTAATCCTAGCTATTCAGGAGGCACAGATCAGGAGGATTGACATTCGAAGCCAACCCTGGGCAAATAGTTCTTGAGATCCTATCTTGAAAAACCCATCACAAAAAAGGGCTGGTGGAGTGGCTCAAGCAGTAACAGCACCTGCCTAGCAAGTGTGAGGCCCTGAGTTCAAACTCCAGTGCTGCTAAAACAAACAAACAAGACAGTTATGTTCATACCTAAGACAGAGTGAACAACCAATCTTCTGTTCCTTTTTTTTTTTTTACTGTCCTATGCCAACTGAATTCTATAAATGCAGGTGGAATTCTCTCCTAACTCTGTGCTATTCTCCAAACTCAGAATTTTCAAGGAGCCTGAGAGATGGAATTATATGTAGCCTGTGATTTTAACTAACAGCAAATCTATTCTTAGATAAGAATAGCAATTATCAGTGAGTATATGATTAATCTTAAAAAGAAGGGACATTTAAGAATAAACCTAAGATGCTATGACTGAAAATAATACTTTTTCTCTTTTGTTGTTGTTTTTTGATAGTACAATATAAAGTGTCTTGTGATGAAGAAATAATTTGGAAGGATACTTTAAAAAACTATTAGAATGTATGAGAGATGCTGAAAAATGAACCGTTAAAATTGTATTGAAATAAAGAAATTCCAGAAGACACAATTTAAACCATTACCCCCTCATATACCAGAAGGTCAAAAAAGTGATGCAAATAAATGGACAAAGTACACTGGAACTTTCAATAGTCAAAGTGAAATTTAAAATCAGACAGAAGTGAAGAGTGGGAGGATATACCTAGAAAACATGAACAGCCACATTGGCCTGTGTTGCACGTTGCCAGGAAAACAGAATTTTTAGCAAGACTCTGAACCTGCATTCAAATGACCAACATATTTCCAGTTCTAAGATGGGGCTAGACTGCGCGATGAAAGATCAACACACGTGGTAGGTGTAATTTTAAATACATAAACAAGAAAAACAAGTGATACAGATACACACTTTTCACTGTTAAACTTGAATGCAGACTCATGTCTTGAAGCAGTTCTTTCAAGTCGGCCCTTCCTATAATCTAGTCACTCATTACTTTCACCTTTCTTATATTTTGGGCTTTACTGATTTTCTATGGAATATCTATGAATTTTCTTTCCTTCTCTCCCCATCCTTCCTCAGAACCCTATTTTCCTTGCTCCCTAACCAAGATGGAACAATAAGGTCCTTTGATATTTGGGCATTTTTAGAGTCAGGTCATTCAGGAAGGGAACACTATGTTCTTTTTTTCCCCTCAAGGCAGAGAGAACCCCTTCATTAACAGGACTGATTCACATACCAGTAACTGCTGGGGTAAATATTTCTGATATTTGTATTTAGACTAAAACTTGTTCCTTCAGGGAAGGGCTCATATTGGTTTTTTAAAAAATGTTGACAAGAGCATCCAGTAGTCACCAAGTTGGTTTATAAGTTAACCTTTATGGACAAATATCCATCCCAGGAAGGCTAACCGAGCTGTAACCTGAACAATCTCTTTTTCCCCTAACTTAGAAATTCCTTACCTTGATGCTTTGTCTTCCCTTTGCCAAAGCTGTTAGCTGTTTCTCACATTGAGTTGTAAAAGCTTGACAGAATGCAAGCTTGGTTGTAGGGTCTTGACCTCTCTATTTATATTCTCTCCTATATGATCAAATCTGGTCTAATTGCTTTACATTTCTATATAACATCTGTATGCTGCCGATTTCCAAATTTAAAACTTTTTTTTGTTTTTGATAGGACTGGGGTTTGAACTCAGGGCTTTGCACTTGCACAGCTGGCACTCTACTGCTTGAATCACACCTCAAGTCAATTTTGCTGTGGTTACTTTGGATATGGGATCTCTCAAACTATTTGCCCAGGTTGGACTTGAACCGTGATCTTCCTGATCTCAGCCTCTCAAGTAGTTAAGATTACAGTTGCAAGCCACTGGTGACCGGCTTTTCTTTAGCTTCCATGTTTTTCCTGAGCTCCATTCTTATACGTGAACTCCCCCTACCTCCCTCCCTTTGTCTAACTATTAGCAAGTCTTGTCAGTTCTGACACAAAGCACATCCCAACTCATCTTCTTCCCCAATTTCACCCCTATCACAACAGTCAGATCCAGCATAATCTTTGGTCTGAACAACTTCAGTAATTTCCTAAATTCTCTCCTGGCTGTTCTGCTCTTATGTGCCTACAATCAATTCTCCATGGTCAGAGTGCTCTTTAAAGTAAAAGCCAGGGGGGAGAGGGGATGAGGGAGAATGATGGAGGGGGCAAATCTAATTAAAACATATGTTACAATGTAGCCCCACTTACAACTATTATATGCAAATTAAAAAGAAGTAAGATAATAAATATATAAATAATAACTTATCTTTTGTGATGCTCTTAACCAGGTTTTATGAGTTATCACTACTATTATTTCCATTCTATCAACCAGATGGATAAAATGGTTTTTCTATGGAAAAAAATAAATGAAATCCCATGTATTGTACTTAGAATTAAACACAACATTAAAATAATGTACTAAAAGACTATAAATGAATTAGCCCTTGCCTATTTCTGGGAATTCAGCCTAACCTTCTCTACCAGTAACTCAAGTCACAAGGAGCTTCCATTGGCTCCTTTTGTGCTAAGATCCAGCACTGGGGCCTTAACACCAACTCTTCCCTGTCTAAAGTATCTGACCCCAGTTCTTCCCATGGCTGCTCTGACTTGTCATAGGGGTCTCAGCTTAATTTGTACTTCCTCCATTGAAGGCTAGTTAGTTATGCCATCAAATAAAAATATGAGTGTTGAGGGGCTGGCCACTGTGGCTCATACTTGTAATCCCAGCTACTTGGAAGGTAGATATCAAGAGAGTCAAAGTTCAAGGCCAGCTGGGCAAAAAAGTTAGCAAGACCCATCTCAACAAAAAAAGCTGGGCATGGTGGTACATGACTGTACTCCAAGCTGTGTGGGAGGCATAGGAAGGAGGAAGTGGTCCAGGCTGGTCCCAGGCAAAAATGCAACACCCTATCAGAAAAATCACTGAAACTAAAAGGGCTGGGGGCATGGCTTGAATGGTAAAGTGCCTGTCTGTAAGCTTGAGGCCCTGAGTTCAAATCCTTGTACCACCAAAAACCAAAAGAATATGGGCATTGCTTGGAAGGTGTTTATAGGTGTAGTTAACACTGGCAATATTTTACTTTAATCAAACATTTACAGCATTTGGCATTTCATTCCATAATGTAGGTAGAGCTCATCTAATCACTTGAAGGCTTGAAGAATAAAACTAACTGAAGTCACCCTGAGGAGGAAGGAATTCTGCCTCAAGATTATAGCATGGGCTCTTGTCTGAGAGCTCACCCTGCAGGATGCTGGTCCCTTCCTCTTTCCCTCTGCTCCTTGACCATGTCCCTTCCTCATCTGCAACATTCCATACACAGGACTAAAGCAATGGTACCACCTGATGACAGAATGGAACCTCCAAAACATAAGCCAAAGTAAACCTTTTTTCTTTATAAGTTAATTATGCAAGGCATTTTGTTATAGTGACATAAAGCTAATTGAAAACTCTATTAGTCCCTCCCCATGTTATTCTCTAACATGTAACAGTTTTTATTTTCTTTCTTTTTTTGGGACAGGGTCTCACCATGTGCCCAGATGACTTGAAACTTGTGACCACCTGCCCCAGCCTCTCAAGTGCTTAAATTGCAGGTGTGCCTGGTTTGCTCTCTCTCTGTTTACCTTGAGCTAGTGCCAATCCAGGAAGGGATAGCCTAGACTATCTTGGTGTAACAGGATGTGAAAATGGAACTTGCTTCTTGTTTTTAAAAAAAGTTTTTATTTATCTATTTTTCTTTGGTGTTGGGTATTGAACCTAGCACCTGTGTGTGCCGAGGATGTACCCTCAGCCCTATTTTATTTTTGATTGGCACAAAACAATTGTAAATGTCCCTTGGATTAGGCAAAGCAACAAAAAAGCAAAAATAGACAAATGAAATTACACCCAAATAAAATTTCTGCGCAGTATATAGGAAACCACGGAATGAAGAGACTACGTACAGAATGAGAGAAAATATTTACAAACTCTGCATCTAACAGGGTTTTAGTATTGAGATTATGTAAGGAGCTCTACCAATAAAACAAAAGGAAAAAAGAAACAATTTGATGAAAACTAGGCAAGTTTTGGGCACTGGTGCTCACACCTGTAATCTTAGCTACTTGGAAGGTTGATATGGATAGGATCATGGTTCAAGGCCACCCAGACCCCCAACCAAAAAAAATCCTCGTGACCCCATATCAACCAGTAGCTGGGTGCAGTGGCATGTGCCTGTCATCCCAAGCTATGTGAGAGGTTGAGATGGGGAGGATTGTGGTTTCAGCCCTACCAAGGCAAAAAGCCAGACGCTATCTCCAAAATAACCAGAACCAAAAAGGCTGGGTCATGGTGCAAATGGTAGAGTGCCTGTCTTGCAAATACAAGGTTCTGAGTTCAAACCCCCATATCACCTTTTAGGCAAAAGACCCAAATAGACATTTCTCAAAAGGAGACTTACAAGTGGCCATCAGGTATATGAAAAAATGCTCAACAGTATTAACCATCAGAGAAATGCTAACCAAATCCACAGTGACAACCACGTCACTCCAGAAGAATGACTGTCATCAAAAAGACAAAAACCAGGAGTGGAGAAAGGAGAACTCTCATGCACTGTTGAAGGGAATGTAAACTAATATAGCTACTTTGGGGACAAAGTCTCTGAGACCTGAAAAGTTAGGTCAGTAAGTAGCAGGTCCTGAAAATAACAGGAGAAAATGATCTCTGTATTCTAAAAGGAGAGACTGAGCCACCCCTGCAGGGGTTCAGACCTGGGGTCCTGTACCTTAAAAGACTTCCCTCATCAAGACTCCCCTTCATCAGTGGAGGGAGCGTGAGCGGTTCCTGTATGCTCAACGCTGGCTATGGGAGTCAAAAAATGCTTGTGTTGTCTGCTTGAGATACATGAAGACCAGTGCCTGTGACTGTGGTTGTTTGCTAGGCTGGTCACACAAGAGTGGCTCATGGGATGCTGGTGTAGCAGTGAGCACTTCTTTTTTTATTTTTTGCTGCACTGGGGTTTGAATTCAGGGCCTCACACTTGCTAGGCAGGCGCTCTTATCACCTGAGCCACCTGGACGGCCCTTTTTTGTGATGGGTTTTTTTTCAAGATAGGGTCTCAAGAACTATTTCTCTGGGCTGTCTTGGGACTGTGATCTCCTGATCTCTGCCTCCTGAGTAGCTAGGATTACAGGAGTGAGGCACTGGTGCTTGATGAGAATGTTTTCTATAGGTATAGGTACCAGATGTGTGCCTTGCTGGGAGAAACCTCTGTGTGAATTTTTCTTTATACTGCCTGGAGGAGGGGGGTCACATGGAAGGGACAGGAAACCACAACAGAAAGTTCAAGTGTCCATATACGGAAAGGGGAAATGTTAGTGCTTCAAGGGAAATGCAGGTAACCAAAGAAGTCAGATGCTCCCTGCTTACAGGCTGGTCCTGGTAACAAATTAGCCTCTGCTTCTCAATGGTTTATAGCAGTAATGGCTTTGCGCTCACATTAAGTCTGTGCAGGGCGGGGACTTCCCCATCTCTTGGCTGGGAAGATGGGGATGAAAGAGGCACACAGTCTTTTAATTGCTTTGACTCAGAAGTGGCATGTCGTTTGGCAGTTCAGTAGCCAGAATAAGCCATATGGCCCAAATCTGTTAGGAAGCCTGGGAATGAAGAGGAAGGAGCACATGGGATATCTGATGGGCACAATCCTGACCTCACTCTCCCCCTGCCCCTGTGGTCCACTTCTTCCCCTTTAACCTGGACATAGGACCAATGTTTAGCCTGCACACACCAGGGAAGCCGTTCTGGTTGATAGTCTTTGAAGTCTAGGTGACAGATATAAGGTAGACATTGTACTATTCTTTCTACATTCATAGATGTTTAAAGCATAGACAGACGAGATCGGGCATGTTCAGGGTGGTATGGCTGTAGGCTGAAGCATAGAATTTTGACAATTTTAACAGGACTATTTTTTAAAAATGTTTTTTAGTGATTATCATATTACATGGCCTTTACAAATATTTTCTTTTTAAATATTTACAAGCCTGTGAAATAGGCACTATCCATTTTATAGATGAAGACAATAAAACACAGAAATATAAAGCGACTTGGCCAAGAATGTAGATTGGACACAACCAGCTGCAATTACCTATTAGTCGTTCATCTATTAGAATAAGAACTTTTTGGGTGATGGGATCATTTCTTATTCATTTTAGTGTCTCTAGTGTCCAGCCCAGGGCTTGGCCCAAGATAAGTATGCAGTCAATGGTGGAAACAGTCATTTTAATTACTGGAATGCTGGTATAGTGTGACTTAAGAGACTGAAGAAATTTTCATTATTTAGATGAGATTAGAAAAGTCTTAGGTCATGTCCTAGACTTTCCCAAGGGGCAGGAAGAACCAGGTCCCACTGATTTGAGCAGAATGAGAACTTATTTTCTATTGTACTCCTTAGGTCCCATGTGTGCCCCATACAGGTGACATTCACTTGGAAGATAATTTTGTAGGACTCAACTTGAATGCTGTCTTCTCACAGAGGCTTTCCTAAGTCCCCACTGTAAACTTAGGCCAAGACCTTTGTTAGTCTTTCTTCCTCTCCTTCTTCTTCTTTGGTGGGACTAGGGTTTGAACTCAGGGTTTCACACTTGCAAAGCAGGAGCTTGCACAGCAGGTGCTCTATCACTTGAGCCACACCTCCAATCCATTTTGCTCTGGTTATTTTGGAGGTGGGGGGTCTCGCAAGTTATTTGCCTGGGCTGACCTCAAACCTCAATCCTCCCCATGTCAGCCTCCCAAGTAGCTAGGATTACAGGCACGAGCTACTGGCCTGGCTGCCAGTCTTCTTTATAACTCCTACCACAGCTTGCAATTTTTTACTTAAACATTTTCTGTACTAGAACACAACTTCCATTAGCAGAAACTGTTTTATTTACGATTCCACCTGAAACCAGAATAGTGATTAACACATGCTCTGTGCTCAAGAAAATTTGGTGAATAAATGAACAAATGAATGAGGCCCAACCCTATACCCTGGGACCTACTAAGAGTGGCTTGGATTTAGTCAAGTTCTGCATTTGTTTGGTGGACCTTGGGGAGGAGGAAATGGCAGGAAGGTACTTAATCCAAACACTAGCAGACAGGTGTTAGTGTTTGAGTGGGGGCTTCTTTGATGCTATTCATCCAGCACAAAGTTATGCTATATCTACATCAAATTTTTTTTGAGAGGAGTCTATCCTAGGAAACTTATTATCAATTCTAGTCTTATTATTTATAAAATGTGTTCTAAGTTTTAAGCCATAGACTTTAGGACTGGGGACTCTGTTTTCTTCTCTCCAAGACACCTTTTGCATACTTTGTGATTCTTGAATTTATTACCATGAAAGAAGAAAAGTATATATCCTGTGTGTGCTCTGTTGGCCATCCAAGGCATCAGTTGTCATTAAAACAGAAAATGAGAGTCTGAGGTTATAGCTAGCCCAGTGGTAGAGCAGTTTCCTAGCATGAGCAAAGCCCTAACTGAGTTCATTCCCAGCACTGCAAACACAAACAACAGCAACAACAAAAAAAGATGCTCCCATGTCTTTTCTTTGAGAACCTACTGATAATTCCACGTGCAATTATGGTTTAAAAAAAGGGATCCTATGTTAGTTTTGATTGGAGATCATTTATCTTTACTTTTTAAAAGATGGGATAGGAATTTAAACCAAAGAGCCAAATTTTAGTGACAAGAGGGATATTGTTCCTTAATCATTTTTCTTACTTAAGGAAGAATTAGGGAGTGGGGACGTGGCATAGTTTTATAGATATGCTTTGTGGAATTTTTTATTGTTTTGATATGTTTTCAGTTTAGAGGTTGACATTTTTCAACCATTTCTAAATGGTTTGGAAATTTGGAAATGGGACTAGGGACCCATTTGACTAGGGACCACTTTGTGTTTTGACATCCTCTGTTATGCTTTGTATATTTCTGTCCTCCCTTCAAAGTCGTATGATGAAGCCCTAACCTTAATGTGATGCTGTATGGAGGTGATGGGGTCTTTGGAGATAATGAGATAATCTGGTTTTATGAGGTCATGGGATAGGGTCCTCATGATGGAATAAGTGCCCCTACAAGAAGAGACCCTACACACATACACGGATATAGCTAGAAGGCAAGTGCTTGCAGACCTTGTGGAGAACCCTCACCTGAACCTACTGTTGACTCCCTGATCTCAACATCCCAGCTTCCAGAAGCATGAGAAGCAAATGCCTGTTGTTATAGCTCACTGACCCTCCAGTGATAGCCTCTTTGTACTGACTAAGGGCACACTGACTCTGGGATAAGCCATCGTTCCCTCTCATTGTGAGAGCCCATCTGTCTCAGCCACTGACTGCTGCGGTAACAACCTACTGTTAGAGCAGTATTCCTACTATCCACAAAATAAGTGACTTACCCCCACAGTCATTCACTTGATTCATGGGTCTGAAAGTCAGAGACTTCTGACCCTGGCACTTCTGCTGATCTCAGCTAGCTTCACTCACATGTCTGGGGGTCATGGGAATGTTGAAGGAGGTCACTGGGCCAGCAGACTCTCCCATTCCATCAGGTTAATCAGTCACGTGCTTGAGGCAATAGCAGAACTACAAGAACAAGCAGGGTTTTTTCAAGTTACTGCACATGTCATTCCTGCTAACATCTCATTATCTAAAGCAAGTCACATGGCTGAACCTTGAGAAAAGAAAAGTCATGTGGCAAAGTGGCATTGACATAGAGGAGGTAAAGATCTGGGCCATCAATTCAATTAACCTGCTAAACTCTTCTGTGTCACCACCACATCCCTCACGATGAAGGACAATGGAAGAAAACCCATCAATCAAAACGTTGGCTGAATCCTAGTGGGGGAATGGGACTCATTTCCTGTGATCTTCTCAGAAACCATGTGTGATGGGGTAGGAAGAACAGGGCACTGCACTAAAGACAGGTTGGATCAGATTTCTTATATTTGTGCCTTTGGTCAACTCACTTCACTCCCATAAATTCCTCTGTAAACTGGAGTTAATAATATGAGGACTAATTTTATGTGTCAACCTGGCAGGCCTCAAAGAACTTGTATTAAACATAATTTCTGTGTATGTCTGTGGAGGTGTTTCCAAATGAGAAAGCATTTGAATCCATGGACTCCATAACGTGGATTGCCTTTCCCACTCTGGTTGGTGTCATCTGATCTGTTTAGGGCTTGAATAAGAACAAAATTCATTCTTCTGCTTCCTGCCTGTCTTCTTGTGCTGGGACCCCAGTTTTCTTTCCTTAGATTGGGATGTACACTGTTGGCATCCCTGGTTAGACTCAGACTGCAACTGTATCACCAGGCTTTCTCCAGTCTCCAACTTGCAGATGGCAAATTTTAGTACAGTCATGTGAGCCAATGCTTCATAGTAATTCTCTTTATGAATATGCACATGTATACATGTATATATGTGTGTGTTTATGTGCTCTGTTTCTCTGGAGAATCTCAACTAATACAGACTTTAAAATCAAGAGTGATTTTAGAGAAACAATGAGTTTTTTAATTGGTTCTGGGTTTTCTGGAATCGGATCTTTAATCTGATTAAAGATGCTAATGACTCTATTTCCAGTAAGACGGCAGTGATAGTTCGTGGCACAAACTCTATAGAAATCTACAAAGGACCTGCGCTTAAAAGATGCAAGGAGATACGTGACTCTGCATATGATGCCTTTGAACATTTTGGAAAACTAAGGGATATAACGACATTGGTTGCTTCTAACATTCTTGGACAAAGTAGTGAAAGAAAAAGATAAACTCAAGGATTCAAATTCCCTGACTAATACATTATCTGTTCCAGGGCATCTTGAAGCTCAGACTTGAGGGGTACAATATAGACAGTGCTTGGTATCATTTCACTTCAGTAAGTGTTTTCCTCATGCAAAGGTTGGCTCTTCTTTTATCTATACATGTGTAAACCCTCCCTTTTGCTTTTGCCTTTTATTGGTAAGGGGAATATATTCCTTGTTTTGATCAAACAGGCAGCCATATGTAATATCAAACATATACCACATTCATAACACGTGTGAAGGAACAGCAGTAAGTTCATATTATAGAGGATTCAGTACTTTTATAATTCTTCTAAACCCAAAAGAAACACAATATTTATGAATTAAATTTTTTCAATTTAATACATTTAAAATTATAATTCTCTGCAGCTGAGTCATGTGGTGATTCTTACTCATATTTTAAGGTTCCAATTAAGGACACAGATGTCAAAGTCTTTTCACTGCATAGGCAGAGACTAAAACTAACCATTAGGGAAATTTAAACTTCATTAATTACCCAAATACATAAGAGGCTGCATGCAGAACAAGTGTGTTGCTGAGTAAATACGTTTTCCCCATTGATTTGCTTCAAATCCATTTGCTTTGAAAGTAATCAGGGATAGCTTTTGGAGATTTTAATCATAATTTTAGTGAAAGTATGGTAGGACCACTAAAAACATTTGGTTATAGACTTTTGAGATGAGTGCATTTTATCAGCCTCAAATAAAAGGTTCTTTAATGTAATCTTGTCTATAATTTTGAAGCAACATCTAAATTTAAATTGGTTATTTACTAGCATTGCGAACTCTGTGTGTAACTGGTCACAACAGCTGCCCTGACTGTTCCTTTGCTGACAAGCTTTTGAGTATCATTAATCAGGTGGTGAAGGAAAAATGGGGACAGCTAAGTATTACTCTTGCCAGTTGTGTTTTGCAGTGAAACATGAGTTTAATGTCATAGAGAAACAACAGTTTGTCATCAAATGTTTCAAGTTAAATGGTCTCAAGAAATATGAGATGAGTTCTTTCTAATTCCTCTTATTCCCAATATATCTGAGATGCTAAAAAGAAATTGTGGTTGTATCATTGTTTGATATCATCTTTATTTAGAGTTTAAATATTTTGTTCATTGTGGGCTTTAAGAACTAGTTTTCGTTTTTAAAAAATGTTCCATTAAAATATAATTTATACTGATCACTGAGTTTTTAACTCGTAAACTTTTTGCACCTTGTTTACTTCAAGATCATTCTGATCCTAGACAGTTTTACAAATCAGAACAATATGATATTGCAATCCATACTCACTACTCATTCCTGTCATAGAATTGAAGAGAGACTCAGGATTTAAAAGAGGTATTGAAAAAGGGAGTTGTAGTTGGCCTAAATTTTTGATTTTCCTCACAATTCTTTAGGTTGGCATTTGAGGTTGTGCCCAGCTGAGAGGCTGTACTGGCTTTGGTGAGTGTCCCTTGTTTGTCTGCGGTTAATAAACAGCTTTGTTGATCTTGACTGGCAGGGTTTCACTGGGGTGAAACAGTCAGGAAGTGGACTTTATCTCCAGAACAGCCTTGTATGGGGGAATAATAATATTATTAGATTTGCATTTAGAATGCTCACTTCAAGTATGAGTATGCAATGAACAGTGAGAAGGCTGCTCTGCTGATTCAAGTGAAATGTCTTGAATGTTTTAACCAAACCAGTGGCAGCTGATAAGTTAAGGAAAGGGATACAACTCTATTAATGAGACATTCATGTGGTCTAGGATCACACTTTGCATTTAGTTCTCAGGTTCCTTCCTACCCACCTCCCTCCCTCCTTTCCTTCCTTCCAGGCAGGCACTTCACCAGCCCTTTTTCTGCATTGAGTTTTTTCCAGATAAGGTCTTGTGAACTATTTGCTTGGGTTTGCCTGGAACTGAGATCCTCCTGATCTCTGGTTCCTGAGTAGCTAGGATTACAGGTATGAGCCACTGCACCTGGGCCTGCTTTCTATATTTAGGTGTTCTGGTGTTATGTACATATATGTTTATTATTGCTTTGTCATCTTGGTAGACTGACACTTTTAAATTATTGTTATATAATGTCCTCTTTGTCTCTTATGGCAGTTTTTGACTTAAACTCTGTTTTGGCTGATAAAAAGATAACTGGCACTATTCTCTTTCGGTCACTATTTTCATGGTATGTACTTTCCCCCATGCCTTTCCTTTCAAACTCTGTCTATCCTTAAATCCAAAGTGAGTTTCTTATATATAGCATATATTTTAATCTTCTTTATCATTTATTTTTGATGGTACTGGGGTTTGAAATCAGGGAAGGCACTCTATTGCTTGAGCAACACCTCCAGCACTTTTTGCTCTGGTTATTTTGGAGATAGGGTCTTGCTTTTGACCCTGCCATGATCCTCCTATTTTATGCTTCCTCTGTAGTTAGGATGATAGGTGTCACCATGGCCAGTTTTTTTTCCCATTGAGATGGGGTCTCATAAAGTTTTTAACCAGGCTGGCCTGGAACCACAGTCCTCCCAATCTCAGTCTCCCAAGTAGTTAGGATTACAGGTGCGGCCATTGGTGCTAGCTGGATATTTTTCTTTTTATCCCTTTAGCCATGCTATATATTTTGATTGAAAAGCTTAAGTCACATTCAAAGCAATTATTGATAAAGGAAGGTTTACAATTACCATTTTGTTAACTGTTTTCTGTTTGTCCTGTAGTTCTGTCCTTCTTAGTCTTTCTGCTACCTTGCTTTGTGTTTCACTTTCTTGATCATGTCTTTTTAAACACAAACATTTATTTGTAGTAAAAGTAATAGTAAAGTTTATTAGGAAAGGAATTTAGTATAACAAGATAAAAGTGGTGAGAAATGGGGAAGAAAGGAAGAAACATTTCTTGTTTCCCATGTAGGATATGGGAGTAGAGACTCACAAACCTTTCTAATTGGATAAAATCTCACCCATTTGGTTTTTTTTTTTTTTCACTTGTGATTTTGATCTTGTATCTAAGAAGCTGTTACTAAATCCAAGATCATAAAGGTTAATTCTTTTTTAACTTTATAATTTTATCAGTTATAGTTAGATCTATGATCCATTTTGAGTTAATTTTTGTACATGATGTGAGGGAGGAGCTCAACTTCGTTCTTTTGCATATGGACATCCAATTGTCCCAGTGTCATTTGTTGGAAAGAATATTTATTTTTCCTTGAGTTTTCTTGATATCCCTGTGAATCAACTCACCACAGATGTGGGGTTATTTCTGGACTCTCAATGCTATTTCATTGTCATCTTCTGACACTATTCCATTGTTTTTTGCCTTTGTCAATTTTATTACATGGGTTTCTTTATAGTTATCCTATTTCATATGTATTTTAAGTTTGTGGCTTCATATTTTGGATAATTTCCATCAATGTTTCTTCACATATTGCGTTTGCCTCATTTACTATGTACAAGAAATATACTATATGACCAGGTCATATTTCTTGAACATAGTCTTCCTCTAGGACTAGAAATCTCTCTATCTATCTATCTATACATGCATACATACACAATACACATATACACATGTACACACACAAATGTATATCTGTACTCACAATATGTGGTAGGTATTTATTTTAGTATCTAGAGAATGTTCTTACTCATTTTAGTGGCTATATAGTATTCAGTTGCACAAATGTTACCATAATTTACTTAAATAACACTCTTTTTTAGGCGGTACTGGGAGGGTTGAACTTGGGGCCTTGTGCTTGCTGTGTAGGTGCTCTTCCATTTGAACCACTCTGCCAGCCCTTTTTGTGTTGGCTGTTTTTGAGAGAGGGTCTTGCTTTATGCTCTGGCTGGCCTGGACTACCATCATCCTAATTATGCTTCCCTACATAGGTGGAATGACAGGTGCATGCCACTGCACTCAGCCATTGGTTGAGATGGGGTCTTGTAAACTTTTGCCAGGGATGACCATAAACTGAGATCCTTTGGGTCTCTGCTTCCCAAATAGCTAAGATTACAGGCTTAAGCCACCATGCTCAGTTCTTAAGTAATTCTCATTGATGAAAGTTTCTATCAATAAAATCACACTTCTATTTCTTTCATTACATTTCCCCTTTGCTTTTTCCTTTTTTTATTTCTCTTTAAAAATACATGTTCATCTTTTATGACTAAGCTGAACTACAAAGCCCTAAAAACTCCCTTGAAAAGATTTCCTCTCTTCCTTGTTGCTTTTGCTAACCCCTCTTCTGGCAGTTATTACTACTGGCTGTGATCTTTGGTTTGCATGTCTCTATATTTTTCTTCATAATGTGAGCATCTTATGATCCAGGGTCATGTTTGAGTTATTTTTGTCTGCCACTTGCTCAGTGAGATTTTAAAAAACAGTAAACACTTAATAAAGGCCGAATAAATAAATAAGTCTTTCTCTTGAGATCTTCTTTGGGTCTTCCTGTCCTCCATGCTCTGTACATTAATTATTTCAATTACTTTTAAGTGTTCCCTCACTGATCGCTGAAATGATTCTCAGGACTCAAGCCATTTATACCATACTTTATTGCAAGTAAAGACAGAGGACAACAATGTCAAGAAAAAAACATATATATTTAAGGTATCTGAAGGTCTAGGTTTCTTTGCTTTTCCACTTGGGTCAAACAGGACATGCTTTACTTCCAAGTCTCAATCCACCATCATTGTGTGTGGAAAGCACCTTGTTGCCAGAGATTCAAAGACTATCCCTGGTTCAGGTCACTTAGGAATGGGTCACATACCACATTACAGTTCTGTGATCAGACTTAACTACCAAGCCTGCCTGGCTTTACCAAAACCATGTGCAGTCTACCTTCTATATCTGTGGGTTCCACATCCATGAATTCAACCAACTGCAGATAGGAAATACCTGAAAAAATTGCATCTATCCTGAATATGTACAGATTAGTTTTCACTAAAAAAAATACAGCACAACAACTATTTATAGCATTTACATTGTATTAGATAATACATGTAATCTAACCATAATTGAAAGCATACAGGAGAATGTGTACAGGTTACATACAATCTATGCCATTTTATATGAGGCTTGAGCATTCTTAGGAGTTTGTTTCCATGGAAGGTTCTAGAACCAATCCTCCAAAGGTACTAAGGAATGACTATACAAGTCATAAATCCAATTATTATTATTTAAAAAGGCTGACAGACTGATTTATCCTGCCCCTAAAACAACTCACAAACCTTGGTTGTGGAGCATCATTTGTCTTTAGTTGACAGGACATAGGATGGAACAAAGGTGACCATTATGTTCCAGGAAGATTTAGAGATAAATATCCCAGAACAGGTGACATAATTTAAAAAAACTGATGCCAGGATATTCCTCCCCAGTTTTCAGAGTGCCTCAGATTCTTTTAAACCCTAAGTGTATGAAAGATCAGTATTTATTAGGCTAAACATGAGTTTCTGTGCCAATAAATCCAGTCAAACTTTGAAATACCTGTTCTTGATTCATAACTAACCACTGACCATCATCAAACTAAGTAGATGGTAATTACCTCAAAAAGAATGAAGTCAGAACCAAGAGGAAGTTAAAACTTAATTTGACCAAATTTCCAGTTATGACCTCCTTGTTACTGTTACCCTCCTTCACAACTCATTTCAGGTAGTCTTACCTAATTGTGGAATTTCAGGAATGCAGGGACTCAATTTATCTGAGGCTTACTTCTTTTTAATTATGACATGTGTTTGCTTATTTAATACAATTTTTAAAAGGCAGGTCTATCTCATCTCCACTGGAAAAAACTCAGTTTCCTCAAAGCCCTTACTTTTTAGTATACTTTTATACTCAGTAATACATCACTTTCTTTCACTCTTATGCACAGTTCTTGGCATACAGTAGGTGTTAAATGAATGCTTGTTAAGTGAATTAAGGAATGTGCAAGTAACTGTCATGCCAACTAAAACTCGGATCTTTTCCACTGTTGAATTTTGAACTTTGTCCTCCAAACTGTTAAACATCATTAGAGGACTTAATCCTACTGAGCTGATATGGCTTGTCCCAAACTCAAGCTATTAAATCCAGCTGGGTTCTCATTGCTCTTGAACAATCATTTTAATGATGCCTTGTTGCTATCCAAGAACATTTACTGGAAAGGTTTATTCCAAACACTTTAACTCATCCCAACCCTGGTCCTTCCTCACCTTCCTTACTCTTGTCAGTAAAGCTTTTGAGAAAATTCACAATAGCAGTTCTCCCGACTTTCTACTTTTCTGGATGGTTATGTGTGGTCATATGTGGTTGTATGATCATGTATGTATCTTATCTTTCCTTCAGATTGTAAACTTCTTTTTGTTTTTGGTGGTACGGGGGTTTGAACTCAGGGTCTCATGCTTGGTAGGCCGGTGCTCTACCTCTTGTGCCACTTGGCCAGAGCTTTTCTTGTATTGGATATTTTTGAAATAGAGTCTCATGAATTGTTTGCCTCCTGATCTCTGCCTGATCTCTGGCGCCCAGCTTGTTTGTAAACTTCTTTAGGCCAGACATTATCTTTACTATTTTCCCATCCAAGCTTCACCCTTACCCATTAAAACTAGACCAGTGGTTTTTCAATAAATTGGGGTCATGTGTTCTGGTTATTGCTCATAGCAAACCACTCCAAAGTTAGTCTTATAAAGCAGCAACCACTTTATTATGTGTGAGTCAGTAGTTGGGGAAGGGCACAGTGAGTGTGACTGGCCTCTTCTCCATGACTGGCTTAGTGGGGAAGAGTGGAAAGCTGGAGTCATCACAAGGCTTGTTTTCTCACAAGTCTGGTGTATGTTACAGGAGAAACAATGTCAGGACTGTGGGCTGGAAGAATGACATATATGGCCTCTCTATGTGGGTTGGCCTTCTTGTAACAGTATGGTAGGCTCAAATCTTTGGACATCTTGAATAGTGGAGGTTTGCTTTGAGTATGAGTGTTCCAGGGAGCAAGGAAGAAGCTACATTTCCTTTTATGTGCTATTTTCTGTTCTTATCTGTCCATATATGTCACATTGTATTGGCTGAAATAATCATAGATCTCACCCACATTCAAGAGGAAAGGGTCATAGCTCCTACATTTCAAAGACAGGAATGTCAAAAATGAAGTTGCAAAGACTTGGGGGGCAGCAGATACTGTCGCATATACCTGACAAAAACACAAAAGACATATCATCTCCTACATTTTCTTTTTTTTTTTTTTCCTTTTTCTTTTATTATTCATAGGTGCATACAAGGCTTGGTTCATTTCTCCCCCCTGCCCCCACCCCCTCCCTTACCATCCACTCCGCCCCCTCCCTCCCCCCTTCAATACCCAGCAGAAGCTATTTTGCCCTTATTTCTAATTTTGTTGTAGAGAGAGTATAAGCAATAATAGGAAGGAACAAGGGTTTTTGCTGGTTGAGATAAGGATAGCTATACAGGGCATTGACTCACATTGATTTCCTGTGCGTGGGTGTTACCTTCTAGGTTAATTCTTTTTGATCTAACCTTTTCTCTAGTTCCTGGTCCCCTTCTCCTATTGGCCTCAGTTGCTTTTAAGGTATCTGCTTTAGTTTCTCTGCGTTAAGGGCAACAAATGCTAGCTAGTTTTTTAGGTGTCTTACCTCTCCTCACCCCTTCCTTGTGTGCTCTCGCTTTTATCATGTTCCTACATTTTCTTTTTGTCACCTCCCCACACCCATTTAGTCTGACCATAACCTCAAAGGCAGAGCTGTACCTTCCCTTTCTCTTTGTCAATGCTAACTACTCATCTTCACCCTCACCTTCTATTTTTTTTTTTTGTGTGTGGTACTAGGGTTTGAACTCAGGGCCTATACCTTGAGCCACTCCACTAGTCCTATCACGAGATAGGGTCTTGTGAACTATTTGCCTGGGCTGGCTTTGAACCACGATCCTCCTGATCTCTGCCTCCTGAGCAGCTAGAATTACATGATCCACTGGTGCCCAGCTCAACCCTCACCTTCTTATTGGCTCTTGTTTTTATCAATGCTGCTTCTCTGTTGGTTTTCTTCTCTTCCCTTCTATCTAAAACATGCTTATTACATTATCACACACTTAACCTCCCTGAATTCCTTCATTGACATCATTTCCTCCTCAAGATCCCCCTAAATGTCTTCAGATACCTTTAATCTTAGAAGGGATTACAGAGGGTCCAGAGGTCCAGCTTCTATAGATGCTTCTGAGCTGAGACTGGACTGTTGACCCTAGAAAAGGAACAAAAAAGCTGTTTCCCTATCCTAGCTAAGAGGTGACATGGGAAGCTCATTTAGCAGGAAATTCAGTTGACAGGGTGCCATGATCAGGACCAGAAAACATCAAATTATTCTTTGACTGGCATCCATTCTTAAGCTTAAGTCTGTCTGCTCTGTAGGTGATGTCCTGGTTATCTCAAAAAAAAAAAAATTGCTGCTCAGGTAATCATGTTAGAAGTTGTACTTTGGTTGCTAGAGTTGGTTTTTTTTTCATGAGTTTCATTGTAAACACCTTTGAGAGGGTTCTAAACTTGTCATATTCAGCTCCTGGCAGTTGTTTGAGAATCTTCTGTTACCAGAGGAAGGAAGGGACAAGGGGGTCTCTCAGCTTCCAAGTTTCCATGGAAATCACAAGAACTTGAGATCCACAATGAAGAGCATTTCAAGGGGTCTCATAACAAAGAGACCCTCACAAGGTAAAAGTTTAGCAAGAGTTTATTTTAGTAAACAGGATAAAGTAGGGAAAGAGAGCAAGAAACATTTCCTGCTCCCACATAGGAAATGGGAGTGAAGACACCTCACAGTTCTCCTTGTCAGAGAGAAAGTTCTCTTCAGAGTTTTACATGTCTTTCTGGACAGTGCTGCTGGCACTGTCCAACTACAACCCAGTTGCTTGGCAGCTTTGGTATTGGGATTTGCTTTGGGTCTTGATTAGGAAAAGGGAAAGGAAAGAAAGGAAGAAAGAAAGGAAGTAATGAAGGAAAAAAGGAAGGAAGGAAATAGGAAGGAAGGAAAGAAATAAGGAAGGGATTAGAGCACCCCTCTCATTCTTTCTGTCCTGTATAAGACCCCATTTTCATTCCTTGCACCAGAAAGGGAGGACTTCTCTTGGAGCTCTCACTTTCTGTGCTGGGTCCACAGTTTTGGGGTGTGGGTTAATTTTTAGCCCAGGCTTGGAGACCAGGAAAGAAAAAGAGCAACATCAAAAAACCCCCAAGATATTCATCAGGTTGTTTGTAATTCTGGTTTTTCTTCCTCAGTTTGTAGAGTTCTATTTACTTTTCAGTTCTCAGATAACTTCTCTACGAATTTAATTGCATTCAACATAGGGTTGCCTAATAAAACACAAGACACCTTTTATAACATTTTTAGGATATAAGTTTATCTTAAATCCTGTACAGGACATACTTATGCTAAAATTCATTGTTTATCTGAATTAAACTGGGCATCTTCTATTTTTGTCAGGCAAATCTGGCATCTGAATTCAGAGGCAAGCAGGGAGGAGAAAGCTTACTCCATGCAACCCAGAAGAGAAACCTCACCTCAGTATTTTAACAGCTGTCTACTGTGTCCTTTCATGGAGGAACAAGATGTATTTAGCCATTTGACTATTGAAAGAGATGGAAGCAGTTGTCAGTTCTCTCCTCCTAAATAATGCCACAGTGACATTCGTTTATATCTGTCTTTGCACACTTTTAGTCTCGGTTTCTTTATGCCAAACAGGGAAGTGCAACTGCCTATCTCAAAGGGTTGTTGTGAGAAGCAAATGATAGGATGAGTGTGAATGTGCTTAGTAAGCTGTTAAAGAAAGGGTGTCTCAGCTCCTGCCTTTTAGTTGCTATGGACCTATCAGCATACATGTTTAGCTTTCCCTCCTGAATTTTTTAAAAAGCCTTGAGTGAATAGATACTGTACCACACAACCTTGTAAGCAATTCTATCAAGTTCTATAACTACTTTATTTTTAGATGACTCCAAATAAATAATAATTGAATAAGAGAATTAAACTTGTTTTCTTTATTTGCCTTCATTTTTCTAAACATTTCCTTCTCTCTTAGATTATATTTCCTTTCTCAAATTACATAGTTTTTGCTAAAGTGATTTCCTAAAGTCATTGATATTAAAAGATTTTTTTCTTATTATTATGTAGACCAAACTGGACTGGAATTTACAGTTGTAGTCCAGGCTGGTCTCAAACATGAGACACACCCTCAGTGCTGGAATTAAAGGCATGTACCTCTACCCCTGGTCTGATGCAGGCATTGGCATTCTTTCTGCTGAATCACTCATTGGGAGTCATCTTGCCTTAAAACTGCCAGGATTCTAATGGCTGCAAGTGACAGAAAATTCAACTGAAAATTAGCATAAGCCACAAAATTAAGGTGGATACACACGGCTGAAGTATCTAGAGGTGTCACTTGTGCTTAAAGGATCAAACAATGCATCAAAGTCATCACAGAGAGTCCAGATCTTCCTCCCTGGTTGCAAAATGGCAGATACTTCTAGATCTCACAACTTCAAGTCACATTCTGGGAAAAAAAAGTCTCTTTAAGTAGCTCCTAAAGAGGAGAGGAATTTTCTCTTTGCTGCAAGTTCCAGCAACCCTCTCATTGATTCTGATTCTTAATGAGATCACTATGGCTGGGGAATGGAGTTTGCTGATTGGCTTAAGTCTTGAGGAGCACCCCTTGGTGTGGAGAAAGAATGTAAAAAAGGCTCTGGGAGTGGAACAAGGCCAAGTGTTCTCCACAGGACCCTCTGTCTTTCAGTTTCCTTTCAAATATCCACTGAAAACACCTTACTTTTTTTTTTTCTCTCTCATTCTGTTACTTTAGTTCTTTGTGTCAATACCAAATCTACTTGCCAGAAGCTTACTTAATGGTAGATTCTGCTTAATGAAAATGTTTTTCTAAGGGTCAAGTGATTTCCTTTCAGACACATGTGAATTATAATTAATCATTTTAAAAAGAGGCAAATCTCTTTAACTACCTCCATTGAAAAATCTCCTACTGTTATACACCTTTGCATTTAATATGAAGTGAAAAATACCAACTTCCTAATCCAAAGGCAGGCTTAACATATGTTTGCAGGTAGGTTCTCACTTTTAAATAGAATTTAATTATAATGATTTGCCTGGGCAACAATTATCCCAACTGAACGGAAAGAGGATAGCACTTTTCATTAAAATGCAGAATCAATTGGGCAACTGAGAGCAGCCTTGGGCAGGGGCAGACAAAAAAAATCTTAGACTTAAGAATGGCCATATTTGAGTCCTACTTTTGTGGTGAGATTCCCTAGGTGTCCCAGCTTCTTTGGTTCTGCAGGAGCCTAGGGACCATGCTGGGAAGCTGGGAAATGGTAAGATTTAGGTTGGAGTCTTGGAGCAGCACCTGGGGAAGGAAGCAGCAGTGGCGGACACAGCCTTCTGTGCAGCCCCAGAATGAAGTGCACATCCACTGCTGAATTCGCTGGGCTCTGGCTCCTGTGGGCTGCAAGACGAAGATCATACCATGGAAGAGGTGTACAAAAATTCCAGAAGAAATCTAAGGTAATTTGTACTCAGAAGAGAAAGCAACTTAAACACTGAGGGAAAGGAATGTGAAACAGGTCCTGTGAAAGGGAGGTCAATGAAGAGGATAAAGCAGGAAGTCAAGTGGTAGGGAGATTTTGTGAACCCAAAGAACATATTCAGTGTGGAGTAGTCTTCAGCCATACTCAAAATCATATTGTGAGCAATATTATTCCTACTGGAGTGGGAGCAAATGAAAACTCAGTGTAAAGAAGTCTTCATCGGCCAACCATTCCTGAGTCTACCCTTCAGAACTCAGAGTGGACCTGACACATGAGTATCAGGAATGTGGAGAAAATCCATTTAAATAAAAGGATTCTGAGAAAGCCTTTCCTACTTCCAGAATCCTTAAGCAGCATGAAAGAAGTCATACTGGAGAGGCATCATTTGTATGTAATCAGTGCAGACACACACTTTTTGTTTGAGTAGCCTTTTCAAACATGAACTGACTCGGTGGAGAAAAACCCTACGTTTGTAAGCAATGTGGGAAACCCATCTCACATGTGCTGTTAAAAACATGAAAGAGAAGATGGCGGCTAGAGGGAGGAAGCAGAAAGCGTGCCTCCTATAGTAACATCTTGGAGAGAAGCTGGAGACACACCTTGCAGGCAAAACCACCGAGAAGAGGCAAAACTTTGACCCCTACACACCTCCAGCTGGCACAGAGAATCTCCACTTCACGTTAAATGGAGAAATCAGGAGGGCCCCAGGCTGCTAGATGCCTGCACCCAGATGGCTTGGGAAGACGTGGACAAGTTTTGTTCTACTTTATGCATCCCCTTTGATGAGACAACTACAGAACAACATCTGAGGCACCATCTCCAGGATTGGAGGCTGAGACAGACACCAAAATTATTAAGACTGAAACTTCATTGCATTTGAACTTGGAGGTTTTTTTTAATTTTCTATTTTTCATTTTGTTTTATTTTATTTTATTTATATATATATATTTCTTTCATTTACTTATTTTTTATTTTTATTCTTATCTTTATTCTTTTTATTTTTTATTTTCAGTCCTCCCTCTGTCTCTTTAATGCCTGTTCAGCTTACTAACGCTCCCTGTTTATACCTTTGAAACTTTTTTGTTTGATTCTTTGTTTTGTTTTTTCCTACTTGTCTATTTGTTTTTCCCTTTTTCTTTAACTTCTTTGCTTTCCATCTCCTCTCAACCTTCCATTCTAAATATCCCCATTGTTATTATTACAAGCTAGAAAATACTTACTTGCACACAGTAAAGGGACAGTAACAACACCAAGGGCAATGATGGGAGGACAGAAAAAACAGGGAAACCAGTTTCCCCACAGCAAAAAATTAGTACAGAAATCAGAGGGGAATGAAGAAAACTGATACTCAGATCCAGACTCAAACAAAATGAAGATAAACTATGCCAAAGAACCCAATGAAGCCCACAAGAATAATCTAAAAGAAGATATACTACAGGTACTCAATGAGAATTTTATAGAGATGATACTGGATAGGGTCAACCAAAATGTACAGGAGACACTCAAGAAATTCCAAGACAACAAAAATAAAGAATTTGAAAAAGCAAAAGAAGAAATAAAGGAAACCATAGAAGCACTGTATAAACACCAAATTGAAACAGAGAACATGATTAATAAACAGATAAATGAACTCAGGACAAAAACAGACAACATTAAAGAGGAAACCACCCAGGATATGGAAAACCTCAGAAAAAAGAACGAAACAGAACTGCAAAACAAAACGGAAGGCCAATCTAGCAGAATAGAACAAACAGAAGACAGAATCTCAGAACTTGAAGATGAAATGGTAATTAAAGGAAAAACCGAAGAACTATTAATTAAATAACTCAAGACCTGTGAAAAGAAAATGCAAGAACTCACCGACTCCATCAAAAGACCAAACTTGAGAATCATGGGCATCGAAGAATGAGAAGAGGTGCAAGCGAAGGGAATGCTTAATCTATTCAACAAAATAATAACAAAAAATTTCTCAAATCTAGAGAAAGATATTCCCATACAGATGCAAGAGGTCTCCAGGACACCAAACAGACCAGATCAAAATAGAACTACCCCATGATATATCATCATTAAAACAACAAGTTCAGAAACTAGGGAAAGAATATTGAAGGCTGTAAGAGAGAAAAAACAAATAATATACAAAGGTAAATCCATCAAAAATCACAGCAGACTTCTCAACAGAAACATTAAAAGCAAGAAGAGAGTGGGGTGAGATCTTCTGGGCACTGAATGAAAATAACTTCAACCCTAGGATACTCTACCCAGCAAAACTATCACTCAAAATAGATAGAGCAATAAAAGTCTTCCATGATAAGCAGAAACTAAAACAATATGTGACCACAAAGCCACCACTACAAGATTCTTCAAGGGATTCTGCACACAGAAAGTGAAACCAACTTAACAATGAAAAGACAGGCAGCACCAAACCACAGGAAAAGAAAAAGCAAGACAGTAGAGAGTAACCTCAACTTAGGTACACACAATCAAACCTTCAAACAACTAAGACAACTAAACGACAGGAATCACCACATACCTATCAGTACTAACGCTTAATGTTAACAGACTTAATCCACCCATCAAAAGGCACCGCTTGACGAAATGGATTAAAAAGGAAGATCCAACAATTTGTTGCTTACAGGAGACCCATCTCACTGACAGAAATAAGCATAGGCTTAGGATGAAAGGCTGGAAGAAGATTTACCAAGCCAATGGCTCCTGAAAACAGGCAGGATTAGCAATACTTATCTCTGACAAAGTAGACTTCAAACTTACGTTGATCAAATGAGATAAAGAAGGACGTTCCATACTAATAAAAGGGGAAACAGACCATAAGGAAATAATAATTATCAACCTGTATGCACCCAATGTCAATGCACCCAATTTCATCAAACATACCCTGAAAGACCTAAAAGAATATATTAACTCCAACACAGTGGTTGTGGGAGACTTTAACACCCTATTATCATCAATAGATAGGTCATCCAAACAAAAAATCAATAAAGAAATCCAAGATCTAAAATATACATCAAATGGACCTACTTGATGTCTACAGAACATTTCATCCAACTTCTACACAATATACATTCTTCTCAGCAGCCCATGGAACCTTCTCCAAAATAGATCATATCCTAGGGCACAAAGCAAGCCTCAGCAAATATAAGAAAATAGAAATTATACCATGCATACTATCTGATCACAATGCAGTAAAACTAGAACTCAACAACAAAAGTAAAAAAACATGCAAACAGCTGGAAACTGAATAACTCATTACTTAATGAACAATGGATCATTGAAGAAATAAAAGAGGAAATTAAAAAGTTCCTGGAAGTCAATGAAAATGAAAACACAACCTACCATAACCTATGGAACACAGCAAAGGCAGTCCTGAGAGGAAAGTTTACAGCCATGAATGCATATATTAAAAAGACTGAAAGATCCCAAATCAATGACCTAATGATACATCTCAAACTCCTAGAAAAGCAAGAACAAGCAAATCCCAAAACAAATAGGAGAGAAATAATAAAAATAAGAGCTGAAATCAATGAAATAGAAAGCAAAAAAACCATACAAAGAATTAATGAAACAAAAAGTTGGTTCTTTGAAAAAATAAACAAGATTGATAGACCCCTGGCAAACCTGACTAAAATGAGGAGAGAAAAAACCCAAATTAGTAGAATCAGGAATGCAAAAGGGGAGATAACAACAAATACCATCAAAACCCAGGAAACCATCAGAGACTACTTTGAGAACCTATATTCTAATAAATTTGAAAATCTTAAAGAAATGGACAGATTTCTAGATATATATGATCATCCAAAACTGAACCAAGAGGAAATTAATCACCTGAGTAGATCTATAACACAAAATGAAATTGAAGCAGCAATCAAGAGTCTCCCCAAAAAGAAAAGTCCAGGACCTGATGGATTCTCTACTGAATTCTATCAGATCTTCAAAGAAGAACTGATACCAACCCTCCTTAAACTGTTCCATGAAATAGAAAGGGAAGGAAAACTGCCTAACACATTTTATGAAGCCAGTATTACACTTATCCCAAAACCAGGCAAAGACATCTCCAAAAAGGAGAACTATAGGCCAGTCTCCTTAATGAACATTGATGCAAAAATCCTCAACAAAATAACGGCAAACTGAATTCAACAACACATCAAAAAGATTATTCACCACGACCAAGTAGGCTTCATCCCAGGAATGCAGGGGTGGTTCAACATACGAAAATCAACAAATGTAATAAACCACATTAACAGAAGCAAAGACAAAAACCACTTGATCATCTCAATAGATGCAGAAAAAGCTTTTGATAAGATCCAACACCATTTCATGATAAAAGCTCTAAAACTAGGAATAGAAGGAAAGTTCCTCAACATTATAAAAGCTATATATGACAAACCTACAGCCAGCATTATACTTAATGGAGAAAAACTGAAACCATTCCCTCTAAAATCAGGAACCAGACAAGGATGCCCACTATCTCCACTCCTATCCAACATAGTACTGGAATTCCTAGCCAGAGCAATTAGGCAAGAAGAAGGAATAAAAGGAATACAAATAGGTAAAGAAACTGTCAAAATATCCCTATTTGCAGATGACATGATCCTATACCTTAAAGACCCAAAAAACTCTACTCAGAAGCTTCTAGATATCATCAATAGCTACAGCAAGGTAGCAGTATATAAAATCAACATAGAAAAATCATTAGCATTTTTATATACTAATAATGAGCAAACTGAAAAAGAATGTATGAAAACAATTCCATTTACAATAGCCTCAAAAAAAATCAAGTACCTAGGTGTAAACCTAACAAAAGATGTAAATGACCTCTACTAGGAAAACTATAAACTTCTGAAGAAAGAGATTGAGGAAGACTATAGAAAGTGGAGAGATCTCCCATGCTCATGGATTGGTAGAATCAACATAGTAAAAATGTCTATACTCCCAAAAGTAATCTACATGTTTAATTCAATTCCCATCAAAATTCCAATGACAATCATTAAAGAGATTGAAAAATCTACTGTTAAATTTATATGGAAACACAAGAGGCCACGCATAGCCAAGGCAATACTCAATCAAAAGAATAATGCAGGAGGTATCACGATACCTGACTTCAAACTATATTACAAAGCAATAACAATAAAAACAGCATGGTATTGGCACAAAAACAGACATGAAGACCAGTGGAACAAAATAGAGGACCCAGATACAAAGCCACACAACTATAACCAACTAGTCTTTGACAAAGGTGCTAAAAATATACAATGGAGAAAAAGCAGCCTCTTCAACAAAAACTGCAGGGAAAACTGGTTAGCAGTCTGCAAAAAACTGAAACTAGATCCATGTATATCACCCTATACCAATATTAACTCAAAATGGATCAAGGATCTTAATATCAAACCACAAGCTCTAAAGTTGATACAGGAAAGAGTAGGAAATACTCTGGAGTTAGTAGGTATAGGTAAGAACTTTCTCAACGAAACCCCAGCAGCACAGCAACTAAGAGATAGCAGAGATAAATGGGACCTCATAAAACTAAAAATCTTCTGTTCATCAAAAGAAATGGTCTCTAAACTGAAGAGATCACCCACAGAGTGGGAGAAAATATTTGCCAGCTACACATCAGACAAAGGACTGATAACCAGAATATATAGGGAATTTAAAAAACTAAATTCTCCCAAAACTAATGAACCAATAAAGAAATGGGCAAGTGAACTAAATAGAACTTTCTCAAAAGAAGAAATTCAAATGGCCAAAAAATATATGAAAAATGCTCACCATCTCTAGCAATAAAGGAAATGCAAATTAAAACCACACTAAGATTCCACCTTACCCCTGTTAGAATAGCCATCAATCAGCAACACCACCAACAACAGGTATTGGCGAGGATGCGGGGGAAAAAAGAACCCTCTTACACTGTTGGTGGGAATGTAAACTAGTACAACCACTCTGGAAAAAAATTTGGAGGCTACTTAAAAAGCTAAACATTGATCTACATTTGATCCAGCAATACCACTCTTGGGGATATACCCAAAAAACTGTGACACAGGTTACTCCAGAGGCACCTGCACACCCATGTTTATTGCGGCACTATTCACAATAGCCAAGTTATGGAAACAGCCAAGATGCCCCACCACCAATGAATGGATTAAGAAAGTGTGGTATCTATACACAATGGAATTTTATGCAGCCATGAAGAAGAACGAAATGTTATCATTTGCTGGTAAATGGATGTAATTGGAGAACATCATTTTGAGTGAGGTTAACCTGGCCCAAAAGACCAAAAATTGTATGTTCTCCCTCATATGTGGACATTAGATCAAGGGCAAACACTACAAGGGGATTGAATTTTGATCACATGATAAAAGCGAGAACACACAAGGAAGGGGTGAGGATAGGTAAGACACCTAAAAAATTAGCTAGCATTTGTTGCCATCAACGCAGAGAAACTGAAGCAGATACCTTAAAAGCAACTGAGGACAATAGGAGAAGGGGACCAGGAACTAGAGAAAAGGTTAGATCAAAAAGAATTAACCTAGAAGGTAACACACACACACACAGGAAATCAATGCGAGTCAACTCCCTGTATATCTATCCTTATCTCAACCAGCAAAACCCTTGTTCCTTCCTATTATTGCTTATATTCTCTGTTCAACAAAATTAGAGATAAGGGCAAAATAGTTTCTGCCGGGTAGCAAGGGGGTGGGGGGGGAGAGAGAGGGGGTGGGAGGAGAGGGAGGGGGTGGGGTGGGTAGTAAGGGAGGGGGTGGGGGCAGGGAGGAGACATGACCCAAGCGTTGTATGTACTTATGAATAATAAAACAAAACAAAAAAACCCAAAAAATATGAAAGAACTTCCAGTACTGAGAAACCCTATATATGCAAGTAATGTGGAAAAGCCTTTAGTTCTTCCAGTTACTTGAAAACACATGAAGGATTTCACACTGGAGTGAAGCCCTTCACATGTAAGCAATGTGGAAAAGCCTCTAGTTCATCCAGTTACCTCAAAAAAAAAGAAAAGAACTATTCACACTGAAGTGAAACCTTACGCATGTAAAAAATGTGGGAAGGCCTTCTAGGTCCAGTGACCTTCAAAAACATGTACAAACTCATAGTGGTGAGAAACCTATGTATGTGAGCACTGTTGAAAAGCTTTTAGTTCTTCCAGTTACCTGAAAACACATGAAAGAACTCACACTGGAGAGAAGCCCTTTGCACGTAAACAATGTGGAAAAGCCTTTAGTACATACAGTTACCTGAAAACACCTGAACCAATTCACACTGGAGTAAAACCTTATGAATGTAAACAATGTAGGAAACACTTCTATTCTTCCAGTGAACTTAGAAAACATACACAAACTCACCATGGGGCAAAACCTAGATATGTTACCAGTGTGGGAAAGCCTCCTTCAGCTGAGGGTCCTTGAAACACATGAACCAAGTCACAGTCAATAGAAGTAAGCCATGTGGGAAAGCTTTCTTTTCCTTACATTTTGTTAAAAAGTATGAACACAGTACTGCCAAAAGAAAAAAGGGAAAAAAAATTACAACATGGTACAATTTACACTAATTGTATCAGCTGTCTCTAGATGTATAATATGTAAACGTACCAATTAAAAGACAGTGGTCAAGTTAAAAAAAAAAAAGAATGGGCAATAGCCAAGAAGATGAAGCAAATATGTTCTCTCAGTCCATGGATTTCTTACCAATTTCTTTAATTATATTTAAGATCAAACAGACGAGCAAGCAGCAAGGATCTGCAGGGCAGGGAAATGGTAACCTCTTCAACTAAGCACATCCCCTGGCTCAGGCCAAGGGAGTGTGAGCTGCCGATAGGAAAATCGATCAAATTAAAAGCATGGGGATTTTGAGGCTAATCTCTGATTTTTCTCTTCATCTCATTTTTGTTGTTTCTCAGATCCACTAGATCTCCTAAGGCGACAGGCTTGCTCCCTCTGTTTATAAATGGAATGTCATTGGTTCTGACAAAGCAGGCAAGTATGGTAAGTCAGCCCTCCTTAGAGGGCGTTTACTGAACCATTCTGGACAGTAGTCCTCGTTTCCAATAGAATGTAGGCTAAATAGCTTCCAGGTTATTCTCTGGTTACTGAGCAACCATGAAGTTTTGCCAGTCCCCCAGCCCCCATTAATCTCCTTGCATAATATCCAGTGATCAGCCATCTGGTCCCTCTGTCCTCTCTTATCTATCTCATTTTCTTAGTGCCTCACCCATCTGCCATTAGGTCCCCTAGTGCCTGTCTCTCATGCCTGGTTTCATCTCCATCTTCTCATTCTGTCACTTCTTCATCTCACGGCCATCCCTTTACAACTTTTTCTTTCTCCCATTGCCGCTCTTCTTACCATCATAATTGTGCCTGAACTTGGCAAGAGAGCAAATGCTCTAAAACATGGTAATGACTGTGATGGAAACAGCTGGTTCCTCTGAGTTGGGAATATATATGGGGAGAGGTGAATGATACTTGTGAAAGGAATGAGTGGAAAGGAAGAGTTCAAGTAAGTAACCTTCCACTTTCCCAGGCATCTCCCAAATTGCTACTTCATTTCCTTGATCTCTTGTTTACCAAAAATGTAGCAAAAAGATTTATGAACAGGCATCTGCTAAAACTCCCTCTGAAGTAAAAAATCTTCAGTGTGTTGATACTAGCCTTGGTTTCCACCTCTAATTTAGGTTTGAGGGGGCTTATTAAAGTGAAAATGTAAATTAATTCAAACGTGAAATTGTTTGGAACCATTGATAGCATTTCATTTTCAATCAGATAATGTAAAAATTTTTCAGATTGGATTAGGGTCCCAGTAAGAAATAAATTATAAATTAATAAATGTATAATAAATAAAGTTCCTAATTTCCTTACATTAGGAAAACTGAAGAAAAGACCCTTCATAAAGAGACTATGAGGGTGTAGGGGAATCATAATGGATGGATGGCACAAGAGCCAGGCTCATTCACCAAACCCAGATCTGGGGAGGTAAGAGGAGGGAGTAGTTACTAGAAGTTTCAGGGAAATAGTCACATGGAAAGGATGTCTTTTGTAGGCATGAACTCCCATTGAGGGATTCAGCTTGTTCCTTATTTTCCTTTTCCTTCCTGATCTCTCCATTGGAGAGTCCAACCAGAAATTGGAGGTCAAGGGACCCTATTGATTCAGTTTGAGAAAATCAGTCTCTCAAAGATGAGTTTGGGGGCTGGTGAAGTGACCCAAGTGGTAGAGCATCTGCCCAGCAAGAGGAAGGTCCTGAGTTCAAACCCCAGTACCACTAAAAAAAAAATCAATTGGCCATATTTGGTCTTCTCTTGGGTTCTGCTGTCCTATTGATCTTTGTATCTATTCCTTTGCTAATCCCACACTGTCTTGATTACTGTAGATATAGGATAGGGCCAATTAATTCCTCATAAAGGTGAGGTTGGGAAGAGCTGATCTGAAAGAGTCCACAGATGAGATGTGACAGGCGAGCACACCCTTCCTGTGAGGAATACAGACAAACAGATAAATTGTTTATCAGAATAACAACTTATGATTTACAGCCAATCTGAAATACAAGGAATGTAGATCTTTAAGTCTTTGCCTTTCATTTTAATGTTATACCCATGAAAGTTTGGGGAACATTTTTATAGTAGAAGCTACTCTAATCTTTAAAATGTGTAATATTTAGGTCCATCTAAAAATACCACATTATAAGGGGAAAAACTTAAGTATCCTCATAGTTTTATGTGCCAACACTGAGCAATTTTAGTAAACCAATACAAGTACTTCTGTTTTATAAAGAGATACTGTAGAGAGTATCTAATTTTTATTTTTATGTCTTCCCCCCAGCATTCTTTTGGGAATTGTTCCTTGAATTTCCATTAGAACCTTTCCTATCTTAGCCCTTGAGGCTTTGTGATTGGGCATGTGGTCCATCTTGGCCAAAGCTGAAGTCAAGTTCCCTCAGTCACAGGGATGTGGCCAAGGACGAGCAATTGAAACAATTAGTGGTTTGTATTCCCCATGAACTCCAGAGAGAGTTAGGTCAGGAGTTACTGATGATCATTTCTGCCATCAAGTGAACATGAGCCAGGAAAGCACTGTGAAGGAGAGCAGAACCAGGTATAGAAAGAAAGCAGGATCCAGTCAAGGACAGACTTTGAGTCCTTGAGTTAGTTTGTCCCAGGAGTCAGCCCTAGGCCTGCTGCACCAACTAACAAGTTCTCTTTTTACTCATACTAGTTTGAGTGAGTTGTATCTTTTGTTGCTTGGAACCTAAAGTTTTTAAACTCATAGAAACTATTCTAGACAAGTTATCTGTGTAAGTCTTTTCCTTACAGATGAAATCATTATCCTATTAGCTTCTGTTATGAAGTTATTTTTCCTTTTCAGGAAAAAAAGTATCTCCACAGTCTGTTGGAAACATGTCATCCCAACACCCAGAAGTCTGTCAGCAAGTACTCTGACATCCGCTCCTTTACAATGGGGATTTCTCCCCTTCTTCCTATGGTTGGTGTTTGCTTTGCCTTTCATCTTGCTTTAGTCTGATTTTTTATGATGATTAACAATGGGGTTCCATTCATAGATTTTGCCATGTATGTACTCCTGCACCATTAATACAGCATCGTAAAATGGGAAGTAAATTTGTTCTTTACTTCATTGATCTTTGGTATAATTTATATTAATGAAGATAGTTTATATTCATACACATATTTAGTGAGCCTGAATCTGGCTATTTTGTAGCTTGAGGGCAGGGGAAGGAAAGCAAGGTACTTTTGTGGAGCCATGGAAGTGACCTTCAAAGTCATTCTGCTTCATGGACGTTGGAGCTGGACTCCAGTGCCTGATCCTCAGTGGTCCAATCGGGGCAAGGGATGAGAGGAGCTGTGCTGTGACACTCAGGCCTGGACTCAGCACCAGACGGGGAGCCCGTAGGGGCAGATGCTCCAGGTGAGAAGGGAAGGCTGTGACCCTGCTCTTTCTGGCTCACACAGGACAGCTCCACTTTCACCAACACTCTGCCCAGTTCTCAGTGATGTGTGTGTTGGATGGTGTTAAGGAATGATTCTTTTTCTTTCTTCCAAGAAAATCACAAAAAGTTGAAGGCTGAGTTATCTCTTTTCTTCATCTATAATAGCACAATAATTTGGCTGTAGATTCAGAGAGACTCAAATTCTAGCTTCATGTTTACAACTTGCATACCTTCTGTAAGATAGAAATAGTAATGACACCTACTTCACAAGGCTGTATAATTAAATAAGATAATTTTCACAGACCAGTAAATGCTAGCTTGAAAAAGATAAAAGGGTACATATCAGAAGTTTTTTTTTTTTTTTTTTTGTGGTACTGGGGATCGAACCCAGAGCCTCATGCATGCTAGGCAACCATTCAACCAGTGAGCTACATCTCCAGCCCCAGAAAATTTCTTAAAAAGTAAAATATCTGTCTATGAGCAACTTCCCTCAAGTCCCTTTTACACATGAGCCTCATAGCAGCTACTTAAATTCCAAGATTCCTTGTCACACATGGCATTTCAAATAATCCAAGAAATGTGCAGCAAGCTTGGGATCTGAAATTAACTTTGCATTTATATTGTTCATGCTAGTTGCTCTTCAAGCACAATTATAATCAGAAGACTAGCACTAAAAATAGAACCGATTCTCATTTTTCTCTCTGGGTTATCTGCTGCCACACTCTTTCCCAATCATGTTTGTTTGCTTGATTCACAACAGCAAGTCTTTTCTCTTATTCACCTGGTTACGGTAAGTTAGATTCTACAGCGATGCTCAGGCCAGGTAGAATGTTGATTACTGGTGAAGTCACTGGGTTTTCTTGAGATTCTCAGTGCAAGTGCAGGTGCACACTTTGAAGTGGAAAAGTAGAAGAACTAAAGGAGAATCTTCATTTTGGCAATTCCGGAACTTTTCTCTCTCAGAGGAGGAGGACAACTGAGACTTCAGATGTTCCCTTATTCCCCACTCATGTGAGCTTTTTTGTGCCAGTGTGAATTTGGGTTGGGGGGCCAGGGAAGCCAGTTGACAGCTCCCTGTATGTCCCACTCTCCTCTCTGATATCTCTGACTCACAATTTGGCAGTAAATTCCGGGGGGGGGGGTGTAATTTGGGAGACCAAAATACTGACCAGTCAGGTAGACCAAAACACATATAACACTGGAAGCATTTTACCCTGGGGGTATTTACTTGTAAAATGTTCTAACTTGGCAGTCGCAAAAATTTAAAGAGTTAGAATGAGACCATTCAGGATCCTGATGTGGTTGTTAGGTAAGAACCAATGGCTATTAGTTCTGGAATTATTCAGTTCTCTTCCTCTCCCTTTCTAATACCTAACACTTCTCTTTCATAAAAAAAAAAAAAAAAACCCAAGCAAGCAAGAAAACAATTACCCATCCAACCCCAGGACCAAGCAATAGGCAGTCTGAGGACACAGCTCTGTAATCTGTGAGCTGGAAGTGTTGGCTGAGAAGCTGGGAGTTTTGTAGCCAAAGCTGCCAGTGAAGCAGCATGTGAACCAAGCTGGGAGACAGTACATATGTGGAGGGAAGGGGAGGCCTGTGGAGGTGGGAAGGAAGGAATAGATAGTGAACAAGTTGAAACAGGAATGGAAGAAAAAAACAAAACAAAACAAAAAAAGAAGTAGAAAAGCCAACTAAACATAACCAAGCTCTCTTATATTATAATTCCTTCTGTCGTGGAAGAAAACATGTGTTGTGGCTGGCTCTGCATCTACTGGAGATGTGAGGAGCTGAGAGGTCCTAGCCCTAACTGTGACCGTCACTAGCCGTGACATCTCCAGCAAGACTTGGGCTGTTTTTACCACATGCGTGAAATGGAGGATGCTTACAAGCTGCCCAAGCCATCCCCTTGCATTGACAGAGGCTGAAGTAACATGAAAATTTATGAAACCACTTTGAAAACTGAAAAGTACAGTGTATTATCAGTTCTTTTCCAGGATGCATCCAGCATCCTCAAGCTGGATCTCAGAAAATGTAGTGCTTACTTCAAGCCATTTTAGGCTCTGTTGAGAATCTTCCATTGTCAAGTAATATCCCTTTTTATTCTTAGCAAAGAAGTGAAGGCATAGACCCTTGTCTGCCATGGGTTCCCAAAGATAAGGATGGTGTTAGACATTTGGTGTCACATTGTCTTTAGCAAGGATTTTCCACAAATTGGGTAGATAATGGCAATAACTGTCCAGCTGGCAGTCAAATGTGACATTACAGTGGTCATCCTTTTCTGCCATGCGTGGGCATGTTTCAGTGCAGAGGGGCATGGCTAGCATGCTGTGGGGCTCTGTGGTCTTTAAGAATCTAAGTGGCTTAGATGGGAGCTGTAATTAGAACCATTTCTTGCAGTTTGATTGAGTGGGAGTCCTCAGCATATATAACCACCTAGTCATAACTAGACGGCATTGATGCCAAATGTTCAGGAAGTCTACCATTTTTATCCTGGAGCTTGCTAAAAGTCTGGGGCTGAAGTAACACATAGATCTGCTTCAGATGGATGATCAGAGGATTGTTCTTATAATCCTCTTTGGTCTGAATACTTGGGAAAGATTTGGGGAGCACCTGGATCTCCCTGGGAGTATGGCATGCTGGGAAAGAAAGATACAGCACCTCAGACATCAATTTTTTTCTTCAGTGACAGAAAGAGAATGTCATGTGAATCACCTTAATAGTGATAGACTTCCCTCATGGTTTTAATGTCTAAATACTTCACTCCAAAAACATTAGTTTATTGGATTCCTATTACATGGATATCACCAAAAATCCAACAAATTGCTATAAAGAATCTGTGAGAATGACAATTGCTGGGCCCAAGACATATGAACTATTTCTATAAAAAAATACATGCATGCAAATGAGTGCTGGAGAAAACAGGAGCTCAGAGGAGGAGGACACCCTGCAGAGTAGCGAGGATAAGGAAGAGTTCATAAAGAGAGTGGACTTACATTGGGCTTTGAATGAGTATCAGTAGGATTTGGAAGGCCTGAAGAAAGTGAGAACAACCACATGGTGTGCACAACAGCAGCAAAGGTCGCCAGAGGCAGGCTTGCTTAGAGTGGTGACTGACTTAGGAGCAGTGACATTTCAGTGGTTCATAGCATAGGCTTTGATGTCAGTCTGCTATCTACTATCTGTGGCCTTGGGAAGGTTGTTGATGACCTCTAAGCTTCATATTTCTCACTTATGAAGATAATAGCTCTTGCCTGAAGGGTGGTCATGAGGAGAAAATGAAATAATGCATGTAAAGTACTTAGCAAGCTGTCTGACACATAGTAAACCTTAAATAAATGGTAACAGTCATTAGCAATTCTGATATTAGTTGAATTGTGGGATTTATCCTTTTTGGTGAGCTACTGAAGATCTTTGCACAGCGGTGTGACAAAATCAAAGCAGTCTATTTGGAAGATGAATGACACAGTAGTATCAAGAAATCTCTGGAGAGAGAAGAGGCTAGAACACAACCTCACCCATTCAGCTGTGAAGTAATGATCTTGACCATGGTTGAGGCAAGGAGGAGATGGAAGGAAAAAAAACACTTGCTTCAATTTTCATGAGTGAAAGTAGGGGATGAAAGAGTGGAAAGTTCAGAGGAGTGTAGGTTCTTTGAGGACAGGAGGTGTATTTTAATATTCTTTATCCCCAGGGCTTAGCACATCACATGGTGTACAATAGCCATCAGTAAATGTTTTTGAATGAGTGTGTGAGTGAGCACATAATGAAAGACAAGTCATTCATAGGTCATGAGCATAGATTGTTGAAGGAATAGAGTTCCACGGACCATATTCAATCCTTTTTGGGAATATTTTTGGTATCTTTCTACCCTTTACCCATCACATTTAAGCACAGAAATTTATATACTATATACCTAGAGTTCTAATATCAGTATGTAATTGATCATTTTTTAAGGAAATGGCTATAACTTTAATTAGTATGGTTAGGGGTAGTATTAGTATAGGGGTTTTTGTTTGATTATGTTTTGAAATTGAATATTGATGTTATGTATAAACATGTTCTCTTCAGGATCACTAAAATTAAAAGTGATATTCCTATTCAATTCCAAGGAATTTCTTTTAAACTTCAAAGCTTATTAAATGAGATTAAGAAACCTTTTCCACTTTTACATATGTGCAATTTTTCTTCTCTTCTTGTTTCTATTTCATAAGAAATTGGAGCAAATCAATTGTTTTTTAGATAAATATCTTGAGGAAGACTCAGATGTTTGGTTTCTGAAAATGGAGGGAGATGTTCGACTATGATCAGTGCTTGGAATTTTGCTCTTACCCAAACATAAATATTTGCTATCAATCTGTGGGCCAGGCTAAAAATGCTTACTAAAAGACACCAACTTCCTTGAGATTTAAATAGACTCAATGGCCTTGTTCATACTCCTTTAAAGAACCAAACAGACCCAGTCACACTAATATCTGGCAGTGGGACACTTAATTTTGTCCTTGATCCATTCTTTGGAAAAAATTACATGACATTGTAAAGTCCTGTAACTCTCATTTACCAAGATCATTATTCCTTTTCAGTTATAAAACTGAATCAATTCCCAGACCTCTCTTGAGTGGAAGAGGTGGAATTTCGCCATGTGACTGTGTAAGCCCTTACTGAAAACAAGATGCCCAGAGGAGCTGTTCAGCAGCGTTCACCTTCCCATGTACAAATATAATAGAAAATGACTTGTTACCTGCAGTTTTTTTTTCCCGGGAGCTGAATTGTGATAATTATGTAAGATCTCAGCTCTTTTAATTCTTACATAAAATTAGGATATTAGAGTCATTTGTACAGAATATAGATTTTTTTTTATGTGGGAGATATGGTTATATAATGGCCACATCTGCTCTGATAGGCAGTGGGGAAAAGATGGTGTATCAGTGCCACAGACCACCAAGTACCCAGTTTCCTGAGAAATCCACCATAGGTGCCATCATCTATGCTTCATCTTCTTCCTACTGCCACAACCAAGTTGATGCTGACAGTAGAGTTGATGACCATGTGATAGGAGCATGAAGCCATAGGGCTAGAACAAGCTTTCATCAGTTCAATCATTATTGACAGAGACTCACATTGGTTGCTACCACTGACCAGGACAGTGGATAAAACAATGAAATAAAACCTTGAATCATCAGCTCCCCTGATCTCATTGTAGAATGAGACTATCTTCCTGGACAGCTACTTCCTTCTGGCTACTGGACAGCAGAAGACTAGGCATAACTGTCTTTTGAGGAATCTTTAGGGACCAACCTTGGGTTTCCTTCTAGGCAAAGAGAGGATGGGATCTACAATAATTTACATTTATTCTTAACAACCAGGAACAAAACCAATTCAAGGTAATTTACATTACCTTGATTTATTGGGAGAATATTAGAACATGCCACAGAATCTAGTGGAGAGTTGAACACTTACTTTTCAGGAAGGATAGGGTCTGTGCAGCTCTGGGGACATCAGAGTAGTCATAACTTTTCTTCCATGACACTACTATTAAACAGAGCAGGTTCTCAAAGATTTCACTCTCTGGATCTCTATTACTACAGAGAGATTGTCCTTGCCCAACTAGTACTAGGTGTGTCTCTTCTTGGGCTAGTTTGCTATGGCCATCAGGACAGAGTCAAGTAACAGAAAGATGGGTATCAGAAATCACTCCTATGGAGAGCATGAGCTATTTTGTGGGAAGATAACAGAGTAAGTTCATATTACCGTGTCCTTATTGCAATAAGCCTGGGGATGTGAGCAAAATGTCATAATGAGGGAAACTCATCATTCTATCATTCTCTGAGGTATTAAAAATTACTTTTGATCTCTGGGAAATCTCTACTCTTCCACAAAATGGTGGATACGAGGTCCCTCATCATTAGTGTATTGCTGTATAACAAATTACTCCAAAATGTGGTGGCCTACAATAGCTGTTGTTGCTTGCTCACCAATTTCTCATTCAGTATTTTGGGATGAGCTTAGCTGGGCAGTGCTATTGGTGTCACCTAGAGTCACTCATGTGACTCAATCACTAGTGACTTAAATGAGGCTAAATAGTCACTCACCTACCATTTGGTGTTGGGCCACTGTCCACAGCCCTCCATTCTTCATCAGAGATCAAGGCTTCCTTACATAGTATTGATGTGTTCTAAGAGGCATCCTGAGGCCTAGACATGGATGTTCTACTGTCACATTTGCTGTACCTCACTGGTCAAAGCAAGTCATAAGGCCAACCCAGAGTTAAGGTCTGGGGAAATAGGCTATGTCATGAGTATATATGGAAGGGTTTTTGAAGATATCATTGCAAAAAATCTATGATGCCTGGGACCTACACCTGTAGTAAAACAACAACAACAACAAAAACTTCAAGTCCTTATCACAGATATACAGTCATGAAATTTAATGTATGGTATTACAAATCCTTATAAGAAGCTATGAGTCCAAAGTCAATCTTTAAAATTTCTATAATTCAGAGGACATCTGGGAGTAGGGCACATCCAAAAGCATGTTGGACTGAGATAAAACAAGATTCGATTTTAGACTCAGTCTTATTACCTGCTTTCTCTATAAATTTTACCAAATTCTTGACCTCCAAGCCTTATATTGCTGTGGGTTGCAGAAGGAAATGTATAAATCACATGACTATTATGAGAAAGAGGTGTGTGACCTATAAAAATGCTACACAAGTAAAAAGTCATTGAAAATAACTGAAACCATGAAACCTTGTTTTCCTCCTCTCCTAGTAATGTGGTTTAAAACAAGAGGTAATCTCAGGCTTATATGGCTACAAAAGATATGTTTTTATAAATTTTTTTTTCATCTAAATGTTTTTTGATGATTTGCAATCTATGGTTTTTCTAAGTGTACAAAAATGTGTGAAATTAAAATACCCAAGAGGAGAGTAATTGCAAGTGTCCATTTGAGGGAAAAAGAAAGCATGTGGAAAGAAAATGAGTTTAAAGCATAGCAGGAACCGTGTCTTTTAGACTGTGTAAGAATAATTAGGTGAGATTCCTCTGTATGGACAGTTTCAAGAGGAAATTACTTGAAATGGTAGAGTCTGTGCCAAGCTAGGAATGAGAGCTGAATACACAGCTAACTTTGAAGAAGTGAAAGAAAAAAAAATTCCTTAAACAACTAATTTCATTAGTCATGACAAACCTAAAACCACTAGAGCTTGATATTTTTAGAGAAAAGGTGCAATTGGCAGAAAGTGTGAGAACTCAGGACAGCCTTGTGAGGTCATTTCAGTAAATGAATGAGATGGTGGCTATATTCCTACACATCTCCTAGCTGTACTGGTGCCTTGCAGAAGGTGTCTGTGATGAACCTTACCTCATCTCCTTGTCCCACTTGACTCTGGCTCACCTGGCTGTGTCCTAGTCAAGCACACACCTGATGTGCATTTGTGCTTTCTCAGGGTCTTTGAAAAATCGGAAATGGGGAAGGGTATTGTCTCCTAGGGCAATTGTCAACAAATGGCTGTGTGAATTCCTGTGGAGATAGCCACACTCCCAGCTTCCCTGTGCTCTAGTGCAGGGGTTGGCACACTTGAGCTGTGGGATGAATCTAGTCCTTGTGTTATGGTTGATAAAGTTTTATTGGAACACAGTCATGTCCATTCACTTAGATGCTGTCTATAGCTACTTTCAGGTTACACGGGCAGAATTGAATAGTTGCAACAAAGGCTACATGGAAAATATTTAATACCTGGAAATTGTCTTTTCCTGGATTCTTTTCTGGTGTTTGTTCTTAACTGTTGACATTTTCCAGGTTTCATTCCTTAACTTTTTAGTTTTTTTTTTTTTTCCCATTCTATATACTTTCCTTAACCATTTTCTACTGACACTATTGTTTTAATGAACACACCTATGTTCCCAGTTTATAAAATAAATACCTTCAGCCTCACTCCCTCACTTTCAGATTTATTTAGCCAACTGCCTGCTAAATGTCTAGGCCTGAAACTTAACACATCCTACATTGAGCCCACCATCTGTAATCCCTGCTGAGTCTCCCTGTCTCTCTATTCCCTCTTCTCTCTCCTCCCACTGTCAGAGCAGTCACTAAAACAGAAGCTTCAGTTTCTAGCTTCCTTTTATATTATTCTTCCATCCAAATGATCATATATCCTAAGTATTTTTGATCATTTTTTCCCATTTCCATTCCCATTGTCCTGATTTTGAGCCTCATCAGCTGTCCTTTGTCTTGTTGAAGTAATTCATCTGTAGTTTCCTTGTCCTCTCCCCATTTGATTCTTTCTTTACAAAGCCACCAGGGTTATCTTCTAAAAAGCCCCAGTCAGCATTTAGATCAGGGAAACAGAAAACACATGAAGTGTCTTAGGCAGGGATGAATTTAATGCTGCTAACCAGTGCTTATGAAACCTGGGAAAGGCTGCAGGACTATTGGTCAGAAAGGGATGCCAATGACTCTGGAGTTTTCCAGTAGCTCTAAAACTTGACAGTAGCCTTCTGGGGATAAAAGAAGCACTCTGTGGCCCAGGTTAAGACTTTAGAAACCATTGCTGATGCTCACAGTTGCTTGTAGCACCAATATGGCTGCTTCATACACAGCAGAATTAGAAAAGCCTAATGTCTGCTGAAAGTCGCACACCTGCCTACTGTTGTTGGAGAAATAATCATGGCCTTTGATTTCTTTCAACCTTTGGAATCTGGATTCCAAACTGGAATAGAGCTGGCAAGGGATCTGGGACTTGTGTTCCCAGATTTCCAACTCATGCAATGCAGGAGGGATGGGAATGGCTCTGAGAACCACAGCTCATCTGGCTGACTTGCACTGGCCTTATTTATTTATTTACTTATTTGTTTATTAATTAACTTATTTTTGTTCATTATTTTGTGGTTCTGGGGTTTGAACTCAGGGTGTCACGCTTCTAAGGAGGCACTGTACCACTTGAGCCACTCCACTAGTCCTTAATTAATTTATTTTTGAGACAGACTCTTGTTTATGTATCCCCAGGCTGGCCTTGAATTCAAGATCCTCCTGCCTCAGCCTCCTGAGTGCTGAGATTACAGCCACATGTCACTATGCCCAGCACAGAATGACTTACTTGCAGTGACATGACTGGACTTTTGGTTTCATGCCACCATACCTTTATAGATGCTGTTTCCCAGGTGTGAAAGCCTTCCCTACTCCACCAGTGTCCTCCTTGAAAAACTTCTATTTATTCTTAAGACCCCCAAGACTGAGAATTCCTCTTCTGCGAAGTTCCTTGATTACCCCAGAAGTGTTGACCCTGTCTTATAGGTCACCATACCTTGCAGTCACCTCTTTATTTAGTGAATGCAATATTCATAAATGTGCCTGCCTCTTCTGCTACACTGTGAGCTCCTTAATTGTTTCTGCTTTACCATTGTCCCCCTCATGCCCTGCTTAGTGTTTGGCTTATAACAGATGCCCAATTCACATGGAACACAGGAGTGGATGAATGCTTCCATAAAGCACTGTACCTTGAGGTCATAGCATCAGTGAAATTGCTTATAAGAGAAACAAGGAACCAGATCTCTTGTAATAAAGATATGTCTGCTAAAGTCTACCCTATGAAAAACAGCATTATAAAGGTAGGTTCCAGCTGTCTTCTTATTCCCAGCCTGTTATTCCTTGTCATATCTAAATGATTATTCAGAAGCTGCTTATATTTCTATGTCCCAAATATCTTTTCAAATGGATTATGGATTTGGAAGTATTGTTGGGCACTTGGAGGATACAATTTGGATTTTAAAAACACACTCACCTAGAATGCCTGCTTGCCTTGTTAGACCAAGATTTATGAAGAAGGAAATGGTAATGGGGTTGGGGATGGGAGAAGGGAAAGCTGGCCATCTTTTTGAACAGAAAATGAGGAGGAGTGAATTGGTTTCCTAGGAGATAAGGCTGTTCTTTATTTAAAGTTTTCCCACAGAAAGGTTTCCATACTGGTGTCTTCTTTGCAGTCATAGGGAATGCACCATCAAAGAGGCAGCTCAGAATTGCTTTCTGTCAGGAGTTATCCGGGTGTCCTGTTAGAGGGTCGGTAGTAGTGGGAGGGGAAGGGTGAATGAAGAGGTTAAAGGACGGTGAAAATGGTCCACGTACTTTATGACCTGTATGAAAATAGGGCAGTGAAACCTGTCAAAATGATTTTCAGTAGGGGGGAGGGGGATGAGGGAGAATGATGGTGGAGATGAACCTAACCAAGGTACATTATAAGCACATAGGGGAATGTCACGATTACCCCTGTACTGCAATAAAGATGTTTAAAAGAAGGTGAGCTTAATCTTCTGGTCTTTGGTCCTTACTTTCTCTGCTGTAGTCTAATAAAGGTAAGTATAGTGCTAATTGCAATAGGTATTTTTTATTTAATCTCCTAATTACTAGGAGAACCTTTAACATTCAATCCAATGGTAGGACATAAGCTCTTCTCCTCATACAATCTCTAAAACAGCCCCTCCTCACTGCCTTCTGAGCCCCTTGCTCCTACCAGGTAACCTAGATCCCCGAAAGGAAGGGAGCACACAATAAAATTCCAGTTCCTTGAGTTTAGTATCAATAGCATGTCCTTTCCACAGGCCTCTTGGCTTCAGAGGAATGACAAGTAGCACCTTATTAAAAAGAAGTCATGACTTTGTCTCTGCATGCACACATGATGAGGCAGGACCAGATTCCTTTCCACAGCTTTTGTTTGTCTTGGTCAGCTGAGGCAATAGAGAGTTTTAGGTAAAAGCACACAGAAGCTAGAGGTTACCCCAACCCCTATTTCAGCATTTCACTCACCTGCAGTGATGATCAGTCTTCCCTAAGGTTAAAGAATGTCTCTGAGGACAGCATTAGTAAACAAGTTTCCAAGTGTCTGTCCAGCTCACAGCTGTCTCCCTAAGGACTGTCACCCTCCTTGCCCTTCTATAGTGAAGTTCTGAGATACTGTTCTGAGTATCTGAGATTCAACCAAGGCTTGATGCTGATACAGGCTGGGCCAGGAAATTCTCCCTCCCAGTGAGAACTGTATCTGTGAATGAAAAAAGATGGCAAAACCTGAGCAGTAGTCATGCATTGGGCTGAGGGAAGGGAGAGAGAAAGAGAGAGAGAGAGAGAGAGAGAGAGAGAGAGAGAGAGAGAAGAGAGTATGTGTATGAGAGAGAGAGAGAGAGAGAGAGACAGATAGACAGAGAGACAGAGAGACAGAGCACTGTGATTTTGAGAGAGCACCATGTTTGAGTTTTCTGGCTTCTTGGAGTTCCAATCCCTTTCTCAGAAGGTCTCCATCACTTGGCTTCTTATGTTAAGCTAGAACAGGTGAAAGTCACATTTTGTCATTTATAACCAAAAGCAGTTGGGAAAGCCATGCATGAAAGAGAAGAGCTGATTAGCCTTTAGTATCTTGTCTTCACTCCTAAGGCATTGAGGTAAAGAAGGCAACTGAGGAGAATTGTAGAAAATGATGATTTGATCATCAATCTGGGGTTCAGATGAGCAGCACGTGTTTTGATGGCAGAGACTGTGGGGTGTGTATGTGTATGTGTGTATATGAGTGTATGTGTGTGTATGTGTATATGTATATGTATATGTGTGTGTGTGTGTGTGTGTGTGTGTGTGTGTGTGAAAGACACAGGGGAGACACTTTGTACAGCTTATGTAAATGTTTGGTGACTGAGGTTTGCTGCTTCTGTTGTTGGTACTTAATTTCAGAGTCACACTGCAAACTGTGAAGCTAGAAATGTTCCTTGAAAAGAAAAGGATTATGGTTAGTACAAGTCCTGTGAACCCCTCCCCAGCTCTCAGCATTGGCCTTTGGAATAGTCAAGGAGAATTTAACAGTTTCCACCTCAGAAAAAGCACAGCTTGAGCAGGATAAGGTCTGGACCATTTGTGTAGAAACTTCAGTGAGGAAGCTGTACCACATAGTTACCCTCCACATCCTGACTTCTTCACCTGGAAGGCATATCAGTCTACCTGGGGGACCACTCAGGTTGGACTCAAGGTATATACAGCACAACACATGCCATGGAAATTACCATTTCCTGCAAATGTGGCAGGATTTCTGCAGTTTCCTCAGCCAAGGGAAAAACCATGCGATTTCTTTTCCCTGCGGCTGCCAGTCTTCCCCTTCCGCCTCTCCTCTCCACCTGATTTTAGTTACCTACTGCCAGTGCTTTTTCTCTAGTCATTCAATAGATGTTTCTTATTTTTGTTCTCCAGTGTGAATGCTGTCTCAGATATAGAGCTAGCTGAAACACTTTACCAAGGATTGCATAGCACAGCACAGGAGCCCAGGGTCATTGCTTGTGCCAGGTGCCTCCAGGACCAGGGTGCCATTTTGCAAGAGTTCAGGCTTTCTTGTCACATGCTGCACTCTCTTGTTTTGTCTTTCCTTTTCCCTCTTCCCCCAAATCTATCCTCTACCAAATCTACCTTCAACAAATCTTCTGGCTACTCCAAATGGCTGCCATTTCCAACCATCCAACTTCCTCCTCCACCTTCCTACTTTCTTTCCTCCTCACCCCTGAGTTTGATGTGTGCTGATCAGGTAAGGCTGTCTATCCACAATCTGCCACTGGCCTCTCTTAGACAGAAACTTCCAGAGGGGAGCAGCGATCATTGCCCTGCTCAGCAGCATGCCAGGGGTGGGACAGAGCTCAGCAGTGTGGCAGGAGCAATAAACACCTCGACCTTGGGTTGTGTCAGATGAGGACGAATACTGACAGGACAGCATGCAGCAATGGTTTTGGAGCCAGGATTCATTCATCTTTTAATGATGCTAGGGATGGGCAGTGTATGAACATTTACAAACAGGAAGCTGGGAACAGGGGTATAATTTGTTATACCCCTGAACAAACAAATATAAAAGTTATATTCATTTTAGTAATTTATGAGACTGATTTAGCCTTTATCACGAATTACTACATGCATGTAGCTATTATGTACATCATTAATAGGTGTCAGATTACTTTTATCCTAAATTTCATTTGATCTCAATTCTCCATTTCATAGATGCACGCTCAGTTTTTTCATCTGGCCTGAGCTTCTGGTCACAACTTTCAACAAGTAGTAGAACTACTGGAGACTGAGTAAGGACAGGAGTCCTAATTTGCTCTCATCCATGTGAAAGTGGTAACACCATTATTTAACAATGAGTTTGCACTTGGAAATGAGACAGATGCAATAATTATGTGTTTCTTCAATTTCATTGGAAACATATGGCGTTAGAGGTGGCTTTTAGCAGCCACCTTTGGCTATGTAAATGTAAATTAACTTAATTAGTAACATTAATTAAGTTTCAGGGACATTTCCAAAGCTTGATAGCCACATATGGCTAGTGGCTACCTAATAGAGAATGTGGACAGTATTCAACTTACTATGGGTTGACCTTCCAAAATATTAATGCCGTAAGCATTCAGGAGAAAGCACTCTTCCAATTATGAGTTTTGATCTTTTCCAGGGCTAGTGAGACATGTCATACAGCTCTCTTTTGCTCGGCATGGTAGTGAGTCACGTGGTGGTGAGGGAAGACAATGAATGCTCTCTCTACCGTGTGTTGCTAAACTCTGATGTATGTAGGTTAAATGCATTTCAAGGTATGATATTTTCAACTCAGGATGGTTCTAGCTGAAGCTAATCATATCATAAAGTGATGGTAGGGATCTGTATATAGAACATTTCCATCATTACTCAAAGTTCTATTCAACAGTGCTGTCAGAGTCTAGTTCCTGGGGTAAATTAGGTCTACCTATCCTAAGATGACCAGATCAGCTGGCTCTAAAATTTTCTGCATAAAGTTGGGATTCTCAGTGCTCCAGCTGTAGGGAGATGACTGAGTGAAGAGGTGATGAGAGGTGGAGAATCCCATGAGAAAACAACAGTAGCCTATCAGGGAGACCAGGCAGGAAGTGGGGAGAAGCCACCAGGCAGTATGGCTCCCACTGCTGCCCATGAGTGTAGATTGCTACTTCTTACTGTTGCCTTTTTCATTGGGCTACCAGGAAATCATATCCAAATCAGCTCAGTTGATTGGTTTTACAGTAGCTGACTGAGTGTTGTTCAATAAAAATTTGCAGAGTGAATACATGAATGAGAGGATCAACAGCATGGCACATTTTTGTGTCAACAACTTTCAAGCCTACAGAACGTTACAGTTTATATACAAATGTGTGACTTTAGCACATCCTTTTATTTGATCCTCATAATCTTGTAAAGTGTGTAAGAAAACTATTATTCTTCTCGCTAAGAAGAAGTCTGGGCTCAGAGAACTCAAGGTGTCTTTTTGGGGTCACTTAGCTAGCAAGTAGCAGAATTGTGACTTAAATTCTGCCTTAGGATTCCAAATGTCATGTTGTGTGCATCGCACAGTCTCTCAGGTGCCTTTCCAGTAAGAGTATTTCCAGCAGCAGACTGCTGATGAGGTAGGGTTTAAAGATGCCCTTGACACTTAGGGCTTCCCAGGGACCAGCCAATTCAACTTTGATAGGTTTTTCAAGTTGTTGGCATGTCATGTGGTTTTATCTTTCACATTTGCCTGAATTGATGAGTTCAGGCTTTCATAAGCAGCCTGCCTAGCATCCTGAAGCAGTGGCTGTTACACAGTGTCCCACCAATCCCAATAGCTCCACAGAGGGGTGGCAGAGGCTTCCATGGAGGTGGGGCACAGTGGGGAGACCATGTGTTTCAGTTCTGGGCTGTTCATGGCTGATAGACTTTCAACTATTTTTATATATGGACGTTCCTCAAAAAGTTTCACTTGAAAAAAAGGTTCTTTTGCTAGGCATTACAAAAAGAATCAGTGTTCTGAAGGATTTTTATGGCAGCTTGCTTCCTGTGACAAGAAAGTGGGGCAAGCTGAACTCTGCCCCAGCATCATCCAGGGACAGCATTCACCTGCAAACCATCCCTTTCTTCCTAGTTGGAAACAACCCATTGAAGTTTAGAGACTCCTATGCCCTGTGTTGCTACCCCCATGCCAGGACAGGGGGCAGAGGGTCACAGTGCTGGGATCAGAGGCCCATGGTTGTTTGACAGTGATGCCCTATTGTCTTTTTCTACAGTTTTCTATTCTTTTTCTCCTCTTAAGCAGGATTTCTCTTCATTGTCTGAGCCCCCAGCCTCTGCTGGGTTCTTCCTCTACAACTACACTTTGGTTCCTGAGAGTTTGTTGGCTTTAGCCAGAAGCATCTACCACATTTCCTCAATTCAGTGACCGACACTTCTAGCCCCCTCCTACCACTGTTATTGCTCACCTGTTTGCAAGACAAGGAATTTTTCAGGAGGTCTGGGAGCTTCTTGATATCAATCTTTTAGATTCCCTATTCTTCCTTTGAATGTAAATAAACTAAATTTGATTGAATAAGCCTGAATTTTTACTTTATAATTCTGTCTCTGTCTAAAACTTATTGTTTAATTAATCTTAAGGCTTTTAATTTTTCATTGATAGGTTTGAATAAGCCTGACACTGTTGTCAGCACAAAAAGGGGAAGTAAATTGTGTCATGTGGGAAGTGGAAAATAAGGTTAACTTGTGACAATAAAACTCAAAAAAACCCATACACAATGGATGAGATCAGTCATCCTTAAAATTTATACAACTCGAGGAATACTAGAGAAATTGGAGCCCACAGGATATTTATATGGGGATAATATCAAGAAAAAGAAATGCCCTATAATTTTTTTTCTGCTTTATAAGTTTTAACTGTGGTAATATATATATATAATCTTAACTGTTTTGTTGATTTATTTTGTTTTGTTGGTACTGGGGTTTGAACTCAGGGTTTCACACTTAGTAGGTGGGTGCATTATCACTTGAACCATACCCTCAACTCTCTCAACTATTTTTAAGTGTCTAAGTTCAGTAATGTTAAGTACATTTACACTCTCTCTCTCTCTCTTATATATATATATATATATATTTGCAACCAATCTCCAGAATTCTTTTCATCTGGCAAAACTGAAGCAATCTTCCCATTCAGCAATATCTCCTCATTCCTCCTTCTCTGGGTCCCTGACAGCCACCCTTTTTTCTATCTCTGTGAATTAGACTACTCCAGGTACCTCATGTAAACAGAGTGATGCAGTATTTGCCTCATTTCACTTAACATAATATCCTCAAGATTCAACCAGGTTGTAGCATATTTCAGAATTTCCTTTCTCTTTAAGGCTAGGTTTATTTCATTGTATGTATGTACCACAGTTTGTTTATCTATTCATCCATTATCAATGAACACTTGAATTGCTTCTACTTATTGGCAATTCAGAATAATGCTGCTATAAACATGGGTACACAGATACCTCTTTGAGAGAAACCTTTCTGTCAAATTGTTTTGGATATATGCCCAGAAGCGGTATTGCTGGATCATAGTGATTCTGTTTTTAATTTTTGAGGAACCACCATACTGTTTTCCTTAATTGCTATGCCATTTTACATTCTTAATACAATACACAAGTATTCTAACTTCTCCACATCCTCACCAACAATTAACTTAAAAAATAGCAGCCATTCTAACGGTGTGCCATGATACCCCATTGTGGTTTTGATTTGCATTTTTCTAATGATCAGTGATGTTAAGCATTTTTAGCTGCTTATTTAACATTTATCTATTCTCTTTGGAGAAATATCTATTCAGATGTTTTACCAGTTTTGCTTTTCTTTTGGAGTACTGGGGTTTGAACTCAGGGCCTTCACCCTGAGTCACTCCACCAGCACTTTTTTGTGATGGGTTTTTTCGAGACAGGGTCTCCCACCAGTTTTTAATGAGATTGCCTTTGGTTGTTGGGTTGTAGGAATTGTTTACATATTTTAGATATAAACTCCTTATCAGATATGCAATTTACCAATGTTTTCTCCCATTTTATATGCTACCTTTTTACTCTGTTGACTGTATTTTTTTTCAGCATCGGGGATCAAACCCAGGGCCTTGCATATGCTAAGCAAGCACCCTGGGTTTTTGGTTTTTTTTCTTTTCCCTTTTTTATAAGTGGGGAAAGAGGGTTGGCTATATTCTAACCCAAAAGTTTAAGGACATCGTTGACTATTACTCTGCTAAAATATTTTCTTCCATCATTTTTAATGTATTAACAACACACATTTCTGATATCCAAGTGTAAATACAAATTTGAGTCTTTAAGGAGCAACAAATAAATGTTCTTCACTTAATTACACTAGCAGAGGGTTTTCTGAAGTTGCTATAAGTTTCATATTCCTACTAGAAGTAAATTAGGGTTAAAGACACTCTACATTTTTTCCTACACTGATATTATCTTGACTAGGTCTTTTTTTTTTTTGTACTGGGGCTTGAACACAAGGTCTAGCACTTGCTAGGTAGGTGCTCTACCACTTGAGCCACTCTGTCAGCTCTTGACTGGGTCTTTTGATACACAGAAATTTTAAATTTTGAAGTAGCTTGGTTTATCAGCTTTTACTTTTTTTTTTTTTGTGATACTATAGGTTTTGAAGGTGTAATCCAAACCATCCCAGGAAATGATGGACAGGTTGAACCATATCTTATTGTGACAAGATTGAAGCATTATCTTGACCAACTGTCTGCTATCCTATTTAGGCATATATATCTTTTTTGTTGTGATTAATATATGGCATGGGGGGGGACAAAAATCAAAACATTATGTATTTATATAGCCACATTTTCCAAAGAATCTGGGACATTGAGAGTAGAACTAGGAAATAGGAACATATTTGTCTTTGGAAGAGGCAACCTCTCTTGTGGGTTAGTGTTTTAGTGAAGGTTCTCCAGGCAAAACAGAGCCAACAGGACACACACAGATGTATTAGGGGGCATTTATTATGGGAATTGGTTCACATGGTAAGGGAGGTCAAGAAATCCCTTGATCTGGCAGATATACCGTGTACAAACTAGAGAACCAAGGAAACCACTGCTGTAAGTCAGTCTTACTCTGAAAGCCTGAGAACAAGGGAGAACCAATGATGTAACTCCCAGTTGAAGCAGAAAGCCTGAGAACTGTGGGGTTGTTCAAGTTCTGGAGTCAGCTGCCAAGCATCAGGGTGTCTAGGGGCAGAAGATGGATGTTTCAACTCCAGAAGAGAGAAAAAGAATTTGACTTCCTCTTCCTTTTTGCTCTGTTTCAACTCCTTCAGGGTTAGATGATGCTCACCTGCACTGAGGACAAATCTACTCAGTCTAGTGATTCAACTGCTGATCTCTTCCAGAAACGCCCCCACAGACACACCCAGAAAAACAAAGTTTCAGCACTATCTGGGCATCTCTTGGCTCAGACAAGTTGGCTCATCAAATAACCATCACAGGAGGCAAAATTTTATGTGATTCTCCAGAGCCTAGATGAATATGTTCAACTTTTTGGCTATGAAAAATAGAGGCATATCTCACAATCTACCTCAACCAGAGGGATTTGTTATAAAGACACCTGGAGAAGTAAGGAAGGCAATTATTTTCATGGAATAATTGGCAGGTGATTATATTCAGAACACCAGAATGACCTTCCCCTCATTTGTCTGTCAAAGTGCACATTGCTCTTTCCGCCTTGACTTCTTTCTCTATCTGCCCTTGTTCTACGTCACAAAACTACCATGCTCCATTTTCTCCCTTGTATCATTGTTTCTGCTTATAATATCCTAAAGGTTTTTAATTGTTTCCTTTTTCCTGTCTCTCCTCACTTCCTCCTCCTTCTCCTCCTCCTTCTCTCTCTGTCTCTGTCTCTGTCTCTCCTCTCTCTCCCTCTGCATGTTTAATATTCTAAATTTCCAAGAGAAACAATCTGACTGAACTTTCATTTGCCATCCACTTACAGGGTTACTTCCTAGATTCCTAGATGGCATCTCTATGTAGGGTCAAGGTCAAGTGGAACAAAGGATAAAAATCTATTGATAGGAAAAATTTCAAAATGAAAACAATTGGAGATTTCTCTCCAGGGTGGTAAAATTGGCAGACCCCTAGTAGGCACTGGGCTTGTATGGTAAATTATTCCTCATGATTATCTCACATCTTTGTTCTGATTCACACTCATCAAGTAGCTTTAGGCTTATTTAGTTTAATCTACCAGATGATCTGATACAAAGAATGTTTCCTGACTTGTAGACATAAATACTTTAATCACTGGAAAGATATGTCCTAAATTTAAATTAATAAATTGCCATTTTGATTTAGATCAAGTCTCCTGTGAATTTGTTTAGCATAGGTCAATTCTGAATTCATTCTACTCCAGGGGCTCCCAAAACTCAATTAGTTATCATCTTCAGTTAATATCTTCCCTCTTTTTACTAACTGCATTGATCTTCTTCTGGGACACTTAAAGATTTATTTAATGTTTGTTGAAAAAGCTTCAGATTTTTAGAATAAAATGTCCATAGCACTGTAAAGTAAGATTTATACAAATCTTCAAATGGGTTTTTAAAGAATAGATAAGCGCTCTGGTTCAGAGTATTAAGGTTGTCCCCAGAGGGCCATATGTTGAGTGTGGGTGGCAAAGGACCAGGTAGACAAGGAAGAGATATCGCCAAAAATTTTGGTTATTGTATTCATTTCCCATGGTTGCTTTAAGAAATTATCATGTAGCATGCACAGTCCCTGAGTTCAATCCGTAGCATGAACGATACACAAAAATATACAAAAAAGAAAGCACTGCAGAGTTACTGACTTAAAACCACACAAATTTATTACCTCACAGTTCTGAAGGTCACAAGTGTGAAATGGTTTTCCTGGATCTTAAAGTGTTAAGCAGGGCCACTCCTTTTGGAAGTACCAGTGAAGAATCACATTCCTTGACTCTTCCAGGGTTTAAATGCTGCCCACATTCTTTGGCTCATGGCCCCTTTCCAGCTAGCTATTGTACCACTAGGACATCTGCTTTCATCATTACATCTCCTTTGACTCTGACTCTCCTGCCTCTCTCTTTCACTCGCCAGGACCCTTGTGATGACATTGAGCTCATTCAGATAATCCATGATAATTTCCGCATCCAAAAATCCTTAACTTAATTATGTCTGCAAGGTTCCTTTTACCGTATAAGGTAACACATCCATGGACTTTGGGGATTAGGGTGGAGACATTTTTCTAGGGTGGGAGGTACATTACCCTGCCTACCACATTAGCATTCTTTTCTTATTACATACTTTTATTTATTTATTATTGTTAAAATTATTTTATTAGCATATAATAGTTGTATAGGGAAATACATTGTGAAATTTATATATGTGCTCACAACATATCTTAGATTTACCCTCTCTATTGTTCTCCCTCTTCTCTCCCCCAGTCTTGGAACAATTTCAACAGGTTTAATTCTTCTATTTTCATATATGGATACAAAATACATCCACCATATTCATCCTCACTCTCCCTTTTCTTGTGCCTACCCACCTCCCTCTGGTACTTGCCCAGAAATGACCTGTTCTTCCCTCTTGCCCTTCAGTTTTTAAAAAAGCCATCACATAATTTTAGTAAGCATTTAGTTGTTATAGTGTGGCAGGATTCTAAAAACTGAAAATAAAGAAAATAGAACCATTTAGATTTATATTTTAAAATTAGCACATGACTTATCATAACAAAACCATCTGAAAAAGATGGGGCTGCTTTATAGCAAGCCTGTACTGTAAACACTTTAATGTCTTAATTACTAATGAAGTTAAATTAAATGGGAGAAGAAGGAGAATCACACAGGTTCATAGTGCTAGTCCAACAACTAAAAGGAGACATAGAGACTTGGATGCTAGACTGTGATTATTACAGTAGCAAGTAGGTCCCGAAAGAGACTGATACAGGATTGTATCTTTGCATTTTGGGTATAGTAGGCCCATTGGCAATTCCATCTCTTTGGTAAGATTATACATTGGGCAAAAGATTTTGGTCAGTGACTCTGAACTGCACCTGTATAATAACATTGTTTCATGAAATGTATGAGCATTTTGTAAAGACAGGAGTCATAATTTTAGAAAAGCTAGCTCTCTGAGCCTTCTGATATGCACAATGAGCATCTGCAGGCTATGGGTTAATTCAGTACTTCTCGAATTTATTTGACTACTGAACCTTTTGTTGTTGTTGAAAGATCTATTAAAATATCTCACAGAGCATAACACATTTGGGGAAACAATGAATTAAAATTTTGATATCTACATCCTGTTGTTTTCAGTTCATGCTCACAAAACCACTTTTTGATTTACATGTAGTTGAGCCACAAGTAAAAAATGTTTTGATCAGGACAGTGTGATATTTCTTGTATGTGGGGTGTTATATTTCTCACTATAAATTAATACAAAGCCTCTTGATGTTTGCTTTTTCTCATGTGTCTTTTACTGTTGTCACCCACCCACCAATTTTCCTTTGAATGCCAGTATCTACAAAAGGAAGGTTATCCAGAACTTTATGTAATACTAGAGTAATAGATGAAAAATTAATGAGTTCTGTACTCTGAAAACTTGTCCTGTTGGCCTGGCATCATGGGAATTTCCCAGACTACTTCAGGAGATGACTGGATTTTGAATCTAAACATGAAAAAAAAAGGTCTAGGATTATCATATTTCTTTGCCCTCAGGCAGTCACTTCAACTTTTTCCTTTACCAACTAGCTGGTAAGTAACAGCATCAATCTATACTGCATGGTTACTATGAAGTATTGTCATACAAATGATCATGAAACAGTCCTCAAAGCTTACAGAAAATACACATTCAGAAAGGACCACAACCAGGTCAGGACCAACATGCAGTTTTGGCTTAAAAACCAACCTATAACCCATGGATCTTTTACGACAGCACGTTAAAGTTTGCACCCTTGGATTTTTCTCTTATTGCTCTCATCTATAGCTAGACTCTAATATGAACTGTGACTTGTACTAAAATTCTCAACAACTCAGAAGAGAAAGAAAACTTAGAGAATGTTCAGATTAGAGTGATCAAGTTTAGGATTGTAAGAGTTAGGAAGAAAGTTGAGAGGGATAGTATTATTTGTAAAAAAAATTGTATTTGGAAAAAATTGTTTTTTTTTTGGAACAAAAATTTAGTATTTGGAAAAAAAATTGTTATCATAGAAATATAAAGTAAGATTCCATAATCCATTAAAAATTAGCTCATGAAAAAACTAAATTTGTGGTAAATAAAACTTCATAATAGCCTTCTAGGCTTCATCATTGACATCCTTTCTCTTTTGGATCCTTTATTTAAGCAGTGAGTTTCCCCTCCAAAGTTCCTCTCCATTCTCCCTTTCCAATCCTCTCCATCCTCTGATGGTTTTTTACATTTTCATTTTTCTTTTCAATTATATACATATTATAATTGTATATATTTATAGACTACAGCATGATATTCCAATTTATATATACAACGTGCAGTGATCAAAAAGGATAATTAACATTTTCAACTCCTTGTCATTTCTTTATGTTTGGAGACTCCAAAACTTCTTTTGTCATAAAGTATACAGTAGGTTATTGTGAACCTCAGTCACTCTGCTGCGCTGTAGGACATTAGAATTTGTTCTATCTAAGTGTGTTTAGGTACCCACTATCCAACCTTCCTCTAGTTCTCTATTTCCTACCTTTCCTGGCCTCAGGTAATTACTATTCTACTCTCTTCTACTTTGAAATTAACAGTTCCACATGGAGAAAGAAATTACAGTACTTTTTCTATGTCTGGGTTATTTCATTTACCATTCATAATCCTTCAGTTCCACAAATTACAGGATTTCATTCTCTTTTAATAGCTGCGTAATACTCTATTGTGTATATATACCATATTTTCTGTATCTATTTGTCTGTTGATACACATCTAGGTTAGACATTCCAGACTCCATGCACTGGGCTTGGCTGACAGGCTGCTCTCAGCACTGAATGCTGTTCTCCCACCTGGCTGATTTCTGTTTGGGCCTTTCTGCTGCAGGTGATGTGGCACAGACCCTGGTCAGCTTCTGTCCAGTGGCCTGGCCAAGGCTTGGTGACCTGTTCCTGAATCTCTCTGTGCAGTTGGTTTGTTTACACGTGGCCCTCACAGGTGGTTCTTGTGGGACACAACAAACAAACCCCCAGAAACCTGGGCTGGGAGGTGCACAGGATGGAGCAGGTGCAGGTCCACACCTTCGCACCTGCAGCAGATTTGCCCTTTCAGCGATTTAGTGAGAGAATGGTATCTAAGGCTATTGTCCATCTTTACACCAATACCCTCATTTTTAGCGTGCCAACTCGCCCACCTCTCCTTGCAGCCAGGCACTTGAGGTTTATTGCAGATTTATGGGGACACAGCGAAGTGGTGCTTGGCAACCCGCCATCTTGGAATTCTTCTTCTAATGGTTCTTTATTACTCTACATTAGGATCTCTGCTCTCTTTTCCTCCTCTTTCTTAGGACCCAACATTTGAGAATTCCCCTTCCTATCAGTCCATAGGGCCTGGATCTAGAGCTACCTTTTGTTTAAAGTTTTGCCAAACTTTGTCCTGGTTCTCATCCAATGAGAAAAAAGCTTATCCACTTTTTTTTGACGTCATAGAAGAAGATGTTAAACTGAGAATTCCACAGGGCATGGCTCTCAGTAAGATCTGAACTTGTAGAAAATAATGTAAGACACTAGACCTGAATTAGATCTAAGTTAACTCTACTTCTTAAAGAAATATTTTCCTTACAGTTTCCATCTTTTGTGTGTAGAAAGTTGAATTTTAATGTTGCATTAATAAGGTTTTCATTTATTCTATTTTAGAAATGGTGCAAACACAAGGAAATCTACATGTGACTTCAGTCTCATAGCCCCAAATTATAGCTATTAAATATTAACATCAAGTTTTCACAACATTTCCAAATCACATAAGCAATCAAATGACCTTAAATCAACAGATATTTGGGGCAAAAAATGGAAAAAAAAGATGTACTTTTAATCTTTTAAAAAAGAATTAGTAGGCTCTTTCTGTGATCTAGATATAAATTGAAACTTTGAAGATTCAGTTACTTTAGTGTTAGCTTTGAGGATTGAACTGCTGCCCTTATGAAACTCAGAAGTGACTGCACAAACCATTTCAAGCGCTCACATTTCTTCTTCCTCCTCTCCAATTATGAAAGGAGACATCACAGTATCAAAGGCGACGCCTAATTTCTTTAGAGTTCAAGAAAATTTTACAGAGAGAGTTTCTTTGTAAATCGAACATCCTAAGAGTTTAGGACTCATCAGGAAGTAGTACTAACCTTTCTTCCTTTGCGATGGTTTTCAGACAATATATTAAATTCTTTCACCTTTGCCTACAAAGCTTTTTGGAAAACATATGTGGCTTGATATCTGCATTTTCTTCTAGTGGTTCTGAGTATTGGATTGGAACGTTGCTGTGGTATATTGAATTAATTTCAGTTCTTTTGTGACGCTTCATATGTTGATAATTGTAGAGTCTTACAAGCTAGCCATTACGCTCGTGTCTACTGAGCATATGAAATACGTTTAGTACGAATTAAGATGTGCAATGAAGCCCTGAGTTCAAATTCTAGTACCACTCTAAAATAAAACAAACACCCCCCCCACCAAAAAACAAGACAAAAAATCAAAACCATTCACTGTGTATTTGAAGGAAAGTCAACTTAATGTGCCATTTTTAATGAACTAGTGTCATAATTATGGAACACCATTCTTTGCATTGTGTTTTATTGATTGCTTATGAATTAAGGAATCTTATAGAGATGTTGCTCTCACACAAAACAGTCTCTGGTTTATGTGTGATTATAATTGATAATTTGGCTGTGTTTTCCTCAGTGTTTGTAATTGCTTTTTTAGGGATACCTTTATGCCTTTTCTGCTGCAACATGGATGCCCCTTATAAATTACAAAAACCTGACCATTTTCTAGAGAAAGTAGACAAGCAGCTTATGAAGTCTGTAAGCTTTTCCAAAATTGTAGATCACAGGGCCCATGGCAGGCTCTACTTCTTCTGTAGATAAAGTTTGTGGGCTTTTTTATGGCTGGTTTCCTTATAGGGCAGAGATCTTTTTGGCTTCTGGATTAGTGGTTATAGACGAGATATCTACGGATGCCAGAAGTCTTTTTACTAATCTATTACCTGCAGTGCGTGGCATTCTCAAGTGACATGAGAATTTATGCATGCAATGAAGGTCATATAAAAATATGGGATGAATAGGCTATAGATAGAATGACTCTGCAGGCTTCTGTTTTTTAAGATGATGCTGTGGGTATGTCATAATTTTTATGCTCAATGGTGGTTATTTAACTATGCACATATGAAATCTGACCCTGGGTTAGCAGGTGTAGCCATTCACCTGGAGGCTTTCTTCACTTTGGTACATGCAACAAGGCTTGTTTTGTGTTCTGCTGCCATTCCCAGCAGTCCACAGTTCTGTTGTGTTGTTTGGTGCTGGGTTTTGGTATGTCCTTATAGCTTTTATCCTGCTTTCTTTGCTTGTGATTTTTCTGACACCAGCTTTCTTATACAATAGCTCTGTGAGTGTCCTGCTGGCTTCCATTCTCTGTATGTACACATTCCAGTGGTACATCCACGGAAGGACTACTTCAATACCGAGACTGACAATACCCCTTACCATGCTGCTGAGAGATCTGATTTTTAAGACAACATTCTCAGATGTGAGGCAGTATTGCTCCCTAACACACAGACATCTGTTACGACCATATCACATTGCATTATAAGCAGCTCTTTGGTGGAGAATTCTGTCAGGCAAATGAGGAATTCTAAAATGGCTTGTACTGCCTTGTAATATTGGAGGTATTCTGTTTTAGATGTTGCTGAATTACACTGAGTAAGTGAAACTACTCAAGAAATTCTATTTTATAGGTCCAAAAGATACAGGCCTAGCAACAAAATAGAAGCGTATTTACTTGTTTATTTTTGGCAGAACTGCGGTTTGAACTCAGGGCTTCATGCTTGCTAGGTAAGTACTCTACCACTTGAGCCACCCCCAAGAATGAGTTTAGACTGCATTCCTGCTTATGGACCTTCAGTTTGTAATGCTACAGTGATAGAGGAATGCTGAGTTAGATCAAAACTTGCTCTATCACCCTCACAGTAGATATAATTGGATTTTTCATGTATTTCTTATTTGTTGATAATTCTCAGAAACAAATGGCTGTTTAGGGCTTATACCAGTCCATTGCCCTGTTGTGACAAAGATTTACACAATATAAGAATGCCCACTGTTTTGTTATCTCAAGGCACTTGATAATGCTTGTATCCTAGACATCACCCTCTAATCTGGATCCATTTAAAACATTGTTCAAAATAAGGTGTGGTATTGCCTTGTTTCATTGCTGATATAGAACAGATTACAGGATATCTTCTGTTATTAGATGACCTCATAAGCCAATACTGCTGCATAATGAATAATGCCACAATCTCAGTTGCTTATAATAATATATATTAATTTTCTTATTTTATAATCTGTAGGTCTATAGCATTTCAGCTGGTGTTTGGCTGAACTTGCCTGAGCTCAGCTAGCTGCACACTGGATATAGAACTGCTTGTTTTAGAATTGGTCCTTGTTTTAGGACCAGTGATTATCGAAAGTATGCTCTTTGATATTGGATCACAGGAGGTCAACTCATGAGACTACATTTAAAACCTCTGCTAACATATCATTGGAAAAAAGTGTGTCACATGACCAAGTCCATCATCAACAGGACAAAGAAATATACTCTTGCTACTCTAGGGCAAGGTACTACAAAGTCACATAACAGATGTATTTTTAGCTCTGTTGTGAAGAAGTTAGTGGATCCTCTCTGAAAATATCAAATATAAAACAGGACAAATATTCAAGAGCAAATATTTTGGAGCAAATTTTGGAAACTGACCAAAGGCAGATAATTATTGAGAGATGTTTATTCTTGATAAAAAGCCTATAAGATTTTGGGTTAAGAATTGTGGGAATATGTAACTTTTTATATGGGACTACTTCCATGCCTCCCTCACTCAGGCTGATTGGTGAAAGCTATCGTTTTACCAAGGCAGCACAGGCCACAAACATTAGCAGGTTTGTGTCCTAAAGAGGCGTACTCAACTTGGCAGAAAAATCTCTAGCTTTATTATCTAGAAGTAACAAGCTCAGTAGAAAATAAAAGGGGAAACCTATCACTTTGCTAGCCTGAGGTTCTTGTTCTATTTGAGGAAGGTGATGGACCAACTAGTAATTTAAAGAGGAGCTTTTGGAAGTGAGAGAAACACAGAAGGTCTCAATAACCTTTTCACACTTTTCTGGCCAACTGGGAAACTATGAAACATGCATAAGCATGAAGGAGACCAAAAAGAATCTAGTGGAAAGCAAAAGCCAGGGCGTAGTTGAGAATTGGCTGGGCTTTGAATATATTTCCTGATAACACACACATTGATTAGCAAAGGTTGTAAGTGCTTTTGGGTTTGAAGTGATTAAGTAAACCTCTGTCCAAATCATTAGCTGACTGCTGAGGATTTAGTAACACATGAATGAACTCTAATAAGGCAAGTTGAAAAATGGTTTAAAAAACTCAATTTCAAACCTGAGCAGAAACAGTGGCAGGTATACCCAAAGTGAGAGACAGATTTTTCAGTTTAAGTTCATTCGTTACAAAAAAAGAGCCTTCAGAAATGAATCCATAAATAAAGCAATTTACAAATTGCCAGAATATAATGTATAAAATATCCAGTTTTCAACAGAAATATGAGACTTGTGTAAAGTAGAAAGGTGAATCTATACCTACAAAAACAAATACTTAATAGAAACAAATCTGAGGCCAAGATTTTGAACTTAGCAGGCATGACATCAAATCAACCATTATAAATATATTTGAAGAATTAAAAGAAATTATCTAATATATTCAAAGAAGTAAAGGGAAATGTGGTGATAATGACTCAATGACTAGGAAATCTAAATAAAAAATAGAAACTAGAAAAAAGAGCTAGAATATAATTATAGATTTGGAAACTATAATAATAAAATGGAAAGGTTACTAGATGGTCTTAAGACTTGAGAAGGCAGGAGAAGCCATCAGTATACTTAAAGATAGATGAAAAGAATCCATTCAATCTAAAGAACAAAAAGAAAATAAACTCGGAAAATGAAGAGACTCAGAGTTCTATAGAATAACGTTAAACCTATCAACATACTTGTAATGTGAATTCCTGGAGGAGTGGGGGAAAAGAAAGGGGAATTAAAAAAAGAATTAATAACTATAAACTTCCCAAATTTGATGAAAAAGCTAATATGAGAGATTAAGAAGACCAGTCAATACCAAGTAGGATAAACATGAAGATAGTAACACAGACCCAGGACAATAAAATCTTCTAAAAGCTAAAACAGTAAGTGACTCATCATGTATACGGGAACAATATGAGTAGAGCTGACTTATAAAAATGTGGAGTCTAGAAGGCAGTGGAAGACATATTGAAGAAAAACAATAAAAGCCTGTCAACCAGCAAAATAATCACTCAAAACTAAAGGCAGAATAGAAGACCTTTCCAGATAACAAAAGTAGATCTGCTTTATAAGAAATCTGAACACAGTCTTTCATTTTGAAAGGAAACGAGAGCAGAGGGTGACTTACTTCACAGGAGGGAGAAGAAGTAATGAAAGTGTTGAATATATGGTTAGTGTAAAAGAATGCCCATTGCTTTTTCTTCTTTTTGTTTCTTTAAAAACCGACTAACTGAAGCAGTAATTATAATGCTATATTTTGGTGGGTGTGTTTTATGTGTAGATGTAATGTATAGAAGGAAAAGGTGGGAATATATTGGGACAAAGTTGCTAATTTATTATTATTTTAATATTATTATCATCATTGTGAAGCAGATTATGATAAATTGGAGATGTATATTTCAATCCTTAGAAGAACTATCAAAAAATTAAAAAAATAAAGATATAACACTAGCAGAGGAAAAGTATGCTCCAGTCTACATTGTTCATAAGACAGACTTTATATGAAAACAAACAGGTTGCAGCAGAAGGATGGAAAAGGCAAACAGTAACTATTAACAGACTAGTCTGCTTTATTAATACAAAATGAAAGTACATTTTTATATTATAAAAATGTATTTTACAAAATAATATTATAGATAAAGGAGAACTTTCATAATGACAAAAATTTCAGTACCAGAATACTGACAGAAATTAAGGATAGACAATTCAATATTGAAGCAGCTAGAAAAGTCAATATCCTTTCTCACTAATTGATAGAAGAATCAGACAGAACATAAGTACGGACGTTTAAGACACTAACACCATCAACGCAGCTTGATACGAATCGCACACAATACTCTATGTACCAACAATAGAACACAGTCTTTTCAAATACACATAGGTCATTCTCCATAATATAAGTCATAAAGCAAACCTCAAAGAATGTTTTCTGACTAGAAGAGAGAAAGAAAAGAAAAGAGGTGGGAAGAAATGAGAGAAAGGAAGGAAGGAAGGAGGGAAGAAGGAAAAGAAGGAAGAAAGGATGGAAGGAATGAAGGAAGGAAGGAAATCAGCAGCAAAAAAACAATTTAGGATTTCTTAAGTTTGTAATTTCAGCAATGTGCTTTTGGAAAAACAATGAGTCAAAGTTTAAATCATTAAGTAAGTTAGAAAATGTATGTTAAGAGTGCCTGCCTAGCAAGCATGAGGTCCTGAGTTCAAACCCTAGTGCTGCAAAAAAAAAAAAAAAGTGAGAATGAAAGAGAGGACATCACCACAGACAGTACAGAAACTAAAACAATTATAAGGAAATATGAATATCTTTATGCCAATAAACCAGATAATTTAGATGAAATAGAATAGATGAAATTCTGGACTGACTCAAATTCCCAAAACTGTCTCAAGGACAAACAGAAATCCAAATGACTGAAATATGTAGAGAAGGAACTAGTAATTAAAAAGCCCATTCTGTTGGTATCAACAGTAAATTTTATCAGGCATGTAGAGAAGAAATAATTGCAATTCTACACAAACATTTTCAAGAACAGGGAGGGACTGCTTGCCAATTTGTCAGTATTAATGCAAAGCCTAAGTCAGATAAAGATATAATGAGAAAAGAAATCTAGCTACAGGAAATTATTCCCAAAGTGCATAGATGCACATTTAAAAAATTGGGAAAGACAAATTAAAGCTACAGTGAAATACCACTAAGGACCCACTAGAATGGCTATTATCAAGAAGTCTGACTGGTAGAGTGGCTCAAGTGGTAAGTGCTCCTCCCCAGCAAGCCTAAGTCCCTGAATTCAAACCCCAGTGCCACCAAAAAACCAGTCTGACAATATCACATGTTGGCAAGGATACAGACAAACTGAAATTCTTTTTTATTTTGTTTTTGTTCTTGGTTTTTGTTTTATTGTGGTACTGATGATCAAACCCAGGGAGAGTCTTGTGCATGCTAGGGAAGCCCTCTAGCACTGAGCTGCATTCCCAGTCCCAGGGCCTTGCACTGGCTAGGCAAGCCACCACCTGAGCCATGCCCCTAGCCTTTTTTGCTTTAGTTTATTTTTCTTGTAGAGTTGGCTTTTTTCCAGGGCTGGACTCCTGTCTATGCCACCCCCATAGCTGGGATTACTAACTTTATGTTCAGGCAGGCTTCCTGATCTCCATCTTGTAAGTAGCAGGTGGGAGTCATTGTACCAGGCTCCAAACTGAAATTATTTTTCTTTTTGGTGGTACTAGGGTTTGAACTCTTGGTGGCAGCCTTGCTAGACGGGTACTCTACTACTTGAGCCATGCCACAAGTCACAAAATTCTTATTCAGTGCTATGAGAATGTAAAATGTTATATCTACTTCGAAAAAGAGTAGTTTCCTGTCAAATTATACATACATTGACCATGCTACCCAGCATTTCTGATCCTTAGTGTCTACTCAGGAGAAATGAAGACATACAAATACTTGCACATGAACAGTCTTGGCAACATTATTTCTAGGAGTCAAAATTTGGAAACCATCCAAACGTTAATCAACTGGGAGATGAATAAGGAAATGTGGTATATCCATAGAGTGGAATACTCTTAGTCAACAAAAAAGGAATGAAGTCTAATGTAGGCAACAACATGAATGAATCTTAAAATCATAATTAGCCATTAAGAAAGAAACGATTATACAAAAGATTATATATTATATGGTTCCATTTACATAAAAGTTTTTAAGAAGAGAAAACAATAGAAATACAACTGCTTGGGGCTGGGGTGGGAGAAGGGATTGATTACATGTACCATGAGGGAACATTGAGGGAGGTGCTCTATAACTTTACCAAAAGCATTGAATTATATGCTTACAATAGTTGAATTTTATGGAATACACATTACACTTGAAATCTGTCTTAAAAAGTCACATGAAAAAGAATATGTAATGTATAAGTATATAAGAATGAAGGGAAAAAATTGGAACAATAATCTAATATGCCATGGCAACGAAATAGAACTTTTTTTCTTTTTAGGGTAAATGTAATGAGATGATGAACGTCTTGCAGGCAGTCAAACTTGAATCGCTGGTTCTATACAGCCCACGTCTGATACTGGCTTCAACTAACTCTACCATTTGCATTTCCATGACTCACTACTGTATCCATAGCAATTAGCATAGAGAGCACAGTAGGTGTGTGAATGACAATGTAAAGATATCTTGAAACTAACAGTCATTCACTGCATTGTGATGTTTCAGTCAATCATGGAGTGCCTATATGACAATGGTCCCATTAAATTGATCATGGAGTTGAAAAATTCCTATCACCTAGTGACATCATCGCTGTAGCTGTAATGAATGTCAACTCATTACTCAAACATTTGTACTGTGCCACCAGTGGTATAAACAGTTATATATATTGTACTTGATAATGATCATAAAAGATTATGTAATGGTTTATGCATCTACTATGCCACATTTTAATCATTATTTAAGAGTGCACTCCTTCTACTTATTAAAAAGGTAAAGTTTACAATGCAACAGTGTAACAAGTTACACCATCAGCAGCCTTATACCTGCCACATTACCATGTCTCTAGATTACATCAAGAGTTTATGTCAGTTGATTGACCTGTATCATTTAGGTTTGTGCAAATACACATTACTATATCTCCACTGTTAAGCAAGCCCTATCTGTGTTTGGTATCTTCCAAACAATATTCCTATTTTCAGTAATATCTAAAGTTGCATCACAATTTTATACTTATATATTTTTTCAGTTTTGTATGTAGTTTTCTTGCAAGGAAAAATACATATAGAATTCAAATTACCCCAGTTATGAATAACTAACCATGCAAGTATTTAAACCCTTATAAGGTCCTGACAGCCATCTCTCATTCTCTGTCAAGTTCCAGCAGCAGCAGAGGAGAGCAGAAGCTCTCCTCTGAAAAGGAAGCTTTTCTGAGCGCATGGTTTCCCTCTTTGGGGCTTCTTTTTTTTTTTTTTTTTTCTATACTTTTCCAAGCACAGATTATACTTCTCAACTGGCCCTCTGATGCACCCTGATCAAGTGCCATATATCTAGTTAATCAAACAACTCAGCCTGGCAGAGTGGCAATGAGGAGGCATTGTTCATTTGCACTGTCTCTCTGTCTGTTGGACATCAGTTGTGCACCAGGGCTACACCATCCTCTTGGCAGGCTAGTGCTTTGAAGTGGACTCTGTAGAATTGGAGAAATCCTCCTACTATGATGAGTGCACGGGAATGGCTGTTATCAAAAAGTCTGTCAATGTCACATGCTGGGAAGGACATGGGCAAATTGAAACTGTCTTTGTTTTTTTTCATTGTGCTTGTTTTTTCTTTTACAGAGGTACTGGTGATCAAACCAGATGCTCCTGAGGCAGTGCTATGTGGGCCCCAAATGTACAGCTGAGAGTGAGATTTTTCAATTTTTACTCATAGCTTTCTTTCTCCTTAGAATCCATCAAAAGACAAAATATTGTAGCCAGATTATTTTAACAATGGGGTTATTCTCAACTGTGCTTTTTTCCACCCTACTTTCAGAGGTCAGTCTTATCATGTCTGTCTCCTTCCCTGATACTAAGGACTTCAGACCCTTGTGAAAATAGATTTTTACCTGCCTACTCTGTCAGATTGACAAACATACCCAGACATGCCTGAACACACAGCATCAGTTGATGACTCAGTATTGATCTTCACCACAATGGAACTTTACCATTGTTTTAAGAAGGCCCTAACACAGCAACTTGGACAATGAACATTTATAAAACAAACGTTGAACGTACTATTTCTTTTTACTTTCTCAGAATTATCTTTTAAAAGACATGATTTGAGATATGACTTAGAAATTATGCATAATTTTGATAGTAGAAGGGTTATTTTCTTACTTTTTTGGATTGCGGGTGCTCAAACTCGATGATAAATGGAACATAAATTGTCACAGTGCGAGGTACTTTTTGCAAAGTCATAGTGACTGTAAGTCTGACCTTTGGGAGTTGAGCTATGGCATGTGTAGATACTCTGTTGTGTCACTGCTAATTGCCTGCTAAAATCTCTTCCTTTTGTTTCTATTAACCAAATCCTTGAAATGGGCCCAGATGAAAACTTAATTTCCCAATTGTCCCTGGAGATTTGTGTGGCCAATAAGATGCAAGTGGAAATGTTTGCAAGACTTAGGAGGGCTCCTTAAAACTGAGAGGATGAGCTTTCTTTCTTTTCTTCCTTCATCATGGAAATGTAAGCAGTAGATTCAGTCAGCCATGTTGGAACTGTGAAAAAGTATTTATAAGGGAAGCCATGTTTCAGAAGGATTGAGAAGAAAGATACAACGAGCTTGGGGTCTGGAGACATTAAGGAGAGAATCTGGCAGGTTGGTCTGGACAGGTAGGCCTTCTTTTTTGGTTTAATAGAGAAATGGAATTGTGTTGTTTAAAACATTCTTCTTTTTTCAATAAATAGCCAAGGGTTATTACCAAAGAATATACCTGCTAAGCATAAGAGGAAGAAAAAGTATCTCTGCTATCAGTAGAATAAAGCCTCTGATTATTATCTATCAATTCAAGAATGTTTTTCATTATGGAATGATATTCAGGAGAGCAGCTGTTTCAGAATCCAGTTTATCTGAAGCGTTTCAAATATTAGTTAAAAATAAATGTTTATGTTTATGAGTCACAGAATCATAAATGGCTCTGAAATGAAGCTGAGCTAAATACCAAACCTCTGAGACTAAAGTCAGAGAGGACAATTCTGTTTCCCATGCTGCATCTTCTGGGAGCTTTGTTTAATACAGTGCTAAATAAATTCCAATTCTGGTCCACAGAATGCATCCCATAATGTCATATGTCAGCTATAATAATTGTATTCATTCTTCTGCTTCTAAAGGAGGGCTATCTATTTATTAATAAGAAATTCAAACGGTGTAATAGGGTAAGAAGGTATCCTTTAAAGTACTAAAACCTTCATCTATTCTGTTTCAGTAGATTGTAACCAAGAGGGTTTGTGACTCTGTGTGTGTGTGTGTGTGTGTGCATGCATGAGTGCTCTAGTATCTTTTAGTTTAGTAATTAATTTATATGCAAATGATGTTGATGATAAGTATTATACCAACTATATTATCAATTTACGGAAGATAGGAGGTATATCTTTAAAAGTTTACAGCTTGAACCACTGGCCCACAATAATCATAAACATAATATATCAGAGATAAATTAAAATATAATTAGGATTAAATGTCCCAACAGTGATCTAATGGAACCTTCTGGAATTTACATATTGTGGGGTTTGGAGCAGTGCATTTGTTTAATTGGGGTTGGGTGCCCTGACGTCTGGAAAACGTTCATTCTTCCCAACAGGTCTTTTGCATTCACAGGTTCACACAGAAGTGGACGATTCTCTTAGAAGAAAATCAGCTGGCACACTGACCACTCCCTCTTCTTACAGAGGCCGGGAGATATAAAACCCTATGTGTTCTGCGGGATGGCTCCATCTGAAGCTGATTGCAGGGAAAGGCAATGGAACAACTGAGAATAATGCAGAGGTGAGTCTGTGACAGAGAATTGGATATCAGTTATCAGAGAAGTGTGATGGCTCTGGAAAAGGGTGTGGACCTGCCATGGAAGTCATTCATTCTTGCCTAGGGTATTAGTTTTTTTAGGGCTGCTGAAATAAATTACCACAAACTTGGCTGAAAAACACAGAATGTATTCTCTCACAGTTCTGGAGGCCAGGAATCTGAAAGAAAGACATTACAGGACCACAATTGCTCTGAAGGCTGGAGGGGAGAATTCTCCCTTTCGCCTCCAGCTTTGGTGACTCCTAGCGTCCTGTGGCTTATGACAGCATAAATCCAGCCTCGATCCTATTTTCACATGGCCTTTTCCCTTGTATTTCTGTGTCTGTTTCCACTTCTATTCTCTTAAAAGAATTTGGACTTGGGGCATCTCTAATCTAGGATGATCTTGTCTCAAGATATTTAAGTACATCAGCAAAGATTTTTCCAAATAAGGTCACATTTACAGGTTCTGGGTAGATGTATCTTTTTAAGGCCACCATTCAACCCATTGAAACAGTCCTTCCCCCGACCCCCCGCCAAATGCATGCTTATTTCACATGAAAAGTACATTCATTTCATCCCAACATCTCTTAGTCTCAACCCATTAAGAATCAATTCTTAGTCTAAAATCTTCTGTGTGCAATTGTTTTTTGGCAGTACTTGAGTTTGAACTCAGGGCTTCATACTTGCTGAGCAGGGCTTTACTGCTTGAGCTATAACTCCAGCCCCCAAAATCTTATTATCTAAATCAAGTATCTGGGCATGATATATCCTGGGGCAAAATTTCTCTCTATATGGAATCCATGAACCTAGAACAAGTTGTTCTCTTCCAACACACAATTGTAGGATGGGAATGGTCTGGGTATCTCCATCACAGAAGGGAAAAAACTGGAAGAAATAAAGGGTCACTGGGATTAAGCAAGATTGAAGTCCAACAAGGCCATGCATTAGGTGTTAATGCCTGTGAGTAATTCGTTGTAGTTTATGGCTCTACACTCTGTGCCTGTGGTTCTGACGCCGTGTGTCCCTGAGGCAGCTCTACTATGCTCCGTGCCCTTGGCAGTGGATCCATTGTCCTTAACCTCTGGATCAACATCTGCTTGGCCATCTGAATCATTCTTTTTTTTTTTTTCCTTTTAATGGAAACTGCTTTCACCAAATAACTCTGTAAGCTCATTTCTGCTTGTGGGATTTTAGGAATTCAATAACCTTCTTTCATTATATCTGGTTTTGGTCTATTTCAGTCTAAGCTGGCAATGTTTATGCTAGTAGAATGTTCTCAAGTATCTTGTGACTCCCCAGTGTATTTCAAGAGGATCATGCCATGAGACAAGAGGGGGCTTTGCAGAGCCTTCTTAGATGGAATAGTGCTAAGATGAATGATTGGATCCACAAATCACATGGCTAATTTCTTTTGTAAAAGGTTGTCCATCTACACCCTGGATTTTCTCTCCAGAAGAGGCTTTCTAGAAATGCATTAGCATTTCCTAATATGAGCACCCTTCACAATGTGGGTAGGCTGAGAGCCACCCAAGTCATCCATGGCTGGTTTATTTTTCCTTAAGTTTTTGTACCATCAACTCATCCCTTTTTTAACTTGTTATGAACAGCAAGGTGAAACAAGGTGGTGTCTTCAACACTTTGCTTGGAAATGTCTTCAGCTAATATTCAAGTTCATCACTTACAAGTTGTTTTTCCAAAGTGAAGTCATTTAACCATTTCTGCCACTTTTAACAAGGATTACATTTTGTCCAGTTTCTAGTAGCATATTTCTCATTTTCTTCTTTTTTTATGGTATTGGAGTTTGAACTCAGGACTTTGTGCTTGCTAGGCAGGTGAACTACCACTTAAGTCATAACTCCAGCTCTTTTTGCTCTGTTATTTATTTTTTGAGATAGGGTTTTGCTTTTTGTCTGGGCTGGACTAGACCATAATTCTTCCATTTTACACTTCTTTCTATAGCTGGGATGACACATATGCACCACCATGCCCAGCTTTTCCCATCGGTATGGGGTCTTGTTAACTCTTCTTTTTTTGCCTAGGCTAGCATCCACCTGTAATCTTCCCAATCTGAGCCTTTCAAGTAGCTAGCACTATGGCATTGAACCACTGTGACCAACTTCTCATTTTCTTTTGAGATCTCAACAGAAGCACCTTTAACCTCTATGTTTTCACCAACTATACCTTTTAGATCATCTAGGGTTTTCTATCAAGTATCTCAAAATTCTTTCAGCATGTGATCTTGCTAGTCAACTGAATTGGACTGAGAACTAGATTAAGAAAACACACCTCTGGGTGTATCAATAAGGATGTTTCCAGAGACAGTTAGATCATGAGGGCTCTGACTTAATAAATTATTTAATCCATTAGATTATGGGAGGTAGTGAATCTGTGGAAGATGGAACCTGGTTGGAGAAAGCAGGCACTGGGGTAGGGGGCATGTCTTTGAAGGGCATATCTTGCCTTGGCCTCTTCCTGTTACTGCTTCCTACCTGCCATAATGTCAGCTAGTCTTCCACTCCCTCCCTTCCATGATGGACTGAAATCTCTGAAACTGTGAGCTAAAATAAATATTGCTTTCCTTAAGTTGTTTATGTCAGGCATTCTGTCACAGCAATGAGAAAGCAGCCTGTACCTATAACCCAATTCCAAAGTCATTGCTACATTTTTAGGTATTTATTATGGCACCCCTCCACTCCTCTTCCCAGTTCCAAAGTCTGTCTCTTTAGAGTTCTAACACAGAAACAGTATCAGTAGGAGACATAGATAGATCTATCTATCTATCATCTATCATCTATCTATCTATCTATCTATCTATCTATCTATCTATCATCTATCTATCCATCCATCCATCTATCATCTATCTGTCTATGTATCTGAAGGAATTGGTGTATGTAGTTGTGAGGCTGGGAAGTCCCAAATCTATAGGGTTCAGGAAATAGTTGAAGCTGCTGTTCACAGGCAGATTTCTTCTTTCTCAAGGAGATCTAAGTTTTGCTTCTTTTTAAAAAAATCTTTAAAACAACTTTATTAGAATGTAGTCCACATGCCATACAACTGACCAACTTAAAGTCCACAAGGCAACAGCTTTGGTATATTCACAGATGTTTGCAACTGGTAACCCTATATCCTTTATCTATCACTGCCCATTCCTGTGTCTTTCCAAGCAGCCCTAAAGAACCACTGTTCCACCTAATCTGTCTACAATTCCTTACTGGAGGTACCATGTCTCAACTTGTGGTATCATCAAATACCTGGTCTCTTAATTCAGGACCTTCAAACCCATCCTTATTCAGTTAATATTAAGTTCAGTAGCTTCTCCTCTTAATTCTTTGGACTAATGACTTTGCTATATATTACTGCTTTAAGTCAGTCTCCATATGGTCCTTTCTGAGTATGGTTATGTTCACCATCTGTTAAACCCCCACCACTGTTGGCAGAATGATTTTTCCAAATCATTCTTTAGAAGCCATAATTAGACTGGAGGTGTGTCTCCAGTGGTAAAGCACCCCAGAACCATGACCGAAAACAACAAAACCAGAACCCATTATTAGCTACCCATTGCTTAGAGGAGAAGCTCAGGCTGTAATAAAAAGTCTCTGAAGTCTAGATATCTGTTGCTCTATCTAGTTTTTCAGCATCCTTTTCCCACCTGTCCCTAACACACATTTCAGTACTTCAGCCACAACCAAATACTTGAATTTTTCTATCCTGGTCTTTTCGCTCTGGTTCAGCCATCTTTTTGAGTGCTCTCCCCTCCTCACTGCATTTCTCCTCCTCTGTCCATGTAGGAAAGCACCTTATTATCTTTTAAGGTTAAATATCTAAAGGAAATAAAGGAAGAAAGAACCTTCAAAGAAGATTGGGGAAAATTATACAAGATAAGATCAAAGGGAAAATACCAGGTCCTCAATAGTTTGAGGAAATTACAAGGTTACAAAAAAATGATTGAGGCAAAAATATAGAAACAAATAGTGCCTTGAGACTTTAAGCAGCTGTTAAATTTCTATTCACTTTTAGACTTGACCTTTGTATTAGGATACTCTCATTCACAAAGATATACACGTACTTTGTGATGGTTTTCTAAAGTTTAACAACTTGAGCTATAGATTTGAAAAACATAATGTGTATGTATAAATAAATATATGGATCATATCATATAAATTTAGAAGATATTTCTTTTAAAAAGTGATGTGGACTTCAATTCCTTAGTGAAAGTTATTCATTATCTTCTTGCCTATGGCAGCCACTGTGTTATTTGTTGCAGGATCTTCAATAAATGTCTATTATAACCACATAATATGGTTGTCCTGGAATTTAATAGATTTGTTTCTGAATTTCTGACTAGGTTACTTCTATGGCAGCCCCAAACTAAGTTGTCAACTTCAAGATGCACAGGGGAAAGAAAATAGCATACTCAGGGCTTTACAAGTACTGTGAATGTATTTATGTGCCTGCCCACTATGAGTCTGAACATGGACTTATTTGTATCTACAATACACACTTGTACTGATGTCATCTTAAGTCTAGTTTTTCACCCTGTCCTGGGTGGAATGTAGTTGTGCTTGCTATTGTTTTCCTTAGACTAAACATTTATACTTGAATACTGCTTCCAAGCCATCTCTTGCCTACTCATTGTGAAAGACATGCACACTTCTCATTTGTCTCCTCTCTATTTCGAAATGTAAAATCATTCCATCCTACAGAATGCTGTCAAATTCATGGCAGGCTTCACAGAGACCAAAATGGGGTTCCCATTTCAGGAAATAACACTGAAAGGTAGAATACAGTAGGAGGATTATTTCCCCCAGGGCATTCTTGAAGATGCTTGTATCCAAATATTAAAATGATTGCAGCAATAATAACACCATTTTCCACGTCAGATGTCTTTTGAGGAATTTTAAAACACTTAAAAAATCTTTGAACAGTACAATGAGATTTAGTTGCTTTGTAGTTCAGAAAACTGAAAACTTAAAAATTCATAAAGTAGGATTTTTTTTTTTGTTAAGTGGAAAGTAGCCTTTGGCTTCCACAGCATGCAGGATGTGGTGGTCGCTGATAACAAAGCCAGACTGAAGGATCAATTGTCCTGTAAGATTATATTCCAGTGGATGCTCAAGTATATTTTTATTATACAAATGTACTTGTGTGATTTTTATATCTTGGGCTAGTTTTAATATCAGGAGTACTTTATCCCAAATATTTTAGTTTTATTAATACTTTCTCAAAAGGGGGAATATTCTAAATGACAGGAGGGTTCCCTTTAAATCTGTGTTGACATGAACACACCTCAACTTCTGTTCTGCACAATGCCTACCACATACTAGAGTGGTAGGAAAGATGGATCTGATATCCTGGTGTGAATTGTCTAGAACTAGTTCAAGATGTGAACCAGAGGAAGATCTAAGATGGCGACTAGGGTGAAGAAGCAGACAGCATGAGCTCCGTAAATCAAAAATCTTGCTAGACACTGGAGCCACACTTGGCAGAAATAAAGCACCAAGAAGAATCAAAACTTTGACACCCTGAACCCCTAACCCACACAAAGCTTCTCCATGCCACATTACACTGAGAAGATAGGAGTGCTTCTGCACTGCCAGATGCCAGCTTCAAACCTGTTTGGGAGACATCTGGCAGACCAACAGGTGAGCACCAAGTGTCATGTGGGCTTCCCCCAGACACCCTGGGATAAACCAGCATAGCCCCCTGGGAAGACTGATCACCTGCCCTACAAAAAGACAAAAACAAAAACGAAACAAGACAAAAAACTGAACAATAAACAAAGAACTGAAAACCAACACACAGTAGAGGGGGCAGAGTGCACTGGAGAAGGGGGAAAGAGCAAGGAGCTGATCTCTGTGTGAACTTTCAGTAAACAAAGGTTGGAAAGGCAGAAGGGCTGACAGTGTGCCAGTGATAAGCTGCTTCCTGAAATAGAGCAGGTAGTGGTCCACAAAACTCATCTCCTGAGCCAGTGAGCAACATCCAAGTCAAATGACAGCTGCAAAATTGAAAAACAATCAGCAAACCATCACAACACACTGACTGCAGGGGGCCAGCTGACAGATCACTGACCTTGACCCAGAGAAAGAGGGCAAGACAAAGAAACAAGCCCCCAGTAAACAAGCACAGTGAAAACCCAACTCCAAAGCTGGTGGATCACAGAGCTGATCTCTGGAACCCGAGGACAAGCCACACCTTACTGAGGGAGGAGCTGAGTAAGCAGCTGCCACTGAAAGACAGAAGAAAAACTGGCAAGACTCCCAACTACCTTGTGAGACTAAGACAGAGCCTCTACTTAAATACCAACACCAGGACTGGATACTGACAGAGTAACACCAGAACTACTAAGACTGAAATTCTAATGTTCCCAAACCTGGGGTTTTTTGTGTGTGTGTTTGTTTGTTTTGCTTCTTGTTTGTTTGCTCATCTCTCGCCATTGATTTTCTTGGTTTTTTGTTTTGTTTTTGTTGTTTTGTTTTGTTAGTTTTACTATTATGAGGTAGTTAATACTAAATTATACAAAGACCAGGGACAGAAATAGCATACATACACTGAGCTAAAAATCCAATACACCCACAAAACAAAATTTAACCAAGGGAAAGAAAACAAGTGACCGAAACCACCAATAGCCTGTCAAGAACATAGTTACACAGTACCGAGTGATGGGAAGAAGAAAAGGGGATGGAAATTATTTTTCCTCCCAAAATAATTTAATACAGGATTCAGAGGGAAATGAAGAAAATGGATACCCATTTCCAGACTCCAACAAAACAAAGATAAATGATGCCAAGGAACCCAGTGATGCCCCACAAGAACATCCTCAAAGAAGAAATCCTGCAAGTAATCACTGAGAATTTCATGGAGATGTTACTAGACATGGTCAACCAAAATGTACAAGAGACACTCAAGAAATTCCAAGACACCAAAAATAAAGAATACAAGAAGACACAGAAACAAATAAATGAACTCATAGGACCCCTAAATAAACACCAAAGTGAAACAGAGAACACTATAAATAGAGAGATAAATGAATTAAAGATGAAAATTGACACAATATTAAAGAGGAAGTAACCCATGATGTGGAAAACCTCAGAAAAAGAATGAAACAAATACAAAACACAATGGAAGGCCACTCTAGCAGACTAGAACAAGTGGAAGATAGCATCTCAGAACTTGGAGATAAAATGGAAATTAAAGGAAAAACTGAAGAATTATTAGTCAAACAACTCAAGACCTGTGAAAGGAATATGCAAGAACTCACCGACTCCATCAAGAGACCAAACCTGAGAATCATGGGCATTGAAGAAGGAGAAGAGATGCAAACAAAAGGGATTCATAATATGTTCAACAAAATAATAACAGAAAATTTCCCAAATCTAAAGAAAGCTATGCCCACTCAGGTACAGGAAGGCTCCAGGACATCAAACAGACTTGACCAAAATAGAAATACCCCACAACATATTATCATTAAAACAACAAGCAGAGAGAATAAATAAAGAATTTTAAAGGCTGTAAGAGAGAAAAAACAAATAACATACAAAGGTAAACCCATCAAAATCACAGCAGATTTCTCAATAGAAACCTTAAAAGCCAGAAGGACATGGAGTGAGGTATTCCAGGCACTGAATGAAAATAACTTCAATCCTAGGATACTGTAAGCAAAACTATCATTCAAAATAGATGGAGCAATAAAAGTCTTTCATGATAAGCAGAAACTAAAACAATATATGACCACCAAGTCACCACTACAAAAGCTTATTCAAGGAATTCTGTATACAGAAAATGGAAGCAAACAAAACCATAGGAGGACAGGCAGAACCAAACCACAGGAGAAGAAAAGACAAGGAACCAGAGAGTAACATTGATTCAGCCGCACACAATCAAACCTTTAAACAACAAAAGCAACTAACTGACAGGAATCACCACATACCTGTCAATACTAACACTGAATGTTAATGGAGTTAACTCCTCCATCAAAAGACACTGTTTGGCAAACTGGATTAAAAAGGAAGATCCAACAATCTGTTGTTTACAGGAGACCCATCTCATTGACAGAAATAAGCACTGGCTTAGGGTGAAAGGCTGGAAGAAGATTTACCAAGCTAATGGCCCACAAAACCAGGCAAGAGTAGCAATACATACTCAGACAAAGTAGACCTCAAACTTACATTGATCAAATGAGATAAAGAAGGACACTACATACTAATAAAAGGGAATTGTTATTTCCAAAAGGAAATAACAATTATCAACCTATATGCACCCAATATCAGTGAACCCAATTTCATCAAACATACTCTGAAGGACATAAAAGCATATATAGACTCCAAAACAGTGGTAGTGGGAGACTTTAATACTCCCTATCAGCAATAGATAGGTCATCCAAACAAAAAATCAATAAAGAAATTCTAGAACTAAATCACACCATAGATCAAATGGACCTAGCTGATGTCTACAGAATATTTCATCCAACTTCTGCACAATATACATTCTTCTCAGCAGCCCATAGAACTTTCTCCAAAATTGATCATATCTTAGGGCACAAAGCAAGCCTCAGCAAATATAAGAAAACAGAAATAATCCCATGCATTCTATCTGACTACAGTGCATTAAAACTAGAACTCAACAACAAAAACAACAGTAGAAAACATACAAATAATTGGAAGCTGAACAACACATTACTCAATGATCAATGGATCATTGATGAGATAAAAGAGGAAATTAAAAGGTTCCCGGAAGTTAATGAAAATGAAAACACAACCTACCAGAACCTTTGGGACACAGCAAAAGCAATCCTAAGAGGAAGGTGTATTGACAGGACAGAAAGATCTCAAATCAATGACCTAATGCTACATCTCAAACTCCTAGACAAACAAGAACAAGCAAATCCCAAAACAAGCAGAAGGAGAGAAATAATTAAAATAAGGGCCAAAATTAATGAAATAGAAACAACAACAACAACAAAAACATACAAAGACTCAACAAACAAAAAGCTGGTTCTTTGAAAAAATAAATAAGATTGACAGACCCCTGGCAAAGCTGTCTAAAATGATGAAAGAAAAAGCCCAAATCAGTAAAATCAGAAATGCAAAAGGAGAGATAACAACACACACCCTGGAAATCCAGAGAATCATCAGAGACTACTTTGAGAACCTATATTCTAATAAATTTGAAAATCTTGAATAAATGGACAAATTTCTAGATACTTATGACCATCCAAAATTGAACCAAGAAGATATTATCCATCTGAATAGATCTATAACACAAAATGAAATTGAAGCAACAATAGTCTCGCCCCAAAAAAAAGTCCAGGACCTGATGGATTCTCTGCTGAATTCTATCAGACCTTTAAAGAAGAACTAATACCAACTCTCCTTAAAATGTTCCATGAAATAGAAAGGGAAGGAATACTGCCAAACTCATTTTATGAAGTCAGTATTATACTCATCCCAAAACCAGACAAAGATACCTCCAAAAAGGAGAACTATAGGCCAATTTCCCTAATGAACACTGATGCAAAAATCCTTAATAAAATAATGGCAAACCAAATCCAACAACACATCAGAAAGATCATTCACCATAGCTAAGTTGCCTCATCCCAGGGATTCAGTGGTTCAACATACACAAATCTATAAATGTAATACAGCACATTAATAGAAGCAAAAACAAAAACCACTTGATCATCTCAATAGATGCAGAAAAAGCCTTTGATAAATCCAATGCCACTTCATGATAAAAGCTTTAAGAAAACTAGGAATAGAAGGAATGTACCTCAACACTGTAAAGGCTATGTATGACAAACCTATAGCCAACATCATACTTAATGGTGAAAAACTGAAACCATTTCCCATAAAATCAGAAATGAGACAAGGGTGCCCACTCTCCCCACTCCTATTCAACATAGTCCTGGAATTCCTAGCCAGAGCAATTAGGCAAGAAGAAGAAATAAAAGGAACACAAATCAGTAAAGAAACTGTCAAAATATCCCTATTTGCAGACGACATGATCCTATACCTTAAAGACCCAAAAAACTCTACCCAAAAACTCCCAGATACCATAAACAGCTACAGCAAGGTGGCAGGATACAAAATCAATGTACAAAAATCATTAGCTTTTCTATACACTAACAACGAACAAATTCAGAAAGAATATATGGAAACAATTCCATTTACAATAGCCTCAAAAAAAATCAAATACCTAGGAGTAAATTTAACAAAGGTTGTGAATGACCTCTATAAGGAGAACTACAAACTCCTGAAAGAAAGAGATTGAGGAAGACTACAGAAGGTGGAAAGGATCTCCTGTGCTCATGAGTTGGTAGAATCAACATAGTAAAAATGTCTATACTACCAAAAGCAATCTACATGTTTAATGCAATTCCCATCAAAATCCCAATGACATTCATCAAAGAGATTGAAAACTCTACCTTTAAATTTATTTGGAAACACAAGAGACCACAAATAGCCAAGGCAATACTCAGCAAAAAGAGCAGTGCTGGAGGTATCACAATACACAACTTCAAACTATATTGCGAAGCAATAGCAATAAAAACAGCATGGTACTGGCACAAAAACAGGCATGAAGACCAGTGGAACAGAATAGAGGACCCAGGTACGAATCCACACAGCTATGCCCACCTTATTTTTGACAAAGGTGCCAAAAACATACTATGGAGAAAAGACAGCTTCTTCAACAAATGTTTCTGGCTGGGAAAAGTGGTTACCCGTCTGCAAGAAACTGAAACTAGATCCATGTCTATCACCCTGTACTAGTATCAACTCAAAATGGATCAAGGACTTAATATCAGATCCGAAACTCTGAAGTCAGTACAGGAAAGAGCAGGAAACTCTCTGGAAGTAACAGGTATAGGCAAGGACTTCCTCAAAAGAACTCTAGCAGCTCAGCAACTAAGAGAAAGAATGGACAAATGGGACTAGATAAAATTAAAAAGCTTCTGCATAACAAAAGAAATGGTCTCTAAACTAAAGAGACCACCCACAGAGTGGGAGAAAATATTTACCAGCTATACATCAGACAAAGGGCAAATAACCAGAATATACAGGGAACTCAAAAAACTAAAGTCTCCCAAAATCAATGAACCAATAAAGAAATGGGCAACTGATCTAAACAGAACTTTTTCAAAAGAAGAAATTCAAATGGCCAAAAAACACATGAAAAAATGCTCACCATCTCTGGCCATAAAGGAAATGCAGATCAAAACCACACTAAGATTCCACCTCACCCCTGTTAGAATAGCCATCATCAAAAACACCACCAACAACAGGTGTTGGTGAGGATGTGGGGAAAAAGGAACCCTTGTACACTGCTGGTGGGAATGGAAGCTAGCGCAACCACTCTGGAAAACAATATGGAGTCTTCTTAAAAAACTAAACATAGATCTGCCATATGATCCAGCAATCCCATTCCTAGGGATATACTCAATGGAATGTGGCTCAGGTTATTCCAGAGGCACCTGCACACCCATGTTTATTGCGGCACTATTCACAATAGCCAAGTTATGGAAACAGCCAAGATGCCCCACCACTGACGAATGGATTAAGAAAATGTGGTATTTACACACAATGGAGCTTTACTCAGCCATGAAGAAGAATGAAACCTTATCATTCTCAAGTCAATGGATGGAACTGGAGACCATTCTGAGCGAGGTTAGCCAGGCTCAGAAGACCAAAAAATCATATGTTCTTCCTCATATGCGGACTTTAGATCTAGGGCAAATGCAACAATGTTGTTGGACTTGGGTCACATGATAAGGGGAGGGCATATATGGGAGGAGTGGGGATAGGTAGGAAACCCAAAACTTGGAAGTGTTTGATGTCCCTACTGCAGAGGAGCAGTAACCTTAAAATGACAGAGGTCAATATGGGAAGGTGACAAGGAAGTAGTGAAGGGGTCTGGTAGAGATGAATCAATTTGGGTTATAACACACTTGTGCATGGAAGCAATGCTAGGAATCTCTCTGTATAGCTATCCTTATCTCAACTAGGAAAAATGCTGTGTCTTTCTTATTATTGCTTATGTCTACTGTTCAACAGAATTAGAGAAAAGGGCAGAACAGGTTCTGCCTGGAAATGAGGGGGGTGGGAGTAAGAGGGAGTAGGCAGGGGGTGATGCAGTGGGGAGAAATGGCCCAAACAATGTATGCACATGTGAATAAATGAGTAAAAACAAAAGATATGAGACAGGCATAGTGGCACACACCTATAATCCAGCACCTAGCAGGCTGAGGTAGAAGGATCACAAGTTGGAGTCCAGCATGGGATACATAGCAAGACCCTGTCTCAAAAACCCAGAAGGAAAAGAATTAGTCCAGGATTTTTTTTTTTTTTTAGTGGTGGTAGTGGGGTTTGAATTCATGGTTTCATGCTTGCAAACAGTGAGCATTTATTTAATGGCTCAGAGATGTCTTCTACATGCAGTAGCATGGTAACAACCCATCTAATTTCCCAACTTTTAAAATGAGAACAGATTTTTAAATCATGCTACTAAACAAGAGTGGTGCTCTACCAGTTAAAAGAAAAAAAATCTAATTAGTATTTTTTGTGAACTGTGTAGTTATGGGTCAGAATTGTTTATATTCAATCACAACAAATGGGGTATTTTGGAGGTTGAACCATATTGAGAGCAATCAATTATTTTAAGGACCTTGTCCAATTTATTCTATTCTATGTCTTCTTTGTTTTCCTCAAACCTAATGTAATATCACTGATAAAAGCAAAACATGGAGAAATAAATAAATCAGAAAAAAAATCAAGCTGCCTTATAGTTTTCAGAATTAAGCATCATTAATCTTTATGTCAGCTCAGCCTGGTTGTGCGCACCTGTAACCCCAGCTATTCAGGAAGTAGAGGCAGGGGCATTGTGAATTTGAGGTCAGCCTGGGCAAAGTTAGACAGACCCTATCTCAAAAACAAAATGAAAACAAGAGGACTGGGGAACTGGCATACTTGCTTAGTATGTGTGAGGCTCTGAGTTCAATCCCCAGTAAGGAAAAAACCCCAAAACTTGATTTATTCTGCCAAAGGGGAGCATTGGATGTTGGGAAAGAGTGTTTTAGGAAAGAATGTTGAGTTTCATGTTGTTGGTTTATTTTTTAGTATTGGGATCTAAACTCAAGGTTTTGTGCTTGGTAGGAAGTTGCTCTACTGCTTGAGTCACATCTCCAGCCCTTTTTGCTTTGGTTATTCTTGAGGTAGGGTCTCACTTTTTACTCAGGCCAAAACTGAATGCAATTAGATGCCCACCACCATGCCCAGCTTTTTCTGTTGAATTGGGGTCTTGTGAATATATTTTTGGGCCTCAACAACAATCTCCCATGTAGCTGGGATGGCAGGTGCACGCCATCACACCTAGCTTTACTTGACATGGGGTCTTGAGAACTACTTGCCTGGGCTGGCTTCAAACTGTGATCCTCCTAATTCCAGCCTCTGAGGTAGCTAAGATTATAGGTGTGGGCCTTTGGTGCCCACTAGAGTTTTATGTGTTTTTAACCTGGGAGTCCTTATAAGAATTGCTTTTAATTCAAACTGCAAGGAGTAGGGAGGAAGCCACCTGGACAGGTTTTCTGGGTTGGATGAGTGCCTGGGAGGGTTGCACTAAAGCACACACAGCCAGAGAATGGTTGCTTTGGGTGAAAGCATTTCCTCTTTTCATCTGGAATGGATGGAAGCATGGCCCCCACTTGGAAATGCCTAGAGTTAAATGCACAGAAGGCACTGGGCAAGCATTTGAAGCTCCGGGTTCAAACTCGAATTGGGAAGCTAAACATTGTCTTTGTACTTTTCTCAGCAATGCAAGAAGTGAGCAAGTACCTTTTGTTTCTAAGGAGCTAGGTAAGACAACGAACATCAGGCTGTTGAATTATTTTCTTTCTCATGTTTCTTTGGAGTCCATATAGTTTTCTTATATCCAGAATATTTTTTGAGGATGGAAGAAAAGGAACTGCATGGGTGAATGAAGCTCAGGAAGGGGAGGAAAACCTTGAGGCTGTGGTAAAATATAAAATTAAAAATAAATAAACAGACAGACAAATCAACAAACAAGCACTTCTCCTCTCTTGCCTTTTATTCCTTCTCTGGAATCCAAGTGACTCTGGGACTCACAAGATAACACAGAGGATAGAGGAAAAGGTTTTTCCAGCATCACACTTTTCCTGGAAATTAGAGACCTGTGTGGCTCTGTCCAGTTCCTCCTCCAAAACAACCCCAAAATAACACCAACAAAAATGGCTTTTACCAATGTATTAATAAGATGGTGCCCAAAGCAGATGTAAATGCATTTTGTTTTTGAATTAGCATACTTGACAACATGTGGGGTTCTCTGTGACAATCCTATACATGTACACAGTGTACTTTGGACAAGTTGACTCCCTTCATCATGTTGCTATTCTTGCCCTCCCTTCTCCTCTCTTTTCCAAACAGTGTCTGGTGGGTTTCATTGTCCCGTCCTCATATGTATCTGTGTAGTGTACTTCCATCCTCTTCCCCCTCCACTGATCCCCCACAGAGAGTCCCCCAGATACATTCATGTCCCGTTATCATCATCATCCTTACAACCACCACCACCACCATCACCATTTTAGGTCTAGATTCCACAAATAAGTGAGCACATGTGACACTTGGCCTTCTGAGCTTGGCTTATCTCACTCAATGTGATGATTTCCAGTTTCTTCCATTTTCCTGCAAGTGACATGACTTCATTTTTCTCTATGGCTGAGTAATAGTCCATGGTGTGTATAAAATTATGTGTATGATATTCTTTATCTATTTATCAGCTTGGATGATTCTACCCTTTGACTACTGTGAGCAGCGCTGCAATAAATACAAGTCTGATGGCATCTCCCTTGTGTGCTGATTTATACTCCTTTGGATATACGCACAAGAGTGTTATGCCAGGGTCATAAGATAGGTCTAGTTTTAGTTTCTTGAGAGGCCTCCTCACAGGTTTCCATAGTGGTTATACTAGTTTATATTCCCACTAACAGGGTGGAAAGAGTTCTTTTTTCCCCACATCCTCATCAGCCAAACCAGACTTTTAGTCAATTCTTTTGGAAGAATTGCTTGTGCTGTTCTATTATTGAAAGTTATTCTGTACTTGCCATTCAAACATGGCCTTAATAACTGAACATGAGTAGCAATCCTACGTTTGTGGCCCTTTTGAACGCCATGTGGGAAACTTGTGATTTAGTTTACAAGATCAGAGTTGTCCTTTTTAATTGTTTTTGTCACTTGTATATTTTTCATACATCCATTTAAAAAAACCAAATCAACATTTACTATTAAATGCAGAAATGAAGAGAGACACATATTATGATGAGTACATTTATAAATTTACTGTATGAGTTAGTATTTCTGATGCATGTGACTATTTTAAAGTTTGGGCTGGTGTGAAAGCATGTGGGTTTCATTTTTCTTTATAAACTCTTGTTCAGGAGTTCATGACTGAACTTGTACTGGGGTTTGAACTCAGGTCCTCATGCTTGGTAGACAAGTATTCTACCACATAAGTCACTCCACCAGCCCTGTTTTGTGTTGGGTTTTATAGAGGTAGGGTCTTGTGGACTATTTGTGTGGGTTGGCCTTTATCTGAGATCCTCCTGATCTCTGCCTCCCAAGGCAGGATTACAGGCGTGACCACCAGGGCCCAGCAGAGTTAATGATTATTGAGCATATGTTGAGCATGCAATGATTATAGAAGACTTTGTAACTTTTTTTCTTTTTTGGCAGTACTAGGATTTGAACTCATACTTGCTAGGCAAGTGCTCTACCACTTGAACCACCCTTCCAACCCTTTTTGCTCTAGTTATTTTTCAGATAAGGTCTTGTACTTTTTTCCCAGGGCTGGCCTGAGACAGTTCTCTTACCAATGCCTCACACCCTGCTGGGATTCCAGGCATGCATCACCATGTCCTGCACCATAACATTTTTTATTTGTTATTTTTAATATCACATCTGTGTAGTGAGTTGGGATTACTAGGACTATAAAACCTTTGGACCTGAGACAGTAATTTTAAAGTGACAGAAAGTAATGCTCAGGACCAAGGAATGCTTTCAGTGCTCTAAGTGCACATTTACACTTTTTTATGAGCATATAATACTTGTGGAGAGGAGGGGGAATTCATTATGACATTTACATGTGTGCTCACAATGTATCTTAATAAAATTCATCCCCTCCATCATTCTCCCTCATCCTCTCTCCCCCTTTCTCAGGATAATTTCAACAGGTTTCACTGTTCAATTTTTATACATGTGCAAAAAGTACATCAACCAGATTCCCCCTCCTTCACCCTCTCTGCTTACCCTCTCTCCTCCCACTGGTATCCACTTCTGACAGGACCTGTATTACCTTCCTGTCCTTTATTTATTAATTTTTTAAATTTATACTTTTTTTAAAGGAAAATGCAACTTTAAGCCTCAAAAATCATTATACTTCTGAATAAAATTTCGAATTGTATCTTTATAAAATATTGAGCCCAAAGTCATCATGTGGAGAGTAGAGCAAGAGTTGAAGTTTAGAGAAAATATTTCAGAAAATTTTGCTGCAAATTCTTTGATTTCTCAGGAAATACAAGTCAATGAAGAGGAAGGAAGAGCAGACCCTCTGTGGAGGAATGTAGCTTACCTTCCTCATTACGAGCAGGGCAATAATCCTTGGCCATAGTAGGAGCTGTGGAAAACAGAGGGAGACTGAGCAAGAATGTCAGCCTCCTGTGGCCATCTCTTCCTAGACTTCTGTCTTTTTGAGTGCCTCTGCTGCCTGGGTTGCAAAAGTGAGCACAGGATAGAAAGGTAACATGGCAAGAAAAGAAGAAAATCCTACAAAACACAGATTAAACCTCAATTATGACTTTCTATGGCATACATTCATGGAGTCATCTTAAAGATGTCTTTGAATATTCAACAGTTCAAGTGTAAGAAGAATTTTTATGGTACTCTGCTGTCTCTCTCAATGTGATGTTCTTTGCATAGGTCTTATTTAAATAAATACTAAAATGGAATGCCATTCAACTGTGAAAAGTAGAGAGTCATGGAAGGGATTTGGAACATAATTTGATGAGGGTTAAAGGAGTTCTGCTGTCTAGTAATTAGCAACATTTTAAAGAAAATATTTCACATGTATAAATATGCATACATTTTGGAGGACTTGTTATTCAAAGAAGTCAACAAGATATTCAGTTCTCCAGTTATTTTAGACCATTTCCAATTCCTTCTGAGCTTAAACGATGATCTATAAAGCTACTAATTTTTCTTTGCCATTGTAGTGGTGTAAAATTTGTGTCAGGTGTAACTGATATAATCCATGTCACCAGGAGACAGCTTCAATGCTGTTATTAGTTATATAATATTTTATATTAAAATATAATATAGTTATTAGTATATATAACATATTAAATGGCCACAGTATAAGAAGCATTAAAGTCTAATGTGTTGATAAATCCCAATCCACTATGGAGTTAATAATATCATAACTTACATAGGATTTTATAAGCTGCCCTCCCCAAAATATAGAACTAGGATTAGGGAAATAACTATCTACTCCTAGGGTGACAACAAGGAGAAAGCAGGGATGCCGTGCAAACTATACTCCTATTTCCACTTAGCTCCATAAGATCTGTGTTATAACCACAGGACAATCCATGTGAGCATGTGAGCGATACACTATAATCCACTTTTATAGAATCAACAGTCAAAGTCTTTATCTGTCTGGTGGTAGGATTTTGCAAATAGTAAACATCCTAGATAAGTCAGTGTCATGCTGACCACTTTAGAATTTAGAATTAATCCTGTAAATGGAGAGAAAGGAAAGAGAGGATTTTAAAGTGAGAGGTACCGTGATCTATGCATGTTCCTATAAAGATTCCTCTAGCATATTGTGCTATCTGGGGTGGGGCTTACTCTGGAGGGCAGAAGAACAATTAAGAGTCTATTGCTTGACCGAATGAAGAACTGAGCAAATGAACTGAACAGAGCTTTTTCAAAGGAAGAAGTTCAAATGGCTAAAAAACACTTGAAGACATGCTCAACATCCCTGGCCATAAAGGAAATACATCTCACTCCTGTTCGAATGGCTACCATCAGGTACACAAACAACAACAAATGTTGGCGAAGATGTGGGGAAAAAGAAACCCTCAAACATTATTGATGAAATGTAAAGTAGGACAACCAGTATGGAAAACAGTATAGAGAATTCTCAAAAAACTAAAAATAGAACTGCCATACAATCCAGCAATCCCACTCCTTGGAGTGCCACAAAGGCACCTGCACACCCATGTTTATTGCAGCACTATTCACAATAGCCAAGCTATGGAAACAACCAAGATGCCCCACTACTGATGAATGGATTAAGAAAATGTGGTATTTATATATAGAGGAATTTTATTCAGCCACAAAGAAGAATGAAATTTTGTTGTTTGTAGGTAAATGAATAAAACTGGAGAACATCATCTTAAGTGAAGTTAGCCAGGTTCCAAAAGCACGTTTTTCTCTTATATGTGGAATATAGATGTAATACAAATACAAGCAATATTATGAGAAACAGAACATGCTAAGGGGAGGTCACCTATGAGAGAGATATGGCAAAAGAAAGAAGTTAAGAAGGTGAAGCCGGGCACTGGTGGCTCACACCTGTAATCCTATCTACCCAGGAGGCAGAGATCAGGAGGCTTGAGGTTTGTAGTCAGCCCCAGGCAAATAGTTTGTGGCACTCTATTTTGAAAAAACCCAACACAAAAAAGGGTTGGTAGAGTGGCTCAAGTTGAAGGTCCTGAGTTCAAACCCCAGTACCACAAAAAAAGAAGTTGAATATGGTTGATATACTTCCTATACAATAATGAATATAGGATTTTAACCTGTTGAAATCACCATAAGAAGGGGACTAAGGTAGAAAGGAGAAAAAGAGATGAACCAATTCGGGTTATAATGCATATATACCTGGAAATGTCACAGTGAAACTCCCTGTATAGTTATCTTATACAAACAAAAATATTATTTTGTTTTTTACAAAAACAGACAATAGGAGGACAGAACAGGTCTCGCCTTTGGGTGGGGGACGTTGGTATCAGTGGGAAGGGGGAGGGTGTAGGGTTATGGTGTAGGAGAATAAATATGGTGTCAATATTGTGTACACATGTATGTAAATGGAAAAAATGAGACCTGTTGAAACTATTCCAGGAGTGGGAGGAGTGAGGATAAAGGAGAATGATGGAGTGGGTGAATTCAACTATGATATATTGTAAGAACTTTTGTAAATGTCACAATGTATCCCCAACACAACAATAAAAAGTCTATTGCTATTGTTAATCTAAAAAACATGTAAGAGACTCCTGCAACAAAAGTGATTTTTGAAAATTATTATTGTACAGTCAGTGTCTAAAGCCATGGGAGTGACAAGGGCAACTGGGAAATGAGTTCCAGAAAGGTGTTGGAGTTTTTTCAGCAAACTTCTTAATGCAGTGTTTTTCCTATAAGAGGATGAAGCTTGAGAAGGACACAGGGAGTTCCTCAAGAAGAGAAGCTCTTCCTTTACCTTGGAAGGAGTGGATGACCATTGCTACTGGAAAAAAGAGAGTCAACACAGCAAGAATATGGCCCTTTTCTCCACAGTGCTCAATCTTTGTGAATTTTTCTTTATCTCTATTTCTACTGAAAGCTTGGGCAGGGTGGCTTTGGAACACCTATGAAAAGTATTGCCCACTAATGTGTGCTTGAAATAATAGTGTGACTTTAGGCTGCCATGTGGTATCACAGATTATGTGAGCTCTACTCTAAAGAAAAGTCACCACAGAATTGCTTTTTATCCCATATATGCCAGCTTTCGAAGAGCATGAAATCTGGTGGGTGTCAGGTTTAACCTTGACATTCATAATACTGGTCTTTGGGGGAAATTCTGAATTCTAACTGCTAAAGCCACATTTAGAAAAGGTAAAATTGATAAAAATTTCACCATTAGTTTGAGATTAATTTAGGCCAATGTGAACTATAATCCTGTTTGAAGTATGCTATAAATCTCTGTATTTCTGTACTAACTATTTTAAAATATTTTAATAAAAAGATTTCAAAATTAGGACACGATAGCAGGGAAAACATGGGAAGAAAACATAATAGATACAATTTGAACATACAAATGTAAGGAAAATGATCATAGACACATAAAGTCAATTTTTCCCACAAAAATTGGTTAAAGAAGAAGAGAAAACATTTGTATACAAAAAGAATGAATAGTAAGCCCGTATGTTTGGTGATAATAACGGGAAAATATATTGAAGTTCATAGGAGACTTCCCTCTTACATTAACATCGCAAAGTAACAAAAACCAAGCTTTTAGGGCAGGAGGGAAAAGACACACGAGATATTACAGACTTGTAGAATCCTCCTGCAGGACACTGGGGATGGAGGCAGTCCATGGATGGTGCTTGGTGATCAATAATCCCAAGTTGGGGATTAAAACTTTCTAAGAGAAAAAATATTTTTGCTATGTGTATGTTTTTAGCAAATTACTCAACATATTAAAAGCTGGAAACAGAACTTAAAGGATGGATTTCTGCTTTTGAGAAATGTGTGCCTTATGTAGATTCCTAGAAAATTACATGAAAAGTAGACTTAAATGAAAAAAAAAAACCACACAAGTATCCAGGAGTGTTTTAAAATTAAAGTGTAGGCAAAAAGGAATTTAAAGTACTAATATGGAAGAAATGATTTTTAATCTTTATTAACAGTTTGAAATCTAAGTTCCTTTCAAATAGAATGTGATGGTGAATCAACTTTTAAGGGTTAAATAAAATAAGACACGAAAGTGGATGCTGTGCTCATCCAAATCCTAAGAGACTGGTGCCAAGGGGAAATGTACACATTTTAACCCTCCAGGAAATCTGTAGCATGACAGCTTGTTTCTCCAAAAGTCTTAATTAAGCCACCTGTTGCTCCTTCTGCAATCATGTCTCTTAATTGTTCTCCCTCCTTTTCCCCTTTAGATGTTGACATTATTAGACAGTTAAGTTTTTAGTTCTAGCATTTATCATGCCATCAAATATGACTTCAAGGTACAGGAAAACCTCATTAATTTTTATCTTCCTAAATTGAAATTTGTGATAATTTAGGCAAGATGTGTAACAGTTATCTACCACCACTAAGCACACTGCACCCTACTAATTGGTTTTACTAGATCAGGCAAACTTCCTCCCCAAGATTTCTCAGGGAGCCACAAAGGGATCTTGAAGCCCACCTTCCCCAATCCTCCCTGGCTCTTGCCTGTCCATGCAAACTGCTGCGGTTGGAAATTTTCCTTTTAAATGTAAGGCTTCACGATCAATTAAACAGCACTCTCAACCCCAAGGTCACCATATAGAGATTGCCAAGAAGTTGCATTGTGTTTGATCCATATAATATTTAATTGCTTTCCCATCAGAACTTGAAAACACTTTGAGTACTTCTTCACTTTGTGATAATTCTACCCTACTTACACCTGGCTACTTCGGACACTTTGACTTCACCACCTAAGCAATTTTTAAGATACTCCCACAAAACCATTCCAGAACATTCTTTCTTTTCTTCAGTGATCTCTGGAATAGTATTTCCTATCATGAGTACTCCAAAGTCACGTTTCCTATGGGTTTGTTTATGTCTATTAATATTTCATGGGCATAGCCTTGATCCGGAATTAAACTATAGCTTCTTGAGGGCAGAGATAAGTCTTAAATAATTTTCCACAGTGCCAGGTAGTATGTCCAGGTATGTCTATGATTATTGAGTGACTGGCTAGTGTATAACTGAGGGGAGGTAAAGATCCTGATCTCAGATGGAATGATACTATTCATGTTGTACTTTGAAGTTTGCAGAATTCAGAGATTACACTATTTCAATGCTTCTTGCACAAGAATGAAGTGGAGATTGGGTACAGATCATTAAAACTCTGGAGAAGAGAAGTAGAAATTAGTATAGATGAGCACACATGAGCTTATCCAGATATATTTCGAATTAGTGTTTTGACCTTGACTTTGAGTCTAAAGACCCAGATGGCTACTTACGAGAATGTTATGAGAGGCAACATAGCTGAGGATGTAGACACTGTTGCTCCACAGTATTTATGACTCTAATCTTAGCGAGGATTGTACTTTCCTGGCACTATGAAGTTGGGCTTGGCCAAGGGTCTAACTGTGGGCAGGTGGTGGAAGATGTATCACTTTCAGACCAAAACATTTATTTGCCAGGTCAAGAAACATCATCCTTCTATTTCTCACTGTGTTTGCTGTGGTAGCACATGTTGTTGTGAAAATGACTTAAAACACAACCATTTTTAGCCCATGGAGAGCTATGCCTTGAAAGGCAGCTTGAATTTGTAGTGCATTTTGAGAGAGCAAGAAATAATCTTTCCTTTTGTTAGGCCCTTGTTTTAGTGGCTCTTTACCGCACCATAACCTTGACTATCCTAACACAACTGTTGGTACTAGAGTCAGATGTGTTCAAAGAATCTTTATTGAATAATTTTCACAATACAGTTATCAAGCAACCTAAAGCTGGATTGCCCAGGTTCATGTCCAACCACCTTCGCTATTGGACAAGTTTCTTAACCTCTCTGTTTTCAATTTTCTTATCAATAAAGTGAGAAAGTAATACTAAGTGTATATATATCCTAGTGTTGTGTGGAAGAATGAATAAATGCATGCAAAACACTAACAGTGCCTTAGAATAATGCTCAGTTGGAGCTAGTTATTATTGATAGTCAGAAAGAGTCCAAAAATGGTAACTAGGCTTAGTGTATTAGGTTTCCTTCTACTCAGCCTAGTTTTCTTATGTCCCCATTCTAATGGCATTGCAACACTTCTGTTAGTTATGAGAAAAACTCTGAATCTTCTCATCATTGCTCCATTGCCACATATATTCAGCTGGTTGCTGTATTCTGGCAATTTTACTTTGGCAATATAAATAGATAAACGTGACTATAATAACTATAGAGTGTATTCCCTCTTTTCTCACTGCACTATCATAATTCATTACCCCTTTCCTAGAGTAGCTGCCTTCTAATTTTGTCTCCCTGTATCCAATGTTTGGAAGGCAGAATGGGGGTACTAGAAAGAGCAAAAATTTCTTTCTAACCTTGAACATTGACTCTATCATTTTGTTGGCGATGGGATTTGGGGAAAGTTATAAAATCTCTCTCTCTCTCTCTCTCTCTCCCTCTCTCTTCTCTTGGTTGTACCAGAGTTTGAACTGAGGGCCTTACTTTTCCAAGGTAGATGCTCCACAATATGAGCTATGCCTACCCCTACTTTTTTGCTTTCAGTTATAATTCAAGAGGGCTCTTTCATATTTAAATGTGGTCTCTATAGCTGTTTGCCTGGACTGTCCTCAAACCATGGTCCTCCTGAGCCCCACCTCCTGAGTAGCTGGGAATAATCCCAGACATGAATTTGTTTTTCTTTATACAATGGGAGGCTAATAATTACTTTCAAGATCACGAGAGACTATATGAGATTATTTCAGGTAAAGTACTGAGCACATAGTCAGGAATCAACTATTCTTAATTTGATTTCTTTTCCCTCTATTGAAGTTGGTGCAAATTTTTTCAATTGTATTTTCCAGAAGCTTAGGCCAGTTCAATTCCTCTCCTCCTTTGGAACCATAGAGTGTAAAATGAAACACAATATCCCTATCGCATCTCTTGATAGTGCTTGAAAGTGCCCCTGAAATTCTCCTCATGTGCTTCCTTTAGCTTGCAGTGTCTAACTCCTCCTCTCCCCATCAAAATTCATCTCCTTTTAAATTCACATCTAATACCACAGCTTCGGAGGTGCAAATTTCCCTTTATCCTCATGTGGATCAGTGAGCTGTTGTCATAAGTTTGCTCTACAGTAAACCACCCTAAAACTCAGTGGCTTAAAATGCCAAGTATTTATTCTCATAGGTTGACTAAGGTTGATTGAAGTGGGCTGGGCTCAGTTGGGTGACTTGGTTTCGCTCTGCGTGGCTCTTCTTTCCTCCTTGTAAAGCTGAGCATTAAGGAGTTTGCTCATCAGGAAGAGGACCTCGGGGCAGCTCCCCCTCTAGTCTGTCCATTATGTAATACGTCAGGAACTGCACATGTGCAAACTAAGCAATGACAAGAATAGCTCCAGGGGCCAGGTGTGGTGGCGTAGACCTGTAATCTCAGCACTCAGGAGCCAAAGGCAGGAGGATTGAGTTATAGATCCTATCTCAAAAAAAAATTGAAACAAAACAAAAAATAAGTAAAAGAATAATTTGAGGAAATAAGATTGTTCTTGAGATTTGAAGAACTGAAAAACATCTTGTGAACAGGTGACTAGGATCAAATGTAAATCATCTGCAGTAAGAAGGTACTCACCAGTCTGGGAACACCTATCAACCACCTGTATAAACCTCATCTAAATTAGCTTCCTAGCAAGATGGGCTTTTGACAAGTCTTTCATTTCTTCTTGAGCTAGCTTTCACATAAAGTCACTTTCCTTGCTTCAACACTTCGTCTCCTGACTTAATTGGCCTGTCCTGTGGTGAGTAACCAGCCTGGGGCTGGGTAACACTGGGATAAGAAGGATAGTCTAGATCTGCCCTTCTTCTGGCCATGGCAGAGATGTGACAGCTTAAGCACAAATATGCAGAATTCTTGAGACCAATTCTGCCTATTCTCTTGGTTAACGTAAGTCATATTGCTAAACCCAAAGTCAAGGTGTAGAAAAGTATGTCTTCCTCACCTGTGCCTCCCCAAATGGGAGGGCACTGCGAAGTTGCATGGTAAAGGGTGTGGTTATAGGAAGAGATGAAAAATTAAGACTAATAAAACATCCTTCCAAATTCTAGTTGGAATGAGTGGGTCTTCTAGGGTCTTAGAATTTAACTTCTATTACTATTTTAAGCATTAAGTAGCTCTGCATTGTGTTGCTTCTTTGTTTATACACTGATTTCTTTTCTTTAGACTAACCTATAGTTTGAATGCTTATGTATACTCAGAATTCATATGTTGAAATCCTGTCCCCCAAAGGGATGGTGTTAAGGGGTGGGACTTTGAGCAGATGATTAGATCATGGGGCAGAGCCCTTAGGAATAAGATTAGTGTCCTCATAAGAGTCCTAAGAAAGACCCCTCACCCCTTCTACCACATGTGTCCATGTGAGGACACAACTGGAAGGTGTCCTCTATGAATCAGAAAGAGGCCTCACTACGTATTAAATCTGTTGACTGGGCTTCTCAGCCTCCACGACTGTGGGAAGTAAATTTCTGTTGTTTATAAACTACCTAGTTTATAGTCTTTTCTTACAGCAACCTGAATGGACTAAGGGATGATAAGCTTCTGGAAGGCAAAGTGGTGTGTTTTGGAGTAAACTAGTCAATTAACTTAGAGATGTGTTTTGGCATTTTGTAAAAAGAAATTTGTGGACTATTTTTGCTCGAAGAAATTCAAAAATTGTTCCTAAATGAGGTTAACGGATTTTTCTCTGCAGAGTCACTAAATTATATATGAATCAGTGCTCACAACAATCAAACAATGGATAACAGAAAAATTTTGTGAGAAAGGAAATTTAGAAGTGTTCATGAAATGCATTAGTAAATATAGATCAAGAAGTATTTGTATTTGTAAGGTATGAGAGAATATAAATCTTTCAGTTTTAGAAAAAAGTTATACCAATTTTTGCAGGTTAAGAATAAGTGTTCAGAGTAATGGGGGTGAATTTGATCAAAGTGCGTTATATGTATGGATGTGAATATCACAATTAAACTCCTTTGTACAATTAATTTATGCTATTTAAAAAAGAATAAGTGCCTTATGCAATTGTACTTGCCTAAGGTCATCATCAGAAAAACATTTGCTAGCATTCATTGATGACGAGTTATTACATGGGAGGTTGCAAAATGGCTGTTTTCTAATTCTATCATTTCTTCAGCATTTATTAACTGGAATATAGTGAAGTTTTCTTCCCTCTATTTACCACTCTTTGAGTATCCTTATGGACTAGTGGATTCCTTTTTTATTCAATGTATCATAATCAATAATGGTCATTATTGATTTTTATTTTAAAATTGTTTCCAATTTAACTAGTGGGAGATCCTTTAAGCTCAACTGTACGTCCTTTTGAAATGGCCCCATTATTCTTTTTTTCTTCTTCTTCTTTTTTTTTTTTTTTTGGCAGCAAGGCCTTGCACTTACTAGGCAGGTGTTCTATCTCTTGAGCCACACTACAGCTCCTTGTCCCCATTATTCCAACAGCATTTTCTACAAAGTTTTCTGGGCTCAACTTTCTTGTGGCCTGGAGTTGGCTATTTCTCAAGCATCCCTGGGTCCTTTTAGTGAAAATGATATTTAGAAACTAGAATCTGGATGCTAGGATGCTATTTGTTACTGGAATCTCACTGTTTTCAGGCCTGTTTAGTAGCTGGGGCTTGTTCATGTAAAATTTCTCAACGTTGCTCACAATTTCTACATTAATACTGCTGCCGACAACAGACACACTATCTGAAGTGTTAGTTTGTTTCAGTTCTCTTTGTCCTAAAGTTATTAGGAACCATGCTCTATGTCATCAGGTATCATCCAATGGCTCCCTTGTTAATGACAGAGAGGAAAATGTACCGTTATAATTCAGAGATCTGGCAGACACCCCTGGATCAATGATCAAATTTAGCATCATTGATTATGAGACACTTAAGTATTATGTGACACCTGAGATTGTGCTACATCAACTTTTCAAAAATATTTATCTTTAACCTATTCATGAAGAAAAGAAATCAGACAAGTCTGGAATGTGGAATATCCTATAAGACAACTGGCCACACTGCCAGGTGTGGTGATACACATCTGTAATTCCAGCAGCCACTTGGGAAGTGGAGGCAAAAGTAGCTCAAATTTGAGGCCAGCCTGGGCTATATAACAAGACCCTGTCTTAAAAACAACAGCAAAAAAAAAAAAAATCAATGACATGGAAAGACAAAATAAGATGAAGGAACTATTCTAGCTTAAAAAGACACTGAAGAGAGAGAGAAAACTAAATACAACACACGATAAAGGACACTTATGGAACAACTGTAAACTTTGGATATTAATTTAAGTGTAATTATGTTATTTGTATATAGGAAGATAAGCAGATAGAAAATGTATATATGGAGTACATTAGTGTTTTTTGTTTTGTAAAAGAGAGGCAAACCTTCTGTATTCCATAGTAGGATGTCATTGAAGTAAAGAATTAAGAAGTGATATGTGGGTTTATCATTTTGAATGGTGAAGGTAAATGCCAAAAAATTTCAATGAGGAGCTGAAAGGAGACTTTAGAGAGTGGAAAATGGTGGTGAGATCAGGTGTCTGCTGCCAAACTGCTTAATTATTTTAAACTATCTGCTTCCACAATTTTGATAAAACTAAAACTTAAATGTAAAAATAAAATGAACCTCAATTTGAAAACAAAAGGCAATGGACACATTTTATGAAGTGATACAGAGGGATGCAAAAATGGGGACTGAACCGTGGAAGACCCAGCATGTCAAGCAAGAGTTTGAACTAAGTCCTCTGAGTGGACAGCTGTTGAGAAGTTCAAGTAAGGTCATCAGAATAGATGACAGAATGGAGGCATAGAAAATCCCTTTTTAAATATTTACCGGCCTCATTCTTCAGGTCCTCTTACAAGCCATTCATTTATTCATTCAGACACTGTTCAAAGTGCTGGGAATGTAGCAGTGAACAGAAGAGACTAGGCTCTGCCTTTGCAAAGTTTACATCACACACCTATCAGGACACCAGTCCTGGGCTAGTTGTGAGGATTGGGGACATAACCGCACCACCATCTTAGGTGGGTGCTTTAGACTTCTTCCAAAGCACTGGGGTATGTGTGTGTGCATCTGTGAACTCTACTGAAATCATACAATTTCACATTTATTTTGTGAGATCTTTTCTTCACTCATGAATATCATAGCCCCCTGGTACGCCATGTTCTGTCAACAGCCTGTCAAAATCTCCTTATGGGCTCTTCTTTTCCCCTAACTCAGGCAAGAAATTCCCTAAGTTGCTTTGTCTGTATTTTCTTTAACTGGGTTCCCAGTGAATTCCCTTGGGTGTCCATGGGGAATAGTGTAACTGATGAAAGTAGAAAGCTATATGTCTTTTCCAGAAGTGGGCAGAAGTCACTGCCAATAGAAGCAACTCACTGAAAGAGGCATGAAATAGAGGTGCTGTCTCCCTGGGGTCTGGTGCTGTAGGAGTAAAGGCTCACATGGAAGCAGACATATTAAATAGGGAAGGAATATTAGGGGGCACTGATAAATGACTTACAAAGAAAAACCTTTAAAAAGTAGAGAAGAGAATGAAGTGACAAAGGAGAAGGGAACTGGTAAAAGGAGAGATATAAAATTTATCTCCATTTTGTTTTAACATTTGCATCATTACCTGACTGCCTCTGGCAGATGTTTCAAAGTGCCTTAGGTAGAGATGGAGGCTTTCATTCATATTGTCTGCAGTGTAAAAAGATTAAAGTACATTTCTTAAGAAATTCGAATGTGTCTTCCCTATATAACTGTTGTGAGACTATACATGGTTTTGTCCAAACTGGTTTAAGGAACAATAGAAAAAGTAAAAAACTGAAGACTTATTTATATAGATTAAGTTTAAGAGTCTAAAGGATTTCTTTAAAAGAAACCAGCTGGATCAGACACAGTGTTGTATCTTGGTTTGTTAGAGTGAGAGAAAAAAAAAACACAATTAATAAGACAGTGTCAACTCTAACTGAGTTTAATAGGGGGTTATTTCCATTCAGGGTGTGCTCCTGCAGGAGTTGAGTGGTGCTAGAAATAACGCCATGCAAATTTTTCCCTTTCTCTAAGGAAAGAAAACTCTCATCTTGCTTCTTGCATCTCTTCCTTTTCAGATTCTACCACTCCTTCTGAGATGGTCTTATTTATTCCTCTCTTCTGCTTGCTTCTATAATTCCAAAAAGAAAAGGACATAGAGAAGTATTAAAAGTGTTTCCCTGAGTACACAGTGTAAACATCTAGAAGTGTATGGTTACATGTACACAACAGGCTCAATAAAATGCACAGGGTTAATAAATAATGTTTTCATTTTGGGAGGACAAGCAGATCTTCAGACAAGGGAATGAAGGTTGTTTAACTATCCCTTTGAAAAAAGACTACCCAAGTTGAATAATAAATAATATTATGATAAGAACAAAATAGAGATTCTTTTAAAAGACTAATGATGGGTGAGGTATTAAACTTGAATGCTCTGCCTCTATTTCCTGTATACTTCAGGAACTGCAAGCAAAAGGAAGTGGATTGGATTTACCAGAGTACATTGCTATTCATGGTGTCAGCTGAGCCTTTAGTGATTATTTTGTCAAAGATAAAAATCATTCGAATATTTTCTGCAGAAATCAGAAACTTGCTTTACATTAGGTAACAAACTGAGGCTGACTGGTTCTGAAGTTAATGAAAGTTCATACTTCACAGCCCCTCATTTGGGGTTTCTTCTAAGGCTGTGGGAGAAGTCCTAATAATGTATCCAGATGTTTCAATAAAATTTGCACAAGGAGCCCATTTTAATTGCAATCATCTATGATCACTGTCTCTTTGCACTCTGGCTTTCCTTGTCTGATTCCTGCTCTGACTGGGTGTCGTTGGAGTGCTAGCAAGCATTTTTGAGATGAAGTTGAATTCAGGAGGAAGTGAATTGGGAATACTTCAATTTGGATTTAGTGGGATAAACTTATGAGCTTTCAGTGAGGCCTTTATAGAGTTAAGTTTTTGTTACCAATGAAGGTAAGCCTTCCAGGTGTGACACAAAGGTGTCACAGGACAGGTACTCTGTGGGTCTTTCCCTTACTTTTTGTCGGAGAAAAAGCTGTCTCATGTTGAGTATTTGCCAACATTTTTTTTCTTTCAGATTTGTCTCACAGAATGACTATGTTAGATACATACGACAAGCTAGAATTTTCTTTAAAGACTCTAAATGTGACTGCTGATGGGAATATAAATTAGTACAACCACTATAGAAAACAGTACGGAGGCTCCTCAAAAACTAAAAATATGACCTAGCAGTTCCACTCCTAGGGGTATACCTGAAGGAATGTAAGTCAGATACGATAAAGTCACCTGTACATCCATACTTATTGCACCATTATGTTTGCAGCCAAGCTCTGGAAATAGCCAAGATGTCCCACTAATGATGAATGGATTAAGAAAGTGTGCTATTTATATATAATGGAATTTTATTCAGCCACAAAGAAGAATGAAATTTTGTCATTTGTAGGTAAATGGATGGAACTGGAGAACATCATCTTAAGTGAAGTTAGCCAGGTTCAGAAGGCCAAAAGCTGCATGTTCTCTCTCATATATGGAATACAGACCTAATATAATTACAGTAGTATGATAGAGGAGGTCACCTATGAGAGAGGAAGGGTAAAAGAAGGAAGTCAAGAAGGTGAACATGAAGCCGGGCACTGGTGGATCACGTCTGTAATCCTAGCTACTCAGGAGGCAGAGCTCAGGAGGGTCGTGGTACAGAGCCAGCCCAGGCAAGTAGTTCATGAGATCCTATCTCAAAAAACCCACCACAAAAAAAGGACTGGTGGAGTGACTCAAGGTGTAGGCCCTGAGTTTAAGCCCCAGTACTGCAAAAAAAAAAACAAAAAACCAAAAACCAAAAAAGAAACAAACAAAAAATCCCCAAAGCAAGAAGGTGAATATGGCTGATGTACTTCCTATACAGAATGAATATAGGATTTAAAAACCTGGTTGAAATCACCACAAGAAGGGACTAAGGTAGAAAGGAGAAAAATAGAGGAGATGAACCAATTCAGGTTACAATACATATATACCTGGAAATATCACAATGAAACTCCTTGTATAGTTATCTTAAACAACCAGAGATGTCATTGTTTTTCTCTTTTAGAGACTCAGAGAACAGGAGGGCAGAACAAGTCTTGCCTGGGGGGTTGGTACTAGTGGGAGGGGAAGGATGTGGGGTTATGGTGTAGGAGGGTGAATATGGTGTCAATATTGTGTACACATGTATGTAGATGGAAAAATGAGACCTGTTAAAACTATTCCAAGAATGGGGTAGGAGGATAAAAGAGGGGGTGAATGATGGAGGGGGTGAATTCAAATATGATATACTGTGAGACCTTTGGTAAATGCCACAATGTACCCCCACCCAGCATAACAATAATAATAAAAAAAAAGACTCTAAATGTGATGCTTCTAGTTAGAAAGTGGCCCAAGCCTTATAACAAGAGCCAGTCAACATTAATTTTGAAAAGATTTTCCCAGTTTGGGAAGAGAAAAAGTTCACTCAAAGACTTCACAAAGCTTGATTATGCTACTTCAACTGCAATTCAGAAGGACATTTTGGGACACTTTAATAAAAACAAGTGAGAAATTACAGACTGTTGCTTAGGACACATTTGAAGAGTTCTTTCTTTTATTATCTACATTTATTTATTAAAGAACCAAGAAAAAACAGATGAGAGTTCATGTAATATGAAACAAAAGGGATGAAGATGAATGCTGACATCAGTAGATATCAACTTGACATCGAGGAGCAAATTACAACATTTCTCCCCAAATCATAACAAAACTGCAATTCTTTAAGAAGAAAGAAAAAAAAAAACGTTGAATAGAAGTAATAGACAGGCTCCTGAATTGTTCTATAATTCAATTAATGAAGAGGGATTAATCATATGCACACATAAGAAAAAGATTTAAACTCTGGCTGATTTGAGATAAGACCTGACATTGATAAAGATATTTTAAAACTTACATTAGGAACTAATAAGTGTCATTGGTTCAAAGGATTTTTCAGGTTAGTCAAGAAAGCTTGAAATCCTTATAACTTATTGTTTATATGTAAAAGAAATTTGGTGAAGATCTCCCCAAGTTATACAACTCCCCAAAATGTGCATTGTACTGTTACCAATAGGAAAGACATTATCTATAATGAAGAACAGACTGGATTTTCATTCTTTCTTAGAAAATAATAATTTAAGTCTTAATGTGAACAAGTGCTCAAAGGCATGTTTTTTTGTTTTGTTTTCTGGTATTGGGGATCTTAATGAGTGCGCTGCAACTTGAGCCACACACCAGTCCTTTTGCTTGTAGTTTGCTTTACAGAAAATGTCTTGCACTGACTGTGCCCAGACTGGCCTTGAACCATAGTGCTTTCACCTCTGCCTCCTGGGTGGCTGATGTTCCAGGCATCATCAAACCTGGCAACTGACAATAGATTTACTTATTCATTTATTTCTCTATTTGGCAGTACTGGGGTTTGAACTCAGGGCCTCATGCTTCCTAGACGAGTGTTCTACCACTTGAGCTACACCTCCAGCCCTAAGATACATATTTTTTTTTTATTACTCCCTTTCTTTTTTTTTTTTATTAAGAAAAACAATTTATTTATTTATTTATTTAAATTGTTTTAGTATTCATAGGTGCATACAAGGCTTGGGTCATTTCTCCCCCCTGCCCCCACCCCCTCTCTTACCACCTACTCCGCCCCCTCCTTCACCCCCTACCCCCTCAATACCCAGCAGAAACTATTTTGCCCTTATCTCTAATTTTGTTGAAGAGAGAGTATAAGCAATAACAGGAAGGGACAAGGGTTTTTGCTGGTTGAGATAAGGATAGCTATACAGGGCATTGACTCACATTAATTTCCTGTGCATGTGTGTTACCTTCTAGGCTAATTCTTTTTGATCTAACCTTTTCTCTAGTTCCTGGTCCCCTTTTCCTATTGGCCTCAGTTGCTTTTAAGGTATCTGCTTTAGTTTCTCTGCGTTAAGGGCAACATATTTATAAAAACAAGTATTATAGAAACATCAGACAGTTAACTAGCAAAAATTGTTATTTATGTGACATTTCTGCGTAGCAAGAATTTTAAATTGTGATATTTTCATTTTAAGGAAATATTCATTTTGACAGATTTGTTATATTTTTTGTTTTTGGTGGGACGGGGGTTTGAACTCAGGGTTTTGAGATTGCAAGGCAGGTGGTCTACCACTTGAGCCACACCTTCAGTCTAGTTTGTTCTGAATATTCTGGAGATGGAGTCTTGTGAACTGTCTGCCCAGGTTGGCTTTCAACCGCCATCCTCCCAATCTGTCTCCCAAGTAGCTAGGATTATGGTCATGAGCCATCAGTGTCTGGCCTAAAGCAGATCTCTTTTATTCTTTCTCTTAAAGAGGCACTCCAAATTGTATAAGCCTCAGCCCAATGCCATATATATATATATATGTTTTTTCCTGGGCAAGGCATGGGTATTGCATCTGTTGATTGGGCTATGGACAAGTGTTTGCATCTCTTTGGGTCAAGTGAGCTGGCAGAACACCTCCAACTGTATCATTAGCAGCCTCAGGCAAGAACTTTTTCTCAGTAAACAATGCTGTGAAATATAATCCAACATCTTGTCCTGTTAGAATATTGCTTTCTGTGCTGCCTGACTAGGAGTTAGGAAATGTATTATTTGCAACATCGGTAAATGGTGTTTCAAATTTTATGAATCTTGGGGGTCCTTGAAATAGTTTTATTGAAAGGTTTGTGGTTCATGGAGGCAAAGTCGTGGGATGTGTAAAAGTGAGTGACAGGGAGTTGGAGGATAAGAAAGGCGGTCCTGGGTCCCATTGAATGGGCAATGGGCAATGAACATCCAAGGGTACCACTTTCCACTGCATATGCTCTCCAGCATGAGCTATTCCAGAGTCAGAAAAAAATGCTTGGAAAATGGCTTCAAATAGTTATCAGAAAAGCCTTAATATTTATTGACTCTTTTCCTTAAGTAGCTAAACAACTAGTTGAGAAGACATGAAATATACATAAGAATATAATTTTAAGTTACCTTTTAATTATAAGTCAATAATGATTCTTTCATGGGACTGGCAGTTTCCCATGATTGAATTATCAATAGTGTCACACGGTTAGGCGTAAAGAGGTATGAAGGCGTTGCTTTTCCGTTTGGTGGGCTAGTTCTTCATAGTGCAGGACCAAATGTCCAATTTGGTGTGCTTAACATTTCTGATACCTGCAAGAAGTGTCGCCCATCACTGTGACAAGTGATCAAGCAAACTCTTCTGTTCCTTTCCACAAGCAGAGAGTGGAGTCAGAGTGTAACGTAGTGAGGGGCATCCTTCATTTTAAAGTCCTTGAAAGTGTTTCAGAATTCAACTCAGGCTTGGTTGACTACAAATTAGGCCCAGAGGAGGTGGGACTCAAACTGGAACTTGAAAGAGAGGTGAACTAAATTAAAGAGAGGAATATGAGTTCATTCTTCTGTCTACATTTGCAAAAGGCTGTAATGGAATTCCTATGTTCAGGTAGGGAGGAAGTACAAATAAAATAGTCTAGAATTTCAGTGAAGGGTATTAGAGATAGGAGGCGGAAGGTGAGCTATGAGATAAAAAAGATAAAATAAAATTTAGAGAAGTAGGTTAACAGTCAACCCACTACAGTGCTTGAGTGAACTTGGATCTTACTCTGAAACTAATGGCCATTGCTGGAAGACTTGGAGAAGAGCGTTTCAGGGAAGATTCACCATTCCTTGCTTTCTGCATCTTAGACTCTTCCTAGAATCTGTGTACCAACCATTGGAAATCTGCACAGAGAGGCGCTTGGGTTGGCTGTTGTGTACGGAGAGGCACAGCAACTGTGGGGTGGTTCCACTTTTCTCCAAAGGGATGAACAATCAACCCACTTGTGTCTTAGCAAAATAGCAATACCATTAATGAGCAAACATAGTTTGCACATGAACACATTCTGTTTGTGTTTTCATGGGTGTGCCTTAAAAACTCTTGGATCCTAAGATTATTCTTGGAATAACAAAATCCAGGAAACATGAAAGAATTTGTGCAGATGTGTTATGAGCATTGGTCTGGTCTGCAGGAAATCCACACATCCACATAGACCAATGTTCCCAGTTACTACATATAAGCACTTCACTTAGCATTGTGTGTTTGTATGAATACAACTCAGGACTGGTGATGAGAAGCCCATGATACAACCAAGATGAAAATGCTGCAGCAATGTATTATTCTGGATTTTTGAAAAGACAGTGAATGAGAATAAAATGATGCACATACAATATTAATATTGAAACAAACGATACTACTGGTGACAAGTGCTATTAGACTATAAAACAGTTTGAGAGAGAGAAATGCACGGATATTTGCCTTCTAAGAAAGGCTGAGCTTTGTAAATGCTATGAAATGGTTTCATATGGGGAACATTCACTTGTCTTACCATTTTTTCTCAATCTCTTTAAACAGAATCTATTTGAACAAAAAAATTCTTCACCAGTAGTCAGAAAAATGCCTATATAGCCTGTTTACACAAATTATCCTTTAAAGACGATTGCTTTGCTTTGTTTTCTATTTTTCTTTTTTACCTGTTAGCTTGTGTGCTCAAAATAGATCTTAAGCTCCTTGAAGGCAAGGACCCATCCTTAAACTTGAGCCCAGCACTCAGGATGCTTGTACTAGGGAAGATTGATGGATGGAAAATAAAGCTGGGAGGGAGGGGGCTGGTGGTCTTCCGTGTCAATTATCTGCTGGGCCTATGAGATGCTTTCCGCAGACAAGCGCAGCCGCCCACCGGGGAGGGGGGCACAGCCTGCTTCCCCCCACCCCTAAGCAGCCCTCCCTCGCTGCTGTTCCCCTCTGCGACCAGGAGGAGGCGCCACGGACTCGGGTTAAGCCTTTTCCCCCTTCCTACCCCACTTCCCCAGCACCTGACGTGGGAAGCGGCCTCTGCCAGAATCTTAGCAATAAGAGTGAGGGGGTGACGGGGACTGGGGGTGGGGAGGGGTGGGGGGTGTGGAGAAAGAGGACACGCGCGCGCGCGCACACCCGGGGAGTCGAGCATCTTCCTTAAGCTTGGTGGGTTTCTCCTCCCACCCGAGCCCGCGTGCGAGGTAGGTGTGTGCGTGTGTGTGTGTCTGTGTGTGGAACGTTTCTGGGTGTGAGACCCAGATCCAGACCAGGCAACCTGTGATGTCCCCGCCTTCCCCCGGTCGCGGGTGATTAATACCGGTTTTCCTTACTCTCCCCCTCCTCCCTCCTCTTCCTCTCCCGCGGCCGTGCGGTTGACTTGCACCGGCTGCCCCCGCCCGCTTCCCCTCCCCCGGCTTCCATCACCGCCAACTGGAATCTGGGTTTCTGCCTCTCCACCTCCCCCTCCTTTTTTTTTTGAGAAAGGAAGGTCCCCCCCACCCCCTTTCAAAAACCACTTCCTTCGGCTTCTTCACCTCTAGGAAATCTCGGGGCTTTGCTCTATGGAAAGCGCTCGTCAGGGTGGCTCTGATCACCCCAAGCCAGAAGTGCTGGCGTCCAAATGCATTTGCCTTTGCTCTGCAAAGAAGAGTCGTGAACTTCAAACCCCGCCGAGACAGATCGTTAAGCCTGCTTTGTAGGAAAGGAAACCCCTCGATCCCCCACCATCGGCCACCCCTCTCCCGAGACTGCAATCGCGGAGGCGCTCGGAGCGGGTAGGTAAATACAAGCTTCGGAGTCTCTCGTCTTGATTTTGGGATTTGGGGTTCGAAGCGGTGGAACCGTTAACCAACCTGGCATTGGGTGAATCTCTTAAATCCAGCAGAACCCTGGCACTTGCTGATTTGTATGTGGCTTTTTTTTTTTTTAAAGAAATTTTGGGGGTGAAGTAGTAGCCTGTCTTTGGTCCTTTTTTTTTTTTTTTTTTTAGGGGGGTGGAGATTAATCCCCAATTCCAGCAGAGAGGCCGGGCAGCAGTGCCCGGGGCGGGAGCCACGCGCCGCGACCCTCGATCCGCTGGACACGTTGCAGGTGCAGCACAGTGTGCTGCACATTGGCGCGGCGGCGGCGTGAGTGTGCGCGGGGACGAGTGTGAGTGCGCGGGGGCGAGTGTGAGTGCGCGCGGGGGCGCGTGCGCGCGCGTGTCAGTGTGCCCCTTCCAAGAAATGCCCAGTGTGCACCCCTTGCACAATCAGAACCCATTCAGCACTAGCCCGGGGTGGGAGGAGGCGCTGCTGCTGGAGGCGATGGGGAGAGCGAGACAGACACGTCAGCAGCACTGCAGATGGGGCTGGGGGCCGCACTTGCTGGCGAGTTAAGTGAGGATTGTGTTTCTGCGCGTGTGTGTGACTGCGTGGGGCTGGAGGGTGCCTCTTCTGCCTCTCTTCCTCCTGCCTCCCCACTTGCCTCCTTCTCTCGGTCCCTCCCTCTCTCCTCTTCCATTCAGGTTGGCTTTCCCACCTCTCATCCATGCCTGTCCCAGGAATGGTATAGCCAGACCTTTTCTGAATTATTTATAGACCGGTGCCAGCTGTTTGCAATTCCTCTCGTGTGCACTCTGTGGGAAATGAGAGCTTTCCTCCCCCCTTTCCTTATAACGACTTGATATCTTTTTCGGAATGCATTTTTCTCACCCTCCGGGGGACACTGGATCAAACCCTGACCGCCTCTTTTTCCCCCCTTAGGAAGGGGACGCTTTGGGAATGACCATGCTCCACGGAGGGACGGAGCCGGCCCCCAGCTTCTCCACACAGAGCCTCCTCCACTAAAGCTCCAAAAATCAAAATCCATAATTGCCAGAAGAATCCTTAAAAATAGATTCCAGCCACTCACCTCACATGCAATCGGAATAATTACTCTGGATCCGGCATTGTGAGCAGCTCTTCATACACTGAATTTCCTCTGAATGAAATCCTTTTTTCTTTGAATTTGCATCTCTTCAAGACACAAGATCCAAACAAAATTTACGCTAAATTGGATTTTAAATTATCTTCCGTTCATTTATCCTTCGTCTTTCTTATGTGGATATGCAAGCGAGAGGAGGAGAGAGTACATTCCCATCATGCTTACACCCTTAATCTGTCGGTCTAGAGGTTTGGCTTCTACAAACCAAGGTAGGGAGATTTCTATTGTATTTTTTCCCCTCACCTGGGGTAGGGATTCCTTGCTTTATTTTATTTAAAAACATTTTTTTTAAATCTGTCTTTTCCTGTCCCTCAAGTGGGTCTTTTTGGAAGAAAAGATAACCAGATATCAAAAATAATGCTGTTGTACAAAAGAGGGAAATCCCCCATGTCCTTTCTTTTCCTTTTTTCATCTAACAGGTTTTGGGCTTTATTTTTGGGGTGGTGGGGGTGGGTGAATGTGGGCACAGAAGATGCTGGGGATGGGGGGCATATGCATGTATGCAGACACAGCCAGCCAGGAGACCTGTGTGATTTTCTAGTTAAATAACATTTTCTTCAAAGCTATGATTTTTATGGGAATCTTGATTTTTTTTTTTTTTTGTGGTGTAGCTTTCCTCCTTGCCACCTTCATGCTTGCCTCTCTATCTTTTGCCTCTACCTTTCTAGGCATCCTTTCTATGCCCTTTGAAAAATAAAAATAGTGATTGGAATTACTGTGGTTGTTGTCCTGAAATCCACTGGCTGTTTGAAGGGTTGACACTGGGCCCGGAGATCCCGGGAGGCCTATTGCAGAGGGGCAGGTCTGGAGGGAGGAAGCAGGCTGGTCTGAGAACACCTGGACTAGAAGGATGCTGCAGGTTGAGGACTTAAATCTTGAGCCTGGGAAGATGGAATTCTGTCAATATTCTGCATTTAATTTGTATTTTTCTTGGTATGCTATTATTTTTGAGCTGTAAATTTCTCCTTCTGTCTACCCATCTATTTATACCCACACATCCTCCAAGCAAACTGTTACTTCCACATTCTTGCAAAATGGCTATCTTGCAGAGTTCTAAAAGGCTGTGCATGAGGAAGGGGTGCAGAATTTGACACGTGAGTCTTTGTGTTAAACAAAGAGATGTGCTATTTGCATGTGTTCGTCTTGTACCCTCAAAAACAGAATTCATGCTTTAATTTTTTCCCTCTCGTCCATTTTTTATAGTATGTGAAATGTGGTTAGGCAGCATTTTAGTGTACTTGAAAACAGAAATAGCAGGAGAAATGGAAAAGACTTAGCTAACGACTGCTCTGCTAGTCACTTGGGCAATTCACCACAACTCCTGAGAAAAATCAGATTGTGCTGTGCTGGAGGGCCATGATGATGGGTGGGCTTCCCTTTTCCTTGCTCTACTGACCATTCATCTCCAAACTTTAAAGGCATCAAAATGCAGGAATTAGGATGGCATAAAGGTCTTCAGAAACTATGTAGCACAGTCATTAGCATCAATAGTGTTCCTCAAAGTATCCCCTCCCCCCAGATCTTTCTTCTGGCAATTTTTACAGCAGTCCTTTGAAACAGTCCAAAAAATGGGTGAGGGGAGTAGTGGAAGGTCTTCATCACTCAACAAGATAGTGGATGATAGTTCTTTATTGTCCAGAAAGGATGGATGTAATTCAAATTCACCATTCCTCTCCCCTAGGTTTCATTCTTTTGAGTTTTTATTGCTGAAACAGTCATCTGTAGCCATGGTGTAATAAGAGCAAGAGGGCGGGATCCCAGTTTGAACCAGGTTCTCACCATGTCTACAAATAGCTGAGGTTATCCAGTGTGCGCTTACCTTAGAGACACCTGAGCTGGTTCTTCATCTGCTTCTACTCCCTCAAGTGGAGAATGAACTCTTAATATTACTTTAATATAGAACAGAGGTATGGGTGGGAATGGCAGCTCCGTGTGCAACAACTTCATGTGTATAGATGGACAAAGAGAAGTGGGTATCAACAGGGCACATGGTCCCTTTTGAAACCCTGTTGCTTATGACACTGTTTTGCACAAAGTAGGCCCTTGGGAATGTTTGCCGGTGATGAGGTCAATGAGGAGGCCTTTGACAGGGTCTCAGCCACCTCATTCATCTTGAATGCCAATGGGAGTAAGCCCAATTCCAGGCTATCAGTAGTTGGCCCAAAGACTCACAAAGGAAGAGAGGCTTGAAGGGAAGGATGCTGACAGAGAGGGTAAAGGGGGTGAGAAAGCTACAAAGAGAAAGGAGAGGTAGTCCAAAAAGGACTTGTTGGGATTCAAGGAGAAATTGCCACAGGTGTGCTGTACCACTTTAGAGACCCTGGTTGGGAGGCAGATAGATGCCCAGGAGGCTGTGACTCAGTGGTGTTCTGGGTCATCTCTGGGCCGTTGGTCTTTCCCTCTTTTCCACTCACAGCACTCTTTTGTCTTCTGTTCGTCTGTCTGCCAATCCTCCTTGCAGTGTGCCTTCCATGGGAAAGCAATGTGGTTGCTGGTGGGAGGAAGAGCATATTTAATTGCAACCGAGGAGCTTCTCTGGTAATTAAGACAAATATTAATAGGAAATGTGGTTTTAGGGGAAGCAGAGCCACATGTGGTTCTATGTCTCTGTTCCAGGTGTGCTGAAGTATGGTGGATCTGGGAACACAGAGCGAGATGCCAGAAGCTAACATGCAGGAAGCAGGGTGTGCTACTGAGTTGTCTAATTTTTCTCACCCTTTGGTTCCAGCTCTAAAAGCCTTGTCTGTCTGCAGAATCTCGCTTTGCTCCTGGGTGTATGTGATTTTTGTTAGGGTGGATGCAGCCAAAAAGCATAATTAAGGAGGAAAAATGATGGGAAAGGAGGAGAAAAAGAAAATTCCCCCTAGTCGCTACATTGCATGCTAGGTCCTTTTTTTGTTTCTTTTTTTTTTTTTTTTTTTTAAAGACTGGTTGAGAAGAGCGATCTCTTCTGGAGGGGGAATGAACAACAGGAACCTTGCCTGGGTTCCTGCTTTACTTCCAGAAAGATGGCTTCAGAAACTTGACTGTCTTCTTGACCTCACCTCTGAGCACCCAGTCTTGTGTTGGCAGGACAGTGGAAGGCAGACACAGGGACTGAAATTGGTTGGTGGAGTTAGTGGTGCTTGATAGGGAGAAAGAGGAATGAGTGAATCTAGCCCTTGGCACATCATTATCTTGTAAAACAGTCTTCCAGTTCCTCTATGACTATGATGAAACTAGGGGCAAGATTTTTTTTTTCCTACTCTTGTTCAAGACTCAGATGAAGATGTCCTATCTACCAGTATTAATAGGCTAATGCATTTAGTTTATATAGTCTATGAAATAAAGAAGGAGGCAGGAGAAATGACAAGTTGTAGGTGAAGAAACTGTAGCCTCAAATCAGCCAGAGAAGAGAAGGAAGCCAGAATGACCTCAACATTGTGACCTTGACATTGGGCATGGTTGGTCTGAGTGGTTGCTTTCTCTCTTTTAATAACAAAGACTGAGGCTGACAAAACATCTCCAGTATTTTGATAAGCTGGAAGAGTTAAGCTTTTCTTTCTTTCTTTCTTCTTTTTTTTGGCAGTGCCTTTCTACATCTTCCATATGAATTCTAGAAAGTTCTTCTTTTCAGTCAACTCCATTTTCAGTCTCTGTTACTGTGCACACTATTGGGTATTAGTATAGTCTTTCTCTGTAAATAAATATAGATCAATGGTTTAATGAATTGTTCACATTTATTAATGTGCATCTCCTGTTTGCAACCACAAGAAGAAGTCTCTAGGGACAGTAGATTAGCGGTTGAATTGATATTATCTTCCAGAAGGAGGCAGAAGGTGGAAGAACAGAATATAGTCGGTAGAGGGAGCACACATAACCAGTGGAGGTGGGTTTCTGAGGTCCAGCTATGGCTATTGTCTGTCTGTGGCCATTGTACAAAATCCACTGGATGCATGAACTTTGGTGGTGTGTGGATCAGAGAGGTGTGTTTAGGAATCTTCGGTGATTTTCTTGATGTTCTTATTTTCAGCTTTTCACTTTTTAGCACTATCAGCTGAGGGTGGCAGAGAATAAACCTGGTGGATATGTTGTCTGTCTCCTTGCTGAAATTCTCCATACTTCCTTACGCAGTGTGATTCTTTTGCCTTTTGTGTTTTACCAGTGAGAGTTCATACTTCTTAATATACTTTCCCCTTATTCTGTGTATATGCCCTGTTTCTTTTTCTAAGAAGTTGGTGAGTACCTCAAGGGCAGGGAGAGGTATTTTATTCGACTTGGAAACATTTGTGTCTAGCATAGTAACTTGTATTAGCATAGAGACCAGTACATAATAAGTATTCAGAGAATATCTAATGAAAGAACAGAGAGAGAAAGTACAATATTCATTTGTCAGTGATGCTATTTGTTGTCTGGTCTGGTCAGTACAGGAACGGTTGAAGTTATGCAGTAAGACAAGATTAAGGATGTCCAGGTCTGTGACACTTGAGAAGGCATCCACTCTGACCTTCTCATTTAATAGATGAAGAAACTGAGATCCAGGAATAGGAAGTGACTTGCCTAAAGTTGTGTAGCTCCTTAGTGCAAATGCTTTGTGCAATATACCTTTGATTGGGAGGAGATGTGGCTATTTCTGTGGATTTCAAGTGTCACCTTAGTGCCTCTCCAACTTTGCTATGTAGAGGAGTTGCCTGGAGATGTTGTGAAAATGCACATTCTGATTTGCTAGGTCTGCATTTCGGATAAGCTTCTGGGTCATTCCAGAGTTGCTGCACCATGTGTCACAGGTCTACACCATCCCTGCATCTAATTATATTAGCATTTCAGTTCTGCATGTATGCTAATTTTGGTACTTCCAGAATCTCTTCTTTATTCTTTAAGATAATAAAAAAGCAACTTATATATTCAAGTTTGCCCTTGTCTTCTCTTTTATTAATTCTTCTACCCCTGTTTTTCTTTTGTCTCTTCTCATCCTCTGACCTCTTTTATTCCACCTTCTCATAACTAATTATTCCCATCTTATTTTTCTTTTCATATTCTCCTGCTTCTTAGTTTATCTTCTTAGTAATATCTTAGACTCTTCTCTTTCACACTTTCCTCTTCTTTTAACTTAATTTATATTTATGTCTTTTGCTCTATTCAATTGTTCAATAAATAATAGTTAAAAACCAGTGTTCATTTAACATTGTGTTATGAAAAAGAGCTGGTTCTGCCCTGTGCCTTCCAGGAGCTGATAATCTAGGGGAGATGACACGTGTAAGGAGATCATCATATACTCGAGTGAGATCTATGATGAGGTGAAGCTAGGAGAGGCAGGGAGGGCTTCATGGAGAGATTGATATTTAAAATATATCTTGAAGAATAAATAGGAGTTTGTAGGAGAGGAGAGAAAGTTCATCTCAGGAGGACTAGGAGCACACGGAGAGGAAGGTTGGTGTAAAGAGCAAGTCTCTTGTCTTCCTTACATCCCTAATTCAGGGAAAAGAACAGCATAGGAGTGAGCTGGTGCTTTTTCCAGCTGGTGCTGGAATTTTTAGATTGCAAAAGGCAAGACCAGAAAATAATGTGAGGGTCTTCTTAATAGGAGGGGGAAGAGGTCCTAATTTCTGCTTTGATGATTCCATAGCTAATAAATCCTCACCCAATTTGTTAAACTTGCCTCTAGAACAAATGATACAGTTTTCATTTTAGAGCACTGGATTGCAACTAACTTTATTGATGGCTGTTACAAAGAAAAGGACAGCTGTTAGTTGATTTGTGTCCAAGGAGTGAGCTGGATCCTAGCCCAGGCCAGACTTCTTATACTGAAGGACCAGCCTGGCCCTATGTGTTTCTAGAGTAAGGAGGTAGCCACTAGCTATTTTCTGTAATGGCACAGAGAAGTGATGGATGAAGAAGGCCCAGTTATTTCCAGGGCATTGTCACAATGTATTTGGTTGCCTTGTTGGAGTGGCGTGATATTATAAAAGTTTCTATTTATGGGGATTCCCAGGTGTAGAGACGATGGAGAGACGTTTTAGTCACTACTTGGTTAAACTGCAGCATGGGTGCCTCAGGGAAGGTGGATTTGAATGGATGTTTTCCTATGTTTGTGTTCACCATTTCTTTGTATATTGTGGTTTGTGTTCATTTCTTTAGCAAAGGAACCCAAGCTCAGACTGAAGATGGGCTAGGCAGACACTTTATCACCGAGGCCATGCCCTCAGCCCTTTTGGTTTTAGTTGTTTTTTCAGATAGGCTCTCGCTTTCTGTGATCTTCCTACCTGTTCCTCCCGTGTAGATGGAATTACAGGGGTGTCTCACCATACCAGCCTTCAGCCTGATGACTTTTAAAAGTCCACTGCATATAAGGAAGTTACCCTGGGGTGACTAAATTCCCACCATTGGCGGACTTATGGATGGTACACTGCAAGGGGACCTGAGGCACAGGGCAGTGTAGGCATAGCGGCAAGGCTATGGGGCCAGAGGAGAGGGGCTCTGAGGAGACGCCAGGCCAGACCTGTGGAGTGGCAGATCTGGAAGGAGAGAGGAAGGATAGTCCTTACCCTTCCTGGAATCTGGGATTTTGGGGTAGAGAAAGCTGAGTAAAGAGCTTCCTAGATAAAGCCAATTTAAGATTTTCATGAATTTACTCTCTGCCTTGCTCTCTCGCCTCACGCTGTCCTTCACCACTGTGCTTACTGCCTCTCCAGGACTGTGAGTTTCTTTCTTCAGAAAAAAACGTCAAATTTAAAGTTCCCTTTAATCTTTATATAGAAACATCAAGTGGTTAGATTTTTTTAGGAAATCATTCCTCGTTTCTTTTCTTAGAACACTACATTAGTAGGAGAGGGGAGACTCTTGATGCTTGGATGACTTCTTTAATCCTTTCTCCCATGGCTAATTGTCCCCTGCAAAAATGATTGGACATTCTGAAGCAATCCTCCACCTTCTAGGACTAGGATCTAGTGACATAGATATCACAGTAGCTTGGTTAGAGAACAGTAAATTCCGTGTGTATCCAAATACATACACACCACACTCTAAACATACTGTGTGTGACACATTTGTGCAGTGACTTACCTACCAAAAACAATCACCAAAATAACCTTAATGCATTAAATGTGCTTGTATAATTTAGGTACAATAGTGAATGTGCTGTGTGTGTCGGGGGGAGGGGCATGGGATAATAAGCATCAATCCTGACAGTCACCTGGGTAATTATTTTACCCCTTTTCCCCACAACCATTTTAATGTTGTGACAGTAGTCCCGAGGTCAGCCAAGTGGTGTACAGTCTGCCCATGTGGCAAAGCCACATCTCTATGTCAGTAATTTACCTCTGTTGCCCTGCCCACCAGTCACCTTGGAATGTTCATCCCATAAACCAGCCAGTGTCAGGCACTCCTTCATATCCTCAGAGCCCAGGGTTCCCTTTATAGCTAAAGAGTCTTCAGTTTTCAGCAGCTATTTACATGACAATGGAGGAGAAGGTGGCTCTGGGGGAGTCAGGAGCTTATATCTGGTTCTGTTGTTCTTTTTACTTTGTAACCAAGTGGAAACCTCTGACTCTGGACCTCAATTTTCTAATTTTTATAACAGATGCAATGGTCTATACGCAGTGTTCCTTAACCCCAGTTCAATAACAGAATAATTCACACAACTTAGACAAAAACCAAACTCAGAAAGCTAAACAACAACAAAAACCTAATGCCCATTTTCAGACCAAACAATTAAACAATTAGATTGAAATCTCTCAGGGAAGGATCTGAGCAGTGGTCATTTTAAAAAGTCTTCCAGAATGGCAGATGCACACCTGTAATCTCAGCCACTCAGGAAGTGGAAGTAGGAAGATCATGCCCCTCCCTTGCCCACACACACAAATCCCCCAGGGAATTCTAATGTGTAGCCATTTTTGGTTTTGTTTTTTGAGACAGGATCTCATTATACAAGCCAGGCTGGCCTTGAACTTGTAGTCTGCTTGCCTCAAACTCTCAAGTGCTGGGATTATGGGTGTACAGTACCTCACTTACTATGTGTGGCCCTGAAATAGGGCCAGCAGCCCTCAGATCTGCCAACATCTTTGTTCTACTTAGTGTTTATTAAGGGCACCCCATTTCTTGTTTTGGAGAAAAAACCTCATTTCACTCCTTTGTAACACTGTAAGTTCAGGAAAACTATTAATAAGTGGGGCTGGATAAGCAGACCCTGATTGACTGGTGAGGGGTGCGAATGGTGTAATTATCTAAGAGCTGATTGGAACTTACTAGCCCTCTTCCCCTCCCTCTCCATGCCTGAAGTGGAATTAAAGGCACGAAGATGTCGTTCTTCTCTGACTGTAACTTAATCACTGATTATTAAGCTGGTTTGGTTAATGGTTTTTCTCACATCCCATCCTTCCTTTTGGCTCCCTCTGTTCTATGTTTTAAAATAAATGTGAACCTAAATGTATAGAGGCAAGAAAAAAAAATCCAGATTTGTAGATCTGTGTTCTTTAAAAAAAAAAAAGACAAGCCATTGTTCTTTCTTGGACATCTGCTAATAACCAGTGGAGATGAGAGGGAGGGATTGTAAATATAGTTTAGACCCAGTGGAGTTTGATGGGTACTGAATATTTAGGAGAAACCAAGTAGGGTACACATTGATCTGAATTTCCAAATACCTGCCAGTTGGCCCTATGTAGGTGGACGTCTCAATCATGGAGACACTGCAGTCGTTACACTGAAATTTGTTGCCAGGCAGGTCAGGTTTGCCTGTGAGTTCTGTGGAGCCAGAATGGATGTCTGGTGGAGAGGGACAGTCGTCTTGTCACCTTGTTAGAAACTCCAGGATTGCTTCTGAGCTTCAGGAGGAATAAAGAAAATTTCAGTCCTTATTTAATTTTGTGTGTATCTGTATCCTAGTTTTCCCTTCAGCTCACATAGGATGAAGGACTGCAGAAAAACCATTCCCTGGCCAAATACAGATGCTCAGACATGGAAGATATTTCTTAGGTAGGGGAGTATGGATCCTTCAGAGCTTTGAAGAAAGAACTACCAGGTGGATTTTCTTAGGGCTGCATGTAGAAGAGAAATCACTTTTGTTTGTTGTTAATTTGTCATTTTTTCCATGGGGACAAGATTTGTTCTTTATATCATTTTGTGTCCTCAATGCTTAGCCAAGGGCCCTATGCCGTGGTCAGCATTCAGAAAATGCTAGCTGTCGATAAAGAGATAAAGATGGTGATGCACATGAATGTGCACTCAAGGGAAAGCTGACATGTTTATACCTTTTATATTTCTGTTTCCTTGCTTCTGAGCACCTCTTGTCGCTTTGGGTGAGCTTTGCTGGAGTTGAATGAGTGAAGGTATCTTTACATCCAGCTTTAGTTTGGCAGAATGGAAATATACACTATCCTAATGCCCCTCTTTGTCTGGACTTCATTCCAAATGTGGACATTTCTTCAGAAACTTCTGTCATGTCACTAGTTGTGCTGTTCCCCTTCCTTCAAATTCCATGTAAATACTATTCCTTCCACAAGGTCCATTTCAAAGGCACTCTTCACCATGAAGTCCTTTTTAGAGAATTGTTTATTAGCATATATTAATAATACAACGGGGTTTCATTGTGATATTTACAACATGTATGTAACATACTTCAACCAGTTTCACCCCATTTATATTACTCTTTCTGAGCCACCTTCCCCCACCTTTTTAACAGTTGTTTTGCTGGATTTCATTGTGCTATTTTCATACACATAAAATGCACGTCTATAATACTCGTCCTCCATCACCCGTGCCTTTCCCCTTCTCCCACTTGCTGTCCACCATGATGTCTTGATTGGTTCTCCCAATTAGAAATAAGCTCTCCCAGGCTGTTTGTTCTGCAGACTCCATTTCTTTTCTGTCTGTTTGTAGCATTCTTCTTAGGCTGGCTTTGGAGACAAATCCCCTGAGAACTTGCGCATCTGTTATCCCCCCCAATCACCTTCTCTCAACTTCAGTTTTCTGGAATAGATGGGATTGTGCTTACTTACCTTCCTGACCTTTCCTTTCTATTCTGTATCTATTAACAAAGATGCTTTGATTTTTAAGAAGAAATTCAGTGTTGGAACTGAAACCCATGAATGATCGTTCAAGAACTGGAGCAAGGAATCTATTTTATAGACCAATCTACATTCACAAAACTGAGACAGAGAGATTAAAGAAAGGAATGAGGAGGCTCTGGAATTAGGTAGCCAGAAATCAGAGGTTGTTTTAAAGATAAATGGTGGACTGAAAATGCTAAGAACTATTGCTGTCAGTCCAAATGTATGAGTCACCTATAAGGACTTGTCTTTGCTTGAGACAACTTTCTGGGGAAACGAGGCAGTGAGTAGCCAGGAGATACTCATGGAGTGCCCATTACATTCTGTGTTACATTGACATGTCGTCTCATTTAATTCTATCACAAGGCTGGTATTAATAATTCTGTTAATATTTCTGCAGAGTGAGGATTAGAAAGCTCAAGGTTACACAACTATAACAGCAAGCCAGGCTTCCAAATTACGTCTTCCAAATGTAACTCCTGGCTCATTAAATCATAGCGGGCTGCCACCACGTAATAAAAGATAATGGTTTATGCTGCATGTGGAGGAGCTCTTTGCCAGCATGGACTCTGAAACTTCAGCTGAAGTGGCTTCCTTCTAGATCTCTTCTCTTTGGGCTTTGTTCTTGGCAAAAGGTGAAGTGGTTTTAAAATGGAAATGGATCCTTGCAAAATAGCCATTCACAGCACTGCCAGTGAGGGTCTTATTTTATACATAGCTAAGGCTTGGCACCATCCTCCTAGCCTCCTCCTTCCATTCTGTGAATGCATTTCACTCTGAACTTAAAGCAGTTTATTCCTCCCTGCTCATTTAATATGGACATGGTGAGGACCATCCATTTTCTTGTATGTTTCTTTCTGCATCTCACTGGTAAACTATGACTTTGAGTGGAAACTAGCAGTTAGAGAAAGAAACTGGCACTCAGAAATACTGCTTTAATGTTGGGTTTTTATCATCAATGGGTGTCACTGTTACTGCTGAAAGGAACTTTCCGGAAGGGACATGGGGGAGCTGGTTTCATTTCAAGTATCTATATTAACTATTGACTCAGAGCAGTTTAATATAAGTTAAACATAATACAAAAGCTAGATTCCCTTCATTTTAATTTTTCTATTAAGAAAGAGTATATCTGTTGATTCCACTTAGAGGTCAAGCTCCTTAACTTTATCACTTGCATATTTTTAAGTGACTTTTCAGTAATTTGAAATGAGGTGATAGTGAGGAAAGACAACTGGCCAAATGGCCAGGAGACTACCAAGTCCCACTCAGTCCCACCCAGCCAGCTCTGTGTGATTCCAGCAAGTTCCACAAGGTTATAAAATGATGTCTTCAAGGTAGACACTTGTATTGCTGAACAAATGACAAAAATGTAAAAAATCCCCTCAAATCCTAATTTTAATATACACACATAGATTAATAACTTGGTCCTGCCTTAGTTTTCAGTGTATTCTGAACCCTTCAGTGTGGCACATCCACCCTCAGTGGACAAAAGAACAGAACATATTTAATGGGGAAGACAGGCAGCAGGAGAGAAGTAAGTGTCACTCTGGACATGGAATGCTACCTAGGCATTGTGAGTGTGCCTTTTAATCTTGGCCAGTGTCTCCTTCCCAGTTCTCTTTCATAGTATTTATCTAGAAAACTAAATAAACATGTGTCAGAGAGGAGAACAAGACTAATCTTTCTGGCTTTATGTAGGGAACTATTTTTTCCAGGCTTATCTTTTATCTTACACAATCCAACAAGGGTAGAGATGGAAGCCTAGGAGAAGGATAATGTGGAAGGCTGTTTTACACCCTCCCCAGGGTTGTCTCTCTGCCTACAGTCCTCTCCCACTTTTCCTTCTGTGGTCACACCTAATTCACCTTCATGATCTGCCTCAGGAACCCTCTGTTGCGGGTTCCCTGGTTCCCACAGGCTGGAATTCCAGTGCTCTTCCTGTTCCCACAGCCCCCATTGCAGATATGAAAACACTGTGGTTGTGTCTCCATCCTGTTCATGTAAACTTCTCAAGGGCAGAAACAACATCCCATCCCATCCCATGTCCCTGTGTCCCTAACCAAGTACTGGCACACTCTACACGCTAATAAGTGGCTGCTAACATGTTGTGAGCAGTAAACAGTCTCAGTGCTCAGAGACGCATCACCTAATTTAATCCTTCCAGCCATCATGGAGGGATGTAAAATTATTGTCTGCATTTTACTGTTAAGGATACCTAGACATGAAGTAGTTGAAAACCTGCTTAGCATAAGTGGCAGAGTCAGGATTTGAGCCCAGCAGTCTGACTGGAGTTCACACTCTTAAGTTCTTTGGTCTGCAGCTTTGTAGTAAATGTTTATGGGTGACTTACAGTCAGAGACTTGGAAGGAACAAATTGTAGACTCCATTCTACATAATGAGGATAGTGGAGAATGAAAAGAGGTTCTGGATTTGTCTGGATATTTGAGGGCCTGATACGTTTATTAGCCATAGGACGTGCTTCCAGAAAGGCATAGGAATGTAATCAATGGAATTATGGTTAAGTTCTGCAGAGACTGAAGCACTTGCACTTCTTAGTTGCTTATTGTCACCTTTGGTTTCTCAGGTTTTCCTACCTACCATCTCCTCTGTCCTTTCTTACTGCAGCATAGCATGGTGGCAGGTGCAGAAAACAGAGTTTAGGACCGAGAACTCAGGAGTCAGACTGTCAGGGTTTCTACTGTGGCTGTTCTTATGTATTGGGAAAATGTCTTTATTTTTGTGTGATCCCAGATTCCCTATCTATAAAATAATGTGGAATTAATACTTCTGATTCTTAGAGTCATTGTGACAATGAAGTGAGTTATTTCACCTTGAATAGCGTTTGTCACAGAGTACACATTCTATAAGTATCCATTGCTATGACTGCCCCCACTCCCCACCCAATAGGTACTCTGATCAGAACCAGCTTGGGTGGTGGGGAGGTGAGGTTTAATTGTCCTACATATATGGACTCTGTAGTTGTTATTGAATTAGAAGCTTCCAGGTCAAGACTGGTATCTACTTCTCTGAGTGTCTCATCCGATCATCCCTGGCAAGAGAAGAAAATATGGCCATGAAGTGACATGTTTTTGTAATACTTAGAGAACATCTTAGTACAGAAAAAGGTAGATGATAGGGGCCAATTAATTGAGGATTTAAAGGTTGAAGTGAGCCTTAGGCAAAGTCACCATGAACTGATCGAACAGAGAATAAAATGAAGAGCTGTAAAGAAAGCTGCAAACAAAATTTGAGAAATGAAGGTTTTTCAGGGAAAGAGGTTGACAGGGGCAAAGGCAAGCCAGATGGGATGTAGTAATAACAGACACTCATAATTTGGAGTGCTCAGTAGTTTACCATGAATTTTCTCATGTGCTTCCTTCCGCATACTTTATTTGATCTCTCCAAGAACTCATGAGGAGGAGTTCTGGATATGAACTATGATTCCCATTTTACAGATGAGGAAAGCAAGGTATAAGATGATCTAATGTTTACCCCAAACCATACAGTCAGAAAGGACAAAGAGCTGAACTCAAGCCCAGCTTCTCTGAATGCCAGGTCCTGGGTTCTTTCTTCTCTTCCTCTACCTTGGGCTAGTGGAGGAGAGCAGCTTGCTACCCTGGATGAGAAAGCTTAGAAGATGGCCATTTAGGTGAACAAACAGCTTACCTTCAAAGAAAATTGATGTCAGTGGGTAGGTGAACATATTAGGAAATGGTAAATGTTGTGAAACCTGAAAAGCCAAGGTTGGCAGATCATGCAAAAGAGGGTTTAAGAATGAAAGGGTTATTTTATTTTTTCTTTCCAAAATTTCTACAATCTAAATTGCGATTTTCATATTCAGAAAAGGTGATTAAGAAATAAAAAAACTTAAAACTTTACATTGGGAACTAAATTAGGGAAAATGGTAAAAGCTATCACCATAGGGCAATAGGTGAACTATCTTTTTAATTTCTTAGAAATTTAAGTAGGGTGAGTGGTGTCTCAAACCTGGAATCCCAGCTACTTGGGAGGCAGAGATCAGGATTGTGGTCTGAGGCCAGTTCTGGGTGGTGGGGGAGTGTTAATGAGACTCTCATCTCAACAACAACAACAAAAAGCTGGGTGTGGTGGTGCATGCCTGTCATCCCAGCTACTGGGTAGGAGGATCTTGGTCCATGGCTCGCCTCAGGCAAAAACTGTGAGATCCATTTGAGAAATACCTAAGCTAAAAGGGCTGGAGTATGGCTCAAGTTATTTCCCAACCACCCTGAAGAGGCCAGGCCCTAGTAATCATCAAAATGTCTTTCTAAAGAACGAATCCTGTTAGATCTGTAGTTCTGTAGTAAAGACAAAGTTGGCAGGTGGCAGGACACTGATCTATGTCATTAAGGAAAAAATAAGGATGGTTTTAGATCTGTCTTCCCCTGATCTACCTTTTACACAAGGCCAGTGGAGTGGGTTAAATACATAGTAGTCAAAATGGTATGTTTGACTGCTAGTTAGGGCAACACCAGAGAGGTGAGAGTGGCTCTCTCCTGGGGGAAACTTGGACCCAGCCTATACTAATGCTCTCAATAGGGGTGTGAACAGTAAAGTACTGAGCCTGCTTCTCCTGTCATAAAGGAAGAAGGTTGAGTCCCTGGAGGGGGTGGGGACTTCTGCCCTGTGCAGACACAGTATACAGGAACAGCCTGGATTACAGTTTATGTGGGCCGTTCTGCCACCCCAAATCCCACCACCTACTTTGTCTTTGCCAACCTTTTTCTTCTACCTTTACCTCTTATCCACACATCCACTTGATCAGCAGTTTCTAAAACAAACGCTCTGGTCCTCTTCCCAGAAAAACCCACTTTTGTGCAGACTTCCAAAATTTTACATTGAAGTGTTTGTTAGAGAACTTAAGATCTTGATGTCCACCCCTAGCTGCCAGGTCAAAACCCCTGGTTTCGACCATGTGTCCAGGGCATGGCAAATACTCCTCTAATCCATTTCTCTCTAGAAGATGGGGACCTTGCCAGACAGTTTTCCCTGAGACCCTGACTCTTTTGTTCTTCCAGAACTAAGCAGACTCATAGATTCATTTATAGAATGTTTACCAAGTTTTGCAGCCAAGGGCAGGGCCTCTTTGCTGTGGGGATCAGGCTTAATTCCTGCTTTCTAACAGCTGACAAACCAGGGGCTGAGACTTGGACAGAATGTCTTGTGAAAGGGGCACAACTGAAGGTGTAGAAACCACACAATACAGGAGGACTGTCACTTGGTCCTGACATGGGAAAGTTAGCATAGCCACATGGGGGATAGGGTGCCAAGTCTGAGGGGATAGATACAATTCAGATAATACAGAATAAAGGACAATTAGCTTTATTTATTCTCTGTATTGTATCAGTCACCTCTTAGTTTCCCTCACAGACTTTCTGACTTGTCTGAGGCCCTAGGAACACATTCCAGTCATAGGTGAAGATTCATTTCCATTTGGGACCCAGAGTGAGGAAGTCTTAAGATTCCTGATAGGCTCTTTCCCCTCTCCCCAAAGAGTTGATATTTAGTGGCGAGAACGAATCATTTTGGATGTCTCCTGTCCTTCTCACAGTGGGAGATGTGTCTCTGTGTTTTGCTAGGGCAGGCAGTGCTTTTCTAGGACGGTTCTGTCCTGGTGTCCTCTGGATTTCCAGGCTGGACAGCTGTGGCTTTTAAAGCAAGGCAAGCTTGGAATTGGAGTAGCTGGAGTCTCGAAGGAAAGACTGAAGCCCTGTCACCAGTCCACAGAGAGGTAGTCCTTGGGAATCAGGGTTTTGACATCTAAAGGACTTGAGTTTGGAATCCTGCATTTGCCACTTGTCACCGAGTGACATTGGGTAAGGCACTTTCCTTTTTTGGCTTTCAGTTTTTCCTCTTCTGTCAAATGCGGGTTAGGTGAAGGTTAGATGAGGTCAAGTATATAAAACACTGGGAACTTAGCTTCGCTACCTCTCCTGTCCATGTCCTATGAGTAATGCTGGCAGTTTCCCAGTAGGAAATGAGGAAGAAATGGTTCTCCTTATTGGTCTTGTCCATCTTCTCCTCTTTCTCCCACATAACTGCCTTCTCCAGCCTGTTCTTCAGCCACCTCCACTACAATTCTCACACAAAGAGAATTACAGAGCCTGGGTGTGTGTGTTCCCGCTTGCAAGGACTACAGAGCAAAGTACATGAAATCCAGCGCCTGGGATGACCTCAGGAAATTGGGTGTGTTTGGAATGGAGTCCTGGAATTATGTGTGTTTAGTGGGGCAATGAGGAAGGACCTGGGAGGCTGGGAGTCTTGAGTCATTAGAGAGAAACTTAAAGAGGGAGGCAGGAGGGAAGGAAAAAGGAAGGGAGAAAAGGAGAAGGGGAAGGAGGGAGGGTAGGAAGGGGAGAGGGAAAGAGAGAGAGAGATGGAGAGAGAAGACAGAGAGAGAGAGGAGAGAGAGAGAGAGAGAGAGAGAGAGAGAGAGAGAGAGAGAATGTGAAAGGCAAGAGGAGTGTCCCTGTTCAGGATATTAGCTTCAACCAAGTTCTTTGGTTTTTCCTTCACTTTAAGGAGAGAACCCCCCCCTCCTATCCGACACACACAAAATACCCAAGAAGTGAGAGAAAAAGGAAGAGAGAGGGTGAGAAAAAGTTTAGAGGGAAGAGGGATGAGATAGAGGATGAGTGGGCAATAAGGGATTGTCTTCTTTATAGATGACGGGAGGAGACAGGTGTGGACAGAGTGCCTGTCCAGTTGTACTCTCCAGGGAGGGACCATGCCTGCTGCCCCCTTGCTCCTTCTTAGCCTGGCCAATGATCAGCAAGTGGCAGTTTTGGCACACTTCTGGGAGAGAGTCAGAAAGCGACAGCTGCTCTGCCACCCTGGGAAGTTCAGTCTGGACTCCAGGGAGTTTGTATGACCTCTTTGTAGAGGTCAGCCAGCCTGTTGCCTGCCAGCCCCTGCCAGGCTTGCTTGGGTGTTAGAGTCACTGTGACAATTCAGTCCTCGGCCCAGCAGATCTTTGCTCTGTGTACATCTCTGTTTTACTCCTGCCTGTTAATGGTGACAAACAGACATTTTGGGAAGAAATTAAACATTATGAGTTCACAGAATGTCAAGCATTCACATGGCAAATGTAAACTTTGAATTTTTCTTGATTTTAGTTTATTTGTTCTATGGTGCCTACTAACAGCATAGGCAATTCAGGGTTAATTCTATATAAAATGAAGGCAATTTGCTACAATCTGAGTTTAATAAATGCAGGCTGGTGGTAATATTGGTATTTATGAAATCCTTGAATTTCTGGAGGAGAAGGGATGTTGTGTGTTTAGGGCATTGGGGCTTTATCTCTCTTTGGTATCAGAAATCAGGGGTGGGAGTGCAGTGGGTAGGAGGGAGGCAAGGAGAGCCTCCCTCTGCTCCTGCCTGATTCCTCGGTGCCTTGGGCTCAAGTCCAGATGCAGCTGGGGGATGAAGCTGCTGCCAAGAGAAACCGTGAAAGAGTCAGGTTGTGCGTGCTTGTGTGCACGAGTGCATGCATGTGTGTGTGTGCATGTTTGAAAGAGGGAGAAAATGTGAGATGATGAGTGAGAAGCCATTTCTTTGCAAGGTATGGGAAGCTATGCAGAATGTTCCTAGGGGCGAGATTCTGATCACCTACTTGGCATCAGAGTATTGGAAATGCTGCCCAGCTGGTTCTAATGCACAGCCAGGCTTGAGAATGGCTCTTCCAGACCCTCTGTGCTGGCTCTCCACACCTGCTCCTTTGTCTTGTGTGTATATGAGCCAAACGTCATCCCGGTAAGCGCTGGCTGACCATAGGGAAGGAAGAATTCAGTCCCCTACTTTTGAAAAACTCCTGTCTGCTCTTGTCTGCCATTCCACTGGACTCATGTTTTTAGAAGATTTTGTGGATTGATTAAAGAAATGCTCTTAGCCCTGTAATTTTATGCACAGAGCTCCTTATGCTGTGGGAATAGCTGTTCTTAGGTTTTTCATTGTAAGTGGATCACCCAGCTTGCCCACAGGGAAACTGCTTTGTCTAATTGTAATAGAGCAAGTGTTTATTCAGGGAAAATGGTCAACAGTGTCGTTCTGTTCTTTATTCCATTTTCTGCTGTATCTTTCAAAATAGATGCTAAGAAAACTTTTTAACGTGCCGGATTCATGGATTCTTGTACACATCAGTTGCCTGTCAGCCACTTACCCGCAAAGATATGCGTTCCTCTTCATCTACGCCACTGCTCCTTCCAGATCTCCAGCAAAGATGCGTTCCTGAATTACAGCACTGCTCTTGCCCCTCCCCCAGGTCTGATTCTCCCTCCTTGGGACTTGAGGCTTTGCTGCTTCTGCTTCTCTTGGGCCCCTGACCTTTGACTTGTCAACATGAGAGCTCCTGCTTGTTCTTACCTTCTGAGCATGGAACCCCTTGTCACTTCCCTTCTTTCCCTGCTTTGCCACTTTATGTTCTCTCACACTCTAATTCAACTTTTCCCTTCCTGTTTGCCTTACTTGCAGTCTTATCCTTTTTTTTTTTTCTGATTTGTCACCCTTGCTACTAAAGGCAGATGAAGAAAGTTCTAGAAATGAGCTCACCTGGTCTGCTTCAGAGCTCTTCCTTTCAGTGCCCATCATCTCTAATGATGGGGTCACTAGCCTTTGCTTTTGAGTCCAGCTCTTGAAATACACCTCTCTGAGACTTCTGACTGCCATATTTCTTTTGATCGCCAGTGGACTCATCACACTTTGCTGAGAAATTGACACTCTCTGATGTAAATGTCCATACTTAGCTGTATTTTGTTTGCTGGAAGCTTCAGAGGGGCCTTTGTTCCAGACCCTTCCCAACCTCTTGAAATCATGTCTTTCTACTGCTTCTTCATGGCTGTTTTCAGCACGGTTACCCCAAAGTCATGATTGATTCAAACCAAAATTCATTCTCTTCCCTCAGCCCAAACCCTCTTTTCTGAGGTCCCTCTTTCTTGTCCAGGATCAGCACTGTCCCAGTACCTCAGGCCTAATGCTTCTGGGATCTCAATGCTCCCTTAATGCTTTCTCCCAGCCTCCAAGGAATATATGCAATCTGTCATCACAGTGACCTGATTGCTGATTTCTATGAAAAGACTAAGAGCCTTTTAGTAAAAAGCATGGGCCTTGATTGGGTGTGGTTGTACATGTATGTAATCCCAGCTACTCAGTAGGCAGAAGTAGGAACATCCTACATAATTTGAGGCCAGTCCAGGCAAAAGCATGAGACCCTATTTCAAAAACAAACTGAAAGCAAAAGGACTGGGAGTATGGCTCAAGTGGTAGAGCAGTTGTCTAGCAAGTGTGAAGTCTTGAGTTTTATCCCTGTACAGCCAAAAAAGAAGCATAGGCCTTGTCGCCAAACTGCCTAGTCTTGCCAATTCCTAAGTAATGGGGACTTTGAAAAATTATATAACCTCTGAGCTTGAGAATAATGAGGAATAATAACAGTATAGTTGCTTCAAAATGTTGTTTTGAGAATTAAATAAATTAAAACCTACAAAGTACTTAGAACAGTGCCTGGCACATTATGGGTGTTGTTATTACTGCTTTTCCTTCAGTAGCTCTCAGTGTGGAGGGCATTATTTGGCTATGTCTGGAAACATTGTCACTTGTCATACTTGGGGAGAAGAAGACTGCTATCATCTAAACATTCCTACTGGCCAGCTCCCTACAACAAAGAATCAACCAGCTCCAAATGCCCGCAGTGCCAAGGTTGAGGAACCCTGCTGAACCACTGGCTCTACACAGCCACCATTTTCTGAAAGCCTCATCTAGTGCCCATTTCTGGTTTTGTTCAGCCCTGCAGTCATTTGAAGGCTCATTTTCTCACATGGTCTCAGTTGCAAACTGATTTCGAAGACTTTCAAATCATCATTTCCAGCATCCTGACTATGTCTCCAGGACCTCATAGAAAAATCTCCCCTGGACCCTGATATTGGAAAATGTTTAAGGTGAAGAAAGACCCAGCATTCTTCTCCCTTCTCCATTTCAGTGGCCACCCTTCCCCTACGTCTCTGTTGTTGCCAATGGCACACTGTCCTGGCATCCATCCCTCTGGCTGGCCCCCTGTCTCACAATCCCCACTCCTAATTTACACCAATTTCTGTCTGTTCTTCCTCTGATCCTCATTTCCATTTCTATGGCTCTCCCTTAGTGCTGACTCTTAGCTGGCTTCCCCTCCTGCCTCCATCCTCCACACAGCTGCTGGAATTGTCTCCATTAAATACTGTTTTCCTCTGCTCAAGAATCTATAGTAGCTCTCCATCACCACTTATTAGCAAAAGGAAATTCCCTCTGAAGTCTCCATATTGCCTGACCTCCCTCCTGGCTGGGTCTCACCCCAGCAAGACCTGCTTTGGTGTTACTGCCCCCATGGGCACTGGGCACTCACCTGTGTGAACTTCTTTTACTTGGCTCTACTTGTAGTGTTAGCATTTCCCTTCTGGGAAAGTCTTCTTTTTCTCTCCTCTTTGCCAAAAGATACCCATCATGTCTTTCAAAATCTGGCTTAGTTTTTAACTCTTGTGAAATTCCTGAATGGACCTATCAGATTCTCCTTGTCTTATTATTCAGTATTTCATTTTGGACTCAAGTGTTTATTAGACTCAGCATGTTACTAATTTACATTTGCTGATTTACTTGAAGAATTCTAAAGTATTTTTATTTATTTGCTGATTTGTTTATTTATTTATTTTTTTGGTGCTGGGAATTTAATCCAGGGCCTTGCCCAGGTTGATCAAGTGCTCTACTACTGAGCTACATCCCCCAACACCCTTAGTATTTTTAAAATTCCAAATGTGTGTGTTTTATTCCCCCCACCCCACCTTTTTCCTCTTGCTTGCTAGTCTCTCTCTTTTTTTTTTTAAACTGATTCCCATGACCCAAATAAAATGCTCTGGATATAGTAGGACTTCAATAAATGATGTCATATTTTATGGATGGTTTTAAAATAACTGGGTCTTCTCTTTGTGGTTGTATTGGGAAGAGGAGGAAGAAAGAGGAAGAGAAGGAGGAGGAAGATATCTAGGTTTGTCAAACACAGGCAACAAAAAGACTCTCCTGAAGAGGTTGCTAGCCAGATGAGGGATGTGCTATAAGGAAAACACATCAGTGCTATATCCTAGGCACCTGCTAATGTAGAACCTCCCCAGGGGTGAAGGAGAAGAGGAGGAACCTTAATTTCAACGTATGAGGTTAACACCTAGCCTTTGCTTAGAATTTTGCCACAAATGGCAATTTTAAATAAATTTAAAATATACTGTTAGACAAATACAGTAATATTATTGGACATGGGTCACACGCTAAGGGGAGAGCACATACAGGAGAAATAGGGAAAGGTAGGAAACCCAAAACTTGAAAGTGTTTGATATGCCCACTGTAGAGGACTAATACAGTAACCTTAAAATGACAGAGGTCACTATGGGAAGGTGACTGGGAAGTAGTGAAGAGGTCTGGTAGGGATGAACCAATTCGGGTTGTAATACGTAAGTTCATGGACACAATGCTAGGAATCTCTCTGCATAGCTATCCTATCTCAAATCAGCAAAAATGCTACGTGTTTCTTATTATTGTTTATATCTTGTCTTCAACAAAATTGGAGAAGAGGGCAGAACAGGTTCTGCATGGAAGCGAGGTGGGGGTGGAGGGGACAAGGGAGAGAGATGGCCCAAACATGAATGAATAAATGAATAAATAAACCAAAAGAAAAGAAAGCTGAGAGAGTTTAATATTCAAAATAAAATAAAATATGTTGTTTGATTTGTGAGGTCTAATTCTGTAAGGCAACCCAGGAAAATAAGGCCAGGAGAGGCCAGATAACTGGCACCTGGGCCCCAGGACTGTGCTGGTGTTTGGATTCTGCTCTTGTGATTTCAGCACTGGTTCTTGCTCTCCCCATCACACCCTGTTGTCTCTTCCTGCTGTGTTAGGTAAGGCTTTAGGGATCTGTCTAGTTCAATGCCATTGTTTTACAGATGGGACTGCCATTATTAGTAAAACTGGGCCTAGAATTAATCCTAATTAGTGCTCTTTTCACTTTATCACAAACACAGCATTTTATTCCTCATGTAAGGCACAAATAGACCTCTTTCTAATAACCTGGGGACCAGTGCTGTCTAACAGAATTTCCGCCATGATGGAAATGCACTGTATCTTTGCTGTCCAATGCAATAGCCAAGGGCCATATGTAACTAGGGAGATGTACATTAATTTAAATTTAGTCACATGCTGCTGGTAGTTTCCACATTAGAATAGCAGTTCTAGACTCACTGTGATCTTGTGTTAGAGTTAATAATTTCTGTACTCTGAGTTTTCCCTTTTCACCTGCTGGGAGATTATGAATTCCATGAAGATTCAGAATGCAGGAGCTTGCACAAGGTGGGATTCAGAGTCTAATAATCATCAAAAGAGATAGCCATGTGGTTGCAAATGACAGGATTTTCTCTCTCTCTCTCTCTCTCTCTCTGTGTGTGTGTGTGTGTGTGTGTTTGTGTGTGTGTATGTTTTGCTGGGGATCTAACATAAGGCCTTGTGCATTGTAGATAAGTACTCAACCACTGAGCTATATCCCCAGCCCTCCTTAGTTTTATTTTTAACGGCTGAATAATATTCCATAACATTCCACTGTATACATTAAGTGAAACAAGCAAGGCACAGAAAGATGAATAGTGTATGATTTCAGTCACATATGGAATTGAAATATCTTGATTCTATAAAATTAGAGACTAGAATGGTGGTTACCAGGGCCCAGGGTGGTTGGGTGTGGGCATTTGCAAGGTGTTGGCCAAAAGATATAAAATTTCAGTTAGATAATAAGAATAAGTTCAAGAGATTTATTGTACAGCACAATTACTCTAATTAATAACAGCATATTATATTGAAAAATATGACCAGAGATGATAAGTGTTCTTATACTCACAAAAATGATAATCCTATGAGATAACTCATACATTTATTAGCTGGATTTAGCTGTTCTGCAGTGCAATGGATATATACTTCAAAACATCATGCTGCACATAGTAAATTCATACAATTTTATCTGTCAGCTAACAAAATAAAATAATAAAACCAACAACAACAGAAGAGAGAGCAGGGAGTGTCTGTGGAGGAGAGATTGCTGGCTCCCTGCCTCTGCCCCACTAGCATCCCTGGAGGAGCTCAGCACTGTAGTGTGGCACTGTGGGGGTCTCACTTCCTCCTTCTATAGGGAGATGGGGCTGTGGGAGGAAGTAAAGCCTGGTCTTGGGATGAAGTGGAACTGCTTCAGGGGTCAACATGGAGGGGGATCTAAGATGGTGGCAGCAATTAGCCAGCCTCCTCCATACAGCCCAGTGGAAGATTATCAATGAATGCAGATGAGTTCATTGGTGTTTTTGTCTTTAATTTCTACTTAGAGACAACACAGAATTGCCTCTCTCTCTCTCCATCTCTACCTTGTGTTTGTGCATGCACAAATGTTTGTGGTATGTATTTCACATGCCCTAGGTACCTTTCTTTCCAAATCTTCCATTATTTCAAAAAGTAATTACTCCCCCTACCCACCAATGTGAGGGATTCCCAGTAGGTGACTTGTTGCTACATCAGAAAATGACAGAACCTCAAGAAAATAGCTAATGAAAATAATGGATGTTATGCCTTGAAATGGCTTGACCTTGTCTGTGCTGGTTTCTTTTCCCTTTGTTGGTCACACACTGTTCAACTTGAATTTTAATTTAATTCATTTTTTATGCCTATAAGAAAAAAATACAGAACTCTTCTTAATCTATGGATATAGCACATTGGCACTCTCACTGTAAGTAAACTAAACTGAGTTGTTTACACATGGAAATATAAGGGTACAGGGAAAAAGGACTTTTCTTGGAAATTCAGTGCCTTTACTTATAGGACTAGAAGGGCATTTTTTTTTAAACTTTCGTATTTTTATTTTTCATCTTTTTAAAAACTTTTTATTATTTTTTTTTATTTTTAAAATTTATTTATTTATTTATTTATTTTATTATTTTAGTATTCATATGTGCATACAAGGCTTGGGTCATTTCTCCCCCCTGCCCCCACCCCCTCCCTTACCACCCACTCCGCCCCCTCCCTCTCCCCCCCACCCCCTCAATACCCAGCAGAAACTATTTTGCCCTTATCTCTAATTTTGTTGTAGAGAGAGTATAAGCAATAATAGGAAGGAACAAGGGTTTTTGCTGGTTGAGATAAGGATAGCTATACAGGGCGTTGACTCACATTGATTTCCTGTGCGTGGGTGTTACCTTCTAGGTTAATTCTTTTTGAAAACTTAAAACTTTTTAAAAGTGTTTTTATTAGTATATAATAGTTGTATAGTGGGTTTCCTTGTGACATTTCCATTTATGTGTACAATGTACCCAGTTTGGTTCATCCCTCCATTATTCAAAAATGACTTCTACAGGTAAAGGCAGGATTATGAACTCTGATTTTCTGAGTCCAGAGAAATTCTGGGTCAAGATAACCTTGAAATGAACTTTAAGGGACTTAGACGCTGTTTTTTCACACAAATATTTATCCTTTTGGTCTTCATTGCCATGCATTTCTACCCTAAAGTAGAGGTTGGATGGCTCAGGGATTATTGGAAGGTCCTCAGGGGACACTCCAGGTTTGCTCCTGATGTAACTTACTGCTGGGCAGACAGATGTGACAGCACACAGGGCATCCACAGTCCATACAGAATAAATGGTTGGAGGCAGCGACTTGGAGAAGAAGGCACTTGCTTTCACACTGAGGCTTTTAAAACAGAATGAGGGTAGGAACACTCAGGGCAGCTGTGACAGAGAGAAAGAGTTATTACCCTGATAAGAGATTTTTGCAAAATTTTCTCTGAGGAATATGGATTTGGAGAACATAACTCACATTGCCACAAGCTGTCTTTTAAATCAGAGATCTAATCATATCTTCCTCTTCGGAAGTCTTTAGTGCCTCCTCGTGGCATGCAGAATGAAGTCTCTTCCCTCCGCGATGTACTGAGGCATTGTGGGTCAGCTCTGGCCAGCCCCACTGCATAGCTCTCTCTTGTCTCCTCTACTTTAGTTCATCTGTGTACCCAGTGAATGACCTTGACAGGCTTCCTAGGCTTTGCTCAAGCTGTTTCTTGGGTCAAGAATAGCCCCTGTCCACTACCCCAGCTTCACGATCCCATTGGAATCCCACCTTCTCTTAGAAGCCTTCCCATGTCCCTCAAACAAGGGACACATTTCTTCTTCCTGTGTTGTATGTGTCACTCTGTATTTTAATTGGCACTTGACACTGTCCACTCTCAATTCTAAGCCACTAATATATGTGTCTAATTCCACCATGCAATGATGGGCCCCAGTGGGTCAGGATTCACATTCTGCATAGAATCTAGGAAAGACCATTGTATACAGTTGGTCCATTGAATGGAATTGTTCTTTATACACTGAAATTGCTGGCTGCTTATGTTTGTCTCATTTGCCTTTTATACCTGTTCCGTAAATTTAGTACATCCTCGGGTGTGGAATTAAGTGGAAAATGCTGCTTCAGTGTACATGAAGAATTCTGCCCAGTTCCTCTCAATTTCATTCAGATGCATATCTAATTTTAGCTAATCAGTGCATTTTGCTTCAGTGAAAAATGGCCCAGCTTGTTTCTTGTTCTTTCAAGCCATCAAAGTAAAGCTTCAAGTTTGAATGCATCACAGGTTCTATTCTGGTCACTTAGAGCCAAGGTGATTCAGACAAGACCCTAAGCCTGATGCACATGTATGGTAAGGGATTCAATCCTTTTGTTAGCTTTCAGCATCTTTAGTATAACCTTAAGGTGCTGCTTGTGAAATAGCATTTTCCCAAATCATGTTTCTGAATAGTACTTAGGTTTATTTTCAGATCAAATCCTGCTATAAGAAAATCTCTCTACTACCAAACAATTCTACATTTAAACATTGTTTGTCTCAAATAATATTCAGTTGAATAGAATTTTCGCACTTAATATATATGATCAAATTGTTGATAGCTCATTGTAGGATTTCATTTCCTTAGATTTTTCCTTAAGATGTTTTGTTAAAACCCACAATTGATTTTGTTAAATCTCTTCTAGAATAGGAAGGAGACCAAGGGTCTTTGGGGATGGTTATTTTAGGTGAAGGATCATTTATATGTACCTGGAAGGAAAAAGGTACACCAATGTGACTATGCCATTCTTTCCTGTCAGCTCTATCATGAAGAAATTTCTCTAAAGTGCAGACTATCTCCAGTGATAATGTAGTTGGCAGGTCAATTGCACAACTTTTCACTGGTGCAACAAACTTTGCACCTTTTATGTCTTAAGATTTTTTTCATGTCAAAGAAGAAAAAGCATTTTTCTTATATGGTTGTGAATGTCTCTCTGTGGTTCACTTGAACTTGGATGGAGCCCAGTGTGCAGGTGGCCAGACTTACTTGTAAGGGACTGATTTCAGTCATTGTTATGCTTTTATCTAGAACTGAGGAGGCAGAACAGCCTCGAGCATGGCAAATGGAGCTCTTGTGCTAACTTGATGTGCTTGTGCTATCCTAAACATGAGGTCCAGTCATTGCCATGGACCTAGCTCCAGTGCTATCTAGCCTTGCCATTACCCTTTGTTGTGTCATGCAGTAAATTATGTTTGTTTGTTGTGATTTTTTTTTTTAGGGCTGAGATGAGATATTCAGAAGTAAGGTCAATGTAGGTTAGGCCTGGATCTAGTGGGCAGATTATAATTGGAAAAATGCAATCATAGAATGATTGAGCAATAAGTGCTCAAACTCAATGTATGGTTGAGAATGCAAAGGCTCAAACTCTATAGCTAGTAGGGTGGGCATGGTGTCTCAAGCCTATAATCCTAGCTACTCAGGAGGTGAGATTGGAAGGATGGAGATTTGAGGCCAGGCCAGGCCAGGCAAAAAGTTCATGAGAACCCACATCAACCAATGGCTAGGCAATGGTGTGTGCCTTGTCATCCCCAGCTATGCAGGGAAGCACAAATAGGAGGTTCATGGTCCAGTCCAACCAGGCATAAAGTGAGGCCCTAGTTAAAAAAACAAACCAATGTGAAAGGAATGGGATCATAGCTCAAGTGGTAGAGCACCTGCTTTGCAAGTGTAAGTCCCTGAGTTCAACCCCTAGAATACCAAAGCTGTGCATGGTCTAGAGCCAGAACTCAGACCATCTGACTCCCATTCCAGGGTTTTTTGAACTCCACATTGGTCTACATACTTCTTTCACCCCCCACTCTGATCAATAAAACATTTTGATGTATTTATGCACAATTTGTGTATGCTTATTCTACAGTCAGAAAACAGCCCATATCTGGTAGTTCCAAAAGGAGAATTCAGCATTGGGAATTAGTTAAAAAGGGAGCATGGCCAATGCTATATGGAGCCCTAGATTAGCAAAGAAAGAAGCTTGTGTGAACTTGTGGGTCAAGGGGAACAAGTTAGGAGTTGTCCATTGGTGGCTGCCTGGCAGAGAATGGAAGCCACAGGGGAGCTACAAGAATGGGAGCATAATGACCTAAGGAGAGAGAAAGGGCAAGGTGTATTCCAACTTCTCCTATCTTCAGCACCTCCTCAACCTCTTGGCAGTATGTCCTCTGTTTCACATTAGACAGAAGCTCTTTGGCAAGGGAAACTGGGAACCCTTCAGGACCTTTGATCCCTGTGGTATAGCTTTGAACAGATCTCAGAGCAAACAGGCAAATTGGGGCAGATCATTTTGTGAAGGTGTTGTTAACAATATCTCCCACCCCACTTCTCTTCTGCAGTGTGACCTGACACTCCTTGTCATTGGGAGGAAAGTCAAGTTCCTTGCCTTTAGACAGCTTTATAACTAACTGCTTTTGCAAATTAAGTATGGAGAAAGTGATGCTAGGTGATTTCTGAGCCTAGGTCAGAAAAACCATGGCATTTCTACCTGGTTCCCTTGATTTATTGTCCTCAAGATGTCTCAGCTGCTGTACGTCAGAGTACACATGTGAGGCCATGTGCAGGTGCTTTGGTCAATGGTCCCACTTGAACCCAGATGTCAACAATGTAGATTAAGACATTCCTGATGATTCCATTCCTCAGAATTGCTTCCCAGATGTTTGCTACTTCTCAACCGAGGCTCCAAAATTCAAGGAACTGCATCAAGCAGCCCTGGCTCTGTCCTCTGCAAATTCTTAACCATCTAGATCTCTGGTATTTTATGCCACTAGGTTTTGAAGTGATTTGTCATGCATTCCTACTCAATTGGAGCACCAGTGACCAGGATGTTTGTTTAGTGCATAATCATATGTGTTTGCTGTTTAATATGTTGTGTTTGTTATAAAGCATACACAAATCCAGAAATTAGAAAGAGGGAAGATAAAATGTGAACAAAAATTCTAAGATTTTTTTTATCCATGCCTATGGGTAAAATATAATAATATTATAATAATATTTTTAGGAAGGGATCAGATTGAATTTTTTCCTAAGATTTCTTACTTTCTTTGAGAAAGCTCTATTGTATTCCGTGTGGGCACCTGACATGCACATATCAGAATATCTGTAAGGCTCTTATATACTCTTTTATTTTTATAGCATTGTATCTATGTGGACCTCTTCCTTTGTCTGTTCTTTAAAAAAAGAAAACTCAATGAAGATCTTTGATGTTTTTCTTTCTTGCTGCTATGTACACCCAGAGGTCTACTTTTGACATAAAACATGCTTTCTATAAAACTTACAAAATAAACATAGCTAATCTATTGAGAGGAATTAATAAGAATGTGTTTCTTTCCTTTTTTTTCTCTTTTCTTTTCTGACTTATTCCCAATAAAGTCTGTTTAGCATTGTCTTTCTAAGGATTTTGTTACAAAAGCCAAGAAGGTTAACCAGCTATATTATGTGGTAGCCGGAGACTGTTAAGGTAGTAAGAAAAATGAGATGAGGTCTGTCTCTGCTTTTGAGCAGAGAGAGAGACAGAGAGAGAGAGAGAGAGAGAGAGAGAGAGAGAGAGAGAGAGAGATTTTTATTTTTACATTTTGAGTGGTGAATGGTGTGATGGTACTGTATACTGGGCAGCTTATAGTCTGGACACTAAGTTTCCATGAAGTCTTCTTAGTGTTTTGACAAATTGGGATAATTATATATCTGTACCAACCATGAATTGTATGTGCTTGGCTTTTGAATACAGTGGGCTCTCTACAAACAGACTGGATTATTTGACTTGAATATCCTGCTAACAAGACAAGCTAGTTTGTCCAAGAAGACCTCTTCACCCCTTACAGTTAGGCTATAGGTTTTTCATATTGGATTTTCTTATTCAGGCAACCAGGTTCCCATCTTTCCCTGGAATGAATTCTTTCTAGTCTGTCTACCAGCTAGAGATTATTTGGGGATCACACTGATCTTTTTCAGTATTTGTAGTTCATTGCTGACCACAGTCAATCTGATTTTGGGAGGTTCCCTGTAACATGTGTAGGGTTGCCAGATTTAGAGACGCATTCAGTTAAATTTGAATTTCAAATAAACAATGATCATTTTAAAGTATAAGTTTGTTCCAAATATTGTAATATTTGTGTACTTATACTAAAAATACTTGTTATCATTGAAATTCAAAGTCAAGTAAATGTCTTGTAGTTTTATCTGGCAAGCACTTCCACTGTTCTCCCTTGGCCTTACAATTCTTGGATTGTTCACAAGGGAGTGGGAAGTATTTGAAACTTTTATCTCTAGAAGTGCCACTACTTTTGAAGTGGAGATTTTGTTCCTCCTGTTTATCTTCCCTGGTCAAGCTTAGATTTTTTTCTACTTTGCATATGGCCAGGCCTGTCAGTCACAACAACTTTGCCATGCTCATTTCTGATAAGGACAGTGGTGATATTAAAAATCTGACTTTTGGGATGCTGAGGGGTGAAGAAAATTGAAGTATGCTACATATATACGTATGAAGACAGTATAATGGAACCCACCAAACACTGAAAAAGTTGGGGGGGAAGATAGAAACATAATGGAGAAGGCGAACTTGTTCAAAGTATATTGTATGCAATTATCACAATAAAATCTTCCTGTATTATTAATGTACACTGATTCAAAAATAAACAAATCTAAAAAAATTATTTGTGATAGCAAAAACTGTAATCTCAATGTTTAACGATTGAATCAGTCGCCACTTCGTGAGTTATTATGGGGTTATTAAAACAATGCTTATGATTCTATGCCCTCTAGGGGAGAATCTTTCCTGATTTATCTTTAAAATAACAACTTATGAAATGTGTTTGAAATTTTTTAAAAAATCTGGCTTTTGTTTGAACTGCTTCTACCAAAGTGTTATCATACCTTAAAGTTACTTTGCTCCATAAATTTGAAAGAAGCTATAAGGATTTGTGCTGAAGCCTGAGTCAGAGGTGTGAGTGTAGATCAGGAGGAAGGAGCACTCACTGTCACATAGGGTTCAAGACAACTCAGCAATCCTGGTTCATGATTTCTTCATTGTTCACTACCATTGGTTAAACGGGATCCCTGGGCAAGCAACTTCTAGATTGGCAAGGATTCAAACATGAGTTACAGTAATACCAATGGTTGATTCAGCAGGTCTCACATGCCCATGCTGGGCTCAATTCTTTACCTACATGTCCTTATTTAATCCTTACAATAATTAAATGGAGTAAGTACTCCTCATTTTCCAAAGAGATTAAAGAATGTACCCAAGGGTGTATAGCTTGGAAATGGGATTTGAACTCAGGGTAGTCCCACCAAAGAGCTCCCATTTTCAACCTAATGCCTCATGGAGTTGGGCTTGGCCTGGGATCTCATGGGTTGATTTATCTAGCCTACCTTAATGATTTCTAGCAAGGGAGGATATTTTACAACCTCCTTAATAACTTCTTCTAGTGTGTGACACCCCATTTTGACAGTCTGCTCTTCTACTTATTAGCATAATGCTTTTCCTCAGCAATTCAAAACCATTACTTACCCTCAGTGGAAATAGTAAATTGATCAACATTTTTCTTTTAAAGTGGTAACTTCTCTTTTTCCTCCAGCCATTTCTCAATTTTTCTTTTTGTGTTCTATAATCAACCTTGTGGTCAAAGATAATTCAAGTGCCTCTTTCTTAATGTTTACTACTCTTTGATGCTGAATTTCTCTTCAAGTGACAGACTGAGAATCATATGCCTTACATGTAGTAAGTTCATATTAAATATGAATTTAATTGGTTTGGCTTTTGCATGTTTCTGTACTCAAACATAGCATAGCCTGTACATATCTAAAATTGGGTTTTGTTTTGTTGATTCCCTTCAAACTGTATCCGTCTTTCGTGTGTCTCATTGCCCATCAATATGCACTATATGGAATGCAACTTCTTGTTACTGTGGCTTATTAGCTTACTGTATAATACCAGAAGATGTACATGAATTAAAATGATTTGCTAATAATTCTGTGTGTCTGATAAATTAGTGAAAGGCCACTGTAGTATAGATGGCAGTGTAATGTTGTATAGATCACAAGACCACAGAACCACTCACAATTGAAGCTTAGAACAGATGGAGGCTTCAAACTGGTTGCAGAATATCTCTGTAGCTTTTGGACATTTAAGACATCAGGAGGCCCTGTTGGCCCTCTAGTTGAGTGTCAAATTGAGGACTCAGAAACTTGTAGCAGTCTTGGAAAAGGTGGCAGAAAAAGAGAAAGAAGTTTCTGCCATTTTCAGAGAATCTGGAGACTGGGGGAGAGCTTGGGAGCTGGAGCAACTGGGAAAAACTTTCTGAGATTTCTCTATAGCCAAGAGCCAAGAGCTCTTAGCAACACCTGTGGTAACTTTCACCTAGCTGGGGTTGATTGCTGTCTAGGTTGAAATGCAAACAACATGAAATTCAAACAGCATCCCCCATCTCCTCTGATTTCTCTCCAAGAACCCTGGGTTCTTTAGCCAATAGACTCAGCTGGCTTGGGTCTAGAGGATTCTTAGAGATTCAAGGATCTCACAAAGTCCATCATCCTCACAGATTTTCCTGCATCATCTGCTTCAGGGACTAATGACCCCCTTCTTCTGGACTTGATATGTCAGGAAAGTAGTAGTAGGACTCAGGTAGTGTCTCCAAAAGAAAGAGGTAGTGAGCTCTCTTTTCTTAAGAACTTAGTTTTTCCAAAGAAAATGTGGCCTGCAATAGTCTGGCCAATTTGTAGTCCCTGGGTTTCCTAGTGGCTATCAGTTTAAAGGGAGCAAAAATGACTTTAAGTGGCTCATTACTTCCCCAGAATTCCCTTTAGTCAACAAACTCCATCCTTACATTCAAGATGCCAGTCAGAGTACCACAACTTTTGAGTAATGACTCAAAATTTTATCAAGACACACCATCTTTGGTATGCCGAATGGAATGACATAACCTATATTTAAAGGAATTTCAGAAATATTATAGGCAGAGGTGCAGTTGCTCCTTGTAGAATCCAGGTCTCTTCCCTTCAGAAATGTGGCTTTGGAAAGAGGTCTTTGTTAAGTCACCAGTGTTGGCTCTGCCACCACCAACCGTGTTGAAATTTTTGGCATCAGAACAGAACTGGATGACTCTGGCAAAAATGAATTTAAGAGAATATACACACACAAAAACTAAGATCTAAATCCGTAGGATGGTGCTTTGTTTGTGTATAAAGAAAAATAGGACTTCTTTGCTATTTACAGTGCTGTCTCAGCAAGGCACACATTTCAACATCTTTATTCCCCCTAGAGGGCTAACAAAGGTTTGCTGTTCTTTTATTGGGTACAGTTTTGAATTTCATATTTAAACTATGGGGCAGGATTGGATTGATCCTTATGAAAAGAAAGCATTTTACTCTAAGGATCCCCCCGGCAGGAACTCTGTTTAGGTTTTTTTCTGTTAAGCATTATGGATATATTTGCCCCAGAACATTTTTTTTTTAAATTTTCATTCAACAACAATTTGGTATTTTGTATTGTGTTCATTCATGTGCTAGTTTTAAATTCATTTCGTCCTTCCTCAATAATACTTTTTTTTAACAACTAAAAATCAGTTTATTAAAATGGCTGACGTAACCATCTGCAATGGTGACCTCTTTGATTTGTGATTCAGTTTGAACTCAGGGCCTTGTACTTCCTAGCCCAGCTGCTACACTTAAGCCACACTCCAGTCCCTCACAAGTCAATTATCTACTTTTTTTTTTTGATGGGATTGGGGTTTGAACTCAGTGCTTTGTGCTTGCAAAGCAGGTCTTTACCACTTGAGCCATACTTCCAGTTACAAGACTCAATTCTGAGGACAGAGGTAATCTGTTGAAGGATCCTGGTAGGACTATGCAAATCAGTGAGTCGCTTGTGGATTGTCAACTGGAAACCATTCCATATCTTAGAACCTTCATCACAAGATGGTTTTCTCCTAGTGGTTTTCAGTTTGGGTGGGCTTCCAACTGGTTCTTGATGTTCTTGTCCTTTGTACCTCTGACCAAGTCACACATAACCATCTTCAGAGATTTTGCCTTGTGGCTAGTTCTGGTAATTCTAATTTGGGTAACCACCACCTCTGGTTCCATGGATGGTTTTCTGATACGTTTAAAGGACATGCTTATATCGTCTTCAAGGAAAGCAAACAGCTATGAGTCAGAAGTGGGAGCAGGTGAACCAGGGCTCTGTGGCATTTGTGACTGTATCATCCTCATAAAATCCAGTAACACTTTTTCTACAATTAACTGAAATACAGTTGACTTTTGAATGAATTAATATCATACTTTTAGGGATATGGGCCACTAAACCACTTTTTCCATAGTTTTCTTTTGGAGAGGTACAGAGGAGAGTAAAAAGAACACTTGATTTATAAATGTGCTGCTTCTCTGATTCTTGGATAGGCCAGAGAGTCTAGAAGGTGGTAGATTACATGAGTTTCACATGATGAAAGCAATTTGGAGAGGAATTTGTGCTTCATCTTCAGCTCTGCACTATATGCCCATGATGGTTGCCATGGTGATGTTTTTTGGTGTCATCAGCAGAGGATTTGGACTGAGGCTGGGAAATGAGCCACAGTCCCAGGTGGGGTCCTATTGGACCTAAAGCCTATAGGCTTTCAGGTGAAAAAGGAGAGGACAGGACAGACTATGGGAAAGAGAAGCTATAGGATGGAGGTGTTGAAATATCATGCACTAGGTGTGGATAGGGATGCATGGGGAAACCATGTGTAGAACTGTAGCTGTCTTTGCTTCTTTCATGACTGCAGTCCTCCAGGGAGGTGAAGCATGATTTCTTGAGCCATTTGACAACTGCCCTGGCAGAGGCTGGTTCACGGGTTTTGCAGCTTGCTGGGCCAAGCGGTTGACTGTCCCCTATTGAGAGATAATGAGGAGAGGAAAGCAACATGCAGCCTAGATTGATATAACCCCAGGACAGTTTATAGAGTAAGCCTCAGCATTCTGCACCCAAAGTGATATAGACAGTAAGGGGTATGAACACATAGCTCTGTGATCTGTCAGCTATACACACTGACCAGACCACAGTCAGTGGGAAAAACAACAGGTCTACAGTGTTCCAGAAGTTCTCAAACACAGCAAACTTCAGTATGGATAGCAGATACCTTATGAGTCCATGAGCACTTTCCAGAGCATGAAAGCATGGATAATCTGAGGACACTTAATTTCAGGATCTTGTTTTCCAGTCTTCCTACCTTAGACTGACCACATAGAAAAAGGGCTCATTCCCCTTTCATGGTTTTCTTTTTCTCACTCTGGATGAGAAAAGTTTCTCTCAGTTACCCAGAATTTTACGATATGCACTGCCCTAATGTGTAAATACCTGGGGGTGGGGGGTATAAAAGGCTAATAAGAAATATTTATTTTTTTTAAAAAAAGAAATATTGGTGTTAGGGTAAGCATCTTTTAATCAAGATAATACTAACTATTCCTATATCCAGTTTAATAAGAAGTACATTTGTTTTTTTAGTAATCTTTTTGCATTTATTTTTTAACTGTGGTAAAATACACTATCATAACATCAAATAGTATGTGACCACTTGTATTTAATAGTTGTCTGTCAAAATTTGTAATGTATTTGTGTTTTTACAAAATATTTATGAATACTTGTAATATTATCTCAATCCAGAAAACAATAGTTGGACACTTAGAGTCTTATGATTATAGGAAATACAAAATAGTCATCAACTGTAATTTATACCCCTATAATGGTTTCAATGAAGTATGACAGAGAGTGATCAGTGAAATACTTTCAACTATCACATACTAATATTAGGATAAATTTTTGGTGGGGAAAGAGGAGAGAAATACAACATCAGAAAAAAAAGAAGCAATGATGTCAAATTTATGGCAAAATAGCTTAGTCTTATATTTCAAAAGTTATCAAATACTTTCACTTCATGGAATAATTTAAAAGAGTAATGGAATAATTTTATTTTTCATTTTTGTTTTTGGTAGTATTGCGGTTTGAACTGAGGACCTTATGCTGTCCCCTGAAGCCATATCCCAGCCCCTTTTATTTGCTTTACCTTGTTTTACAGATAGGGTCTAGCACTTTTGCTCAGGCTGGCCTTGAGCTGTAATCTTCCTGTTTCTGTCTCCTGGGTAGCTGGGATTACAGGTATAACCTAAAGTAATCTTATTTTAAAATATCGGTATTTAGTATATGCCAGAAATTATATCCTTTGTAACCATTTAGATTATGATGTAAAAAATTAGATGTCAGGGGTCCATAGTTTTTAGAATCCTTTTAGTGGGTGGATATCTGAGCAAAACTTTATTATTTAGCCTTCCCCCACCACACACATGGGGTTTACATGTGTGTACTAACTGCAAAATCTACTTTTCCTTTTTTCCTCTTTTGACCCACCAGTATATGTACTCCATGTGTCTATGGAATAGTCCACAGCATCACCTGGAATGCCCCTCCAAGCCACTCTCTTCATCCCCAAATTAGATTTGGTTATCCACCTCCTTACATAACTGCATTGTTATAATATGGTAGTGATTTGGTGTCTTAGGCTGTCCGGTTTGACATCTGTACAGTCATTGCTTGGGATTAAGAATAGATGGTCTATGTCCAAGTGTGACTGAATTACACTAAGCTTCTGAAATCAAAGTCAGGTGAACAACTAGTTGTTCCTGGTCCCTACTGTCTCATAGTCTTTAGTAGCGGCGAGCAACCTGTTTTTGCCACTGTCCTTCTGCTGTTGACTCGGAAGCAGAGGCCAGCCCTCTAGTTCTCATGCAACACTTCCCACTGCAGGAGCACATGGAGGTACTGGGGCTGCTCCTGGGCTCTATGAAAGGCTAGTTCCAGGAAGGGAAGTAGTGTAGAGAAAATCGTTTTCATTATGCTACAAGAACTTTCCCTTGTTTTACTAGGTAGGACAGAGGCTCTGGTGTTAGCAAGTGATGTTAGTTCCTAAAGAAGCTTTTCCAGGATTTCACAGGCAGAGCCAGACTCAAGCAGTAACACCCAGGAGTGTAACAGGCATCCATAGTGATTCTGAAAACACAGCCTTCAGAGGGAAGTGTAGGTTAGTTAAAAATTGTAACACCTCATGAAAATGCTTACCACCCTGCACTTGTCACTCTTCCTAATGTCATCACAATGATACATTCAGCAGGGGCTGAGCTATACTTTGCATTGTAGACTGTAGGTTTATTTTGCTTTGCTGTTTGGGTTTTTGCCCTGCCCCAGTTGCACCACCAGCCACTATTGTTAGTGCAACAGACTTAGGAACTCACATTGAATCACTATCCTTAAAAAGCACCAACATTAGAAGCAATCTGTTTGTCTGGTCACAGCCATCTTAGAAGCAACAAATAGCTCAATGATTTATAGAAAATAAACAAATGAACTTAGCTACAAACTTGGAAAAATTAAAACTGTGTGTAAGAAAGCAGATAACTGAGCTGAAGACCCACAGCAACCCCTCTCATACATTTCTTTAATATTCTAGTTACCTGCCATGGTCTCAGGTATACAGCAAGTTCATGGAAAAAAAATAGTTGATTAGGAGAAAACCTTCATATGTGTCTCTTAAAGCTATAAGAAATGTTTCTTCCTTGGGCTCAAGTCAGATCTGTGTTTCCTAACTAATTTGATGGCCTTGGGAATGTTATCTAACTTTTCTGATGCTTTTAATTTTGTGTAGTGTCAAGTACAATGCTTTCCTTGCAAAGTTGGGAGGACTAAAGGAATTGGATGCAAAGTACGAAGCAGGTGCTTAGTAACGGACACTATTATTATGCTTTTCCTCAAAGGCGTCTTAATAAGTATTTCCCTGCACACAGAGCTGTGCTAGAGTCTGGCTATGGAAACAAGAAGGGCACAGTATAACACCCTGCTGTGAGAAGGCTCTAAAACAGATTTATATAGCTCAGCTACTGAGAAGCTATACTGGGGAAAGAGCAAGAATTCCACTGTCTCAACACGTTCTAGTCATCTGGTTGTTTAGCTTATGAAATGTTGGGCTGTGGGACTGAGATAGGGGCCTTGAAATGGTCCCCTCTCCTCAGTAGTACGTGGTTAGAGAAGGATTTTAGGAAATCATTGAAGGCACTTTTATGAAGAGGGTGTGTGCCAGTTCAGGGCACAGCATTTTGGTTTAGAGGAATGATGTAAGACCTAATTGTGAATGGAGAAAATTAAATAAACTGGGTTATGACTAGATCCATCTACATACGTTTGAAGTTTTCCTTTATGGGTTTATTTTATAAATGCAAATGAAAGAAAAGTGGGCAAATGTGGATATATTGATAAGGGAATTTATAGTCATTCATTTACCCATTAATTCAGCAGGCCTTTATTGGGTGTCTACTGTGTGCCCTGACCTGACATGGTGACAGGGATATATAGCAGCAAGCAGGTTCACTATAATGGGAGAGGATAAACAAGCAATGTGAGTTAGTGATGTGAGAGAGTGATGGGTACTGTGAATAAAACTGAAGACAGATTGGGGGAGACAGTGGTGGAAGATTCTGTTTTAGATAGATGGGTTAGGAAAGGCCTTTGGAGTGAGCAAAGAGGCATGATGACATGAGGAGGTAGGCCATGTAGATAGCTACCAAGAACTTCTCAGGAAGGAGTGTGCATTTTTGTTGGAGGAAAAGCTTAGAGGCTAGCAAATGAGCCAGAAGTAGGGTCAATGAGGTCACAGAGGTGGTCACGGCCAGTTCATGGAGGACTTTGTGGGCTGCGGCAAGGATTTGGGATTTTATTTTCAATTTAAAGGAGAACTGGTGGAAAGTTGTGAATAGGAGCATGACACAATCTAACTTAATGATCCTTTATGTACTCAAACTATTATCCATAAAGTGCCTTCTTATAAACTGCCAGTTTATTTGCATAGTAAGCCTGACTGGTTGATTCCATTTCAAACATGAAAGGAGGAAGATAGAATAATAGTTCACAGCCTGGCCTTATGGCTCAGACAGACTTGCATTTGGATTTTGACTCTACTTCTTCAGGTTCTGTAACTCTGGGCAAAATACTTACATTTCATACATTTCTCTTTTCCCATCCTTAAAATAGTGGAGTAATAAAATCTACCCAAGCTGGGTGTGGTGGGGCTCCCAAGAAGCAGAGACAGGAAGATCTTGAGTTTGAGGCCAGCCTGGATACATAGCAAGACCATGACTCAAAACACCCAAAATAAATTAAATTGAAAAAAATCACTTAAAAAAATCTATCCTTAGGGCAGTTTTCAGGATTAAATGAAATAACTTTCCTGAAGTGCTGGTATATTAGCAAGCACATCCATGGACAAGTACTTGATTTGATGGGTTGTGGTCACTGCTTTTATCAAGAGAGGAGAATTACCTGCTCTAAGAGGGGAAGTTAGGCTCCACCTTCCATCTGGTGAGATTGCTCCACCGCAGTTCACATCACCTATTACTGAGCGAGGCTTTCCTCCAACAAGTGTGATGGGGAGGACCTCTGTGGGGACCAGAGGGGTCAGGGATTTGATCAAAGTATAAGCCAAGTAAGGTGACTGAGGGTGGCTCTCAGGAGTTTCTGTGATTCATCCTCATGGGGAAACATGACAATGAGGTCGTGCTCTATTCCCAAGAATATAGTGCTGTGTACTCAGCAGGCCTAGGGTAAATATTTGTTGTGGATGAAAATCCTTACAAGTGATTGTCCTCTTTGTTGAAAGATACTGTATTATAAATGCTCATTAATTTGAATTCCTTTCATTTATACGAATTTTTACCTGATTCTTACACTTTGCCTGAAACGAAAAGTTAGAAATAAGCAACTTATTTAGGATTTATACAAAAACAGATTATTACCTAATTTAGGGCTATCAGAATATTGTTCATTAGTTTGCCACATTTTATTTTGTTTTTTATTCACATGTATCTTTGTTTAAAATGTTATTTGTACACCAAAGTCATAAAATAATTATTTCCAATAAGAGTTGAGTTCTCATTAATTTTACTAAGATATTCTAGTCCTGAAAAATTACTAATGAGTTAGATTTAATTGGCTTGTTCAGTTGTAGAAGTTAAGATTCTGAAGTAGTAAGTGCATGGGCCCACAGCTGAACAGTTGAGGTAGTGGGTGGTGAAGATTGGGAGACTTTTTTCTCAGACCCAGATGAACAATTACTTAAAAAAAAGTGGATCCATCGGACATTCTGAAGTTCCAGACTGCTCTAGAGGGTTCTCCTGACTCCCAGTGTATTGACTATTCCATTGGACACTTCCAGTCCCTTCCTCACCCTCACCTGCAACCCAATGATGAAGCTTGTGATTACAGAAACCTTTGGCTCCAGTGGGAATAATGAAATGATGGTGGCCAGAAAGAGGGCTTTTCCTGGATGATGGCTAAGGGAGACCTTTTTTCCAAAGGATTGTAAAAGAATGAATTAAAGATTGATTACCACAGGGCCCACAAACTTGATTCAGTTGACTCACACATCTGTGCTGACTTTGACCTCTTGCCCAGGAGAGGGCAGTAATATGCTTAATGTTTAAGCTTTGCCAGTCATTCTCATCAGAGGTTGCTGTGCCTGAGTCAACAAGGGGTAAGTCACAACTGGGTCTCACTTTCGTTCAAACTTGATCAACATTCAATCTTAGGTTTAGTTGTTTGCAACCTCTGGCTTCCATGGTCCACACATATGTGGATTTAGAAGTGGTAATTTTATTTTGTTTCCATCCTGAGGATAGTGACAGGATGGAAATCTGCAGTGATGCTCCCTCATGTATAGTACCATGAATGCTGTTGGACTTAGGGATGACTCTGTGTGTCAAGTTGCTGGTCCTTCTCAGTCTCCAACTGAGATTATGCTGGTCCTTCTCAGTCTCTAATGTGGCCATACTATCCCCTACTTTTTTAGACTAGCAAATCACTCTTCTGGAGTTTACATCCTCCTTCCTTCTGTAGAGCTTTAGAGACAGAAGGAAAAAGTCACACACACTCTAGTGCCTTACGCAGAAGTTTGAAATGAGAGATCATTGTGGTTCTTCTTCTCCCTCTGATCATCTTTGCAGCAGGAAGACTTGCCTGCTCCAGCCTTATCAGACATATGTCTGGGGTTGTCAGCTGCTCTTTTGGAAAACTTTGTGATCACACAGTTTGTTCAGAGTTATGTGCTAATAACAGGTATTTTTAGCTTTGACCAGGCCAGATGTGGGACCATGATATAGTCCCAAAGTACTAAAAATAAAAGGAAGCATTAAAATAAGAAAATCCTTAATATCCAGCAATACCATTTTGATCATTCTTGATAATTGGCTTAGCTTTATCCAAAATCACAAAGCTAGACCCTCCTAGCTCCTACAGGCCACATTTGATGTATGTCTACTCTTCTGGGGCTGGTGCTACCCAGATAGGAGCATCAGCATGGACACAGTGGTTAGTGAAAGATTATGTGGGAAATGAAGGGAAAACTCAGAAGACTGAGTGGACAGGATGAGTGAGGAAAGTGAGAGGTGGATGAGGTGGTGGATGCATAGAGGAGGATCAATGGGTATGGAGCCCGGAAGGTGCGAGGAGAGTCAGTAGTTCTTTCTAGTCTTGGTGCTGGAAGGTGTGTGTAGAGTATGGGTGGGTTGTGTGTGTGTGTGTGTGTGTGTGTGTGTGTGTGTGTGTGTGTGTATGTGTGGGGAGAGAGAGAGAGAGAGAGAGAGAGACTATGAGAATGAACACAGAAATACAGAAAAGGAACTTACCCTTTACAGAATGATTTATTTGGCAAAGTAGTTCTGCAATTTTAGTGAAATGCACATTTCACTTGGCTCCTCTCTTCCCCACCTAGCCAGGCCACAGCCCCTTATTTCCCATTGTTGAGTGTTTAATGATTTCCAGCCGTGGGGCTGCTGAGGCTTCTCCTGGGAGCTTGCTTTGCACTCTGCTGAGTTTAAATGTTTCTTGATATTTAGCTCACATTTCCCTTTGCTTAGTTTCACCCCATTATCTCTTCTTTATACTCTTTGTACCATCATCATAAATCAATCTCTTCTCTCACTGCATCATTTTGATAGTTTGGAGGCCTCATCTGTTTCTCTCTCTCTCTCTCTCTCTCTCTCTCTCTCTCTGAAGGAGATGAGCTGGAAGGAGATGAGCTGGAAGGCGAATAGGAAGGTTAGAAGGTTAGAACTGAAAAACGGGCCATAGGTTGGGGGATGCCATCTGGATGTGTTACAGGAGCTCTTTAAAGATGAAGAAGTTCCTTCATTTTGCTCCTCCATAAATCACAGAACTCTCTGAGGTTAACCTCATCACATCAAGTCTGAGTGGCTGTGCTGCTTCCCCAGAAGATTTGGTGGGTGAGGGTGAGGTCGCATCTGGGAGCCAAGAGGTGGACAACGCTGAAAGGCAGGCCCCACTGCTGGGTACTTCCACCTTGGGTTAATTTATAGTGGGGAAACTGTAAATATCTCAGGGACTGGTAATATTTACTAATGTAATGTGCGGGTTTCTCCACGGATTCATAAACCTGCAATGAAAATTTGAATGGACCATGTGGGGTTCCAGGTCACTATAGTAGATTCTCAGTCCCTGCCTTGAGGCCACACTCAACAATGGCTAAGGGAGACCTTTTTTTTTCGAAGCTTTATAAAAGTTTTTGACTGTTACAAATAAATCAAACTCCTGCATAAGGCACTAGATTAGGTGTGGCCTTTGTTTCTGAAGTCTCTAAAGCTGTACAGAAGAAGGGAGGATGTAAACTCTGGAAACATGGTTTGCTGGTCTACAAAAGCTGGGGACAGGATGGTCACTTTAGTAGCTGAGAAGGACCAGCATAATCTACCCTTAAACTTGATCCAGTGGGTTAGTACCAAGGCCTGTGGCATTCACAGCACTGTGTGTAGGGGAGCACCACTGTGGATTTCCATCTCATCAGGAATGACTTGACCAAAAGTCTCACTAGACCCTTTCTGTGTGTGTATTCTGGCACCTATGTGGAGTGGAAGGTATTTTGGATTAAGAATCTATCTATCTGTCTATCTATCTGTATATGGTACTGGAGTTTGAATTCAGGGCTTGTGCTTGTTACACAGGTGCTCTAACACTTGAGCCAGGCCATCAGCCCTTTGTGTGTGTGTGTGTGTGTGTGTGTAAGTATTTTCAATATAGGGTCTCCAGAATTATTTGCTAGGGCTGACTTTGAACTATAATCTTCCTGACCTCTGCCCTTTAGTAGTTAGGATTATAGGCGTGAGCCACTGGTGCCCTGCTCTTTTTTTTTTTTTTAACTTCTCTGGATCTAACAAAAGAATGTTAGAAACAGATTTTTAGATAATTAAGCTCCATTGGAAATCAATAAATTTGTCAAGTAACAACAGAAATGGTGTTGGATGGTAATTTGAAGACTGCATTCAGAACAGATGGGCATGGACAGGTAGATTCTTTTGAGGTGGGATTTTATTTCATTTGAATCCTCTACTTCTTTGTTCTGTCTTTCCTAAATGGCTACAAGTTGATAAAGTGTGATGGCGATGGAAAGAGAAGAGAAAAAGTTTGATTGTCTTTGTTTTAAAAAATGTAAATAAACTTTACTAAGGTAAAATTTACTGAAAATAAAAAATTTTTAGTGTATAGACCAATGACTTTTGACAAATGTGTGTGGCCATGTAGCTGTCCCTGTAACCAAGTCCGAACGTTTCCGTCTCCTCAGAAAGTTCCCTGGTGTCCCGTTTCACTGTCTGAGTCACCACTCGAGGCAACCATCAGTCTGATCCGAATCCCTACAGATTAGGTTTGTCTGTTTTAGAATTTCATACAAATGGAATATATACCAAGTACTCTTTGAATCTAGCTGTTTTTGCCTAGTATTTTCTTGCATATTTCACAGTTTGATCCTTTTTTATCGAATATTGTATTTCTGCATAAACTATAATGTGGGTGTCTGTTCACCTGCCTATTGACATATGGGTTATTTCCAGTTTTTGGCTGTCACAAATTAATTGGTGAAGAACATTCATGCACAAATATTTTTATTGATCTATGTCTAGAAGTAGAATTTCTGTGTCGTATAGTTGTATGGAATAGTTTTTTCCATTCTTTAACTTTCAACCCATCTTTTCCTTTGTATCTAAAATGCTTTTCTGTAAACACCTATTGTTGATTTTATCCAGTATGAGAAATTGCACTTTAATCGTCAAGTTGGTATATTATAATTTCATTATTGACATGGTCTGGTCATTTTATTTACTAGATTTTATTTCTCTAATGCTTTTTTGTTTCTCTTTCTTCTTTTGGGTTAACAAATATTGGTTGGTATCTTCTAGTTTATTTCCTCTATCAACTTTCTTTATACCTCTGCTAATTTTTTTAGTGGTTGCTCTAGAGCTAAGAACATGCATTCCTGACTATGGTAGTATATTTGAGTCAGTGTTTTATTTCTTTACACTCAAATATGAGATTCCATACTTTCTATTTCCTACTTGGCACTTCCTAATTTCTACTTCTTGTGTGAGTAATAACCCCACAACAGCATAATTTTATTTAATTACCCATTTTTCTCTTCTATGACCGTTACTGTATCTTTTACCTCTATGTATGCTGTAAACCTCTTCTTATACCATTTATGCTTCAGTAAATGTATTTTATGTAAATTTTGAGAATGACAAGATATTTTATATTTACTCATTTATTTTCCATTCTTTGCAATTGTCATTTCTTCTTGTAGGTCTGAGATTTCATGTAGTATTGTTTTCCTTCAGCCTAAAGGCCATTCTTTCACTAAGCTTTTATTTATCTTCAAATGTCCTTATTTCACTCTCATTCTTGAGAGATTTTTTTTTTTTAGTAGTAGAATTCTGAGTCGACACTATTTCCCTTTTTCTTTTCAGCACTTTACAGATATTGTTCTGTTGTCTTCTGGCCAGCATTCATTTTTATCTTTGTTTCCTTGAATCTAATGTTTTTTGTTTGTTTGTTTGTTTTCTTTATACCCTCAGCATGCAAGACAAGCATTTTCAGCTTATACTGACTACTTTTAAGACCCTCTCTTTAGTGAAGACTTTAGAATTTTATGATGAAACTAGGTCTGATTTCCTTTATATTGATACTTCTTGGGCTTGTCGAGGGACTGGGACCGTGGAGTCTGTGTTTTCTCATTGTATTTGGAAGTTTTCTTCCTATATGTTTTCTGCTTCAACCACTGCTTGTCTTTTGGAACTCCAATAGGATGCATGCAGCATTTCCACTTCAGTCTTTTCCCCCCTTCATTTCTGAGCTGTGCTTGCTTTTTTTACTGTACTCAGGAAATTCTCTCTAGGCAGAGAGCCAGCATAAGCAAAATAAAAGGATAGATCAATGATATTATTAATCTGTCTGCAAGTTCACCAACGCTGTCATCTCCAATTTGCCATTTAAGGCCAGGCTGTGATTTTTTAAAAATTCAGTTATTGCGCTCTTCACTTCTAGTACTTTATTAGCATCTTTTTTTGTAATTTCTGTGTTTCTAATGAAAGTTTCTCTTTTTTTCATTCATTAAATTATGTTCTCCTTTATTTCTTTTAGCATATAATAGCTACTTTATTATCTAATTATTTACTTATTTTTGTTGGTATGGGAGTTCGAACTCAGGACTTCATACTTGCAAAAGCAGGTGCTCTATTGCTTGAGCCACACCTCCAGTCACTTTTGCTCTGGTTATTTTGAAGATAGGGTCTTTAGAACTATTTGCACAGGCTGTCCTGAAACCATGATCCTCCTGATCCCAGCCTCCCAAGTAGCTAGTATTACAAGTTTGAGCCATTGGCTCCCAACTGTAGTAGTCACTTTAGAGTTTCCATATACCAAATCCAAAACCTCGATCTCATTTTTCATTTTGTTTTTTAAACATACATTTTTTTTGGCAGCACTGGGGTTTGAATTCAGGTTCTCATACTTGGTAGACAGATGTTCTATCACTTGAGCCATCCCACCAGCCCTTTTCCATTTTACTTGTAACTGACTTTTTAAATTTTTTGGATAAAATTAAAATTCAGGTGTAGAGACTCTGTATTCTGTTGTTTTTCTTAGAAAAGTAATGCTTCTTAATTTATCCTGCAGTTTAAATACTGTATCGTCACTTTGAACTTGACAGGTGTAGTTTTATGCGTTGTTGGTGCAAATTTATGGATAACCCATGGCATGAGCCTCTCTAACTTGGTAATAATCTGTCTCTAAACTCTGTCTTCCTTGTCTCTTATCGGAGTTTGGATTTAGTCTTTATAAAGGTAAAACTAGAATAGATTTTGTTTTATGGCACAGCTCTTAATCCTAAGGGCTAGCATTTCTGGAATCTCAGATTGATCCCAGGGGTATTGGCAAGATTTGAAGAATATTGCTTTATCTCAGCAGGTTTGGGTCTCCCACAAGCTCCAGCACTTCTCTTTCTCAACCACGGCCCAAGCTGTTTTACCTGGGCTTTACTTCCATCCAAGTACTGGTTGCTATCTAGAAAGCTGTGATTGTGTTGCCTTGACCATGTACAAGCCCAAACCTCTACTGAAAAGTCATAGCAGACCTCATCTCGGACTTATGGGCAATCTCCTTTTCTTATACTCTGTTTTCAGACCCTACCCTCCTTAGTTACAAGGAATTCTGACTTCTGCCTCCTTAGTATAGTGTGACCACCGCCGTCCAACTTACTGTAATCTAGTTAGGAAATTATCTCTAGGCAAAGAGCAAGAGATAAGAGATAGGCTTATCTCATGAATTTTCATTTTCTCAGGACTAAAAAATCTTATGCTGCCTGGAAATAGCTGCCTTATATATCCTGTCCAGTTTTATAGCTGTTTCTGAAGGAGGACTACTAGAATGAAACCAGGTATTCCATAATGGCAAGCAGCAGCCACTCTTCCCCACTTACCTTTTTTTTTTTTAAATATATCTAGCACTTACAGAATATTTACCATGTGCAAAGTACTTTTCTATTTATTTTATGTGTATTACTTCTTTTGGTTCTTACATTAATACCATTAAATAAATATTATTATCATCACAATTTTCTAAATGATGAAACTGAAGTACAAAGGGCTAACTGAAGGCAGGAAATCCAGCCAACAAATATCAGAGTCTGAATTCAAACCCAGGCTGTTTGATTCAGGAGTTCATGTTTCTGAACCATATATTCTCTGACTTGACAATAGATAGTGCTCTGAGAATATCATTCAAGATCATTGTTACCATGGATGAAATGCCTTCCTTTGAGGATGAGATGATGTGTTTTACCAATGCAAGAATGACTATTGTCTTGGGACCCTCAAAAAGTGTGGCCATGTTATGTTCTACAGTTGGTGTGAAACCAAACAGTGTAGGAAGTCCCATTTTAGGATGGCAATTGTTAACAACTGTTTATATTCAAGATATGTATGGTAGGGAGAGCTTTTGAGTCCTTGCTGGTCATACACACTAGAGTTTTGAATAGTTGAGGCAGAACCAACTCACTCAACTATAGTTCTTTAAAACTCCAACTTTGTTTTACACTTTCCTAGCTTTTTTCATCCATGTACCACCTGTTCCTTCTGTCATCTCTGCCTTAAAGAACGAGGAGTTCCTGACTATCCATTCTTAGATACCTTGGATCCTTTTTTGGAGGGCAAATGAGAACAACAAGCATTTCATCCATTCAGGTGATGTAAGGACAGGAGAAATCAGACATTGAACTGTTGCTTCTAGTTTTTTTTTTTTTTTTTTTTAATTTGAAGACATAGCTGAGTACCAGAGCAGACACTTTTCTGGCTGCTGTTCACAGCTGGCTTGGCAGATGATCAGGGGAAGTGTGAGCACAAAGGCTTGGTTACATCACAATTGAAAGCCATCCTTTCCAGAGAGAGTGCTGGTGGGCATCACTCCTGAGTGTGTGAAGTGGCAAGTAGATGTCAAGGTTTAGGTTCCTGCCATGTGTATTAGGGTCTTGGCTTCACATCAGTGTTGAAATTATGATTTATGACTAAGATTTCCTCTTGTGTCTGCCCATCAAATTATACCCATTTGATATCTTATGAAGGAAAGAGTGGGGATAGGAGGGAGATATGCTAATGGAGGAGCACTGTGGAGTGGGTTCTAATCTGAGTTAAAAGTCACTCACAAGTTCTATGGTCTTGGGTAAATTACTTAACCTTTCTGAGCCTTGTTTTTATTAATTCTAAAATGGAGAAGGATTATAATGTTTGCCATCTCCAATCTTAAGGATTATTGTGAGAAAATGAAATAATGTATATGAAAACTACATTATCTAACCCAGTTTTCAGATCGTTTTCTGAGAATAAGAGAGTCAATGATAGGCAACGTCTGGCAATGTAGTTATTGTGCTATTTCTGATTCTGGAAAAAGTACAAATGGAAGCAATTGACTGAGGACATTTAGACACAGAGAAAGAGCATGGCCAGTGCTGTGGTGTGAAGGTGGGTTGCCCCCTCCAAAACTCATGTTGGAATTTAATCCCCATTGTGAGATACTAAGAGGTGGGATTAGATAGGATTAAAGGGAGGAATCAAGCTTTGCCCTCATGAATGGATTAACCCATCAATCTATTAAGATCAGTTCCTCAAGTCAAAGCTTTACTATAGCAAGTAGCTGTCTGCCCACCAACCGGTGGGATCTGACGTGAGTTAGGTTGCTCTACACTGGGGTCCAGCAAACTGGCTAGACTTGGGCTATGTACCTCCGGCTGCCCCTTCATTTCCTTCTGTACAGTTCCACCATGGGGAATTTGACTTTTCTTTTTTGATTTACTTTCCAATTCTTCTGCATGGCCAGGAGTTCATCTATGAGCCTTGGTTGCTTTGGCTAGTGACTGATACCTGTCCTGCAGAAGCGCCACCAATGCCTGAGCTGTGCCAGGAAGTGGATACTGGTAGCATTTGAGAAGGTCGGATAAGAGTGAAATTAAGATAGAAATGTAAGTGTGAGGATGTTTAGGTGGAGCTGTATCACACTGATGTCTGGGAGCATGGTGATTCAATGACTAATTAGCTACAAACAAAACCAGATTGTTGGTAAATTAATCTCGTGGTTTTGGGGTTCAGGTAGTGACCAATAAAGGAGATTTGGCTGTCACATGAAATTGACTGGTTGGGAAGTCCTACAGCAGGGAACGGAGCCATCCTTCAGATCCTACTTAGTGTTTTAGTCAGAGTCCTGGCAGGAAGACAATGGTAGGTACTCAAAGGGTATAAAGGAAGTGTATTAGAAAATTGACTATTTATGGAAGGAATAAGGGACTCAATAGGAGCTGATGACTAAGAGGCCAGTGACTACCAAAAGCTGGAAGCCATCACCCTCTCAACTCTTCCTGAAGGAACAAGGCGGAAGAGTCATGCTTTAAGAGCCTGGTGAGAGCTAAAGCTATGCTAACTAACCAGAGCTGTGGCCAGCTTTGTTGAGTGTAACAAGCTTTGCCGTCATCCTGGAGTACCAGCAAACAAAGCTGGACAGTTCTCAATGGCACCTTTCTACTCCCTTCAACCCAGGAAGAAGATAGCACAGAATTTAGGATCTCATACTCTAAGATGGGGCTGGGTGAGGTGGGGCACTGCTTCCTATTTCATTCTGGGTTTTACTGCTAGGTCAGAAATTTGAGAGTTCTTCTAATCTCTTTGCTTTGACTTGGTGCTTCTTTGGATCCTTCTCAGTTCTGGAAATCACCCTGAAGTAGTCTTACTATTTCTGATAGAAACTTAGAACTAGAAATACTTCTCTTCCTTCCCTCCCTCAGGACTTCTCTTCTGTGTTCATATTTTGGATACACAATACGTCTAAAATAGCGACTTTCAGAGCTAACAAAGTGGCTCAAGTGATAGCCTGTCTAGCAAGCAGGAGACTTTGAGTTCAAATCCTAGTACATCTATATAGAACAAAACACAAACAAGACCTTTGCACAGATTCATGGCTGGAGCCTCCCATCTTTTTCCTAGTTCAGTACACACTTTCTTTAGAAGTCTTGGTCTCAAAGTCTGGGCTTCTCTGGGCTAATTCTGCTGCTAGGAATTATGAATGTTGAGCAGTCTTCAGCCCAGTGCTCCTTCCTTATACTTCTTGACTTCCTCTTTTCTCCAGCCCTCTCCCTCCTGCTATTTCCAAACATGTTTAACTTTTTGTCTAAGTATTTCTCTGAAGTCTGACCTTGCCTTTTGAGCTAATATGTTTATTCTTCATTTCCTTTCACCAACAAATACCTACTTTGGCTGAATGCATTTTTCAGTACCCACTCACCTGTTAATCACAACCAGGTTACTGCTCCCATTGGTTTGCTGAAAACTGAGTTCCCTCCTCCAAATCTCAGTGACACCTTTTTAGTCCCTTTTCTCTTTCACCTTAAAGAGTGTGAGCTTGTATGTTAAAGATCATCATCTAGTCTCACCTTCCTGTGATGCAGGAGCCCTTTCATGTGCCTCTCACAAATTGTCATCCAGCTTACATTTGAGTATTTTTAAGGCTGTCAAGGTCACTACTTAATGAGACAGTAGCAATTATTTAAACATTCTTCTTTAGATATAGCTCAGCTGTGCCTCCTTCCAACTTTTCTATTCATTAATTCAGGTTCTGTTCTTTCCCTTTATGCTAAGTAAGTTACTCATTCAGCTCAATTAATTTCCCTTTAATAAACATTGAGTGCCTGCTATAGAAAAGATATTACCTTCTAGAAGCATAAACACAGAGATTCCAAAGAATACTCTTTAGATTAGAAGAAGGAAAGCAAGGAAGGAAGCAATTGGTACAAATTTTGAGTAAGATGATAGAAAGTTACCAGATGAATGAATTTGGCCTTTGAATATGTGAATTAGTCTGATTCCTCTCTATATGGTAACATTTCATTAAGCAGACATCTATTAAAACTGCCTACTGAGGATAGGCATGGAGGTCATAGTGTTGAAGAAAATAGACAAAAGCTGTGTTGTTGCAGAAATGAGTTGCTAATGGAGAACTTAGATATTAATCATGTAAAAACATGATAAAATTTTAAATAAATTCCTCAAATAAAATAAAAGGGGTTGAGGGCTTTTTTTTTCTTTGATAATGTAGGCTTAGAAGACTTCTCAGAGGAAGTATTATTTTTATAGATACCTGATTGAGCAAAGAGTATGAAGCATGAGGGAACCCACAGCCAGGGCAAATGTCTGAAGACAGCAACAAGTTTGGTGTATTTGAGTGGCAGAGAGAAGGTCATGCAATTGGGGTTTGATGAGCATGTTATCAAGAAGAAATTGGAGGTTTAGATGAGTATCAGATCAGATGGGGCTTTCCAGGCCATGCTAAGAAGCTTGGGATTTTATCCCAAGTGTGATGGAAAGAGCATTGAAAGACATGTTCTGAGTTACGTTTTAACCTAGCTAGAGTATGAGTAGTCTGAAGGGGGCAAGAGACATCTAGGTGACTGTTGAATAATCCTGGTGAGAAATGGTGGGGATTAGGGTAGTGGTTGTGGAGGAGGTGGCAGTGTTCTAGATAGATATTCTAGATAGATGGCAATTGCAGAGCTGACTTAACTTGTGGGTGATTGCATATGCCGGGGGAAAAGGAAGGCAAGGAAGCATGGATGACAATACAGTTGAGTAAATGGTAGTGCCAGTAACTGAGATAGGGAAGACTTGAGGAGAAGTAAATTTGGTACAGGAAAGAATGAAATGTTTCTTGTCTGGATTAGTTTCAGGTATTTCGGATTTAGAAATTTATTTGAGTCTTGAGGTTTGAAGAGTTTGGGACTTGAGATATAAATTTTGGAGTCATTGACTTAAGGATGGTTTTGAAAGCCATGGAGTTTGATATGATCCCTTAGGGAATAAGTGTAGGAAGTTGGAAAAAAGTCAGGCAGCAAGTTCTGGGGCATTTCACTTTCAGAAATTGTGAGAAGGAGGAGAAACAGAAGGAGAAGTTATCGTGTCATTGGAACTAGCAAAGAAATGATCATAAATAAGATGATAGAGGAAATGCAGACAGTAGAGAAAACTGAGATGGTAAGTTCACCATTGGATTTCATGATTTGGGATCATTGGTGGCCTTTATGCAAGCAGTCACAGTAGAGGGTTAAAGAGAAAGTGGAGTGTGAGAAGTGTGCTCTGTAAGTATTAGGAAATGAACACTACAGTCCTCATCTTTTATTGTACACACCATACATACTGGTTCTTTCAACTCTTCTTTACACAGTATAATTTAAAATTTTTAGGTGTTTTGTTTGTGTTGTTGGGGATGGAACTCAGGACCTCACATATGCCAGGCAAGTGCTTACCTCTGAGCCATACCCCCAGCCTTATTATTTTCAGTCTTTCATTTTTTCTTGATCAACCCACTTCTAAATGACCTTATGTGTTCATGTGCCCAGAACCAAAGATAGCACTCCCACAATATTCCACGTGAGTTTTGCTCCATGTAGGAAAATGGTTTCCTTTATTTCAAGAATTCTGTGCCTACTCTTGTAGCCTAAGATAGATTGTATCTTTTTTTTTTTGACAAGCACATTGAACTTTTGATTGATACTAAGTTATCATCTAAGAATCTAAGAGCTCTAAATCTTACACGAATTCTATTTCAAAACTGCTTCTCCATCTTGTTATTATATAGATGGGTATTTTTTTTTTTTGGATCTAAGTGCTGGACCTGATGGTTGTCACTGTTACACTTCATCTTTGATTTGGCTTACCAAGATCTGTTTTGGGTTCAGATTCTGTCACTCAGGGATTGATTTCATCCTTTTATAAAGCAAGTTCCCATGCCTTCACTCAAGTCATTAATATATATTTTAGCTGCTTCATTTATTTTGTGGAAGTGTGTGGGTATAAATTATGAACTACAAATACATAAATATAAATGCAGACAGGCAAAATGCTTCCCATTCAATAGTGGAAAGGCTTCACATAGTCAGAGGGTCTTGCTTTTCTGGCTCAAGATCCAGGGTAAGTAGATGCTGCTGTTGCCAGAGTATATCTGGACCATCACCAAAGGCTCCTTTCAGATTGCATTGGTTTGTTGCTGATCTAACTGTGAGTCTCCTTGCCTGCTTGCTCACCATTCTGTGTCATAGTCCCAAAGATCTCATCGGAAATGTCTCCAATGCCCAGCTAAAATCAAGGTTCTATATATGTGCAACATTCTTTTGCATCACTGGTATAATAATTCTATCAACAAATGACATAAGGTCGTACTAAAAATAAGGTGAATGCCTAATGTGGTGGTGCATGGCTGTAATCGCAGTTACCTGGGAGGCAGAGGCAGGAGGATTGACAGTTTGAGGGCAGCCCAGGCAAAATTAGCAAGACCCTATCGTGAAAACAAAATTCCCTCCCTCACACCAAAAAAGGCTGAGAGTAGTTAAATTTGTAGAGCATATGTCCAAAGCCTTGGGTTCAATCCTCAGCACTGCAAAAAAAAAAAAAGTAATAACTTGTAATCATTCATATTTGTTTAGTACATTGTGGTGTGTAGGGTACTTTAAGACTCGTTTTCTAGGACATCATTTGACAGATAAGGAAATTGATCAAAGAAATTAAGTAGCTTATCCTAGCTTTCATGACTGCATATAAATTGCCAAAGTCAAGCTCACACTGACATGGAAGTTTGGAATGGGACCTGGGCAAGTCATTGAGGAGCTATTGGCCATAGGTGTAGGATACAGAGGAAAGCTAAAGCTTGTTTTCCATCGGGCTGTTGGGCTTTACTCAGGCCTAACATAGTTATGCCAGGTAAATGGCAGAAGACTGTTTTCAGATATTCACTACTGAAAAGAAAGTTCTTTTTTAGCCTAATGGGACCTAATTTCCTAGACTCAGGATTGGAGGTGGGTTAAGACTATATATTGTTAGGACACAACTCTTACAGAAGTTGGGCAGTGGTAAGGCAGAAATGAACCAGTGGTGAACCTATGCTGATTCCTGGTGACCATATCTATCAATTTTTCTTTAAAGTAACCACACCACTTATTTAATAATCATTTTTAGAGCTTATCTATAAGTCTGCACACATTAGCACTGTTTACATTTTGTGGACTTTATCATTTTGAATTTTAAATTATAATATAAGCTAGTCTTAATTAGGGCACTTTTTTATTCTGCATGATTTTTAAAGGATTATTGATAGTGACTTGAACAAATCTTCAGGTTATTTATGCATCTTTAAAAGCAAGACATTGGTGCTTGACATACTTAAGTTTAAGACCTAGCTCTGTACTTACTAATTGGGAACTTGGGCATACTTTTTAACTCTTTAGTTACTTATACTTAAAATGAGAAAATGATATTTAATACTAAATAAAGTATTGTTCAGGTAATACATTAGTTAAGTATATTGAGTGTTTAGCATAATTCCTGGTATATCTAAAATACCTCAATAAACGTGTACCATTGTTGCTGAGCTATTCTCATTGTCTTGGGACAGTATATGATGTATTTGTTTAGGTATGGACTGGTTCTTTACCATTCCTTTCTTTTTTAGGGTTTCAGTTTCATCTGAACTATGTTTGCTTTGCCCTTTTCAGTTTGAAGATCAGTTTCTTTGGTGGAAGAGATGAAAAGGAAGATCAAAGTTGAGTACCTCTACCTTTTCTCTATCATCTTTTAACTTTACATCATCGCACAAAGCTGTTTCTAACATTTCCTGGACCATTTTCTTTTGAACATAGCTTTAACAAGTCTTTTACCATTTTTCCTCTAAGCTCTAGCTACTTTTCTTACAAGTTTATCCTTATATTTTTATCCTGTCCTGTTTTTATACATTATGAGCACACTCTTATATTCTGTATTTTTTGTTACATAAGCTGATTTTATCATAGAACTTTCTGAGTATTCATATTGTCTTCTTTAAAAACCTTGTTAGGATTGTTAGCTATTTGATAGCCAGAATAAAATCATTTAAAGCAGTGTTTCTCTTTTGGATCATATTGCCTTTTTAGAAGTGTCTATAGACTCAATTCATTATTTCCTACTTTTTATTTTCTTTTAGAAGTTTTCTCACTAAATTACACACCTTACTCACCATAGCATCCCTTTTCTTAGTATAAACTCTAGCAGGGAGTGGTTCTTTTCTCACTGGAGTGTCCTTAGTTCCACATAACAATCTGGGGCAGGAGTTCACCAACCATCACTAGCAGGCAAATCTGGTTGGTCACTGGGTTTTGTAAATAAAGTTTTATTGGAACACAACCACATTTATTTATTTATGTGTTGTCTATGACTGCTTTTACACTACAGAGACAAAGCTGAATGGCTGTGACAGAGGCCAGACCATATGGCTGACAAAGTGTAAAATATTTGGTATCTGCCACTTTACAGAAAAAAATTGCCAGCTCTGATACTAGGACTTCCTTGAGATGCAAAAGTAAACCCCAGATAGCAGCCTGCCTGAAAGATTTCTTAACCTTCTGGGAAATACTGCTGTCAGAAGGAAAAATCAGATGCCCTGTTTTAAAAGAATTAAATTTCTAGCATGTCTAAATAATTGAAATCTTATATCACTAACATATCTTGCCTTTCTGCCAGTTCTGTGGTTTCTTTTCAGGAAATATTTCAATATCCTCTGTCAGGCTGAGATACTCAGTGGTCTCTACCCTTACTATGATATTATTTTTTGTCTTATTTAATCTTCGACCAAATGCTCTCATCTTTGTATCCTGGTTCATGAATTTCCATACACGTTTATACCTCCTTAAATGCCTTCTCTATGAGTTTGTTTTTTTAAAAATATAGGCAGAGCCAAATAGCAGGTAAAATTCTTTGACAGTTCATTAGTGTAGACTTGCACCTTCTGCAACATCCTGCCCTGCTCTCATCCAGGGCCAGAATGATTGTTAGGAAGAGCTGGAGCAAGAGGGTCATTGTCTGAGGTGATTTCTGAGCACTGGAAAAAGACAGGAGGGTAGCTCTTTCTGCTCCCATGGAAGAAGGGGATGTACTTACTTAGGTGTGGATGGTGGCTTAAGCGTATAACATCAGCATTAAGCAAGGTACAGAACTAGAAAGAGGAAATTTAAGGCAACATATACAAACGAGGGATGGATGTTGCATTTTGCATTTTAATGTGTATTGTTAAAGCAAGAGTGGCTCTGTCAAGGTGCTGACCCCAGCTCTTCCCTGGCCAGGTTGTTTTACCCATCTCTTCCACATTCTCATTTTTGTCTTCTGAATTTGCACCCTTTCCATTCCTGACCCTGACCTGAGGATGCGCCTGATGCATTATTTCCTCTCTAAACCATAGCTTCATACAAACAGGATTTGACCTTTACCTCAGAATCTTTCTTATTCTTATATGTTTCTTTTGTGTCCTCTGATTGCCGGTCACTAAAACGTATTCTTCTTGTGCACCTCAGTTTTCTTTATTTGCGAATCTCTTCAAATAGAAAAGAAGAAAATATTTCAGCTTGGAAAGAATTATGAGAAAAGAAGGTTAATGGATTAATGTAAAAGCCAGTCATTCTCTATTTTAACAACAGGTCATTCACAGTACGATTGCAAGACCATTAAAATCATCAACAGGTCATTAGTGCTGACTTTGAAGTAGCTCATCAAAATCTCACTATTAATAACTTTGAAAAATTGTTTCAGAATGCTTGCATTTTAACAGCTGGAACTGAAAGATGGTGAGAGATAACTACTGGGCTGGATTGGTTTCAAGGCTCCAAGGGAATTTCAGGGTGTTAGGGGTCCCTCTGGTAATTGTGAGGCTAATGTGGTAGAGGGGATGGCTTGAGTTTGCTCCTAAAGCATCTCCTGGTGCCACTGTCAGGGCAGAGATAAAGTGGAAGAAAGACAGGTCTGACCTGCTGAGCTAGACACATGTTCCTTTTCAAAATGGTGGAAATCAGAAGAAGTGGCCATGCTTTGAAGATTCTGTCAGCAAACATCTCAGAAATGACAGCTGCCCTACTTTCTTTTGCAGTCCTTTCATGACATAACAGCCCTCATTTTGTTAGAGCCTCTTCCAACACTGCATTCCTAAATTGCTCCTTAATTTCTTGATGTTCTTCCTGCTCTATCATGTTCTAGCTAATAGGATTTTGCAGGAATTGGAGTCCTGGGTCAAGCTTCTACAGGCTTAGTCTGTAGTCAGAAATTGGGAGGTGCTGAGGTGGAGCTGGGCAAAGCAGAGGTCAGTGCCCTTGTCAAAGCTGTTCCATCCATATAGTTAAAAATTGTTATCTTAACATCAGGATGGTTTTTGTTTCAGGTGTACATTAAAAGATTCTTGGATGCTTCCCTTCACTTGTTAAAGCACAGATTTCCTTTGTTTTTAGGAGTATTAGGGGTAGTTAACATTTCTGTCATTGCTTTTATTTTCTGTTATTACTATAGTCTTAAGGAAGATTTTGTCCACGTCTATGACTGGGTTCGGATGGTGGGAAATAGGAAAATAGCGCTTTTGCACCCTATGCCCTAATTGTATACCTGTAAGAATTAATGAAGATGTAGACTAACATTTAAGAGTATAAATGATCTGACGGAAATGGACAGGTTAAAGACCCTCTCACACCTTAGAGGTGTGAGAAGTTGCCAAGGAGTGAGAGACAGACATAGATACCAACATGGACACAGACAGATATTCCTCTGTATGCCCCTCTAGATCCCCTCATTCCTCTCACTGTGATTTCACAACTATGAGGCTGAACCCTGCAGATCAGATCAGTGGGCACCCTGCCCATCTGGTTGGGACTGGTGGAGGGTAGAGGGAGACATGGCAAGAGAGAAGAGTCAGCAGGGTGAGGTTGTATGGCCGCTACTCCAGTTCCCTCTATCCCTGCTGCTTTGTTGGTTGGAAATGGCTGCCTTCTTCTCCCAAAGACCCTGGCTCCTTTGGTGTGACCTCTCTCATAGGTCCAGCTCCTGTTGAGTTGCATTATCAACCCCCTCACCTTTCCTCTTGGGGAGGGCCATTGCTGGTAAGAGCTCTTGCATTTGCCTAACCCATGGTGCTTTCCTGCCCCTGGTTGGTCTCCCTTGAATTGCCCACAACTTTAAAAATAATCCCTTCATTAAACTCTCCTAATTTCCCCATTTGGAGATTCCATTTGCTTTCTGTTGGGACCATGACTGATACCATACTGGACTGCTAATCTATATTTAATATGCCTGCTGCCACATGCCCCTTTTTACACACATGCTGTGTGTAGCTTATACCTTATATCTTTTAAAAAAGCTCCAGACAGGCTGAAGCACTGGCTAGTTCCCCCAGAGGCACTGGTTGTAGATTCCAGTAGGAGGTAACAATGGGGATAAGGTTCCCTGTTCTTGTAAGCTGGGAAATGGATCTTGATTCTCTCTAGCACCAAAAAGAAAATTCCTCCTTCCTTCCAAATTCTCCTGCAAAACAGTGGCCTTTTCAGTTGTTGGCAAGGTGGCTTTCTTCATTTGGCCCAAAAGTAGGGTAAGAGAGTGTTCATGGAGACTGTATAGGGTATTTCTTGAGTGACAGAGAGCATCCAGTTGGGTTGAGCCAAGGCTGGCCTCACCCTTAGTCTTCGCTTCCTCTTTTGGACCCAACTGACTGAGTTATTTTGTAGTCCATAAATCGGGCCCTTCAGTAGGCAGCAGCTCTTAGCCTCTGGCAAAGATGGTGGCCTCTTTATTTATACCATCCAGGATGTCAGGGCTTTTGGAAAACAAAAGTAGTGTGTCTTGAGCATTCATCCCTTTACCCTAGGTAACTTGATTAATTTTTTATATATTTCTCCAAACTCTGTTAGAGTTCTTTCTCTCTTTAAAGAAAGTATGTACCTCATAACTCAGACAATGTTCCATGGAGGTCACTTACCATCATTGTTCCATGTCAATGTCTGATGTGTTGTACTTTATGCAACATAGAACTTTAATGGCATTTGAAACGGCCTCATCTTTGTGCATGCCTGTAGTCCCAGCTACGTAGGAGGCTGAGGTGGGGGGATGGTTTGAGCCCAGAGATTTTATGCCAGTCTAGGCATCATAGTGACATCTTGTCTAAAAAAAAAAAAAATTGAATGGTAAAAAGTAAAAGTGCCTTAACTCATTCCCATCTCATGTTGTATTTTCTATCATCACTTTCATTCAAAGTTTAGGTGATTGGTTTTGTTGTAAAACAGAGTATTTCTTTCTTCCCCAAAATGTCAATGTGAATTTTTTTGAGTTGAATCTAAACACTGATTTTTCATTAACTTGCTTTATATATAGTGGCGTTTCTTAAGCTAAGGTCTGAAAAGTATCTTGAGAATTGCTGAAGGGTCAGATAAATTGATTGTATGTCCAGGTTAATAGAAGCTGCATCTCTATTATAGTTGGCCTTTTTTTTTTTCAGTTCACAGAAAATGACATAGGCTAATTTCAGGGGAAGATATATTAGATTTAAAGGGAAAGAAGAGGGAAAAAAAAAACAAGGTCCTTCCAAGGATCTAGGTAGCAGGAATTAATAGGTGTTTTTTCAGAGACAAAACACTGGAACAAATGATACGGGATGCGTCAACGTTTATGTGTGGGAAAATCTTTGTGAATCTCTGCTTAACATTCAAATTCCAGGGAAGGAGCATCTTTTTGGCCCTGCATGGGTCCCTTGTGCATCCTCTGCATGGGGAGGAGGAGAGGCATCTTGTTTTATCCACTGGGGGAGGGGTTCTTTCCCAAAGCACAACTGGGCTGCCATTACTACTGGATAGGAGATGGGGTCCTTGGCAGGCAAAGCCAACAGATGTCTACTTCGGCATCTCTTTAGTCTTCTGTTTATCTCTCTTCCAGATCATTAACTAAGATGTTAAATAAAACTGGACTTAGCACGGGTGCCATGGGCTCCCCACCAGGCATTCCTCTGTCTCTGCACATTATCATTGATAATTGTCTATTTGCCTTTAGTCAGGTTTTAGCCTCTGTGATGAGTTTCACACTCCTGCCAGTTTACATTTCATGTAAGGACTAAAATTTCATAAGCTGCTGTATCCATTTCTTTTTTAGAGTCAGAATGTATTATTGCATCAACTGTGTCCTCCTCTCTACTAAATCCAAACCCAAATAACAATTCAGTTTGGAAGACTGTCATGTGACCAAAACCTCAGCTCTTCCAAGCCAGCTTTTGCCCTGTGGGTGAGGACTTGTGCTAGGACCACTCAGGCACCCTGGTGTCTGCCATTCTGGATTGCAAATGACCTGCTGATGTCCTTTTGTGCTCTCTGAACCATTGAGGAGAGATTAAATTAGATGCAGTCTAGTTGTATTACCTAAGCTTATTTTAGGCTATTCAAGTCCAGTGGACATTGACAATGATAATAGCTGCTATTTATTGGGGAGTTTACTATGTGCCAGGCACCTTATTAAGTATTTTGCCTCTACTGTAGCTCTTGAATCTTCACCCCAACCCTAACAACCATATGAAGGTGGTCCAATTATTATTCTTAGCTTCCTGACACAGAACCTGAAGTTTAGCATGAAATAATTTGGTCGAGTTTACACATTTAATAATATGTACTTCATATGCTTAAATATCTATTCTGTGTGGTTTATAGATAAACAAATAACCTCAATTTTAGATACTTTAACCTCTGTGTTGCTGCTTGTGCTTGGTAAACACTTACCCACTTATGCGCTGATTCCTCAATTAAGTGAATAAGATATGCATTGAGTGCTCATGGTGGGCCAGCCACTCTTGGAAGCACACAGTGCAGAGCACATAGCTGATTAGACATGGTGTCTTCCCTGCCACAAAGGCTCTGGGATTCTGGTGGGTAAGATAAGATGTGGAATTTCTTATTTAATTGAACCACGTTTGCTATCTAAAATCTATTCTACATTAAGGACACAGGAGAAACTTTGATAGACAGGCATAAAGGCAGACGTGTGTATGTGTTTCTAACTTCCAGCAACACACTCAATTGCAGAGAAGGGTAGATGCATACTCTAAAGATGCTGAGAGTGCAGTGCAAGAACTATTTTCTCTTAAGTTTTGTATTTTAGCCTATAAATTTATTTTAAGATACCCTTTCCCCTATAATATGATTATATTCCCCTAAAATAATAATTATTTTATTGTGAAAATAAAATCCTAAGAGTAGATACTATTGAATAAAAAAAATATCTCAAAAAATGGTTTTTATGGTTTTCATACTCTGGTGACCTCAGGGGTTGGTACATGTACTCCAGTTTGAGAAACATGGGATACTCACGATGGGTAGGAGCCACTATAGGTATTTTGAACAGGAAGTAGTTTAATATAGGGAATTTGAGACTTACAAAACCCTTGGAAAGCTCAGGGAGTAAAAGCAAGGAAAGTTCTATTAGGGAACAATGTAAAGAAGGAATTACAGTGAAGCTAGAGGGTGACTCTCAGGAGATGACTGATGTCATTAGCAAAACTCCACCTTTGTCATGTGTCAACTTCCAGGTGTAGGTTTCCAGGTGCACCTGGAGCAGAGTGGTGCCTCTTTGTCTTCTGCTTTCCCCATCTCGCTGTAGGGCTTCATACTGGTGGAATGTCACTATCAAGGACATCTGAGAAGGTAGTTTCTAGGCTGCAATGACCTTGCATAGAATAAGGGAACACAGAGAACTGAAAATGGTGACGAAGATCAACAAACAGCATCCTACCCAATCACCAAGTATCATTTTGGCCTAGGATAAGGCAATGTCTTCCATTCCCTTGTTCTCTCTTTCAATCCTGTCCCTTTAAACCTTCTTGAGAGCAGAATGGGATGATGTTTCTGGTAGAAGCTTAGCAGAATTGGGGCAGTTGGATTCTATTGACTTCTCTTTTACTCCACTGTCCTACTCTCTATCTACCTTCTTGGCTTTTCCAGTCCTCTTCCAGAAAGAAGGGCTGTTACTCCTAGGATTCTGACTGAATTCCTCTGGGGCTTCTTTTTGGGGTGGGGAAAGGAGGTGCTATGGTTCGAACTCAGGGCCTGGCACTTGCTAAGCAGGTGCTCTACCACTTAAGCCACTCCACCAGCCTTCTGGGGAATTCTTATCATCAGAGTCCTCTTCAGAGATAAGCTTTTTGGATTGATTGAAAGGATTTGTGGTGTTTTCCTCTGTGAGATTATCATCTTCCTCAGTGGGAAGGAAGTTAATAAAGGCTCCAGTCTATTCATCTGCACCATCACTATCCTCATTTTCTAGACAATTCTGATGTGAACCCAAGAAGAAGCACTGCTTATTTTATTTTAGTTTTAGTCCCTACATTTCCATCCATCCTCAAAATGGGTGCCATGAATTCATTCTAATAAGATCCTACTCTTATCTCTCAGGTTGGCCAGATCTGGCCAATAGCTTTATTGGGTTCATTTTATTTTTGTCTTACCTTGTTATAAATAGACACCACCGTTTTTCACTTGTAAACCAAAGGAATTAGTTTAACTTGATGGACTATCTTAAAACACTGCATCATATAGTTTTTCTTTTTTAGAATAGATATTAAGCCTGTAAGAGGAATAAATGTCATATAGGCTTTATCTGAGCTCTTTCGTGTCAGACTAGGATTTTGTTTCCAGAATGAAAAGTTTGACTTGTAGAAAAGTTGTGAGAGAAACAAATGGTTTAATTTATGTGGGTGAGTGTTTCATTGGAATAATTCAAGCAGAACCCCTGAAAAATAGGACTAATTAGTCCTTTACTTGATCTTGTTGGCTTTCTTTGTGGATTATAGACTTATAAACTATGAACTAGATTCAAAAGTTCACTCACTACCAAACTGAGAGCACCGGCATTTTGACTTAGAAGATTGGCGGTAAGGAAGGCCAGGTCGACATGCATATTCATGGGAAGGTCTGGTATAAGTGTGAAAGTATAATGAAATAAAGTGGCAAAACTTGGAGCTCTTAGGATCTGCATGTGGACTAAAAGAAACTCAGGCCCATAGTGGGAACTTCTCATAATAGAGATTTGGAAACCTGAGCATCGGGTTTCCATAAGCTGGAGTTAGATGTCTTTATTCCTTTTGAAAACAAGCAAGGTATAAAACCAGTGAAACAAAATAAAAATAAGTTAGTTGAACTGCCAATAGTCTTGAGTAGGTAGAAAGAATAGGAAAGAGCCTAGAGAACACAGCTCACTTTCAAGCTCATTGTTACAAGAACAGATCACAAGAGGAAAGGATGAAATCCCTTCACAGCTTTGTTTTGGTAGCAGCATTTATTTTGGAAGTACAAGTCATATTTAAGAAAGAGACCCTAACCACATAATGGGTAGTTTATGAGTCAGTTATTCACAAGAGCTTAGGGAAGGAAGCGAACAATCATTCTTTTAATACATTTCCTTTGCCCTTAACCACTGTCTTGATGCAGAGTTTGAAATGCACAGAAAAAAAGAGAACTAGGCAGCTTGATCAATGCTCGTAATTTGGTGAGGATCAGAAACCAATATTTTTAAGTGCTGTGTGAGACATTTTATTTCACATGTCTTGATTTCAGAACATCAAACTCCTATTAATGAAGAATGGTATTTGCCATTGAATTTAATCAAAGGTTTATTGACTCCTGATAATTTTCTATACATGTTCACTTACACCATTATATTGAATCTTCACAGAAATCTTGTGAGGTATTACTATTCCCATTTTACAGTTGAGAAAACTGAGGTGCAGAGGAGTTATGAGACCCATCTGTTTAAATGCACACAAGGAGGAAAGGTCAGAGCTGGTGTTGAAAACTAACTCAGTTGATGTCTGATGGTGAGTCTGGTGCTTTCTTCACATTGCCTCCCTACTTGATTCCAGTTTCTGAGGACCTGAATTCTATCCTTGATATTGTCAGTTGACCACTGTGATGTCTTTATTTGGGAAAATTCACCCAGCATGTCCCAAAAGCCTGGTGAGGTGACCTAATTTATCAAAGGATTAGAAAAAAACTATAAGAAAATCTGATATTTTTCTAGCATGTAGAATAATAAGAAAGCAGAAAAGAGCACTTCTGCATATTATCAAATTGTCACTTAAAATGAGATATTCTTACAATAATGGAACAAATGTATTTCACCCCCAAATTATAAGCTAGTTTGGAATATACACTTGTCAGTAATATTGTATATTTCCTTCTAAACATATTCTTCCTATTTGGGGGTAAGTATGCCTTCTTAAAACCTGTTTTCCTAAGCATGTCTTAGAAGATCAATCTTAAAAAACAAAAGGCATGCCAGAAAAATTTCCAGTTAGTTCACATTTACTTTGTTGCTGTCTCCTTTTGCTTCTTCTGCATCACTCTGTTGTACTGTATTTGAGTCACTTTTAGCCTCCTGACATCTCTCTCTCATTAAATTAACTGTCATTTAGCAACTCTTCTCTTTTCTAAGTACTCCAACACTTGACAACACAGCCAGTCCACCCTAATGGTCTCCATTCCGTCTAAAATCTTTGGACTGCCATCAGCTATTTGTAGCAGAAATACATGGTCTTTTCCAGGAAACAGCAAACAGTTCACATACCTGATGGGTTGCTGGGACATTCTTAAAAGCAACAGCAGTTTTGATGAACAGGATTGTTGAAACGGGATCACAGGACTTGATGTGTAGTCTTCTCATGATAGGGTGTGGCTGCAGGATGGCTGGAGGACCAGGATGTGCTTTGACTGATTGCATGGATTTGGAAGATGGCCAAAGGAGCTAGGAAGGGTGAAGAGCACCAAGAGGATCCAAAATGAAGATGAGGCTGATGTGTGGGATTCCTGTGTAGTATAGACTACTCATTTCTTCCTCTTTGACTTTGACTTTTTCCCCATGGTATCTTCTGAAAATGTAACCTTCTCCTTCTCATCTTTGCCTGGCATATTTCTATTTCTTCAAGTCCTGATTCAAAGAATTCCTTTTGATAAAGTCGTTCTTGACTCTTTGCTGTGGCAGGTATTACTCCATTCTCTTTGTTCCCAGTCATCTTGTGTGTACATGTATCTTAGATGGGGTGGTTCTTTGCTATTTATTTGTCTCCAAATGAACTGGAGCCCCATTTTCATCTGTGACATCCTGGCATGCAGGAAAGATTTGGTAAACATTTATCAAATGAGCAGATGAATCTTCACTTTCATTCTCAGCTTTCCCTTATTTGGACCAAGGTTTTTGTTTTGCTTTGCTTTGGTCTAGGGCAATTGGCTAGAACAATCCATGCAACATGCTTACTACCCTGGGATAAAGGTCATGAATCCACATGAGGCTTCCTCTTTTCAAGCAGTGGATGAATCTTCTCTCTCTTAGGGCCAATTTCAGTTTGGCAAAGATGATAATTTGTTTATGATTTCAAACCTAACAAACTTCCTGATTTAAAATGAAAGCTAACTTAATATTCTTTATTGCTTCTTGGAATCTGATCTTAGCAAGATTAATGTAAAAATATTTGAAGTAAGATTATTTGTGTGGAATTTTTGACTGAGTGAAATTGAAAAGTTAATTCTCTGAAAGGTCCCCAGCCTCTCACCCCTCATCTTCAGTCAGTGCACAGGCTTTTAGTTATTGGTCTGAAAGCTTTTCCTTTTGTTAAGACACCCTTCAGAATGCTCTCAGTGCAGAGGAAAGTCAGGGGCTATTAAAATATAGTTCCAATTCATGCACATTCCCCAAATACAGTGAATGGAGAAGAAATGTTGATTCTTGCCCGAATTTTAAAAATCACGTCTTCTCATTGCCTAGTGACTGAAGGGACATTGGAATAGCTATTGGGTGATCTCATTTTCCTGTGCCCCCACAGCAAAGTCTAAATAGAGATGCCAAATGCATAGCTGGAAGGTTTAGATGTCTTGCTTTGGAGGCTTGAGTACAATTTTCACTTTGGCAATAACTGGAGGTGGCTCTGAGGTTCTGTTGTCCAAAAAGCAGCCATTGGTCAGATATGGCTATTTATACTTAAGTTGATTAAATAAAATGAAATTTCAGTTTCTCAGTTGCACAAGCACATCTCAAGTGCTTGGTGGCTACTTGTGGTTGCAGTATTAGACACTGTAGATAAATTCCCATCACTGCAGAAGGTCTTCTTGGACAGAGCTGTCTAAATGTTGCATCTTCCAAATGATGCCTGACTTTTCCAGAATAACCAAGAACAGTTCTGGGAGCTGCAGCTTAAAACTGAGAAGGAGATCAGCAAATAGTTTTGGTCTGGCTGTGGCCAGGAGTTGGGTAATGTCCATGGGTACAACTAGCAACACTGAAACATAGTGGAAAGGGAAGAAATGGAGTGTCTTAGACTCAAATTGTAATCTAAGTATCGTGTGACAAACATGCACCAGGAACCATGCAGGTTGTTTTTGCCTTTGCTACCCTATTTCAGTCTCTAGGAGAGTGCAGCTTGGTGTTTATAGCCCAGAAAACTGAAGCTCGGAGTTATCAAGTGGCTTGTAACAGATCACACAGGGACAGGGTCAAAGTTGGATCCTGGTGCTTCTGACTCTTAAGTTTAGTGCATTTGTGGCTTTACTGGTGGGAAGTAGGAATAGATGGGTGAAGAGCCAGTAGTGACAAGTTGCTCCTTTCCTGTAGAGCCTGATTGGCATCCAGCCACCTGCTAAGTAGATTATTCTTCCACAGGAAGCTGAATGAGAAGAAAAGATGAACATATAATAATAATAATTATTATTATTATATAATAGGTACGGTTCTAGGCATTTAGCATCAACTCATTAAGTCCTCATAACTAACATATGAGATAGATTCTTTATTACACTTAATTATTTATTTATGAGGCAGAGTCTCTCTGCTTAACCTAAGCTGGTCTATAACTTGCTGCGGTTTGACCTCAAAGTCATAATCCTGCTTCCTTAGCCTCCCAGGCACTGTGATTATAGACATGAGCCACCACACTTCACCTATTTTATAGATGAGGAAACTGAGGCTTGTAGAGATCAGCTGCTGAAGCACACACTGTGAAGAAGTAGCCCCCGAGGTGGCTATCTTAGAGAGTCTTGCTTGAAGTCCCTGAGTGTCTGGCAGTCATGTGTCTAGTGTAGTGTTTCATGTTTATACTAAAGAACAGCAACACCTCAGTGAGGCCCACACAACACTTATGTGCAAGTGGAATGTTACAGATTTGCACAGTATTCAATTTTGAGATGTTGAACAAGAGGCCAAAAGGATGAAGTAACTCACCCAGCCCCTTACAGACAGCTGTCCAGTGTCCTTCATGATGCCTTCCTGCCTCACAGTTATAACCCTCCTTGGAAAAGCTTCTCAAAGGGGACATGGCTGAGAAATTTCTGGAGGCCTTCTTATGTGAATCAGCAGATGAAAACCTCTTCTGTCATCTGAATCACTTCAGCTGTTCTCTGTGGGTCCTGGGTTGTATGCTAGTAGAGCTGATAGAGGAAAGCCACCATGGGCATTAAGAGTAGAATATTCTAGCTTTTAAAACCATGCTTTAATGCTAATTTCTTCCTGTGCCTTCATGAGTCCTTTCTTTCAGAAAAGAAAAGAAAATGTGGTATGTGGCTTCAACAGTAGTAAAAACTTATGTGCCATTCTCCATGTAGGCCACGTGGCCTCTGGGTACTGACTTTGTATCCTTTTTACATGGGATCATGTCTGTCCACTGTCACTGTTACTATAGACTTAGGTAGAAGGTTGAGGGCTTATTTGGGGGGCTCCATCATTGCTTTCTGACAGGAGGGTTGAGGGAAGAGGTGAAGTAGATAAACCCACTGAAACTACAGGTCTGTCCACCTCTTCTGTGTAGAGGGACGCCAGAGATGTGTAATACACATCCAAACTCCTCCAAGTCTCTGCCTCTTGCTTCTCCAGGTTGCAAAGCACTGAAAGCTGACACTTTGATTATACTTGAAAAATTGCACAAATAATGACTTCTCCCAAACAAATTTGTGTAGGGTATTAAATTCATCCCCACTGCACATGAGGAACTTCAGACTCTTAGAAGCCAAGTCATATAGAAAAAAGAAGGTGGAACTTAGAGCCTCCAAATCCTAAGGTCACACGTTTGTCTTGACTCTTGCAGAGGCCACTCCAAGTTCAGACAGATCAGGGACTGTTCTCACTCTGTGCCCACAAGTACAAAGCTCTGTGCAGGAGACTCACATGGGTCTGTTGCTCTCACAGACTTGCTATGCAATTTGAAACATCAGTGGTGGTTTCCTGACAGCCATATTAAATATGTAGCTTTGATAAGAATATTAATTCCTTATAGACTCGCTCATGCATCATTTAGCATAAATGCTAAACATTTGAAAAGCAATTCACTTTCTTCTCTCACTTTATGGATCACTCATTTCCTTCCTTCTTCTTCTTTAACTTCTGCCTGTCTCTTCTGTCTTTGGGTTTTCTCTTTCTCCTGTTTCTTTGTGAGTAGTGCAAAACCCCACCTGAATATTATTCTCTGCGTATAATTGTTAAATTGTACCCAAGGTGAATGTCAGCCTAGGATGGAATGGTTGCCACACAGGCTTCATAGAGCACCCACACTTTTTGGGCTTGGCAGCACCAAGGGACCAGCCATGGCCATGATCAAGTGCCTTTTTGGGGGTAGCAGCACCTCTGTGTGTGAGGCACAGTTCCTGAAAGGAGGGTGGGCAGAGGTTTTACAGGACTAAAGTTAATTTCTGCTCTTTCTTGCTCACTCTCTTGCTGGGTGGTTAAGCATTGCTTTTATCTCTGTCTTCCCATACCTCAAGCTGTGTGGTAGAACTTCTTCATTTTCCAGCTAAAAGCTTTTGTCAGGAGATGGAGAAAAGCGGAGAAGGCAGGAAGGCAGGGAATGACAGAGCCCTGGAGCGAACAGGTGCTTCAGTACTTTCCATGCATGTCTGCACCTCCTTGACTTCCTTCAATGAATGGACAACAGTGCTTGATTACAGGCATCTGGTGGATCCTTCACTCTGCTCTAAGGTTCTGAGGATGCCTGCATGTGCACTGGGGTAGAGGCAGGAGAAGTCATCTTTCCTCCAAAGCCTTGGAAGAGAAGGGATCATCCAGAAAGGGAGATCCTAGAATTTTGATTGACTGCCTGAGTGAGTAGGTAGCCAAGGAGAACTGTGTAAAGAATAATTAATGTTAAGACAAACTGCACAGAAGTTAAGAGTTGGCTCCTGTTTCCCAGGTTGTGAGATCAGAGCCCATTTATTAGTTCACCTGTTTTCCTTGGAAGAGGCTCCACTTTCCAACCTCTAACAAAGCTTTAGGGTCCAGGTTCTGACATCCTGGACCCCTTAGGCTGAATTACCAGGGGATCATTCATTCATTCATTCCTTTATTCAAAAAATCATCTGGACCAGCGTAGCAGTGTACATCTGTAGTCCCAGCTACTCAGAGGTGGAGGCAGGAGGATTGCAAGTTCCAGACCAGTTCAGGCAAAGTTAGCAAAACCCTATCTCTAAAACAAAATATAAATGTTCTGGGGGCATGGCTCAAGTAATTGAGTATATGCTAGTGGCAGACCCTGAGTTCAATTCCCAGTACTGTGAAAAAGAAAAAAAATGTTATTCTGCTTCTTGCTCATTAGTTTTCTCCCTTCCCTTTTCCTTATAAATTCTGTGCTAAATGTTGGAGATACAAAGATGAGTGGGGTCAGTTGTTTTCCAGAGGAGTTCATGGTGGAAAAGGAGACAGAGAAGACTCACCACAGTGCTAAGTGTTAAGAAATCTGTAGGGTTTCATATGAGGACACTGAGGGGCCCAGAGGAGGGACAGGCCAAGGAAATGCAGGGAGTTTTGGAAGATGGCTTCTTGGTGAAGGTTATGTTTAACTCGGGCTTTGAAGGCTGGGTAAGGAGGGAAAGAGAGGGTGTCTCACGTATCCTTCAGTGTGAGAATCAAGTCACAAGTGTGAACAATCATGACAAATTTGGAAAACCTTCAACTAAAATGCAATACATTTTATGTACATGCATGATGTACATGGGCTCCTGATGCCATGAAATGGAAATAAAAATCTAAGAAAGATGCAGACCACCAAGATCATTTTATGTCATATTAAGGGATTCATCTGAGCCATATCCTAAAAGCTGTGGCAATCTGCTAAGGAACAGGGGACACAGTGAAATGTACATTGTATTTAAAAAGTGTCCTTGGGAAATGGTGTGCAGAAGATTCGCTCAGAATAATGGCAACCAGTTGCAGAGGTCTCTGCTGTGATCCCAGCCAGAAGAGACAAAGGCCTGAGCCAATGCATTGACAGAGAGAGGACCTGGATGAAGGGATTAGCTGTGGACATGAGGGGGCTGCATGTTCCCTGGGAAAAAGCACAATCATACCCACATCTGTTTTCCTGTTTCATAGAAGCCAACTTCAATTTTCATTCCAGCACATAACACCAGGCATTAGCAGACACTGATTCTTGCAAATACCCTCTGGAAGGAATTTGGGGGTGTTTATGTGTGAGTCCTATCAGTATCATAAGACACTAAGCTCTTCGAGGGAGGGCACACAACCTATTTATCCATGCACAATGGGCAGCACTGAGCCCACCAGGGATGCTTAAGTGTTTAATAGCAATGAAATCTAAGCCTCAGGAGCATCATAATATTTGTCAGTAATGGAATAACCAGGTTTTGAGGCAGTTTGGCTAAGTTTAAATTTTATAAGAAAATCTCAAATTACTTGAACTTTTGAACATAGCAAAGCCTATTCCTCAAACACAAGAAGCAGCTTTGGCTTTCTTTTTCTTTCTCAAAGTATAAGAGGTGGTAATTCTGGTTGTTTAGTAACCTCTGAATGTCAATCAATTTCTTTAGAAACAAGAGCTTTTTACAATGATGGTTGGTATTTTCAAATTCAGGCTCCTTTTTCTGATATTTACATTAGTCACAATAGCTACTGTCAAGTTTGTTCTTATTTGCAACATTCTTTCTCTTTCCTGTTTACTTTGTCACATTTATCTTTATGACGTCTAGGTATTTGCCTGTACATTCAGGCCCTTTCTTTCTTCCTGAATCTTTCTAGTCTCTGTCCTGATTTCAGGACAAGTGAAGTATCAGCCGTCAGGCCATTGGATGTGCTATGCTTTCGCAGTGCATTAGCACAGGGTACCATTCTGTACTGTGCCTGTACCTGTTATGATGCTTCCTGTTGACATCTTTCCCTGAGACTTTGATTGGCCTGACCAAGAAGTTTTCTGGGTTTAAGAACAAATCTCATTATTTCCTGCCCTCCCACTATATCTGGGCTCCACATCACTAGGACACATGACACATCTCTGAGGGACTAACCATTTCAACATGAACAGTGGGCTTCTGACTTCCTTGAGTTGGGTCCAGGGAGTCCTGAGCAAAGCCAGGCTCAGTCCTGAGCAATGCCAAGGTCACACCATTGGGAGGTGCTCATCATTATCTATTTTGCCTCTCACAGCCGGTCCTAGGCTTCCATGTGGACGGCTACATATATAAAGAGTAAGATAACAATAAATAAATCCCTGTTTAACAAGGCTTTCCTGGGCCCTGGAATTTGGAGTTCCATAGTGTTACCCTTTGTGCATCTAAGGATCAATGGCTTCAATGAGCTTGAGAAAGGCAGAAGGAGAAGGAAGTGTATTTATGTTGCTCTTTGGAGTTTGCCTTTGTGACAGAGTGTCAGCCATTGGCCATTTATACTAAACATCGTGTGTACTTGGGACCCCCAGGGCTCCCCTTCTCATCTCTTCTGCTCCTTACCAGGCATTTCTAGATCCCACTAAAGTGGTCCTTCTCTTCTGGAACAGCTCAACAGAGTGGCATTGTACACTTATCAACCACTTTGGAATATATTTCCTTCACTTCTAGGCCATCACTGAATCCACTGGGGTGCATTTTGTGAAAAGTCTTTAATCAAGAGGCAATGACTTGAAACAAGGCACAGAAAAAACTGGTGAAGGAAACAGTGTGATTTAGCTTTTAGATGAAAAGTCAGGGCAGGATATGACAGTTATCTTCAAGAATTCACAATGCTGTCACAGGAAAGGGGATTAAAATTGCTCTATGTCTCCCTAGGGAACAGAACTAAGTATAAGGTAAAGGGAGAGAAAGTGGTGATAGTTAAGCTTTTTTGTTTTGGAATCAAGCTTCTAGAGTCTGCTAGTTTCTGGCAGTATCAGTTTGGGTAAATTTTCGTTAACTCTTCCAATCTTTACTGTAAAATGGGGAGAATATTAGTGTCTACCTCATGACTTATGGCTGCCAGTTGTCATAAAGCAAGTTACACACCCTTAACACAATGCACATAGTGAGACTGCTGGCTGTTATTAACAATCTGAACGGTTACAAGAGGGGACTGTACATATTTAATCATAATTTCTAGGATTTCCTATTTTAACTGAGCCCTAAAAGATACTTTTTTCCCCAGTAAGCAGTTCTTTGGAATATATATGTGTGGTTTCTTCCCTTCTCTTTCTCTCCCTTTCCCTCTTCTCCCCTTCCATCCCTTCCCCTTCCCTCCCCTTTTCCCTCTCTTTTACCCCCACCCCCACCCCATTTTCTTTCAGTACCAGAGCTTGAACTCAGGGCACCACAATTGCTAGATAGGTACTTCACCACTTGAGCCATGCCCCAAACTCCATTTTTGCTGTAGTTATTTTTTAGGTAGGATCTCACGTTTTTTGCCTGGAGCCAGCCTCAGACTGTGATCCTCCTACCTATGCTTCCCATGTGGCCAGATGACAGGCACATACCACCATACCTGGCTTATTGGTTAAAATGGGGTCTTGCTTACTTTTAGCCTGGGCTGGCCTTGAACCTTTATCCTCCTGATCTTTGCATCTGGAGTAGCTGGGGATTGCAGGTGTGAGCTGCCATGTCCAGCCTTATGTGTGATTTTCTTATTATTTTCTCCTCTTGGATGCAAAGAGGAGATTGGTAAAGACTGGAGAGGCTTAGCTCCCAGAATAATTTAAATGGCATTGTATTCTTGTGGTGTTTAGGAGAGGAAAGGTATAGAGGGTAGAACACCATGGTCAAAATAAGTGGAGCATGGAGCAGGGTTGGTGAGGATGCCGCATTGACTTGGAAAATAGTCAAATTAGGATTTTTTTAAATAAAGAAATGCTGCTTTAGGATTTTTGAATATCATATTCATTTCCAGCTAAGGCATTCATGGGTAGCAGTCGGCCAAATTCCATTTGTGTCTACTTATTTCAAGAAGAGGAGGATTATTTTTTCCTGAATTTTAAGAAACTTTGAAGTAATTAAATTCATAATTTTCAATTTCTTAAGTCATTGTTATATATTCAAAAAAGAAACTGAGGTACAAAAAACATAGAAAAGTGCCCAAACCTCAAGTGTACAACTCAATGAGTTTTTATGTCTACATATTCCCACAGTGGCACAGAGATAAAAGTACAAAACATTTCCAACAATCTAGGGAATTCCTTCCCCCTTTTCCCAGTAAATGCCACACTCCCCACCCACATGCACCCACTATTCCAATTTCTCCCAGCCTTACGTTGGTTTTGCCTGTTCTTGAGATTCAGATAAAGGGAATCAAGCCATAGCACTCCTGTGTCTGGAGGCTTTGAGTAACATATCGTCTGTGACATTCTTTCATGTTGTGCATACGACTGGTTCATGCCAAAAGCTCCTTATTTCTAAATGGTTTTCCATTTAGAAGAAATAGTTTTATTCTAGATAAATCCTTGGTAGACGTGTAAGACTGGGAGAAATACTATGCAAGTCACACCCATGTCTTTGGATTTATAAATAAAGTAACTGACGCCAAAAGATATTAAGTGCCAACAGTTAACTAGGAGCACTGTACACTAGGTCTTCACAAAGACAGATCTGTTACAGACATTATTCTCCCAGAGTGTCATGCGCAAAGTGTCTGAATTATACAGGGAAAATATGAATTATTTAAAAATTACAAGTTATTATGATACAAATGTATCCTGTTCACTGTTTCTTATATTGTATACATATTTTGACAATGACATTTTTAGAATGGTTTGTTCAGATTGTCCAGTATAGAAATCATTATCATATTACCTGTCCACACAAGTCATGAAACCCTATATGCAACAAAATGGAATTGATTTTGACAGACTAAGTCTTCAACACATTTTCTTTCTCTGTTAGACACACACACACACTCACACATACACACTCACACACATAAGCACACATACACTATCACCACAGGCCACGTGAAGACCAATATTTAGGATATAAGCATCCATGTCTACATATCAAGTGGGTAATTGTCTGTAACCTTATTGTTCCTGAAATTCAAAAAGCTATTCTTATAGTTGGCTGAATGTAGCAAAATCTGTGCAACAAACAGATGGGAAGGGGTGTAAAAGTGCCCTGCAGTGGCTGGTGACCTTTAAGCTTTAACCCTGGAAGACAGGAGATAAGGTTCCAACTGCCTGTGGATTTGTGGATTTTAGTTCTAGTTTAGAAGCCAGGTATAAACTAGAATATGTTGTGTCAGAAGTATAAAGAAAGGCTCTTTCATTTCTGGGAAAATGGCAGTGTGGCTATTCAGCCCAATTCTCTAATAAAAACAAATTAAATACTGGATAAAAAGGATGTTGTCTGAAAAGCATTTAATTGCTATAAGAAAAATGAGGGCTTATGAGGCTGAAGTCCAAGGGAGAGGAAAGCTTTGTGAGCTCCATTTACCCAATGGTATTTGCTGATACTAGAGGTCAAGCTACAGTTCTAATGACCCGACTACAGAGGACAGAAACAAAGCTTGGAACTCAGCCCCAGTGTGCAGCCCAAGGAAACCCTCAAATATTGAGATGGAATCTAGGAACCAGAAATAACCTGTGGCCACATCCCAAGCAATTTTTATGTGGCTACCTTGAGACTGAGCATAAGGGAACTGAGAAAATAAAAAAACCAACTAACCAAACAAACAAACAAACAAACCTATCCCTGAGAAATTGTAACTGCACTTGGCTTCCCACTCATTGCAATACCTGCAAGCTGGATTTGCATCAATGGCTGGCCAAGAACCCTTCAGCAGTGAATTTAGTGTGAGGTACTTGTGGGTTAGTAGTTCTCCTAAGCACTTGACTGAAACAAGTATAGGGCTTCTTTGAAGGAAGCCACTTCCATCCTAGATTATCAGGAGCCACCTGCCCATCCCTCCATTTTCAAGGGTAGTGAGCAGCCAGTCATAGAAACAAGCATACTACAAAACCAGCCAGCCAGAACCTGGTAAAAAGAAAGGGCAGAAACAGATCAGAAAATTCTCCGGACACTGGCACCTTCAGGCATATATTCTGAAACAATTACACTTACCATATTCAAAGAAATAAAAGAGAAGCTTAAAATACTTCCAGAAAACTAGGAAAGTATTAAAAGTGTTATAGAAGATTTGTGAAAGAACTGACTATAACTTCTAGGAAAAAAAATGAAAATAACTGAAAGTAAAAACTTAAATGATTGATTTAGCAGCTGATTTGTATATAGTTGAGGAGAGAATTAGTAGACTGGAAGATAGATCTGGAGCATTATCTGGGAGGTGTCAGGGGGTGCCTTTCTTTTGATCTTCCTTGCATATAATTAAAGTGTAAGAGTGATTACAGAAAATAGGCAGAGACAATGTATTTGAAGAAATAATGTATTGATCATGTCAAAATGATAAAAAGTTTAATTTACCAGAAATACATAACAACTTTATATTTTATATACTTAAAATATGGCTTCAAAACTACATGCATTTATATTTATCTACCTGTATTTATAAATGAACAAATGTATAAGAAGAAAAAGTCAGATCCACAGGTTCAGAAGGTCATGACACATGAATGAATGCATCTCAAATCTATATTTCAAAATGGTTTATGACTTAAAATTATACCATAATATGATAGTAGAAAACCAACCAAATAGACAATATCTTAAAGAAAGTTACAGAAAAATGAAAGATTATTATGCATAGATGGCAGGTAGACTGACTCCTGGCTTGTCGATAAGGATAGAAGTCAGAAACCCATAGAACCTTTATGTGTGGAAAGAAAACTGGTACCTTAGAATCATATACCAGTAAATGTATCTTTTGAGAATAAAGTAAACCTACAAAAATTTTAGGAAAATAAAAAGTAGAATTTTAATCACCTGTAGACTGTCACCAAAGTATATTCTAATAATATCATAATAATGATGGTGGTGTAGACAGAAGGAACATAAGCCCAAGATGAAATATCTGGGATACAAGACAGAGTGAAGAGCAAGTAGAGTATTGACATGTGAGAGTTCAAATGAACAGTAACAATTTGCAACAATGATAAAAATGCATAAAAGCAAAATTATATGTAATAAAAGAGGCAAGGCTAAAGTGTCCTAAGATACTTACATTTTCTGATATTGATTAAATTTAATCTTTGATAAACTAAGTAAACATGTTTTCATTAGTATATAATAGTTGTACAAGGGAATACATTGTGACATTTATATATGTGCTTGCAATATAGCTTAATTTGTTTTGCCCCCTCTGTCTCTCTCCTTTATTACCTCCACACCTTAGAACAATTTCAACAGGTTTCATTCTTCTATTTTCATACACAAATATATTTACTATATTTGCCCTCTTTGACCCATTCCTTATGCCCTCCCACTGGTATCTACCACCAGACAGGACCTGTAAAACCTTTCTGGCCTTCATTTTTTAAGTGCATATTGATGGCTCAAGAGGGTTTTGCCTCGGTGTTTTAGACATGTATATATCATACTTTAATCAGATTAATGCCCCCATTACATACTCTTTCTTTATCACCCTGCTCCCCTATTATTCAACAGTTTCCAGTGTGTTGTGTTGTATTACCTTTATACACAGATGCAATGTGTTTCAATATTTTTTACTCTCTAGCATTTCTCTTTCCCACTCCCATCTCCTTGTAGTCCCCTCAGATTGACCCACTAATACAGTAACGTTCTCTCTCTCTGTTTGTGTGTGTATAACATTATATGTGCACTTAGGTGTACATTTATCTTACAGATAATCACTAAAACAATAGAAACCAACTGTCTAATTTAAATTTACATATTGGAAATAAAAATATTCAGTCATCCAGAAGGCAAGGAAAGAGAAAGAAAAAGAGGTGGATCAAAAAAAGTCATACCTTAATATCAGACCCCAAACTCTAAAGTTGGTACAGGAAAGAGTAAGAAACACCCTGGAAGTAATAGGTATAGGCAAGGACTTCCTCAATAGAACCCAAGCAGCTCAGCAACTAAGAGAAAGTATAGACAAATGGAACTTCATAGAACTAAAAAAGCTTCTACACAATAAGAGAAATGGTCTCTAAACTGAAGAGAACACCCACAGAGTGGGAGAAAATATATGCCAGCTACACATCAGACATAGGACTGATAACCAGAATACATAGGGAACTCAAAAAACTAAATTCTCCCAAAATTAATGAACCAATAAAGAAATGGGCCACTGAACTAAACAGAACTTTCTCAAAAGAAGAAATTCAAATGGATAAAAAACACATGAAAAAGTGCTCACCATCTCTAGCCATAAAAGAAATGCAAATCAAAACCATACTAAGATTCCACCTCACCCCTGTTAGAATAGCCATCATTAAAAATACTACTAACAACAGGTGTTGGTGAGGATGTGGGGGAAAAGGAACCCTCGTACACTGCTGGTGGGAATGCAAGCTAGTGCAACCACTCTGGAAAAAAATTTGGAGGCTTCTTAAAAATCTAAACATAGATCTGCCATATGATCCAGCAATCTCACTCTTGGGGATATACCCAAAGGAATGTGACACAGGTTACTCCAGAGGCACCTGCACACCCATGTTTATTGCAGCAATATTCACAATAGCCTAGTTTTAGAAACAGCCAAGATGCCCCATACTACAAATGGATTAAGAAAATGTGGTATTTATATAAAATGGAATTCTCAGCCATGAAGAAGAATGAAATCTTATCATTCACAAGTAAATGGATGGAACTGGAGAACATCATTCTGAGTGAAGTTAGCCAGGCTCAGAAGACCAAAAATTGTATGTTCTCCCTCATATGCGGACTTTAGATCTAGGACAAATACAGCAATGTGATTGGACTTGGGTCACATGACAAGGTGAGAGCACACGTGGGAGATATGGGGATTGGTAAGAAACCCAAAAAACATGATAGTATTTGAGGTCCTCCCTTCAGAGGAACTAATACAGAAACTCTAAAGCAACAGAGATCAATATGAGAAGGGGATCAGGAACTAGAGTAAAGGTCAGTTAGAGATGAATCAATTTGGGTTGTAACACATTTGTACATGGAAGCAATGCTAGGAATCTCTCTGTATAGCTATCCTTATCTCAACTAGCAAAAATGCTTTGTCTTTCTTATAGTCTGTCTTCAACAAAATTATAGATAAGGGCAGAACAGATTCTGCCTGAAAGTAAGGGAGGCTGGGGGGAAGAGGGAGGGGGTGGGGGATGGGAGGAGAAATGGTCCAAACAATGTATGCACATATAAATAATTGAGAAAAAAAATAAAGTCATAAATTTAAGCCCAATAATTACAGTGAGTAAAAATGTTTTAATTAAAAAACAATTATTAGATTGGAGTAAAAAAAGTGATATGCTATTTATAAGCAACATCTAAAACATAATGCAACTGAGAATAAATATGAGCAGAACATGTATCTTAAAAACATTGATCAAAATAATGTTGATATAACTATATTAATATTGGAAAAAAATAATTTCAACAGATGGGTCATTTCAATTGATCAACATTATGTAGTTCTAGGAAGATATAAATATTTTAGATTGTATGAACCTAGTACCAAACTTGAAAAGATATGCTATCAAATTAACCCTTGGGGCTGGTTCAAGTGATAGAACTTGCTTAGCAAGCATGAGGTCCTGTATTCAAATCCCAGTGCCACCAAAAAACCTCAACAAAATACACAACAATAATAAAAACCTAACAATTGCAGAGGAGAAATTTAAATACGCTTTTTATTTTTGGTGGTACTGGAATTTGAACTCAGAGTTTTGTGCTTGCTAAGCAGGCACTCTATCACTTGAGATACAATCACAGCCCTTTTTGCTCTGGTTATTTTGGACATAGGGTCTTGCTTTTTGCCCAGGTCAGCCTGGACCCCGATCCTCCTATTTTAGGTTTCCTGTTGTTGCCAGGATGACAGGCACATGCAAGCATGCCCAGCTTCTGGTTGACACAGGGTCTCTCAAACTTTTATCCTCCAGGCTTGCCTGGAACTGCAGTCCTCTCAATCTCAGCCTCTCACATAGTTTGGGGTGCATGCCACCACACCCAGTTATTGTTTGAGATTGGGGTCTTGCTTATTTTTTTGCCAGTCTGACCTCCAACTTTGTTCCTCCCAATCTCATCCTGCCAAGTAGCTACGATTATAGGCATGAGCCACCAGTACCCAGCTTAGAAATGTAAACTATTCTTAATTATGACAGAAGATTTTAAAGCTTTTTATGATTTTTGTAAGTCACCGCTAAACCAGGCCAACAAAGTATCAATGTAGATATTGAAAGTTTGATTTTTATGATTAATGAATTTGACATGAGATATACATTACCATGAAAAGCTACTGAATATGAATTTTGTTCAAGCAAACATAGAATATTTAAGAAACTGACCATTTACCAGAACTGAAGTTGCATTTCAGTGAATTTCAAAGGATGGAAATCAAGGTCAAAAAGACCATATTCTTTCTGATCACAGTTCAAATAAACTAGAAATAAAAAACAAAAAGATTACTAGAAAAATCTCATACGTTTGGGGTAAATAACTCATGTTAAGGAGGAAATTAAAATAGAAGTTTAGAAACTATTTAAAATTGAACAATAAATGAAGTACTACATATCATTACATATAGGCTGCAGTTAAAATAGACCTTAGAGGGAAATTTATGGTCTTTATAACTTATATTTGAAAAATAAGGATTGAAAATTAGTAAGCTAGATGTCGGTGTCATGAAGATAGAAGGAAAATAAAATGATCTAAAATGCAAAAGAGGAAATAATCCAGGTAAGAGTAGAAATTAAATTAGTGATAAACAGATACAAAGTATGCATAAATTCTAAAGACTTCTGGAAAAGAGGCATCAGTTTAGGAACTGCTGACAAGGCAGATCAATAAAAATGATATAAAGCCCAAATGATCTAAGCAATAAAAAAGGGAAATCCCTAAAAATCCTAAATGAAATAAAAAGATAAGAAGTTATTTTAAGAACTTTATGCTGGCCAGGTGCCAGTGGCTCATATTTGTAACCTAGCTACTTAGGAGGTAGAGATCAGGAAGATCATTGCTTGAAGTCAGTCCCAGGCAAATAGTTCACGAGACCCTATTTTGAAACAACCCATCACAAAAAAGGGCTGGCTGAGTGCCTGCCTAGCAAGTGTGAGCCCTTAGTTTTATGCTGGAGAATTGAAAAGTTAGTTGAAATAGAAAAATTAAAAATATGACTCATCAATACTGATTCATAAATAAATAGAAAATCCAAGTAATATGATCACGAAAGTATTTAATTGGCAGTAAAATAAATCTTCCTTTTAAAAAAGGGGCAGACTTAGATGGCTTCATGGCAAGTGTTGTCAACCATTAATGGAAGAAGCATTTCACTCTTACACAAAATTTTTCCAGAGAATTAAAAACAATGGATGATAATCTTTAGTTTTTTTTTGGTTTGGTTTTTGGTTTCTGTTTTTTAGGATGTTTAAATAACTTAAATACTGAAACTCAACAAGGGCACTACAAGAAAGATAAATTACAGGCCAACTACAGTCATGAATATAGATACAAAAGATCTTATGAAAATGTCATAGCAAATCACATTTGAAATCACTATGTATCATGACCAAGTGTTTTATCAGGAATGCAGGGTTGGTTTAATACTCAAAAGTCAGAACATTTCATCACATTCTGAAAAAAAATTATATTCTTTCAATAGATGGAATCAAAGCATTTGAAAACATTCAGTATCCACTTATGATAATGAGAAATTCTTAATAAGCCAGACAGATCTTTCTTATTCTCGTAGAGACTATCTCCAAAAATCCACTGAAATTAATTGTGATATGAGAAAGTGTTAAATTTAAGAACAAGACAAAGATTCACATTTCTACTTTTATTCACCCCCATGTAGATAGTCTCAGCCTGTGCAGTAAGGCAAGAATTAAAATAATAAAGAAAGAAATAATACAGAGAGGAAGGAAAAAACCTATCATATTCAGATGACATGGCTATGAAAGCAGAGATAAAAATTAATCTAAACATATTTATCGGTACTGGTGAAAGAACTCAACAGCATTGCCAGATGGAGTGGCTCATGCCTGTAATCTCAGCTACTCAGGAAGTGGAGATCAGGAGGATTGTGGTTCAAGGCCAGTCTGGACAAAAATTTAGTGAGGCCTCCATCTCAACCAACAAAGCTGGGTGTGGTAGCGTGTGCCTGTCATTCCATCTATGCAGGAGGTATAAATAGGAGGATCAAGATTCAGGCAAGACTGGGAAAAAAAATGTGAGGTGCTATTCAAAAAATAATTAAGGCTAAAAGGACTGAAATATGGCTCAAGTGGTAGAGAGCATGCCAGGCAAATGCAAAATCCTGAATTCAAACGTCAGTACTATAAAAAAAACACAAAATCAATGATTGTGTTAAGCCTGTGATAATTACAAAGGAAAACTAAAATATATCATTTATAATGTCATAAAAACATGATGTAAGAGTATGTCTAACAAAAATATATTCATAAAGACCACAGAGAATAATATGAAACATTATAAACTTAAATAAAGAGAGCAATATACTATGTTCTGTTACTGAAAGATTGCATTTTGAGACCATTAACTCATCTCAAAATGAAGCAAGATTAAATTTACTCCAAATCAAAATGCAGATTTTTGCGAGAATTTAACAAATAGATTCTGTGATTTATTCAAAAGTCCAAATAGCTAAGCATTTTATTGCCACTCTTGAAGAGGAAGAAGACCAAGATGAGGCTCTTGCTCTACCAGACATCAAGGCTAATTGTAAAGTTTCATGGAGCAATATTTTTGCAAGGATATACAAATACATCAATGGAATGCAATAAGAAGTTTGACACAAAGTCCCACTGTATTGATACTTGACATATGATATATGTGCATGGCGGATTGCTGGGAAAAAGATAGACTTATAAATCATTATTGCCGGGAAAATTTGTTATCTTTCCCTCCAAAATGAAGTAGGTTCCCCACTTTGTAGCATATACAAAAATAAATTACAATTTTAAAATGTAAATAGGAAAGACAAAACACTCATAGAAACTAAAGAAATAGCTCATGAGATTGGAGAAGGAAAGGATTTTTTAAACATGAAATACTTCTAATAAAGAAGAATAAGTTTGGTAATTCAATTAACATTAAATTTAAGACTGAGTGATGGTTAATTTTGATTGTTAACTTAATTGGGTTGAGAAGCACCTAGGAGTTTAGTAAAGCACGGCTCTGGGTGTGTCTCTGAGGATATTTCCAGAGGAGGTTAACAAAGAGGGGACACCCTCCCTATATGTGGTGGCACAGTTCACCTTAGTGCAAGCATTCTCTCTTTCATGCTCTCTCTGCTTTTTGGCCACCATGAGATAAAGAAGTTCCTCTGTCACACGCTCTCAACGCTGTGATGTTCTGCCCAAGTGCATGGTCCAACTCACCCTCTAAAACTAAGATCTAAATCGATCTTTCTCCCCTCAAGTTGTTTCATCAGAGTGAAAGAAAGCCTGAGTATGTTAGAAATTTGTGAGATCATTGCTATGATTAAAACCTACTAAAGGTTCTTAAACCTTTAGAACTGGTTTGTGGGAGGAATTTGGAAAAGTTTGGGGAAAGAGGCCAGAGAAGCTCTAGAATGTGTAAGCAGGGATTAATAGGTGATTCTGGTGGGAGTCCAGAAGACCAAATGTGACCAGGAGTGCAGAGAGTAAAGATCGTGTTCACAGCTGGGCATGGTGATGCACACTTACAATCTTAGTTACTTCAGAGGTGGAAACCAGGAGGATTGTGGTTCAAGGCCAGCCTGCGCAAAAAATTCTTGAGACCCTATAACCAATAGCTGGGTACAATGATCAACTCCTACCATCTTAGTCATGCAAGGAATCACAAATAAGATCATGGTGCAGGCCATCCCAGGCTTAAAGCAAAACCCCATCTCAAAAATAGCTAATGCAAAAATGGCATGTGGAGTGGCTCAAGTGGCAGAGTATTTGCCTAGCAAGTATGATGCTCTGAGTTCAAATCCCAGTTTTACCAAAAAAAAAAAAAAAAGGACTGTCATGAGGTTTCAGAGTGAAACAAGGACACTATTTGGAATTGCACTAGTGCCACTCATGTACATTCTGGCAAAGAACTTCTCTACACTTTGCCTGTGTCCTGAGATTTTAGGAGGCTGAGTTTAAGGTGATGACTGATTAATTTGGCAGAGAAAATTTGAAGTGGTCCATGGTCATTGTTGGCTGATTTTAGCCAGCCAATTTATAGTGAGAATTGCCAGCAAAGAGCAGAATGGAAAGGTTTGAAAAAAACATTTACCTAGAAAAGAAGCATATTATAAAGGTGTGGCCTTGGAAAGTACAGCTGATGAAGAGATTAGGGCCATTAAAAAGAAACCAAATACTTTGCATCACGACAGTAGGAAAGTTGCCTTGAAGGTTATCTCAGGAATTAGTCAGACTCCACCCTCAAGGGTGTACTCTGCTTTGATAAGAGGGCTCTGGAACTCCCTATTGGCATAGGGCCACCTACAGAAATGTTTCCCATGTTTAGTCACCCAGACATCACAGGCCACTACAGCTGTTGTCCAAGAGAACCTGGCTGTTGCTTGATCTGGCATCAGACTTTGGCATCATATACCTGGTGGTGGTTTTGCAGACATAAAGAATGTAAGAGTTACAGGGTCATGGAGGTTTCCATCCAGATTTCAAAAGAAGGCCTGGGAAGCCATATAATCCATTGTAGGGTCAGGATTCCTGTAGGCAGATCCTGAAAACAGTGCATGAAGCTGTGATGGTGAAAGCAAAGATGCAGTGGAGAACTCAGGATGTTAGAGATGCCAGGAATATGGGATGTCTGCCAAGGAAAGCCTCAGGCAATGAGTAGAGCCAGCCCAAGAGAGAGGCCATGTGGGCCTCAAAGGACAAAGTTATAGGGACTAGAGTATCCAAGCCCTTCAGTACTCACATCATGCCCACATGACTCCTGCTGTTGGATATGGATCTGCAAGATTGAATGTTTCCCTGTGGGTTTCAGTCTTGCTTTGGGCCAATCTTTGTGTTCCCCTATTCTTCCCTTTGGGAGTGGAAATGTTTACTCAGTTCCCCCATATCTTGAGAATATGTAACTTATTTTTGATTTTACAGGGGCTCATTGCTAAGAGTTTGCCTTGAGTCTCAGAGAAGACTTTGAACTTGGACTTTTGAACAGTCTTGGAACTGTTAGGACAGTGAGAACTGTTGGAAACAGACTGAATGCATTTTGCATTGAGTCTTTCAGGAGCTATGGGTAGAAAATTATGGATTTAAGGAATTGTCTTTGTGTGTTAAGAAGACAAGGGGTGAATTTGTGAAGTTTAGTTTGATTTTCAACATCATTGAAGATTGGGCATACCTTTGGGTATGTCAATGAGGGCTTTTGCAGACAGGATTAACTAAATGGGAAAGACACATCCCCTGAGTGGGCAGCATCTTTCTGTAGGTTGAGAATTAAAGGGGAAAAAGGAGAAAGCCCAATGCAGGAATTCTCTCTCTTTGCTTTTTGTCTGCCATGATGTGAGGAAGCTCCTTGGTCACACTGCAGTGATGTTCTGCCCCAGGGCATGGGGCTGAGTGACCATGGACTGAAACCTCTGAGATCATGAGTCACAATAAATAAAACCACTGTGTTTCATCACAGTGGTGAAAAGTCTGTCTAACACAATTTGCTTATCAAATTACACCTTAGAGATAGCAGGAAGATAGATGCAGAGTAGGAAAATATATCTATAAGACATGTAGTTGACAAAATATTCATAATCAGTGTTGTATTGTCCAATATGGTAGCAAATGTCCACGTGTGGCTGTTCAAATTTAAATAAATTTAAGTTAGCTTAAAAAATAGTTCCTACTTTCACTAGTCACATTTTAAATGTTCCATAGTCACTTGTAGCTACTGGCAACCACATTAGACAGCACTGATTTGGACTTTATGATAAAGAATAATTAAAAAATGCATATTCTCATATAATTAATAAGAACAAAGAATACAATTCAGTAATAAAATGGTCAATAGGCCTTCCCAGAAGAGGATATTTAAAGGGCCAATAAATATATGAAAAGGTGTTTGGTATCATTAAGAAGCAGGATAATGCAAATTAAATGTTTGCTCTGCCATTTAGTAGAATTGAGTACACATTGCCACTGTATACTCAAGTTATTGGCTGTTTTTAAACTTGACAATAGCCAATTCAAGAACTATTATTAAATACATTGTATATTAGAGAGAGTGTACAGTAGTATTTTACACTGCTTGTGGATTTATAGTTGGCCCAATTTTGAAAAAAAACTGGTTTGATATTATCTATTCAATTTGAATCTTACAGAACCTCATGTAGCATTTTATCGGGGTTATTGGAGAAGAATTGAGATGGAAGAATAGCCCAAACCTGGAGTCAACTCAAAGTTCTTATCTACATTCTAGTGGAGAAGAACTCAATTAAGAAATTGAAGTACACCCATAGAATGGGGCAGAACATAGCAATTAAGGTAAATGAGCCATTGTTGTACCCACCATGACTACATCTCAAAAGCAGAGTGAGAGAAGGGGTGAAATAATGCATATAGTATGATTCTATTCATACAATGTTATAAACCAAATAATAAACCTTACTGTTTAGAGATGTGTCATTAGGAGAAAATTATTAAGAAAAGGAAGAAATGGTTATTGTAGTATTCAGTAGGATGGGAATATCTTAAAACAGACCGGAAGTAGTAAGATTTACCTTATTGGATCCTATAAACAGTATACATGTATCTTTTTGGGGACTTGGTGGGAAATACAGATTTTGCCTACCATAGGGATCTGTCATGTGAGAATTTCAAGGATTTGAAGACTGTCATGAAATTATGCTTCGATTTAAAAAGTCTTTTTCCATACATTGTCTTCCACAAACCACATTTGTGTCTTTCTTGAAAGAAAGTATGGCCATAGTTATATCTCTTCAGGCTCAGTATCAGATAAAGAAAGAAAAGTTTTCAACATCTTAGCATGCTGTTCTTTGTTTATATTACCTAATAGGAAGTGGATAGTTGGCAATTTCCCCTTTTGAGTTATTTAATTACAGATGAATCATTTGGTTTAACTTATCATTTTGACATATGAAATAAATCTAATATTTATAGATTGCTTAATGTGGGTCTGGCACTTCTAACCACTATACTGTATACCTACCAAAAATGCTCAGGACAAAAGGAGCCATCCTGCTGGATATTCCTGCCTATTTTCATTTTCATTTGGATTGGACATGTTCTGTAAAGCACCTCCCCATTGTCCTATGACTAGACACTCTCCTTAAACTTGGCACTCACCCATTGACTTTTGCTAGAGCAAAGTGTGTCTTATTTCTATTGAACACTACCTAGTCTTTTTTTGAGTATGATTTTACCAATTTAAAGAAACTGATTTTTTTTTTTGGCTTTAAACAAGTAAGGGCCTGCTACAAGTTACTCTCATATGCCAATTGAATTAATGTGGTCTTGATTTCAGCATCCAAATTTTTTTTGTGGTACTGGGTTTTGAACTCAGGGCCTCACACTTGCTAGGCAGGCACTCTACCACTTGAGCCACTCCACCACCTCTGTTTTGTGTTGGGTATTTCCAAGGTAGGGTCTCACAAACTATTTGCCCAAGATGACTTTGAACCATGATCCTCCTGAGTAGCTAGGATTACAGATGTATCTACTAGTGCCTGGTCAAATCTTTTATAATGTATTTAAAATACAGTCAGATTGTGTTGGGTTCTAAACTTGTCTCCACTTTATAAACTAGTGTGACCTGAGGCACGTTATTGGCTTTTCTGAATTTTAAGTTTTGTCATCTGTAAAATGGAGAAAGTAATTATTACATGAACTGAGTATAGCTCTGACAAAACATAGTTCTCAGTAAGTGGTTGCAGTAGTAGTAGCAGTAATGGTAGTTGTTGTTATCAGTTGCATTAGAGAATGTGCCAGAAGATGTAAAAGGCAGTCCAGGAAAGACCACATTTGTGTACTGTCTCTTGCATTTTCCCACATCCAGTAAATAGCAGGACCTGGCCACCTAGTGGCTACAATATGGCTTCATCTCTGTGGTTAACACCAGGCTGGGAATTGGGTAAGCCTGAGTTCAAGTCCTTACTCTGCCATTTATCAGTAGTGTGGTCTTTGACAAGTAACTTAACCTATGTTACTAACCTTTGATTTTTAAATGCAATTATTTGTAGAAGTGGCACAGCTTAGTGGCTGACATATAATTAAGTAATAATGGTATTATAATTTTCTCTAGCTTTATTGATCAGGAATATAAAGAGTTAGCTAGAAAGAATGGAGCCAGAAAATCCCCCATGTCAGTATCAACCCCTAATGGCTCCTATTTGCAGTTTGTGGTTTGGGTTAGCTCAAAAAGAAGAGAAAAACACACTCAACCCCTTCGTTGCCATCACCATTACTGCTTTTCCCTCTCTTTTGTTCCTCTTCCGGGAAAACAAGCCTTATTGATACAGCCAAAGCTGTTATGAGATAGGTTACTTAAATGTAGCTCAGGTTGGCCTTGAACTCCTCATGGCTCCAGTGCTGATTTAGGTTGTTCTTAGTTCATTATGAAGATGGTAGTGGGAGGTGGGAGGAAGAAGGGGAGATAATAAGGACAAAGCTATTAAGATAGTCAGGCTCTGGGACATAATTCCCTAGTAGAACTAAATTATATTCACTTATTGACTTTCTCAATGAAAAATGGTTTCATTATATATTTATCATCTTTTGATCATCTATCTTAATATTATCTATGCTATAGCTATCATTTATCTCTTTCTACTTTTTTGATATAATTAACAAATTGGTGTTTAAAGGCTCATGGACAGTTATTTCTGTAAAGGACCTTTAAGATTACCTAATACAACATCAGTATTTTCTAGACAGAGCACCTGAGGTCAGGAGGAATGAATGTCTTGCCTGAGATCCCACACCCAGTTACTTCCAAGGGTCTAGGACTCTGGACTCAATTGGAGAACACACATTTTCTGCAGGTTGAAACAGAATGGAGAATGCCTTAGGAGATCTTCCTTGGGAAATGATAGGTAGAGAGGTTAATATTTTAATCTACACTCTTGTCAAATATTAAAGACTTGGGAGTCTCTTAACTGATCACAGAGAAACACTATTGTGTTTCTCTCCTTCACATCTGCTCACTGGTAGTTTTTGGCTTTACCAGTGCAGTGGGAGGCAGGCTAGGAACACTTTTATTCAGGGTTTGCTAGTAGACCAGGTGATCCATTTAGACAGGTTCCACGGGAAGCTTTCATTGTGCTGGGCCCATGGTTTTCCTGCATGTGAGAGGCACAGCTTAGGCTGCTTTTCTTATACGTCATCTGTTCTCCTAATTCATGTCCATTTCTCAGAGGGTTTGGGGAAGAAGGCAAGGCAGTAGAATGATTCTGATTTTTTATGGCAACCGAAAAGGGTAAAAGAAGAAGAAATCTACATGTTTGAAGTAAGTAACATTCTCATTGTTGTGATCATTATTGTGACTAGGATACTACAGTATCCTAGTATGTGTTCCAGGCAGCTTTCTGAGTACTTTCAATCCATCATCTCATTTAATTCTCTTAAGAGTTTTCTGCCAGATAGGTATTATTATCTCCATTCCACAGAAGGGAAAAGTATGGCCCTGGATGTTTAAGCAGTTTACTGACACTCACCCTGCTAGTGTAGATCGGAGCTGTACTAGCTCTGTCTTCAGTCTGCTAGATAGTGAAATATCGTGAGAGAGAGAGAGAGAGAATTGGCTTGTCCATAAAGTGATAATCATCTTTATGTCTAAAGGTTAAAATCTCCAGCCCCCCAACACGTTTTATATTCTGAACATTTCTTTTCCAAGGACTTCATTTGTCCACACAGCCATGAGATCACCATGTGATTATAAAAAACTAATGGAATGATTTTTTTTAGCATGACTTATAGAAATCATTACCATGTAGGTGTACATTTAAGGGACATGTTTCAAGTTTTCCAAATGTTGTGATAGCCTTAATGAGCTCTCTCTGAAATTGCCCATATTGTCTTAACTTTGAACTGTTTGCATATACTCGCTCACTGGTGGTGATACTGGGGATCTTTGTTCTTTTCATTGGACACCCTATTCTTTTCTTGACTCTAGTCCAAATGTCGGCTTCGATCTTTAATTACAATCCTCCATGGGCTTGTCATAGCCCAGCTCATCCTGCACCTTCGCTTTGTCAGCTCTGCACTCCTGTCCCCATCTTCCTACTATTACTCATCTCCGCTGGCACTGTCTCATTGTTCTCAGCTCTGAGTTTATTGCCAGTTAAAGGAGCCTCCTCCTCGGACTTCACCCTTCCTCTGAAATCACGCTGTGGTCCCCTCTTTGTATACTTCGTTTTTTATTGTATTATCAACATCAAGTTTCTATATACAGAAAATATTTGTATATCAAGTTTCTAAATCAATGTAATTGCAAACACATAGTATAATGCAATCTAACAAGCACATATCCTGTTAGATATAAAGGAAAAATTTTAGATATTCTTCCACAATGGCTCTAGTTGTGACTTGGTCAACCTTTGCTACCCACAATAGTTCCCCGATATAAGCAGAAGGGCTCCTAAGCCAGTAGACTTTTTAGACTCCATAGCAAGAAGAGCTGTCAGAGCATGAAAAGATCCAAAGGTCTGCATTCAAAACCTTTTTCCTGAACCCCAATAATAAGCTAACAAGTCATCCTCAAAAGTTACATATGTTAATGGCTGCAGGCAGGGGAGTATTAGCCCAAGGTTGTGTGCACAGTAAAATATTTATTATCTAAAGAGAGAGTTCAGTTTATCATAACTCACTTTTCTGTCATTTTTAAAGACCTTCTGAAATTTTTGGTTTTTCAAATTTTAAATGAGCTGTTTGGATCTTTGAACATCAACAAAGCAGTCATTGCTTTAGCTTCTTTTTTTCTTTGTGGTACTGGGGGTTGAACTCAGGGCCTTGCAATTTTACCCATTAAGCTGTGTCCCCCGCTCTTTTCATTTTGGTTTATTTTTCAAATAAGGTCTTGCTTTTTGACAACCTTGAATCATGATCCTCCTACCTCTGCCTCCTTTGTAGCTGGGATCACAGGTGTGTGGGATTACAAGTTGAACACCATGTTCAACTTGTTTTTTGAGATAGAATCTCACTAACTTTTTGCCTAGTGTGGCCTAGAACCTTGATCCTCCCATCTCAGCCTATCGCGCAGCTGGGATTACAGGAGCCTCCTGTGCCTGGCCTAGCTTCTGCTTTTCATTCCACTTTTACCTAATTCTGCTAATTGGGGTACTAGCGGCCACCCAGGACAATTATATGCATTTGCAAGAGCTCAGGTACTCAACAGCTTTTTCAAGTTCCTTTAAAGAAGGACATACAAAATGGCTAAAATGAAAGTGAGTATTTCCTGGCTTGGGTAAAAGTTGGGTGTTATTGCAACTGGATGTCACATTTCCATCCTATAGTCATAGCACTTGAACGTAGATGTGGCAGTGTAAATTAGTGGAAAACCTCCAAACAACTCGCTTTGCCTGGGTGGTCAAGGGGAGCTTGAGGTTTCCAGCCTCATAATTTCTTTCAGCTTTAGTTTTTTTCTGTATGGTGCAAGAAGGGGTTAAACTAAATTAACCCACGCAACTCTGTTGCTCTTATGTTCTCGAGTGGGTGTCCACACAAGACACACACTACAGAATTTACACAATATGCATGTGTCTTTATGTGCACACAAAGGAGAATGCAGCATTTTCAATAAACTTGATAACCTAAAATTAGATTAAACCTAACCTAAATTTAGGTTATCATTAGATAACCTAAAATTAAACTTGATAACCTAAAATAAACTTGATAACCTAAACTTGAGAACCTAAAACATGATCTAATAATTCCTTCCAAAATGATTCATTATGTGATTTCTTCAAGTCAGGAGAAGCAAATATGAGACCCCAGACAGATTTATGCATTTAACTTAATTTTATCCAGCTAATGGGGTAAATATTTCATATGCTTGGAATTGCTAAATCAAAACATGGCCTTAAATATTTAGGGGTGTTACCCAAAAGGGGACAGGAAGAGGCTGGTAATTCATTTATCTTGCTTTTTGCCTCATTTTAGTTTTACTTTTCCTCTGTTCTCTGTCTCTTCCTATTAAATGACTGCTATAAATACTTGAAATAATATCATATATAACTTTAACATTTTTTTCTGATTATGAAAGTAGTGTATGTTCATTGTGAAATATTTTGAAAAAAAGACCTCAAAAATTGGCAGAAAGAAAAAAAAAATCACTCAAATCCCAACACAGACAATTGCTTTTAACTATTTGATGTTTTCTTCCAACGTTTTCCATGCATTTTTAAGTAAAAGGAGCCACACCATTTCTTACACTGTTTTCTTTTTTGATTTAACATCATAGCATAAGCATAAGGATTTTTCTATGTTAATAAAAACTCTTAGTAAACATAATTTTTAAACTATTTAGCATCCTGTCATAAAGCTATAGTATAATTTACTTAACTACCTTCTTACTGTCAACTATTTAATTACTTTCAATTATTCACTGTTACAAATGATGCTACAGTGAACATTTTGGTGTATAAAGCTTTCTGTCTGCATTTTACATTATTTCCTTAGGACGCATTTCCAGAAATTGAATGACAGGGCCAAAGTTATAACTGTTGTCAAGAATCTTGATCCGTAATACCAAATGGCTTTTCCAAAATGCTTTGTATCCATTTGCATTCCCCACAGGAATATGGGAATGCCCTGTGTTTCACTATGTCTTTGTCTACTCCCCTTTAAAAACTAAAAATTACTTATTAGTTGGTGGATAAAAATCATATTCCACTGCTGCGTTAATTTTTATTTGTGTAATTGCAGTTGATATTGAACAATTTTTCATGTTTGTTAATTGTTGGTAGTTTCTTATATATTTTCTGCTCACATCTACATTACATTTTTAATTCTTTGCTACATTTATAGACATAGTTCTGTGCCATCAGTTTATAAAGTACACACATTTAAGCCTTTTTCTTTTAAAAACGTCATACTAAGTCATGTTTTTTGTTGACTTTCTGACTTTTCTATAGGTCATTATTTCCTCAAAATCAAAATTTTAAATAGTAAGGTGTCATAATGTGCTTCTGAGTTGATGACTTTTAAATTGTAGGACAAATGTACAGAAATGACTTTCCAGCTGTATCTCTATTAAATAAAGTGAAATATGCTCATGCATTTTTCCCCACAGATTTCTAGGTGGCTGGTGGAGGATTCTGCAGCTCTCTTAAATGTTTGCAGTTTGGCGTTGGTTAATAATGATTTATTAAGCAAATAATTTAGTGAATAATTAGTATCCAATATTTTGATACATTTTTCCACATATTTCTATGGATTATTTGATTTGGAATCACAATATTTCACATTGCTCTTTTCATTTGGCATCACAATTTAAGGATTTTTCTGTTACTAAAATCTTTTTTTGGAGACCTTATTTTTAATGGTTCCTGCTACCCTCTCCCCTCCACGCTTGGTCATCTGTATCATTCTCTACCACCACAGGGAGGGAATGAGCACATCTGCGGCAATAGTTGGACAGATGATTTAGAGATCAATGTGTGTACAGGCCCCATGAATATTTTATTGATACTAGTGGTGAAAAAGTATACTTGCTATTTTAAAATATGACTGTTTAGATGTAATTCAAAAGCTGTTTGAAACAATTTAATCAAATTTATTTGTCCAAAAGCATTTAGGTAGGGATCAAGTGCTAGTCATTGATCAATGTTGACCAAGTCAATTTCAGTATTGAACAAAGCCCAGAGCCAACTGAATGATTCTCAAGGGAAAGAGAGATGTCCGCCTGCCAAGGTCACAGTTCAACTTTGATTCCTGGTTTTCCTCCCTACTACAATCTTTGTATTTACCAATTCCAGGAAAGAGAATGTATTTAAAAGGGGTCAAAGTGAATTTGAGTTCAGAACTATCTTTAGGATCCATTCTCTAAAATTTCTGCCATGTTGTATCTTCCTGGGAGCCTACAGTAGATACCTCTGCTCCCCTAGCCAGTCATCAAGAGAGTATTACTTATGTGGGCCATCGATGGCCCGTGGGCCTCTGTTAGGAGTGTGGGCTCCATCTATCACAGGCTTTTCTTTTGAGAATGCTTGGTATTTATGGGGAGAAGTGTCTTTGTCCAAGGTGACACTCTCTGCCTTGGCTCCACTGCATCTGCAGGACCAAAAGGAGTTAAGTAAGTTGTTGGAAATAAGAGAGAAGTGAGAGTTGGCTTTATTCTTTACACTTTTCAGCTCACAGTGCTGGGAATCTTGTGCCCTCACTGATATCTTAGACCACTTAGGGAATCTCATTTATTCCACTTCCAACCTAGGGAACATAAATCTATCCTGTGTGATATTTCATTATGAGAATTTGAAATAGTCTTAAAAATAATATTTTTTAGAAGGGAAGTAGGGCTAGAGGACCATGAGAACATTATATTTGATTTGACATATAAGTATAAAATACAAATTAGAACTGGGCCACTGGGAGATGGAACTTACAATTTCTTCTTCCCCTCTGTCATTATAACCCTGAATGAAACCTTCTCTGAGAATTAGTTTAAGGGTCTCACCTTGGTTCTTTCGGACAGTTGTGTTTAACCTATGATATTTCAATTCAACTCTTATTTATGCATGAGTCATAGGATGGTTTCTTTGGGCTTGAATCTAACCTCTGTCATTTATGAACTAAATGTGAGTTCATGTGCAAGTGTGGTTGTCACAAGGATCAAATGACATACTAAACAAGGTGTCAGGTGTAAAATAGTTGCTAAGTGACTATTAGTTAGTGTCATTATTTTTATTAGACCGTATGCTGTAAAGCGTAAGCCTTGTCTTACATTTATATACATATATACACATACATACATAATATATATAATACATATATGGGGTTTGAACTCAGGGCCTCAAGCTTACTAGGTAGGTCCTCTACCACTTGAGTCATGCATCCAACCCTTTTTGTTTTAGTTATTCTTCAGCTAGGATCTCAGGCTTTTTGCCCAGACTGGTCTGAACTTCAGTACTGCTACTTATGCCTCTGCATAGCTTAGATGATAGGCTATGTCTTGTTTGTTGCCTGGCTTGTTTGTTGAGATGGGGTCTTGCTAACTTTTCCCTTGGGCTAACTTCAAGCCACAATTCACCTGATCTTTACTTCTTGATTAGCTGGGATCACAGGCATGACCCACTGCATCCCGCCTTGCATTTATATTTTCTACCATTTAGAAGAATGCCTTGCACCTAGAGGATACATAATTGTTGAACTTGGTTAGTTTTTTTGGTGGCTTCTTCTAGGTTTGAGACATTTTTGGCTCCTTGTGCACTGGTGGTGGTGATGGAGATGCTGGGGATGGGAAAGATGCTGGCTGCATGTGTAAGATATGTGTAATTCACTATTCCGAGGCTAAATAGAGAATTCAATTTTGCAGTTGCCAGTCTGACACCTTTTTACCAGCTCCATTGTAAGTTTCACTTTAAAAAGCTTTGTAAACTGCAATTTTTTTTTCCTGTAGAAAGGTTGTGTGGCTGCATCTGTGCAGTAGGTGAGAACATTTAAATTTAGAATTACTAAGGAGACTGTCAGATTCCATGAGGTTACGAATAAAATTCCAAATTGGCAGTGAAGTAGCGTGAACCTCATTGCATTTGTAGCATACCCATGGAAGGGTGCTAAGTAATGTCTTAGAATGACCATTAGAGGTTTAAATGTAAGTCAACGGAGCCCATAATTTTCTCAGGGCTCTGAAGCTTAGTGAAGTTACAAGCTGGTCAGGACCTCGACAGAAGGAGGGGGAGAGCACTGATGCAGGGGGATGCAGGGAAGATGCTCTTCCTTCTTGAATAGGAATCACAGTCCCATCAGAAGAAAAATGCCAGACTGTTGGCAGGAAGCACAGATTTGCATTTTATTCACATACATTTGCATATTGAGTTCAAGAGGCTCTATCTTCAAGTATGTAAAATAAATAGTGTAATCTGTTGCAATTGTGTTCCAATCCAGTATCTGGGGCATTGCACAAATGAAATACTTAACACATTTAGAAATCACATTTCAGAAGACCAAAGATGGCAATCAGCTGAAGGTGGCTCTGTGTCAGTGATACTGACAGGGAGCAGAGATTGTTGGGTATGGCCAGGGGATAAGATTGGAAAAGTCACCAGCAACTGTCCTTATCCACAGAGGAAGCATGGTTGGTGGGTCCTGGACCCTTGGAGGTTTGCAGTCTCATTGTTCATGGTGCCAGGGCACCAACTCTGCCAAAATGAACAGTCTGTCCAAATGACACTGTCTTCTCTTAAATCCTAACTGGACTGGACAGGAGTCCCACTGGTTACAGGTTACAGAGCAAACACCCACCATCCATTCCATCTTGTGGACTTTGACCATGTTTGAGCCTAGAGACTAAAATACGTAAGCTGGTTCAATGATGACCGACATAAGGGGTATGGAGGGAAACATATGATCCTATAATGTCTGTAAGCATCCCTTGTCCTCTGTAAACTTATACACTAAGTAAGTATTTGAGCTGCAAATATTACTTTAGCACAAGTCCTTCTCTTACCAGATTGCTGCTGCTGGGCACACTGGTGGACACGGCAGGGGAGGGGGAGACATTCCTCCAGTCAGCTGCAGAGTCAGATTTTGAGAGCAAGTTTAGGCTCCGCAGTTTACAAAATCCCCAATGTGGTTTTCAGAAGCCATAGAGTGACCATTACATGATTCAGAGTACAGGAGTCCCTAATGTAAACGGCTCCGTGGAAGTGGTAGTTAGGTGGACCCACTTCACAGGATGTAAAAACTAGAAGAGTCCGAGAGAACAGACAGATGGGACGAGAGTGAATTACTGGAGCGGGCAGTGATGCACTGGACAGGAAAGAGGGACACCCACTCTTCATCAGTGTTGAAACAGTGTCCTTAGTGTTTAGAGTCCATAGTTCACAAAGATTGACTTTAAGGTGCTGTGGAGTCTGAGCAGTAGGCACTGGGGAAAATAGGAGGTAAGGTGCTGAATACAATCCGGGGAAAGTAGGAAAAGCTTCAAAAGGAGATGGGATGGAGGATGCACAAAATCACAGGGTCCAAATGGGCACAAGAAACTCAGATCTGGACCTGCCCTTGACTGAGAATTTGGAGAGTCCTGTGGGAAAAGCCAAGAAGATTGTCAAGGTCAAGGATCTAGTGGGCGGACTGCAGTAGGGATTGCAGAGCAAGCATGCAAACAAGGTGACAAGTGCTGGTGGCCAGTAGGGTGTCAGCTCCCCCCACATAGAGAGGACAAGAACTAGAGCAGAAAGACCATTCCAGTCCCCACTAACCAGAGGATCCCTGATCCAGGCTTTCTGTGATCAAACTTTGCTTGAAGGCTGAGAAAAGACCAAGACTTCAGATGAGCAAGGCTGGTTAGCGACAGTCACTGTGGTGAGCTTCCTGTTCTGGTTGTACATCTCTGTACCTGTTCCTGCAGGGTATTTTACCTTCTTGGGCTCAGATATACTTGTTGGAAAAGCACTTCTTTTTGTTGTTTGAATGAAAGCCAGGTGTACTGCCAATTTTACTAGTGCAAAAATCCATCTTTGATGCTATTCCATAAGAGCTAGGTGGTTGAGAAAACAACAGTTTAAGGGGGAAATGGGTCTGGCATGGTCTTGGGGAACGGAAATGCTTTACTGATGTTCACATCATGATCTCACATACCAGCTTCTCTCTTCATTTCTAGGTAAGTCATTTAACCTCTTGCTCTTGGTTTTTCCATTTACAAAATGAGTGTTTAATACATACATGCCTTGAGGAGGTTTTGTGAAAATTAATTAGGCAGAGGTTATGAAGTGGTGGGAAAACGTAGCACTAAATGTTATTAAGTTGGGTAATTATACTGTTCTTACCTAACATTCCCTCAGCAGACTTGGGTATAAAAACATTTTTTAATGCCCCATCCCAAGCTTAATAGGTAGATGGCGACATTTTTCCTGTGTCTAGAAATGTTATGTACATTAGTGTCGGGGTTAAACACAACTGAGTCTTGGTCTCTTTTTTTATATCCTAGTCCATATTTATTTTACTCTTTCCTTCTTCCTCTCTTATTTTTTTTATTTCTCTTTCTAATACCAATACCAATTCAGCTGTTTCATTGTTTGCTCAACTGACTTGGAATTTTTTTTTGGTTCTGGGATAGAACCCAGGGCCCTGTTCCTGCTTGGCAAGTGTTTTACCACTAAGTTTCCTTTTCCCTATCCATCCTACAATTGGGACAAAGGAGCCATAGGCTGGTAGAATGGATGAACATGGACTGTGCCCTGCATCAGGCCTGAGGCTAAGTTCCTGTTACTAAGACAAAGTCATTCTCACCATACAATCCTAGGATAAGTTCATGCCCATTAAAACAGAGCCATTGTGCTGGCAGAGTGGCTTAAATGGTAGAGCATCTGCCTAGCAAGGGTAAGGTCCTAGGTTCAAACCCCATTGCCTCAGGAAAAAAAAAGTTAAAAAAAAAAAAAAAACAAGCAACCATTGCCACCACATATTTGGGGACATGACACAATTTCTTCATATTTCAGAGGATGGTACCATATAAATGTAATATGTGGGCACAAAGCAATCTCCAGAAGTAAATGCCTAAGAGACAGTGGTTCATAGACACATTTATTAGCCCTCTTTTCTGTTCAAGATTGCACCAAAAAATAAAACACAACTCCCCAGCCTTCATTACTCATTTTCCATAATTACTACTTGTCCTAGGCGAGTGAATAAGTATAAGTAACATTGAAACAAATCCCCAAAGTGTTCTGAAAGCAGGTCACTTTAACTAAAAATTGATTCATTCTTTTAGGAGTTTGGATTTTTTTAAATTTGTTTATTTTTGTGATTCCATTCATGATATCTTTTGATAATTTCTTTGTAAGCATTCTATTGAATTCAGTGCCTTTCCCTTTGTCTCTTACATATTACTTTTCATTTTTAGCTGTGACAATAGAGAGTAACATTTTTTTTCTATGAAGATTTTTTGATACTTAATTATAAAGGTATTTAAAAATATCACTCTCGGTTTGCTTTATAAAAATTCAATGAGCTGTATGTACACTTACAAGGTATATACTTATTTGTGCAAATATTACCAATCGAAAAAATTTAAAATCACTTGTGCTATTCAAATGCTTATGATGTTTTCGTTCTCATAGTTTTTGTTTCTTTTCTGTATCCTTAAAAGCTTTGAAGCATTCTGCTTATTTTTATGATTATTTTCTAGTTCAACACTTAGATGTCTTCCTGTGTTGGCATTGAAGAGGGTGTACAGGTTGATGGTTAAGAGCACAATTGGTAGAGTTTGTATCCCCACTTCTCTATGCAGTAGGCCTTTAATAAAGGGCTAGTTACTTCAACTTTGAACCTCAGTTTATTCATATGTTAAACAGGCTAAAGATAGCCCATGGTTGTGTGAAGTTGAGTAAATTACTGTATAGAGTATTTTGGAGCATGCATATCGCATAGCGAGCACTGCATGTGTGTTTATGAGTGAGGACTCATTCTGTGGACCTCTACTGTGGTATTGCCACTCTCAAGTTTTTGCTTAAGAGACACTGAAGCCCGTGGAGCTGGCTTGGGGCAGAGGGTCTGTTGTAGGGTACAGATTGTGGACCTCCAGAGGGAGCAGCAGATGGAGGGTGAGCATTGGATACAACTGAGATAACCAAGCAGCTACTCTACTTGTGTTCCCCCCCTTGACTGTAGAACTGCTGCCTTGTCACTGTTTCTCCTTGCCACCTGGCCTTCCCTGCTTTTTGTTTTACTTTCGGTGGTGCTGGCTTGATCTTAGAGCCTTGCTCTTGCTTTGCTACTTAAGCCACACCTACAGCCAACTCCCACTCTCCCTTTTTTCCTTTGATTTAGTTATTTTTTTTTTTTTGCACTTTTTGCCTGGCCAGCCTCAGAACACAATCCTCCTACCAACATCTCCTGCATAGCTGGTGTTATAGGCACATCCCATCATGCCTGGCTTGTTCTCTGAGATGGGACCTTGCTACCTTTTTTGCTCAGTCTGACCTCAAACCGTGATCATCCTATCTCTTCCTGCCAAGTAGCTGGAATTACATGTATGAGTCATTGCCCTCCACCCCTCTCTGCTTATTTAAGCTACTCCTTTGCTCCAAATCAGTCACCCCAAATGATTGCCTCAGCCTGCCAGTGTGTTCAGCCTTGTAAATCCATTGCCCACAGTTAACTTATTTATTGCTTCTCTGTATTCATATTTCAGTTTTCCTAATTGATCTGGTGTGGTCCAGGACCCAGCCCTAGTCTAAAACCAGAGCAAGTGGGATGAGTGGAGATGTAAGAACAAAGGACCAGGAATGTACTTCTTCAGAGGCAGCTTCTGTATGAACTGTGTGAACTTTTCAATTTTTTAATGAAGATATATCCAGAAATGCATTTAACATCAAACCAGCACATTGGTCAATAAATAAAGAAAACTAAAACAACCTTTACCCCTATAGCATGACATAAACCCATCTATTCTGTTCCATTTAAAAAATTGGCTCTTTGGCACTCTTTTAGTGGGAGCCTTTCCATCTTCAGTGCACAACAGCATTGCCTGCGGCTCTTGTGAAAGGCAGAGTTTCTGTGTCACTTGGTCTGGGGTCAGGTCTGGGTATTGGCCTATTTTTCAGAGCGCCCAGCTGTGTCTGTTGCAGGTTGCTAGTAGTCTGAGAAATACCTCCTTTGCTTCCCCTGAGCATGAATATTTTGTCTTAGGAACAAGTCTCAGTGTCTGAGGCCATGGTTTGAAACTGAAGAACATCACTTCTTTTAGGAAGGTTGGTAGATTCCTAAACCAACACATAAAAGCTTCTTTTAGATCTTGTCCTCAGCACATCACAAATCCTCTTGCTGGCAGAGCTGGGATGAGAGAGGTGGGGATTAGAATGTGAGTTACAGGTAAAGGGTGAGCCTCCTCCCCACCAGGGAACAGCATTTGTATTGAGGGCAGAGAAGACCAAAAGGAAGAAAAAGTGACAGCACTCACATTAATGGGGGGAGAAGGTTAGTTTTGAGGAGTTTCTAACCACACCCAGCTGGCAGGATGTTCTTCTCTTAGGCATGTATATTTGTGATCTCAATTTAGAGATAAATGTCATTTCATGCACCATCTTTGGTTGACACTTAAGTCATATTTTTGGCCGTGACTGCCCTTATTTTGTGATTTAGTATTCGACTTTTATTGTATACAGTATTTTCTACAATTTTATGTACTGCTGACACCTGGAAACTGGTATCAGATGCACAGAATTTATTCTGTACACTGTCTCCCATCACAGACTTCTCTCTTCCCAACATTTTGGTGTCAGGGACAATTTTAATTTAATTTTAGTCTCCCATGCTCTCCACATCATCCTGTGTTTTACTCCTCACCACTTTCAGAACTATTATCTCCTCCACTTCAGCTCTTTTATGGCCTGATTACCCTCTACATGAATAGCTATGACCTCCTTGGGGGGCTTCTTACTTTACCTTTCCGTCAATCCCACAAACTCCAACCAAATAATCTACTATGTGGGTTCATTAAACTCACTACTCCCTTCTTCTCAAGAATCTATTCTATGAGCAACCAAGCTTATAGAAGGAGTCTTTATGCAAGAATGGAATAAGTATTTTCAGTAAAAGAAAGAAACAAGTAAGCAAAACACAGCTCAATATGTACATGTTTGTAATTTAATAAGTTTTATCAAACTAGAAATAGAAAGAAACTATCCTAACTGACAAAAAGGCATCTTTCACCTCCCTAATGATGAAAGACTGAATGCTCTTCCCTTAAGATTGGGAAGAGGACAAGAATGCTCCCTGTCTTTACTTTATGAAAAATTATATTGCAGGTCATTGCCAGTGTTATAAGACTACAAAAAGAAGTGGAAGGAAGCAATAAAATTACCTTTATTCACAGGCAATACAATCGTCTGTGAAGAAAGTAGCAAATAATATGTTTAAAAAAGCTACTAAAATGAGTAAGTTAGTTTAATAAAGTTAGAGGACATAAGGTCAATATACAAAATATAATTATTTATAAATTACTTATCAATAACAACTAGAAATTAAAAAAATAACATTAAAACATGGTATTTTAGGGATAAGTTTTATACAATCTGACTCAATATTAAGAATATTTATTTTTCACTGTGGACATGGCTCAGGTAGTAGAGAACCCAGTGGCAAGTGTGACACCTTGAGTTCAAACCCCAGTATACACACACCCCTGAAAAGTTTTATTTTTCTCAAATGTTTCTGTAGACTTGAAACAAGCAATCAGAATCCTGGTGGGTTGGGGTAGAAATTGACAGCTAATAATAAAATTTATGTGGAAAAGCATAAAAGCCAAAACAATTTCAGAATAAAAGGATAAAGCTGCAGGACATACACTATCTTATTATGAGATTTGTTATATAGCAACAGTAATTAAAATAGTGTGGTAATAGCATAGGGAGAGGCTTAATCAGGCTGAAGTGAAAATCCCCAAGTAGATCCATACACAGATGATGTTCTGATTTTCGATAAAGATGACAGAGTAGTGGAGAAAGGATAATCTTTTCAACAAACAGTGCTGGTACAAATGTACATCCATGTGTAAAACACACACAGACACACAAATTAACCTTGAGTCACACTTTGTACCATGTAAAAACAGTTAACTTGTTGACGTAAAATGAATTATAAACCTGAAGCAATAGAATTCTGAAACTAAAAGTATTTTAGGAGAAAATCTTTATGCCCTTGGTTTAGGTAAAGATCACCTAGATACACAAAGAATGTGAGCTATAAAAATAAGTTATAAATTTATAATGTATTGATAAATTAGATTCATAAAAATAAATCTATTCTTGGAAAGGCATTGCTGAGAAAATAATAACATAAGCCACAGAGTGGGAGAGAAATTTGCAAAATACCATATAAAGGACTGATGTTTAGAATATGTAAAGAACCCTCACAATTCAATAAGTAAAACAAAAACCCACCTAATAATGGACAGAAGATATGAACAAACACTTTACCAAAGCAAAGATAAGTGTTTGAAAAGAACCTCAACATCATTAGAGATGCCACTAAATACCCAGTAGAACAGTAAAATTTTAAAAAAGACAGGAAACCTGGAAGGAAGGAAGGAAGGAAGGAAGAAGGAAGGAAGAAGGAAGGAAGGAAAGAAGGAAATAACTCACAAGACCTTGGTAAGAATTGGGTGGTATGAATATGGAGGAACTGTTGGTGGGAATTCAAAATAGTATAGCCATTTGGAAAAGTTTGGCAAATTCTTATAAAGATTCCTAACCAAATGACCAATACTTTAACTGATAAGACAACAGTCCCTCTCCCAGGTACCTACCTAAGAGAAATGCAGCATACATTAGTGTGGACTAAGAACTGTATAAGAATGTTATGGCATTTTTATTCATAATCACTGAAAGTGGAAAACACATCAAATGCCCAGCAATAGTGAACATTGTGTTAAGTTTAGACAAGGAAATATTACTTGGCAATAAAAAGGATAAAGTTCTAATATATACAACAATATTGAGAAACATCAGGTCATTATATCAGGTGATGGATTCCATGTATAGAACATTCTGGAACCAGCAAAATATTAGAGACAAAAATCAGATCAGTGGTTCTACCCACTAAGGGGAGCAGAGGGGTAAGGGATTGACTATAAGGAGCACAGGGAACTTTGGGGGATGGAAACAGTCTAATCTTAATTATGATGGTGGTTACATACTGTCTATATTTTTAAAAATGTATAGAACTAAAAGGGTGAATTTTAATATATGCAAATTATACCTTAGCAAACTGGACCTAACCTAAAAAAAAGAATTTTTGTTATTAGTTAAATTTGCATACTGATGTATGCATGAATGAATAATTTATTTGTCAGTTCCATTTAGTAATAACAGACCTTCACATTTACATAGTACCTTTCAATTTACAACCACTTTACTACTTAAGTACGTCTCACAAACCCTGTGAAATAGGAATTGTGCTCATGTTTTAGGAATGAGCTCCTTCTCTGCAGTTCCCAGAAGGCCAAGTGAAGTGCTTGAGGTCACAGAGCCAATCCTTTTCAAATCCAGAGTTTTCCCACTATTTCTCAATGTCTCTTAAAAAAAAAAAAAAAGATGTGGGTTGGGAGTATGGCTCAGTGGTAGAGTGCTTGCCTAGTAAATGTAAGGTGCTGTGTTCAATCCCCAGCACTGGAGTGAAAAAATATAAATATATACCCATACATACACACATGTATTTGCTAGTTTTGAAAAAAACTTGTTACGGTGTATTGATTCTCTTTCATCCCCCCTGATTAGCTGGGATTCCTGCTTTGATTCCTTTTACCTATCTTCTGGTCCAAACCAATTCCAGAGAGTTTCCTGATCCTCTACTGTGTCTTCTGCTGAGGTCTCTCCCTTTTCTCAAAAGCAGAGCTCTCCTGGGAAAATCCAGATTCACCTACCCCTTGAGAGGATGCTGGGGCATGCATTGTAGTTTGGTCATATGTACCTACTTACGGTTTGTGTAAGAGTCACATTGACTGTGGGGTGAGAAGACAGATGGCAATGTGGACTTTTAGTGGGGGAATGTACAAGTGTAGGGCATGGTAGAAGAATGAGTGAATTTTGAAGCATGCGTGATTGATTAGATGCAAGGGGGAAGACTTAGCGGCTCCTTCATGAAACTCTGCAGAGCGGAGACTGAGTCTGAGTTTGCTTCTGCCAAGTATGTCACTACATTTCTGTCTAGATTTATAATGGAAGAGAAGAACAAGGGAGAAGATGTCAGCTTTCCTTTTTTTTGGTCTGGTTATCAAACCCAGGGACCTGCTAGGCAAGTGCTCTACCACTGAGCTACACCCTCAGGTCTAATGTCAGGTCATAAAAGCAGAAAAATGTAATGTGCTAAGCAGGAGGAGAAAATGGTTTTGATTGGGATGTTTTGATGTGGAAGGAGAGAAGAAGTGAGAGAAAAGATGGTTGTAGGAAAATAAGCCATTGCAGCAGGTAATGAAGAAAGAATTTGGTGCTAAAGTAGGAAAAGTGGCAGGGTTTGACTTAGATATGAATATAAACTAGACAAAGAAAACAGACCAGTGTACATGAAGATCTTGTGAAAACATTTCAGACATGTTAGCCTTTAAAAGGGCAGGTACCAAGACAGATAGATAGAGGTATAAAAGTAGACCTTTCTTTATGAGTTAAGGATGAGTAAGATTTCAGTCACTAGCACAGGTAGGGAAGAAGAAGGGGTAGGGCCCTGGTTAAATCCTGGGTAGAACTGAAGCCCCTCAATAGACAGAAAGAAGGACAAGAGTGGCTAAGAGAGGGTAAGTGAGTAGTGGGCAAAGTTCCCAGGATCTTCAGGTACAAGAGACCAGGAAATGCAGAGAGGAAAAGTATTCAGAGAGATGGTAAAACAGGGAAAGAAATGGATGCTATGTCTTGTCATGCACAGCCAGGCAAAATTAGAACGGGATTAAAAAAAGAAGCAACTGAAGTTGTTCGTGAACATATTGTTAGTAACTTGTGTCAGGGTGGTTTTGGTAAAATGGAATGGATGAAAGTGTGTAAGGACTCACAAGAACTTTAGAAGAAGAAAGTTGAAGAAATAAAGACAGATGTCACATGAGGAATTTAGCAGAAAGGATGGAGTAGGAGAGGTAAGATGAAAAGGAGGTTCTCTCTTTACACACACACACACACACACACACACACACACACACGCACACACACACACACGATCTTATACTCCTTCACCAGCCAAAGTAAGCCAAGAAAACTTAACAAAGGCCATCTAAGAAAGAAGAGTTTCATTGGGGACGTCAGGTGACCCAACCTGTCCTGTATACAATGAATGCCTCTTCTCCTCCATCTCCTCCCTATGTCTCTGCCTTCCACTCGCTCATGCAAGGGTCACCCGATGTCCCCAATGGCGTCTCTCTGCTAAATTCCTCATGTCATTGCATTTAGCTTCCTGTCACCACAGAGAGATGTTTGTGGGAAGAAGAAAATGATTTCCATGTCTATAATTTCAATAAAAAAACCACTTCAGTGAGTGATCTTTCATAAGCAGTTAGGTTTCTTAATCATAAAACTGGGGTCTGAACTTCTCAACAGTGGAGACTCATTTGCTATTTCTGGGAGGCAGGATGGAGGTTTGACAACAGAGCCATCCTGTTGACTTATTAAACCACTCTCAAGAGCAGCTGTAGTTTCACTGGCCTTGGATTTAGTAGTGAGAGGTCAGTTCCTTCCCTTCCTGTCCTTCCACTGGCTCTTGTGGGTCCCTTGAGTTAACTTAGCTGAGTCCCCAACTCCTCAGTACACTGTGCAACTCTGTCACTACTCTTCCCACAAGCTTGCTTCTGACTAGGCCATTCTTTCTGCCTCCTCTGACCACCTCTGAGCCTACCCAGGACAGCCTAACTCAAGCAGGTGGGTACCCCAGTGTCCTCAGCCCAGCTCAAAAGCTGCTTCTTCATACTTGTCCTCAGGACCTAAGCCCAGAGCACTCTGTCTGTCTGTCTGTCTGTCTGGTTACATGCTCTGTTAGCATCTCTCTAGCATTCTTCCAGTCCTTGGTGACCTGTGTCAGAGTGGCAGATCCTGTGGCAGAGGCTGAGTCTTGACTTTAACACACTTTGACAAGAGTCCCACAATGGGCACACCTTTACGATTTATTGATTTATTGAGTCATTGGATTTTTGATGGGAGAAGTTGTAAGTCAAGTTTTCTGCTTTCAAAGCAGAAAATTGCAGACACCCTGATGTCTGGTTGTAGCAATTTTTCCACCCTCAGTCCAAGTGTGGAGATTTCTTCCCATAAGTGCTGGCACGGCCTGCAGCTGAGTCTGGGGAGTCAGAGACTAGCTTTGTTGGCCTCAGAGGGCATGGCATCTGCCACCCTGTCCCCCTCATTTCTATAGCATAGATGGACATGGGAATTCAGGCTTGATGCACATGTTGTTCTAACAGTGTCAAAATGCTGCATTCAGAGAAAAGTCACTTACTTAAAACAATAAAATAAAATATGAAGGGTGACAAAATTGTGCTATATTATAGTTACAGGAAGAGATTGACTGTCTTAATTTTAATTTCATTTCCACATATTAAGAAAAATCTGATTCCTTGCTATATGACCTTCATGTTTTCTTGTGCTGCTTTTATATTTTGGCTTATAATTTGTATACTCAGTGAACATTGATCTTGGAGTTCAATTTTTCATGAAGCAGGGTCTATCTAAATTAAAGAGAATTAAAGGAAGTTAGGGCCCTAGTAACCAGTTTATTTCTTCAGCAATGTAAAGCTTTATTCACTGATCACATTTTCCACAGTGGAAGTAACTATTCTTTCCTCTGAGTTTTGTTCATAGTCATTCTGATAATTGCTTGGTATATTTTTCTGACTCCTAGTGTTTTTACATTTCTTATTCTCACAATGCTGGCTTCTAAAGACTGTTCTCTGGGAATGTTCTGCAGATGTTTATCCATTCTTTGCACAGGGCCAGGTTCTTGGAGAGCATTGGTGCTTGTTATCGGGAGTGGCATACCTTCTTCAGTGGTGGGAGTGGCTATGGAATTCAGGTCTCGCTTTGGCCACTGTGAACCAGCGAGGTTTATAGGCAAGACTGTGGAGCTCAGGAGTAATCTGTTCCATTTATAGTTAGAGCAGGAAACAGATGCCACCCTCAAGTGGTTTAATTGCAAGAGAATTTAATGAAAGAACTGTATACCAAGGTGTAGATGGTGCACAGAGACCATAACAAGTATTACAGTGTCCTGAAGGGAGTAGAAGCTTGGTGTAGTCTTGGTGTAGCACCCTCTGTAGTCTTGGAGGAGAAGTGTGAAAGTAATTCCTGGAATCTGAAGAGGGCTGTGTTGAGAAAGCCATGTGGAGAGGGTGCCTAAGACAAGCTGTGACCTTCAGCCAAGTGATAAAACTAGCTTGCAGTGAAGCTCCAGATAGGAGAGCCCATAGCCCAATCTTGGTCTCCTTGTTCCTCTCATTTCCTCTCTGTTGGCCAAGTCCAGGAGGAAGCCAGAGGGCTTGGAAGCTCATTGAAACAGACCAAGCAGGTCTGCCTCTCAGGGCCCAGGACAGAGTAGAGTGGTAGAAGATCTTGAGTGGTAGACAGGAATTCACAGACTCTTAACGCTGGAAAAGGCTTTGACAACCAGTCTCTTTATTCCCTTCACAGAATAGGAAGTAGAGCCACAGGCTTGTGAGTGGCAGATGTATAACAGGGCCTAAAATTTTCCTGTTCCTCAGTTCTGTGAGCCTTCTGTTACACCATTCTGTTCATGTAGTAATTTGGGAGGAAGGTGAAAGAAGTGGAAGAGCAAGTAAAATTAGAGCGTTAAGTATCAACTTATGATGAATGCTCTGAGAAGGTGCCAAGTTCCATATGTGATATTAAAGGGATTTAAGCGAGTTCAGAATTTAATTATGATTGGTTATGTGGTTAACAAATACGTGCATTGATTGGAATAATAAAGACAGTATTTTACACTAGAGAATGTTTGACTGCACCTAGAGTTGACCTGATAACCAGTCAGCTCAAATAGTGCAACTTCTGTTCCATATCATTGCTTACCTGGCTATGTGCTCTCTTTGAGGTATGGTTTCAGAGGTTTGCTTTAAACTCAAGCTCTTCAGGGAAGGCTAAGACATGGTGAGGCACCATATTTCACCAGCAGAACCATCTAGAACTCAAAGGCCAATAGAAAGAGGACTAATTTGTCACATGTACATCACTCATATAGACACTGATTTATAAAACTTGCACATGTGCAAATAAACACCCAGGCATATATGCAGTCACTAAGAATATTGACCTCACAGTAATCCAGATGGTATTGGTATTTATGGTATCTCTCTTTATGTTAAAGCCCTTGGGAAATGAAGGACTTAGAACAGTACCTTTATTTGCATAGCTTTCTATGTTAGTTACTTTTATCATTGCTATGACACATACTTGAAACAAACAACTTAAGGAAGAAAAGATTTATTCTGGCACATGGTTTCAAAGGGTTAAGTCCATGGTTGGCTCACCCCATGTGTTTGGGCAGAACATCATGGCAGCTGAAGGATTTGGAAAAGGCCAGTCACCTCATGACAGACAGGAATCAGAGAAAGAGAAAGCAAGAGAGAGAGATAGAATGAGAGAAGAGAGAGAGAGAGAGAGAGAGAGAGAGAGAGAGAGAGAGAGAGAGAGAGAGAGAGAGAAAGAGAGACAGGAAGGAGCCAGGGGCAAGATATTCTCAAGGACCTTTGACTTCCTTTTTCCAACTATGACCCACCTCCTAAAGTTTCTAGAGCCTCCTAGAGTAGCACCATTAGTGGGAGACCAAGTTCCCAACACATGAGCCTTTTGGGAGGATACTTCATATCCAAACCATCAGAGTACAAGTGGAGTTGGAGAGTGGTAACTCATTATTGGTGCCATTCATTTGTTAATGCCATGAAGGATGTTTATTGGGTACCCACCATATGCTAGACATTTTGCTAAGCACTGAAGACAGCTAAGGAAGACAGACATGGTCCTTGCCTCACTTCATTACAGTTTGCAAAAAAAAAGCCATTTTATTGGTGAGTGTAGTAAGAATTAGGTCCTGACTTTCCTGTATCTCTTCCTCCTTTTTCAGACTATAGATGAGTGAAGATATATATATCCTAAATATAATTACTTTTTTTGATATGGTTGAAGTTGTCACATTACTTTGTGTAAAATTTGGTGGCTTTTTAGTTGTTGATGGGAGGAAGTAGGGAATAGATGATGCCTGGCCCTGGGTTTAAACTCTGTTTTAAGTGAGAAACATCAGATTACTTAGAGACCTTTTTTTGATGATACAGAGATTTGAACTTGGGGCTTTCTGCTTCCTAGGCAGGCACTCTACCACTTGAGCCATATCTCTAGCCCTTCGTGCTCTGATTATTTTAGAGATAGGATCTTGCTTTTTTGCCCAGGTTGGCATGAACCACAATCTTCTGTTTTTAGGTTCCTAAGCACCCCCCAATACACACACACATACATGCACACACCCCTGGGATGACATGTACAACCATGCTCAGCTTTTTTCCATTGAGATGGACTCTGGCAAACTTTTTTGTCTAGGCTAGCCTAGAAATGTGATCCTCCTGATCTCAGCCTCCCACATGGCTTGGGATAACAGGTCCATACCACCACGCCCAGCCGTTGGTTGAGATGGGGTCTCATGAACTTCTTCCCTGGGGCCACAAACTGCGATTCTCCCAATCTCAACCTTCCTTGTAACTAGGATTACAGGTGCGAGCCACCAGCTCCTGGCACTTAGAGGCTTTTTAAAGTAAGCTATTTCTAAGGTCAGTAGAAATTACACTCAAGCTAGGGAAGGAAAAGAGTGGCAAGAAGCTCTTTGACTCCTTTGTAAGTAATTTGAATCAAAAGAAGCTCCTTATCAGCCTCTGAACAGAGTATATTCACATTCAATGAATAAATATCAGTTCCCTGCTATTTGCTAGATACTTTCAAGTAAATTGTTTAATATTTACAACAACTCTGTGAGGGGTAGATAATAATTCCCATTTTATAAGCAGGAAAATAAGGTCTAGGTGATTTTAGTGACTCGCTTCCTCCCTCCCAAGATAAATGAGTGTCAAAGTCAAGTTTCAATAGAAAATCTTTTGATTTAAAGTCTTTCTTTTTTCATTGTGTCATAAGGCCTACTAAGTAGTATTTTATTGTTTTGCTAATTTCAGTCAATTGTTTTCACGTCTTGCTCTTTCCTACTCATCTGTTAGTATACAGTTCCCTACCCTTCTGATCTCCCAGGTAGGGTTAGGTGATTCCTGTGCACACTGAGCATGCTCTATTAGAACTCATATCATATGAAACTGTGTTTTCCTTTTTGTCTATCATGGTTACTAGATTAAACAGTCCTGGTAGATTTTATCCCATTCAGTGCTGGGCTCTCCCTCCTGGCACATGGAAAATGATCAATGAACATTTGTCCCAAGAGTCAGTCTTCACAGTAATTTGGAGAAGATGGTTGTGTACATTTTACAGATAAAGAAATTGAGGATCAGAGAGGTAATGAAACTGATCCAAGATCACAAAGCAAGTTAAGAATAAATGTTAAAAATGTGTTCATGACCCCTAAAGCCTCACTCTTTCCTCTGCAACACAACATAGTGATTATTGCTTTTGCAATAGCATTTTGCAGAGGGGCTTTTTGATGGTGGTAGTGCCTTGGAATGTGCTTAGGCTGGAGAACAGATCATTTGGGACAGACTGGAAATATCCTTTCCAACATTCACATTTTCAATCTACTTTAGCACAGGCTGTTTATCTGCAGCTCAGAACACCATTTTCTGGGATGATGCCTGTAGGTTTGGTGGCCCACCCCCACACCTCTGCTATTTATTGTTCTTCCAGTATCTTCCTTTGAATTCCTTCTCAGTTGAGGTTTTCCTGCTGCCCTGCTTCTGGGTTTCTCCTTTTATTATCACACCTATTTGTCCTGCTCATCCCCCTCCTGATAGTCAGCGACAAGCCAATAACTTTTATTAACACTTGAAAATGCTATTTTGCTCTTAAACCAATACACACAATTGCTCTAACTAACCTGCTACCACACGTTAATCATAAGAATCAGGTTTTGAAAGGTTTGGATTTCAGCAGGGCTGCCCACGCTGTCCTTGGAGGCATATAAATTAATTATAATTACCAACCATGTGCAGATGTTGGAAGAGAAACTTTGAATAATTCTGGTATCTGCTCTTGCAGAATATGAAAGAAAGAGTCACCATGAATGGTTGCTGCTGGTAAGAGTATAGATAGTCATCTCTACTTGTATCGCAAATTTGTATTAAAATGCACACATGTAAAGTGATTTATAATCCTTTATTAGTTATCTGTATGAGCCTCTGTCAAGAACTCGGGTGACAGTAGAAGGGATACTCCAAAGTGCATGAAACAGGAAAGAGAAGCTCAATCAGAAAACATAGATTTGGTCACTGGAGGTGTTGTAGAACAGGAAAGGAGCTCAGGTGGCCAGGCTGGTTGGACCAGTGAGAACAGGAAGGCCCTTATTCCATGGAAGTCCATGGAATTTGGAACCACTTTTGCCCTTGGCAGGGAAGAAAGCATGTTTTCTCCTGGGGTTCTAAGGGAGCTGGTGGTCTTAGGAAGGGTATCCTTACCTGCATTGTGGAGGAGTTTATAGTTCATTTGCTGGTCAAAAGTCTGGATAATTCTTCCCCATATCTTTCCTCTCTTTCCCATCTCTCTGCTTTTCTCTGATCAAACACTTTCCCAGAAGCAACTTGACTTAAGCTCTGCTTTCTTTGACTTTCTATTTCCATTATTTGTTGTGTCTGTGATACATTGAAGGGTATTTGAGGTTCCTCCTACAGGAGTCTGCTTAGCTAACAGAAACAAGGAACCCTGTTTATTGCCAGGTAGGTTACACAATTAAAAAATAGATCTGGTATGTTCAATACATGTTCCTGTAGACATTTCCTTCTTTGCTGGCTTCATAGGGATAAAGTCTCAGAAGCTGCCCACACTCCCAAGACTATCAGAATTTCTCACTTTGTTCCTCTCTGAAGAGAGAGCAAGGACAAGAAAGCTCAAAAGCTCTAAAACAGGCATGGAGGGTAGTGATAGTGTGAGAAGGATGAGAAGAACAGAGACAGAAATGCTAGGTTCAGCATCAACAAAGATCAAAGGTTGTTCCCTTTTATGATGGTTTATACATACTCAGATGTATTTAGTAGCTTATCAGAATCTAAGTACATTTAGAGGATTGATATTGGGTTTCCCAAAACCCATTTATTTCCGTTGATGAAATAAATACTGATTTTGTACTTCATAATGGCTAGCTGCGGTACCCACATTGCCTGCTTCAGGTGATGGGTGAACGCATTCACTCACCTAACCCAAGCTTTTGACTCCAGAAAAGTCTCTTTGGTTTAACCTTTGTCCTGGTCCTACATATTTGAATTTGGAAAAGTATAACTTAAAACCCCATATTGACTTGGAACTTAAGCATTTTGAAATATGTCAATGAACAAAAAATTTCGGATTTGTTTTACAGAGTTGAGTTCATGATACTTCTTAGTTCATGATATACTTTTACTACGGGGTCAGATAAGGACAGCTTTTCATCTCCTGTAATAGACTTTGCACATTTTCTCTGTAGAAGTCTTGTTAAGACCTTTCTTTATTAATTCCTAAATAGTTCGTAGTTGTCTCTGCTATTGTGAATATTTTTGCTAGCTTGTCAGAAGAAATGTATTGGCCTTTTCTAAGAAGATCATTTGTCTACAACCTTGTTGAACTCATATTAATTTAAATAGTTTTAAAGTTCTGTTGGATTTTTCCATGTAACTTCATATGATGCTATTTTCCTTCCTTCATTCCTATACTTCAAATTTTGTTTATTTATCAGAATTTCTTATAGCATGCATAAAATTAGCCTTGCATTTTCTTATTGTTAAGGGGAACGAGATCAAAAGGTGTTGGTATGTACTCTTACCAGGTTAAGTCTGTTTTCTACCATCAAAATGAGTCTTCTTATTTCATCATTTGTATTATGAATAGGTAGTCCCATTAACTGCATGTGGTTTTCTTCGTTTTTGAGATTATTCATGTAAACATCTTTATTTCTTTAATGTGGTGAATTTGATATAAATATTTCAAAGTTAATCCATCCTTGTACTCTTGGTATAAACCACATTTGATCAACATCATCAGCATTATTATTTTTTAAATATACTCTGTGTTTTGGTTAGTTAATATTTTGTTTTTGCATTTATGAAATCGTGTTTCACTCTTCTGTTGAAGCTGTCCCAGGACTCAGTTTTCTCTGAGGAAAGCATTGACACATCTCCTCACCTAGATGGGGAGCCCACAAAGTCAGTTGTGAGCAAGTGCAGACTGGTTCTTATTGTCCCTACCTGCACCAGTTAAAGGCCTGTGTCCTTCTGCCTGCTGGAGATTGGGGTCACTCAGCCCAAGCTTCAGGGAAGTAGAGGGCCTAAAAGGTGAACAGTCAGTCCAGTCTGTGCCCTGTCACTGCTTTTGCTTGTGTGCCTGAATTCATAGCATGATTTGGGGATGCTGAATTCCCTGGCCTCAACAACTCCTGAACTCTACTCCGTGACTGGTAAGCTGTCAGTAGAGTCTGCTATTACCCTAAGGCCATTCTGTGACATCTTTTTTAGGAAGTTATGTCACTGAGGGAACTAATATCTCTTGCCCCCTGCTAGGTTCCTCTTAACATTCCTCTCAGCCTTTGTCTGACATTCTCTCACCCCCACCTCCCACATGCTCACTTTGTGCTTTCATAAATAGCTAGACTCCTTGAACAGCTACTGAAAGCTTAAAGGTAATATCCTTTGCATCTGTGGAGTATTTTATATTCTTCAAAGCACTTCCATATACATATTATCATTTGATCTTCACAAAATTCTTTCAGGTATGTAGGTTAGCTATGTTATCCTGATTTCACCAATGACAAATAGAAACAGTAATTGGGTGACTTGCCCATCCTAAGTGACCTCATTAATGTGAGACTGGTTTAAAGTCCAAGTTGCTAATTTCATTCATTCATTCACTCACTCATTGAGTCATTCACTCACTTATCCACCTGTCCTGGGAGGCAGCTCCAGAATAGAAAAAGAAAGGGTTTTGAAGTCAGATAAACTTATATTTGAAGCTTGATACTATCCTTTATTTGCTCTGTCATCTTGGTCACATACCTTAACTTCTTGGAAGATCAGTTTTCTTATTTGTAATAGAGAGAAGTTTGTTACCTGTAATGTTTTTATGAGTATCTAATAGTGGATGAAAACCACTTGGTAATAATAGTGTCTGACACACAGCAATTGAACCAATATAGATCAAAATGGTCGTATATCTGGAATTTATATGTGATCCAACCTAATGGTAGAAACTCAATATTGGCCACCATTTATCAAGTCCTTCCCTATTTATTGTATATGAGACAGTGCTAGACACCAAAAATATAAACAAATGAGACACTATATTCCTTATGTGCCTTTTCTGCTAGACAGTAGTCCTGAAGTGTTGAGCCTGTATCTGTTGTATACCCAACACCCAAAACAATGTTTGAAGCTGAGAATGTAGCTCAGCTGTAGAACTCTTGGTGAGCATGTACAAGGCCCTGGGTTCACCCCCAGCACTGAAAAATGAAAAAGAAAAAAGAGAGGAAAAACAATGTCTACAAGATTAAACTTACTGAATACATGATTACAAACTGTCAAGATCTTTACTTACAAGGAAGTTATCAACTGGTTAAAGTAGACAGACATGCAACATTGTAATTATAATAAACTGTTACAAGGATTTAGATAGACATGCATAAGCTCTGGTGGGAGCCCAAAGGAAGCAATTCTCAATTCTCCCAGGGAAGATGGAAGGGCAGTGGTGAGGATGGGACAGAACGTCATAAAACAGGTGCAGCAACACTAGCCCTGGTCTGTCTGAGGAAGGGAGCAACACCACATTGTTTATCTTGGACTACATGCTTTCTCTCAACCAGCCTCCTCTGATGTCTGAAATTGGGTTCATATTCAGAGCAGTCTCTTTATCTTGAAGTCCCTCTATTACTGGTATCTACCAGAATGTATTGCTTTGCAAAGTATTTTGTGCTATCCTAAATTTAAAAGAGATGCTAGGTAAAAACCAGATCCTGTTCTTTGAGTGTCATCACTAGCCATTGTATAACAAACTATAATATATTGTGTGAGAAGAAATAGAGGAACACAAGAAATATTTTAAGGAGAGCAAATAAAACCTCAAAGTAGGAGAGCATAGAGTGCATTAAAGTTAATAAACTGTCATGGCAGAGAGGACCACTTTTAAAAGTGAAGAAATCTAATTTAGGGACTTGTATCTGCAGGATTAGAATCCCAGGGGAATGAAGTTAGTGGCTAGTTTTGCCAAGTTCTAAGTCTTTTGGATCTTCCTGAGAAACAGTCTTTGGAATTGAACAAATATTACATACATTTTTGTCCCCAGCTCTTTGAGGTGCTAACTCCAACTGTCTTCCTCTGAATAATCAGTGCTGTTTGACTCTATGTGGCATTGTTTTTTTTTTTTTCAAACTTTGGAAGGAAGAATCAGGTGCTGCTTTCCTACTAAAGTGGGTGCAGCCCATCAGCATGGGTTTTAGGGCTCCTAGAGCCATTCCTTATTTCCACAGAGACTCAGAGACCAGAATACTGTCAGAAGTAAACTTTGCCCAGATAAAACCACTGAGCTACTTTTCTTACTTGGACACAAAGACAAGGCAATCGATACAGGTCTCCTCCTCGGCAGTGTTAAAGGATGACTCCAACAACAAGAGTTCCAAAATATTTTTTGCCAAGAACTGGATTGGATTTTGTGCTTCCTCAGCCACAAAATGTCCCAAGCATCTCACTCTCAAATCATTAATACCCTTTATGGTCAGTCTGCAGAACCCGAAGTCTTTCTGATCTTTCTTTATTCAACACCTTCATTATCATTTATTTCTTTTTACTAGCCAAACTCTTAAATTTTTAGGTCCCTGATAGCTCACTTTTTTCAAACAAGCAGGAGATATGAAGCAGCATTTTCATCCTTAATTGCATGCCTTCTCATGTAGAACAATGAGAATCACTGGTTCTGGGTGCAACTGTAGAATATTTCGTTGAAGTATAAACAAGGCTGTGCTTATCTATTGGCATTTTGGAGTTATAACGCCATTGATCTTGGTCAATTACATAACTGTTTTGAGCTTCAGTTTCTCCATTTGAGAATTGGGAATAAAATGCCTAATTGGTAGAGTTCCTGTGATGACCAAAGACATTGTACAAGAGGAAATGCCTAACACAGGGCACAGCATATAATGGATGTACGAGAAATGACTATTTGAAACAAAATGATATATGTAAGGCCTGTGCTAATATAGTAAGAGGAGCTTTTGGGAAATGATGAGAAACATAAAGAGAAATGACCAATGCTTATATTCTACAGAGCTCTGTGGCTTTAGCCTATAGTGTAGTGTCAGATTTAGGGGCATTTAGGAGCCTATGGAAGTAAAAAGGCCAGAATGCTTTGTTGGAAAAGGTGGTAAACTGTATGCAAACATGTAGTAATTCATTTTGGGCAAGTAACCGCTACAGGATTTCATTAGAAATAAGAGGGAAATGTTGGGTGCTCTGGGGTGCAATTAGTAAGCCCATCGCAATTACAAAAAAGGGAAATATCTTCAAGTTGGTAGCATTTGCCTACCATATTTTGGTGCATAAAGAGGTCAGAATAATACTGTTCCTTGTAATGCAGAAATTAATGCTGTGAAGGGCAGGGCGGTGGAATGCAAACTTGAATACACACATCACAGTATATGGATTCAAGTTCATTTCGCTCATTGTCTCATGGTCTTAGACAGGTCAGCTACCTTCTTTGAGCCTTGGTGTCAACCTCTGTAAAAGGGGGTGTAATAGTATTCCTCTTATTTTTCTCCCATTGAGTTATTAAGGATCAATTAAAATTACTGCCCCTGTATTGGTTATTCTTGTGACTTACCATTAAGAGCCAGATACTAAAACAGCCACCTTAGCATTTTCTGGCTGTTGTACTCTGAGGGGCAAAGACGAGGCAGAGGCAGCAAGAAACTGGGGCCTCCTTGTTTGTAGCTCACTTTTTCCAGCTTATCCAGGCCATGTTTTGTTGCCAGCCTCTGCTGGACCCATTTTGCTGCTCACTTGTCTTGGCCTCTGCAGCTCCAGGATGGCTTATTACCAGAGTGCCAGGGGTCATCAGCAACCAAAAGCCCCTTCCTGCAGACTCCTGTGTGTGCATGTTTGGTGTGACCACCTGCTCTACTTGCTTCCTTTTCCCCTTGTGTGTCTCTGTCTGTTTGTTGGTCATGGGTGTTGCAATAGCATCTTTTATTGTCTTGCTCAAAGATTTCTGAGGCTTTTGAAAGTTTCTTTTTATTTTATTCTACTGAGCAAACACCAGAAATAAGAAATGGTGCTCGTTGATAGAAGTTGGGTTTGATGATGACTAGAAGGACTTGACTTATGGTACTCAGCCTCTTCCAAAGCGGTTATTTAGTGTGGGCCATGGTTTAACCATTCTCTCCCTTTGTGTTTTCAGGGAGTCGACAAGTTGAAGATGAAGCCCAGAGCCAAATGCTGTTCTCCCAAGTTCTGGTTGGTGTTGGCCGTCTTGGCTGTGTCAGGCAGCAGGGCTCGTTCTCAGAAGAGTCCCCCCAGCATTGGCATTGCTGTCATCCTCGTGGGTACTTCAGACGAGGTGGCCATCAAAGATGCCCACGAGAAAGATGATTTCCACCATCTCTCCGTGGTGCCCCGGGTGGAGCTGGTAGCCATGAACGAGACTGACCCAAAGAGCATCATCACTCGCATCTGTGATCTCATGTCTGACCGGAAGATCCAGGGGGTGGTGTTTGCTGACGACACAGACCAGGAAGCCATCGCCCAGATCCTTGATTTCATTTCTGCTCAGACTCTCACCCCCATCCTGGGCATCCACGGGGGCTCCTCTATGATAATGGCAGACAAGGTAAAGGGTGGCTACAGAAAGAAGAGCCTGGGGTGGGAGGTTGCACTGAAGATCAGATGATGCATTTGTTTTAAGGCAAAACTGGGTTAACAAAGATGGAAATTAACCAGGATGCATTGAGTATGTGGATAGACCAGGTACTAGTCAGATTGTTTGGAGATGAAAGGTAGAACAAGGCACTGGTATATAGAAAGTTCTGTAGCTTAGGAAAGGTTTCTATGTCCATTTGTTTGTAAATTGACCCAGTGAAATAACTAAGAGATGTTGAAGCTTACAGCTCTGGTAAATTTTCTTCAAATAAGTGTACAAATAGCTGTTTCAAGCTTTAAAATAAGACATGCTCTTGGTAATATATGTTCTCTCCCTTCCTGGGTTTGAGAATATAAAAAGTTCCCCAAGGTTTTTGCTCCATGAAGGTACAGATGTCATAGGGAAGGGAAGATATCCACACTCACCACATATGTCCATCTGCACCTTCAAATGGATTTTAATCCCCAGAAAACAACAACTACATTTTCCTTATTCTTATTGAAGGCAATGCATCTCAACCTTGATTGTATATTGGAATTGCCCAAAGAGCTTTGAACACTACTGACGTCTGGGTCCCATCCCCAGGGAGTCTGGTTGTCACCATGGACTTTAGGAGTCTGAAAAGCTTTTCAGATGATTCTAGTGTGTAGTTCAGATTGAGAACCACTGGGTTAAATTCTCAAATAAATCCTAGTTTCTCTGCATTGATGTTAGATTAATTGTTTAACAACTGACTAACTATCATCTGACATTGGTACTTAGTGTCTAGCTATAGAAAAAGTGTTTTGTGTGTGGCTATGTCTCAGTTTTACATTTTTAAAGTTATGTGGTTATTTCCCCTTGCTTTACCGATTAGTGTTCATTGCTTAGGTACAGCACTTCCTACATATGTATTGTCCTTTGATTCATTTTACCACGAGGGTAACATTTATTATTTTTTATGACTTTGAGTTATAAGAATCATCTCTATCTTAACATTGTTGTCTTAAATTTCTTATTATCACTTTCAAAACAGCCTTTAGTTTTGTACTTAAAAGGCATGCTGTGAGGTTAATGATGTTTGTAAACACCTCCAAACCCGGCCCAGACACCACAAGCATGCTGCTTGACCAGTTGAGAACCAAGAGGAAAATAACCTCGCGTGACCATGATCGCCATCTGTCGGCGGCAGGCAGACATCACTAGTTTCCTCTTCAGCTTCCCTTTAGTCGGTCTAGGAAAGGTCAAGTTTAAAGCAGTAAATGGAGAAACTTCATTACCATATGGGAAAAGAATTCTTGCATTCATATAGGCACAGCTACAAATGTTAGAAAATAATTGTTGGTACAAGTAGCCCATGCTACAGGAGGTGGGATAAACTTTAAAAGAATGGAAACTGTCCTGCCTGTGGCAAACTCCACTGAGTTTTTTTTCAGTTAAACATTAAAAAAAAAAAACAAAAAAACTCCTTAGTAAACTACATTTTATTTTAGCAGTGGTATTTTGAGGGAACAATAATTGCAACAAAAGAATTTCAGTATGGATCAGAGATAATTTAAATTAATACATAACAGGTACAAGATAACTTTTTTTTTGCTTATTTGAGCTATTGTGCAGCCTGTACTATTTTCCCCCAGTAGAAAAGGTTATGCTTAAATTGGCTGGTTGTGTCTGTCTGGTACCTCTTACCAAATCTAAATGTAACTATAAAACTCTGAGCTCAGATGCAGCTCATGTGAGGAGACTGGGTTCTTTGGTTCCCTGGTGAATCCTGGGAGCTTTGGGCACTTCACCATATGCTAGACTCTTATGCTTTCCAGCATTATCTTATTTAATGCTCTTAACCACCCACTGAGCTAAGTGGCATTATTTAATCTCTCTCTTACAGATGGGGAAACCAAGACTCAGAGAGGTTAAATGGAACATCCAAAATGATGTATAGGAAGTGACAGCCACATTTTTAACATGGGCTGCTGGCTGCAAAGGTCATCCACTCTATTGCCCCTCAAGAAAATGACAAGGCTCATGAAGGCCTCATAAACCTTCCTACCCTCTCCTTTCTCCTCTGTTATGTGGCATTGTGGGAGATGTCATCTAAATGGAAGTAATCCATCACTTGACTCATAGGCAGGCAGTACCAGAATCTAACTACAGGAGAAGATGAACAAGAATGTGAATGAGGGCTGTGCTTAGGCATAGAATGATTCCATAGAGACAGGTAGACTTCCGCCTTCTAGGAGTAAAAGGGAGAATTGAATCTAGTAAGGTGGATGTTCCAGGTCCCTGGTTAGTTCTCCCTTCTGGTTAGTTCTCCCTTCCTTCTCTCCATGGCTACTGCACTCAAAATACCATCTTAACTTTTCCTTTCTCCATGAATAATAAAAAGGAGGTGGGTAATGACTTTCAGATAATTTCCTAAGGTAGCCTAAATAACACAGAATTGACTTTTGATCTGAATAGTTTCTGAAAGGTAGGCAGCAAGAAGAAGAAGAAGAAGAAAGAAGGAGGTCCTGATAGCCATAAACTCAGAGGCTCAATCACAGAGGTCAGAGGACTGCATGGTGGCTGGAGGGGAAGGGTGTAGCAGGAGCCACAAGGATGAAAGGGTACATTGGAACCAAGATCCCCAGGAGCTACACAATGGAGTGTTCACATGCTCCGAGGTTTTACAAGAAAGCAAATAAAAACAGACCCCAGGTCTCAGAGAGAGAGAAGCCTTTGCATGCCAGGTTTGTTTGTTTTAAAGTAGAAGTGTATTTTTAAGTGTTATGACCATATTTTGTTAAGTGTAGAATGGGAATGCACAGTTTGACAGCTATGAATTGACCATGGGGCAACAGGACAAAACATTTGAAAGTGGAACTAAAGCAGGAAATCTAAGACGTGGCTTGACTGTGTTTGAGTCTTAGACTCAAAGATGATAAGAGACCAACCAAGAAGAGAGATCAAAAGAAAATCTGGGAAGGGGCTTTAAGGGTGGGGCCCATAGGGAAGTTGAGGCTCTTTAGAATATGATTGACAAATAAATCTTTCATTTTACTTACCTCTTCTAGGAGACAGGTCATTGCCACTCTGTTTTAACTTTTGTTGCTAATTTGTTTAGAATAAAAGCCTCTTATTAAGTGTTCTTGTGGAAGATTGCATTCAGGGGTAAAGTCCCTATATTCATGGACTTTTTGGTGTAGGAAAGATGTCACTGATATAAAGACTTCTGATGGGGCTAGTAGGGTGGCTCAAGTAGTAAGAGCACCTGTCTATCAAGCATGAGGCCTGAATTCAAACCCCCGTGCTACCATAAGTAAATAAATAAGTAAAGACTTCTGATGAAGTAGACACACAGTTCAGCACTTGAGAATCTGGTCAAAGAGTGTGTGATCAGTTTTTCACATATGTTAATTAATCAGTAAAAACATTAACTAGTGCTTTGCTTTCTTGATGAGGAAAAGCCCTTTTTACTGTAGTGGGAAGAAGGGGAGCGAGTAGAGCAGAGTTGTTCAAAGCTCAGAATTCAGATCCCCAGGTGGTTTCAAACAACTGGTCTTGTTAGCAGCTCCTCGTTCTCAACCTTGGTTTCCTTGGCTATGCGAGGGGGATAATAATATAGCCACTGTTGGGATGGTGAGAATTAACAGAGATAATGAGTAGGACATGTTTCTCTAAGTGCCGGGCATAGCACTTAACAAGTTAAGCAAAAGATTGTGTGGAACAGTTTGAACAAAGTGAGATGGTTGCTGGATATGGGGAAAGAATGGGAAGTGAATATCATCACTGGGTACAGTTCTGAATTGGAGAGTAACCAAGTAGAGAGCTCAGGAGAATATCTGGGAAGGGTGGGGCTGAGGTCTTCATCTTACCCCGTCAAGGAAATCTAAGCTCGGTAATCTGTGGACGCCTGCCATGGCCAAATGGACACATTCAGTTACAGAAAAGCTTTAACCAGGGAAGAACTGCTAGGCACTTGTGACAGAAGACTGTTCAGAATAGTAACAGGGAATGTTTAAAAATGTATGAGGTACATTTTGGCAGTTCCTACTTGAGAATAAAGAATCTATTTTATTTTGGCTTGTTATAATTGCTTTTATTCTCCCTGAGATACTGGATTTAGGATGCCCATCCGAATCCAAATAATGAACTAAAGCTAGATGTATTTCCATTTCTTTCCAGTTTGCTCTACTGATTGGTTGAAACCCTTCTTGGGTTTTCCCATTTTAGCTCAGAGAGGTTAAGTAACTAATCTAGGATACCATAGCTCACAATTAGCAATGGAACTAGGATTCAAATTCTAGAACAACCTGTTTTGAGGCTCAGGCTTTCTATTATACAGTTCTGCCTCACACTAAGAATTGTAAATCCTGAGTTTTAATCTCCACTCTGATGAGCTGTGGAAATTTGGGCAATCAGATCACTTAAGTTACATGATGTTCAGCATATAGTTTGTAAGATATAAATTTTGTTTTCATCCTACACAATTTACAACATTTTGTAGATAAAATGAGATAAAACATGTGAAAAATGTTGGAACAGTTCTGTGCAAATAGAGACTTTAGGTGAGGAAAATTGAGAATGGTGACAGAAAATGACAGTCCCTTATAATTGTTCTGTCGCTGCATCAGGACCACTGAAAATGGCTTGGGTGGGTGTTGGGAAGGAAAATGTAAAGATGGAAGTTACAGCAGGATCAGGCAAGAAGATGCAACACAAATGGGAGTGAAAAGGGTGGGCTGAGTTAGGGCCAGAGTCTGGAAATAAATGGGTTGGTCAGTGTGAAGGCTGGCTAAAACATGCATCTGTGTCTTATTCCTCATTAATTGGCTTACACAAATACTCTCACTATGGAGTCTGTTGCTATGATTTTTTGTTCTTTCTAAATTGCTTGGTTGGGAAGTGATGCTTTGATGAGCTCTCTCATTTTCTCTTCAGAAAGCCATTTTGGAATCTAACAGGCTAGGATGATGGTCCCTGCTCTTTGACCCCATCTTCTCCTCCTCTCGCTCTACCCTTTCCACCTTCTTCTCTGAACTAATGACAATTTATCTGGAGAGAGCAGACTAGCCTGCAATGATGTGTGATATTCCCAATGACACTGTGAATAGGCTGTTGCCTTTCATTTGCTTAAGTGGATTTCCATACTCAGCACCATATTGAAACCAAGATGCTGTGTGTTACACACACCCTTACCCTATGTTTCTTCCTTAATTTCCTTATTTTAGTTTGCTAACATGCTTTTGGTTGTCTGTGATATTGTGTTCTTTGGGGCAGAATACTTCAAGAGTAAATTGTGGTGCTGTAGCATTTCTTGGATGAGGAGAATTCAGACATAGAGGCTGGAAAAGTGAATGGGAAAATGCTAATACAGTAAGTGTCATACTAACGAGCATTTTACTTTGTATGCAGTTTTGTAAGGTTAGTAGTACTATTTCCTTTCTGTTGATGGAGAAGCTAAATGAGAGACTTTATGTACCTTGGTCAAAGTCACATGGCTAGATCATGGTACTGGAATCTGAACCAAAGTATGCTTGAATTAAAAAATTCAGTCCACACACTGAGGAAGTCAGAAAACAAAGGCAGGATAGAATTGTCTGCCTGAGTTCAGTTTCTTTGCTCCAGTTTTTTCTCCTTCCTTAAGCTGTACTGTGGGGGGAGATGGGTAGGCAGCTCCATCTCAGGCACTAGAAACCATAGTGATACAGCCCTCAAGTCTGTGTGGATTCCAGGTCTTTCCACCTGCTTCTGTGCAGTGTGTTTCTGCCTGACCAGGACTTCTCTTTTTAAATTAGGCTTTCAAGAGGCTGGCCACTTGAAGTTCAGCTACAGTTATAATACTTATAAAAATTGAAAACTCAAAATTACTGAAGCATTCACAGAAATAAAGGTGCATGGTGCTAGAAATAGCACATGAGCATTGCTTCTCATCTATCATCCAGGAGAGCCCTGGTTTGTCTATAAGAAGGTGATGGCACAGCCAGGAGAGAATGCAGTGTGGAGCTGGTAGACTTGGGCTGTATTCCTTCTCAGCCTTGTGATCTTAGTTGTGTTCTTCAGAGTCGTTGAACTTCAAAATCTTCATATGGGGCCTAAAACATCTAGTTCATAGTGGGCAGTGAGCCTGATGAGGCAAGGACCTGGTGCTTGATAAACATCAGGGTTTCAGTGTATTTTTATGTGTCAGAACTTACCTCAACCCTTTGAGGAAAATGGGCTCTTAGTTTTCCCCACTAACTGAAAGCGAAGAGCTAGGGGCATTAGTATCCTTCATGTTGGACGTGGAGGATGGGTAGCAGCTCAGTGGGTTCCATCTCTATGGTGATGCAATTGCTGGTTGTGGCATGGTCAGGATATATCGATTATCTCAGCAGAGACAATGGTGATTTCCATAAACTGATCCACATAGGGAATAAGCAGTGAAGATAAGACAAGAAAACTGAACATCTATGCATGGTCAGGCATAGATTCAAAAGTTTGATATGTAAGAAAAAATGAATTATTAGATGAGCAAAATATTAAAGGTATCATGCAGGAAGTAGTATGCTATAGACAGGAGGACAGTTAATATATGAAATGTCGTTGGGAAGTACTGATTACAGTAATATTGCTGAAAACCTTTTTGAAATACAAATATATTTTTATTCCCTTTTCTGAGACTTCTGTGATCACTTTGTGCCTTATTCTTACATGCTGTATTTGCATTTAATTCAACATATTTAGATTCTGAAGTTTAAGGGTTCAGCATGTAGGAGAGTAACACTGAAGGCTATTTTATTCTGCTTTTCTGAAAGAAATAAGTTTACTACTATAATTCTATTTTACATGGACAAAAAAAGACCTAATTGTTGTGAATTGTTACATGGTTATGATGAGAAAGACTAACATTGACAATCATTAATTTTTGTCAGGCTCTGGGTTAGTCACCTGATATGACTACAGATGTCATCTCATTTTGTATTTTCATGGAATTTATGAGGTATGTATTTGATGTCCATTTTGTAGATGAGGAAACTGTAAGTCAAGAAGTTAGTTGTGTTTCCCAAGACCTTTAGGTAACGATTTGCTCATGTTGGTGTTTGTTGGTGTCTCATACAAGGAGTCTGGAAACAGAGCCTGCCAGAGGTGGCACAGTGGCTCATTGAAGTCAGGGCTGACATCTGAGTTATCTTGGTATTTTTATCATGGTTGGAATACAGCTGTCCTAGCCTTAGGCATCAGGCACCCTTTCAAAGAAGAAAAAGTATTGAGTGGGCATGAGATCAGAAAATGTCTTCCCCCATCCTGAGTTCGTGATCCTAAACAATGTCTCATGGTCTAGTCTCTCTGGTAGGGGTGGCAATGGCTTTGACAGAGTTTCTCAAAGGAAGTGACAAATTGAGAATTCAACCAATGTCTTTGTGATTCAAAAGCCCAAGCTCCTGTCATTTCTGCTGCCTCACACCAAACCATGTTTCCATGTTCTTACTTCATGTGTTCTCTAAAGCTAGGATCTTGGTTCATCAGTTATTACCTTTTGTCCTTAATTGTCAACTTAGTCCTCCTTCCTGCACCTTTCTGTTTAGAGATTCTCAGGACATGTTTGGAAATGTATATGGGTGTGTTTCTGCGTGTTATAATGATTTGTGTGTGTGGTTGTGTGTCACAAGCACTTAAAACTTAGACTGGTCATATTAAGTGTCCTGTACTATGTGTTAGCACTCCACAGTCAAGAATTGTTTTCCTCAAGTATCAGTTGTACCTCCATTGAAAAATATCTCTGTAGCCCATAAGCATATTCAAATCACTCATATTAATAAGAAAATGAATACAAAAGTTTTCCTTTATCCTCATTCCCTGCCCTCCTTTTAGCAGTTCAAACCCTCAGGGGTTGTCTGCAATTGCAGTTTTCATCTCTAAAATGCCAAATTCAATGGATTTTCAAGTTGTTCTTGACCTTCTGTGGCACTGCATACTGTTGACCTTTTTTGTTCTAGTCACAGAATTATGCTAAGAGTAATTAGATTTGTCACTGATCTGGTGACAGTGTGAATGAGTAGGACTTAGGACACAGGTGAGCCATATATATGGATCGGACTTTGAGAGTAATTTGGGCTGGGCATGTAGATCACTATGTTGGCTGGATTCCTGTTATTTCCTCATTTGTAGGGAGTGGGATGGTTGAAACCATGAGAGTGGATGAAACAGCTTAGAGTGAACAGTGGAATGAGGAGGGAAAGGGCTCAGGGGCAGAATCATGGGACCACTGTTACTTGAAGAATGGCCAAAGGAGATAGAGAAGATAATGGAGCTAAGACAGAATTACAGAATAGTAAGAGAACAAGAAGAACAAGGAAAGAGAGGGAATATAGAAATGGAATCACAGAACACTCCTTTCCCCTTCAGTAATAATTGAGGTCTGTTAGTTTCACCCTCTCAGGATCTCTGGAGTTGGTCCTGTACCCCAGCATGCTGCATGACTGCAGGATTGTCCCTCTCTTCCTGCATTGCCAAGAAACTTATCTGAGACTCTTTAGAGACTCTAGTATGATGGTTCCATTTCCCTTAAAACACTGTCCTGGCTTCCCATAACCAGGAGTATGACATCTTTGATTAGGTCCCAGGTTGCATCTCCAGGATTTCTCTTAGCCTTCCTGCCTTTGACAGCAATGTCAAGCCACACTAAGTTATTTAGAGCTCTCCAAATGGCCTTGATTGGTTTACATTTCTGTGCCTTTGTCTGTGTTGCCTCTACCCCTTAAAATGTTCTCTCCTTTATCCTCAGAAACACCTCGTTACTTTTCAAGAGAAGTCATGATGCTTCATCTGTGATTCCTTTTCTGACTTCCACCTTCACACAAGTTCCCATTTCTTTCTATGTGCTCCACCTGTGCCCTGTTGATACTTTATTCTAGCCTGTCTTGTTCACATGTATGTCTCTCTAATCATCATGGGACTAGGCCATACCTTCCTAATTTTTATATTCCTGGCACTTACCATAGTGTCTGACACATCGTAAACCACAAGCTCTGTATACACATTGTAGTGGGTTCAACAGTGACCTCGAAAAGACAAGTCCATGACCTAATATTACCCCACCTCCCTGAGCCTGTAAAGGTGACTTTATTTGGAGAAAGGGTCTTTGTAAGTGTAAGTAAGCGTCTCCTGATGAGGTTATCTTGAATTACTTGGGTGGACCTTAAATTCAGCAGCCATTGTCCTTACAGGAGACAGAAGAGGGAAGACATTGACACAGAGGAGAAGACTGTGTAAAGAGAAGTAGTCATTATGCTGCAAGTCATTTTTCCCCCACCCCCAGATCCTTTACACGAGCCTGCATGACCCTGTCAACACTTGATTTCAGAATTCTGGCCTGAGAAGTATCAGAGCATACATTTCCATTGTTTTACGCCACAAAGCATGAGGCAGTTTGTAACAGCATCTCCAGTAAATGAACAGGCATGCCACAGTTAAGAGGGCGATACCAGAATCTCACTACCTTGGTTGTTTCATGGCTTCGCGGTCCATTTACTGTGGGACCCTGGGTAAATTTCTTCACTTCTTTAACGTTAGTTCCCTCTTCTATAAAACAGCAATACAAAGACCTTATTTCTTAAGGTTATTAAATAATATTATTAAAAGTGCTTAGACAAAGCCTGGCAAATAGCAGGGATAAGTAAGTGTGGGTCTCTGAGAGGTATTCAGTAAGTCTCCATCAATAAATGAACAAGGTAAATGGAGACACAAACCACCAATAGTGCGATCTGAACCTATCAGACTCTGTGGTGTTTGGGCATGCACTTTGGGTGCTCTGTCCAAGGCACTCTCACTTTCTGGGACACTCCAGGCCAGAGACAATGCTAAAAAGGTAAAAGTATCCATAATTTCCTTAGCTGTTTCACTACTGAGGCCCTTGGTGGAATTGTGGTAAGGAAATTTGTCTCTGTTTTTGGTGGGGAGAAGCAATGCTGAGGTTTGAACATAGGGCCTTATACTTGCTAGGCAGGAACTCTACCACTTGAATCATGGCCTCAGTGCTTTCTTATTTTGGTTAACTTTCAGATAGGGTCTCAGGTTTTTGCCTGTGGCTACCCTCAGATGGTCATTCTCCTATCTGTGCCTCCCTTGTAGCTGGGATTGCAGGTGTATGCCACCACACCTGATAGGAAGTTTGTCTTTTAGCTAGTGATTCCTTTTGTGCACTCCTCTCTTCTCATTTTTGCTTTTGCTTTCCTGTTCCCTGTGCATGTGCATATTCTTGTGTACATGTGTTTTCAAATGCAGTTGCTGATATCTTTGTGCTTCCTGGGCCCAGATGAGGCATCTTATGTAGGGCTCCTCCTTACCTCCGTTCTCTTGCCTCCAGATGTTTCTTCTGTATCAGCTGGCTTTTCTTGTCTCTGTGACCAACACTTGACAGAAACAACTTAACAAGAGGAAGCATTTATTTTGTTCACAATTTCTGAGGTTTCAGTCCATCATGGTGAGGCGGGCATGGTGGAGAAGCTTACATCATGGAAGACAGGAAGCAGAGAAGAGAAGTAATAGGAAGGAGACAGAGCAAGCTATCGCCCCCAAGGATAAACTCCTCATGTCCTACTTCTTCCAGCCAGGTCTCACCTTCTGCCATTCCCCTCCTCCCAAGACTCTATTTGGATTTTGAATCCATCAGTGGATTAAACCACTCAGTAGGTCAGAGCCCTTATGATCTAATTGTCTCTGGAAACGCTGTCACAGAGGAGCCCAGAAGTGTGTTTTACTAATCTAGGAGTTTCTCAATGTAATCAAACTGACCTTCAGTATTAACCACTGTATTGTGTTTACCCTCTAATCAAAACGTCATCTTTTCCCTTCCTTTTCATGCTTTTTTATAGTCCTTATCAAGATTATAATTTATTATAGTTTTTTAAAATTAGCTCTCTGCCCTGCAAGCTTCTTCTCCTTTTCATGCTTTTATATAGTCCTTATCAAGATTGTAAGTAATTGTAGTTTTTTTTAAATTAGCTCTCTGCCCTGTCAGAATACAAACTTTATCAGAGAAGGGACTATTCTTTCTCCTTTTTGTAGTCCCAGAACCTAATTTATAATTTGGCATATTGCAAGCTCTTAATACATATTTAGTAGTAAATGTAAGGATGAATTAATTATTTCAGGGCAGCAGATGCCAGTTGCAATTAAGAGAAAAGTGTTTTAAACCCAAATGAAAATGGGTAATAGGATTAATCTCTCTTGTTACTGGCAAATACATTCCTTATCTCTCTCTAAGCTGCTATCTCCATCACCCTTCTTCCTCACATCTGGCCAGATGCCAGAAATCAGCTTGGCACTTGTATCTAGAGTTAGAATATTCATGTCCACTTTATTCCTTAGCAGACAGACATGGCAAAAGGGCTGCCTTTGTTGAGGGGTGTACTCTGAGGAAGGAGAGCAAGTCTTTTGTCATGCAAAGCACCTGGGCACAGTGAGAATCTTGACTTTATTAGCGCTCTTTCAGAAGAGGAAACAGAAAGTAATATACACTTTTTAAAGTCTTGAAATGTAAATATATGCAATTCGCATGTCGTGTTAAACAAGTAGGTAACATCTAACTCCATTTAATCAATGCAATTAAGTTTCCAAAGGTAGTAGCATGAGATTTTGGAGCCTCCTTTAGCAAACAACATCCCTTTTCATTTATTTATTCATTCATTCAATTTTTTTGTTATTGTTGGTACTGGGGTTTGAACTCAGAGCCTCACACTTGCTAGGCAGGTGCTTTATCTCTTGAGCCATGCCTCCAGTCCTTTTTGTGCTGGTTATTGTTGACATAGGGTCTTGCTTTATACCTTGGTTGGACTGGATTGTGATCCTTCTATTTGTGCTGCCCTGTATAACTCGCATGATAGATCCATGCCACTGTACCCAGCCAGTGGTTGAGATGAGGTCTCTTAAACTTTTTGCCTAGGCTGGCCTTGGACCATGATCCTCCCAATCTTTGCCTCCTGAACAGCTAGGATTACAGACTTGAACCACTGAGCTGGTTCAAGAATTGTTTTTAGCTGGGCACTGGTGGGTCATGCCTGTAATCCTAGCTAGTCAGGAGGCAGAGATCGGCGGGGGAAGATTGCAGTTTGAAGCCAGGCCAGGCAAATAGTTCGCAAGACCCTATCTCAAGAAATCCTCCACAAAAAAGGTTGGTGGAGGGGCTCAAAGTGAAGGCCCTGAGTACAGCAAAAAAAGAAAAAAGAAGAGAGAGAAAGAATTGTTTTTAAAGTATCTACTGGTTGTCAGTAACCACTCAAGGTTCTGAAGATAGAGTCAAGAAGAGGCATGTGTCATTATGAGGCATTGACTGACAATTTAACATCAGTTAAACAGTATTTTTTTAGACAGTGGTTGTGGAAGGTGGGGCCTGATTGAAGGCAGTGGGCCGTTGGAGATGTTCCTTTAAAAGGTCTGTCTTGTCCCCATTCTCTTGGTCTGTCTGTCTGTCTCTCTCTCTCTGTCTTTCTCTCTCTGCTTCCTGGCCACCAGGAGAGGAGCAGCATCTTCTGCCACAAGATCCTGGCACCATGATGCTCTGCCATACGACAGGCCCATGGTGATGAAGTCAGTTGACCATGGACGGCAACCTCTGAAACTGTGATCCAAAATAAATCTTTTCTGCTTTAAATTGTGTTTTTCAGGCTTTTTGTCACAGAGACAGAGATCTGGCTATCATAGTGGTAAGTGCTTGAATGAAAATAGTAGGAAGGCACACTGTGGGCTATTTTAGTTAAGGTTGCCACAGAAGGTCTCAGAGGAGGTAGCTCTTGAGATCTGTGTCATGAGAAGGATCAGGATGTGTGACGATCTCAGGGACGGCATTTTGGCAGAGAGAACAGCAGGTGTGAAGCCTTGAAGTAGGAACATATTCTGTTGTTTTTGCTCTTGTTGGTTTTTGATGAGCAGCAGGAAGGTTAGTATAGCTTAGATTGAAAAGGTACTTTGAGGCCAGATGATATAAGGGCCTGAGAGTTGTGGCATGGAGTTGGGTATTTTTCTGTTCATTCTAGGTGGAAGAAGGATGTAAGCTGATGTAGTGTCTTTTCAGGTGGAGTTAGTCCAGTTAGTCCAGTTCAGTGCACCTTGGAGCCATGTTAAGTTTTGTCTCCCTCCACCTTTCAGAAGCTGACTGAAGTCTTGCCATGTGTGACTTTTCCTTTTTCTTATCTTTGTGATGAGGCTTAATAACCTTCAACCTCAAAGAACTATTATGAGGTTTAAACAAAGTACATTTTTAAGTCATGTATTACTTTGCCAGGTAACACCTGGTTTTGAATGAATGGTTGCTATTATCATTTCTACCAGTATTGAAATACAAAATCTTCTTGAATTAGACATAGTTTTCTTTTGACATATCTATGGGTTATGCAGCTTTTGCTTTGTTTGTTGCTTTTACAAAATTTTTTTACAAACTTGCAAACTCATTAACAAAGCAAGGATTAGCTTTCCTCTAAGTAAATAGCTGCCCCCCTCCCCCACCTTATTGAGTTCTTGGGAGTTCCCTGAATTTGTGTCTACAAATGCAATTTGAGTGATGACACTCAGAAGAGTGTCACAGGAAAGGGAGCAGCTAGAATTTTTTTTTTTTTTTTTGGTGAGAGTTGTGGGTATTAAGCATGGGAGGTACTGCAAAGGTCCAGCCAGCCCTGGTAGCCTGCCTATAACTGAGGATTTTTGGCACACCCCCAAGTCCTCATGGTCTGCTGTCGTGTGTTTTGGATGCATTCTGTTGTCTTGGCAACATGTTGTCCAGAGTTGTAGGGAGCAGCAGCCTTTAACCTTTGAGTATCATGTTGCCAAGACAACAAGACTTCATGGCAAGCCAGGCTCCCTGTCACTGCCTGTTGCTGCCACCCACCCTTCCTCCTACTCTGACTGCCTACTCTTATTTCCATTGCCTTCCATCTGTGTCTTTCCACTTCTTTTGCTTTCATAGATCTTCTGCCTGTGTATTGCTTCCAGCTCCCTCCAGCTCCTTTGTCTTTTATTCTCTTATCATCCCAGTGTTCTCATTGCTTGTACAAAAGCGAGTGCTATAAATTCTCAAAATCTAAAACTATAAGGTGAAAACAGTGGAGGGAATAGTGGAAATGAAGGAGCTTAAAAATAAAGCATGAATGAGGGAAAGGATTTGCATATCATTTATATGTTAGTTTAAGATATGGTAGAGATTCTTAAACTGACTGGATCTTAGAATCAACAGGGAAGGTTTTAAATTTTTATTACTATTATTTTAGTTTAAAATGTCTGGCTCTGTACCCACGGATTCTAATTTAAAAGGTCTGGGGCGATTGCTGTTTTCAAAATTTCCCCCAAGAGATCCTGAGTTATAGCCAGGTTTGGGAACCATTGGCAGGTTGAACATGCCATGTTACTTAGGTTATAAAGTTTTGTGATGGGTCAGGATATATTTATTGAACTTTATTTTTATGGTCCCCAGTGCAATGTGTTTGCATGGCTGCTTAATAAAGATGAAGAAGGAGGAAGAACCTGGGGGAAGATGAAAAGAAGCTAAAAAAGATGAGGAGGAGAGAAAAGGAAAACAGAAGGAAGCAAGCACTGTGCAGATGATCAGAAGTCAGCCATCAGAAGTCAGGTTTAATGACTCTCATGTGACTGGTTTTGAGTTGGGTTGCAGGCTGTTAAAGGTCCAGAATTGATTACCATGATTTTTGGGTATGTTTTAAATCCTGGATGTGCCTTGGAGTGGGTTAGAGCTGAGGTTTCAGAAGAGGTCAGCCTCCTAGTTCCCTTCAAAAAAACCCAGGTCCTCCTACACGTCAAGTGCTACACTTCGTACGAGATGTCCTTAACCTGCCCTTAGTCAATTTAACCCTCAAAGGAGAGCTAGAATTTTAAAAATAGTATTATTCTCCTTCATTTCAGGTGATGAAATAGGATTAGAAAGGAAAGCAACTAGCCTGTGGTCTCTCACTCATAGAGGCAGTGTGCTTTGCTTCCTCTTGAACACCTTCATTTGCTCAAGTCTTCCTGGGCCATGTAGAATTTGGCAGAGAGGGGTATATATCCTACTCACCCTACTAGGGGTCAGCTGGAGATTGGGCATAGCTGATTCTGCCCTTTCCTGGTCAGTCTTGATGAGGGCGTAAATGTCCAAACAGACAAAAGGCCAATGGACAGAAGAGAATGGATGACAGACAAGAAGTAGAAAGGCAAGAGAGCTAGAGGAGAAAGGGAGTGGGAATAGACAGTAGTTGGGTACATGTCCAGTGAGGTCTGGACCTGCAGGGACTCTCATTCTCTGTAAACTGCACTTTCAAGAGTTAGACCTGGAACTCTTGAGGCTATAGTATTTCACTTCCAAGTGGATCCTTAGGATTTGACTTCTGGATCTGTTCAGACTCTTTAAGGACTTTCTGGGATTGGAGGATATTTTTTTCTACCTTGTTGTATGTCAGAGAAAATGAAGTCAAATGTACACCAGTCTAAGATTCCGTGTTGCAGATAAGATGTGGACAAGAAGGAATAGTGTCTTTGGCCCACTATCCTGAATGACTGGTTATAGGTCTCAGTTGTAAGTCTTGTACTTTCTACTTCTTGAATAATCTTAGATAATCGGTTATTTTTGCTGAAACCTTGGACCGAAATCCTATCAGATAGTAGAGGTAGTACCCAAAGGCAGCTTCCACTGGCGCCCCCCCCTCAGTGCTCTCCTGCTTTTCATCTCTTTTTGCTGGGCTTTCAGGCTCTTCCTCTTTGTTTCCCTGATGATGAAAAGCCTGTTTATGGCCAAGGGTGATATTCAGGTGTGTGAAAGATACCTGTGTGGAGGAGGTGTGCTCAGGCAGTGCATATGAGAGGTGAATTGATCGCCCAGTGTGAGAACGCTTTCCAAAGGAAGAGGGCCTCTTCATCTCCTCCTCTCATGATTGGGACAAGGCAGAACACACAAGGAGCACGCAGTATGTATTTGTTGGTAATGATAGATCCTTTGAAATCAGATGGGAACAGGCCATATGCTCTTGGAAAAGGGCCTACATTGCAAGGTGGGATGGATGAGTGTTTTCACAAGTTCTTTTCATCTCTAACATCTGTGATCCTGTGAATAATTCTCTTTCCCTTGGCCCTGGGAAGCTGCTTGCCTGGTATCTCTGCCAGAGCCTCCCCCCAGCGTCTTTTCTGAATGGAGACATCAGAGGGTCTCCTGCTACAGAGGGATGGCTCTGGAAGCCAGATCTGGTACTGAGAGCAGGAAAGTAGGTTTGAATCCTGGAGTCAGAGCCAGGAATAGAGGAATTTGGTCAGGAAGAGTGTGTAACAATTCCCAAAACCCAGACAGGAGAGGTATGGGGAACTTACAGTACAGCCCATCAGCAACACCTCCAATTGTAGTCATGTAGGGCCATGGACAGGGCACAGGCTGAGCAGCAGCACCATGACATGCGTGTGCTGCAGGGTGGAAAAGAGGGTGGTGGCCAGAGTCCTGCTTGGTTGCCTTATCATATTTCCAGACTTCTGGCCTGTCTGTTTCAGAAGCTAGAATATAGGACTGCTTTTCTTGTGATCTCCCTGAGACTAAATTGGTAAATAATTTTTACCAAGGAAAGTCTTGCAGTCTTCTATTGGGTCCTGCACTTGCTGTGTCCAAGGGAACTCCTAACTAGTGAGTGAGAGAAGAACTGATATCCCTCAGTTCATCCTGAGAGAAGATCAGTTTAGACTGAGGAGAACTAGTCAGGAAATCAGAGAGGGAGTTAAAGGACACAGTGGATGCTCTGACAGAGGAACACTTTCTTTCTTTGCTATATTTACCTCTTGTGTCCTCCTTAACCCAAGATACCAGTATAGTCATTATGGTGGGGGCTTCTGATACTCTTGGAGTTTCCAGTATTTTGTGCTCATGTGTTGTAACATTAGAGATTGAATTAAGATTCTTTTCTGCGTTTCTGGAATTTCTAAGTAGCAATCATGACCAACTTTGTCACCCATAAATCTTGATGGTTAGTTTTGGGAGAAGTTAAAAATTGAAAACCAATGGAATTTTGTTTTGAGACAGGTCTTACTATGTAGTGCAGACTGGCCTTGAATTCAATTCAATATGTAGTCCAGACTGATCTCAAACTTGTGATCCTCCCGCCTCTGCCTCCCAAGTGCTGGGATTTCAGATGTGTGCCATTAGGCCCTGCTCTAAGAATGGATTTTTAATCTTTTTTTAAACTTCCTTTTCCCATTTTCTTTCCTCCCCTTTGATAACTCCTACACTTTTAGTTGTCTGGTACTCTTATTCTGTCTCTTGGCTGTCCAGAGGACTTCCCACCTCCCTACATACCCAATGATAAGTTTCTTCAAGAGACATTCTGTGACTCAGTGCTGGGACTATTCTCCATATAGCCCTAGTGTTATCTCCTTCAGATCCCTATTTTAAAATTGGGAGACAATCTATAATACTAAGTCCTTTCCAGGATCTAGGAATAAATGTGCGACCCTTTCCATGGACATTTCTATTTTAACTCAGTGTGGGATTTTTTTTTTTTTGGCATTACTAGAGTTTGAACTCAGAGCTTCACTCTTGCAAGACATTTCAGCCACAACTCCAGCCCTTTTATGCTCTGGTTAGTTTGGAGACAAGGTTTTGCTTTTTGTCCAGGCCAACCTGGATTAGTATCTTCCTACATTAGGTTGTAGCTAATATAGCTACATCCCACTAAAGCTGGGGTGATAGGTGCATATCACTATACCTAGCTTTTTTCTGTTGAGATGGAGATCTCTCAAATCTTTTTATCTGAGGCTGACCTTGAACCAAGATCCTCCTGATTGTAGCCTCCCCAGTAACCAGGATTATAGGTGTGAGCTATGGGCACATGGCTTTCAGCAGGAGACATTTGTAATAGAATTTCAGTTGCCTTGTGGGCCTTTTAGTGAGGTACATATTTAAAACAGAAGGTACTTTCCTTATCACCACAGATCATACCATTCACAGGGAGCCTCATTGATCTTGGCCAAGGCTGGACTCCATTGGGAGACCTTGCTGCAAACAGAAACACCAAGGCAGCCACTTTCTTGATGAGCAGGACACAGTCCAGAACCTGCTCAGGAGCCCTGGAGAGCATTAAGGCAACTGGCTCCTTCTGGGAGATAGATCAGGATCCAGGAGAAAAGGGATCAACTTTGATGATTCTAGGCTGCTTTACTTTTGCACCTTATAGAGAGAGCTCAAATCCTCCTTTCTGCACTAAGAATCTTCAGCAGCCTTTTCCTGCACCATAGACTAAACTCTGAACCTGTCAGGCAATTGTCTGTCTTTGAGTCTTTCTCACTTGGAGCTGGACTCCTTCTTTCTGTCCTCCTTTCCTTCCTCACTCTGCTCTCTGCTCCCGTCATCATCTCATTTCTGGTTCATGTTTCTCTGTCCTTCCCTTACCTTGTCCTCCCCCCATCTCCTGTGACCCACACTATTGCTTGACTTACACTTTATGTGGTACACACAGCCATCTTCATGCTTCATCCTGACAATGTCACGGTCCCTCAATGGCCTACCTTTGGACCTGGCATAGTTAAAAGTTCCCAGGTGGTCTGGTCTTGATTTCTGGAGCTGTCACACATTAGTTTTACAGTCTGTGGCAAGTTGGTTCAGTTGGCTAGAACTTGGTGTTTAATGAGGCCAGCCAAGGACATGTCCTCTCTTTGTGGGGCCCTGTCAGCTCTCCTCTATGCCATGGCAAGACATGACCTTCCCCGCCACATTCATATTCACACTTGAGGCAAGTAATGGTCTATGTAAGGAGCAATGACGCAGTCAATGCTAACTTATTGATAAGGTGTATCAGTAATGATATTACATGTATATTTAACTAAAGCTTATTTTGAGATCCTTGCAGATTTATTATTGTCTTACAATTCTAAGGGTCTAAAAAGAGTTAGTGCTTGGTATGGAATTTATCTCCAGACCCATGGGCTTCGATTTTGGTTTGTTCTCATTAGTTTTGTGACCTTTGCCTATTAACCCTTTGCTGCCTCAGTTTTGTTAGCTGAGCAGGAATAGGGAACAATAACTGTAACCTACATTTGGTCTCCATCCTTCCTCTGCCTGAACTCCTTTTTCTTCTTCTCTCTTTTTTTTTTTGTAATGCTGCTTTCCATCTTAATTGTCCTACTTTTACCAATGCTTCTAGAGTCCTCCATCTCTCCTCTTCTCCCAGTTTAGTGCTTTTCTTTCCATTTCTTGACCTGTTCCCCATTCTTGGTTTCTCATTCTCTCCTTTATCATCCCGTTATTGAATTTTCACTTCCTTTGCAAATAGGCTTCTCTATCCATTTCCTTCCATAATTACAGGGTTTTGATCCCTTATGGCTTCTGGGGAGATGTGTGATTCTTAATTATTGATAAGCATCAGAAAATAATTGAAGAAATGAATTGCTTACTTTTCATAGATCCCATATAGATAGTATCAGCTGGGTACATGACAGTGAAGCTGGGAGCATTGACAGATGCACTGGATGGGAGGAAGGGTTGGCTTGGGTGAGTTTGAGGTGTGATGCTCTTTGTGAAGCACCAGTAGAAGCTTGACTCTCCTTTGTGAAAGAACTGGAAAAAATAGTCAATTATACACAGCTAGGCATATATAAAATGAGAGGTATATGCTACCAATATTTAAATTGAAGGGAGAGAGAATAGAGATAATAATTTCTTTTAAAAATAATATGGGTCTTATAGAAAATGTGGCAGATTGAATGCTGCTATTAATTTTTGAGGGACTTTACTCTCTTGAGCTTCTTACTCTTCATAAGGCTGAATGACAATTTCATTTAATAGCAGTAGAAATTGCAGGGGAAAGAGCCCAAACTCAACTATCCAGGCAGGAAGCATGGTTCACATTGCTTTATATCCAACCATATCTATTTGACCCTGGGAAAGCCACTTCCTCTATCTTGGTCTCCTTTTCTTACTCTGAAAATGAAGGGCTAATGGTTTGTAATTCATTCCAGAAGTTTCTGATATGATGACCAAAAGAAGAGAATGTTGACTGAAAGAAGGTGACCAATGAATAGGGAGGAAGCCACCAAAAATGGACAGGAGTCCGGGTGGGGAGATTAAAACTAAACAAAGTAATGAGGGGCTGCAGTAAACTATGAATACATGTGGTCAAATTGTGAGTTTTTAGACCCCCGTCCTTTCTGACAGGTTTTAAGATTGGCAATGCAGAGTACAGCACAGAAGGCTATAGCTCTTTACATTCCATGGGGAAAGGAAAGGGGGTTCCTGGGAAGGGATCCCTCTTGCCATCCTCACACCATTCTACTCCTCATCCCTGTACAGAAGTCTGGATGACATGACATCTTGCTATCCATTGTCAAAGACCATTCATCTGGAAGGGATGGCAGAGAATGGTCTAATGCCCTGTTTCACGGTAGAGGACACAGATCAAGAAAGATGAAGTGGTTTGCCTGAAGTTACCCCTCTGTTCACTCCTGGAGTTGGCCTGATTTTTCAGTTTACCAGGTCAGATTGTAGTGGGGCTTTAACCTTAACAAATGCCAGTCCTCTCTAGTAGTTCACAGTCTAGCAGATACTATGATGTAATGAATTACTGTCTTTCCTCTCTCCTGACTAGAGGTGCAAACAAGGACAAATTGAAATTAGGATTGGTGTGGGGAGGATATGACATTTTAATGTGGTCTGAGATGATTGAAAATATATTAACAAATGTGTCAGATATTGATAATGACCTTTAATGAATTTTTGGAATATATGGAGTAGAAACTTATATTAGGAGTTGTATGAACTTATGATAATCATAAACAGGCAGATGAAGAGCAAATTTGAATAATATAGATTCTATCTGGATGAGAATCTTCAGCAAGTAAAAAAAACTTCTGAAACTGGTGTGCTCTGAGTATTCACAGGCTCTTCCCTTTTCTCTAACAGTGGTACCCTAAGGTCATGACCCTTTTCCCTTCTCATCTAAAATTTTTTCTTTAACTGAGATACTTAGGAAGGAAAGGTTTATATATAGAGACAAATGTATGTGTAGCTAAGGAATCAGGCTGGAAGAGTAGAGTGGCTTCCAAAAAAGGAGAGGGAACTCAGAAGAGAGGTCATGAAGAAATTTTGTGTTACAGTAATGAAAGAGTTAAAAAATATAACCAGCCAGGTGCCAATGATGCATACCTATAATTCTAGCTACTTGAGAGGCTGAGATAGAGAGGATCATGGTTCCAGGGCAACCCAGGCAAAATGTTCTCGAGATTCCATCTCAGCAGAAAAAAAGTTGAGCATGGTGGCACATGCCTATCATCTCAGCAAAAGCAGGAAGTGTGAATGATGTGAAAGATGAATGTCTAGGCTGACCTGGGCAAAAAATGAGACCTTATTTCAAAAATAACCAGAGAAAAAGAGAGCTGGAGGTATGGCTTAAGTGGTAGAGTACCTGTCTAGCAAGTGTATAAGCCCTAAGTTCAAACCCAGTACTGCCAAAAGTTTGGTATTATTTATATGTGTGTGCATATATATATATATATATATATATATACACACATATATACAATATATACATCTCATAATGCATTATGGCTTTCAATTTATGTGATTTGTCTTAATTTGACATCACAGTTTCAAAATGAAAGCTGTCCTATGTCACTTCTCTCTGAAACGTGAAATTAATTATTACCATCATCCCCATCACTTCCCTATGATGATTTGAAGTTAAATGATGTATCAAAGGTGGACAGATTTTAAGTGGCAGGACTAGGACTTGGATCTAGGTCTTTTGGCCCTTAATTTAGTGCCCAGATGATGAGTGGTGAATGGTGTCTGGTGAGTACTATCACATGGAATGCAGAAGATCTGGCTGCAGTAATTCTTCATTGACCTTGACCAATGAGCTTTAAGTTAAATGAAGAACTTTGATGGAAATAGAGGATTAAGAAGTTACTTCTAAGGAAGAAAAAGAAGCTATGGGTGTATGCTTAAGAGTTAGGCCATATTGAAAAGGTTGGGCAACTATTAGGAGGGGAATTCATGGGTAAAGGCCAGGAACACGGACATCAAGGATTAAACTCAGTTTAGTGAACAAAAGGCAATAGCATTCAAGCAAGGGATGGCAAACCCAAGGTCTATGACCTCTCATTTCATCTGTCTTTTTCTGTGGGAAAAAAAAAGAGCTACTCTGAAACCTTTTTCCCAGGATGCACTTGAACCTGTTCTGAACAAAAAGCCCACAATGGGCTGGGGCATTTTCCCTTCATTAACACTTCATTAAGCTTTGTCAGATATGAGCTTCCTAGCCAGATCTGGGCAAGGGACTCTTACTGAGGTGATAATGAAGAGAAAATGTACTAGGTTTTTGGCCTACTCCAGAGTTGTTTAATGTAGACTAAAATATATTTTAATAACATTGGCTTTGAAATGAATGTTAAACATCACTTTACACTGGATTGTGTAAATAGAACACAGAAAAACAAGCAGAAAGAGATGCACGTGCCAATATCACATGACAAATTTAAGATTTGTTGCAAACAAACTATAAAAATCTGAGTCATGTTGGACTTTGCAAATGATGGGATCTTGATAGATTTTCAATGTGTTCTCATTTTTTAAAAAATGTCCTCTTTCAAAAACAGACATGACAATTTTGAGTGACTCTCGGGATATTGGTATTTCTACCGCTAATCAATATCTTCTGGCTACTTAATATTTACCAATTATCAGGTATTCTTAGAATTAAAAGGGTTCACTTCCTAGTAGCTTTTTTAGTGTTCGTGAAAGTCTTATCACTCAAATTTAATATCCTGTGAAGGCCTGAAGGTGCAGATATTTTAAGAAAGACTAAATTTAATTTTTACTTTGAAGAAGGTTTTGACATCATCATTCACAAAAAATTGGAAAATATTGAAACAGGACCCAATGTGAATGGCCCCTAGAAGCATCTGATGAAGGATCATACTTATAGGAACCAGCAATCTGATGCTACCCCAAATTTTGGAAGTGTGTTTATGCATCTACTCCCTTGTGTGAGGGTGTATGTGTGCATAGTTTTGTATACTGTGTACATGGATTCTGGAGAGCATAACAAATGGCAAAATGGAATCTTCAAGGTGTTGTTCCTAGGTCCAGTATTTATATTATAGCCTTTATAAAGCACTATTTTGATAGCAATAAAGCAGATTTCATAAGAAAAGGCAAAGTAGTCACCTCAACATTCCAATGAGCTGCTAATCAGGAGTTAGAAAGGGAAGATTAACACAAAGGGAACACCTGTTGCCTATAAGAGTTTGTATGTGTTATCTCATTATTTTTCTTTCAATTCTTTATTTGAAAGACAGGGTGTATCTATATGTACTAAGCTTGCCTAGAACTTGCTTTGTAGCCCAAGCTGACCTCAAATTGTGATCTTCCTGTTTCAGCCTCCTGAGTGCCAAATTTGGGCCTGTGCCACCACACCAGCCTCTCAATTATTTTGTTGATGAAAACCCATCACTTCCCTGGTCCTCACTATTATCCTTTTTCCATAATGAACTGTAGAAGTTAGCCTTCTTTTCTGACACATTTTCAGAAAAAAGTGTTAATGTTTTGATAATTTCATCAAATTATCCTATGATTAAATCCTTGGAAAGTGGTCTAGCATTAATTAATTCATTCAGTAAATATAATTGAGTGTCCATTATCTGTTTGATGTGGTGCAAATCACTGAAGGTACAGTGGTGAAGTTAGAGAAAGACATGGATGTAAATAGGATTTTAATCAGCAGCATGCTTCACTGAAAGAGAAAATGGCACAGAAATCAGACGAGGAAGACTGAATTTGAGAAACCAACTTTTGGGCAGGCATCATAAAAAGTTCATAGCAATGAGGTACAAAAACCAGGCATGGTCACTTTGAAAGACAAAGGCTTGTCTTACAAAGTCAAGAAAAATAGTGCATATTAAAACTACTGTGGAGTTGATGCTTACTACATGGTTACCCACTGATGTTAGTTGAGCATGAAAAAATGGAAGCAAAGAAAGCCACAGTGCCAGCTATGCAATGAAGACCTCATGTGACTGGATTCAGAAGAGCCCTGAGTGAGGAGTTTCAGGATGAAGCATGGTTTTCCAAAGCCCCTCTTCCTCTCATCCTTTGACCACTCACTGGTACTAACAGTCCCTCCCCCTTTCTGTTGTCCAGTCTCAGTAGGGACTTTGGGGCTTCCAGGTACAGCCTCTGTTGTCCACTGCTTACAGGGGAGGTTTCTTGGTTTCTTGATTCTCAGACTAATTATTTCATAATACTGGTGGGAGTGGTAGCATGATGCAGCCTCATTAATCTTTATTTTTCCTTCTAGAGATTTACAAAAATCCTATACCACAGTTAAAAAAAAAGTACATTGAAACTACAAACCTAACAAAACTGGGCAGTGCACAATCTCAGAATAAAGGGCTGTCCTTTAAATTGAATACATTTAGCTGTACTAACAGCATACTACATTGTTCTTATTGTTCTCATTTCTCTGTGGGACAATAGTAACTTTATCATAGATTGTCACTGATCCATGGGCCACTGTTTGGGAAGCCCTGGCGTAGATATTATTGCCAGAGGCAGTGTTTCCAAGGAAATTACTTCTAAGCGCTGTGGATTCAGGTGCGTCCCCTGAACTGTGGGTCTGGAGCCTGACACGTGGAGGGACTCTGCTCATCACCTTTTTCTCTGACAGAAATTGCAGCACCACAAAGAATGTAGCAATGAGGTTCTATGGTATATCATAAACTCCGTCAGTGACAGCCTGCTGAGGCTCGGGGATTGGGGAAAGTGATCCATGTACTCTGTCGTGGCTTTAGCAAGCCTTTTATTTCTGTCCCGTGTGACATATTCATCAATAATCTGAGAAAATACAATCTAGATACTACTGTCTGGTTGGAAGGTTATTTCAAAAGTGCCTTACATAGGAGAGAGGGCTGGTGAGTTAGAAATGCTGAGGTAGACTTCTAGCTCTTGCATGGCTAGCTGAGGAATCTTGGACACACCAGTTCATTTACTGGGTCTCAGTTTCCTCATCTGTAAGAAGGGATGGCATCCTTTGGGGCACATCAAGTCATCTTCTGGGTTAAAAAGCCCAATAGCAGCTTTACATTTCCCCACCAGGAGGCTGTTTAGGCTAGAAAAACAGTATGTTTCTTTGCTTAGAGTTAGTATTGTAACAGCTCATTGATGTACAGTTATCTCATGCCACAGCAGTGTCTATTTATAAAAAAGAGGAAAACTATGATTACTTAATAGATGCATGAATATAGGGCATTATTCATACCCATAGTGAGGAATCACTTTTTTCTTCTTTTTGCTTCTGGTCCCAGGAGAATCAAGCTGAAAGAATTCTTACATTTCCTTTTTAGAAATTTGTAGAAAATTGTAGGACAAACAATTCAAAGCTGAGAGAGAGAGAACCCAAGGTATAGCATATCAACAATAAAAATCAGCTATGTAGTATTATTTTAAAAATAGATCAATAAAGAAAATGTCGTGATATTTTGACATATAAAAGGTGGGGAGTGATCTCATTTGAAATTTTCTACATGCTGTATGTTTTATTATACTGCTTATGTTATTTTACTGCACTAGATTAATTAATATAACATTAATGAAATTATTTTGATTTTTTCTTATAATCCTGTGAGGTATCATCCCATTTAAATAGGGAAAAACCTAAGGTCCAGAGATAATGAGTGATTGTCAAGGTTGCACATTTGATAAGAGGTGCAGCAACCAGTTATCTTTGCCTCTGGGTGGCAAAGTCTCTCCTGCACTGATAGCCGCCTGTTGCCATGGCCTAACGCACAGCAAACATCTAAGATGCTTTCCCCAACCCTGGAATTTTTACCTGTCTCATTCTGCTGTTTTTCCCTTCCAACAAGATGACCTTGAATTCCTTTCAGCTGTATGTTTCTGGTATGCCTGGATTCATACTGAATGAACAGGTTCTAGAGGGAGTGAAGCTGGCCCCAGTGATATGGAAGGATGCACTGGGGCAGAACTGAGAGGTACAGAATGAAACAGAGCAGTGTGCCATGCACTATGCTAGCATGCATAATTCCCTCTTAGAGCTGGAGGCAAACCTCCCCACCATATGAGGTACAAGTGATTTGGTCCTTCATCAGAAGATAAACTCTTTTTTTCTCTAGCTAGGTGGGAAGACACATTAGATTTTATTCTGAAATATCCAAGCATAAAAATATTTTGTGGTTTCTATATAATATAAACAAATGTGCATATGCAGATTTTCTGTGATGGACATTTTAATGTTCATTTGAGTATACTGGCCTATTCAAGAGTCAAAACTTTCACCTGGTTATTAGTCACTAAAGGTGAATTTTCAATAAGTAATTGAGACCTTTGGGTGACTTTTAATATGCACATTATTCTTGGTTCTTTGAGTTTTTCTCGTGCCTGTCCTTGTTTCTCTGAGGACTGTGGACAACAGTGGCGTAAATCTGAGGCGTGTAGTCACAAGACCGTTGTCTGACACCTGGATCTTCTGTTTGGCTGTGCCGCTTGCTGGCTTCATGACCTTGGGCAAATCACTGGACCGCTCCAAGCCAAAATTTCTTTGTCCATGAAATGATAATGGATGATGTAATGATTGAAATTAGATGCATGAGGGCTTTGTTAAGCCATAAGCACTGTGCCAGCATTAGGCATTACTATTACTCTGGGTAGGAGGAATTGAAAAAGATAACTCAAAGATTTTCATCATGATGATTGTGTATATTGTTATATTTCATCTGATTGAACCTCTTTAAGATTTCTTTTATTTGGAAAATATTCTACTCAAACATCTCTTCTGTGTAAGTAAATAATGCTAAAATCAGTCCCGGGTTTCAGAATCCATACTCAGGTGCTTCTCAGTCTGTATCCAGCCTTTCTTCCTTGTTCTGTGGATGTCTGTGGATTTTCACAGACATTGATTTCAAATAATAATTAAATCAATTATTCATTTAATTCTAAATGACAGCAACTCAGCCTGCCAGGCTACTGTAGAGACCACTGGGTTCTTTGCTGGCTCCCATCTACCTTCATTCAACTTTTTGCACAGGAGTGCTGTCCCATCCCCCAAGCTGATGTAACCTGAGTGTGATCAGTAAGAGTTAGAAACAGAAGAGTCCTTGGAGGCACCTTCATTGTCACGTGTTGACAGAGTGAATGGTTGAAAGTAGAAGCTCAAAGTGGTCCAGGCATTGGGTATCTTGCTAAGAGATTGCTTATTTGATGGACTCTCCCAGCAGGGCTTCCCTGTAGATCCAGTCGTCAGTGAAGATAAGTGTGCAAATGCTGGAGCACCTGGAATAATATTGAAAGGGGAAGGGCACAGGTTTTATGTGGCCATGTATCGCAGAGTGCCAAGAGCAAGTAAGCAGTTCTCTCCATACAATATTCTGAAATACACTCTTGAGCAAAGTATGTGACTTTTCCAACCATCCCTCCTCCCCACCCATTTCTTCCCTAGTAGATAGCTTTGAGGCTGTGCTAGAGATTCTCCTATGTCACACTTGATCATCAGTGACGACCAATGGAATGAGTGTTCTGACCCTATTAATCCTTGAAGGGGTGATAGAAGATGGAGTAGATAAGATCGGGGGGAAGAAGCAGACGTTCCAGGAGGCACAGGCCGAAAGGTTGGCACTGTAATCACTTGAGGTAATTTAAATAATGTGATGAAACAATGCATGGATAATTCAATTATTCTTAAAATACAGGTTAATTCAACTGAGGAATGGAGAGAGAGGTAGGAAGGTAGGAAAAGAAGATCAGAGCTTGGCAAGAGAAACAATGCCAGAGTCTTTGAGTGCTGAGGGGAGGACTACTACAGATGTAGAAGATTTTCAGGAATAGAGAGATCTAGAGTAGGAATTTCATCCTCAGAGAATGAAGCATCCAAGGGGATTTCAGGGGCTCAAAGAGTAGAAAGTAGGTTGCACAGGTGCTTTGGGCCATGTCTGGTTGTGTTCCAGGCTTGGTCCTGAGTAGAATTTTAAATAATGAGTTTGTTGAACACTTGATTTCCTCTCTCCTTTTTCCCACTTGCAATCTCTCTTTCCTATTTCTCACGTCTCTTCTAGGGTAGCCTTTTGTTCATTTAATTTTGGTAAAAATGAATGGTTTCACTTTTCCTCTTATAACTCCCGCCTAAGTCTTCAAATCCCTTGGTAATTTATGGAGATCCAGCTAGATAAAAAGCAGAATTGCAATCAAAGAACACATGGGAGGATATTTTCCCTTCAACAAATATTTGGCTGTATTTATTAGAAAGGCAGTGTATCTAGAAGCTCCAAGAGAGGCTGGGGGGGTGGAAGTGTTAGTCTGTTTCCTGATTTCTATCAGCTGTCCTGCCACCATAGAAGCCATACCAAATAAATACACGTGATCTGTGCAGACGTTATGTTTGGTATGCAGTACAGCCTAAACACACCTCTGGAAACCCCATTTCCTGCCACACTGCCAACCCCTTGCCCTCTATGGGAAAACTGAGGCACCCTTGAGAAGAGGGTGGAGATTAAGAACAGTGAAATTGAACATCAACCTCTAGTTTTGCTCCTATCTGTTTCAATATAGGCAACTGCTTAACCTTTGAGAACTGCAGGCTCCTCGCTGTTAACTCAGAGTAATGACACCAATCTGTGGGGCTAACAGAGAAGGAAACACCTTCCCTCACACAAACACTCAGTGCCATGCTTGGCAGGGAAGGCAGCCCTGCTTACTGCCAGCCACAATGCCTCCCTCTCCAGAGACTTCATTCAGTCCTTCCAGCGGTCCAGTGAGACAGAGATTAGTGTACCAGTGAAGGAATTCTGGGCTCAGGGTGACTGAGTGTGAGGCAGGCCAGGCATGTATGAAGCAGGGGAGGACATGTGTCAGAGAAAGGCCTGTTCTAGGGTATAGAGGACAGGCTGAGAGAGGGGATTCACAATGGGAAGACCTTATTTCTATTATCTTGGGTTCTAGTTGACGTCTTCCAAGGGCCCTTGGAAGCCTCTGCCTTGAGACACAGTCGTGAGAAAGACAAGACAGTCCCCTTCTGGGTGGATGGTTACAGAATGGGCACTTTCCAATAGAGCACAGCAGAGCAAGTGAAAACTTCGGCTTCAGATGCTAAGAATACATGATTTGATGTAAGCTGATGACCAAAAAAAAGAAAAAAAAAAAGGGGAGAGAGTGTGGGCCTGGGAATGGTAGTGGCCCCATCTGCTTTTATCAGTGTGTGGAGCTGAGAGAAGAATGTGTGCTCCTCTTCTGGCATCTTGTGGCAGCTCATCAGGTTGCCTGGACACCTGTGACACCTGCTGCTCCCCACTTCGGCCTGCGGATGAGCACGAGGCACACAGCCATTCACCAGTTTTTGTCATGTTCCGCCTCTGTCCTGCCTGCTGGAGCTGCTGGGTTTAACTCAGTTCTTTCAAGAGATCCTAGAGACCCCACAGAGGAGAGAAGGGGGAAGACTTAAAAGAAAAGGACTCAGAGTTATTTGGCAGGCAATGTGGTTGAGAACTAGTTGCAAGGTAAAATAAATGCTGAACATTAAGTGCATAATTTGAGTAATTAATGTTCCAGATGGGAGAACAGTTTTATATTCTTATTCATATTTTCCAAAGGTTCACAGCCACTCAGCAAACTGTTTCCTGAATTGCTGTCATCACTGGCTTGGTCCCAAAGGACCACACATGGCATAACTTCATGGAGGCAGGGTTCCCAGGTGGCTTTTAATTTTTTTAAAAAATTAAAATGCAATGCTTTTTTCCTTCAGCCAGAATTCCCACCCAGTGTGTGATGAATGGGTTACAGGTATGGCTAAATTATTGTTCTCCTTGATCCTCAGTACTTCTCAGTCCCCTTCACCATTGTTAGCAGAGCACAACCCCTCTGAGGCTCCTGGGAAGAGATTTCAACATGGTGGACAGGTCTGATGTTGGACCTCAGTTCTGAGGACAGTCCTGATACAAAAAGGTTGGAAAGTGATAGGCTAGCATCAATGTCCCTCTGGGAGAGTCTTTTCTTAAGACACGGTTAACTATATGTAAATGCACTCTCCAACCTGCCCAAATCAGAGATAAGAGGTCCAGGTCACAATTTGCAGCTTCAAGGTTTGAAATTTCCCTTGAGGACCGGCCAGGCCTTGGGCTGCATCTCCTTCTGGCCCTTGGCAGGCTTCAGGCCTTTCTCTCTTTCTCTCACTCTCTCTCTGTCAAATCCCTTACTTTCTTTCCTTTCTTCTTCTTCTTCATAGTTGAACTATTTAACACAATGTTTAAAGGCATGCCTGGCTGCCTTGTGGAGACTCAGAGTTGCCATGGTAATATGGCCTGTTTCTCCAAATTAGGACATATTCCTGCTGCCTTTTTTTTTTTTTCAATGTGGTATTTGTTCTCTCTCACACAACTCCTTTGCGTACTTAAATCCTTCTCTATCTTTCCCCCCCACAATGCTAATTTAAGTACCTGTCCTTGCAGCTGAGTAGGTCTACGGTTCTAGGAGGTACTTTATTGGTGTTGTACTGACCCTCATCCTCCCTCCCTCTCTCACCCCGGGGGCCTGTGGCTGTGGAGGTGCGCAGTGGCCCGTGGAGTCCTTTTCGCTAGGTTTGCTCCTAACAGCTGTTAGGTCTGGGCTGGGCTGACACTAAATGAATTTCTGTTTTTAACCTAAAACCCTTTTGTGAATGGAAAGAGATAAGGAAGAGATAGCGTGAATTTTAAATACCATTTCTCAGGAACTTTTTCCTTGGTATATGATCACTTTAGGAGATGCTGATGTGATAAACAGGATTCAGGAGGAACAATGGTGCCAGGATCCCAGAAAAATGTGAACTTCAAATCAAGAAAGCTGTGTGATTGAGGCTAACAACAGAAATGGCTAATGTTAAAAAGTAAAAAGGAAGGAAGGGAGGAAGCAGAGAGAGAGGAAGGAAGGAAAGAAAGAGAAAAGGTTGGGGCATAGAGCAGTTCCTTTCCTTCAGGATTATTTCTTGTCCACAGATTACAGAAATTCTTTGAGCTGCATGAATCACAGTCTAGGATGAAAATGGAGGACGAAAGAGAAAGAGAAGAGCAGGGAAGATTCCACTTTCTTTCATTTTCTGTCCTTGGCACATGAAGGCCAATTACAACAGAGTCCTTCCTTGCTCAGATCTTGAGCAGAACTTGGGTGCACTTTGAAATCACCTGGGGAGTTTAAGAGACAGGTGCCCAGGCCCCTGCCACAGAGTCTGATGCAATCATTTTGGGGTACTGCTTGGGCAGCAAAATACTTTTTAAAGCAATCCAATTGATTATAATACATGAAGGAAGTAATGGTGGCTTTCATCCATTTGAGTGTAAAGTAGCCATCTCAGAAATGCTTGGACAAAAGGCACATCGTTCTTAGATTTAGTTAGTTCAGATCTTTCTCTTCTGTGCATATTTTTTAGAAAACACAAGGTCACTGACTGTAATTCATGAAACATCACATTCTTTGACCGAGAAAGGGGTGAAGGGGGAACACCAAAGCAATTAGCTAGGTAAACAAGGCAGTTGCTACTGAAAGGCCAAGGAGCACGAGCAGGCCAGCCATAACAAGGTGGGAACCCGGGCAGGGTCAAGGGTTGCTAATGTGGTCACACTTACGTTGAAAGATGATGCTCTTAGTTGTGAGCTGAAAAAAATATGACTTAGCATTTTGATTTGCTTGTGGAGATTGACCTAACTTACCTTGGAAGTTAACAAATGGTCAGCTGTGTTTTTACCTTATACTGTTTTCCTGCAGTTGCATAGACAGTGGACCTAAGTAACAGCAAGAGGCAGAAAGCCCTCAATTTACAGACTCTTGATTGCATTCAGAAAATATCTCTAAAATAGCCATCAGTTTTGGGTTTTGCTCTATAATTTCCACTGGGGTGGAACCTTCAGTTGATAGAAAGGGTCTGATACCTGCTTTGTCATTAGCGACCCATGACGCTGTGGAGAAGTTCCTCATTTGTAAAATGAGGTAGGCACAGGAGCAAGATGAAGGCCATCAAGACCTCTTTAGTTGTAGAGATATTGTTTTTGTTAATCTCACATTTGTGCCTGCTATGTACTTGTGAATAGTTACCCATCAGGTAGCAATAAGGTGATAGCCCTGTGTTAGGGCAGGCTGGGAGATAGGGCAGATGAGAAGAGTCTGATACTTGCATGGCCAACCAATCAGAGCACACTGAATTTGTAATATAACATTCTGAAGTAGCTTCAAGAACCAGACTTGGGGATTAGGGAAAAGCTAGAGATCAAAATTAGAATAACACAAAAACCAAGTTTCTAAGATGACAGAAAGGAAGAAGTTCCAAATCCCACCATAACTGTCTTAAGGAAAGTTCTAGGGTCACCTTCTCAGAACCAAACCTGGACAATGTACCTGGATGATAGTTCTCATTTGTGTGTACCTGCAACTCTCTGAATGGGACTAGTTGACAATGTGAGACGTTTTAGCAGTCAGATGTTTTCCAAGTTCAGTTGATGCTGTGCCAATGGACTAATGTGGATCGATATACTCTCTACACTTTCAAGGGACAATGATTTTTAATACTGTACCATATGTCAAGCTCTGTTCTGGGCACTGTCTTCAATAATCTTACTACCACAGTTATGACTGCAACTTTAGAAATGACCGTTTGTATACCAGACAGCACACAAAGTTATTTCTACATTATCTCCTTTGTACCAATACTTTTTATTCATGATGTAGTTTATCCATCAGAGTGACAATTGTTAGAAAAAAAATAAAATACTCAGTGTTGGTGAAAGTGTGGGGAAATAGATGCTCTATAAACTCATGGCAAAATGTAAATTGGAATGACCTTTGTGGAAGACAGTTTGGCAGAAATATGTATACCCATTATAGCTCTTCAACTTAGAGCAATTGATCCTATGACAATGCAAAATGTTTGTTTGAAGCATAGTCATCATGGCATTATTTATCAAAGTGAGTAATTTAAAACCTTTTATATGTTTAGTGATGAAGGGCTTGTTAAATTATGGTATGGATTATAAGCAACCATTAAAAATCACATTATAGAAGAAAAGAATATTTAATGAGGTGGGAAATGTCATTTCTATAAATACATGGAAAGGCAGGGTATAATAATAGTCAACAAATATTTATTGTCTAGTATATTTAGACACTGAGAGTAGAGTGGTAAATAAGACAGATGGATCCTAGACTAGAAGGTTACACCAGTAATGATGGGGGTGGGTGAGGCTGTACACTCTAGAAAACTCTGTCTAGTATGGTGTGTGTGTTTCAGAGGATAAGAGTGGGATTATACCATGAACTAAAGGAAAAAATGGGCTGGAATTGTTCCAAGTGGAAGAGCACTTGCCTAGTAAGCATAAGACTCTGAGGTCAAAACCCATTAGTACCAAAAAAAAAAAATTAGCACATATAAATTAAATGTCCTTCCATAAATTCTTTATAATTCTTCAATTTCCCACAATTAATATGTATCATAATACTCTTACAGTGACAATCTATTTGTCTATAAAAGAAATGGAGGATAAGTGGTAGTTAAGTTACTAATTCTTCATTGACTTCATTCTTATTCATGGACTTAATTTTCATTTCAATCCTCTTTTGAAAGTTCATCCCTCTGCTTCTTCTGGTTAGCACCAAAAAATAGAAATAAATAAATAAAACAAAATAAACAAAAACATGTCCCCACTTCTATTGGGAGAAGAATAAATGGTACCTATTGAAGCATGCATTTTGGAATGGGTACAGTAAGGCTTCTCTTATAAAGACAGACTGCTCTGGAACGTCATAGAACACTAATGAAAAGTAAAGTACTACTTCTTGTATTTATTTGAAGCCTGCTGACTTGTTTCTCTTAAGCCCAGTCAAATTCATTTTTGTTTCTGAATTTTTCAGAACATATTCTTTATAAGATTGAGTAAGAAAAGAAACTAAAATTATTTCACAGAGGAGGCGGCCTGGCCTGATGCAGATGAGGGGACTGGTTAGCTGACAGGTCTAGAGGGAATTGTAGGTGGCAGACTCTGGATTCACCCATAAGCCTCTTTTTCTGCTCTCTGCAGTCTTTCCCTATTGCTAGTATGTTCCCCTCTCCTGCTCAAGTTCAATCCCGTTTACTGAGTGTTGCTGTGCATTGACGTTGTACTAAGCTCACTCTCTATGTCCTTGGGTGTTGGCGAACTCTCCTGGGCTATCAGGCCTGTTAGCTTGAGCTGGCATCTCCAGTGGCTAGTCGGAGAGTACTAGTTCCTGATCCAGAAGAGAGGATCCCCAGCAATTAGGAAGCACTGTGCATTCTCCCAGCTCTTTCATTGTCATTTTGGGCAATTTAAAGTTTACTTGGTCTGGTTTGATAGAGTAGCAGAAAATCAACCTACCAGCATTTTTCACTATACTACTGTGATGGGAAGTGTGGGATGATCACAGTGATACATACATTGGGACTTCCCTGTTTGCCCTCATTTTCTCTCCTCTCGCAGAAAAATGATTCTCTAGGAATGGACATTCAGGTAAGAATGTTGCCTGTGATTTAAGCCCATTTCAATAGTGAACAGGGCTTTGGTTCTGTATGCTGATGCTGTCCTGAGATTTTATTTCTTAGCTGGGGTGAGAGAGTATGTTTAGTATAAATAAAATGTGATACATAACGTATGTGTGTATATGATGTATATATATATATACATATATATATATATGTGTGTGTGTGTGTGTTTCAGCCTTCTGATCCTCTAATAAGGTGTTTTAAAGATCATTGCATGCATGTATGGAAAGGTCATAATGAAACCCATTTAAAAACTGTAAGAAAGATTAAAAAGGGAGCTGGGGGAAAAGGGACAAGAAAGAGGAATAGAGGGGTGAATGCAATCAAAGTGTATTAAATGCATGTATGGAAATGTCACAGCACAATCCCCACATTGTATAATTAATATGAGCTAATAAAAATATAGAAAAAGGGCATGAAAGTAAGGGGGGACAATTAGGAATATGGAAGGGGTTAACAGGAGGTTAAGAGAGGGGAGGGAGAGGTGAATATGATTGAAGTACACTATGTTCATGTATGAAAATGCTATAATGAAATCCATTATTTTGTGCAATTAACACACACTGAAAAAGATATTGTGGTACAAAAAAGAAAAGCTAAACTAATTCTTGTGTTTGCACCAGAGAAGATTAGAGCATTTGTTTTCTGTCCTACAATAATCTCTGTTGTTTCTCTGTGAGTCTCATTTTCATTAAGAAATAAAAGAAATAGCATCTCTGGGTGTTTGTGCAGAATCATACAGGTAGAAGTCATATGTAAGAAAAAAATGTGTTGTCCCAAGTAGGAGCATGAATAAGTTCACTTTATTTGTTCTCGTATAAAACTGATTTACTGACCTGATCTTGCTTTTTGTTTTGAACTTCTCCTCAAGTTATAATATCTCCCTTGGTAAAGCCCCTTGCTCTTGTTGAATATTTTGCTTGTGAGAGTGTAAAGGACTCAACTGTGGACAGACCTCAAACCTCTTCTCTTGACACAGTCAGACTTGTTATCTCTCCTGCCAGATAGTGGGGGGCACGTACTTTTCAGAGTGGATTAGAGCTGCCATCCTACTGGTGTCTTGTCTCACACTCCTCACCCAGGCTCACTGCATCACTTCACTCTTTTTACCTTCTCCCAAAATATCGGGAAGAGGGAGTAGAGGACTTTTCCTTTGAGGTGGCTATTTTTCTCAAGGCGGAACTGTCACAGGGACTCCACAGTGAGAGGCTGGAACAACTGCATGGGACAGAGACAGTATTCTGGTGTATGAAACAAGTCATAAATTTATGCTGATTATAATCTTACAAATTGCTTCACAAATTGTGATCACATCTGGAAAATACCCCAAATTTTGAAATTAAACAATGAACTTCTAAGCAACACATAGGTCTAAAAAGAAAACACAAGGGTCTTTTGGAAATATTTAGATGAAATTAAAATGAAAAACAGCAAATTAAAAATTGTGTAATACAACTAATTCAGTGCTTAGAGGGTCATACATAGCATTAATAGGTTATAGTAGAAAAACTGAAAAGACTGTACTTCTTAAGCTTTTGTCTTAAGAATCTAGAAAAAGAAGAGCAGTATAAATCCAGAATAAACAGAATAATGAGAAAAATTAAGGAAGGAGAAATTAATGAAATGGAATATGGACAAATGAAGGAGAAAATCAGTGAAACCTAAAGCTGGATCTTTGCAATGATCAATAAAATTGAGAAACCTATAGCAAGATTAACTAAGAATTAGAGATAAAACATAAATGACCAATATCAGAAATAATGAAGGAAGAACATCACTATCGACTGCACAGAAATTTAAAAATCCATCAAAGAATATTATAACCATCTTTATGCCAATGAATTTGACATCTTAGGTAAGTGAACAAATTCCATGAGAAAAAAAAAACTATTAATGCTCACTCAAGCAGAAAGAAATCACCTGAATAACCGAATCTTTAAGGAAGTGAAATTAGGGATTATAGGTTATATATTTTGTATATAATTTATGTAAAAAGATTGGAATTCCAGTTGTCAAATCAACTATCAAAGAAACTGGATTTTTAGATTAAAAACCTTCTTACAAAGATAATGCTTGTCTCAGATGGCTTCAGTGGTGAATTCTACCAATATATGAAGATCCTACACAAAAATTTCCACAAAATAGTAAAGAAGAAAACATTTTCTAACTTATTATCAGTATTCTTATTGATACCGATATTAGACATCATAAGAAAAATATATATTATTATTCCTCATGAACATAGAATGACCACTCTTCAACAAAGTATTGGTAAATAGAAATCTGACAGGATGTAAAGGATAAACCATCATGTCCAAGAGGTATTTACTCACTGTACTGATATATTGGTTTAGTATTAGAAAATTAACCCATGCAATTTATCTCATTAATAGGAAAAAAGAACCCCAAAACATGATCATCTTCAGAGATGCAAGAAAACAACTTGAAAAAAATCCAACACTTATTCATAATAAGGATGCTAACTAAAAAAAGAAGGAAACTTCTTCTACCTGATAAAGATATCATGAAAAACCTACAGCTGACATTGTATTTAATGGTGAAAGACTGAATGCTTTTCCCTTAAGACTGGGAACAAGGTAAAGATGTCTGCTTTCCCTATTTCTACTCAGCATTACACTAACAGTTGTAGCATATGGAATATGATAGGAAAAAGAAACACAAAGCATACCAGTGGGAAAGGAAGAACTAAAACTAACTTCTTTCACATATGATTGACTTTTTATGTAAAACGGTATAAGGAATTTACACACTCACTAAAGCTTACATGAGTTTAGGAAGGTCACTAAATACAAGACAAATGTATGAAAATCAATTATATCTTTATATGTTAATGCAGAATGATTATACATTTAGCACATTTAAATAAAATGCTTTTGCAATAGCAAAAGCTACACTGAAAACCACAGCATTATTGAAAAAAATTAAAGACAAGTAAAGGTGTACTATGCTCATACATCAAATGAGTCAACATTTTAATATTTCAATTCTCTTCATCTTTAAATTTATCTCTAAATTCATCTCTATCTTAGTACAAATCTCACTAAGACTTTTTTGGAAAAAGTTGTGTCATTGTAAAAGTTGATGAAAATACAGAAGACCTGAAATAGTACAGTTTTGAAAAAGAAAGAATAGAATTGGAGGACTTAGTTATCATCATACATCAAAAGTATGATTTTTGTGGTTTTACTGTAATTTCTTATGAATGAACCCTCTGCTTGATGGACTGACAGGTTGAACTACCTTGCATAGATTATCCTTTTAGCCAAATATGTTAGAAGGGTGGTATCCTTATTTTTAATCCTATTACATTATCAATGTAATTCCACTTATTTACTTAATTTTTTGGTGGTACTGGGGTTTGAACTCAGGGTCTTATGCTTTCTAGGCAGCGCTCTTGCCACTGAGCCACTCTGCCAGTCCTCCACTTTTTTTTTAAAAGAGAATTCTCTCCCTATCCTTTTGCACATCTAGATTCCCTTTAAAGATCCTGTGTTACATGATAAAGCAAGAGCACACAAAGGAGGTATGAGGATAGGTAAGACACCTAAAAAACTAGATAGCATTTGTTGCCCTCAATGCAGAGAAACTAAAGCAGATACTTTAAAGCAACTAAGGCCAATAGGAAAAGGGGACCAGGAACTAGAGAAAAGGTTAGATCAAGAAGAATTAACCTAGAAGGTAATGCACATGCACAGGAAATCAATGAGAGTCAACTCCCTGTATAGCTATCCTTATCTCAACTAGCAAAAACCTTTGGTCCTTCCTATTATTGCTTATACTCTCTCTTCAACAAAATTAGAGATAAGGGCAAAATAGTTTCTGCCGGTAGCGAGGGGGTGGGGGGGGAGAGGGAGGGGGTCTGGGGTTAGAGAGGGGGTGGGGGAAGGGGGGAGAAATGACCCAAACATTGTATGCACATATGAATTAAAAAAATTTTTTTAAAAATCCTGTGTTAAAAATTCATAAGACTTTAAGCCCAAACCTTTAGGAAATACATACAGTTCAGAAAACAGAATAGAGAAGCCAAGAAATTAAATTGTTATGAAACTCATTCTCTGATTTTTATTGAATTATTATCTTATTTGTGTTAGAATGTATTTCATGGCTGGGATTGAGAATATTTGTGACCATCTCTTTACTGACTCATTGGCTCTTCTATTTATTCTATATAGTAGAGAAAATTGCTAATGTTTTAAAGTCTTAAAAACTCCTGGGAGTATGTATAGTCCCAGGCAAATGGTAAAACAGGGAAAGTTTGTTTGATGTTCTTTCCTACCTCATTTATGTAGCACCTTTCTGCCTTCTGTCTTCTCTGACACCATTCCCCTTCTCTATTGCTAGGTCATCCATTAACCCATTCCTGACAACAGCTAAGTGATCATTAGGTAAGCCATTGGGTACCATACATCTTTCAGATATTTGCATTTTAACAATAGCCACTTAAAGGCAGAGGACTACCTTTCACAGTTTAAGTTTAGGGCCAGGCATGACATCCTTCAAGTGTATGGCCTGTATAAAGTATATGATGTGAGTAAATTGCATGGTGTACTTAACGTATGTGAAGGAGGGACAAAGCCTTCCATCTTGGGACCCACTTTGACTCTATTTCAGAAGTTCAGAATGGCTTTGCCTGAGGAGTGGGAGAAACTCCACATAAGAAAAGACTAAATTATGAGGGTTTTTTTTTTCCAGTTGGAGGTGATTTAGGGTAGGGAACAGAGGAGAGATAGAGGAGGAGTAAGAAAGTACTACAGAAAACTGGAACAACAGCATAGGCAGAAGTACAGAGATGAAAGAGCAATGTGTATTTTAGGAACACTGAGTAATTCTGGGTAAATGGAGTGACATTGCATGGTAGGAAGCAGAAGACTGGAAAGTACGAGTCATACACATGACCTTCATCCAATGGGACGAATGCCAGTGCTCTCCTGGTTAGTAGTGAGAAGGACAAATTGTGGGCAGGGAGATGGATTACCTGGTTATTACCACAGTCCAGCCAAAACACAGGAAAGGCACAACATCGGAGATGAGGAGGAAGGACAGATAGGTTAGCATTTGGTGACCAAGTTCTCTCTCATCCCAGTTCATTTATTCATTAATTAAATGAACATTTATCTGGGTCCCCTAATGTAGGCCAAATGATGTACTAAAGGCTTGAAAAAGAAATAGGGCATAGTTTCTCCCCATAACAATTCAAAGTTGATTAAGGAAGGCTGACCTTTCATAATTGAACTGCAACATAGGAACACTGTGTTCGATATTGAAGAATATGGGGAAGCAGTACGTGCTGTTGGACGAGGGAGCAAAGGTTTCTAAGACACTTCATGAGGATAGTTCAGTGTTTCAGTCATGGTTGTAACCCTAGCACTTAGATGAGCTGGGGAGACTGGTAGGTGCTTAATACTTTCTGAACAAATCAATAAGCTTGAGTGGGTGGCGTATGGGCTAGAGAATGATAACTTCCTCCCCTCTTTGTTGTAGGACAGAGAAGGGACCTTTCTCTTGGTTTTAAAGACAGAAATGTAAAAAGATACAGGGTTGTGTTAGGTGGCAGGGGGTTAAGATGGCACTAGGTGATTGCTCCAGACACTCCTGGGGTGTTGGTAGTTAATATTAGGTAAATATACCCTACTACCTTTTAAAAACCTGAACATTTTAAAAATTACTAGATACATCCTATTCCTAGGATCTTAAGTAAAGGATTGTGGGTTTATATTTCATTTCAGAGATTAGTAAAGCTTTTGGACAAAGTGAGTATTATTGGTCCTTGAAGATGCGTGAATAGAACCTTGTTCTGATTTTCAACTGGAGGTGGTATTGTCTTTGTATTAGCTTGTTAGGCTCCCATAATAAAATAGTTCAGACTGGGTCACTTAAATAATAGAAATTAATTTTTTCAATGTTCCAGAGGCTAGAAGTCCAGATCAAGCCAGTTTCAGTTTCTCCTGAAACCTCTCTCCTTGGTGTGTAGATGAGTGCCTTCTTATTGTGTCCTCACATGATCTTTGTTCAAGTGAACACATCCCTGGTGTCTCTGTGTTCACATTTCTTCTTATAAGGACACTTATCAGATTAGATTAGGGCCTCTCTTAATAGCTATTAGGCTTATCCTAATAGCCTAACAATATCACCTTTTCAGAGGCCCGAAGTCCAAACACAGTCAACATGTGAATTTTGGAGTGACACAATTTAGCTCACAAAATTCCCAGGGGGTGTTTGGGAAAGTGTGAATTACTCTTTAGAGGTTACAATGACTGCTGAGTGTTTCTCTCAGTTAACAGGCAGAGACAGTACTATTAAGAAGCCTGTAGTGTAAGAGAGAGCTCTACGTGATGAGTGATGAGTTGTTTGCCCCCAAAGGCCTACAACATCAAGAATCACTGATGGAGGATGGAAAGAAAGGCTTGGAACAGTCTCTGGAATGGGCCTGTCATGACAGTTCTGTCTCTGGTGGGAAGTTGAGGGCTGGTGATCTTAAAAAGTAATGAATGTCTCATCTGAAAACCACTGTCTGACTCTCTCATCTTCGCTTACATTTTAATTGGTTCCCTCAAACAGCACTTCTAGATGCTGTGAAGCAGGTATAATGAACCAATGGACTTAACTATGTAAGGGTTAGATTGGAGATTTCTCAATTCCTCAGTTTTTAGGAATAATGAGAAATTTGGCCTGCTTTGTTTCCCTACCTCACCTGTGACTCTTAGACTGAAATAACACCCCAAGCCTTTTAAAAATAAATCCTGCCTTGCCTCTAGGCTTCCAGTGATACGGAATAAAATTGCACACAGAGCTTAGCACAAGTGCTGAGAGAATCAGGGCATGGGTTAGGAGCCGTGGTTGTGCCTGTGCCATGTGTGGGCTCTGACATCATCCTGGAATGACCTCTGATTCCAACATGTCCCTTTTTTTTTTTTCCCACTGGGTCCTTGGCTCCCTCCTTCCTGCCCTTTGATGAAAATGAACGACATAGGACCATTCAGCCTTTTCATGTTTAGAGCATTTAAAATGCCTTGCAAATATTGTCGTATTCATTAAGGCCTTCATAGACTGTTAATTAAATTAGAAGACAATGAATCATACAAATGTTAAGAATAACAACAAAATGGGCCTATTTTGCAGGCATTCCCTGCCCAGACAGTACAGTACTCTGTTTATGACTTCTTGAGTCATGCTGAATTATTCAGCCCTCTTTTTACAATTTCAACATCTAGGAGAAACAAAAAACTGTAGCGATTGCCACAACAATACATAAATAAAATGAATAATTCAGAACTCCTGTCTTATTTTACCCCCTCTTGTCTTACTGTGACTGATCCTGCTTTGCCTTCCAGTTCACAGTACTCAGTGAGGCTGGCAGAGGAAAATTCTCAGGTATAGCAATGAAGACATAGAGCCTTTTAGTGGTTTGTCCCAGAACAACCTTCCTGAACTGCAGGGAGCTTGTGGTGTGACTTTAACCCTCTTTGCGTGCACACACACACACACACACTCCACATATAAGGGCCCTCCCTTCTCTATTAATTATTGGGTTGTTTGAGAGGTTAGAAAAATGACAACATTTTTCTAATGATCAATTTTTTGAAGCTCTCCTTTATTATATTCCTGCTCAACTATTTCACCAGCATCTGGATCTTCAGGTTGTTCTCACTTGTATGCTTTTGTGCGTTACACCTGTGCCAACGTCGATGTCCCAAATTCATTTTATCACTTTGGGAAAGAACTGAAAATGGGAATGGGATTCCCAGGGTCCCAGCCACAATCCTCTAGCTGGTATGCAGCCCCTGCAGCTGGGCCAGGATTCTTTTTGATATGCTCTGTCAAGTTCTCAAGCATCTGCTGGCTAACAGGCTTCCTGACCTTTGGTTTACTCCTAGTCAGTGGGCATTGCTCCAGCTTGGCTAGAGTGCATGCTGCCCAGCCGGATTCCTAACCAGAGCCCTGCTGGCTGACTGTCACTCATTCCCTTGGAGCCATCAGAGAAAAAGGCTTAGGGGATACAAAGCTTGCTAAAGAGCTTGTGCTTCATTCTGCAGGAATTTTCTAACTGATTCTAGAAGGCCATTTCCCACCTTTTATTCTACTTTCACTACCATAATTGAGGGATGGAAATGGAGGAGTAAAGTCTTACTAAACCCTCAATGGTAAAGATTAGGGAGAGACTCTTGGAAGCTTGAATAGTTAATTAAATCTTTTATATTTACATCCTGGCATTCCAGGCAGACAAGAGAAGATAAAGAACCCAGTGGATGAGATTAGTAGACCCATCTTTTTAATATACTACTTGGCAAGATTTTTTACTTTTTGCAATTTAAATGTAGGGCTTTAATTCTTTAGGTTTTTATTTTTCTGTTTTTACCCTTCCCCTCCCAATAAAAGAGGAAGAAACATGATTTTTTTTCTCTTTTTGCAACGACATTAATGTACATTAAGATAAAGGTTAATGCCTGGTTAGGGTCCCACTTCTCAACAGGATTTAATCATTTGTGAGGATGTTGTGGGGGCATTGTGATAAGGAGGTGGGTGTTGGAGAGAAAAGGGACCTACTTCAGCTTCAGAGGGCCTGGAGGCACAGAGTCACCCAGAGCTGTTTCCATGGCAGTGCTATGGAAACCAGGTTCTGCTGCTCACTCCTTCCCAGAGTGGAATTTCCATGCTTCATATAGCATGAGCTCAAAAAAAAAAAAAAAAAAGCCTGCTGGCATCCTATCCAAACTGGGACTTTATCATTGCAACCTATTGTTTAGGCCTCTTAGAATGGGGTGGGGGAAAATGAGAAGTAGTCTAAAACACAGGAAGAAATGCTGAGCCTTGACTTTTCTATACTTTTTCTAGTAGGATAGAGAGAAAAGTTAGTTTTACTCTATATTATCCACTTTTCTGGGTTCCATTTCACAGCATTGTTAGATCCCATAGTATTTGTCATAGGGGTCAGGTGTCAGGATTTTTCTTTTTTTGTAAATATTGTTTTGTAAATTTTTCTTTTTATAGTCTGTTGAAAAAAAGCATGTAGGATTTGCCTCTTTAGGAACCTCTTATCTCATATCCAGCCACTATGGTCATCTCATCCTTCAGATGAACACGTACTGTTTTTCACAAATGAGGACCAGATGAAGGACCATGGATGAATCACTGTAAATTCTTCTTTGCTCTGCAAATGTCTCTCAAGTATATGCCCTTCTGGCAGTAGGGGTGTGGCATCATTTTGTAAATGAAGAACTGCAGGGGTGTGTTTATGTGTGTGTACATACGTGTGTCTGCATGGGTGTTGGGTCTTCTGACAGGGGGTTGATTACACTTGCAATTACCATCTACTTGTGTTTTTTTAATGGAAGGATTATTGCGTAAGGAGTGATGTCAAATGAAGCTCATAAGTTCAAGTACCAGAGGGAAAAAAAAGCTAATGTCTACAGGCATAATCTTTAGAATGGAAGACAGTAAATATATGAGTATTTTAACCCCACCATTCCACTTCAAAAATAGGCATAATGGACTTTTCTAAACAATACCTGGACAGATTGTTTGCAGTGAGAGCTTATTTTGATAGACTTTAAAAACTGGAAATTCTTTTTTTTTTTCTGTCTCCAGTTCTCGTATTACTTAGAAACATTCCCAAAAGCCTTTTTCAAATGTGAATACATCTTTTCCACAGTCTCTTCTAGTTTCTGTCTCTCTATATATATTCCCAAATCTCCCTTCTCTAATGACCCCATTTCCCTCCTCAATAACCAACCCATTCTTAATTATGTTTAATCACTTTCTGCTCAAGGAATTTGTGAATCCCTGGATACTCAGTGGTTCTTTTATTGTGTCAGAAGTTCCCATATGTTTTTTATTGTCTGTCTTAGTAATGTTTTATGATGGTTCTGTTTTTACTATTTGAATAGTGCCTTTACAAAATTTAGTGCTGATCCATATTCTTGTGTGTGTGTGTGTGTGTGTGTGTGTGTGTTTGGGAAGTTGTTGCTTTGTGTTTTAATTTCAATACCAGTATATTGAGTTGATCTAACGAAACCTTACATACTGCTTAAGCATTTGTCACTCAGTTATTCAACCAATATTCAGTACCTATTCTTTAGTTCTTCATCCACAGGTAAGTCCCATATGCATAGCACTGTGCTATGTAGATTTTTGTATCAAAAAGCCAAAGATGCGTTACATAGAGTTGAACCATAGTCAGTTGTTGATACTATACTGTTTTGACCTACAAAAGGGCTATTTTATGTTTTGACCTAAGATAAAAATACAGTGTAAATAGAATCTAGAAAAACAAGGTTGACATTTAAAGATAGATTTAAAAAAATCAAAGAGAGAAAAGTTGAGAGAAAAGTTGAAAGTAACATTCACTGATAGGAATAACCAGAAAATAAAAATCCAAGCCTCTCTATGCCCTGAAATTGCTGTAGTGACACCATCAAGTAGCCACTAACCACATGGGGCAACTTAACTAAAATTAAATAAAATTAGAAATTAATTCCCAGTGGTATAAGACATGATTGAAAACTTCAGTAGTCACATGTAACTCTTGGCTATCATAGTTGACAGCATGGACACTGAACATTTCTGCCATAATCGGAAGTGCTGTAGGACAATAATATAAGGACTAGAAGAACCTGAGCATGGAAAAAAAGATAAGCCAAGGGAACTTAAACTTCCTCTTGAAAAGCAGATGAAGATGGTGGTAAAGATGATGCTTAGTGCCTTGAAAGAGTCTCGGGTTATTCACTGATATTCACTGGATGTCTTCTTAGGTGTGGAGCCTTGTGGCTGTTCTGTAACAGTTAGTGGCTACTAGAGTTTGAATTTGGAAGTCTTCTACAGGCTCCTGTGTTAAAGGTTTGGGTCACAATCAGTGGTGCTTTTCAGAGGTGGTAGAACCTGTAAGAGGTGAGACCTAGTGGGAGGAAGTTAGGTCATTGGGGTGTGGCCTTGAAGACGATATTGGAGTCCTGTCTCTTTCCTACCTCTCTTTGCTTCCTGAATGCCACAGGTAAGTGCTGTCCTCAACTGGTCATTCCTGCCATTATGTACTGCCTTGTGATGGGCCCCAAAATGAATTGAAACTTCCAAAACTGTGAGTCAGTATAAACTTTTCCTCTTTTAAAGTTGATCATCTTAGGTATTTTGTCACAGTAATGAAAAGCTGAGCAACATAGTGGCTAAGTGAAATTTGTCACAAATGCCAGAACACATAAAATAGGTATCACATCAGAAAAAAAACTGTGTGGCTTGCAGTGATTCCTCTTTGCTGGCCATTGTTACCAACCTTGAGAGGTTGGCTCTATTCTCTCTTCACAGTTGCTCTTATCGAGAATTAGGCTACCACGAGGAACTCACTAATGAGCAAAACTATTTGCCTGTCTCCACATTCACTCTCTTGAAAGATTGTGTTAACAAAGGATTAAGTTCTTAAATCCAAACATTGAACACTTGATCCCTACACTAAATCTCTGCTCTTCCCTTCCTTATGAGGTATGGGCCACGGTAACAGTCCTGTTTCACCCAAAAGGCACCGTATGAGGAATCCTAAAATGATGATTCATTATTACTTCTACTTTGAGTCATTGTCCCTGTTGATCTGAGGACTCCATCTATGGTAGATGAACATCGAGGTACACAGAAGCACAAAGACTGTGAGTCTTGTGATCTTCACATTTCTCCAGAAGTAAATCTTTTCAGATTAATTAAAAGTGAGGTTGCATGGTGGGGGGTAGGAGAAAAATTCTTGAAGAGAATAATTTTTTATGATATTGAACACAATCATTGATGAGAATGTAATCACTTCTAACAAGAAATGCAGTCAACATTTTCTGTTTTTTCTCTACATCTTATTGAATGAATTGACACTTTGAAGCTAGACAGGCTTGGGGCTAAGTAAGTCATGTGAAAATGACCTTTAGCAAGTGTCTACTTTTCTGGAATTCACCTTCCTCCTATGCTCCAGAACCTTGTAGAATGGCCGTTAAGATGCAATGAGAAAAATTGAAAGGCACTGGTGTAGAGTAGGTGTTCATTATGGTTAGCTGCTCTCATTGCCACCATCCTCTTCCTGTTTCCAGTTCCTGGCACCTGGAGTCATGTTGGGGTGTAAACTATTCTTATGTGCTTCATTTACCATCTGGCTTTTTGCCACCACTCAGTCTACTTTTCTATCGTAATTCTGCTACTCAGTATTAAGTGGATGACTCTAATCAGTATCCTTGCTTGGTCTTTACTTTTATTGATTTCTGATCTTAAAAAAAATTCCCAAACTTCCCAATTACTTGTTTCATTGTAGTAGTTTGGATACCATGAAATCAATTCCTGGTATTTACACTTGCTAAATGCAGGCAAATTCATTATCTTTCCATTCCCAATGTAAATGGTTTCATGATTTTGAAAATCTTGAATCTGTGATAGACACCATGATCAACATATGTGATCTTACTGTTCATTATCTCAGTTCTTTTCCTCACTGTTACTTCTTAGAGACCTAATGAATAATCTCTTGCAACTGTCTCAGATTTAATAGAGTAAAAAAAAAATCCCAAATTCTTTATTTATTTCATTTATACATTTCAGTTGTTGGATTTTTTGCCATTCTTCCTTTATTGAATGTGAAGCAGTGTAGCAGAATTTTGATTTGAAAATATTCAGAGGTGAAATAAGTTTAGTACAAGACAAGAAGAAAAAAATGAAAAAAATGATATGTACAGATGAAAATAGAGGTCAGAGAGAACAAGTAATGGGAAATGCTAGTATAATAGGCAAATAAAATTCAGCCTGAATGCTTGATCCCAGAAGTTATTTCAACCAGTGTTTTGCTATGAATTTTGTTCCCACATAGAAGAAAATCATTCTAACATTTTCCAGAAGTTTCTTCTGTTGCATGTATACCTAGAAGTGGTACTATGCAGTGTCTTGTACACATTTGGGGCTTTGTAAATATTTGTTCAATTGATTTTTATTGAGGTTGAATTGATTAATTAACTGAAAATCTAGCTGTGGGCCTGTGAATACCATTGTACCTTAAGAGTCACCAGGACATTCATACTTTTTTTTCTTTTGAGGAACCTATAAGGCAGTGATGGTGAATTATGGAGCAGTTTGAGAATCTAAAGAAAGCTACAGACTTGTTCCTCAGAAAAGTATTAACCAAATTCTGCGTACAGTTTCAAAGATCTCTTCTGGCCCATTCACAATTCCCAGGGTTAGCAAGCCTTACTCTACCTTCATATATTTAAGTTAATCCCTGATGCCTCCTTCATTCCTTATTTCCATTAAAAGATGACCTCTGCATCCAATTCCAAACCAAGAGACTTAATGTTATTCTCCACTCTCTGTTCTTCAGTCAGGCTAGTGTGTTAAGCACCAGATCCAGCAGTTCACACAGTAAGCTTAGAGAGGTCTACTTTCGAAGGAAAATGCCTGTGATACCGTGCAAGTAAGTAATATTGTACACCACCTAAGGAGGACACTTCTTGATGTTTCTGTGGTAATAAATTTTATAAGACTAAGTGTTTTATAAACAAGACCTGTCCTGTTAGTACATAATGGGATTAGGGAAACAATTTGGTGTGTGTACTGCCAACTCCTTGTTTTGGCATCTTCCTTATTATAACCTTCCTGATCATTTATGTATGTCCAGCATCCATAGGTGCATAGGTGACAATGACTAATTATCAGATAAATGAATTTTTCTAATATATCCGGTAAATTAACCTTCCTCCATGTGACATGTAGCCAATGTTTTATGACCACTGATAGTTCACTCTAATTCCCAGAGTCAGTCTTTCAGACCAGGTGGTGTAGTGTTTGTGTGGGAATATATTAGGCATATTGTAAGGGAGATGAAGACAGGCTTTCTGGGATCTTCAGTATGAATAACTAACCCAGGATTTGGATATGTTGACAGAAGCAAAAAGGAGTATTATTTCTTATTTCTCTAATGAAACTGAAAGTGTATGGGCATTAGATATACAAAAACTAAGATGAATACACCTTCACTTTGCTCACAGAGTAGACCCTTGGTATCTCCGTGTACGCTTCCCAGGACACTGCCATTGAGGAAAAACCATGAATACTCAGGCTGCATAGAGTTCAATAGAGTTCAATACTGTACTGTGCATGCTTGAGTCATTTTTCCCATAACACCACCCAAACGTCCCCTACCCAACTTCCCCTAAAGGCATGCTACCTTTCAACAAATTGCAGAGTTTCACGTTATCACTTCAATCAAGCACAGTCACTTTTATCTTGCTTTTGGGGCACCATTTCCTTTGTGGGAGACTGGTTTTCACAAAATGAAGTGCAGGGAAACACTCAGCAGATCATGTGGTGATTTAAACAGCTGACAATAACAGGATTGATAGAGAGCTTCTCTGCATCAGCTGAGATGTGGGTGACTGAGAATTTAAAATTTGTATTTTTTGAAATTTCTTTTGATTTTAAAAATTAATTCATTTACCATGCTTGGTCAAAACTGTGTGTAATAAATCCACAAATAAGGTTGGGTTACTTTGGTCAGCAGTGGAACATAGACATACACTCCAATCATTCATTCACTCATAATGGGGATTATTTTCGTTCTGAGGGGCCTCTGCTAAGGGAGATAGGAAAAATATGTAGGTTACTTTTGCCAATAATAAAACCCTTTAGAATGATCATGTGTTCATTCAGTTACATTTATTTAACAGATATTTACTGAGTGCACACTGGACAATAATACTACCTTGGGGCTCTTGAGTAGGTAAGACGAATCCCTGATTTTATGGAACTTACTTTTTAGCGGGATACACAGATTGAAAAAATACATAAAATATGAATTGAGACAGAATTTAAGGACTGTGAAGAAAGTAAGTAGGTTATGAGGATTAAGAGTCATGATGGAGGCTGGGAGGAAGTTCATTTGAACAAGATGGTAGGGAAGGAAGGTCTCTCAGGATGGCATTGAACAAAGGCGTGAAGGGTGGGAAGGATTGAGAAGCATTCTAGTTTCTAAGAACAGTAAACAGAGAAGCCCTGAAGCAAGGAAGGGTTGGCAGATCAAGCAGGAGTGAGAAGACCTCCTGGTTGGAGCACAGGGATGAGGGAAAGTTGCCAAGATGAGACTGGGGAGGGAGGCTGGGCCCTACCAGCCAGGCTACAATACCTATACTCAGGATTTGGAGGGCTTTATATTTACAAAAGAGACTCTGAGAGCTGGATGAAGATTAAGGTGTGGGTGTGGAGGCCCCAAAGCAGAACAAGAGAGCAATTTAGATAAGCTTATTTATTCATTCCATATTCATTTAATTCTCCTATGTCAAACTTACTTCTGCCTTTGGGGGCCTTTCCTTTAGTGGGCCTTTTCTTTTCCTTTCCCTCCTTGAACTCTCTTTTAAGGAAAATCTTCATGGTGGCATCTCTTGGACTAAGAGTACTTTGTCATTGCCAAGTGGTTCCTTGTATTAGATAAAGATTTTGAAGATTTCTAAGTAATAGTAGCTACTACTTTTCTTTTAAACATCTTCTAGATAACCAGATGCCAGGAATATATTCTCTCTTTTAATCTTCATAAAAACCCTGCCATCAGGTGTTCTTCTTCTCAGTTTACAAATGAGGACAGTAGAGACATGAAGTGACAGTCATGGACACATACTTAATGTGCAATAACCAGGACACTGACCAGCCTTTGACCTCTAAGTCTTGTGGTCTTCTCACCATCCCACACTGTCTATTAAAGAGTTGAAGAGCAAGGTGAACAGCTTATTTGGGAAGTTAGGAAAATGGTTCCTCTGAGAACTAGTATTTTTCAAGAGTAGTTGTTCGCAGTGGGGGTGACTTTGTCCTTAGGAGACACTTGTCAATGTCGGGTGACATTTTTGATCATCACAACTTGGGTGGGGGTTCTACTGACATTTATGGGTAGAAGTCAGGGTTGCTGCTGAACATCTTACAGTACACAAGACAGGATCCCTCATCAAAGATGGAGTTAGCCCCAGTGTCAGTAAGGCCACGTTTGAGCAGTCCTATTCCAGGGCTGTTGTGCTGCATTATTCATCTTTGTGTGATTTTAATTAGTATACATCTCTTATGTACTCTATGTTATTGCCCTGATCATGTGGGTTTTTTTTTTCCTTTTGCACTTGTTCTGAGGAGAAGTTAGGGCTTCAGTAAAGAATGCAGACTCTGCTGTTGAGCTGCTTTTATAATTTTTGTTGTTATTGATTTGTTTTTGTGGGGTTAAAGTCTGGTTTTCTTCTTGCACTATTTTATATATGGGTTGAGGGTGGCCTAGGCTCTGATGTCTAGGATTCAGGCACTCTCAGGCATTTGGAGCCATGCTGGTTAAATTCTGGGCCATCTACCCTGGGTTGCTCCCTGGCTCCACACCAGTCCTCCTCTGGGGTGGTATAGGTCAGGTTCTTGGCACTGGAATGACCTCAGAGCTCTGAAATATAGAACATGGACTAGGAAAATCACCCCTAACAGGTAACACCTTTTCAAAGTTTGAAAGTGTTAATGTCCACGATGGGAGAGAGGTTGACTCCTCCCTATCACCCCTCATCAAAAAAGCATTCATGCAACCTTCATAAAATCTTTATGACTTTCTCAACCTGGGCACTAGCATCCTTCAGAGCCGTCAGAACATATGGCTTTCCCCACATTTGCGTTAACTTTACAGGGCATCTCACTGCCTAGTCATCAACTGTCTCCAAGTCAAGGGGCTCATTCCATTCTAAATAACAGATGAGGCTTAATCTTTCTGCTTCTCATTGTTCCCAGCAGAGGACTAGTCTGCAGCTGGGCAGGTTGCTTAAGGTCGGGATTCCATGACGTTCTTGTTCAGGATTGATGCCCTTCTCTCTGAAGCTTCTCAGTACCTTTACTTCCTCTCTGGCTTCCCTGACTACAAAATGCCTTTGCTTAATAAACGTCTGCTTGTAATATTCTGAAACAAGGAGGCTAATCAAAGGCCCTGTTCTGCAGAACAGGGACGCTAAATGACAAGATTAATTTCCGTAATCAAGCAGCTTAATTTGGACATTTTTTCCCCTCTGTGTTGCTGATTGAAATTGAGGCAAATTTCGCTGTAGTGAGAATTCTGTCCTTGCCTAGGAAAGCTTACTTACCGGAGCTAGAAGAGGGGAAGCAAGGTGACTGTGGTCAGAGAGGAGAGGAGGTGAGGAGAAAGACATCACACAGAGAGAAATGCAAACAAATGAGGTGAGGCAGAAGTTACTGGAATTTTTCTAGGGCCTCTTATATGAAGTGCTTTGAAGGACTTTATTCAATTGTCCACACAGTGACTACTCACTGTCCTGAAATGCTTCCATTAGGGGAATTAGACCATAATAGTACTGTGACACCATGGAAATCGTCTCCTCCAATACCTTTGTTCCTAAAACAACTCCACCAACTTTAAGGAACTTCTACCCTACTCATTAACACCAAGGAAAATTTCAAGACAGAAAGTCAAGAAGGTTAAGCAATGTAGTGAGATTTGCAGGAAAACAAACAGTATCATAGAGATGGACCTTCCATTTTATAAAGTTTTGTGATTTACAAGCACTTTCACTACATTTAAGTGGCAGGCACCATTTTTCAAGTTAGAATTTGAACTGAATATTTAAACCCATCATCCCATCCCATATACAAAAATCTGATCAAATGGATTAAAGGTGTAAGTCTAAGACCAGAAACTATAAAAATACTAGAAGAAAATATGTTGGATGAGCTTCATAGCATTGATTTGGGCAAAGATATTTTTATTAAAAACATGATCCCAAAGACATAAGAGACAAAAGCAAAAGTAGATAAATGTGATTTCACCACACTAAAAGTCTTCTGCATGGGAAGCAATCAACAGAGAAAGGAGAGAGCTTACAAAATGGAAGAAAATATGTGTAAACCATAACTGTTAAGAAGTTAATATTCAAAGTACATAAGAAATGAAACTCAGTAATAAGAGCACAATCTGATTAAAGGTGGACTGAAAAGACATTTCTTAAAAGAATACATACAAATAGCCAACATTTCTAGTCATCAGGGAAATAAACACTGAAACTACAATAAGACATCACTACCATCTACCTGAATGGCTCTTATCAAGACAAAAGATAAGTGCTGAGGGAAAGTATGCAAAAAAGGGAACCTTACACATAGTTCTTGGGAATGTAAATTACTACAGAAATTATGGAAAAGAGTATGGAGAGTCACCAGAGAAAGTAAAAATAAAATTATATATGATCTAGCAGTCCCTGTTCTGGGTATAAGGGAAATGAAACCAGTATGTCGAAGAGATGACTGCTCTTCCATGTTCATTGCAGCATTATTCACAATAGCCAAGAAATAGAAACAACCCAACTGTCTATCAACAGATAAGGAATAATGAGAATATGGTATATATATGTAATTGACTACTATCCAGCCTTAAGAAGGAAGAAAATCTTGTCATTTTCAAAACTGTGAATGAACCCAGAAGGTATCATGCTAAATGAAATACACCAGGTACAGAAAGACTCATTTATCTGTGGAATCTAAAAGAGTGAAACTCATAGACGCAAACAGCAGAATGGTTACCAAGGGCTCAATGTGAGGATATTGGGAAGATGTCGGTCAAACAATACAGAATTTCATTTAGACAGGGAGAATAAGCTCAGGAGATCTACTGTACAGTATGGTGATTATAGTTAACAATGTGCTATGTACTTGAAAATTACTAAAAGAGTAGATTTGAATATGTCACCACACACAAAATATGTAAGATAATACATATATATACATATATATGTTCATTAGCTTGATTTTGATATTCCACAATGATATGTATATATATATCAAACACTATATTGTATGCCACATATGTATATATAATTTTTATTTGTTGAATAAAAATAAAAAGAATTCCAACTGAGTATCTTTAGACTTTCACTAGCATGTGATGAGATCTTGCATACTCATCATCCTTAGAAAAGCAAACACCTCACCATGAGGATCCAAACATCTTTCTTCCCTGTGCTGTAGTTAGCTTTGAAGAACATTCTCTTCAGGGAAGAAAACAATATCACTCTGGCAGTTTGGGACAAATATTTGAACTTTTGACCTTTCAGAGTTTTATAGATCTAACCTTCTCTGGGTTATGAGGTTATCTTATGCTGACCCTGGAGCCCTATTTCTAGCAGAAAATGTGGTAAGGTAGGATTATCTGTGGGCATGAAGCTGAGTAGGTTTTAATTTTGACCTTGTCTTTTACCCTTGGAGGGTCATTGAACCTTCCTGGGCTCCAGTTTCTTACTAGTAAAATAAAGATGACAATCCTGATCTACTTCACAGAAGAAAAATTAATCAATAATTGCAAAGCTCTGTTTAAGCATAAAATAATGAGCAAACACTAAAAGATTAAATAAATTAGCTTCTAAATGATAGATGGATAGATATAGAGATAGATAAATTAGATAATTAAATTCTGCCACACCAGACTGAAATTAACAGCCAAGGGTCACGGCTGTGTGTGTGTGTGAGTGTGCTAGGGATTAAACAGATGACAACTTAATGCCTACTAGGTCCATGAACTCTGGATTAAGACACTGATATGCACATTAATACTAACACTCATGAACCTGGTTGGGTTCATGTTCTTGTTCACTTAAAAATATTTATTAAATACCTATTATGGCTATTATTACTGCAAGAAGCTTTTCTAGACTTCATGGAGGTTAGAATTTATTGGAAAGGATAAGACATAACCAAGTATATATAATATGCATCTCTATGAGATGCACTGCAGGAGCTGTAAGACTAATTGTTATTTATGAACTTGAGGGAGGTTTTAATTAGTATGACCAGATAAAGCACACTGGAGGACATGGCATTTGAATTCCATGGTCAAGGACAAGGACAGTGAGGAGGGCAGTGCAGGTGGAAGGACAGACAACCAAATATGAAAAATTGGATATGAAGTTCAAAATATGAATTTTCAAGAACCAGGAGATCAGATGTTTTGATTTTAGATATATATATATTGAAGATATGTGAGAGGAAGGACTTATAGAACAGGTGGAAATAGGTTATGAAGAACCCTAAAATGGTAGGAATAACAACCTATGACTCTTAACAAAGCACTGACATTCCTGGGATGATGTTATAAAGAGCAAAGAGTGACAACCAATTAAATAAAATGTAAGTAATATACAGTGTCGGGTGAGAAAAAAACCAGATCATAGAGAATGAAAGCAACATTGACAAGATTTCTTATCTAAAAATAATAACTTGCTAACAAAATGAAAAGAGATCTATGAGAACCACACGGCACTGAGATCAGAAAGAAGAGGCAAAAGTTTAACAGGTTTGTAGTTGACCACCCAGGAATACATATTGCAGTGGGGAGGTATAATTTGGCAGTTTCAGAGAAAGATGAAAATGGGTAAGAAATGAATGCAGCACTTAGTGAAATGACAATGCAGATGGAACACAATGTCATCCCATGTAGTCACATAAAATAGAAGCAGGGGGGCATAAGATATGTGATTGAGACCAGCACAACTTGGAGGTTCACAGACAGAAAAGCCAGTGTCCATCGGGGTGGACTTCCTACCTTAGTTTGGACTTAGCTGAGGGTAATCTCATGGGAACCATTTCCACATGAGTGTCTTCATTTTTGGCTCTCTATTGTGTCCCTTTCTTCCCTGCTTGCCACAGGGCTTAGAGTGTTTTGCTGTGTGCTCAGAAATAAAGTAGAAGAATTCTTTGAAAGTTTTTTTGTGCTTCCTCACTATCTATTGAATTTTTATTATAGTTTTTAATATTGGTTTAAAAATGATTTGGTTTGGTTTATATGAAAAAATGATTTTTAGGACCATAGTAAAATAGATTTAAAAAATTTCTTATCATAGAGAGCAAGGATTATCATGGGAGAGGGACAAGGTACTCTTCTATTCACTAGTGTCTGGGCTAGTCACTAGTTTCTAAGATGAAACACTTCATCTTAGAAATCCTTGACAGATTTCTGATATCCTTGTGGATCTTAGAGATGTGATATGCAGAGCACCAAGCCCAGTGCTGGATGCATGTCACATACTTTACTTCCTTTTAAGGTCAAGTGTAATTTTAAGCATTTTTGTGTGTGTGTGCTATAAAAGCAGTGCATTTACAGAGGAGAAAAACTAGAAGACCAGAGAAAAGTTAACCCAGACATGATCTCACCAGAGAGTAGTTAGCACTTGGAACATGTCTCAGTGTGTGTTATATAAAATAAAAATGAAGTCATATGCATACATTTTTTTGGATCCATCCATCACTGTTTTTCAACATTATCCACTTTCATAAAAATATCTTTTTTGCATCATTCTTTTTTTTCTTTCCTTTTTTCGTGATCCTAGGGATTGAACTCAGGGCCTCATGTACGGTATACAAGTGCTCTACTGCTTAAGCCATGTTTCCTGTCCTTTTGCTTTGCTTTTGATTTTGAGATAGGGTCTCGCTAACTTTGCCTATGCCGGTGTCAGACTTGTGCTTCTCCTGTACCTCCACCTCCGAGTAGCTGGCATTTCAGGTGTGTGCCATCAGATGACTTTATGTTACTCTTAGTGCCTTCACAGAGTTCTGTGACTTAGTCAATTCCTTACTGTTCAGGTTTTATATTATTTTTAAATTTTGAGAATTTTTAAATAAAGTGATGGGCATCCTTGCAGATAAATCACTTCTCTATCCTTAATTACTTCATTAGCATAAGTGTGTAGAACTGGACTTGCTCACTCAAATGGTATCAACATTTTGTGGCTTTGGATACATATCATCAAGTAGATCCCCAGAAAATTTAAATTAGCATGTGGGATTATCAAAACTGCATCAGAATATCCATGTCTCCTACTTTTGCATTAATAAAAAAAAATCTTTACATAGCTAAGAAGGTAAATTTTTATTTAGTGAATTTTATTTAGTGAAGTTGAACTTTAGATATACTTACTAGTACTAGATTTTTATTGTGTTTTTGTAAGTTGTCTGTTATTCTGGTAAGTACTTTGAAATGGAAGCTGTCTTTTTTTCTGTGTCTGTCTTCATGATTTCATTTAGTGAAGTATTATTCTTTGTTTATATGATTGTTTCTCTGGCTGGACTTCACACTCCTTCAGGGCAGAATCCTATTTTATTCTTTTTCAATTCTGAGCATCCAGCACAAGGTAAGGGTTCAGTAAGCATCTGGTGGAGTGTGAATGGCTGGGTTCCAAAAGATGGGAGGATGGGTGAACCCAGGTGAGGGTCCCCTGTCTGCTCATCTGGATTGTGGAGTGTAGGTAACAGATCTTTGCTTAAGCCATGTGTACAGAGCTCAGACCAGTTCCCAAGACCAGACTACAGGGGTTAACCTAACAAGTGTTTGGCATGTTCAATGATGAGCAAAGGAACCAGAAATTTGGTGATAAGCTGAGTGCTTAGCAGTTCGGGTGATGACTGAATAAAGGACAGGTTGGCAGGGGTCTGTATTTCATTTGTTTTGTCAAGGTTTTCCTGTCTGTTACCTTGGAATTGTTATCTTTGATTTCCTTGTTGATCAGAAGGAATTCTTTGGGTCTTTGCTGTACTGTTTCATTATTACTTTGTTTTGGCAGTGCTAAGGTTTGAACTCAGGGCTTTGTGCTTACTAGGCAAGTGCTCTGCCACTTGAGCCACACTTCTAGTTCTTTTTGCTCTGGTTGTTTTTTGGAGATAGAGTCTTACTTTTTACGCAGGATGACTTGGACCATGATCCTCATAATTTAGGCTTCCTGCTGGGAGGATAGGCACACACCACCATGCCCACCTTTTTTCTGTTGAGATGGGGTCTTGGGAACCTTTTTGCTCAGGCTGGCCTTGAACTGTGATCTCACAAACTCTGCTTTTCAAGTAGTTAGGATTACAAGTGTGAGGCACTGGTGCCAGCTCAGAACTGTTATATTGGATGGTGGATTCATTTCCCCAGGCCTGACTGAAGTGTCCCCTCAGTCATTTGAGAGACTGGGTGTCCTGGTAGGCTGCTTTACTTCCTGCTCTGTTTCTTTGGAATTCTTATCTTTTAAGCTCTCAGCATTTATAGGGAAAGATATAGGGGTGAAAAAAGACTTTGCATTAGATGATAAATTCTTTGTAGATGTTTGATATAGGGGACATGACTATGATACAAACATTGGCAATGTTTCATACACTCAAGGTATATTGATCATATTTTCACATTCTGTATAATGTGCTAATAAATATTTACTGTTTTTATATCAAACAGTTCTAGATCCATGTTTACAATCAATAAATGCATGTTGATATGGCAGAGTACGGTTTATTATTATAAATTGCATGTATGTTGTTTGTCTACTGTTCCTTTGGAAGGGACAGTTTTATAAATCTCCCAATTATGAGACATTCAACCAGAAATGAAAGAAAAGGGAGATATAGCCCTTTGGAATTTATTCTTTGTTTTTCCAAGCTGTTAGCATTTGCCAATCTACTATCATATTCTTTTTGAGGCAAATACCATATGTAGACTTTGCATTTTACATCACTTATTATTGACTTGCATATTTACTTCAGAATATGGAGTGGCATTTAAAATGTGTCCAGAGTAGAAAGTGAATTTTTGACATTTATCTGGCTTATTGGACCATTACAGACATCCAGATCTTATGATTTATGTTCATGGTAAATGTCTTAACCTATGACATCCAGTTTGGTCATCCACACAAGCAAAATTAATAAAGTAATGAGTTATCTTTTTTTCCCCCTTTTAACAATGCACTATACAGGGACACCATGTTCATTTCATCTTGTAATCACTGTGTTTATGAATTTAGAGTTGTTAATATTATACAGAAACCCTAAGGAGAAGACATAGAGTAATAGTTTGGACAATTAATGGAGATTTAAATAGTGGTTAATAATGAAATTTAACTAACTTGAATGAGAAGGAAAATCAAGATAACAATAACTTTGGAGTAACTAACAAAGTGATAAAAATGGCCAGGAATCTGGGTAATAGGAGTCAACCTATGATCAACAAATCTATCCGTGAAGGTGGAGCTGGATATGAAAATTAATATAACTTTGATCTGCAGCTGAGTGAACTCCGTCAATAATAGTACCCATAAGACTTTGATGGGATAAGCAGCAAGTAGAGCCTAAAATGACTTATGTAGAAATTCTAGTGAAGACAAAAGAAACTGAAGTTGTCTTCAAGTCAAAACTGAGCCAGGATCTACATAAGTCACCTTGTTCTAAGGCTGTTTTGTTAGGGAATGTTCTTTAAGGGGACATGGATGTACCACTGGGTGGATTACTGGATGCATGCGTTGGTTGGGTTTGAGGGAGCTGCTTTGTATTCCGTTATCAGGGCTGTTTGTATTCCGGGCTGATCTTTCATCGATACTGAACAGATGACTTGTATTGCTCATTGATGTCTCCTGGGAGAAAGAGCATAGTGGGGAGCTATGACATCTTCCAGGCAGAAAGCAAAGCTTAGGTCTGGCAGATTTTCATAGTAGGATCCTAAATTCATTCCCTAGCCCTGCTTAGTGTATTCTTCTAACTAATGCATCTCTCTCCCTTACTCTCACCCTGGGTGGCATCTTTAATTCTCCTGCACCCATGCCATATTTTGACAGTCAATTTTTCACAGAAACAATCCAGGATGCTCCTGACCACCTCCCCTCCTCCTTCTCTTCTCCCTTTTCTCCCTCCCTCCTGCTGATTTGTTATTATGTACTGCAGCTGCCCGAGGATTTTAAATAGACTCATAATGGCACAGCAGCGCCTCTTGGAAAGTTTAAATATAACCTACTTGTTAATCTTGTCTGTGGCTGCAGCAGGAACAGCACCTGAAGAAGAAGGAAATGGGCAAGAAAGGCCTTGGGGTTCCACCCTCATGTGGAGGCTTAGCAATCTTTCAGGTGTCCTAGAACTGAAAGCATTTACACTCAGCCTCATAGGTGGCTATGCCTCAGCCTATATGGACTTGGTGCTGGATTGACAGTCCTTAGAAGTGTTAGCACAGTGTAATACAAGAGCAAAAGGGCTACAGGGAACAGCAGAGAAAACTCCAAGTCCCTCTCCACCTTCCTCCAATGTGTCACTCACCCTGTACCACCCTCAGAGGAAAGCGTGTTTAATCTTATTTAGCCTATGGCCCTGTGTGGGAGCCGGAGTGAGAAGGGCTAATTAGTGTCAATTACATCAGTGCCACGATTCTTCAGGAACAATGCATAAATCATAAGCACTTCTAAGGCACAGCATAAAGACCTCAGAACATCGTCCAGGGGATGTGATGGCTGGTGGCCGTGACCAAGGGCAATGGCATTGTTCATGAAGGGAAGAAAGGCTACAGATTCCATCCCCACTTCCCCAACTTGTCAATATTTTCTTAGATTAACAAATGTCAAATCCTGATACTAATGAAGTCATTCAATGAATATTTATTGAGCATAGTGATTGTGGAAACTCTTTTGAGGTCAGTGGAAGAAAGGGGCCACAGGGAAATGAAGTAGCTTGTTAAATCCAAGGTCTTTAAGACTAGAAGGATGAGCTTTCCAGAACAGAGATTTTGAGGAGGCTATGTCCGACATCCTGTAGGAATGTTCTAAGATGTACTGCTTATCTAAGGATGGGAATAAAAATGATCAGACATTACATGAGAATTTAAATTCTACAGAGTGTAAACAACTGGGATGGAAGGGACACAGCAATACCATTTTTTACCTTAAGGCAGTTTCAGTATGAGAGGATTCTGAACAGACAACATCAAACATTTTATGGTGTATTTTGGAGTAAGTTTTAAATTTATGTATGGAGTTCTGTGTTATACTCACAGTACCTTGTGAGGTAAATAATGTTATCTTCATTTTACAGAAGAAAAATCTAGCACAAATAGGTCAGATGCTTCCTTGTGGGACTGAGACATCGAACTCCAAATCAGAATGTGGGCTCTTCATTTTGTATCCTTGGGGGCTGGTGAGAGGCATTTCAGAATGGACTCCTTTTCTCCTTAGTGATTGAATGAGTGACACCATGTGCTCTTTTTTATAATACTATAATCATATACTCATTTAAAAATAAGCACACAAAACCCATTTCAACATTTTACAAAAAGGTTGCGAGGGAGAGCAATGAGTTGGTAGTGGTCCGATGGGTGGAGTACAATCAATCATAGGATACGTTCTAGAGTTTTGATATTCAAATACGCTCTGAGAATAGGCAGGTGCAGTATTTCTGGAGCAGTGTTAGAAATTCAGAGTCCTGAGTCCTACCTCAGACCTTCCTACTCATTGCTGAGACTTAAAAGAAGGGCCGAGTGTCAGTGAGGAGGTAAGGAAGCTTCCTACAAAGTGGAATCTGAGAGGGGAGGGGTCAGAGGTAGGACCCCTATGATGTGATGATAATAAAAAATTAAACGTTGCTGGGTACCACTATAATAACATAGCAGAATGGCAGAGAGGGGAGAAAGGATCACGGGAAGGCATCTGTCCAGCTTGTGTTTCATGAGGGAGAACAGCTGAGCCAGTCAAAGTGTACAGTGTAATTTTATAAGAATTCTGAGGATAAGGACCATGTAAAATCTGTTTATAGAGTTTTATGAAGATTAAATAAGAACATTAGGACTGGGCAACGTGGCTCAAAGAGGCTCTGAGTTCAAGTCCTAGTATGTCTATGAAATAAAAAATAATAAATAAATAAATGTCATTACTTCTGTTTCGTGAATAATGAAACTCTTGCTGCATTTTTTAGTGTACATTAATTGTGTAAAGGTGTTTCATTGTACTATTTCCATATATGTGTACAATGTACTTTGACCAAATCGCTTACTCTGCCACTTCCCATTCTTTTCAAACAATATTTAGTAGGCTTCCTTATGTTACAGTCATACATATGTGTGTGTATTTTGATTATGTTTTCCCCCACCCCAGAATACTCTCATTTTGCCTTCCTCCCCTCCCACTGGTTCCCCTAGCAGACAGTCCCCTTTTATGTTCATGTCTTGCCATCCTCATCCTCATCTAGGTCTAGATTCCACATATGAGCAAAAGCGTGCAATATCTGGCTTTTTGAGCTTGACTTATACTGCTCAACATGGAAACAGAAGCCCAATTGGTTCTTGGTTTACTCAAAATATGTCATTTTGTCCCTACTTTAATGAAACTGGGCCTATTTGAAGGCAGCTAGATTGACCCTACCCACATTCTAAGAACCATAAGGGAGTTTTCAGAATTGTTAGCACAATTACGTTGAACTTTAGTGAAACAGGATAAACCAATCACTGCCCAAATGGGAACTGGGTTTTCTACTTTCCATCATTATTTTAGTAATGGAGAAATTGACAGTATTTGTCACAGACTGAATGTTTGTGTCTCTTCCCTCCGCCCCAAATTCATCTGTTTAAATCCCAACCCCAAAATGATAGCATTAGGAGGTGGGGCCTTTAGGAGGTGACTGTGCCATGGAGGCAGAGCCCTGTGATTGGAGCACTTGTAAAGCAGGCCTGAGAGAGACTTCCTGGCTCCTTTCTTCATGTGAAGGAGGCACCATCTCTGAACCAGGAAGTGGGCCCTCACTAGGCCTCCCCTGTTAGTACCTTGACCTTGAACTACCTAGCTCCCAGAAATAAATCTCTGCGAGAAATAAATCTCTTCTACTCAGTCTATATATTTTGTCATTGCACCCCTAATGGCCTAAGGCTGTAGTTTTTTGTTTTTTTTTTTAATCACCAAGTTATTGCTGGGAGTGAGAAATACAAAAGTTAGATGCTTTATCCTTCTTGAAGGGGCTAACTCTTTAATAGATAGAAGTGGAAGAATCATATTCCATGTCATAATAAAAGTTTTTAGGTGAGAAGGAATAAGTATGGTAGTAATTAGGAAAACCTGAATCTTGTACAGGATTTGCCTTCAAATTTGAGTTCTTGGCATACCATAATTTCTTTAGGTCTCAATTCCCCATCTGTTCAAATGAGACGCTCCACCTGGAAGGACTTTAAGGTCTATCAGTTCACACTCCCAAACCTTCAGGGAAATGGCAAACCATGCGGTGAAGAGAAAGGTGGAAGGTTTGGCCAGATGGAAGAGACTATGTGTACTGCAGGAGTTTTTTAAAACAAGTTGATCCTTTTCCTTTTTGATATAAGGTGATTTAATATTTACATTACTAATTACCTGCTTTCAAAGTTAATAGACATTTCAATTTCATAAGGTCTTAAAAGCTTTTCTGAATTGGAGAAGGGCTGGTCTGATGATTTGTAAGCCCAGCTAGAGCTGATTACACTGTAGCTTCCCTTCTTCCCTCTTCCCTCTACTCACAAAGTGAGGCCAAATGGAAAGATAACCAATGAGTGTGGCTGATTAATCAGAATGGGATAAAGGTCCAAAGTCTGAGAGCCTGGACCTCAGTGTTAGGGTCTGTGGTCATTCAAGTTTTCAGGAGAGGACACATTTTACATTTAAAATAAGTGTTATTCCCCAAGAACCTTCTACATTTCTATTCATCTTTCTTTGCTAGTATCAGAAAGAGGCATTCCATTAATAGCTAACATTTATGGGACTCTTATTTCTTATCACACACTGTAGAATACTTTATATGCTTTATCTCATTGAATTCTTACAACATGCCCAACACAATACTTCTTATATCCTTTATACAGGCAGGAAAACAAGTTCAGAGTTTCTGCTAAGTGGTACAGTAGAAGTGCATGGGAAGGTCAAATCCAGTTTTTCTACATGTAAAATCTATTTTTTTTCCTTTTGCCACTCCAGCAGACTGACTTCCTTCTCTAGAAAAGATATAACCCACAATCGATGATGATAACCACCTTTCTACATCCCTACCACTTGAAATTTAAGTTATCTTGATATGTTAACTTTTTCCTATCTTGCTACACCACTAACCCAGCTTATTTTTCACTAAATGTTCTGAATTTTTTTCTTTCCTCAATGTAGATGGTATAACTTCTTTTTCCCAAGTATACTTATTACTTATTCCCAAGTATACTTATTACTTAAAACTTCTTTTGTTGGGTTGTGATCATGCCGCCATTATGTATTGCAGTCCTTTTGCCTTCTGGTGACAGCAGAGCTGGCTCCAATTGCCCCTTTAAGTCCTGAAACATCAGAATAGCCTTTGGAGTCCTAGGGCTCTGGGCCTTTCCTTACCACCCAGGAGCTGGCTCCAGGCATGTGACAGTTCCTCTCCTGGCCAGCCTGGTTGGCAGTGGAGAAATGAAACTGAATTTGAGCATGTACCTGCAGTGCAGTCTGGCCTCAATGCCCAGGAATACGAGTGGCTTGGTGTCCATCTGGACTCTGTAATCACCTCCTGGGAGGAAGAAAGCTGAATTAGATTGTCATGGCTGAACAGAAAGGGGCCTTGTGTGTTCTGAGGCTTGGCGAGTGGAGAAGCACTTGCCAGCATTTGGCTGAGCTGTATCTTCTCACTCCACAGCTAACATTACTTATTTTTTGCTCCATTTCTTGATTACTCAATTGTCTTGAACAACTTTGTGAGAAAAACGATATCTCTGTCAGACTGTTATAATGGAATTTCTTGTTGGAGATGTATTAATGTAAAAATGTTTTATTTTCCTTGATGCCATGCAATCTTTGCAAGATGTACTGAAGAGGATCTGCTGCTTAGAGGAAGCTACTGGTCCATTACCGTGGACAGAGAGACAGTCCTTACTCAGGAACATAGAAGTATGGAAACTACTCACCTCTCTTTTCCTTTAACTTTTTTCCACTTTCAGTAAGGACTTTAAGACTTAGATTTCAAAGGGATTAAAACCCTGCCCCTCTCATTGCTTCTCCCCAAAAGTTTGATTATGAAGAGAACTCACTGACTGTGAGACACAGGGTGAAGCTGGAACACAATATTCAGAGAAAGGGACAAAACAGCTGGAAGAACCAAGGCCAGAAAGGGCTTATCCATCTTGTGGTTGGGAGTGAGGAGAGATGCTGGGGCCATATTCTTGCTGAGGGATGAATTCTACCGAGGAAGCAGAGGCTAAAGGAGTGTGAGAAGCAGAGGTCCATGGCCTACCCATCAGTGCTCACTTCATTCTGTTCAGAGAGGAGGGAAGGGACTGAACACATTTTTGGTTAGAGAACAAGTACATTGTGAAATTTTCATGAGGACTAAGGATTTGTGAGTTGCATAATTATCCAGCACATTTAGGTCCACCTTGAGATTAGTCTGAATTACAAACATCACAAATCAGTTAGAAATATTACACATACCAATGATTTTCCCAGGCCTCACTACTTGGTGAATGCTTGATATCAATGACAACCCAGATCTCATTGATCCTTGCTTCTTCCTGCTCATTTAACCACAATGCTCCACAATTGTCTTCACTGCATGATATGCTTTGGATTGATCGGTCTCAGGAGCAGATATCAGAGGTCCACAAACAGCTGTGGTACATTGTCCATATCCTGCTGTTTCTTTGGTACCACTGCCATTTCCTGTAGGTTTCTTTTTGTAGTTTCATTTTATTTTTTGAAACAGGGTCTTGCTGTGTTTTCTAGGCTATCCTTGAACTTGTGATCCTCCAGCCTCTTCAGTGCTGGGATTACAGGTGTGTGCCACCTTGCCCACATCTGTTGTTTTACTTGTATTAGACACTACTGTGTGTTGGGTGTGACTGTTGCTTACGCTGAATGGCATGGCATCTGCCTTGTACTATGGCCTGTGTTAGATCCTGCACTCTTCTCCCACTGAGAGTACAGTCCCCCGGGGAATATCATAGGTTTCCACCTTCTTCAAGTACACTGGAACTTCAACATGGTATGTGGGAAGTATTTGGGAGAAAGACTTTTATCCCCAGTGATGTCATACATAGCTTAAAAAGCTACATGTCATTACTAGCTATCTTAAAAAGGTTTCATGAAAACATTCCCCCTCCTTCCTTATTCCATGAGGACCCACAGGCCAGGTTCAAAAGTGGTGGCTACCCAATGACTGTAGCTCTGTTAATGAATTAAACTTTGATTCCTTTTTTTCTTAAAGTTCTTCTCCAGGGAAGAACCCCATTTCTCATGAAAATAGACATCTCAGTGTCCAGAACATGCTCATATATTGAAAAGGCCAGTGCTGGCCCATGCTGTGACCTGACTTTCCTGGATCCTAGGGCACTGGCAGCTCTTTAGGAAGAGGGGGCAGTGGCAGAAGTTGGGCATCTTAGGTTTGCTGAAGAACACCAGATATGGAGCTAATGCATGGCATAGTACCCACACTGATGTCTCCTAGCTCTATAGCCTTGGGCAAGTTCCTTAGTGTCTCTGAGTTTGGTTTCCTTATCTTTACATTTGAGTTAAAAACTCCTACCTGAGGTGAGGGTGTTGAAAAAGTGGGAATGCTAACAGAGAGCGGTAACTCAGAAAATTGTAGTGCCCCCTCCCCTGCAATAACAAATGGAGTTCAAGATACTATCAATGACCAAAAGTTCAAGATACTATTAATGACCAAAAGAGTCATTAAAAATTCTGTAAAACTTTCACAAGAGATGCCATGTTAACCCATTACCATGGACTGATTCCATTTAAGTCTCTTAATTCTCTCTGCACCTCCATTTCTTTTTTCTTGAGTTGGCATATCGTGATTTGTGCTGAAATAGGAAAGGACCACCCAGTGGGCTCCCCTGAGCATCTTTCTCTCTCTGATGCTGGGTGCATACTCTACCCTGTGTCCTTCTGGACCTGGTGTTCTGCCTCCAGGGCAAGGTGCCAGCCTTGTCACTTCTGCTGGAACACCAGCCCCTGCCATGGCCCTGTTCTCACTCAGTTCTTACTTCAATCTTTGTCTTGCTCAGACCAAAACTGCTCGTGGTAGATCATGTTTTCATCCTTGGCTTGGGTTTTAATAATGGTCTTAATTTTACTTTACCTCTTGCACTACAAGAGCAAGCATCTTCTCTAGGTCTGAAGTTTCTGTTATGTATTTAATAAGAATCACTGCCTAGCACCAATGAGCAATGACCCTGTTCCCCCCGCCCAGAAAAAAATGGAAGGAAATGATTTTCCACAGAGAATCTGTGGGAGATGACTACTCTAAAGTGTAATTATCTTAAAAGTTATGGAAAATTGAATGAGTGACCTCTGAAGGCCTCTGGGTGCTGTCTTTAGCTTGTGTCTGTTTGGGTCTCTCTAAATGGGAAATTCTCATGTGGGTCAGGTGAATTTTGATTAAGAAACAGTGCTTTAAAAAACTAAAGTCTTTTTGACTGTTTGTTTTTATCAAAATATATCTAATGTTCAAGGAAAGCAGAGATGATGAGCTCAGAGGGAGATGACTCAGATTGGAAAGGCCTAGGGTTGAGTTGGACAAAAGCCTAAAGAGCTAGGACAAGAAGAGATTGGAGGACACAGAGTGGCCAAAGATCAGTGTGTAAATATGCAGGTGCTGCTAAGAAGGTAGGTCTTCTCCAGGGATACTGTGAGAGGGGCTAAGGACCTTCTGCTGGAGATTAGACAGATTTACTACAGAGGCCCTGTGCCTGTGATGGACAGTGGGATTGAGGATAGATGCAGTCCTCCACTGCATCCCCCAGTTCTGTAGGAGATCAGAACTAAGACAACTGGGCCAATGTCTCAAAAGAGGAGCAATTCTCAGTTACCATCCCAAGAATCAGGGGCTGTGGGAGAGTGATGATGGGGGGGCTCATGCTTTAAACACATATGAAGCTAAGTAACATGCACTTCTTCTTCTGATTCCCCTCATCTCTATGGTCATGTGTATCCTAGGGTTTTTTTGCATTTTAGTAAAAATCAGTTGTATACATAAACACATTGCCCCAGGAGCTCTCTGGGCCCAAAAGGGAAAGAGGATGCTGGAGAAGCAAAAGATTGCTCCTCCTACTTACATTCCCCCAGACACTATCAAAACCTTCCCCTCAATTTTACTTATGGGTAAAATAATAGCAAGTTACTCTCAGTTGGTACCACGATGATGGGGAACTCTGAAAGACATATTTAATCAGATAATAGCTAACACTTATTGAGTACTTCTGTGTATTCATTGCTTTGGCAAATTGTAATGTGTAACCCTGAAGCTTTTAATTCTCACAGCGTCTTATACAGGGCACAGTTCTTACCACATTTACAGTTGAAGAAATTAAGGTTAATAATGGTTATACAATTTCAACAAATATTCTAGGCCACTAAAAGAATTGATCTTGGACTGATGCCCAGGTCTAACACTAAAGTTACTTGACACCAGAATAGTCTTGGTGCAGAAGACACAGGGAAGCTGGGCACCCTCACCTATATCACCCCTTTTTGTCATCCCAGTCCTTTAAGCGTCTGCCGTCTTTGGAAGCTTTTTACAGGTACGTGGAAGGCACATAGACTTAGCTTAATGGTATCATCTTTTGCAGTTATTGCCACTTCAGATCTGGATGGCTAATGGGATACTATTGTGGCACTGTTGTCAGTGGTTTTTCATGTCATTCTGGAACTGTAGCATGGATCTGATAGGAGGCTTGTGTCGAATTTAAGAGTTTATAACCTCCAACACTCAAGGCTATGGATAAAACACTATTTGACTGTTTTCAAAACACCCTCTCTTGTTTAATGAGGCTTTAACATGTCTATAGTAAAAAAAAAATTAGGAGTTTTTAAAAAGCCTTTAGCAAGAAGCTCCAGAGGTTTAGCTGGGGCTGTCATGAAATGTGGCAATAAGCGATTAATCAGATGGTCAGCAAATTAAGTGAGTTCAACATTTGTAGAAGGTTTATTGCTCTGTTACCAGTTTTGTCTTTCATTTGCTGGGAGGCAGCAAGTGCAGAAGGCCTGAACATCATGGTCAGGAGCTTGGAGAAAAGGGGAGTGGACTCTCTGGCAGCAAAGATGGTTGCAGCAGAGCCCTCAGAGTTCAGAATGAGGAGCATGGGCCAAGCCTATTAATTCTTTCTCTCAGATAAACAGCTTTTTGACTGTGAGCAGGGATTAACTCTCACAGGAAGCATCAATGTAGAAAAATTAAAGACTCCTCAAAGAAGGGAAGTCAAAGTTAATAGAAGAGACACATGAAATAGTGTTCCCAGTGGGCACTAGGTGACTTCTGTGTGTAAGTAACTGGAAGTTATTTAATTTTTCTTTCCTTTGGTGACCTTTTATTTGTTGGGGCATATGACCTCTGAGGCTGCCTTCAGTGCAGAAATTCTGTGTTCCTGACAAAGGCTTGGTAGGAGTTGAAAATATTGATAAGGTCTTTTATCCTAGATTTGTAGATTGTATCTTTGTATAATTAGTATACGATAGTTATAATCAGTAAAAATGAGAAAAATGTGTAAATATTTTATGGCTATATTTGCTGAAAGCCCAATACACTAATACACTCTGTTGTATATTACAGTAATTTCTCTAATGTTCTAAATAGTGTAGTTTTTCTTTTTGTTTCTTTGAGATGGGGTCTTACTATGTAGCTCCAGCTGGCCTTGAACTCATGATCCTCCTGTTGCCACCTCTCTATGAGACCAGTTTTGTTACTTAAGTTCATCTTCTTTTCATAGAAACAAAGCGGAAAACTTCACCATATCCATCTCCCTTCCTGTGGCATCTGCCTCACTTTGTAAGAAATACTACTTCTTTCTACCTCTTCTACCTGTGTCCCCCAGCGGCTGCCACAGAAACTACCCAGACAGGCTCTGAGATGCCAGGATTCTAGTTCCAAAGGGATTTACCATCCAAGGGGGTTTCGTTGGCTTGTGGCCTGGAGAGGCCTAGGGCTGCTATGAAGAATCTGGTGAATTTGAGGGAGCTGGGTTTTTGCATGCTTGGCCTGAGATTACATTCACCATTTAGCACATACATGGAATTTCTAGACAAATTTGGATTTCTAAGTAGCTAACTTCAGAATTAGTTTTTGGATTGTGATGTTTGTCGGGTGGGGACCAGCCAATCTCATCAGTGAGATGAAATTTCAGTCTCTGTTCTTAGAAATACAGGCTTCATGAAATATTGCTCTTATAGAGGTGACCTACTTATCATTGGGAGCATTAACAATACTCCTGTAACACAAGTCAGTTAAAAAGAGGAAAGTATAATGCATTGATTTAGTAAGTGTTGCATATGACATGGGAGCCCTCAGATCCAAGACACAAAGACCCAGCAAAACTGTGTATTTTTATTCTTAGATTTAGTAAGAACGGACAATTTGTAGAAATGTGATTGAGCTAAAGGGTTTGATCAAATGTAATCATCAGAAGTGGAAAAGCTCAGCAAGGTCTGTGTCAGATTCTTCTTGGCCTCTCTGTGTAGGATTCCTTCCTCCTGAACCCATGGGAAATGAGGGTCTTAGATCTATAATCAGACAAGGTAGTCAGAGAATTTCTTCATAGCTAGCTTTTATACAGAAAAGGAGGGGAATGTTAGAGTAATAGTTCTAAGTTTCACCACTGACTTTTGGGAGGAGAGATTCTAGTTTCTATGACCTGTATTTGAGAAGAGGAATGCTTAGTTTCCATGGCTTTCCTTGGGGGAAGAAAGAGGATCAGGAGAGAGAAGGGCAAGGGAAGGTGGTCAGGAGGAGGGACTGTTTCTGAGGACTTTCTAATGTCCTTTGGATTAAAGGCCACATGCCACAGAACCATACTTGGTAGCATTATTATTTATTTATTTTTTACTAAACTCCAAACTCTTCCACCAACCCAACACGAACTTCATTATATATCTATATATCTCTCTATATAACACATTTGATTAGCATATTTTAGTTGTACATTAGTTGCATAAATATCATTGTGACATTTCCATATATGATTACAGTGTACCTTGGTTAGGTTCACTGCCACCATCTCTCTCCCTCATCCCTCTCCTCCCTCATTACTTAAAATGATTACAATATGTTTCATTGTTCTATTTCATATAAGTACTTAAAGTACACCGATCACATTCATCCTCCTTTATCCCCTCCATTTACCCTCTCCCCTCTGAGAAGTACCTCCCCCTCAGAGCATCATTTTCTGAGTCCCAACATACTCATGTTGTCTTCAGACTCATTGATGATCTGTTACATGTGTTGTAGTTAGTAGTCTTAGTTGCCAGCCTAAATGAGAGTAGTTGGACACAGGGTATCACTATGTAATGTGAAAATTTTATGAATACTCATTTCTTGCTCTTTTCCCCATATGATTTTTTTTTTCTAGTTGAATTGGTTATTCTTTGTGTTTCATTTCCTTGGTACTGCCTGCCCTTTGGCAGAGACACTGACAAGCTATAACACTGCTTAGAAAGAGGGACTTGAGAGGGAAGCAATCGCTCAGTTAAGTCAGCCTTTGAGGAAAGATCACTTGAAATAATGCAAATGTTTCTGGCAGCAGATGTACAGCCCAGAATGTGATTTTTTTCTTTTTTTTTTTTTTATTTAAGAGCATTTGTAGCAGTGAACACCCATTTTACCTGCCATTTCTCTCCTTCCTCTTAGATTGTATAAATAGAATCGTCACCTTTTTTGACAGTACATGTGTGATCTGTAATGAATGGCTCAAGAGCTCAGCAATTCAACCGAAGTTCATCTTTTATGCGAGGACTCCTCATGATCTTACAAATTTAAAAAGTTTTTTTCAGATAATATTCAGTGGATACTTTTCCTAGCCTAAGGTTAAGCCTGACCCTGCATTTCATCCAGTAACCTGTTATGTCTGTTTTTATAGGTCTAATGAAAAAAAAATTTAATGGTACTTCTTAGATGAGCTTTGGGAGGTAGGGGATGGACATAAAACAGCAGGGGAGAGCTGTCTATCAAAGGTTCCTTGGAGGAGGTGGATCAGTCTACACATTTTCTTTTCTGCCTTGAAGTCTGGATTTCTTGTCTCTCTTTTGTGGAGAGTCTCAAACTGGGAGGACTAAGCACTCTTGAATAGACCCTTTCTTGCTCTCTCTGCAGCCCCTGCTGCTCTCGGTAGCCGCCCCCACCTGCTGGGCAGATGCATTGACAGAGAAAGGGAAGGGACAGCAGGCACAGCAGCAAAACAAGCTGTGTGGTTTCCTTTTATTCCCCTTTGAGTTGGTTGAAAGAGCTATTTCCAAGCTTACATGGTTGACCTGGGTTTGTGTTCAACTAGGGCTTTTTCTTTTCATTTTTCTCCCCTCCCAGCCCTAACCCTTGTGGGCAACATCCCTGGTTCACAGGCCTGCGTTTGCCTCTAGCTTTTAGACCCATCTCTAGAGGCTCGTGTGTAAGAGATCAAGAATGTCCTGTTGACATTCATGTCATTAAAAGGGAATAGTGTTCTTGAAAATAAGGAAGCCCCATTATATGATTTTTTTGTTTTTTGTTTTTTGAGAGACCAGTCCATGAAGTAGGGTAGAGTAGGATTAGCATGTTTCAGTCATCAGTGTCACACATGTCCCAAGATAACTGAACATATTGGGAATATGGGAGGTTTAGGTCAATCACATATGAGTAGCGTTAATGGGTTCACTTTTCTGACACTTTGAATCAAATTAAGCCCCAAATTATCTTATGTTGGATTTAGACTTAATTTCTCCTTATAATTTTGGGACTCTTACTAAATAGCTATGGGTAAGTACATACAGAAGTAGGAGAAAATGAAATTTACCTGCTTAGTTTGGTTTAGACTTTCTTACTGAAAAAAAAAAAATAAGCATAGGCAAAACTCTCAAACTGTGCCTGAGAGATCAGTCAGCATTTGTGTTTTCTTGGGTAACAGAAAATTACCATGAGATTGGAGGATTCATGATCTAGTCCTGCTGGTGACTGTCACTTTATGCAAATCACTTAAGTCAGTTTAATTGCAACAAATATGGGAAGTGCAAATGAAAACAAGATACAGCAATAGTAAATTCTTTTCTGAGTCCTGAATTCATAGTTCAGCTCTGACAATAGATATTTGACACTGGATTGGTCAACCTTTTGTGTCTTACTTTGCTCTTCTACAACATGTAGAAAATAGTTATTGTGCCACAGGATTGCTCCCTGGAGTGTGTGGTTTTGGAAGGCATTTTGATTGGTAGAAGATTGTAAGTGCGTAAAACAAGTTGAACAAAAACACAAAGGTGGGTAAGCAAAAGGCCCATTTGGTGGATGGTGGAGGCAGCCTGGTGTGGCTGGGACATGAGGCCAGAATGGAAAGGATTCTTAGGGCAAAACTATGGAAGATGATTAGCCATATGAGTAGTTAAAACAATTTGTGCATGATATGAAAGGTTTAAACTTTTTTGAGAAGGTGAATGATGTGATCACTCATATGTTTTATGATGATAACCCTAATGTATTACTTAAGGATGGTTACCAGAGAACTAAGTAGAGACTGATTTAAATTTAAAAATTAAGAAGTAAATGAGGACTTTATTAAGTAGCAGTAAGTAGAGAGAAAAAAGAACAAGAAATGGAAATATAGATTTTTACTGAATGAATGTTAAAGAGTTCCTTTTGCTTTTTCTTTTGAGTTAAATTAGTAGAAGCCAAAATAAATTCTAAACATTAAAAAACAAGTTATGTTTTCACTCATGTGGAATCTAGATCTAAAAATAACAAGAATAATCGTATGACATGACTACAAAAGGAGGACTATTTGAAGGGGAACCAATAGGAGAGGGAGAGAGTGATGAGGGTTGAATATGTTTCAAGTAAATTTTGTGTGTGTATGAAAATAGCATAATAAGACCCACTAAAGACCATTCAAAAGAGGGAACAAGGGAGGGTAGCTAAGAAAGAGACATAGAGGGAGAGAATTCGATCAAAATAAAATATATACATGCATAAAAATATCACAATCAAACCCCTTTGTATAATTAATTCACACTGATAAAAAAAATCAAGGTCAGTAATAAAGAACATAAAATCTGCATTTAGTAGGGTATCCCAGTTTTCTATTGTTTTGTAACAAACTGCCCCAAAACAGTTGCTTAAAGCAGCAACCACTTAGTGTTTCTTACAGGATAGTTTTGTCTCTGCTGGCCTCCTTCACCTGTGGTCACCTGGGGGGTTGGGTAGGCTTCTCTGCTCATTGTGGTTGGGTTCTCTCATGTTTGAGTGCATGGCAGTCATGGGCTGGTCCAAGATAACCACAATCAGAACATCTTGGTTCTTTGCCATGGGTCTTCTCATCCTCCAGCAGGGTGGATTTTCCTCACATCATGACAGGCTTCCAAGAGAGAAGGCAAAGGTGTGCAAAGCTTCTTGAGGCCTAAACTAGTGTGGAGGGAGTTCTGTCACATCACCTTGGCAAAATTGAGTCATGAAGCTAGCTCATTTCACGGGATGAGTAAAAAATAGACTGTACTTCTTAATGGAAGGAACTGCACTATGAGCAAAGGGGAAGGTGCAGGCAGCCATCAATGGGGCCATTAGTACAGTCAGTCTGTCTCATGGGGTACTCCAATTGAGCAATTGCATTCACACAGCAAACATTTATTGAGCACTTGCTATATTTTAGTCACTATGCCAGGCTTTTCCTGTCTTCAGAGAGCTTCTAATTTGCTATAACTCAAAGGGATATGTTCTGTATCTCCTAAGGTGCACATTCTGAAAACATTGAATTGTCAGGCTCAGCCCCTTCTAGTTCCTAAGCTAGACTATATCAAGTCTGGATAGCAGACAGATTCTAGAGTTTGCTTTTTGAAGTAGGCTTATCTATGTCAAATAATTGTATTTCACTCTTTTCTTCTGTTCATTTGCTTCATTCTAATGAAACATGAAGTATATTTTTGTCCCAGGGAAGAACCCAAAGACCTTTGTCAATTTTTCTGGGTATTCACAGATCCCATTCAGCTCCCTTTGTCCAGGTGCCCCAGATTCTGGTTCTAGATCATGATGTCCTTATTACTGTGGTTTTTAGCTTTTGAAATATTGCTCTGTGAATACCCACCTAACTCTGCCAGTTGCTTTTATTTTTCTTATTGTTTTATTATTCATATGTGCATACAAGGCTTGGGTCATTTCTCCCCCCTGCCCCCACCCCCTCCCTTACCACCCACTCCACCCCCTCCCTCTCCCCCCCACCCTCTCAATACCCAGCATAAACTATTTTGCCCTCATCTCTAATTTTGTTGAAGAGAGAGTATAGGCAATAATAGGAAAGAACAAGTGTTCCTGGTTGAGATAAGGATAGCTATGTAGGGAGTTGACTCACATTAATTTCCTGTATGTGTGTGTTGCCTTCTAGGTTAATTCTTTTTGATCTAACCTTTTCTCTAGTTCCTGGTCCCCTTTTCCTATTGGCCTCAGTTGCTTTTAAGGTATCTGCTTTAGTTTCTCTGCGTTAAGGGCAACAAATGCTAGCTAATTTTTTAGGTGTCTTACCTATCCTCACCCCTCCCTTGTGTGCTCTCGCTTTTATCATGTGCTCAAAGTCCAATCCCCTTGTTGTGTTTGCCCTTGATCTAATGTCCACATATGAGAGAGAACATACGATTTTTGGTCTTTTGGGCCAGGCTAACCTCACTCAGAATGATGTTCTCCAATTCCATCCATTTACCAGCGAATGATAACATTTCATTCTTCTTCATCTGCCGGTTGCTTTGAACAAAGGGTTGCCTTTCACCCTACTGCCTACCTGTGACTTTCTAAAGAGCAATTCCTGATGCAAATCAAAACCACATTAAGATTCCATCTCACCCCAGTCAGAATGTCTACCACTAAGAAAACAAATAAATGCTAGTGAGAATGGGAAGGGGTGAAAGACTGTTATACACTGCTGGTAGAAATGTAAATTAGTCCATCCCTGTGGAAATCAGTATGAATGTTCCTCAAAAAAATAATAATAAAATTATCATATGATCCTGTTGTACCACTCCTAGGCATATATCAGAGGAATGAGATACATGCACACACCCATGTTTATTGTGACACCATCCACAACAGCCAAGTTATGGAATCAATCTAGGTGCCATTCAACCAATAAATGGATAAAGAAAAACAACTTATATTTACAGGGGAGTATTATTCAACCATGAAGAACAATGAAATGATATCATTTGCAGGAAAATGGATAGAACTGGAGATCATTATGTTACACAAAATAAACCAGACTCAGAAAGATAAATCTCTCATGTTTTCTTTCATGTGGAATCTAGGTCCATAAATATAAGCAAACAAAAATGCATGAACCTAAACAGGAGACTATTTGGGGAGAGGTGAACTAGGGAGAATAATGGAGGAGGGAATAGGATCAAAGTGAATTTTACACATATGCGGAAATGTCATAACAAACACCATCAGTTTATACAACAAAAATAAAATGAAGATCCATTCCTGTTAATAATCTTCTTACCCTTTATTTTGGAGATCAGCAGAATGTCTGTAACTCATTACAGAGAGAGTCTTGTTATGGATTTACTAATTTATTCTTTTCTTTATCCTCATTGTATTTGTCTTTTCAGTGTCCTGATGATTGGGGATGGGAGAAGGATGAATTCCCTTGGAGGAGATTTGAATTTTAATAAAAACATTGAATAAAGTAAAGCTTTATTATTTTTGTAGTATATCTTACAATTGTTTAATCTTTACATTAATTAGATTTGACATTGAGTATACAAATTATAGTTTTTGTTATATTAATGGAATTTTAAAATTTTCCCATTCAGCCTTTGAAAAGTTTTGTTTCTTTGGGGAATGACAGTAGCCCTAAGGCAAATCACTGGCATTCTCTCAGTGTGTGTTAGCTCCAGGTACTCACACAATGTGCCACTGTTCCCCTGAAGACTGGATAGATACATTTTCCCCACCTCCATAGACTAGAAGATGGACTTTTTCTGTATCTCTACCTTCACGGTCTCTGAATGTCTGTCGAGAAGCAGTGGCTTTGACCTTTAGTAGGGAGGTAGGTGAGATAAAGAGTGTGATGAGCAGATAAAAACATGTGACTGACCTAGGTCTTGAACAAAGAGCTTCCCAGAGTTATAGTTACAAGTGAAAGACAGAAAGAATGATGTACAAAGTGTAACTATAAAGTAGTGAGTGTTCTGTTCTTAAAATCTTTAAGGAATGAGTCTTAACTGTGTTATTATAAGAAAGGGAACCATGTTGAATTGTGGATATTAGAACCAGCAAAACTGAGAGATGAGCTAAAGTTCTTTGTGTGTTGATTATAAAACAGACAAAAGCAATATCTTACAATCTGACAAATGTACCCCTTGAGAGGATCAAAAGTATATAACTCTTCTTGACCTCAATGACAAAGATCATCTGAATATCCAAGAGGAGGGTTTGTTCACAAGCTGGTTGAGCATATTGATAGTCACAGAAGACTAGTGTTTGGCTGTTTCCAGGAGAGAGAGAGAGAAAGAGAGAGAGAGAGAGAGAGAGAGATGCATGTGCCTTCCCTCTCTTGTCCCATGTGACCCACATAGACAGAAGAACTGAAAACTATTTATTTTTCTCTGTAGCCTGTTTCCTTTCCTAGATAGGCCTACTGATTAATGTGTGCTTTCTAATTATGGAAAAATTGATGTCTCTTTCATCATCCTGAGTAAATTCTAATCCTGTTTTATGTTCAACCTTACTAGCTCAAAATCCTGCACATTACTATGTTGACATAATTGATATACAGGCACTGAAGAGCTAAGGTTTGTCTCTAGTAATGACACATATGCTCTGTGTGTAATGACATTACATTTCTGTTATAGGGTCAGGCAGAACTGACTTGATTTGTTTATATTTTACTACACAGATACATTGTAATAGAGTCTTAGGAAGAAGCTTAAAGGCCCTTGAATTCAATGTCTCACTCAGGCTAAGAATCCCTGACAGGTGTGGCCCTGTGACTCTTTTTCTTAGAATATTTTTTTGTGGTAAGGAACTTAGATGATCAAGAGAATTCATTCCATTTAGATGAGAGGTTTTCTTTATACTGAGAAAAGTCTACTGTGCCTTAACTTACGTTTTTGGGGTCTTGTTCTACTCTCTGGAGTAATTTTTAACTATCTTTTCACATGACTGCCTCCATGTACATTGGAGCTCAGGCAGTCCCTGGATTGTTTTTCTTCTTCAAACTAAGCCTAAATTTCTTCAGCTGATTTTCAAAGTGAATTCAGATAGCTCAGATTGGATACATGATCAAGCTACCAATGATTGATTTGTTAGTGTGTTGTATTTACAGTTGAATGCAATAGACATTGTCTTCCTTGTTTGGAATGATACTCTTCTTCTAAAGTAGCTTAAGATCACATTAGCTATTTTGACACCCTGGTTTCCCAAGTTTATGATGTTCTCAACACCAAAGAAGCCAAGCCTTTCCTGTGTTCTCCTAATGCAATTGGTTTTAGGTTTAACCTAATTCAATATCATTTGATTAGATTCATCCTATCTTTCTAGTCTGCCCATGTAGTTTTGAAGTTTGATTCTGCCATTTGAAAACTCCATTATTCTTTTCATCTATTGACATGGACATATTTTGAAAATTAGTCAAAATATTCTTCCCCAAATTGTGAATTCTTTGAGGGCAGTCTGTCTCAAGCTGCACTGGCCAATATGGTAGGGACTAACCACATGTGACACTAGTCACATGTTGAAATGTGACTAGTCTAGGTTGGCATGCAGAAAAACACACAAGGAATTCAAGATTTTGTATGAACAAAAGAGTGTGAGCTCATTGATAATTTCTATTTTGGTTAGAAATAAAATAGGACTTGGTAAGAACCTTCCCCTACATTATTTCTCTGTCTTTCCCACCAGAATTTCACTAGGGTTTTTGTTGAGTGTCTGCTGAAACATTTACCTATTTCTATGACTAGAAAATATTCCCTCTTAGGAAAAATAAAACATAGGTTCATAGCATGTGTACAAAATTGCTTCTATAGTTTTCCTCTTCTTCTGTAAGCTTCATAAATGATGCCTCTTACCTATGCAAACATCTCTTATTTCTTGACAAAATTTGTCCTTAATTTACCTTTTTTGAGCCTTGAAAAGAATCCATTTTTCTGTACAAATAAGTTGTACAACCTTGCTCTGCCAATCTCTTAGGGTTTTTTTCACTCTTAACTTTTAGCTTTCTTCTTTATAAATTCTCTTGCCTTGCTCTCTGCTAATGATTTCACCCTTAATTGAACTGGGCTCTTTAATTCCCTGCTCACAATTCCACTTTCACCCATTCTTAGACAACCGTCCAGTCTTTAATGCTCCCATTAATACTTCTGGCATCTGTAAGGTTGTTTTTAAAGGAGTTTTGGGAAATACAGTGAATTTGCTTTGCTTGTGTTTGGAATGAAGCTATGGCTAGAGATGGATGCAGCTTCTGCTGAAAGGCCACATAAATAACATTCTCTAATATTTGGGAGGTTAAATCATAGTGAGTGCTTTTCCACTACCAAACCTTCATGAAATATGGTCTAGAATTCAAGTATAGAGATAGGAGTTGTGTACATAAATGAAGAAACTTGTTTTAAAAATAGTTTTCTGGTAAATAAGGATTCAGGTAAATAAACTTGTACTTCTCAGTGTTCCTATAGTTGAATGGTAGTTGGCTAATTTCACTTTTGTGTGACCTTTGGTCTATCTGAATGGGGATTGGCATTGTCTAATTAAAGATATGACACCATTCTAGGTCATTGTTTCTACAATACGAAAAAACCAGTGACTGAGAAATGATTTCTTAGAGGAAGAATTTTCTTTATATGGTGACACTAGTTCTTTTGTATATTGAATATGAAGTTGAAAAATGGATATTTCATCTCTCATAGAGAGATGAAAGAGAAAAATTATGGTAATGAGAATACCTAAAATTTGTTGAAGGCAGTCTGGCTCCAGCTACACTGGCCAGTAGGGTAGGAACTAACCATATGTGGCAACTGGACACTTGAAATGTGACTAGTCTAGGTTGGCATCTGTTATAAATGCTGAAAAATGCACAAGGAATTCAAGATTTTGTGTGAACAAAAGAGTGTGAGTGAACCCATTGATAATTTCTATTTTGGTTACTCGTTGAAATAATATATTTGGGTATATTGAGTTAAATAAAAAGGTATTACGGAAATTTAATTCACTCATTTATTTTTATTTATTTTCAATGATCTAACAGACAATTTAAAGTTACATATGGAGCTCACATTCTATTTTAACTGTAGAACTTACTTCTTTAGGTCTGCTGTTGAGCAAAAACAAACAAACAAGAAAGAAAAGGCTTGGGTTTTGGTAACATCCATAGAGCTAAAAAGGAATGAAGAAAGTTCCAAACCAGGGTAACATAGTGAATTGAGTTTGGTCCTGTAAGGAATGGAAGCTGTTTATAGGATATATTATATCTGCCACCTGAAAAAGTCAGAGTCCATTTCGAGTAACTGAATGGAGTTAATTTTTCCCTGAAGTTGAAGGAAAATACTTGATCAAAAATTAGCTGATATCCTAGCGACCCAGAAATCTCAGAGCAGTAGTCTTGAACAAAGCTATAAAACCAAAAGTGAACGATCAAGTTAAGGACAGGATTACTTAAAAAAATGTTTTAGATGATTTACACCAGGGAGGACAAGGAAGAGATTCAGCCAAATAAAGTGAGATCCAGTGAACTCATTCCCGTTGAGCACTGGACTCAAGTTCAGCAGGCACGTACCTGTGTGGTTGTGCTGACATTAAAATATGTAACTATAGTCAGCCCTGTATCCTCAAGTTCTTCATCCACAGATTCAACCTACTGGGAATCAAAAATATTTTAAAAAAATTGTACCTGAAATGAACATGTAGAGACTTTTTGTCATGATTCCCTACACAATACAATGCAACAACTCTTCACAAAACAGTTATATTGTATTAGATGCAATACAATCTAGACCTGTTTTAACATCTACTGGAGGATATTCATAGGTCATATGCAAACACTACACTGCCATTCTATATAAGGGATCCTCAGATATTGGTGCATGCTGGGAGTCTTGGAGCCAACACCCCAAGAATACTGAGGGATGAGTATATTTCTATACTAGTTGGTTATTGAAAGCTGCTTTGAAGCCTGAGGTGCCCCTGATCCTTCCCCCAGATGTTCCTACAAGTCAATAGCTAAAGGGCTAATGCCTGACAGAGCAAGGGCCCCAAGGGTAGCTTCAGTGCTGGTTGACTGTTAAAGGTGTCATGCCAATTGTTAAATATTTTGAGTATGACCAATGTTTACTGGAAAGTATGGCCTGTCACTTCTCTAATTTTCCATAATTTGTACCAACAGGTAATCTGACAGGACAAAGTTGTATTCTGCAGAATATCTTCTAGGAAGAAGAATATATTCCTTAGAATGTTTCCTTAGAAGAAACAACTTGAAAAATATACCTGGTGTAGAAGCTGAGAGTTTAAGGGGATTCACAGTGGGAGAAAGTGATCTGCTTGATGTGGAAAAGAATTACATGATTAAGACAAAATAAAAAAGTTTGTGAGACCTCTGTCTCAACCATTGGCAAAAAAAAAAAAAAAAAAAAGACAAAATAAAAACATATGTCTAATGTCTAAGAATATGAGGATGATAGTGGAGAGGGGCAGCAGGAGTGTGGGATAGCTGCAGCAGAAGTGAAAGCCACTCCACCAATAACGTGGTCCTTCCTTGGTCTATGCCAGTCTGCAACAGCTCAAGTGTGTGTCCACATTTTATGTAGATACCAATTAAGGCTTGACTTCAAAATTTAATTGCACTGCGTTGAACAGTAGAAGACAATCAGGGCAGACATAGCTACAGGATTTGTAAACAAACAAATAAATGAATAAATAAAATCCAGGAAAGAATTTTGAGACTGTACCTGTCTCAGAGTTGATGTTTGGATTCAAATCAATAAGACTTCCCAAAAGGAGGGGTGCCACCTGGCAAGTGAGTATAGCAAGTATGCCACACTTAAAGTATCTGATGCATGTAGGGAAGGGGAATCAGGAGAAAGGCTAACAAATCCTAAGACTTTGGTGGAGAAATTTCCCATTTCTCCAGGTGCCAGTAATGAAAAGGAATCAAACGATGTGTCCTCTTGCCTTGTTGCAGGACCTTTCTTCCTAGGCACTGTGGTTCCTGCAGCCACTATAGTGGATCCGCACCCTTAGGGTCTCTTGTTCTGCATAGTGGTACCAAGGATCTATTCCTTCCTACAGTGGGACAGTGTCTTTCTTTAACTTTTCCCCATCCTCTTTTCCTTTGCACAACTTGCCTTGCCTTCACTGTGGATTCCTGGCACAGTCGAGGTAGACTGAGACTGACAAGGTAAAGGAGAGTCCAGAGAAGGCTGGACACTGTATATTAGTGGTTAGGATGTAGATGAGAGTTTGCCACACAATTAATCCTTTGGAGAAAGGGAAGCATTCTCAAGGAAGACGGTGAGTGTAAGAAGCTCTTAGCTCCAGTTCACTTCTGTTCTTGGCTCCATTGTTAACTCCATTTTCTCTGTGCTGCCTTTCTGTTCTTAGAACCAAAAGGGGACATCCAAAAGGTGCCTTGGAACCCTCTTACACTGTTGGTGGGAATGTAAACTAGTACAACCACTCTGGAAAAAAATTTGGAGGCTACTTCAAAAGCTAGACATTGATCTACGATTTGATCCAGCAATACCACTCTTGGGGATATACCCAAAAGACTGTGACACAGGTTACTCCAGAGGCACCTGCACACCCATGTTTATTGCAGCACTATTCACAGTAGCCAAGTTATGGAAACAGCCAAGATGCCCCACCACTGACAAATGGATTAAGAAAATGTGGTATTTATACACAATGGAATTTTATGCAGTCATGAAGAAGAACGAAATGTTATCATTCGCTGGTAAATGGATGGAATTGGAGAACATCATTCTGAGTGAGGTTAGCCTGGCCCAAAAGACCAAAAATCGTATGTTCTCTCTCATATGTGGACATTAGATCAAGGGCAAACACAACAAGGGGATTGGACTTTGAGCACATGATAAAAGCGAGAGCACACAAGGGAGGGGTGAGGATAGGTAAGACACCTAAAAAATTAGCTAGCATTTGTTGCCCTTAACGCAGAGAAACTAAAGCAGATACCTTAAAAGCAACTGAGGCCAATAGGAAAAGGGGACCAGGAACTAGAGAAAAGGTTAGATCAAAAAGAATTAACCTAGAAGGTAACACACACGCACAGGAAATTAATGTGAGTCAACTCCCTACATAGCTATCCTTATCTCAACCAGCAAAACCCCTTGTTCCTTCCTATTATTGCTTATACTCTCTCTATAACAAAATTAGAAATAAGGGCAAAATAGTTTCTGCTGGGTATTGAGGGGGTAGGGGGGAGAGGGAGGGGGTGGAGTGGGTGGTAAGGGAGGGGGTGGGGGCAGGGGGGAGAAATGACCCAAGCCTTGTATGCACATATGAATAAAAACAAAAACAAAAGGTGCCTTGGGCTGAAGCATCCATATTCAGAAGCTATTCTTACTCAGACTTTTCTTTTTTGCCTTTAGGTCAGGACAGAGACAAGGCCACTAGGTTAATGGAATAGGGCTCAGGATTATCTTGGCTCTGAGAGCCAGGAACCTCTGGGACTCCCATTAGCTTGCCTTTGCTCTCCCCTGCCACCTCCCACACCATTGCCCAGCAGTGTTGCTAAAGCCATTATTTAAATACAGAGCATGTTCATTTAAGATGAACTGAACATGTTAATTTTAAGAAGTTGTGAGGACTCATGTCTTACCTCCTCCCTTTCTTTGCCTAAACTTGATGAGTGCTTTACAATGCTCCGTGTCTTTTCTGGGAAGATAAAGGTTTCTGATGACTCAGCAGGCAGAATGCATGCACTGAAATATCCACCTAATATCATCTAATCAAAATTTTACAGTACAACACTTTTGAAGCATGCTCATAAAGTAATGTAAAAATAATGCACTTGTTATAGAGCAGGGAGTGAGTTTGATTATGATGAGAAGCATTGGAAAGGGTGACTATTTTGTGGATGTGTGAAAAATATTTAGAAAGTATTTGATTTGTAAAAGAAAAGCAAAAAACCTGTTACAAGGATGCTATGTTGCCTGTGATAGAACTGTATATTAAGGGATTAAGATAATTAGAATCTCAGTTTTTATTTCTTCCCTAACTCTTCTGGCTTCTTTTCCAAGTATTTGCTCTGTGCAGGCATGATTTCTTTGTTGGTAGAAATTATTTCACATGACTTTATATGTGCACTTACATAACGTTCTGCTGTAAAGTTTTGATTAGCTAATATGGGATAGCTATTTCAGTGCAAACACCCTGCCTGATGAGTTCCAAGAGAATCAAGAGAAGTGAGTTGAGCTAGTATTCTCAGCAGGGGGCATGGAAGAGAATTTGTTGTGTTAGATGTTATCAACATCATCATTATTTTGGCAGTACTAGGGTTTGAACTCAGGACTTTATGGTTGTTAGGTAGTGCTCAACTGCTTCAGCTACTCCTCCAGTTTTTTTGCTCTGGTTAGGTTTGAGGCAATATCTCACTTTTTGCTCCAGCCAGTCTGGACCATGATCCTCCTATTTTAGGTTCTTAGCCCGAGCTGGGATGAGAAGTGTGCACCACCACACCCAGTGTTTTTTGTTGAGAAGGAGTCTTTCGAACTTCTTCCTCTGGCCTGGCCTGGAATCACCATCTTCCCAATCTCAGTCTAGCTGAGATGATGGGCAGGTGCCACCATTGCCTGGCTTAGATTTTCTTTATGCTCTGAGCAAACCAGTCTGCAAATAGGCCAGAAGCTGATAGAGTTTCCTTGGAGGAAAAACTCAAAGCCTAGAGGAAACTCTTGATTATCACCTGTGAAGAAAAGGATACCTTTTCTTTAGAAGAATGAAGAGTAATTGTGTTTATCAAAGTAAGGTAGCCTGATGGAAAGAACCATCAAAATGGCACCTGCCAAGCCTGCCTGATGGACAGTGCTCCCTTTGAGACCAGATGGTATCTTGGAATAATAGCTGAAGATGACCTTTATGAGACAGTAGAACCAGTATTGTTGTGGGGGGGGATTGTTTAATGCTCTTCAGACATTTGACTGAACAGTGAGAATTAAGAATTAAAAGTATGACCCCCTTGGGCTGGAAGTCTTAGCAATCAGCCATGGGGTGAGTGACCTGAAGTCATGGGACGAAGCATGGGACCCATGTAGCCCAGAGCAGTGTGGTATTTTCACACATTCATGAGAGAACATGTTTCTCTGGCTTATACTGAAGGTCCAGTCAAACTTAGAAACTGTTTGAATATGAGTGGTACTCAGATGACACAATACAAATGATGATGAGTTTAGCAACTTAGCCAGTTTGAAATAGAACTCTTCCTTGCTTATAGTTTTGGTCTTCATACACAGTCAGTAGACTCACTATTACTGAACCAGAGAGCTTACTGCATGTTAAGAACCATACTAAGTATTTTGTTCTCATTTAAGCCTCTTCACAGCTTTAAAATTAAGAATTAGCACTATTTATTTATTCATTCATGTATCTATTTTTGTACTAGCATTTGAATTTAAGGCCTTATGCTTGCTAAGGAGGCACTCTGTCACTTGAGCCACATCTCCAGCCTTTTTTGCTTTTAGGTTATTTTTTAGATAGGGTCTTACTATTTTGTCCAAGCTGACCTCAGATCGCAATCTTCCTACCTATGCTGGGATGGCATACAAGCTTCCCAGTTTATTTGTCGATGTAGAGTCTCACTAACTTTTTCCCTTGGTTGGAATACAGTCACAATCCTTCTAATCTCCACCTCCTGAGTTGCTGTGACAGACATAGCTCTTGTACTTGACCATTTACCACTTTTATTTTCTTGAGGATGATGAGGCTTTTATACATTAAATAACTTGGCTAAGATCATATAGACATGCAGAGTTCAGATTTAATTCAAATTTCTGATTACTAATCAAGTTCTTTTTTTCATAGCACTCTGTGTCTTCCTTTGTCTTGCACTTATTGCTTTGCTACCTTGACTTCTCAGTAAATTTTTCTTTTAAACCCATGAAGGTTTATGAGGATGAAAATAAAATTTAAAATTTTTTACTTAGGGTTGTTATGTGGTGATGGATAGGAAAAACCAGGTATCAAAACCATTGAGAAGAGTGAGACTCTTGTAGGTGAAACACAGGGAATATAAGTCTGTGGGGGTCTTTGTGGGGATCAGTACACTTACTCTGTCAGACAGACCCCATCACAGAATAGCTTTGGGTCATTATTCTCAGCAAAACTTGGCCTGTGTCTACCTCTGTGTGTGATTAAAATGGAAGGACTTTGTGTCTTGTGTGGACATGCTTCTCCCAAAGGACAAATTAGTTTGACTTTCCAGTCTCAGTGCTAACAAATAACTTTGCAAGCTGTTCTCACCCAACAAATTTCAGTGAAAGGTATTTAATATTTCAGAAACTAGTTTTTTTGGGGAACAAATTACCTGGCCACCTTTTTACAGAGGGTACACTTCATATTTTACCTTGTTATACTATGATACCCTGGGAGTGAAATAAATTTGGTCAATATCAATGAAATCAAATTCTTTTGAAATGGTGGTGGGTGGCTTAGCCTATGATTGACGACACACAGAGCTCTAAGTTTGGTGGGGAGAATCAGTTCTCCTGTCCTGAACTCATAAGGACATAGGGAATGACAGGGTTTGAGTGGAGTGCAGACCAGGGTTTGTGATGTGACAAAGCACTGAAGCCTGGGCTGAGTGGCTCCGTGGAGGGTGTACTTATAGGCACTTAAGAATGCAGAACAAGGTAGGAGAAATGTCATTTCTTCCAGCTATGGGATGTAGTTAAAATTTTAGAAAGCAAGGTCTATACTCAGATTAACAGAACTTCAACTGAAATAGAAGTTCAGGTAAGATAAATAGCTCATTAATGTCTGTCTGATGCTGTACATACAACCTTCCTCAGGACCCAGTAGAGGTTTGTGTGGCCTCTACTTCGTACAGCGTGGAAGCAGCTATCTCATCATGGCATGTTATCTTCCATACTTTTATACTTGCACAATCTGAGGTTCTTGCTTTATTTACTTATTTTGGGTACATATTTGCTTTACAAGCAAGTTTTTTTTGGCAGTACTGAGGTTTGAATTCAGAGCCTTGGGCTTTCTAGACAAACGCTTTTTCCACTTGAGCCACACCTTCAGTCCTTTTTTTGCTTTTTGATATTTTTGAGATAGGGTCTCATGCTTTTTGTGCAAGCCAGCCTTGGAACATGATCCTTCTATCTAGACCTTCCATTTAGCTGGGATGACAGGCATGCACTACCACATCCAGCTTGTTTGTTGAGATGGGGTCTTGCTAACTTTTTGCCCAGGCTGTCCTCAAACCGTTGTCTTCCTTATCTCTGATTCCTGAGTATCTGGGATTACAGGTATGCATCACCACTCCTGGCCTGCAAGCAACTTCTGATTATCCATTTTAATGTTTCTGAAAGGGATATGGTTTTGTTAGTATCTGCTACTTAGCTTGCTGAAGAATTCTTTATCTCTAAGTAAATTGTACCTACTTGCTGTGCCCAGTTAGCCATATGTTACCTACGGAATAAAAACCAGTGGCTAGATAGATGAAAGAACAGATGGAGGGATGCTGCCAGTGCATATTCTTACACCTTTATGGATGTGCCTGAGAGGACCTGTGAGTGTGCACAAGGCTCTGGGCATAAATGCACCGAGTTCACCATCCATCTTTAGACTGCATGACAAAGAGCCACACTTGAATGAATATTACAACCAGCCAGTGGATGAAAGCAGAATGGGGAATTAGAACAGAGCCCTGTGTGGAGGTGGGAGGTTTTTGTGTGAATGACCTTGTGTTACTGAGGGAACTCTGGCCAGCCACCTGTTCTGTCCCAGCACCTGAGGCCCAGGCACTAAGCCTGACCCTCAGCATATGTGCTGTTGAATTCTGAGCAAGGTGAAAGTCTTATCTAGGCAGATGTTTAAAAATGGAACGCTATAGTACATTCGAAGGATGATTTTATAAAGTAAAAAATAATAGCCAGTGGTAGATTTTTATTTAGCTTTAGGCTCTTTTGATTAACATGAGCAAAGGTCTACTAAGTTATTGCAAAACAACAAACAAGATATCTAACAATTTATTGCAAAGGATGTATTTGGAGAGCATTTCAAAGCTGTGAGGGCCAAGCCCACCTGGCCAAGCCCATTTCTCTCGTGGATGGAAGGTCTGTATTTTAGCGTATCTCTGCCTATCTGGTCTGTCTGGTCTATTTCCCTTTCTACTTTGGCCTTCCTCTGCTATCCCATAGCTTTTGCTTCCTGTTATTTTACAGTGTTCATGACTTTGGTTTGTCATGGTCCCCACTCTCTTTCATGGAATACCTGCCTCTCTTTCACAGTTTGGGAATTTGATCTTGAGAAACACAGGGTCTGGAGATCTGAGCTCATTCTCTGGCCAGGCCCAGATTGCAGGTACTGGGAAGCTTCTGGAGCTGCTTCAGCCAGGCACCCACTTCTGATTATCAGTGCCTGTGCAGTGCAAAGAACAGCAGAGGCTGTGAGCAGGGAGGACTAATCTAAAAGGAAAATTGGTCATGATTACTTAACATACTAACGAAGGAGGCTTAACTAATTCTGATTGTAGAACCCATTCACTGAGCAAAGTGGAAATCCTCTTCTAGTACATGTTTAATAAATAAAGCAAATCAGGTATCTGAAGAGTTTTATTTTGGCCAGAGCAAGAGAATCTTTGCTTTTATATAAAGGAACTCTTGTGTAATTTTTGGTTTTGACAGCACTATAAGGAACACTTAAATAATTGATTTGTTGACCAGTATGTCTAATTGAAAACTATTGGAGGGCCAGAGAGAAAAGGCCAGTGTAAAGTAATCAAATACTTTGAGGGAAGAAAAGAGACTAGAAATTATCATTCTCCTAGCTTTCTGAAGGAACATTGAAAAGAAACCTTAACAAAATCAATTTGCAATCATTTGAACAGAAGAAGGTTTTTTAACCAGGGAGACTGACTTCATAAAGGACAAGTTCTGTCAGAGTAATCTAATCTTCTGAGATGAAAATGAAAGGTTGTGTAGATCAAGGAAAAGATTTATGTATAATTCACTTAGGCTGTAGCTATGATTTGGATGTGATACTGTATGGTGCGTCCATCATTTCCTACCTTGCTGCCTGAGATAGCAGATCTCAGAGACTTGTTGTACACCTGAGGACAAATCTTAAACTGAGTTCAAGGCCCAGAGCATACTAGTCTTTTTCTCCATCATTCATAACCTCATGTTATCATTTAAATTAGGAATATAATCAATTTTAAAGATAATACCAAACATTTTGATATTATCTTTACATTAGCTCATCTGAGGATGAGGACAATGACTTATCCTTCATCTTTACCTTTCACAGATTTTAATAAACATGCAATTGATTGGAAAATGAGGAGATTGTGAAGGAGCACTTGCATGCATTTCCAACAGAAGAATGCTACTGAGTAGTCACATGTACCAAGGCCAGCAGTCTTTGGCTGTGCAGTGGGTGGACATGAGAATGAAGCTTTAAGGAACTTGTGAACATAATCTCTGTTCCACAGCAGGCAGGGGTGAGGCTTTCATTAGATGACTGTGATCACTCTGTGTTTCCCAGTTAGCGAGGATGTATGGATGGCTCAGATGGGAGATCCAGAGGTGAACAGAGGAAGCTTGGGAATGTGTGGCTCAGTGGTTGCGTGCATGCATCTCTGAGTCAGATCTGACCAACAGTGACCTAGAGCAAGTGCTTAGCTTCTCTGAAGCTCACTGCCTCTATTGGCAAAATGTAGAAAGCAACAGGGCTTACTTCACAGGGATATGAGAATGAATCTGTGTATAAAATGCACTGCAAGCAGCTCAGTGAATGTAATAAAAACTTTGAGAAATTAAAAAGAAATGAGGGTTGTTTAGATCCAGGAAGAAAAGGCAGAGTGAGTTTAATAGTGATCTTTGTACACAGGTAATGACAAACCGTCATCCACCTTGATATAGTTTGATAATGTTTTTGAGGGCCTATTCAGTGTCTTTCACCAAAGACAGCATAAAGAGCCAAAGATCTTAATCTGCAGTATGATGGAATCAGATTAGACATGGTGATGCATTTCTGAAAGTTGAGCTTGCTGGGCTTACTGGTATACATAACTGAAGAAAATGGTGGAATTTCTTTTGAAGACTTGAGAAATAATCTGGTACCGCCTTGCATCCTGCTAAACTGGATTAATGGTGGTCCTAGTCTGAGCTGAACTAGTGACTTCTCAAACCACTTTGGATAATGTCTGTCTTTTGAGAGCTTGGGCTGGAGTTACTTAACAGAGTATCAGCTGTGCATATAAAAGATGAAAGTATGGGCACCTTTCATCAGTACCAAATTAACACCAAAATATCATTGCTGAGCCATACAAATGACCCATTTAGTTTTGTTAACATAAATCTAAATTCATAGCCAGCTGATGTGAGCCTGGTAGCTTCAGGTGAGTTGCTTGACTGCCAGGTCTAAAGACAAGAACATGGTATACTCATACTTGTCTGGGATGACTCACCTATAGGCAGAGGCCCCATTGTGAGTGATCCAGATTAGCAAGAAATAAGTGCAGGTATTTGATTGTAACAATGGCTCTAAACTCCAGAGAGTCTCACTGGGATGGGCAGAAGAACCCCTGAGTTTCTTTCTGTTTGAAATAACAATTGACATTTTCTTTTGAAGATCTCTTTCTCTGTTTGCACATTTCTGTCAGAAAAATAGGGGAAATGCTATGGACTATAGAAATGCCAGAGACCATTGGATGTGGTTTAAAAATGAATAGGCAAATTAAGAGCAAGTGGGCCATTCTTTTACTTGTCAAACTGTATTTCTGGGAAAGATCTTGCCCATTTTGGTATTGTCGTGAGTGATTGCTGGTGTTAGCTCTGCTTGCTTAATCTCCCAGAGTCAAGTTGAGATATTGATGGCATTTCAGTTTCTCAAGGTCCCCAAATTGAGAGTAGACACACTGATGACTAGGGGCATGGAAGGGCCAGTTAGGACATTCCAAAGGGGTCTCCATCCATGGAAATAGGACTATGGAAAAAAGGAGGCAAAAAAGGAAGAAGTCTGGTTCTGGACTGCAGTGCTGATTACAGAAATGAGAAGAAGAGGTCCAAGGATGCAGTCAGGGTTTGTACTGGCAAAGCAGAGGGACAGAATGGGTCCTGGAGAGTGACTGTGTTGGAAGCTAGGTCCACAATATCCCAAATCAAATATTACTTATTTGTATGAATAGAAAAATGTTAGGCTGTTTTCTAGAAGTATGGACAAGAGTGTGTGGGTATAACAGTAGTTTTAATGTGTTTGTCCCAGTATCAGGCTAGGAGCTGGTGTCTGTCTTAGCACATGGTCCCTGCTTGTACTCTCCATAAGACTTCATATGCCCATTCTCACAGGTTAGAAGGAATGATGATGAAAGGTAAGCTGTTAGGAACTCTGACCTCTTAAGGAACCATTTTTTGTGCTAAAAACCAGCAGCTATAATTGTGCCATAGAAAGAGTTGAGTAAGTTTGGAAAAGGAGAGAGATTTTCAATATAAAGCAAACAAAGAAAATGTCAAATAAACTTGGATGCAGCCTATCAGATATGGAATACCATTTTCACTCCATTGTGGGCCATGCAGACTAGTGTCTGAGCAATGGCCTTGGGAGAGTTGGAGAGCTGGGAAGAACTGGACCTATCCCTACCTTAGGGTTGTGGGCCACAGGTAGAGGTCAGGGTCAGCAATCCCTGAGGACCTTACTAAAGATCAAATAATGCACTTACTGTCTCACAGGAAAGGGGAGATGGTGTCAGACGTCAGCTGGCAGCTGTAGACACAGGGAACAAAAACTAGCATCAAGGATTTAAACTGTTTTTTGGTGACTGTACAAAGTAGTTGGACATTCTGAGTTGGTTTTCTCATTTGGAAGAGACTAGACTAAAAATCAGAACATGAGGGAGCAGCTTAGTGCTTTAGATTGGCACATGGGAGGAACATGGGAAGAAGGGCTTCATCAAAGTAGCCATTTTTATACCTAGCCAGGCTCTCATCAGTGCACCAAGTACTGGACTTGGAAAAGACCATCCAGCCAGCTTTAGAAAGCAATGGTGAGGATGGTTCTTGGCCAGTCCTGGTTTAAAGAAGAGAAAGCAGTATCTAGGTGCTAAAGTTCAAAGTCCTGTGATTGACAGGTTAGGATAGGCAAGTACAGACAAGTTCTTGCAGACATTTAAAGAAAATCCTCCTGTATGCAATTTTATTTTGATTTCTGGAAGCTTTCAAAATGCTTGCCTCTTTTAGACAAGCAACCAGATTGGGTTGGGGGATGTGAATAAATTCAAAACCATTTTGGTTGTAAGCCAACATATTTTTCTATATGTGAGTAATTTAGTGATGAATTTTCCAATCTGGAGATCTAGGAAAACTGATCACTCATGTTTAGTGAAAAACACTGTCTCAGGAAACTTCTTCCTAGATTTAGCTGTTGGAGACAATGGCATGTCAATCTGTGCCAAATGAGCTTGCCTGAGCCACATTCAGAATTCAGCCATGCTTAGTGGTTCTCTCCAGGTGGAGCAGGGACAGGAGTACGAAGAGCTGTTTGTTTTCCAGGGATGCCTTGAAGAGACTCATGTGGATAAACATAGTCACTGTACCTAGACCCAGTGCTTTTGTTATTTTTGGCAACGAATGAGGTCCTAGCACTCAGAGCTTAATCAAATATAAAATGCCTTTCCCACCCTTCCGCTCTTCAGGGGTATCTCTCCTCTTCTCTGCCGCCTTCTGTTTGTGAACATGATGTTCTGATCAAATACGCATGAGGAGATAGGAATGGTAATTTATTTGAGACAAATGTCAACATCTTTACTCTGAAAAATGCTGTGAGTACGTCAAGTATGTCACTGGCTTGTACTTAACCCTGTTCTTCTGCAATAATCACAATTCTATAGACTCTACCCTTTTGGCCTAAGTTAAATAGAGTTTTGATGACATAAAGCAGTTGGGATTTAGTATTTCACACTTAATAAAAAGTGATCTGTTTGTCCCTTAATTCCTAGACTTAGTTTTATGATGCCTTTCTTTTTATCCTTTTAACACCTATATCTATGCTAGTGTTGAACACACTTGATTTTGTAGATTTGTAGAAATAAATTTAATTTGATTATTGAGAACCCTACTACTTAATTGATAATGTTAGCTTAATATTTGCACTAATTTTTCTATCCATTTCCTTTCATTTTTAAAAACACCTTTTCCAATTTCCCTATCATATTCCCTTGCATTTATTTAAAAGTACATCCATTTAGTCACAGAAATGATTGTGGCTGAACTTGTCTGCTTGCTCGGCTATAGAAAAGAACCTCTTAATAAAAATACAAGTCAATCCATCTGAGAGTTGTTTTGATCCGCATAATAGAGCAGGCCACAGAGAGGAATTTTAATTTAAGATGAAATGAAATAGGCTTGTTAGGATTTTGGCAGTCCTGGTCTGTTACAGAGAAGCATAAACACATTCTAGAAGTGTTCTTCCTGTTCTCCAGTGCTTCTCTTCCTTACTTTAGTTCTGTAATTCAGTTGGGCATCCTAGTGGGAGGGAATCTGCATTTGTATCCTTCTCCTCTATTCTCATTCCTGTTGCATATAAACTTTCTTCTTGCTATAAAATTGTCTCTGAGACCTAGAATATGAAGAACCATGTGGACATTCTCAATGTGAATACCTTTAATTTGTTTCTCAGTTGTGGCTTAAATATAGGGATTCAAGTACATTCAAAAGAGAGACTCAGTCAGGGAAGAGAATAGGGCAAAATTCAAGAAGGAAGTAAACTTACCTTCTGAAAGAACAAATAAGAAAAAGAATGTTGGCATCTGTGGGAGAGATTTAGTTACGCAGAGTGGCTCTGAAACAAGCCTGAGCTACTTGAATTTATATTTATGGGCTTTTGAACACTTACTGATCTCTCTTGTGTTCAGGGTTTAAAGAAAAGAGCAAGTCTGGCATTTAGCTAGCAGAAATGTTCATGTTTGTCCATCAGGATCTTCCATTGTTTGTTTCAGTTATGATATTTCTGATTAGGGACAAGGCTGGAGAACACCAGAGATGTTCCTGTCTTGCAAGGCATTGCTCATAAACTGACACCATTGAAACCCATCCTAAGTAGTTGAATCCAGCCTTAGACACAAGAAAAAATGGTGGCATGGTCTGAGGACTTGTAATCATCAAAGAAGTGATATTTGGGGTTGAATGGGTAGGGAAAAATTCTTCCCTTTATTTTGGAAAAAGAAAGTGATTTTATCCCATATATTGCTTCTACTCTGTACTAAATGTAGAAGAAGCAACAAAGGAACACCCAGGATTTCTCTTGGGGCAGTTGCATTAACCCTGCATTCTAAATATGGTGGCAGTAGAGAGAGTGTTTAATGAACACATAGAAGTTTTAGACTTTCATGAGATACAAGTTCTATTCAAGAATTGAATTTAGGAGAACTGAGGGAGATTTTATTTATTCACGTAATAAGAAAGAAAAAATCAGATTTGTTGATTGAACCATAAACCCTATGATGTTTATAAAGTACTGAGATTTGAATAACATAAAAGACCTTAAGATATCAGAAAAGTGTAATTGCAATTGGGGAGCCAACAAAGCAAGGTAGCTTGGAAAATTATGTAGTTGCAGCATCAATCACTCCATTTGTTAAATCCCCTTAGTATTTGCTAAGGGGATTGGACTTTGATAACATGATAAAGCGAGAGCACACAAGGGAGGTATGAGGATAGGTAAGACACCCAAAAAACTAGATAGCATTTGTTGCCCTCAACACAGAGAAACTAAAGCAGATACTTTAAAGCAACTGAGGCCAATAGGAGAAGGGGACCAGAAACTAGAGCAAAGGTTAGTTCAAGAAGATTTAACTTAGAAGGTAACAAACATGCACAGGAAATTAATGTGAGTCAACTCCCTGTATAGCTATCCTTATCTCAACTAGCAAAAATCCTTGGTCCTTCCTATTATTGCTTATATTCTCTCTTCAACAAAATTAGAGATAAGACAAAATAGTTTCTGCTGGGTAGCAAGGGGTAAGGGAGGGAGAGGAGGTAAAAGAGGGGGCGGGAGGAAGGGGGGAGAAATGACTCAAACATTGTATGCACATATGAATAAAATAAAAAAAAAAACAACAAACAAGTATTTGTTGAGAGCCTACTAAGGACCAGGCCCATCCTAGGTCCTAGGCTATCATAATGAACAGACATATTCCTGCCTTTGTGTTGTTCATATCCTAACTAGGAAGAGGCAGTGGGTTCATGGTGAATTATGAGGTGTTCTTGTAGACTGCTAGGTAAGGATGAATAGTGTGGCAAAAAGAACAAGTGGAGCAGAACAAGAGCACCAGGTGTGTACAAGACAAGGGAGGATGAGCTTCCAAGCTCTGTTGGACAGTCAGGACTGCAAGGGCTTTGTGGAGGAGGCAAGATTTTAGCAGAAAGTTAAAAGACATACATGTGTTTCCCCCTCCCCGTAGAGAGCTGGATAGCTGGAGGAAGAGAGTCTCCATCAGAGCAAGTAGCTAGACAAATGTCCGGAGCAGGAGTATCCAAGTGTGCACAAGAGAGGGCAGAGACATGGAGCAGAGTGAGTAAAGAAGAGTAGGACCTGGAGCCTGTGGGTCCAAATCAAGAGCACTGGCTGGGGTTTTTTTGGTTTTTTTTTTTTTTCAGTGAATTGGGAAGCCATTTGAGGGCTTGGGGAAGAGAATGACATCTTCTGATTTAATCGTGAAAGGATCTTCCTGCATAGACTGGAAGGGGTTGGAGCAGAGCAGGTGGACCATTTAGCAGACTCTTGCTGTGAGGGGTGAAGAAGGTCACATGCTGCTAGCAGGTAGGGATAACTGCACATTGACATTGGAGCTGGCAGAATCAAGGTCACCACTGCCTTTTACAAGAGAAAGTTCAGTGGAGTGGTGGTGTTGAAAATGTGGTCAAGTCGGTTTAAGAGAGAATGGGTGAAGAGGGATTGGAGGAGGTGAGCAAAGATGATGCATTCAAAGAGTTTGCTGCAAAAAAGAGTCAATAAGTTCAGGTAGCATTTTATGCCACCCTGGCTGGCTACAGGAAGGGTCCCCTTAACGTTTCATGAAAGCATAGTTTATGCATACCTCCTTGCCAGGAGGTGGACATGTTCCAGGAGCATAGAAATTTGGAACTAGATGGGCCATCCAGTGTCATTTCAATTAATTTCCCACCCAATAAGGGAAACTTCTTCATAATATTAATACAACAAATTAAAATTTTTCACGTGCTGCCTAGGGATACAGAGATGAATAAGGCATAGTTCCTGCTCTTGAGAAACACACATTTTAAGTGGGAGGAGACAAGTGTGTATTTTGCTGTGGGATAAGTGGTATGATAGAGGCATGAATAAAAAGTTGTAAAAGCAGAGAAGTTAGATAGAACTAACTTGACCATGGGGAGTTAGAAGTCAACACACATCGAAGAGCTGACATGTGAACCAGGTCTTCAAGGTAAAGTACTAGAGGTTTTCCAGATAGAGTCCTAGGGAAGAAGCCTTTGTCAGATAGTAATCCAGCTCCTGTTTGAATGCTTATAGTGACAGAGGGCTCACTACTTTCTGAGACCTGTTCCACTTTCAAAAGCTATAATTATTACAAATGAATGTCATATATCTAGCCAGTGCTCCTTGGTCTAAGTTCTCTCCTCTGGAACTAATGGGCAAAGACTTATCTTTCTACTGTATGTATCATTTCAGTAATTGGAAATAGAGATTATGTTTTCTTTTAAGCCCTCTTCTTTTTTATGTTGCAAAGGGAGGGTAAGTAGAGTCCTGTTCCCTAGGAAGCAGACTGAAAATGAGAAGAGGTTTGAGAGTGTTCTTGAGATAAACACCACAAAAGGGGAGGGAAGATTGACTAAAACTCCTGGCAGAGGGAGAAGGATAAAGTGGAATAGTTTCAATGGAAGCCCTAGCTAACCCTATGGGGAATTCAGAAGATAGACTGATCCTTCAACATTGTTCAGAATTGGGGCAAAATAATGAGGTATTTATATCTGTTTATGGCCAGTCATTTGACACTGTTTACTCAAGGAAAGGGTCATGATTTTGGGCAAATAACTCTCTTCATTAGAAATAATCCACAAAGAAGGGTGGAGTGAGCTGAAGACTATTGCCAGGGGCATTATCAGTAGTTGGGGCCCATAATCTTTTATTTCAGAAGTGGAACAGCAGGGGATCTGTGAAGGAAAAGAAAGATTTCATGTACTGCTAATTCTTTCAGCAATTATTTTCTGAGGCAGATAATAGGATGAAAAGGTACATCTTTTTGTTTCTTTTTATTACCAAATAAACACACCATGAACATCAAAGTAATGGAAGTACAACATAAAAATTGTGGACTAATGGGGTTTAATGTACAACTCTGCCTTTCCTGTGCTAATTGGTCATCTCAGTTAAGTCAGCCTTTTATTTGGCGATGCTTTAAAGATGCTCTCAAAGCCAGCTGAAGTAGATTCATGCAACAAATTTGGCTAAGAATCTTCACTGGGATGAGGAGGCTGCTCCAAGGACCCCTGTATGTCAACATTTTATAATGACACTAGGAGATAAAAATGTAAGTGGGAAGGTGGGAAGCATAGGGAGCTGCAAATAGAATTATATCTCTGTCCTTCATCCTTGGTCACTTTTGGGTGATCACAGTGCATGTTGGGTGCCTGCAAAGATGGATGTGTGGCCACCAGTGCTTTCCACTCCAGGCACACATGAAGATTGTGCTTTGATTTGTGGCCATGGCTGTAATTTGCAAAGCCTGTCACCATTTGCAACTTATAGTTAGTCCAAAGCTTTGTTGAAAAAGAGCTGCTCCATTCCTGACCACTGTACAACAGATTGATGTGTCATCTAAATTAATAACATTCGACTCCTCATTATACCAGGAAACATTTGCTCAAGCCATAACTCTGTCTCTTGATTTCGGGTTGGCTTCAGTAAACTTGTTTAGGTGCTAATTCTTTTGGCAGTTATTTTCTGAGTCCGATAACAGGATGAAAAGGTATGTCTTTTTGTTTCTTTTTATTAGCAAATAAGCACCATGAACATCAAAATAATGGAAGTACAACATATAAAATGGCCATAGGAGACATCCTTATTTAATGAAGGATAGGCAAGATAAAATGGTGGAGGTAGGCACTGATGGGGGCAGAGGGGTCTTAAACAGGATGAGATTATATAAGGTAATAGAATTCGAAGGTACAATAGGGATTTGGTGTGGGTATGGTGGAGCCATATTTATTTTCTCTTTTATTACCTTCACTATACATTGGCTTTCTTTCCATAGTAGCTGGCAGTGAATTTACAAGTTCATTTATAACTATGGAGGAAGTATTAAAAGAAGTCAAGACAGGGGAGGGTCAGGTTGATATTTAATTAGATTGGTTTTCTTTAAATTCAATCTCATTAGCATGAGACCATCTACTATGGACCATCCCTCCATAGTCTTTTTCAGAGCTAACTCTTGTTATGTATTTGAGTCTGCTATGGTTTCATCATACGTAGAACTTTCTATAAATTCAAGAGTCTCCTTATAGTAAGATTTTCTCATTCATCACAGAACAGGTAGAATTACTTTGTTTAGTGTTGAGATCTCTTTCATCCCAATTCCTGAATATCTTTCTCAAAATTATTTTATTAGCATGTAATAGTTGTACAGGGGGAGACATTGTAATATTTACATATGTGCTTACAATATATCTTAGTAAGATTTACCCCTACATTGTTCTCCCTCTTCCCCCTATCCTCCTTCCTGGAATAATTTCAACAGGTTTCATTCTTCTACTTTCATGTATGGATACAAAACACATCCACCATATTCACCCTCTTTCCCCCTTTCATTGTGTCTACCCACCTCCCACTGATACCCACCCCTGGGAAAGACCATTTTCCCTCCTGCCCTTCATTTTTTTTTTTATTAAGTGAGTATTGATAGTCCAAGGGGGTTTCATCTTCAGGACTATAAATATTATGCTTTAATTAAATTAACTCCCCCATCCTGCTCCCCTAATATTGAACAACTTTCAGTATATCATATTATATTGTATTATATTATATTATATTGTATTATATTACATTGTATTATATTAATATATTGATGTCAAGCATTCTGTATCTTAAGGCATCTTTGCAAGTTTTTTCAGTTTGTATAACCATTGGGCCTATGGAAACTCATGTGACAATATTTCCCATTTAAGAATCTTCAAGGTTCTGTTTAATTAGAATCATAACAAAAAAAACCAAATAGCTATTTCTTTAAAGCAATAGTGATTCTAGGTGAGTTGTTCTGTCACTGGGCTTCCTTTTCTATTTTTGTGGTTTTCTGTGGGCCCCTGACAAGTCTTAAAATAATTATCTTTCATTGTCTTAGATTTCTACTTGTCTTAGTCTGTTCTGGCTGCTTACCATAAACTAGGTAGCTTATAACAGTAGAAATTTAGTTTTCACAGTTCTGGAGGCTGGACATCTAGGATCAAGGTGCCAACAGATTTGGTGTCTGGTGAGGGCCCACTCTCTGGTTCTTAGATGACACTTTCTGTCCACAGGTGATGGGAGGGTCAAAACAACAGTTTAGGACCTCTTTTATAAGGACACTAATTCCATTAATGAGGGCTCCAGCCTCATGACCTAATAATCTTCCAAAAGACTGTACTTCCTAGTACTACCCCTTTGGGGGTCCGAGGGGACACAAACATCTAGTCCATAGCACTACTATATCTTATAACCCAAGGACAGGTCAATTTTGTCTTAAGAGCAGACAGAAGTGTCATAGAAATCCAGGAGCAGGGAATGACTAAGGTTTGGAATGGGCACATATTATGTAATTGTTCTATTTTGACTTAATTCTCTTTTCCCCACCTACCCATTCTTGGTGCCTCAATCCTCCCTACTTTTCTGGTTTCCATGGTCCTTTGAAGTTCTCGTTCAACTGTATGTTTAAATCCAAAGGAAGGAGCCAAGTTAAGCACCATTTTACCCTTAGTAGGACGAATCATTCCCAAATGACTAAGCATTCCATTTTTCATTTGGATAGCCTGTGGGAAATGTGAATAGTTCAAGCTATAAGAAACAAACATAGCCCCAAAGGGGCTAGCCACTCTCATTGTTGAATCAGGGTCTTGGGACATCAGCAGGATATTTCCCAACCTGTACTTTTTTCAGTAGTGGGTCTCCAAGAAATACTTAGCAATTTTTTACAACAATATGTTCTTGAGCTAAGAAATCATTATACAATTTTGCTTAAAAGCCCAGTTTCTTGTTCTCTTGTAACTGTACTTTGAAGCTCAAGTTGGGGGATAAAAAGGAACTATCCCTTGGAAAGAGAGACACTTTTGTTAGTCTGAATTGTTGTAAAATGGAGATGGACCATCAGGTAGAAGATGAGTTCACAGACCAAGCAATGAGATGCTATTACCCAGGAAGAAATCAGGTGGAAATGGACAGAGAGAGAAGGATAAGGCTGAGAGGGTGCTCATTTTGTAGTTCCAGGTCCTTGTAGCTATAAGGTGGAGATAAAATAAAGACTTGACATCTCAGAACAGCAAGTAAAATGCAGCTTAAAATGGGAGAAATTTAAAATCGCTTCTCCCTCAAAAAGAAGATGGAAACAGAGGATGCTCAGAATTGGCAGAAGGCTGTGTATGAAACACAGGTCAGTCTGAGACCTGTGGTATTATATGGATAAGAGAAAGAGCAATCTTTTCTATGTTGTTCTACAATAAATTGTGAGCTTGGATACCAGTAAGTTTAGTGTGAAAGTGTTTGAGCCTTCCTCTAACTTGCATATCTTGTCATCAGAGCAAAAGACAGATAGCAAACTAAATTAATAGAGAATGCTATTAATTTAACAGTTACATGTTTACGTGTGCTTCTCCCTAGTATCCATACCTGAATATCGTCTACATTTTTGGCCACTGATCCTTTATCACTTCTATATATAGATGTAAAGGCAAGTTGATGACATTTTAGATTAGTCACTCTGTTATGGCACAATATACATATATAATGGGGGAATTCTAAAATCCTTAGAAAATACAAGTACATGCATGCCTATGTGTGTGTGTCTGTGTGAGTATGTGCATATGTTTGTATAACTTACCTGATAGCAAAAGTGAACTGGCAGAAGACCACTTAGTCTTGATTCTACTTTATGTGACTCTTCACATGTTTTGCTATAGAAATATTAAAGTACTTGTTTTTGAGGAGCTGTCATAGGCTCTGGCCCCAGGGATTTTAGACAAGGAGAGTAGAGACCTATGTTGATTTTCTCTGAATTCCAAAAGATACCTTTTTGTTGTTGTTGTTAGTACTGGGATTTGAGCTTAGGGACTGTGCTTGCTAGGAAGTTGCTCTACCACTTGAGTCATGCTTCCAGACTTTTTGGCTTTAGGAGTTTCTCAAATAGGGTCTCATCATTTATACCTAGACCTGCCTATATCATAATCTTCTTATGTACACTTCCACACAGCTAGAATGACAGGCACACACCACCATGACCAGCTTTTATTGATCAACATTCAGGTCTCTTGAACTTTTTGCCCTAGCTGGTCTCAAATGACCTCCTGATCTCTGCCTCCCATGTAGCTAGAATTACAGGTATGAGCCACCATGCCCAGCTTTAGGAGAGACTTCTAAGAATAAAGCTATTATAAGTGTTTGCAATTCAAATTTGTGAAACAATTTATTGAAAACAAAAATTTAAAAGGGATTATATGAGAAAAATAATGGACATAAACCTCTATATCCAGCTGATTCAACGTCTCCATTACCACCTTTGGTTTGATTTTTCTCTCTCTCTCTCTTTTTCCCCATACTTCTACTATTCTAGGATGAGTCTTCCATGTTCTTCCAGTTTGGCCCCTCCATTGAACAGCAAGCTTCTGTCATGCTCAACATCATGGAAGAATACGACTGGTATATCTTTTCAATTGTTACCACCTACTTCCCTGGCTACCAGGACTTTGTGAACAAGATCCGTAGCACCATTGAGAATAGCTTCGTGGGATGGGAGCTGGAGGAAGTTCTCTTACTGGACATGTCCCTGGATGATGGAGACTCTAAGATCCAGAACCAGCTCAAGAAGCTTCAAAGCCCCATCATTCTTCTTTATTGTACTAAGGAAGAAGCCACCTACATCTTTGAAGTAGCTAACTCAGTAGGGCTCACCGGCTACGGCTACACATGGATCGTGCCCAGTTTGGTGGCAGGAGATACAGACACGGTGCCCTCGGAGTTTCCTACAGGGCTCATTTCTGTATCCTATGATGAATGGGACTATGGCCTCCCTGCCAGAGTGAGAGATGGGATCGCCATTATCACCACTGCTGCTTCTGACATGCTGTCTGAGCACAGCTTCATCCCCGAGCCCAAGAGTAGTTGTTACAACACTCATGAGAAGAGGATCTACCAGTCGAATATGCTGAATAGGTGAGTGTGCAGCAGAGGCACAAGATGGAAATGACAGGAGAGCTTTAAAGGCTGTGGTTGGAGGTTCAGAAAGGAGCAGATGGAAGGCTGGCCTCAGAGTGACAGTATATATGTATACGTATGTGTATACACATACATATATGTATACACATGTATGTATGCACATACACATATGCATATTTATTGTTTATCTGAAATTCAAATGTAACCAAGCTGTATTTTTTGTCACACTGGTGAAATGCCTTCTCTAGCCAATCCACAGCCTATCCAGAAGCAATTAACAAGTCTCTAGCTTCAAGGAGTCTTAAGAAGTTATCAGCAAGGAATTTTGATTAATACTTGATAAATAACATTCATTTGGTAGTGACTTAAAATAGTGCATTTTACTTATTTATTTTTGGTGATGGTGGTACTGGGATTTGAGCTAGGTAGGAGCTGTTAACACTTGAGCCATGCCCCCAGCCATGAAATAGGGCGTTTGAAAGGTCCTCTCTGAGAATACTTATATGTTTCAGGTCCAGACCTTGTTACACTGCATTCCTGTTCTAAGAAATATAAAACAACTTCTATTTATTAAGCACTTACTATGTGCTAAATGTTACTGAGTGCTTTGCATGTTGACCTCATTTAATCCCCTGCAGTAATCCCATTAATTGGGTTTTAAAAGTCGTTTCCATTTTTGCAATATGAAAGAAAAGGCTTGTAAATTGTTTGAAGGTATGGACAAGTGAGTGGATCAGTTTGGAGTTGAACCCAGGGCTTTCTGAACCCTAAGAATGTGATCAGTAAGAAAGATGCAGTAGACTTAGAAATGGGAGCATTCAAGTCCACTCTCCTTTAGAACACTGTCGCATTAGGAAGGAACAGAGTTACATATGAATTCTCTTACCTTGGAGGAAGAGACTTGGTTTTTGCCTCCTTTGCTTCTCTGCTGTCTTCAAGAGTAATGACGCTGTGGTACAAGGAAGGCAGCACTGATTCTTGTTCTTAGTCTGGTCTCTTCAGCAATACCAACATATGGGTGGCTTCTATTAGTCACTTTTTGTTACTGTGGCAAAATACCTGACAAAAACAACTTAAAGTCAAGAATTATTTATTTTTAGCTTATGGTTTCAGAGGTTTTAGTCCATAGTCCTTGGCTCTGTTAATTCTGGGACTATGGTGAGGTGAAACATGGTGGCAGGAACATGTGGCAGAAAGTGCTCACCTCATGGTGGAGAGGAAGCAGAGAGAGGGAAATGGACCTAGGTCCAGGCAGAACTTTCAAAGACATGTCCCCAGTGATTTACCTTCTCCAGCTAGACCCATCTCCTAATGGACATTCATATTCAAACCATACAGGTATAGTGCTGCTTGCTGATATCACCTTATAAAAGCCAGCCATGGCTGTACTGCACTCTCCTGGGGGAACTGGTTGACTGCCTGAAGTAGAAGATCTGTTTCTGATCTTATTATTTGTATAAAACTGCTATGTATGCACATTGCAAAAATTCAAACAAAATAGAAGAACACAAGGAGAAAATTAAAATGACCTTCATTTTAGTTAGCCAGGGATAATTATTGTTCAGATAAATGGCAAATATCCTTCTAGATATCTGTGCTTATAGATGTATAAATCCATAATTTTGCATAAGTGGAATTATGCCTGCTGTGCAATACATGATTTTCTTTTATTTAACAATATGCTTTGAACATCTGTTTTAAATTTTCTTTGAACTACATCAGATATACGGAAAGGTATTCAGGAAAGTTAAATGCATACTCAAGAATCCACCATCCAACTTAAATAAAATATTAAAATGGTGGAGGTTTGCCCAGACACCTGCTTATTCTGGTTTACCTTCTGGAAGGGACCATAGTCTCTGCACAAGTCCCTTAACTTAGGAGTTGAAACTAAAAGCAGCTTTAATGTGATTGTGTTTGTGATCCCAACCTGATGCCCTCCTACTGTGAGCTTTCTGCTTTTACATTGAGATGGTGTCCCTTGTTTGGTACAGATCGTCTTGATTTTCCTTCTACTTCTTTGGTTGTGTCATCTCAAATCTCAGGCTTCTTAGTGCACTCCTCTTTTTTTTTTTTCAATACTGGGGCTTGAACTCAGGGCCTTGTACTTGCTAGGAAAGCATTCTACCACTTGAGCTACACCTCCAGCCCATTTTCTTTTACAATATTTTTCAGATAGGGTCTCACTATTTTACTTGGGCTGCAATCCTTCTACGTATGCATCCCATGTAGCTGGGATTAGAGGTGCATGCTGCCATGTCCAGCCTATTTGTTGAGATAGGTTTAGATAACTTTTTGTCCAGACTGAACTAGGCAATCCTCTTGAGCTTTGCCTCCAGAGTAGCTGGGATTACAGGCATGTACCACCACATCCAATCCACTCCTCTTTCTTAGTACATCCCTTAACTATTGGTGTTTCTCAGGGTTCTAGCCTAGACCCTCTTCTTTTTTCACTCATTGCAAAGGACACAATTAATATCTATATATGCCTCAAAGTGGTATCTGTGGCTAGACCCTCTCCCTTTAGACCTGGTTTAACAGTGATTGGATAATCTTCTTTTGGATGCCACAGGCCCTTCAAAGTTACCATAGCCAAAGCTGAATGCTTGTCCCTTCTTCCACTACCCTCCCATCTTCTAGCCAAATCTACAATGACTGTAAATGATCCCTCCTACCTCCAAGATGTCCTTGGTTCCATATCTCTGACACCTCCTAGCCAATCATGTCATTCTCTATGGATTTTGCTCTCCCACTCCTCCTGGAATATGCTTTTGCCCATCTTCACCTCCTTACCATATTCCAGTTCATCTCTTCTCATCTGCATTGCTGCAGGGCCTCTTCAATTATCTCCCGACATCCAGTTCTGCTTCTTTTCAGTCTACATTGCAGCCAGAGCAATCTAAAATGAAAATGTGATTTCATCACTCGCCTGCTAAATGCCTTTCAGTGGCTTTTCATTGCTACTCTAATAAAGACCAATCTCCTTAATATGGTTTACAAAGACTTCCACAGCATGGGCCCTGCCTGTCTTTCCAAAATTGTTTCATGCCATGCTCTTCTTCAAAGTTTACCTTCCTGCAGTACTGAACTTAAGCTTTTTGAAGCTATTGTGTTCTCTCTCACTTCCAGCAATTTCCTCTCTGAGTTTTGAACACACTCCCCAGAGTGCCCCTCCCCCCAATAGATACCTGCCTCTGCTGTTCATTCCCAGGTTCCATCTTAGCATTACCTTCACTGGAAGTTTCTGCTGAGCCCCTGGTCTAACATCACCCTGTTATATGCATCTTCAATGCATCTTGCACTTTTCCAGTAAGGCACTCTTGAAGTTATGACATTTTTGGCTTTACTATCCCTTCCCTGCAAGTTCTGTGGGAGAACACCTCACTGTCCTCCTCCTAGTGCAGGGTGTGGCACAGGGAAGTGAATCAATGAAGTCTTCCAAGGACTCAGCACATACCTTCTCTGCTGTCGGGGTAGTTAGTCTGGTCCTCTTTGTAAGATAATAAAAGTTCCTTTTAAAACTTACTGTTGCTTTCGATCCATGCATTCATGCTTGCTACCATAGCTTTGAGTGTTAAATTCAAATCTGATTCAGATTCTTTCCCCCAAAGTTTGTTAATTAAAACCAAAGGTAACCATGAAGGACCAAAACATCTGCCAGACAACACAAATCAAGGAAATGTTACCTTAAAGCCCACAGATAGGTCCATGTGTGCCTGTTTTCATCTTAAAGCTTCCTTTGTGTAAACAACAACCTGCAGGTGTTATTATTTCCTGCTTGGTTTATTTTACATTAGAGGGTAAATGTCATCTCTGAAACCTGGTCTCTAATCACGTCTCTGAAGCCACCATTGGTTTTAACCTTTTGTCTCCACTTCTTCTCAGGCCTCACATGGTCCATTAAAAAGGCTCTCCCCAGTTCTCTAGATTCTTTCAAGGTTATTGTCAAGATGGGCACATATGTCTGGCTCCTAAAGAAATGAGAGCTACACAGTGCACATTACTCATCAATGCTTCCTCTGGTCCCCTGTGAAGGAGAGAGAGTAAGTGGGCAGCTTCACTTGATTTTTCCCAGTGTGCTGTCTTCAACCTGCCCTATCTGATTTTCCATCAGGAGGTTTCTTCTGTGAATATCCTCTCTTACCCCAGGCCCCTGAATTTCCTCACGTTGCTGGATACTTTCTTTGGGTGTCTCTTTATCTATATACCTGCGTTCCTCCCTCATCTCCCTTGACGGTTCCTTCTCCTTGTTCCAATACAATTTTTGTTATTCTGGATTCCAATCCCCACCATCTCTTGGTGATATTTTAATATATTATTCTATCAAGTCCAGAAAGGCTGACTAGAGGGGCTTATAAAGAAGCATCCCCAGACTTAAGGTGTAACCACCAGGCATGATGCTCTAGAAACATCTGTTGTATTCGGTTAGAAGCTCTCTCTTCCTGCTCCAGTTTGAAAACAGACTGCCCTGTTTCACTGAGCCCTGGTCTCACTATGGTCACTCTGTTAAATAACAAACTAAGCCACCAAAGCATTTAGTCACAGCAGGAAATCTTTGCAAATAAGATGACTGCAAGTGGTTGTCTGTTTTATGAGGAAGGCTTTTCTTTGGCCAGCTGCTCCTCTCTCTCTCCAGGCAGGAAGGCTCCTTGGGAGAATTCTAGGAGGACCCAGCTCCAGGAGGACATGAAGAATGAAGAACAAGGAAAGGGGCTTCTCCTCTCACCTCCTGAAAACTCAGTGGCATTGCCAGACTCCATCCTTCCCTAGAAACATTGTAAGGGGAGGCAGGGCTGTCCTTCATATTGAAAGGATTATGGCTTTTTTCTCACCTGAGGGAAGTGCTTAAGTCCTGGTTTCAGGGACAAGGATAAGAGGTTACATGGCATGCCTGAATCCTAAAGACAATCATATATCTGAGGTAATTCACTTATTAACCACAGGAGAATTTTTTTAATGATATATAAGTATTCTCAGAGAGGACTTTTCAAATGCCCTATTTCATGGCCGGGGGCATGGCTCAAGTGTTACAGCTCCTACCTAGCTCAAATCCCAGTACCACCATCACCAAAAATAAATAAATAAATAAAATGCACTATTTTAAGTCACTACCAAATGAATGTTATTTATCAAGTATTAATCAAAATTCCTTGCTGATAACTTCTTAAGACTCCTTGAAGCTAGAGACTTGTTAATTGCTTCTGGATAAGCTGTGGGTTGGCTAGAGAAGGCATTTCACCAGTGTGACAAAAAATACAGCTTGGTTACATTTGAATTTCAGATAAACAATAAATATACATATATGTATATATTCAGACTGGGGCTTGAACTCAGGGCCTTCATCTTGAGCCACTCCATCAGCCCAATTTTTTGTGATACATTTTTTTTGAGATAGGATCTTGTGAACTATTTGCCCAGGCTGGCTTCGAACTGTGGTCCTTCTGATCTCTGCCTCCTGAGTAGCTAGGATTCCAGGCGTGAGCTAATGGTGCCAGGCAAACCATAAATATATATTTTAGGATAAGTTTATTCCAGCTATCACACAGGGCACACTTATACCAAAGGAATATTTATTATTTATCTGAAATTCAAGTGTAACAGTCTTTTTATTTGCTAAATCTGAAAAGTCTAATTTGTACATTAATAAGAACTAATTTTCTGTTGGAACTTTGTTGCATTCATTTATGCCTTATTAATAAATACAGTACAATGCTCTACCATAGTGAAGGCATGCTGAGAGAGATTTATTCCAACTGGGAACTTCACTTGATTGAAAAAATTTCCTGTGGCATGTATTCTATAACTGAAGGATCTTCACTCTTGAGAAAAGTCTGAAAACCTTTTGATACCAGATCTTCTGAAAATAGCAAGTGATTAACTCAGCTGTACAAATCCATCTTCTTTTGGGGGGGAGGGGTGTTACTAGGGTTTGAACTCTGGGCCTCATGTTTGCTAGGCAGGCACCCTACCACTTGAGCCACTCCGCCAGCCCTTTTTACTTTAGTTATTTTTCAGATAGGGTCTCATGTTTTTGCCAGGAATGGTGTTCCAACCATGCCTAGCTTGTTTGAGATAGGGTCTTGCTAGCTTTTGCCAGAGCTGTCCCCAAACCATGATCGTCCCATTTCTACCTCTTCCTACATAGTCCAAATCTATCTTGATGCCCCTGAGCTAGGGAGGAATTGTTGGCTGTTAGTAGGACTGTATTTTCCATTATCATATCCACAGGGAGTGTTAATGGTTATTTTCCTCCTCAACATGCTCTCTAATACTCCGACCGTCACTTTCTGTCACTCAGGTGATAGTGCACCTACCATGAACTTCTGGGCTCTTTTTTGTTACTGAGGACCTGATGATTCTGCTCCATATACAGAGCTGCCATGAGACTGGTAGAAAGAGCAGATGCTATTTGAGATAGATGGATCTTAATATAGCCATCTTCTTCTGAATCTTGCCTAATTATTTTTCCCCAGTGTCTTCAGTTTTCTACTGAACATTTGCTTTGCTCTCTCCTGCCACATTCTTCCTTGCTCTGTGAAAGTTGCCATCTCAAAAGGCTGAAATCCTCCTTCTGGTGTGGCCATTGCATGACGGGAAGCAGTGGCTTTGAATTAGTGATGTGAGGAAGGGTGCTTTGTTGGTTCTTATTAACAGAGCTGTCTTACTGCAACCTTGAGGCAGATTCCCCGTCCTCAAAACCACTGCATTAGCTCAACTGTTCCCATGGGATGCCTGCTTGACTGTCTTGGCCTGGATAGTGCAGAGAGGTTAAGAAATAACAGGAAGATTGAGTCAATTACTTTTTAGACACCGTAGGCAAGAGCTGCTTTGTCATTCCCCAGCACAGAGTTGTTATTAAATGTTCACTGAGTGCCAAGCACAGGCAAATTTATGGTAAGGCAAATATGTATAACAGGTCCACATAACTTAATCTAATACACTTGTGAACCTGTCTAATGGCTCCATGAATGGCCCTTCACCTTGTTAAAGAAATGGGCTAGACATTTGTTGCCCTTAACGCAGAGAAACTAAAGCAGACACCTTAAAAGCAACTGAGGCCAATAGGAAAAGGGGACCAGGAACTAGAGAAAAGGTGAGATCAAAAAGAATTAACCTAGAAGGTAAAACACACGCACAGGAAATCAATGTGAGTCAACTCCCTGTATAGCTATCCTTATCTCAACCAGCAAAAACCCTTGTTCCTTCCTATTATTGCTTATACTTTCTCTACAACAAAATTAGAAATAAGGGCAAAATAGTTTCTGCTGGGTATTGAGAGGGTGGGGGGGAGAGGGAGGGGGTGGAGTGGGTGGTAAGGGAGGGGGTGGGGGCAGGGGGGAGAAATGACCCAAACCTTGTATGCACAAATGAATAAAAAAAAAAAGAAATGGGGTAGAATCTAAGGAAAGCTTCACTTTCACAAAAAAAAAAATGTATAAAGCAAAACATACTTGCATATTCAGGGAGAGATTTCATCTCCTCAGTGGTGTAGAAGGACATACAAATTGAGAAAAATAACTAACTGAAAGATATAGTCAGTGCTTATCATGCAGGCCTAACAAAGCAGGCCTTAACTGTCTGGAAGAATAATTGAACAGAAGGATTATTTGATCTCATATTTTTTCTAGCCTTTCACATCCCTCTTAATAATCACCTGTTTTAGTAAGTGATTATTGCTTTTCCCCTAAACTCAAATCTCTGAAAGGCATTCACTAATGTTTAATCTTGGGCTCCTGCATAGTTCTTTTCTTGATCACTAATTCTATGGCTGACTTGTAAGATTTAAACTTACCCAAGGTATATATGGTGTTTCTTTCTTCTTCCCTCTTTTCTTTTTCCCTTATCCTCCTCTTCTTCACCCTCTTCTATCTTCCTCTTGTCTTTCCTCCTCCTTTAAAAACAATTTACAATTGGAAGATTGGCAGAGAGAGGCAATATAGAGGGGGAGAGTTAGTGGGAAAAGGGCTACACACCTCACTGAAGAGAGTGGTGTGGACCATGCATGTCTGTGAGAAGATGCATTGGTGCCTTATCTATGGGAAGTAGTAGGATGGTCTTGAAGGAGAAGAAGACTCAGAGAAGGCCCTCAATGGAGAAAGCAGACAGCCTCAGTGGGAAGAAGAGATTCTGCCTCAGAAAGGACAAGGATGTGAGTCAGTGGCAATGGTATCAGTTACAAAGATAGCCATTGGGTATACATCAAATCAACCACGGCTGTTAACCAGGCTGCAAGTTATTGACACCAGTGTTAGCTGCCTTACTGAATACTCTGCATTGTGCAGTTATCTACTTTGATCTGTAGAAAAGTCTTGTTACAAATCTCCTGTTACCATGTTTATAAAAGCAACTCCCACCCTCCCAAGCACTCCCTATCCCCCCTCTCCTGCTTTATTTTCCCTCATGACACTTATCTGACATAGTGTATATATTTTATTTTTAAATATTTTGCTGTCTTTCTCCTTCCAGTTGATTTCAAGCTCCATGAGAACAGGATATTTTGGTTTTGTTTTTGGTTTGTTTCTTATTAACCCTTGTATTCCTTACACAAGGTCTAATAAGTATATACTTACCAATAAATACTTACTGAATGAAGCATGAATGAAATTATAGGAATCATTATTCCTATTTCATATGTTTTTACAAAACCAGAGGCTCAGGCTGTGTGATGTCAGGTCTAGGCAGCATCTGCCCCAGGGACCTGGATTCCAGCCCCCCACTGTGTAGTACACTGGTGAAGCTTTGCAGAAAGTTTGGTTTCTTTTGCATCAGAACATTGGAATTGGAAGAGTCCTTAGTGCTCATGTAATCCAGACTTTCCAATCTGTGTCATCTTGTAAAATAGACAGTGGACTGATGGATCTTACAAATGTGAAAACACAATCTCAGAGTTCACTTGTCTTTGAGAGCCAGGCAGGCTTAGGACTCATAGTCAGTGGGCTGATGGAGCTCACAAATGTAAAAACTCAATCTCAGATGTCACTCATTTGTGAGGGCCAGGCATGCTTAGGACCCAGCATCCTATGGCAGGTGCAGCACTGGGCAGTGAAGCACACTTTCTCTCACCTGCTTGACTGTAACCTCAGAAGAGCTGGAAGGCAGCCAGGGCTTTGCTCCTAACCTTTGTCTTGGCTTGACAATGTTCCCATGACTCTTGCTGTCTTGGTTCTTACCCAGACAAGGTTATAAATTCATGATTAATGTGAATTTTCTTTTTGGTGGGTTTGAATTCAGGGATTCATGCTTGGAAAGCAGGTGATCTACACCTCCACCCCATTTTATTTTAGAGATGGTATCTCATAAACTACTTGCCTGGACTGGCCTTGAACTGCAATCCTTCCAATCTCAGCCTCCCAAGTAGCTAGGATTACAGGCATGAGCCACCAGTGCCCAGCCCACAGTTAATGTGAATAGAAGCTGGTATTATTTAGGAATTGAGTGGGAGTCATTTCTCCATCTGTTCTTTCTTCCCACCAGAGGATAAAGGCAGCTGGGTGGAGGTAGGGATGGGGGCGAGTTGCCAGAAAGGTAGAATGCTGCCACTTATGGTTACAGACATGGGCTGGAAATCTGAGGGAGGGCTGCACCATAGCTGACCAAGGTCAGCTTGGCAAACCTGGGCT